>NC_088098.1:154254925-156654925 GCF_036370855.1 Dromaius novaehollandiae
TAATCTTTAGAAGAATCCACAAAAAAAAGATTACTATAGACATAGCTAACTTTCAGATAGCTAGGTAACTAAGTTCTTATTCGGGAAGAAACCCCAATGCACCAGATTTTAAAAGGGGATTATCCTAATCTCCATATACAAAAATTGAGTATGGTCTCAGTTTAACAAAAATTAACAGAATTAAGCTTGCAACATAAAATAGGCACCTAATTCAACAACTTTTAATCCAAAATTATAGCAATTCAAAAATGCAAAGATAAAAAAATACAGCTTGAATAATTACATTCTATTGCTGAAGTAAATTATTCCATATGGGAAAAAGCTAGTATTTCATAGAATTGCAGATTATTCTCAGTTGCAACGATTTCAGCATACCAGGATTCTCAGCTAAACATTTTTTCTTAGCTTTTAATTTGAGGGAGAAAGAGTACATAATCTCTGAGAAGCATTCTTCTCAGAACACAATGTCTAACTTGGTAAAGAAAAATCCTCAAATTGTATCAACTTTTTTCTCTGAATCTGTAGTATGTAGCTCTAAATAAAATGTTGTGTTTTAATCAGAGTCTGTCCCTGATTACGTCAAATTTAGTTTAGAGTTTTGTTGCATTAAAGAAGTAGTAACCTCCATCAGATTCTTATTCATACATTTCGCTGAAGACTGTTCAGAAATCTGTTCAAATAGATTAACTGTGTAATTGCATCTGCTTTAAATGATCAGTTGCAGAAAGGACTGAAAACAAGACACCTTCCATATTTGCAGCCCATTAAGGTTAAAGAAATTCAAAATATAACTCCACTCATTCTTTGCTGTCCTGTCCACTCCTCTTCCAAAAAACAGGCCCTAAAAACAAGGGAACTATAAACTTTTCAAAGATTCGCTATTCTTTAAAACACAGCATTTGCTATAACTGCAACTTTATACCCTGCAAAAAATGAGGACTAAATTACTAAATTGGTAACAAACAAGAAACAAACCTAACCAACTCCCTCAAAAAAGATAAACAGGTGAAAACAAGAGAAATATCCCAAGCCATAGGGTCTAATGGCAGTTGTCTCCAGCTGTCTCTCTGCAGTGGCTTACAGTGCGGCATTCATCAGTTTTTATTTACTATCAGTATTATATTGTTTTTGATGTTTATGTACTGCAGTTTCTGAATAACTTCCCTTTTGTTTGTATTAACTCACTCTAACTCTGGCCTTGTGCTTTACAAAGTGTTTGACTTGTGCCTGACAGTCTCCAAAATGTGTTCCCTTTAATCGTAAATTAATTAGAACACAGTGCAACAGATACCATAGAAATAGCTATTTATATACTTACTGTTTTCAGGTTGTCTTGTTTACGAGAAAGAGTTGCTCTCAGTCAGCAAATGATTAAAGATAAAGAACATGTCAGTAAAAAGACCTATTCTTATGCTAACAACAGTGTCCATATACACTAGTTTTCATAACATCTATGGAAAACAAGTATCCTCTTTGCCAGTGTTAGCTCCTAGGTTGCAACTTACTTTAAAACTTGCACCTGCACCTCAGACTCCAGCTGAGGTTGAAAAGGAGGACAGCTAACAGGACAGCTGGCATATGTGGCAAGGAAGAGGAAGTCAGAGAAGGGAAGAGGGAGGGCTCAGTTAAACAACATTGCAAATGGGTAAGCTACATCGGGGGAAAAATGCATGATGCAGAGCAACTGAAAAAAAAGTAAAGATAAAAAAATCAGGTGCTTTGGACTTCAGAACAGGTTTTGTAATTTGAGATAACTAACACATACTATTTCCGAACTCACATATCTTGTTAGGTTACGACATTAGTGTTAGTGGGCTTCCCATTCTGCTTAGAAAAGACTAAATCTATGAGCAAAGAAGCTTAATGTGCACATTTACATAACACAATATATAAAACAAGCATTTCTGCTAGTTTAACAGGCATTAGATGGAGATGTATTTAACGGATTGTTTTTGTCTTTAAGGTGATTCATCCTTTGATGGGTGTTTTGGTGTTAGTACTTTGTAACAATTGCTCTATTGCTTACATGACTCATGTAAGCAATATCTAAAATGGCTCAGCTTACCCTTTTTTTTGTTCAGGATACTATAAAAAAATTGAGATGTTTACTCACCCCTTTTTTGTAATGCATAGGCTACAATTTATTCTGAGCTCCATGGCACTTAAAAGTAAGTACAGATAGCATTAAACAGAAAACCCAGAACTTTAAACAGAAGTGTTTTCCAGACCTATTAGGCAAAAGCAAATTCAAGGCTGGCTAGAGTTAATAACAGGTATCTGACTGCAGTATGCATGTAGAGTGTCAGAAAGAACGATTTTTCTAATGAGGAACTTCAGAATTGCAGTTATTTTAAAAATGAGATTTCAATACTGCTATCGACTAGGACATAAACAATGTCTGAGTGCTCTAGCTACATTTTCCTATTCCTAATGACAATAGTTCCTTAACTCATTTCCTGTACTCAGCATGTTGAGGAGGAAAAAAAAGTATCCAGAAAAATTTGGTGGATTTTTGCTCATGTTTTGGGAAATGAAAGAAAGGGTTAACAGTGTCACTTCCTTGCATCAAATTAAAAATGAAAATTAGTTTTTGGCAGCTTACCGTTCTTGATCAGCTCTTTCTTCTATTACCTATAATACCTGACAGCAATCTATGGTAGGTGCTCATCAACCACCATGACCTACAGGGAGAAGAATATTCAGCTCACCCATTTGAGGAGTCATTAAAGGTGGCACACAGAGGCTTTTCATAACCACATTTGTAATACCAGTATTCCTCTTCAAAAAATTAATAGTCCTTAGCCATAAGCCTGACCTAGAAATCCTCACAAAGATCTCTAACACAAAACAAGGTCCTCCCCTCTGTGAAGGTGAAAGGAATCACCAAAGCTGCCAAGTCTTCAGGCATGAAGTAACGTGACTAAAAGAAAGCTGCCCTGGTTTTAAAGAGTTTTCACTAAAACTTTTCCCCCTGTTTTAGACGATCAGTGCTGTATGTGATTGGTACCTCTATTAAGAACACTGTTACTCAGGTGTCAAAGTTCACATGCCCAAGTTAGCCCACATCTGCATGCCTAAAGGTAGGTAACTGAAACCAAAACTTCCCAAGTTTTACCGTTTTTTACATATAATCATTCATAGACATTCATTCATTCATAGACATTCATTTTTATGTATAATCATTCACAGACATTCATAGAACTACAGATCTTCTACGTAACAGCCTTGAAGAGTGACAATTTTTGCAGCATGTCTTAGAGCATCAATTCTTAAACTTTCTAGATCAGGAACCTTCTCTAAGATCTTGTGTAACCTTCTCCATAAAATCCACTCTGCAAAAAATCTTTACATACTCATACAGTAATCCATATATGGGACTTATTAGAAGAAAGTAAGGAAGCTCACCCATCAGGTCTCTTTCCTCCTGCTTAAGTTTTACACACATTCTTTCCTCTCCCTGCTTGATGCAGTTCTATCCTATTTAGCTTTCCCTCAAATAGAAGTCATGCCATAGTGATTATCCCAGTCACCCTTACTAGATTTACTCATGGACTGAAGCAGTGACCAAAGATGCATACAAAATTCAGGGTACCAAAGAATTACAGTAATAATGTTTTCTGTGCTTTTTTCCTACTCCTTTCTTAAAAACTCCTGCCATTGTTTGCATTTTTGACAGCTGCTGAGCACAGAGCTTATGTTTTCAAAGAACTACACACAGTGACAAGAAAACTTTTCTCAAGGCATCACAGCTAACTAGGAATCTGTTGTCACAGATGTATAATTAGAATTGCTTTTATTCTCCTCCATTTTTTACTCCAAAATTACTTTGTGTTTATCAGTGCTCTATTTCACCAACTACTTATTGTCCACCTTCTCTATACTGTGAGATCGTTCAACTTCTCACAATCAGTTTTGATTGCACAATTTTCTATTACTAGCTAAACGCCAGCATACTATTTGTTCCCTTTTCCAGATCTTGTACAAATTTGCTGAAGAGCACGCATCCCACCAAGATTCCACTGGAAATACCTTTTTGGAAATTGCCATTTAGTCTTGCCCTTTTCTTATCTTTTAGTCAGTTATTAATACAACAGAGGGCATTTCCTCTTAGTCCACAACAACGGACTTTCTTTAAAAGCCCTTGGCAGGAGCTCTTGTCAAATGCTTTTTATAAATCAAAGTGCATTATACCTGCCATATACTTGTTCCCCTCTCAAAGGACTCCAACAGCTTTGTGAAGTATGACTTTCAGCTAAAAAAAGCCATAACTTATTTATGTATTTACAGAATTCTTACTATACTTTACCTCCTTGAAACTCCCAGTTCTATTTCCCCCCCAGGCCCCTATGGTATCACACCTTCCCCTTACCCTCCTGTGGCACGTAGTGTGATGTAAGTAACTGACTACATACTAAAGTTAACAAATGGACATTTCTGAGGTTTTTTAGAACTTGAGTATCATCTAGTCTTCATGATGTCCTTCTGTTTGTTTGGCTGATCTGTTCTAAAATCTAACATTTCAGTTAAAGACACTTCCTCTAATCCACCGCCTGTAAGAAAATCTCTAGTTTGGGAATTTCTCTATACTCCTCTACAGTGAACACTATTGCAAAGAATTCGTATAGCTTGTCTGCTGTGATATTAGCTTGAGAACTCCCTTATGCTCCAGCAATTTAACCTACTGCAGCCTTTAGAGCACACTTCCTACTGTCAGTATTAGGTATATTATCTTATAGTTTCAATTATAGATTTGCCAGTGTCTTCTCCCTCCTATTTTCCTAGATGACTTTTGCTCTTTGAGGGATGACTTTTTATTACTAGCAGTTTTTCTCACTCTGCTATTTGACCGGTAGCTACTTTCAGGGTTTTAATGTCTTTTTTGATATGTTATGTTACTTCCCAAACTCCAACATACTGTCTTTATCCGGTCTCCGTGAGGCATGCAACTCTCTCACCTTCACAGCTACAGCTCTTCATTTCTTTTTAATATGTTTGTTCGTGTCTATAAAGCATGCATAGGTTTTGGAAAGGGGGAAGACAGTCCTTACATGGCAAACTTTTGGGTGTTTTTGTTCATACAAAGATGCCAAATAACAGTACAACATGGGTCACTACTGCAGGATCAGTGTTGAGCAGAATCTTGAACCAGACCTCCTGCATTGTTTAAGACTGAAATTTCCTCTTTGCATACTGAGGCAGGTGATAGAAGAACACTATTACCCTTAGAAAACTGTTGTCTCTTTCTCACATTCAGTTGTGACA
Organism: Dromaius novaehollandiae; assembly: GCF_036370855.1. Lineage (NCBI taxonomy): Eukaryota > Metazoa > Chordata > Aves > Casuariiformes > Dromaiidae > Dromaius > Dromaius novaehollandiae. The sequence continues at coordinate 154,260,188 of NC_088098.1, forward strand.
TTCATTCCTGCTACCCTGCCCCTTAGAAAGCAAATGAAGTTTCCTACTATTATTGTGACTTTTTCAATTATGTTCTGCTTTCATGCCCTTTAGTATTCTGCAGTACTGTCAATATACTGATTACGTGGCCAACAGCACAGCTACATCATACTTCCTTCCCTTTTTAAGGCATATTTTGATCCACATCAATTAACACAATGTATTTTATCTAACTCTCCTTAATGATACAGCACCCTTTTTCTACAAAAACAATTCATCTGCGAGCAATGTAATTCCTACATATTTGCACCCAGATGCTGTAGCGTCCCATTGATTATCTTCCTTCCATTAAGTTTCCTAAAATGCTTATAGCATCAGTATGCTCATTAGAAAAACAGGTATTCCTTCTACCTTTTTTAAAGGCTCTTAGCATCTTGATGAAAGCACACAAGACTCTGTGCTTGATCAGCTTGTCTATTTTTATATGCACCATTTAAGAATACTTTATCTGCTGAGACATTAGAAGTCAAGGAAGCATCAGCAGAAAAAAAAATCTTTTCCTTATGTTTTTATCATTCAGTAGCACATTATCCAAAGAAACTTTCCTTCTACTGCTTTTTCTCTATCTTCAGTTTTAGTAGCATGAAGAAAGCCCAATTATTAGGATGAATCTAGTATTCTTCTACACTTTATCACAGCTAATTTTGACGACAGGTAGAGTGCATCTCCAGTTCCTGGGACTTAAAAGGAATCTTCGCACTTCTGATCTACCTGCTGATTAACTCCCCTCTCGTACATTTTCCAGTAGTTCTTCACTGAAAAGCCATTCAAACACTTCAGGAGTTACAGGGAGGATAACAGCTTAATACACCTTCATTTAGGGACACTTCTCCAACACTGCCCTATGGCAGCTCCTTCTCAGCCAACTTTTTTTCATTAACCACTTCATTGTCTCCACAACAGCATACCGGAGCTAAGCACTCTAAAGTCATCCTCTCCAGTACTATTAAGCTGTTCCTCAGGATGCCTGAAAAACTTCTTACCTGAAAGAGACATGCCTTTTACTTGATTTCAGCTCCTGTTTAAGATTTTTCCTTCTATACGCGTTTTCTATCATCATTTCTTAACCCTTCTCTTTGGAATGCTGAGCCGCTGCACTTAACTCTCTCATTTAAGGTCCATTTGAAGTTTTAGTCAGTCTTGAAATTACTAAGAGCATAGCATTAGTATAATCACTCTTAGCACATCTTAGCATATCACAGTCTAGAGAAAGCTAGACTCAGTTAAAACAGCAGTCAGGCAGATAACTGGCTACACTAACAGCAGGCATAAGCAGATACCTAAGGAAGAGTCAGACTAGGGCAAATATATAATAATCCCCCCTTACAGTCTTTCAGTCTCCAACTACTTGCAGCTCAGACTCTCTGGGCTGGATATGGTTTCTACATATTTAGATGTTTATTTCCACAAAAATGTTTATGCACAGCAAAATACTGGTGATCCATTTATCATTGCATCAAGTCAAACTACAGTACAATATTTCAATTCTATTAAGTATTTTTGATGTAGCTCACTAGCTGGGAAAGTCTCTTGATGCTTTTTGCTCTGTAGTCTTGAGATGTCAGTTTTATAACCTGCAGCTACACTGTCACTTCTTCTGACTTTGAATATGAAATAATGTAGTGGTCTTCAGATCACTGAATTCAGCCTGCTTGAAGGGTGAGGATTAAGTCATAGCTCAGAAACTAAGTAATATAATGTGGCAGCCTTTTGTTAATAGCATGAAACCAAGTAGAGCATAGAATAGCTTTCTTATTACGCTAATAAAGACAGATTACAGTATGCTCATTTTCTTGTCAAAGCTACATAGCCAGTACTTCTAGAAGGGCTCAGAATTTAAATCTTTATTTAGCTTGCTCTAGGGATGATTTTTTCCCCAGGAGTTTGGGGGCCTTTGGTTTTAAAGAACCAGCATCAGTAGCAAACTACTCCTACTGAGTATGCTGTTGTTAAAAAGATTTAGTTAAAAGTCATGATTAAAAGGGTTCTCTTTCAACTTTAAGATTGATTGTTAAAGTTTAGGAAGCAATCATACACAACCCTCAATTTTAAGATAGCACAGAGACATACATCCTTTTGAAGTACAATGGGAAAGATTTTTCCCCTGAACTAAGTTCAGGTATTTCTTCTTCCAAGTAAAGGGCATTAGCAGAGATCTTCATGTCAAATAACTATGTATTATACTTTCTGAACGGGAAGAGATAGCTTTGCCTTTTTCATTAATAGCTAGCTATGCATGAGCAGTCTCTTAAGTGTTTTAATGAACACTGTTATTCAATACTATTGCAATGCAGATTTCTCACAAGTGGTCCAGAATATGGCAAGGCAAGACATATGCGTACAGGAGAAAGCCTTGTACATGCTGTGTTACACAATCAGTGGCACCTTCATTATCACTTCTTTAATAAAGTGAAACACCTACACAGAGAAACAGTATCTGGAAAGGGCAGACACCATTTGTCATCTTTTGCCATATCAATCTTTGAAATAAAACCATAGCTTTTCAAAGCCACTGTTATGGTCACCTCCCTGCAACAGTGAGAAGAGGAAAAAAATGCAAAAAAACTATGACACCTGGAAGCGACTTTTCAGACAAAAAGAGAGTCTCAGAAGGAAGGTCAACTTGGCTAATGTTTATTTTTCTCCTTAAATAGCATCTCACTGAAATGTGGTACATAAGTTCAGTGTGTATGCAACATTTGCTTCAGAAGGAACAATATATTGATTACGTAAAATTTAATTTTAAAACAAATTAAAAATAACATTTTATTTAACATATTATGTTCAATGTTATTTAATTTTAAAATGTTACCCATACACATGACTGGATGTAGCTTTAAAACTAGTAATAACTGAAGCTGAAGTTCAGTGAGCTGTGATGAAAATGAAATTCCAGGTATGACTGTTTTCACTACTTGTTTGTTTATAGGAATAGCCTCATAATTTATGACAACCAGATGTTGTGTAGCAGGACTCTGGAGAACATATAACATTAATAATATACAGTTGAAGAAAATTCTCTAAACAGAACCAAAATCTTGAAGTGTGAGTCAATGTTTGAGAAACAACAAGACACCCTGATCTCCATTCGGAAAGTGTATTTCCATTTATTTTAAAAACATAATTGTATGAATTTAAGAAGTGTTTATTCACAGCCAAATACAGTTTTATTAAGCACTGCTTTATATGACAGCTTAAAGAGCGTATTACAAGCTGAGTGCAGCCAAAACACTGATAGTTTGAGTATGTGGTGACTCTCTGATATTTGGATTCTACTTCCCTTCTTTGTTGATGTTCAAATACTTATTTGAAAGCTCCAAAAACATACGAGATTAGAAGTCTTCATACATTGATCTATTATAATAAGTGATTAAAATATCATATTATTCATATTTTCACATGCTGTGATCCAAAAGCAGACATCCTAAGCCTGAGCTGTGTACTTCATCTCCCCTTTTTAAAAATAAGCAAGTGGTAATGAGGAAAAATGAAATTACTTGCAGCTGATCTAAAGCTCAGCTCAAAACAGAGGTAAGAATCATTTTAAAACAGACACACAGATGCATCTGTTCTCTTAAGCCTGTATTTTGAAGAGAAATTATCAGCACTAATCTGAATTTTAAAAGTTTCTTGTAATGAATCTTTACTAGCTTCCCTTAAGAAAATTATAGATGTAGCAGAACACCATGTTCCTCAAGATGGAAATACAATCAAACTTTGCTCCCCTGCTCTTTCGCTTTAAGTTTTTTTTTTTTTTTTTTTAATTAAAGAAGGGAAGTCAGGTAGTAAAAAAAGTGGTAATGGGCAAGTAACTCCACAGTCCTTTTGTCACCATCACTCCTTTACCAGCCCTGCAGCACACTGGACTACTTCTTCCACCAGTCCTGTCAATGGACAGACCATCTGATGGTGCTCTGCAGAACAGATGGTGTTGAAGATTAACATCTTCATTTTAGTTAACCACTTTTGTGAATGAACGCTGACAATAGACTGGGTTTGCTAGGTAGATTCTAGTTCTCACTTTTGCCACTTGTTTGGCCAAGTTGCTTAACCGGACTGGAATTTAGCTTTCACATTGCCTATGAAATAAAAAGAGAGAAGTACTTAAGTGAAATAAGCATCCTGAGAGTTTCAGGACTGCTGCAAAGGATCACCCGAATCTGGGAACACAGAGACAACTCTGTTCACTAGACCTGAAAAACATCCTCCTTGGCAAATCTTCAAGTATGCTCAGTACTGACCTAACTGCTCTCCCAAGGTCTGCATTAGAAAAATTCCTTAATGGATTAAGTGAGTGAAGTACAAAAATCCCCAACAAAACAGCCCTATAAACTTGAGGGTTTCTGAAACAAACCAACCAGAAAAAAAGTCCTTTAATTATGTATCCAATTGCTATCAGATATGCATGGCTTATCTGGAGAACCAGGCAGATGAATGGCCACCTTCTTGTAATTCAGTCCAAACAGAGCTACAGAACAGGAACACCAAACTGAAGAAACTTAATATTCTTGTTTTATAACAAAACTACTTGCTTCATAACTGCAACCTAAGTGTCTAACAGCTTGTTCTTTTAGTCCTGTTCACCAACTTCTCAGGCATAGAAAAGTGAAAAAATAAAAATCTGCTGCAGCCCATCTTTCAGCTTTAAGATGCTCAGATGACCTGATGGGATACTTTATCTTAATATTTTGCCATTTAAGCTCAAGGGTTTAAACCTGTACAGACTTGTTCTTGGGGACTCTAAATTGGATGCCCGATTAAACTGAGAATGCTTTGTTAGTTCTTTGCAGCTTGGGCTTTCCTTGCCTGAAAAATCCAAGAACATTCATGTATTTATACAAAAATCTCAACAAATAAGAGAGAATGTTTACTTGTCACATGGAGTTAAAAATATACTCACATTGTTAAATTAGTTTACACTGTTAGCATGACAAATATCTCTCTGTATGCCATTTTAGGAACAGGCGATTGTATATCAGGAATAGCTTAGAATAAGAAAAAAGGGCAAAATTTACAAGACTCCTGTGTTTAAACCACTGAATGAGACTGTTCTACTGAACAACTTGTGCTTGAATTAAGTACATGTTTTCATCTTTAAAAGAAAAAGTAAAGGCACAGCAATCCAGATCACATAAAAACATTTTATTCACCTGAGATCCTCAAACAGGAAGTAATACAATTTTGAGTAAGCGTGTAGGCTTCTTCCGACAAGGAATGTATGCTACAGCCTCACACCTGTACCATTCCACTTGTTATTTCCACTGGTGGACCAATGAGACACTTTCCAAATTTTAAGACTCAATAACAATGCAATGTTGCTAGCCATGTTTTACAGCCTTGTTCATCTGGCTGAAGCCCTCTGTCTGTGTGCAATATTCTGTATCTTCAAATATGTCTAGCATTACTCCCATGAAAGAACACTTTGCTTGTGTTCATTGCCTCTCCCTAGCCTGTTATTTTGTCATGCACATAAACAAACCACAAACATCAGACTAAATATTTCCAGCTCCCCATCAGGCATACATCTTTCCAGATTCCTAGCTCTTACAGCAGCAATCAAGGTTTGATTTCCATTAACTTACTAACATATGTTTCACAGAGGAACACTTTTTTTTTTTTTTTTTAAACACTGTTAGGAAGGGCACTAATCAGGTGATACTTAAGACAGAAAGCATGCAGAAGCTAAAAGCAGGGTGTTTCCTATTAATTCTATTTCCTCTTTCTGTGAGGGCATACAAATTAAGGAGAGATGCTCAACATCTAAAGTTCAGAAGCTATTTAAGATCAGGTTAAGTTGGAAGATGAGCTACTGTTAGATTTGGTAACTAAGTGTTCAGTTTTGAACTGAAAGCATAGGGATGGTCACAGGTCAATTTTCTCAGTAGTAGCCCAGAAGACTGGATAAAGAACATTTTCTCCCCTTGAGGCAGAGTCAAATAATATATGGTACTAGTGTAAGTTTCTTACTCTCAATGGATAAGAGCAGCATACAGGATGTATTACAACAGAAAAGCTTCCAATATGCAAACACAAGGAGAAGAGATTGTATTATATGCACATCCTGAAGCATGTCAACCCTAAAGTCTTTTTTTTTTAAATACACAGAAATATAGTAATGTTAACGTGCTTCACTACTCATCTCAATACAATGTTGTGGTGATTTATCCTCTAATATTAAAACATTTTTTTGAAGAGTGCAATGCTAAATAAGGGGCAGTTTGTGCCAAAAAACTGAACAAATTACCGTATACATTCAAACAACTTAACCATACTTGAGTCCATTTATCTTTTCCCAAATGATTTGTGCTACAACATCACATTCAGAAGATACAAAAAGGAAATACGAAATTCTGATTTTTAAGAATACTTCACATTTCTTTAAGCAGGCAACACACCTTCCTCCTCCTCTATTTATTTTCATCTTCACTGCACTAATATCAGACCAAGAGTCATATTACTCCAGGCATCAATGTTATAGATACAGCACTGAAGGAAACACTCGTTACTATCTAAGCAGCTTTTACTGGTATCTCCGTAGTGTTAAACAAAAACAAACCCCCTCTCCCCACAAAAAATGATATTACCACTGCGTACCACAGCAACATTGCTAATCAAGAGAACAAAACATATTTTACAGCACGCTCATCAGGGAGGCATCTTTCAATCATACTCTGCTGCAATAGCTGCCTTCAGGGACTTCTGCAGAAACTACCAGAACAATACTTGCTCCTCATCTACTTGGCCACTTGTGCTTCTTAATTCACAATATTATTCAGATTCCTCAGGATCAGGAAGACTTCTCTTCACGCAAGGAACAAAGTACCCTTCAATACACGTACCCTATTAAACAACCTATGGAACTGGGTGTAAGCAGTCTTTAGGGATTAGTCAATTCACATTTAAACTTCATCATTAACACATAACGAATCTATCATTCTTCTAGTTTAGGCACCTGTCCAAATGGTCAAAGCATGAAATTACAGTCCCAATCTACAACATATGTCCTCACACACACCTAACGGTAACTGAATGTTTCAAGTCACTAAAATTTCCACCCTCTTCTCCATACCAAATTGCTCTTCTTCACTTGCTTATCACTTTTCAATGAAATTTGTTTTTATTTACTATCAGAATTGGGTAAGGGTATGACCCTTGGCCATACTAGACCACCATAAGCATGGAAAGAGTTATTACAGGAAAACGTAAATGGTTGTATACATATCCAGCCAACCAGAAGTATTCAAGAGTCTTATGGCCTTCCACAAGAAGTTTGCTCAGTGGAGAACTTGTTTCTAGCTTATCTTTCAATGGAAAACACAGCTCACTGATTATTAATCAATTTAGAAGAGCCCACTTACACAGCCCTGTCTTTAGGGCATTGTTTTTTAATCAGAAAGCTATCTAAATCTAGTAATTTTGCCGTCTCATTTTCCCCTCTCCTAATTTCAAGGAGTTAAGTAGAGCAAAAATAGTACTTAAAGATACTATTTTACAGAGCATCTCTCACTTGCATCGGTCTCCCTACAAAAGGGAAAGGCTCTGCAAAACAATAAGGAGACATTCTGTCACAACAGTCTGAAGTTACCACATTTGTTTATATTCAGAGGAAAACTGCTGCAATTCACCTTTGGCTCAGTCTCATGAAACAATTACACACTTCTTTCCCTAAAGTCAGTCCCATTTTAGCACTTCAAAGAATCACAGACATACTCAAGGTGAACACTTACACCTTGGCAAAGGGAGCGCTGACCACTTTAGAGTGGAACTTGGATCAATTTTGTTAGCTTACCAAGCTGTATGCAGGGCCTTCTTCAAAGCCCACATAAGAAGGTTCCTGCATAAGATACAGGTTTTTCCTCCAACCTGCAGGATATGACGAGTCTTCCTACAAAGAGCAAGCTAAGAGCAGAGCACGCTAATATGTTTCCAGAGACGGTCTGAAAACACAGACAGCAAAGAACTGTGAACATTTGCTTGTAAAAGGCTCTCGAGTATGAAACCCAGAAAAAAGAAACAGATTTCCCAGAAGCTCAGAGACAGTGTTAAGAAAACCCATTCAAACAGATATAAAGTTGAAAATGGCCGAGTGTTTGTTAAGCCTTTTGCTTTTTCTGCAGAAGAGACAGAAGGTATCATAAGGGCCCCCCCCCCCCAACCACACACACTACTTGGCATAAGGCTACATCATTTCAGAAGCACAAGAACCAGTGCATTCAAATAAGGGGGACAGAAAGGGCTGTAAAATTCGAAGGAGAAATATGGAGACTTGGAACAGAGTGACACATCCTGGTTTTAGTCACATTTCATTTCCTCCTCTGGATATCTAAATCTTTAGTATCTAGAATACAGTTTTCTACAAAAGACTGCTGATATTTTTTTTCCTAAGAGAGACAGCTTAAAATAAATGGTCAAATAAGTCTGTTCTGTAAGATGCTTCAGAATGAACAAAAAACACCCAAAGCAAAAAACAAACCTGTCAAGTCCTGTAGCTTTTTCCAGGCCAAGCAATAGCAGTTGTGCGCATCTTTATACTGTGTCTTTCATTAAGAAATAACTTTCTGTGCATGCTAACTAGTAGGCGCTATTTTGGTCACCCCAAGAGAGATCAATAGTTGCCAGAAAGATTGCACACCATTAGCAAAGACTGCTTTAACGCTTCTTCCGCTGAGGGATTATCACCTCGAAAGAGGATAGTTCGATGTCATCATATTCCTTGCACCTAATAACATCTTACAGCTACTTAAACACACATTCTACAGCAGATTACTGTAGATTTTTAAAGCTAACAATACAAGAAATACATAAATATCTGAATACTATGAAATGTTATAATTTCAAGTTTCATTAAGACTGGTGATACAGTACAAGATTAGAAAAAAACCTTTGCCATTAAGTTTATCTTCCTGTCTTACCCAAAATTGAACAATATCAGGCTCTCATAACAAAACAGAACAACTATTAGCACTTTCAGAGGTGGTATTACTTCTTTTAAAAGCAGTATAATGTTTGTGTTCAGAATTTTTTTTTTTTTTTTTTTTTTTTTTTGAAAACTCACTTGCACAGGAGTGGAAAACAGACAGCCAGATGTATGTATGCACACTAATGGCTTTAGGCTGGGTTTATTTTAGAGGAAAGCAAAAGGAAGACAGTACCAAAATCCCACTGAGATGCAATGTAATGCAGGAAGTTAATATTTAAAGGACATCCATGGAAGTTAAGCTCCATGGGATATCTCTGTCTCTCTTCCTTTGCCAAAAAGGGGATTTGGAGAATTTATGTGAAAGCTGCTAGACATGTTCATGTATTTTTAAAGAGCAATAATGTGCTTTCACTCAAGATACACTCTAACATTACAAAAAAATTATAGTCCTGTTTCAAACATAACAAGCAAAAATGGAAATCAGAGTTAAGGCATGAAAGAAAGCACATTCAAGGTTCTTACTTAAATAGGGACTGTACCTGATAGGAATAATGTCTTCCCCTCAACCCTTCCTCTCAGGGTAATCTTGATCATCCCCCTTTTAAAGCAATAAGCACTGCAGTGGCTTCTCACCACACCAGGACTGCACTTAAAAAGCCTGCAGTGAGTTGGATACAGGACATCTCAGTACATGTCTCCCACCCCAAGCAGAGACTCGATTGTGCAATATAGACTTGTTATCCCTGAAGAGAGCACTGGAGGACAGAAGGAACAAGAGTAGGGCCCCACTGGCAGGAAGCATGTTCTCAGCAGACAGCTACCTCCTCAATGGCTGGCCCTTTGCTATGAGAAGTAGATAACCTCTTGCCTTCTCAAAGTCTTCACATTTCTCCACAGATTTAGCACTGATTTCCCCCCCCCCCCCCCCCCCCATTCCATACAACAGAACTGGAACCGTAACAGTGAGGAATGGGAAAGGGGCTGAGTAAGCAGCATCTCAGGCAATGAAGCATCCAGCAGCTTCCACTTCAAGCTCTCGTGTCTCAGGACAAAGCGCTGAGGACACTGCTTCCATCACACCATGGGTCCCCTTTACTTTATACACCTCACTCATTTCTATCATTCCTTTCCTAGCCTCAACCAGTCTGCACACTTTCCTCCTCCCTATGCAAATGCAAAAGAGGAGAGTGCTTCACCCCTGTTCAGCTATATGCTCAAGCATCAACCATCCCTGCTTTATGCACTTTCCATTTGCATTTAAATGTTAGACTAAAAGTTATCAATAACCATTTTTGCATATTTTTAAATATAAGTAAATCACAAGGGAAACCCGTGTTTGCAGGAGACACTGCATATCTGATACTCAGTCACAGACACCAATGCCCAATACCACCTTTTTAAAATCAAATGACAGTTCTATCGTTAAGACTTTCAAACAATTCCTTCCAGACAAAGGGTTACAAAGCAAGTTCTCCTAAAAGTGAGTCAGCTGAAGCACAGAGTAATGAGACAAACTTCTGATATCTAACTTGTACTAGAGCTACCATCTTGGATGAGGACGTATCACCTTCAACTAGTCATAAAAATGGGATCACTTAGATTTTTTATTATGCTTAAAACTCATCTACACCATTTATGTTTTAACTAAACTGAGGACGCTACTCCTGCCATCTATGTACCATAAACCAAACAAACCCAATCTTGTTATGTGCAGCATTTCATAAATAATTTAGGAAGACTATTTCATTTTCTTTAGATCTGGACTTTAGTCTGTTGAGAACAAGGAATGTTTACTACTCTTATTAAATATTTAGTATATGGCTGTTCTGGCATCTTCACAAGAAATGCTGCATATAAGTTATGCATTAGAAATAAATAAAAAACCCTACACTTAAAACATTTAAAAGCTGCTGGCAAGTGGACTACAGCCAGGAGATGCAAACAGAGCTGATAGCCTGACTTTCACTGAAGATTCTTTCCAGGACATGAAGCAGCCACACAAGAAGCATATAATTGCAGCTTAACCCCTTGCTTTGAGGTCAACATGCATCAAGTAGCTTTCCATTAAATGGTCCATTTATCACCACCTAAATTAAATTAAGGAAAAAATCACTTTCCCCCCCCCCCCCCCAAGTGCGGCAACAATGCAATCAGCTGTCTCCCCCAAGCAGCTTGCCATCAGTGTATGGTAAGTACTTACGAGTTTTTCTAGGTTTATAACAATGTTCTGTATTCACAGAATCATGTCCCTCTGCTGGGAGCGTATACCTTCACAGAGGAAAACCTAATTGTGTAACACCCACATGACAACCCATAAGATCATACTAGATGCAGAGGCCTAAAAATACAGCATTATCTTCAGTCTCCCAGCCCATCACAGAAGGGACACTACAGCATTATGTTAAATATATCATTTTAGATTGTTCCAAGATTTTACATAGCTGTCCTGTCTGTAGTAGTACGACCATATCTCAAAGCAACAGGCATGTATCACAATGAGCAGATTTGTCAATCCCATTGCAACTTTCGGAGTTCAAAGCATGACAGTTTTCTCCAGCCAACACAGCTAGAACTTGTACTGCAGCAATAACCACTGCAGACACTGGTTTCTGGCAGGAGTCAGCAAACAGTTATACAACAATTTTTCCAATCAAGTCTTCAAATAAAACACCAAAGGTACATGCTTTTTCCCTGTTCTTCTTGCACTCTCTACAAAACCATCAGAAGACATTACAGTGTCTATTACAATGCTATAATCTCCTCTGCAAGTCATGTGCCTGTGATAGTGAACTTCTGGATTTTTATTTTTTGTTTGAAAATGAAGCACTGGCAACTAGTGCCTCACAAACACCCCCACCTAAGCATCTGACCGGTATTTAAAGAAAACTCTTCCAAAACAGACCTGGACAAGACCAACATAATAGTGGTTGGGAATGTTTTTTAGATGACCATCCCAGACACAAAGCTCGCATTCTAGCAAGTAGGCCAGGTCAAAGTTTGAAGGCTTTATATCTCAGTACTTCCTCAAGACAACAAGGCACCTATTCTAAAAGATATCTTCTATTTTCTGACAGAATTAGCATTCTTCCCAGGCAACAAGGAATCATACTGGCCTACACATTTATGTATCTGAAGAGTGGAAATTCAGACTGGCAGGAGAAGAGGATTGAAAGCTGATGAAGAACACAGAAGTGACTGGTTTTCATTCTATACAGTGGGGAAAGTCCCCCTCTGCTCTCAAGAAAAATGGATTGCAGAACAGTCAATCAGACAGAAACCCACTGTATCAGGAATTGCACTTCCTTGCACAGCCTGCCAAGACAGCTGCACCGTTTTCTGTACTAATGACTTGGGGAGGTACTAAAATAAAGTTTTTGGCACTGATGTCTACCAATAGAAGGGACTCTTATCATTACTGGAGATGGCTATGATTGTGTTTTGCTGTTTAGTACAAGAGTGTCATGTGTAAATAATATATTTAGTAACTCAGTATGGCATAATCCTGTCAATCATATGCTCCAGCTCAGTTTGAAGGAGATACAGCAATAGCACATTTTACCAGCTATAGTTTTCCAAGGGCCAAAGGCAGTTAGCTCTTCAAAGGAAGTAAGGGTCAGTTTATCCATGCTCTGGATATGGCCTACCACACAGAAACAGCTGATCAGCTGAGGATCAGATGACCTAGAGTGATTTCAGACTTCTAGAAAAGGAGCAAGGCAAATTCCCTGTAAGGCTAGGGGAAATCACAGAAGAGCTGAAGTTGGAAGGGACCTCTGGAGATCTATCTGGTCCAACCTCCCTGCTCAAGCAGGGTCAGCTAGAGCAGGCTGCCTAGGACCATGTCCAGTTAGGTTTTGAGTATCTCCCAGATAGAGACTTCACAACATCTTAGGGCCACCTGTTTCAGTGTTGAACTGTCCTCAGGACAAAGAGGTTTTATGTTCAGATGGAATTTCCTGTGTTTCAGTTTGTGACGGTTGCCAAACTCCATCAGCAGCAGGCTTAATTTGCCCATATAGTGGCCAAGTTCTATACAGGAGTTCTAGCAAGCTTCAATTGCCTGTCCACATAAGCAGAGAACAGGGAAGTATTTATAGCTTGTTCCCCCTCAGCCACCGGCTCAGAAACCACAGAAGGACACAACACATGACTTAAAGCACATGATAAAGTGTTTGACCTTCTCTGTCAAGGACTCCCTCTATTCTGTGAAATATTTTTTCATCTTCTTTCTCTCCTTGCTATTTTAAAAACAGTGATAGAAATCCATTGCATTAACATTCCCCAAAACTCCTGTAAGATGACATAAATCAGGTATACCGAGACCAAGGGGTACTTTCATATATCACTTCCAGTCACAGATTATCTTCAGACTTTTATTCAACTTAAAGCCCCAGAACTTCTCCAGAATGCTTAGTCAGACTCCTAACCCAGAGAAGTCTTTCATGAACAGCTTACAGCCCATTAGTGTGATCCAGTATTTATTCATGCCCATTACCATGAAAATAAGTGTTAACATAGACATCCAGAGTTGTGCTACTACTTTCTACCTTCTTGCTATCATTCCCCCACTCCCCAAACCGAAACACACACATTTAAAACCCAGCTGCAGTTCCAGAAAAACCTCTCAGAGCATGTTCGTGCCCAGGCAATGTTCTACAGCGCCGCAACTATTTTGTCATGAAAGCTGAGACTGGTGAGCCTAAGTCCCAACGGCACAAGAATTTTCACACCATCTGTTACTAATTAAAGTCTAGTGGCTTTTCATTTCCTGTCTCTCAGGTCACACTTATACATCAGCAATTTGTAAATTAAGATTTTTTTAATATGAAAACTCTAGGCACATAACCTCTTGACTCGAGCAGAAGAGCTCCCCATTCACAGCCTCCCCACTCCCCGCCCAGCTGGGCAGTGCCATCCCACTCCCAAAGGTTAGTGCTTCCTCAAATATGCTAGCTGAACTAATCAACATGTATCAGTCATCTTAAATCACACAGTAGTTTGAAAAATCCGTGCTTTTGACAGAAAAGGGTTTGGAAACAACTATATGTTGAATTAAAGGCAGCAGGAAGTGACAAATGAACAAATACACCAAGCAGTGTAATTACTGCTCAGTTGCATAACCGATGGAGTCTGTAGGTTATCACTAAGATGTCATGCAGCTCTACTCACATAGCCTGTTTTAAAACAGGATGTCTTATTACCACCTGGGCTGAAAAGAAAACCAAGATGGTAGCAAAAGAAGCAAGAAAGCATTTTCTTCTTTAAGTTAACATTAGGCAGAAGTCAGTTCTTATCTTCAAATTTTTGAAGAATGTAGGTAGGAAAGGACCTCTCCAGGCTACTCTGAAGACACTTTGTGCTCTTTTTAACTCCATAAAAATTGATCAGATAGTTGTCATACTGTCAGACTGTTTTGTTGCCTCTGTCGCCTGGCTTCTGCCAAGCTACCTGGAAAAAAAAAAAAATCAGAAAACCAGTTTTCATACTGAAACAACTCCTGTGTACATATGTAATTCAGAATACATGTCAACAGCCACTGAATACTACAGGCAAATAGTTTCAAAGCTGTGAGTCATAAATAGTCATAAGCAGAAGAGTAATATAAAATTGCTAAACTATCTATTGAGAAGCCAATACAGATTCTTAGGAAAAAAAAAAAAATCCTGTTTGAGTAGGATTTTTTTTTTAAATAATCAGTTTGGGAAAAAAAATTAAGAATTGCAATCACAATCTGAGAAATAAGATGACTAAATATCTTACTCTAGGGTACCAATCTACAAGCAGTGCACTATCAGTATCCTGCATAGGTTAAACATGTGTTTAATTGCTGAATTCAAGCAAAAGGCTTTGAAAAAAGGAATGCAGCTGATGGGGGGATTGTTTTAATAAGAATATTTTATGAGAACTGAGCATCTAAAGAAAGTAATGGGAAACACGGAGATTATAAGAATTCTTTTTTTCATTAACACTAAGATGAAGGGGATATTTGTTTGATTCATGGAAACTGTGGACTGTGTCTCCCCCTTACACTTGTATGTAGAGGTGACCTATTCCTGCATACCACCTACACACAACCTACTGGACAAAAAGATGGCTGATCTGATTGAGTGTCGACAATAGTTCTGCTTCAAACAGGCTGGACTGGGTGACTTTTAAAGGGCCCTCCAAACCAACATTTCTGTGATTCTGTACACTGTGTTGCTGTTCTCAACCATTAAAAGAAGAGCCAAGAACAAGTCAGTCAATCAATGATACATATGCTGGCTATACTCCTCTTAGAGGCATGTTACCACATACAGCTTATGAAATCCTGCATATATTGTTCTGTGCCTATTTATCCCCCCTAAGTTTTGAAGTGAACGTAAATAATTGTTTTCTGGATAAAATAAGGAAATACTAAATAGCCTTATTGAAAGACACCATGTACATCTTGTATCAGTACAGAGACAACCTTGATTTTGAAGCATTAGGCGCTGGCCTTGACACTAAAGCAAAAGGCTTTCTTTGCTCATCTCCCACAGTCGATTATAAAAGGGTTAAAGATGCTATAGACTGTCACGATTTTAACAGAAGATTCCAGTGCTGGCTAGTATGCTCTTTTCAATAAAACATGTTCTAATGTACATGTGGGAGGAAATGCAAAGCATATAATGGCTGTTCCACTTTCCCCAAAGTCATTATACTTCAACTGCACTTAGAGCTTCAGGAAGGTCAAACAATATATGACTCAATATATGACAAGTACTACAAGAGAACACACATCATAAGGTTAGTTGGGGAAGGAGGGCTGGGGTTATTCCCTGGTTTGTTGATTATATATAAAAAGAAATTCCAAGAAAACAAAAGACAGCAATGTTCCTTCTAGTATGTAGTCTCCACTCTTCTCATTCCATAAAAGCTACAAACGCGTAAGTAACCAGAAGACTTCCCTCCCTCCCACTTCCCAATTACTCCCTTCTGATGCTAGATGCTACCTACAAAGCAAGTCAGAGTTTCACAGATACCAGCAGCTTGCCAAATCAGCCCTGACTTACCAGGGATCTCCTTGGGAAGTCACTACATCCCAGTCATAAGCACTATCTAAGACTCCAGAACTTGGCAGCAGTAGACAACACCAGTTCCCCCGCACTGAAACTTGTCACTACTTTACCCATTTCAGCTTCAAACACAGAGTACCAGTTACCTGTGTGTGACAGCCCATTGAGCAATGAGTATATGAGGGTGTATTCCTAAAAAGGCAAGTAAAACAAAGCTACTATCAACAAGCCAACAGGACATTCAAAATGTAATGGAAAAGAAAGAGTAAGTTTGCCTCTGCTACCAAAGCTTCTTTTGGCAACCCTTCATCAAAAATTACAAGAGCTACAAGGCAGGCTCATATAGCTGCACAACAGCTCTGTTTTGGTCTTCTTTTCTATATACCATGAGAAACAGAAGAAAAGCCCAGACCACAACTTCAATCTGCTTATGGAAGAAGTGACATGGTGTGGCTGCCTGTGGCCAGAAGCGATGCCACAGCCATTCCTTTCCACTCCTGTGCTTAATCAAACTGCCTAGTATCAGGCAGGCAATTTCCTGTGCTCTGGACTAGGGGCTGTAAAGATCATATTTCTGCTTCTCCACTGTGCATCACCAAGATGCAGATGTGTATTTGAATGTAAGGAGTTCAGTGGCATTTTCCCCTATCATAATGTTCTTCAAAGATCAGTTGAGAAGCCACATACTAGTCAGCTGCTGAGCTGCAGCAACAGAGACCTTATAAGCAGAATTAAGTGGTCTGACACAGGGATGGAGGGGAGAAAACAAGCAGAAAAGCCAATTCTACAGTCTCTTACTAGCCTTAAAGGGTTGAAAATATTTGCAATTGTCTGACTTCATGACTCAGCTTCAGCCATGACTCAACCAAACCTTGTCTGGCTTTTGTCATCATTCTTAACAGGCAAAGCTGCAACAGCTTGTGCAAAAGCATTATTATTTTCAGTTTAAAACACCTTCAAATGTATTACATGCAAGAAAATGGCAAGGGATACTGATATTTTAGTTCTACATGCCCAGCATAAGTCTAGCCTCAAGTGACTATATAATACGTGTTGACCTACAAGCACTTTGAGCAAGTTCCAGGTGATGCCACTAGTACAGTAAGTGGCAAGTGTTCAAGGTAGCCTAGCCTTTTCACTCCTTATAAAGGAAATGACAGGCTGCAACCTTCCTTCAACAAAACAAACCTTCCAAGTTTAAGAGCTCCTGGGCTGAAAGAGACAGGAGATGCAAGACTACATTCCAAATTACCCTTTATAAAACTACATTTATACTTGCCTGTGTTCACTGCAGACTGCTTCACAATAGAAATAAAAGGAAAGCTTCAGATACTGTGTAATTACAGCCATTAAGTATGAAAGTTTAGCCTCCTCATGTCAGACAAAAAAATGACAATGTCAAGAAGTGCACATACTTATCCATCATGTGAAAGTGAGCAAGCAGTTAAGGACTGAGGATGGAGCTTTTTTCATTTTCCTTTTACTTCTCCACTCCAACTTTCAATATACAGGAGTGTCCTGCCAAACTAAGCCACCTGACAACTGTAAACAGTAAACTGTCAGTTAAAACCATTTAAGAGACTAACTATATTTCATTATTGACAACTAAAGTTATGATCCCTGTAGCTTTTTTTCCACCTTAAAATGTAAGGGAAAAGAATTTAGTAGCTCCCTGTAAAGGAAGGGAATATGTGCTCAATTACATGGTTCTTAAATACTATTTTACTCTACCCGCCCCCCCCAGCCCACACACACACACACACACACACACACACACACACACACACACAAAGTCAGCCATGTATTTCTTAAGTAGTGATATCTGATGTACAGAAGACATATTCCTGCAGAGAGCTCAAACAGAGAGAGTACGTTTGTTAAGCTATTGAAAGTTGATTCTGCTGGTCAGGAGCAAAGTTGGGGGGGGGGGAGGGGGAACCAAACACCCCCACATTTTAAGCCTATATGCCATTCATGCAATTCCACTGATGAATCAAAGAGAGGAACAGAGCTGCCTAGAAGGGTTTGCAACTATTCTGTGACACAGGAAACACCAGCAAAGAGCATTTCAGTACATTCCATGTTTACAGAGAAAATGTTGAAAGTTAAACTGATGAAAAGCACTAATATTAAAGTAACCCAGATTTGCTTATAATAAAAGGAATCTTTTTACCAAAGCAAAATGTCAAGTCTGAATTTACATCACATTTCTGCTAATACCAGCATGAAAGTTAATGATTCTTTTAGTTATGATTTAGTCAATAAACTGCTTTGAGCCTAACTTTGCAGTATCTTCTCTCATATATCATATTTCACATAATGAAAGAGTGCTGTTTCTACCTAAGCACATTTTTATAAGTAAGATTAAATGGCAGCTTGGTTTATAAAAGCTTTCATGGCACTGTTTCACTTTAAATAATGTCTTCTGTCTGAAAAGAGATAAGAGAAGTAACAGAATAAGCAGTACATCAACTTTTCCAACAACCCGTTTCCTCCACATTTGCCATATTCTCCCCAAAACACAGCCAATGATTTCCTTTATTTATCAGCTGAGCTTGATTCAGGGCCCATCCATGCAGCTCAAGCCATAACTATAGCCTAAAGGTTACCAGAATTAAAACAGCATCCAAAAATACATGTGTGCATATAGTGTCAAGATGAAACCATATACATCCTGTGTCATTTGTTTGCATATTTTAAGAGAAGGCCACAACTTTCCCCAAAAATTAGCATTCCCTGAATGAATGGAGCGTTGGGCTTTAGGGACCCAAAGCTATTTATTCCAGTGTGCACCAAAGGACCCACTCCAAATGGCCTCACAAGTAAAATGAAAGAAACTGACTGCAGGTTTTTCTGGACCACCCTTTTTCAGGTAGTATTATCATCCAAAAATAAGATCAGATTGGACCCTCTAGACTATTGCTCTGTACAAAACTAAAGAAAATACGACTATTGGCAACCAATTTGCAACTGTTAGTATTAGAGTTGTGACTGCAAGAGCGATTTCTCAGAGGCAAGTGTCATTCAAATATCATCTTGGTTGCTTTGCAATGTACTAGTCACACTTCATGAAAATAAATCATCTGTTTCATTTACCTAATCTATCCTTTCCTGTAAGGAGACTTTTTCAAAATACAAAAAAACTTCATATGAATTGCTATTCTATGTCTTTCGTACATTTCCTATAATTCTGTATGTTTTGCTAACACTAGAATTTGCATGTTTTTATTCTGTAATGATCTCCTGTCAAGTATAGAGGTTTAATACTAGCTATCAAATGCTACTTCTGATTCAAATTCACTGCAAGAGAAGTCATTTATATCCATTATGTGCAGCATATAAATAGTTATACAAGCAGAGCTAATGGATATCAGCATTTGTATTTAAGTATAATAATCACTTGTACAAACAACTCATTAATAGTACTTTGAAAAGATGAAGGGCTATGTAAAATGCTAAGTGTGTTAGACTTGCATTACAAAGGTGCAGTTCAAGAAACCCATTTCAGTTCATCTACATCTCCACTTCACAAGGTAAATTAGAAGTACTGGAGACAAAAAGTACTGGGTGAACGGTTCAATTCCTCTCCCCAGATCATCCACAGAATTCATTCCAAATTAGTACTTCCTACACAAAGCTTCTTTTTCTGCATACAACCTCTATTTTGATTATCATCATTAGTTTTGCAAAACTTTGGTGCTTTAGATGTGCATTTCAGAGGATTTCATGACATCCTATCTTAGTAATGATGTAGAGGAAGAACCTAATTGTCCTTAATCCTCCATTTAAAATAGGTTAGATGAAATCCTCTTTTGACTGAAGTAAAGAGATAAGTCAGTGCCACCAGGAAATAGAAATGCTCCTTTCGCCCCCTCCTCCCTCTTTGTATCTAGAGGAGTTTAAAGATTAATGAAGGAAACAAATTAACTAGTCTCACATGTCAAAAAGGGAAAATTAGTCTACAGGGAATAGCAAAATTCATGTAAAAATGTTTCTGTGAAGTCTGATTATATTCACTCCCAATTCTTAAATTTCACGTTTGTAACAACTGCCACAATAAAACTAAGAACAAACACAGAAAATAGTCACACAGTATGCTTCAGTTACTAGACCAATGAACAAGCTTAGATGAAGCTTTTGTTATCAATACACACCTGGATCCCTGGCAAATCTTGGCATAATCCTTGACATTGCTGAGTAAATCATGCACAATTTCAGAGAGTGCATGCGCACACACGTGCGAGTAAATGTGCATGCATATGTGCAGATGGTGGAGTAAGAAGAAAACTGGGGGCAGAAGAAGGAATGCAGAATAACATTAAATGGCCAACAAAAAAAAATCAAATCAAATCAAACCAAACAGAGACAGCTATTGTATTCCTATCTTCACCTTCTTTTCTTCCTCTCATATTTGATTACCTCAAAGCCTTAAACTACCCTGACAACTTCTCTCCATGGAAGAGCTCTCATCCCTGTTAGAAGGCAAGAAGCATGGAGAAATCGATGTCCAAATACTCAGGTCCCTGACAATGAAGAATCTGGGCTCAAGTTATCAATCCACAGGTCTTCTGTTCAATTCAGTATTTCGTCACAGAATTCACAGATTTTCTTGGTTCCAGACAAACTCCCTAACCCCTGGCTTATCTTATCCTTCTCCTAAACTAATCCAGGTTAGGCTGCCAGTTTAGAAGGAGTGAGTTTTTAATATAGTATCACAAATAATTTTAATTTTGCAAATGTTGACTATCAAAGTTAAATAAAAAAACTTCCAGATAATTCAGAGCATATTTGTATCACATGCTTTTCAGAGTCATTACAGGGTGAAAAGAGGAAGAGAAAAACTGGTGCCTGTCTGATACACAGAAAGGATCCTTGGTTTGCCTTGTCTACCTGCAGTTGTTGCCATGGCAATTGCAGCAAAGGAGATAACAGTATTCCAGTGTCATTCTGCCTCACGGTTCTGGATGTGCTTCAATTGAAACGTCCCTTGACAATTATACAAATAGAAATACTACATTATCCTCTGTAATGGTAAATCAATGGAATAAGAAGCATTATGCCAAAAAGCGTAACTTGACTAAGAGACTTAAATGAGGAGACTCAAGCTATTTTGTTTAGAGTCAAATCCAGTTGCCTAACAGGTGCTAAAACATCTGCTCACCACATGACATGGAGGAGGCATCGTGCTGTCAGTCAGGTTGTAAACATTAAGCAAAAAGACCCCCCAGCTTCCTAGTCACGTTTAAGACTAGTTGGATTATACAAGTCTGTTATCCCCATCTTGACAGCACAAACAGGAATCAGTCCTGGTACTTATCCGTGGAACCTTTTAGTATTACTGTGGTATCATTACCCATAACTGGGCTGACAAGTAAATGCGTTTCAGCTTTAAAAAGCAGACTCGTATTTAAAGAAAACCACATTTCACCTTGTCATTTTTCTTGTTTCAATTACTACTGTATGACAGGGACAAAAGTGAATGATAAATAGTGAGCAGGGATTTTAAGCTCTAGATGTGCTACTTCATACTTTGTCCTCTTCCATTCCCAAGAGAAGATTCTGAAAAAGCTTCTTGCCTTCAGTATTGACGTACTATGGTGCTCCAGAAAAAGCCTAAGTACAGAACTATAGTGGAAAAAAAAGCATGCTGTCAACAGACAAAAATGACTGTGCAGTTCTTGTCTCAAAGACCAGAAAAAGATCACGACAAGAATATTTGATGCTAAAAATGGCAAGGTTAGAAGTGCTTCATCTATTTTAAGTCACTGAAAAATTTCTACAATTTAGAGCCTCCAGAAGAAGTTTTTTTGTTGTTGTTGTTTTTTTTTAATCATCCAAGAGTATCTGATGAGTATAGATGAGCAATACTGTGTAGTCAATAGCAACTAGCTTGTAATATGTGCCCTGGCTTCCTGTACTCATTTTGCATACACACTGTCCCATTTTCCTTTTCATTTGAGTAAATACATGAAGTCACATCTTTCATGTATAATTTAACTAATTGATACTTGAGTTTGGGGTGGCGGGGGAAGGTGAACAAAGCCCACACAATTCTCCATACTTCTTGTCTCTCTACTTCCTGTCAGATTTTCTGGAGGTCTGGGGTGTATTTGAGCCTCTGACCATACCAAAACATCTGCAGAAAACATCACAGGACTAGAATGAAGGCAAAGAGTCATTACTGATGTGCAAGAGCTAGTTAGATCTGCAAGACTGCCAAATCCTTTCTGCCAGACACACTTGATGTTCAGTAGAATTAATTTCTGAAGGAAATCAAACTTTCAAACTTTGCCTCTTTAAAACATAGGCTGAAAAAATTATGAAGGGCAGCACTCAAACATAATCACTCCACACAGAATCACTCTCAAGGGAAAAGCAGTTAGTAGAGAAACAAATCAATGATTTGAGGGAAAACAGGAAGCCAAGAGCTACACATGCTCTTAAATGCATTCTGCCTCACCTTCCGCACGCATAGGGTGATGCTACGGACTGGAATCCACCACAAAAAGACGACTGCAAGATTTGTTTTCCTGAAGTCAGAGGTGGTTCATTCTGACACACTGACTTCCACAAGAGATACTAAAAACAGACCACATACCTGGAACTGACAGAAACACTTCAGAAATGCAAGATACTAATCAGCGTCCTGTAGGCACATGCATAGCCCCTACTGAGGATAACTTTTGTACAGTTAGGACAGTCTGTGGATAAAGTCAGGATATAAACATATTTAAAAAGCATTTAAAGTAAGCAGCTTAAAATTATGTTAATGAAGTATAATCCTGAAAGCAAAAAGTAACCTTTTACTGTAAGCGATAGCTAGGAAGTAAGTGGTATTTACAAAAGACACCCTGATACATATAAATTCATATAACTGAACCCAGAGACAGAAGCAGAACATCTGAAACACTTCATAAATGGGCTGCTCCTTTAGACAAGTAATTCCAGGGCTGTAATGCTTACAATTTCTCTAACTTTCAGATCAAAGCAGTATCAACCTTTCTTGTAACAAAGCTACACAAAATGGGGGGGGGGGGTGCATGACAAACCTGAAGCTCAATATTAATTTATTTCTACTAGGACTACATACACAAGCAAAATACTTAGGAAGCCTAATTAGAAAGCTGTTTTAGAATTATACTGCCAATAGAAACAAAATAATTGTCTACACCAATGACTAAAAACCAAAGGCTGCCATAAAGTTTAGTAGTGAACATGCTAAAGAAAACAAGTCTAACTAGGAAGTTTCATTAGGTTATTGAATGCCTTCTCAAACTAAGACTAGAGTTGACCCATTTCTAAACAAAACAACACCCACCCCCACCCCCCCTTGTCAAGTCATGTATTCCACCCTACTTCTCCTCCCCCCAAAAAAAGTTTTCAGAAAGTTGTGCAGAAACATCCTAAGAGCTAAAGCTATAATAAGTTACTGCTCCTTCTGAAAGTGAATCAGTACCTGCTGCTAGATGCATTAACAGATAGTTACAAAAGCAACCAATATTTAACATCCAGATTTGCAATCCTGAAGAACAGAATATGAAAGAGGACAAGCAACAAAATGGCAGTGGCGGGATTTTTAAGTACACTACATAATAGCAGCAAAACTGTTCAGTAATACAGTTCTTTGACCCAGTAGCATTGTGCAATCCAAAGCAGTCAACTTGGGCAGCTGCATTAGCTGATCAGGGCCAGCTGTCTTACAAATACAGAACAGACTGTCACCATAGGCTGCAAGATGTTTAGTGACCATTCAGTGTCCAAGCAAACATATGCTAAGAGCAACATTTCCCAGACTGCCCGAAGGAGCAAATAACTTCAGGCATACTGAAATCCACATTTAGCCACAAATAGCTGTCATGGACACACATGCAACCAAAAAGTATACACATTTCATATGAGCAAAAAAAGTTCATTTTATGAAGGATATGATATTAAGACCTGGGTGCTTTGTTCTTAAGAGCATGAGCCATCTCTTGGCTATAAAAGAGGGCTTCAGAAGCCTTAGGATTACCAGACAAAGCTAATGCAACTGCAGCTATATGGGCAAAATGCACTGCTTGACGGTATCTAAGCAATGTCCCAAATAATTAAGATTGTGTCCTTAGAACATCACTGTTTTATAGTTAGTTTAAGGCATGCTTAATTCCTCTGTAAGTAGGGCACTGCTTAACATTAACCCAGTAAGTTTCTCGTATCACTGATGATATAAACAGGCCCTGCACCACACTTACAGGAGGGCAGTATGCAGTCTTGAGAATACCGAATTAAGGAGAGGCTGGCCTCCCTGGGGTAGCACACATCCTCTGGTGAATGCACAAACACTCCAAGGAAGAGATGATAAAGCAGCACGTTGTCTGACACAAATACAACATCCAGAAAAAAGAGGTTATATCCTAATGAAGAGTAGGTGACAAACACTATGCCTGTACCCCCTAAAAGGCAATTTTCATATTATGCCAATGTGGCCATTATTTCCATTGTTTAGGAAGGTAAATAAACAATCCAATTGTCAAAATGTTTAATCTTAATTGTAGAAGGCTATTCAGATTCTGTGATTCCATGCAAATGGATAAATTGTATAGGACAATGTTTCTGCTTGATTACTCAAAGATGCACCTAAAATAATTGATAAAGTTTGAAGCAGCAAAATATATTGAATAATCACATTAGACCCAAATAAAAGAAAAAGTTTACATTCTTACACCATATTTTACCCTGAAGGATTTCAAAGCATTTATAAGACTACATTGAATGCGTGGTTAACTGCACTTCAGTGAAATGTAAACAGATTTTTGTATTGCAAGTTATTCTTCATCAACAGTCCTATAAATTGTGTATGGCTGCAGCCATGGTAAGGCAAAGAGGAGCTGGAGTGAAAAAGAAATTTGCAGGATATAAGGAAAACACGGCAGAACAACAGAACCTCAGCTTAAAACTTGGACAAGAAAAAGCTATCGTTGTCTCTGTCCTTCTAAGGAAGCTATTATACCATCTCTTGGGGAAGAGATATGAATTACAGTATGACTAGCATGCTGAATATCTATCCTATTCAACTGATGTCATTGAAGTGTTCCAGCACCCAGAAGATGCAAACAAATGAAAGATTCTCAGTGCAGGTAAAACAGTAGACAAGTGTTTAACAATGCTAACCAGGAAACTGAATTCAGCTTGAATTGACAGCACCCAAGCAGTTATTATGCTTCCACAGAGCCTTGGAAATTGCACCACTTTGCATTACTTCAGGACAATGACTGTAAGAACAGTAAGGAGGAGTGGCTTCCATCTCCACAGAGTCAGAGAGGAACACTGATATTTAACTTATGCATTTACAATATATTGGGGGGGAGGGGGAAGAGGAAGACATCAGGCAGCACTCTTGGAAACCATCATATTAGAAGTTCCCATTTGTACAACGCGGAATAACCGTTTATTAGCCTGAGATCATATCATACCCTTGCTAAGGGCTCCCAGTTACCTCAGCTATGCCTCCAGCCTGCATTCAGCCAAGAGCTACTACTGTTTTAAGGGTTCTGAGGATAATCTAGAGACCACTCTGCTCTGGGAAAGCGCTGTGGCTGAACAAGTCCAGAACAAAATTTGGAGAACAGAAAATCACAGCCCTAGGACCTCAACTGTTGGATATTCTCTGTATAGATTTTAACTAAACCCAAGCTTAAGCTTATTCGGATACAAGCATGAGATCTATTTATCCCCCCCCCCCCCCCCCGACTCTCCTGGAGAAGAATCACTGCCTTGGTTTGCCAAATTAAAAAGCAGCCTGGAAAGAGGCAAGCACATCTACACTTCTAAAGTACCTCTGCTTTGTACACAGCTTTGGGTGAACAACTATGGAGAAACACTGCTGACGTGCATCTGCTACTCATTCAAGGCAGTCTGCTTCAGGCCCAGGATTCAGAACGCTCATTTTCATTTCTACTGCTGCAGCTGTATAAAAACAGTTGAGCCAAGGTGGGGAGGGGGGAACACCCCCCACACAACAGAAAAATACATCATCTTGCCAGATCTTAGTAGCCTTATTGAAGCAACAAGCCTGAATTTACTCATAACATCTTTTTTCCAAAAAATGCTTTAACTGGAAGAAGAAATTTAAAATTAACTAACTGAGCAAGAAGGAATGCAAAAGAAGGAGCAACAGGTGAAAATGTACACAGCAGCCCAGAACAGCTAGAAACTTTATACAGAGAGCTCGCTGCCCAAAGTGCAACGCAGGAAGTGGTGTGC
Source organism: Dromaius novaehollandiae (assembly GCF_036370855.1). Classification (NCBI taxonomy): domain Eukaryota; kingdom Metazoa; phylum Chordata; class Aves; order Casuariiformes; family Dromaiidae; genus Dromaius; species Dromaius novaehollandiae. Next base: position 154,286,426 of record NC_088098.1, read on the forward strand.
TTTGGAAATACAAACACTTCCTCACATGGGATATAAGAACACTTCATATAGGTTTTAGACTGCTGAATTACACTCATCAGCAATGCAGGACAACTCTCAGGCTGCAGTTTGTCATCACCCAAGTACTTCTTTAGTTCCAGCTTGAGAAGACAGTATGTTGATTTAATCATATTTGATTAAAGATTATGCTTAAGTTTACTTTGAAAAACAGTTTAGCAACAGTGTTATGCAGAGAAGAGATTTAGAGACCTCAGTATATTCTGTGTACAATAAAAGCAGTATGATTTTGGGGCTATTTGCAAAGGCTTCAGGTATGTGCCAAAAAAGTCTTAAACTAAATCCTACACTTAGATCAATACAGATGGATCATTACTTCCAAACAAATCCTGTCTGCTGCCACAGCTCAGCATCATTCACCTGGGCTTAGCCTACCCCACGCAGACACTTTTGAAGTTCTTACACCTCATTGTATTTGGGTATTCTTCTTCCCCTTAAGGTTGCTTTCTAAGGACCTGTAAATATAGCTGCTTTCAGGACTCACCTCTGCATTCTCTCCTCATCCCACAAAACATTCTAATTTAAGAACATCTACAGTTGTTTTTCCATCTCTGAAATTCTTTTTCCTTTGCATGTAAATGAGAAATTTCACTCTAGATTACATGAAGATCACCCTGATGTGCACAAAACTAAGCGTGTTTATTTTTGTTGAGTCGGAATATGAGAGTCTCAAGACTTGCAGTACTTCCAAATACTTATACCTTCCCCAAGCAGGAAATCCCAGTATCTCTTACTAATACTACTTCCTATCTATTTTGAATTTCCTTTTCTATGCTCAAAAAGTAGCAATTCACAGCTTCCTGCTTTTACTGGTAGTCCCTACCCCTTGTATTATATGCTTCTGCATTTGATGGCATTCTGCCAGCTTACTAAAACCATGGTTCTGAGGGTTAGTTAGCAGCTCGATAAAGCCAGATTTAACAAAACTCACTGGAAGGAAAAAAACAAACAAACCACTATCTACGCTTGCATGCGCTCCTGATTTGCTCTTTCGCAGATACTTTTTGGTGAGCATGTTCCCCCCACCCATCTTCATAGCAGGATCAACTCACTTTCCCCGAAGTGCACCGCGCCTAGTGCATCTGAGTTTTATCACACAACTACAAAAAAAAAAAAGAAAAAAAGAAAAGAAAAAATAAATCTTCTGAATTCGTCAGTGTATTTAAACTGGACAATTCCTTGTTTCAGTCAAGCTGCGTTTTCTGGAAGAGCCCTGGAGATCACCTGCCCGGCCACAGGGCTGCACACCCCAGCCCGCCATAAGGCCCTCCGCTCCGCGCGGCCCCGCCGCGGCAGCCCCCGGACAAGCGCCCACCCGAGGGCCGCCTGAACATCACGGGACCCACGAACTCACGGCCGGCCACTCTAGGGCCGCGGACCGCCTCCCCCCGCCCTGAGGGCACTCACGTAGCGGCTCACGAGGGTCCGGAGCAGACTGCAATCCATGGCGGGCGGGCGCCGCCGCCGGGCGCTCAGAACCGCGCCGCCGCCGGGTGCTCGCTGCTGCCGCCGCCGCCGGGGCCCCCGGCTCCCCGCTCCCGACACATGCAGCGGCAGCGGCCGCACCCGCCGCCCCGCGCTCCTCGCTCAGCTACACCATGCGCACCACGGGCACCGGGCGGCCACGCCGCGCGCTCCTCCTCGCCGCCGCCGGGGCGCGGCGGCCCCTCATGCCCCCCGGCCCTGCCGCCCGCTCCGCGCAGGGGGGCGCAGAGGGAGGAGGCAAAAAAATTAAACAGGGGGAAAAAGCAGAAGGGGGGAGGGAGAAGCCACCAACAGTTTTCGAGCCGGCTCTCGCTGCCGACTCCCGCCCCCTCGCTCTGCCCTCCCAGCGCCGCCCGCAGAGGGCTTTATCCCACGGGCGGGACGCTGCTGCTGCTGCCGCCGCCGCCGCCCCCGCCCCTCTCGGCTCCCCCCTCCCTGCGGATCCGCCCGGTGCCTGCCCGCACCCGCGCCCGCTTTGATCTCGTTAGGGCTTCCCAGGCAGCGCACGTCACGCGGCGCGGGCGCGCATGCGCGCGCCGGCACCCCACCCCACCCCCGCCTCACACAGACACCGGGCGCGCGCCCCTCGCCAGCGGTAGTGACTGCTGCCTGGCTGCCGGTGGGGTGTCATAGAACGGGGAAAGAGGTTTCTAAATGCTGCTTCTTCTCCCCTGCCTCCACCTGCCTCCGCTCTACCGGCGCGGAGGTGCCAGCCCGAGCGCGGGGCCCGCTTCCCCCCCAGCGCAGGTTGGGCTGAGGTGCGCCCGGCGGGCTCTGTCGGCCGCCTCTGCCCCGCTGCGCGGCACTTGGCGAGGGAGAAGCGAAGCGGCCGCCCCGCGCGAGGGGAGCGGGCAGGCGCGGAGGCGGAGAGCAACAGGGAGCGGCCGCCGCTCCGGTCCGGCAGCTCCGGGCGGAGATGGCGGCGGCTCGACGGCGCCGGACCCGCCGCGGGCGGGCTGCGCCCTTCCGTGGGAGCCTCGAGGGAAGGGCGGCGGGCTCTGCCGCGCGATGTGGCGGCCCGCCGTCTACCGGCGTACGAAGTGGCTCCGCGTCAGATCGCAAATACGTATAAATAGCTGTTAGTGATACCAGATATCAAGTTAAAATTGTATCAGATGCAACATCTGATTAGCACAGCCCTGAGCGTGTTCCTTTTGTGTACAGGCATTCAAGGAAGTGCAGTCTTTACGCTACTGACATGTGGCACAGCGTCGCATCTGGACAAGGAACAGGTAGAAACTTTCCTGTCTTTTTAAAACGCAGTAGAAACAGTTAAATCTCCTTTCAGTGACAGGAGCCCAAAATTATAGCCCTAATAAACCTGCAAACAGTAGAAATGACTTTGATTGTCTTGGGTGAAAAACAGAAATCAACAGAAATGTATACAAAGAGAAGTAGAAGCATATTTTTATTTTTTTAAAGATACCTGCAAGAATTTCTTTAAAGGCTTTTGTTTACCCCAACCGCTGTATTTTCACACCTTTCACAAAGTCAGTAGTACCAAATGACTTGGCTTGACTTTGCTGGAAACTTATAGGTCGTATCAGACAATTTAAACATCACTCTGTACAATTTAATATAAAAAAACAGCAAGACTTTAAGCTAAATACTTTCTCCAAAATTAATCAGAACTCATTAATTTCATGAAATTCAATGTTTTCATTAAAAAGTTAATGTTAACAAAAGCAAACAAAACCCAAAACATTTTGTACAGTCAGAACAAAAATCTTTTCCCTTCTTGGACACTCATCATGTACGCTGCTCCTTATGGCCTAGATCATGGCCTACATTAGTCAACTTCCAGTCCTTTGGTTTTTGTGTTGTCATAATTCATTAGATCTTGAGACACCATAAGATCTTCTAGACCAAAGAGTACCTGAATTTCTATATGGGGAAGAAATAAAGATTACACCATTTGAGGTCATCATATAAATACTGAAAAAAAAGGACATGTGACCGGTGCCTTTAAAGGTCACCTTTAATTTAAATGCATTATGTACATTCAGCATTTTTTATTACTGGTTAGGCTGCAAAATGTATAATTTAATATGCAATAAGTGCAGTGTGGTCAAGCTAATGTTGCTGTTCAAACTCTAAAGAGATGTTGGGCTAAAAAACAATTTTTGTTATCTCTTGTTACTACTAATAATTTAGATTATTTTTGCATCACCTATGTTCCTATTCATGCTCCTATTTACTGATCTAACATTTCTGTAACATAGGGTTTTGTACTTATATTTCACCTTCAAGAAATTACCACAGAAACTGAAAGGGAAAAAGAATTAAAAATACTGTGAAACAATGTGTATATTGTACCACTAGCATTTTCTTAAAAGAGTAAGAATTTGTCTTAAAATAGGCTATTCTATATGAGCTAACAGAAAACTACTTTCTTGTCTGTTTATTAACATGAACAATTAAATATTAAAATAGTATTCTATGTGTATGTCATCACTCACTCTTTAGGAAACCAATTTAATACAAAAAATTAGAAGACTAACTTATAAGCATGAAGTGATGATTTCTAAATACACCGATTTGCTAAACTGAAACATGAAATTATTTTAGTTGTTTTTTAAGATATTTCTCTATCTAACCTTTAAATTTTCCGGGAATCCGTGGAATATTCATATTTCATGGTATTTTATAAGTTATTCCACCTTTAATCAATCCGTCCTTAGTCACAGTGCTTGTTACCTAGATTTTGAGTGAAAGCAAACTTTAAAACTATGCAGAAATTTGCTTTTTAAAGTTTTTCTCTTTTAATATCTTTAGCGGTTTCTTTCATCTAAATAACACCACACATTTTCAAAAAAATTAAGTGTCTTCTCTTCATCGAAGCTGGTAATTAGCTTTATCTCCATTTTGCATCAGGTAGAAATTCTAGCAAAGCAAGGTTAAGGACTTATACTCCTACAAGTTAAAAACCGCAATATATATACATCTTTGCCATTAGAGACTAACCTAGAATCCTATGTTAGGTGTGTAAGCTACTTGCTACACTGCAGAGAGCATTTCTAAAGGGCAGTGCAAAAAGTTCGCTTGATTAGCAAGGAACAGTTAACACCAGCTAACTGGGCATGGTAATCACTGGGATGTTTCTGAACTCCTTGGTATCTCCTCAGCTTAGCTCACTAAGATGTGACTGCAAGAAAAATTTTCTTCACATCCAGAGGCTGGAACCCACTCCCAGGAATAGGTCCCACAGGCATGCAAAGGCCTGCTGTATCGTCTAAGAGGAAAGTTGGACCAACCTGCAGAGCAAGGGAAGTGAGACTCCTGTTTCTGCTCCCTCCCTCAGTCAAGGAGGGGCTCAGGTCCACATTTGCCACTTCCAGGCTAGTGCTCAGCCTAAGCTGAGATGTTTTTCTGCCCTTCTTGTTGAAGCTGTGGTACTGTGCTGTCAAGAAAAAGAGAGAAAAGGAGCACAGCTGCATCTTGAGCGCATACTGAGATGAAATCCCGGCCAGCATTACTTGTCCTTTGTACTTTCATTTTCACAAAAAGGAAATGTGCAGGCCAGAAAAGCACACTGGTAGGTGTCTGAAAGTTACCACAGCCTGCACTTGTTGATTGAACTATCTTTGTGCACAGAGGACTGAAGAGCAGAAATATATGCCTTTTTGGAGTAACAAGTGCCACTAGGGTTAGTGAGCAACTGAGCAGGTTGTTTAGGTCATACTTTTAGACTTAGGTACCTCAAATCTGCCTAAGTCAGGCTTAAGGTGCCTGAGTCCTTTATTGGATCTAGTCTCAAGTGGCTTGCTCAAAGGTCACATTGTGACTTAACAGTAGAGCCAAAAAAGGAACTTAGATCATATTGGTCATGGACCTATTCTGCCTATTGTACAATGCTTTACGTTAAAACAATTTATTAAACTAGTAGTCTTCTCTTTGAATATGCCATCACATTTATTTCACTCCTAATTTCTCTTTTTAAAAATAAATTTATAAAATTATCTGTATGCTATGTCTACCTTGCCTGACTTTACATTTCTAAATATCTTGCTTCTTTTCTGACTGCAGATTAGAGCGCCTGTTCCTATTGCTCTCCACTTCTTTTTCCTATTCTTATTGAATAATTCTGATCCATAACTGCCCTCTCAGCCTACTCCCATCTGCCCAGTCCAGTTCTCAACTGCTCTAGTTTTTACTACTTACCACAGAATCTCACATCCCTCCTGATTTCCTTTTCATATCAGTACAACTCTGCTTGAAACATTCTGCTCATTGTTTAAATAGCATTAGACACCAAGGTGAATATTTGAACGTACAAAATACTTACTCTTCTTGTGTCGTATTTGCTGCTACTTTGCAATCCTTATTGAGTGACCCTTGTTTTATAATTGCACTGAAAATGTTGGGAGACCAGTCTAGGGTCCACAAAACACTTTATAGTGATTTCTTTTTCTGAGGCACTGATACTCTGAGAGTGTGGTTTAGTCCATCTCATATTTGGTAGGAAAGCAGGGTTTTAAAACATTTTATACCAGCCACACCCCAGTCAAGTCCCACAGTTATGGTAAGTACTTTGGTTACATAGCACACATTAGTGATATGGTAGACATCAGAGGCACTAGAGATCTAAATTTTAAGATGCTTAACATCTCTTTGGATTCCTACTTCCTATTATGTTAGTGACTATATACCTCTTGAGGTTCTGGGCTTTAAGCTCCTCATACAAGCAAAGAAGCTAAATACTTTTTGAAAAAATTTTAAATGGATAAGAGCTGAGTTGGGCATATGTGAGAACAGTGTGAGGACAGGAAAACAACAGAGATTGAAAAGCCATTAATCATATGCAGCTCATCTGCTTGAGAACCTGTTGTATGCTTTGAGTGAAATCGTTTATCCTGCAGTGTTCCTGGCTTTCACCCTACAAATACATCACTTCTTAATTGTGTCTCTCCCTCTATTACATGTCTGAAAAGCTAATCAAAAGAACAACTTCTTTCTTTTCTTTCCTCTACACCATATATTTAAACGAGTTAATTTGTATTAACAAGGGATATTATTCCCCCAGTGGAACAGATGTTTGTGCTTTGATCTATTGCAAATATTATTTTCTCAGATCCTTCTGAATATTTTGTATGAAATGAGATACCAACACTAATTTTGCAGTCTTTTTCTTATGTTAAAAACTTTTCACTTCCTAGTGTTTGTGATAGATGTACTTCATTTGAAGAAGATTGTAATCAAAGTTTACTGTAGTACTCTGAGGACTTACCTGTGCAAGGCATCTGTGGAAGACAAAACAACAAAAGGTGTGAAGCCAAAGTGGGTAAAATGGCCAGCATCAAACCCTTGTTTTGATGATCTCATTCAGCGGTAGAGTAGCCTAAAGAACAAAAGATTAAGCTCTGGAGTTTGAAGATCACTCTTGCTTGAGAGGTACTGCACTTCGGAGCATAATGCTTTGGTTTGGGAAAAGGTACTCCACAGTTTTAGCAAATTTGTCTTACATATTTTATACTCCTGGAGATGTGTCCATTCCTTTGTCGCCTCCGGGAAATTTAAATCGTGTTGGTTTGGTGAGAATCAAATTCTAATATCCAGATCTGTGCAAATGCCTTGGAAAGATGAAAGAAAACACGAAAGATATATGTGACACTTCTGTTCCTAACTTGTGGTGGTGGTGGTGGTGGTGGTGATGGTGGTGATGGTGATTTACTCAACATGCTTTAGATACTTGCTGTGTGCCTAGCAGAATATGGTTAAGGATTTTTTGTGTTGATCTGTTTTTTCCAGAAAGTTCATGTGAAAATGAGACATATTTCTGACTTTTTGACCTCTCTATTCCTAACCTCTGGCATTAATGCATAACTTCTTTTATACTCAAATGCTAAATGCACTGTCATTATGACAAAAAATAATTCCCACATCTTTGCTACCAACGTGATCTTTGTTACATAATTTCTTAAGAAAATCCTCTAAAAGAACGCAATTTAACTTCTAAGTATCAGACATGATCAGGTAAATGCATGTGAAGTTAAACAATTTGGCTGCAATCCCCAGCCAGCTCAGACAGTTTTCCACAATCACAGACAAGATTTGTACATCTACGTTACCTATTATATGTAACTTAATGAATTATAGGGGAATCTTGGTTATAAGCAAATACATCTCTTTAAGAGATCCAGTTCCTGGGAGCCACAAAGCTTTTTTTTTTTTTTTTCTCCTCCTCAGGAAAAGCACAGCATTCAGGAAGGTCTTACTACAACTGTACAACTGTAGAAGGTGCAGTCATATGGACCATTTGGACAACTTGCCCATCACTGCAAAGCCGCATATTAAACTCATTAAAAGGAAAACCAGCCTCCACCAGAGTAAGCTTCTCATGGGATGAAATGCTTTTGGCTGCTATGGTTACTAATGTGATGTTCCATTTACTTCCTTGTTCACTCACCTGCTTTCCCATTCAAACACCATACATGAGTATCTTCATAGATATTGCTGGAATAGTGACAAACCTCATTAGTGCCAGCCATGCATAACCAAGAGAAAAAAAACCATACAAATGAACAGGGAATAAACAGAAGAAAGGAAAATGCTGGAATCTGTAGGTAATGTGGGTAATATTTTGTCTGTCCTTGCTGCTATGTGAAATTAAACTCTGTATTCTACTCTTCACTTTGTATTTGCATTGATGTTAGTCTTGCCTTATGTCTCTATTTTACACTCCAGTGCCTCGATCCTGCAATGAACTCCACACAGTCAGACTCCTGTGACTGTAGAGCTGAGTGCAGTATCAGGATCTAGATGAGGAAAGTATTCTGTTTTATTTTTGGTATCTTAAAGGGACAGCATTTTATTTTGCTGTTGCATTTTCTTTTCAGTAACGCTTCATGTTTCTGGTTCTCACCTTTACACACAATTTTTCACCCTTTATCATTGTTCCGAACAAACTGTTTAATGCATTCTACACTCTGAAAATCTTAAATTCCGAATAAATTGCATATCTTCAGGCTTTTTTTGGGCAAATATCAAGATGGAAAAGATTATTCTTTAAAATAGTATGTGAAAATTACTGTCACATTCCATGATAATGACCAGATGGACTATTTAGTACAAGTAGTATTCATCATAGCGTACTCCAAGTTAGGAAATACTTTCTGACAATATTTTATAGCAATAGAAGCAAGTAGCTGATCTTCAGAAAGGTTATTAAATGAAAAACATATCATTTTCTGGCTACTTTAATGTCATCTGTAAAATTACCTTTGTTCTGATGTAGCATTCAATCGAAGCTGGAAGAAACCTCCTTTTAGTGGTTTGTTCTTTCCCACCAAGTAAAGCACTAAATATAGCAGTATCAGCATTTTGGGCTTCAAAAAGGCTGTGGTTCAGGTTTCTCAACAATATCTGCATTTTTTCCTGGCTCAGAACAATTTGTTTTATAACTGTTTATTTCGGAAGCATGAACAGCTACAAATCAATACATTAAGTACCAGAAATATTAAACGCTACAAAAATGAACTTTTTGCTTAGATGAAAATTATGCAATAATATAGTCATCAGATTTTCCAATTTGAAAGCTGCTACTAGTTGGAGGACAGGTTCCTTACAAAGGGACAGAGCACTGCAGTCTAGGGCAGTCTCACTTGTCCCGCATATTATAGTCTGTGTACCTGTGCATCATTCTGATCTTCCCCCTGCTCCTGCTGTATTCTCATGTGCTGGGAGTGGACACAGCAGGGAAGGAATGGTGGTGGGAAGGAGGGTGTCCGTGGGGAGATCCTTTCTGCACCCCGCCAGCCTTGATGACCCCCCACAGGCAGTAGTGACGGCGGGAATGGAAGTAGGACAGCTTTAGTTCATTATTCTTTTCTTTCCTATAGGTAAATCTTAGATGACAGTGACAGAGATTCCACCTCTTTCATTTTCCTTATCCAAAAGGCAGTACTGTTTTCTTTCAGATCAGCAAAAATATCCATATTCAAAGTAGTATTTTCAAAATCGTTTTTGGAAATGTTTTCACTGTTAGTGCACTATGCACAGCTTTTTCATATGCATGTAGCAAGTATTAAAACCTGCTGCTAAGGCCACAGCTTATTTGGTTGAGAAGTGGTTCTTTAAGATGCTGCTATATTTTTCCGTACTGCAGCTACGTTTGGCTGGTCTTCTTGAGCACTGCAGAGGCTTGGCATGGTGAGCATTGTCTGTACTGGGAATCTTGCTGTGAGGGAACATGGTGAGATGTAGCATTTTGTAGGCAGGCTCAATGAAGTGTATGAGATCCCTGAAGCTTTCAGCCATGACAACATTCAATTCCATCATGTCACTTGCTGTGAAATGTGTAATGGCCATAGCCATTGCTTTTTTCCTGCGGGAGTTTGCATGTGATTGCAGTAAAGTTGCTATTACAAGTTTGCTCCAACTTGTCATTTGTATATTGCTAGCAATTGTTTCAGTTAAACAGGCAATAATTTATTCTAGGAAGAAAGATTCCTCCGGACAGAAATGCACTAACACAAACCTTTACATCTGTTTAAAAGGGCTTATTAAAATAAAAACTATAGAATTGCATACAAAGCTAAATATAACAATTATTTTCACATTTTTATTGTCTTATCTTTCCTCCTCAGGGTACAGCCTGTTGACTTGTAAAATGTCTCTATATTCTACATAACTACAGCCGATCGAATTCAACATTCTCTTGTAACATGCCACTCCTTTCAACTCTGTGGAGGGGAGCAGGAAGGGGAGTCAGTCATAAAGTCTGGTATTCTATATGCACAGAAGTATTCATCAGCAAATCTAGGAACTGACGGAGACCTCCTAGTCTCTTCACAGCTTTGCATGACTGTGAAAGAAGCTCGCTCTCACCAGTATATATGCGTTCATTAGACTGGAAGTTTGTCTTTTCTGTGTCTTGCTATATTTGATGTAATGGGGCATATGGATTCCATGCTAATTGGGAGAGGCTAGTAAACCGTGGCGACAACACTCCTGCCTTGTCGTGATACTTGTGATAGGTGTCGGTTCTGAAACTACAAAACTCTGCCTATTTATGTGGGAAGGAGAGCCAATCGAGACGCAATCTGTACAGTGTGAAGAGCCTGGCAGGAGAAAGATTTTATCAAGAGTCTGTCGTCTATGATGTGCCAGTTTCTTCTGCAAAGGTAAGTCTGTACAAACTAAGCCAACCTGTTACGAGGAACCTCATGTTTCTGTGGAACTAGGCTGAAGGTCCACCTGGGCAGACCCAAGCCTTTTCTGACTTTGTGTTTGCCCTGGATTGTAACCTGGGAGTTCTGTTTGCTGCAATAGGCTGTCTTGGCAAGGGAAATCAGGTACCACCCCTTCAGAGGGTAAAAGCCTCTGCTGGACCTAGATAGAGGCTGCTGAAAGAGGGGATTTGATCCTCTAGTGTTCAGAAGTGTGGGATAAAATAAAATACACTTAGCTGGGATTTATTCCAGGGAACTCATGCTTAATACCAGTGAACTAATAGTGGAGGTGGATAATACTACCAGAAACCATTTAAGAGGGATGTATCTGGTAATAAGCTAAATACTATGATTAAGTGCCCCCAACAGTACTTGGTACTCTATAAATAGACGTGTATGCTGGGGCAGTCCTGCAGCAGTCGTTCAGTGTTGGCTGATTTTAAGACAGTCAAGGCTACCATTACTTTTCCCCATTTTTATTCTACTGGCTGCTGCTGGAATGGAAAGATGGAAGTGTGACAAGTGTGTGTAACATGATTTGTGCCCAGTATGACTAGGGCTTTAAGATCTTTAGGTGAAAGGAGATAATACAAACTATTCTACTTCTTGAGCATGCCCCTTTCCTTTGCTTTTTGCAAATATTGTTTGCTGGCAGCTTGCCGCATCAAATTAGGCCACCATTATGAAAGATCTATGTAAATACAGAAAAATGAATGCAACTGAAATTTCCTATACATGGAGTTACCGTCGTGATTCCAAACCATATAAAGTATGAGTACTGCCCTGAATTGCACAGGCCTGTCCTGACACATTTGAGCCAGGAAATGTATGTGATTGTGTGACATTTCCAGAACTAATCATTCTGGCAGAATGAGTCATATAATGGGTATTGATTTATATCCTTACGTGGGAGGATTTGTTCATGTTAGCATACTTCTGTTGAAACTGAATTCTATTGGTTAGAGATCACTTTGTCGCCTCTATACTGGAAAGTAAATGAGAGGAGAGCAATTGCATATGCTGCAGAATTTTCAAATTTCTGCCTTAGCTTTCCATATTCTTTAGAGAAGGGAGTAAGGGAAACGTCAGCTTGTTCCGCTCTTTCCTGTCCTCCCCCTACCCCCACACTTTGGGAAGAGGAAGTGGTTCTGGCTACTAAATCAAAGGCAAGATATTAAGGAAAAAATCCAGTAGTGAGAGAAAAGATATATGAAGGCCTGCAAGCTTTGAGGTCATGAATCAGATTCTCCCCTTGAATGCATAGCCTTTAGGCTGCCTTCCTGTCTTTGCTTGCTACTGTGTAGGCCCACTGACATCAGTGGAATGGAATGGGTGTAACTGAAATGAATTTGCTCCTAACATTCAGTGCCTGTTAATTTATCAATTTGAATGGCTTCATTGATTTCTGAGGAGCTGCTCCAAGGACGAAGGGTGGTGGCAGTAGAGAAAGAAACAAAACCTTATGAAAAAAATTGACCAAGACTGGGGTAACTGCTAGCCAGACAGACAAGAGATAGGGGGAAGGAAGGTTAGACAGAGAAGTAATAGAGGAGAGGTGGGTATTGGATAGCCCTATATTTTATCAGTTAATGTCTGACCCCGTTATTTATTAATTTATACACACACATGTGCATACAAACTTCTTTTTCCTCTGTTTAACATTTTCATTATAATAATGCCCTATAGTACTAATCACTGTATGCACACACATACAGTGGTACAAAGTCATGGCAGGTGTCTGATAATGCATAACCCAGTGGCATATATACATAAAGCATATATACAGGATGATGACATACATATATGCATGCATTATGCTCTACATAAAGAAGAACTTGTTGCTTAAAAAAATTGGAATACAGTGATAGCTGAAACTGTATTACTACATTATGTTGCATATGCCTTAAATGTTAGTTATGGGGCATATAAGCTAATTTTCATCAGTCAAGAAGCAGAATATATTGTCTGACGTCCATGACTGTACTACTGCCTGTACCCAGGCTAGTGAGCATAAAGAGAATTTGGATGGTCCTATTACAGCTCTGTAGTTTTTAGACAAGCCCTTAGTTGCACTGAAACCCTGGATACTAAAAGCATTTGTTAAGTCATACTATTTTCTATTCAGTCTCATACTCAGCAGGCAAAAGAAGGCTGTGGGAATACTATGTTACACTCAGTACATTTTAAAAAGCAAACAAACAAAATTTTATCTCACGGCTGTATATCTGCTGGTGTCAGCAGGGTATATTTAGCTGTGTTTATACAGAAAGTAAACAGCTAATTGGACTTGAACAAGAATCAGTGAAATACTCTGACAGGATTTTTTTTTAATAAAAATTTGTTTTACAGTGAAAGCATGGTTGGGCATTTTTACCACATGAAATTAAAAACTGCTCAAAATATGAGTTGTAGTAAAACTATAGCCATATTTGAAGGCCTCAAGAAGTATTAGGGTGCTGTATATACCAGTGATGCTATACAGATGTATTAAAAAGCTCCATATACTAGCCTGGATTTTTATTTTAAATTAAGTAATGAGCAAAGAATGGGGAAGAGCACATAGGATAAGATTGTCCTACTTTTATTACTCTTTTAAAGATGTTCTTATTCCAAATGCACAAACATTCTTACTTGAAACAGATATTATTTATTACTGGTTTTACTTAAATATGGTTTTCATTGAGAAAAGCATAAATGCACTTTCTTTCTGCACAATAGTTTTCCCTCTTTTGTGTTAAATGATTTGATTTTGCATAATGTCCTGCACTGTATACACCTTGGTGTTCTAGCCACTACTGACAAAACCTGACAGATCTTCTTTTTTTTATCTAGCTTGCTAACTTTGCCAGGAAGAGGTGAAGAAAAATGTTGAGCTTTCCTCTATGACTCAGGCAAAAGGGTGGGTACTAAGGAAATATCCTTTCCTTTTTCAATAAGCTTATGTATTATTCTTTCCATACTAATAGGAAGCCAAGGCTTTTTTCATTAAAAGCTAGAAAATCTGGCAAGGCTTCCTCTCAGACCTCAGTGAATTTTTCATAAATCTGATGTAAGCACATATGAGGCAACTGATTTATCATGTTTGAGTTTTTGTGTCCTTGAAATTTATATCTTAAAATAAAGTTGGTCTGGAATTCCACAGCACTTCACTGCAAATCAGAAAGTGCCCCCCTGCAGACTTCAGTTACTTAGCCTAGGTTAAGTGGCAAGGCGCAAGTGGCATAACAGCACTCTTCTCACTTGTATGTGGCATTTAAAACTCTGGAGATGTATTTTTACTGATCACTGTGTATCAACAATATTTTAATGTGGTGTCAATCACATTTGGATTATGTTTTTATGATTTATTTCAAGGCAGGATTCAGCACCAACTTGACAAAGGGGAAGAAGTAACTCTAGTTATAGGAGTGCAGAATATGTCGAATATTGCATTACATTATTTTTTAGTTTGCATCCAACAGGTGAAGAAAGTCTTAGTCTGTCCCAGTGTACAGTGGTAAGCTAAAATGGGGAATGAGGAACTAGGGGCAATCAGATACCTCAGAATGTCTTGACCTACCTAAATCTGTCCAGTAAACATCAACTTAGGTATTAGCTAAATCATCTGAATTCTTAGATTAAGAGAAAGAAGATCCCGGAAATACTTCAGAAGAAGGTTTTGGTCCTGTTTGTGAAAAAGGATTATGAATAAAAATCATCCTCCTCAACTGAAAAAGAAATGAGCGGCTTTCTAGGACAGTTTAGTTTGAGACTACAGCCCTGAGAAGCATTACATAGTCAGGAGTCCAAGCTCAAAGAAACTTTAAAGTACTTGGCCAGATTTACAAAATGACTTAGTAGAAGTAAATGTCTGATGCAAAGGCAAGTGGAAACACTAAAAAGCCAAAACCAACTCATGGCGTCTGGGAGGCACTGGGTCCCCGCGCCACTTGTAGGACTCAGACTTCCAGAAATATGAAAATGATGAAGCATATGAAAATTTATTCTTCGTGGTAATATGATTTATAGGATGCCATCAGAATTGGTACTGTAGGCTAAAAAAACTGATGCTGGAGTTGTGACTATCATTATGTTGCAGGAAGAAGAGGCCAAAAGCAGATTAAAATTGCAGCTATATATTAGGGCCATTACAAAGAGCAAGAGTCAGTTCTACAGTAATGTTCTAAGAATACAAAGAGAATTTTATTAATCCTGTATCACTTCACTAGTGCAGAAACATCACTGTAAAATGCTACTTGGCATTTTGCAGAATGAATGCACTAGTCTTGTTTAGAAGAGGCTGGTGTAATGATAAGCAGTTAAGCAGCATATTGGCTGTCAGATAAGACTATTCTAGCGTACTGTTAAGAGGCAAGAGGGAAATTTCTTTGCTTTTAGGAGCTTTTACCTTGTCTCCATACCTGATGCTAACAATTTTTTTCTAGTAATTGGAACTAGAAATACAAAGAGATAAAAGTGGCTTGTTCTCTGAGGAGCGGGGGTGGTCAAAAAGTCTTCTTAAAGAAAAAAGGAGGACGAGGAGTGTAAGTGGCTTTTCAACCATTTCAGAGTTTTTGTCTGCAGTCCTTATCTGAAGTCCTTTCCTTTACGAAAATCTCTAGATCAGATAAGAATTCAGAGATTAGATAAGGCAATCATAAAAGCAATTATTTTCTAGAGGAAATACATGTAAAATTGTAATTGTTCCTTCTGCCGTATTTTAATGTTCTACCAAAGAACATAGTGAATGTATAACTGTAAAGGGCAGTTAGGTTTCTTTCTGCGCAGCTACAGAAAACATGCCCATTCTTTCTGCTCATCTTAGTCTGTCTCTTTTGGAACTAGTTGCAACCAGTTTTGTTTCTGCTGTTTATACATATTTCCCATTCAAAGTAAGTACATAGCTGCGGCTTTCACATGTTCTGTATTCTCTAATACCCTGGATATTAAGGTTCAAGAAAGGATTATCAGGAGAACATTTCATTCAAAGTTACTCATTTTGTAGTGTTTCACATTGAACCCATAAGTCTAGATGCATCAAACCCACAGATTTTGGCTGTGTTTCATGTATATGGCTTGATTTCAACCATGTTTGACTAAAATTAGATCACTGAATTCAGTTCACAAATTTCTGCTTGTTCAGGCAAACTGGAGTGTAATGAAATTGGTTTAAAAATATGCTGGTACTGCCAGCAAAGTTGAGTGCAACTTCACTGCTCTACGTACTATTCAGGCTTTTCTTTTAATATTTTTTGGACTGTAATTTAACTTTCGTGACCTTTCCAAATCACTAATGTTTCAGTTGGACATGATTTTGCATGTTTACCAGGTTTAAATTGATATCATATAGGGTAGAGACACTAAAGATAGTTAATTTCAAGATATTCAGCATAATAATCATTGCCTGGAATTTCATCAGATCTGTATGTCTGTTTGCACATAGGCTTAAAAAATTAACAGTTTAATGAGTCTTCTCATTTAATGTCTTCTACCGTAGCTAAATATGCCTAATTTTAATAAAAAGGAAAGAAAAGAGCTACTAAGGCAGTTGCTAACTTTGCTGTGGGTTAGTGCTCCTCCAATGCCCTGTTGGTCTGCATTGATAGGGAGGTAATTGGTTTATAAGGTAAGAAAGCTGATTATGTTGCCCAGACCCTTTGAGGCTTGAGCAGGGGGAGGGTAGTAGAGGAGACGGAACTCCCTGTGCGAAGACACATGTAAACTGTGCCTAATCTTTATTGGTTTAAAATCTCATTTTCTCTTAACTTCCTTTTCCACCATGATCCATCACTTATAAATGTTACAGTTGATATGTACTGCAGTCTTGCCTTCGAGAGAAAAGCAAACTTTCTCAAAGCAAAAAAAGGAGCAAAAAAGGAACCAAATCCATGTTAGAAAGGCTAAAGCAGCTGGGATTGAGCAGGGGACACAGCAGCCTGAAGCCCAGACTGAGAGGGAAAATCGTGGATTCTAACCCAAAATCCAGTGAAGGCTACAGAAAATCAGGAGAGGTCAGAGATGTAATTAGCCTTGTATTTGTGAAAGCCAGAGTCATTTTCTGGATCTCTGTCCTCTTACACAAACAATTTGGAAAAGGGTAGTTTTTTAAATGACTGTCTGAAAAGCAGGAAAAGGAACTGCTGTTCCTAGCAAAGTTCCAGCATAACACAGAAGAAGGAATCAGACATACCTCTGGGTACATAACGATATGTACCCAGGTAAGGCCCTGCTGCAAGGAATTCTTAAAGCCAATCGGGCCAGACGCTCTAAGTACAGAGAAGAAGAGGAGGACTAATATGTTTATGTCCTAATCGTTGCCATGCTGTGACAGATAGACTTTTGTCTGTCAGTTCATATCTAGTTAAACTATGAAAAAAATTCAAATCCTGTTGCTTCAAAGGGCAATGTGAACTTGATGCAGTCTAATACATCATCCAGGAACAGCTGACATGCAAATCGGGATCCAAAACATTTGCTCTTAAAAGCTCAGCCAGCTGCAGGCAAGATCAAAGAGGCCCCTAAAGCCTTTGATTTTAGTGAGGAGAAATAAGGAAATTTGTCCTGGGCTTACAGAAGGACAGAGAGGAACCAAAGTAGAGAGATGAACAAGAATTCTGTAACATGCAAGAGGCACAGTAATTATAAAATTCTAGACTTCTTTTTCCTGACCCAGATGATATCACTGATTCAATATTACATTACTGAAATTCTGAAGACTCTTTGACTGGCATCTTTGATATGGTGATAAGGTCCCTAACAACATCAACTTCAAAATCAGTCACAGAGTATAAAGGATGGGGATATGAGGGTCTTAGGATACCACAGGCCAGAAGCTCTTTGTTTTGGCTGATGTCTGAGGAGATCAGAAGACTGACAGTTGCCTAAAAGACTTTTTTTTAATTGATAGGCTACCAAGAGAAAGATTCAGGGAAGTAAGTGTTTGGTGCTTTTTTTTTTTTTTTTTTTTTTTTTTTTTTTTTTTTTTTGCTATACAGTATCCAAATTTTTAACCACCAACTTGGTTGTTATAGTGCTCAGAATGGGTACTTTTTGCTCACTGTTTCTTTCACACTATGCAGATTTTCACTCTTTTTGATAAGCATTCTCTTGAGCAAACCATTTGACTAATGTGTTTGTATTTTGGAGTTTCAAGTAGAATAGCCTGAAGGGTGAAACAGCCCTCAATTTCAAAGGTTAGACCTTAAGAAATTAGACTGTAAAGCCTTAGTTGTTAAACCTTGGTGTCTCCCACTTGACATTCTTAGCTGAAAACAATAGACAAAAATGTACTCCTGAGTGTACTGTTGCCAGAGCATGGGCTAGAGGACACATGAATAAAGATTTAAGTATCACTAACAAGGGATATTATGCTAAGAATACTTTCAAGAATGCTTTGAAATTTGCTAGACTGCTGCCTTCTGCACTCCCAGCTGTGGCAAGCAGGAATACCATCATATTAGGCTCTATAGTCGCTGCCCTAAGAATAGCCTTTAAATGGAAGAATTGATAAATGGTAACCAATAGAGTTCATCAAAATCTATGTTATATGACATTTTTTTAATATGCAAAGACCGAGAAAATAAACTAGAAAAAGACTTCCTGAAATATTTATCCCATTTATATAGAGAGACTTTATGGTCCACAATGTTTATCATTTTGTATCATTTTGTCTGGAATTTTTTTTTCTGTAGAAAACTGCTATGAGGCAGAGAAAGTACTTTTCTCCTTGCTTACCAAAGTAAATGAAGAACAAACATCCATGGCGTATTTCAAATATGGTTCCAAGTTTCAATTTTAGCCCAGACCACCATGTGTACACCATGGCATGAAATCTATGGGTTTAATCTAACTTTAGTGTCTACAGAGTAAGAATCTGCACCTGAACAAAGTGTCTGAACCCCTACAATAGTCAATGGAGAGCTAGTCAGTACAGACAGGGGACTCGGGGAGGCATTCAGTTGACCAAATGTGGGTGTTTTCTTTAGGATGAGATAAATTCACCTTTGCATGCATTTGGCTGTATCAGCTCTGTTGATTTAATGGAACTGTAGACACTTGGTCATATGCAGAAATTTCCACTGTAGACACTTAAAGTTAGATCAAGCTGAATCCTGCCCTAGATAAGCTGTAGGGCGCATTGGAGAATCACAATAGAACGAGGCTCGGCCTTAATGCAACCCCAAATGCACTTGGATATGCTGGCATTGCTGCATCTGGTTGAGTCCATCACCATGTTCTGCAGCAGCCCTTTTCAGTGAGTCGTGGCTGATAGAGGGTGGACACATCAGCCACTAAGTCTGTGGCTACCATGGTAGTTGCAGTGGCCCCCCATCACATGTGCCAAAGGCAGATGGATTTTGCAGGCAGCTGGAGCTCAGGCTTTCTCATCCTTTGAATAAGGTCATCACAGGCAAAGATAGATAGGCTGGATAGATAAAGGAATGAAGCTCTGTCAGGAAGTATTCTGGCCTTTAGCCCACTCTGTCCTGTGCTCCTGTGGGATATTGTAGATACAGACAGTGTGACTCAGACCAGATTCCATGGGAGGTAGGCCCCAAAATCTCTTTGGGATGTGGAGCTAAAAGACAATCAAGAGTAGAGACAAGACTAACTTCATTGTTTTACTAATTGCTATCTTAAGATAAAGCAGAGAAAGAAACCTTGAGCTTTATATGAAATCCTGAAAGTCCTGCCTGGCTTGCCAAGGACTCAAACTAGATAAAAGTTGCAGAGTTTGCTGGTGAAGAACTTCCATTCTCTTTGTTCTCTGCCTTGTATATATGTATGTACATATATGCATATGTATATATGTGTGTATATATGTATAGTATGTATATAGTAATATATAATCAAGAGAGTGTTAGATAGTAACCATACCAACCAAGAAATGTATATAAGTCGTTTACTTATGCTAATCAGGGAAGCCTCTGTCTAGTCTGTGCATCGGACATGCTTCCCCTGCAGCTTTGTGTGTGTGTGTGTGTGTGTGTGAGAATAAAGGCTCTCTCTGAACTAAACTACAAGTAGAGTTTTCTATGACAACGATTTTGTATCCATATGAATAATTACAGGTTATGTAGGAAGTCTTTGAAACAGAGTGTGAAAAAACCCTGGCATTTCAAATCTTAGGCCAATGTTTTGACACCTGAATGATCTAGGTTGAACTGTCTTATAAATAATTTTTATTTTTCTGAAGTACATTAATTTAATGTACTAACATGATATTAAGAAACAAAACTTGAAGCAGCTCTTAACTCTTTTCCCTTATTTTCACTGAACCAGGAATCATTTTGAATGCTGTCATTTTTTTGAGGAGCATCAATCTGTCACAAAAGGAAAGTACTGGGTGAGGGAGCTGGAAGAGAGATGATATGGTTGCCAGTTTCGATTTAATTTCTGCTGAAAAAATACCTTTTATATTGTGTCTAAACAGCAGTCTATTAGAATATATGTGAAACTTTAGAAGAGATTAAGAGAGGTGAGATTATTGATTTGTTCTACTGCAAAGTACTCAGAGATGCTTGTACCTTTTCCTACTTATCTGGTCAAATCAGGAGGAATTTAACAGTTTAAACATTAACATTTAGTCTGAATACTCCATGAATTTCTGATTCCCTCATCTCAAAAAGTTCTAGTGGAATTAGAAAGGCTGATCAAAGATATGGGAAACATTCTCTTGAAAACAGATTAGGAGACTTCACCTTGGACAACAGATGACTGGGTTGTAAGAATTTTTTAAAAATATGCATCACAGTAGTGATTTCTTATTCTCCTTCTCATGATACAAGAAGTAGGGGACAGCAAATGACAGAACTATAACGTTCAAAGTATGCCTTTTCACAAGGTGTATAATTTAACTGTGGAATTCATTATCACAGACTGATGTAGAAACCAAAAATTTAGATTCAAAAGGTGGTTCAAGAAGGATTTAAAAAGTGGATAGAAAAGTAATGGAAGGAAAATCCATTGAGATCTATTAGAAAAAAAAAAAGAGAAAATCTCTGGCTTAAGAGGTCCCTAAGACTCAGAGAAGAGGAAATATATGGGAAGAAGTGTTGCCGTATGTTTGCTCTATGTGAAATGTTGACATGATATTGCTTGAGTTTAAGTGGTGTACAAAATTGCATAGTTGTTTCGAGGTTTCTGGGAACATATAATTAGATGATGGACAAGTGTTAGATCTCCTAATATCAATACCTCAGAGGAAAGGTGCTAAGTTTGCTCAAGCTATGAAAAAAAGCTGTATGTTGTGGCTTCCTGATCATAGGATAGACAAGTAGAAAAAGAGTGTGCTTCTCGCTTAGGCAGGGCAGGGAGTGGAAAGATGACTGCATTTGGAACTTGTGAATTAAGTGCAGTAGAGGATGGCATTCATAGGTGGATATTGGTGGTTTATGAGGAACTCATATGCTGTATGTAATGTAAGACAGATATATGTAAAAAAGGTTTTTGTTCATAGCCTTAGAAAGTGCAGACACATGGAGAAAGACTTTGGAAGTGACTTGCATTATTTTACATAAACTGTGCTCCCGTGTGTTGTGCAGTGGCTTAAGTGCCTTGTTTATACTGCTAAGGATTCACTGTTGTGCAGCCTGCCTTTCTTTCCCAGCTCTGTACTCCTGCCCCCATGTCACCACAGAAGTTTTTCCCACAGCCTCTGGGGCAGTATTTTTCCCTTGGTGCCCTCACGCTGTCATTCTCATTTTGTTTTTCTCATGGCCTTGCCCTTGCTAACCCCACTGCTGCCCCACGGCAGGTCCTGCTGCACTGGAGAGGGAGCGTAAGGGAGGATGCTCATCTGTGGACCCACCAACACTTCTTTGCCCAGCTGTGCAATGGGGGCAGTTTTTTTCCCTCTCCCTCCCCATCCTCCTCCCCTGTCATCCCTTCCCCAAAACTAACTTTCAGCATTAGAGCTGATGTATGCCATCAGCTACAGCCCCCACTATTAAATCTTTTTGCACGTGAACCTGCCTCAGCACCTTTTACGCAGCAAACTGTTAATCTTTGTCAATTTAAGTGCATTTTAGGTCCACACTCTTACAGTTTTTAGCTTCATCTTTGGTAAAAACATTTAGTGCTGTATTGAAACCTTAACTATTAAGAGAGAAGAGTATTGCTTTTAAACAATCTATCATATTTAATATTTTTTCTTCTGTACCTTTACATGAATGTATCCCTACTCTCATAATGAAGTATAACAGACATCTGATTTTTGTACAGGAGGAAATATTTTCTTGACTTACCATTAGGAGCATCAAGTTTCCCATCTTCAACTATGGAAGAAGGAGAGAGGTAAAAGCTGTTATTTCCTCATTTGCTTGTCTGCCTGGGATTAGAAGACCAAGTCTTTCATATTTGCTCTGGCACTGCCTTGGAAGAAGTTAAATCCCGTAGAGGTATAAACCTACAGGGTACGTACAGGTTAAATCCTTTTTCACAGTTCATGCTGTCAGAACTGATTTTTCTATTTCGTTAAGAAGTAAATAGATATTAAGATCATTGGGGACTGATTTAAAATCAGTTTCACATGATAGAAGCTCTACAACGTGCATAAGAGGTTATTAGAATAATCTTGGTCCAAGGCATCTTGATTTTATTTGCTGTGTTTATTATAAATTTTTTTAAAGAAAGCACTTATATTATTGCTATAGAAAAGTGTAAATCAGTCAATAATTAGGGCTGAAGCCAGCCATATTTCAGATAGCTAAGTTACTTTCCTAATATTTCCAAAGAATTATACTTTAAAAGCTTTAATATTTGATAGAATAGGAAATGATTGTAACTATTGTTATGTATTGTGCAATTAGTTTTATATCAAATACTGAAGATAATTCTTCACTAATGACAGGTCAGTCCTGTACTATCAAATATAAGTTGACATTTGATAGAGTAGTGGTTTTTTAAGGACAAGTAGACATGGTTATTATGAATATTGCTTTTAACAGGCTAAAAATATTGAATTTCTCATCCATGAGAGAACGCTGATTTTATTTTTCCTTTATTACATATATTTAAAAAAACTAGTCATACTCATTAAAAAGACTTGTATCTTGAAATCCAATACAATGGCAAATGCAACAAAACAATTAATTCATTTTATTACTTTTATTTTAATATGGTCTAATTCTGTAAGTTATTTGTCCTGTACACTATGCAGCTGCCTAGCCTGAATAATATTCCATGGACATCTGTGGCAGTTAAAAAATCTAGGGACTGGGAAAGCTATGCCAAGATAGTGAAACTAATATAGCTTGCTAATTCATTTTATATAATAGCACAATGACAAGTGGCAATTTGACCGTGCATTTTAATTGAGTACTCATTTTTATTTGTAAGTTTATATGAATTTCCATTCAAGTGTTTAAAGAAGAGAACTATAATAGAGCTGTCTTTAAAATATTTGTTCTGTTGTAGCTATATTTTAAGGAGAAATTTTTATCTTGCATTTTACTTTATGCTAAATGTCAGTCTGTTTCACGAAGTTTTAGCTGATATTTGCAAGTTTAGCTTTTTTCCTAACACACAGCTTATTTTTCCTATTTATCATAAGGGTGTATTATATATATACATATATCACTGAGCTGATCATACAGATTTATGATGATCTATATATACCTGTATGTCACATACATAAAAGTCATTTTATAGTTCAAACAACTCCAAGTATACTGATTTCATCATCTTGATTTAAGACACTCCACTTATGACACAATCACTGTCTAAGTTACTGCTCCTCTCTGACATACCAGTGCAACTTTTATTTCTTGGCACTGGGAAACTCTTCAAATCCTGGTTAACACTAACACTAACCCAAGAAGAATTACTATAAATCCTTATAGCTCCTAGAAGTAAGACTGAGCCATCCTGGAATGCTAATAGCTGTGATAAAGTTATTGAAATTTTGATTAATGATAGAATATTAACAATGTTAGAGTTACAATAACGTATACATTTTATAGACAACATGTCAAAGAAGTATCTCAATTGACCCTTGCAATGCCTTTGTGTGGAGGAGGTTAGGGAATTATAAATGTAATACAGTAGAAAAAGTTACGTGTATGAAACAAAATACCTCTGCTTAGAAATATTTAATATGTACCACTAGTGATAGTCACCAATAACTTAAGAGGTGAATCTTAATATAATTTAATACTAACGTGATTTTGTTCTTTCTTCCCCTTCTCACATTTTCCCTGCTTTTATTTACAGCACATAACCACTGTTATCTTTTCTTAAGATAAGTCACAATTCCGCAAAGATTTATGCACGAGTTTAGTAGATGAATAGATCAAATTAATGTAATTTAAGAAGTCAGATAACACTTTGCAGGATCAGAAGCCCTTTGCAAATAGATTTTGACTTTCTATAGGTACAGGGCCAAAAAAGGGGTACTTGCCCTTGATAGAACCTTTAGGCACAGCAGTTAGGACAGTAACAATTATGGTCACTTTTTATTAATCATTAGACATCAATAAATTCAGTGACATATTCAGTTTACTGATACTGAACTATGGAACTATCAGGACTATAAAATAATCCCATATATTGAATGTGTGGATTTTCTTCTTTGAAATACAAATACTTTGTCACTGGTTTATTAGCAGTTAGATCTAGTATGAAGGACTGAATCCTAAGATAATGTCAACAGCTAACTGGCCAGGAATTATAGAATTGACTCAGTCTAGTTTTTCAAAGTCCAAATTAACAACTTGAAATAGTCTGCATTTGGGAAAAATACGTGTCATGGGAGTATGGTATTAAAGGAGAGAAAGAATGTTTCACCTTGTTCCTGGTACACAGTGAAGGATGGTCTAGAAAATTAGCATGTGCTACATTTGCTGCATTGTTTTTCCTTTGATACCTTTTTCATGCGGGGAACTCTTTAAAGGGAAGCAGTCATGCAGGTATCTGTAGTGGGCAGTTGGTACAGCTAGCTGTGTTCCTAGGAAGGAGTAGAAGAGCTATGTGTAGGCTTATACTTCTTATAAAAGAGCAGGGTCTCCATGGAATTTCCTCCTATGGAAACTGAGAGCTGTGAGCTACAGCCCTGTGTTCTTATCGACAGAGCTGCTCTTCCTTCATAAAAGATTGTAAAGTATTTCACCTGGGGGAACTCCTGTAGGTACTGCCTTCTATAACAGAATTTTTCTTTGAGTGGAAAAGAACAACATGGTCCTTCGGTGAATTTGCACTTTGTCTTGCATGTTATCTGTACTGAGTTACATCTAGTTTCACCACATTTACAGTGAAGTTAAATAAGGTCATTCAGAAAATATAATTGTGCTCGTATTAAGGGATGTTAATCCTGATGTATTACAATATTAAGGCATTCCAAATTTAAGAATTGTTGTACTTACATCTTTAAATTTAAGAACAGAAAACTAAACTCTACCAGATCCTCATACAGGAAAAACTGTGTAAGACATTTCATTTTTCTTCAAGATTTTAACCATAAAATACAATTACTCTAATCAATAGGTTTTGTTCTATGTATTTTCAGACACCAAGGGAAGTATCTCTGAGTAATGTCATTGACTTAGAACAGTGTGTATGGTGGGGGGGGAGAATATGTATTTCGAAAGAGCATTTATCATATGTTCTTCTAAAATATATAAAATAGATATATGTTCTTTTAAAATCCTATTGCCATAGTCATAGAAATATGTTCACAATTAATTTAAAGCAAAATCTTTCTTACTAGTTTCAGACTTCTAGCAGCTGGAGCAAGATATGTTCATTTTATATGAGCAGTTCTAATTCTAAATGAATGGAATGTGGATCAGTGTTTCCATATTAAGAGCTGGTTCTGCTACAGCTCATCTTTTCCATCAATAATAGATGGCTGTCACTCCTGGGAGGTAAGAAATCCTAGCTGTTACTGACTGTTTTCAGATGTGTTTCAGAATGAGATTTAAGCAAAGGTTCTTTGTTGGCAGTTTGAGTCACTATTTGACTTCACTTGCTCTCAAGATGCAAGCAGGGTATCATATAAACACACAAGCCATATTTACAATGTACCTTCTTGATTCTTTAAGTTAGAGACCAGATGTTCATCATCTGTCAGAGGCAGATTTGTTGGGATGTGCTAAACAAGTGGTAGGTCTTCTCTCCCCACAGCCTACCTTATTAGCATTATCAGCTTTCATCCTGATGGTGAAATATCTGTACAGCAATGCTTCCCCTGTATCCACATCATGGCTGTTGAAGACTATCAGTAAGAATGCCTTGATTTACTTAAAATGCTTCTGATTGTCTGTTAAAGCCCTACGATAACTCTCCCTGTCGTTTTTTAGCTCCTACAAGACACAGAGTATGACTATAACATAACTTTATCATCTGACTAGTTTATAGGACACCCAGTAATACACTGCCTTATATTTGGTTGACATTGTGTGATGCTGCTTTCATAACTCTTGGGGTGTCTTTCTGAATGCTTTGAGGTTGCTTGTTTTCTAAAGGATTTCCAGCAAATACAAGCATCCATATCATTCAGAATCAGTTTTGGAAGTATTTTTGCTGACCTGGAAGTAACCATGATGTTGTTCTACCAGGGACTGGTCTCTGTTCAGTGAGTCAGGGAGCAGTAAGGACAAGTTGCTCCCTGAGGGACAGGGAGCCAAGGGCAAAAACACGGCCCTCAGGGTAGGGCCCTTGCCAGCTAGAGCCCTATTGCACAATCCCTGAGCGAAATGAGCAAGCAGGCGTGGGGGTGGCATCCAGGGTCAGCCCAGAGTCCAGATGGTCAGACAAGTTTGTGGCAATGAGGCAAGTCTAAGGTCAAGCTGAGAAGTCAGTCTATAGTTCAGGGGCTGACTCAGGCTTGGTGAGGGTAACCAGGGTCAGACACAGCCCCATGATCGCTGGACAGGTCCATAGTGACAAGGCAGGTCCAATGTCAGGGCAGTAAGTCAGTCTGCAGGTCAGAGTCCAGACCAACAGGGACCATAGCCAGGTACAGGCATGGCTGAGACGGAGCTGGAAACTAGCACAGCTGCAACATACCTTCAGCCAAGACTGAAGGCCTCAGGCTTACAGGCCCATGGGTGGGGGGAGTGGGTGGAGGACCCAGGTGAGTCTGATCAGGGCCATTAAGGCCTATTTGTGCCCTGCTGGCCCTGGCATAATGTGCTGCAGAGGAGCAGCATCTATAAAGGCCAGAAAGGAAGTGGAGGTTTCAGCACATGTATATTTATTTCTTCAGAGGCATTTCTTAGGGGATGACTGGGTCACAGCACAATTTTAGTCAAACAGAATAAACCATATTCATCCTTTGCATGAGTGAGAAAAGTTAAACTGAAATCCATGGACTTGCATCAGGATGAAATGTAGACTATGAAACAAAATGAGGTAGATTCTCAGTGCAATAAAGAGTTAAAATAGAATTGTGTGGTACATACCTAGAGTCTTTATGACAATAGCTGTATACTCCCAGGAAAATGGCTGAGGATTTTATAAAGACAGCTTTTAGCTATGCAAAGTGGATGAGAACCTCATCTTAGCAGTAAATTTCATCTGTATCCAAGTCATCATCAAAATTTGTCTGTCAGTGACCTCAAGTTAAAGGTCTTTTAAATCTTTGCCCTTATTCTCCACTACTTTTCCTGTTTGTGAAGCCCACCATGTATATATAAATCATTAAAGTAATAAAATAATTCGTATCTAGAAAAACATGTACCTATTTTTGTAGGGCTGATCTGTCGAATACTTTCTGAGCTTTTATCTGCAATGATATTGTCAGCGTTTTGTCAGTCAGCCTTTTTGTTCTTTCTCATGTGTGCACACAGCTGCTCTTCACGGCACGATCATTTCAGATCTTAAAATAACATTTCACCTCTTTTGTTCAACACAGCAGTCTGAAAATTCACTTGATGAAGTACATTTCTAGTGATTTGAATGCTGACATCAGCATGAGATAAGCTATGGGTTAGTAGTCATGAAAAGAGAGGTTTGGAAAGATAGAAAGCTTCTGTTTTGCTTCTGAAATCCGATATTTAAAATTATTTCTGAAAATTTAAATTATTTTTAACCTATCCACCATTCTTATATATTGCTGTATGTAAAAGGATAACACTGTTTCAAGTGTAGAGAATAAGGGGAAAAGGGATGTATCTTGTGATGGAGAAACTGATGACAGTCTAAAAAGGACATATTTTCTAAAACCCCTGCAGATCTCAAAACTAACACATGGACATAATATGGTATTAAAAGGCACTAAAATGTTCCTCTTCTTCTTGCCTTCCTCTCCAATAAGAAGCCAGCTAGGTTTGTCAGCCAGATAGTTCTTGTCTTCAGGGGACTGTACCATTATGAATCTGTTTTGTCAAGAAAAGCCTATGGGAAAACATCTTCGCTAAAAGTTCTGAAAATGTGGGTAGTGGACTATCATAACTGTTTATTTAATTTTTTGTCCTGATCAGATATCATGAATACTATAATGTTGCAGCAGGAATCTATACATGATAGATTGTCCAGATATAAGGCAGTCTTACCGGATGTAAAGGAAGTTTGTTGTCAGAGTCTTAGACCATATTAACACAGTTTGGGGTGTCTATGACTACTGCTTAGCCTGTGTGAAGTGTCAGTGTTGCCCCTGAAGCTTGCTGTCTGTGATCATGCCTGTGCTGTCTAGATACAGAGCAGTTACATGTCTTTGTGATCTCTATGCATTAGCCAGATGTAGCTGTTCTCAAACATTTGGATAAAAGGAAGATATCCTCTGTAGACTCATTGCATTGAAGAGCAGTCAGTTTTATTCTTTGCTATCTTCACACACAGCATTAAAGCTGAAGAAAATGAAGGAATTGTTCTCTCTTTCTTTTTTGTATTTACAAATAGTTTTGTGTAATTTAGTGAGAAAGTTACTCGCAGCTTCCCAGTAACAGTGCATCCTGTCCCTTGCACAGTTCTTTTCTCACAGATCTCATCCTGGTGTGATTGCTATGGAGACTTCTCTGGCTAGGACTCCTGGCAAGAATTTTAAGGAAGGGTTTACTCACAATTAACTGACAGAAGGATATAATCAATTATTACTTGCAGCCAAGAGCACAGTAGTCCATTGTCAAATTGTTCTAACGGTGAAAAAGATGGTCTTTTTGAAGAGAAACTGTAAATATTATATTGTGGTTGTTCTTCAGTCACAAATGTTTATAACGTTTAGGTATCGTTGAACACAGGCAGATTATGGTAAAATGGCTAAATAGTTATCACCCCTACCTCTCTGTTCTACCTCTTTCCTAAAAGACTGTGCTTCCATTGTAAGGGGAGGTAAAGATCCTAAAAGTACCTTTAAAACTGCATGGGCTGAAGGTAGAGGAGAAGGCTAAGGTTTATAGAGTCTCCTTTGTGAACTGTGTCACTAGACTAAAGGGAGGAAGCAACTGAAAACCAAATGAAGTCTGAAGTTCTGCACATCCTTAGTTTTCCCTCTTGTACAGGCCAGATAGATCCTATTTCAGTTATTACTAAAACTCCTGCTGAACTTTTGGAAATTGATATCAGGGAAGAAGCTATTTTCTGTGGAAAAGTGCAGTAGATTACCAGTGAGGAGCATGTGGCTACAAATGATAGTGAGAGTGCTTTTATTCTGTCTAAGTTTGAAATAGGAGAACAGGATAGACTTGAAAGCAACTCTAGCAATGCAATATCCAGTATCGGGAGAACAAAATCCTTTTGTTTCCTGACCTCAGCCTCATCAAACAAACCAAGAGAAAAGTGTTATTGAGCTGGAGGAATTTGTTTACTGGAACAAATACTGAGGCTCTGCAATGGGATTTTACAAGACTAGAGATTTTAGAACAGAATAGACTTTATTCTGGATAAGAGAAGCAGCAATGATGCACAGATGACAGTGAGGTCAATGGAAAATGAACTTTTGTGAACTATAAAGTAAACATTGTCAATAATTTTGATTCCTTTATTTAGTTGACAGCTGTACCTAAAAGTGATCTCAATGATACTGATGTAAGGTGTTTGAAAGACCATTTAGTTAACACATGTATTTAATTCTATGTGAAATGAATGCTGCAGTTAAATACACTTAAGCCTTCAAAAATGCAATATGTGGCTTAGTGCAGAATGGTGAAAAATATCTATCCAAAATTAATCTCATTTTTCTGTATTGAAGGGTTAATTTCATTAACTGTTTCTGAGTTCTTTCCTGCAATGTGCCCTGGAAGCTGTTGCTCATCTTGCTGTAATACCAAAGAACTTCTTTAGTATTTGTGCCTTGTGTTTCCCATATCAAAAATTTCTGACCGAATGATGCAATTTCCATATAGGAAAAGTATAATGAACCATAAATAATTATTCCATATTAAGATCTTCTATAAATTTATCATTTGTATTATTAAGCCTTATGATTTTTTGGAATTTGTGACTATTTTTGAATACTTATAGATTACTGTAAATAACAGCAGCCAACTGAAGTCCCTGCTTTTATTCAAACTCACTTTTATTACTAACAAAAATATAAATATAGTAATTTAAGCATGTTCATACCAATTGTATTCCAATATATTATCAAAACTTTTCCACAACTTCATTCATGTTTCTAAGAAGCATGTATAAAAGACATATTTGTGAATAATAGCCCAAAAGTTTAAAAACAAAACCCAAAAAACTTCTGACTTACATCTTCAGGTTTAATAAATACAAATTGCTCTAAATTGCAAGATGGAACACATCATCTGAAAGAAATGATACATTTTGACTTTACGTAGATCCATTTCATCCTGGAGGTGAGCTACACACAACAACAACCAGCTTCAACAAAACACATGCAATAAATCCTAAGACCCTTCCTCACACCTGCAGAAAAGAGTTGGGTAAGCAGCTGAATCTTGCAGAATGTCCTGAAGGTCATCATCTCAACCTCAGGCTCTCATGCACAAAATCAATGAAAGCAGATGTCCTGCATACTTTGTCTTATTCACCCTAGTGTGATGTTTGTGCCTTTTTGATTTGATATATTTCCTTTGGTATGCATGACAGCATCATGTCCTCCTTTATGCACTGTGGGGAATTTGTTGATCTGGGGGAAAAAATGATCAATTACCTACCTGCAGATCCCCTGTAGATTCCTAAAGATCTGAGACATGATGCTTTGGCAGGCGTTAGGACTTAACCCAGTCTAAGAGGTGTGTCACTTTATCAGGCATCTGAGGAAATGGATGCTGAAGATGTACAGTTTAGTATTTTCTGTAGTCAGATCTGACTTCTGCAAACACTGGATTAGTATCTAAAACTGAACATCCTCTTGAAATTTAAATACTAAATGTCATCATCTCTCCTGACCAAGGCTTATGTCACAAGCTCATATCACAAGATATATGTCTCATATATCTACTGAAACAGCATGGGCAATCCATTTGATTCTGAACAAATCTTAATTCTTCAAAATTTTCTCTATGCTTACTCTCTGTCCACAGCCTGTTCTCCTCCCCCACTGCTACAGAGTCCTTTTATTGTGGATTATATATGTCAAAAGAACAGAATGACAGATGGGACTGCTCCATATTTAATGCCTTTGGGTGAGAAGAAGAATACAAGGGCATGCAAAGCACATATGTGATCCAGCAACAATCTGAGTCAAACCCTCATAAATGTGGGAAGCTAGTGCCCCAAGAATGAGAGCCACCTAAAACAAACAGCTCAAAGAGCCATACTTCTGATGTAAGAATATTCACTATTCTGTTACAAATTTAAAAGCCTTCAATCAAGAATATTTTGTAAATCAGTATTCACCATCAAAGATTTTGTTCTGAAGGCAGGGAAAGATTTGCAAAGGAAGGCATGTGGAGATAGCTACTCTCATCTCCTAATGCTTCTTGTTATGACCCCTCCCCCCCATGCTAGGGGTCATGCAGTGAGAGGGCACTAACAGTACATAAACTAAATCATGGATATATTGAATCTTAGAAGCTGCACTTTAATGTGGTTTATGTATTCATTTACACGGATTTACTGAGAGCAAGAGACATCATGTAATGATCTGCTTTTCAGTGTGTTCATGCATCCTTTGTCCCTGGGCATCATTGTATTGGTTTGTGATCAGTTACAAAATCTGTCTTTTGCCTTAAAAATGGTTATTTGGCTGTTAAGACATGGTATTGTGGAACCTAAACAAGCTATACAAATTTCCCTCCAGTACAGTCTCATTGGAGACAGAGCTCTTGGTCTTCAGTCCACTCTATTTGGCTGGCTTCACTTGTTGGGAGAAAAGAAAGGAACTTGTCTTTTGAGCCTGTTTTGAGGGGATGACACGTATTCCTCCCTTAGCTGAACAACAGTAGAAAGGAAAGAAATGCATCTGCAGCTGCCCCACCATTAACAATGGTGATGGTAATGTGTGAGTTTGGAGAGCTAAACTGCTGCTGGGTTGTTTGCCTGAGAAGAAGAGGAAAAACTTTGGGAAGACCCTTGCCCAGAGAGGGGGTGTCTGAAATGTCTCTGGGGTCTGCACAAACATCTCACATGGTGGGCAGAAATAGTGATCCAGGAATATGCGGTGGGAAGTTAATGGGTTCTGTAAACAGAAAAGCAGAACTGAGCAGCCCTATTCTTCCAAATGAGAGATGCAGTCTGGAAAAGAAAAGAGAAAAGAAAAGAAAAAAAAGAGAAAGAAAAGAGAAAAGAAAAGAAAGAGAAAAAGAAAAAAGAATAGAAGCCCTTTATTAGTAGATGGTATGTGCTCTTCTCTCCATCTTTTTAGACCCTGTTCTGCAGAAGCCACTTGAGATAAATGATAATATAATTGCGAACGTAACACCACCAACATCACAGTGCCCCTGAATTTGGCAGAGGGTCCCTGTGGTGCGGGCGCAGGTTGCCCGAGTGAGCACTATTTGCTGTTTTACAATGGCTACATTTTCTTTAGCTTCTGTACTGCCACCTGGCGTCGGTTCTTTGAATGGGGATGAATTTCATCCAGAGATTATGATTATTTTTAAAGGTCATCTGTAGCTTTCTGCCTGATGTGTGCAAGCATCTTTCCCCTCTGTTTTTGCAGACATACCACAAGTGGTCTCCAATGCTTGGGGGAAAAAACTTATGGGGAGCAAACTGAAGCTCCCCACCTTTCTACTCGCCGAATAGATTCAGCTGGAGATTTCCAAATAAACTTATGTTCTTACATACATTCTTCTTATTTATGTTCTTCTTATGGTCTTTATAACAATAATCCATCCTCTTTATAACAATATTAGTATTAACATAATCAATTTCAGAGTTTCATGCTGATAAGCAACAACAGGTTTGTAACAGCTTGCCAGTAAGTTGCCATAACAAACAGAATAATTTTCTGTGTGATCAAACATGAGGTTTTAGGGTTGTTCTGCTTTCTACAACAGGAGAATATTGGAGTCAGATCCTGGTGCTTGTTTTACCAAAAGTTATGTCTCAGAGTTTGTGTTTTACTTGTCCCACTTCTCCCACTGCTCTGGTACGCTTACGTTCTCATGTTCCATTAGTTCAGCTGCATCTTCTGAAGCTAGCCTGTATAGAAATGTAATCTGGTGAGTTTATCAGGCCAGCTCTTTCCCAATAGACTATAGTGTGTTCTTATCATTCAGCCAAATGGCCTCATGTTTTCATTAAATTACATTATAAAAGACCAACTCTGTTTTAGACATCAGAAATCCAGAGTTTGCTAAATGTTTGCTCCTTCCATCATTTCTAGCTGAGAATTTTGGTTTCAGAAATGTTTGCTTTCTCTGGAAAAATGTGGTCTGCTTCCTTTATTCCAAGCAATGATTAGTTTATTCTCAAAATGTAATAGGTGATTAAAATGAGAAAAAAATTATGATTAGCAGATGCCCACAATAGATTAGCTGAGTCAGTGCTTATTAACATACATTACTTCCTTATTAAATAAATTACCTCAAACAAGCCTCTCAGAACATCTTTCCTCTAGTATCTTCATGAATACATGTAGAAACTGTCATTTGAAATTATGGCTACATTTGTATATAAGACTCAGAGTCACTTCTCACTTCCCAGTTCAAGAGGTAAGAGGTAATAAGCATCTTAGTTCCCTACTCTATAGTAGAATAAGTCTCAGGTGTTCCATAGCCTCCTCCCTGCACCCTGGTTTCTGTGTAAATGTAGCCCAGGTTCATGGCCCAGATGTGAGCAATATCGCACTTCTAAATAACCAGCAGCAGCAGGTCTACTGGCAGTAGGCTCTGTGAGTGTGGTGCAGCACGCATTAATGGATAAGCACAGATAAGCTTGCAATGCTGTAGTATGTCATGTGGAAACACGCATTTCTTTTACCTACCTGACTTTTCACAGAGTCAACACGGGTGCAACATAGATACCAGGTACGGGCTAGATAAATGCAGTGGTGTATCATCTTTGTTGAAGAATTGCTATAACTCTCTGTAACAGTGCCCTACATTGTAACAGCAAATGAAAACTGAAAATTCTAAGCTGAGATTGAATGCATGGCATTACTCCTGCCTCACATATGCAGGGTAGTCTGTAATAACACAGCCACAGACTTTCTTAAATAGCATCGTTTCCTAGAACTGTAGATACTACAAAGTCCTCCCATCAAAAACATGACTCTTTGTCTTGGGCAAATGTAACTAGGCACCTAGAACTTGAAGGTGCCCATAACTGAATGTAGATACCTCATATTATATTAGTCAGTACAAGAAAAGTAGCCTGGTTTTCAAGTGTTAGCTCATACAAGGTTTGTTGTTGAAATTCTTCCTTCATTCAGTAAAGTAAACTATGAAGGTATTATTCTGTGTGATGTTTTCCATCTTAACTAATAAACAATTTTGTCCTGTTTTCTGTTCTGTTTCTGTCCAGCAGAGGAAACAACAGGGAAATGAAATGAAACTGCACAGTATCATGGACTGGACTCTGCTTTGTTTGACAATTTGATCACATATTTAATTGTGTCACAGTGTCTGTATAAGGTGGGATGATCATCCTTGCTATTCAGATTTGTAAGAAATATAAAACAACTGAGGGCAAAGCTAATTTATTCACATACCCGTAACTCATTTTGGAGAAAAGATATTCCAAAACAACATTACCAGAAGAGTTTTATACAAGGATAGATATCCATTATTATACTTTCTCCTCTATAAAGCAATAGTGGTAACTGTAATCATAGTTCAGTGAATTCCAATTAATGTGGAAAAACATCCCTTTTAAATTATTTGGAATATAGTGTTCAGTGTGCTTTCTTATGCTGAGAAGAAGAGGGTCTTCTGACTTTTGAAATGCTTTTGACATTAGTAAGAAAATAATTTCTTTCTTTCTTCAGGTTTAGGAAACCTGAACTGTTTATTATGAATGTATGCTGTCAGTGTGCCTTCTAGAGTACATATTCCTATCTTTAAAAAGAAAGCAGTAAAAGGATAATTGTAACATTTAAAAATACTGAAAGCATTCTAAATAGGAAGGAAAGATGGTTCTGTGGTTAATATATAAGAAAAAGAGAAGATCAGCATTATATTCTTGGGCTGACCAGATATTTCCTGTATAACCTTGGGTAAAATGTTTCATTTGTGCCTGACAATTTTTGCATATTTCA
Organism: Dromaius novaehollandiae; assembly: GCF_036370855.1. Lineage (NCBI taxonomy): Eukaryota > Metazoa > Chordata > Aves > Casuariiformes > Dromaiidae > Dromaius > Dromaius novaehollandiae. The sequence goes on from NC_088098.1 coordinate 154,321,667, forward strand.
TTCTCTGTAAAATGGAGATTCTAACACTTGTCTGCCACAAGGAATGCTAAAGATGTTTGTGTAGGGCCAGACATTTTGAGATGTAAGGTGTTATCTGGCTATTATCATAACTGGAGACATAGGATATGTCTATGTAGATCAGTTAAAAGCTGGTCTAATTACATAGAGGCATACAAACATAACTCCAAGAAATGGAGTTAACAAACCTCATTTTCAAAGGCTCCAGTTGCTATCTGAATGTATCTGCTCATGTGTATTTGTGTCTGTCTCTGACAGCCTGACTCCTTGGAATATGCTTTTAACTGCTTTATCCCCACTTCAGCCTCAGGTTTTCAGGAGGGAAGAAATATTGAGATTAGTTTCTAACCCACCAGCTATAAGTTCCTTTAACAAAACTTTGACTAGTATAACACAGCGAAAGTTACCTGCAGAAGAACTACCCTGCCACAGGAAAAGGACATGTCCCTGCACAATTAGGAACCAATTGTGGTTCTGCTGATCACACACTTAAGCATCACCAGGTCTTTGTAGCTCTGACACTGCTCTTCCTGACTACAGCCCCTGTATTGCTACAGGTTTAACAGTGGTGATAATAAGTAGTACTTTGAAATTCTATAGCATCATCCTTTAATCTGAGCATCTGAAAGCATGTAATTTTGGAGACTTTTACAAGCCTAAATCCCACTGCTGTTGTAACAGCAATGGGGACATGGATTCCTACATGCCTTTGTAAATTTTGGCCTTAAAAGACACTTTGTCAGACTAATATATTGCAAATATTAACTTGGTAGAATATGGAGTGTTTCTAACCAAGAAGCAGAGAAAAATACCCTAATTCACTAATTTAGATACACAGGATATTAATCATCAGGCTAAAATGTGGCAGGAACAATAGGAATTATTCTTGCTCTAGTAAGAAGGCTATGGATTGAAGTCTGTTCTTACCTTTCATTCCAAATATACAGCAATATATACAGACTCCTCCTAATACTGTGATTGAAGTCAGTAATCTTCAAGAATGGAAATGGAAAAAAGCTAAGATTGGTATGAGACAAGCGGCCACAAACAATTTTAATTGAAGTCATTCTATAATTCCTTTAAATATAAATAACTAACTTTTAAAATGGTCTGCTGATAAGCTTTACAAGCTTAAATGCAGTCTCATGCCATCCAGAGGTATGCACTAGACCCATTTTGCAGATGAGATGTCAAAGGTACTTTCCTAGCATCCCATAGAAATACACATCTCAGAAATCAAGGTTAGTTGGCTTTCTAAAGTAGAAGACCATGGTCAGCTTCATGAATACGAATAGTCTGCTAAGGTGTATAGTTGGTTTTTTTTTTTCCCCCCAACTTTTATAGGAAGATTAAGTTCAGGATGCATTCTGCAGGGGATATTGCTACCGTGACAATCATTTCTGTCTGGAAATATGGTACATATTATTACAAAGTGACTAATTGCTATACTAGAAATAAACCTGCAAGAAAAAAAAAAAGAAAATGGATTCCTCTATTTTTCAAACTGTTTGCCCTGTACTTTAATACAAGCATACCTATAGTCAGTTTCATCATTTTCCTGACTAATTAATTGCAAAGACAAAAAATGAGTAGCAGTAAAACCCTCCAAACACTGAAGAGAGAGCAGAAAAAACAATAAATATTTTTAAAATCATTACAGAGTGAAATTCCCAGACAGACTCCTTACAGAGTACACTATCAGAAAATGGCCTAAATAAAGCTAGTTCAGGTACAATCAGAAGACAGTTGCTTATCATTTTATAAATAATTTTGACATTTAAAACAAAAACACTGGAAGAATCTGTTCCTCCCCAGCAAACTAGTTGTTGTCTTTTCTCCTCTGTGACATGAGGAACACCCAAAACTTGAACTCGAGGCTTTCAGCTCTGACAGATATGAGAGTTGCTATTGACCTGAGAAATGTGTAAAATGTGACCAGGGAAATGTGTAAACAAAGTAAGGTTAATAAAATACAAAAACTATTTCTGACCCTGTTGCTTTACAGTAAAATTAACTATAAAAAATAGTTTGATCTTTAAAAAGTCCAATTGCCTTGTTATTCCTTCTTGTGAAGTACTGTAGTCCTTCATAGAGCTTTGTTACTGCCTTATGCTATATTTAATGAGTTATTTTTGCCTAGTGATACTATCACATTTATAGAAATATCTTATTGCAAATACACTATTACATATTTTATGATTGTTCTGCTACACAGCATTTTTGTATTCAGCATCTCTGAAACTTTGGAAGTTTCCTCCCTTTGTCTAGGGCTAAGAAAGATTGAAAGCTTTTGCTATAAAATATTGGAGCCAGGTATGTTCAGAATTCATATTGAATAGCTGATGTTTTAAACAAAATTAAATACATATTTGGAAATATTAACTCAGTCTTATTACAGAGCTTCATTCTCCAGGCTCCAAAACTATTTTTCTGCCTTTTTAAAAAATGAAATAGTGGTTGCAGAGTAGCTTTAACTTCTAAATATGAAATATTTCAATAACATTTTTTCAGATTCGGCAAAAACAGAAATGTTCTTGCAGAACATATTCACAGAATCACTTTATGATGGAAGATGATGTCATGCGAAATTTTTTCTGCAGCTCCATGAATGTAACATGACCATGGGCAGCACAGAAGAATGCCAGTGAGTAGTTTTACTGAGCTTGCTGGAATGTCTTTTTGCTGTTATACTATAGTTACACTATTCATTAGAATGATACATAATGTTGTTCACTTCTGTGTAATCAATAACACTTAATATTGAGTGGGCTTCAGTGTGTGTGTATGTGTGTGTGTCTATATAGCTTCATGTTGGAAGGGAATTCTGTTTATGGGTAAGTAGTCCTGGATATAGACAAACATGCAACTTATCAGATATTGGTGGCCACCAGAAGACACTCAACTGTGCCCAGAAGCAAAATATTAATACTACTTCTGGCTTATATAATAGCCAATAATAGTCATCTAACATTGTTATCTTACTATAAATACTGAAAAAAGGCGTTCCAAAAGAAAAGAAAAGAAAATATTGTCCTTAATTTTGTCCTTATATAGCTTACATCATAGTCTCTGGTATCTCTTAAGTATTTTAAAACACAGGTTTCATTCTGGGTGTATATGTGAATTCAGTGGATGTAGGTATATGGCATATATATATGTGTGTGTGTGTGTGTGTGTATATGTATATGGAACACATTTCAGGCTTCTCAATCAACTGAAGAACATGCTAAATGAAGAGTTTTGAAACTAGAGAGGTGGTAGTAATATTGCTGAAGTTACAACATGTAGGCTACAAGGCAAAGCTAATACTCAAGAGAGTTAAACTGTTTGGATCAAATTTTCTTTTAATCTGAGCCTTGCTTATGCACAGGGAGAGCATCCATCTGAAATCAAGTCACATCAATGGAGCTAAGGAAGCTTTGTTTCCTGTATTTCCTGGGAACTTGCATTCTTCCTGCCTCTTTCTAACTACTGCTAACATTATTTCCAGAGCTCTCTGTGCCTTATACTTTCAGCTCCTGAATCCTCTATCTGTCCGGATGGACAAGAAGCAGCTGGTGCTTTGGCTGGTTCAGAGATAGGTATGTGCTGTCCAGGATATGCATACCAATCAGCTGGTTTGATAATAGCAAACAGAAGAACTAACTTCTCCTTACCCTTTTTTTCATGAGGGCACTAACTTGGATATTGGTACTCTCTTAACCACTGGATTGTATAAAATATTTATTAATATCTTTAAGGACTCTATCCCTCTACTAAATTTGTTTGAAATTGGCAACAGACTCAACAGTTAGGAGAACATGCTGATGTACAGAACAACTGTATAAGCCTCATTACCTTAGCAAAAATGGGCTAGAAATGAAAGAATACATTCCCAATAATCTAACCGAACTGACTGCTATTACAGTATTTCAGAAGCATAATTTAGGGTGCGGATTTGATGAAGTTGAAAAACTTAAGTTAGTCATTGTGCTTTTGCTTGCAGACACACGAGTAAGCCTACTTTAATAGCATGCTCCGTATTGTGCTGTTCCATAATGTGTTCTGTTTTCAGAACTGACACAATTGCCATAGGTAAAATGACCAGCATGAACAGAAGTATTAGATTTAATAGATCCATTTAAAAGCAGTAACAGGATATTTGTCAATGACTGGATTTCCTTGGAATCTGAAGATTTTGTATAGCACCACCACTTCCTGGTATTACTGCCGAAACTTTTTTTTCTATGTGAGCATATATACTCCATATATACTGCTTGATAAATTAACACCTTCCATGATGAAAATAAAATGTTAAGTGACAGTCAGCAGTAATGAGTCACCTGCTCTTTATAGAACAACTGATGTGTTTCCTTTGGGTGGAGAAAGGAACAGAGATTATTCTGCTACTTGGTAGGGAAAAAAACCACAGTCTTTGAAGTCTTTCAGAATCAGCTTACAGCTTTACAGACCTCTTGTTCACACAGGGTCAAATTCTGATAACTTTATTAACGTTGAGTTGTCTGAACTTTAATTTGAGAGTCTAAACAAAGCATCGCTAGGATTGAAAGGGTCGCAATGTGAATGGTGAGATTATGATATTCCTACTACAATATCCCGAATAACAGAAAGCCAGATATCCTCAGCCAATTTCAGCTCTTGGCTTGCCATCAGGATTAGTTCCTACTAGTAATGCTAGTAATGAGGCAGGAAGGAGTCAAATTCATTGTTCCCATAAAGAAGCATGTGAAGTTATATGTCCATAAAAGGTATACACACAAAATCATGGCTACGGAGAGATGATGTAGCTGGGTGCCAACACAGACTGCCAGAAAGAAGTGTTGCATAGCAGGAGTTGTTCACAGCCAGCAGTGCACTAAGTCCACCTGGCTGCTGCAGCATTTCAAAGCACCTTTACTAGAGAAGCAGGAGCTGGGTTATACAGAGCTCCAGCAGCACAGGGAGAATAATTATTCCCCAGTTATAGTAGTGATAGAATTTGACCTGGACCTCATGTGAGTTGACTGAATAAGAAAGATGGGTGAGAGGCATCCTCAAAAGTCAGTATCTGTTTTAGAGGGGTGATAAATCTGAGGAGCAGGTTTGTCAAAGGCCTAGATCCCGGTTACGAGCATGTTGCCTGAAACAGCCTAAGAGCTGGCTTGATAAGGCAGTCTGCTGGCTGGAAAACACCCGAAGCACATTGATTTTAAAGTTATGTTATTGTTTGATGACAAACTCTGTATCCAAATGATAGTAACCAATTTGCAAAGCTGTAAGTCTTAGTAAAATAAAAACATTATACTATTTACAATGAGATTTCTTTAGTGATTTCAGGGTAGTTGGCAGATGACACCCCATCCTTCAGGAATGGCAAACAGCTTGGGGGTACGGCTTTACTCTACAATGCCAACCACAACAGGAGATCAGGGACCTCGATGGGAAACACAGGCTGCACATCCACAAGGCAGCGCAATATAGAGAAGATGAGGATTTGGAATAGTGATTATTTTCCAGATCTGCACTGATTTGTAACAATTTGATGTGGAAAGGTTATCAACATGCATTGATATTTTTCCAGGCATAAAAAATGTAAATTATAATTACACTTCACTGGCAATTATAGCGTTATATAATGACAGCAAGGCCGTGAGTGACTTGGTCTTCTGGGTGCAGAAACGAGAGCATTAGATCTCTTTCGGTTTGGCGGGGGGTGGTGGTGGTGAAAGGACACTTTCAACAAGTGGAAAGTTGCCGCAGGGTGGGAATATTCAGTGTTCGGGGCATCTTTGGCCGCGGCTGGCTTGCGCTGCAGGCCTCCGGAGGTGACTCGGGCCCGGCCCCAGGGAGGCGGGCCGCGGGCGAGTGCGCGCCCGGAACCTCGGCGCTGCGACTGCGGGAGACGCGGGGGAGCGTGTTCGGCGCGGCGCGCTCCGGCGCCGCCCGGCGCGCAGGGGCATTGTGGGCGCTCGGCTGCCGCCGCTGCGGCTTTCGGCGGGTTCTGTTAAAATGGCGCCTTAGGTAACGGGCGGGCGGCGGAGGAGGTAGTGGTCGGGATCACGCGCCGGTTGGAGGCGGGGAGTCGCTTTTCGCGTCCCTCTCCTGTCATCCCGCCGCGTCTCTCCTCGCTCCCGCCTCAGCCTCCTTCTCCTCCCCCCCCCGCTGCCTCCCTCCCCCGGACAAGGATGGCGAGTCCGGACCAGAAGTCCCCCAATGTCTTGCTGCAGAGCCTCTGCTGCCGCATCCTGGGCAAGAGCGAAGGTAACGGCTCCCCTCGGCGGCCGCTGGGGCGGCGGAGCGGCGCCCTCTCCCCCTCCCCGAGCGCGGAGCAGGGCGGGGGCGGTGCGGGCGCGGCGGTAACGGCCAGCGGAGGGGGGTCGGGCTCTCATCGCGGCGGTAACGGCGGGGGGGGGTGGGGTCGGGCTGTCATCGCGGCGGCGGGCGGGGGGGGCGGCGCTGGCCGGGCGGCCCCCTCGGCGGGGAGCGCCGCGGCCTCCCCGGCCCGGGCTGGGGGCCGCTTGGGCGCCGTGCGGCGGGGAGGCGGGCTCGCGGCGCCCCCGCGCCCTCCCCCGTCCCGGCTGCGGGCGGCGCCCGCCTCCCCCGTGGCGTGGGGCGCCGCTCCCTGGGCGGCGGGGGCAAGAGGCGGCTCGCGTGCGTGCTCGTGCACCTCCATCTTCCTGCGATACCTCCTCGAGTCAAGCAGTTGCTCTGGCAGTTGGGTGAAATCTCCCCGATCCTCTACATCTTGCTGCTGCTGTGCTGTTGCAGCAAGGGGTTGAGTCTCAGTGTTTGCTTAAGTTCTGTCTGTTGTGAGCGAGGCAAAGCTTCTGTTTTTAGCAGGCGGTTGGAGGGTGGGAAGGAGAAGGCGCATCTGCTATGACTGCTTTCTAAGTGCCATTGGAAAAAAAAGTAGCAATGTTGCTCTGTTTATAAGCATTGCTCATCAGAGAAATGTATGACCTAGCTTATGTTCTGTCCATTTTCTTATACGAAGGGTGGCTTTCTTCCACGTTCTTAGTAGCTGTGAAGTCTTCTATGTGCTTTCTCTTGCCATTCTTTTTCCGAAAAATCACTCTAGATTACCTTTACATATTTGATGACAGTAACCGTAGTAATTTTGAGTACTGACCTCTTGTGAAGATTTTAGTTCAACCTGACTAGAATATGGTCTATAAATGAATTACTGTGGTCTTTGAAGTCTGGAAAATGAGCAACAAGGTGCAGATAGATATATTTGTTGTCTTGTTCTTTCAAATTTTTTCACTCTACCTATTGGAGATCTGAGAAACTTGGCAGAGTTAGAAATCTCATTGCCTTTGCTGAAGTGAGAACAGGGACTCCTTCACAGAAACATCCTTTAACATGTTGATTGCTGTTTTTCTGTTTATTTGATTTTTTTTTTTCTTTTTCCCCCTAATTTTTTTTCTCACTCTGTTAATAATGTCTTTTGTAAAGCCTTAACTTTCCCGTTTCCAAAGTTGTCAATCTGGAATAATTCCGTGACAAGAATTTCTGGTGTAGGTGTTTTCTCAGAATGTGACAAGTTTCTATTCTTTTCCTCCCTCCCCCAAATTGAAAGACATTATTTAAAAAAAAAAAAGAAAAAGAAAAAGCAAGCAAGGATTTCTTTTTTTCAGTCTTCTGTGGGCTAAACCATACTTTGGAATTAGCCCTCTTCAAAAGGGTTTGAGAAGTTTCTTTAACTTCAGTGAAGAACTATTTATATCCTCTGGTAAGAGAGCAGATTCCAAAAAATCACTTTTACAAATTGATCATGAGTAAAATAAAATGATATTTCAGTTTCTAATGTTAGCTTTTGAGCTGTTTAATACCTCCTGTGGTTTTTATGCAACTATATGTTTATTTTAGTAACTGGTTTAATTGTATATTAAAGAGTATTTCACATCAGCATACAATTGTAAGGTGCTATTATAGCCTTACTTTTAAGGCTGCTTCTCATCTTTAAAATAACTTGGAAATATTTTTCTAGTACAGTTAGAATATGCTCATATTTAAGAACACTTTTACAAGAAGACTGAAATTATTGTGCTAATTCTGTTCCCTTCAAAAGGGAAAGGGAAATTGACTTGCATTATTGGAGCAGTGGAGACACTTGTGAGGCCATTGTTTTTATATTGCCAATGCTGAATTGCTGAATCTTGTTTTCTTGATGACTTTTTTTAGATATGTAGAGAACTACAATCTCAATATGTCTAAGATTGTGTGTTTGTAATGAGCATTTTGTTTAGATATGTGACACTTACGAAACTTAGAGAAGAAGAATAGAAATAGAAAACTGTCCTGCATTTATCAATTGTGGCATGAGTATTAAGGAGGGGTTGGCTGCTTCTGCTGACTTTGAATCTAGCCTTCCTTTTAAAGCTGTAGTTTCTATATGTTTTTCTCACTTCTGAATGGAGTAATAAGTTTATTTGCAAGCTGATATATGCTTGCATATACTAGCTTGAAAATAAAGGGGGGGAATGAAAACTTTTTTAAAAATAAGTGTTGAACTCATTCCTGTATGCTGGGCTTCCACTCATGTAACTATAAGTGTTCCCTCATTTCCCCCCCTCTATGTGTGTGAGACTCGTGAAAGAGGAAGCTTATAGGAAGTTACCTCTAATCACACTAAGTTGCTGCGCGCAGCCTGTAGTCTGTTGCCTCTGATCAGCTGTGGGTTATTTGAGGTCTTCTTTGAAGTAACAACTTGAAAAATAAGGTGGGTTATCTGCCATGTTTACTATCACTCATATCTTTATGCATGTGAGAGATTGGAGGCCCTTCCTTACCCTGTCCTTTATTCTCATATTAGGAGGGACCTTAGCACTGAAGACTCATTATTCTAACATAAGGCTTCTCTTGACACAGTAAACTCTAGTATGTATGTTAGTTAGTTATCAACTTGGCTATTGAAGGTAAGGTCATAGAGACTGATAAACCAGAAAGTCTCTGTGGAAGAAGTCCCAGTTGGGAAAGGTGTGTGTATGGGTGGGATTTGTTTCTTTTGTTTTGTTTTTCCTCTTTGGCTGTTATGTTACACCTCCAAGGAACAAACAGAGAGGGTAGGGGAATTGTTACTTCTAGCGATTCTCTGTGTTGAGGTATTAGGATGCATGTATCCATAGATGTTGGGGAAAGCACCAGACAAGTTATCTAGCACCGCACTGTTCTTCAGGCTTTTAACTCTTACTTCTTTTTAGCACAGGGAAAGCTTGAAGTATGGCATTTGTGTGATGTTAGTGGTCTACTTGGGGAGCTGTTCCCCCCCCCCCCCCCATGAAGTTAAGCTGCTTTGTATGTACATGCTCTCTTTTGTGAAGTAGACTTCACAAGTATCAGTTTTATCTTTGAGTGATCTATGATGTTTAATGATATCTGCAGTTAAAAAATATTAAAAAATGCTTAGCTCTGTAAGAGATATTTAAATGTATTAGAGAAATACCTAATGAAAATTAATAACAAGAAGCTGAAGCTAGATACAAACAGCAATTTTTAACCATTTGCACAGGTATCCTGCTGTGAGCTTATTAAAGTTCTGGCTTTGGATAATTTCTTGGAAAGTGCTCTAGTAAAACACAAGTTAAAATGTGATGGGTTCATGATAGAAAGGGGATCAGATTAGATGATCTAATGGTCCTTTCTGTTCATACTTTCCCTGAATTTGTCTGTAGTTAAAAAGGTTTGATGTGCTTGGCAACGTTCCTTCTCAGCACTTGTTTTTGCGATATTCCTGAAGAGGCTGTGGCTTCAGTAGGAGCCGAAGATCCAGTCTATATAAAGTCTATGTCTTAGTGATGCACTACAGGTAATATGGGATATGAGTGCTTTTACTACACATCCATGTGTACATTCTACAGCTCCATGTCTGAAGTGCTCATTAAATTTGATTGAACCTGTTTCTGCTGGGATTGTTTGACTTCTACCTGTCATACTCAGTACCCGTGGTGCCCTTAAAAGATCTGCTTCTTCCCTACTTCTTAAAAAGTTTATGTTGAAGTGAGTTTCTGTCATGCTGGAAGGAGACTGCAGAGGCTTTCAGTGGTGGAACTGTCCTTTTTCTCTTCTTTCCCTTTTTCTGACCATCCAGTAAATAGACTGAAGAATTAGTTTGCTGCATCAGTCAGCTGCGTAGGCCTAGTTCTGGTGAAGAGCTCTTTCTCTAAGAACTTCATTACAAGATCTGCTGAGTTATGTCAGAGGAGCTCTGTTTAAAAAAAAAAAAAAAAAGTTTGTTTATTTATTTTAGAACTAAGGATTGGCAGACCTCTGTTTCTATGCTTTGGACGGTTCTCAGGTAAAGCTGGCTTCCCTTGATGCTATACGTCTGCAGTCATCAGTTTAAGTTAGCTTGGGATCACTGCAGTTAGAGCTATTGCTGACCTTACTTTTCCTGCTTAGGTACTTGCAGTGTCTAAAGAGTTACTGTGTTAGTCTTGTATTATCGATCTTTCTGTGTTTATCCACATCCCTCTTACCTGAGCTTTCAGAGAACTCTTCTGTAGTATTTTTCATGACTTTTTTTATTTGTGGACTCCAGCAGTTATACAGGATTGTATGCCTCTCTTTAGACAATGAATTTAAGCCTCCTAACAAAAAGCTTCTTGTTCTTAGCTGCCTTTCACAAACCTCTTGAATCTCAGTTGAACTGAGACTTTATAGACTTCCGTACTAGCTTTTTAGTTTTAAGAACTCTTAGTACATCAAATGATATTGCTGCTAATATTCAAGGTTCATCTATTTGTTTTTGAATCCAAAAAAATGCTTTTGTATGCCAACCTCCTTCAGTGTTTTGGGAGATGCATGTGCTTTGGAAAGTAGTACTTTTTTCTTCATAGAACAGTTTGGTTCTTGAAGTCTATGCTACACCCTTAATTTATTTTCAGCAATTTTTTTAAGAGCTCTAAGCAATTGGAATAAATATTAGTTTTAATTTTCATGGCACAGGAAAGCATAGAGTCCTATAGCTGTTCGTTCAAAAGGTGAAATAAGAGTATTTCTTACATGTGATAAGGGAAGCAAATACAAGCTGACAAGTTAGGCAAAAATTCACAGCAAGGAAAACATTGTAAGAAGACTGTGTATTCAGGTTGCTGATAGTTCTGTGAGGCATTAGTCAAATTTGCTTACTCACAATGCAATAAGAACCAGCAATATTAAGACAATAAAAAAAAAAAAAAAGCTTTATTTCCTGTGCTGTGCCTCCAGTTTTGGAGCAGAAAGCACCTGGCTTTTAGGTAAGGAAAGACATAGGAGTTTGTGGGGGTTTTTTTTTCCCCCACTGGAAAATCTGAAAACTGGAAAGACTTAATTAAGAATAAACTTTAAAACTTGCCTGAAGAGAGTATTTTTACATTTTTACTTTATAATTTGTTTTTACTGTTATCATTCTGAAAGAAATGTCCTTACAGTTGACAAGTTTGATAATTCTATAGAATAGAAGACTGATGCAAAATTAAATTTTCATCAGGAATACTTAATAATTGAACTGCCCAAAAATCACACTACTTAAACATAACCTTTTGTACAGAAACAAATGTTCTGCTTATAATGCTTAAAAAAACAATTTACACACAAAGTAGTAACACTAACAGCATTCTATGCTAATAGATCTCTACTGTGAGGATGACAGAGCACTGGAACAGGTTGCTCAGAGAGGTTGTGGTGTCTCCATCCTTGGAGATGTTCAGAAGCCATCTGTATAGTGTCCTGGGCATTGTGCTCTACATGATCCTGCTTGAGCAGAGAGGTTGGACTAGATGATCTCTAGAGGTCCCGTCCAACCTCAACCATTCTGTGATTCTACTTTATCAGCATATAACATCATCCTATCAGTGTAATTGTTTTCTTTCATGGTGATAACAAGTTTTATGTCAGTATGAATTATGTGGGTAAAATACACAGAGGAGATATACCAGCATTACTGTATTGACGCACTCACAGTATATGTGAGAAAATTCTTCAGTTCTACAGCTCTACTTCCATGCTGGGTTTTGCAACTGTACATTTAAGTGTTTAACAAAGACATTCTTAATGATTCTTTTCTTCCCAACGTGTTTTAAATGTAACACAGTAACAGTGTTCAAGTAGTTTCCAGCAATATTTGATAGCTATTCAGTACCATGTATAGAATATTGCATGCTGTTTAAAAGGCAGCTGTTTTACAAGAATACATTTTGCAGCTGTGTTTGAATAAAATTGTGTTGTCTGGGGTTTTAAACTACCAAGAAGAAATAGTAGAGAGAGCTTGCTAATCTGTGAAAATAGTTTAAAGTAAGAAAGCCATTGCCATCTGGTTCAGGTAGACTTTTTTTTTTTTAGAATTGTCCTGTAGTTTGAAAGTTATGCTTGCAGACAAGTTAAAGTAACCAAGTGTCTATTTCTAGGAAACCAGGTTTCACACAATCAGGATATGTTAATGTTTTGAAAAAACCTTTCAATTACTGTTTCTGTTTCCAGGACTTTTTTTTCTTTAAAATTTTCTTTAAAGTTGTCTTTTTTTCTTTAAACTTCAAAAGACCTATCGGTAATGATGTTGAAAGAAATGTGCAATAATGTAAAGTAAATCTCAGTTTACTTTCTAAAATTATAGGTAATGTCAGAAGTTTCTTTTTTAGCAAAAGACTTGCCAAATGTCAGCATTTTCTGTGAAGCATGGCTTCTTGGAAATATGTTGGCCAAGTGGTTCTACTTTGTCTTTCTTGAACTTTTCCTTTTAAATTTCTGGTTTGCACTATTTCTCTTTGTTTTATCGCAGCCAAATTCTTCCTATGCCTTGCATCTCTGTTCTTTGCATGTGCTATGCTTATACCTTCTTTTATGTGTTTTTAAAATGCTGTTACCTGCCTTTGGAAACAGTTCACTTTTCATTCTGCACTGTTTGAAAGAGTGTGGATAGTTGGGCGAACTATAAATCTAGCTTGCTCTGCTCAAAGGAACAATTTTTTTAGCTGTTTGCAAATGCTGTTTCTTTGCTCAACGGAATGGCTGTTTACGAATATCATTAATTTTGTATGTGTGCGTACTTATGGTGGACTTTCAGTTTTACGGTTTGAGAGGGAACAGCTATCTTTTTCTACATTAGATGGTCTGATCAGACCTCTGAAAGCTAAGGCATGTTCCTGTATCATTCTCCCCTCCCCTTGCAAACAGCCGCAGCAATTTCATGTGTCAGGTATGTGACCTTGCTGTTGTGTAATAGATCCATGCTGTAATTGCTTATTGATGAAATAGTTGTATACCTGTGTATAGATACACCCTTTCTCTTTTAAGTCCATCTGATGTCTTCATGGCTATTCTTTGAGAAGGGGAAACAATTAAACATGTCAATTCACTATAAACTACATGAATCTTTATTTTGCTGATGACAGATGTCCTTATTAAATTATATGTAATCACTTCAGGTGCTGCAGTTATTTTACACACTCATAAGAAATAATCTGATGCTTGAAGAAACTGCTATAGCAAGGAGTTACTGCTTTTAAAGGAGAGGCTGGACTCTGCATAAGTAGAACATGAAAATCTGAATTAAACAATGTAAAAATAATCTTGCTACAATGTTACTGAACCACCAGTGCAAATCTGTATGTGTGGAGAGCAGGTAACTTTGGTCCCTTTAGTAGTTTAACAGGCTTAATCTTTATAATTCCATCAAGAAATTCCAATCTTTCTGCTAGAGATCTTTCCCTGATTGCCTTGTTGGGGCAGTATGGAAAAAATTATACCATGTTTCTATACTTTAACTAGTCTCACTATAGTTAATGTTGAAATAGAAGATTATTTAGGATCTTTCTTAAAACTTCTGTATTCTGGAAGAACCCTACTACTTACTATTAACTAAGTATCAGCTCTGTTGTTTTATTATTAGATTGAAGATTTATGTTTAAATTTTCAAAATTTCTGTCCAGAAACTTCCATATCTGCATTTCTGTGTCCCTCAATGTTGCCATCAAGATCTCATTGTACTACAAAACTAAAGCTTAGGTAGTCTTTTGTAAGTCTAGTGTGAAGCAGCTTGGAAAACACACAAATAGTAAAGTCCTTGCCCCCCCCCCCCCCCATTATTTTCATGGCAAACCCATGTTCAAACATCATCAACTTAAAGGAAACTTGCAGGAATATATAGCTGTTTTTCTCAGTCAGCTCTTCTGGAGAAATTAAATTCTAGGGAGTCTCTAGAAGCTTTTTTTCCTAGAAACTTCGTACATATCTATGCTGGATTTAATTACTTTGTCAGGTGACTGAAGATGGTAAACCCACCTGATTTCTCATTGTTTGAATCATAGTTCATTTGAATTTAATCTAAAGCCCCAACACTGAAGGGAACAACAGAGAGGAAATATAGCACCTCCAGATCTTTTTGAAACACTCACTTGAAACATTTTGGTTCAGAAACCAAAGAATTAAAACAAAAAAATAAACTTGGTATAATAGAGAACTGTTTACATGGAAAAATGTCCATTGTTGTTCAGTGAAAATTGGAGCATTATGTATAATTTATTTATACTTTTTTTGCTGAATTAAATATTAGGCTTACTGATAATCTCAGTATAAACCATAGCATAAACTGAAAAGGCAGCACAAGCAGCTGAATAAGTAATGCTCAATTGTCCAGACATAGCAGAATGTTGAATAATAAAATACATAATTGATAAAACTCCTTTTTAAAAAGATAAACGTACAGCACTATACCACAAGGTCATAAGTATGTAGGAGATAGGTTCATTAATTAAAGATATGAATCGTTCTTTATTTTCTAGGGGTTTGTATCCCAAGACTTCAGTCAGTTAAACTCACTGTTGCATCATTCAGCCTCCAGCCACGGTACTGTCAGCTGGTTCTTTTGTTCTTGGTAGCCCTCTTCAAAAATTGCTCTTCCTTCACCTTCTAGGTCTGTGTTCCTTCATGCCCACAAGCTACAGTCTGGGCAGGAGGCACCACATGGTACTGCTGATTCTGTGCTCGCAGGCTGACAGACCAAACCAAATACATAGCCACTGACATTAGGCTATAGTCTTTCCCTCAGAGAATGTTATTTGGATGTTTGTTCTCTCAGCTGCCAATTTCCATGAAACCTCTTTAATTTCTTCTCTGAGACTTCTGTCAAATTTCTTAAAATCAGTCAGTAGTTTAAAAGTTAATGGGGGGAACAGAGAGGATGGTGCAGGTGGATGGATTGGTTAATTTCAGAAGCCTCGTTTTCCTTAGAAAACCAGGCTAACACATCTCAAAAGTGACGAAAAACTGTAGGGGTGATTTTTTCCTCTGTGTGTTGTGTTGTTGTTCTTTTTTTCGTAAAGAAGATATACACTTATATTTTTGAATGGTTTCCTGTTTTTTTTATTTTTCTCTAACCTATGTTGAACTAGTTTGTTGATGATGATCCATGTTATCTTCTCTAATAGCTTAATCTAGATACATGTCATAACTGATACAGTTATGGAATCAACCCTTGATCATTTTCTGAACTTTAGTTCACCTTAGTTGTTTGACCTGGAGCTCTCTTAGCAATCTTGTTTGGGTTTTTTGTTTTTGTTTTTGTTTTTTTTTTTTTTTAATTGTAGCCTAAGTAAAGTGACAGTAAAAACACTTATGCCAAAAATAGGCAAGAGTGATTAGAGGAAACCTGGCTCTTGCCCAGTTGCTGCTAGGTGCACATTTGTGGAGTTGACAAAAGATAAAACAACTCTTCTTATTGTCTGAGATAACTTACTGCCAATGTTTTTACATTGATTAGCGTTGCTAAATTAAGTGTTCTGTTTTGGGGGACCTGTTTTTTTCCCTTCCCCTCCCCCCCCCCCCAATGCTATTTATAACTTTTGGAAACCTTGAGTTATTCCATAATGACATGCATTATACATAAGAATTATGCAGAAACACTTCCTCAGCCTCACTCTCTGCTCATAGTTCATCAGTTTAGTTTAAGCCATTCTATCAGTGATTTCAACTAGTGAATTATTTTTGTTTGGATTTTAAAGTGCTTGTTGTAGATGAAAGATTGCCTAGTCTAACAGTAGAACTGTTCTTTCTGGGAGGCATTTAGAGATGTGTGTGTGTGTGCGCGTGTGCACTCCCCTCCTTCCCCTCCCCCCCGAAAGTGGAATGATAGGCATGCTCCTTTAATAGTCTGATATATTAAAATACTAACAGATATTGATGGTTCTGTCTGAGCAGATTTTTTTTTCCGTGTAGTGAACTGTTGCTTTTTGTGAACTGGTTAATGTGTTTGCTGGTTTACAGTTGTGTTCTATTAGTTTGGGACCAGTGTGTGGAGTTTATATTGCAGGGTGGACAAAAATGGGCATTCAAAAAAAGTAGCACATTCTGATTTAAAATTTCTCCTTTCTATAAATATCTGGAGATCGCACAATATCTGGATTTTATTAATAATTGAGTTTTTCCCAGTTGATATTTTTTTCATTGTAAATGTTGATATTAATCAATTTAAATATCTCTGCTTCTAGTGGACCTTCGCCTTATTCCTCTTCCATGCTCATTTTGTTTGTGTTTGTCCAAGGCATCATCCCTTCTTATTCCCCCCCATATCATCCCTTCTTATTCCTTGGTGGAACCATTGCTGCATGATTCTACAGTTTTTCAGCTGAAAGTTGGCTGCTTAACTGATAAAGTAAAACACATGAGGAGTCTGATGCATTTGCATGCAAACTGTTATATTCAAAATAGACCTAAAAATCAGAAAGTGTAAAGCATTGAATGACTGAGACCATGCATTTGCACTTACTTTTTGTCTAGTAGTATTCCCACCATATTACTAGAGTTATTCATGTGTGAGAGAAATAGAAATTCATCCAACACTCTGCACATGTAATGACTGTAGGCATGACTGTAGTGTTATTGTTTGGTCAACTTTCAGATCAACTAACAGGAACATGACCATGTTGTAGAGGCACTAATACTGAACTAGCTCTATCTCAGCCTTATCTTAAGTCAGTGCTCATCTTCCTGCAAAGCAGAGAGATTTGCCCCAAAGCAATACTGTTTATTAACAGTATTAAAGATAGAATCAGTGCATGAATGATGGTGCAGTGGAAGGATATCCATACCCACTGGCTGTGGGTATGTCTGCATTATGCACTGGGAGACAATGCAGACATCTCCGAGCTAGCTTTGACCCTAACTTGTAAACCTATGTGTAGCAGATATCCGAGTTTAGCTCCGGAAGTAGGATAATCCAATTTGAGTACCTACCATTAGAGTATACTTGGTGAACATGGCTATATAATTCCTATGTGCGAGCTGAATCTCATGAATTTGTGTTAAGTCTTACAGGATTTCGGTTCCTGGATAACCGCAGAGCCAATTGAAGTGTGTAACATTCTAATAATTGCATAGTCCTAAAGGTGTCTTCCATCTGCACAGAGGTTTTAGTGCTGTTACAGGAGTATGTAGCTGGTACAACTTCTAGGCTTGTTTTTGTGGATAGGCTTGTTCACAAATGTAAGTGCAATCATTTTACAGTCTATACAGGTGAGTGTGTTCTTAAAGTGTAGCGTCATTAATCTGTCTGTGGTAAACTGTACTTGACTATCCTTAGGTTGGAAGTGTGTCTAAGGAGTACTGTATAATAATAGCTGGTCTAAGCCAGATACATTTATTCCAGATTTGCTTTTAATAGAACTTTAATAGAACTTTTAAGTCTGTCGACTGAGAGGGTTTTTCTTCTTTCTTTCAGCCGATGCAGCCCAACAGTTTCAATATGCAGTGAGAGTTATTGGAAGCAACTTTGCTCCTACTGTTGAACGGGATGAATTTCTTGTAGCTGAGAAAATCAAGAAAGAACGTATGTGCATCTTTATTTCTTTCCTAGAAATAGGGATGGAAGTGTCTCATTTTAATATTATTCAGACCTTACAAATTCACATTTCTTTTTAGGAGACTGATATTTGAGGTGCTATTTAAAAATATTGCACTTTGGCATGATTATTTTTATGAGTACCTGTGTGAAATTTGTTGAATGAGCATCTGGTAATGGAAGGAATCATTGTTCATGTGCCTTACCTGATATTTCTTGCCTTCACTTTCTCTACAAGTTTATCTGCAACCACCTCAAAACCAAAACATTAGACTCTGTCAGTGAAAATTATACTATATTTATATTCCATTGTGCTCTGTGCTGCTCTGAGTCAGCAGTGATGTGCTGTGTGAATCCAGCAGGGAGGTGTGATGCATTCTTGAAAAGCCAAATACTGCTTTCAGCAGATTCTCTGCTCTACTGTCCAAAAACAATTACTTGAAGTATGTTAATTTAATTTAAGCTGTCTATTTATGGTCAAAATTTGAATATTTTGTCAGTGAAATTGGCTTGTGATAACTGAAACGAGTGGTTGTAACCTTTTTAAAGAACTTTGTTATTCTTTGTTAACCCAGAGCTTCCGTTGCCTGCTCTAAATAAGCCCATTAGAATTTCTGTACATCTAACTTCAAAACACTGTATTCTACGGTGTACACTTTTACCAATACTAGGCACAGCATATGTGCTCATTAAGTTTGGGCCAATTGCCAGGAGTTTTGAAGCTGATGATCTCCCTTATCTTCTTCTGCACTACTTCAGCTTGTAGGTTGATGTTGGTGGTCATGGAACAAGTAACTGGATATATTCTCCTAATTTTACACTTATTTTGGAGCTGCCATTTGGGAGATCACTTATTTGGCAAACATACTTAGCAGTGGCCTTTAATATTAAATAGTATTTTTAACATGTAACAATAGCTGTTTTATTAAGGTTTTTTAGCTGTTTCTCTGTGTGAAGTTCTGTTTGTTTGTTTTTAATATGGTCCTATCTCTTTTTTAGTGGGGTTCTCTTTCTAATGTAATGTGGCTTTTCTGAAGACACCTTAAAGCTTGGAGACATTTCTCCTCTGAGCAAAGACTTATGTAACTGGCAGAGATCAAGACAATATATTTGTTTGTTTTTTCTTAATGCATAGGAGTTCTGTGACCTTCGAATTCTGCTTGACTGTGAGCAAGTGGCACTACTACTTTGCCTCCTGCCCCTATTGTGTAATAGGGGAACAATCATACTTTGTTTTGTAAAGTGCTTTATAGTATGCTGTAACCCATATCTGCTTTCAGTTGTGTAGGCTTAAGAAATTAAAACATAAGACTGGCTAGACTTTAAAAGAGCTCTTATTTAGAAGGTGTATATATATATATATATTTTTTTTAATTACCCAAAGAGAAACAGATACTTGCGTTAGGTGACTTTTGTTGCAAGAACTTTGGGCTGACAAATTTCTCCTTCAGTAGGCTGTCTGTATTAAAAGCTCTAGTTAAAGTTGATGACCACAGTATGTGTCTCTGAAATTTTTATACCTGAGAGTAGAAGCAAAAGTCATGGGTGCAAGATACTATTTAATGGCTGCTCTGTATCATCAAAAAGAAGTTACCTATGAGTTATGATTCTTTTCTGTTACTGTTTCACTTTTTGGAAATAACTATCAATCTCTTGGAATGGGTAGCTCTATCTGTTTTTCCTCCCTGCTTTTATCCACCTTGTGTGGGCAGGAATATAGGTAACATGAAAGCAGGCAAAACTGTATGAGTAAATTTCCGAAATTACCACGAAAACGTAACAGTCATGACTGAACTCATGCTCTTTATTGTTTTCAACTCTAATCTATATTCCCTTTTTACAGTTGTGAGGCAAAGAAGGGAAGCAGATGCTGCTTTGTTTTCAGAACTCTACAGAAAACTCAGTTCGCAGGTAGAGTAATAAATTTACCATCAGTAAAGCAACGGAAAGCATGCATACATACCCTTTTAATGTGATAGATTTATTTTGGGTGGTGCTAACTTTCAGATACAAACTTATTGCAAGCTCAAATGATAAACAAGTTTACAAGTGACACATTTATACCCTGAGCTGTTTGCCATTATTAAGAAATGAACTTGGATTAAATTTGAAGTCAGAAGAGAATAAAAGAAGCCTTTTTTCATGTAAAACTGAAAGATTTTCTGATTGTTTATTTTAGGGTAATGCGTTGCAAGTATGTTGATGTAGGAGTTAAATAGTCCTCTTGATTTTGAATTGCAATAAGTGATTGGATAAGTGATCTGAGCTTTTCATGTTGAATGTCAAAGGTTTGCTTTAACCTGGTGCCTACCTGGTAATGAGGGGCTTAAAATTAAGAATGACACCTAAAATTTCGTGGGAGAGAATGACCAGTAGTCAAATGAAAAAGCGGTGGATGGTTTGGCAACCAAAGGGTCTGGGGTGATGTAAGCAGAAGGCATCTCTTGATCAACAAAACGGGGCTGCAATGGAATCACTTCAAGCATATGCAAGAAAATAAGGAAGTGCCTTTGGGATTACATTATAGGGAATGCTCTTATGCCCTTCCTAGGAAGACAGCATGCTGGGGTGCCTCTCTGAAGTGCCTTAATGCACACAACACAGGGAACAAACAGGAGGAATTGGAAGTCTGTACAGTCTCATTGGGATCATAGTCATGGTGGGATACCTCACACAACTGGAGTGCTGCAATAGAGGAATACGGTCTCTTTGGAAAGGACAGAACAGGATGGCGAGGAGAGGGAGTTGCCTTTTATGTGAGAGAGCAACTGGAATGCATGGAGCCTTCCCTAGGGATGGAGGAGGCATTAGCTGAGAGTTAATGGGTTGGGGTTAGAGGGCAGACCAGCGCGGGTGATGTTGTGTTTGCCAAGTGTCTGCTACTGACTGCCTGACAGGAAAAAGTACAGGAGGCCTTCTTCAGACAACTGGAAGAAGCCTCACGTTCACAGGCCCTGGTCCTCCAGGGGACTTGAATCACCCTGATATGTGCTGGAGGGACAGCACAGCAGGGCCCAAGCAGTCCAGGAGGTTTCTGGAATGCGCTGATGACAGCTTCCCAACTCAAGTGATCAAGGAGCTGACAAGGAGAGGTGCTCTGCTGGACCTCCTGCTTACAGACAAGGAAGAACTGGTCAGAGGTGGGAAAGTTGGGGCCGCCTTGGCTGCAGTGACCATGACATGGTGGAGTTCAGGGTCCTGCAAGGAGGGGAGAAAAGCAAGAAGCGGGCTCACAGCGCTGGACTTCTGGAGAGCAAGCTTTGGCCTGTTCAGGGAGCTGCATGGAAGAATCCCATGGGATACGGCCCTGGAGGGAAGAGGGAGTCCAGGAGAGCTGGCTGATATTCAAGGGTTGCCTCCTCCAAGCTCAAGAACTTGGACAATCTCCATGCCAACCATCAGGGGATCAAGCAAAGGCCACAGGAGGCCCGTATGTGTGAGCAAGGAGGAGCTTTTAGCTAGACTTGGACATAAAAGGGAGATGTACAAGAGGGGGAAGTAGGGACAGGTGACACAGGAGGAATATAGAGACACTGTCCAAGTAACAGGGAGGTCTTCTGCAGGTACATAAGCAGCAAGAGGAAGGCTAGGGAAAACGTGGGTCTGCCGCTGAATGGGGCAGGGCACCTGGTGACAAAGGATATGGAAAAGGCAGAGGTAACTCGATGCTTTCTTCACTTTGGTCTTTGTTGACAAGACTGGCCTTTGGGAATCCCAGGCCCCTGAGACCTGAAATTGTGCTTTTAACCAACCATCTGTATAGCCTCCTATGATGAGCTGACTGGTGTGGTGGATGAGGGCAGTGGATGTTGCTTGCCTTGACTTTAGTAAGGCTTTTGACACTATCTCCCATAACATCCTCATAGACAAGCTGACCAAGTGAGGGCTAGGTGAGTAGACTGTGAGGTGGGTTGAAAACTGGCTGAATGGCAAAGCTCTGAGGGTTGTGATCAATGGCATGGTATTGAGCTGGCGACCAGTCTGATACTGTTTTAGCATGTTCGTTAGCGACCTAGATGATGGGGCAGGGCACACCCTCATTTTGCAGGTGATACGAGATAGGGAGGAGCATTTCGTAGAGTGGATGGTGTGCTGCCATTCAAAGGGACCTTGAGAGGCTGGAGAAATGGACCGACAGTAATCTGATGAAGTTTGACCAGGAGAATTGCCATGTCCTGCACCCGGAGAGGAGCAACCCCTTGCATCAGTCCTGCCTGAGGGCTCACTATCTGGAAAGCCGCTTTGCCGAAAGTGCCCTGGGGGTCCTGTTAGGCAACAGATTGAAGATGAGTCAGCAATGTGCTTGTGCGACAAGGAAGACCAACAGTACACTCTGTATTCAGTAGATTATTTTGTTGTTGTTCCGCTTTTTGTTCTTGAATTTACAGAGGGATTATGGCTGTTTTATAGGATAATATTAGGATCACAAAAATGATGATGTGGATGGCATTGACCACTGAGAACTTGATTTTCCCCCTTCATCCTCCTCCATCCTTACTTGCTCATTGGTTTGTTAGAGCCTGTAGCATGTTACTGGATAACTCTTTCCTTCTCCTGTGGGTTCCTGTACTATCTATGTTCATTTGTACAGTAAAGCAAATATCACTGGCTTGCAGCAGTCTATTCCAGTATTCTCAGCCATCAGTCTTAAATGCAAACTGTAATATGATGCTATAGTTTATGTAATATGTGGCCATACTGTTGCATTTACCAAGCAACATGGATGTAGAGCATAATGGCTTTAAACTTTAAAACAGTGTGTTCAACGCATTCATATTAGTTTGGTTATCCTTACGATTATCATTTATAAGCTTGCATTGTTCTATCCTCACGTTTTGCTGCTTGTCCTGGTGTTTGATGTTCTGGGGTGGGTTTTTTTTTTTTTTTTTTGGTTTTCTTTATTTTGTTCTGTCTTCTTGGTTACCCAAGATGCAGATAGAGTACGTTTTAAAGAAGGCAGTATTCAGACACTACCATTTCAGATGCCTATCGGTTATTACTCAATGTGCGTTAGGTATGTTACTAATGATGGATAGCAGTTGTTCCCCCCCCCCCCCAAAAAAAAAAAAAAAAAAGAGCATAGGGAAAGGCCTAGTAGGGATGTGTGTACTGAATTGATGAGCCTTTTTTTTCCCCCCCTTCTGCAATTCCCTTGGAAGCAACCAAAAGAAAGGAAAAATACATATATATATGCGAATCTCTTAACTTTAAGCCTTATCCCTTATTCTAAAGAGAACAGGAGATCAGTGTTCATTCTAATAGCAGCTCACCATTTGAGCAAGCCATGCTTTTTGAGATGCTTAGACTTTTTCTGTCTTGGCCAGTACAGCTAGCAGTGATGTTACTGCTCTTTCTCTGCTAGTTGTTAAGGGGTTACTGGATTAGTTATTCCCAACAGATGGAAAACCTCTGGTTTCTGTTTTGTTGTTGAGCTTAATGCAGAAAAGACTAGACTTCCACTGTATATAAGAATATAGAACTTTACATTCTACTCTTACATAATTACATAAGAGCTTCAATAGGTTTGGTTAGTGGGCTTTGTCCTGAAGAAGTGTTCCACAGGCAAAAATCTTCTACCATGTAACACACAGACACAAAAATGCATATTTTGTAGGGAAACAGGGGGAAAAAAAGAAAAAAGTGAAGGAAAATACATTTAAAAACAGACTTTCAAGTGACCTTGCTATCGTTTATCTTAAGACTGATGGCACGGATTTACGCTTTAGAGATAGAATCTCTTTTGAATCTCAGAATGAATCTCAGAATGACTAGAATTTCCTTTATACTTAGCATTCCTTAGTATTCTCTACTGTAGCTTGATTAAAAATTGTGAAGGAACTTGTATGAGTTTCTTTGACATACTCCACTATTTAATCCTCATTATAAAGTGTATGTCTTCAAAGAACTCGGGTTCAAAAGTTAGTATTATAGAACTGTGCATTAATCTATCTAGAAACTGTTAAATTCCCAATTCTGATGAGCTTTGGAGCCTCCCCCTCCTGCATCACTAGGTCTTCTGCAGCTGTCTCTAGGGCCAGGGTTCTGCCTGGCTTGGCTTAACCTGGCTAATAGTGACAGCCGCTGCAGCAGTTCCCTGGCTCTGCAGTTGTGAGGCTGAGCATGTATCCCAACAGGCAGTTCATGCTACTACACACAATAGATGCAGATATACAGACATGGCTGGCCCCACAGGTCAACACTGGCAGACACAGTCAGCACTCCTACAAATGCAAACAGCATCAACAGCCTCGCCCTGTTCCGCTCTCTGGCTCATCAGGAGGAAGCTCATTGGTGGGAAATATATTACATATGTACAGTGTGGATCCCTCCAGAAGCTGGGCTTAGACAATCAGTCCACCCAGTAGCTGGTCCCTGAATACTTGATCTCACCTATTGCTGGCACCTGGATGTATGAGCCCCCAAGTTGTACAGCCCTGCTTCCGTTGCTGGTACTCACCCCATCACACACGGACACAGACTGTAATATCTGGCTAGTAGCTGGCCTTGGCCGTGTAGACCATACAGTAGCTGGTCCTAGATCCTTGCTCTTTCTTGGTGCCAACCCCTTAAGCCACCCCTGTACACCCATGGTCCCCCTGGCAATTGGCTGGGACTCCTCTGATTCCTCTTGTGACCAATTCCCTGGTGGTTTTGCCCTCAGTCACACACCTACATTGATGGGTCTCCCAGTCAATGGAACCCCCCACCTGCTAAGGGACTCTTTGGCCCTTTAGCGGTTGGGCAGGACTCCCTTGGTTCCCCAGTAGCCAACTGCCCCAATGGGGGACCTTAAAGGCACGTGCGCACAAGCTGGTCTGTGCTTGTGGAGATGAGTTCTTGCTGTGATGGGCCTGGGAGTAACTGGAGTAGAGTATTATTCAGGTTCCCTCACCTGCCATTGTCCCTCTGTACTATTTTGTGTTTGTGGAGATGAGCTTTTATCACAGAAATATATATATGCTTATCTAAAATAAAGTATTTTAATATTTCCCTAACTCTTCTCTTTAAAGTGTTCTTTTCGTAGCTTGGGCTTTACTGTTATTCTGTCTTCTGCTGGTAAGCTTTCTGCTGAGATTTAAAGCTACTGAAAGCTTTATTCTAACATTCTATGTATATTTGTATTTATGTCTGCTTGGTAGAGAATATTGCATATACCTCAGGTTTTGTGTTAACAGTGTGTCTGTATCTTAAGCTATGAAACATTTGGTAGCTCTCTTAAATGGCATTTACAGTAATATAAATTTGAACCCTCTCTGATCCTTGAAGCCTCCCTGAAAAGGACAGGGAAGGGGAAAGTGGAAAAAAGACAGTTGTTTATTTAAAGTTCTCCCAAAAGTTTTCCTCCTTCACATTTAGAATAAAGTTGCATTTAAGCCCAAGATGCTTTAAATGAAGTGGAGCAGGAATGTTGATGAAAGTTCAACACTATATGAATTTCTTTGTTAGTAGCTATGAATTTTAAATTGAGTGTGCTTGTTGTTCTCAGATCAGGTGAGACTTCTTGACTTGAACATAATGGAAAAAGTTTGTAAAATTACTGATGAGGAGGCTGTGCTGCACATTCCCAGTTCACTCAGGAGTGTGGCTCGGAGTGGGTCTTATTTGTGTGGAAAACTGTAATTCATATGTTTAGCTTTTTAATAGGCTGGATAAACAAAATGAGTAAGTTGTAATTTTTGATGATAACAGATTTTTTTTTTTGTATTCTGCTTTTTATCTCTTTTAAAAAGGGTGTTTTGAAAAACAAATGGTCAATACTCTACCTCCTGCTTAACCTTAGTGAAGATCCACGTAAGCAGTCTAACAAGGTAGGTAAGAAGGCTTGTTGTTTCTAACTGAGAAATGGCAAATGTATGTTAATTTTAGATGCGAATAAGAATCGCTATGCAGACTTAACCAATGTTTCTGGAAACTTTTTTCCTTCAGAGTTCATGAAAACTGAGAGGAAGAAGGCATTTGATATAAGCTTTTGCAATTCTTTTCTTATGTACCTTTTTCTGTATTAAGTGAATGTAAAATTGAGCTGTCCAGCATTTGAGGCTTAAGCTGTGTCTTTGCTAGATGGATCTTTTTTTTTCTTGGTAGTGTAAAGTCTGCTAATGCACTAATGAGTTTGTTCTTCCTCCTCCATTTCAAAGTTTCTATTTCGGTTGCTGCTCTGCTAGCAAAAAAATTGCTTTTGCAACTATTCCTGATGACAATTCAGGAGACAAAAATAAGCTGTATTGCTAAAAGCACTCTTGCTGGCTGTAAAGGACTTGCTTTTTTGTCATTATAGTTGTATCAACAAATTTTTCCTTACATAAACGTGGTCTTCAGTTGTTTTTTACCTTCTTGAATATTTCATTGTGTTAACTAAGGACATGACTTAATGCAACTCACAATTTTTTTTGTTTTAATTTTATTTCTTTTTATTCCTCCTCTACCTTTTCCCCTCCTTCTCAGGTATCAAGTTATGCCACACTCTTTGCTCAGGCATTACCACGGGATGCTCATTCAACCCCTTATTACTATGCCAGGCCTCAAAGCCTTCCATTGAATTACCAAGACCGCAATGCTCAGTCTGCCCAGAGTTCTGGTAGTATGGGGAGCAGTGGGATCAGTAGCATCAGCCTGTATGCCTTGAATGGGCCAACACCAACTCCACAGTCACTCCTTCCAGGGTAAATTAAACCTTGTTACCTTACAAATAGGTTTGGGAAAGACCTGCTTAATAATACGTAGATGACTAGATAGGATCTGCTTGTTTTTTACTTGTATGCTGTTGTGGATCCCACTCTAGGTGCATAGAAACTGTTCTTTAGCTGAACAGTTCTGACTGTCAGGTGCTGTAATGTGCCTATCTGGAGCTATAAATGGCTGGACAAGCATAGCTAAGATTAAATTTAAAGAACTGATATCTGCTAAATAGCTGATACTTTATTGGATGTATTCTTTCAGATTCTAATATCAATAAATCCTTTTTCAAACTTCCCAATTTTCTGAAACTCTTCAAAATAGCCTTTATCTTTCTTCTGTAAACACCTTGGTTTTAGAATCTTCCTCAGTGAAGTTCTTTTTACAGTGTTCCTTAGCCAGTGTCAGAATAGTAGACTTACAGTTTTCAAATGTATGACTTTTCTTTGATGGTCTGATTTGCTTTTAAGCACACTAATAACAGGCTGGTTGTTTTACCTAGAGGAATCTTGCATTTTGAGTGGACAGATTTTGTCTGTTCTTGTCCACTTGCAAATGAAATTCAGACTTAAAATGTAGACATGCTTATTCTTCCTAACAGTCAAGTCTGCACCATCCAACATACCACTGAACAGCCCAGTGAGTTTAGTGGCTTCTTCGGGGAAAGTAGTACTGAGCAAAGAATTCATACTGAAAGGCTGTGGCAGCTTGTGTGTTAAAGCAGTGATCTAACACGTTAAACTGAAAGGTACATCTCTGAACCTCAGGGTGGGAATTCAAGAAGTAGTTTGTTGTCTTCTTGCATGCATGTGTGCGCACACACACAGACCAGAAAGTGTTGGAGGATGTTAAGGAGACAAAGCTTCTTTGAAGTTTTAATGCTAGAGACAGTGAGCCTTTCACTTTGGGTTTTGCTGTAATCCAGTATACCTTTTGAGTAGGTGTGTGTGTATATTATATGACAAATATAAATATATCTTTGTGACACTGGCATCTGCATGTCGATTTTTTTTCATTGGTCTTTTTTTATGGTTTGTCTCATTGATGTGTGGCTTTTCTCCCTCTCTCTCTCTCTCTTTTTTTTTTTTTTTTTTTTTTTTTTTTTTTAATTGAAGGCAGATAAAAAATTCTGGAAAATTTCCTCAGGCTGTACATTTCAGCTCTGAGTTGTCCTGTGCTAGCCAATTTTTCTTATCCCTTTTCAATGACTCCCATACACCTTGTTGAAGGAGATGTTGGAGACTGTTGAAATCTCTATCCCTCTGCATCATAAGGAAAAGCTTTTACTCCATGTACTTCCTTATTTCCAAGACAAAAGGAGAGTAGAAAGTCATATTCTACCTTGAGAAACTAAATATTTTTCTTAGTCTTGTGGTGATGATATGGCAATCCCACTGCTGTGTCAAATACAAGATGCTTCCTTGCATGTTCATTTAGTAAACAAAAGACTGCCAGTTCTTAGTTAGTAGAGATTGTTGCTAGTGCAGGGTATTACCCTATAGTAACAAGTAGTACTGCTTTTATGAAGGTCTTAAGGGTGATGGCCTATTTATATCAAAAAGAATAAAGATATGCCATATTTATGTCAATGGCAGCAGGGATCCTTTAACTGGGTTTAGCTTATGTTCAGCATCCATGGAGTTCTGATAAATTGTACAGTATGGGTTGTGTCAAAATTGATTGCCTTTGTGGGATGCTGTGGTTGAGAAATTCAACCTTTTTCCAAGATTTCCAGTGCTTTGCTCTTCCTATTAAATCAGCCAAGTCCTTAGACTACTTTTTTTTTTTTTTTTTTTTTTTTTTTTTTTTTTTTTTAAAACTGTATTTCCATTGTAGGTCCCATGGTTTCTTTTAGAGTTACCATACCCAAAACTGATTGTACTTACAAGCATGGTTCACATTCCAGCAGGGAGTGCCGCTAGCTTCTGATTAGCATACAAATGTTCACTGGGACAATTGTTGGGAGAACAGAAAGATACCCTGTGTCAAGGACTTCCCTTTTCCCATCCTGCTCTTTCATAAGAGGAGTGACAGATATATTGATGTTAGGATGAGGAGTTGACCTATGCAAAAGAATGAGATGACTCAAGAGGATTTGGTTTATCCTAGGTTTAAAATCAGTGTTTGAAGTCTGCAAGGTCTTCTGCTTGCTTATTTCAAATTAGTGTATAATTTGTCAGACATCTTGTGTATAAACACATAAGGGAGACCCTGATTCAGGCACACTCTAGACTCTGAAACTGGTGTGTTTATACTAGTCTAGTCCGTTATCAAGGTGTACTGGTAGAGTTTTACTATGTTGCATGACTTAGTGACACTGCTGACATTTAGGGGTCGGGAATCATCTATCAGAAGATCTAGTTGTGGCAAAACATGAACAAGAAATACCCGCAGATGTTCCAAAGGCAGTCCCCTTGGGCTAATGAGAGGTGCCTTTGTGGTCAGACTTCAATGTTTCCATTTCTGTACCTGTGCAAAACCAGACTTTACAGTACATAGTTCATTTTAACAACCATAGTCATAGCAGTTCTGGTTCCTTCACCTTCACTGGCTGTCAGTCTTTTTCCAAACTGGTGTCTTTAATTACAGCCTAAACTTTTACACAGCACTGATTCACTACAGTACCTGGCAGCTGAATAGTATGATCAAAATACTTTGGCGGGTGGTGTGTGGAAGGAAGGGAGATGTCAACATTTAAATATATGTTCCACTGGGCCCATAAAGAAAACACTGTAGGTTGAATCAAATGTAGTGTATTTTTTTTTTAGTATCCATGGATGGTTGGTTAGAGGGGCTTTAAGAAAGCAATTTATTTTATTTTTGAAATAAACTATACAACAATTAATAAAAAATCATTAAAAAATAGAAAACAAACTCTACTGTTCAGCAGTGATTTAGTCATCTGTTCATACCAAAATTAATCTCCATGTGCAACTGAAAAATTCAAATACTGAATAGTTCAGATTTTTCAATTATGAATACAGGTGGGCCATTGCAGGCTATAAGATGATCACCTGAATATTGACCTTGTTAAATAAGCTGAATACACACAGATTTTGAACACATGACTATGGGATATCATGTTGGATAATCACCACAGCTCTACAAAACCTGGCAGAGATAGACTACATGTAGTTTATGTTCTATGGAGGGAAAATAAATGTGTTCATTGTCAGTGAGAGGGAGTGGTTCAACAGTGATTCTGTAATACCTACTGGGAAATACATTGGTTTAAAGAAGTTGAGCTTGAAAAGGTGAACAGGATGTTATGAGGTTTGTAGAAGCGAGGACCTCAGCAGTCTTAATTTGCATAGCTGTTTTAACCTTGAACAAAGAAGTCTGGAAATATGGCCTTCATCCAAAAGTTATGAGGGCATCAGTTTTCAAGAAATTTGGTTCATGTCAGAAAGGCACGGAAGAATGTAATGAAAGGGAAAAAAAAATCTTTTTAAGGGATGCAGAAATGAATGGAGTCCTTCACTAGTTATGACTTGACCAAATTCTTAGTACATGGTTGATTTACTGAAAATTTTATTAGTTTCTTTCATAATCAAAAATGAGAAAGAAGCCATCTCTTCTTCCCTTAATTCTCTCTTTTTTTCCTCCCAGGCAGTCCTGAAACAAACACACAAAATCAGAATAGATGCATTTTCAAATAAAAATAAAGCTTTTACATTGTAATAAAAAAGTCTTCAAAAGGTGCATTTAGGGTGGTCTTTTAGAGTTTATATTCTGGAAATTATCAGTGCTGACACAAGTAGGTTTTACTGTTATTTCTATGCTTTATGATACAATTACTTGGCTGACTTTGACAGTACTAGGTTTGTGTGTTGTATCTAAGAAAAGCAACGGAGAGCTTTAAATTATGAATGATGGGGATTCATCACAATCAAGTGAGGAAGCAGTGGATGAAGTTGGTAAGCAAAAGCTATAGGGTGATGTGGACAAGAGAGACCTTGAAGCTGACAAAACAGGGCAAAAGGGGGCACACTGTAAGTGTACGCACACAAATGGGGAAGAGCTGATAGGATGGCCTTATGGGGGAAATTCTTGTAGCTTTTCTGGGAAATCAGCGCAACTGTGCTGAAGTGCCTCTACACTTAACGCACACAGCAGGGAGAGCAGACAGGAGGAATTAGAAGTCTGTGTGCAGTTACAGAGCTACAATCTCATTGGGATCATAGAGTCATGGTGGGATACCTCACACAACTGGAGTGCTGCAATAGAGGAATACGGTCTCTTTGGAAAGGACAGAACAGGATGGCGAGGAGAGGGAGTTGCCTTTTATGTGAGAGAGCAACTGGAATGCATGGAGCCTTCCCTAGGGATGGAGGAGGCATTAGCTGAGAGTTAATGGGTTGGGGTTAGAGGGCAGACCAGCGCGGGTGATGTTGTGTTTGCCAAGTGTCTGCTACTGACTGCCTGACAGGAAAAAGTACAGGAGGCCTTCTTCAGACAACTGGAAGAAGCCTCACGTTCACAGGCCCTGGTCCTCCAGGGGACTTGAATCACCCTGATATGTGCTGGAGGGACAGCACAGCAGGGCCCAAGCAGTCCAGGAGGTTTCTGGAATGCGCTGATGACAGCTTCCCAACTCAAGTGATCAAGGAGCTGACAAGGAGAGGTGCTCTGCTGGACCTCCTGCTTACAGACAAGGAAGAACTGGTCAGAGGTGGGAAAGTTGGGGCCGCCTTGGCTGCAGTGACCATGACATGGTGGAGTTCAGGGTCCTGCAAGGAGGGGAGAAAAGCAAGAAGCGGGCTCACAGCGCTGGACTTCTGGAGAGCAAGCTTTGGCCTGTTCAGGGAGCTGCATGGAAGAATCCCATGGGATACGGCCCTGGAGGGAAGAGGGAGTCCAGGAGAGCTGGCTGATATTCAAGGGTTGCCTCCTCCAAGCTCAAGAACTTGGACAATCTCCATGCCAACCATCAGGGGATCAAGCAAAGGCCACAGGAGGCCCGTATGTGTGAGCAAGGAGGAGCTTTTAGCTAGACTTGGACATAAAAGGGAGATGTACAAGAGGGGGAAGTAGGGACAGGTGACACAGGAGGAATATAGAGACACTGTCCAAGTAACAGGGAGGTCTTCTGCAGGTACATAAGCAGCAAGAGGAAGGCTAGGGAAAACGTGGGTCTGCCGCTGAATGGGGCAGGGCACCTGGTGACAAAGGATATGGAAAAGGCAGAGGTAACTCGATGCTTTCTTCACTTTGGTCTTTGTTGACAAGACTGGCCTTTGGGAATCCCAGGCCCCTGAGACCTGAAATTGTGCTTTTAACCAACCATCTGTATAGCCTCCTATGATGAGCTGACTGGTGTGGTGGATGAGGGCAGTGGATGTTGCTTGCCTTGACTTTAGTAAGGCTTTTGACACTATCTCCCATAACATCCTCATAGACAAGCTGACCAAGTGAGGGCTAGGTGAGTAGACTGTGAGGTGGGTTGAAAACTGGCTGAATGGCAAAGCTCTGAGGGTTGTGATCAATGGCATGGTATTGAGCTGGCGACCAGTCTGATACTGTTTTAGCATGTTCGTTAGCGACCTAGATGATGGGGCAGGGCACACCCTCATTTTGCAGGTGATACGAGATAGGGAGGAGCATTTCGTAGAGTGGATGGTGTGCTGCCATTCAAAGGGACCTTGAGAGGCTGGAGAAATGGACCGACAGTAATCTGATGAAGTTTGACCAGGAGAATTGCCATGTCCTGCACCCGGAGAGGAGCAACCCCTTGCATCAGTCCTGCCTGAGGGCTCACTATCTGGAAAGCCGCTTTGCCGAAAGTGCCCTGGGGGTCCTGTTAGGCAACAGATTGAAGATGAGTCAGCAATGTGCTTGTGCGACAAGGAAGACCAACAGTACACTCTGTATTCAGTAGATTATTTTGTTGTTGTTCCGCTTTTTGTTCTTGAATTTACAGAGGGATTATGGCTGTTTTATAGGATAATATTAGGATCACAAAAATGATGATGTGGATGGCATTGACCACTGAGAACTTGATTTTCCCCCTTCATCCTCCTCCATCTAAGTGTCACTGGCAGGGTGTTACTGCACTGGCACAGGTTGCTTAGAGAGGTTGTAGAGTTTCCGTCTTTGGAGACATTGAAAACCTGACTGGACGTGGTCCTGGGCAGTCTGCTTTAGGTGACCCTGCCTGAGCAGGGAATTGGACAAGATGACCTTCACAGGTTCCATCCATCCTCAGCCATTCTGTGATCCTGAAATAGTGGAGGAAGGTGTATCCGCCTGGTCATTGTGTCTATCTCTTTGCTTAATATATAAGCAGAACCTTTGCTCTTCCTGGCAAATTCTTGGTCTGATCTGATCAGGCTGTTCTTTTTTGTAGTAGTTTCCCTGCTCTCTTCTTAGTACTGTAGTCTGGGACTTGGGCTACTCAAATTCATCAAATCTTTCTGTGAGGATCGTTCCTCCTAAAATTCTTTTTATAGGTGTCACCCCCAAATAGCGTGTGTGGATTTTTTTGTTGTATGTTCTTCCTGAAATATAACAGCAAAAATTTGGCCTTGCACTCTTGAGGTATGACAGCCAAATTTCAGTTCTGAGGCATTACAAATGCTAAGCACAATGGAAGAGTCACTTCATGCCTTGCAGGCTATGCTCCTGTTCATTACTTAGAATCATACAAGTCTGATGCCTGGCCATTCAGTGTTTTATGGGGAGGAGGGTAAGGGGGAAAGGCATTGCTTGACTGTAGTTGTCTGACATTTGTGTTGCAACCTTATTCCCTATGTTCCTGCAACTGTATTTTCACATCTTTGTGGAGTTCATTTTTATAAATATGTGAATGTTTCCAGATGTTTACATTTAATTACTGGGAGGAACACTGTCAGCTACAAAAGTCAGAAGACCCTTGTAAATCTCTGCAGCTTTATTTTCATTATCATAATACAGAAATAATCAGAAAGCTAACTTCTAAACTTGTTTGCTCTTAAATTGACAAGTTTGAGAGGAAGGGAAGTCAAAACTTCTTATCTAGATACTCCTTTCCTAATCACATCCTCAGACACTTGATGCGAACTATTGTCAAGAGTGGAGTAGTAGGAAAGTGAACTTTCTCCTCTTTTTCTACTTTCCTTTAATTCTGTTTTGCTACAGATTCAAGGAATAACTAACCTTAAATATTTGTTGTTTATTTTTTATGATTTCAGATAGGAACAATTGACTTCACTTTTAGTCTTTCTGAGTATATCTACACGGTTCAGTATGAGCGCATTACCTCTTTATCTGATATGAGATCACATTTGTCCAAGTTCTTTGGCCCTTTCTTTTCTAGAATTTTATACATGAATTTATAGGCTTATATGAACCAATAACTTGCGTGTATATTCTGCACCATTTTTTAATGCCTTTAGAAAAGACACACCTAAGCTTAGGGAACTTTTCATAGTTTGCATATGCAAAACCAGGGTCTAGAGAGTTAAGGTTTTTAAAAATGTTTTTCGCTTTTGCCCTTTTAGACAATCCTATCAAGCTCCAGGCGTTGGAGATTGCCTCCGTCAGCAGTTGGGGTCACGTCTTGCATGGACTCTGACTGCAAGCCAGCCTTCCTTGCAAAGCACTACCTCAAAAGGCCTTCCCAATGCTCTCTCCCGCAGTGTGTCAAGGTCAAGGCGAGAAGGGGATACAAGTGGTAAGCAAAGATGCATTTGTTAGACATAACTTCCTACATCTAAAAACATTTTGTTGTCTAGATCCTCTATTACTTTAAGTGTTTTTGAAATAGTTTTATAGCATGTTGAAATTTTTCACGAGTGTTTTGCTACAGAATAGAAAGGAAATATATGTATAAAAATAAATATGTAAGATAGTAATGTATTTGGTTACAATCTCTTTGGTTGTTTGTTAGTTTCTTTTTTGCAATTATTAGTTTGATAATGTGTATTCTGGCTCTTAAAAGACTGAATCTATCGCTGTGTATGTCAGAATCAAGTGATTGTGGTTTGTGAGTAATCCTCACTCCTTTGATGATCAAAAGATGCTACTGCTTTGAGAAAGTCTGAAAGAGAGCTCAATGAATAGAACGTGCTAAAATATATTAATCTATCTGTGATTTTTCTTTAAAACTGGAAAATGCTTATTGGGATACAGAGTCCTTAAAGTTATTATTTTTTTCTTTAAATTATTACACAGTTTATGGTGGTGGTATTTAAAGCAGTTAGTGTACTAAATATTACCAATTTCTTCTTCTGATCAAGTGTCTGCAAACTTGAAAGTGATGTCTAGAGGATCTATTTGGAATTTACACAAGTGTAACTATGGAGAAGTTGCCCAACTTAGCAATTGGCAATTGTTGTGGAAGGTTCATCCCGCTCTTTTACCATAAAAGTGGGTGAGAATAAGAGAGTTAATGACAGATATTGTCATCCTACAGTGCAGTTGTTCTCTGGCAAAAAAGATGAAAGGTGGCCTTTTAAAACAACCTACATAAAGGAGTGTGGATAGTTAGAAGCTAAAATACAGTTCATCTGCCAGCCACTGCAGAACTTACTACATATTTTAAAATTGAGCTAGATTCTTTACTGGCAACAGTGCACAGAAAGCAACAGCTTAGAGGCCAAATGGAGTTGTGCTGGTGTACCTGAGGGCAGCATTTGCTATTACAATTAGAACCTAATTAGCAATACTGTTGATGTGCAAGAGAAAGAGTGTGTATATATACACCTCTTATTGCTGTACTACTAATTGAAGAGCAGTACAAACTTGTCTTAGTCAGCCAGCAGCTAGACTCTTGATTCTTATGTGGAAAGGTGTATAGACTGACTGAGTTTTCTTAAATGTGGTCACTTGATGAAGTAGAAGTAGAACTGTACTCAAAATATAAAAAAGCTATTGTCAAGAGAATGTATTTCTGTGAATATCAAATTCTTCTAACTGGTTAAAGAGCTTTTTTTAAAGCTGCTTGCTGTTAATTGGAGTTTTCATTGTTACACTTACACAGACTGCATAGTCAGGAGCATTGTTTCCTTGATCTTGATACCTGTTGTACTGTCTGCCAACTAAAGGAGAATGCACTTCAATCTTCTACCATTTCAGAAAGAGTTCTTAAAAGGGACTAACCACTCTTGTGTACATCTTGGACTTATGAGATGAATCTGACTTTTAAACAGATCATAAAGACATCATTTTTTGTTGTTGTTTTAATTCTGGAAAGGTGGATCTGTGGTGGAGTCAAACTGGTGAGAGTAAGAATGCTGTCAAATTTGGGAGCACCTGAGTAAAATTGAAAGAAGCAGCATGTTGTAGCATTTGAATTTATGAGTGGTCTGGACAGTTAAAATTGTTTCATTCTTCATATCTTAAATTAAGTTGTAAAAGCAAATGATGCTATTTAGCCTAGAAAAGTGTAGGAATAGTTGCAGTGGCCTGCACAGCAGCTTTTTCAATCCTGTATTTCCTTTAAATCAATAAATATCCCAAGGCTCAAACGTAACCTACCTCTAGTTAGAAATGTGAACCAGAAGGCAGACTGAATGCTGCAATAGCAAAAGCTTTACTAAATCAACAGGTATATCTTTTTTCAGAAACAGTATCTTGCCTTTTTCTGTTTGCCAGGCTGTGTAGCTGTTATGCAGCTGGCAGTCTAGTTTTGAATAATCTTTCCATACTCAACAGTGGTATAAGTGATGACAACATTGCAAGACATTTTTAAACAAGTAACTCTCATTCTGGATTAGCTCTCTTGTCCTAATTAAATGTAGAAGATATTATTCTGTAAGCCCTAGTTAACAGTTTCAACAGTTTGGTCAAAGGAAGGCAAAGTTACTCTGATGCTTGCCTCTGAACTTGCATGGGTGATTAACTCAGGAAAGATACAAGTTGAAGAACTGATTGCAACGTTGGTTAAAATATAAGGTGCCCTCTCTCATGCAATCTGACCTGCTCTGAGACAATCCGAGATATCAGCAGAGCCAGGCATGGGACATTCTTCTTGGCTTTCCTGTTAGTTTGTTGAAGAGGTCTTAAAATATTTCTTTAGGGGTTATACATATAGATTTGAGTTTTTTTCACTAGGCTTCTACATAGCTATTTCAAGTTGCAATCAAACTTAATTGTATCAGCAAATCTAAATACTTTTCTTTTTCTTTCTAGGCTCTGTTGAAATAAATGAAGCAAACCTTGTAAGAGATGTTTTATACGTCTTCCAGGGAATAGATGGCAAAAACATCAAAATGTGCAATTCTGAAAACTGCTATAAAGTAGAGGGAAAGGTACTGTATAGTGACTTGTATTTCATTTGTGAATGGAGATGGAACAGAGAGGAATGTAGGGGAGAAATAGCCACAAAAGAGTTATAGTTAAAAGTATTGATACAAGTCTTTACTTGCCTTTTTTAAATACAGCAAAGTAATTTCAACTATTTCTAAGTTATTTATTATTCAGCAATTTCCTGTTCTCAGTCAAACCCACTTCTTGTTTTGTGTCTTAAGAAAGATGGAGGAAAGTAGTCATCAGGCAAATGCAGGAGTAATGTGGAATGAAATGGCCATTATTTTTTAGGAGGAGGAAAGACAGATGGGTGAAGTTAGTATGTACTTTTGCCTACTCTCTGTTTAACTTCTGGAGACAAAAACATGGAATTCTAATATTCTGTATCATGAGTGAAGAGGTTATCAGGATTTGAGAAGTATGTGAGTGAAACGCCAGCAGCAACAGACTCAGAAATTCCAAACTATACACACACACACACACACACACACGTACGTTCTCACACACACAGTCTACTATTCAAAGAAAGGATAATTTAAAGTTCAGAAATGAAGGAATTCAGAATATAGTAAAATGAGGACCTCAGAAGTGGTTCTGGCTGTTTTATCTAGCATTACCTTAACTGCTATGAGCAAGATTTGGGCACAGCTTTCATAGCAAGGACTGAAAGTCTTTGTATATGTCTATATTGTAGAGCACCATATTAGTTTAAAATGCATTGGGTAATTTGGGTCCCAGATACAAACTGCAGCACTTCACAAGCTGCCTGGCAGTGGTATCCAGGCTGACATGTTCTAGATACCACGGTAGAATTCTAACTATTAAGCTAGCACAAAGGCTCCTGAGTTATGGGTTGATTTGGGGGTTTTTGTTATCATGCCCCTTCCCTCCCCAGTGTGTGAGAATGGAATGTGAAGGAGATGCAGGCTTTTGACTATGTTGTTATTGCTGGTGATTCTACATGGATTAAATTTAACAGACTGGGATGTGGAATTGAGTTGTCTGAAAAAGATCAGGAGTGTCCAGTTGTTGGCTCTGCGGTACAAGAGAGAGATAAAGCTACTGGAGCAAGTCCAGCAAAAGGCTACTAATACGATTAAGGGACTGGAGCATCTCTCATATGAGAAAAGGCTGAGAGAGCTGGGACTGTTTAGCCTGGAGAAGACTGTGGAGAGGTCTTATCAATGCATATAGACATCTGAAAGGAGGGCCATACTCTTCTCAGTGGTGCTCAGTGACAGGATGAGAGGCAATGGGCACAAACTGAAACATAGGAAGTTCTCTCTGAATCTAAGGAAAATCTTTCTTACCGTGAGGGTGACTGAGCACTGGAACAGGTTTTCCAGGGAGGTTGTAGAGTCTCCATCCTTGGAGATACTCAAAATTTGTCTGGACAGTCCCGGGCAGCCTGCTCTAGGTGACCCTGCTTGAGCAGGGGCATTGAACTTGATGATCTCTAAAGGTCACCTCCAACCTCAACCATTCTGTGATTCTATGAGTGGAAATTTATATTCCGATGGATGCTAGCCACTTGATGTCATGGACTTGGTTACAACATGTAAGTGATCAGATGAGATTATACAGATCACCCAGGAAAAGGCTGGTGATAGAGCTGAAGAGAGCACTATCAACTTCTGTTGTCAATAACAAATCCAGTTGATATGGATATGAAGGAAAGTGTTGAACAGGGGACAGAGGAATAAGCGAGAAGACTGAGAGAGGGAAGATCCGGCTTTTAAGGTGGTGAAGAGATGCTAAGCGTATTTGCAATGTGAAAAAGCCAAAGGAGAGATTGGGTGAGCTGATCAAAGAACTAAAAAAAAGGCGCTACTTGCTTCAGCTTCCTCTCCATATTCAATATTTAGAGGATACTGCCTCACAATTTGGTTTCAGCTCACTAATTGCTTTTCATGTGCTTGTTCAAATGGAAAGTCAGTGCTCCTGATGTTCACTTGAAATAACACTCTTTTATACCATGACAATATGACATAGCCCTTGAGCTTTGGGGAACTGATTTTGGGTCATTTCATGTGCAAAAGCACAACAGATTTAGTGTCTTAATGAGAACTGAACTGACTGACATATTTTTATAATAAGAGCAAAAAGTGAAATGCATAGTTTTTTCGTCCACGTAATTTACGTTAATAAACAGAGCTCTTAAAAATTTCTTCTTCTACTCTTGTAGATGTGCAAAGTTAGTAATTCTTCAACATCTGCGCTGTCTTAATTACTTTTGGTCTATAAATTAGATTATATATGGCAAAGAAATTGATTTTTTGCAATAGATTTTCTAGCAAAATGTGGAAAAAGTGTAATCAGTGCTAGTAAAATTGGCACTATGCATTTCATTGTTTTTCTGCATGTTTCATATCAAGTGGGCTAGTCTGAGGTGAAAAACTCCTTTGCTTTGAAAACTCATTTGTTTTGCTTTGAATTCCTAATTGTGTTAAGTTAGGAGGAGTTGGGTCTTTCAGATGAATTGTGGTCAATAATGCTTTTTCCTGAGACTTGGTGCCTACAATTATTTTTGTGAAGTCCGTTGTCTCACATCCTTTTTCCTTATTGGCACTTCTGTTGACCTACAGCACCCAGTGAAGCTGAAGTTATTTGACCAAGTAGCCCTGCAGCTGGAACTTTTTCTGATGAACAAGTTGGGCTAAGATCCTACTCCAGTTCCATGACAATGCTAGACAAAAAAATAGTTGAAGCATATAGTTTTACCTCAGCTGAGCAAAAGTTTGTAAAATACGTCATAGTACAAAGTCCTTTGCAGAAAGAAACCTTTCAAACTATTTACTCTTGCCCAAATGTTCTTGAATGTCTACCTTAATATTAGGCCAGTTGGTGATATTCAGCACTATGTAAACTAACAGCTTCTGATTTGGGCGAACAGATACAAATGTAATTACATTAAGCCAGTTTTGTTTGTTCCCATTTGATTCCAGAGAATGTGTGATTGTACTTAACGCTTGCTAAGCACTCTTAATTTTAGAATTCAAAATAACTCTTTTGTCATATGTTTGGTTAAATCTGTGGGCAAAGTTGCTAGCTGTGCATGATCATACTTGTTTAGGCTACAATTTAACCTAAAGAAGTTGTTCAGCACTTACAGCTGAACTTACAGCTATAGGTAAATAAGAGGCCCAAGGATGGAAATCCAGTCTTACAACCAAGAGGTGATGACTGATTGAAGTCCACACTACTGTGACTAGCCCACTCTATAGCTGGTCTTCTTCTCAGAGAATATGTCTGTACTGCTAACTAAGAAGCTTAGGGAGCGAGCTTGATCTCTAGTTCTTAGGCAATCTGTCTAGCTTCATCATTAGCTCAGGTTCTTGCTTTGGTTTGGACTGTTCCAGCTGGCTCTCCAAGACAAAATTGTCTGCAAAGATGGGCTTGGCCTAAGTACCGTGGGCAAATGTCAGTCTCTGACTCTTTGCCTAATGGATCAGTCATGCTCTTTGCTTTTGTTTGTCAAATAAAATTTGTAAAACCTGGTTGTGCGTATTTCTGGCTAATGCAATGAAACTGTGAAGAAGCACATCTCAAGCAGGAGCAGGAGGAGAAGCAATGTCTTGTGTGTTGGTAATTTAGAGGAAGAAATGTGCTGAATCAGATGAAGATAGAAATAGGGTGTTGGGACTAAGGCAGGCTTGTAGAGGAAATGAGGTGTCTAGTACAAATAAAGCAGAAACCAAAAGAGCTCAGAAGTGCCTGTGATTGAGTAGCACTAAAGAGCTATTACTTGTAGATCTGACATAAACTTGGAATTTGATTTGGATTCTCCAGGTTTTGATTCCTGATACCTAGCATGGCATGATGTCATTTTTCTTCTATTAAAAGTTTGTTTCACGTGTAGTAAGTAGTAACTAATAATTTTCTCTAGGTTTCTTCATTAATTTCAATCATGGTCTCATGTAGTGATCTGAAGTTTTCAATCTTATTATTATCAAGCTAAGATGAAGTGTGATTCTACATCATAAAATTTCTTCAGATTTCTTCTCCTTTTCTAAATACCTTTTTGTTATTGACAAAATTGCCTAATGTAAAAAGAATGTGTGAATACTGATACATCAAGATTTCCAGAAGGAAAGATATCAGAGTTGCCAGTAATTTATTTGTTGCTACTGTCTTTCCAAGACTATCTTTGTCTTTTCCATTATGCTGTTAGTAGCATAATGCTGATTACATGTTTGTATTCTTTTTTGGCAGCGTCTTTGCTGTAGAATGTAAAATGATTGTGTTTCCTGAACTGGCTTGTTTTATGAGAAACAAAGGCTTGGTGGAGAAACAAGGATCAGCATGGTAGATTTGACTCAGACTTATGAATTGTTGTTTCTGTTAACTTTGTAGGTAAGCTTATCTAAATCTCTCAGAGATACTACAAGTAGACTTGCAGAGTTGGGATGGCTACATAATAAAATAAGAAAATATACGGACCAGAGGAGTTTGGATCGTGCGTTCGGACTTGTGGGTCAGGTAAGTTGGCTAAAAAGTTGATTTTGCTGCAATATTTGGTCTTGTTCTCCTTAGGAACTACCAGGGAAAATGCAGCACTGGAATGATGGGTAGACTTGGAGAATTCATAGCTTGGATCATTCATCTTCTAATTTACTCCTTTTATGGACTGCAGCTATTAGTATGAGTCAAGGTCTGAAGGCAAAGGAAAGGCATTTATTTTTGCTGGTCCTAAGAAGAAGTTGTTCCCTATTACCAATAGCTGGAAATGTCTTCTGCATAGATTCCATTTTTTTGAAGCACTTAGGCATGTTCATAAACAAAAACATTGCTTAAATGAAATGGTGGCATTGCTGAGGTAATTAATCACCACTTCAGCTGTTAGAATGAACTGTGTAGGAGACACTCCTGCTTGTCATCTGATGTTGATGTTCATATGTTAATACTGCACTAACTTGTATGAAATGCAAATACCCAGTTGTCTGCTGCCCTTTTTTTGAATACAACATCAAAAGAATGTCAATCTTTGTTTTTATAGGTTCCATCATCACGATTTGTAGTCTACAGTAACTTCACAGCTGCTGTAATACCTAAAACCACATTTACTGCTAAGGCATTCTTGTTTCCTCTCACTTGCTCCCTCTGTAAAACTGGATATTATCCCTTCTGAGTCGACAGAAATGTTGTTGTCCTTGCCTCTAGCCATAACATCCTACCTAATCTGCAAAGAAATTGAAGTGCTTCTCCCTTCAATCTAATTTTTCTTAAGAGGTCAGTAGAGACACTGCAGTGCTTTCAACTTTTCTAATGTTTTATTCTGTTCCCTTCTTTCTCTTATTCTAAGTAACCTTTTTAGTTACATATAAATAATTATTTTTCTAGTGATCTAATACTGAATTCCATGTTTTATATACTAGTGTCACTCTATATGTATTTTCTTCAGACCCTCATATTTGGGTGAAGTTTCTTATTCTTTATCTAGTAACTTCATGCTTATGCTTATTTTTACTATCTCTGGCTTTAATCTTCAAGTTTACAGCAAGGGGGAGAACTTTAATTCTTCAGTGAATTTTACGTGTGCAGTAACTTAGCTATCAAGTGCATTTTTCAGATCCTGAGCAGAAGGTTTTGCAGGTAGTTAGCTGAATCTGCATAGCTCTGTTAATTTCCCTTAAGACAAGTCTAATTGTATTTCTAGGGCATAACTGTACAAATAAAAACATATATTCTACTCTTGTTTTCAA
This sequence comes from Dromaius novaehollandiae, assembly GCF_036370855.1. Lineage (NCBI taxonomy): Eukaryota > Metazoa > Chordata > Aves > Casuariiformes > Dromaiidae > Dromaius > Dromaius novaehollandiae. Next base: position 154,364,081 of record NC_088098.1, read on the forward strand.
TATTTGGGCAAAAAAGTATGCACCATTGCTCTTCATTGCTTTTATAGCTGACAATTTCAGGTGCTGCAAATTTGGCATTAAGAATTTAGGACAAGAATTGTGCATTCTAAAGTTTTTGTTTACTGTTTTCAAAGAATGCTATTCCCCCTTGTGTACACCACATGTAGGATATTAAGTCTGTCATCTCTCTTACGTGGTGCTGCTGACTTTTTTATCAGGCAAGGTGTCAGGTATTGACAATTATTAGAAGTAGAGATATACCAATATACTGCACTTTAACATTATAGTGTTCCACCTTTGCTGCTTAGTGTCTAAGCTTTACTCTGTCCTCAGGAAGTAAAAAGAATAATCAGCAATGAAATACAACTTGCCTTGACAGTTTCCTGATTTAAAAAAAAAAATCCAGTTGAGGTAGTGGGAATTTTCCTCTTTTCTCTTGAACAAGCATTCTGTTTCCTTTCTAAATTCTCTCTTACTGTATACCAAATCAGAATTCTAGGATAATGTCCAGTTTTCCATTACAGATTTTTGTTTCTCAAACTGTTGTCTGTGATGAAGGAATTGGCACCGAGTGCAAATTTTAACTTCTGAAGTTTCTTGGAGAAGTTGATGGCCAGTTAGATCCTAAATCCTTCTGACTGCTGCAGTCATTAATATTTTTTTCACATTTTGTGTTGATGTATAGTGCCTTTGAATGTTTTGGATCTCATCTGCCCTTGACAAGCACTACTTTAGTAGGCTCAAAACTGTACTGAAGAAGCAAGTGAGAAGAAATGGAAACTGGGGTTACAGATGACAGGATTTCTTTTTGCCCCTCAGTCTCCTCTGGAATAGAATGAATTTCATACATTTGTATTACTCTTTCTTACACATAAAGTCAAATTGAAGGAAGAAACACTTCTGTTTCCTTTTAAAGGATATAATGGCAAGATTAATGACTTTTTTTTTACTTAGACAGAAAGTCACTCCTGAAGGTAGAACCCTTAACAGGAAAAAGGATTTTTTTCTTCTTGTGCTTATAGTCATGATTTTTTCCTTGTACATGCCATAATTAATAAATATCTTACTTTAAGCTCTTGGGTTTTCTTTTTGTGAGCTTTTTTTTTCCAAATTGCTTTGACTGTGGTGGCTTTGAAAGTGGTTGAGAGGAAGGGCCTTAGGGAAATTCTTTACAAAAAGTGTGGGGATTGGCTCTAGGTACTCTTGACATTTTAAGTTTCCATGAATATGTCTCTGTTCTGCTTGTAGTTGTTTGGAATAGAAACCAAAATCACTAGCTGACAGTTGATTAAGAAATCAGTTCTGAAGCAGAATTTGTGTACACACAGAAGCACTCTTTAAAAAAGACTGTTTATGAGCTATCAGTCCAAAATTTTAAACTCAGTCCAAAATTAATGTCCAATATTTTTAATTCCATTTGAGAAAATGTCTTGCAGGGATTTTTTTTAGTCTGTATGCTAGATAAAAAAAACCCCAACAAACCAAAAAAACAAACCAACCCCCCAAACCATAGGAAGTTATCCATTACTAAACAAATATTCTTTCAGGAATTATTTTTAAAATCATTCCTTTTTTTTTTTTTTTACCCAAAATAATTATACTCAGAATAGTTTTACAAAGAGAAATCTTGTCTTCAGTTCAGGCCTGTTGAATTCTGCACATTTTATAATTTTTTTAGGATTATATCTTCCATGTCAAGTAAAGAATTGTGCATGACTAGCAACTGCTAAAAGGACAAGGATTTAAATAGCTTGATCAAGCAACACTTATAGAGGGAGTATTCTTTCACAAGCAATGTGTATTCTTGATCACGTCATACAGTCTATATTGTAAATACTATCATAGTTGCCTAACTTTTATGTTCTATTATTAGAGACCCTTATGAAATTGGAACTCTATTACATACCGTCTTTTACATAGTTATTAAAGAGAATATTTCTTTTGGGTCGTGTTTTGATTTAAGCTTCCCTATAGTAATTTTTACTGTCTTAATTGAAATGCTTTATTTTTGGAGAGTTATACTTATCATGGTTTAATCTGTTGATAGAATCAAGACAGAAGCAACAGAAATTCAGTTGTTAGTGTGTGTGTATTCTTGGAAAAGGACTGCGTTATCTCTTCAGAAAGCACTTACGTGTATGTTCCTATTACATGGGCCAATTTTTTAAGATTGGGCTTTTGTGGTGAAACTTGTAGGTTGATTCCTTTTAGAAAATTTCTAACTACTTTCACAATATGATGGTTTGATGAAAACTATTCTGGATTAAAGCAGAAAGAATTTTCCTGATAATTTTTTCTTCCTCTTACAGAGTTTTTGTGCAGCCTTACATCAGGAACTCAAAGAATACTACCGACTTCTCTCTGTTTTACACTCTCAGGTAAGTTAGGTAGTTCTTATTTAACTTTCTTATTCAGACAGTGTAAAGCAAAATAACTCCCAGATGGTATACCTAGGTGTCCCTTTAGAAAGGGAAGGATGTGCAACAGCTTCTACTGATAGTGTACAGGGCTTACTTTTTGGATATATGTACCAATGAGTATTTTCCTCTTAAAAATTCACCATACAATTTGATGTTTTATGTAAGTAAGGAATGGAATCCTTGTTTCTAAGCCTCTGTCCTTTCTTGCCTCATTTCTAGCAGTTTCATCTTGTGTGATATCTTTACTATCACTGAAATCCCAAATATTAGTTTGCCACATCTTTCTAAAGGGAGATTTTTTTCTTCCAGTATTTCAGGCAATGCATGGTTCAGCAACTAGGACAGTTTCACCTTTTTATTCTGTCTAGTGCAGTTTGTATGTTTTCCTTGCCCCTTCCACTGTATTGAGAGACTAAGATATTTCAATGTTGTATTATTTTTTGTGTGTTATAAACCAGGTTAGTGGTGACAATCTGCAGCTTATCTACAAATCTTTATAGGTATGTGAACTAGATCAACTTATAGCACTAAAATAAAAATAAAATCTTTTTTTGGTACCTACTTTGTTATAAAGGATTTTGAAGGAGGTAATTATTTTTAATTGAGAAAGGTCAATTCTTAGAATAATCTTAAAGTTAAGTAATTGCCCATTAAGAAACTCTATAGTTTTGACTCACTTAGAGTATGTCCTTTAACATTCCTGGCTAATGGAATGCTTATCATACTTGCTGTTTGTGTGTTTTTTTGTTTGTTTGTTTTTGCTCTGGCTGCCAGAGAAAATAGAACATGCATCTTCTTTGTCTTCAGCTTTTTGATCTATGGAATTATGATTTTCCTGGAAAAAACTTTTTGTAGATGACTTTCAACTAGTTGCCCTTAAATGTGATATCCATTTCACTAAGAAGTAGTATTTTCAGGAATTTGAGGAAATATTAGATTGTGCGATCTGCATCCTGGAGCTGTGGTTTCATGTAGCCTTGTAATTTAGTTACACTTTTCACTCTTGCAGTAAAAAACCTGTTCTTTCCCGCTCGTTTTAAATGGGATTTTCTGTGTTTTAATGTGTGCCTGTTGCCTCTAACCTTTTCCCTTGGCACCACTGGTAAGAGTCTGGCTCTGTCTTCTTTACTCCCCCCATCAGGTATTTATACACATTGATAAGATCCCCCCTTGCCTTCTCTTCTCCAGGCTGAACAGTCCCAGCTTTCTCAGCCTCTCCTTGTATGTCAGATGTTCCAACTCCTTAATCATCTGCCCTTTACTGGACACACTCCAGCGTGTCCATGTCTCTCTTGTACTGGGGAGCTCTGGGGGAGCTGGCTGTTGAGGCCATGGCAAGGAACTGCATGAAGCTGAGTGTGTGAGCAAACAGGTGTTGGGAAGCTCCAGTGTGGGAGATACGGGAGCATTTTGTCTGGAGGAAAGCTAATCTAGTGCACGCCTCCCCGATGCTGAACTTGGCACCATCAGGCCCAATTCAGGAATCACCTTGGTGTCCTCTCGGGCAGTTACCTGCACTGTGGGACTCAGCGTGCAGTGGCCTGAACAAGGTAGTGGATGTTAGCACGGCACTGTTGGAGACGTTGCTTTGCTCCCAGCTGGAGTGCTGTGTGTGCAGGGCTGATGTCTGCCTTGCAGGAAGTGTATTGGGGAGGTAGAGACTAAGCAGGGAGAAGGACAGCTAAAATCATTAGGAGTATGGGACAGCTGCCATATGGGGAAAGGGGAGACAGACTGAGTCTTGAGGCTGAAGAGAAAAAGGCTCAGGGAAGAGTGGCTTTGGTTTCTAAAATTATGAAGGATAAGCTGAATACAAAGTTGGCTATGAGAAGAAAGGGGTTACTTGGTTAAATGAGCAGGAGAGAAGAGTGGCCAACTTTTCATATTTGTTTCCTCAAAATATTGTGGCCATCAACAGATTGAAAAGAGAATTAGACAAATTCATGGAAGGCACATCTGCAAACAGGTACTGAAAGGGCTAAGAAAGGATGACATTCTGAACACAGTGACTGGGGCTCAGGGGGAACCCAAGGGCAATGGACTGCAGAAGAGGGATCAGCTTTGTGTGCTCTCTGTGCACAACGTTTCCTTTTGTCATTACTGGAGATAGAGCAGTAGTCCATCTAGCCGGTGTTCTGACACAGGCGGCCATTTCTTTTGTTCCTAATTGATGGGGCAGAAATCTTTAAGAAGGATTTCAGAATACTCAAGACTTGCTCCAGATTATCCCAGAGGTGAGCAACACTTATCAATTTTATTTTAAAAAGTGGTGGAAAATCTACTTTTTTGGAAGACTTTATTTACAAAATTGTACATTTTAATTGCTTGAAAATATGTAAAAGATTGGGTCATAGAAGTGAATGCATATTGCTTGCTTGTATTTATGAGGTTATACAGGGAGTCAGTTTAGGAGTTCAGTTAGCTGCAGTTCCATTTAGCTGCCATTCAGTTGTAGATAGTACACAACAAGAATCTCATCATAAGAGTTCTGTATTGTCTTCTCTATAGCTTTTTATTACTCATTCAGAAGTTCTCCCAAACATGTTTCTTCCCCTGTAAGTGTACTTTTCCATCAGCTTTTCTTTGCAGACTGTTTTTCAATTGTCAGCCTCTTTGAAAATGCACTTCCATGATGGTGTTAGCTTGTAATTCTTTTTCTAAAGAGAAAGGTGGTCTCTTAATTCTCTCTCCCGTATCTCTCTTAGATAATGCCAATTCCCATCTTCTTCCAAGATGAATTTAAAAAAAAAAAGATAATACGGACGCAGGACTATCAGATCGGTCCACTGCCATCCACATTAAGCTCAGTCTTAAAGCTAATTAAATTTATTAGCTTCTGAATTAGAATGCTTTTCTGGAATCTCATTGTTCAGACGGTAGTAGAAAACGTCTAACTTAGTTTGCTTTAATTTGTAGCTAGTCAGTCCTTGTGTCAACAGCTCACATTTCTTTCTTTTTCTGTGTTTACATTGTTGGATGTTTAGAGAGCTGGCAAAGTTCATCAGGAGAAGTAATATATTTTATTAACAGTCATGTACTTTTGTCTTGCTAGACTAAAGAGGTCCAACTCTTTTTAATCTTCCCTACTTTCTTTCTGCTTGCTTTTGACAGCATTCTCTGCACTTCAAGGCTGTGGACTTTCTTGAGCGTAGCCCACCAGAAACACGCTAGTCTTTTAAGTTTGAATACAAAATACAATGTATTTTTGGGAAAAAAAGTGCTAAATGTGGAAACAAAATCTGGGATATAGGTTGGTTGTTTGTAGCATACAGGAGGAAAGAAAATACCTTTCCCAAGAGTTTATCTGCTTGGACTGCCCCAGGAACTTGCTTCTGTGTTCTTAGGCTGTGCTCTTTTCCTGCCAGAGCTGAATCCTCTTAAGAAGGCACTTGTAGTGGTCCTAACCAGAAGACTATTGTACACTGAGGAATTAGTGATCCACATAACAGTTCACCTGAGCAGGCACAGGCTTGTGCTGTGCTATGCTGTGCTGTGCTGTGCATATCACTTGGCCACAGGATAAACTGAGCCAGCTTATGGTAACAGAGAAGCCTGTAGGCAGGTCCCACTTGGCAGCAGCAATTATGCCGCCAGTGTGTGTGTGTCTTTGTCTTCAAAAGAAGCAGCATGTTCCCATATGAACATCATTTTGCTTGACAGTAGAAATGATGAATAGAATTGTTTACCTCCAAAAACATTCTTTAAGAATTCTAAAGACCATAATGCCAGTGAACCGCAGTATGGATGGGATCTGTGCAGTGTGCCATGCCCTGACTAGAGGTCTGTCTGATGCTGGACAACACGAGGTTCCCAGCATCTGAAGGGCTATCTATGCTATCCCCTTTTTTCTTCTCATGTTATCTCCAGTAACTGTTGTTTTAACCAATACCTTATGAAGTCTGAGTGCGTTTCTTACTGAGATCTGTAACGAACATTTACATTGGTGTACTACATTCACTTCTTAGGAAGCAAAACAGCAGACTGTTCTTTGCCCATCTCTTGTCAATTGTTGGGAAATGGTTATGGAGATGTGAAGTGGCCTTGGCTAGTTATGGGGAATGTTCCATTTTTAGGAGTGAGGGGGATCCTAGATTACTTAACCCATCTGTACCTGTGACATCTCAAATGCAAATAGTTTTCATTCTCCATGGTGCTGGAAAACTTCATACATGTGGCAGTCACATTGTAACAGTTTTTTCCTATCATATCTTTTAATGTTTGGATTGATGGTAGCAATTACTTAATCTCATTGTATAGCTAACTTGAGTTCTGTTGGCTTCTGGAGGAAGGCATTAAACAGAATTTGTCCCATATTGAGCTAAAATAAGTTGACTGTGCAGTAATAGAAATTTTACCTCCTGCACTCTTCAGATTTTTCTTTATATGTTTTTTTTCTCTACTCTTCTCAGAGCATCTCTTTGGTCACCATTTGCTGTCTTTCAGGATCTCTGCTTTGTTTGCCTCTGCCCTTCTCTTCTTTTGTGACTGACTAGCCATCACCTTGGTTTCTTTAACTTTCTTAACCTCTTTATTCTATCTGACTCATTACACTTCTGCTTGTCTCTGTTCTTTCACCTTGATTCTCTATTTCCATTTGTGGGGCTCTCAAGTTTTAGGCCAATGATTTTATGAGAGGACATGTAATATTGGGTACTTTGAGTGTATTAGCAAAAGCTAACTTTAGAAGAAAAATTATGAAATACCACTTCTGCCTCAGTACCTGCTGGTTTTGTTCCTTGATGTGTCTGTCTGTTTCTAATTTGATCAGCTGCAATTGGAAGATGATCAGGGCGTGAATTTGGGACTTGAAAGCAGTTTAACACTTCGTCGTCTTCTAGTGTGGACATATGATCCTAAAATAAGGTTAAAGACTCTTGCAGCACTTGTTGATCACTGTCAAGGTCTGTTTAAAGTTCATTTAACATTTTTTGGGAAGTTTTATAACTTTGTAACTTAGCATGCCAAATGTAGATATCTGTAATATTACTATTATGTTTTTAGAAATTTTTGAGTAGCTAATCCACAGGAGTATCTCTCTTAGTTTAAGTAGAAAACTGAGGAATTATAATGCTGTTTTGATGTACTCCAACATCTTTTTTTTTTTTTTTTTTTTTTTTTTTTTTTTTTTACAAGGACATGCTTAGGAAATCTTTTAAATTTTAAGGACACACCTTTCACACTTTCTCAATTACTCAGTTTTATACGTCTTTCAGAGAGTATTTCACTGTGGAAAACCCCACTTACACACTGTGAAATGCTTGGCACTTTGCAGTCTCTTCGTTGTGTATGAATATTCCTCTGTCTTTCCTGATGGCATATAACAGTGATTTGCAACTCGTCTGCAGATTCATGTGAAACAACAAAACTTCACAAATTGCAAACAGTGTGTGGGTGTGTTGGTGACCCACAAGAAAGAGCTGAGGAATAGTGTTAGAGTTCACCAAAATTTTGGCCAGTGACCAGCATATAGGCTATGCTTATTCCTGAGGGAACTTCAGCTTTGCTGCCTTGGAAGGTATATGGAGACTGTGGCCATTTGGAAAGAACGTCTTAACTGAAAAATCTTAGGACTTCCATTTTACCTTAATTATTGGCATTGGTATGATTTGAGACAAGCAGGCTTCACTTCCAAGACATTCATGAAATTTTTGAATGCTGCAGCCTGTGCTGGAAAAAACTTTCAGCTGTGCAAGTTAACAGCAAAATAAGTACTAGATCTGCTGTTTTTGGCAGCCTCTTACCTAAAAGGCTCTGTGGGGGACTATAACTGAGAAGCAGAAAAGATGTGTCTGTGTGCATGTATGCACAGTGTCTGTGTGCATGTATGCACACAGAAGGTGTGAGAGACAAGCAAGGACAGGAGAGACAGAAACCAAATACTAAGGCTCCCTTCTGGTAGAGAAAAATCCACAAGTATAAAATTAATCCTCAATGAGTGATTTGATACCTTACAGTTTGCATTGCTCCATGCTAGCATTAAGCAGACAGAACACTGTGTCAGGGCACTTGGTTTACTACTGCTTTAGTGAGATTAATGATTCATGCTTTAAAATCTAAGCACTTCCTGTCAACATAAATAATGTATTTTTGCTCTATTTTAAAATTGCTGTTCAGCAAGCCCTCAGAGTGACACAGGACTAGCTTTAGTCAATGGCTGCAGAAATTTTTAACTGTGATGTATGTACTTTTCCTTCATATACTTCTGTTCTGCTCCCCTATGATCTTACAGGGAGAAAAGGTGGCGAACTGGCTTCAGCAGTTCATGCCTATACTAAAACAGGAGATCCCTACATGAGATCTCTGGTTCAGCACATTCTTGGCCTAGTATCTCATCCTGTACTGAATTTCCTTTATCGCTGGATTTATGATGGAGAGCTGGAGGATACATACCATGAGGTAATTTATATGTAACAGTACATACTTTGTTAATTTGCTTGGTGGGAGTGGGATTTATGGGAACCTTAGAGAAGAATTAGGAAAGTAAACTGGGACTGAATCATATAGAAAATAAGTAAGTCACATATACAGTAGTAACATGAAATGTAACTTCTTTTTCTCCATGCATTCAGTGCCTGTGGGATGTCTGGTGGCTGCAATGATGCAGTATGTTGCCTTTAATGAATCGTATCTTGGGTCCTCTTAGGAGAGGCATGATAGTAGACTAGTGATAGATGCTTGTTACTGAAAAAAGAGAAGGTCATCTCCTCTTTATCTCCCTCCCTCTTTCCTCTCTGTCTGTCTGAGTCTCTCCCCCCCCTTCTCTCTCTCCCCTCTCCCCTCCTTCACTCCTTCCCTGTTGCCCTCTCAATCTCCCCCCTCTTGCTCTCCTCCCTATTTGTTTCAAATAAGCTTCACTCGTCTGTCTTGGTACCTCTCAAACTTGTTTTTCTTTTCTTTTTCTTTAATCATCTATTAGCTTTCAACTCTGTGTTTAAAAATCTACTTGTGCACTTTAAGAATGTTCTTAATACTGAAATCACTGTGGTATACCAAGTTACAGTTTTCACACTTCGGACACAGTTTTCACACAAAGACAATTGGCCATTCTTGGTAGAAATGTTATTTAGAGGGGGTGAAAAAAGTTCTTGTCCAAAAATGGATGTCTTGCATGACAGGATGTCCTTCCACAACTTATTTTAATGAAACTAATCATGTAGATTGTTTGTTATAAAAAATGGTATCCTTCTATGTAGAGTTGAGAGACCTTGGCATTTGATCACCAGTTCAATTGCAGCAGGATTTCTCATTTTCTATAATTCCTTCTGCATCTGCTAAAATAGGAGAAAATCCAAAGGGCTTCAAGTGAAAAATAGAATCAGTAAAATAAAAGAGTATTAAAATTGTATTCTGACTTTGATCTCCTACCCTAGCTGTCTAACTAGCTGTCTGAATGCTGTCTGTAATGCGCTTCTGTATTTCTTAATGGATGTCTTCTAGATAATACATCTTACTGTTTCCTGAGGTAGTCAAGGTTTCATAACTTACAGAAGGAAATTAAATTGTGTGGGACTGTTCTTTAACATTTTTTCTTCAGAGTTCATATTGATCAAGATAAAATTTCCTATCAGTTACCAGGACAAATCTATATGTTATCCATAAAATTTTTTTTTTAGCTTTTCTAGTTAAAAAGACAACTCATAAATACTTCTCAGGTGTCTCAATATATAAGCGAAATACAAGGGGAAAGAGTCTGTTTCTTTTTTGTTCTTAATATTTTTATCAATCTACAGTTTTTTGTAGCTTCAGATCCTACAGTTAAAACTGATCGGTTGTGGCATGACAAATATACTTTGAGGAAATCAATGATCCCTTCTTTTATTACAATGGAGCAATCAAAAAAGGTATGAATAAAAAAAATCTTCTAAAGATTTTTTGGCCCTATGCTCTTATTTAGACTCATTAAGAGAATGCAGCTGAAGTTTAAATATTTGTCTTAAGAAGAGCTATATTAATTGGATTGTTTGTTGGCAGAGGAGAGCTGTAAGACTGTTTCTCCTTTACATTCTGTAACTGATTATCTTTGCTTAAAGGGAGTCTGGAGGGGGGGAAACAATTTTGCATTTAAAACCATTCTGTGTTAACAGTGAGGTTCTGGTTTGCTGTGGCTGGGATTGTGAAGCTAAAAGCCAATTGAAAGCTGACATAGTACCCTGTTATCCTTGAGGTTTTGGGGTCTTGTGTGTTTGTTTTCTCTTATACGCAAGTCATTTTTAAAAAATCGTCCTCTTGTGTTCAGGTCCTCCTAATAGGAAAATCCATAAACTTCTTGCATCAAGTTTGCCATGATCAGACTCCATCCACAAAAATGATTGCCGTTGCAAAGTCTGCAGAATCTCCAAAAGATGGTAGAGTATCAGAATTGGTCAACTTTTCTTTTAACTGAGCCCTGTACAATACATGGTTTAGACTACAGAGTGACATTTTGGATAGCATGGTAGGAGTACAAAAGTCCCACATGCCTTAAAATATAGGTATTTTAGTAGATACTTGCTTTTTACAAAAGCTGTATTGAGAAGCACATGTGCAATTTTCTTGTCTTTAATTTTATAGGTTTGTTAGATGGTTGTTAATGTACTGGAATTTTGAATGAAATCAGACATGATCAACCTTTCATCTGATATTTCTTTTTTGGCGTGTATTCTTGAATGCTGCCGTGAGAGTACTAGTGACTTCTCATCAAATATACTTTGTCATGTGATTCATAGTGATATTGAATTAATTCCGTGATTTTTAAAAATTATTGTATTAGTTGTAAGTAAAAGGAATGCACAATAAAAACAGAGTACAGAAGCCTTTCTATAATTGCACTCTATAATATATCTGAAGAAAATTGAGTATGTCGAATGGTAGTAAAATTATTTTTGAAGATTACTGAAAAGTGGGGTTGCCAGCTATTAAACATTAAGCCAAACAAAGTTTAACTTTCAGAATTCATTCAGATTACATCTTACTATGAAAGAAAGATTTCAATTTTCATGAACGAGAGATTAAATGCCATTTGCAGTTATTCTTTGGTGACATATTCTTTGCAATAAGGTTAGAGTTGTTATGATGAAAGATAGCAAATAGTAAACATTTAGAACACAGAAAATTGAGACTTCTTGTGCAAATACTTCGTAATGTTTTAGGGTGCTGCTACATCTGGGAAAAATGATGACTTGCTTTTTTCTGGTGAAATGATATTCAGCTTCTTTAACTTCTTCTTATAACTTGTTTAGTACACCAAAAAGAGTATTATTCATTGAGGTGTAGGTGACCAAGGTATTTTCTCTGATGCTGTTGTACATAGTTTATAGAAGTATAGTGAGGTCATGCTAGCATAACCAGCTTTTGTTAAGAGAATTATCTAGATGCTTGTCTTCTGCCAAGATCTTAACTTAATCTTCTAAGAACATCCTCTCTGCATGTTTTGACATCTTGTACAATATTTTTTCTGTTTTATCTATTCTCAAATACAATTTTACTTTTTCTCTTGCCTGTATCTAAATTTGAAACTTGATTTGGAAATTAATTTGGGGTTAGGTTTTATATTAACTCTTCACAGCATAGCTTTTTAGGATGAGTACTTCCATGAAAGGGGTTCTAATAATACAATCCAATTCCTGTCTGAAGGAAGGTTTTATCCAATAATGTGATTTTGTACCACGTGCAGTGCTTGCCTGGTCAAAGATGGCCTTAAAGTGCAAAGAGGGTCAGGGTTAGGTTAACAGGGGCTGTAGATGCATTTGAAATATAAGCTTGCCAGCTACTCAAAAAAGTCAAAATAAGTCTAAAATAGTCTTAGTTAGACTATAAATAATCTTTAGGTACACCACTCTCACCACTTGACACAGAGTTTATGACTGTGCTTTTCCTTTCTTTTTAGTTTGTATTTCTGTTTGCCTCTGCTTGGTTGAATGGAGGATCTGCACAAATATAGGTTCCTTATTATATAGGGGATGTGAGCTTCAGAGCATGCTCTTAAGCAAGCATGTGATCTTAAGCACTGAGAATACCAATTTCAGACAGAAGTGTAGTTTTAGAAATGATCATTATCTACTGTATTTGTAATGTGCTGCAGCTGTGCCAAGCTTATGGCTTGTAGCCTAAATACCTCACAGTATTGGACTACCTTAATTTTGTATGAGACTGCATTTGTATTCATGGGGTATTTTGCCCATTAATTCCAGAAAGAACATTCTGTGTCAATGATGTTGAAAATACATCCTGTCCTGCTTATATGTTGAGTCTTAGTTGTGTCATCTGGCAACATCCTGAGTGTCCCTTCAGATAATTACTCGTAATAAGATGACAGGGGGACAGAATGCCAGCTTGAATTCTGGATGCTTTTTCTCATTTTAAATCTGAACCTATCATGGTTTTTGGCTTTATATTTTTATTGCTTTAATTTGCTTTGAAACTAACTCTCATGTTTCCCCAGTTACTTTTGATGCTGTAGTGATAATTATGTAAAAAACTGCCTGAAGATATATAAAAATAGGATGTCAGAGATGCAGAAGAGTGTACAAGTCAGTCATTACCTGACAGGGCATTGTAGCAGGCACTTAGGGAAGAACAGTAGAAGGCTGCTAAAGTGATCCCAGCTCCAACCTCTAACTGTCAGCAGTTTGGGTACTTCTGAACTAGGAACTGTACAAGATCACTGAGTTCAGCAGCAAATTATGAGCTTGTCAGTGCTTCTGCCCAGTCCTTTCTTGACCCATTTCTGGCTTCCACAGTGTTCTGAGAGAGTTTTGCACAGCTTTAAAAACTTGTGCCTGAACCTTGATATAATTCAAGCAACCTTTCTGAGCAGTTATTCATGTCAAAAAGAGATGGTGCATTGCCTGTGCTGTCAGCTTGAATTTTGCTGTCTCAGAGAAGAAGGACTAGGGCCAGGCCACTTCTCTCAAGCCAAGGGGCAGTGCTAAGGAGAGGGGACAGGCCTGTTTCTGCTTGGGATATCAAGAAGTCGAGACTGGCCAGCGTGTCCTCAGCCATAGGCACTGCCTGATACATACTCACTCCTCCCTGAGTAGAGGCAGGAGCAGCAAGTGTGGCTCACTGGGCTTGTCATAGGCAAAGTAGACAATTGCCTGCTGTCCGTCAGCTTTGGCTGTGCCTCGAGTCAGCCCTGGGCCTGACCTCTGCATCAGGTAACTGAAGGTTTTAGCCCATAGCTCCTTTTGGGTTTGCTTGTTGCCTCTTTTGCTTTGTCTCTTAGGCTCACAGCATCTTCTGGAAAGAGGCTTGCAGGAACAGATCATCGGGCTGTTGCAGCTTCCTGTGAGCTCACTGTGAAACTCCTCTTTCAGCTTCTTACCCTTCAGGAAGTTCTTCCTTCCTACTCCAAAGCCGGCAGTGAAGCCCTGTAGCATTTCGATGGCTGATACCGCTACCTGTGCAAGCAGCCACACTTGAACTGCTCTTTTGGAGATGGAAATTAAGAGGCCAAGATCTTGGAGGGAGACTAGGAGAAAGCTGGAATTGATTGGGTGTTCTTACTGCGTTGTTACCATTGCCAACTAGATGAATCCGTTTGCACCGAATGAGGGTCTTCCCTTTCTCCCAGCAGTGGGTACAGTGCCGCTGCGTTCTGTGTTACCTGAGCAATGCAAGAATTGCTCTGTCAGATCAAACCAGATTTCTGTCTTGACTGGAGTGAGCTGCAGCAGAGACCTTGGTGAGATGCCTCCCTTGGTGTCAGTCAGCGAAGTCAGGAAAGGCTACTTTGAGGACTCTTTACCTAGTCAGTATTAATTCTGACATCTCATAAGCTTGATGTGTGTTACTTGAGCAATTAGCACTCTTCTAGTGTAGAGATTTTGAGCACAGGAATGTTTTACACAAGCGTCATTTTTCCTTGACATCTCGGTGCATGCTTGCACTCAGTGTCTCATGGCAGAGAGCTTTGCAGGTTACTGAATGAGAGTTTGGAAACCTCAGCATGTGTCGCTGAACCAGACCTTGCAAGGCTGCCCTCATTAAAGAGTGACTTCTTTGTTAGAGCTCCTCTTTGTTTTAAAGCAGGTTTATTAACTGGCCTTAAACTTAGCAAAAGAGCATGTGAAATTTAGTTCTGATTATTTCTGGCTAAAATACAATTTGAAACTTATCCTTGAGCAGGTAGTCCACTGACTTAGACTGATCTGGTAACTGGATCTTCAGTTTCTACCATTACCATAGAGTAATAGTTGTGGAATTGAAAACTGTTGAAAGTGTGAGTATATCCTTTCCTTAAAGCTGAGAAAGGCATGAATCTTATGGTAATTGGCAGTCCAGTTCTTAGAGATTACTCAAATTTGCCTGGAGAGGTTGCATTTGTTTTCCTGCTATCTCATAGTAGCCTTATTGCAGTTCCTTTCTTAAAAGGCTTGTAGTTGTAGAAGAGAATGAAATAGGCTGCCTGTAATATGGTAATGTTCTGCTTTCTCCCCCCAACTTGCTGTGATTAAAGGTGGAGAAGAAAGCACCAAGTTGCTGTCTTCCCCCAGAGAATGCAAGAATATTCCTTCCTCTCTCATTCTAACTTATAAGTAGGAAATCTTTTCTGTTGAACATTCCAATGGATTCTTTGATTTTTCACCCTTTGACATGAATTCTGATTTACATCCCCCTGAAAAAGAGCTTTCCCTAATTCTGTTCTTTTGGAGCTCTCCTGCAAATGGTTTGATTCTGCGTATTTCAGTATTTCAGCAAATTAAAATAAAATTCACTTTCTCTGTAAAAGTGATGAAATAATATAAGGTCCTACTGGAAGGTGAAGGCTGGGCACAGGTTAGAAGTAATATTGTTGAAGTATGGACTGCTTTAGACTTGCTTTCACTTTTGTATAGCTATGCTAAATGTAAAGTTAATAGAGTTAGTGGCAGCCTCTCTGCTTGTATGCTTCAACTTCAAACTTTCTTTGCCTCATTTTTGGAAAATACTTACTTAATTTGTTTTTTAGCTGCTGATTTGTTCACAGATCTGGAAAATGCATTTCAAGAAAAAATTGATGCAGCTTATTTTGAGACCAGCAAATACTTGCTTGATGTTCTCAATAAGAAATACAACTTACTGGAACACATGCAGGCCATGAGGCGCTATTTACTACTTGGCCAAGGAGACTTTATCAGACACTTAATGGACTTGCTCAAGTAAGAGAGCATGAAGGGTAATTTTGTTGAATTTCTGATGCTTACAGATGTGTATGATCCGCACAGAAAATACTTTTTTTTCAGAACTGGATGCTTTAAGTATCTTATTACTCAAAGGGTTTACTGAACATCTTTAAATTCCATTTTGGATTTGATTTCTCTGAGGCTGACATTTAGTTCTCTTTCTTGGGAGGAAGTGAGTACAGTACAATTACAGGATCCCCTGAAAAGCTGCACTGACATAGCTGTCTTTACTCTGACTCTAGGACAGTCTCTAGGATATTTGCATTTCTCCTGCTCCTGCCAGGAAGTTTAAGCACAAAACTTCAGTTTCTGGTGCTCTTAATGCCATTTGTGAGCATTGCCCTGAATGTTAGGCTTCTGTAATACTTCAAAAGTGTTTGGTCAAAAACATTGTGTCAAAACCCCTCTTTGCATCCTGAAAATTGTACTAATACCTCACCAGCCTCTTTTGTTTTAAGCACTGAGTTGCTCTCACAAGTATCAGTCTCACTTCTTAAAGTGTATTTGCAAGCTGGCTGGCTTTTACATCCTGTTCCTATTGCTGAAACTTAGCCTGCCAAGAATGTCCTTTACAAAGCTCTCCTTCGGTCTATGAGGCAGGCTTTGTATTAGAGCTTCTATTAACTTGTTTGTACACCAAACCAACTTTGGTGACCATTTGTATCGACGTACATGTCCGTGCTTTTTAAGCAAAAAATAGCATGAAGGTTGGTGCATGGAGTCAGTATTACGTTTGAGACAGAAGCAGTGAGGGGCTTTTCAGTCCTGCTAATGGGGGAGAGGAGTGCAAGACACTTGCCACTCACATGTCACAGCTATTCTGAAAGTTGCAGTTACGCAGAGGAGGTGGGCTTGTGTGCTTCCATCAGCATTTCTAAGCCCTCGGGATGACAATCAGTAAGTCTTTCAAAATTATGAAATATTATTAGTGGCTTGAATTATGAAATCTAATTAGTGGTTTTATATGTTAATGATGCAACTGTTGTTCATTTTAGATATATATGCAACTAAAGTTACAGAATAATTATCCTAGCAATCCTGATAACTTCAAATTACTGACATCAAATGAGAATGAATTTATTCCTAAATCCGCTGCTATTTAGATGTATAGCTGCACACAAATAGATAGTTTGAAACATGTTGCTCATTGATTTTCCCTGTGGTTAAGACAGGGATTTTTTCACTGTGTACTGCAGTTACTGCCAAATCACTATTTGCGAATAGCTCAGCGATGTGCCATAACTTTTTGTTTGTTTGTTTCATAACCTCCAGGCCAGAGCTTGCACGACCAGCTACAACTTTGTATCAGCATAATCTGACGGGAATTCTTGAAACAGCTGTAAGGGCAACTAACGCGCAGTTTGATAATCCTGAGATTCTTAAACGACTGGATGTTCGACTTCTGGAGGTCTGCTGCATCATGGTGGTTCTGACCTGAAATGATAAATGAGTAAAAATGCCTACTCTGTGTGCGTGTGTGTGTGTGTGCGCGCGTGTATTTATATATATTTATATATATATTTTTATATGTGTATGTATGTGTACATACAGACACATGTATGAAACAAAATTTTCATGTGCATATATAGTACATACAGTTTTTCCTTTTTTTTCCTCTGAAGCCTATTTTGAATTATGTAAGCCTCCTTCAAAAGTCTTCCCTTCTCCCATCTCCTGCCCACTGTCTATTTGTATTTTGATATGCAGGAGTGTGGTTATTTCGTTGACAATGCAAGGTCAAGTTTTTGAGTCTAACAGTAAGTGATGCTGGTGGTCCTGATTTGGAGTTCTGCAGGCAACTCCTACTGCTGCTGCTCTTACTAGAATCTGGGGTATGATTTCTTTGTGACTGGTAGTTACAAAGTGAAGAAAATGGAAGTGCATTTTGTGAAGGAGATCTTTGGTAAGAAACTTGTGTGGAAATGAGGAAATTTTCAGGCTCCAGCCCCAGAGGTGAGGGTTATCCAAATAAATATAGACATCTCTAGTAAGCCTATACTTTAGGCTGAGTCCTGTGTGAGAAGTCTCTCTTTCCCTACATTTCTTTTATTAGCTCCAGTGGAAAAAAAAAAGATGTTACAACACCTGGCAAGATAAATCCCACCCTTGTGTCAAACTTAAAATCATTTTTGCTTAATTTCCTGAGGGTACCTTTTGATAAGAAACTTCCATATTGACAGTGATGATGGCACTTGTTTTTTCATAAGCTTCGGGGAATGGAAGAGTAAATAAGACTTCTTCAGCACTAGTATGCTCTGGTTAAACACTAAAAGCAACATCTTTTTTTAAATACAGGTGTCTCCCGGGGACACTGGATGGGATGTCTTCAGCTTAGACTATCATGTTGATGGGCCAATAGCAACGGTAATGCCATATACTGCAGATTGTGAACATCTCTGATACCGGTTTGGATTGCTAAATAATTTGTTACTGAAATAACTTTTTATTCTGGAAAGTAAGATCAAAGAGACTTTTTTTTGGCATCCAGGACAAACTCACTGTATAAACAGTTGAGTTTTATAAACTAGCAGTGAGTGCTGAAAAACTACATTTAAAACATTCATTACTGAAAATCACTAATTCATCTGTTCCAGCAGAGATTTTAGCAAGTGCTTAATAAATGGAATGTTCTTTTTCTTCCATTATATCAAGGTTGTAGCAGCTAATTTGGGATAATTTGTAGAATGTATTTGGGGAGAACCTATTTCTACTATTTAAATAAAATTTGATAGGTAGTATTCATTAGAACTCCTGAGAAAATAGCTGCACTGTTGATTAGAATGCTTTTAGCCTCTATAATGACTTTTTTTTTAAACAAGACATCAGGTTGGAAGTCTGATCAGCAGAAAGAATCGTCCTTACATGTGTAGTTTGAGAAGAGTGAACTGTTTAGGCTTTGTCCCTTGTTCACTCTTTCTTATGCTTCCTCCCAGCTGGGACTGAAAGTGCTCAAAACCTCCCAAGAAACAGCTGACTCTTAACACATTGGTCCAAGTTCTTACAACTGGCATGTTGGTGGAACCTTAAATAGAGTCACTTTCTCATCCTGCAACAAATTGAAACTGGCAAAAGCATCAGAGCAGTACCGAGGACTTTTTAAACTTTTTATTTAATTTTATTTTGATACACCAAAGATGCCTATGTGGAAGACTCATTATAGAAAAGTAAATAACCTCTAGTGCATTTCTGCACCATTTTCTTCAGTCTTCTCAGGAATATAGTGTGGGCATAATGATGTGGGAATATTGTGCTGTGGGAATGCTTCCAGTGTTAAAATGAACAAATAAAATGGTGGCTGTAAGCAGGCACAGTTGAAGTGTGCTCCGGACCAGGGGAGATGCTACAGCTCTGCCCTCAGCAGTGCAGCTTGCAGCTGCTGTTGCAGTTAGTAAGAGGGGCAAAATCCTGAGTGTTGCTCTGCAATGTATTTTTAAATCTGCTTGTGCCATTTTTTTCACATACATGAGGCTCCTTTTTTTTTTTCTTTTTTTTTTTTTTTTTTTTTTTTTTTGATGAGCTGCTGTGCTGTTACAACTTTCAGCACTGTGTGTAAGAGATGTGCATTTGGGTACATAAAGGATAGTACGCTTGAGGGTGAGGTTTGAGAAACTGTTGAGAAATGGCAGCACTCCCATGTCTGAAGGCCTGCCCTGGCAGTTGACAGAGATTATACCATCTTATAGTGACTTCTACCCTCTCTTTTCCCCAGTGAGTTTTCTGGCCAGTTTCAATTGTTGTCCTGACTCCAGTGGTTTGGAGAGCCAAGGAAAAAAGCTAGCTTTAGTATTTTGGAGGCCCAAACTTGTTTTAGGTGGCATGTATAATTATGCATAGTTACACAGTCACACATACTTTTTTCTTTTTGTTCTGGTAAAGACATGCAAGAATTAGGCAAATATACTTGACAGTTTCCCTTTACACATTCTGATGCCTTTTGAAGTTGGACAGACTTGGTGCTTCAGAACTAGGGGGAGCTGGGAGAAGTATTTCCCTCCCAGCTTGCTAAGGAGCTCTGGAAATGACCCTCCGTTCTGCACAGACTGCTTCTTGTTTGAGGAAGAAGAAGATATCTTCCCCTGCACTGGAAATATCACCAGGACACATGGTATTGGTTTCAGGACAGTAGAAATGGGAAGGTTTGAGCACTTGCTTTCAAGTGACTGGGAACACATCCATATTTCTTGCTTGTCAGTTTTTGCAGTTGTCAAGTGCTTCTTTGCACAGCTCCTTGCAAGTGGTGGTGTGAATGAGGGCTCCCTTGCAGTTTGCCACACCTATTCTCAGTTGGGGATCTAGCTGCTCAGGCTCTCTGCAGTGCTGAGGATGCCCACCTCAGTGCTTGTAACAGAAGCTATCCATATCAGTGAGTGGGTGCTGAGTTTTCCTGATCAGCTACTGTGCTGCAAACTACTGCTACCCTTTGACTGTAGCTCCTGCTGAATGTGATGTTGGAATTGCCAGGCATTTCCTCCACAGATCAGGAAGAGCAGTGTGCAAGTGTTGGCGGAGAACACCACTGTCATTTTTTTCATAAAGCAAGGCAGCATCACATTTCCCAGCACCTCTCTCCTCATATTGCTCTTCAGGAATTTCACATCCTCCTGAAGCCTGAATGTACTTACAGAAATTGAGTGTTCCTCGGGTAGCACATCCCAAGAGCAAAATCAGGGAGTGCATAGGAAAGGCTTCTTTGTTTAGGCTACCAGAAGCTCTACATGCAGGACCTGCTCTGTCAGACAACCGAGAGCAGGACATGCTTTTCTTTAGAACTGGCTGATCCCTGGCAGACACATTCCTCCTCTCATGGCTGCCCCTCGTTATATGCCTTACCTGTGATATTCGCCTCCCTCAGAAGTATGAGAAGTGCCAGTGACCAACCTCTCAGGCCTGGGGCAGTTCTGCTTCAAAAAACAGGGAATCCTGATGCCTTAAGCATCAGTCTGTACCTCACCTTTTGGCCTGCTTTCACAGGGCTCAGGTTGGCAGCTCTGCCCTGCTCAAAATTGCCTGTATTTCATGCCTGCCTGCATACTTGGTAGCTCTTGAGGCTAGATCAAGTGACTGTAGTGTTTTAGATGTGGCATTTGGTAACTCTTTCAAGGTCTGCTGCTTCTGGTAGAGGAGGATTTTGCTTATTCTTACCCGCCCCGAGTTGGGTCCTTTGAGGAAAGCCTGTCATTGAAAGCATTGATCCAAAATCCCATTCCTCAGTGGAACCTTAACTTAGGGCTGACCTCTCTTATGAGGAAGAGCTTTGAGCTTATGCCTTTTGCTTTTGCAGTTTGTGATGAAGATAGTCTTTGGATAGCCATATCTTCTCATTCCACCTTACCACAAAATATTCAGCTGTTGCAATGCAGTACAAGGTTAATGTACAGCTTTTAAATGGTATTTTATTTATTAGTTGAATGTTTGGTAACTCAGCTAGTTAAACTGTTGAAGAAGCATCTTCCCAATAGCTGTGAGCTTTTCAGTGACTTGGTTCTGCCAATATTTACTCATACACTACATGAGTCATAACAGATGGTCTGTGAAGTGGTTCTCTGTCCCTCAGAACATGTGGTACATCTGTTAAATTTGTAGTGATCTTTTGTTGATTTTCTAGGTATTTACACGTGAGTGCATGAGCCACTATCTAAGAGTATTTAATTTCCTTTGGAGAGCAAAGCGGATGGAGTATATACTTACTGATATATGGAAAAGACACATGTGCAATGCAAAGCTTTTGAAAAGTATGCCAGGTAAGAGGGACCCAAATGGATAACATACTTGAAAACTGAATTTAGATGACTGCAAATTATTTTAAACTGTGTGTTATGAAAAAAAAAAAATCCACTGGGACAGGTTGATTTTATATTTTGTTGCTCCTCTTGACTAAAGGTTTTATGATAGATGATGAAGGTGAAACAGCATAATTGGTAATGGAAGTTTCCCCTGTTTATTGTTTTAATTAATCCTTAGTTGTGAATTTTGTAGCAGTGAGCAGATGAAATGTTCCATGTCTCTGGAAAGAAGAAACAAAGCAGTGAAGTGACTGTTTTAAAGGCAGGTGTTTTTGTGGAAGAGCCAAGCAGTAGGAATACTGTCATAATACAGCTAAAGTCATTTTACTTTTGTAGATTGCATTTTCTAATTTACATCTAACAAATTGCCACAGCGTGGTTTAAGGATTAGTAAGTTCAGTCATGTAGTGTAACAAAAGAAGCTGCCAGCCAAATCTGTAGATGTTTTGTCCTTTTATTGTTGACAGATACCAGTCATATGATGGAGATCATCTGGGTACTGGCTGAGCCCATGCGAAGCTTTGTGACTTCTTTGGCTTTCCAGCTGCTGCTTATACACATTACATGTTTTTCATCAAATGTGTTTTCGTCTAAAACGTATTGCTTTGTGGATGGTTAATAAACTAAGCTTCAGTATCTTTCTTGATTTGAAAAAAGAAGATAGATAAAAAAGGGAATCTAAGGCAATATAACATTTTAGTTACATTTGTAGCCTTTACTTTTCTGTAAAACAATCTCTTTTATGCCTAACTTGGTTCCATTACAGGGTTCTAGTTTTGAAGTCAGAGAAAACATCAAGTTTCCTAACTGCAAGTTCAGAATGGAGTAGGTAGAAGAGTTGAATAGATATTGTTTTCTGTATGTTTAAGATATAAACAAATAATCCACACAGTGGCAACTCTGCAAAACCTGAGCACTTTGAATATACATTCCTTTTGGTATAGAGCATTAAGGTACAGCACAGCGTAAAAGAAGTGCTCAGGTGTATTTTCCTTGTACGCATTTCACCTTCCCTCCACCAGTGTTTACTCCTTGTACTTACCATTACTTTTCTCAACAACCCTGTCTTAAGACTACACTAGGTAGCACACTCTAGCTCTTCTGTGTATAGCTTCATGCTACAGCCTGAAAGATGGACTCCTGGCGGGGGACTTCTTGCACAGATTTTATCCAAATACCAAGAAAATGTTGTCTCTTTCAATCATTCCTCTAGCGTGTATCTAGAAAACATGTTCTGGCTCTGGTTAGCATGTCAGCTACAGGCCTGTGGAGGTGTTATTTGGTTCTTTTTTCTTTTTGATGAAGGTGTCTGAGGACCTGCACAATGACAAGAAATATATGATTTTGACTCCTTGTCTCTTACTGGTGTCACTGAATGTTTAGATTTAGCTTAAGACAAAATGTTCTAGCCTCACTGAACCTTGTGCACAACCTGAACCAACCGGAGGTCTCATGTTCTTGTGCATTTCCCTTAGTGCTCCTGGTGGCTTTTGCGGCTCTCAGCAAGAAGGAGTTCATGACTTACTCACATATCCTGGCACCGAAGGCTGGACTTTGTGAGGATGGCATGTATGTCTTCCTATTATGCCCACCTCATGTTGAGAAGGAAATAGCAGGCAACTTGAGACTGTACTCCACGGACAATATTGCCATTGCCCTCCCCCATGAGAGACCCCAAACTGTGTCTCTGCATGTTTCAGTTATGGAGTCCATCAGACCTGTTTACCAGGTCACTTGTGGATTTCAGAAGCTCCAAGAGCTCACCACAAAAACTCTGTGGTTCTGGTGTGGCCTCTACTCAGCCTGGCTCGGAGGCAGGGAGAGCAGCTTTAAAAGAGACCCTTCTGGAGCTGCCTAGGAGAGGCAGCAGGAGCGAAAGGGAAGGTGCCTCCTGCTGCCTGATCCTTCTCCATTGCCTTGTGTTCAGCTTCCTCGAGGCCTTCCCACTGTCGCCTGCATTTCCCTTTTCCCTGTGCTGCAGGTAAGCAGCCTCAGCGAGGCAGCCTTCTGAGCTCCGGTGTTTTCCCCTCCTGCATTGCCTGGGCTCTGGCTGAGCTCGGACCAGAAGCGGCTCAGCTAGGAGGAGCTGATTTGGAGAGGGAAGTGGAAGGTGTGCAGGGTAGCGGCGCTGGTGTGCTGAGAAGGGATTGGGAGCTTCCGATGGCCCTTTGGAGCTGAGAAGATCCTAGTATCTCTGAGCATTTGTGCTGGCTCAGGCTTGACTTCTCTGCCCTAGCTGCATGTCTGTAAGGAACTCTAGCTCGGGAGGGATGCCCTTCTTTGTGACATGGTAATGTTTAGCAAGATGTATGTAGGTGTTTAGACTGAGGACCTTTTTGGCTGGTGGGAGTAGAGGGGTAAAGCGGGAATGCCAGCGTCCATGTTTAGTGTTGCTTGCATGAGTTTTGCAGAGCTTTGGTGTTACAGAAGCGCAGCTACTAGAGGCTGCATTGTGGGTGTTTTCACCCATGTGCCTCTTCAGAGAACTCCCCCAGCAGGAACTGCTAGCCTGGCTTGAGAGCTTCCCTTCTCCATCCCTTGCTCATCTGTTCCTGATGGGAATGGCTAACACCCCAGCTCTTTGCTTGCCTTTCCCTCGAGTGGTGTAAGCAAGTCTTTGACTTCTTCCTTAGTTGTTTGGGCTCCGAGCATGGGGGTGTCAAATGCTAGTGCAGGTGTAGCACTCCCCTTTGTGCTGTGTCCTTTGAAGAGCTTGGACAGTCGTGGTTTAGTCAACTGAAGGCTTGTAGTCTTGGCAAGAAGGTATTGGCCTGTATGTGTCTCTCTGATAGGGGGGTGAGTGTTGGCGGCCCTGGTGATCAGTACCTTTGGGACGGGCAGGAAAGAGAAAGGAAGGGCAGGGAGCTTCCTCCATTTTTCCTGTCTTCTGATAGGATTGGGATTTGTGGGCTGTGGTGGAGCAGCAGAGCCGAGTCTGCCCAGCTGACTCCCCCTGGGTTTCCCAGCAGAAGCACTGACCCTGTGTCTCAAGCACAAGTTCTTCTGTTCCAAGTCCATGAATTCCATTTCGTCTTGTCCATTCAAGGTGATGTCGAGTGATTTCCGAATTGCAAAATCTTGGGTGCAGGGGAGGCAGGAAAGGTCTGTGAGGAAAGAGTCGGTGGCCCAGAAGAACATGCACAGGCAGGGAGGCAGCTTTATGCAAACGGCATTTCTGTCTTTACTCATGTTTTGGCTTGTGTGTCCCCCGACTTCTATAATGACGTCATGGGAGTGTGAAGGGCTCAGTTGTGCAAGCCTGGCCGTAACTAGCACGCAGGGGGGTTCTGTCGGTTCCGAGACTCTGACGTGAATTGTCCTCCTGGACACGAGTTTAACATGCCCGAGGTGCAAGTACGTCTTTTCCTGCAGGACCAAAGTTTCCAATGGCAAGGAGGTGGCTTTGGAAGAAAGCCTGGACATGCAGGCACTGGCACAGTATTTGTTTCTTCTCAGAGCTTGTTGCTTCCTTCTTTGCAGAGTCCAAGGCTGCTCTTCAGCTCTGAGGTACTTTGCTGTCGGCTTTGTTAGACTTGAGGAGGCAAGGAACGCCTCTGCCTCTGGAGGGGGCTGGGAAAGAGGCTCTTGTGGAGTCTGCTGTGATTCACAGGGCTGGTCTGTGGGACCTCATGGCATGACTCCGTTTCTTCCTCTTCCTGGGAAATGCCATTTCCTTTCCTATCATTTCTCTGTCCCCAGTGAGCGCTTCTCTGACTCCAAGCCAGTGTTTATGGGTGTTCTGCCTTGCGGACTCCTTTGAGACGAGGGAGCAGGTAACCACTTTCATTTTCCTCGTCCCAGAGTTTTCAAGCAGGAACTATCTCCCATTGTTAGGGACTTGTTTTTGCTCAGAAGGCAGTTTGGTCTGTGTTCCTATTTCCCCCCTGCCAGGAGGCATTTCTTCTGCTTTGCCATGGAGCAGTTGTTTGCAGATAAAAGCTGCGTTGTCACCGACTTCTGTTTTGGCTGCACGTTCAGCAGCACAGGTGTTTAGGATGCTGGCCAGGCCCCTGTAGCTCTTGCTGGCTGAAGGAGGCCAGCATGGGCTTCTCTGGGTGTTTGCCTCTGAGAAAGGAGTGTGTGTTGACAAAGACATGGTCTGCCCTCTGGCTGGAGGGAGGAGAGGAGCAACTGGAGGGGCTTTGTCAACTCCCTAGAAGTAGTGTTCTCTTTCTAGGATAGCTTTATTGCCCATTCCCAAACCGTATGAACACCCGGGATTGTAGTGCTTTAAAGGAGTAATGGCAGGCAGTAAAGTCAAGCTTGCTCTGTTGCTATTAGTAATGTGAAGAAGGAATACCAGTGCATTCTCATCACCAATGTTAAGGAATTTCTACTGTTTTACCAGCCCGAGAGGTTATTTTCATTGACCCTATTTCAAGTTGATGCAGCCTAAAGTGTTGGAGACAGTCTTCCTGCAAATGTGTGAGGAATGAAGAACAGAGGAGCCGGCTGGTCTGTCATTCAGCGCAGTGAATGGCTCTGTAACATCCCAGCAGATGAAAAGGCAGCATTCCTTTTGTGGCAGTCTCAGTGCTTGTCTACAGCTGCATGATCACTTTGGCAGCTGTTGAGAGAGAGGACTTCCTCTCCCCAGACGTCTGCCTAGTTCCAAAACGTTGAATAGCTGCATACCAGAGAATTATGCCATTGACGGTTTTCTTGACACTGCCCTTCTGCAACAGAGATACCGTCTTCTGCAGGTGAGCAGCTGAGGCTGTAAGGATGACTTGCCTCTGGGTCTGTGTGGTGGCATGAGGAACCGAGCCTGGAACACCTGAGTCATGAACTCCGCAGTCCTGTCACAGCCATCCTCCATTTTGGTCTGAGTGTAATTAAGTAATGCAAATTCTGCTCTCTCTGTCTTTGAAGGCTAATTGCAAGACATCTGAGGAGACTGAAGAAGAAGCAACTGTGGATCTGTAGGCTTAGACTTTCAATCAAAGAGTGCATGGAACATTCACTGTATTTTGGTCTCTTGGGGGACTGCAAAGGTCTTTTTCTCTCATGATGCTCCGCAGGTTTTCAGCACTGTCTGATCACACAGTCAGCATGCTCTTTGGCTCTCTTTTCAAGGAGTTCATTGTGCAAAGTTCTTTGATCTTGCGTTACCAGCCAGTATCGCAGTTACCATCCAAGTTTCATGGCTGTTTTGTGGGGTACTCCGTTTGGCAGAATAAAAGGTTACCAAGCTGGTTTGATGGCTATTGCTGTCCTTTTGGTCTTTAACATACCATCTCTTTGAATTTTTTACAGAGCTTTCTGGGGTGCTGCATCAGTGTCACGTTCTGGCATCAGAAATGGTCCATTTCATTCATCAAATGCAGTATTACATTACATTTGAGGTACACTTTATTCGCCCAATTGGTTGCTTAAAAAAGAAGCACTTTTAATACCCTGTACGTGTTGTGTGTGTTAAATTTCAAAGAGCTTGTCCTCTAGCAAATCAAAATAGCCCAATCCTGAATCATTGCTCCAGGTACTCGAATGTTCGTGGGATGAACTCTGGAACAAGGTCCAACAAGCACAGGACTTGGATCACATCATTGCGGCTCATGAGGTTTTTCTGGACACAATCATTGCTCGGTGCTTGCTGGATAGTGACTCCAGGGTAAGTTGTTACCTTTGCATTAAGCTGTAGCTTTGTGCTCTTGGCTCATGGGTTAGCAACCCTCCTCTATTATGTTACAAGAACACTGGGAAAAGTCATTTTTCTCCCTCTGCTATAAGATTGGTGGTAGGCTTTGTACCTAGTCCGTGCACACACTGATGGGTGCTGATGATAGAACTTGCTACAATGTGAGCCAGTTGCTTTTGGTTCCAAGGAGCTGCATGCTCATGCAGCAACTGACTTGGGGCTTTGCAGAGCAATCTGTCTGGCTGTGTTTAAAAAGATTACATTTTTCCATGTTCCAAAGAGTGGTAGTAAGTTAAATCTCTTTCACTGTAGAACTGTCCTCAGTGTTTTGCTGTTGTACCATCTCACAGGGACTTCTCAACCAGCTTCGGGCTGTTTTTGATCAGATCATTGAGCTCCAGAATGCCCAAGATGCAATGTACAGAGCTGCTTTGGAAGAGTTGCAGCTGAGGTTGCAATTTGAGGAGAGAAAGAAACAGCGTGAGCTTGAGGTACAGTAATGTTATCACTAGAACATGGCAGTTAATTGAGGCATATATATATGTTTCTTGCTATATAATGCTCAGGGTTTTTTTGACAACATCTAGAGCTGAAACAAAAATTTAATGTTGGGACAAGTGTAGAAGTCATCAGTGGTAGGTAGTGAATTCAAATAAAAGCCCCTGAATGGCATTTTTCACGTCTGTCTTGCCCCAAAAGTCTAGGTGAATAGATTTTTTGGAGGACAAGAAGTTTAGGGCTGTTTCAGGTGAAGGGAATGGAAGCAGCTTGCGTATTCTAAAACTTTTCCCAGTGAATGCCATAGCTCCATGCCTGCCTCTGTACTGCGCGTCTGTGGGAAGTGTGGTGCTGGGATGAGACTTTGTTAACCTGAGATTTCCTTAATAGTCTCTGTCTTCCTACAAAGATTGTGAGAAGGACTTCTGTAACTTTTCCTTCTAAAGGAGCCAGGTCATTAATGCAGCTTGAATAGTCTCCTGTGCTGTACAGTTGCTGAGTGGACTGACAGTTTCAGTATCAGAGGCTATGTGTTTGTCTTGCTCTGGTGATGTTTAGTTGAACATGGTGGTTTAGCCAGGTAGAAGGTGGGCTTATGAGTCACTTCTGTCATGTGAAGCTTGGCCTATTCTTTCTTTGGTCTCTTTGTAGGGCGAATGGGGTGTAACTGCGTCAGAAGAGGAGGAAGAGAACAAGAGGATAAAAGAATTTCAAGAATCAATCCCCAAAATGTGCTCCCAGCTTCGAATACTTACTCATTTTTACCAGGTGCCCCTTAGTTATTTCTGTATATGGATTATGAGTTTTGATAAGTAGAAATCAATTTCAAATGCAGGTTAGGTGTTATTACTGCATTGATATGCGCCATTAGTGGATTTGGTATTCAGTTTTTGCTGCTCTGTTTAGAAGTCTGTATTCACCGTTCTTCAGCAGCTTTTTGTGATTATCTGTATTCCCCTGATAAAGAGGGCTAGTCTCTTCATTTAAGTCTCTTCCTTCTTTCAGGAGGGGAGGCAATAGGCATGTTTTGGTATAATCTGAAAAAATCAAATTCCTACTGCATTCCATTTGTTTTCTCAGCCTTTGCAAGTCATTGCTGTTAAAGACATGCAGAAACAGTCCTTTTTTCAGGACCTACTACTCAATTCTAAGGGTGCGAAAAGGGGCAATGGGTGAGCTGTTGGGGCAGTGTGCACAGAATACTTTCTTTGAGAGGCATTATTCTCCCATTGTCTTGCTTTCTTGCATCTGATTTGAAAGCTCCCATTCCTCAGCGAAACCAGGTGTTAGCTTGCAGGGAAAGCATGCCAGAAAGAAACAGAGGAGGGGGCACAGCCGCGTGTGCCGCAGCAGCCTTTTCAGGTTTGAACCCAGGTCCACTGGAAACCAAAACCCTACCTATAGCTCACCTCTTGACCTTCACACATGGGAAATTCTTTATTTCTTTTAGTATTCCTTTTACCTACTCTTATTTATCACCTTTGGCATATCTGAAGGTAGTTTTATTTAATGATGCTAATGCTGAGTTTGACCTAGAGCTGTTGGACCTGCTTTCTTCTTATTTTTTCTTGATATTTCTTATCTCTTCTTTCTTTTTACTTTTTACTTTCCATAAACATGCATTTAGACAAATATTAAACATGTAAACATGCATTGTTTCCCTAGGTAAATGAATGAAAGTGCTTTTTTGCTGAGATAACTCACCCACATTTTCCTTTTAGCTTGTAACAGTACAGTAGGTACAGGTTATGTACAGCAGTTATAATGGCGAATCCATACCTTTTCAGCATGTGCACAGCACTTCCCAACACTTCTCTCCAGCAATTTCCACCATAAGATCCATTTCTCTATTGCCTGTAGCTTCGCCAGGATTTAGCTACCCTGGATGAAGTGCTGCATTGCCCAAAGAGTTCAGTTCACATGCAGGTTTGAGGGAAAACAGGTCAGAAGGGCTAAGGTCAGAAAATGCTGGTGACTGTTGCTGGAGGCTGTACTGATCCCAGGCTATTGATGCAAGGACTTCCAAGTTTGGGAGCAATTTGCCTTCTGGGTCCAAATATGGCATTTTTCCTGCACGTGAAAAATTGTGCTAAATTCTTTAAGAATTGAAAGCCCGGAATAAATTGTCATTTGCATGCTCAGAAGAACTGCTAGAGGTTGGTGATAGAGCTTCTGTCTGCCTGGACTATATTCTGGCACAGCCCCACCATGGATTTCCCAAGCAGGACCTCCCTGGCCAGCCTTTGTCTGAAGGTCGTTGGGTGCTCTCCCTATGGATACGTCCACACTAGCATTTCAGCGAAGATCATGAGTGAGCTCTTGAAGGGAGTCTTCCCACACTCCCTACCTCCTGAGCTTTGCTCCGTCCTGTGCAGAGCTCCCATAACCCCTTGGCTGGAGCTGAAGGGGAAGGTGGGCTGCAGGTCCGTGCCTCCTGGGTCCTGACTGCTGCCAGGTGCACAGTGCTGGAGACCAGAGGAGAGCTAGCCCCAAATAATGCCCCCCTCCAAAGGCATACAGGCTAGTCACTGGGTATGCAGCACCCACTGCCCCACTCAGCAGATCCTCTGCGGTTCTGCGGTGCTATTTGCTGCTATAGGTGTCACCTACCACAAGTAGGTCCTTTGGAAGCAAGCAGTGGTTTCAGGCTGGTTTGGCCGGCCTTGTTCCTGCAACCTGGGACTATATTGAGGTGTCCTGCCTGTGTGGCATGGGTCCTGAGTGGTCTCCAAAGTCTTGTGGAGTTGGCCTGGGAGGTTTGGGGCAGTGGCGCAGGGGAAGTTGCCCTGCAGCCCCCATCCTGGGAGCCCTAAGACAGGCTGGGGAGTCCCAGCTAGGCAAGAGGGCTGCTCTGTTTGAAACGATGAGCCGGGCATGCTGAAGACACTGAACTGTGTATGGTAGTAGTTTAAAGACAAAATGAAGCTTCTGAGTTTTTGCAGAAAGTGTGAATACAATGTAACTCTGTTGCTAACATTTAGGTATAAATGCTTGTGTTTGCATTTTCCTGGATTCTCACTGCCTCTTTGCCAGGCTTATATACTACCTCGCATCCTTGTGTGAAACACATCTGACATGTTCTTACATGTCTCTTGGGTTTTTCTTTCTCATTCAGGGAATCGTCCAGCAGTTCTTGGTCTTGCTGACAACCAGTTCTGATGAAAGTCTTCGATTTCTTAGCTTTAGATTGGACTTCAATGAACATTATAAAGCAAGAGAGCCAAGGCTTCGTATTTCTTTGGGCACTAGAGGCAGACGGAGCTCACATATGTGAAACAGTTTCTAGTAGCTGCACCTCGGTATCCGAAGGATGTTGAACCTCTTGTTGGACAAGGCAATCAATGTGAACATAATTACACCAAGTGGCGTGCGATAAGTGTCCACCATTTCTGCAGGCAACATGTTTCCCGTCCTGTGATTGTGTGACACTATATAGCAGAAAGCAAAAAAGTATGTTTTTTTACACTGATGTTTATAAAACAGCCAGACTAAATGAGCTGATTGAACCTCTTGCAATCAACTTGTTAAATCATCCTTTTCCACAAATGCCACATTTAATTTGGAGCTTTGTAAGCTCCCTCCACTGTAACTTTGATCTGTGTCCAGGAAGTTGCATCTTTTGTTTTAGGAGGCACCATTTCCTTTTTTAACAAGAAAATAAGAAGGTTATTTTTTCTACATACTTGTTCTATTTGAAAATAGCTTTTGTTAAAGCTGACAGATTAGAACTCAGACCTAATGTCCATGTTAAGAAGCTATCAAAAGCATTTTATTATGCTCATTTTCAGTGTTGTGATGTATTGGACTGTGTGAGAAACTTTGTATCCTGGGACATAAACTTAACTTTATTTTTTCTTTGTTTTCAAAGTTAGCAGTTTCAAGTAGAAATGATTTAACAGGCAAATTCTACAGCTGCTGAAGAGGAGCAAACTGTAGAAGCAGAGCAGGAGTGAATTTATTTCACATATGATATCCTAAGAACTGAAGTTAAAGCCTCACTACTGTCAAAGGAAAGTGTCTGTAGGGATAGAAATGAATGAGGTAGTTTGTGTTGAGAATCTGAGATGTTAGAAAGAAAGGGACTTGGCTAAGGTTGACTACATTATTTCTCTTCCTTCCCTATTTTTTCATTGTAAATATTTATATATTGTTGTCCAGATGCTAGGGTGGGGCGGGACGGGCACGACACAACTCTTCTTTTGCAAAGATGCCATGATATCAGGTCATTTATTATGTTCCACGTACAAGCTTAGAAAAATAAAAACACAATTATCTTTCAAACAGTTGTTTTGCTTTTTGTAATGGAAAGGGAGACACTTGCAGTTAGGAGTGTAATTGGTTTACAGATCCCTACCCATTACAGGGTTTTGGTACAAGTATTAACAATAGTCGTGGTTCTGAGCAATTTATTGACTAGCAGTTTTTCTCAGGTACAGCAAGCCTGTGGGCTTTTCTGCCCTGCCTCTGCTCAAACTGCTGGAAAGTGTAGGCACTTGCAGATGGTTCAGGGGAGGCTGCTGTGAGCCACAAGGGAGGCGAACTCTCGTGGGGACGACACATCAAACCCGCAGCCATGGACTAACAGGTTTGTTCTCTGGGCACCAGAACTTGAAGGTTATCTGGCAGGATCTGGAGTCCTCTGTTTGGTTAAAGAAAACATGTAAGGGTTTGAACTCTGCACCCCTTACAGGACCTGCCAAGGCAGCTTCACAGGAGGGCTTGCAGGCACCATTTCAGCCAGAAGAAAACCTGGTCCCGAAGGCAAGGGCTGTTTGGTGTGCCAGGGGAGAGCTGTAGGCTTCAGAGCCTGGCCTCCTGACGTTGCAAGAATCACTTGACAGGTGGGACTACTCTGTGCACGTGGTGAGGGTATTTTGTTATTGTAAAGCCTGAAAGAAGCACAAAGCTTATGTGCTTGTGACTTTACCATCCCTCCCAAATTCTGTTTAGAAAAATACAGCTCCAAAGGGACCCTTTTGGCCTGTTGCCTGAGGAGGGTGTTACGTGATCCCGTGTCCCTAGAGAATCCACATGCCAGAAACGCTGCACAAATGTCACCCCGGTGGACAAGTTCATCACAGTTTGTTCTGTGCCTGAGTTCATTTGGGTCTCTGCAGTTTACAGGACTAGGTACTGTGTAAACCAATCTTATGTCATGAGCTTATTAGGTAGAAGTCAAACAAGGGCTTAATCCCTTTCCTATAGGTTAGCCTAATAATTCATGAATCCATTAATTCATTAATTTGCATCCTTAGGAACAAAATAGTTACTGAGCTGATGGCAAGGGTGCTCATCCTTCCTCCTTGGTCACGATGTGGGCATCCCCTGAATTACACAGGAAAGCACAAGAGTCTCAGCAGACCGGCTGCTGTTGGAGCTGCCTCAAAGGCTCTTTGGGTAAGCTCTAAAAATTTAAGGGGCTAGAGGTGGCTGAGGCCCTTAATCTGTGACATTCTCTGTGTTAGGTATAGCTTATCTACCTACTTGTGCTGCTAACCTACCTTCTCTTCTAGCTTAAATAATGCAAGATGCCTCTGCAACACCCCAGAAGTGAGGGAATCCAGTGTACTACTTGCTGTTTCCCAGGGGAGCACAAGGCTGGACCTGAGGCTTGCTTTTGCTGCTTGGTTTATGGCAGAGCAATAGTGCAGCTCCGAAGTCTGAAAAGCACGGACATTTGGATGTGCGAGGCGTTGCTAGTTGCCCTTCCTCTAGCCACACTCTCTCAGTTGCCTCGTGGTAGGACTTCCTGTGTTCAAGCCTCTGCTTTAGAAGTGGTGGCATCGGGGGCATTCCTCAGCCAGCCGCTGAGGAGGTGGGAGTTTCCCCTGCCTCTCCAGGAGCCTGTGGCAGAATTAGGCTTTGGCTTCTGTGTTCCTGGAGGCCTCCTGCAGTGGCGTAACCCTGAGCTCCTTCCTCCCCTTGCCTCTCGTTGTGCTGAGGAGCCACCGCAACCAGCTCTGCCTGCCAGCTCACACCCAGCGCGGGAAGGATTCCCTTGGTTTGGGCGGGTTGTGCTTTGAGACCCAGTGCCTGAACATCTTCCTGTGAGAAGTGCTGCTCTCGGGAGTGGTGTGTTCCTAGTGCTTACCGGGCTGAGCCTCGTGAGAGGAGGCTGCCGCTTGAATGCCTGTCCCGTAGTGCAGCGTGCCGAGCAAATCCTGCAGCACTTGATGAACATGCAGGGAAGAGGGAGGAGGAGCTGGTTCTTCTGATCCCAGAGGCAAAGGGTTGCTGGGCCACCTGAGAAACATCCTCAGATCTCACTGCTTGCCTTTCCTGTCCTATGCCCTTCCCTCACCAGGTTTCTCAGGGCTCTGTGAGCTTCCCCAGGGACACTGCAGGTGCTGGGGCTGCACCTTCCTGCCATGGCCTTCCTATTGGATCCTACGAGGACCTTTACTCCTTGCCCTCTCCTGCAAGCTAGCAATAGGGGTGACATATGTTTTCAGAGACAGCAACTGTTTGCCTGTGTTCCTCTGGAAAGCTAAGAGTCCACTTGGACCCCCTTGAAAGAGAGCACGTAGGATCCTGGGCTTTCCTCCAAATAGGACTGTATTCCCTTTTCTGCTTTACCTCTATTCCCTTTTCTGCTTTACCTCTACTATTCATGGCTTGAGTGTTTGGGAGCAGAGCAATGCCATTTCTGTGGGTCTTTGTGCCAGTTTTAAGGCTAGTAGTGTTCTTCCTATCACAGTGCTTTTTACTCTCTTGCCCAACCAGCCCCCTCTCACTTTTCTCTACTTGGAGATGTTCAGCTTCTGCGCACAGAAGACCATTGCACTAACCCCCAGCAGCCTCTGGTCTCACTTTAGCACTCCTCTAACTCATTGCTCAGAGCTGCACAGCCATCCTTCACAGCACCTCCTTCCCCTCTCAGTCCCCAAATCCACCAGGATCCAGTGCAGCAGTCCCAGTGAGTTCACGGATAACCATTTGCGTGCCATGTCTCATCCACACTCCCCCATTCGGATGAATGAAACCTTAATGACAGCCCAAGCTGGGAAACTACATTGATGATGGGACCGAGGGCAGCCCTTGAGGGAGGGCAACTCCCTGACACCTCCTCTCCCTCATCCAACCCTGCCGTAAGCGCTGTGCATTACACTCAGACACAGAGGACCAAAACAGCCATTTTAGCCCATCATTTTTATTATTCTATTCGGAATATGCATCTGAAGTACAATATCCCTGTTGGTAGCAAAAACACACACACTTGGAAAGATCCACTTGGGGTAAATCCCGGGGAATGCGGATATCTGAGGAAGAGTCATAACCACCATCCGAGCTGCTCTGGCATCTAGGCTGAAATGAACTTTCTGAATTCATGGCATGAAATAACTCGGCAAGCTCTGTTGCAAAGTTCACCGGAAGGCGACTGGAGCTGTTGTTGAAATTTTCATTTTCTAGAGTGAGCTCATCCTTTTTTCTCCCTCTTCCCAGTTTTCCTCTGCCTTCCTCTGTACTGGGGTCTTGTCTGTTGGAGGCAGCGGCAGCATTAGCTGGTACCGCTTCTCTGCAACAACGAGAATGGCTTTCAGGAAAGAGCACTCACTGCTAGGAAGGAAGAGTCTGCTTAGGAAAGCTAACAGCAGACGTCTCAACAGAGTCCTCTCAACAGCTCACCAGGCACTCCACCATACTATCCCTACACATGCTTTGTTGCTAAAACACAGAAAATAGAAAGAACGTCGGAAAAGAACAACTCACTGTTTTCTCTTCCTCAGCCGGGAAGTAACTATACAGCTCAGCACTATGACAAACAGCATGGAACCCAAGACTGCGGCAGGGAGGACCAAATAGTACATCTGTAGGGCTTTATGATCTGCGGCCTTTGCATCTTTGTCACCACCAAGACCTGGAGGAAAGGAGACAATCCCATACATTCCTGGCTTTTGCAGGACTGATAATCTCACTGTGTGTTTGGGACTCCCAGGCAATTTTACATGCCGTGGTGTTATATCGCTGATTCTGGTCTCTTGGCACCGGCAGACAAGAAAGCTGATTGACACTTCTCAGGGGCAAGAGCCCACTGGCCAGTGAAAGCCTGAACCAGCGCTACCCCTACCTGTGCCTCTGGGCTTCAGGGAGGTCGCATGCGTGCTGGGCACCCTGGATTCCCCAAGAGGGCAATAAAAGAGGAAAAAGGAGAAAATACTAATAGGAAAATCAAAAGGAAAGGAAGAGAGACTACTTATTTCCCCAAGGCTCAAGGAGGGGCTTCAGCCCCTGAGAACCTGGAGAAACACTGCCTTCAGGGACATCTGTCACTACACACGGAGGAGAAAAGGGTGAAATACCTGTTGCAATATACCTGTTTGTAAGGGAAGTGTAGTGAACTGACAGAGATCTTGTAATGACCTGGGACACGTGTAGGTCTAGATTCTCACAGCTCTGGAGAACCCTTCCTGACCTTTAGGTAGGGACATGGCACCCTCAAAATAAACCAAGAGTCACAACTCACCTCTGAGATTCCCCAGAGACTCAAAATCAGAGTCCAGATGAGAAGATAAATCTCCACCACCTATGGCCACATCTGTAACCAAACACATGAGAACAGCTCACATTACATATTTCCGTACACCTCTTCAGATTTCAATGGTAGTGAATGCAGTGGGAAAACATAATCCCACCAAGGAACTTGTCGGGCCCTTCCACTCCTAAGCATCTTGCAAACGCACACCAGGTGCACGCATGGGCATCGTACGGGTGTAAATCTGACAATGCACAGAACTGCCAGGGGAAAGCACACCCTGAAGTTCACAGAAGCTGCAAACACAAACCCCAACAAGCCTGCTGGTTTTGCTGTAGGCACTGGAAAAGCACAAGGCTGGAGAAGCCAGGCAAAGCACCCACCGCAGATCTCTGAAGCCCTCCCAAAGCCCACTCTGCTCTTTTGCAGGCATGAGCCTCAGCCAAGGACTGAAGCTACACGGCCCACGAATACAACTCTGAAACCAAAGGTTCCTCCCAGGAAGGGAGTACATCTCCACCACTTACTCCTGGCATGCTCCTGAGGCTCAGAAGTGGGATCCAGCAGAGAACCTGGGAGGCCCCTGCCTGCAGGAACACCTATGAGCAAACACAGACAAGACAAGTTTTCATTATGTGCTGCAACATACTTCTGTAGAAGTGACTTGCCGGGAATGGGGGACACACATGTAGTTTGAGAGTCTCCCAGCTGCAATAGGGCCAGGGGTACTTGTTGGCTGGGACCTGGCGCCTCTCCAAAATCCTCCGTCGAGGCACAACCCAGCAGCCCCCAAGCACCCCCAGGACAAACACACGGCCCCTTGGTGCTTTCAAAAGCGAAATGGAAGCGAATGGGGGGGGAGGGGCATGATGGGACATATATGTAGGTCGCGAGTCTCAAAGCTGTGGAGGGGCAGAGAGGACCTTTTGCCTGGCACCTGGCAGCTCTCAAAGGAAAGAAATGCTCACAACTTACCCCTGCGTCTCCCCTGCAGCTGTAAAGCCCTTGGACGACTTGCAGAGGAAGCAGGAAGTACAAGTTTATGGGAAGAAAACAGCACAAGGAAAGTTCTTGTTCTTTCACGGAAGTAAAAACTGACTACCTACCCCTGGGAAGACCTGGAGGCTCAGCAACAGCATCCAGCTGAGAAGCTGGATAAGCCCTCTGCAGGGGAACAGCTGTAATCCAAAACACATGATAAACACTTCCATTTGAGCTTGAGACACAGCTTTTCAAGTCAATGACAGCACATGGAAGGGGAAAAAGGGACACACATAGAGCTCTAGATACGTAAAGCTGACAAGGTATCTGGCTGATATTGTGTCCGTGACATGGAAGCTCTCAAAGAAGCTAAATATTCGTGACTTACGTGCACGGCCATCTTGCGGTTCAAAATGGGGATCCAGCTGAGAAGCTGCATGCCCATCAATGTCGGCCACATCTGTAACCAAACACAGATTTGAACGGTAGTGAATGAGGGCGAGGAACACAGAACTACACCAAGGCCCTTGTCATGCCCTTCCACTCACGAGCATCTTGCAAACGCTCACCGGGTGCATGCACAGGCACCGTATGGGTACCCATCTAAGCAGGCACAGAGCTGCTACGGGAAAGCACGCCCTGGAGTTCACGCAAGCTGTAAACTCAACCCCAGCAAGCCCGCTGGCTTTGCAGCAGGCTTTGGAAGCAGCACAAAGAC
This sequence comes from Dromaius novaehollandiae, assembly GCF_036370855.1. Taxonomy (NCBI): domain Eukaryota; kingdom Metazoa; phylum Chordata; class Aves; order Casuariiformes; family Dromaiidae; genus Dromaius; species Dromaius novaehollandiae. The sequence continues at coordinate 154,401,734 of NC_088098.1, forward strand.
TTTGCAAGGCAAAGCACCCCGGGGCACATCTCTCAAGGCCTCCTGAGTCCCACTCTGCTTTTCTGTGGCTCTGAGCATCAGCCAACGACTTACTCAGTTACACTCACCACCAGGAAAAGCTGGAAACGTAAAAGCTTCTTCTAGGAAGTGAATACATCTTGACTACTTACCCTGGGGATTGTCCTGAGGCTCAGGAACAGGAAACAGCCGAAATGCTGGATAACCATAGCCTACAGGCAGAGCAGAAACCCAGCACAGAGGTGGCAAGTTTTCCTTACAAGCTGCTACCAACTTCTTCACAAAGCAGGTGTAATGAATGGAAGGGGGGTCACATCATCACATGGGACATATATCTAGGTCAGTAGTCCCAAAGCTGTGGAGGGGCAGAGAGGACCTTTTGCCTGGCACCTGGCAGCTCTCAAAGGAAAGAAATGCTCACAACTTACCCCTGCGTCTCCCCTGCAGCTGTAAAGCCCTTGGACGACCTGCAGAGGAAGCAGGAAGTACAAGTTTATGGGAAGAAAACAGCACAAGGAAAGTTCTTGTTCTTTCACGGAAGTAAAAACTGACTACCTACCCCTGGGAAGACCTGGAGGCTCAGCAACAGCATCCAGCTGAGAAGCTGGATAGCCATCAACTTCAGCCACATCTGTAACCAAACACAGATGGGAGCAGTTCTCATCATGTATTTCCATAGACAGCCCCCAAGCACCCCCCAGACAAACACACGGCCCCTCGGCCCCTTCTTCCAGGGAGGTCTCTAACCTCCACCAAGGAAGCCAGGACTCTGCAAAGGTGTGACATGGTGCGTCACTGCAGCGAGGCTCTGATCGATCCCTTTCTCCTGTGTAAGCCACAGATTATCCATAGCTGTTTCTAAAACCTCACGTTTACAATGATTACCCTTAACACAGAGTGAAATCTACCCACCAGCTGCTCTTTCCAAGTCCTTCAAGATTTTCTGAAGGAGTTTAGAATATTTCTCAGCCAACTTTCCTCTCTGGGCCTCGTACTTCCTCTGCCGAGGACCTAAACAGAAAGTATTAAGTTAAATTGCACATGAACAAGATAGGCACAGGTAAATGCTCCTTCTTTCAAATAACCCAAAAGAGTAGGCAAATAGTCACAGCTCACCTGTACGATTCCCCACAGACTCTACATGGGCATCCAGCTGAGAAGCTGCATTGCCATCACCTGCGGCCACATCTGTACCCAAAGAGACAAGCAGAGCTCTCGTTACCTATTTCCATATGCTGCTTCAGATTTGAATGGTAGCGAATGAGCATGGAACCTCTCATTACAGCAAGGCACTCGTCTTGCCCTTCCGCTCCTGAGTCTTTGGCAAACACTTACTGGGTGCCTGCACAGGCACCACGTGGCTACAAATCCAAGCATGCTGGGAAAGGATGCCCTGGAGCTCACCTGAGCTCTAAGCTCAACCCCAACAAGCCTGCTGGCTTTGCTGTAGGCACTGGAAAAGCACAAGGCTGGAGAAGCCAGGCAAAGCACCCACCGCAGATCTCTGAAGCCCTCCCAAAGCCCACTCTGCTCTTTTGCGGGCATGAGCCTCAGCCAAGGACTGAAGCTACACGGCCCACGAATACAACTCTGAAACCAAAGGTTCCTCCCAGGAAGGGAGTACATCTCCACCACTTACTCCTGGCATGCTCCTGAGGCTCAGAAACAGGATCCAGCTGGGAAGCTGGAAGGCCACTGCCTGCAGGAATGCCTGTAAGCAAACACAGACAAGACAAGTTTTCATTACGTGCTGCAACATACTTCCACAGAAGTGACTTGCCATGAATGGGAGGGGAATGGGGGACACACATGTAGTTCGAGAGTCTCCCAGCTGCAGGAGGGCCAGGAGCACTTGGCTGAGCCCTGCCGCCTTTCCAAAATCCTCCGTCAAGGCGCTACCCAGCAGCCCCCAAGCACCCCCAGCCTAAACACATGAGGACCTTGGTGCTTTTTTCTGGGGAGGTGTCTAATGTACACCAAGGAAACCAGAACTCTAGCAACAGGCAACCTTCAGAACCGGAGGACAACAAGGATTGTTTACATTGCTCACGCACAGGAGCCCACTGGCCAGTTTAGGACTGAACCAGCGTTACCCCTAGTTGTTCTGCTGCCCTTTGGTCAGGGCATGTGTGCTGCAGACCTTGGCCTCCTCAGGAGTGCACTACAGAGGGAGAAAAGAAATGCTTATTTCTTCAACTGAGTATCTGCTGACTGCTCACCTCCAGGAAGTCTCTGAGCCTCATATCCAGGGTCCAGAGGAGAAGGAAAATCTTCATCACCCATGGCCACATCTGTAACCAAACACATGAGAATGGCTCCCATTACATTCTTCTTCCCATTACAGCTTCTTCACAAAGCAATGGTAGCGAATGGAAGGGGGGCCATGATGGGACATATATGTAGGTCGCAAGTCTCAAAGCTGTGGAGGAGCAGAGAGGATCTTTTGCCTGGCACCTGGCAGCTCTCAAAGGAAAGAAATGCTCACAACTTACCCTTGAGGACCCCCCGCGGCCCTAAAGCACTTGGACCACCTGCAGAGGAAGTATGAAGTACAAGTTAACGGGAACAAAATAGCACAAGGAACGTTCTTGTTCTTTCAGGGAAGTAAAAATTGACTACATACCCGTGGGAAGACCCAGAGGCTCAACAACAGGATGCAGTTGAGAAACTCGATAATCCTCAACTACAGCCACATCTGTAACCAAACACAGATGGGAGAAGTTCTCATGATGTATTTCCACAGACGACTTTGGATATGAAGGGTGGTGAATGACGGGCAACATATAATAACACCATACTTCAGCTCATGGGCACCTTGCAAACGCTTAGCGGGTGTCTGCAGTGGCACCCTATGGCCATAAATCTAAGCAGGCATGGAGCTGCTGGGGGAAAGGATGCCCCGGAGCTCACACAAGCTGTAAACTCAATCCGATCATGCCAGCCCAGTTGGCAGCAGGCACTGGAAGCAGCACAGGCTCAGGGGACTCGCCAACAGCGCTTTGCGAGCCAAAGCAGCCAGCGCAGATCTCCGAAGCCTTTCTGAGTTGCACTCGTGCTCTTTTCAGTGCCTTATCGTTGGCCAAGGACTTGTTCAGTTAAATGTCACATGCAGAAGAAATTGAAAAGGAATGCTCATCCCACACATGCAGTTGAAGAGTCTCCCAGCTACAGGAGGACCAGCGGCACTCGCTGGCTGGGACCTGGCGCCTCTCCAAGTCCTGCATCCAGCCGCTATACGACAGCCCCCAAGCACCCCCAAGACAAACACGTGGCCCCTCGGCCCCTTCTTCCAGGGAGGTCTCTAACCTCCACCAAGGAAGCCAGGACTCTGCAAAGGGGCAACCCTCAGCACCGGGGGACACGAAGCATCATTCACACTGCGTGGGCACAGGAGCTCCCCGGCCAGCACCAGGGCGACGCGGCGCCAGGAAAGGCATGCTTCTGGTCTTGCCAGGGAAGGTCAGGTCCCCCGAGGACTCACCTCCTGCATCTTCCCAAGCCTTCGGTCCCGCATCCAACCAAGCACCAGCATCGCCATCGCCGCCGGGCACCGCTGCAACCGCCCGCGGGGACAACAGCTCCCGTCACCCAGCGCCAGGCGCTGCTCCAGGCACAGCTCTCGCCCCCAGACCCCGGCGCCCCCCAGCGCACCCCCCTCCCCGCGGCCCCACAAGCCTCGCCGAGCCGCTCCCGGCTCCCGGCTCCTGGCCCCGGCCGCCGCCTCCCGCCGCCCCGGCCGCTCGCCAGCCGGCCCCGCGGCCCCCAGGCTGCCTCCGTCGCCGCCCGCCCGCCCGCCCGCCCTACCTGGGCCCGGCGCTGCCCGCGGAGCAGCCCGGCTGTCCCGGGCACGCAGGGCCGCCAGGAGGCCGAGCAGCAGCAGCAGGCGGCACCCGGGGCCGGACGCCCCCCGCGCTCGCACCATGCTGCCCGCCGCCAGCAGCCGCCCGCCGCCGGCGCCCTCGAGCAACGCGCGCGGAGCGGCGTCTGCGGAACGCGGCGCGGCACAACGCAGCGCAAAACACCGCCCCGCACCGCAGCACAACGCACTGCACCGCACCGCACCGCAGCGCAAAGCACCGTACTGCACCGCAGCACAACGCAACACCGCGCAGCACAACGCCTCGCGGGGCCCCTCTGTGAGCTCAGGGGCGCCCTCCGCGCGCCTCCGCGGGGGCGCAGGGGGCCGCGCACCCCCGCCGCGGCCCGCGCTCCCTCCGCGCGCCGCCGCCGCCCTGTGCGGGCAGCCCGGGCATGCTGGCGGCCGGGGGTGCTGCCGCCGCCCTCGAGGAGCCCCTCGGGGGCAGCCCGGCTCTCTGCCCACACGCTCGCGGCCCTGCGCTCGCCTCGCTGCTCGGCAGCTCCGCGCCAGCGCCTGCCGGATCCGGCCTCGCTCGCTGCTCTCCTTCCCGCCCCCGCTGCCGCCGCTCTGCTCCAGCCCCAGCCCCAGCCCCAGCCCCAGCCGCAGCCCCAGCCCCAGCCGCAGCGCCAGCTCTGCCCTTCTGGAGCTGGCCCAGGGGCAGCTGCTGACAGGCGGGGGGGCTCCAGTGCCAAGCCTGTGCCCCAGCTCTCCTCCCCCGCCCAGCTGGGATTCCGCCTCCCACTTCCTTGCTGGCACCACTCCCTCTGTCCCCTTTGCTTTGGGACCAACATTTCAGGCCTCCTTGGGCCTTGTGCAGCGCCCGAAGCAAGCAGAGCTCTCCTGGGCCTGGGCCTGGGCCTTGCCCCGAGTGCTCCTCTTACAAGACGACCCTGGGAGCTCAGGAAGACTGTTCCTGCTGTTGAAAGGAGGCAGATCAGGAGAAGCTCGCTCTCTGTTTTCGGAGAAGAAGCATTCTTCAACCCAGGACATCCTAGAGCTGCTAAAGCCCTAAAGAAACATTACATCAAAATGTTTTATTTCTAGCTATGTGTTGCCAGTTTGGCAAAAGAATTGGAGGTGCATGTGTCCCTAACTGAACTGTCCTCCATGTAACACAAAAAATCACACCCACAGGTCAAAAAGCCCCGCGCCTGGGCAAAGACCCCTCCCCGGAGCATGCGTAGTGGTAAAATGGTGTGTAAGCAGTATTATAATTGTCTGTAAATTACTACCCAGTCAGTGTAAAAGGGAAAGTTGCAAACCTTGCAGTGTGTTTGTATAAATGCTACTTGAAAAGGCAGGGGGGTGTGCTCCATTTGTGGGAAACTGTTACGAGACAACCCTGGGAAGCTCGGCAAGAATGTTTAAACTAGGTAGTTTCTAGCTATGTGTTGCCAGTTTGGCAAAAGAATTGGAGGTGCATGTATCCCTAACTGAACTGTCCTCCATATAATACCGAAAATCATGCCCACAGGTAAAAAAGCCCCGCGCCTGGGTGAAGACCCCTTCCCTGGGCATGTGTAGTAGTAACATGGTGTGTAAGGAATATTATAATTGTCTGTAAATTACTACCCAATTAGTGTAAAAGGCGAACCTTGCACTGTGTTTGTATCAATGCTACTTGAAAAGTTGGAGGGGTGTGCTTCATTTGTGGGAAACCACCGAGCACCCAGGCTTGCGCAGCTCTGAACTAGATAAGCGAATGTCTCTCCCGAGTGTGTAGTTATTGGCTTATTGCACACCGGGCAATGAATCTGCTTTTCGGACAACTGTAGCTCCGGAGGGATGCACTTCTTTGTGGCATGGTAATGTTTAGCAAGATGTATGTAGGTGTTTAGAGTGAGGACCTTTTTGGCTGGTGGGAGTAGAGAGGTAAGGCGCAAATGCCAGTGTCCATATGTACTGTTGCTTGTATGAGTTTTGCTTGCATGAGTTTTGCAGAGCTTTGGTGTTACAGGAGCGCAGCTACTAGAGGCTGCATTGTGGGTGTTTTCGCCCATGTGCCTCTTCAGAGAACTCCCCCAGCAGGAACTGCTAGCCTGGCTTGAGAGCTTCTCTTCTCCGTCCCTTGCTCATCTGTTCCTGATGGGATTGGCTAATACCCCAGCTCTTTGCTTGCCTTTCCCTCGAGTGGTGTAAGCAAGTCTTTGACTTCTTCCTTAGTTGTTTGGGCTCCGAGCATGGGGGTGTCAAACGCTAGTGCAGTGCTGTGTCCTTTGAAGAGCTTGGACAGTCGTGGTTTAGTCAACTGAAGGCTTGTAGTCTTGGCAAGAAGGTATTGGCCTGTAGATGTCTCTCTGAGAGAGGGGTGAGTGTTGGTGGCCCTGGTGATCAGGGCAACAGCACCTTTGGGATGGGCAGGAAAGAGAAAGGAAGGGCAGGGAGCTTCCTCCATTTTTCCTGTCTTCTAGTAGGTTTGGGATTCGTGGGCTGTGGTGGAGCAGCTGGAAGGGCTTTGTCAACTCCCTCGAGGTAGCGTTCTCTTTCTAGGATAGCTTTATTGCCTGTTCCCAAACCGTATGAACACTCGGGATTGTAGTGCTTTAAAGGAGTAATGGCAGGCAGTAAAGTCAAGCTTGCTCTTTTCCTATCAGTAACCTGAAGAAGGAATGCAAACGCTTCTTGGTCACCAATGTTAAGGAATTTCTGCTCTTTGGCAAACGCTGGTGCAGGCGAAACACTCCCCTTTGTGCTGTAGTTAAAGAATATTGAACTGAAAGTGTCTAGAGTAAACCACTTAACACAACTTACATAAACCTTGCTTAGCATGAGTAGCTGAATTTGCTGAGGTCTTAGGCCGATAACGCAGATAACGTGATGAACCACATTGGGCAGAATGTTTCACTGTAATTGACCTAACTGCCGCTTCCTTGAGTGGATACGAGTCCCGTCTCAATCCAGCCGGAACGGGGAGTGCGCAGCCGGATCAGCGTAAGGCGCACCGCCAGACTCTAGAAACAGAAATCTGGAGTCACTGTAACTGGTGTGAGTGTGAACAGTCCTGTGAGTGTGTGAGTGCGTATAACCTGGGAACCGAAGGGGGCACCCGTCAGCTGCTAAAGCTGCCCACTGCGACGGGACAGCAGTCCTAGCAGTCAAAGCCTCGGGTGGTGTGAGTGCGGTTCCCAGAGAGAGAGAGTGTGTGATCACAGCAGCTGCAGGCTGGTATTGCGGGGGAAAGAGGAAAGAAAGAAAAAAAAAGGCATACCTGATCACCATAGGATGCACTTTTCAGGAACTCAATGTGGGAAATAATTTTGGCCTAGAGAAGGGGTCACCCTTGGCAGAAATTTTGCAAAACTGGAGTAAGACTGATGGTAGTAAGAATCAAAGGAAAAAAGGGTTGATCCAAGTATGTCAGAAGGATTGTCCGTTCGTGACTAAGGAGGGTAACCCGGCAGAAGGATGGCCGCCGCAGGGAGCCTTTGATCATCAGGAGTGAACAGTGAATACTGTGGAAATTGGGGTAAATTCCTGGGATATAGATTTGGATGTCGGGGGCAGATAGTGGCAAGTATAGAAGGTCTAGAAGTGCCCTATCTAGTGGATACTGGAGCTACCCTTTCCCTTTTGAGTTTTGAGCCTAAAGGGTGCAAATCGTCAGATGAAATAATAGTACAAGGAGTGATGGGAAAAGGCAAATGAGCGTTAACTAAGCCCTTATTGCTCACTGTTGGAGGTAAAGGAGTGTGGGGACATTTCATGATTTCCACAGATTCACCCTCTTGCCTTTTAGGGAGAGATGTCCTGCAAGCCTTGGATACTCAGATCTGCTTACAGCCGGGAGGGATAAAATTAATACTAACGGGCTCATGCGTTGTGGCTGAGACACCAGAGCCAGAGTCAACTAATCTGCAAATTCCCATAGGTTTAGAATGAGTTCCTGGAAAGTTACGGAGCTCTTGAGGAATGGATGGTGGACTGTTGAAATCAGCTAGTTGAGTCTCGATAACAGCAAAGGGGGGATTCCCTCCTATGGTTAAACAATACCCTACCCCAAAAGAAGCTGAGAAGAGTATCTGAAAGCAAACTGATCACTATGTAAAACTGGGTCTCCTTAGAGTCTGTGAATCCCCATACAACACTCCGATTGTGCCACTTAAAAAGCATAGGCAGGATTCTGATGGCGATCCAGAATACCAGTTTGTACAAGATTTGCGAGCAATCAGTCAACGTGTGGTGACCCCTCCCCCAGTAGTGCCTGATCCTTCCACAGTGCTTTTACAAATGCCACGTTGGGCAAAATGTTTCCCTGTAATTGACCTAACTGCTGCTTTCTTGTGGGATGTTGCAGACCATGGATTCCTGGGTTGGGAGAATTAACAAAACCCCTGACAGAGGCCACTAGAAATGAAGAAGCAGAACCCATTGTGTGGGGCCCCGAAGGAGAGCAAGCTTTTAGAAGTATGAAAGGAGCTTTGGCATCCACGCCTGCTCTCAGGCTCCCAGAATACACAAAGCCCTTCAATTTGTAGGTGCATGAATGTAAGGGGATCACCAGCAGAGTAATGAGGCAAAAATTAGGACCCCACCAGAGACCAGTAGCATATTCTGCTCAGCTAGATTTGGTTGCAGCAGGAGTGCCATCCTGCATCAAATCGGTGACAGCGGCAGCGGCAATAGGGAGAGAGAAGCCACCCTCTCGTTCTGGGGCACCCTGTCACAGTTTATGTGCCGCACAAAGTGGAGATACTATTAAACAATATGCGACCCAGGCATTATGGCCACAACGGGCACACAGATACGAACTGATCCTCCTCATGGCAGATAGTGTAGTCCTAAAAAGATGCAATATCCTGAAACCAGCAACTCTAATACCTCTGCCTGATGATGGAGAAAAACATCACCAATGTGAGCAGGTAATGCACACTTCCAGGAAGCCGAGAACAGATTTAACTGATGTTCCTTTGCAAAAACCAGATCTACTTGTATTTGTAGACAGCTCATCCTGCTACCTGCATGGACAACATCAAACTGGGTATGCTGTAGTCAGCCAAAAATGAGTAATAGAGGCCGAACCGCTTCCCACATGAATGAGTGTGCAAGACACAGAACTAGTAGCCTTGACACATGCAGCGCTCAAAGGAAAAGGAAAGTGAGTCAACATCTACAGTGCCTCTCGATATGCCTTTGGGGTATGTGAGGCAACTGGGATGTTATGGAAAAAACAAGGATTTTTTTTTTTTTTTTACATGATCGGGAAAGAAAATAGCCAGTGCAGAAGAAATACATAGTTTGCTGGAAGCAATCCAAATGCCCAAAGAAATTGCTGTAATACACTGCCCAGTCCATACTAAAGACGCTACAGAAATTAGTAAAGGAAATGCTTTAGCTCACACCGCTGCGAAGGCTGCAGCCCGACAGCCTCTGAGAGGACGTATGGTGGCAGTTCCAATGATGAACCAAAGTGAATGGCCAAATTTAATAGACCCCAGAACCATGTGTGAAAAGCCCTGCTCAGTGGAAGAGAAGAAACAATAGGAATAGTGGGAAGCAAAGCAGAATGATGATGGAATATGGACAATTGGAGGAAAACCGATTCTACCAAAAAAAAGGAAAAGTAATTCCTATAGCTAGGTGGTTTCACAAGAAAGCTCATGGGGGAGCAGAGGCAGTAGCTAAGCAAGTACAGACAGTAAGGGCCAGTGCAGGAATTTACGCGGCTGCAAAAAGAAGCAGCAGTAGCTGCCCAACCTGCCAGAAGTTCTCAAGCAGCAAACCAAGCTCAGAGTTGGGGGGACGACCGTGGGCCTGCTTCCCTTTTCAAAGGCTACCAATAGATTACACGGCTATGCCATCCATGGATGGTACAAACACTTTGTAGTGATAGTAGATCAGTTATCAGGCTAGGCAGAAGCTTTCCCAACAAGAAAGGCCGACGCAGGGGAATGAGTAAAAGCCTCACTGAAAGAAATCATATACAGGTATGGGGTTCCAGAAGCCGTTGATTCAGACATGGGCGCTCATTTTACGGCAAGCATAATCACTCAGTTATGTAAGTCATTAGGAATAAAAAGAAACCTACATACCCCTTATCACCCACAATCTTCAGGACAAGTAGAAAGAATGAATAGAACACTAAAAGAAAAAGTAGCAAGAATATGCACACATGCTAGCCTAAAATGGCCAGAAGCATTAAACTTAGCTCTATGGCACGTTCGAAATGCCCCACGCCAACCCGTAGGACTACCACCAGCCGAAATTCTCTTTGGGAGACATTTAGCTGTACGAGGGACTTATTATTCCAGCTAAGAGAAGCCTATTAGACGGAGATGAACGACTAACCCAGTATGTTCTAAGTATGCAAAAAAGGATTTGAAAATCTTAAAAACATATATATATGTGTGTGTATATATATATATATATATATATATATATATATATGCTCAATGATATCAATCCCCACCACCTGAAATACAAGTGCCTGGTATACAGCCTGGGGATGAAGTTTTAGTTAAAGCATTTTTATGAAAATCCAAGTTAGAACCTAAATGGGACAGGCCATATACTGTCATACTATGTTCTTATTTTGCTGTTAAAGTTGAACTGTAGTTGTGCATATTGGGAAAGGCTGTGTATGTATGAGAACCCTTTGTAGTCTTATATTCATAGAGAACATTGTTGTAAATACAAGTAATCACTCAAATATTTGTATTTGTAACTTTACCCAAAATTATGGGATGCGACTTTATTTATTCAGCTCCTGTTACGTCTTATCAATTGTTACAATCTAATACACTGAGTCGAGATTGACTGCCTACCCCCATCGGAATGAATCTTACATTTGTGAAGAAACTACTGCAACGTGATGAGCTGCGTCAACTGCTAGAAGGCATCCAAAACAATGGGCAGAAAACTCTAATCACCGTTCATCATGATACGGAAGAGATACACAATGTCTTGGAAAGGGTGAGGCAAGACGGAGCACCTCATGGGTGGGAAACTCTTCTAGGATGGTCACCAACTGCAACAGGGATTTATAATCACGTGTTGCACCCAGTAGTAGTTGTGTTAAGTTTAACTTAACATAACTGTGTTATGCCTATTACTTATGATCATATTATACGTAAGATTATGGAAAGTGATGGTATGCCTCGAAAGACTTTGAGAACGCTGTTTAAAATATTAGCAGGGATGCTTAATAAACAAAGGGAGGACTGTTAAGGAAATTATCAAATTGAAGCTGTCTAGAGGTAGCTGCTTAGCACAACTTATATAAACCTTGCTTAGCATGAGTAGCCACATTTGCTGAAGCCTTAGGCCGCACTTGGATAACGTGAGGAACTTTTACCTAGTTCAGTAAGAAAAGGGCCTGAGAGCTGGTTCAAGCTGGGAAGATAAGGAAGCTACAAGCAGTCTGCATTCCTGCGTCTCACGCTCTGAAAGGGAGGGTGTCAAGACTTTGAAATAAGACCGGTGCAGGGCATCAGGACCTTGAGGGGCAAAGCCTCCCCTCACTGCTGGGGCAGTGTTAATTGTTATGGTTTGGAATCACCTCCTCCTCCTCAGGACCTTGAGAGACAATGGTAGGACCCAACAAGAAACAAAGGTACAGTCGTCAGCAGAAACCACAACGGTAAAGATAAGGAGGAAAAATAGCCTACCTAGGAGCAATGATGAGACCCAATAAGGAGCAGGAGACCCTAGACCTAAAATGACTATTGGTCTGAACTACCGCGTGAGGGGTGGGAAACTTAATTTGAAAAAGTTATAATTGCCCAGGGATTTCTTTGTTTGGGGTCGCTCTTTGGAGGCACCCAGCTCAAGCTGTAATTCCTGCACGCGTGTCATTAAAATTTATTTATTTAATTTGCTTTGATTTGGCTCTGAACTTTTCTGCGGGAACCTAGGGTCGGACCCTGTTATGGTGGCTGGCGAGCCTATTTTCCATAACAAAGGCATCCCCAATTTCTCCTGCATGAAGGTCCAGAGGTGAGCTCTGGGGAGGGTTTTGCTGTCCGGTGGACCTGGGCTCAACTCCCAAAAGGCTGCTGCGGCACATACGGCTGTGCCCCCTCCTCTGTTTCTTTCTGGCATGCTTTCCCTGCAAGCTAACACCTGGTTTCACTGGGGAGTGGGAACTTTGGAATGAGAGGTACAGGACAAGGGGACAAGAAGGCCCCTCAAAGAAGGCACTCCGTGCACGATGCCCCAACAGCTCCCCCATTGCCCCTTTCTGGGCCCTTTGAAATAAGCAGGAGGTCCTGAAAAACAGGGCTCTTTCTGCACGTCTTTAACAGCAATGACTTGCAAAGGCTAGGAAAACAAATGGAGTGCAGTCAGTGTGTGGTTTTTTTCTCTCCAGATTGCACCAAAACCTGCCTATTGCTTCCCCTCTGGGGAGAAGACGGACACTCGAAGGAAGAGACTGTGCCCCTCTGGCAGGGGAGCAAGCACTTGGTCTCACCTGGGGAGACTAAACAGCTGTCCGTAGTAGCCTCGCAGTAGTTCTTCTGTCCTGTGAACCAGCAGCTTTCCAGAGATGGGATGTGTAGCTCATCCATCCTCCACCCAGACACACCTAGCTAGACATGGTCACTAAACTTACTGCCTGTTGAGGACTAGTGCCTACAGAGCAGCAAAACAGAACAGCAAAACATGAAGCCCCAGAAGTTACACCTACTCATCAGCTATTTAAAAGAAAAAAAAATTCTGAGGGGCACCTGGCAGAAGTGAGCAAGTATTGGCAGCTGTGTGCACGTGCAGAGGATGGGTTCATGACGCTGCTAGATGCAAAAGAGCCAAGAGGGATTTGGGAGGGCTTCAGCGATGTGTCCCAGGGTGCTTGGTGTGGCAAAGTGGTTTTTGATCTTCTCATGGCACCCACTACTGCACATCGTGCCAGTGGGCAAATTTTAAAGTACTAGGGCATCGGAAGTGTTTTACAACAAGACGAGAGTGGCTTTCTGAAGATGACTTTTGTCTCTGGTGTGTGGAAGTTATTGCAATGAGTGTGTCAGAGATGTGCATATAAACCTTTGTGGATCCTGTGAGGTAGCCTCCCTTCCCACACCACGCAGCTCCCAGGGATTTTGGAGCTTTGCCACGTGGGGACTGAGGCGGTTTTAACCCCACTGAGCACATGTTAGCAAACACGACTCCTAATCCACTCAATCTCCTGCCGTGTCCGCATCTCAGACCTTGCAGGGAGTCCCTCGAGGCCCTAAGCACAAAAGGTGCACCGAGTGGGATCCCTGCTGTGAAAGGAGGCCCAAAGTGATGCCCTGATTCAGGGGTCGGGCAGGAGGGAAGCTTCTCCGTCCTTCTGCATGCTGTCTGCCCGAGCAGTGCTGAGGCTTTCCCTCTCTCTGATTCTTCATAGAGCTTCCAAGCGTGTCACAGCCTGGAGAAGCCCCCCACGGCAGGAAATACTCCTTTTTTCCAGTGCACCGAGGTACTGAGCAGTCTTGCGGGGATGCCTAAGTGAGAGATAAGTCCTGGAAACGTGGAGCATGCAAGTTGTGTTTGGAAGAGCAGAGGGCAGAGGAAGGGGAGGTGGTGCCTGTGTGGGAGAAAGGGCAAAGGGAGAGAGCCAGGTTCAGGTGTCTCCTTGGCCACAGGCAGACTCAGAGGAGCCCGCTCTGCCTGCTGGCCAGCACAGTTTGGGGTAGCACTGGTTCAGACTTTCACCGGCCAGTGGGCTCTTGCCCATGAGAAGTGTCGATGAACTTTCTTGTCCACCGGTGCCAAGAGGCCAGAATTAGTGACAGTAACAACACGGGATGTAAAATTGCCTGGGAATCCCAACCACACACTGAGATTATCAGTCCTGCAGAACCCAGGGATGTATGGGATTGTCTCCTTTCCTCCAGGTCTTGGTGGTGACAAAGATGCCGAGGCTGCAGCTCCTAAAGGCCGACAAAAGCAGCGTTTGGTCCTGAGTGCCGCAGTCTTGGGTTTCGTACTGTTTGTCGTCCTGCTGATGTGTATAGTTACTTTCTGGCTGAGGAAGAGAAAGCAGTGAGTTGTTCTTTTCCGACGTTCTTTCTATTTTCTGTGTTTTAGCAACAAAGCATGTGTAGGGATAGTGTTGTGGAGTGCCTGGTGAGCTGTTGAGAGGACTCTGTTGAGACGTCTGCTGTTAGCTTTCCTAAGCAGACTCTTCCTTCCTAGCAGTGAGTGCTCTTTCCTGAAAGCCATTCTCGTTGTTGCAGAGAAGCGGTACCAGCTAACCCTGCCGCTGCCTCCAACAGAGGGGAGTCAAGCACAGAGGAAGGCAGAGCAAAACCAGGGAGTGACAGAGAAAAGGATGAGCTCACCCTAGAAAATGAAAATCTGAACAACAGCTCCAGTCGCCTTCCGGTGAACTTTGCAACAGAGCTTTCCCAGTTATTTAATGCCACAAATTCAGAAAGTTCATTTCAGCCTACATGCCAGAACACCTCAGATGGTGATTATGACTCTTCCTCAGATATCTGCATTCCCCGGGATTTACCCCAAGCCGATCATTCCAAGTGCGTGTGCTTTCATTACCAACAGGGATATTGTACTTCAGATGCATATTCCGAATAGAATAATAAAAATGGTGGGCTAGAATGGTGCGAGTCCTTGGCTGTTTTGGTCCTCTGTGTCTGGGTGTAATGCGCAGCGCTTACGGCAGGGTTGGATGAGGGAGAGGAGCTGTCAGGGAGTTGCCCTCCCTCAGGGGCTGCCCTCGGTGCCATCATCAATGTAGTTTCCCAGCTTGGGCTGTCATTAAGGTTTCATTCATCCGAATGGGGGAGCGTGGATGAGACATGGCATGCAAATGGTTATCCGTGAACTCACTGGGAGTGCTGCACTGAATCCTGGTGGATTTGGGGACTGAGAGGGGAAGGAGGTGCTGTGAAGGATGGCTGTGCAGCTCTGAGCAATGAGTTAGAGGAGTGCTAAAGTGAGACCAGAGGCTGCTGGGGGTTCGCGCAATGGTCCTCTGTGCGCAGAAACTGAATGTCTTCAAGTAGAGAAAAGGGAGAGGGGGCTGGTTGGGCAAGAGAGCAAAAAGGACTGTGATAGGAAGAACAGTACTGGCCTTAAAAATGGCACAAAGACGCACAGAAATGGCATTGCTCTGCTCCCAAACACTCAAACCATGAATACGAGCGGTAAGGCAGAAAAGAGAATACAGCTGTATTTGGAGGAAAGCCCAGGATCCTATGTGCTCTCTCTGAACGGGGCCCAGGTAGACTCTTACCTTTCCAGAGGATCACAGGCAAACAGTTGCCACCTCTGAAAACATGTCACCCCTATTGCCAGCTTGCAGGAGAGGGCGAGGAGTAAAGGCCCTTGTAGGATCCAATAGGAAGGCCATGGCAGGAAGGTGCAGCCCCAGCACCTGCAGTGTCCCTGGGGAAGCTCACAGAGCCCTGAGAAACCTGGTGAGGGAAGGGCATAGGCGAGGAAAGGCAAGCAGTGAGATTTGCGCATGTTTCTTAGGGGGCCCAGCAACCCTTTGCCTCTGGGATCGGAAGAACCAGCTCCTCCCTCTTCCCTGCATGTTCATCAAGTGCTGCAGGATTTGCTCTGTGCGCTGCACTAAGGGACAGGCATTCAAGCGGCAGTTTCATTTTCCTCTCACGAGGCTCAGCCAAGCAAGGCCTAGGAACACACCACTCCCGAGAGCAGCAGGAGGCCTCCAGAAACACAGAAGCCAAAGCCTAATTCTGCCACAGGCTCCTGGAGAGGCGGGGGAAAATCCCACCTCCTCAGTGGCTGGTTGAGAAACACCCCTGATGCCAGAGAGAGAGACATGACAGAGGCTGCCCAGGGAGGGACTGGCCATTAATTTACAGGCAAGAAGCGGAGAAGCAGATCTGATGGTGCAAATGGCCTGACAGAAGTGCTGCAAAGTGCTGTGCGCATGCTGAGCAGGTGCTGAGTTGCCACTCTAATGCTCTGAGATCACTGTGCCCAGACAAGGTGCAATGCAAAGAGGGATGAGAAAGGGCTGAAAGCAGCCCCAAGAGCTCCAGGTCAAGCGCAGTATTAGTATCATTCAAAATGTCGCTGGCAGGATTTATTACTGCAGGCAACAGCTCCCAGAGAAGGTAAAAGGCCTGCTCTGTTGGGGGCATTGTGCAGGGAGGTTCTGAAGAAGGTTATGATTCACAAGGCACCCCCAATTTCTCCCGCATGAAGGTCCAGAGGTGAGCTCTGGGGAGGGTTTTGCTTTCCGGTGGACCTGGGCTCAACTCCCAAAAGGCTGCTGTGGCACATACGGCTGTGAGCCTCCTCTCTTTCTTTCTGGCATGCTAGGAGCTGATTGCACTGGGGAATGGGAACTTTGGAATGAGAGGTACAGGACAATGGGAGAAGAAGGCCCCTCAAAGAAGGCACTCTGTGCACGACACCCCAGCAGCTCCCCCATCGCCCCTTTCTGGGTCCTCCGAAATAAGCAGGAGGTCCTGAAAAAAAAGGAGTCTCTCTGCATGTCCTTAACAGCAATGACTTGCAAAGGCTAGGAAAACAAATGGAATGCAGTGGGAATGTGCTTTTTCTCACCAGATTACACCAAAACGTGCCTATTGCTTTCCCTGTGGGGAGAAGACGGACACTTGAATGAAGAGACTGTCCCCTCTGGCAGGGGAACAAGCGCTTGGTCTGCCATGGGAAGACTAAACAGCTGTCCGTAGCACTCTCGCAGTAGTTCTCCTCTACTGTGAACGAGCAGCTTTCCAGAGACGGGATGTGTAGCTCATCCATCCTCCACCCAGACACACCTAGCTAGACACGGTCACTAAACTTATTGCCTGTTGAGGACTAGTGCCTACAGACTACTGAACAGAGCAGCAAAACATGAAGCCCCAGAAGTTACACCTACTCATCAGCCATTTAGAAGGAAAAAAAAAATTCTGAGGGGCACCTGGCAGAAGTGAGCAAGTTTTGGCAGCTGTGTGCACATGCAGAGCATGGGTTCTTGACGTGCTTTCCTCCTCCTGCTCGCCTCTTCCTCTTGGGATGCACTTACACCCCTTAGCCCTACAGAGAGACCAAAGGAGGAAGAGCGGCATCATCATATGATGCAAGAGACTCGCTGGGCCCACAGAGGCCCCTGGCTAAACCACCATGTTCACACAAGCCAAGCATCGCCAGAGCGAGCCAAACACGAAGCCTCTGCTATTGCAGCTCTCAGTCCACGAAGCCTCTGCTACTGCAGCTCTCAGTCCACTCAGCACCTGTGCAGCACATGAGACTATTCAAGGTGTGTTAATGAGCTTTACAAAGCCTTTACAAGGGCAAGTTGCAGGACTTGTTTGCACATTCTTCATAGGAAGAGAGCAATCTGAGGGTAACCCAGCAGGTGAGTCTCACTCCAGCACCATACTTCCCACGGACAAGCAGTAGGGATACATAACACAGGACTGTTGAACTGAAATGGTTTTAGACGGAGTTTGAGCAGCTGTTCTGAGAAAGCCCCGAGGCGAAGTTGGAGGGCAAGTGTGACAGGACTGGGGCATTTGTGACTCCGTCTCTGCTGCTCACCTACAGAAGAGGATGTCTCTGTTGCAGAAGGGTAGTGCCAAGATAACCGTCAATGGCCTAACTCTCTGGTATGCAGATAGTAAATGTTCTGGAAGTAGGCAGATGTCTGGGGAGAGGAAGTCCTCTCTCTGGACAGCTGCCAAAGTGACTGCACCACTGTAGGCGAGCACTGAGACTGCTACAGAAGCAATTCTGTGCTTTCATGCAAGGCAGCACATGTCTTTGCCCACACACTCCCCTTTCTCGGGGGCACACACCCAGAGAAGCCACGCTGGCCTCCTTCAGCCAGCAAGAGCCACAAGGGCCTGGCCAGCATCCTAAACACCCGTGCTGTTGAACATGCAGCCAAAACAGAAGGTGGTGAACAACAGAGCTGTTATCTGCAAACAGCTGCTCCACGGCAAAGCAGAAGAAATGCCTCCCGGCATGGGGAAATAGGAACGCAGACCAAACTGCCTTCGAGGAAAAAACAAGTCCCTAACAATGGGAGATGGTTCCTGCTTGAAAACTCTGGGACGAGGAAAATTGGTTACCTGCTCCCTCGCCTCAAAGGAGTCCGCAAGGCAGAACACCCAAAAACACTGGCTTGGAGTCAGTGAAGCACTCATTGGGGACAGAGAAATGACAGGAGAGGAAATGGCATTTCCCAGGAAGAGGAAGGAAATGGAGTCATGCCATGAAGTCCCACAGACCAGCCCTGTGAATCACAGCAGACTCCACAAGAGCCTCTTTCCCAGCCCCCTCCAGAGGCAGAGGCGTTCTTTGCCTCCTCAGGTCTAACAAAGCCCACAGCAAAGTACCTCAGAGCTGAAGAGCAGCCTTGGACTCTGCAAAGAAGGAAGCAACAAGCTCTGAGAAGAAACAAATACTGTGCCAGTGCCTGCATGTCCAGGCTTTCTTCCAAAGCCACCTCCTTGCCATTGGAAACTTTGGTCCTGCAGGAAGAGACGTACTTGCACCTCGGGCATATTAAACTCGTGTCCAGGAGGACAATTCACATCAGAGCCTGGGAACCGACAGAACCCCCCTGCATGCTAGTTACATCCAGGCTTGCACAACGGAGCCCTTCATGCTCCTCTGATGTCACTGTAGGAGCCGGGGGACACACGAGCCAAAACATGAGTAAAGACAGAAATGCCGTTTGCAGAAAGCTGCCTCCCTGCCTGTGCACATTCTTCTGGGCCACTGACTCCTTCCTCGCGGACCTTCCCTGCCTCCCCTGCACCCAAGCTTTTGCAGCTCGGAAATCACTCGACATCACCTTGAATGGACAGGAGGAAATGGAATCCATGGACTTGGAACAGAGGAGCTTGTGCTTGAGACACAGGGTCAGTGCTTCTGCTGGGAAATGCAGGGGGAGGTGGCTGGGCAGACTCAGCTCTGCTGCTCCACCACAGCCCATGAATCCCAAACCTACCAGAAGACATGAAGAATGGAGGAAACTCCCTGCCCTTCCGTTCTCTTTCCTGCCCTTCCCAAAGGTGCTGTTGCCCTGATCACCCGGGCCGCCAACACTCACCTCTCTCTCAGAGAGACACGTCCAGGCCAATACCTTCTTGCTAAGACTACAAGCCATCACTTGACTAAACCGCAACTGTCCCAGCTCTTCAAAGCACACACTGCTATGAAAACTACGCTCGCCGGCCACCATAACAGGGTCCGACCATAGGTTGCCGCTGAGAAGTTCGGAGCCAAATCAAAGCAAATTCAATACAATTTAATGATGGACGTGCAGGAATTACAGCTCAAGCTGGCTGCCTCCCAAGAGGCACCCTGAACTAAGAAATCCCTGGGCAATTATACCCTCACAATCTAAGCTCCCCACCCCTCATGCAAAGCTTCAGACCAATCATCATATTTGGTTCTGGGGACTTCCTGTTCTTCAGTGGGTCCCACTGCTGTCTCTAGGCAGCCTGGCTTTCCTGATCTTTACTGTGGCAGCTTCTGCTGATGGACTTACCTTCCTCGTAAGCTTCCTTATCTTTCCACCTTGAACTGGTCCTGGGGCCCTTCCTTACTGGGCTAGATAAAAGTTCCTCATGTTATCTGAGAGCAGCCTAAGGCTTCAGCAAATTTAGCTACTCATGCTAAGCAAGGTTTATATAAGTTGTGCTAAGTGGTTACCTCTAGACAGTTCCAGCTCAATATTTTTTAACAGTCTTCCCTTTGTTTCTATTAAGCATCCCTGCTAATACTTTAGACAGAGTTCTCAAAGGCTTTCAAGGCATGCTGTCACTTTCCATAATCTAATGTACAATATGATCATAAGTAATAGGCATAACATGGTTAAACTTAACACAACTACTCCTGGGCGCAACAGGTGAGTATGAATCCCTGTTGCAGTTGGTGACATCCCAGAAGAGTTTCCCACCCATGATGTGCTCTGTCCTGCTTCACCCTTTCCAAGATGTCCTGTATCTCTTCCGTATCATGATGAGCGGTGACTAGAATTTTCTGTCCATTGTTTTGGATGCGTTCTGGCAGTTGACGCAGGTCATCATGTTGCAGCAGTTTCTCCACCAATGTAAGATTCATCCCGCTGGGGGTAGGCAGTCAATCTTACTTAACTCAATGTGCAATTAGATTGTAACAGTGGATAAGATGTACCAGGAGCTGTATAATTAAAGTCGCATCGCATAATTTTGGTAAAGTTACCAACACAAATATTTGAGTGATTACTTGTATTTACAGCAATGTTCTCTATGAATATAAGACTACAAAGGATTCTCATACATACACAGCCTTTCCCAATATATACAAGTACAGTTCATCACCAAAATAAGAACATAGTATGACAGTATAGGGCCTGTCCCATTTAGGTTCTAACTGGGATTTTCCTAAAAATACTTTAACTAAAACTTCATCCCCAGGCTGTATACTAGGCACTTGTATTTCAGGTGATGTGGATTGATACCACTGAGCGTATTTTTTAAGATTTTTCAAACCCCTTTTTGCATACTTAGAACACACTGGCTTAGTCGTTCCTCTCTGTCTAACAGGCTGCTCTTAGCTGGAATAGAAGTCCCTCGTGTAGCTAAAGGTCTCCCACAGAGAATTTCTGCTGGTGGTAGTCCTAGAGGTAGTTGTGGAGCATTTCATACGTCCCACAGAGCTAAGTTTAGGGCTTCTGGCCATTTTAGGCCACTGCGTGTGCATACCTTTGCGATTTTTTCTTGTAATGTCCTCTTCATTCTTTTGACCTCTCCTGAAGACTGTGGGTGGTAGGGAGTAGGTAGGTTTCTCTCTATTCCTAGGAATTTATATAACTGATTGACTATGTCTGCCGTAGAATGAGCGCCCCTGTCTGAATCAATGGCTTCTGGAACCCCATACCTGCGTATGATTTCTTTCAGTAAGGCTTTTACTCCTCCCCCTGCGTCGGCCTTTCTTGTTGGGAAAGCTTCTACCCAGCCTGATAACTGATCTACCATCACTAACAAGTGTTTGTACCCATCGGTGGAAGGCATAGCTGCGTAATCTATTGGTAGCCTTTGAAAAGGGAAGCAGGCCCACGGTCGTCCCCCTAACTCTGAGCTTGGTTTGTTGCTTGAGAACTTTTGGCAGGCTGGGCAGCTATTGCTTCTTCTTTTTGCAGCCACGTAAATTCCTGCACTGGCCAGGACCTTCTGTACTTGCTTAGCTACCGCCTCTGCTCCCCCATGAGCTTTCTTGTGAAACCACCTAGCTATAGGAATTACTTTTTTTCTTTTCTTTTTTTTGGTAGAATTGGTTTTCCTCCAATTGTCCATATTCCATCATCATTTTGCTCTGCTTCCCACTATTCCTATTGTTTCTTCTCTTCCACGGAGCAGGCCTTTTCATACATGGTTCTGGGGTATATTACATTTGGCCATTCACTTTGGTTCATCATTGGAACTGCCACCATACGTCCTCTCAGAGGTTGTTGGGCTGCAGCCTTCGCAGTGGCGTCAGCTAAAGCATTTCCTTTACTGATTTCTGTAGTGTCTTTAGGATGGGCTGGGCAGTGTATTACAGCAATTTCTTTGGGCCTTTGGACTGCTTCCAGCCAATTACATATTTCTTCTCCACTAGCTGTTTTCTTTCCTGATGACATTTAAAAAAATCCTCGTTCTTTTCAAAAGGCATATCGAGAGTTATCATTTTAAAGGATCCATACATCCTTTCTGGATTTTCTCGGTATGACCCAGCAGACTCCTTCCAATTCATTAAATCTGGAGTTGAAAAAGGCACCTTCACATCTACAGGCGGTCCCTCTGGTCCCACTGCTTGACGCAGCGGGGCCTGAATCACAGCGTTTTGCTGAGCCCGAGTAGCCCGAGTTCTGCCTGCAGTCGGGCTAAATGCCTCACTTCCCTCATCTCTGCCATCGACACTACCTTGATCTCTTTCCGGAGAGACCAATAGCTGTGCATCCTCTTCCTCATCGCCCACTTTTAAACAACTTTTCCCAATGCTACCAGCAGAGCAACACCGAGGCACTTACTCTTTGTCTTCCATCATCATTAACACATTTCAGTCAGAGACCAACAGCTTACATTTTTTTCTTGTTCCATGATCGCTTCTCAAAGAGAAAAACAAATCGACCTAGGGGACCTCATCGCATTTCTTCTGTCTTCTGCAAAACAACGTACGTTGCAAAATTGTATTATAGTTCAGCGTTCCCATTTCTGGCCATTTTTTCTCATCCTCCAGTTTCAGAGGTGCGCAAGCCTGGGGGCTCGGTGGTTTCCCACAAATCAAGCACACCCCCCTGCCTTTTCAAGTAGCATTTATACAAACACACTGCAAGGTTTGCAACTTTCCCTTTTACACTGATTGGGTAGTAATTTACAGACAATTATAATACTGCTTACACACCATTTTACCACTACGCATGCTCCGGGGAGGGGTCTTCACCCGGGTGGTGCAGGGCTTTTTGACCTGTGGGCGTGATTTTTTGTATTACATGGAGGACAGGTCAGTTAGGGATACATGAACTCTTTTGCCAAACTGGCAATACATAGCTAGAAATAAAACATTTTGATGTAATGTTTCTTTAGGGCTTTAGCAGTTCCAGGATGTCCTGGGTTAAAGAATGCTGCTTCTCCGAAAAGAGAGAGTGCGCTTCTCCTAATCTGCCTCCTTTAAAGAGCAGGAACCTTCTTCCTGAGCTTCCAGGGTTGTCTTGTAAGAGGAGCACTCGGGGCAAGGCCCAGGCCCAGGCCCAGGAGAGCTCTGCTTGCTTCGGGTGCTGCGCAAAGCCCAAGGAGGCCTGAAATGTTGGTCCCAAAGCAAAGGGGACAGAAGGAGTGGTGCCAGCAAGAATGGAGGACTCTGAATCCCAGCTGGACGGGGGCTGAGAGATGGGGCACAGGCTTGGCACTGGAGCCCCCCCACTTGTCAGCAGCTGCCCCTGGGCCAGCTCCAGAAGGGCAGAGCTGCAGCTGGGGCTGGGGCTGGAGCAGAGCGGCGGCAGCGGGGGCGGGAAGGAGAGCAGCGAGCGAGGCCGGATCCGGCAGGCGCTGGCGCGGAGCTGCCGAGCAGCGAGGCGAGCGCAGGGCCGCGAGCGTGTGGGCAGAGAGCCGGGCTGCCCCCGAGGGGCTCCTCGAGGGCGGCGGCAGCACCCCCGGCCGCCAGCATGCCCGGGCTGCCCGCACAGGGCGGCGGCGGCGCGCGGAGGGAGCGCGGGCCGCGGCGGGGGTGCGCGGCCCCCTGCGCCCCCGCGGAGGCGCGCGGAGGGCGCCCCTGAGCTCACAGAGGGGCCGCGCGCTGCGCTGCGCTGCGCGGTGTTGCGTTGTGCTGCGTTGTGCTGCGGGGCAGTGCGGTGTTTTGCGCTGCGCTGCGTTGGGCTGCGGGGCGGTGCAGTGCGTTGTGCCGCGCCGCGTTCCGCAGACGCCGCTCCGCGCGCGTTGCTCGAGGGCGCCGGCGGCGGGCGGCTGCTGGCGGCGGGCAGCATGGTGCGAGCGCGGGGGGCGTCCGGCCCCGGGTGCCGCCTGCTGCTGCTGCTCGGCCTCCTGGCGGCCCTGCGTGCCCGGGACAGCCGGGCTGCTCCGCGGGCAGCGCCGGGCCCAGGTAGGGCGGGCGGGCGGGCGGGCGGCGACGGAGGCAGCCTGGGGGCCGCGGGGCCGGCTGGCGAGCGGCCGGGGCGGCGGGAGGCGGCGGCCGGGGCCAGGAGCCGGGAGCCGGGAGCGGCTCGGCGAGGCTTGTGGGGCCGCGGGGAGGGGGGTGCGCTGGGGGGCGCCGGGGTCTGGGGGCGAGAGCTGTGCCTGGAGCAGCGCCTGGCGCTGGGTGACGGGAGCTGTTGTCCCCGCGGGTGGTTGCAGCGGTGGCTGCTGGTGATGCTGGTGCTTGGCCGGATGCAGGACCGAAGGCTTGGGAAGATGCTGGAGGTGAGTCCTCGGGGGACCTGACCTTCCCTTCCCTTCCCTGGCAAGACCAGAAGCATGCCTTTCCTGCCGCCGCTTTGGCCTTTCGGTGGCCGGGGAGCTCTTGTGCCCGCGCAGGGTAAACGATCTTTCGTGTCATCTGGTGCTGAGAGTTGCCCCTTTGCAGAGTGCTGTCCGTTAGAGAGCTCCCTGCAAGAAGGTGCTGAGGGCCTGTGTGTTTGTCCTGGGGGTGCTTGGGGCCTGTGGTATAGCGCCTGGATGCAGGATTGGGAGAGCTGCCAGATCCCAGCCAACAGGTCCCCCCCGGCTCCTCTGCACTTGTGAGGCTCTCGACCCACATGTGTGACCTGGGGAAGGCTTCCGAGATCTGCACTGGGAGCTTTGGCGCGCAAAGCACTTGCCGAGTCCCCCGAGCCTGTGCTGCTTCCAGTGCCTGCTGCAAAGCCAGGGGACATGATGGGGTTGAGCCTACAGCTTGTGTGAAGTCCAGGGCACCCTTTCCCCCAGCAGCTCCATGCCCGCTGAGATTTATGCCCCTATGGTGGCACTGCAGGCACCTGCTAAGTGCTCGCCAGATGCACCTGAGTGGAAGTGTGGTGTAATTTTATGCTCCCTGTCGTTCACCACCATTCGAATCAGAAGAAGAGTGTGGAAATATGTACTGAGAACTGCTATGTGAACCCATGTGTGTTTGGTTACAGATGAGGCTGTGGTTGAAGGTTATCCCAGTTCTCGCCTGGATCCCGTTGTTGAGGCTCGGGGTCTTCCCAGGCGTACGTAGTCACCTTTTCCTTACCTGCAAGAATAAGAACGTCCTTTGTAGTATGTAGTTCGTGTGCAACTGTACATGGTGCTTCCTCTTCAGGTGGTCCAAGAGTTGCTGAGCCTCGCAGGGGTGCCAGGGGTAAGTTGTGAGCATTCCTTTACTTTGAGAGCTGCCAGGTGCCAGGCAAAAGGTGACACCTGTCACCTTTGAGACTCTTGACCTGCAAATATGTCCCATGTCATTGCCTGGCCCCCCTTCCATTCAGTGCAACTGCTGTGTGGAGAAGGAAACCTTGTCACCAATGCGTTCGGTTTGTGCTCTGCCTATAGGCGATGGTTACCGAACTTTTCGGCAGTATCCAGTTCTCGTGCCTCGGGAGGATCCCTGGGGTAAGTAGTCAAGCTTTATTCACTTGACAGAATAAGCTTTTACCTTTGAAAATGTTCTTCATATGGCAGAGACCTGAGTAAGTCCTTGGCTGCTGCTCAGACACTCCCAAGAGTAGAGTGGGACTTGGGAGGCCGTCAGCTATCTGCCGCGGTGTGCTTTTCCTTGGGAAGGCTTTGTGCTGCTCGCAGTGCCTACTGCAAAGGCCACAGGCTTGTTGGGGTGGAGTTACAGCTTGCGTGAACTCCAGGGCATCCTTTCCCCCAGCAGCTCTGTGCAGGCTTCAGTTTGTACCCGTACAAATCTGCAGAAGTATATGGCAACATATATATATAACAGGAACTGTTCCCATGTGTTTGGTTGAAGCTGTGGCCGTAGCGGATGGAGATCCCTCTTCTGCTCTGGAGCCTGGACTGGTGACTCCGGGACATCGTGGAGGTGAGCAGTCAGCAGATATTCAGCTGAAAAAATAAGCATTTCTTTTCTCGCTTTGTTGTGCCCTCCGGATGATGCCAAGGTCTGCAACAGCCGTGCCCTGCTGGCAGGCCAGAGAAACAGTTAGGGGTAGCGCTGGTTGAGTCTTGCACTGGCCAGTGGGCTTCTGTGCATGAGGAATGTAAACAACCCTTGTTGTCCTCCGGTGCTAAAGGTTCCCAGTTTGTAGAGTTCTGGCTTCCTTGGTGTACGTTAGAGACCTCCCCAGAAGAAAGCACCAAGGGGCTGCGTGTTTGTCCTGGGGGTGCTTGCGGGGTGTTGGATAGTGCGTTGACGGAGGATTTGGAGAGGCGCCAGGTCCCAGGCAGCAAGTGTCCCTGGCCCTCCTGCAGCTGGGAGACTCTCAACCTGCGTGCGTGTCCCCATTCCCCTTCCCGTCACTGCAATTCACTTCTGCAGAAGAGTGTGGCAACCTGTAATGAAAACTTGTCTGTGTTTGCTTACAGGTGTTCCTGTAGGCAGTGGCCTCCCAGCTTCTCATCCGGATGCCATTGTTGTGCCTCAGGGGCATGCCAGGGGTAAGTGGTCAGGATTGATTCCCTTCCAGGAATGAGCAGGATTTTTCACTATTTGATTCGTGGGCCATGTAGCTTACGTCCTTGGCCGACGCTGCTAGATGCAAAAGAGCCAAGAGGGATTTGGGAGGGCTTCAGCAATGTGTCCCAGGGTGCTTGGTGTGGCAAAGTGGTTTTTGATCTTCTCTTGGCGCCCACTACTGCACATCGTGCCAGTGGGCAAATTTTAAAGTACTAGGGCATCGGAAGTGTTCTACAGCAAGGCGAGAGCGGCTTTCTGAAGATGACTTTTGTCTCTGGTGTGTGGAAGTTATTGCAATGAGTGTGTCAGAGGTGTGCATATAAACCTTTGTGGATCCTGTGAGGTAGCCTCCCTTCCCACACCACGCAGCTCCCAGGGATTTTGGAGCTTTGCCACGTGGGGACTGAGGCGGTTTTAACCCCACTGAGCACATGTTAGCAAACACGACTCCTAATCCACTCAATCTCCTGCCGTGTCCGCATCTCAGACCTTGCAGGGAGTCCCTCGAGGCCCTAAGCACAAAAGGTGCACCGAGTGGGATCCCTGCTGTGAAAGGAGGCCCAAAGTGATGCCCTGATTCAGGGGTCGGGCAGGAGGGAAGCTTCTCCGTCCTTCTGCATGCTGTCTGCCCGAGCAGTGCTGAGGCTTTCCCTCTCTCTGATTCTTCATAGAGCTTCCAAGCGTGTCACAGCCTGGAGAAGCCCCCCACGGCAGGAAATACTCCTTTTTTCCAGTGCACCGAGGTACTGAGCAGTCTTGCGGGGATGCCTAAGTGAGAGATAAGTCCTGGAAACGTGGAGCATGCGAGTTGTGTTTGGAAGAGCAGAGGGCAGAGGAAGGGGAGGTGGTGCCTGTGTGGGAGAAAGGGCAAAGGGAGAGAGCCAGGTTCAGGTGTCTCCTTGGCCACAGGCAGACTCAGAGGAGCCCGCTCTGCCTGCTGGCCAGCACAGTTTGGGGTAGCACTGGTTCAGACTTTCACCGGCCAGTGGGCTCTTGCCCATGAGAAGTGTCGATGAACTTTCTTGTCCACCGGTGCCAAGAGGCCAGAATTAGTGACAGTAACAACACGGGATGTAAAATTGCCTGGGAATCCCAACCACACACTGAGATTATCAGTCCTGCAGAACCCAGGGATGTATGGGATTGTCTCCTTTCCTCCAGGTCTTGGTGGTGGCAAAGATGCCGAGGCTGCAGCTCCTAAAGGCCGACAAAAGCAGCGTTTGGTCCTGAGTGCCGCAGTCTTGGGTTCCGTACTGTTTGTCGTCCTGCTGATGTGTATAGTTACTTTCTGGCTGAGGAAGAGAAAGCAGTGAGTTGTTCTTTTCCGACGTTCTTTCTATTTTCTGTGTTTTAGCAACAAAGCATGTGTAGGGATAGTGTTGTGGAGTGCCTGGTGAGCTGTTGAGAGGACTCTGTTGAGACGTCTGCTGTTAGCTTTCCTAAGCAGACTCTTCCTTCCTAGCAGTGAGTGCTCTTTCCTGAAAGCCATTCTCGTTGTTGCAGAGAAGCGGTACCAGCTAACCCTGCCGCTGCCTCCAACAGAGGGGAGTCAAGCACAGAGGAAGGCAGAGCAAAACCAGGGAGTGACAGAGAAAAGGATGAGCTCACCCTAGAAAATGAAAATCTGAACAACAGCTCCAGTCGCCTTCCGGTGAACTTTGCAACAGAGCTTTCCCAGTTATTTAATGCCACAAATTCAGAAAGTTCATTTCAGCCTACATGCCAGAACACCTCAGATGGTGATTATGACTCTTCCTCAGATATCTGCATTCCCCGGGATTTACCCCAAGCCGATCATTCCAAGTGCGTGTGCTTTCATTACCAACAGGGATATTGTACTTCAGATGCATATTCCGAATAGAATAATAAAAATGGTGGGCTAGAATGGTGCGAGTCCTTGGCTGTTTTGGTCCTCTGTGTCTGGGTGTAATGCGCAGCGCTTACGGCAGGGTTGGATGAGGGAGAGGAGCTGTCAGGGAGTTGCCCTCCCTCAGGGGCTGCCCTCGGTGCCATCATCAATGTAGTTTCCCAGCTTGGGCTGTCATTAAGGTTTCATTCATCCGAATGGGGGAGCGTGGATGAGACATGGCACGCAAATGGTTATCCGTGAACTCACTGGGAGTGCTGCACTGAATCCTGGTGGATTTGGGGACTGAGAGGGGAAGGAGGTGCTGTGAAGGATGGCTGTGCAGCTCTGAGCAATGAGTTAGAGGAGTGCTAAAGTGAGACCAGAGGCTGCTGGGGGTTCGCGCAATGGTCCTCTGTGCGCAGAAGCTGAATGTCTTCAAGTAGAGAAAAGGGAGAGGGGGCTGGTTGGGCAAGAGAGCAAAAAGGACTGTGATAGGAAGAACAGTACTGGCCTTAAAAATGGCACAAAGACGCACAGAAATGGCATTGCTCTGCTCCCAAACACTCAAACCATGAATACAAGCGGTAAGGCAGAAAAGAGAATACAGCTGTATTTGGAGGAAAGCCCAGGATCCTATGTGCTCTCTCTGAACGGGGCCCAGGTAGACTCTTACCTTTCCAGAGGATCACAGGCAAACAGTTGCCACCTCTGAAAACATGTCACCCCTATTGCCAGCTTGCAGGAGAGGGCGAGGAGTAAAGGCCCTTGTAGGATCCAATAGGAAGGCCATGGCAGGAAGGTGCAGCCCCAGCACCTGCAGTGTCCCTGAGAAACCTGGTGAGGGAAGGGCATAGGCGAGGAAAGGCAAGCAGTGAGATTTGCGCATGTTTCTTAGGGGGCCCAGCAACCCTTTGCCTCTGGGATCGGAAGAACCAGCTCCTCCCTCTTCCCTGCATGTTCATCAAGTGCTGCAGGATTTGCTCTGTGCGCTGCACTAAGGGACAGGCATTCAAGCGGCAGTTTCATTTTCCTCTCACGAGGCTCAGCCAAGCAAGGCCTAGGAACACACCACTCCCGAGAGCAGCAGGAGGCCTCCAGAAACACAGAAGCCAAAGCCTAATTCTGCCACAGGCTCCTGGAGAGGCGGGGGAAAATCCCACCTCCTCAGTGGCTGGTTGAGAAACACCCCTGATGCCAGAGAGAGAGACATGACAGAGGCTGCCCAGGGAGGGACTGGCCATTAATTTACAGGCAAGAAGCGGAGAAGCAGATCTGATGGTGCAAATGGCCTGACAGAAGTGCTGCAAAGTGCTGTGCGCATGCTGAGCAGGTGCTGAGTTGCCACTCTAATGCTCTGAGATCACTGTGCCCAGACAAGGTGCAATGCAAAGAGGGATGAGAAAGGGCTGAAAGCAGCCCCAAGAGCTCCAGGTCAAGCGCAGTATTAGTATCATTCAAAATGTCGCTGGCAGGATTTATTACTGCAGGCAACAGCTCCCAGAGAAGGTAAAAGGCCTGCTCTGTTGGGGGCATTGTGCAGGGAGGTTCTGAAGAAGGTTATGATTCACAAGGCACCCCCAATTTCTCCCGCATGAAGGTCCAGAGGTGAGCTCTGGGGAGGGTTTTGCTTTCCGGTGGACCTGGGCTCAACTCCCAAAAGGCTGCTGTGGCACATACGGCTGTGAGCCTCCTCTCTTTCTTTCTGGCATGCTAGGAGCTGATTGCACTGGGGAATGGGAACTTTGGAATGAGAGGTACAGGACAATGGGAGAAGAAGGCCCCTCAAAGAAGGCACTCTGTGCACGACACCCCAGCAGCTCCCCCATCGCCCCTTTCTGGGTCCTCCGAAATAAGCAGGAGGTCCTGAAAAAAAAGGAGTCTCTCTGCATGTCCTTAACAGCAATGACTTGCAAAGGCTAGGAAAACAAATGGAATGCAGTGGGAATGTGCTTTTTCTCACCAGATTACACCAAAACGTGCCTATTGCTTTCCCTGTGGGGAGAAGACGGACACTTGAATGAAGAGACTGTCCCCTCTGGCAGGGGAACAAGCGCTTGGTCTCCCATGGGAAGACTAAACAGCTGTCCGTAGCAGTCTCGCAGTAGTTCTCCTCTACTGTGAACGAGCAGCTTTCCAGAGACGGGATGTGTAGCTCATCCATCCTCCACCCAGACACACCTAGCTAGACACGGTCACTAAACTTATTGCCTGTTGAGGACTAGTGCCTACAGACTACTGAACAGAGCAGCAAAACATGAAGCCCCAGAAGTTACACCTACTCATCAGCCATTTAGAAGGAAAAAAAAAATTCTGAGGGGCACCTGGCAGAAGTGAGCAAGTTTTGGCAGCTGTGTGCACATGCAGAGCATGGGTTCTTGACGTGCTTTCCTCCTCCTGCTCGCCTCTTCCTCTTGGGATGCACTTACACCCCTTAGCCCTACAGAGAGACCAAAGGAGGAAGAGCGGCAGCATCATATGATGCAAGAGACTCGCTGGGCCCACAGAGGCCCCTGGCTAAACCACCATGTTCACACAAGCCAAGCATCGCCAGAGCGAGCCAAACACGAAGCCTCTGCTATTGCAGCTCTCAGTCCACGAAGCCTCTGCTACTGCAGCTCTCAGTCCACTCAGCACCTGTGCAGCACATGAGACTATTCAAGGTGTGTTAATGAGCTTTACAAAGCCTTTACAAGGGCAAGTTGCAGGACTTGTTTGCACATTCTTCATAGGAAGAGAGCAATCTGAGGGTAACCCAGCAGGTGAGTCTCACTCCAGCACCATACTTCCCACGGACAAGCAGTAGGGATACATAACACAGGACTGTTGAACTGAAATGGTTTTAGACGGAGTTTGAGCAGCTGTTCTGAGAAAGCCCCGAGGCGAAGTTGGAGGGCAAGTGTGACAGGACTGGGGCATTTGTGACTCCGTCTCTGCTGCTCACCTACAGAAGAGGATGTCTCTGTTGCAGAAGGGTAGTGCCAAGATAACCGTCAATGGCCTAACTCTCTGGTATGCAGATAGTAAATGTTCTGGAAGTAGGCAGATGTCTGGGGAGAGGAAGTCCTCTCTCTGGACAGCTGCCAAAGTGACTGCACCACTGTAGGCGAGCACTGAGACTGCTACAGAAGCAATTCTGTGCTTTCATGCAAGGCAGCACATGTCTTTGCCCACACACTCCCCTTTCTCGGGAGCACACACCCAGAGAAGCCACGCTGGCCTCCTTCAGCCAGCAAGAGCCACAAGGGCCTGGCCAGCATCCTAAACACCCGTGCTGTTGAACATGCAGCCAAAACAGAAGGTGGTGAACAACAGAGCTGTTATCTGCAAACAGCTGCTCCACGGCAAAGCAGAAGAAATGCCTCCCGGCATGGGGAAATAGGAACGCAGACCAAACTGCCTTCGAGGAAAAAACAAGTCCCTAACAATGGGAGATGGTTCCTGCTTGAAAACTCTGGGACGAGGAAAATTGGTTACCTGCTCCCTCGCCTCAAAGGAGTCCGCAAGGCAGAACACCCAAAAACACTGGCTTGGAGTCAGTGAAGCACTCATTGGGGACAGAGAAATGACAGGAGAGGAAATGGCATTTCCCAGGAAGAGGAAGGAAATGGAGTCATGCCATGAAGTCCCACAGACCAGCCCTGTGAATCACAGCAGACTCCACAAGAGCCTCTTTCCCAGCCCCCTCCAGAGGCAGAGGCGTTCTTTGCCTCCTCAGGTCTAACAAAGCCCACAGCAAAGTACCTCAGAGCTGAAGAGCAGCCTTGGACTCTGCAAAGAAGGAAGCAACAAGCTCTGAGAAGAAACAAATACTGTGCCAGTGCCTGCATGTCCAGGCTTTGTTCCAAAGCCACCTCCTTGCCATTGGAAACTTTGGTCCTGCAGGAAGAGACGTACTTGCACCTCGGGCATATTAAACTCGTGTCCAGGAGGACAATTCACATCAGAGCCTGGGAACCGACAGAACCCCCCTGCATGCTAGTTACATCCAGGCTTGCACAACGGAGCCCTTCATGCTCCTCTGATGTCACTGTAGGAGCCGGGGGACACACGAGCCAAAACATGAGTAAAGACAGAAATGCCGTTTGCAGAAAGCTGCCTCCCTGCCTGTGCACATTCTTCTGGGCCACTGACTCCTTCCTCGCGGACCTTCCCTGCCTCCCCTGCACCCAAGCTTTTGCAGCTCGGAAATCACTCGACATCACCTTGAATGGACAGGAGGAAATGGAATCCATGGACTTGGAACAGAGGAGCTTGTGCTTGAGACACAGGGTCAGTGCTCCTGCTGGGAAATGCAGGGGGAGGTGGCTGGGCAGACTCAGCTCTGCTGCTCCACCACAGCCCATGAATCCCAAACCTACCAGAAGACATGAAGAATGGAGGAAACTCCCTGCCCTTCCGTTCTCTTTCCTGCCCTTCCCAAAGGTGCTGTTGCCCTGATCACCCGGGCCGCCAACACTCACCTCTCTCTCAGAGAGACACGTCCAGGCCAATACCTTCTTGCTAAGACTACAAGCCATCACTTGACTAAACCGCAACTGTCCCAGCTCTTCAAAGCACACACTGCTATGAAAACTACGCTCGCCGGCCACCATAACAGGGTCCGACCATAGGTTGCCGCTGAGAAGTTCGGAGCCAAATCAAAGCAAATTCAATACAATTTAATGATGGACGTGCAGGAATTACAGCTCAAGCTGGCTGCCTCCCAAGAGGCACCCTGAACTAAGAAATCCCTGGGCAATTATACCCTCACAATCTAAGCTCCCCACCCCTCATGCAAAGCTTCAGACCAATCATCATATTTGGTTCTGGGGACTTCCTGTTCTTCAGTGGGTCCCACTGCTGTCTCTAGGCAGCCTGGCTTTCCTGATCTTTACTGTGGCAGCTTCTGCTGATGGACTTACCTTCCTCGTAAGCTTCCTTATCTTTCCACCTTGAACTGGTCCTGGGGCCCTTCCTTACTGGGCTAGATAAAAGTTCCTCATGTTATCTGAGAGCAGCCTAAGGCTTCAGCAAATTTAGCTACTCATGCTAAGCAAGGTTTATATAAGTTGTGCTAAGTGGTTACCTCTAGACAGTTCCAGCTCAATATTTTTTAACAGTCTTCCCTTTGTTTCTATTAAGCATCCCTGCTAATACTTTAGACAGAGTTCTCAAAGGCTTTCAAGGCATGCTGTCACTTTCCATAATCTAATGTACAATATGATCATAAGTAATAGGCATAACATGGTTAAACTTAACACAACTACTCCTGGGCGCAACAGGTGAGTATGAATCCCTGTTGCAGTTGGTGACATCCCAGAAGAGTTTCCCACCCATGATGTGCTCTGTCCTGCTTCACCCTTTCCAAGATGTCCTGTATCTCTTCCGTATCATGATGAGCGGTGACTAGAATTTTCTGTCCATTGTTTTGGATGCGTTCTGGCAGTTGACGCAGGTCATCATGTTGCAGCAGTTTCTCCACCAATGTAAGATTCATCCCGCTGGGGGTAGGCAGTCAATCTTACTTAACTCAATGTGCAATTAGATTGTAACAGTGGATAAGATGTACCAGGAGCTGTATAATTAAAGTCGCATCGCATAATTTTGGTAAAGTTACCAACACAAATATTTGAGTGATTACTTGTATTTACAGCAATGTTCTCTATGAATATAAGACTACAAAGGATTCTCATACATACACAGCCTTTCCCAATATATACAAGTACAGTTCATCACCAAAATAAGAACATAGTATGACAGTATAGGGCCTGTCCCATTTAGGTTCTAACTGGGATTTTCCTAAAAATACTTTAACTAAAACTTCATCCCCAGGCTGTATACTAGGCACTTGTATTTCAGGTGATGTGGATTGATACCACTGAGCGTATTTTTTAAGATTTTTCAAACCCCTTTTTGCATACTTAGAACACACTGGCTTAGTCGTTCCTCTCTGTCTAACAGGCTGCTCTTAGCTGGAATAGAAGTCCCTCGTGTAGCTAAAGGTCTCCCACAGAGAATTTCTGCTGGTGGTAGTCCTAGAGGTAGTTGTGGAGCATTTCATACGTCCCACAGAGCTAAGTTTAGGGCTTCTGGCCATTTTAGGCCACTGCGTGTGCATACCTTTGCGATTTTTTCTTGTAATGTCCTCTTCATTCTTTTGACCTCTCCTGAAGACTGTGGGTGGTAGGGAGTAGGTAGGTTTCTCTCTATTCCTAGGAATTTATATAACTGATTGACTATGTCTGCCGTAGAATGAGCGCCCCTGTCTGAATCAATGGCTTCTGGAACCCCATACCTGCGTATGATTTCTTTCAGTAAGGCTTTTACTCCTCCCCCTGCGTCGGCCTTTCTTGTTGGGAAAGCTTCTACCCAGCCTGATAACTGATCTACCATCACTAACAAGTGTTTGTACCCATCGGTGGAAGGCATAGCTGCGTAATCTATTGGTAGCCTTTGAAAAGGGAAGCAGGCCCACGGTCGTCCCCCTAACTCTGAGCTTGGTTTGTTGCTTGAGAACTTTTGGCAGGCTGGGCAGCTATTGCTTCTTCTTTTTGCAGCCACGTAAATTCCTGCACTGGCCAGGACCTTCTGTACTTGCTTAGCTACCGCCTCTGCTCCCCCATGAGCTTTCTTGTGAAACCACCTAGCTATAGGAATTACTTTTTTTCTTTTCTTTTTTTTGGTAGAATTGGTTTTCCTCCAATTGTCCATATTCCATCATCATTTTGCTCTGCTTCCCACTATTCCTATTGTTTCTTCTCTTCCACGGAGCAGGCCTTTTCATACATGGTTCTGGGGTATATTACATTTGGCCATTCACTTTGGTTCATCATTGGAACTGCCACCATACGTCCTCTCAGAGGTTGTTGGGCTGCAGCCTTCGCAGTGGCGTCAGCTAAAGCATTTCCTTTACTGATTTCTGTAGTGTCTTTAGGATGGGCTGGGCAGTGTATTACAGCAATTTCTTTGGGCCTTTGGACTGCTTCCAGCCAATTACATATTTCTTCTCCACTAGCTGTTTTCTTTCCTGATGACATTTAAAAAAATCCTCGTTCTTTTCAAAAGGCATATCGAGAGTTATCATTTTAAAGGATCCATACATCCTTTCTGGATTTTCTCGGTATGACCCAGCAGACTCCTTCCAATTCATTAAATCTGGAGTTGAAAAAGGCACCTTCACATCTACAGGCGGTCCCTCTGGTCCCACTGCTTGACGCAGCGGGGCCTGAATCACAGCGTTTTGCTGAGCCCGAGTAGCCCGAGTTCTGCCTGCAGTCGGGCTAAATGCCTCACTTCCCTCATCTCTGCCATCGACACTACCTTGATCTCTTTCCGGAGAGACCAATAGCTGTGCATCCTCTTCCTCATCGCCCACTTTTAAACAACTTTTCCCAATGCTACCAGCAGAGCAACACCGAGGCACTTACTCTTTGTCTTCCATCATCATTAACACATTTCAGTCAGAGACCAACAGCTTACATTTTTTTCTTGTTCCATGATCGCTTCTCAAAGAGAAAAACAAATCGACCTAGGGGACCTCATCGCATTTCTTCTGTCTTCTGCAAAACAACGTACGTTGCAAAATTGTATTATAGTTCAGCGTTCCCATTTCTGGCCATTTTTTCTCATCCTCCAGTTTCAGAGGTGCGCAAGCCTGGGGGCTCGGTGGTTTCCCACAAATCAAGCACACCCCCCTGCCTTTTCAAGTAGCATTTATACAAACACACTGCAAGGTTTGCAACTTTCCCTTTTACACTGATTGGGTAGTAATTTACAGACAATTATAATACTGCTTACACACCATTTTACCACTACGCATGCTCCGGGGAGGGGTCTTCACCCGGGTGGTGCAGGGCTTTTTGACCTGTGGGCGTGATTTTTTGTATTACATGGAGGACAGGTCAGTTAGGGATACATGAACTCTTTTGCCAAACTGGCAATACATAGCTAGAAATAAAACATTTTGATGTAATGTTTCTTTAGGGCTTTAGCAGTTCCAGGATGTCCTGGGTTAAAGAATGCTGCTTCTCCGAAAAGAGAGAGTGCGCTTCTCCTAATCTGCCTCCTTTAAAGAGCAGGAACCTTCTTCCTGAGCTTCCAGGGTTGTCTTGTAAGAGGAGCACTCGGGGCAAGGCCCAGGCCCAGGCCCAGGAGAGCTCTGCTTGCTTCGGGTGCTGCGCAAAGCCCAAGGAGGCCTGAAATGTTGGTCCCAAAGCAAAGGGGACAGAAGGAGTGGTGCCAGCAAGAATGGAGGACTCTGAATCCCAGCTGGACGGGGGCTGAGAGATGGGGCACAGGCTTGGCACTGGAGCCCCCCCACTTGTCAGCAGCTGCCCCTGGGCCAGCTCCAGAAGGGCAGAGCTGCAGCTGGGGCTGGGGCTGGAGCAGAGCGGCGGCAGCGGGGGCGGGAAGGAGAGCAGCGAGCGAGGCCGGATCCGGCAGGCGCTGGCGCGGAGCTGCCGAGCAGCGAGGCGAGCGCAGGGCCGCGAGCGTGTGGGCAGAGAGCCGGGCTGCCCCCGAGGGGCTCCTCGAGGGCGGCGGCAGCACCCCCGGCCGCCAGCATGCCCGGGCTGCCCGCACAGGGCGGCGGCGGCGCGCGGAGGGAGCGCGGGCCGCGGCGGGGGTGCGCGGCCCCCTGCGCCCCCGCGGAGGCGCGCGGAGGGCGCCCCTGAGCTCACAGAGGGGCCGCGCGCTGCGCTGCGCTGCGCGGTGTTGCGTTGTGCTGCGTTGTGCTGCGGGGCAGTGCGGTGTTTTGCGCTGCGCTGCGTTGGGCTGCGGGGCGGTGCAGTGCGTTGTGCCGCGCCGCGTTCCGCAGACGCCGCTCCGCGCGCGTTGCTCGAGGGCGCCGGCGGCGGGCGGCTGCTGGCGGCGGGCAGCATGGTGCGAGCGCGGGGGGCGTCCGGCCCCGGGTGCCGCCTGCTGCTGCTGCTCGGCCTCCTGGCGGCCCTGCGTGCCCGGGACAGCCGGGCTGCTCCGCGGGCAGCGCCGGGCCCAGGTAGGGCGGGCGGGCGGGCGGGCGGCGACGGAGGCAGCCTGGGGGCCGCGGGGCCGGCTGGCGAGCGGCCGGGGCGGCGGGAGGCGGCGGCCGGGGCCAGGAGCCGGGAGCCGGGAGCGGCTCGGCGAGGCTTGTGGGGCCGCGGGGAGGGGGGTGCGCTGGGGGGCGCCGGGGTCTGGGGGCGAGAGCTGTGCCTGGAGCAGCGCCTGGCGCTGGGTGACGGGAGCTGTTGTCCCCGCGGGTGGTTGCAGCGGTGGCTGCTGGTGATGCTGGTGCTTGGCCGGATGCAGGACCGAAGGCTTGGGAAGATGCTGGAGGTGAGTCCTCGGGGGACCTGACCTTCCCTTCCCTTCCCTGGCAAGACCAGAAGCATGCCTTTCCTGCCGCCGCTTTGGCCTTTCGGTGGCCGGGGAGCTCTTGTGCCCGCGCAGGGTAAACGATCTTTCGTGTCATCTGGTGCTGAGAGTTGCCCCTTTGCAGAGTGCTGTCCGTTAGAGAGCTCCCTGCAAGAAGGTGCTGAGGGCCTGTGTGTTTGTCCTGGGGGTGCTTGGGGCCTGTGGTATAGCGCCTGGATGCAGGATTGGGAGAGCTGCCAGATCCCAGCCAACAGGTCCCCCCCGGCTCCTCTGCACTTGTGAGGCTCTCGACCCACATGTGTGACCTGGGGAAGGCTTCCGAGATCTGCACTGGGAGCTTTGGCGCGCAAAGCACTTGCCGAGTCCCCCGAGCCTGTGCTGCTTCCAGTGCCTGCTGCAAAGCCAGGGGACATGATGGGGTTGAGCCTACAGCTTGTGTGAAGTCCAGGGCACCCTTTCCCCCAGCAGCTCCATGCCCGCTGAGATTTATGCCCCTATGGTGGCACTGCAGGCACCTGCTAAGTGCTCGCCAGATGCACCTGAGTGGAAGTGTGGTGTAATTTTATGCTCCCTGTCGTTCACCACCATTCGAATCAGAAGAAGAGTGTGGAAATATGTACTGAGAACTGCTATGTGA
This sequence comes from Dromaius novaehollandiae, assembly GCF_036370855.1. Classification (NCBI taxonomy): domain Eukaryota; kingdom Metazoa; phylum Chordata; class Aves; order Casuariiformes; family Dromaiidae; genus Dromaius; species Dromaius novaehollandiae. Next base: position 154,439,420 of record NC_088098.1, read on the forward strand.
ACCCATGTGTGTTTGGTTACAGATGAGGCTGTGGTTGAAGGTTATCCCAGTTCTCGCCTGGATCCCGTTGTTGAGGCTCGGGGTCTTCCCAGGCGTACGTAGTCACCTTTTCCTTACCTGCAAGAATAAGAACGTCCTTTGTAGTATGTAGTTCGTGTGCAACTGTACATGGTGCTTCCTCTTCAGGTGGTCCAAGAGTTGCTGAGCCTCGCAGGGGTGCCAGGGGTAAGTTGTGAGCATTCCTTTACTTTGAGAGCTGCCAGGTGCCAGGCAAAAGGTGACACCTGTCACCTTTGAGACTCTTGACCTGCAAATATGTCCCATGTCATTGCCTGGCCCCCCTTCCATTCAGTGCAACTGCTGTGTGGAGAAGGAAACCTTGTCACCAATGCGTTCGGTTTGTGCTCTGCCTATAGGCGATGGTTACCGAACTTTTCGGCAGTATCCAGTTCTCGTGCCTCGGGAGGATCCCTGGGGTAAGTAGTCAAGCTTTATTCACTTGACAGAATAAGCTTTTACCTTTGAAAATGTTCTTCATATGGCAGAGACCTGAGTAAGTCCTTGGCTGCTGCTCAGACACTCCCAAGAGTAGAGTGGGACTTGGGAGGCCGTCAGCTATCTGCCGCGGTGTGCTTTTCCTTGGGAAGGCTTTGTGCTGCTCGCAGTGCCTACTGCAAAGGCCACAGGCTTGTTGGGGTGGAGTTACAGCTTGCGTGAACTCCAGGGCATCCTTTCCCCCAGCAGCTCTGTGCAGGCTTCAGTTTGTACCCGTACAAATCTGCAGAAGTATATGGCAACATATATATATAACAGGAACTGTTCCCATGTGTTTGGTTGAAGCTGTGGCCGTAGCGGATGGAGATCCCTCTTCTGCTCTGGAGCCTGGACTGGTGACTCCGGGACATCGTGGAGGTGAGCAGTCAGCAGATATTCAGCTGAAAAAATAAGCATTTCTTTTCTCGCTTTGTTGTGCCCTCCGGATGATGCCAAGGTCTGCAACAGCCGTGCCCTGCTGGCAGGCCAGAGAAACAGTTAGGGGTAGCGCTGGTTGAGTCTTGCACTGGCCAGTGGGCTTCTGTGCATGAGGAATGTAAACAACCCTTGTTGTCCTCCGGTGCTAAAGGTTCCCAGTTTGTAGAGTTCTGGCTTCCTTGGTGTACGTTAGAGACCTCCCCAGAAGAAAGCACCAAGGGGCTGCGTGTTTGTCCTGGGGGTGCTTGCGGGGTGTTGGATAGTGCGTTGACGGAGGATTTGGAGAGGCGCCAGGTCCCAGGCAGCAAGTGTCCCTGGCCCTCCTGCAGCTGGGAGACTCTCAACCTGCGTGCGTGTCCCCATTCCCCTTCCCGTCACTGCAATTCACTTCTGCAGAAGAGTGTGGCAACCTGTAATGAAAACTTGTCTGTGTTTGCTTACAGGTGTTCCTGTAGGCAGTGGCCTCCCAGCTTCTCATCCGGATGCCATTGTTGTGCCTCAGGGGCATGCCAGGGGTAAGTGGTCAGGATTGATTCCCTTCCAGGAATGAGCAGGATTTTTCACTATTTGATTCGTGGGCCATGTAGCTTACGTCCTTGGCCGACGCTGCTAGATGCAAAAGAGCCAAGAGGGATTTGGGAGGGCTTCAGCAATGTGTCCCAGGGTGCTTGGTGTGGCAAAGTGGTTTTTGATCTTCTCTTGGCGCCCACTACTGCACATCGTGCCAGTGGGCAAATTTTAAAGTACTAGGGCATCGGAAGTGTTCTACAGCAAGGCGAGAGCGGCTTTCTGAAGATGACTTTTGTCTCTGGTGTGTGGAAGTTATTGCAATGAGTGTGTCAGAGGTGTGCATATAAACCTTTGTGGATCCTGTGAGGTAGCCTCCCTTCCCACACCACGCAGCTCCCAGGGATTTTGGAGCTTTGCCACGTGGGGACTGAGGCGGTTTTAACCCCACTGAGCACATGTTAGCAAACACGACTCCTAATCCACTCAATCTCCTGCCGTGTCCGCATCTCAGACCTTGCAGGGAGTCCCTCGAGGCCCTAAGCACAAAAGGTGCACCGAGTGGGATCCCTGCTGTGAAAGGAGGCCCAAAGTGATGCCCTGATTCAGGGGTCGGGCAGGAGGGAAGCTTCTCCGTCCTTCTGCATGCTGTCTGCCCGAGCAGTGCTGAGGCTTTCCCTCTCTCTGATTCTTCATAGAGCTTCCAAGCGTGTCACAGCCTGGAGAAGCCCCCCACGGCAGGAAATACTCCTTTTTTCCAGTGCACCGAGGTACTGAGCAGTCTTGCGGGGATGCCTAAGTGAGAGATAAGTCCTGGAAACGTGGAGCATGCGAGTTGTGTTTGGAAGAGCAGAGGGCAGAGGAAGGGGAGGTGGTGCCTGTGTGGGAGAAAGGGCAAAGGGAGAGAGCCAGGTTCAGGTGTCTCCTTGGCCACAGGCAGACTCAGAGGAGCCCGCTCTGCCTGCTGGCCAGCACAGTTTGGGGTAGCACTGGTTCAGACTTTCACCGGCCAGTGGGCTCTTGCCCATGAGAAGTGTCGATGAACTTTCTTGTCCACCGGTGCCAAGAGGCCAGAATTAGTGACAGTAACAACACGGGATGTAAAATTGCCTGGGAATCCCAACCACACACTGAGATTATCAGTCCTGCAGAACCCAGGGATGTATGGGATTGTCTCCTTTCCTCCAGGTCTTGGTGGTGGCAAAGATGCCGAGGCTGCAGCTCCTAAAGGCCGACAAAAGCAGCGTTTGGTCCTGAGTGCCGCAGTCTTGGGTTCCGTACTGTTTGTCGTCCTGCTGATGTGTATAGTTACTTTCTGGCTGAGGAAGAGAAAGCAGTGAGTTGTTCTTTTCCGACGTTCTTTCTATTTTCTGTGTTTTAGCAACAAAGCATGTGTAGGGATAGTGTTGTGGAGTGCCTGGTGAGCTGTTGAGAGGACTCTGTTGAGACGTCTGCTGTTAGCTTTCCTAAGCAGACTCTTCCTTCCTAGCAGTGAGTGCTCTTTCCTGAAAGCCATTCTCGTTGTTGCAGAGAAGCGGTACCAGCTAACCCTGCCGCTGCCTCCAACAGAGGGGAGTCAAGCACAGAGGAAGGCAGAGCAAAACCAGGGAGTGACAGAGAAAAGGATGAGCTCACCCTAGAAAATGAAAATCTGAACAACAGCTCCAGTCGCCTTCCGGTGAACTTTGCAACAGAGCTTTCCCAGTTATTTAATGCCACAAATTCAGAAAGTTCATTTCAGCCTACATGCCAGAACACCTCAGATGGTGATTATGACTCTTCCTCAGATATCTGCATTCCCCGGGATTTACCCCAAGCCGATCATTCCAAGTGCGTGTGCTTTCATTACCAACAGGGATATTGTACTTCAGATGCATATTCCGAATAGAATAATAAAAATGGTGGGCTAGAATGGTGCGAGTCCTTGGCTGTTTTGGTCCTCTGTGTCTGGGTGTAATGCGCAGCGCTTACGGCAGGGTTGGATGAGGGAGAGGAGCTGTCAGGGAGTTGCCCTCCCTCAGGGGCTGCCCTCGGTGCCATCATCAATGTAGTTTCCCAGCTTGGGCTGTCATTAAGGTTTCATTCATCCGAATGGGGGAGCGTGGATGAGACATGGCACGCAAATGGTTATCCGTGAACTCACTGGGAGTGCTGCACTGAATCCTGGTGGATTTGGGGACTGAGAGGGGAAGGAGGTGCTGTGAAGGATGGCTGTGCAGCTCTGAGCAATGAGTTAGAGGAGTGCTAAAGTGAGACCAGAGGCTGCTGGGGGTTCGCGCAATGGTCCTCTGTGCGCAGAAGCTGAATGTCTTCAAGTAGAGAAAAGGGAGAGGGGGCTGGTTGGGCAAGAGAGCAAAAAGGACTGTGATAGGAAGAACAGTACTGGCCTTAAAAATGGCACAAAGACGCACAGAAATGGCATTGCTCTGCTCCCAAACACTCAAACCATGAATACGAGCGGTAAGGCAGAAAAGAGAATACAGCTGTATTTGGAGGAAAGCCCAGGATCCTATGTGCTCTCTCTGAACGGGGCCCAGGTAGACTCTTACCTTTCCAGAGGATCACAGGCAAACAGTTGCCACCTCTGAAAACATGTCACCCCTATTGCCAGCTTGCAGGAGAGGGCGAGGAGTAAAGGCCCTTGTAGGATCCAATAGGAAGGCCATGGCAGGAAGGTGCAGCCCCAGCACCTGCAGTGTCCCTGGGGAAGCTCACAGAGCCCTGAGAAACCTGGTGAGGGAAGGGCATAGGCGAGGAAAGGCAAGCAGTGAGATTTGCGCATGTTTCTTAGGGGGCCCAGCAACCCTTTGCCTCTGGGATCGGAAGAACCAGCTCCTCCCTCTTCCCTGCATGTTCATCAAGTGCTGCAGGATTTGCTCTGTGCGCTGCACTAAGGGACAGGCATTCAAGCGGCAGTTTCATTTTCCTCTCACGAGGCTCAGCCAAGCAAGGCCTAGGAACACACCACTCCCGAGAGCAGCAGGAGGCCTCCAGAAACACAGAAGCCAAAGCCTAATTCTGCCACAGGCTCCTGGAGAGGCGGGGGAAAATCCCACCTCCTCAGTGGCTGGTTGAGAAACACCCCTGATGCCAGAGAGAGAGACATGACAGAGGCTGCCCAGGGAGGGACTGGCCATTAATTTACAGGCAAGAAGCGGAGAAGCAGATCTGATGGTGCAAATGGCCTGACAGAAGTGCTGCAAAGTGCTGTGCGCATGCTGAGCAGGTGCTGAGTTGCCACTCTAATGCTCTGAGATCACTGTGCCCAGACAAGGTGCAATGCAAAGAGGGATGAGAAAGGGCTGAAAGCAGCCCCAAGAGCTCCAGGTCAAGCGCAGTATTAGTATCATTCAAAATGTCGCTGGCAGGATTTATTACTGCAGGCAACAGCTCCCAGAGAAGGTAAAAGGCCTGCTCTGTTGGGGGCATTGTGCAGGGAGGTTCTGAAGAAGGTTATGATTCACAAGGCACCCCCAATTTCTCCCGCATGAAGGTCCAGAGGTGAGCTCTGGGGAGGGTTTTGCTTTCCGGTGGACCTGGGCTCAACTCCCAAAAGGCTGCTGTGGCACATACGGCTGTGAGCCTCCTCTCTTTCTTTCTGGCATGCTAGGAGCTGATTGCACTGGGGAATGGGAACTTTGGAATGAGAGGTACAGGACAATGGGAGAAGAAGGCCCCTCAAAGAAGGCACTCTGTGCACGACACCCCAGCAGCTCCCCCATCGCCCCTTTCTGGGTCCTCCGAAATAAGCAGGAGGTCCTGAAAAAAAAGGAGTCTCTCTGCATGTCCTTAACAGCAATGACTTGCAAAGGCTAGGAAAACAAATGGAATGCAGTGGGAATGTGCTTTTTCTCACCAGATTACACCAAAACGTGCCTATTGCTTTCCCTGTGGGGAGAAGACGGACACTTGAATGAAGAGACTGTCCCCTCTGGCAGGGGAACAAGCGCTTGGTCTCCCATGGGAAGACTAAACAGCTGTCTGTAGCACTCTCGCAGTAGTTCTCCTCTACTGTGAATGAGCAGCTTTCCAGAGACGGGATGTGTAGCTCATCCATCCTCCACCCAGACACACCTAGCTAGACACGGTCACTAAACTTATTGCCTGTTGAGGACTAGTGCCTACAGACTACTGAACAGAGCAGCAAAACATGAAGCCCCAGAAGTTACACCTACTCATCAGCCATTTAGAAGGAAAAAAAAAATTCTGAGGGGCACCTGGCAGAAGTGAGCAAGTTTTGGCAGCTGTGTGCACATGCAGAGCATGGGTTCTTGACGTGCTTTCCTCCTCCTGCTCGCCTCTTCCTCTTGGGATGCACTTACACCCCTTAGCCCTACAGAGAGACCAAAGGAGGAAGAGCGGCAGCATCATATGATGCAAGAGACTCGCTGGGCCCACAGAGGCCCCTGGCTAAACCACCATGTTCACACAAGCCAAGCATCGCCAGAGCGAGCCAAACACGAAGCCTCTGCTATTGCAGCTCTCAGTCCACGAAGCCTCTGCTACTGCAGCTCTCAGTCCACTCAGCACCTGTGCAGCACATGAGACTATTCAAGGTGTGTTAATGAGCTTTACAAAGCCTTTACAAGGGCAAGTTGCAGGACTTGTTTGCACATTCTTCATAGGAAGAGAGCAATCTGAGGGTAACCCAGCAGGTGAGTCTCACTCCAGCACCATACTTCCCACGGACAAGCAGTAGGGATACATAACACAGGACTGTTGAACTGAAATGGTTTTAGACGGAGTTTGAGCAGCTGTTCTGAGAAAGCCCCGAGGCGAAGTTGGAGGGCAAGTGTGACAGGACTGGGGCATTTGTGACTCCGTCTCTGCTGCTCACCTACAGAAGAGGATGTCTCTGTTGCAGAAGGGTAGTGCCAAGAAAACCGTCAATGGCCTAACTCTCTGGTATGCAGATAGTAAATGTTCTGGAAGTAGGCAGATGTCTGGGGAGAGGAAGTCCTCTCTCTGGACAGCTGCCAAAGTGACTGCACCACTGTAGGCGAGCACTGAGACTGCTACAGAAGCAATTCTGTGCTTTCATGCAAGGCAGCACATGTCTTTGCCCACACACTCCCCTTTCTCGGGGGCACACACCCAGAGAAGCCACGCTGGCCTCCTTCAGCCAGCAAGAGCCACAAGGGCCTGGCCAGCATCCTAAACACCCGTGCTGTTGAACATGCAGCCAAAACAGAAGGTGGTGAACAACAGAGCTGTTATCTGCAAACAGCTGCTCCACGGCAAAGCAGAAGAAATGCCTCCCGGCATGGGGAAATAGGAACGCAGACCAAACTGCCTTCGAGGAAAAAACAAGTCCCTAACAATGGGAGATGGTTCCTGCTTGAAAACTCTGGGACGAGGAAAATTGGTTACCTGCTCCCTCGCCTCAAAGGAGTCCGCAAGGCAGAACACCCAAAAACACTGGCTTGGAGTCAGTGAAGCACTCATTGGGGACAGAGAAATGACAGGAGAGGAAATGGCATTTCCCAGGAAGAGGAAGGAAATGGAGTCATGCCATGAAGTCCCACAGACCAGCCCTGTGAATCACAGCAGACTCCACAAGAGCCTCTTTCCCAGCCCCCTCCAGAGGCAGAGGCGTTCTTTGCCTCCTCAGGTCTAACAAAGCCCACAGCAAAGTACCTCAGAGCTGAAGAGCAGCCTTGGACTCTGCAAAGAAGGAAGCAACAAGCTCTGAGAAGAAACAAATACTGTGCCAGTGCCTGCATGTCCAGGCTTTCTTCCAAAGCCACCTCCTTGCCATTGGAAACTTTGGTCCTGCAGGAAGAGACGTACTTGCACCTCGGGCATATTAAACTCGTGTCCAGGAGGACAATTCACATCAGAGCCTGGGAACCGACAGAACCCCCCTGCATGCTAGTTACATCCAGGCTTGCACAATGGAGCCCTTCATGCTCCTCTGATGTCACTGTAGGAGCCGGGGGACACACGAGCCAAAACATGAGTAAAGACAGAAATGCCGTTTGCAGAAAGCTGCCTCCCTGCCTGTGCACATTCTTCTGGGCCACTGACTCCTTCCTCGCGGACCTTCCCTGCCTCCCCTGCACCCAAGCTTTTGCAGCTCGGAAATCACTCGACATCACCTTGAATGGACAGGAGGAAATGGAATCCATGGACTTGGAACAGAGGAGCTTGTGCTTGAGACACAGGGTCAGTGCTCCTGCTGGGAAATGCAGGGGGAGGTGGCTGGGCAGACTCAGCTCTGCTGCTCCACCACAGCCCATGAATCCCAAACCTACCAGAAGACATGAAGAATGGAGGAAACTCCCTGCCCTTCCGTTCTCTTTCCTGCCCTTCCCAAAGGTGCTGTTGCCCTGATCACCCGGGCCGCCAACACTCACCTCTCTCTCAGAGAGACACGTCCAGGCCAATACCTTCTTGCTAAGACTACAAGCCATCACTTGACTAAACCGCAACTGTCCCAGCTCTTCAAAGCACACACTGCTATGAAAACTACGCTCGCCGGCCACCATAACAGGGTCCGACCATAGGTTGCCGCTGAGAAGTTCGGAGCCAAATCAAAGCAAATTCAATACAATTTAATGATGGACGTGCAGGAATTACAGCTCAAGCTGGCTGCCTCCCAAGAGGCACCCTGAACTAAGAAATCCCTGGGCAATTATACCCTCACAATCTAAGCTCCCCACCCCTCATGCAAAGCTTCAGACCAATCATCATATTTGGTTCTGGGGACTTCCTGTTCTTCAGTGGGTCCCACTGCTGTCTCTAGGCAGCCTGGCTTTCCTGATCTTTACTGTGGCAGCTTCTGCTGATGGACTTACCTTCCTCGTAAGCTTCCTTATCTTTCCACCTTGAACTGGTCCTGGGGCCCTTCCTTACTGGGCTAGATAAAAGTTCCTCATGTTATCTGAGAGCAGCCTAAGGCTTCAGCAAATTTAGCTACTCATGCTAAGCAAGGTTTATATAAGTTGTGCTAAGTGGTTACCTCTAGACAGTTCCAGCTCAATATTTTTTAACAGTCTTCCCTTTGTTTCTATTAAGCATCCCTGCTAATACTTTAGACAGAGTTCTCAAAGGCTTTCAAGGCATGCTGTCACTTTCCATAATCTAATGTACAATATGATCATAAGTAATAGGCATAACATGGTTAAACTTAACACAACTACTCCTGGGCGCAACAGGTGAGTATGAATCCCTGTTGCAGTTGGTGACATCCCAGAAGAGTTTCCCACCCATGATGTGCTCTGTCCTGCTTCACCCTTTCCAAGATGTCCTGTATCTCTTCCGTATCATGATGAGCGGTGACTAGAATTTTCTGTCCATTGTTTTGGATGCGTTCTGGCAGTTGACGCAGGTCATCATGTTGCAGCAGTTTCTCCACCAATGTAAGATTCATCCCGCTGGGGGTAGGCAGTCAATCTTACTTAACTCAATGTGCAATTAGATTGTAACAGTGGATAAGATGTACCAGGAGCTGTATAATTAAAGTCGCATCGCATAATTTTGGTAAAGTTACCAACACAAATATTTGAGTGATTACTTGTATTTACAGCAATGTTCTCTATGAATATAAGACTACAAAGGATTCTCATACATACACAGCCTTTCCCAATATATACAAGTACAGTTCATCACCAAAATAAGAACATAGTATGACAGTATAGGGCCTGTCCCATTTAGGTTCTAACTGGGATTTTCCTAAAAATACTTTAACTAAAACTTCATCCCCAGGCTGTATACTAGGCACTTGTATTTCAGGTGATGTGGATTGATACCACTGAGCGTATTTTTTAAGATTTTTCAAACCCCTTTTTGCATACTTAGAACACACTGGCTTAGTCGTTCCTCTCTGTCTAACAGGCTGCTCTTAGCTGGAATAGAAGTCCCTCGTGTAGCTAAAGGTCTCCCACAGAGAATTTCTGCTGGTGGTAGTCCTAGAGGTAGTTGTGGAGCATTTCATACGTCCCACAGAGCTAAGTTTAGGGCTTCTGGCCATTTTAGGCCACTGCGTGTGCATACCTTTGCGATTTTTTCTTGTAATGTCCTCTTCATTCTTTTGACCTCTCCTGAAGACTGTGGGTGGTAGGGAGTAGGTAGGTTTCTCTCTATTCCTAGGAATTTATATAACTGATTGACTATGTCTGCCGTAGAATGAGCGCCCCTGTCTGAATCAATGGCTTCTGGAACCCCATACCTGCGTATGATTTCTTTCAGTAAGGCTTTTACTCCTCCCCCTGCGTCGGCCTTTCTTGTTGGGAAAGCTTCTACCCAGCCTGATAACTGATCTACCATCACTAACAAGTGTTTGTACCCATCGGTGGAAGGCATAGCTGCGTAATCTATTGGTAGCCTTTGAAAAGGGAAGCAGGCCCACGGTCGTCCCCCTAACTCTGAGCTTGGTTTGTTGCTTGAGAACTTTTGGCAGGCTGGGCAGCTATTGCTTCTTCTTTTTGCAGCCACGTAAATTCCTGCACTGGCCAGGACCTTCTGTACTTGCTTAGCTACCGCCTCTGCTCCCCCATGAGCTTTCTTGTGAAACCACCTAGCTATAGGAATTACTTTTTTTCTTTTCTTTTTTTTGGTAGAATTGGTTTTCCTCCAATTGTCCATATTCCATCATCATTTTGCTCTGCTTCCCACTATTCCTATTGTTTCTTCTCTTCCACGGAGCAGGCCTTTTCATACATGGTTCTGGGGTATATTACATTTGGCCATTCACTTTGGTTCATCATTGGAACTGCCACCATACGTCCTCTCAGAGGTTGTTGGGCTGCAGCCTTCGCAGTGGCGTCAGCTAAAGCATTTCCTTTACTGATTTCTGTAGTGTCTTTAGGATGGGCTGGGCAGTGTATTACAGCAATTTCTTTGGGCCTTTGGACTGCTTCCAGCCAATTACATATTTCTTCTCCACTAGCTGTTTTCTTTCCTGATGACATTTAAAAAAATCCTCGTTCTTTTCAAAAGGCATATCGAGAGTTATCATTTTAAAGGATCCATACATCCTTTCTGGATTTTCTCGGTATGACCCAGCAGACTCCTTCCAATTCATTAAATCTGGAGTTGAAAAAGGCACCTTCACATCTACAGGCGGTCCCTCTGGTCCCACTGCTTGACGCAGCGGGGCCTGAATCACAGCGTTTTGCTGAGCCCGAGTAGCCCGAGTTCTGCCTGCAGTCGGGCTAAATGCCTCACTTCCCTCATCTCTGCCATCGACACTACCTTGATCTCTTTCCGGAGAGACCAATAGCTGTGCATCCTCTTCCTCATCGCCCACTTTTAAACAACTTTTCCCAATGCTACCAGCAGAGCAACACCGAGGCACTTACTCTTTGTCTTCCATCATCATTAACACATTTCAGTCAGAGACCAACAGCTTACATTTTTTTCTTGTTCCATGATCGCTTCTCAAAGAGAAAAACAAATCGACCTAGGGGACCTCATCGCATTTCTTCTGTCTTCTGCAAAACAACGTACGTTGCAAAATTGTATTATAGTTCAGCGTTCCCATTTCTGGCCATTTTTTCTCATCCTCCAGTTTCAGAGGTGCGCAAGCCTGGGGGCTCGGTGGTTTCCCAAAAATCAAGCACACCCCCCTGCCTTTTCAAGTAGCATTTATACAAACACACTGCAAGGTTTGCAACTTTCCCTTTTACACTGATTGGGTAGTAATTTACAGACAATTATAATACTGCTTACACACCATTTTACCACTACGCATGCTCCGGGGAGGGGTCTTCACCCGGGTGGTGCAGGGCTTTTTGACCTGTGGGCGTGATTTTTTGTATTACATGGAGGACAGGTCAGTTAGGGATACATGAACTCTTTTGCCAAACTGGCAATACATAGCTAGAAATAAAACATTTTGATGTAATGTTTCTTTAGGGCTTTAGCAGTTCCAGGATGTCCTGGGTTAAAGAATGCTGCTTCTCCGAAAAGAGAGAGTGCGCTTCTCCTAATCTGCCTCCTTTAAAGAGCAGGAACCTTCTTCCTGAGCTTCCAGGGTTGTCTTGTAAGAGGAGCACTCGGGGCAAGGCCCAGGCCCAGGCCCAGGAGAGCTCTGCTTGCTTCGGGTGCTGCGCAAAGCCCAAGGAGGCCTGAAATGTTGGTCCCAAAGCAAAGGGGACAGAAGGAGTGGTGCCAGCAAGAATGGAGGACTCTGAATCCCAGCTGGACGGGGGCTGAGAGATGGGGCACAGGCTTGGCACTGGAGCCCCCCCACTTGTCAGCAGCTGCCCCTGGGCCAGCTCCAGAAGGGCAGAGCTGCAGCTGGGGCTGGGGCTGGAGCAGAGCGGCGGCAGCGGGGGCGGGAAGGAGAGCAGCGAGCGAGGCCGGATCCGGCAGGCGCTGGCGCGGAGCTGCCGAGCAGCGAGGCGAGCGCAGGGCCGCGAGCGTGTGGGCAGAGAGCCGGGCTGCCCCCGAGGGGCTCCTCGAGGGCGGCGGCAGCACCCCCGGCCGCCAGCATGCCCGGGCTGCCCGCACAGGGCGGCGGCGGCGCGCGGAGGGAGCGCGGGCCGCGGCGGGGGTGCGCGGCCCCCTGCGCCCCCGCGGAGGCGCGCGGAGGGCGCCCCTGAGCTCACAGAGGGGCCGCGCGCTGCGCTGCGCTGCGCGGTGTTGCGTTGTGCTGCGTTGTGCTGCGGGGCAGTGCGGTGTTTTGCGCTGCGCTGCGTTGGGCTGCGGGGCGGTGCAGTGCGTTGTGCCGCGCCGCGTTCCGCAGACGCCGCTCCGCGCGCGTTGCTCGAGGGCGCCGGCGGCGGGCGGCTGCTGGCGGCGGGCAGCATGGTGCGAGCGCGGGGGGCGTCCGGCCCCGGGTGCCGCCTGCTGCTGCTGCTCGGCCTCCTGGCGGCCCTGCGTGCCCGGGACAGCCGGGCTGCTCCGCGGGCAGCGCCGGGCCCAGGTAGGGCGGGCGGGCGGGCGGGCGGCGACGGAGGCAGCCTGGGGGCCGCGGGGCCGGCTGGCGAGCGGCCGGGGCGGCGGGAGGCGGCGGCCGGGGCCAGGAGCCGGGAGCCGGGAGCGGCTCGGCGAGGCTTGTGGGGCCGCGGGGAGGGGGGTGCGCTGGGGGGCGCCGGGGTCTGGGGGCGAGAGCTGTGCCTGGAGCAGCGCCTGGCGCTGGGTGACGGGAGCTGTTGTCCCCGCGGGTGGTTGCAGCGGTGGCTGCTGGTGATGCTGGTGCTTGGCCGGATGCAGGACCGAAGGCTTGGGAAGATGCTGGAGGTGAGTCCTCGGGGGACCTGACCTTCCCTTCCCTTCCCTGGCAAGACCAGAAGCATGCCTTTCCTGCCGCCGCTTTGGCCTTTCGGTGGCCGGGGAGCTCTTGTGCCCGCGCAGGGTAAACGATCTTTCGTGTCATCTGGTGCTGAGAGTTGCCCCTTTGCAGAGTGCTGTCCGTTAGAGAGCTCCCTGCAAGAAGGTGCTGAGGGCCTGTGTGTTTGTCCTGGGGGTGCTTGGGGCCTGTGGTATAGCGCCTGGATGCAGGATTGGGAGAGCTGCCAGATCCCAGCCAACAGGTCCCCCCCGGCTCCTCTGCACTTGTGAGGCTCTCGACCCACATGTGTGACCTGGGGAAGGCTTCCGAGATCTGCACTGGGAGCTTTGGCGCGCAAAGCACTTGCCGAGTCCCCCGAGCCTGTGCTGCTTCCAGTGCCTGCTGCAAAGCCAGGGGACATGATGGGGTTGAGCCTACAGCTTGTGTGAAGTCCAGGGCACCCTTTCCCCCAGCAGCTCCATGCCCGCTGAGATTTATGCCCCTATGGTGGCACTGCAGGCACCTGCTAAGTGCTCGCCAGATGCACCTGAGTGGAAGTGTGGTGTAATTTTATGCTCCCTGTCGTTCACCACCATTCGAATCAGAAGAAGAGTGTGGAAATATGTACTGAGAACTGCTATGTGAACCCATGTGTGTTTGGTTACAGATGAGGCTGTGGTTGAAGGTTATCCCAGTTCTCGCCTGGATCCCGTTGTTGAGGCTCGGGGTCTTCCCAGGCGTACGTAGTCACCTTTTCCTTACCTGCAAGAATAAGAACGTCCTTTGTAGTATGTAGTTCGTGTGCAACTGTACATGGTGCTTCCTCTTCAGGTGGTCCAAGAGTTGCTGAGCCTCGCAGGGGTGCCAGGGGTAAGTTGTGAGCATTCCTTTACTTTGAGAGCTGCCAGGTGCCAGGCAAAAGGTGACACCTGTCACCTTTGAGACTCTTGACCTGCAAATATGTCCCATGTCATTGCCTGGCCCCCCTTCCATTCAGTGCAACTGCTGTGTGGAGAAGGAAACCTTGTCACCAATGCGTTCGGTTTGTGCTCTGCCTATAGGCGATGGTTACCGAACTTTTCGGCAGTATCCAGTTCTCGTGCCTCGGGAGGATCCCTGGGGTAAGTAGTCAAGCTTTATTCACTTGACAGAATAAGCTTTTACCTTTGAAAATGTTCTTCATATGGCAGAGACCTGAGTAAGTCCTTGGCTGCTGCTCAGACACTCCCAAGAGTAGAGTGGGACTTGGGAGGCCGTCAGCTATCTGCCGCGGTGTGCTTTTCCTTGGGAAGGCTTTGTGCTGCTCGCAGTGCCTACTGCAAAGGCCACAGGCTTGTTGGGGTGGAGTTACAGCTTGCGTGAACTCCAGGGCATCCTTTCCCCCAGCAGCTCTGTGCAGGCTTCAGTTTGTACCCGTACAAATCTGCAGAAGTATATGGCAACATATATATATAACAGGAACTGTTCCCATGTGTTTGGTTGAAGCTGTGGCCGTAGCGGATGGAGATCCCTCTTCTGCTCTGGAGCCTGGACTGGTGACTCCGGGACATCGTGGAGGTGAGCAGTCAGCAGATATTCAGCTGAAAAAATAAGCATTTCTTTTCTCGCTTTGTTGTGCCCTCCGGATGATGCCAAGGTCTGCAACAGCCGTGCCCTGCTGGCAGGCCAGAGAAACAGTTAGGGGTAGCGCTGGTTGAGTCTTGCACTGGCCAGTGGGCTTCTGTGCATGAGGAATGTAAACAACCCTTGTTGTCCTCCGGTGCTAAAGGTTCCCAGTTTGTAGAGTTCTGGCTTCCTTGGTGTACGTTAGAGACCTCCCCAGAAGAAAGCACCAAGGGGCTGCGTGTTTGTCCTGGGGGTGCTTGCGGGGTGTTGGATAGTGCGTTGACGGAGGATTTGGAGAGGCGCCAGGTCCCAGGCAGCAAGTGTCCCTGGCCCTCCTGCAGCTGGGAGACTCTCAACCTGCGTGCGTGTCCCCATTCCCCTTCCCGTCACTGCAATTCACTTCTGCAGAAGAGTGTGGCAACCTGTAATGAAAACTTGTCTGTGTTTGCTTACAGGTGTTCCTGTAGGCAGTGGCCTCCCAGCTTCTCATCCGGATGCCATTGTTGTGCCTCAGGGGCATGCCAGGGGTAAGTGGTCAGGATTGATTCCCTTCCAGGAATGAGCAGGATTTTTCACTATTTGATTCGTGGGCCATGTAGCTTACGTCCTTGGCCGACGCTGCTAGATGCAAAAGAGCCAAGAGGGATTTGGGAGGGCTTCAGCAATGTGTCCCAGGGTGCTTGGTGTGGCAAAGTGGTTTTTGATCTTCTCTTGGCGCCCACTACTGCACATCGTGCCAGTGGGCAAATTTTAAAGTACTAGGGCATCGGAAGTGTTCTACAGCAAGGCGAGAGCGGCTTTCTGAAGATGACTTTTGTCTCTGGTGTGTGGAAGTTATTGCAATGAGTGTGTCAGAGATGTGCATATAAACCTTTGTGGATCCTGTGAGGTAGCCTCCCTTCCCACACCACGCAGCTCCCAGGGATTTTGGAGCTTTGCCACGTGGGGACTGAGGCGGTTTTAACCCCACTGAGCACATGTTAGCAAACACGACTCCTAATCCACTCAATCTCCTGCCGTGTCCGCATCTCAGACCTTGCAGGGAGTCCCTCGAGGCCCTAAGCACAAAAGGTGCACCGAGTGGGATCCCTGCTGTGAAAGGAGGCCCAAAGTGATGCCCTGATTCAGGGGTCGGGCAGGAGGGAAGCTTCTCCGTCCTTCTGCATGCTGTCTGCCCGAGCAGTGCTGAGGCTTTCCCTCTCTCTGATTCTTCATAGAGCTTCCAAGCGTGTCACAGCCTGGAGAAGCCCCCCACGGCAGGAAATACTCCTTTTTTCCAGTGCACCGAGGTACTGAGCAGTCTTGCGGGGATGCCTAAGTGAGAGATAAGTCCTGGAAACGTGGAGCATGCGAGTTGTGTTTGGAAGAGCAGAGGGCAGAGGAAGGGGAGGTGGTGCCTGTGTGGGAGAAAGGGCAAAGGGAGAGAGCCAGGTTCAGGTGTCTCCTTGGCCACAGGCAGACTCAGAGGAGCCCGCTCTGCCTGCTGGCCAGCACAGTTTGGGGTAGCACTGGTTCAGACTTTCACCGGCCAGTGGGCTCTTGCCCATGAGAAGTGTCGATGAACTTTCTTGTCCACCGGTGCCAAGAGGCCAGAATTAGTGACAGTAACAACACGGGATGTAAAATTGCCTGGGAATCCCAACCACACACTGAGATTATCAGTCCTGCAGAACCCAGGGATGTATGGGATTGTCTCCTTTCCTCCAGGTCTTGGTGGTGGCAAAGATGCCGAGGCTGCAGCTCCTAAAGGCCGACAAAAGCAGCGTTTGGTCCTGAGTGCCGCAGTCTTGGGTTCCGTACTGTTTGTCGTCCTGCTGATGTGTATAGTTACTTTCTGGCTGAGGAAGAGAAAGCAGTGAGTTGTTCTTTTCCGACGTTCTTTCTATTTTCTGTGTTTTAGCAACAAAGCATGTGTAGGGATAGTGTTGTGGAGTGCCTGGTGAGCTGTTGAGAGGACTCTGTTGAGACGTCTGCTGTTAGCTTTCCTAAGCAGACTCTTCCTTCCTAGCAGTGAGTGCTCTTTCCTGAAAGCCATTCTCGTTGTTGCAGAGAAGCGGTACCAGCTAACCCTGCCGCTGCCTCCAACAGAGGGGAGTCAAGCACAGAGGAAGGCAGAGCAAAACCAGGGAGTGACAGAGAAAAGGATGAGCTCACCCTAGAAAATGAAAATCTGAACAACAGCTCCAGTCGCCTTCCGGTGAACTTTGCAACAGAGCTTTCCCAGTTATTTAATGCCACAAATTCAGAAAGTTCATTTCAGCCTACATGCCAGAACACCTCAGATGGTGATTATGACTCTTCCTCAGATATCTGCATTCCCCGGGATTTACCCCAAGCCGATCATTCCAAGTGCGTGTGCTTTCATTACCAACAGGGATATTGTACTTCAGATGCATATTCCGAATAGAATAATAAAAATGGTGGGCTAGAATGGTGCGAGTCCTTGGCTGTTTTGGTCCTCTGTGTCTGGGTGTAATGCGCAGCGCTTACGGCAGGGTTGGATGAGGGAGAGGAGCTGTCAGGGAGTTGCCCTCCCTCAGGGGCTGCCCTCGGTGCCATCATCAATGTAGTTTCCCAGCTTGGGCTGTCATTAAGGTTTCATTCATCCGAATGGGGGAGCGTGGATGAGACATGGCACGCAAATGGTTATCCGTGAACTCACTGGGAGTGCTGCACTGAATCCTGGTGGATTTGGGGACTGAGAGGGGAAGGAGGTGCTGTGAAGGATGGCTGTGCAGCTCTGAGCAATGAGTTAGAGGAGTGCTAAAGTGAGACCAGAGGCTGCTGGGGGTTCGCGCAATGGTCCTCTGTGCGCAGAAGCTGAATGTCTTCAAGTAGAGAAAAGGGAGAGGGGGCTGGTTGGGCAAGAGAGCAAAAAGGACTGTGATAGGAAGAACAGTACTGGCCTTAAAAATGGCACAAAGACGCACAGAAATGGCATTGCTCTGCTCCCAAACACTCAAACCATGAATACGAGCGGTAAGGCAGAAAAGAGAATACAGCTGTATTTGGAGGAAAGCCCAGGATCCTATGTGCTCTCTCTGAACGGGGCCCAGGTAGACTCTTACCTTTCCAGAGGATCACAGGCAAACAGTTGCCACCTCTGAAAACATGTCACCCCTATTGCCAGCTTGCAGGAGAGGGCGAGGAGTAAAGGCCCTTGTAGGATCCAATAGGAAGGCCATGGCAGGAAGGTGCAGCCCCAGCACCTGCAGTGTCCCTGGGGAAGCTCACAGAGCCCTGAGAAACCTGGTGAGGGAAGGGCATAGGCGAGGAAAGGCAAGCAGTGAGATTTGCGCATGTTTCTTAGGGGGCCCAGCAACCCTTTGCCTCTGGGATCGGAAGAACCAGCTCCTCCCTCTTCCCTGCATGTTCATCAAGTGCTGCAGGATTTGCTCTGTGCGCTGCACTAAGGGACAGGCATTCAAGCGGCAGTTTCATTTTCCTCTCACGAGGCTCAGCCAAGCAAGGCCTAGGAACACACCACTCCCGAGAGCAGCAGGAGGCCTCCAGAAACACAGAAGCCAAAGCCTAATTCTGCCACAGGCTCCTGGAGAGGCGGGGGAAAATCCCACCTCCTCAGTGGCTGGTTGAGAAACACCCCTGATGCCAGAGAGAGAGACATGACAGAGGCTGCCCAGGGAGGGACTGGCCATTAATTTACAGGCAAGAAGCGGAGAAGCAGATCTGATGGTGCAAATGGCCTGACAGAAGTGCTGCAAAGTGCTGTGCGCATGCTGAGCAGGTGCTGAGTTGCCACTCTAATGCTCTGAGATCACTGTGCCCAGACAAGGTGCAATGCAAAGAGGGATGAGAAAGGGCTGAAAGCAGCCCCAAGAGCTCCAGGTCAAGCGCAGTATTAGTATCATTCAAAATGTCGCTGGCAGGATTTATTACTGCAGGCAACAGCTCCCAGAGAAGGTAAAAGGCCTGCTCTGTTGGGGGCATTGTGCAGGGAGGTTCTGAAGAAGGTTATGATTCACAAGGCACCCCCAATTTCTCCCGCATGAAGGTCCAGAGGTGAGCTCTGGGGAGGGTTTTGCTTTCCGGTGGACCTGGGCTCAACTCCCAAAAGGCTGCTGTGGCACATACGGCTGTGAGCCTCCTCTCTTTCTTTCTGGCATGCTAGGAGCTGATTGCACTGGGGAATGGGAACTTTGGAATGAGAGGTACAGGACAATGGGAGAAGAAGGCCCCTCAAAGAAGGCACTCTGTGCACGACACCCCAGCAGCTCCCCCATCGCCCCTTTCTGGGTCCTCCGAAATAAGCAGGAGGTCCTGAAAAAAAAGGAGTCTCTCTGCATGTCCTTAACAGCAATGACTTGCAAAGGCTAGGAAAACAAATGGAATGCAGTGGGAATGTGCTTTTTCTCACCAGATTACACCAAAACGTGCCTATTGCTTTCCCTGTGGGGAGAAGACGGACACTTGAATGAAGAGACTGTCCCCTCTGGCAGGGGAACAAGCGCTTGGTCTCCCATGGGAAGACTAAACAGCTGTCCGTAGCAGTCTCGCAGTAGTTCTCCTCTACTGTGAACGAGCAGCTTTCCAGAGACGGGATGTGTAGCTCATCCATCCTCCACCCAGACACACCTAGCTAGACACGGTCACTAAACTTATTGCCTGTTGAGGACTAGTGCCTACAGACTACTGAACAGAGCAGCAAAACATGAAGCCCCAGAAGTTACACCTACTCATCAGCCATTTAGAAGGAAAAAAAAAATTCTGAGGGGCACCTGGCAGAAGTGAGCAAGTTTTGGCAGCTGTGTGCACATGCAGAGCATGGGTTCTTGACGTGCTTTCCTCCTCCTGCTCGCCTCTTCCTCTTGGGATGCACTTACACCCCTTAGCCCTACAGAGAGACCAAAGGAGGAAGAGCGGCAGCATCATATGATGCAAGAGACTCGCTGGGCCCACAGAGGCCCCTGGCTAAACCACCATGTTCACACAAGCCAAGCATCGTCAGAGCGAGCCAAACACGAAGCCTCTGCTATTGCAGCTCTCAGTCCACGAAGCCTCTGCTACTGCAGCTCTCAGTCCACTCAGCACCTGTGCAGCACATGAGACTATTCAAGGTGTGTTAATGAGCTTTACAAAGCCTTTACAAGGGCAAGTTGCAGGACTTGTTTGCACATTCTTCATAGGAAGAGAGCAATCTGAGGGTAACCCAGCAGGTGAGTCTCACTCCAGCACCATACTTCCCACAGACAAGCAGTAGGGATACATAACACAGGACTGTTGAACTGAAATGGTTTCAGACAGAGTTTGAGAGGCTGTTCTGAGAAAGCCCTAAGTCAGTTGCTGCAGAGACCTAGTTGGAGGATGGGTGTGATGGGACTGGGGCATTCATGACTCCGTAGGTCCTGGCGCATTTCCTTGCTCCACCACAGAGACCCGGGGCAAGTTGTGCCAACCACCTCAGCTGCACAAGAAGGTATGTCTGTTGCAGAAGGGTAGTGTCAAGATAACCATCAACAGCCTAATTCCTCGCTATGCAGATAGTCAACATTCTGGAAATAGGCAGCTGTCCGGGGAGAGGAAGTCCTCTCTCTGGACAGCTGCCAAAGCGACTGTGCCACTGTAGGCGAGCACTGAGACTGCTCCAGAAGCAATTCTGTGCTTGGGCGGGCGGCGACGGAGGCGGCGACGGAGGCAGCGCCGCCCCCGCGCGGCGCGGCGCGGCGCGGCAGCCTGGGGGCCGCGGGGCAGGCCGGCGAGCAGCCGGGGCGGCGGGAGGCGCCTGCCGGGCTGCGGGGCCGCGGGAGGCGGTGGCGGGGGCCGGGAGCGGCTCGGCGAGGCTTGTGGGGCCGCGGGGAGGGGGGGGGGGTGCGCTGGGGGGCGTCGGGGGCGAGAGCTGTGCCTGGAGCAGCGCCTGGCACTGGGTGACAGGACCTGTTGTCCCCGCGGGGGGTTCCAGCGGTGGCTGCTGGTGATGGCGATGCCGGTGCTTGGCTGGACGCCGGCACTGAGCCTCGCTGGAGGTGAGTCCTTGGGGGACCTTCCCTTCCCTGGCAAGACCAGAAGCATGCCTTTCCTGGTGCTGCGTTGCCCTGGCGCTGGCCGGGAGCTCTTGTGCCCATGCAGTGTGAATGATCCCCCTGAGCCTGTGCTGCTTCCAGTGCCTGCTGCCAACTGGGCTCGCATGATGGGGTTGAGTTTACAGCTTGTGTGAGCTCCGGGGCGTCCTTTCCCCCAGCAGCTCAAGATGCGTGTGATGTGCATGAGTGGAAGGGAGAGACAGGTGCTGTGGTGTAATTATATGTTCCCTATCATTTACCACCCTTCAAATCAGAAGAAGACTATAGAATTAGATAATGAGAACTGTTCCCATCTGTGTTTGGCTATAGATGTGGCTGAAGTTGGTAGATATCCAGCTTCTCAGCTGCATCCCGTTGCTGAGCCTCTGAGTCTTCCCGGGGGTATGTAGTCAGTTTTTACTTTCCTGAAAGAACAAGAACTTTCCTTGTGCTATTTTGTTCCCGTGAACTTGTGCTTCATACTTCCTCTGCAGGTCGTCCAAGCGCTTTACAGCCGTGGGCGAGTCCCAGGGGTAAGTTGTGAGCATTTCTTTCCTTTGAGAGCTCCCAGGTGCTGAGCCTCGCGGACAGGCTGGAGGTGAGTCCTCGGGGGACCTTCCCTTCCCTGGCAAGACCAGAAGCATGCCTTTCCTGGCGCTGTGTTGCCCTGGCGCTGGCCGGGGAGCTCTTTTGCCCGCGCAGTGTAAATGATCCTTCGTGTCCTCCGGTGCTAAGGGTTCCCCATTTGTAGAGTGCTGTCCGTTAGAGAGCTCCCTGCAAGAAGGTGCCGAGGGCCTGTGTGTTTGTCCTGGGGGTGCTTGGGGGCTCTGGGATCACGCCTTGACAGGGGATTTTGAAAGGTGCCAGGGGGCAGCCAGGAGGTCTCCCCAGTCCCTCTGCAGCTGGGGTCTCTCCACCTGCACGTGCACCCAAGTGCTGTCGTGTTCCCTTCTCTTCACTGCGCTTGACTTCTGCAGAAGGATGTTGCAGCCTGTAATGTCAGCTTGTCTGTGTTCCTGTAGGCAGTGGTCTTCCAGCTTCTCAGCTGAATCTGCTTTTTGAGCATCAGGGGGATGCCAGGGGTAAGTGGTCAAGGTTGATTCACTTCATGGAAGGAGCCTTTGCTTTTTGGTATTTTGTTCATGTGGCATTGGACTGACTGACTAAGTCCTGGGCCAATTCTTAGACACACAAAAGAGCAGAGGGGAATTTGGGAAGGCTTCCGAGATCTGCACTGGGAGCTTTGGCGCGCAGAGTGCTGTTGGCGAGCTGCTCTGACACTGTGCTGCTTCCAGTGCTTGCTGCAATGCGGTTGAGTTTACAGCTTGCGTGAACTCCAGGGCATCCTTTCCCCCAGCAGCTCTGTGCCTGCTTAGACTGGTACCCATACAGTGCATGTGCATGCACCCGGTGAGCGTCTGCAAGATGCTCGTGAGTGGAAGAGCATGACAAGGGCCTTGGGTGTAATTCTGTGTTCCTCGCCGTCATTCACTACCATTCAAATCTGTGTTTGGTTACAGATGTGGCCGACATAGATGGGCATGCAGCTTCTCAGCTGGATCCCCATTTTGAACCTCAAGATGGCCATGCACGTAAGTCACGAATATTTAGCTTCTTTGAGAGCTTCCATGTCACGGACAAAATATCAGCCAGGTACCTTGTCAGCTTTAGGTATCTAGAGCTCTATGTGTGTCCCTTTTTCCCCTTCCATGTGCTGTCATTGACTTGAAAAGCTGTGTCTCAAGCTCAAATGGAAGTGTTTATCATGTGTTTTGGATTACAGCTGTTCCCCTGCAGAGGGCTTATCCAGCTTCTCAGCTGGATGCTGTTGCTGAGCCTCCAGGCCTTCCCAGGGGTACGTAGTCAATTTTTACTTCCCTGAGAGAACAAGAACTTTCCTTGTGCTATTTCCCGTGTTCCTGTGAACTTGTACTTCATACTTCCTCTGCAGGTGGTCCAAGCACTTTACAGCCGCAGGGGAGTCCCAGGGATAAGTTGTGAGCATTTCTTTCCTTTGAGAGCTGCCAGGTGCCAGGCAAAAGGTCCTCTCTGCCCCTCCACAGCTTTGAGACTCGTGACCTACATATATGTCCCATCCTGGCCCCCTCCCCTTCCATTCGCTTCCATTTCACTTTCGAAAGCACTGAGGGGCCGTGTGTGTGTCCTGGGGGTGCTTGGAGGCTGCTGGGTTGCGCTGCAATGGAGGATTTTGGAGAGGCGCCAGGTCCCAGCCAACAAGTGCCCCTGGCCCTATTTCAGGTGGAAAACCCTGAAACTACATGTGCGTCCCCCATTCCTGGCATGTCACTTCTGCAGAAGGATGTTGCAGCACGTAATGACAACTTGTCTTGTCTGTGTTTGCTCACAGGTGTTCCTGCAGGCAGGGGCCTTCCAGCTTCTCAGCTGAATCTGCTTTTTGAGCATCAGGGGGATGCCAGGGGTAAGTGGTCAAGGTTGATTCACTTCATGGAAGGAGCCTTTGCTTTTTGGTATTTTGTTCATGTGGCATTGGACTGACTGACTAAGTCCTGGGCCAATTCTTAGACACACAAAAGAGCAGAGGGGAAGTTGGGAAGGCTTCCGAGATCTGCACTGGGAGCTTTGGCACGCAGAGTGCTGTTGGCGAGCTGCTCTGATGCTGTGCTGCTTCCAGTGCCTGCTGCAAAGCCAGGGGACTTAATGGGGTTGAACCTACAGCTTGTGTGAAGTCCAGGGCACCCTTTCCCCCAGCAGCTCCATGCCTGCCTAGATTTATGCCCATATGGTGGCACTGCAGGCACCTGCTAAGTGTTCGCCAGATGCGCATGAGTGGAAGCATGGTGTAATTTTATGTTCCCTGTTGTTCACCACCATTCGAATCAGAAGAGGAGTGTGGAAATATGTACTGAGAACTGCTATGTGAACCCATGTGTGTTTGGTTACAGATGAGGCTGTGGTTGAAGGTTATCCCAGTTCTCGCCTGGATCCCGTTGTTGAGGCTCAGGTTCTTCCCAGGCGTACGTAGTCACGTTTTCCTTATCTGCAAGAATAAGAACGTCCTTTGTAATATGTAGTTCATGTGCAATTGTACATCATGCTTCCTCTTCAGGTGGTCCAAGAGTTGCTGAGCCTCGCAGGGATGCCAGGGGTAAGTTGTGAGCATTTCTTTATTTGAGAGCTGCCAGGTGCCAGGCAAAAGGTGATGCCTGTCACCTTTGAGACTCTCAACCTGCAAATATGTCCCATGTCATTGCCTGGCCCCCTCTTCCTTTCAGTGCAACTGCTGCGTGGAGAAGGAAACCTTGTCACCAAAGTGTTGGGTTTGTGCTCTGCCTATAGGCGATGGTTACCGAACTTTTTGGCGGTATTCAGTTCTCGTGCCTCGGGAGGATCCCTGGGGTAAGTAGTCAAGCTTTATTCACTTGACAGAATAAGCTTTTACCCTTTGAAAATGTTCTTCATATGGCACAGACCTGAGTAAGTCCTCGGCTGATGCTCAGAGTCCTTTCCCCCAGCAGCTCCCCGCACGCTTAGATTTGCCTGCGCAGGCACCTACTAAGGATTTGCAAAATGCTCAGGAGTGGAAGGGTGAGACAAGTGGCTTAGTGTATTTTTACGTGCCATGCTCAATCACTACCATTCACATATGAAGTAGCCTACAGAGCTATGTAACGAGAGCTCTTCTCATCTCTTTGGCTACAGATGTGGTCGTAGATGACGGCTATGCAGCTTCTCGGGTGGATGCCGCTTTAGAGCAGGAGAAAGGGATCGATCAGAGCCTCGCCGCAGTGACGCATCATGTCCCACCTTGCAGGCACTGGCAAGCCGCATAGCTTGTTGAGGGTCTCTTCTACAAGCGTGTTCTTCACCGCGTTTGTTAATGTTAAGGTGCTAGAGTACAGGAAGTGTTCTAAAGCAAGCTGGGAGCGGCTTTCTGAAGATGACTTTTGTCTCTGGGGTGTGGAGATGCTTGCAATTAGTCTCTGGGGAGTCCCAGAGGTGAGGCGTGACTATGGGTTTACTGTGAGAGCCGCTGTGTCCCTAGCCAAAGGTCAGGCAGACCCATCAGCTGCTGTGTGAATCTAGACCTACCCAGGGCATGACAACATCCCTTTCAGTGCACTAGAGTTCCTTTCCTAACACATGTATTGCCCCAGGTATTTTACCCTTTTCTCTTCCGTGTGTAATTACAGATGTCCCTCAAGTCACTGAAGCTTCTGCAGCTTCTCAGGGGCTGGAGCCTTTCCCTGAGCCTCAGGGAGATCGCAGGGGTAAGTAGTCTCTCTTCCTTTTGATTTTTTTAGTATTTTCTCTTTTTTCCTGTTTTATTGCCCTCCTGGGGAATCCAAGGTGCCCAGCACACATGCCCTCCCTGAAGCCCAGGGGCACAGGTAGGGGTAGCGCTGGTTCAGGCTTTCACTGGCCAGTGGGCTCTTGCCCGTGAGAAGTGTCAATGAGCTTTCTTGTCCATTGGTGCCAAGAGACCAGAATCAGCGATAGTAACAACACGGAATGTAAAATTGCCTGGGAATCCCAACCACACACTGAGATTATCAGTCCTGCAGAACCCAGGGATGTATGGGATTGTCTCCTTTCCTCCAGGTCTTGGTGGTGAGAAAGGTGCAGAGGTTGCAGCTCATAGAGCCCGACAAAAGCAGCATTTGGTCTTCACTGCCGCAGTCTCGGGTTGGGTGCTGTTTGGGGTAGTGCTGACTTGTATAGTCACTTCCCAGCTGAGGAAGAGAAAACAGTGAGTTGTTCTTTTCTGACCTTCTTTAGTACATGGCTGCTCTTAGCAACGAAGCATGTGTAGGGATAGTATGGTGGAGTGCCTGGTGAGCTGTTGAGAGTCCTGCATGCCTATAGCTGGGCAAAACTGTCAGCAAGAAATAGAGCAATGGAGCTGATGGTGGAACCTGCCAGACAAAAGTGCTGGGGAGCGCTGTGCGCATGCTGAGCAGCTGCTGAGTCGCCACTGTAATGCTTTGAAAGCACTCTACCCATAGACAGTGAAATGGCAATAGGGAGGAGAGAGGGATGAACGCAGGCCCAAGAACTCTAGCTCAAGCTCAGGATCCTTAAAAAGGCCTTTGGCAGGCTTTATGGCTTCAGGCAATAGCGAAAAGAGAAATAGCGAAAAAGCCTCCTATGCAGCAGTGGTGGTTTTGCAGGGAGGTTCTGAAGAGTGTTATGATTCACTAGCTATCCTGAGTTTCCCACGTGTGCAGGTCAAGAGGTGAGCTGCAGGTAGGGGTTTGGTTTCCAGTGGACCTGCGGTCAAATCCCCAAAGGCTGCTGTGGCACATAAGGCAGTGTCCCCTCCTTCGTTTCTTTCTCGCATGCTTTCCCTGGAAGCTAAGAGCTGGTTTCACTGCGAAAGGGGAGCTTGAGAACCAGGTGTAAGAAAGCAAGACCAAGGGAGAGTAATGCCCCTCAAAGAAGGTACTCTCTGCACGTTATCCCAAGAGATAACTGCCACGGACCCTTTTTGTGCCCTTCCATACTAGCATTAGGTCCTGAAAGAAGGACTCTTTCTGCAAGTCTCTAACGGCAATGACTTGCAAAGGCTACGAAAACAAATGGAACGTGTGTGAGGTGACAGGCAGAGATGGTTGCGATGGCTCCTTGGCAGAACCAGAGGCAAGGGGAGGCATGACAATGATCAACATTGACTGTTCTCAACATCAATATGCCTCAATGACTATCGACTTCCATCCGTATCATGAGGGAACAATAGCTATAGATTGGCATCGATACTTCTCGATCTCAACAGGCACCTCTAGCTTTCACTGTTGCACCGCTTTTGCTCTCTGTAGGCATCAATGCCTATCGACATCGATGCCTCTTGATATGGAGGGGCATCGGTGCCTGTTGAGGTCCATGCCTATCGACAGGCATTGATAGCAAGAGGTATTGATAACTGCTGTTCCTGAGGACGATTGTTAGCTAGGAAATTGCACGCAGCCATGACTTTGGTCAATTCTAGTCCCAAAACCCTGTAATGGGTAGGGATCTGTAAACCAGCTGCACTCCTAACTGCGAGCATGTCCCTCCTTACACTCTCCACACACTCTCACCTTCCCACTACAGACAGCAAAACAAGTGTTTCAAAGAGACTGCACTGTTGTCTTTCTAAGCTTGCACTTGTGAAACATAATAAATGACCTGGTTTTAGAAGAACTTTGCGGTCAGTGCTGGAGACACTGCTGTGGGCACCTTTACAGGAGCACAAGGAAGCCTCCAGAATATGTCTGCTTGCAGAGCTGTGTGCACTAACAGGTGGCATCTGGTTGCCACACTGCCTCCCTGCCCAGCGCAGCGCTTGTCCAGTTGCACTAAGGAGCAGTACAGACAGAGGCAAGATGTGGACGGTTGCCAGCGAGGTGGGAAGGAACAAAAGCCATCCATTGCTCTTCCATGTCATGGGGTGGGGACACTTGCCAAGCCCCATGCCTGGGCTGGGCTGAGCCCTGCAGCGGTGCCGCCCAGGGCTGGGGCTGGGAAGCGGTGCTGCCACAGAGCAGGTCCCTGTGAGCCAGCAGTGCCTGGCCCCGGGCTGGCTGGTGGCCCCGTGGCTGCACTGGCAGGAACCTGGACAGGAGCTGAGGGCAGCCACGATTCCTGGGCGGCCCTCGCCCACCTGCAGAGCTCTACCCCGCTCTGGGCACAGACCAGGACGTGTGTGGACAAAGTGGAGCGAGCCCAGGGCCCAGCACTTCACTGCTTTCCCTGCACAACCCTTTGAACGGGCAACACAAAGCGGTGGAAGCAAAGTGTGTTGCAGCAATGGGATGGCCCCCACCATTTGCCCCGCTGCCCTAACTCAGCTAGAGCGATGCTGAGAAGGTGGATAAATACGTAGAGCCCTCATAACCCCACCGAGCTTTGGGCACCAGGTGTGTATGCGGTGCCCCACCGCCCCCCCTGGAGGGGCTACGTGGCATGATGGCAGTGTGGGGGAAGCAGGTGCCAGGCGCAGAGGGTGGGAGATGCCATTGCGGAAATGCAAGCGCAGGATTGGGTAACGCCAGCCGGTGTCCCACGGAAGTCGTCAACCAGTGGCACCTCTCAGGCCCCATACCTTCTGCAGAAGTGCAGTGAATAGCAGGGGACCATGGCAGCATGTGGATGCAAACGCAAGTCGAGTGTCTCACAGCTGCAGAGGGACTGCAGAGACCTGTTGGTCTCCAGCATGATTTTTCCAATCATGATTGGTCTCAAGCATGATTTTTCAATTTTTGATTCACGGGCCATGTAGCTTAAGTCCTTGGCCAACGCTCCTAGATGCAAAAGAGCCAAGTGGGATTTGGGAGGGCATCAGAGCTCTGCCCTGGGGTGCTTTCTGTGGTGAAGTGCTGTTTGCTAGCTGCTTCGACCTTGGGCTTCTTCCAGCGCCTGCAGCAAAGCCAGCAGGCTTGTTGGGGTTGAGTTTAGAGCTCGTGTGAAGTCCAGGGTGTCCTTTCCCCAAGCAGCTCCCTGCATGCTTCCCTTGGTAGCCAGATGGTGCCTGTGCAGGCACCTGCTAGGCATCTGCAAAATGCTCAGGAGTGGAAGGGCAAGACAAGTGCCTTGGTATAATTATGCGCCCCACGCTCATTCACTACCATTCCAATCTGAAGAAGCATACAGAAATGCGTAATAGGAGCTCTGCTTGTCTCTTTGATTACAGATGCAGGTGTATGAGATGGCACTGCAGCTTCTCAGCTGGGTGCCAGTTTTGAGACTCTGGGGAATCCCGTAGGTGAGTCGTGAATATCTGTTTCCTTTTTTGGTTTACTGGAAAGAAGCACTGTTTACTGTGGAATATTTTATTCGTGTGGCATTTACCTTCATACTTTCTGTTTAGGTCCTCAACGAAGAAAGTGTCAGGCCAGAACAGGCATGTCTTCTCAGAAATCTTTGGAAGTGCTAAGGAGATCTTGAAGCACTGAGAGAGAGCAAATGGTGGGTGTATTTCAGTGTATGTCAAGCGTAATCATTGCAAACCTGAGCTTCAGAAACATGTACGGATAAGCTGTAGCCTATGCAGGAGGAAGGGATTGATCAAAGCCTCACAGTGGTGACGCACCGTTTCACTCCTTGCAGGCATTGGCAAGCCACAGAGCTTGTCCAGGGTGTCTTCTACGAGCGTGTTCTGCACTGCATTTGTGAAAGTGCCCAGAATAGAGTGGTAAGAGCTTGGGGCTCAGTCCACTGTATGTGACTGTTAAGCATATTGACTGGCGGAGTTGCCAGGATAAGCCTTGGTTCTCAGAAGGCCTTTTTCCCCACACGGCTTGTAATCCACTGTACCTCCTGCTGTGTCTGCATCTCAGAACTTGCAGGGAGTCCCTAGAGGCCCTAGACACAAAAGGCACACCAAGTGGGATCCCTGCTGTGAAAGGAGGCCCAAAGTGATGCCCTGATTCACAGGTCAGGCAGGCGTTTGGAGGGAAGGTTCTGCATTCTTCTGCATGCTGTGTACCTGAACAATGTCGAGGCTTTACCTTTCTCTGATTCCTGACAGTGTGTCACAGCCAGGAGGAGCCACCTATGGCGCGGAAAAAGGCAAAGCAAAAAGGGCGAGATTGCCAAATTGCCTGGGAGTGGACTGGAGCCATCACAGTTCTCACTCTCTATGGTAACAGACATCACCATGTTCTCAATTGCCAGAAATTCCCAATGTGCTCCTCAGCCTGGCTGTCAGAGCAGCTCAGCTGGTGGTGATGACACCTTCCCAGCTCTAGGCGTTGCTTTGGAAAAGGACACTAACATTTCCACACTCCCAATGTGTGTGTCCACAGTACAGGCAGGGATTTTGTGCTTTGGAAACATATTCCAAAGACAGCATTAAGAGCATTCAGTGGAGCAGAAGTTGCCATCTTGTTTCCTCAGGGAGGCCTGGAAAGTTGCGTATTGGTCTTTGTTGAGCACACTGAGAAGAAGGACTACGTGGCTCTCCTAGATTCTGGCATACTGCGGAGTACCTCAGGCCCCGCTGTTTCCCAAAGCTAGCTCTCCTCCCCAGCATGGGCAGAAAAGGCAAGTTTTTGCCTTTTCAAGGCAACACAGTACAGGCCAAGAAGAACTTGAGAGGACACTAGACTTGGGTGGTTGGTGCAGACAAAATCAAAAGCCGTGTGGGTGCGGGTGTGCCTGGTTTTTGACCTGCAGTTTTCGGTACCCCACTGCTCCTGCTCAGAGGCAGGGTGCCAGGCACCATGGGGGCCACACGCCGCTCCCCCAGCACCCTCACATCAGCTATGGCCTCGTCCAGCCAGGGGGCCGATGGGGCCCAGCGCTGCAGCCCTGGGAGCCCGTCCACAGTGTGGGGCCGCTGCACCCGTCAGGGCCGGGCTCTCCTCTGCCCCGGCACCCACAGCCCGCATGTCCTGAACAGCTGCCTCCCCCGACACGCACCGTCGCACAGCCCCAGGATCCGGACCAGCCACCAGCAACCGCCCCCAGCCCCCCACAGCCAGAGACTGCCCACTGCAGCTCCCTGGAGAACCAGGCCCACCACGCCCACACAGCTGCCCACCCCACTTGCCCCTGCGGGCAGCAACAGCCAATGGGCATGCCCCACACGCAGCCCCGGCCAATCAGCAGCTGCCACCTGCTGTGCCTGTTGCCAGCCGCCTCCCCCCAGATCTTCCTCCTCAGGGCCTGGCCCCGCCCGCATGTGCCCCCAGCCCGGCCGGGAGCGGCTGGTCCTGTGGGGCCAGGCTGGGTCCTGTGGGGCCAGGTCCATCCTTGCTAGGGCCAGGCAGCGAGGGGCAGCTGCTCCCAGCGCGCCAGTGACTGCCCTGCAGTTTCTCTCATGGGCCGCTCACCAGCCTGTGAGGTTTCCCAGCAGGGATTTAGGACTGTTTGTTGGGGCAGCCGAGGATTATTTAGTAATAAATATCTGTAAAGTACCCTGTGACAGAAGGGAGAGCAACTTCTTTCCTTTTTTTTTTGCTAAGTTAAGCACACAAATGCAGAAGATACACCTACTCCTCATCTCAATTCAATTTCTACATATCAAGACTCATCATCCAGCGCCGCGCCCCCCCCCCCCCCCCGCCAAAAAAAAGAAGACTCTAAGGAGGCCCTGGTAAAAGTGAGCAAGCGTTGGCAGCTGTGAGCACATTCTGAGTATTGATTCTCGACACTCCTGTTCCTCTTGTGATGCAGTTACACCCCATTTGCCCTCAAGAGAGACCAAAGGAGGAAGAGCTGGGGCTTCACATGCTGGAAGTGACTCAGTGGGCCCAGGGAGTCACCTGGCTAAACCACCAGATTCGGCAAAGCCAAGTGTCAGCATACTGAGCCAAACACATAGCCTCTGCTACTGCAGCTGTCAGGCCGCTTGAGGGCTGTACAGCATGGGAGACTGTCCAAGGTGTGTTAATGCCCTGACTCCTTTAGAAGGGTGTCACGGGACGACAGACTACCTACGGTCCCAGACCACATAGGTTGTGTGTGGCACGAGGGAGAGGAGGAGGGGGAGAAGGAGATCTACTGCACGACTCCACAACTTGTCTCAAAGATCAAAATTTACTGCACAAGCTACAATGGTACAAAGCAACAATCCTTATTAACAGAAACTTAGCTCAACTGGAACACTTTCTAATTACACTAAAAGCTATGCTAATGACAACTACTCAGTAACAGACAAAGCTAGCTAATTTATACTAACTGTAACTACCCAAACAAATGAACTAGGCAGACTGATTCTAACTGATCTTACCCATGCATTGCCTCAGCAGCCAACATACACTCAATCCCAGGGAAGGAACTGCAGGAGGGCATCCCCCTCCCCAAGGGATCCACAAGTTGACAGACCCACTGTCACCCACAAAGAGCCCCAGACAGCCTCTGGGGCCAACCTATTTATACCCCTTAGGGGAAGGTGGAGGTGGAGTTGTGAGGCCAGTTGTGGTTCTCTTCGTGCAGTCTCAGTCCCTAGCTCTTGGCTGCTGCAGGGTTCAGCTCTCCTCCATCGTTGTTATGACGATCACACCCACAGTCATGGGGGGGGGGGGGGGTCCAAACACCCACAACGACAGGCTAGCTGCCTTGAGCACTCTTCAGCACTGAAGAAAGGAGTTTGCGAATGACTGCTTTACTCTTGCAGTGGTGGTTCCAAGGAGAGATCCCATAGCTGGGGTAAAAAGGAGTTAATTCCAGTCCACGATGATTAACACTGCCCTAGCAGTGAAAGCAGGTTTTGTTTCTCAAGGTCCTGACAAGGAGGAGATAATTCCAGACTGCAGTAATTAACACTGCCCCAGCAACGAGAGGAGGTTTTGTTTCTCAAGGTCCTGGCACCCAAGCAGGCCTTATTTCAAAGTCTTGATGTCCTCCATTTTGGAGTGCGAGGCACAGGAATGCAGACTGCTTGTAACTGGCACCAGATGGGGGGGGGAAGCTGGGAGCATCCCCCCACAAAGGGCAAATTACAGAAGTTGTTCTCACGTTCTTTGTAGGATGACAGCAACTATTAAGGAAATCTCAGGTGAACCCAGCCCTGTGCTGCCCACTGACAGGCAGTACGGATGTGTAACATACCGCTGTTGAATTGAAATCTTTCTAAGCAGAGTTTGAGAGGGTGTTTTGCCAAAGCCCCAAGTCAGGGTGCTGCAGAGAC
This sequence comes from Dromaius novaehollandiae, assembly GCF_036370855.1. NCBI lineage: Eukaryota > Metazoa > Chordata > Aves > Casuariiformes > Dromaiidae > Dromaius > Dromaius novaehollandiae. The sequence continues at coordinate 154,471,329 of NC_088098.1, forward strand.
CCAGCTGGAGGGCAGTTGTGACGAGGCTGGGGTCTTCGTGACTCTAGAGGTCTCGACCCAATTCCCTGCTCCACCACAGAGACCCAGGGGCAAGACACACTGATGGCCTCAGCTGCTCACCTGTGTCAAGAGAATGACAGTAAAGTAAATGCCATTTCCCAGAAACAGGAAGGAAATGTAGTCATGCTGTGAAGTCTCAGCAACCAGCCCTGTGAGTTGGAGCAGACTCAACAAGAGCCTGTTTCTCAGCGACCTCCAGAGGCAAAGGCTTTTTTTGGCTCCTCAAGTCAAAGAAAGGCCAAAGCCAAGTGCCTCAGAGCAGCCTTTGCTTTTGGAAATAAGGAGGCAACAAGCTCTTAGAAGAAATCCATACTGTGACAGCAGCTGCATGTCCAGGTTTTGTTGCAAAGCCACCTACTTGCCCTTGGAAACCTGGGTCTGTAGGAAGAGAAGTATTTGCACATCTGGCGTCTTAAAGTCATGTAGCTTTTGGTGCAGGGGGAGGGAAATTCCTGCCAGAGTCTGGAAAGGGACAGAACCCATCTGGATGCTAGCTATGGCCAGTCTTGAAGAACTGAGCCTTTCACTGTAGAAGCTGGGGGATGTACAAGTCAGATGCCACCCATGGCAGGAAATACTCCTTTTTTCCAAAGCACCAAGGTACTGAGCAGTCTTGCGGGGATGCCTAAGTGAGAGACGAGTCCTGACAACGTGGAGCATATGAATGGTGTTTGGAAGAGCAGAGGGCATAGGAAGGGGAGGTGGTGCCTGTGTGGGAGAAATGGCAAAGCAGGAGAGCAAGGTTCAGGTGTCTCCTTTGCCGCAGGTGGCCACCAAGGGGCTGGCCCTGGCTGCTGGTGTGGGGAGTGCAGCCGTCACCATTTTGGTTCCCCTTCCATTCAGTGCAAATTCACTTCTGCAGAAGTGTGTTGCAGCCTGTAATGAAAACTCTCCTTATCTCTGTTTGCTTACAGACGTTCCTGCACACAGAGCTCTTCCAGCTTCTCACCTGGATCCTGTTTTGGAGCATCAGGGGAATGCCAGGGGTAAGCGGTCAAGATTTATTCCCTTCATGGAAGGAGCCTTTACTTTTCAACATTTATTCCTGTGACATTTCACTGAATAAGTCCTCGGCCAATGTTGAGCTTGTGTGAAGTCCAGGCCATCCTTTCCCCCAGCAGCCTCATGAGAGGAGACTGCTGCTTGAATGCCTGTCCCTTAGTGCAGCGCACAGAGCAAATCCTGCAGCACTTGATGAACATGCAGGGAAGAGGGAGGAGCTGGTTCTTCCGATCCCAGAGGCAAAGGGTTGCTGGGCCACCTGAGAAACATGCGCAAATCTCACTGCTTGCCTTTCCTCTCCTATGCCCTTCCCTCACCAGGTTTCTCAGGACTCTGTGAGCTTCCCCAGGGACACTGCAGGTGCCAGGGCTGCACCTTCCTGCCATGGCCTTCCTATTGGATCCTACAAGGGCCTTTACTCCTCGCCCTCTCCTGCAAGCTGGCAGTAGGGGTGACAAATGTTTTCAGAGACAGCAACTGTTTGCCTGTGTTCCTCTGGAAATGTAAGAGTCCACCTGGGCCCCCTCGAAAGACAGCACAGAGGATCCTGGGCTTTCCTCCCAATACTGCTGTATTCCCTTTTCTGCCTCACCTCTACTATTCATGGCTTGAGTGTTTGGGAGCAGAGCAATGCCATTTCTGTGCGTCTTTGTGCCTTTTTTAAGGCCAGTACTGTTCTTCCTATCTCAGTCCATTTTGCTCCCTTTCCCAACCAGCCCCCTCTCCCTTTTCTCTACTTGGAGATGTTCAGCTTCTGCGCACAGAAGACCATTGCACTAACCCCCAGCAGCCTCTGGTCTCACTTTAGCAATCCTCTAACTCATTGCTCAGAGCTGCATGGCCATCCTTCACAGCACCTCCTTCCCCTCTCGGTCACCAAATCCACCAGGATTCAGTGCAGCACTCCCAGGGAGTTCACTTGCACTCCAAGGCTCATCTGCACTCCCCCTTTCAGATGAATGAAACCTGAAGGACAGCCCGAGCTGGGAAACTACAGTGATGAGGGGACTGAGGGCATCCCTTGATGCAGGGCAACTCTCTGACAGCTCCTCTCCCTCATCCAACCCTGCTGTAAGCGCTGTGCATTACACCCAGACACAAAGGACCAAACACCCAAGGATTAACACCATTTAGCCCAACAGGTTTTTTATTCTCTTCAGAATATGCACAGGTTTTTTATTCTGCTTAGAATAGGAAGCCGAGTGGAGCTGCTGCTGGGATTTTCATTTTCTAGAGTAAACTCATCCTTTTTTCTTTCGCTTCCTGGCTGTGCTCTGCCTTCCTCCATACTGGGCTCTTCTCCGTCAGAGGCAGCGGCAGGGTTAGCTGGTACCGCTTCTCTGCAACAACGAGAATGGCTTTCAGGAAAGAGCACTCGCTGTCAGCAAGGAAGGGTCTGCTTAGGAAAGCTTACAGCAGACGTCTCTACAGAGTCCTCTCAACAGCTCACCAGGCACTCCACCATACTATCCCTACACATGCTTTGTTGCTAAGAGCAGCCATGTACTAAAGAAGGTCAGAAAAGAACAACTCACTGTTTTCTCTTCCTCAGCTGGGAAGTGACTATACAAGTCAGCACTACCCCAAACAGCACCCAACCCGAGACTGCGGCAGTGAAGACCAAATGCTGCTTTTGTCGGGCTCTATGAGCTGCATCCTCTGCACCTTTCTCATCACCAAGACCTGGAGGAAAGGAGACAATCCCATACATCCCTGGGTTCTGCAGGACTGATAATCTCAGTGTGTGGTTGGGATTCCCAGGCAATTTTACATCCCGTGTTGTTACTATCGCTGATTCTGGTCTCTTGGCACTGGCGGACAAGAAAGCTCATTGACACTTCTCATGGGCAAGAGCCCACCGGCCAGTGAAAGCCTGAACCAGCGCTACCCCTACCTGTGCCCCTGGGCTTCAGGGAGGGCATGTGTGCTGGGGAACTTGGATTCCCCAGGAGGACAATAAAAGAGGTAAAAAGAGAAAATAGTAATAAAAGAATCAAAAGGAAAGGAAGAGAGACTACTTACCCCTGCGATCTCCCTGAGGCTCAGGGAAAGGCTCCAGCCCCTGAGAAGCTGCAGAAGCTTCAGTGACTTGAGGGACATCTGTAATTACACACGGAAGAGAAAAGGGTAAAATACCTGGGGCAATACATGTGTTAGGAAAGGAACTCTAGTGCACTGAAAGGGATGTTGCTATGCCCTGGGTAGGTCCAGATTTGCACAGCGGCTGATGGGCCCGCCTGACCTTTGGCCAGGGACACGGTGGATCTCACAGTAAACCAAGAGTCACAACTCACAGGTGCGATTCCCCAGAAACTCAAAACGGGCATCCAGCTGAGGAGCTGCAGAGCCACTGTCATCTGCAGGCAGAGCTGTAATCAGAGAGACAAGAAGAGCTCCCAGTACATATTTCCGTGGGCTGCTTCAGATTGGAATGGCAGCGAATGAACGTGGGACGCATAATTACACCAAGGCACTTGTCTCACCCTGCCACCCCTGAACATTTTGCAAACGCTTAGCAGGTGCCTGCACAGGCACCATATGGCTACCAACAGAAGCATGCAGGGAGCTGCTGGAGGAAAGGATGGCCTGGACTTCACACAAGCTCAGCATTGGCCGAGGACTTATTCAGTGAAATGTCACAGGAATAAAATGTTGAAAAGTAAAGGCTCCTTCCATGAAGGGAATAAATCTTGACCTCTTACCCCTGGCATTCCCCTGATGCTCCAAAACAGGATCCAGGTGAGAAGCTGGAAGAGCTCTGTGTGCAGGAACGTCTGTAAGCAAACACAGATGAGAAGATTTTTCATTACAGGTTGCAACACACTTCTGCAGAAGTGAATTTGCACCGAATGGAGGGGAACCAAAATGGTACCAGCTCACACCAGCAGCCAGGGCTGGCTCCTCTGCAGCTTCCTGCAGCAAAGGAGACACCTGAACCTTGCTCTCCTGCTTTGCCTTTTCTTCCACACAGGCACCACCTCCCCTTCCTCCGCCCTCCACTCTTCCAAACACAACTCGCATGCTCCACGTTTCCAGGACTTATCTCTCACTTAGGCATTCCCGCAAGACTGCTCAGTACCTCGGTGCACTGGAAAAAAGGAGTATTTCCTGCTGTGGGGGGCTTCTCCTGGCTCTGACACATGTGGAAGCACTGTCAAGAATCAGAGGAAAGTGAAACCTCAGCATTGCTCAGGCACACAGCATGCAGAAGGACGGAGAAGCTCTCTTCCAAAATCCTGCCCAACACGTAAATCAGGGCATCACTTTGGGCCTCCTTTCACAGCAGGGATCCCACTCGGTGCACCTTTTGTGCTTAGGGCCTCGAGGGACTCCCTGCAAGGTCTGAGATGCGGACACGGCAGGAGATTGAGTGGATTAGGAGTCGTGCTTGCTAACATGTGCTCAGTGGGGTTAAAACCGCCTCAGTCCCCACGTGGCAAAGCTCCAAAATCCCTGGGAGCTGCGTGGTGTGGGAAGGGAGGCTACCTCACAGGATCCACAAAGGTTTATATGCACATCTCTGACACACTCATTGCAATAACTTCCACACACCAGAGACAAAAGTCATCTTCAGAAAGCCGCTCTCGCCTTGCTGTAGAACACTTCCGATGCCCTAGTACTTTAAAATTTGCCCACTGGCACGATGTGCAGTAGTGGGCGCCAAGAGAAGATCAAAAACCACTTTGCCACACCAAGCACCCTGGGACACATTGCTGAAGCCCTCCCAAATCCCTCTTGGCTCTTTTGCATCTAGCAGCGTCGGCCAAGGACGTAAGCTACATGGCCCACGAATCAAATAGTGAAAAATCCTGCTCATTCCTGGAAGGGAATCAATCCTGACCACTTACCCCTGGCATGCCCCTGAGGCACAACAATGGCATCCGGATGAGAAGCTGGGAGGCCACTGCCTACAGGAACACCTGTAAGCAAACACAGACAAGTTTTCATTACAGGTTGCCACACTCTTCTGCAGAAGTGAATTGCAGTGACGGGAAGGGGAATGGGGACACGCACGCAGGTTGAGAGTCTCCCAGCTGCAGGAGGGCCAGGGACACTTGCTGCCTGGGACCTGGCGCCTCTCCAAATCCTCCGTCAACGCACTATCCAACACCCCGCAAGCACCCCCAGGACAAACACGCAGCCCCTTGGTGCTTTCTTCTGGGGAGGTCTCTAACGTACACCAAGGAAGCCAGAACTCTACAAACTGGGAACCTTTAGCACCGGAGGACAACAAGGGTTGTTTACATTCCTCATGCACAGAAGCCCACTGGCCAGTGCAAGACTCAACCAGCGCTACCCCTAACTGTTTCTCTGGCCTGCCAGCAGGGCACGGCTGTTGCAGACCTTGGCATCATCCGGAGGGCACAACAAAGCGAGAAAAGAAATGCTTATTTTTTCAGCTGAATATCTGCTGACTGCTCACCTCCACGATGTCCCGGAGTCACCAGTCCAGGCTCCAGAGCAGAAGAGGGATCTCCATCCGCTACGGCCACAGCTTCAACCAAACACATGGGAACAGTTCCTGTTATATATATATGTTGCCATATACTTCTGCAGATTTGTACGGGTACAAACTGAAGCCTGCACAGAGCTGCTGGGGGAAAGGATGCCCTGGAGTTCACGCAAGCTGTAACTCCACCCCAACAAGCCTGTGGCCTTTGCAGTAGGCACTGCGAGCAGCACAAAGCCTTCCCAAGGAAAAGCACACCGCGGCAGATAGCTGACGGCCTCCCAAGTCCCACTCTACTCTTGGGAGTGTCTGAGCAGCAGCCAAGGACTTACTCAGGTCTCTGCCATATGAAGAACATTTTCAAAGGTAAAAGCTTATTCTGTCAAGTGAATAAAGCTTGACTACTTACCCCAGGGATCCTCCCGAGGCACGAGAACTGGATACTGCCGAAAAGTTCGGTAACCATCGCCTATAGGCAGAGCACAAACCGAACGCATTGGTGACAAGGTTTCCTTCTCCACACAGCAGTTGCACTGAATGGAAGGGGGGCCAGGCAATGACATGGGACATATTTGCAGGTCAAGAGTCTCAAAGGTGACAGGTGTCACCTTTTGCCTGGCACCTGGCAGCTCTCAAAGTAAAGGAATGCTCACAACTTACCCCTGGCACCCCTGCGAGGCTCAGCAACTCTTGGACCACCTGAAGAGGAAGCACCATGTACAGTTGCACACGAACTACATACTACAAAGGACGTTCTTATTCTTGCAGGTAAGGAAAAGGTGACTACGTACGCCTGGGAAGACCCCGAGCCTCAACAACGGGATCCAGGCGAGAACTGGGATAACCTTCAACCACAGCCTCATCTGTAACCAAACACACATGGGTTCACATAGCAGTTCTCAGTACATATTTCCACACTCTTCTTCTGATTCGAATGGTGGTGAACGACAGGGAGCATAAAATTACACCACACTTCCACTCAGGTGCATCTGGCGAGCACTTAGCAGGTGCCTGCAGTGCCACCATAGGGGCATAAATCTCAGCGGGCATGGAGCTGCTGGGGGAAAGGGTGCCCTGGACTTCACACAAGCTGTAGGCTCAACCCCATCATGTCCCCTGGCTTTGCAGCAGGCACTGGAAGCAGCACAGGCTCGGGGGACTCGGCAAGTGCTTTGCGCGCCAAAGCTCCCAGTGCAGATCTCGGAAGCCTTCCCCAGGTCACACATGTGGGTCGAGAGCCTCACAAGTGCAGAGGAGCCGGGGGGGACCTGTTGGCTGGGATCTGGCAGCTCTCCCAATCCTGCATCCAGGCGCTATACCACAGGCCCCAAGCACCCCCAGGACAAACACACAGGCCCTCAGCACCTTCTTGCAGGGAGCTCTCTAACGGACAGCACTCTGCAAAGGGGCAACTCTCAGCACCAGATGACACGAAAGATCGTTTACCCTGCGCGGGCACAAGAGCTCCCCGGCCACCGAAAGGCCAAAGCGGCGGCAGGAAAGGCATGCTTCTGGTCTTGCCAGGGAAGGGAAGGGAAGGTCAGGTCCCCCGAGGACTCACCTCCAGCATCTTCCCAAGCCTTCGGTCCTGCATCCGGCCAAGCACCAGCATCACCAGCAGCCACCGCTGCAACCACCCGCGGGGACAACAGCTCCCGTCACCCAGCGCCAGGCGCTGCTCCAGGCACAGCTCTCGCCCCCAGACCCCGGCGCCCCCCAGCGCACCCCCCTCCCCGCGGCCCCACAAGCCTCGCCGAGCCGCTCCCGGCTCCCGGCTCCTGGCCCCGGCCGCCGCCTCCCGCCGCCCCGGCCGCTCGCCAGCCGGCCCCGCGGCCCCCAGGCTGCCTCCGTCGCCGCCCGCCCGCCCGCCCGCCCTACCTGGGCCCGGCGCTGCCCGCGGAGCAGCCCGGCTGTCCCGGGCACGCAGGGCCGCCAGGAGGCCGAGCAGCAGCAGCAGGCGGCACCCGGGGCCGGACGCCCCCCGCGCTCGCACCATGCTGCCCGCCGCCAGCAGCCGCCCGCCGCCGGCGCCCTCGAGCAACGCGCGCGGAGCGGCGTCTGCGGAACGCGGCGCGGCACAACGCACTGCACCGCCCCGCAGCCCAACGCAGCGCAGCGCAAAACACCGCACTGCCCCGCAGCACAACGCAGCACAACGCAACACCGCGCAGCGCAGCGCAGCGCGCGGCCCCTCTGTGAGCTCAGGGGCGCCCTCCGCGCGCCTCCGCGGGGGCGCAGGGGGCCGCGCACCCCCGCCGCGGCCCGCGCTCCCTCCGCGCGCCGCCGCCGCCCTGTGCGGGCAGCCCGGGCATGCTGGCGGCCGGGGGTGCTGCCGCCGCCCTCGAGGAGCCCCTCGGGGGCAGCCCGGCTCTCTGCCCACACGCTCGCGGCCCTGCGCTCGCCTCGCTGCTCGGCAGCTCCGCGCCAGCGCCTGCCGGATCCGGCCTCGCTCGCTGCTCTCCTTCCCGCCCCCGCTGCCGCCGCTCTGCTCCAGCCCCAGCCCCAGCTGCAGCTCTGCCCTTCTGGAGCTGGCCCAGGGGCAGCTGCTGACAAGTGGGGGGGCTCCAGTGCCAAGCCTGTGCCCCATCTCTCAGCCCCCGTCCAGCTGGGATTCAGAGTCCTCCATTCTTGCTGGCACCACTCCTTCTGTCCCCTTTGCTTTGGGACCAACATTTCAGGCCTCCTTGGGCTTTGCGCAGCACCCGAAGCAAGCAGAGCTCTCCTGGGCCTGGGCCTGGGCCTTGCCCCGAGTGCTCCTCTTACAAGACAACCCTGGAAGCTCAGGAAGAAGGTTCCTGCTCTTTAAAGGAGGCAGATTAGGAGAAGCGCACTCTCTCTTTTCGGAGAAGCAGCATTCTTTAACCCAGGACATCCTGGAACTGCTAAAGCCCTAAAGAAACATTACATCAAAATGTTTTATTTCTAGCTATGTATTGCCAGTTTGGCAAAAGAGTTCATGTATCCCTAACTGACCTGTCCTCCATGTAATACAAAAAATCACGCCCACAGGTCAAAAAGCCCTGCACCACCCGGGTGAAGACCCCTCCCCGGAGCATGCGTAGTGGTAAAATGGTGTGTAAGCAGTATTATAATTGTCTGTAAATTACTACCCAATCAGTGTAAAAGGGAAAGTTGCAAACCTTGCAGTGTGTTTGTATAAATGCTACTTGAAAAGGCAGGGGGGTGTGCTTGATTTGTGGGAAACCACCGAGCCCCCAGGCTTGCGCACCTCTGAAACTGGAGGATGAGAAAAAATGGCCAGAAATGGGAACGCTGAACTATAATACAATTTTGCAACGTACGTTGTTTTGCAGAAGACAGAAGAAATGCGATGAGGTCCCCTAGGTCGATTTGTTTTTCTCTTTGAGAAGCGATCATGGAACAAGAAAAAAATGTAAGCTGTTGGTCTCTGACTGAAATGTGTTAATGATGATGGAAGACAAAGAGTAAGTGCCTCGGTGTTGCTCTGCTGGTAGCATTGGGAAAAGTTGTTTAAAAGTGGGCGATGAGGAAGAGGATGCACAGCTATTGGTCTCTCCGGAAAGAGATCAAGGTAGTGTCGATGGCAGAGATGAGGGAAGTGAGGCATTTAGCCCGACTGCAGGCAGAACTCGGGCTACTCGGGCTCAGCAAAACGCTGTGATTCAGGCCCCGCTGCGTCAAGCAGTGGGACCAGAGGGACCGCCTGTAGATGTGAAGGTGCCTTTTTCAACTCCAGATTTAATGAATTGGAAGGAGTCTGCTGGGTCATACCGAGAAAATCCAGAAAGGATGTATGGATCCTTTAAAATGATAACTCTCGATATGCCTTTTGAAAAGAACGAGGATTTTTTTAAATGTCATCAGGAAAGAAAACAGCTAGTGGAGAAGAAATATGTAATTGGCTGGAAGCAGTCCAAAGGCCCAAAGAAATTGCTGTAATACACTGCCCAGCCCATCCTAAAGACACTACAGAAATCAGTAAAGGAAATGCTTTAGCTGACGCCACTGCGAAGGCTGCAGCCCAACAACCTCTGAGAGGACGTATGGTGGCAGTTCCAATGATGAACCAAAGTGAATGGCCAAATGTAATATACCCCAGAACCATGTATGAAAAGGCCTGCTCCGTGGAAGAGAAGAAACAATAGGAATAGTGGGAAGCAGAGCAAAATGATGATGGAATATGGACAATTGGAGGAAAACCAATTCTACCAAAAAAAAGAAAAGAAAAAAAGTAATTCCTATAGCTAGGTGGTTTCACAAGAAAGCTCATGGGGGAGCAGAGGCGGTAGCTAAGCAAGTACAGAAGGTCCTGGCCAGTGCAGGAATTTACGTGGCTGCAAAAAGAAGAAGCAATAGCTGCCCAGCCTGCCAAAAGTTCTCAAGCAACAAACCAAGCTCAGAGTTAGGGGGACGACCGTGGGCCTGCTTCCCTTTTCAAAGGCTACCAATAGATTATGCAGCTATGCCTTCCACCGATGGGTACAAACACTTGTTAGTGATGGTAGATCAGTTATCAGGCTGGGTAGAAGCTTTCCCAACAAGAAAGGCCGACGCAGGGGGAGGAGTAAAAGCCTTACTGAAAGAAATCATACGCAGGTATGGGGTTCCAGAAGCCATTGATTCAGACAGGGGCGCTCATTCTACGGCAGACATAGTCAATCAGTTATATAAATTCCTAGGAATAGAGAGAAACCTACCTACTCCCTACCACCCACAGTCTTCAGGAGAGGTCAAAAGAATGAAGAGGACATTACAAGAAAAAATCGCAAAGGTATGCACACGCAGTGGCCTAAAATGGCCAGAAGCCCTAAACTTAGCTCTGTGGGACGTATGAAATGCTCCACAACTACCTCTAGGACTACCACCAGCAGAAATTCTCTGTGGGAGACCTTTAGCTACACGAGGGACTTCTATTCCAGCTAAGAGCAGCCTGTTAGACAGAGAGGAACGACTAAGCCAGTGTGTTCTAAGTATGCAAAAAGGGGTTTGAAAAATCTTAAAAAATACGCTCAGTGGTATCAATCCACATCACCTGAAATACAAGTGCCTAGTATACAGCCTGGGGATGAAGTTTTAGTTAAAGTATTTTTAGGAAAATCCCAGTTAGAACCTAAATGGGACAGGCCCTATACTGTCATACTATGTTCTTATTTTGGTGATGAACTGTACTTGTATATATTGGGAAAGGCTGTGTATGTATGAGAATCCTTTGTAGTCTTATATTCATAGAGAACATTGCTGTAAATACAAGTAATCACTCAAATATTTGTGTTGGTAACTTTACCAAAATTATGCGATGCGACTTTAATTATACAGCTCCTGGTACATCTTATCCACTGTTACAATCTAATTGCACATTGAGTTAAGTAAGATTGACTGCCTACCCCCAGCGGGATGAATCTTACATTGGTGGAGAAACTGCTGCAACATGATGACCTGCGTCAACTGCCAGAACGCATCCAAAACAATGGACAGAAAATTCTAGTCACCGCTCATCATGATACGGAAGAGATACAGGACATCTTGGAAAGGGTGAAGCAGGACAGAGCACATCATGGGTGGGAAACTCTTCTGGGATGTCACCAACTGCAACAGGGATTCATACTCACCTGTTGCGCCCAGGAGTAGTTGTGTTAAGTTTAACCATGTTATGCCTATTACTTATGATCATATTGTACATTAGATTATGGAAAGTGACAGCATGCCTTGAAAGCCTTTGAGAACTCTGTCTAAAGTATTAGCAGGGATGCTTAATAGAAACAAAGGGAAGACTGTTAAAAAATATTGAGCTGGAACTGTCTAGAGGTAACCACTTAGCACAACTTATATAAACCTTGCTTAGCATGAGTAGCTAAATTTGCTGAAGCCTTAGGCTGCTCTCAGATAACATGAGGAACTTTTATCTAGCCCAGTAAGGAAGGGCCCCAGGACCAGTTCAAGGTGGAAAGATAAGGAAGCTTACGAGGAAGGTAAGTCCATCAGCAGAAGCTGCCACAGTAAAGATCAGGAAAGCCAGGCTGCCTAGAGACAGCAGTGGGACCCACTGAAGAACAGGAAGTCCCCAGAACCAAATATGATGATTGGTCTGAAGCTTTGCATGAGGGGTGGGGAGCTTAGATTGTGAGGGTATAATTGCCCAGGGATTTCTTAGTTCAGGGTGCCTCTTGGGAGGCAGCCAGCTTGAGCTGTAATTCCTGCACGTCCATCATTAAATTGTATTGAATTTGCTTTGATTTGGCTCCGAACTTCTCAGCGGCAACCTATGGTCGGACCCTGTTATGGTGGCCGGCGAGCGTAGTTTTCATAGCAGTGTGTGCTTTGAAGAGCTGGGACAGTTGCGGTTTAGTCAAGTGATGGCTTGTAGTCTTAGCAAGAAGGTATTGGCCTGGACGTGTCTCTCTGAGAGAGAGGTGAGTGTTGGCGGCCCGGGTGATCAGGGCAACAGCACCTTTGGGAAGGGCAGGAAAGAGAACGGAAGGGCAGGGAGTTTCCTCCATTCTTCATGTCTTCTGGTAGGTTTGGGATTCATGGGCTGTGGTGGAGCAGCAGAGCTGAGTCTGCCCAGCCACCTCCCCCTGCATTTCCCAGCAGGAGCACTGACCCTGTGTCTCAAGCACAAGCTCCTCTGTTCCAAGTCCATGGATTCCATTTCCTCCTGTCCATTCAAGGTGATGTCGAGTGATTTCCGAGCTGCAAAAGCTTGGGTGCAGGGGAGGCAGGGAAGGTCCGCGAGGAAGGAGTCAGTGGCCCAGAAGAATGTGCACAGGCAGGGAGGCAGCTTTCTGCAAACGGCATTTCTGTCTTTACTCATGTTTTGGCTCGTGTGTCCCCCGGCTCCTACAGTGACATCAGAGGAGCATGAAGGGCTCCGTTGTGCAAGCCTGGATGTAACTAGCATGCAGGGGGGTTCTGTCGGTTCCCAGGCTCTGATGTGAATTGTCCTCCTGGACACGAGTTTAATATGCCCGAGGTGCAAGTACGTCTCTTCCTGCAGGACCAAAGTTTCCAATGGCAAGGAGGTGGCTTTGGAACAAAGCCTGGACATGCAGGCACTGGCACAGTATTTGTTTCTTCTCAGAGCTTGTTGCTTCCTTCTTTGCAGAGTCCAAGGCTGCTCTTCAGCTCTGAGGTACTTTGCTGTGGGCTTTGTTAGACCTGAGGAGGCAAAGAACGCCTCTGCCTCTGGAGGGGGCTGGGAAAGAGGCTCTTGTGGAGTCTGCTGTGATTCACAGGGCTGGTCTGTGGGACTTCATGGCATGACTCCATTTCCTTCCTCTTCCTGGGAAATGCCATTTCCTCTCCTGTCATTTCTCTGTCCCCAATGAGTGCTTCACTGACTCCAAGCCAGTGTTTTTGGGTGTTCTGCCTTGCGGACTCCTTTGAGGCGAGGGAGCAGGTAACCAATTTTCCTCGTCCCAGAGTTTTCAAGCAGGAACCATCTCCCATTGTTAGGGACTTGTTTTTTCCTCGAAGGCAGTTTGGTCTGCGTTCCTATTTCCCCATGCCGGGAGGCATTTCTTCTGCTTTGCCGTGGAGCAGCTGTTTGCAGATAACAGCTCTGTTGTTCACCACCTTCTGTTTTGGCTGCATGTTCAACAGCACGGGTGTTTAGGATGCTGGCCAGGCCCTTGTGGCTCTTGCTGGCTGAAGGAGGCCAGCGTGGCTTCTCTGGGTGTGTGCTCCCGAGAAAGGGGAGTGTGTGGGCAAAGACATGTGCTGCCTTGCATGAAAGCACAGAATTGCTTCTGTAGCAGTCTCAGTGCTCGCCTACAGTGGTGCAGTCACTTTGGCAGCTGTCCAGAGAGAGGACTTCCTCTCCCCAGACATCTGCCTACTTCCAGAACATTTACTATCTGCATACCAGAGAGTTAGGCCATTGACGGTTATCTTGGCACTACCCTTCTGCAACAGAGACATCCTCTTCTGTAGGTGAGCAGCAGAGACGGAGTCACAAATGCCCCAGTCCTGTCACACTTGCCCTCCAACTTCGCCTCGGGGCTTTCTCAGAACAGCTGCTCAAACTCCGTCTAAAACCATTTCAGTTCAACAGTCCTGTGTTATGTATCCCTACTGCTTGTCCGTGGGAAGTATGGTGCTGGAGTGAGACTCACCTGCTGGGTTACCCTCAGATTGCTCTCTTCCTATGAAGAATGTGCAAACAAGTCCTGCAACTTGCCCTTGTAAAGGCTTTGTAAAGCTCATTAACACACCTTGAATAGTCTCATGTGCTGCACAGGTGCTGAGTGGACTGAGAGCTGCAGTAGCAGAGGCTTCGTGGACTGAGAGCTGCAATAGCAGAGGCTTCGTGTTTGGCTCGCTCTGGCGATGCTTGGCTTGTGTGAACATGGTGGTTTAGCCAGGGGCCTCTGTGGGCCCAGCGAGTCTCTTGCATCATATGATGCTGCCGCTCTTCCTCCTTTGGTCTCTCTGTAGGGCTAAGGGGTGTAAGTGCATCCCAAGAGGAAGAGGCGAGCAGGAGGAGGAAAGCACGTCAAGAACCCATGCTCTGCATGTGCACACAGCTGCCAAAACTTGCTCACTTCTGCCAGGTGCCCCTCAGAATTTTTTTTTTCCTTCTAAATGGCTGATGAGTAGGTGTAACTTCTGGGGCTTCATGTTTTGCTGCTCTGTTCAGTAGTCTGTAGGCACTAGTCCTCAACAGGCAATAAGTTTAGTGACCGTGTCTAGCTAGGTGTGTCTGGGTGGAGGATGGATGAGCTACACATCCCGTCTCTGGAAAGCTGCTCGTTCACAGTAGAGGAGAACTACTGCGAGACTGCTACGGACAGCTGTTTAGTCTTCCCATGGGAGACCAAGCGCTTGTTCCCCTGCCAGAGGGGACAGTCTCTTCATTCAAGTGTCCGTCTTCTCCCCACAGGGAAAGCAATAGGCACGTTTTGGTGTAATCTGGTGAGAAAAAGCACATTCCCACTGCATTCCATTTGTTTTCCTAGCCTTTGCAAGTCATTGCTGTTAAGGACATGCAGAGAGACTCCTTTTTTTTCAGGACCTCCTGCTTATTTCGGAGGACCCAGAAAGGGGCGATGGGGGAGCTGCTGGGGTGTCGTGCACAGAGTGCCTTCTTTGAGGGGCCTTCTTCTCCCATTGTCCTGTACCTCTCATTCCAAAGTTCCCATTCCCCAGTGCAATCAGCTCCTAGCATGCCAGAAAGAAAGAGAGGAGGCTCACAGCCGTATGTGCCACAGCAGCCTTTTGGGAGTTGAGCCCAGGTCCACCGGAAAGCAAAACCCTCCCCAGAGCTCACCTCTGGACCTTCATGCGGGAGAAATTGGGGGTGCCTTGTGAATCATAACCTTCTTCAGAACCTCCCTGCACAATGCCCCCAACAGAGCAGGCCTTTTACCTTCTCTGGGAGCTGTTGCCTGCAGTAATAAATCCTGCCAGCGACATTTTGAATGATACTAATACTGCGCTTGACCTGGAGCTCTTGGGGCTGCTTTCAGCCCTTTCTCATCCCTCTTTGCATTGCACCTTGTCTGGGCACAGTGATCTCAGAGCATTAGAGTGGCAACTCAGCACCTGCTCAGCATGCGCACAGCACTTTGCAGCACTTCTGTCAGGCCATTTGCACCATCAGATCTGCTTCTCCGCTTCTTGCCTGTAAATTAATGGCCAGTCCCTCCCTGGGCAGCCTCTGTCATGTCTCTCTCTCTGGCATCAGGGGTGTTTCTCAACCAGCCACTGAGGAGGTGGGATTTTCCCCCGCCTCTCCAGGAGCCTGTGGCAGAATTAGGCTTTGGCTTCTGTGTTTCTGGAGGCCTCCTGCTGCTCTCGGGAGTGGTGTGTTCCTAGGCCTTGCTTGGCTGAGCCTCGTGAGAGGAAAATGAAACTGCCGCTTGAATGCCTGTCCCTTAGTGCAGCGCACAGAGCAAATCCTGCAGCACTTGATGAACATGCAGGGAAGAGGGAGGAGCTGGTTCTTCCGATCCCAGAGGCAAAGGGTTGCTGGGCCCCCTAAGAAACATGCGCAAATCTCACTGCTTGCCTTTCCTCGCCTATGCCCTTCCCTCACCAGGTTTCTCAGGGCTCTGTGAGCTTCCCCAGGGACACTGCAGGTGCTGGGGCTGCACCTTCCTGCCATGGCCTTCCTATTGGATCCTACAAGGGCCTTTACTCCTCGCCCTCTCCTGCAAGCTGGCAATAGGGGTGACATGTTTTCAGAGGTGGCAACTGTTTGCCTGTGATCCTCTGGAAAGGTAAGAGTCTACCTGGGCCCCGTTCAGAGAGAGCACATAGGATCCTGGGCTTTCCTCCAAATACAGCTGTATTCTCTTTTCTGCCTTACCGCTCGTATTCATGGTTTGAGTGTTTGGGAGCAGAGCAATGCCATTTCTGTGCGTCTTTGTGCCATTTTTAAGGCCAGTACTGTTCTTCCTATCACAGTCCTTTTTGCTCTCTTGCCCAACCAGCCCCCTCTCCCTTTTCTCTACTTGAAGACATTCAGCTTCTGCGCACAGAGGACCATTGCGCGAACCCCCAGCAGCCTCTGGTCTCACTTTAGCACTCCTCTAACTCATTGCTCAGAGCTGCACAGCCATCCTTCACAGCACCTCCTTCCCCTCTCAGTCCCCAAATCCACCAGGATTCAGTGCAGCACTCCCAGTGAGTTCACGGATAACCATTTGCGTGCCATGTCTCATCCACGCTCCCCCATTCGGATGAATGAAACCTTAATGACAGCCCAAGCTGGGAAACTACATTGATGATGGCACCGAGGGCAGCCCCTGAGGGAGGGCAACTCCCTGACAGCTCCTCTCCCTCATCCAACCCTGCCGTAAGCGCTGCGCATTACACCCAGACACAGAGGACCAAAACAGCCAAGGACTCGCACCATTCTAGCCCACCATTTTTATTATTCTCTTCAGAATATGCATCTGAAGTACAATATCCCTGTTGGTAATGAAAGCACACGCACTTGGAATGATCGGCTTGGGGTAAATCCCGGGGAATGCAGATATCTGAGGAAGAGTCATAATCACCATCTGAGGTGTTCTGGCATGTAGGCTGAAATGAACTTTCTGAATTTGTGGCATTAAATAACTGGGAAAGCTCTGTTGCAAAGTTCACCGGAAGGCGACTGGAGCTGTTGTTCAGATTTTCATTTTCTAGGGTGAGCTCATCCTTTTCTCTGTCACTCCCTGGTTTTGCTCTGCCTTCCTCTGTGCTTGACTCCCCTCTGTTGGAGGCAGCGGCAGGGTTAGCTGGTACCGCTTCTCTGCAACAACGAGAATGGCTTTCAGGAAAGAGCACTCACTGCTAGGAAGGAAGAGTCTGCTTAGGAAAGCTAACAGCAGACGTCTCAACAGAGTCCTCTCAACAGCTCACCAGGCACTCCACAACACTATCCCTACACATGCTTTGTTGCTAAAACACAGAAAATAGAAAGAACGTCGGAAAAGAACAACTCACTGCTTTCTCTTCCTCAGCCAGAAAGTAACTATACACATCAGCAGGACGACAAACAGTACGGAACCCAAGACTGCGGCACTCAGGACCAAACGCTGCTTTTGTCGGCCTTTAGGAGCTGCAGCCTCGGCATCTTTGCCACCACCAAGACCTGGAGGAAAGGAGACAATCCCATACATCCCTGGGTTCTGCAGGACTGATAATCTCAGTGTGTGGTTGGGATTCCCAGGCAATTTTACATCCCGTGTTGTTACTGTCACTAATTCTGGCCTCTTGGCACCGGTGGACAAGAAAGTTCATCGACACTTCTCATGGGCAAGAGCCCACTGGCCGGTGAAAGTCTGAACCAGTGCTACCCCAAACTGTGCTGGCCAGCAGGCAGAGCGGGCTCCTCTGAGTCTGCCTGTGGCCAAGGAGACACCTGAACCTGGCTCTCTCCCTTTGCCCTTTCTCCCACACAGGCACCACCTCCCCTTCCTCTGCCCTCTGCTCTTCCAAACACAACTCGCATGCTCCACGTTTCCAGGACTTATCTCTCACTTAGGCATCCCCGCAAGACTGCTCAGTACCTCGGTGCACTGGAAAAAAGGAGTATTTCCTGCCGTGGGGGGCTTCTCCAGGCTGTGACACGCTTGGAAGCTCTATGAAGAATCAGAGAGAGGGAAAGCCTCAGCACTGCTCGGGCAGACAGCATGCAGAAGGACGGAGAAGCTTCCCTCCTGCCCGACCCCTGAATCAGGGCATCACTTTGGGCCTCCTTTCACAGCAGGGATCCCACTCGGTGCACCTTTTGTGCTTAGGGCCTCGAGGGACTCCCTGCAAGGTCTGAGATGCGGACACGGCAGGAGATTGAGTGGATTAGGAGTCGTGCTTGCTAACATGTGCTCAGTGGGGTTAAAACCGCCTCAGTCCCCACGTGGCAAAGCTCCAAAATCCCTGGGAGCTGCGTGGTGTGGGAAGGGAGGCTACCTCACAGGATCCACAAAGGTTTATATGCACATCTCTGACACACTCATTGCAATAACTTCCACACACCAGAGACAAAAGTCATCTTCAGAAAGCCGCTCTCGCCTTGCTGTAGAACACTTCCGATGCCCTAGTACTTTAAAATTTGCCCACTGGCACGATGTGCAGTAGTGGGCGCCAAGAGAAGATCAAAAACCACTTTGCCACACCAAGCACCCTGGGACACATTGCTGAAGCCCTCCCAAATCCCTCTTGGCTCTTTTGCATCTAGCAGCGTCGGCCAAGGACGTAAGCTACATGGCCCACGAATCAAATAGTGAAAAATCCTGCTCATTCCTGGAAGGGAATCAATCCTGACCACTTACCCCTGGCATGCCCCTGAGGCACAACAATGGCATCCGGATGAGAAGCTGGGAGGCCACTGCCTACAGGAACACCTGTAAGCAAACACAGACAAGTTTTCATTACAGGTTGCCACACTCTTCTGCAGAAGTGAATTGCAGTGACGGGAAGGGGAATGGGGACACGCACGCAGGTTGAGAGTCTCCCAGCTGCAGGAGGGCCAGGGACACTTGCTGCCTGGGACCTGGCGCCTCTCCAAATCCTCCGTCAACGCACTATCCAACACCCCGCAAGCACCCCCAGGACAAACACGCAGCCCCTTGGTGCTTTCTTCTGGGGAGGTCTCTAACGTACACCAAGGAAGCCAGAACTCTACAAACTGGGAACCTTTAGCACCGGAGGACAACAAGGGTTGTTTACATTCCTCATGCACAGAAGCCCACTGGCCAGTGCAAGACTCAACCAGCGCTACCCCTAACTGTTTCTCTGGCCTGCCAGCAGGGCACGGCTGTTGCAGACCTTGGCATCATCCGGAGGGCACAACAAAGCGAGAAAAGAAATGCTTATTTTTTCAGCTGAATATCTGCTGACTGCTCACCTCCACGATGTCCCGGAGTCACCAGTCCAGGCTCCAGAGCAGAAGAGGGATCTCCATCCGCTACGGCCACAGCTTCAACCAAACACATGGGAACAGTTCCTGTTATATATATATGTTGCCATATACTTCTGCAGATTTGTACGGGTACAAACTGAAGCCTGCACAGAGCTGCTGGGGGAAAGGATGCCCTGGAGTTCACGCAAGCTGTAACTCCACCCCAACAAGCCTGTGGCCTTTGCAGTAGGCACTGCGAGCAGCACAAAGCCTTCCCAAGGAAAAGCACACCGCGGCAGATAGCTGACGGCCTCCCAAGTCCCACTCTACTCTTGGGAGTGTCTGAGCAGCAGCCAAGGACTTACTCAGGTCTCTGCCATATGAAGAACATTTTCAAAGGTAAAAGCTTATTCTGTCAAGTGAATAAAGCTTGACTACTTACCCCAGGGATCCTCCCGAGGCACGAGAACTGGATACTGCCGAAAAGTTCGGTAACCATCGCCTATAGGCAGAGCACAAACCGAACGCATTGGTGACAAGGTTTCCTTCTCCACACAGCAGTTGCACTGAATGGAAGGGGGGCCAGGCAATGACATGGGACATATTTGCAGGTCAAGAGTCTCAAAGGTGACAGGTGTCACCTTTTGCCTGGCACCTGGCAGCTCTCAAAGTAAAGGAATGCTCACAACTTACCCCTGGCACCCCTGCGAGGCTCAGCAACTCTTGGACCACCTGAAGAGGAAGCACCATGTACAGTTGCACACGAACTACATACTACAAAGGACGTTCTTATTCTTGCAGGTAAGGAAAAGGTGACTACGTACGCCTGGGAAGACCCCGAGCCTCAACAACGGGATCCAGGCGAGAACTGGGATAACCTTCAACCACAGCCTCATCTGTAACCAAACACACATGGGTTCACATAGCAGTTCTCAGTACATATTTCCACACTCTTCTTCTGATTCGAATGGTGGTGAACGACAGGGAGCATAAAATTACACCACACTTCCACTCAGGTGCATCTGGCGAGCACTTAGCAGGTGCCTGCAGTGCCACCATAGGGGCATAAATCTCAGCGGGCATGGAGCTGCTGGGGGAAAGGGTGCCCTGGACTTCACACAAGCTGTAGGCTCA
This sequence comes from Dromaius novaehollandiae, assembly GCF_036370855.1. Lineage (NCBI taxonomy): Eukaryota > Metazoa > Chordata > Aves > Casuariiformes > Dromaiidae > Dromaius > Dromaius novaehollandiae. The sequence goes on from NC_088098.1 coordinate 154,491,284, forward strand.
ACCCCATCATGTCCCCTGGCTTTGCAGCAGGCACTGGAAGCAGCACAGGCTCGGGGGACTCGGCAAGTGCTTTGCGCGCCAAAGCTCCCAGTGCAGATCTCGGAAGCCTTCCCCAGGTCACACATGTGGGTCGAGAGCCTCACAAGTGCAGAGGAGCCGGGGGGGACCTGTTGGCTGGGATCTGGCAGCTCTCCCAATCCTGCATCCAGGCGCTATACCACAGGCCCCAAGCACCCCCAGGACAAACACACAGGCCCTCAGCACCTTCTTGCAGGGAGCTCTCTAACGGACAGCACTCTGCAAAGGGGCAACTCTCAGCACCAGATGACACGAAAGATCGTTTACCCTGCGCGGGCACAAGAGCTCCCCGGCCACCGAAAGGCCAAAGCGGCGGCAGGAAAGGCATGCTTCTGGTCTTGCCAGGGAAGGGAAGGGAAGGTCAGGTCCCCCGAGGACTCACCTCCAGCATCTTCCCAAGCCTTCGGTCCTGCATCCGGCCAAGCACCAGCATCACCAGCAGCCACCGCTGCAACCACCCGCGGGGACAACAGCTCCCGTCACCCAGCGCCAGGCGCTGCTCCAGGCACAGCTCTCGCCCCCAGACCCCGGCGCCCCCCAGCGCACCCCCCTCCCCGCGGCCCCACAAGCCTCGCCGAGCCGCTCCCGGCTCCCGGCTCCTGGCCCCGGCCGCCGCCTCCCGCCGCCCCGGCCGCTCGCCAGCCGGCCCCGCGGCCCCCAGGCTGCCTCCGTCGCCGCCCGCCCGCCCGCCCGCCCTACCTGGGCCCGGCGCTGCCCGCGGAGCAGCCCGGCTGTCCCGGGCACGCAGGGCCGCCAGGAGGCCGAGCAGCAGCAGCAGGCGGCACCCGGGGCCGGACGCCCCCCGCGCTCGCACCATGCTGCCCGCCGCCAGCAGCCGCCCGCCGCCGGCGCCCTCGAGCAACGCGCGCGGAGCGGCGTCTGCGGAACGCGGCGCGGCACAACGCACTGCACCGCCCCGCAGCCCAACGCAGCGCAGCGCAAAACACCGCACTGCCCCGCAGCACAACGCAGCACAACGCAACACTGCGCAGCGCAGCGCAGCGCGCGGCCCCTCTGTGAGCTCAGGGGCGCCCTCCGCGCGCCTCCGCGGGGGCGCAGGGGGCCGCGCACCCCCGCCGCGGCCCGCGCTCCCTCCGCGCGCCGGCGCCGCCCTGTGCGGGCAGTCCGGGCATGCTGGCGGCCGGGGGTGCTGCTGCCGCCCTCGAGGAGCCCCTCGGGGGCAGCCCGGCTCTCTGCCCACACGCTCGCGGCCCTGCGCTCGCCTCGCTGCTCGGCAGCTGCGCGCCAGCGCCTGCCGGATCCGGCCTCGCTCGCTGCTCTCCTTCCCGCCCCCGCTGCCGCCGCTCTGCTCCAGCCCCAGCCCCAGCCCCAGCCGCAGCCCCAGCCCCAGCGGCAGCGCCAGCTCTGCCCTTCTGGAGCTGGCCCAGGGGCAGCTGCTGACAGGCGGGGGGGCTCCAGTGCCAAGCCTGTGCCCCAGCTCTCCTCCCCCGCCCAGCTGGGATTCCGCCTCCCACTTCCTTGCTGGCACCACTCCCTCTGTCCCCTTTGCTTTGGGACCAACATTTCAGGCCTCCTTGGGCCTTGTGCAGCGCCCGAAGCAAGCAGAGCTCTCCTGGGCCTGGGCCTGGGCCTTGCCCCGAGTGCTCCTCTTACAAGACGACCCTGGGAGCTCAGGAAGACTGTTCCTGCTGTTGAAAGGAGGCAGATCAGGAGAAGCTCGCTCTCTGTTTTCGGAGAAGAAGCATTCTTCAACCCAGGACAGCCTAGAGCTGCTAAAGCCCTAAAGAAACATTACATCAAAATGTTTTATTTCTAGCTATGTGTTGCCAGTTTGGCAAAAGAATTGGAGGTGCATGTGTCCCTAACTGAACTGTCCTCCATGTAACACAAAAAATCACACCCACAGGTCAAAAAGCCCCGCGCCTGGGCAAAGACCCCTCCCCGGAGCATGCGTAGTGGTAAAATGGTGTGTAAGCAGTATTATAATTGTCTGTAAATTACTACCCAGTCAGTGTAAAAGGGAAAGTTGCAAACCTTGCAATGTGTTTGTATAAATGCTACTTGAAAAGGCAGGGGGGTGTGCTCCATTTGTGGGAAACTGTTACGAGACAACCCTGGGAAGCTCGGCAAGAATGTTTAAACTAGGTAGTTTCTAGCTATGTGTTGCCAGTTTGGCAAAAGAATTGGAGGTGCATGTATCCCTAACTGAACTGTCCTCCATATAATACCGAAAATCATGCCCACAGGTAAAAAAGCCCCGTGCCTGGGTGAAGACCCCTTCCCTGGGCATGTGTAGTAGTAACATGGTGTGTAAGGAATATTATAATTGTCTGTAAATTACTACCCAATTAGTGTAAAAGGCGAACCTTGCACTGTGTTTGTATCAATGCTACTTGAAAAGTTGGAGGGGTGTGCTTCATTTGTGGGAAACCACCGAGCACCCAGGCTTGCGCAGCTCTGAACTAGATAAGCGAATGTCTCTCCCGAGTGTGTAGTTATTGGCTTATTGCACACCGGGCAATGAATCTGCTTTTCGGACAACTGTAGCTCCGGAGGGATGCACTTCTTTGTGGCATGGTAATGTTTAGCAAGATGTATGTAGGTGTTTAGAGTGAGGACCTTTTTGGCTGGTGGGAGTAGAGAGGTAAGGCGCAAATGCCAGTGTCCATATGTACTGTTGCTTGTATGAGTTTTGCTTGCATGAGTTTTGCAGAGCTTTGGTGTTACAGGAGCGCAGCTACTAGAGGCTGCATTGTGGGTGTTTTCGCCCATGTGCCTCTTCAGAGAATTCCCCCAGCAGGAACTGCTATCCTGGTTTGAGAGCTTCTCTTCTCCGTCCCTTGCTCATCTGTTCCTGATGGGATTGGCTAATACCCCAGCTCTTTGCTTGCCTTTCCCTCGAGTGGTGTAAGCAAGTCTTTGACTTCTTCCTTAGTTGTTTGGGCTCCGAGCATGGGGGTGTCAAACGCTAGTGCAGTGCTGTGTCCTTTGAAGAGCTTGGACAGTCGTGGTTTAGTCAACTGAAGGCTTGTAGTCTTGGCAAGAAGGTATTGGCCTGTAGATGTCTCTCTGAGAGAGGGGTGAGTGTTGGTGGCCCTGGTGATCAGGGCAACAGCACCTTTGGGATGGGCAGGAAAGAGAAAGGAAGGGCAGGGAGCTTCCTCCATTTTTCCTGTCTTCTAGTAGGTTTGGGATTCGTGGGCTGTGGTGGAGCAGCTGGAAGGGCTTTGTCAACTCCCTCGAGGTAGCGTTCTCTTTCTAGGATAGCTTTATTGCCTGTTCCCAAACCGTATGAACACTCGGGATTGTAGTGCTTTAAAGGAGTAATGGCAGGCAGTAAAGTCAAGCTTGCTCTTTTCCTATCAGTAACCTGAAGAAGGAATGCAAACGCTTCTTGGTCACCAATGTTAAGGAATTTCTGCTCTTTGGCAAACGCTGGTGCAGGCGAAACACTCCCCTTTGTGCTGTAGTTAAAGAATATTGAACTGAAAGTGTCTAGAGTAAACCACTTAACACAACTTACATAAACCTTGCTTAGCATGAGTAGCTGAATTTGCTGAGGTCTTAGGCCGATAACGCAGATAACGTGATGAACCACATTGGGCAGAATGTTTCACTGTAATTGACCTAACTGCCGCTTCCTTGAGTGGATTCGAGTCCCGTCTCAATCCGGCCGGAACGGGGAGTGCGCAGCCGGATCAGCGTAAGGCGCACCGCCAGACTCTAGAAACAGAAATCTGGAGTCACTGTAACTGGTGTGAGTGTGAACAGTCCCGTGAGTGTGTGAGTGCGTATAACCTGGGAACCGACGGGGGCACCCGTCAGCTGCTAAAGCTGCCCACTGCGACGGGACAGCAGTCCTAGCAGTCAAAGCCTCGGGTGGTGTGAGTGCGGTTCCCAGAGAGAGAGAGTGTGTGATCACAGCAGCTGCAGGCTGGTATTGCGGGGGAAAGAGGAAAGAAAGAAAAAAAAAGGCATACCTGATCACCATAGGATGCACTTTTCAGGAACTCAATGTGGGAAATAATTTTGGCCTAGAGAAGGGGTCACCCTTGGCAGAAATTTTGCAAAACTGGAGTAAGACTGATGGTAGTAAGAATCAAAGGAAAAAAGGGTTGATCCAAGTATGTCAGAAGGATTGTCCGTTCGTGACTAAGGAGGGTAACCCGGCAGAAGGATGGCCGCCGCAGGGAGCCTTTGATCATCAGGAGTGAACAGTGAATACTGTGGAAATTGGGGTAAATTCCTGGGATATAGATTTGGATGTCGGGGGCAGATAGTGGCAAGTATAGAAGGTCTAGAAGTGCCCTATCTAGTGGATACTGGAGCTACCCTTTCCCTTTTGAGTTTTGAGCCTAAAGGGTGCAAATCGTCAGATGAAATAATAGTACAAGGAGTGATGGGAAAAGGCAAATGAGCGTTAACTAAGCCCTTATTGCTCACTGTTGGAGGTAAAGGAGTGTGGGGACATTTCATGATTTCCACAGATTCACCCTCTTGCCTTTTAGGGAGAGATGTCCTGCAAGCCTTGGATACTCAGATCTGCTTACAGCCGGGAGGGATAAAATTAATACTAACGGGCTCATGCGTTGTGGCTGAGACACCAGAGCCAGAGTCAACTAATCTGCAAATTCCCATAGGTTTAGAATGAGTTCCTGGAAAGTTACGGAGCTCTTGAGGAATGGATGGTGGACTGTTGAAATCAGCTAGTTGAGTCTCGATAACAGCAAAGGGGGGATTCCCTCCTATGGTTAAACAATACCCTACCCCAAAAGAAGCTGAGAAGAGTATCTGAAAGCAAACTGATCACTATGTAAAACTGGGTCTCCTTAGAGTCTGTGAATCCCCATACAACACTCCGATTGTGCCACTTAAAAAGCATAGGCAGGATTCTGATGGCGATCCAGAATACCAGTTTGTACAAGATTTGCGAGCAATCAGTCAACGTGTGGTGACCCTTCCCCCAGTAGTGCCTGATCCTTCCACAGTGCTTTTACAAATGCCACGTTGGGCAAAATGTTTCCCTGTAATTGACCTAACTGCTGCTTTCTTGTGGGATGTTGCAGACCATGGATTCCTGGGTTGGGATGAATTTTATGTTTTGTTCTCTTGACTGACTGTTTCATGACAGATCATGATGAAGGTGAAATAGTATAACTGAGAATGGAAGTTTCCCATTTGTTGCTTAGGCCCTGATTATGAAATTTTGTAGCAGTGCGCAAATGAAACATCCCTTGTCTCTGGAAAGAAGAAACAAAGCAGAGAGGTGACTGTTTTAAAGGCAAGCATTTTTGTGAAAGAGCCATGCACCAGGAATATCATGATAATACAGCTAATGACACGTTACTTATGTAGATTCCTTTTTCTAATTTACGTTTCACAAATTACCACAGTGTGATTTAAGGATTAGTTCATTTAAAAAAAAAAAAAAGGTAACAACAGAAGCTTTCAAGTTTTTAGATACTTTCTCCTTTTAGCATTGGCAGATCCCAGTCATATGATGGAGACAGTCTGGGTGCAAGGCTGAGCCCATGTGAAGTGCTGTGACTTTGTTAGCTTTTCAGTTGCTTCTTATACACATTACGTATTCTTAAGCAAAAAAGGCTTTTATCTAAAAAATACTACTTTATGAATGGTTAATAAACTAAGCTTCAAGCATTTTTCTTGATTTGAAAACATAAGTCGCCAAAAAGGGGAACTTAGTCACTAACACATTTTATTGGCATCTGCAGTCCTTTCTTCTGTAAAAAAAAATTTTATGCTGAACTTTGTTCCATTTCAGGGTACTTGCTTTGAATCATAAAAACACTCAGGTAGCCTAAATACAAGTTCAGAATGGAGTAGGGGGAAGCATTGAATACAGATTGTTTTCTGTGTGTTGAACATATACAGAAATAATCCAAACAGTGGCATCCCTGTGAAATCTGAGTACTTGGAATATACATTCCTTTGTATATTGAGCAGTATGGTACAGCACAGCAGAAAAGGAGTGCTTAGGTATATTTGCCTTGTACATTTTTACCTTCCCTCTATCAATGTTCATTCCTTGTGCTTACCATTACTTTTCTCAACAGCTCTGCCTCAAGACTATATCAGATAGCACATCGACCCTTTGCATACAAAACTTCATGCCACAGCCTGAAATGTGGACACCTGGCAGGGGATTTCTTTCACAGATTTTAACCAAATATCAGGAAAGTGTTCTCTCTTTCAACTGTTAATCTATGATTTAGATTCCTTGATTCTCAATGGTATCAATCCCTCTGTCCCCTTTGCTTTAGGACAAATATTTCAGGCCTCCTTGAGCCTTGTGCACCACCCGAAGCAATGAGAGCTCTCCTGGTCCTGTGCAAATCCATCAGGATTCAGTGGAGCAGTCCCAGTGACTTCACTTGCACTCCAAGGCTCATCCACACTCCCCCATTCAGATGAATGAAACCTTAATGACAGCCTGAGCTGGGAAACTACACTGATGATGGGACCGAGGGCAGCCCTTGAGGGAGGGCAACTCCCTGACAGCTCCTCTCCCTCATCCAACCCTGCTGTAAGTGCTGTGCATTACACCCAGACACAAAGGACCAAAACAGCCAAGGACTCACGCCATTTTAGCCCAACAATTTTTTTATTCTGTTTGGGATAGGCACCAGGAGTCGCCTGGAGCTGTTGTTGAAATTTTCATTTTCCAGGGCAAGCTCATCCTTTTCTCTTTTGCTCCCTGCCTTTGCTCTGCCTTCCTCTGTGCTTGACTCCTCTCTGTTGGAGGCAGCGGCAGGGTTAGCTGGTACCGCTTCTCTGCAACAACGAGAATGGCTTTCAGGAAAGAGCACTCACTGCTAGGAAGGAAGAGTCCGCGTAAGAAAGCTTACAGCAGACATCTCAACAGAGTCCTCTCAACAGCTCACCAGGCACTCCACCATACTATCCCTACACATGCTTTGTTGCTAAAACACAGAAAATAGAAAGAATGTCGGAAAGAACAACTCACTGTTTTCTCTTCCTCAGCCGGGAAGTAACTATACAGCTCAGCACTATGACAAACAGCATGGAACCCAAGACTGCGGCAGGGAGGACCAAATAGTACATCTGTAGGGCTTTATGATCTGCGGCCTTTGCATCTTTGTCACCACCAAGACCTGGAGGAAAGGAGACAATCCCATACATCCCTGGATTCTGCAGGACTGATAATCTCACTGTGTGTTTGGGATTCCCAGGCAATTTTACATGCCGTGGTGTTACTATCACTGATTCTGGTCTCTTGGCACCAGCGGACAAGAAAGCTGATTGACACTTCTCACGGGCAAGAGCCCACTGGCCAGTGAAAGCCTGAACCAGCACTACTCCTACCTGTGTCTCTGGGCTTCAGGGACGGCATGTGTGCTGGGCACCTTGGATTCCCCAGGAGGGCAATAAAACAGGAAAAAAGAGAAAATACTAATAGAAGAATCAAAAGGAAAGGAAGAGAGACTACTTACCCCTGAGATCTCCCTGAGACTCAAGCAGAGGCTCCAGCCCCTGAGAAGCTGCAGAAGCTTCAGTGACTTGAGGGACATCTGTAATTAAACACGGAGGAGAAAAGGGTAAAATACGTGAGGCAATACACGTTTGTAAAGGAACTCTAGTGCACTGAAAGGGATGTTGCCATGCCCTGGGTAGGTCTAGATTCGCACAGCGGCCGAGGGGCCTGCCAGACCTTTGGCTAGGGACACCGCGGCTCTCACAGTAAACCAATAGTCATGCCTCACCTCTGGGATTCCCCAGAGACTAATTGCAAGCATCTCCACACACCAGAGACAAAAGTCATCTTCAGAAAGCCGCTCCTGCCTTGCTTTAGGACACTTCCCATACTCTAGCACCTTAACATGAACAAATGCAGTGAAGAACAAGCTTGTAGAAGACACCCTCAACAAGCTCTGTGGCTTGCGAATGCCTGGAAGGTGTGACATGGTGCGTCACTGCAGCGAGGCTCTGATCGATCCCTTTCTCCTGCGTAAGCCACAGATTATCCATAGCTGTTTCTAAAACCTCACGTTTACAATGATTACCCTTAACACAGAGTGAAATCTACCCACCAGCTGCTCTTTCCAAGTCCTTCAAGATTTTCTGAAGGAGTTTAGAATATTTCTCAGCCAACTTTCCTCTCTGGGCCTCGTACTTCCTCTGCCGAGGACCTAAACAGAAAGTATTAAGTTAAATTGCACATGAACAAGATAGGCACAGGTAAATGCTCCTTCTTTCAAATAACCCAAAAGAGTAGGCAAATAGTCACAGCTCACCTGTACGATTCCCCACAGACTCTACATGGGCATCCAGCTGAGAAGCTGCATTGCCATCACCTGCGGCCACATCTGTACCCAAAGAGACAAGCAGAGCTCTCGTTACCTATTTCCATATGCTGCTTCAGATTTGAATGGTAGCGAATGAGCATGGAACCTCTCATTACAGCAAGGCACTCGTCTTGCCCTTCCGCTCCTGAGTCTTTGGCAAACACTTACTGGGTGCCTGCACAGGCACCACGTGGCTACAAATCCAAGCATGCTGGGAAAGGATGCCCTGGAGCTCACCTGAGCTCTAAGCTCAACCCCAACAAGCCTGCTGGCTTTGCTGTAGGCACTGGAAAAGCACAAGGCTGGAGAAGCCAGGCAAAGCACCCACCGCAGATCTCTGAAGCCCTCCCAAAGCCCACTCTGCTCTTTTGCGGGCATGAGCCTCAGCCAAGGACTGAAGCTACACGGCCCACGAATACAACTCTGAAACCAAAGGTTCCTCCCAGGAAGGGAGTACATCTCCACCACTTACTCCTGGCATGCTCCTGAGGCTCAGAAACAGGATCCAGCTGGGAAGCTGGAAGGCCACTGCCTGCAGGAATGCCTGTAAGCAAACACAGACAAGACAAGTTTTCATTACGTGCTGCAACATACTTCCACAGAAGTGACTTGCCATGAATGGGAGGGGAATGGGGGACACACATGTAGTTCGAGAGTCTCCCAGCTGCAGGAGGGCCAGGAGCACTTGGCTGAGCCCTGCCGCCTTTCCAAAATCCTCCGTCAAGGCGCTACCCAGCAGCCCCCAAGCACCCCCAGCCTAAACACATGAGGACCTTGGTGCTTTTTTCTGGGGAGGTGTCTAATGTACACCAAGGAAACCAGAACTCTAGCAACAGGCAACCTTCAGAACCGGAGGACAACAAGGATTGTTTACATTGCTCACGCACAGGAGCCCACTGGCCAGTTTAGGACTGAACCAGCGTTACCCCTAGTTGTTCTGCTGCCCTTTGGTCAGGGCATGTGTGCTGCAGACCTTGGCCTCCTCAGGAGTGCACTACAGAGGGAGAAAAGAAATGCTTATTTCTTCAACTGAGTATCTGCTGACTGCTCACCTCCAGGAAGTCTCTGAGCCTCATATCCAGGGTCCAGAGGAGAAGGAAAATCTTCATCACCCATGGCCACATCTGTAACCAAACACATGAGAATGGCTCCCATTACATTCTTCTTCCCATTACAGCTTCTTCACAAAGCAATGGTAGCGAATGGAAGGGGGGCCATGATGGGACATATATGTAGGTCGCAAGTCTCAAAGCTGTGGAGGAGCAGAGAGGATCTTTTGCCTGGCACCTGGCAGCTCTCAAAGGAAAGAAATGCTCACAACTTACCCTTGAGGACCCCCCGCGGCCCTAAAGCACTTGGACCACCTGCAGAGGAAGTATGAAGTACAAGTTAACGGGAACAAAATAGCACAAGGAACGTTCTTGTTCTTTCAGGGAAGTAAAAATTGACTACATACCCGTGGGAAGACCCAGAGGCTCAACAACAGGATGCAGTTGAGAAACTCGATAATCCTCAACTACAGCCACATCTGTAACCAAACACAGATGGGAGAAGTTCTCATGATGTATTTCCACAGACGACTTTGGATATGAAGGGTGGTGGATGACGGGCAACATATAATAACACCATACTTCAGCTCATGGGCACCTTGCAAACGCTTAGCGGGTGTCTGCAGTGGCACCCTATGGCCATAAATCTAAGCAGGCATGGAGCTGCTGGGGGAAAGGATGCCCCGGAGCTCACACAAGCTGTAAACTCAATCCGATCATGCCAGCCCAGTTGGCAGCAGGCACTGGAAGCAGCACAGGCTCAGGGGACTCGCCAACAGCGCTTTGCGAGCCAAAGCAGCCAGCGCAGATCTCCGAAGCCTTTCTGAGTTGCACTCGTGCTCTTTTCAGTGCCTTATCGTTGGCCAAGGACTTGTTCAGTTAAATGTCACATGCAGAAGAAATTGAAAAGGAATGCTCATCCCACACATGCAGTTGAAGAGTCTCCCAGCTACAGGAGGACCAGCGGCACTCGCTGGCTGGGACCTGGCGCCTCTCCAAGTCCTGCATCCAGCCGCTATACGACAGCCCCCAAGCACCCCCAAGACAAACACGTGGCCCCTCGGCCCCTTCTTCCAGGGAGGTCTCTAACCTCCACCAAGGAAGCCAGGACTCTGCAAAGGGGCAACCCTCAGCACCGGGGGACACGAAGCATCATTCACACTGCGTGGGCACAGGAGCTCCCCGGCCAGCACCAGGGCGACGCGGCGCCAGGAAAGGCATGCTTCTGGTCTTGCCAGGGAAGGTCAGGTCCCCCGAGGACTCACCTCCTGCATCTTCCCAAGCCTTCGGTCCCGCATCCAACCAAGCACCAGCATCGCCATCGCCGCCGGGCACCGCTGCAACCGCCCGCGGGGACAACAGCTCCCGTCACCCAGCGCCAGGCGCTGCTCCAGGCACAGCTCTCGCCCCCAGACCCCGGCGCCCCCCAGCGCACCCCCCTCCCCGCGGCCCCACAAGCCTCGCCGAGCCGCTCCCGGCTCCCGGCTCCTGGCCCCGGCCGCCGCCTCCCGCCGCCCCGGCCGCTCGCCAGCCGGCCCCGCGGCCCCCAGGCTGCCTCCGTCGCCGCCCGCCCGCCCGCCCGCCCTACCTGGGCCCGGCGCTGCCCGCGGAGCAGCCCGGCTGTCCCGGGCACGCAGGGCCGCCAGGAGGCCGAGCAGCAGCAGCAGGCGGCACCCGGGGCCGGACGCCCCCCGCGCTCGCACCATGCTGCCCGCCGCCAGCAGCCGCCCGCCGCCGGCGCCCTCGAGCAACGCGCGCGGAGCGGCGTCTGCGGAACGCGGCGCGGCACAACGCACTGCACCGCCCCGCAGCCCAACGCAGCGCAGCGCAAAACACCGCACTGCCCCGCAGCACAACGCAGCACAACGCAACACTGCGCAGCGCAGCGCAGCGCGCGGCCCCTCTGTGAGCTCAGGGGCGCCCTCCGCGCGCCTCCGCGGGGGCGCAGGGGGCCGCGCACCCCCGCCGCGGCCCGCGCTCCCTCCGCGCGCCGGCGCCGCCCTGTGCGGGCAGCCCGGGCATGCTGGCGGCCGGGGGTGCTGCCGCCGCCCTCGAGGAGCCCCTCGGGGGCAGCCCGGCTCTCTGCCCACACGCTCGCGGCCCTGCGCTCGCCTCGCTGCTCGGCAGCTGCGCGCCAGCGCCTGCCGGATCCGGCCTCGCTCGCTGCTCTCCTTCCCGCCCCCGCTGCCGCCGCTCTGCTCCAGCCCCAGCCCCAGCCCCAGCCGCAGCCCCAGCCCCAGCGGCAGCGCCAGCTCTGCCCTTCTGGAGCTGGCCCAGGGGCAGCTGCTGACAGGCGGGGGGGCTCCAGTGCCAAGCCTGTGCCCCAGCTCTCCTCCCCCGCCCAGCTGGGATTCCGCCTCCCACTTCCTTGCTGGCACCACTCCCTCTGTCCCCTTTGCTTTGGGACCAACATTTCAGGCCTCCTTGGGCCTTGTGCAGCGCCCGAAGCAAGCAGAGCTCTCCTGGGCCTGGGCCTGGGCCTTGCCCCGAGTGCTCCTCTTACAAGACGACCCTGGGAGCTCAGGAAGACTGTTCCTGCTGTTGAAAGGAGGCAGATCAGGAGAAGCTCGCTCTCTGTTTTCGGAGAAGAAGCATTCTTCAACCCAGGACAGCCTAGAGCTGCTAAAGCCCTAAAGAAACATTACATCAAAATGTTTTATTTCTAGCTATGTGTTGCCAGTTTGGCAAAAGAATTGGAGGTGCATGTGTCCCTAACTGAACTGTCCTCCATGTAACACAAAAAATCACACCCACAGGTCAAAAAGCCCCGCGCCTGGGCAAAGACCCCTCCCCGGAGCATGCGTAGTGGTAAAATGGTGTGTAAGCAGTATTATAATTGTCTGTAAATTACTACCCAGTCAGTGTAAAAGGGAAAGTTGCAAACCTTGCAATGTGTTTGTATAAATGCTACTTGAAAAGGCAGGGGGGTGTGCTCCATTTGTGGGAAACTGTTACGAGACAACCCTGGGAAGCTCGGCAAGAATGTTTAAACTAGGTAGTTTCTAGCTATGTGTTGCCAGTTTGGCAAAAGAATTGGAGGTGCATGTATCCCTAACTGAACTGTCCTCCATATAATACCGAAAATCATGCCCACAGGTAAAAAAGCCCCGTGCCTGGGTGAAGACCCCTTCCCTGGGCATGTGTAGTAGTAACATGGTGTGTAAGGAATATTATAATTGTCTGTAAATTACTACCCAATTAGTGTAAAAGGCGAACCTTGCACTGTGTTTGTATCAATGCTACTTGAAAAGTTGGAGGGGTGTGCTTCATTTGTGGGAAACCACCGAGCACCCAGGCTTGCGCAGCTCTGAACTAGATAAGCGAATGTCTCTCCCGAGTGTGTAGTTATTGGCTTATTGCACACCGGGCAATGAATCTGCTTTTCGGACAACTGTAGCTCCGGAGGGATGCACTTCTTTGTGGCATGGTAATGTTTAGCAAGATGTATGTAGGTGTTTAGAGTGAGGACCTTTTTGGCTGGTGGGAGTAGAGAGGTAAGGCGCAAATGCCAGTGTCCATATGTACTGTTGCTTGTATGAGTTTTGCTTGCATGAGTTTTGCAGAGCTTTGGTGTTACAGGAGCGCAGCTACTAGAGGCTGCATTGTGGGTGTTTTCGCCCATGTGCCTCTTCAGAGAATTCCCCCAGCAGGAACTGCTATCCTGGTTTGAGAGCTTCTCTTCTCCGTCCCTTGCTCATCTGTTCCTGATGGGATTGGCTAATACCCCAGCTCTTTGCTTGCCTTTCCCTCGAGTGGTGTAAGCAAGTCTTTGACTTCTTCCTTAGTTGTTTGGGCTCCGAGCATGGGGGTGTCAAACGCTAGTGCAGTGCTGTGTCCTTTGAAGAGCTTGGACAGTCGTGGTTTAGTCAACTGAAGGCTTGTAGTCTTGGCAAGAAGGTATTGGCCTGTAGATGTCTCTCTGAGAGAGGGGTGAGTGTTGGTGGCCCTGGTGATCAGGGCAACAGCACCTTTGGGATGGGCAGGAAAGAGAAAGGAAGGGCAGGGAGCTTCCTCCATTTTTCCTGTCTTCTAGTAGGTTTGGGATTCGTGGGCTGTGGTGGAGCAGCTGGAAGGGCTTTGTCAACTCCCTCGAGGTAGCGTTCTCTTTCTAGGATAGCTTTATTGCCTGTTCCCAAACCGTATGAACACTCGGGATTGTAGTGCTTTAAAGGAGTAATGGCAGGCAGTAAAGTCAAGCTTGCTCTTTTCCTATCAGTAACCTGAAGAAGGAATGCAAACGCTTCTTGGTCACCAATGTTAAGGAATTTCTGCTCTTTGGCAAACGCTGGTGCAGGCGAAACACTCCCCTTTGTGCTGTAGTTAAAGAATATTGAACTGAAAGTGTCTAGAGTAAACCACTTAACACAACTTACATAAACCTTGCTTAGCATGAGTAGCTGAATTTGCTGAGGTCTTAGGCCGATAACGCAGATAACGTGATGAACCACATTGGGCAGAATGTTTCACTGTAATTGACCTAACTGCCGCTTCCTTGAGTGGATTCGAGTCCCGTCTCAATCCGGCCGGAACGGGGAGTGCGCAGCCGGATCAGCGTAAGGCGCACCGCCAGACTCTAGAAACAGAAATCTGGAGTCACTGTAACTGGTGTGAGTGTGAACAGTCCCGTGAGTGTGTGAGTGCGTATAACCTGGGAACCGACGGGGGCACCCGTCAGCTGCTAAAGCTGCCCACTGCGACGGGACAGCAGTCCTAGCAGTCAAAGCCTCGGGTGGTGTGAGTGCGGTTCCCAGAGAGAGAGAGTGTGTGATCACAGCAGCTGCAGGCTGGTATTGCGGGGGAAAGAGGAAAGAAAGAAAAAAAAAGGCATACCTGATCACCATAGGATGCACTTTTCAGGAACTCAATGTGGGAAATAATTTTGGCCTAGAGAAGGGGTCACCCTTGGCAGAAATTTTGCAAAACTGGAGTAAGACTGATGGTAGTAAGAATCAAAGGAAAAAAGGGTTGATCCAAGTATGTCAGAAGGATTGTCCGTTCGTGACTAAGGAGGGTAACCCGGCAGAAGGATGGCCGCCGCAGGGAGCCTTTGATCATCAGGAGTGAACAGTGAATACTGTGGAAATTGGGGTAAATTCCTGGGATATAGATTTGGATGTCGGGGGCAGATAGTGGCAAGTATAGAAGGTCTAGAAGTGCCCTATCTAGTGGATACTGGAGCTACCCTTTCCCTTTTGAGTTTTGAGCCTAAAGGGTGCAAATCGTCAGATGAAATAATAGTACAAGGAGTGATGGGAAAAGGCAAATGAGCGTTAACTAAGCCCTTATTGCTCACTGTTGGAGGTAAAGGAGTGTGGGGACATTTCATGATTTCCACAGATTCACCCTCTTGCCTTTTAGGGAGAGATGTCCTGCAAGCCTTGGATACTCAGATCTGCTTACAGCCGGGAGGGATAAAATTAATACTAACGGGCTCATGCGTTGTGGCTGAGACACCAGAGCCAGAGTCAACTAATCTGCAAATTCCCATAGGTTTAGAATGAGTTCCTGGAAAGTTACGGAGCTCTTGAGGAATGGATGGTGGACTGTTGAAATCAGCTAGTTGAGTCTCGATAACAGCAAAGGGGGGATTCCCTCCTATGGTTAAACAATACCCTACCCCAAAAGAAGCTGAGAAGAGTATCTGAAAGCAAACTGATCACTATGTAAAACTGGGTCTCCTTAGAGTCTGTGAATCCCCATACAACACTCCGATTGTGCCACTTAAAAAGCATAGGCAGGATTCTGATGGCGATCCAGAATACCAGTTTGTACAAGATTTGCGAGCAATCAGTCAACGTGTGGTGACCCCTCCCCCAGTAGTGCCTGATCCTTCCACAGTGCTTTTACAAATGCCACGTTGGGCAAAATGTTTCCCTGTAATTGACCTAACTGCTGCTTTCTTGTGGGATGTTGCAGACCATGGATTCCTGGGTTGGGATGAATTTTATGTTTTGTTCTCTTGACTGACTGTTTCATGACAGATCATGATGAAGGTGAAATAGTATAACTGAGAATGGAAGTTTCCCATTTGTTGCTTAGGCCCTGATTATGAAATTTTGTAGCAGTGCGCAAATGAAACATCCCTTGTCTCTGGAAAGAAGAAACAAAGCAGAGAGGTGACTGTTTTAAAGGCAAGCATTTTTGTGAAAGAGCCATGCACCAGGAATATCATGATAATACAGCTAATGACACGTTACTTATGTAGATTCCTTTTTCTAATTTACGTTTCACAAATTACCACAGTGTGATTTAAGGATTAGTTCATTTAAAAAAAAAAAAAAAGGTAACAACAGAAGCTTTCAAGTTTTTAGATACTTTCTCCTTTTAGCATTGGCAGATCCCAGTCATATGATGGAGACAGTCTGGGTGCAAGGCTGAGCCCATGTGAAGTGCTGTGACTTTGTTAGCTTTTCAGTTGCTTCTTATACACATTACGTATTCTTAAGCAAAAAAGGCTTTTATCTAAAAAATACTACTTTATGAATGGTTAATAAACTAAGCTTCAAGCATTTTTCTTGATTTGAAAACATAAGTCGCCAAAAAGGGGAACTTAGTCACTAACACATTTTATTGGCATCTGCAGTCCTTTCTTCTGTAAAAAAAAATTTTATGCTGAACTTTGTTCCATTTCAGGGTACTTGCTTTGAATCATAAAAACACTCAGGTAGCCTAAATACAAGTTCAGAATGGAGTAGGGGGAAGCATTGAATACAGATTGTTTTCTGTGTGTTGAACATATACAGAAATAATCCAAACAGTGGCATCCCTGTGAAATCTGAGTACTTGGAATATACATTCCTTTGTATATTGAGCAGTATGGTACAGCACAGCAGAAAAGGAGTGCTTAGGTATATTTGCCTTGTACATTTTTACCTTCCCTCTATCAATGTTCATTCCTTGTGCTTACCATTACTTTTCTCAACAGCTCTGCCTCAAGACTATATCAGATAGCACATCGACCCTTTGCATACAAAACTTCATGCCACAGCCTGAAATGTGGACACCTGGCAGGGGATTTCTTTCACAGATTTTAACCAAATATCAGGAAAGTGTTCTCTCTTTCAACTGTTAATCTATGATTTAGATTCCTTGATTCTCAATGGTATCAATCCCTCTGTCCCCTTTGCTTTAGGACAAATATTTCAGGCCTCCTTGAGCCTTGTGCACCACCCGAAGCAATGAGAGCTCTCCTGGTCCTGTGCAAATCCATCAGGATTCAGTGGAGCAGTCCCAGTGACTTCACTTGCACTCCAAGGCTCATCCACACTCCCCCATTCAGATGAATGAAACCTTAATGACAGCCTGAGCTGGGAAACTACACTGATGATGGGACCGAGGGCAGCCCTTGAGGGAGGGCAACTCCCTGACAGCTCCTCTCCCTCATCCAACCCTGCTGTAAGTGCTGTGCATTACACCCAGACACAAAGGACCAAAACAGCCAAGGACTCACGCCATTTTAGCCCAACAATTTTTTTATTCTGTTTGGGATAGGCACCAGGAGTCGCCTGGAGCTGTTGTTGAAATTTTCATTTTCCAGGGCAAGCTCATCCTTTTCTCTTTTGCTCCCTGCCTTTGCTCTGCCTTCCTCTGTGCTTGACTCCTCTCTGTTGGAGGCAGCGGCAGGGTTAGCTGGTACCGCTTCTCTGCAACAACGAGAATGGCTTTCAGGAAAGAGCACTCACTGCTAGGAAGGAAGAGTCCGCGTAAGAAAGCTTACAGCAGACATCTCAACAGAGTCCTCTCAACAGCTCACCAGGCACTCCACCATACTATCCCTACACATGCTTTGTTGCTAAAACACAGAAAATAGAAAGAATGTCGGAAAGAACAACTCACTGTTTTCTCTTCCTCAGCCGGGAAGTAACTATACAGCTCAGCACTATGACAAACAGCATGGAACCCAAGACTGCGGCAGGGAGGACCAAATAGTACATCTGTAGGGCTTTATGATCTGCGGCCTTTGCATCTTTGTCACCACCAAGACCTGGAGGAAAGGAGACAATCCCATACATCCCTGGATTCTGCAGGACTGATAATCTCACTGTGTGTTTGGGATTCCCAGGCAATTTTACATGCCGTGGTGTTACTATCACTGATTCTGGTCTCTTGGCACCAGCGGACAAGAAAGCTGATTGACACTTCTCACGGGCAAGAGCCCACTGGCCAGTGAAAGCCTGAACCAGCACTACTCCTACCTGTGTCTCTGGGCTTCAGGGACGGCATGTGTGCTGGGCACCTTGGATTCCCCAGGAGGGCAATAAAACAGGAAAAAAGAGAAAATACTAATAGAAGAATCAAAAGGAAAGGAAGAGAGACTACTTACCCCTGAGATCTCCCTGAGACTCAAGCAGAGGCTCCAGCCCCTGAGAAGCTGCAGAAGCTTCAGTGACTTGAGGGACATCTGTAATTAAACACGGAGGAGAAAAGGGTAAAATACGTGAGGCAATACACGTTTGTAAAGGAACTCTAGTGCACTGAAAGGGATGTTGCCATGCCCTGGGTAGGTCTAGATTCGCACAGCGGCCGAGGGGCCTGCCAGACCTTTGGCTAGGGACACCGCGGCTCTCACAGTAAACCAATAGTCATGCCTCACCTCTGGGATTCCCCAGAGACTAATTGCAAGCATCTCCACACACCAGAGACAAAAGTCATCTTCAGAAAGCCGCTCCTGCCTTGCTTTAGGACACTTCCCATACTCTAGCACCTTAACATGAACAAATGCAGTGAAGAACAAGCTTGTAGAAGACACCCTCAACAAGCTCTGTGGCTTGCGAATGCCTGGAAGGTGTGACATGGTGCGTCACTGCAGCGAGGCTCTGATCGATCCCTTTCTCCTGCGTAAGCCACAGATTATCCATAGCTGTTTCTAAAACCTCACGTTTACAATGATTACCCTTAACACAGAGTGAAATCTACCCACCAGCTGCTCTTTCCAAGTCCTTCAAGATTTTCTGAAGGAGTTTAGAATATTTCTCAGCCAACTTTCCTCTCTGGGCCTCGTACTTCCTCTGCCGAGGACCTAAACAGAAAGTATTAAGTTAAATTGCACATGAACAAGATAGGCACAGGTAAATGCTCCTTCTTTCAAATAACCCAAAAGAGTAGGCAAATAGTCACAGCTCACCTGTACGATTCCCCACAGACTCTACATGGGCATCCAGCTGAGAAGCTGCATTGCCATCACCTGCGGCCACATCTGTACCCAAAGAGACAAGCAGAGCTCTCGTTACCTATTTCCATATGCTGCTTCAGATTTGAATGGTAGCGAATGAGCATGGAACCTCTCATTACAGCAAGGCACTCGTCTTGCCCTTCCGCTCCTGAGTCTTTGGCAAACACTTACTGGGTGCCTGCACAGGCACCACGTGGCTACAAATCCAAGCATGCTGGGAAAGGATGCCCTGGAGCTCACCTGAGCTCTAAGCTCAACCCCAACAAGCCTGCTGGCTTTGCTGTAGGCACTGGAAAAGCACAAGGCTGGAGAAGCCAGGCAAAGCACCCACCGCAGATCTCTGAAGCCCTCCCAAAGCCCACTCTGCTCTTTTGCGGGCATGAGCCTCAGCCAAGGACTGAAGCTACACGGCCCACGAATACAACTCTGAAACCAAAGGTTCCTCCCAGGAAGGGAGTACATCTCCACCACTTACTCCTGGCATGCTCCTGAGGCTCAGAAACAGGATCCAGCTGGGAAGCTGGAAGGCCACTGCCTGCAGGAATGCCTGTAAGCAAACACAGACAAGACAAGTTTTCATTACGTGCTGCAACATACTTCCACAGAAGTGACTTGCCATGAATGGGAGGGGAATGGGGGACACACATGTAGTTCGAGAGTCTCCCAGCTGCAGGAGGGCCAGGAGCACTTGGCTGAGCCCTGCCGCCTTTCCAAAATCCTCCGTCAAGGCGCTACCCAGCAGCCCCCAAGCACCCCCAGCCTAAACACATGAGGACCTTGGTGCTTTTTTCTGGGGAGGTGTCTAATGTACACCAAGGAAACCAGAACTCTAGCAACAGGCAACCTTCAGAACCGGAGGACAACAAGGATTGTTTACATTGCTCACGCACAGGAGCCCACTGGCCAGTTTAGGACTGAACCAGCGTTACCCCTAGTTGTTCTGCTGCCCTTTGGTCAGGGCATGTGTGCTGCAGACCTTGGCCTCCTCAGGAGTGCACTACAGAGGGAGAAAAGAAATGCTTATTTCTTCAACTGAGTATCTGCTGACTGCTCACCTCCAGGAAGTCTCTGAGCCTCATATCCAGGGTCCAGAGGAGAAGGAAAATCTTCATCACCCATGGCCACATCTGTAACCAAACACATGAGAATGGCTCCCATTACATTCTTCTTCCCATTACAGCTTCTTCACAAAGCAATGGTAGCGAATGGAAGGGGGGCCATGATGGGACATATATGTAGGTCGCAAGTCTCAAAGCTGTGGAGGAGCAGAGAGGATCTTTTGCCTGGCACCTGGCAGCTCTCAAAGGAAAGAAATGCTCACAACTTACCCTTGAGGACCCCCCGCGGCCCTAAAGCACTTGGACCACCTGCAGAGGAAGTATGAAGTACAAGTTAACGGGAACAAAATAGCACAAGGAACGTTCTTGTTCTTTCAGGGAAGTAAAAATTGACTACATACCCGTGGGAAGACCCAGAGGCTCAACAACAGGATGCAGTTGAGAAACTCGATAATCCTCAACTACAGCCACATCTGTAACCAAACACAGATGGGAGAAGTTCTCATGATGTATTTCCACAGACGACTTTGGATATGAAGGGTGGTGAATGACGGGCAACATATAATAACACCATACTTCAGCTCGTGGGCACCTTGCAAACGCTTAGCGGGTGTCTGCAGTGGCACCCTATGGCCATAAATCTAAGCAGGCATGGAGCTGCTGGGGGAAAGGATGCCCCGGAGCTCACACAAGCTGTAAACTCAATCCGATCATGCCAGCCCAGTTGGCAGCAGGCACTGGAAGCAGCACAGGCTCAGGGGACTCGCCAACAGCGCTTTGCGAGCCAAAGCAGCCAGCGCAGATCTCCGAAGCCTTTCTGAGTTGCACTCGTGCTCTTTTCAGTGCCTTATCGTTGGCCAAGGACTTGTTCAGTTAAATGTCACATGCAGAAGAAATTGAAAAGGAATGCTCATCCCACACATGCAGTTGAAGAGTCTCCCAGCTACAGGAGGACCAGCGGCACTCGCTGGCTGGGACCTGGCGCCTCTCCAAGTCCTGCATCCAGCCGCTATACGACAGCCCCCAAGCACCCCCAAGACAAACACGTGGCCCCTCGGCCCCTTCTTCCAGGGAGGTCTCTAACCTCCACCAAGGAAGCCAGGACTCTGCAAAGGGGCAACCCTCAGCACCGGGGGACACGAAGCATCATTCACACTGCGTGGGCACAGGAGCTCCCCGGCCAGCACCAGGGCGACGCGGCGCCAGGAAAGGCATGCTTCTGGTCTTGCCAGGGAAGGTCAGGTCCCCCGAGGACTCACCTCCTGCATCTTCCCAAGCCTTCGGTCCCGCATCCAACCAAGCACCAGCATCGCCATCGCCGCCGGGCACCGCTGCAACCGCCCGCGGGGACAACAGCTCCCGTCACCCAGCGCCAGGCGCTGCTCCAGGCACAGCTCTCGCCCCCAGACCCCGGCGCCCCCCAGCGCACCCCCCTCCCCGCGGCCCCACAAGCCTCGCCGAGCCGCTCCCGGCTCCCGGCTCCTGGCCCCGGCCGCCGCCTCCCGCCGCCCCGGCCGCTCGCCAGCCGGCC
The DNA here is from genome assembly GCF_036370855.1 of Dromaius novaehollandiae. Lineage (NCBI taxonomy): Eukaryota > Metazoa > Chordata > Aves > Casuariiformes > Dromaiidae > Dromaius > Dromaius novaehollandiae. The sequence goes on from NC_088098.1 coordinate 154,512,457, forward strand.
CCGCGGCCCCCAGGCTGCCTCCGTCGCCGCCCGCCCGCCCGCCCGCCCTACCTGGGCCCGGCGCTGCCCGCGGAGCAGCCCGGCTGTCCCGGGCACGCAGGGCCGCCAGGAGGCCGAGCAGCAGCAGCAGGCGGCACCCGGGGCCGGACGCCCCCCGCGCTCGCACCATGCTGCCCGCCGCCAGCAGCCGCCCGCCGCCGGCGCCCTCGAGCAACGCGCGCGGAGCGGCGTCTGCGGAACGCGGCGCGGCACAACGCAGCGCAAAACACCGCCCCGCACCGCAGCACAACGCACTGCACCGCCCCGCAGCCCAACGCAGCGCAGCGCAAAACACCGCACTGCCCCGCAGCACAACGCAGCACAACGCAACACCGCGCAGCACAACGCCTCGCGGGGCCCCTCTGTGAGCTCAGGGGCGCCCTCCGCGCGCCTCCGCGGGGGCGCAGGGGGCCGCGCACCCCCGCCGCGGCCCGCGCTCCCTCCGCGCGCCGCCGCCGCCCTGTGCGGGCAGCCCGGGCATGCTGGCGGCCGGGGGTGCTGCCGCCGCCCTCGAGGAGCCCCTCGGGGGCAGCCCGGCTCTCTGCCCACACGCTCGCGGCCCTGCGCTCGCCTCGCTGCTCGGCAGCTCCGCGCCAGCGCCTGCCGGATCCGGCCTCGCTCGCTGCTCTCCTTCCCGCCCCCGCTGCCGCCGCTCTGCTCCAGCCCCAGCCCCAGCTGCAGCTCTGCCCTTCTGGAGCTGGCCCAGGGGCAGCTGCTGACAAGTGGGGGGGCTCCAGTGCCAAGCCTGTGCCCCATCTCTCAGCCCCCGTCCAGCTGGGATTCAGAGTCCTCCATTCTTGCTGGCACCACTCCTTCTGTCCCCTTTGCTTTGGGACCAACATTTCAGGCCTCCTTGGGCTTTGCGCAGCACCCGAAGCAAGCAGAGCTCTCCTGGGCCTGGGCCTGGGCCTTGCCCCGAGTGCTCCTCTTACAAGACAACCCTGGAAGCTCAGGAAGAAGGTTCCTGCTCTTTAAAGGAGGCAGATTAGGAGAAGCGCACTCTCTCTTTTCGGAGAAGCAGCATTCTTTAACCCAGGACATCCTGGAACTGCTAAAGCCCTAAAGAAACATTACATCAAAATGTTTTATTTCTAGCTATGTATTGCCAGTTTGGCAAAAGAGTTCATGTATCCCTAACTGACCTGTCCTCCATGTAATACAAAAAATCACGCCCACAGGTCAAAAAGCCCTGCACCACCCGGGTGAAGACCCCTCCCCGGAGCATGCGTAGTGGTAAAATGGTGTGTAAGCAGTATTATAATTGTCTGTAAATTACTACCCAATCAGTGTAAAAGGGAAAGTTGCAAACCTTGCAGTGTGTTTGTATAAATGCTACTTGAAAAGGCAGGGGGGTGTGCTTGATTTGTGGGAAACCACCGAGCCCCCAGGCTTGCGCACCTCTGAAACTGGAGGATGAGAAAAAATGGCCAGAAATGGGAACGCTGAACTATAATACAATTTTGCAACGTACGTTGTTTTGCAGAAGACAGAAGAAATGCGATGAGGTCCCCTAGGTCGATTTGTTTTTCTCTTTGAGAAGCGATCATGGAACAAGAAAAAAATGTAAGCTGTTGGTCTCTGACTGAAATGTGTTAATGATGATGGAAGACAAAGAGTAAGTGCCTCGGTGTTGCTCTGCTGGTAGCATTGGGAAAAGTTGTTTAAAAGTGGGCGATGAGGAAGAGGATGCACAGCTATTGGTCTCTCCGGAAAGAGATCAAGGTAGTGTCGATGGCAGAGATGAGGGAAGTGAGGCATTTAGCCCGACTGCAGGCAGAACTCGGGCTACTCGGGCTCAGCAAAACGCTGTGATTCAGGCCCCGCTGCGTCAAGCAGTGGGACCAGAGGGACCGCCTGTAGATGTGAAGGTGCCTTTTTCAACTCCAGATTTAATGAATTGGAAGGAGTCTGCTGGGTCATACCGAGAAAATCCAGAAAGGATGTATGGATCCTTTAAAATGATAACTCTCGATATGCCTTTTGAAAAGAACGAGGATTTTTTTAAATGTCATCAGGAAAGAAAACAGCTAGTGGAGAAGAAATATGTAATTGGCTGGAAGCAGTCCAAAGGCCCAAAGAAATTGCTGTAATACACTGCCCAGCCCATCCTAAAGACACTACAGAAATCAGTAAAGGAAATGCTTTAGCTGACGCCACTGCGAAGGCTGCAGCCCAACAACCTCTGAGAGGACGTATGGTGGCAGTTCCAATGATGAACCAAAGTGAATGGCCAAATGTAATATACCCCAGAACCATGTATGAAAAGGCCTGCTCCGTGGAAGAGAAGAAACAATAGGAATAGTGGGAAGCAGAGCAAAATGATGATGGAATATGGACAATTGGAGGAAAACCAATTCTACCAAAAAAAAGAAAAGAAAAAAAGTAATTCCTATAGCTAGGTGGTTTCACAAGAAAGCTCATGGGGGAGCAGAGGCGGTAGCTAAGCAAGTACAGAAGGTCCTGGCCAGTGCAGGAATTTACGTGGCTGCAAAAAGAAGAAGCAATAGCTGCCCAGCCTGCCAAAAGTTCTCAAGCAACAAACCAAGCTCAGAGTTAGGGGGACGACCGTGGGCCTGCTTCCCTTTTCAAAGGCTACCAATAGATTACGCAGCTATGCCTTCCACCGATGGGTACAAACACTTGTTAGTGATGGTAGATCAGTTATCAGGCTGGGTAGAAGCTTTCCCAACAAGAAAGGCCGACGCAGGGGGAGGAGTAAAAGCCTTACTGAAAGAAATCATACGCAGGTATGGGGTTCCAGAAGCCATTGATTCAGACAGGGGCGCTCATTCTACGGCAGACATAGTCAATCAGTTATATAAATTCCTAGGAATAGAGAGAAACCTACCTACTCCCTACCACCCACAGTCTTCAGGAGAGGTCAAAAGAATGAAGAGGACATTACAAGAAAAAATCGCAAAGGTATGCACACGCAGTGGCCTAAAATGGCCAGAAGCCCTAAACTTAGCTCTGTGGGACATATGAAATGCTCCACAACTACCTCTAGGACTACCACCAGCAGAAATTCTCTGTGGGAGACCTTTAGCTACACGAGGGACTTCTATTCCAGCTAAGAGCAGCCTGTTAGACAGAGAGGAACGACTAAGCCAGTGTGTTCTAAGTATGCAAAAAGGGGTTTGAAAAATCTTAAAAAATACGCTCAGTGGTATCAATCCACATCACCTGAAATACAAGTGCCTAGTATACAGCCTGGGGATGAAGTTTTAGTTAAAGTATTTTTAGGAAAATCCCAGTTAGAACCTAAATGGGACAGGCCCTATACTGTCATACTATGTTCTTATTTTGGTGATGAACTGTACTTGTATATATTGGGAAAGGCTGTGTATGTATGAGAATCCTTTGTAGTCTTATATTCATAGAGAACATTGCTGTAAATACAAGTAATCACTCAAATATTTGTGTTGGTAACTTTACCAAAATTATGCGATGCGACTTTAATTATACAGCTCCTGGTACATCTTATCCACTGTTACAATCTAATTGCACATTGAGTTAAGTAAGATTGACTGCCTACCCCCAGCGGGATGAATCTTACATTGGTGGAGAAACTGCTGCAACATGATGACCTGCGTCAACTGCCAGAACGCATCCAAAACAATGGACAGAAAATTCTAGTCACCGCTCATCATGATACGGAAGAGATACAGGACATCTTGGAAAGGGTGAAGCAGGACAGAGCACATCATGGGTGGGAAACTCTTCTGGGATGTCACCAACTGCAACAGGGATTCATACTCACCTGTTGCGCCCAGGAGTAGTTGTGTTAAGTTTAACCATGTTATGCCTATTACTTATGATCATATTGTACATTAGATTATGGAAAGTGACAGCATGCCTTGAAAGCCTTTGAGAACTCTGTCTAAAGTATTAGCAGGGATGCTTAATAGAAACAAAGGGAAGACTGTTAAAAAATATTGAGCTGGAACTGTCTAGAGGTAACCACTTAGCACAACTTATATAAACCTTGCTTAGCATGAGTAGCTAAATTTGCTGAAGCCTTAGGCTGCTCTCAGATAACATGAGGAACTTTTATCTAGCCCAGTAAGGAAGGGCCCCAGGACCAGTTCAAGGTGGAAAGATAAGGAAGCTTACGAGGAAGGTAAGTCCATCAGCAGAAGCTGCCACAGTAAAGATCAGGAAAGCCAGGCTGCCTAGAGACAGCAGTGGGACCCACTGAAGAACAGGAAGTCCCCAGAACCAAATATGATGATTGGTCTGAAGCTTTGCATGAGGGGTGGGGAGCTTAGATTGTGAGGGTATAATTGCCCAGGGATTTCTTAGTTCAGGGTGCCTCTTGGGAGGCAGCCAGCTTGAGCTGTAATTCCTGCACGTCCATCATTAAATTGTATTGAATTTGCTTTGATTTGGCTCCGAACTTCTCAGCGGCAACCTATGGTCGGACCCTGTTATGGTGGCCGGCGAGCGTAGTTTTCATAGCAGTGTGTGCTTTGAAGAGCTGGGACAGTTGCGGTTTAGTCAAGTGATGGCTTGTAGTCTTAGCAAGAAGGTATTGGCCTGGACGTGTCTCTCTGAGAGAGAGGTGAGTGTTGGCGGCCCGGGTGATCAGGGCAACAGCACCTTTGGGAAGGGCAGGAAAGAGAACGGAAGGGCAGGGAGTTTCCTCCATTCTTCATGTCTTCTGGTAGGTTTGGGATTCATGGGCTGTGGTGGAGCAGCAGAGCTGAGTCTGCCCAGCCACCTCCCCCTGCATTTCCCAGCAGGAGCACTGACCCTGTGTCTCAAGCACAAGCTCCTCTGTTCCAAGTCCATGGATTCCATTTCCTCCTGTCCATTCAAGGTGATGTCGAGTGATTTCCGAGCTGCAAAAGCTTGGGTGCAGGGGAGGCAGGGAAGGTCCGCGAGGAAGGAGTCAGTGGCCCAGAAGAATGTGCACAGGCAGGGAGGCAGCTTTCTGCAAACGGCATTTCTGTCTTTACTCATGTTTTGGCTCGTGTGTCCCCCGGCTCCTACAGTGACATCAGAGGAGCATGAAGGGCTCCGTTGTGCAAGCCTGGATGTAACTAGCATGCAGGGGGGTTCTGTCGGTTCCCAGGCTCTGATGTGAATTGTCCTCCTGGACACGAGTTTAATATGCCCGAGGTGCAAGTACGTCTCTTCCTGCAGGACCAAAGTTTCCAATGGCAAGGAGGTGGCTTTGGAAGAAAGCCTGGACATGCAGGCACTGGCACAGTATTTGTTTCTTCTCAGAGCTTGTTGCTTCCTTCTTTGCAGAGTCCAAGGCTGCTCTTCAGCTCTGAGGTACTTTGCTGTGGGCTTTGTTAGACCTGAGGAGGCAAAGAACGCCTCTGCCTCTGGAGGGGGCTGGGAAAGAGGCTCTTGTGGAGTCTGCTGTGATTCACAGGGCTGGTCTGTGGGACTTCATGGCATGACTCCATTTCCTTCCTCTTCCTGGGAAATGCCATTTCCTCTCCTGTCATTTCTCTGTCCCCAATGAGTGCTTCACTGACTCCAAGCCAGTGTTTTTGGGTGTTCTGCCTTGCGGACTCCTTTGAGGCGAGGGAGCAGGTAACCAATTTTCCTCGTCCCAGAGTTTTCAAGCAGGAACCATCTCCCATTGTTAGGGACTTGTTTTTTCCTCGAAGGCAGTTTGGTCTGCGTTCCTATTTCCCCATGCCGGGAGGCATTTCTTCTGCTTTGCCGTGGAGCAGCTGTTTGCAGATAACAGCTCTGTTGTTCACCACCTTCTGTTTTGGCTGCATGTTCAACAGCACGGGTGTTTAGGATGCTGGCCAGGCCCTTGTGGCTCTTGCTGGCTGAAGGAGGCCAGCGTGGCTTCTCTGGGTGTGTGCTCCCGAGAAAGGGGAGTGTGTGGGCAAAGACATGTGCTGCCTTGCATGAAAGCACAGAATTGCTTCTGTAGCAGTCTCAGTGCTCGCCTACAGTGGTGCAGTCACTTTGGCAGCTGTCCAGAGAGAGGACTTCCTCTCCCCAGACATCTGCCTACTTCCAGAACATTTACTATCTGCATACCAGAGAGTTAGGCCATTGACGGTTATCTTGGCACTACCCTTCTGCAACAGAGACATCCTCTTCTGTAGGTGAGCAGCAGAGACGGAGTCACAAATGCCCCAGTCCTGTCACACTTGCCCTCCAACTTCGCCTCGGGGCTTTCTCAGAACAGCTGCTCAAACTCCGTCTAAAACCATTTCAGTTCAACAGTCCTGTGTTATGTATCCCTACTGCTTGTCCGTGGGAAGTATGGTGCTGGAGTGAGACTCACCTGCTGGGTTACCCTCAGATTGCTCTCTTCCTATGAAGAATGTGCAAACAAGTCCTGCAACTTGCCCTTGTAAAGGCTTTGTAAAGCTCATTAACACACCTTGAATAGTCTCATGTGCTGCACAGGTGCTGAGTGGACTGAGAGCTGCAGTAGCAGGGGCTTCGTGGACTGAGAGCTGCAATAGCAGAGGCTTCGTGTTTGGCTCGCTCTGGCGATGCTTGGCTTGTGTGAACATGGTGGTTTAGCCAGGGGCCTCTGTGGGCCCAGCGAGTCTCTTGCATCATATGATGCTGCCGCTCTTCCTCCTTTGGTCTCTCTGTAGGGCTAAGGGGTGTAAGTGCATCCCAAGAGGAAGAGGCGAGCAGGAGGAGGAAAGCACGTCAAGAACCCATGCTCTGCATGTGCACACAGCTGCCAAAACTTGCTCACTTCTGCCAGGTGCCCCTCAGAATTTTTTTTTTCCTTCTAAATGGCTGATGAGTAGGTGTAACTTCTGGGGCTTCATGTTTTGCTGCTCTGTTCAGTAGTCTGTAGGCACTAGTCCTCAACAGGCAATAAGTTTAGTGACCGTGTCTAGCTAGGTGTGTCTGGGTGGAGGATGGATGAGCTACACATCCCGTCTCTGGAAAGCTGCTCGTTCACAGTAGAGGAGAACTACTGCGAGACTGCTACGGACAGCTGTTTAGTCTTCCCATGGGAGACCAAGCGCTTGTTCCCCTGCCAGAGGGGACAGTCTCTTCATTCAAGTGTCCGTCTTCTCCCCACAGGGAAAGCAATAGGCACGTTTTGGTGTAATCTGGTGAGAAAAAGCACATTCCCACTGCATTCCATTTGTTTTCCTAGCCTTTGCAAGTCATTGCTGTTAAGGACATGCAGAGAGACTCCTTTTTTTTCAGGACCTCCTGCTTATTTCGGAGGACCCAGAAAGGGGCGATGGGGGAGCTGCTGGGGTGTCGTGCACAGAGTGCCTTCTTTGAGGGGCCTTCTTCTCCCATTGTCCTGTACCTCTCATTCCAAAGTTCCCATTCCCCAGTGCAATCAGCTCCTAGCATGCCAGAAAGAAAGAGAGGAGGCTCACAGCCGTATGTGCCACAGCAGCCTTTTGGGAGTTGAGCCCAGGTCCACCGGAAAGCAAAACCCTCCCCAGAGCTCACCTCTGGACCTTCATGCGGGAGAAATTGGGGGTGCCTTGTGAATCATAACCTTCTTCAGAACCTCCCTGCACAATGCCCCCAACAGAGCAGGCCTTTTACCTTCTCTGGGAGCTGTTGCCTGCAGTAATAAATCCTGCCAGCGACATTTTGAATGATACTAATACTGCGCTTGACCTGGAGCTCTTGGGGCTGCTTTCAGCCCTTTCTCATCCCTCTTTGCATTGCACCTTGTCTGGGCACAGTGATCTCAGAGCATTAGAGTGGCAACTCAGCACCTGCTCAGCATGCGCACAGCACTTTGCAGCACTTCTGTCAGGCCATTTGCACCATCAGATCTGCTTCTCCGCTTCTTGCCTGTAAATTAATGGCCAGTCCCTCCCTGGGCAGCCTCTGTCATGTCTCTCTCTCTGGCATCAGGGGTGTTTCTCAACCAGCCACTGAGGAGGTGGGATTTTCCCCCGCCTCTCCAGGAGCCTGTGGCAGAATTAGGCTTTGGCTTCTGTGTTTCTGGAGGCCTCCTGCTGCTCTCGGGAGTGGTGTGTTCCTAGGCCTTGCTTGGCTGAGCCTCGTGAGAGGAAAATGAAACTGCCGCTTGAATGCCTGTCCCTTAGTGCAGCGCACAGAGCAAATCCTGCAGCACTTGATGAACATGCAGGGAAGAGGGAGGAGCTGGTTCTTCCGATCCCAGAGGCAAAGGGTTGCTGGGCCCCCTAAGAAACATGCGCAAATCTCACTGCTTGCCTTTCCTCGCCTATGCCCTTCCCTCACCAGGTTTCTCAGGGCTCTGTGAGCTTCCCCAGGGACACTGCAGGTGCTGGGGCTGCACCTTCCTGCCATGGCCTTCCTATTGGATCCTACAAGGGCCTTTACTCCTCGCCCTCTCCTGCAAGCTGGCAATAGGGGTGACATGTTTTCAGAGGTGGCAACTGTTTGCCTGTGATCCTCTGGAAAGGTAAGAGTCTACCTGGGCCCCGTTCAGAGAGAGCACATAGGATCCTGGGCTTTCCTCCAAATACAGCTGTATTCTCTTTTCTGCCTTACCGCTCGTATTCATGGTTTGAGTGTTTGGGAGCAGAGCAATGCCATTTCTGTGCGTCTTTGTGCCATTTTTAAGGCCAGTACTGTTCTTCCTATCACAGTCCTTTTTGCTCTCTTGCCCAACCAGCCCCCTCTCCCTTTTCTCTACTTGAAGACATTCAGCTTCTGCGCACAGAGGACCATTGCGCGAACCCCCAGCAGCCTCTGGTCTCACTTTAGCACTCCTCTAACTCATTGCTCAGAGCTGCACAGCCATCCTTCACAGCACCTCCTTCCCCTCTCAGTCCCCAAATCCACCAGGATTCAGTGCAGCACTCCCAGTGAGTTCACGGATAACCATTTGCGTGCCATGTCTCATCCACGCTCCCCCATTCGGATGAATGAAACCTTAATGACAGCCCAAGCTGGGAAACTACATTGATGATGGCACCGAGGGCAGCCCCTGAGGGAGGGCAACTCCCTGACAGCTCCTCTCCCTCATCCAACCCTGCCGTAAGCGCTGCGCATTACACCCAGACACAGAGGACCAAAACAGCCAAGGACTCGCACCATTCTAGCCCACCATTTTTATTATTCTATTCGGAATATGCATCTGAAGTACAATATCCCTGTTGGTAATGAAAGCACACGCACTTGGAATGATCGGCTTGGGGTAAATCCCGGGGAATGCAGATATCTGAGGAAGAGTCATAATCACCATCTGAGGTGTTCTGGCATGTAGGCTGAAATGAACTTTCTGAATTTGTGGCATTAAATAACTGGGAAAGCTCTGTTGCAAAGTTCACCGGAAGGCGACTGGAGCTGTTGTTCAGATTTTCATTTTCTAGGGTGAGCTCATCCTTTTCTCTTTTGCTCCCTGCCTTTGCTCTGCCTTCCTCTGTGCTTGACTCCCCTCTGTTGGAGGCAGCGGCAGGGTTAGCTGGTACCGCTTCTCTGCAACAACGAGAATGGCTTTCAGGAAAGAGCACTCACTGCTAGGAAGGAAGAGTCTGCTTAGGAAAGCTAACAGCAGACGTCTCAACAGAGTCCTCTCAACAGCTCACCAGGCACTCCACAACACTATCCCTACACATGCTTTGTTGCTAAAACACAGAAAATAGAAAGAACGTCGGAAAAGAACAACTCACTGCTTTCTCTTCCTCAGCCAGAAAGTAACTATACACATCAGCAGGACGACAAACAGTACGGAACCCAAGACTGCGGCACTCAGGACCAAACGCTGCTTTTGTCGGCCTTTAGGAGCTGCAGCCTCGGCATCTTTGCCACCACCAAGACCTGGAGGAAAGGAGACAATCCCATACATCCCTGGGTTCTGCAGGACTGATAATCTCAGTGTGTGGTTGGGATTCCCAGGCAATTTTACATCCCGTGTTGTTACTGTCACTAATTCTGGCCTCTTGGCACCGGTGGACAAGAAAGTTCATCGACACTTCTCATGGGCAAGAGCCCACTGGCCGGTGAAAGTCTGAACCAGTGCTACCCCAAACTGTGCTGGCCAGCAGGCAGAGCGGGCTCCTCTGAGTCTGCCTGTGGCCAAGGAGACACCTGAACCTGGCTCTCTCCCTTTGCCCTTTCTCCCACACAGGCACCACCTCCCCTTCCTCTGCCCTCTGCTCTTCCAAACACAACTCGCATGCTCCACGTTTCCAGGACTTATCTCTCACTTAGGCATCCCCGCAAGACTGCTCAGTACCTCGGTGCACTGGAAAAAAGGAGTATTTCCTGCCGTGGGGGGCTTCTCCAGGCTGTGACACGCTTGGAAGCTCTATGAAGAATCAGAGAGAGGGAAAGCCTCAGCACTGCTCGGGCAGACAGCATGCAGAAGGACGGAGAAGCTTCCCTCCTGCCCGACCCCTGAATCAGGGCATCACTTTGGGCCTCCTTTCACAGCAGGGATCCCACTCGGTGCACCTTTTGTGCTTAGGGCCTCGAGGGACTCCCTGCAAGGTCTGAGATGCGGACACGGCAGGAGATTGAGTGGATTAGGAGTCGTGTTTGCTAACATGTGCTCAGTGGGGTTAAAACCGCCTCAGTCCCCACGTGGCAAAGCTCCAAAATCCCTGGGAGCTGCGTGGTGTGGGAAGGGAGGCTACCTCACAGGATCCACAAAGGTTTATATGCACATCTCTGACACACTCATTGCAATAACTTCCACACACCAGAGACAAAAGTCATCTTCAGAAAGCCGCTCTCGCCTTGCTGTAGAACACTTCCGATGCCCTAGTACTTTAAAATTTGCCCACTGGCACGATGTGCAGTAGTGGGCGCCAAGAGAAGATCAAAAACCACTTTGCCACACCAAGCACCCTGGGACACATTGCTGAAGCCCTCCCAAATCCCTCTTGGCTCTTTTGCATCTAGCAGCGTCGGCCAAGGACGTAAGCTACATGGCCCACGAATCAAATAGTGAAAAATCCTGCTCATTCCTGGAAGGGAATCAATCCTGACCACTTACCCCTGGCATGCCCCTGAGGCACAACAATGGCATCCGGATGAGAAGCTGGGAGGCCACTGCCTACAGGAACACCTGTAAGCAAACACAGACAAGTTTTCATTACAGGTTGCCACACTCTTCTGCAGAAGTGAATTGCAGTGACGGGAAGGGGAATGGGGACACGCACGCAGGTTGAGAGTCTCCCAGCTGCAGGAGGGCCAGGGACACTTGCTGCCTGGGACCTGGCGCCTCTCCAAATCCTCCGTCAACGCACTATCCAACACCCCGCAAGCACCCCCAGGACAAACACGCAGCCCCTTGGTGCTTTCTTCTGGGGAGGTCTCTAACGTACACCAAGGAAGCCAGAACTCTACAAACTGGGAACCTTTAGCACCGGAGGACAACAAGGGTTGTTTACATTCCTCATGCACAGAAGCCCACTGGCCAGTGCAAGACTCAACCAGCGCTACCCCTAACTGTTTCTCTGGCCTGCCAGCAGGGCACGGCTGTTGCAGACCTTGGCATCATCCGGAGGGCACAACAAAGCGAGAAAAGAAATGCTTATTTTTTCAGCTGAATATCTGCTGACTGCTCACCTCCACGGTGTCCCGGAGTCACCAGTCCAGGCTCCAGAGCAGAAGAGGGATCTCCATCCGCTACGGCCACAGCTTCAACCAAACACATGGGAACAGTTCCTGTTATATATATATGTTGCCATATACTTCTGCAGATTTGTACGGGTACAAACTGAAGCCTGCACAGAGCTGCTGGGGGAAAGGATGCCCTGGAGTTCACGCAAGCTGTAACTCCACCCCAACAAGCCTGTGGCCTTTGCAGTAGGCACTGCGAGCAGCACAAAGCCTTCCCAAGGAAAAGCACACCGCGGCAGATAGCTGACGGCCTCCCAAGTCCCACTCTACTCTTGGGAGTGTCTGAGCAGCAGCCAAGGACTTACTCAGGTCTCTGCCATATGAAGAACATTTTCAAAGGTAAAAGCTTATTCTGTCAAGTGAATAAAGCTTGACTACTTACCCCAGGGATCCTCCCGAGGCACGAGAACTGGATACTGCCGAAAAGTTCGGTAACCATCGCCTATAGGCAGAGCACAAACCGAACGCATTGGTGACAAGGTTTCCTTCTCCACACAGCAGTTGCACTGAATGGAAGGGGGGCCAGGCAATGACATGGGACATATTTGCAGGTCAAGAGTCTCAAAGGTGACAGGTGTCACCTTTTGCCTGGCACCTGGCAGCTCTCAAAGTAAAGGAATGCTCACAACTTACCCCTGGCACCCCTGCGAGGCTCAGCAACTCTTGGACCACCTGAAGAGGAAGCACCATGTACAGTTGCACACGAACTACATACTACAAAGGACGTTCTTATTCTTGCAGGTAAGGAAAAGGTGACTACGTACGCCTGGGAAGACCCCGAGCCTCAACAACGGGATCCAGGCGAGAACTGGGATAACCTTCAACCACAGCCTCATCTGTAACCAAACACACATGGGTTCACATAGCAGTTCTCAGTACATATTTCCACACTCTTCTTCTGATTCGAATGGTGGTGAACGACAGGGAGCATAAAATTACACCACACTTCCACTCAGGTGCATCTGGCGAGCACTTAGCAGGTGCCTGCAGTGCCACCATAGGGGCATAAATCTCAGCGGGCATGGAGCTGCTGGGGGAAAGGGTGCCCTGGACTTCACACAAGCTGTAGGCTCAACCCCATCATGTCCCCTGGCTTTGCAGCAGGCACTGGAAGCAGCACAGGCTCGGGGGACTCGGCAAGTGCTTTGCGCGCCAAAGCTCCCAGTGCAGATCTCGGAAGCCTTCCCCAGGTCACACATGTGGGTCGAGAGCCTCACAAGTGCAGAGGAGCCGGGGGGGACCTGTTGGCTGGGATCTGGCAGCTCTCCCAATCCTGCATCCAGGCGCTATACCACAGGCCCCAAGCACCCCCAGGACAAACACACAGGCCCTCAGCACCTTCTTGCAGGGAGCTCTCTAACGGACAGCACTCTGCAAAGGGGCAACTCTCAGCACCAGATGACACGAAAGATCGTTTACCCTGCGCGGGCACAAGAGCTCCCCGGCCACCGAAAGGCCAAAGCGGCGGCAGGAAAGGCATGCTTCTGGTCTTGCCAGGGAAGGGAAGGGAAGGTCAGGTCCCCCGAGGACTCACCTCCAGCATCTTCCCAAGCCTTCGGTCCTGCATCCGGCCAAGCACCAGCATCACCAGCAGCCACCGCTGCAACCACCCGCGGGGACAACAGCTCCCGTCACCCAGCGCCAGGCGCTGCTCCAGGCACAGCTCTCGCCCCCAGACCCCGGCGCCCCCCAGCGCACCCCCCTCCCCGCGGCCCCACAAGCCTCGCCGAGCCGCTCCCGGCTCCCGGCTCCCGGCCCCGGCCGCCGCCTCCCGCCGCCCCGGCCGCTCGCCAGCCGGCCCCGCGGCCCCCAGGCTGCCTCCGTCGCCGCCCGCCCGCCCGCCCTCCCTACCTGGGCCCGGCGCTGCCCGCGGAGCAGCCCGGCTGTCCCGGGCACGCAGGGCCGCCAGGAGGCCGAGCAGCAGCAGCAGGCGGCACCCGGGGCCGGACGCCCCCCGCGCTCGCACCATGCTGCCCGCCGCCAGCAGCCGCCCGCCGCCGGCGCCCTCGAGCAACGCGCGCGGAGCGGCGTCTGCGGAACGCGGCGCGGCACAACGCACTGCACCGCCCCGCAGCCCAACGCAGCGCAGCGCAAAACACCGCACTGCCCCGCAGCACAACGCAGCACAACGCAACACCGCGCAGCGCAGCGCAGCGCGCGGCCCCTCTGTGAGCTCAGGGGCGCCCTCCGCGCGCCTCCGCGGGGGCGCAGGGGGCCGCGCACCCCCGCCGCGGCCCGCGCTCCCTCCGCGCGCCGCCGCCGCCCTGTGCGGGCAGCCCGGGCATGCTGGCGGCCGGGGGTGCTGCCGCCGCCCTCGAGGAGCCCCTCGGGGGCAGCCCGGCTCTCTGCCCACACGCTCGCGGCCCTGCGCTCGCCTCGCTGCTCGGCAGCTGCGCGCCAGCGCCTGCCGGATCCGGCCTCGCTCGCTGCTCTCCTTCCCGCCCCCGCTGCCGCCGCTCTGCTCCAGCCCCAGCCCCAGCTGCAGCTCTGCCCTTCTGGAGCTGGCCCAGGGGCAGCTGCTGACAAGTGGGGGGGCTCCAGTGCCAAGCCTGTGCCCCATCTCTCAGCCCCCGTCCAGCTGGGATTCAGAGTCCTCCATTCTTGCTGGCACCACTCCTTCTGTCCCCTTTGCTTTGGGACCAACATTTCAGGCCTCCTTGGGCTTTGCGCAGCACCCGAAGCAAGCAGAGCTCTCCTGGGCCTGGGCCTGGGCCTTGCCCCGAGTGCTCCTCTTACAAGACAACCCTGGAAGCTCAGGAAGAAGGTTCCTGCTCTTTAAAGGAGGCAGATTAGGAGAAGCGCACTCTCTCTTTTCGGAGAAGCAGCATTCTTTAACCCAGGACATCCTGGAACTGCTAAAGCCCTAAAGAAACATTACATCAAAATGTTTTATTTCTAGCTATGTATTGCCAGTTTGGCAAAAGAGTTCATGTATCCCTAACTGACCTGTCCTCCATGTAATACAAAAAATCACGCCCACAGGTCAAAAAGCCCTGCACCACCCGGGTGAAGACCCCTCCCCGGAGCATGCGTAGTGGTAAAATGGTGTGTAAGCAGTATTATAATTGTCTGTAAATTACTACCCAATCAGTGTAAAAGGGAAAGTTGCAAACCTTGCAGTGTGTTTGTATAAATGCTACTTGAAAAGGCAGGGGGGTGTGCTTGATTTGTGGGAAACCACCGAGCCCCCAGGCTTGCGCACCTCTGAAACTGGAGGATGAGAAAAAATGGCCAGAAATGGGAACGCTGAACTATAATACAATTTTGCAACGTACGTTGTTTTGCAGAAGACAGAAGAAATGCGATGAGGTCCCCTAGGTCGATTTGTTTTTCTCTTTGAGAAGCGATCATGGAACAAGAAAAAAATGTAAGCTGTTGGTCTCTGACTGAAATGTGTTAATGATGATGGAAGACAAAGAGTAAGTGCCTCGGTGTTGCTCTGCTGGTAGCATTGGGAAAAGTTGTTTAAAAGTGGGCGATGAGGAAGAGGATGCACAGCTATTGGTCTCTCCGGAAAGAGATCAAGGTAGTGTCGATGGCAGAGATGAGGGAAGTGAGGCATTTAGCCCGACTGCAGGCAGAACTCGGGCTACTCGGGCTCAGCAAAACGCTGTGATTCAGGCCCCGCTGCGTCAAGCAGTGGGACCAGAGGGACCGCCTGTAGATGTGAAGGTGCCTTTTTCAACTCCAGATTTAATGAATTGGAAGGAGTCTGCTGGGTCATACCGAGAAAATCCAGAAAGGATGTATGGATCCTTTAAAATGATAACTCTCGATATGCCTTTTGAAAAGAACGAGGATTTTTTTAAATGTCATCAGGAAAGAAAACAGCTAGTGGAGAAGAAATATGTAATTGGCTGGAAGCAGTCCAAAGGCCCAAAGAAATTGCTGTAATACACTGCCCAGCCCATCCTAAAGACACTACAGAAATCAGTAAAGGAAATGCTTTAGCTGACGCCACTGCGAAGGCTGCAGCCCAACAACCTCTGAGAGGACGTATGGTGGCAGTTCCAATGATGAACCAAAGTGAATGGCCAAATGTAATATACCCCAGAACCATGTATGAAAAGGCCTGCTCCGTGGAAGAGAAGAAACAATAGGAATAGTGGGAAGCAGAGCAAAATGATGATGGAATATGGACAATTGGAGGAAAACCAATTCTACCAAAAAAAAGAAAAGAAAAAAAGTAATTCCTATAGCTAGGTGGTTTCACAAGAAAGCTCATGGGGGAGCAGAGGCGGTAGCTAAGCAAGTACAGAAGGTCCTGGCCAGTGCAGGAATTTACGTGGCTGCAAAAAGAAGAAGCAATAGCTGCCCAGCCTGCCAAAAGTTCTCAAGCAACAAACCAAGCTCAGAGTTAGGGGGACGACCGTGGGCCTGCTTCCCTTTTCAAAGGCTACCAATAGATTACGCAGCTATGCCTTCCACCGATGGGTACAAACACTTGTTAGTGATGGTAGATCAGTTATCAGGCTGGGTAGAAGCTTTCCCAACAAGAAAGGCCGACGCAGGGGGAGGAGTAAAAGCCTTACTGAAAGAAATCATACGCAGGTATGGGGTTCCAGAAGCCATTGATTCAGACAGGGGCGCTCATTCTACGGCAGACATAGTCAATCAGTTATATAAATTCCTAGGAATAGAGAGAAACCTACCTACTCCCTACCACCCACAGTCTTCAGGAGAGGTCAAAAGAATGAAGAGGACATTACAAGAAAAAATCGCAAAGGTATGCACACGCAGTGGCCTAAAATGGCCAGAAGCCCTAAACTTAGCTCTGTGGGACGTATGAAATGCTCCACAACTACCTCTAGGACTACCACCAGCAGAAATTCTCTGTGGGAGACCTTTAGCTACACGAGGGACTTCTATTCCAGCTAAGAGCAGCCTGTTAGACAGAGAGGAACGACTAAGCCAGTGTGTTCTAAGTATGCAAAAAGGGGTTTGAAAAATCTTAAAAAATACGCTCAGTGGTATCAATCCACATCACCTGAAATACAAGTGCCTAGTATACAGCCTGGGGATGAAGTTTTAGTTAAAGTATTTTTAGGAAAATCCCAGTTAGAACCTAAATGGGACAGGCCCTATACTGTCATACTATGTTCTTATTTTGGTGATGAACTGTACTTGTATATATTGGGAAAGGCTGTGTATGTATGAGAATCCTTTGTAGTCTTATATTCATAGAGAACATTGCTGTAAATACAAGTAATCACTCAAATATTTGTGTTGGTAACTTTACCAAAATTATGCGATGCGACTTTAATTATACAGCTCCTGGTACATCTTATCCACTGTTACAATCTAATTGCACATTGAGTTAAGTAAGATTGACTGCCTACCCCCAGCGGGATGAATCTTACATTGGTGGAGAAACTGCTGCAACATGATGACCTGCGTCAACTGCCAGAACGCATCCAAAACAATGGACAGAAAATTCTAGTCACCGCTCATCATGATACGGAAGAGATACAGGACATCTTGGAAAGGGTGAAGCAGGACAGAGCACATCATGGGTGGGAAACTCTTCTGGGATGTCACCAACTGCAACAGGGATTCATACTCACCTGTTGCGCCCAGGAGTAGTTGTGTTAAGTTTAACCATGTTATGCCTATTACTTATGATCATATTGTACATTAGATTATGGAAAGTGACAGCATGCCTTGAAAGCCTTTGAGAACTCTGTCTAAAGTATTAGCAGGGATGCTTAATAGAAACAAAGGGAAGACTGTTAAAAAATATTGAGCTGGAACTGTCTAGAGGTAACCACTTAGCACAACTTATATAAACCTTGCTTAGCATGAGTAGCTAAATTTGCTGAAGCCTTAGGCTGCTCTCAGATAACATGAGGAACTTTTATCTAGCCCAGTAAGGAAGGGCCCCAGGACCAGTTCAAGGTGGAAAGATAAGGAAGCTTACGAGGAAGGTAAGTCCATCAGCAGAAGCTGCCACAGTAAAGATCAGGAAAGCCAGGCTGCCTAGAGACAGCAGTGGGACCCACTGAAGAACAGGAAGTCCCCAGAACCAAATATGATGATTGGTCTGAAGCTTTGCATGAGGGGTGGGGAGCTTAGATTGTGAGGGTATAATTGCCCAGGGATTTCTTAGTTCAGGGTGCCTCTTGGGAGGCAGCCAGCTTGAGCTGTAATTCCTGCACGTCCATCATTAAATTGTATTGAATTTGCTTTGATTTGGCTCCGAACTTCTCAGCGGCAACCTATGGTCGGACCCTGTTATGGTGGCCGGCGAGCGTAGTTTTCATAGCAGTGTGTGCTTTGAAGAGCTGGGACAGTTGCGGTTTAGTCAAGTGATGGCTTGTAGTCTTAGCAAGAAGGTATTGGCCTGGACGTGTCTCTCTGAGAGAGAGGTGAGTGTTGGCGGCCCGGGTGATCAGGGCAACAGCACCTTTGGGAAGGGCAGGAAAGAGAACGGAAGGGCAGGGAGTTTCCTCCATTCTTCATGTCTTCTGGTAGGTTTGGGATTCATGGGCTGTGGTGGAGCAGCAGAGCTGAGTCTGCCCAGCCACCTCCCCCTGCATTTCCCAGCAGAAGCACTGACCCTGTGTCTCAAGCACAAGCTCCTCTGTTCCAAGTCCATGGATTCCATTTCCTCCTGTCCATTCAAGGTGATGTCGAGTGATTTCCGAGCTGCAAAAGCTTGGGTGCAGGGGAGGCAGGGAAGGTCCGCGAGGAAGGAGTCAGTGGCCCAGAAGAATGTGCACAGGCAGGGAGGCAGCTTTCTGCAAACGGCATTTCTGTCTTTACTCATGTTTTGGCTCGTGTGTCCCCCGGCTCCTACAGTGACATCAGAGGAGCATGAAGGGCTCCGTTGTGCAAGCCTGGATGTAACTAGCATGCAGGGGGGTTCTGTCGGTTCCCAGGCTCTGATGTGAATTGTCCTCCTGGACACGAGTTTAATATGCCCGAGGTGCAAGTACGTCTCTTCCTGCAGGACCAAAGTTTCCAATGGCAAGGAGGTGGCTTTGGAACAAAGCCTGGACATGCAGGCACTGGCACAGTATTTGTTTCTTCTCAGAGCTTGTTGCTTCCTTCTTTGCAGAGTCCAAGGCTGCTCTTCAGCTCTGAGGTACTTTGCTGTGGGCTTTGTTAGACCTGAGGAGGCAAAGAACGCCTCTGCCTCTGGAGGGGGCTGGGAAAGAGGCTCTTGTGGAGTCTGCTGTGATTCACAGGGCTGGTCTGTGGGACTTCATGGCATGACTCCATTTCCTTCCTCTTCCTGGGAAATGCCATTTCCTCTCCTGTCATTTCTCTGTCCCCAATGAGTGCTTCACTGACTCCAAGCCAGTGTTTTTGGGTGTTCTGCCTTGCGGACTCCTTTGAGGCGAGGGAGCAGGTAACCAATTTTCCTCGTCCCAGAGTTTTCAAGCAGGAACCATCTCCCATTGTTAGGGACTTGTTTTTTCCTCGAAGGCAGTTTGGTCTGCGTTCCTATTTCCCCATGCCAGGAGGCATTTCTTCTGCTTTGCCGTGGAGCAGCTGTTTGCAGATAACAGCTCTGTTGTTCACCACCTTCTGTTTTGGCTGCATGTTCAACAGCACGGGTGTTTAGGATGCTGGCCAGGCCCTTGTGGCTCTTGCTGGCTGAAGGAGGCCAGCGTGGCTTCTCTGGGTGTGTGCTCCCGAGAAAGGGGAGTGTGTGGGCAAAGACATGTGCTGCCTTGCATGAAAGCACAGAATTGCTTCTGTAGCAGTCTCAGTGCTCGCCTACAGTGGTGCAGTCACTTTGGCAGCTGTCCAGAGAGAGGACTTCCTCTCCCCAGACATCTGCCTACTTCCAGAACATTTACTATCTGCATACCAGAGAGTTAGGCCATTGACGGTTTTCTTGGCACTACCCTTCTGCAACAGACATCCTCTTCTGTAGGTGAGCAGCAGAGACGGAGTCACAAATGCCCCAGTCCTGTCACACTTGCCCTCCAACTTCGCCTCGGGGCTTTCTCAGAACAGCTGCTCAAACTCCGTCTAAAACCATTTCAGTTCAACAGTCCTGTGTTATGTATCCCTACTGCTTGTCCGTGGGAAGTATGGTGCTGGAGTGAGACTCACCTGCTGGGTTACCCTCAGATTGCTCTCTTCCTATGAAGAATGTGCAAACAAGTCCTGCAACTTGCCCTTGTAAAGGCTTTGTAAAGCTCATTAACACACCTTGAATAGTCTCATGTGCTGCACAGGTGCTGAGTGGACTGAGAGCTGCAGTAGCAGAGGCTTCGTGGACTGAGAGCTGCAATAGCAGAGGCTTCGTGTTTGGCTCGCTCTGGCGATGCTTGGCTTGTGTGAACATGGTGGTTTAGCCAGGGGCCTCTGTGGGCCCAGCGAGTCTCTTGCATCATATGATGCTGCCGCTCTTCCTCCTTTGGTCTCTCTGTAGGGCTAAGGGGTGTAAGTGCATCCCAAGAGGAAGAGGCGAGCAGGAGGAGGAAAGCACGTCAAGAACCCATGCTCTGCATGTGCACACAGCTGCCAAAACTTGCTCACTTCTGCCAGGTGCCCCTCAGAATTTTTTTTTTCCTTCTAAATGGCTGATGAGTAGGTGTAACTTCTGGGGCTTCATGTTTTGCTGCTCTGTTCAGTAGTCTGTAGGCACTAGTCCTCAACAGGCAATAAGTTTAGTGACCGTGTCTAGCTAGGTGTGCACACGCACTTGGAATGATCGGCTTGGGGTAAATCCCGGGGAATGCAGATATCTGAGGAAGAGTCATAATCACCATCTGAGGTGTTCTGGCATGTAGGCTGAAATGAACTTTCTGAATTTGTGGCATTAAATAACTGGGAAAGCTCTGTTGCAAAGTTCACCGGAAGGCGACTGGAGCTGTTGTTCAGATTTTCATTTTCTAGGGTGAGCTCATCCTTTTCTCTGTCACTCCCTGGTTTTGCTCTGCCTTCCTCTGTGCTTGACTCCCCTCTGTTGGAGGCAGCGGCAGGGTTAGCTGGTACCGCTTCTCTGCAACAACGAGAATGGCTTTCAGGAAAGAGCACTCACTGCTAGGAAGGAAGAGTCTGCTTAGGAAAGCTAACAGCAGACGTCTCAACAGAGTCCTCTCAACAGCTCACCAGGCACTCCACAACACTATCCCTACACATGCTTTGTTGCTAAAACACAGAAAATAGAAAGAACGTCGGAAAAGAACAACTCACTGCTTTCTCTTCCTCAGCCAGAAAGTAACTATACACATCAGCAGGACGACAAACAGTACGGAACCCAAGACTGCGGCACTCAGGACCAAACGCTGCTTTTGTCGGCCTTTAGGAGCTGCAGCCTCGGCATCTTTGCCACCACCAAGACCTGGAGGAAAGGAGACAATCCCATACATCCCTGGGTTCTGCAGGACTGATAATCTCAGTGTGTGGTTGGGATTCCCAGGCAATTTTACATCCCGTGTTGTTACTGTCACTAATTCTGGCCTCTTGGCACCGGTGGACAAGAAAGTTCATCGACACTTCTCATGGGCAAGAGCCCACTGGCCGGTGAAAGTCTGAACCAGTGCTACCCCAAACTGTGCTGGCCAGCAGGCAGAGCGGGCTCCTCTGAGTCTGCCTGTGGCCAAGGAGACACCTGAACCTGGCTCTCTCCCTTTGCCCTTTCTCCCACACAGGCACCACCTCCCCTTCCTCTGCCCTCTGCTCTTCCAAACACAACTCGCATGCTCCACGTTTCCAGGACTTATCTCTCACTTAGGCATCCCCGCAAGACTGCTCAGTACCTCGGTGCACTGGAAAAAAGGAGTATTTCCTGCCGTGGGGGGCTTCTCCAGGCTGTGACACGCTTGGAAGCTCTATGAAGAATCAGAGAGAGGGAAAGCCTCAGCACTGCTCGGGCAGACAGCATGCAGAAGGACGGAGAAGCTTCCCTCCTGCCCGACCCCTGAATCAGGGCATCACTTTGGGCCTCCTTTCACAGCAGGGATCCCACTCGGTGCACCTTTTGTGCTTAGGGCCTCGAGGGACTCCCTGCAAGGTCTGAGATGCGGACACGGCAGGAGATTGAGTGGATTAGGAGTCGTGCTTGCTAACATGTGCTCAGTGGGGTTAAAACCGCCTCAGTCCCCACGTGGCAAAGCTCCAAAATCCCTGGGAGCTGCGTGGTGTGGGAAGGGAGGCTACCTCACAGGATCCACAAAGGTTTATATGCACATCTCTGACACACTCATTGCAATAACTTCCACACACCAGAGACAAAAGTCATCTTCAGAAAGCCGCTCTCGCCTTGCTGTAGAACACTTCCGATGCCCTAGTACTTTAAAATTTGCCCACTGGCACGATGTGCAGTAGTGGGCGCCAAGAGAAGATCAAAAACCACTTTGCCACACCAAGCACCCTGGGACACATTGCTGAAGCCCTCCCAAATCCCTCTTGGCTCTTTTGCATCTAGCAGCGTCGGCCAAGGACGTAAGCTACATGGCCCACGAATCAAATAGTGAAAAATCCTGCTCATTCCTGGAAGGGAATCAATCCTGACCACTTACCCCTGGCATGCCCCTGAGGCACAACAATGGCATCCGGATGAGAAGCTGGGAGGCCACTGCCTACAGGAACACCTGTAAGCAAACACAGACAAGTTTTCATTACAGGTTGCCACACTCTTCTGCAGAAGTGAATTGCAGTGACGGGAAGGGGAATGGGGACACGCACGCAGGTTGAGAGTCTCCCAGCTGCAGGAGGGCCAGGGACACTTGCTGCCTGGGACCTGGCGCCTCTCCAAATCCTCCGTCAACGCACTATCCAACACCCCGCAAGCACCCCCAGGACAAACACGCAGCCCCTTGGTGCTTTCTTCTGGGGAGGTCTCTAACGTACACCAAGGAAGCCAGAACTCTACAAACTGGGAACCTTTAGCACCGGAGGACAACAAGGGTTGTTTACATTCCTCATGCACAGAAGCCCACTGGCCAGTGCAAGACTCAACCAGCGCTACCCCTAACTGTTTCTCTGGCCTGCCAGCAGGGCACGGCTGTTGCAGACCTTGGCATCATCCGGAGGGCACAACAAAGCGAGAAAAGAAATGCTTATTTTTTCAGCTGAATATCTGCTGACTGCTCACCTCCACGATGTCCCGGAGTCACCAGTCCAGGCTCCAGAGCAGAAGAGGGATCTCCATCCGCTACGGCCACAGCTTCAACCAAACACATGGGAACAGTTCCTGTTATATATATATGTTGCCATATACTTCTGCAGATTTGTACGGGTACAAACTGAAGCCTGCACAGAGCTGCTGGGGGAAAGGATGCCCTGGAGTTCACGCAAGCTGTAACTCCACCCCAACAAGCCTGTGGCCTTTGCAGTAGGCACTGCGAGCAGCACAAAGCCTTCCCAAGGAAAAGCACACCGCGGCAGATAGCTGACGGCCTCCCAAGTCCCACTCTACTCTTGGGAGTGTCTGAGCAGCAGCCAAGGACTTACTCAGGTCTCTGCCATATGAAGAACATTTTCAAAGGTAAAAGCTTATTCTGTCAAGTGAATAAAGCTTGACTACTTACCCCAGGGATCCTCCCGAGGCACGAGAACTGGATACTGCCGAAAAGTTCGGTAACCATCGCCTATAGGCAGAGCACAAACCGAACGCATTGGTGACAAGGTTTCCTTCTCCACACAGCAGTTGCACTGAATGGAAGGGGGGCCAGGCAATGACATGGGACATATTTGCAGGTCAAGAGTCTCAAAGGTGACAGGTGTCACCTTTTGCCTGGCACCTGGCAGCTCTCAAAGTAAAGGAATGCTCACAACTTACCCCTGGCACCCCTGCGAGGCTCAGCAACTCTTGGACCACCTGAAGAGGAAGCACCATGTACAGTTGCACACGAACTACATACTACAAAGGACGTTCTTATTCTTGCAGGTAAGGAAAAGGTGACTACGTACGCCTGGGAAGACCCCGAGCCTCAACAACGGGATCCAGGCGAGAACTGGGATAACCTTCAACCACAGCCTCATCTGTAACCAAACACACATGGGTTCACATAGCAGTTCTCAGTACATATTTCCACACTCTTCTTCTGATTCGAATGGTGGTGAACGACAGGGAGCATAAAATTACACCACACTTCCACTCAGGTGCATCTGGCGAGCACTTAGCAGGTGCCTGCAGTGCCACCATAGGGGCATAAATCTCAGCGGGCATGGAGCTGCTGGGGGAAAGGGTGCCCTGGACTTCACACAAGCTGTAGGCTCAACCCCATCATGTCCCCTGGCTTTGCAGCAGGCACTGGAAGCAGCACAGGCTCGGGGGACTCGGCAAGTGCTTTGCGCGCCAAAGCTCCCAGTGCAGATCTCGGAAGCCTTCCCCAGGTCACACATGTGGGTCGAGAGCCTCACAAGTGCAGAGGAGCCGGGGGGGACCTGTTGGCTGGGATCTGGCAGCTCTCCCAATCCTGCATCCAGGCGCTATACCACAGGCCCCAAGCACCCCCAGGACAAACACACAGGCCCTCAGCACCTTCTTGCAGGGAGCTCTCTAACGGACAGCACTCTGCAAAGGGGCAACTCTCAGCACCAGATGACACGAAAGATCGTTTACCCTGCGCGGGCACAAGAGCTCCCCGGCCACCGAAAGGCCAAAGCGGCGGCAGGAAAGGCATGCTTCTGGTCTTGCCAGGGAAGGGAAGGGAAGGTCAGGTCCCCCGAGGACTCACCTCCAGCATCTTCCCAAGCCTTCGGTCCTGCATCCGGCCAAGCACCAGCATCACCAGCAGCCACCGCTGCAACCACCCGCGGGGACAACAGCTCCCGTCACCCAGCGCCAGGCGCTGCTCCAGGCACAGCTCTCGCCCCCAGACCCCGGCGCCCCCCAGCGCACCCCCCTCCCCGCGGCCCCACAAGCCTCGCCGAGCCGCTCCCGGCTCCCGGCTCCTGGCCCCGGCCGCCGCCTCCCGCCGCCCCGGCCGCTCGCCAGCCGGCCCCGCGGCCCCCAGGCTGCCTCCGTCGCCGCCCGCCCGCCCGCCCGCCCTACCTGGGCCCGGCGCTGCCCGCGGAGCAGCCCGGCTGTCCCGGGCACGCAGGGCCGCCAGGAGGCCGAGCAGCAGCAGCAGGCGGCACCCGGGGCCGGACGCCCCCCGCGCTCGCACCATGCTGCCCGCCGCCAGCAGCCGCCCGCCGCCGGCGCCCTCGAGCAACGCGCGCGGAGCGGCGTCTGCGGAACGCGGCGCGGCACAACGCAGCGCAAAACACCGCCCCGCACCGCAGCACAACGCACTGCACCGCACCGCACCGCAGCGCAAAGCACCGTACTGCACCGCAGCACAACGCAACACCGCGCAGCACAACGCCTCGCGGGGCCCCTCTGTGAGCTCAGGGGCGCCCTCCGCGCGCCGCCGCCGCCCTGTGCGGGCAGCCCGGGCATGCTGGCGGCCGGGGGTGCTGCTGCCGCCCTCGAGGAGCCCCTCGGGGGCAGCCCGGCTCTCTGCCCACACGCTCGCGGCCCTGCGCTCGCCTCGCTGCTCGGCAGCTGCGCGCCAGCGCCTGCCGGATCCGGCCTCGCTCGCTGCTCTCCTTCCCGCCCCCGCTGCAGCCGCTCTGCTCCAGCGCCAGCCCCAGCTGCAGCTCTGCCCTTCTGGAGCTGGCCCAGGGGCAGCTGCTGACAGGCCGGGGGGATCCAGTGCCAAGCCTGTGCCCCATCTCTCAGCCCCCGTCCAGCTGGGATTCAGAGTCCTCCATTCTTGCTGGCACCACTCCTTCTGTCCCCTTTGCTTGGGGACAAACATTTCAGGCCTCCTTGGGCCTTGTGCAGCACCCGAAGCAAGCAGAGCTCTCCTGGTCCTGTACATTTCCCTCAGTGCTCCTGGTGGCTTTTGGTGCTCTCTCTCAGCAAGGAGGAGGTCCTGACACACTCACATGTATCCTGACACCAGAGGCTGGACTTTGTGAGCATGGCTTGTGTGTCTTGCCACCCTCCCTTCTTTATGTCAAAGAGGGTCACAGGCCACTTGTGGATGGATTTGAGGCGCTCATAGGTGCAGTGTGGCTGGAAGAAATACTGTAGCCTGTGATTATGGCCTGGCTCTAGTCATGGCTGTGTGCTATTTCCCAGCTAACAGTTGCCCTCAGGAACAGCAGTTATCAGTACCTCTTGCTATCAATGCCTGTCGATAGGCATGGACCTCAACAGGCACCGATGCCCCTCCATATCAAGAGGCATCGATGTCGATAGGCATTGATGCCTACAGAGAGCAAAAGCAGTGCGACAGCAAAAGCTACAGATGCCTGTTGAGATCGAGAGGTATCGATGCCAATCTATAGCTATTCTTCCCTCATGATACGGATGGAAGTCGATAGTCATTGAGGCATCTTGATGTTGAGAACGGTCAACGTTGCTAGTTGTCATGCCTCCCCTTGCCTCTGGTTCTGCCAAGGAGCCATTGCAGCTGTCTCCCCCTGTCACCTCACACGTAGCAGGGGAACGATCCCATTTGTTTGGGAGGGTAGTGCTTTGAGACCCAGAGCCTGAACATCTTTCCGTGAGAAGTGCTGCTTTCGGGAATGGTTTTCCTAGTGCTTACCTGGCTGAGCCTCGTGGGAGGAGCCTGCCGCTTGAATCCCTGTCCCTTAGTGCAGTGTGCAGAGTGAATCCTGCAGGACTTGATCAACATGCAGGGAAGAAAGAGGAGCTGGTTCTTCCGATCCCAGAAGCAAAGGGTTGCTGGCCCACCTGAGACACATCCTCAAATCTCACTGCTTGCCTTTCCTGTTCAGTGCCCTTCCCTCATCAGGTTTCTCATGGCTCTGTGAACTTCCCCAGGGACAGTGCACATGGTGGGGCTGCACTTTCACATAGCATTCATACTGGACCCTAGGAGGGACTTTATTCCATTCCCTCTCTTTGAAGCTGGCAACAGGGTTGAAAAGTGTTTTCAGAGTGAGCAACTGGTTTACATTTGCGCTCCAAGTCTCATGGGCACTCCTCCATTCTCATGAAGGAAACCTTAAGAACAGCCCAAGCTGGGAAACCATGTGGATGGTGGTGTCCCTTGATGGAGGGCAACTATCTCACAGTTCCTCTCACACATCCAGCCTGCCGTAAGGGCTGTGCATTACATCCACACAGAAAGGACCAAAACAGCCAAGCACTCACGCTATTTTAGCCCAACATTTTTGTTATTCTATTCGGAATATGCACTGGAAGTTAACTTGAGCTGTTGTGGAGATTTTCATTTTCCATGGCAAGCTCATCCTTTTTTCTTACTCTTCCTGAATGGGCTCTTCCTTCCTCTGGACTTGGCTCTTCTCTGCTGGAGGCAGTGGCAGTATTGGCTACTCTGAACAGCTAACCAGGCCCTCCACGATACTATCGCTACACCTGCTTCATTGCTAAGAGCAGGCATCTGATAAAGAAGGTCAGAAAAGAGCAACTCACTGTTTTCTCTTCCTCTGCAGTGAGGTAACTATACAAGTCAAACTGTGTGTCTGCCTGTTTCCGTTATGAAGTCCAGCAGACCTGCTTACCAGGTCACTTATGGAGACCTCAGAAGATCTTGGATGCAGTTTGACCTGAGGAAGAACTGTAGCCTGTGATTCTGGGAGGTTGTCTCAGTCTGGCAGACTGGGAGAGCAGCTTTACAAAGAGAAACTTCTTAAGCTGAAAAGGAGAGGGGGCAGGGGAGAAAGGGAAACTGCCTGCTACTGCCCCATCCTTCTCCATTCCCTTGCAGCAACCTTCTCTGAGGCCTTCCCACTGTCCCCTGTCTGCTGCAAGGAACAAGCCTCAGGGACGCACCCTTCTGCTTTCCCATTTTTCCCTTCCCTCATTCCCTGTGCTCTTGCTTAGCTAAGGACAGAAGAGGCTAGGACAGGAGGAGCAAACGCTGGAGAAGAAACTGGAGAGTCTCAAGCGTAGCGGCTCTGGTGTGCTCAGAAGGGATTGGGACTTCCCGAGCCCACTTTTCAGCTGAGAAAATCGTAGGATGTCTAAGTAAGTGTACTGGCTCAGTCTTGACCTCTTTCACCTAGCTACGTTTCTCTTAGGAAAAATCGGTATGGAGGGAAACACTTCTTTGTGGCACGGCAATGCTTTCAAAGATAGAGCTATGTGTTTAGAATTAGGACTTTTTTGGCTCATGGGAGCAGAGGGGCAAAGCAGAAACTTCAGCGGCCATGGTTAGCCTTGCTTGTATCAGTTTTGCACAGCTTTGGTGTCACAGGACTACAGCTACTAGAGGCATGCATTCTGGGTCTTTTCACCCCTGTCCCTCTTCACACAAAACCCAAAGCAGTAACTCCTCGAATGGCATGCGAGCTTCTCTTCTCCATCCGTTGCTCATCTGTTCTGAGTGGAAGTGGCTAATGTTCAAGCTCCTTGCTTGTCTTTCCCTCCACTAGTGTAAGCAAGTCTTTTGCTTCTTCCTTAATTCTCAAGGCTACATCATGATCAAGAGGTAATGATGCCTATCAATAGGAATTGATATCTGTAGAAGTTGTTCCCTGAAGATACTTATAGAAATCAATACTCATTGAGGCCTCTCAGTATTGAGAACCGTCAATGTTGATAGTCATTGATGCATGCTGAGAGCACAGTCAGTCTGAGAGTGACAGCTATAGATGTCTGTCTAAACGGAGAGATGTCAATATTGATAGGGATTGGAACTGACAGGCATTGATACCTCTCAATATCAAGAACTGATGTCGATAGGTGTCGATGCCTACCGATAGCAAAATCAGCCTGAAACCAAGAGCAGACAATTAAAGAGCATTAAAGTAAAGACCATGAAAGTAAACAACTATAGGATTCCATTTTTTTCTGCTTTTTTCAGCTTTCTTTCTATCAGTAGAGTATGTAATACACATTCTAGATACTGGTTTTGTAAACATTGCTACATCACCTTGAAACCCTTAGGAATAAATTAGTCAAACTGCTGATAATACAAAATAGCAAGGGACTTTTCGAAGGCAGAAGATGGAAAGAAAAATATCAATGCAGTTATTAGTTGGAAGAATTTAAACTCTAAAGTTTCTTGCATACTGGGAAGACTTGTTGTACTAAGACTCTTGTTTTCAAAATGTGTAATTGGCACTTAAGGAGCAAAAATATTCAGTATAGAAATTAGTAAACTAAATGGTCTTATTTTGAGGAAATGAGGTGGAATGAAACATACTTTCTGCTGCAGAATAGAATCATTTACCAGAGAGGTATGAGTTGGATAAATCTGACATGTAGAAGGACCTTCCTCTCAGTCCAGGTAGATAGAAATAGAGATTTTAATACTGTAAACTGATATTCAAAGGGAATTCTGTGATCATATACAGGTGTATATACTACATGGAGCCTACATGTATCTTGGGCCAATTGATCTTGTCTTAAAGGTCAAAAGAGGAGAAGCATAATCATATGATAGGAAGCTGGTCCAGAGCTGCTTGATGAGCTATTGGAAAATGGGCAGTGTCTTGGAGCTAATGCAAATGAAGCCTATACTCATTCAACCCTGTGCTGTTTTGATGGATTTCAGTCTTTCTCTTTCTAGGAACTCAGAAACGATTCAAGCTGCAGTAATCTCTGTAAATTATCTTGAGCAAGAGAGGCATCAGGACAAATAAAAAAAGATGAACCGAAGTCCAATAAGGATGGCTCGATTTGGGACTTATACTTTACTCACTATCAGACCTACTCAGTGGGATATATATTCCCAGCAAAACAGTTTATTGTCTCTAATTTCAATCAGATGAGAAAAAATCTGCCTCTGCCCTACTTCTGTAAGAGACTGCACATTTTCAGTACAGGTGTGCTATCAGTAAGACCATTTCTTTTGGAAACTGCAGTGCTTGCTGGGATTCTCTGCAGCCAGACAAACTAGATCTGTGGATAGCTTTCCTTAGCCCTAAAATAGAATGCCCAATAGTTAGACAAATAAGTCTGAGTTTGTCACGCAACAAATGCTTTATAGTCAGTGCAGAAGAACTTTGGGATGGCAATTCATCTTCTCAGATAAGCACTTTCAGAGAGTAGTTAATCTGACCTACCTCAGCTGTCTGTTTTTCTTTTAACTATAAAGTCAGCCCAGGGTGATGAACTCAGATTTAGAAATCAAAATTTTAGCTGGCCAAAGCTGAATTTCTAAAGCTGCTTTAAGTGAATCTCACTTTTTATGAGGAACTGTTTATCACTGATGGTTTATTTCCAGAAGTACCATGTGTGTAGTAAGTGTTAAATGAAACCACACAGTGCATGTCATAAAGAACTGACTTACATTTGACGAACAGCTGAGCCTCATCAGTTTACACACACATTAAAGAGATGCGCACTATAACAACTGAACTTTAAACAGCTGTCTGAATTATACTCACAATGAATTGTTAATTATGAAGGTGATGTACATTTAAATAGACGAATAAGATACATAAATAACTGTGGATCGTACTTTGAAAGAAATCCACTAAAAGTCTTATTTGGGCATATGAGAGGAGCTCTCATTTTAAATAGTGCTGTAATATAAGGCAAACATAACAATTTTTTGAATAATTAAACTGGAGAGTGACCAATTTTTAAATTAAACTGATTTTCTTTTTAAATAATTTGCTTTGAAGTTCCTCTCTCTCTTTATTCCACACCTATTTACACACCAAAGGATTAAACAGCAAATAGTATATTAGAAAACAGCAAGAAAGCAGTCAGCTGCCATGAATGTAAAGGAAGCATACAAGAGAAAGCCCCAAAACCCCAGAATGTAAATGAAACCAAACTTATGTGCAAATAAAACAAAATATGTCTTCCATATAGTGCAACTGCACTTTGTCAGATTGTCTGTGCACCTCTCCCTGTTGTGGCAGAACACTGAAATACTTTCTGCTGGTGGGCTGTTGGAGACTGACTCACTGCACACTCAGCATGGCTCAGAGGCTGAAGAATATGATAGGCGAGACGGGGAACCGTGCAAACAGGCCCAGAACATCTAAAGAACATAACTTGGCTGTCTCCAGGTGACCCATGATCTGCTTGCTATCCTGCCAAGCAACTGCAGCAACAACTCCCTGTGATAATGTTGATCTTCTCATGGCAGCCTTGTAGGAAAGTGTTGTTTCCTAATCACACAGTCATGTTCGCTGTTTTCTATTGCCACGTTTGCTTCCATTTCCACCGCATCTTTGTGCTAGTAACCACGTTTTGGCAGCCCTACTCCTGCCTCCGCCTTCTGGCAAAGGCCCATACCCTATGCAGCAGGTCATTCCTAGCCGCCTTCTTTTGCTGTGGGAACTCTGGACCCTCCAAGGGGATGTTAGTAATGACTGCTTCACCTCTTCCAGGAGATAGGACCCACAAAACCAAGGGAGATAGATCATTATTCTTCTGTTGGGGTTAAAAGTAGAACTTACACCTCTTTAACTTTCTGAGTCATTGGAGAGCAGACATTGTAGATTTTCCCTCCTGGTACTTATAGTCATTCCTTCCTGCACTGGTGCTGCAATATTCCATATTTCTCTCCAGGAAGACAATAGCAGGGAGGATTAATGACCATGTGGAGTTAGTTGACAATAAAGGCATAGCTGAAAGACGTTTGCTCTGCTGAGAGTGTTTGGGATTCCTGCTGAACTAAAAGCTCTCCTGAAAGTTATCCTGGCAGTGGGACAAAATCTGGGCCAGTACAAACCTGACACTAAGGTGGGATACAGCAGAACAGAACTACCACATATGTGATAGTGTCTCTGTAACCTTGACTTTTTCCCCATGGTACCAGATTGCTGAGTAACTTTGACAGTGCCTTGAGCTTAATACCACTAGAGGTCAGGCAGTGTACTTATTATCTAAGCTGCTTTTGAAAAGTCCTCAAATATTCCACATCTAGTAGATATATTTGTACTAACTGTATTTGCAGACATAGCTTTGGCCTGCTAAATGTCACTGTTTTGTATGCCTAAAATAACCTGTGACACAATAAACCACCCTATCTCTTCTATTGCCCAAACTTGGAACATATCTTGAAGAGCGTACAACTGGGGAAGGATGAGAAATGGAGAATATGCAAATAGGATTAGCATTAAAAGCCTTCTTTAAGAATGAAATATCCTACCTACTAGAATAAGGAATAAATAAGGAAAGGCAGTCCAATGTAACATCAAATGCTTCATTACAATAGCAAAAATGGTGGCTTGTGTCTGACTTGACTACTGTGATGTTGATTCCTGTAAGACATCTAACTTGGACTGTTCCTATATTTGGCATAGAGCTCAAGATAATATTGACTGCATCTTGAAGCAGTCCACAACTGCCCTCTGTCTTTTGATTTAAACCTTTTTGGTGTCTTTCTTTC
This sequence comes from Dromaius novaehollandiae, assembly GCF_036370855.1. NCBI lineage: Eukaryota > Metazoa > Chordata > Aves > Casuariiformes > Dromaiidae > Dromaius > Dromaius novaehollandiae. The sequence goes on from NC_088098.1 coordinate 154,544,277, forward strand.
CCCTCTGTACCTTTGGCCAGTAACCTAGCAGTAAACCAAATAAAAACATTCCTATCTGTATCATCCACATCCAGCTCTGTGTTGAACAGGCATGCTTTTAGGGAGCTGTCAGACTTCAGATTCTGTCACAGGTTGACCCAGCCACACTGTAGTCATTAATCTCGGTAGACACAGAGCTGTTGTGAGAGGGCTCAACTGTTGGATCCAGCGTGTTTTCCTTTAGAGCTTGCCATTGGTATTAGTCAGGGTCCATCAGGCACACTAATACTTGTGCAATGCCACTGCCCTCACCAGCCCAAGTCTGCTTATTCTTGGAAAAGACCAACCAGCTCCCAGTATTACTATTACCTGATCTTATTCTGCACTTGTATTTGGTCATTGTCTTTGAGCTAGGCAGCTCCTTCTGCCTCCTTAATTCAAGTTTTTCTCAAGCTGTGGGGAATTTGCTGCGTGTGGAGCCTTTTTAGAAATATGTCTCCAAATTTCCTACATGATCTGTCAGACCCTGTAAGATGAGAAGAATAATAGCCAATCAGTTGTTTAGTTTCCACAGTAGTAAAAATTTACAATGAAATTGTCTTCATCCTTTTGAAGTGCCATCCTCTTAGACTTTTGCCAGACTTGGAAACACTGGAGGTAAGTACTGTTACTGAGCTAGATATCACTGGCCAATTAACTGACATTCTGTCACTCTGTTAGTCAGAAGTTTATTATCTATGTACAAGATCATTTAGATTATACAAACTGACTGTATTAGTATATTGTTAATAATTCAGCATTTTAAGCAGAGGAGAGCCTAAGGAAATATAGCAGGCAAGTTACAACTTCTTACCAAGCTCCTAGGCATCTTCTAGAATTGCAGAGCACAATGTACAGCATGATGGAGCCATTTATCACCCAGGACTCTTCCTAAGAGGATGTTTTACGAGCTAATATTTATAGGGGAGCTTGTTTTCTTGTAGAAGTAACTAGAAGTTTCCTGATTTTTTCCAGAACAAGAACTGGAATAAATAGATTCAGATATAGGTTCCTAAACTAGATTTATTCTTTTTCTTTCATACGTCTAGCTGTGCCTTTGTGCTACCTTCAGGTGAAGCCAAGATACTTAGCATAACTTTAGTTATGAAGATTCACTTTCCAACCTATGCAATGCCTACAGGCATGGCATACTAAGTGTAATCAAGATTTAATCAAACATCATTTTCACTTTCTGTTTCTCTATGAAGAACAAAACAGCAGGCTTTTCCAATGAAGCTTTGTCAAAAGATTTGATAAAACCGCACAAATATAAAATAGAAATATTTTATTCCAAAACTTGAATGCTACAACACCGTACCCATGTATTTTCCCACCTTTCTTCCTTTGTGCTTTAGAACTGCATCTTAAGAAACCTTCCCAGTTCATAGACATTGTTTCTGGTAGTGGCCAGCTGAGAACTGACAGCACACAACATGCATTTGCATGTTTGCAATTTGGATTGCAAACATGCAAATAGTTTGCATAGGCCTAGACAAGACTTATTTTGCACAAAAGGAGGTCAAATTATAATCCACGTATCTCAAACAAGGCTCATTTGCTCTTTTCCAGAGTCCTTTCAGATCCTTCTGGTACCAGATGAGTCCTGGCGCTAGGATATTCACTAGTTTCAATATTAGGGAGGATGTGGCAGGGAGTGATGAGAGCAGACCAGTGATCACTGATCACTTCTTTAAGCAATTCTAACATTGAAAGCCATAACCATGATTTGCACTGCCAAAGGTTAATGAACTACCTTCCTATGAGGAATAAGGGGAAACCTGCTTTGTTCCTGGTAGAACAGTACCCCTGGAAGTTACATACATCTAGAAGTGGAAAGCAAACTATTTGGGCATGAGGGAGATAGCACGGTATCCTTCTTCTGCTAAAACTTTCAGTCGTATCCCCCTCAGGTGCTTTTAAAGTTTACTGTGCTATAAAAGCTGAGATGTGGCTGTATTGGGAGTAACAACATTTGTACCTTGCAAATAGCATTGAACAGCTTTTATTATAGCTAGACTTTCATCTGTTGGACAGGCTAATGTTGATTTCTACATCTGCACTGGCAAAAAATGACAGTTTTGAGATTTTCACTGACATACAGAAATCCATGACTATTGTTAGCTCTTGCAGCAAACTGGAGAATCAAACAAAATCCTTTTTGAATCAAAATACGACATGTTCTTTGGAATTTAATTGCAGAACACTTAGTTGTCTTTAAACACACATCTGCAATGAGGCATGTTTTCTGGGATCCAAGGATGCTGGGATGTTCTATGCCGACACAGGAGGGTAGCCCACAAGGCAAGCCAACTATTGCCAGAGTTGGCAGTAGGTTCAAAATGGGTTTCCATTTTGAAAACGCAGTGACAGGAGGTTTTGGCTTAAGTGGGAATAAAAGAGAAAGAAAGGGAGGAGGTAAGGACAGTGGCCAACACACTAGCAGCTGCAAGTTTAATTTGTCTTGCTAATCGACTTGTTCCTGCATCATGGATGAATGTGGGGCGGGCTGATCTGTGTCTCACTCTATGATGTTCTGGTCAGAATCCTGTGCATCAAAGAACTCTTGTAAGAAGGTATCAGGAACACAGTTCTTAATATCCCTTTGTGCATTGGCTGTATGCAAATGCACATATTTATTAGCTTTTAATACCAAAATCCTCCTGAATCCCTTCCTGTATTGCTGAACTTTGTTTAATGACTAGATTTTGTCCTTTGCTACCTCTAAATGCCATCTCATAGCTTTAGTTGTGAGTCTCTGATGCTTCTATTGTGATCTTGCTTGGCATTGTCTTAAATTTCCCTACGCACATCCTTGCCTCTGCCACTGGAACCCAAGGATACTGCAGCATGGCCTCTCCAACAGCGAGCCTCCACCTGGGACCAGTTAAAAATATAGCAAGTAGGAACAAAGCAGAACAAAATAACAGTTTTGCCAAGCAGACAGGCCGACTTTTGGAACATAAATGTACAGAGCCTGTCTCTGTGGTGGCTTTAAGCAGAGCAAACATCCAGGTACCACCCAGTAGTAGTGAACACAAAGACAGCTGCGTGCAAACAGCATGAGCATAGGAAAGTAGCTGGAGACCTGCCAAAAAAAAGTTTGGAGCACAACTGCAGAAACATTAGAGTGACGAAGCTTACCTCGAGGTGAAATTGTGGATGTGCCTAATGGACTGAAAATAACACAGCAATCTGCTAGCTATACTGCTGTAAGGAACTGACCGGTGTGAACACAGCTCTTTTACAAGGATGCAACCTGGTTTACAGTGGCGTATAGATAAGCTCCACCTGATACCACTTTTTAAAATCTTGATAACTGATTCTACCGTGCTATTCATGGACCGTGGTACCAATCAGTGAGCATAAGGTCAGCAAATTTTGGCCTGCAGGGACCAAACAGCATGTTGGTAAGCATGTATTAAATCCCCTGGCAATAACACATTAGACAAAGCACAGAGTTGTATGGGAAGACCTTAATTACATCACTATTAAATTTTGACCTCCTAAATGGACAGAAACAATCATATTCCCATTACCAATTTGTATATGTGATTTAGTCACTTCCACGTAGTGCCGGGTAAGGATGACTTGTACCAGATTTTATATGCAACAGTGGTGAAAATAAATCTTTTATTCAATAAAAGTAATTTGGAACCGTACCTACTGACGTATTGACTTCAATAGAGGTGTTCCTGTGATAAGACGACACTTGTGCAGAAGCTACAAGGGCAACATAGCAGTCAGAGCCAACCAAAAAGGGGGACATGGAGGTTTAAAGGTCACGCTAATGGGGAGCATGCCATACTACTGATGAGTATTTCCTTCCACAGACAACATAGTTTGGATAAGAAAATGTAAAACTTGTCTATTACACACATTTATTTTAAAAAATGCCTAGATATTGCTCATTTTTGCCTAGAGAGTGGGATGCATAATGTATAATGACCTACATGGATGTCGAAGGATAAAACACAAGTTATTGGTGGGAAATTTTGCAGAAAGAAACTTCCAAACCTGACAGTTTGCAGCTCAGCTGAGAGGGAGCTGAAATTGCAACACACACATAAATTGTTTTCTTAAAAAAGAGCCGGCATATACTTAGAAACAGACTCCATTCAGCACTGTCCAGCACATGATAGAGAAAAGAGAAGAAAGCCTACTATTGCTGTTCAGTTTTTATTTTACAGCTTTATCAGCATTACACATAATATTGCATGCCCGTAGTCTGATGTGAGGCCTGAAGATTATGTCCTAAAGATTTAGAAGTATAAGGCTGTCAGTGTACCAGAAATGCTAATTTTGAACATGAGATCCAACGTGAGACAGTCTGGAGGCAGTAATTTTTAATGATTCATGTAGGTTTAAGAGCTAGGTCTTTAGTGCAAATTAATGCTTTTCGTCCCTAGAAGGTTTACAAATGACGGCACTATGAAAGCAAACTTTCACTACTGCGCAATCAAATATTTACAGGTAATTGTATGTAATTATCCTGGAGTTTGAAGGCTGTTCAGGAGTTTGCATAAATGACATTTAGAAGGACTGCATATAAATAAAAATGTTGATTTAAATAGGTGGTATCTTGAAATGTTTCTAAAAAGGCTATGTAAGTTCTAGGTGAAGTTATGTTCTGAAACAGGACATAGCATGTATCAAAGCTTGAAGACTTGAAGACCTTCCAGATGGTGGCAGCTGGAGTGTAAAGGAAATGAGAAGGGAAAAAGACTAAGAGGAGATATTCAACATTATTGATGAACTATAAATACCTTATAGAGAATAATGCCTCAAACGAAAACCAAATATTGAGAAGACATAAATATTGCAATTCTAATCCCTCTATATTAGATCTCCTTCAATATATTTTGACTCTCCTAAACAAAGCATATGTGATAAGAAGAAATCTGAATTCACTGGCAGGAGGACAGAAAGCTGGAAAAGAGACTCTCGTAACTAGAAAACACCCCAATTAATACCTACACAAATGACTATGCAGTAACATTAAGATGACAGCACTAAAGAGATAGGATCAGCTTTAGAACTAAACACATGGCCAAAGGTTTTCTGATTTCTTTTTTATGGAAAATAATGGCTAGAATACAACTGTTAGAAGTTGGGATTGAAAATAATACAAGCTGGGAGAAATGCTACAAAAGTGCCTATGTCAACACTGCTCACACCACCAGTGGAAAATGAGAGACTTTGTAGCAAAAGTCAAACAGTGCTCCAGAGCTCCTATTGAAGCTGATCAAAAAATACCTGAATTTTACAGCTTTTTGTAAAAACCCACACATTTGGATTGCTTGGAATTTCCTGGGTTTTGTTGGTTTTTTTTTTCCCTTTTTTAAAAATAAGTTTTGCCAGTCATTAAAGAAAAAAGTTAAAGGAGAAATTTTTGATTTTGGTTTGTTTTTGAAAAGCAAAAAGTGACTTTCCTTTCCTTCCCCCACATCTGGATGATCTAAAAACAATAGGTAAATGCTCATTTTTCAGGAAAATAAAATTCAGATGAAAAATACTGACTTGTTCAGCTAGTTTCCTGCAATTGTCTTGCTTCCTAGAAAGAAATCTCCAGTAAGATGTATTTTGATGGAAAAATCCCATGATAGCAATTTGTATGTTCCATATCTGGGAAAAAAGATACGGGAAAGCACTAGAACAATTCAGGAATCCCTGATTTTCAGTACAACTGTGTTTCTAACTCTTTTATGAGAACTTTTGAAAATCCATAGAGCTCCAGAGTGATCAGTGCCTACACTATTCAGGTTTCCGAAAGAAAATTAGTTGATGACCTAGCTCAATTACGGAAAATGACAAAGCAGGCTCTAGAATAATTATTTTTATCATCACATCTCTACAGTTGTTACCGATCAGCTTGTTTTGCAATCTGGAGAGAATGAAACCGGTTCCTTAATGCTGCTAATGCCTCTGAAATGGTACCTAAGGTTTCCAAATAAAAATGTGATCCCTGTGCATGTGGAGGCTACTGTTGCCAACACCGGCAGGATGAGATATTTAATCCCTCCCCAGCGGAGATTATTATTTAGCATTTTTCCTCAGAATTTCACGATTAAAAGCTACGTTAACACCAGGGAAAGGAGCAACCCATTAGCTCTGCCGTGCCTACAAGGGCATTTCACAGCATCAATAGCCTGGGATCAGTACAGCCTCCAGAAACAGCCACCAGCATTTTCTGACCTTAGCCCTTCTGACCTGTTTTCCCTCAAACCTGCATGTGAACTGAACTCTGGGCAATGCAGCACTTCATCCAGGGTAGCTAAATCCTGACAAAGCTGTAGGCAATAGAGAAACGGATCTTATGGTGGAAACTGCTGGAGAGAAGTGTTGGGAAGTGCTGTGCACATGCTGAAAAGGTACGGATTCGCTATTATAACTGCTGTAAATAACCTGTACCTACTGTACTGTTACAAGCTAAAAGGAAAATGTGGGTGAGTTATCCCAGCAAAAAAGCACTTTCATTCATTTACCTAGGGAAACAATGCATGTTTACATGTTTAATATTTGTCTCAACACATATTTATGGAGAGTAAAAAGTAAAAAGAAAGAAGAGATAAGAAATATCAAGAAAAAATAGGAAGAAAGCGGGTCCAACAGCTCTAGGTCAAACTCAGCATTAGCATCATTAAATAAAACTACCTTCAGATATGCCAAAGGTGATAAATAAGAGTAGGTAAAAGGCATACTAAAAGAATGTGTGAAGGTCAAGAGGTGAGCTATAGGTAGGGTTTTGGTTTCCAGTGGACCTGGGTTCAAACCCGAAAAGGTTGCTGCGGCACATACGGCTGTGCCCCCTCCTCTGTTTCTTTCTGGCATGCTTTCCCTGCAAGCTAACACCTGGTTTCGCTGAGGAATGGGAGCTTTCAAATCAGATGCAAGAAAGCAAGACAATGGGAGAATAATGCCTCTCAAAGAAAGTATTCTGTGCACACTGCCCCAACAGCTCACCCATTGCCCCTTTTCGCACCCTTAGAATTGAGCAGTAGGTCCTGAAAAAAAGGACTGTTTCTGCATGTCTTTAACAGCAATGACTTGCAAAGGCTGAGAAAACAAATGGAATGCAGTAGGAATTTGATTTTTTCAGGTTACACCAAAACATGCCTATTGCCTCCCCTCCTGAAAGAAGGGGGAGACTTAAATGAAGAGACTAGCCCTCTTTATCAGGGGAATACAGATAATCACAAAAATCTGCTGAAGAACGGTGAATACAGACTTCTAAACAGAGCAGCAAAAATTGAATACCAAATCCACTAATGGCGCATATCAATGCAGTAATAACACCTAACCTGCATTTGAAATTGATTTCTACATACCAAAACTCATAATCCATATACAAAAAGGGGCACCTGGTAAAAATGAGTAAGTATTCGAAGCTGGGAGCACATTTTGGGGATTGATTCTTGAAATTCTTTTATCCTCTTGTTCTCTTCCTCCTCTTCTGACGCAGTTACACCCCATTCGCCCTACAAAGAGACCAAAGAAAGAATAGGCCAAGCTTCACATGACAGAAGTGACTCATAAGCCCACCTTCTACCTGGCTAAACCACCATGTTCAACTAAACATCACCAGAGCAAGACAAACACATAGCCTCTGATACTGAAACTGTCAGTCCACTCAGCAACTGTACAGCACAGGAGACTATTCAAGCTGCATTAATGACCTGGCTCCTTTAGAAGGAAAAGTTACAGAAGTCCTTCTCACAATCTTTGTAGGAAGACAGAGACTATTAAGGAAATCTCAGGTTAACAAAGTCTCATCCCAGCACCACACTTCCCACAGACGCGCAGTACAGAGGCAGGCATGGAGCTATGGCATTCACTGGGAAAAGTTTTAGAATACGCAAGCTGCTTCCATTCCCTTCACCTGAAACAGCCCTAAACTTCTTGTCCTCCAAAAAATCTATTCACCTAGACTTTTGGGGCAAGACAGACATGAAAAATGCCATTCAGGGGCTTTTATTTGAATTCACTACCTACCACTGATGACTTCTACACTTGTCCCAACATTAAATTTTTGTTTCAGCTCTAGATGTTGTCAAAAAAACCCTGAGCATTATATAGCAAGAAACATATATATATGCCTCAATTAACTGCCATGTTCTAGTGATAACATTACTGTACCTCAAGCTCACGCTGTTTCTTTCTCTCCTCAAATTGCAACCTCAGCTGCAACTCTTCCAAAGCAGCTCTGTACATTGCATCTTGGGCATTCTGGAGCTCAATGATCTGATCAAAACCAGCCCGAAGCTGGTTGAGAAGTACCTGTGAGATGGTACAACAGCAAAACACTGAGGAGAGTTCTACAGTGAAAGAGATTTAACTTACTACCACTCTTTGGAACATGGAAAAATGTGCTGAAAACCTGCGGAGCATCATGAGAGAAAAAGACCTTTGCAGCCCCCCAAGAGACCAAAATACAGTACATGTTCCATGCACTCTTCGATTGAAAGTCTAAGCCTACAGATCCACAGTTGCTTCTTCCTCACTCTCCTCGGATCTCTTGCAATCAGCCTGCAAAGACAGAGAGAGCAGAATTTGCATTACTTAATTACACTCAGACCAAAATGGAGGATGGTTGTGACGGGACTGGAGAGTTCATTGCTCAGGTGTTCCAGGCTCGGTTCCTCAGGCCACCACACAGACCCAGAGGCAAGTCATCCTTACAGCCTCAGCTGCTCACCTACAGAAGAGGGTATCTCTGTTGCAGAAGGGCAGTGTCAAGAAAACCGTCAATGGCATAATTCTCTGGTATGCAGCTATTCAACGTTTTGGAACTAGGCAGACGTCTGGGGAGAGGAAGTCCTCTCTCTCAACAGCTGCCAAAGTGATCATGCAGCTGTAGACAAGCACTGAGACTGCCACAAAAGGAATGCTGCCTTTTCATCTGCTGGGATGTTACAGAGCCATTCACTGTGCTGAATGACAGACCAGCCGGCTCCTCTGTTCTTCATTCCTCACACATTTGCAGGAAGACTGTCTCCAACACTTTACGTCGCATCACCTTGAAATAGGGTCAATGAAAATAACCTCCCGGGCTGGCAAAACAGCAGAAATTCCTTAACATCGGTGATGAGGAAGCATTTGTATTCCTCCTTCAGGTTACTGAAGGTTACGCTGATCTGGCTGCGCACTCCCCGTTCTGGCCGGAACGAGACGGGACTCAAACCCACTCAAGAAAGCAGCAAAGTCAATTACAGTGAAACATTTTGCCCAAAGTGGTTCATCACTTTATCCAAGTGTGTCCTAAGGCTTCAGCACATTTAGCTACTCATGCGAAGCAAGGTTTCTGTAAGTTGTGCTAAGTGGTTTCCTCTAGACACTTTCAGTTCAATAGTCTCTAACAACAGCACAAAGGGGAGTGTTTCGCCTGCACCAGTGTTTGCCAAAGAGCAGAAATTCCTTAACATTGGTGACCAGGATGCATTTGTCTTCCTTCTTCAGGTTATCGATAGGAAAAGAGCAAGCCTGCCTTTACTGCCTGCCATTACTCCTTTAAAGCACTACAATCCCAGGTGTTCATACGGTTTGGGAATGGGCAATAAAGCTATCCTAGAAAGAGAACGCTACCTCGAGGGAGTTGACGAAGCCCTTCCAGCTGCTCCACCACAGCCCACGAATCCCAAACATACCAGAAGACGTGAAAAATGGAGGAAGCTCCCTGCCCTTCCCTTCCCTTTCCTGCCCTTCCCAAAGGTGCTGTTGCCCTGATCACCAGGGCCACCAATAGTCACCCCTTATCAGAGAGACGCGTCCAGGCCAATACCTTCTTGCCAAGACTACAAGCCTTCACTTGACTAAACCACGAGTGTCCAAGCTCTTCAAAGGACACAGCACAAAGGGGAGTGTCTTGCATGCACTAGTTGTAGGCCAAACAACTAAGAAAGAAGTCCTGGGCTGGGCAGTGTATTACAGCAGTTTCTTTGGGCCTTTGGACTGCTTCCAGCCAATTACATATTTCTTCTCCACTAGCTGTTTTCTTTCTTGATGATGTAAAAAATTCTCATTCTTTCCATAACATCCCAGTTCCCTGACATACCCCAAAAAGCATATCGAGAGTCGGTTCTGCTAGTTGTGCTCCTTGCGCACTCCTCCGTGTGGGAAGCGGTTCAGCCTCTGTTACTCATTTCTGGCTGACTACAGCATACCCAGTTCGTCCTTGTCCATGCAGGTAGCAGGATGAGCTGTCTACAAATAGAACTAGGCCTGGGTTTGGCAAAGGAACATCAGTTAAATCGCTTCTCGGCTTCCTGGAAGTGTGCATTACCTGCTCACATTGGTGATGTTTTTCTCCATCATCGGGCAGAGCTACTAGGGCTGCTGGATTCAAGGCATTGCATCTTCTTAGGACTACATTATCTGCCATGAAGAGGATCAGTTCGTATCTGCGCGCCCATTGTGGCCGTAATGCCTGGGTGGTATATTGTTTTAGTAGCATCTCCACTTTGTGCCGCACATAAACTGTTACAGAGTGCCCCAGAATGAGAGGGCGGCTTCTCTCTACTATTGCTGCTGCTGCTGCCCCCCATTTGATGCAGGCTGGTGCCCCTGTTGCAACCGAATCTAGCTGAGCAGATTACGCTACTGGTCTCTGGGGGGGGGGGGGGAGTGTCCTAATTGTTGCCTTATTAGTCCGCTGGGAATCCCCTTACATTCATGTACCTATCAGTTGAAGGGCTTTGTATAATCCGGGAGCCCGGGAGCAGGTGTGGATGCCAAAGCTCCTTTCATAGTTCTAAAAGCTTGCTCTCATTCGGGGCCCCACGCAGTGGGTTCTGCTTCTTCATTTCTAGTGGCCTCTGTCAGGGGTTTTGCTAATTCTCCCAACCCAGGAATCCATGGTCTGCAACATTCCACAGCTCCAAGGAATCCTTCTAACTGTTTCTGTGTTACTGCACGGGGCAGTTTTATGACAGCATCTACTCTCTCTGGATCGACTAGTCGTTGCCCTTCTCTGAGAATGAACCCCAAGTATTTTACCTCTTTTTGACACAGGTGGAGTTTAGACGGAGATGCCCGGGGACCTTTTTCTGTTAAAGTGGGACTCAGATATGCAGAGTCTATTCTACAGGTATCTTCATCCTTACCTGCTCTCAGTAAATCATCTACATATTGCATGAGAGTTGACCCACCCGGGAATTCCACATCTTTTAAATCATTCCTTAATATTTGTGAGGAAATGGTGGGAGACCCAGTGAACCCTTGTGGGAGGTGTGTCCACATCCGTTGTTACCCTTTCCATGGAAAGGCAAACAAGGGTTGACTACTTTCCTCAAGTGGGATCCTAAGGAAAGCGGCAGTTAGGTCAATTACAGTGAAACTTTTTGCCCAGTGTGGTATTTGTAAAAGCACCGTGGAAGGATCAGGGGAGGGGTCACCACACATGGATTGCTTGCTTGCAAATCTTGCACAAATTGGTATTCTGCATCGCCATCAGAATCCTGCCTATTCTTTTTAACTGGCACAATCGGAGTGTTGTATGGGCATTCACAGACTCTAAGGAGACCCAGTTTTACATAGTGGTCAGTTTGCTTTCGGATACCCTTCTCGGCTTCTTTGGGGATAGGGTACTGTTTAACCGTGGGAGGGAATCCTCCCTTTGCTTTTATTGAGACTCAGCTAGCTGATTTCAATAGTCCAACATCCATTCCTCGAGAGCTCCATAACCTTCCAGGAACCAATCCTAAACCTACGGGAATTTGCAGATTTATTGACTCTGTGGCCTAAGGCTTCAGCACGTTTCGCTACTCATGCTAAGTAAGGTTTATATAAGCAATGAAGCAGGTGTAGCGATAGTATCGTGGAGGGCCTGGTTAGCTGTTCAGAGTAGCCAATACTGCCACTGCCTCCAGCAGAGAAGAGCCAAGTCCAGAGGAAGGAAGAGCCCATTCAGGAAGAGTAAGAAAAAAGGATGAGCTTGCCATGGAAAATGAAAATCTCCACAACAGCTCAAGTTAACTTCCAGTGCATATTCCGAATAGAATAACAAAAATGTTGGGCTAAAATAGCGTGAGTGCTTGGCTGTTTTGGTCCTTTCTGTGTGGATGTAATGCACAGCCCTTACGGCAGGCTGGATGTGTGAGAGGAACTGTGAGATAGTTGCCCTCCATCAAGGGACACCACCATCCACATGGTTTCCCAGCTTGGGCTGTTCTTAAGGTTTCCTTCATGAGAATGGAGGAGTGCCCATGAGACTTGGAGCGCAAATGTAAACCAGTTGCTCACTCTGAAAACACTTTTCAACCCTGTTGCCAGCTTCAAAGAGAGGGAATGGAATAAAGTCCCTCCTAGGGTCCAGTATGAATGCTATGTGAAAGTGCAGCCCCACCATGTGCACTGTCCCTGGGGAAGTTCACAGAGCCATGAGAAACCTGATGAGGGAAGGGCACTGAACAGGAAAGGCAAGCAGTGAGATTTGAGGATGTGTCTCAGGTGGGCCAGCAACCCTTTGCTTCTGGGATCGGAAGAACCAGCTCCTCTTTCTTCCCTGCATGTTGATCAAGTCCTGCAGGATTCACTCTGCACACTGCACTAAGGGACAGGGATTCAAGCGGCAGGCTCCTCCCACGAGGCTCAGCCAGGTAAGCACTAGGAAAACCATTCCCGAAAGCAGCACTTCTCACGGAAAGATGTTCAGGCTCTGGGTCTCAAAGCACTACCCTCCCAAACAAATGGGATCGTTCCCCTGCTACGTGTGAGGTGACAGGGGGAGACAGCTGCAATGGCTCCTTGGCAGAACCAGAGGCAAGGGGAGGCATGACAACTAGCAACGTTGACCGTTCTCAACATCAAGATGCCTCAATGACTATCGACTTCCATCCGTATCATGAGGGAAGAATAGCTATAGATTGGCATCGATACCTCTCGATCTCAACAGGCATCTGTAGCTTTTGCTGTCGCACTGCTTTTGCTCTCTGTAGGCATCAATGCCTATCGACATCGATGCCTCTTGATATGGAGGGGCATCGGTGCCTGTTGAGGTCCATGCCTATCGACAGGCATTGATAGCAAGAGGTACTGATAACTGCTGTTCCTGAGGGCAACTGTTAGCTGGGAAATAGCACACAGCCATGACTAGAGCCAGGCCATAATCACAGGCTACAGTATTTCTTCCAGCCACACTGCACCTATGAGCGCCTCAAATCCATCCACAAGTGGCCTGTGACCCTCTTTGACATAAAGAAGGGAGGGTGGCAAGACACACAAGCCATGCTCACAAAGTCCAGCCTCTGGTGTCAGGATACATGTGAGTGTGTCAGGACCTCCTCCTTGCTGAGAGAGAGCACCAAAAGCCACCAGGAGCACTGAGGGAAATGTACAGGACCAGGAGAGCTCTGCTTGCTTCGGGTGCTGCACAAGGCCCAAGGAGGCCTGAAATGTTTGTCCCCAAGCAAAGGGGACAGAAGGAGTGGTGCCAGCAAGAATGGAGGACTCTGAATCCCAGCTGGACGGGGGCTGAGAGATGGGGCACAGGCTTGGCACTGGATCCCCCCGGCCTGTCAGCAGCTGCCCCTGGGCCAGCTCCAGAAGGGCAGAGCTGCAGCTGGGGCTGGCGCTGGAGCAGAGCGGCTGCAGCGGGGGCGGGAAGGAGAGCAGCGAGCGAGGCCGGATCCGGCAGGCGCTGGCGCGGAGCTGCCGAGCAGCGAGGCGAGCGCAGGGCCGCGAGCGTGTGGGCAGAGAGCCGGGCTGCCCCCGAGGGGCTCCTCGAGGGCGGCGGCAGCACCCCCGGCCGCCAGCATGCCCGGACTGCCCGCACAGGGCGGCGCCGGCGCCGGCGCGCGGAGGGAGCGCGGGCCGCGGCGGGGGTGCGCGGCCCCCTGCGCCCCCGCGGAGGCGCGCGGAGGGCGCCCCTGAGCTCACAGAGGGGCCGCGCGCTGCGCTGCGCTGCGCGGTGTTGCGTTGTGCTGCGTTGTGCTGCGGGGCAGTGCGGTGTTTTGCGCTGCGCTGCGTTGGGCTGCGGGGCGGTGCAGTGCGTTGTGCCGCGCCGCGTTCCGCAGACGCCGCTCCGCGCGCGTTGCTCGAGGGCGCCGGCGGCGGGCGGCTGCTGGCGGCGGGCAGCATGGTGCGAGCGCGGGGGGCGTCCGGCCCCGGGTGCCGCCTGCTGCTGCTGCTCGGCCTCCTGGCGGCCCTGCGTGCCCGGGACAGCCGGGCTGCTCCGCGGGCAGCGCCGGGCCCAGGTAGGGCGGGCGGGCGGGCGGGCGGCGACGGAGGCAGCCTGGGGGCCGCGGGGCCGGCTGGCGAGCGGCCGGGGCGGCGGGAGGCGGCGGCCGGGGCCAGGAGCCGGGAGCCGGGAGCGGCTCGGCGAGGCTTGTGGGGCCGCGGGGAGGGGGGTGCGCTGGGGGGCGCCGGGGTCTGGGGGCGAGAGCTGTGCCTGGAGCAGCGCCTGGCGCTGGGTGACGGGAGCTGTTGTCCCCGCGGGTGGTTGCAGCGGTGGCTGCTGGTGATGCTGGTGCTTGGCCGGATGCAGGACCGAAGGCTTGGGAAGATGCTGGAGGTGAGTCCTCGGGGGACCTGACCTTCCCTTCCCTTCCCTGGCAAGACCAGAAGCATGCCTTTCCTGCCGCCGCTTTGGCCTTTCGGTGGCCGGGGAGCTCTTGTGCCCGCGCAGGGTAAACGATCTTTCGTGTCATCTGGTGCTGAGAGTTGCCCCTTTGCAGAGTGCTGTCCGTTAGAGAGCTCCCTGCAAGAAGGTGCTGAGGGCCTGTGTGTTTGTCCTGGGGGTGCTTGGGGCCTGTGGTATAGCGCCTGGATGCAGGATTGGGAGAACTGCCAGATCCCAGCCAACAGGTCCCCCCCGGCTCCTCTGCACTTGTGAGGCTCTCGACCCACATGTGTGACCTGGGGAAGGCTTCCGAGATCTGCACTGGGAGCTTTGGCGCGCAAAGCACTTGCCGAGTCCCCCGAGCCTGTGCTGCTTCCAGTGCCTGCTGCAAAGCCAGGGGACATGATGGGGTTGAGCCTACAGCTTGTGTGAAGTCCAGGGCACCCTTTCCCCCAGCAGCTCCATGCCCGCTGAGATTTATGCCCCTATGGTGGCACTGCAGGCACCTGCTAAGTGCTCGCCAGATGCACCTGAGTGGAAGTGTGGTGTAATTTTATGCTCCCTGTCGTTCACCACCATTCGAATCAG
Organism: Dromaius novaehollandiae; assembly: GCF_036370855.1. NCBI lineage: Eukaryota > Metazoa > Chordata > Aves > Casuariiformes > Dromaiidae > Dromaius > Dromaius novaehollandiae. The sequence continues at coordinate 154,559,434 of NC_088098.1, forward strand.
AAGAAGAGTGTGGAAATATGTACTGAGAACTGCTATGTGAACCCATGTGTGTTTGGTTACAGATGAGGCTGTGGTTGAAGGTTATCCCAGTTCTCGCCTGGATCCCGTTGTTGAGGCTCGGGGTCTTCCCAGGCGTACGTAGTCACCTTTTCCTTACCTGCAAGAATAAGAACGTCCTTTGTAGTATGTAGTTCGTGTGCAACTGTACATGGTGCTTCCTCTTCAGGTGGTCCAAGAGTTGCTGAGCCTCGCAGGGGTGCCAGGGGTAAGTTGTGAGCATTCCTTTACTTTGAGAGCTGCCAGGTGCCAGGCAAAAGGTGACACCTGTCACCTTTGAGACTCTTGACCTGCAAATATGTCCCATGTCATTGCCTGGCCCCCCTTCCATTCAGTGCAACTGCTGTGTGGAGAAGGAAACCTTGTCACCAATGCGTTCGGTTTGTGCTCTGCCTATAGGCGATGGTTACCGAACTTTTCGGCAGTATCCAGTTCTCGTGCCTCGGGAGGATCCCTGGGGTAAGTAGTCAAGCTTTATTCACTTGACAGAATAAGCTTTTACCTTTGAAAATGTTCTTCATATGGCAGAGACCTGAGTAAGTCCTTGGCTGCTGCTCAGACACTCCCAAGAGTAGAGTGGGACTTGGGAGGCCGTCAGCTATCTGCCGCGGTGTGCTTTTCCTTGGGAAGGCTTTGTGCTGCTCGCAGTGCCTACTGCAAAGGCCACAGGCTTGTTGGGGTGGAGTTACAGCTTGCGTGAACTCCAGGGCATCCTTTCCCCCAGCAGCTCTGTGCAGGCTTCAGTTTGTACCCGTACAAATCTGCAGAAGTATATGGCAACATATATATATAACAGGAACTGTTCCCATGTGTTTGGTTGAAGCTGTGGCCGTAGCGGATGGAGATCCCTCTTCTGCTCTGGAGCCTGGACTGGTGACTCCGGGACATCGTGGAGGTGAGCAGTCAGCAGATATTCAGCTGAAAAAATAAGCATTTCTTTTCTCGCTTTGTTGTGCCCTCCGGATGATGCCAAGGTCTGCAACAGCCGTGCCCTGCTGGCAGGCCAGAGAAACAGTTAGGGGTAGCGCTGGTTGAGTCTTGCACTGGCCAGTGGGCTTCTGTGCATGAGGAATGTAAACAACCCTTGTTGTCCTCCGGTGCTAAAGGTTCCCAGTTTGTAGAGTTCTGGCTTCCTTGGTGTACGTTAGAGACCTCCCCAGAAGAAAGCACCAAGGGGCTGCGTGTTTGTCCTGGGGGTGCTTGCGGGGTGTTGGATAGTGCGTTGACGGAGGATTTGGAGAGGCGCCAGGTCCCAGGCAGCAAGTGTCCCTGGCCCTCCTGCAGCTGGGAGACTCTCAACCTGCGTGCGTGTCCCCATTCCCCTTCCCGTCACTGCAATTCACTTCTGCAGAAGAGTGTGGCAACCTGTAATGAAAACTTGTCTGTGTTTGCTTACAGGTGTTCCTGTAGGCAGTGGCCTCCCAGCTTCTCATCCGGATGCCATTGTTGTGCCTCAGGGGCATGCCAGGGGTAAGTGGTCAGGATTGATTCCCTTCCAGGAATGAGCAGGATTTTTCACTATTTGATTCGTGGGCCATGTAGCTTACGTCCTTGGCCGACGCTGCTAGATGCAAAAGAGCCAAGAGGGATTTGGGAGGGCTTCAGCAATGTGTCCCAGGGTGCTTGGTGTGGCAAAGTGGTTTTTGATCTTCTCTTGGCGCCCACTACTGCACATCGTGCCAGTGGGCAAATTTTAAAGTACTAGGGCATCGGAAGTGTTCTACAGCAAGGCGAGAGCGGCTTTCTGAAGATGACTTTTGTCTCTGGTGTGTGGAAGTTATTGCAATGAGTGTGTCAGAGATGTGCATATAAACCTTTGTGGATCCTGTGAGGTAGCCTCCCTTCCCACACCACGCAGCTCCCAGGGATTTTGGAGCTTTGCCACGTGGGGACTGAGGCGGTTTTAACCCCACTGAGCACATGTTAGCAAGCACGACTCCTAATCCACTCAATCTCCTGCCGTGTCCGCATCTCAGACCTTGCAGGGAGTCCCTCGAGGCCCTAAGCACAAAAGGTGCACCGAGTGGGATCCCTGCTGTGAAAGGAGGCCCAAAGTGATGCCCTGATTCAGGGGTCGGGCAGGAGGGAAGCTTCTCCGTCCTTCTGCATGCTGTCTGCCCGAGCAGTGCTGAGGCTTTCCCTCTCTCTGATTCTTCATAGAGCTTCCAAGCGTGTCACAGCCTGGAGAAGCCCCCCACGGCAGGAAATACTCCTTTTTTCCAGTGCACCGAGGTACTGAGCAGTCTTGCGGGGATGCCTAAGTGAGAGATAAGTCCTGGAAACGTGGAGCATGCGAGTTGTGTTTGGAAGAGCAGAGGGCAGAGGAAGGGGAGGTGGTGCCTGTGTGGGAGAAAGGGCAAAGGGAGAGAGCCAGGTTCAGGTGTCTCCTTGGCCACAGGCAGACTCAGAGGAGCCCGCTCTGCCTGCTGGCCAGCACAGTTTGGGGTAGCACTGGTTCAGACTTTCACCGGCCAGTGGGCTCTTGCCCATGAGAAGTGTCGATGAACTTTCTTGTCCACCGGTGCCAAGAGGCCAGAATTAGTGACAGTAACAACACGGGATGTAAAATTGCCTGGGAATCCCAACCACACACTGAGATTATCAGTCCTGCAGAACCCAGGGATGTATGGGATTGTCTCCTTTCCTCCAGGTCTTGGTGGTGGCAAAGATGCCGAGGCTGCAGCTCCTAAAGGCCGACAAAAGCAGCGTTTGGTCCTGAGTGCCGCAGTCTTGGGTTCCGTACTGTTTGTCGTCCTGCTGATGTGTATAGTTACTTTCTGGCTGAGGAAGAGAAAGCAGTGAGTTGTTCTTTTCCGACGTTCTTTCTATTTTCTGTGTTTTAGCAACAAAGCATGTGTAGGGATAGTGTTGTGGAGTGCCTGGTGAGCTGTTGAGAGGACTCTGTTGAGACGTCTGCTGTTAGCTTTCCTAAGCAGACTCTTCCTTCCTAGCAGTGAGTGCTCTTTCCTGAAAGCCATTCTCGTTGTTGCAGAGAAGCGGTACCAGCTAACCCTGCCGCTGCCTCCAACAGAGGGGAGTCAAGCACAGAGGAAGGCAGAGCAAAACCAGGGAGTGACAGAGAAAAGGATGAGCTCACCCTAGAAAATGAAAATCTGAACAACAGCTCCAGTCGCCTTCCGGTGAACTTTGCAACAGAGCTTTCCCAGTTATTTAATGCCACAAATTCAGAAAGTTCATTTCAGCCTACATGCCAGAACACCTCAGATGGTGATTATGACTCTTCCTCAGATATCTGCATTCCCCGGGATTTACCCCAAGCCGATCATTCCAAGTGCGTGTGCACACCTAGCTAGACACGGTCACTAAACTTATTGCCTGTTGAGGACTAGTGCCTACAGACTACTGAACAGAGCAGCAAAACATGAAGCCCCAGAAGTTACACCTACTCATCAGCCATTTAGAAGGAAAAAAAAAATTCTGAGGGGCACCTGGCAGAAGTGAGCAAGTTTTGGCAGCTGTGTGCACATGCAGAGCATGGGTTCTTGACGTGCTTTCCTCCTCCTGCTCGCCTCTTCCTCTTGGGATGCACTTACACCCCTTAGCCCTACAGAGAGACCAAAGGAGGAAGAGCGGCAGCATCATATGATGCAAGAGACTCGCTGGGCCCACAGAGGCCCCTGGCTAAACCACCATGTTCACACAAGCCAAGCATCGCCAGAGCGAGCCAAACACGAAGCCTCTGCTATTGCAGCTCTCAGTCCACGAAGCCTCTGCTACTGCAGCTCTCAGTCCACTCAGCACCTGTGCAGCACATGAGACTATTCAAGGTGTGTTAATGAGCTTTACAAAGCCTTTACAAGGGCAAGTTGCAGGACTTGTTTGCACATTCTTCATAGGAAGAGAGCAATCTGAGGGTAACCCAGCAGGTGAGTCTCACTCCAGCACCATACTTCCCACGGACAAGCAGTAGGGATACATAACACAGGACTGTTGAACTGAAATGGTTTTAGACGGAGTTTGAGCAGCTGTTCTGAGAAAGCCCCGAGGCGAAGTTGGAGGGCAAGTGTGACAGGACTGGGGCATTTGTGACTCCGTCTCTGCTGCTCACCTACAGAAGAGGATGTCTCTGTTGCAGAAGGGTAGTGCCAAGAAAACCGTCAATGGCCTAACTCTCTGGTATGCAGATAGTAAATGTTCTGGAAGTAGGCAGATGTCTGGGGAGAGGAAGTCCTCTCTCTGGACAGCTGCCAAAGTGACTGCACCACTGTAGGCGAGCACTGAGACTGCTACAGAAGCAATTCTGTGCTTTCATGCAAGGCAGCACATGTCTTTGCCCACACACTCCCCTTTCTCGGGAGCACACACCCAGAGAAGCCACGCTGGCCTCCTTCAGCCAGCAAGAGCCACAAGGGCCTGGCCAGCATCCTAAACACCCGTGCTGTTGAACATGCAGCCAAAACAGAAGGTGGTGAACAACAGAGCTGTTATCTGCAAACAGCTGCTCCACGGCAAAGCAGAAGAAATGCCTCCTGGCATGGGGAAATAGGAACGCAGACCAAACTGCCTTCGAGGAAAAAACAAGTCCCTAACAATGGGAGATGGTTCCTGCTTGAAAACTCTGGGACGAGGAAAATTGGTTACCTGCTCCCTCGCCTCAAAGGAGTCCGCAAGGCAGAACACCCAAAAACACTGGCTTGGAGTCAGTGAAGCACTCATTGGGGACAGAGAAATGACAGGAGAGGAAATGGCATTTCCCAGGAAGAGGAAGGAAATGGAGTCATGCCATGAAGTCCCACAGACCAGCCCTGTGAATCACAGCAGACTCCACAAGAGCCTCTTTCCCAGCCCCCTCCAGAGGCAGAGGCGTTCTTTGCCTCCTCAGGTCTAACAAAGCCCACAGCAAAGTACCTCAGAGCTGAAGAGCAGCCTTGGACTCTGCAAAGAAGGAAGCAACAAGCTCTGAGAAGAAACAAATACTGTGCCAGTGCCTGCATGTCCAGGCTTTCTTCCAAAGCCACCTCCTTGCCATTGGAAACTTTGGTCCTGCAGGAAGAGACGTACTTGCACCTCGGGCATATTAAACTCGTGTCCAGGAGGACAATTCACATCAGAGCCTGGGAACCGACAGAACCCCCCTGCATGCTAGTTACATCCAGGCTTGCACAACGGAGCCCTTCATGCTCCTCTGATGTCACTGTAGGAGCCGGGGGACACACGAGCCAAAACATGAGTAAAGACAGAAATGCCGTTTGCAGAAAGCTGCCTCCCTGCCTGTGCACATTCTTCTGGGCCACTGACTCCTTCCTCGCGGACCTTCCCTGCCTCCCCTGCACCCAAGCTTTTGCAGCTCGGAAATCACTCGACATCACCTTGAATGGACAGGAGGAAATGGAATCCATGGACTTGGAACAGAGGAGCTTGTGCTTGAGACACAGGGTCAGTGCTCCTGCTGGGAAATGCAGGGGGAGGTGGCTGGGCAGACTCAGCTCTGCTGCTCCACCACAGCCCATGAATCCCAAACCTACCAGAAGACATGAAGAATGGAGGAAACTCCCTGCCCTTCCGTTCTCTTTCCTGCCCTTCCCAAAGGTGCTGTTGCCCTGATCACCCGGGCCGCCAACACTCACCTCTCTCTCAGAGAGACACGTCCAGGCCAATACCTTCTTGCTAAGACTACAAGCCATCACTTGACTAAACCGCAACTGTCCCAGCTCTTCAAAGCACACACTGCTATGAAAACTACGCTCGCCGGCCACCATAACAGGGTCCGACCATAGGTTGCCGCTGAGAAGTTCGGAGCCAAATCAAAGCAAATTCAATACAATTTAATGATGGACGTGCAGGAATTACAGCTCAAGCTGGCTGCCTCCCAAGAGGCACCCTGAACTAAGAAATCCCTGGGCAATTATACCCTCACAATCTAAGCTCCCCACCCCTCATGCAAAGCTTCAGACCAATCATCATATTTGGTTCTGGGGACTTCCTGTTCTTCAGTGGGTCCCACTGCTGTCTCTAGGCAGCCTGGCTTTCCTGATCTTTACTGTGGCAGCTTCTGCTGATGGACTTACCTTCCTCGTAAGCTTCCTTATCTTTCCACCTTGAACTGGTCCTGGGGCCCTTCCTTACTGGGCTAGATAAAAGTTCCTCATGTTATCTGAGAGCAGCCTAAGGCTTCAGCAAATTTAGCTACTCATGCTAAGCAAGGTTTATATAAGTTGTGCTAAGTGGTTACCTCTAGACAGTTCCAGCTCAATATTTTTTAACAGTCTTCCCTTTGTTTCTATTAAGCATCCCTGCTAATACTTTAGACAGAGTTCTCAAAGGCTTTCAAGGCATGCTGTCACTTTCCATAATCTAATGTACAATATGATCATAAGTAATAGGCATAACATGGTTAAACTTAACACAACTACTCCTGGGCGCAACAGGTGAGTATGAATCCCTGTTGCAGTTGGTGACATCCCAGAAGAGTTTCCCACCCATGATGTGCTCTGTCCTGCTTCACCCTTTCCAAGATGTCCTGTATCTCTTCCGTATCATGATGAGCGGTGACTAGAATTTTCTGTCCATTGTTTTGGATGCGTTCTGGCAGTTGACGCAGGTCATCATGTTGCAGCAGTTTCTCCACCAATGTAAGATTCATCCCGCTGGGGGTAGGCAGTCAATCTTACTTAACTCAATGTGCAATTAGATTGTAACAGTGGATAAGATGTACCAGGAGCTGTATAATTAAAGTCGCATCGCATAATTTTGGTAAAGTTACCAACACAAATATTTGAGTGATTACTTGTATTTACAGCAATGTTCTCTATGAATATAAGACTACAAAGGATTCTCATACATACACAGCCTTTCCCAATATATACAAGTACAGTTCATCACCAAAATAAGAACATAGTATGACAGTATAGGGCCTGTCCCATTTAGGTTCTAACTGGGATTTTCCTAAAAATACTTTAACTAAAACTTCATCCCCAGGCTGTATACTAGGCACTTGTATTTCAGGTGATGTGGATTGATACCACTGAGCGTATTTTTTAAGATTTTTCAAACCCCTTTTTGCATACTTAGAACACACTGGCTTAGTCGTTCCTCTCTGTCTAACAGGCTGCTCTTAGCTGGAATAGAAGTCCCTCGTGTAGCTAAAGGTCTCCCACAGAGAATTTCTGCTGGTGGTAGTCCTAGAGGTAGTTGTGGAGCATTTCATACGTCCCACAGAGCTAAGTTTAGGGCTTCTGGCCATTTTAGGCCACTGCGTGTGCATACCTTTGCGATTTTTTCTTGTAATGTCCTCTTCATTCTTTTGACCTCTCCTGAAGACTGTGGGTGGTAGGGAGTAGGTAGGTTTCTCTCTATTCCTAGGAATTTATATAACTGATTGACTATGTCTGCCGTAGAATGAGCGCCCCTGTCTGAATCAATGGCTTCTGGAACCCCATACCTGCGTATGATTTCTTTCAGTAAGGCTTTTACTCCTCCCCCTGCGTCGGCCTTTCTTGTTGGGAAAGCTTCTACCCAGCCTGATAACTGATCTACCATCACTAACAAGTGTTTGTACCCATCGGTGGAAGGCATAGCTGCGTAATCTATTGGTAGCCTTTGAAAAGGGAAGCAGGCCCACGGTCGTCCCCCTAACTCTGAGCTTGGTTTGTTGCTTGAGAACTTTTGGCAGGCTGGGCAGCTATTGCTTCTTCTTTTTGCAGCCACGTAAATTCCTGCACTGGCCAGGACCTTCTGTACTTGCTTAGCTACCGCCTCTGCTCCCCCATGAGCTTTCTTGTGAAACCACCTAGCTATAGGAATTACTTTTTTTCTTTTCTTTTTTTTGGTAGAATTGGTTTTCCTCCAATTGTCCATATTCCATCATCATTTTGCTCTGCTTCCCACTATTCCTATTGTTTCTTCTCTTCCACGGAGCAGGCCTTTTCATACATGGTTCTGGGGTATATTACATTTGGCCATTCACTTTGGTTCATCATTGGAACTGCCACCATACGTCCTCTCAGAGGTTGTTGGGCTGCAGCCTTCGCAGTGGCGTCAGCTAAAGCATTTCCTTTACTGATTTCTGTAGTGTCTTTAGGATGGGCTGGGCAGTGTATTACAGCAATTTCTTTGGGCCTTTGGACTGCTTCCAGCCAATTACATATTTCTTCTCCACTAGCTGTTTTCTTTCCTGATGACATTTAAAAAAATCCTCGTTCTTTTCAAAAGGCATATCGAGAGTTATCATTTTAAAGGATCCATACATCCTTTCTGGATTTTCTCGGTATGACCCAGCAGACTCCTTCCAATTCATTAAATCTGGAGTTGAAAAAGGCACCTTCACATCTACAGGCGGTCCCTCTGGTCCCACTGCTTGACGCAGCGGGGCCTGAATCACAGCGTTTTGCTGAGCCCGAGTAGCCCGAGTTCTGCCTGCAGTCGGGCTAAATGCCTCACTTCCCTCATCTCTGCCATCGACACTACCTTGATCTCTTTCCGGAGAGACCAATAGCTGTGCATCCTCTTCCTCATCGCCCACTTTTAAACAACTTTTCCCAATGCTACCAGCAGAGCAACACCGAGGCACTTACTCTTTGTCTTCCATCATCATTAACACATTTCAGTCAGAGACCAACAGCTTACATTTTTTTCTTGTTCCATGATCGCTTCTCAAAGAGAAAAACAAATCGACCTAGGGGACCTCATCGCATTTCTTCTGTCTTCTGCAAAACAACGTACGTTGCAAAATTGTATTATAGTTCAGCGTTCCCATTTCTGGCCATTTTTTCTCATCCTCCAGTTTCAGAGGTGCGCAAGCCTGGGGGCTCGGTGGTTTCCCACAAATCAAGCACACCCCCCTGCCTTTTCAAGTAGCATTTATACAAACACACTGCAAGGTTTGCAACTTTCCCTTTTACACTGATTGGGTAGTAATTTACAGACAATTATAATACTGCTTACACACCATTTTACCACTACGCATGCTCCGGGGAGGGGTCTTCACCCGGGTGGTGCAGGGCTTTTTGACCTGTGGGCGTGATTTTTTGTATTACATGGAGGACAGGTCAGTTAGGGATACATGAACTCTTTTGCCAAACTGGCAATACATAGCTAGAAATAAAACATTTTGATGTAATGTTTCTTTAGGGCTTTAGCAGTTCCAGGATGTCCTGGGTTAAAGAATGCTGCTTCTCCGAAAAGAGAGAGTGCGCTTCTCCTAATCTGCCTCCTTTAAAGAGCAGGAACCTTCTTCCTGAGCTTCCAGGGTTGTCTTGTAAGAGGAGCACTCGGGGCAAGGCCCAGGCCCAGGCCCAGGAGAGCTCTGCTTGCTTCGGGTGCTGCGCAAAGCCCAAGGAGGCCTGAAATGTTGGTCCCAAAGCAAAGGGGACAGAAGGAGTGGTGCCAGCAAGAATGGAGGACTCTGAATCCCAGCTGGACGGGGGCTGAGAGATGGGGCACAGGCTTGGCACTGGAGCCCCCCCACTTGTCAGCAGCTGCCCCTGGGCCAGCTCCAGAAGGGCAGAGCTGCAGCTGGGGCTGGGGCTGGAGCAGAGCGGCGGCAGCGGGGGCGGGAAGGAGAGCAGCGAGCGAGGCCGGATCCGGCAGGCGCTGGCGCGGAGCTGCCGAGCAGCGAGGCGAGCGCAGGGCCGCGAGCGTGTGGGCAGAGAGCCGGGCTGCCCCCGAGGGGCTCCTCGAGGGCGGCGGCAGCACCCCCGGCCGCCAGCATGCCCGGACTGCCCGCACAGGGCGGCGCCGGCGCGCGGAGGGAGCGCGGGCCGCGGCGGGGGTGCGCGGCCCCCTGCGCCCCCGCGGAGGCGCGCGGAGGGCGCCCCTGAGCTCACAGAGGGGCCGCGCGCTGCGCTGCGCTGCGCAGTGTTGCGTTGTGCTGCGTTGTGCTGCGGGGCAGTGCGGTGTTTTGCGCTGCGCTGCGTTGGGCTGCGGGGCGGTGCAGTGCGTTGTGCTGCGGTGCGGGGCGGTGTTTTGCGCTGCGTTGTGCCGCGCCGCGTTCCGCAGACGCCGCTCCGCGCGCGTTGCTCGAGGGCGCCGGCGGCGGGCGGCTGCTGGCGGCGGGCAGCATGGTGCGAGCGCGGGGGGCGTCCGGCCCCGGGTGCCGCCTGCTGCTGCTGCTCGGCCTCCTGGCGGCCCTGCGTGCCCGGGACAGCCGGGCTGCTCCGCGGGCAGCGCCGGGCCCAGGTAGGGCGGGCGGGCGGGCGGGCGGCGACGGAGGCAGCCTGGGGGCCGCGGGGCCGGCTGGCGAGCGGCCGGGGCGGCGGGAGGCGGCGGCCGGGGCCAGGAGCCGGGAGCCGGGAGCGGCTCGGCGAGGCTTGTGGGGCCGCGGGGAGGGGGGTGCGCTGGGGGGCGCCGGGGTCTGGGGGCGAGAGCTGTGCCTGGAGCAGCGCCTGGCGCTGGGTGACGGGAGCTGTTGTCCCCGCGGGTGGTTGCAGCGGTGGCTGCTGGTGATGCTGGTGCTTGGCCGGATGCAGGACCGAAGGCTTGGGAAGATGCTGGAGGTGAGTCCTCGGGGGACCTGACCTTCCCTTCCCTTCCCTGGCAAGACCAGAAGCATGCCTTTCCTGCCGCCGCTTTGGCCTTTCGGTGGCCGGGGAGCTCTTGTGCCCGCGCAGGGTAAACGATCTTTCGTGTCATCTGGTGCTGAGAGTTGCCCCTTTGCAGAGTGCTGTCCGTTAGAGAGCTCCCTGCAAGAAGGTGCTGAGGGCCTGTGTGTTTGTCCTGGGGGTGCTTGGGGCCTGTGGTATAGCGCCTGGATGCAGGATTGGGAGAGCTGCCAGATCCCAGCCAACAGGTCCCCCCCGGCTCCTCTGCACTTGTGAGGCTCTCGACCCACATGTGTGACCTGGGGAAGGCTTCCGAGATCTGCACTGGGAGCTTTGGCGCGCAAAGCACTTGCCGAGTCCCCCGAGCCTGTGCTGCTTCCAGTGCCTGCTGCAAAGCCAGGGGACATGATGGGGTTGAGCCTACAGCTTGTGTGAAGTCCAGGGCACCCTTTCCCCCAGCAGCTCCATGCCCGCTGAGATTTATGCCCCTATGGTGGCACTGCAGGCACCTGCTAAGTGCTCGCCAGATGCACCTGAGTGGAAGTGTGGTGTAATTTTATGCTCCCTGTCGTTCACCACCATTCGAATCAGAAGAAGAGTGTGGAAATATGTACTGAGAACTGCTATGTGAACCCATGTGTGTTTGGTTACAGATGAGGCTGTGGTTGAAGGTTATCCCAGTTCTCGCCTGGATCCCGTTGTTGAGGCTCGGGGTCTTCCCAGGCGTACGTAGTCACCTTTTCCTTACCTGCAAGAATAAGAACGTCCTTTGTAGTATGTAGTTCGTGTGCAACTGTACATGGTGCTTCCTCTTCAGGTGGTCCAAGAGTTGCTGAGCCTCGCAGGGGTGCCAGGGGTAAGTTGTGAGCATTCCTTTACTTTGAGAGCTGCCAGGTGCCAGGCAAAAGGTGACACCTGTCACCTTTGAGACTCTTGACCTGCAAATATGTCCCATGTCATTGCCTGGCCCCCCTTCCATTCAGTGCAACTGCTGTGTGGAGAAGGAAACCTTGTCACCAATGCGTTCGGTTTGTGCTCTGCCTATAGGCGATGGTTACCGAACTTTTCGGCAGTATCCAGTTCTCGTGCCTCGGGAGGATCCCTGGGGTAAGTAGTCAAGCTTTATTCACTTGACAGAATAAGCTTTTACCTTTGAAAATGTTCTTCATATGGCAGAGACCTGAGTAAGTCCTTGGCTGCTGCTCAGACACTCCCAAGAGTAGAGTGGGACTTGGGAGGCCGTCAGCTATCTGCCGCGGTGTGCTTTTCCTTGGGAAGGCTTTGTGCTGCTCGCAGTGCCTACTGCAAAGGCCACAGGCTTGTTGGGGTGGAGTTACAGCTTGCGTGAACTCCAGGGCATCCTTTCCCCCAGCAGCTCTGTGCAGGCTTCAGTTTGTACCCGTACAAATCTGCAGAAGTATATGGCAACATATATATATAACAGGAACTGTTCCCATGTGTTTGGTTGAAGCTGTGGCCGTAGCGGATGGAGATCCCTCTTCTGCTCTGGAGCCTGGACTGGTGACTCCGGGACATCGTGGAGGTGAGCAGTCAGCAGATATTCAGCTGAAAAAATAAGCATTTCTTTTCTCGCTTTGTTGTGCCCTCCGGATGATGCCAAGGTCTGCAACAGCCGTGCCCTGCTGGCAGGCCAGAGAAACAGTTAGGGGTAGCGCTGGTTGAGTCTTGCACTGGCCAGTGGGCTTCTGTGCATGAGGAATGTAAACAACCCTTGTTGTCCTCCGGTGCTAAAGGTTCCCAGTTTGTAGAGTTCTGGCTTCCTTGGTGTACGTTAGAGACCTCCCCAGAAGAAAGCACCAAGGGGCTGCGTGTTTGTCCTGGGGGTGCTTGCGGGGTGTTGGATAGTGCGTTGACGGAGGATTTGGAGAGGCGCCAGGTCCCAGGCAGCAAGTGTCCCTGGCCCTCCTGCAGCTGGGAGACTCTCAACCTGCGTGCGTGTCCCCATTCCCCTTCCCGTCACTGCAATTCACTTCTGCAGAAGAGTGTGGCAACCTGTAATGAAAACTTGTCTGTGTTTGCTTACAGGTGTTCCTGTAGGCAGTGGCCTCCCAGCTTCTCATCCGGATGCCATTGTTGTGCCTCAGGGGCATGCCAGGGGTAAGTGGTCAGGATTGATTCCCTTCCAGGAATGAGCAGGATTTTTCACTATTTGATTCGTGGGCCATGTAGCTTACGTCCTTGGCCGACGCTGCTAGATGCAAAAGAGCCAAGAGGGATTTGGGAGGGCTTCAGCAATGTGTCCCAGGGTGCTTGGTGTGGCAAAGTGGTTTTTGATCTTCTCTTGGCGCCCACTACTGCACATCGTGCCAGTGGGCAAATTTTAAAGTACTAGGGCATCGGAAGTGTTCTACAGCAAGGCGAGAGCGGCTTTCTGAAGATGACTTTTGTCTCTGGTGTGTGGAAGTTATTGCAATGAGTGTGTCAGAGATGTGCATATAAACCTTTGTGGATCCTGTGAGGTAGCCTCCCTTCCCACACCACGCAGCTCCCAGGGATTTTGGAGCTTTGCCACGTGGGGACTGAGGCGGTTTTAACCCCACTGAGCACATGTTAGCAAGCACGACTCCTAATCCACTCAATCTCCTGCCGTGTCCGCATCTCAGACCTTGCAGGGAGTCCCTCGAGGCCCTAAGCACAAAAGGTGCACCGAGTGGGATCCCTGCTGTGAAAAGAGGCCCAAAGTGATGCCCTGATTTACGTGTTGGGCAGGATTTTGGAAGAGAGCTTCTCCGTCCTTCTGCATGCTGTGTGCCTGAGCAATGCTGAGGTTTCACTTTCCTCTGATTCTTGACAGTGCTTCCACATGTGTCAGAGCCAGGAGAAGCCCCCCACAGCAGGAAATACTCCTTTTTTCCAGTGCACCGAGGTACTGAGCAGTCTTGCGGGAATGCCTAAGTGAGAGATAAGTCCTGGAAACGTGGAGCATGCGAGTTGTGTTTGGAAGAGTGGAGGGCGGAGGAAGGGGAGGTGGTGCCTGTGTGGAAGAAAAGGCAAAGCAGGAGAGCAAGGTTCAGGTGTCTCCTTTGCTGCAGGAAGCTGCAGAGGAGCCAGCCCTGGCTGCTGGTGTGAGCTGGTACCATTTTGGTTCCCCTCCATTCGGTGCAAATTCACTTCTGCAGAAGTGTGTTGCAACCTGTAATGAAAAATCTTCTCATCTGTGTTTGCTTACAGACGTTCCTGCACACAGAGCTCTTCCAGCTTCTCACCTGGATCCTGTTTTGGAGCATCAGGGGAATGCCAGGGGTAAGAGGTCAAGATTTATTCCCTTCATGGAAGGAGCCTTTACTTTTCAACATTTTATTCCTGTGACATTTCACTGAATAAGTCCTCGGCCAATGCTGAGCTTGTGTGAAGTCCAGGCCATCCTTTCCTCCAGCAGCTCCCTGCATGCTTCTGTTGGTAGCCATATGGTGCCTGTGCAGGCACCTGCTAAGCGTTTGCAAAATGTTCAGGGGTGGCAGGGTGAGACAAGTGCCTTGGTGTAATTATGCGTCCCACGTTCATTCGCTGCCATTCCAATCTGAAGCAGCCCACGGAAATATGTACTGGGAGCTCTTCTTGTCTCTCTGATTACAGCTCTGCCTGCAGATGACAGTGGCTCTGCAGCTCCTCAGCTGGATGCCCGTTTTGAGTTTCTGGGGAATCGCACCTGTGAGTTGTGACTCTTGGTTTACTGTGAGATCCACCGTGTCCCTGGCCAAAGGTCAGGCGGGCCCATCAGCCGCTGTGCAAATCTGGACCTACCCAGGGCATAGCAACATCCCTTTCAGTGCACTAGAGTTCCTTTCCTAACACATGTATTGCCCCAGGTATTTTACCCTTTTCTCTTCCGTGTGTAATTACAGATGTCCCTCAAGTCACTGAAGCTTCTGCAGCGTCACAGGGGCTGGAGCCTCTGCTTAAGCCTCAGGGAGATCGCAGGGGTAAGTAGTCTCTCTTCCTTTCCTTTTGATTCTTTTATTACTATTTTCTCTTTTTACCTCTTTTATTGTCCTCCTGGGGAATCCAAGTTCCCCAGCACACATGCCCTCCCTGAAGCCCAGGGGCACAGGTAGGGGTAGCGCTGGTTCAGGCTTTCACTGGCCGGTGGGCTCTTGCCCATGAGAAGTGTCAATGAGCTTTCTTGTCCGCCAGTGCCAAGAGACCAGAATCAGCGATAGTAACAACACGGGATGTAAAATTGCCTGGGAATCCCAACCACACACTGAGATTATCAGTCCTGCAGAACCCAGGGATGTATGGGATTGTCTCCTTTCCTCCAGGTCTTGGTGATGAGAAAGGTGCAGAGGATGCAGCTCATAGAGCCCGACAAAAGCAGCATTTGGTCTTCACTGCCGCAGTCTCGGGTTGGGTGCTGTTTGGGGTAGTGCTGACTTGTATAGTCACTTCCCAGCTGAGGAAGAGAAAACAGTGAGTTGTTCTTTTCTGACCTTCTTTAGTACATGGCTGCTCTTAGCAACAAAGCATGTGTAGGGATAGTATGGTGGAGTGCCTGGTGAGCTGTTGAGAGGACTCTGTAGAGACGTCTGCTGTAAGCTTTCCTAAGCAGACCCTTCCTTGCTGACAGCGAGTGCTCTTTCCTGAAAGCCATTCTCGTTGTTGCAGAGAAGCGGTACCAGCTAACCCTGCCGCTGCCTCTGACGGAGAAGAGCCCAGTATGGAGGAAGGCAGAGCACAGCCAGGAAGCGAAAGAAAAAAGGATGAGTTTACTCTAGAAAATGAAAATCCCAGCAGCAGCTCCACTCGGCTTCCTATTCTAAGCAGAATAAAAAACCTGTGCATATTCTGAAGAGAATAAAAAACCTGTTGGGCTAAATGGTGTTAATCCTTGGGTGTTTGGTCCTTTGTGTCTGGGTGTAATGCACAGCGCTTACAGCAGGGTTGGATGAGGGAGAGGAGCTGTCAGAGAGTTGCCCTGCATCAAGGGATGCCCTCAGTCCCCTCATCACTGTAGTTTCCCAGCTCGGGCTGTCCTTCAGGTTTCATTCATCTGAAAGGGGGAGTGCAGATGAGCCTTGGAGTGCAAGTGAACTCCCTGGGAGTGCTGCACTGAATCCTGGTGGATTTGGTGACCGAGAGGGGAAGGAGGTGCTGTGAAGGATGGCCATGCAGCTCTGAGCAATGAGTTAGAGGATTGCTAAAGTGAGACCAGAGGCTGCTGGGGGTTAGTGCAATGGTCTTCTGTGCGCAGAAGCTGAACATCTCCAAGTAGAGAAAAGGGAGAGGGGGCTGGTTGGGAAAGGGAGCAAAATGGACTGAGATAGGAAGAACAGTACTGGCCTTAAAAAAGGCACAAAGACGCACAGAAATGGCATTGCTCTGCTCCCAAACACTCAAGCCATGAATAGTAGAGGTGAGGCAGAAAAGGGAATACAGCAGTATTGGGAGGAAAGCCCAGGATCCTCTGTGCTGTCTTTCGAGGGGGCCCAGGTGGACTCTTACATTTCCAGAGGAACACAGGCAAACAGTTGCTGTCTCTGAAAACATTTGTCACCCCTACTGCCAGCTTGCAGGAGAGGGCGAGGAGTAAAGGCCCTTGTAGGATCCAATAGGAAGGCCATGGCAGGAAGGTGCAGCCCTGGCACCTGCAGTGTCCCTGGGGAAGCTCACAGAGTCCTGAGAAACCTGGTGAGGGAAGGGCATAGGAGAGGAAAGGCAAGCAGTGAGATTTGCGCATGTTTCTCAGGTGGCCCAGCAACCCTTTGCCTCTGGGATCGGAAGAACCAGCTCCTCCCTCTTCCCTGCATGTTCATCAAGTGCTGCAGGATTTGCTCTGTGCGCTGCACTAAGGGACAGGCATTCAAGCAGCAGTCTCCTCTCATGAGGCTGCTGGGGGAAAGGATGGCCTGGACTTCACACAAGCTCAACATTGGCCGAGGACTTATTCAGTGAAATGTCACAGGAATAAATGTTGAAAAGTAAAGGCTCCTTCCATGAAGGGAATAAATCTTGACCGCTTACCCCTGGCATTCCCCTGATGCTCCAAAACAGGATCCAGGTGAGAAGCTGGAAGAGCTCTGTGTGCAGGAACGTCTGTAAGCAAACAGAGATAAGGAGAGTTTTCATTACAGGCTGCAACACACTTCTGCAGAAGTGAATTTGCACTGAATGGAAGGGGAACCAAAATGGTGACGGCTGCACTCCCCACACCAGCAGCCAGGGCCAGCCCCTTGGTGGCCACCTGCGGCAAAGGAGACACCTGAACCTTGCTCTCCTGCTTTGCCATTTCTCCCACACAGGCACCACCTCCCCTTCCTATGCCCTCTGCTCTTCCAAACACCATTCATATGCTCCACGTTGTCAGGACTCGTCTCTCACTTAGGCATCCCCGCAAGACTGCTCAGTACCTTGGTGCTTTGGAAAAAAGGAGTATTTCCTGCCATGGGTGGCATCTGACTTGTACATCCCCCAGCTTCTACAGTGAAAGGCTCAGTTCTTCAAGACTGGCCATAGCTAGCATCCAGATGGGTTCTGTCCCTTTCCAGACTCTGGCAGGAATTTCCCTCCCCCTGCACCAAAAGCTACATGACTTTAAGACGCCAGATGTGCAAATACTTCTCTTCCTACAGACCCAGGTTTCCAAGGGCAAGTAGGTGGCTTTGCAACAAAACCTGGACATGCAGCTGCTGTCACAGTATGGATTTCTTCTAAGAGCTTGTTGCCTCCTTATTTCCAAAAGCAAAGGCTGCTCTGAGGCACTTGGCTTTGGCCTTTCTTTGACTTGAGGAGCCAAAAAAAGCCTTTGCCTCTGGAGGTCGCTGAGAAACAGGCTCTTGTTGAGTCTGCTCCAACTCACAGGGCTGGTTGCTGAGACTTCACAGCATGACTACATTTCCTTCCTGTTTCTGGGAAATGGCATTTACTTTACTGTCATTCTCTTGACACAGGTGAGCAGCTGAGGCCATCAGTGTGTCTTGCCCCTGGGTCTCTGTGGTGGAGCAGGGAATTGGGTCGAGACCTCTAGAGTCACGAAGACCCCAGCCTCGTCACAACTGCCCTCCAGCTGGGTCTCTGCAGCACCCTGACTTGGGGCTTTGGCAAAACACCCTCTCAAACTCTGCTTAGAAAGATTTCAATTCAACAGCGGTATGTTACACATCCGTACTGCCTGTCAGTGGGCAGCACAGGGCTGGGTTCACCTGAGATTTCCTTAATAGTTGCTGTCATCCTACAAAGAACGTGAGAACAACTTCTGTAATTTGCCCTTTGTGGGGGGATGCTCCCAGCTTCCCCCCCCCATCTGGTGCCAGTTACAAGCAGTCTGCATTCCTGTGCCTCGCACTCCAAAATGGAGGACATCAAGACTTTGAAATAAGGCCTGCTTGGGTGCCAGGACCTTGAGAAACAAAACCTCCTCTCGTTGCTGGGGCAGTGTTAATTACTGCAGTCTGGAATTATCTCCTCCTTGTCAGGACCTTGAGAAACAAAACCTGCTTTCACTGCTAGGGCAGTGTTAATCATCGTGGACTGGAATTAACTCCTTTTTACCCCAGCTATGGGATCTCTCCTTGGAACCACCACTGCAAGAGTAAAGCAGTCATTCGCAAACTCCTTTCTTCAGTGCTGAAGAGTGCTCAAGGCAGCTAGCCTGTCGTTGTGGGTGTTTGGACCCCCCCCCCCCCATGACTGTGGGTGTGATCGTCATAACAACGATGGAGGAGAGCTGAACCCTGCAGCAGCCAAGAGCTAGGGACTGAGACTGCACGAAGAGAACCACAACTGGCCTCACAACTCCACCTCCACCTTCCCCTAAGGGGTATAAATAGGTTGGCCCCAGAGGCTGTCTGGGGCTCTTTGTGGGTGACAGTGGGTCTGTCAACTTGTGGATCCCCTGGGGAGGGGGATGCCCTCCTGCAGTTCCTTCCCTGGGATTGAGTGTATGTTGGCTGCTGAGGCAATGCATGGGTAAGATCAGTTAGAATCAGTCTGCCTAGTTCATTTGTTTGGGTAGTTACAGTTAGTATAAATTAGCTAGCTTTGTCTGTTACTGAGTAGTTGTCATTAGCATAGCTTTTAGTGTAATTAGAAAGTGTTCCAGTTGAGCTAAGTTTCTGTTAATAAGGATTGTTGCTTTGTACCATTGTAGCTTGTGCAGTAAATTTTGATCTTTGAGACAAGTTGTGGAGTCGTGCAGTAGATCTCCTTCTCCCCCTCCTCCTCTCCCTCGTGCCACACACAACCTATGTGGTCTGGGACCGTAGGTAGTCTGTCGTCCCGTGACACCCTTCTAAAGGAGTCAGGGCATTAACACACCTTGGACAGTCTCCCATGCTGTACAGCCCTCAAGCGGCCTGACAGCTGCAGTAGCAGAGGCTATGTGTTTGGCTCAGTATGCTGACACTTGGCTTTGCCGAATCTGGTGGTTTAGCCAGGTGACTCCCTGGGCCCACTGAGTCACTTCCAGCATGTGAAGCCCCAGCTCTTCCTCCTTTGGTCTCTCTTGAGGGCAAATGGGGTGTAACTGCATCACAAGAGGAACAGGAGTGTCGAGAATCAATACTCAGAATGTGCTCACAGCTGCCAACGCTTGCTCACTTTTACCAGGGCCTCCTTAGAGTCTTCTTTTTTTTGGCGGGGGGGGGGGGGGGGCACGGCGCTGGATGATGAGTCTTGATATGTAGAAATTGAATTGAGATGAGGAGTAGGTGTATCTTCTGCATTTGTGTGCTTAACTTAGCAAAAAAAAAAGGAAAGAAGTTGCTCTCCCTTCTGTCACAGGGTACTTTACAGATATTTATTACTAAATAATCCTCGGCTGCCCCAACAAACAGTCCTAAATCCCTGCTGGGAAACCTCACAGGCTGGTGAGCGGCCCATGAGAGAAACTGCAGGGCAGTCACTGGCGCGCTGGGAGCAGCTGCCCCTCGCTGCCTGGCCCTAGCAAGGATGGACCTGGCCCCACAGGACCCAGCCTGGCCCCACAGGACCAGCCGCTCCCGGCCGGGCTGGGGGCACATGCGGGCGGGGCCAGGCCCTGAGGAGGAAGATCTGGGGGGAGGCGGCTGGCAACAGGCACAGCAGGTGGCAGCTGCTGATTGGCCGGGGCTGCGTGTGGGGCATGCCCATTGGCTGTTGCTGCCCGCAGGGGCAAGTGGGGTGGGCAGCTGTGTGGGCGTGGTGGGCCTGGTTCTCCAGGGAGCTGCAGTGGGCAGTCTCTGGCTGTGGGGGGCTGGGGGCGGTTGCTGGTGGCTGGTCCGGATCCTGGGGCTGTGCGACGGTGCGTGTCGGGGGAGGCAGCTGTTCAGGACATGCGGGCTGTGGGTGCCGGGGCAGAGGAGAGCCCGGCCCTGACGGGTGCAGCGGCCCCACACTGTGGACGGGCTCCCAGGGCTGCAGCGCTGGGCCCCATCGGCCCCCTGGCTGGACGAGGCCATAGCTGATGTGAGGGTGCTGGGGGAGCGGCGTGTGGCCCCCATGGTGCCTGGCACCCTGCCTCTGAGCAGGAGCAGTGGGGTACCGAAAACTGCAGGTCAAAAACCAGGCACACCCGCACCCACACGGCTTTTGATTTTGTCTGCACCAACCACCCAAGTCTAGTGTCCTCTCAAGTTCTTCTTGGCCTGTACTGTGTTGCCTTGAAAAGGCAAAAACTTGCCTTTTCTGCCCATGCTGGGGAGGAGAGCTAGCTTTGGGAAACAGCGGGGCCTGAGGTACTCCGCAGTATGCCAGAATCTAGGAGAGCCACGTAGTCCTTCTTCTCAGTGTGCTCAACAAAGACCAATACGCAACTTTCCAGGCCTCCCTGAGGAAACAAGATGGCAACTTCTGCTCCACTGAATGCTCTTAATGCTGTCTTTGGAATATGTTTCCAAAGCACAAAATCCCTGCCTGTACTGTGGACACACACATTGGGAGTGTGGAAATGTTAGTGTCCTTTTCCAAAGCAACGCCTAGAGCTGGGAAGGTGTCATCACCACCAGCTGAGCTGCTCTGACAGCCAGGCTGAGGAGCACATTGGGAATTTCTGGCAATTGAGAACATGGTGATGTCTGTTACCATAGAGAGTGAGAACTGTGATGGCTCCAGTCCACTCCCAGGCAATTTGGCAATCTCGCCCTTTTTGCTTTGCCTTTTTCCGCGCCATAGGTGGCTCCTCCTGGCTGTGACACACTGTCAGGAATCAGAGAAAGGTAAAGCCTCGACATTGTTCAGGTACACAGCATGCAGAAGAATGCAGAACCTTCCCTCCAAACGCCTGCCTGACCTGTGAATCAGGGCATCACTTTGGGCCTCCTTTCACAGCAGGGATCCCACTTGGTGTGCCTTTTGTGTCTAGGGCCTCTAGGGACTCCCTGCAAGTTCTGAGATGCAGACACAGCAGGAGGTACAGTGGATTACAAGCCGTGTGGGGAAAAAGGCCTTCTGAGAACCAAGGCTTATCCTGGCAACTCCGCCAGTCAATATGCTTAACAGTCACATACAGTGGACTGAGCCCCAAGCTCTTACCACTCTATTCTGGGCACTTTCACAAATGCAGTGCAGAACACGCTCGTAGAAGACACCCTGGACAAGCTCTGTGGCTTGCCAATGCCTGCAAGGAGTGAAACGGTGCGTCACCACTGTGAGGCTTTGATCAATCCCTTCCTCCTGCATAGGCTACAGCTTATCCGTACATGTTTCTGAAGCTCAGGTTTGCAATGATTACGCTTGACATACACTGAAATACACCCACCATTTGCTCTCTCTCAGTGCTTCAAGATCTCCTTAGCACTTCCAAAGATTTCTGAGAAGACATGCCTGTTCTGGCCTGACACTTTCTTCGTTGAGGACCTAAACAGAAAGTATGAAGGTAAATGCCACACGAATAAAATATTCCACAGTAAACAGTGCTTCTTTCCAGTAAACCAAAAAAGGAAACAGATATTCACGACTCACCTACGGGATTCCCCAGAGTCTCAAAACTGGCACCCAGCTGAGAAGCTGCAGTGCCATCTCATACACCTGCATCTGTAATCAAAGAGACAAGCAGAGCTCCTATTACGCATTTCTGTATGCTTCTTCAGATTGGAATGGTAGTGAATGAGCGTGGGGCGCATAATTATACCAAGGCACTTGTCTTGCCCTTCCACTCCTGAGCATTTTGCAGATGCCTAGCAGGTGCCTGCACAGGCACCATCTGGCTACCAAGGGAAGCATGCAGGGAGCTGCTTGGGGAAAGGACACCCTGGACTTCACACGAGCTCTAAACTCAACCCCAACAAGCCTGCTGGCTTTGCTGCAGGCGCTGGAAGAAGCCCAAGGTCGAAGCAGCTAGCAAACAGCACTTCACCACAGAAAGCACCCCAGGGCAGAGCTCTGATGCCCTCCCAAATCCCACTTGGCTCTTTTGCATCTAGGAGCGTTGGCCAAGGACTTAAGCTACATGGCCCGTGAATCAAAAATTGAAAAATCATGCTTGAGACCAATCATGATTGGAAAAATCATGCTGGAGACCAACAGGTCTCTGCAGTCCCTCTGCAGCTGTGAGACACTCGACTTGCGTTTGCATCCACATGCTGCCATGGTCCCCTGCTATTCACTGCACTTCTGCAGAAGGTATGGGGCCTGAGAGGTGCCACTGGTTGACGACTTCCGTGGGACACCGGCTGGCGTTACCCAATCCTGCGCTTGCATTTCCGCAATGGCATCTCCCACCCTCTGCGCCTGGCACCTGCTTCCCCCACACTGCCATCGTGCCACGTAGCCCCTCCAGGGGGGGCGGTGGGGCACCGCATACACACCTGGTGCCCAAAGCTCGGTGGGGTTATGAGGGCTCTACGTATTTATCCACCTTCTCAGCATCGCTCTAGCTGAGTTAGGGCAGCGGGGCAAATGGTGGGGGCCATCCCATTGCTGCAACACACTTTGCTTCCACCGCTTTGTGTTGCCCGTTCAAAGGGTTGTGCAGGGAAAGCAGTGAAGTGCTGGGCCCTGGGCTCGCTCCACTTTGTCCACACACGTCCTGGTCTGTGCCCAGAGCGGGGTAGAGCTCTGCAGGTGGGCGAGGGCCGCCCAGGAATCGTGGCTGCCCTCAGCTCCTGTCCAGGTTCCTGCCAGTGCAGCCACGGGGCCACCAGCCAGCCCGGGGCCAGGCACTGCTGGCTCACAGGGACCTGCTCTGTGGCAGCACCGCTTCCCAGCCCCAGCCCTGGGCGGCACCGCTGCAGGGCTCAGCCCAGCCCAGGCATGGGGCTTGGCAAGTGTCCCCACCCCATGACATGGAAGAGCAATGGATGGCTTTTGTTCCTTCCCACCTCGCTGGCAACCGTCCACATCTTGCCTCTGTCTGTACTGCTCCTTAGTGCAACTGGACAAGCGCTGCGCTGGGCAGGGAGGCAGTGTGGCAACCAGATGCCACCTGTTAGTGCACACAGCTCTGCAAGCAGACATATTCTGGAGGCTTCCTTGTGCTCCTGTAAAGGTGCCCACAGCAGTGTCTCCAGCACTGACCGCAAAGTTCTTCTAAAACCAGGTCATTTATTATGTTTCACAAGTGCAAGCTTAGAAAGACAACAGTGCAGTCTCTTTGAAACACTTGTTTTGCTGTCTGTAGTGGGAAGGTGAGAGTGTGTGGAGAGTGTAAGGAGGGACATGCTCGCAGTTAGGAGTGCAGCTGGTTTACAGATCCCTACCCATTACAGGGTTTTGGGACTAGAATTGACCAAAGTCATGGCTGCGTGCAATTTCCTAGCTAACAATCGTCCTCAGGAACAGCAGTTATCAATACCTCTTGCTATCAATGCCTGTCGATAGGCATGGACCTCAACAGGCACCGATGCCCCTCCATATCAAGAGGCATCGATGTCGATAGGCATTGATGCCTACAGAGAGCAAAAGCGGTGCAACAGTGAAAGCTAGAGGTGCCTGTTGAGATCGAGAAGTATCGATGCCAATCTATAGCTATTGTTCCCTCATGATACGGATGGAAGTCGATAGTCATTGAGGCATATTGATGTTGAGAACAGTCAATGTTGATCATTGTCATGCCTCCCCTTGCCTCTGGTTCTGCCAAGGAGCCATCGCAACCATCTCTGCCTGTCACCTCACACACGTTCCATTTGTTTTCGTAGCCTTTGCAAGTCATTGCCGTTAGAGACTTGCAGAAAGAGTCCTTCTTTCAGGACCTAATGCTAGTATGGAAGGGCACAAAAAGGGTCCGTGGCAGTTATCTCTTGGGATAACGTGCAGAGAGTACCTTCTTTGAGGGGCATTACTCTCCCTTGGTCTTGCTTTCTTACACCTGGTTCTCAAGCTCCCCTTTCGCAGTGAAACCAGCTCTTAGCTTCCAGGGAAAGCATGCGAGAAAGAAACGAAGGAGGGGACACTGCCTTATGTGCCACAGCAGCCTTTGGGGATTTGACCGCAGGTCCACTGGAAACCAAACCCCTACCTGCAGCTCACCTCTTGACCTGCACACGTGGGAAACTCAGGATAGCTAGTGAATCATAACACTCTTCAGAACCTCCCTGCAAAACCACCACTGCTGCATAGGAGGCTTTTTCGCTATTTCTCTTTTCGCTATTGCCTGAAGCCATAAAGCCTGCCAAAGGCCTTTTTAAGGATCCTGAGCTTGAGCTAGAGTTCTTGGGCCTGCGTTCATCCCTCTCTCCTCCCTATTGCCATTTCACTGTCTATGGGTAGAGTGCTTTCAAAGCATTACAGTGGCGACTCAGCAGCTGCTCAGCATGCGCACAGCGCTCCCCAGCACTTTTGTCTGGCAGGTTCCACCATCAGCTCCATTGCTCTATTTCTTGCTGACAGTTTTGCCCAGCTATAGGCATGCAGGACTCTCAACAGCTCACCAGGCACTCCACCATACTATCCCTACACATGCTTCGTTGCTAAGAGCAGCCATGTACTAAAGAAGGTCAGAAAAGAACAACTCACTGTTTTCTCTTCCTCAGCTGGGAAGTGACTATACAAGTCAGCACTACCCCAAACAGCACCCAACCCGAGACTGCGGCAGTGAAGACCAAATGCTGCTTTTGTCGGGCTCTATGAGCTGCAACCTCTGCACCTTTCTCACCACCAAGACCTGGAGGAAAGGAGACAATCCCATACATCCCTGGGTTCTGCAGGACTGATAATCTCAGTGTGTGGTTGGGATTCCCAGGCAATTTTACATTCCGTGTTGTTACTATCGCTGATTCTGGTCTCTTGGCACCAATGGACAAGAAAGCTCATTGACACTTCTCACGGGCAAGAGCCCACTGGCCAGTGAAAGCCTGAACCAGCGCTACCCCTACCTGTGCCCCTGGGCTTCAGGGAGGGCATGTGTGCTGGGCACCTTGGATTCCCCAGGAGGGCAATAAAACAGGAAAAAAGAGAAAATACTAAAAAAATCAAAAGGAAGAGAGACTACTTACCCCTGCGATCTCCCTGAGGCTCAGGGAAAGGCTCCAGCCCCTGAGAAGCTGCAGAAGCTTCAGTGACTTGAGGGACATCTGTAATTACACACGGAAGAGAAAAGGGTAAAATACCTGGGGCAATACATGTGTTAGGAAAGGAACTCTAGTGCACTGAAAGGGATGTTGTCATGCCCTGGGTAGGTCTAGATTCACACAGCAGCTGATGGGTCTGCCTGACCTTTGGCTAGGGACACAGCGGCTCTCACAGTAAACCCATAGTCACGCCTCACCTCTGGGACTCCCCAGAGACTAATTGCAAGCATCTCCACACCCCAGAGACAAAAGTCATCTTCAGAAAGCCGCTCCCAGCTTGCTTTAGAACACTTCCTGTACTCTAGCACCTTAACATTAACAAACACGGTGAAGAACACGCTTGTAGAAGAGACCCTCAACAAGCTATGCGGCTTGCCAGTGCCTGCAAGGTGGGACATGATGCATCACTGCGGCGAGGCTCTGATCGATCCCTTTCTCCTGCTCTAAAGCGGCATCCACCCGAGAAGCTGCATAGCCGTCATCTACGACCACATCTGTAGCCAAAGAGATGAGAAGAGCTCTCGTTACATAGCTCTGTAGGCTACTTCATATGTGAATGGTAGTGATTGAGCATGGCACGTAAAAATACACTAAGCCACTTGTCTCACCCTTCCACTCCTGAGCATTTTGCAAATCCTTAGTAGGTGCCTGCGCAGGCAAATCTAAGCGTGCGGGGAGCTGCTGGGGGAAAGGACTCTGAGCATCAGCCGAGGACTTACTCAGGTCTGTGCCATATGAAGAACATTTTCAAAGGGTAAAAGCTTATTCTGTCAAGTGAATAAAGCTTGACTACTTACCCCAGGGATCCTCCCGAGGCACGAGAACTGAATACCGCCAAAAAGTTCGGTAACCATCGCCTATAGGCAGAGCACAAACCCAACACTTTGGTGACAAGGTTTCCTTCTCCACACAGCAGTTGCACTGAAAGGAAGAGGGGGCCAGGCAATGACATGGGACATATTTGCAGGTCGAGAGTCTCAAAGGTGACAGGCATCACCTTTTGCCTGGCACCTGGCAGCTCTCAAATAAAGAAATGCTCACAACTTACCCCTGGCATCCCTGCGAGGCTCAGCAACTCTTGGACCACCTGAAGAGGAAGCATGATGTACAATTGCACATGAACTACATATTACAAAGGACGTTCTTATTCTTGCAGATAAGGAAAACGTGACTACGTACCCCTGGGAAGAACCTGAGCCTCAACAACGGGATCCAGGCGAGAACTGGGATAACCTTCAACCACAGCCTCATCTGTAACCAAACACACATGGGTTCACATAGCAGTTCTCAGTACATATTTCCACACTCCTCTTCTGATTCGAATGGTGGTGAACAACAGGGAACATAAAATTACACCATGCTTCCACTCATGCGCATCTGGCGAACACTTAGCAGGTGCCTGCAGTGCCACCATATGGGCATAAATCTAGGCAGGCATGGAGCTGCTGGGGGAAAGGGTGCCCTGGACTTCACACAAGCTGTAGGTTCAACCCCATTAAGTCCCCTGGCTTTGCAGCAGGCACTGGAAGCAGCACAGCATCAGAGCAGCTCGCCAACAGCACTCTGCGTGCCAAAGCTCCCAGTGCAGATCTCGGAAGCCTTCCCAAATTCCCCTCTGCTCTTTTGTGTGTCTAAGAATTGGCCCAGGACTTAGTCAGTCAGTCCAATGCCACATGAACAAAATACCAAAAAGCAAAGGCTCCTTCCATGAAGTGAATCAACCTTGACCACTTACCCCTGGCATCCCCCTGATGCTCAAAAAGCAGATTCAGCTGAGAAGCTGGAAGGCCCCTGCCTGCAGGAACACCTGTGAGCAAACACAGACAAGACAAGTTGTCATTACGTGCTGCAACATCCTTCTGCAGAAGTGACATGCCAGGAATGGGGGACGCACATGTAGTTTCAGGCTTTTCCACCTGAAATAGGGCCAGGGGCACTTGTTGGCTGGGACCTGGCGCCTCTCCAAAATCCTCCATTGCAGCGCAACCCAGCAGCCCCCAAGCACCCCCAGGACACACACACGGCCCCTCAGTGCTTTCGAAAGTGAAATGGAAGCGAATGGAAGGGGAGGGGGCCAGGATGGGACATATATGTAGGTCACGAGTCTCAAAGCTGTGGAGGGGCAGAGAGGACCTTTTGCCTGGCACCTGGCAGCTCTCAAAGGAAAGAAATGCTCACAACTTATCCCTGGGACTCCCCTGCGGCTGTAAAGTGCTTGGACCACCTGCAGAGGAAGTATGAAGTACAAGTTCACAGGAACACGGGAAATAGCACAAGGAAAGTTCTTGTTCTCTCAGGGAAGTAAAAATTGACTACGTACCCCTGGGAAGGCCTGGAGGCTCAGCAACAGCATCCAGCTGAGAAGCTGGATAAGCCCTCTGCAGGGGAACAGCTGTAATCCAAAACACATGATAAACACTTCCATTTGAGCTTGAGACACAGCTTTTCAAGTCAATGGCAGCACATGGAAGGGGAAAAAGGGACACACATAGAGCTCTAGATACCTAAAGCTGACAAGGTACCTGGCTGATATTTTGTCCGTGACATGGAAGCTCTCAAAGAAGCTAAATATTCGTGACTTACGTGCATGGCCATCTTGAGGTTCAAAATGGGGATCCAGCTGAGAAGCTGCATGCCCATCTATGTCGGCCACATCTGTAACCAAACACAGATTTGAATGGTAGTGAATGACGGCGAGGAACACAGAATTACACCCAAGGCCCTTGTCATGCTCTTCCACTCACGAGCATCTTGCAGACGCTCACCGGGTGCATGCACATGCACTGTATGGGTACCAGTCTAAGCAGGCACAGAGCTGCTGGGGGAAAGGATGCCCTGGAGTTCACGCAAGCTGTAAACTCAACCGCATTGCAGCAAGCACTGGAAGCAGCACAGTGTCAGAGCAGCTCGCCAACAGCACTCTGCGCGCCAAAGCTCCCAGTGCAGATCTCGGAAGCCTTCCCAAATTCCCCTCTGCTCTTTTGTGTGTCTAAGAATTGGCCCAGGACTTAGTCAGTCAGTCCAATGCCACATGAACAAAATACCAAAAAGCAAAGGCTCCTTCCATGAAGTGAATCAACCTTGACCACTTACCCCTGGCATCCCCCTGATGCTCAAAAAGCAGATTCAGCTGAGAAGCTGGAAGACCACTGCCTACAGGAACACAGACAAGCTGACATTACAGGCTGCAACATCCTTCTGCAGAAGTCAAGCGCAGTGAAGAGAAGGGAACACGACAGCACTTGGGTGCACGTGCAGGTGGAGAGACCCCAGCTGCAGAGGGACTGGGGAGACCTCCTGGCTGCCCCCTGGCACCTTTCAAAATCCCCTGTCAAGGCGTGATCCCAGAGCCCCCAAGCACCCCCAGGACAAACACACAGGCCCTCGGCACCTTCTTGCAGGGAGCTCTCTAACGGACAGCACTCTACAAATGGGGAACCCTTAGCACCGGAGGACACGAAGGATCATTTACACTGCGCGGGCAAAAGAGCTCCCCGGCCAGCGCCAGGGCAACACAGCGCCAGGAAAGGCATGCTTCTGGTCTTGCCAGGGAAGGGAAGGTCCCCCGAGGACTCACCTCCAGCCTGTCCGCGAGGCTCAGCACCTGGGAGCTCTCAAAGGAAAGAAATGCTCACAACTTACCCCTGGGACTCGCCCACGGCTGTAAAGCGCTTGGACAACCTGCAGAGGAAGTATGAAGCACAAGTTCACGGGAACAAAATAGCACAAGGAAAGTTCTTGTTCTTTCAGGAAAGTAAAAACTGACTACATACCCCCGGGAAGACTCAGAGGCTCAGCAACGGGATGCAGCTGAGAAGCTGGATATCTACCAACTTCAGCCACATCTATAGCCAAACACAGATGGGAACAGTTCTCATTATCTAATTCTATAGTCTTCTTCTGATTTGAAGGGTGGTAAATGATAGGGAACATATAATTACACCACAGCACCTGTCTCTCCCTTCCACTCATGCACATCACACGCATCTTGAGCTGCTGGGGGAAAGGACGCCCCGGAGCTCACACAAGCTGTAAACTCAACCCCATCATGCGAGCCCAGTTGGCAGCAGGCACTGGAAGCAGCACAGGCTCAGGGGGATCATTCACACTGCATGGGCACAAGAGCTCCCGGCCAGCGCCAGGGCAACGCAGCACCAGGAAAGGCATGCTTCTGGTCTTGCCAGGGAAGGGAAGGTCCCCCAAGGACTCACCTCCAGCGAGGCTCAGTGCCGGCGTCCAGCCAAGCACCGGCATCGCCATCACCAGCAGCCACCGCTGGAACCCCCCGCGGGGACAACAGGTCCTGTCACCCAGTGCCAGGCGCTGCTCCAGGCACAGCTCTCGCCCCCGACGCCCCCCAGCGCACCCCCCCCCCCTCCCCGCGGCCCCACAAGCCTCGCCGAGCCGCTCCCGGCCCCCGCCACCGCCTCCCGCGGCCCCGCAGCCCGGCAGGCGCCTCCCGCCGCCCCGGCTGCTCGCCGGCCTGCCCCGCGGCCCCCAGGCTGCCGCGCCGCGCCGCGCCGCGCGGGGGCGGCGCTGCCTCCGTCGCCGCCCGCCCAAGCACAGAATTGCTTCTGGAGCAGTCTCAGTGCTCGCCTACAGTGGCACAGTCGCTTTGGCAGCTGTCCAGAGAGAGGACTTCCTCTCCCCGGACAGCTGCCTATTTCCAGAATGTTGACTATCTGCATAGCGAGGAATTAGGCTGTTGATGGTTATCTTGACACTACCCTTCTGCAACAGACATACCTTCTTGTGCAGCTGAGGTGGTTGGCACAACTTGCCCCGGGTCTCTGTGGTGGAGCAAGGAAATGCGCCAGGACCTACGGAGTCATGAATGCCCCAGTCCCATCACACCCATCCTCCAACTAGGTCTCTGCAGCAACTGACTTAGGGCTTTCTCAGAACAGCCTCTCAAACTCTGTCTGAAACCATTTCAGTTCAACAGTCCTGTGTTATGTATCCCTACTGCTTGTCTGTGGGAAGTATGGTGCTGGAGTGAGACTCACCTGCTGGGTTACCCTCAGATTGCTCTCTTCCTATGAAGAATGTGCAAACAAGTCCTGCAACTTGCCCTTGTAAAGGCTTTGTAAAGCTCATTAACACACCTTGAATAGTCTCATGTGCTGCACAGGTGCTGAGTGGACTGAGAGCTGCAGTAGCAGAGGCTTTGTGGACTGAGAGCTGCAATAGCAGAGGCTTCGTGTTTGGCTCGCTCTGGCGATGCTTGGCTTGTGTGAACATGGTGGTTTAGCCAGGGGCCTCTGTGGGCCCAGCGAGTCTCTTGCATCATATGATGCTGCCGCTCTTCCTCCTTTGGTCTCTCTGTAGGGCTAAGGGGTGTAAGTGCATCCCAAGAGGAAGAGGCGAGCAGGAGGAGGAAAGCACGTCAAGAACCCATGCTCTGCATGTGCACACAGCTGCCAAAACTTGCTCACTTCTGCCAGGTGCCCCTCAGAATTTTTTTTTTCCTTCTAAATGGCTGATGAGTAGGTGTAACTTCTGGGGCTTCATGTTTTGCTGCTCTGTTCAGTAGTCTGTAGGCACTAGTCCTCAACAGGCAATAAGTTTAGTGACCGTGTCTAGCTAGGTGTGTCTGGGTGGAGGATGGATGAGCTACACATCCCGTCTCTGGAAAGCTGCTCGTTCACAGTAGAGGAGAACTACTGCGAGACTGCTACGGACAGCTGTTTAGTCTTCCCATGGGAGACCAAGCGCTTGTTCCCCTGCCAGAGGGGACAGTCTCTTCATTCAAGTGTCCGTCTTCTCCCCACAGGGAAAGCAATAGGCACGTTTTGGTGTAATCTGGTGAGAAAAAGCACATTCCCACTGCATTCCATTTGTTTTCCTAGCCTTTGCAAGTCATTGCTGTTAAGGACATGCAGAGAGACTCCTTTTTTTTCAGGACCTCCTGCTTATTTCGGAGGACCCAGAAAGGGGCGATGGGGGAGCTGCTGGGGTGTCGTGCACAGAGTGCCTTCTTTGAGGGGCCTTCTTCTCCCATTGTCCTGTACCTCTCATTCCAAAGTTCCCATTCCCCAGTGCAATCAGCTCCTAGCATGCCAGAAAGAAAGAGAGGAGGCTCACAGCCGTATGTGCCACAGCAGCCTTTTGGGAGTTGAGCCCAGGTCCACCGGAAAGCAAAACCCTCCCCAGAGCTCACCTCTGGACCTTCATGCGGGAGAAATTGGGGGTGCCTTGTGAATCATAACCTTCTTCAGAACCTCCCTGCACAATGCCCCCAACAGAGCAGGCCTTTTACCTTCTCTGGGAGCTGTTGCCTGCAGTAATAAATCCTGCCAGCGACATTTTGAATGATACTAATACTGCGCTTGACCTGGAGCTCTTGGGGCTGCTTTCAGCCCTTTCTCATCCCTCTTTGCATTGCACCTTGTCTGGGCACAGTGATCTCAGAGCATTAGAGTGGCAACTCAGCACCTGCTCAGCATGCGCACAGCACTTTGCAGCACTTCTGTCAGGCCATTTGCACCATCAGATCTGCTTCTCCGCTTCTTGCCTGTAAATTAATGGCCAGTCCCTCCCTGGGCAGCCTCTGTCATGTCTCTCTCTCTGGCATCAGGGGTGTTTCTCAACCAGCCACTGAGGAGGTGGGATTTTCCCCCGCCTCTCCAGGAGCCTGTGGCAGAATTAGGCTTTGGCTTCTGTGTTTCTGGAGGCCTCCTGCTGCTCTCGGGAGTGGTGTGTTCCTAGGCCTTGCTTGGCTGAGCCTCGTGAGAGGAAAATGAAACTGCCGCTTGAATGCCTGTCCCTTAGTGCAGCGCACAGAGCAAATCCTGCAGCACTTGATGAACATGCAGGGAAGAGGGAGGAGCTGGTTCTTCCGATCCCAGAGGCAAAGGGTTGCTGGGCCCCCTAAGAAACATGCGCAAATCTCACTGCTTGCCTTTCCTCGCCTATGCCCTTCCCTCACCAGGTTTCTCAGGGCTCTGTGAGCTTCCCCAGGGACACTGCAGGTGCTGGGGCTGCACCTTCCTGCCATGGCCTTCCTATTGGATCCTACAAGGGCCTTTACTCCTCGCCCTCTCCTGCAAGCTGGCAATAGGGGTGACATGTTTTCAGAGGTGGCAACTGTTTGCCTGTGATCCTCTGGAAAGGTAAGAGTCTACCTGGGCCCCGTTCAGAGAGAGCACATAGGATCCTGGGCTTTCCTCCAAATACAGCTGTATTCTCTTTTCTGCCTTACCGCTCGTATTCATGGTTTGAGTGTTTGGGAGCAGAGCAATGCCATTTCTGTGCGTCTTTGTGCCATTTTTAAGGCCAGTACTGTTCTTCCTATCACAGTCCTTTTTGCTCTCTTGCCCAACTAGCCCCCTCTCCCTTTTCTCTACTTGAAGACATTCAGCTTCTGCGCACAGAGGACCATTGCGCGAACCCCCAGCAGCCTCTGGTCTCACTTTAGCACTCCTCTAACTCATTGCTCAGAGCTGCACAGCCATCCTTCACAGCACCTCCTTCCCCTCTCAGTCCCCAAATCCACCAGGATTCAGTGCAGCACTCCCAGTGAGTTCACGGATAACCATTTGCGTGCCATGTCTCATCCACGCTCCCCCATTCGGATGAATGAAACCTTAATGACAGCCCAAGCTGGGAAACTACATTGATGATGGCACCGAGGGCAGCCCCTGAGGGAGGGCAACTCCCTGACAGCTCCTCTCCCTCATCCAACCCTGCCGTAAGCGCTGCGCATTACACCCAGACACAGAGGACCAAAACAGCCAAGGACTCGCACCATTCTAGCCCACCATTTTTATTATTCTATTCGGAATATGCATCTGAAGTACAATATCCCTGTTGGTAATGAAAGCACACGCACTTGGAATGATCGGCTTGGGGTAAATCCCGGGGAATGCAGATATCTGAGGAAGAGTCATAATCACCATCTGAGGTGTTCTGGCATGTAGGCTGAAATGAACTTTCTGAATTTGTGGCATTAAATAACTGGGAAAGCTCTGTTGCAAAGTTCACCGGAAGGCGACTGGAGCTGTTGTTCAGATTTTCATTTTCTAGGGTGAGCTCATCCTTTTCTCTGTCACTCCCTGGTTTTGCTCTGCCTTCTTCTGTGCTTGACTCCCCTCTGTTGGAGGCAGCGGCAGGGTTAGCTGGTACCGCTTCTCTGCAACAACGAGAATGGCTTTCAGGAAAGAGCACTCACTGCTAGGAAGGAAGAGTCTGCTTAGGAAAGCTAACAGCAGACGTCTCAACAGAGTCCTCTCAACAGCTCACCAGGCACTCCACAACACTATCCCTACACATGCTTTGTTGCTAAGAGCAGCCATGTACTAAAGAAGGTCAGAAAAGAACAACTCACTGTTTTCTCTTCCTCAGCTGGGAAGTGACTATACAAGTCAGCACTACCCCAAACAGCACCCAACCCGAGACTGCGGCAGTGAAGACCAAATGCTGCTTTTGTCGGGCTCTATGAGCTGCATCCTCTGCACCTTTCTCATCACCAAGACCTGGAGGAAAGGAGACAATCCCATACATCCCTGGGTTCTGCAGGACTGATAATCTCAGTGTGTGGTTGGGATTCCCAGGCAATTTTACATCCCGTGTTGTTACTGTCACTAATTCTGGCCTCTTGGCACCGGTGGACAAGAAAGTTCATCGACACTTCTCATGGGCAAGAGCCCACTGGCCGGTGAAAGTCTGAACCAGCGCTACCCCAAACTGTGCTGGCGGCGCTCCCCAGGCCAGCAGGCAGAGCGGGCTCCTCTGTGTCTGCCTGTGGCCAAGGAGACACCTGAACCTGGCTCTCTCCCTTTGCCCTTTCTCCCACACAGGCACCACCTCCCCTTCCTCTGCCCTCTGCTCTTCCAAACACAACTCGCATGCTCCACGTTTCCAGGACTTATCTCTCACTTAGGCATCCCCGCAAGACTGCTCAGTACCTCGGTGCACTGGAAAAAAGGAGTATTTCCTGCTGTGGGGGGCTTCTCCTGGCTCTGACACATGTGGAAGCACTGTCAAGAATCAGAGGAAAGTGAAACCTCAGCATTGCTCAGGCACACAGCATGCAGAAGGACGGAGAAGCTCTCTTCCAAAATCCTGCCCAACACGTAAATCAGGGCATCACTTTGGGCCTCCTTTCACAGCAGGGATCCCACTCGGTGCACCTTTTGTGCTTAGGGCCTCGAGGGACTCCCTGCAAGGTCTGAGATGCGGACACGGCAGGAGATTGAGTGGATTAGGAGTCGTGTTTGCTAACATGTGCTCAGTGGGGTTAAAACCGCCTCAGTCCCCACGTGGCAAAGCTCCAAAATCCCTGGGAGCTGCGTGGTGTGGGAAGGGAGGCTACCTCACAGGATCCACAAAGGTTTATATGCACATCTCTGACACACTCATTACAATAACTTCCACACACCAGAGACAAAAGTCATCTTCAGAAAGCCACTCTCGTCTTGTTGTAAAACACTTCCGATGCCCTAGTACTTTAAAATTTGCCCACTGGCACGATGTGCAGTAGTGGGCACCAAGAGAAGATCAAAAACCACTTTGCCACACCAAGCACCCTGGGACACATCGCTGAAGCCCTCCCAAATCCCTCTTGGCTCTTTTGCATCTAGCAGCGTGATGAACCCATCCTCTGCACGTGCACACAGCTGCCAATACTTGCTTGTGCCAGGTGTGCCTTAGAATTTTTTTTTCTTTTAAATAGCTGATGAGTAGGTGTAACTTCTGGGGCTTCATGTTTTGCTGTTCTGTTTTGCTGCTCTGTAGGCACTAGTCCTCAACAGGCAGTAAGTTTAGTGACCATGTCTAGCTAGGTGTGTCTGGGTGGAGGATGGATGAGCTACACATCCCATCTCTGGAAAGCTGCTGGTTCACAGGACAGAAGAACTACTGCGAGGCTACTACGGACAGCTGTTTAGTCTCCCCAGGTGAGACCAAGTGCTTGCTCCCCTGCCAGAGGGGCACAGTCTCTTCCTTCGAGTGTCCGTCTTCTCCCCAGAGGGGAAGCAATAGGCAGGTTTTGGTGCAATCTGGAGAGAAAAAAACCACACTCTGACTGCACTCCATTTGTTTTCCTAGCCTTTGCAAGTCATTGCTGTTAAAGACGTGCAGAAAGAGCCCTGTTTTTCAGGACCTCCTGCTTATTTCAAAGGGCCCAGAAAGGGGCAATGGGGGAGCTGTTGGGGCATCGTGCACGGAGTGCCTTCTTTGAGGGGCCTTCTTGTCCCCTTGTCCTGTACCTCTCATTCCAAAGTTCCCACTCCCCAGTGAAACCAGGTGTTAGCTTGCAGGGAAAGCATGCCAGAAAGAAACAGAGGAGGGGGCACAGCCGTATGTGCCGCAGCAGCCTTTTGGGAGTTGAGCCCAGGTCCACCGGACAGCAAAACCCTCCCCAGAGCTCACCTCTGGACCTTCATGCAGGAGAAATTGGGGATGCCTTTGTTATGGAAAATAGGCTCGCCAGCCACCATAACAGGGTCCGACCCTAGGTTCCCGCAGAAAAGTTCAGAGCCAAATCAAAGCAAATTAAATAAATAAATTTTAATGACACGCGTGCAGGAATTACAGCTTGAGCTGGGTGCCTCCAAAGAGCGACCCCAAACAAAGAAATCCCTGGGCAATTATAACTTTTTCAAATTAAGTTTCCCACCCCTCACGCGGTAGTTCAGACCAATAGTCATTTTAGGTCTAGGGTCTCCTGCTCCTTATTGGGTCTCATCATTGCTCCTAGGTAGGCTATTTTTCCTCCTTATCTTTACCGTTGTGGTTTCTGCTGACGACTGTACCTTTGTTTCTTGTTGGGTCCTACCATTGTCTCTCAAGGTCCTGAGGAGGAGGAGGTGATTCCAAACCATAACAATTAACACTGCCCCAGCAGTGAGGGGAGGCTTTGCCCCTCAAGGTCCTGATGCCCTGCACCGGTCTTATTTCAAAGTCTTGACACCCTCCCTTTCAGAGCGTGAGACGCAGGAATGCAGACTGCTTGTAGCTTCCTTATCTTCCCAGCTTGAACCAGCTCTCAGGCCCTTTTCTTACTGAACTAGGTAAAAGTTCCTCACGTTATCCAAGTGCGGCCTAAGGCCTCAGCAAATGTGGCTACTCATGCTAAGCAAGGTTTATATAAGTTGTGCTAAGCAGCTACCTCTAGACAGCTTCAATTTGATAATTTCCTTAACAGTCCTCCCTTTGTTTATTAAGCATCCCTGCTAATATTTTAAACAGCGTTCTCAAAGTCTTTCGAGGCATACCATCACTTTCCATAATCTTACGTATAATATGATCATAAGTAATAGGCATAACACAGTTATGTTAAGTTAAACTTAACACAACTACTACTGGGTGCAACACGTGATTATAAATCCCTGTTGCAGTTGGTGACCATCCTAGAAGAGTTTCCCACCCATGAGGTGCTCCGTCTTGCCTCACCCTTTCCAAGACATTGTGTATCTCTTCCGTATGATGATGAACGGTGATTAGAGTTTTCTGCCCATTGTTTTGGATGCCTTCTAGCAGTTGACGCAGCTCATCACGTTGCAGTAGTTTCTTCACAAATGTAAGATTCATTCCGATGGGGGTAGGCAGTCAATCTCGACTCAGTGTATTAGATTGTAACAATTGATAAGACGTAACAGGAGCTGAATAAATAAAGTCGCATCCCATAATTTTGGGTAAAGTTACAAATACAAATATTTGAGTGATTACTTGTATTTACAACAATGTTCTCTATGAATATAAGACTACAAAGGGTTCTCATACATACACAGCCTTTCCCAATATGCACAACTACAGTTCAACTTTAACAGCAAAATAAGAACATAGTATGACAGTATATGGCCTGTCCCATTTAGGTTCTAACTTGGATTTTCATAAAAATGCTTTAACTAAAACTTCATCCCCAGGCTGTATACCAGGCACTTGTATTTCAGGTGGTGGGGATTGATATCATTGAGCATATATATATATATATATATATATATATATACACACATATATATATGTTTTTAAGATTTTCAAATCCTTTTTTGCATACTTAGAACATACTGGGTTAGTCGTTCATCTCCGTCTAATAGGCTTCTCTTAGCTGGAATAATAAGTCCCTCGTACAGCTAAATGTCTCCCAAAGAGAATTTCGGCTGGTGGTAGTCCTACGGGTTGGCGTGGGGCATTTCGAACATGCCATAGAGCTAAGTTTAATGCTTCTGGCCATTTTAGGCTAGCATGTGTGCATATTCTTGCTACTTTTTCTTTTAGTGTTCTATTCATTCTTTCTACTTGTCCTGAAGATTGTGGGTGATAAGGGGTATGTAGGTTTCTTTTTATTCCTAATGACTTACATAACTGAGTGATTATGCTTGCCGTAAAATGAGCGCCCATGTCTGAATCAACGGCTTCTGGAACCCCATACCTGTATATGATTTCTTTCAGTGAGGCTTTTACTCATTCCCCTGCGTCGGCCTTTCTTGTTGGGAAAGCTTCTGCCTAGCCTGATAACTGATCTACTATCACTACAAAGTGTTTGTACCATCCATGGATGGCATAGCCGTGTAATCTATTGGTAGCCTTTGAAAAGGGAAGCAGGCCCACGGTCGTCCCCCCAACTCTGAGCTTGGTTTGCTGCTTGAGAACTTCTGGCAGGTTGGGCAGCTACTGCTGCTTCTTTTTGCAGCCGCGTAAATTCCTGCACTGGCCCTTACTGTCTGTACTTGCTTAGCTACTGCCTCTGCTCCCCCATGAGCTTTCTTGTGAAACCACCTAGCTATAGGAATTACTTTTCCTTTTTTTTGGTAGAATTGGTTTTCCTCCAATTGTCCATATTCCATCATCATTCTGCTTTGCTTCCCACTATTCCTATTGTTTCTTCTCTTCCACTGAGCAGGGCTTTTCACACATGGTTCTGGGGTCTATTAAATTTGGCCATTCACTTTGGTTCATCATTGGAACTGCCACCATACATCCTCTCAGAGGCTGTCGGGCTGCAGCCTTCGCAGCGGTGTGAGCTAAAGCATTTCCTTTACTAATTTCTGTAGCGTCTTTAGTATGGACTGGGCAGTGTATTACAGCAATTTCTTTGGGCATTTGGATTGCTTCCAGCAAACTATGTATTTCTTCTGCACTGGCTATTTTCTTTCCCGATCATGTAAAAAAAAAAAAAATATCCTTGTTTTTTCCATAACATCCCAGTTGCCTCACATACCCCAAAGGCATATCGAGAGGCGCTGTAGATGTTGACTCACTTTCCTTTTCCTTTGAGCGCTGCATGTGTCAAGGCTACTAGTTCTGTGTCTTGCACACTCATTCATGTGGGAAGCGGTTCGGCCTCTATTACTCATTTTTGGCTGACTACAGCATACCCAGTTTGATGTTGTCCATGCAGGTAGCAGGATGAGCTGTCTACAAATACAAGTAGATCTGGTTTTTGCAAAGGAACATCAGTTAAATCTGTTCTCGGCTTCCTGGAAGTGTGCATTACCTGCTCACATTGGTGATGTTTTTCTCCATCATCAGGCAGAGGTATTAGAGTTGCTGGTTTCAGGATATTGCATCTTTTTAGGACTACACTATCTGCCATGAGGAGGATCAGTTCGTATCTGTGTGCCCGTTGTGGCCATAATGCCTGGGTCGCATATTGTTTAATAGTATCTCCACTTTGTGCGGCACATAAACTGTGACAGGGTGCCCCAGAACGAGAGGGTGGCTTCTCTCTCCCTATTGCCGCTGCCGCTGTCACCGATTTGACGCAGGATGGCACTCCTGCTGCAACCAAATCTAGCTGAGCAGAATATGCTACTGGTCTCTGGTGGGGTCCTAATTTTTGCCTCATTACTCTGCTGGTGATCCCCTTACATTCATGCACCTACAAATTGAAGGGCTTTGTGTATTCTGGGAGCCTGAGAGCAGGCGTGGATGCCAAAGCTCCTTTCATACTTCTAAAAGCTTGCTCTCCTTCGGGGCCCCACACAATGGGTTCTGCTTCTTCATTTCTAGTGGCCTCTGTCAGGGGTTTTGTTAATTCTCCCAACCCAGGAATCCATGGTCTGCAACATCCCACAAGAAAGCAGCAGTTAGGTCAATTACAGGGAAACATTTTGCCCAACGTGGCATTTGTAAAAGCACTGTGGAAGGATCAGGCACTACTGGGGGAGGGGTCACCACACGTTGACTGATTGCTCGCAAATCTTGTACAAACTGGTATTCTGGATCGCCATCAGAATCCTGCCTATGCTTTTTAAGTGGCACAATCGGAGTGTTGTATGGGGATTCACAGACTCTAAGGAGACCCAGTTTTACATAGTGATCAGTTTGCTTTCAGATACTCTTCTCAGCTTCTTTTGGGGTAGGGTATTGTTTAACCATAGGAGGGAATCCCCCCTTTGCTGTTATCGAGACTCAACTAGCTGATTTCAACAGTCCACCATCCATTCCTCAAGAGCTCCGTAACTTTCCAGGAACTCATTCTAAACCTATGGGAATTTGCAGATTAGTTGACTCTGGCTCTGGTGTCTCAGCCACAACGCATGAGCCCGTTAGTATTAATTTTATCCCTCCCGGCTGTAAGCAGATCTGAGTATCCAAGGCTTGCAGGACATCTCTCCCTAAAAGGCAAGAGGGTGAATCTGTGGAAATCATGAAATGTCCCCACACTCCTTTACCTCCAACAGTGAGCAATAAGGGCTTAGTTAACGCTCATTTGCCTTTTCCCATCACTCCTTGTACTATTATTTCATCTGACGATTTGCACCCTTTAGGCTCAAAACTCAAAAGGGAAAGGGTAGCTCCAGTATCCACTAGATAGGGCACTTCTAGACCTTCTATACTTGCCACTATCTGCCCCCGACATCCAAATCTATATCCCAGGAATTTACCCCAATTTCCACAGTATTCACTGTTCACTCCTGATGATCAAAGGCTCCCTGCGGCGGCCATCCTTCTGCCGGGTTACCCTCCTTAGTCACGAACGGACAATCCTTCTGACATACTTGGATCAACCCTTTTTTCCTTTGATTCTTACTACCATCAGTCTTACTCCAGTTTTGCAAAATTTCTGCCAAGGGTGACCCCTTCTCTAGGCCAAAATTATTTCCCACATTGAGTTCCTGAAAAGTGCATCCTATGGTGATCAGGTATGCCTTTTTTTTTCTTTCTTTCCTCTTTCCCCCGCAATACCAGCCTGCAGCTGCTGTGATCACACACTCTCTCTCTCTGGGAACCGCACTCACACCACCCGAGGCTTTGACTGCTAGGACTGCTGTCCCGTCGCAGCGGGCAGCTTTAGCAGCTGACGGGTGCCCCCTTCGGTTCCCAGGTTATACGCACTCACACACTCACAGGACTGTTCACACTCACACCAGTTACAGTGACTCCAGATTTCTGTTTCTAGAGTCTGGCGGTGCACCTTACGCTGATCCGGCTGCGCACTCCCCGTTCCGGCCGGATTGAGACGGGACTCGAATCCACTCAAGGAAGCGGCAGTTAGGTCAATTACAGTGAAACATTCTGCCCAATGTGGTTCATCACGTTATCTGCGTTATCGGCCTAAGACCTCAGCAAATTCAGCTACTCATGCTAAGCAAGGTTTATGTAAGTTGTGTTAAGTGGTTTACTCTAGACACTTTCAGTTCAATATTCTTTAACTACAGCACAAAGGGGAGTGTTTCGCCTGCACCAGCGTTTGCCAAAGAGCAGAAATTCCTTAACATTGGTGACCAAGAAGCGTTTGCATTCCTTCTTCAGGTTACTGATAGGAAAAGAGCAAGCTTGACTTTACTGCCTGCCATTACTCCTTTAAAGCACTACAATCCCGAGTGTTCATACGGTTTGGGAACAGGCAATAAAGCTATCCTAGAAAGAGAACGCTACCTCGAGGGAGTTGACAAAGCCCTTCCAGCTGCTCCACCACAGCCCACGAATCCCAAACCTACTAGAAGACAGGAAAAATGGAGGAAGCTCCCTGCCCTTCCTTTCTCTTTCCTGCCCATCCCAAAGGTGCTGTTGCCCTGATCACCAGGGCCACCAACACTCACCCCTCTCTCAGAGAGACATCTACAGGCCAATACCTTCTTGCCAAGACTACAAGCCTTCAGTTGACTAAACCACGACTGTCCAAGCTCTTCAAAGGACACAGCACTGCACTAGCGTTTGACACCCCCATGCTCGGAGCCCAAACAACTAAGGAAGAAGTCAAAGACTTGCTTACACCACTCGAGGGAAAGGCAAGCAAAGAGCTGGGGTATTAGCCAATCCCATCAGGAACAGATGAGCAAGGGACGGAGAAGAGAAGCTCTCAAACCAGGATAGCAGTTCCTGCTGGGGGAATTCTCTGAAGAGGCACATGGGCGAAAACACCCACAATGCAGCCTCTAGTAGCTGCGCTCCTGTAACACCAAAGCTCTGCAAAACTCATGCAAGCAAAACTCATACAAGCAACAGTACATATGGACACTGGCATTTGCGCCTTACCTCTCTACTCCCACCAGCCAAAAAGGTCCTCACTCTAAACACCTACATACATCTTGCTAAACATTACCATGCCACAAAGAAGTGCATCCCTCCGGAGCTACAGTTGTCCGAAAAGCAGATTCATTGCCCGGTGTGCAATAAGCCAATAACTACACACTCGGGAGAGACATTCGCTTATCTAGTTCAGAGCTGCGCAAGCCTGGGTGCTCGGTGGTTTCCCACAAATGAAGCACACCCCTCCAACTTTTCAAGTAGCATTGATACAAACACAGTGCAAGGTTCGCCTTTTACACTAATTGGGTAGTAATTTACAGACAATTATAATATTCCTTACACACCATGTTACTACTACACATGCCCAGGGAAGGGGTCTTCACCCAGGCGCGGGGCTTTTTTACCTGTGGGCATGATTTTCGGTATTATATGGAGGACAGTTCAGTTAGGGATACATGCACCTCCAATTCTTTTGCCAAACTGGCAACACATAGCTAGAAACTACCTAGTTTAAACATTCTTGCCGAGCTTCCCAGGGTTGTCTCGTAACAGTTTCCCACAAATGGAGCACACCCCCCTGCCTTTTCAAGTAGCATTTATACAAACACA
Organism: Dromaius novaehollandiae; assembly: GCF_036370855.1. Taxonomy (NCBI): domain Eukaryota; kingdom Metazoa; phylum Chordata; class Aves; order Casuariiformes; family Dromaiidae; genus Dromaius; species Dromaius novaehollandiae. Next base: position 154,601,459 of record NC_088098.1, read on the forward strand.
TTGCAAGGTTTGCAACTTTCCCTTTTACACTGACTGGGTAGTAATTTACAGACAATTATAATACTGCTTACACACCATTTTACCACTACGCATGCTCCGGGGAGGGGTCTTTGCCCAGGCACGGGGCTTTTTGACCTGTGGGTGTGATTTTTTGTGTTACATGGAGGACAGTTCAGTTAGGGACACATGCACCTCCAATTCTTTTGCCAAACTGGCAACACATAGCTAGAAATAAAACATTTTGATGTAATGTTTCTTTAGGGCTTTAGCAGCTCTAGGATGTCCTGGGTTGAAGAATGCTTCTTCTCCGAAAACAGAGAGCGAGCTTCTCCTGATCTGCCTCCTTTCAACAGCAGGAACAGTCTTCCTGAGCTCCCAGGGTCGTCTTGTAAGAGGAGCACTCGGGGCAAGGCCCAGGCCCAGGCCCAGGAGAGCTCTGCTTGCTTCGGGCGCTGCACAAGGCCCAAGGAGGCCTGAAATGTTGGTCCCAAAGCAAAGGGGACAGAGGGAGTGGTGCCAGCAAGGAAGTGGGAGGCGGAATCCCAGCTGGGCGGGGGAGGAGAGCTGGGGCACAGGCTTGGCACTGGAGCCCCCCCGCCTGTCAGCAGCTGCCCCTGGGCCAGCTCCAGAAGGGCAGAGCTGGCGCTGCCGCTGGGGCTGGGGCTGCGGCTGGGGCTGGGGCTGGGGCTGGAGCAGAGCGGCGGCAGCGGGGGCGGGAAGGAGAGCAGCGAGCGAGGCCGGATCCGGCAGGCGCTGGCGCGCAGCTGCCGAGCAGCGAGGCGAGCGCAGGGCCGCGAGCGTGTGGGCAGAGAGCCGGGCTGCCCCCGAGGGGCTCCTCGAGGGCGGCGGCAGCACCCCCGGCCGCCAGCATGCCCGGGCTGCCCGCACAGGGCGGCGCCGGCGCGCGGAGGGAGCGCGGGCCGCGGCGGGGGTGCGCGGCCCCCTGCGCCCCCGCGGAGGCGCGCGGAGGGCGCCCCTGAGCTCACAGAGGGGCCGCGCGCTGCGCTGCGCTGCGCAGTGTTGCGTTGTGCTGCGTTGTGCTGCGGGGCAGTGCGGTGTTTTGCGCTGCGCTGCGTTGGGCTGCGGGGCGGTGCAGTGCGTTGTGCCGCGCCGCGTTCCGCAGACGCCGCTCCGCGCGCGTTGCTCGAGGGCGCCGGCGGCGGGCGGCTGCTGGCGGCGGGCAGCATGGTGCGAGCGCGGGGGGCGTCCGGCCCCGGGTGCCGCCTGCTGCTGCTGCTCGGCCTCCTGGCGGCCCTGCGTGCCCGGGACAGCCGGGCTGCTCCGCGGGCAGCGCCGGGCCCAGGTAGGGCGGGCGGGCGGGCGGGCGGCGACGGAGGCAGCCTGGGGGCCGCGGGGCCGGCTGGCGAGCGGCCGGGGCGGCGGGAGGCGGCGGCCGGGGCCAGGAGCCGGGAGCCGGGAGCGGCTCGGCGAGGCTTGTGGGGCCGCGGGGAGGGGGGTGCGCTGGGGGGCGCCGGGGTCTGGGGGCGAGAGCTGTGCCTGGAGCAGCGCCTGGCGCTGGGTGACGGGAGCTGTTGTCCCCGCGGGTGGTTGCAGCGGTGGCTGCTGGTGATGCTGGTGCTTGGCCGGATGCAGGACCGAAGGCTTGGGAAGATGCTGGAGGTGAGTCCTCGGGGGACCTGACCTTCCCTTCCCTTCCCTGGCAAGACCAGAAGCATGCCTTTCCTGCCGCCGCTTTGGCCTTTCGGTGGCCGGGGAGCTCTTGTGCCCGCGCAGGGTAAACGATCTTTCGTGTCATCTGGTGCTGAGAGTTGCCCCTTTGCAGAGTGCTGTCCGTTAGAGAGCTCCCTGCAAGAAGGTGCTGAGGGCCTGTGTGTTTGTCCTGGGGGTGCTTGGGGCCTGTGGTATAGCGCCTGGATGCAGGATTGGGAGAGCTGCCAGATCCCAGCCAACAGGTCCCCCCCGGCTCCTCTGCACTTGTGAGGCTCTCGACCCACATGTGTGACCTGGGGAAGGCTTCCGAGATCTGCACTGGGAGCTTTGGCGCGCAAAGCACTTGCCGAGTCCCCCGAGCCTGTGCTGCTTCCAGTGCCTGCTGCAAAGCCAGGGGACATGATGGGGTTGAGCCTACAGCTTGTGTGAAGTCCAGGGCACCCTTTCCCCCAGCAGCTCCATGCCCGCTGAGATTTATGCCCCTATGGTGGCACTGCAGGCACCTGCTAAGTGCTCGCCAGATGCACCTGAGTGGAAGTGTGGTGTAATTTTATGCTCCCTGTCGTTCACCACCATTCGAATCAGAAGAAGAGTGTGGAAATATGTACTGAGAACTGCTATGTGAACCCATGTGTGTTTGGTTACAGATGAGGCTGTGGTTGAAGGTTATCCCAGTTCTCGCCTGGATCCCGTTGTTGAGGCTCGGGGTCTTCCCAGGCGTACGTAGTCACCTTTTCCTTACCTGCAAGAATAAGAACGTCCTTTGTAGTATGTAGTTCGTGTGCAACTGTACATGGTGCTTCCTCTTCAGGTGGTCCAAGAGTTGCTGAGCCTCGCAGGGGTGCCAGGGGTAAGTTGTGAGCATTCCTTTACTTTGAGAGCTGCCAGGTGCCAGGCAAAAGGTGACACCTGTCACCTTTGAGACTCTTGACCTGCAAATATGTCCCATGTCATTGCCTGGCCCCCCTTCCATTCAGTGCAACTGCTGTGTGGAGAAGGAAACCTTGTCACCAATGCGTTCGGTTTGTGCTCTGCCTATAGGCGATGGTTACCGAACTTTTCGGCAGTATCCAGTTCTCGTGCCTCGGGAGGATCCCTGGGGTAAGTAGTCAAGCTTTATTCACTTGACAGAATAAGCTTTTACCTTTGAAAATGTTCTTCATATGGCAGAGACCTGAGTAAGTCCTTGGCTGCTGCTCAGACACTCCCAAGAGTAGAGTGGGACTTGGGAGGCCGTCAGCTATCTGCCGCGGTGTGCTTTTCCTTGGGAAGGCTTTGTGCTGCTCGCAGTGCCTACTGCAAAGGCCACAGGCTTGTTGGGGTGGAGTTACAGCTTGCGTGAACTCCAGGGCATCCTTTCCCCCAGCAGCTCTGTGCAGGCTTCAGTTTGTACCCGTACAAATCTGCAGAAGTATATGGCAACATATATATATAACAGGAACTGTTCCCATGTGTTTGGTTGAAGCTGTGGCCGTAGCGGATGGAGATCCCTCTTCTGCTCTGGAGCCTGGACTGGTGACTCCGGGACACCGTGGAGGTGAGCAGTCAGCAGATATTCAGCTGAAAAAATAAGCATTTCTTTTCTCGCTTTGTTGTGCCCTCCGGATGATGCCAAGGTCTGCAACAGCCGTGCCCTGCTGGCAGGCCAGAGAAACAGTTAGGGGTAGCGCTGGTTGAGTCTTGCACTGGCCAGTGGGCTTCTGTGCATGAGGAATGTAAACAACCCTTGTTGTCCTCCGGTGCTAAAGGTTCCCAGTTTGTAGAGTTCTGGCTTCCTTGGTGTACGTTAGAGACCTCCCCAGAAGAAAGCACCAAGGGGCTGCGTGTTTGTCCTGGGGGTGCTTGCGGGGTGTTGGATAGTGCGTTGACGGAGGATTTGGAGAGGCGCCAGGTCCCAGGCAGCAAGTGTCCCTGGCCCTCCTGCAGCTGGGAGACTCTCAACCTGCGTGCGTGTCCCCATTCCCCTTCCCGTCACTGCAATTCACTTCTGCAGAAGAGTGTGGCAACCTGTAATGAAAACTTGTCTGTGTTTGCTTACAGGTGTTCCTGTAGGCAGTGGCCTCCCAGCTTCTCATCCGGATGCCATTGTTGTGCCTCAGGGGCATGCCAGGGGTAAGTGGTCAGGATTGATTCCCTTCCAGGAATGAGCAGGATTTTTCACTATTTGATTCGTGGGCCATGTAGCTTACGTCCTTGGCCGACGCTGCTAGATGCAAAAGAGCCAAGAGGGATTTGGGAGGGCTTCAGCAATGTGTCCCAGGGTGCTTGGTGTGGCAAAGTGGTTTTTGATCTTCTCTTGGCGCCCACTACTGCACATCGTGCCAGTGGGCAAATTTTAAAGTACTAGGGCATCGGAAGTGTTCTACAGCAAGGCGAGAGCGGCTTTCTGAAGATGACTTTTGTCTCTGGTGTGTGGAAGTTATTGCAATGAGTGTGTCAGAGATGTGCATATAAACCTTTGTGGATCCTGTGAGGTAGCCTCCCTTCCCACACCACGCAGCTCCCAGGGATTTTGGAGCTTTGCCACGTGGGGACTGAGGCGGTTTTAACCCCACTGAGCACATGTTAGCAAGCACGACTCCTAATCCACTCAATCTCCTGCCGTGTCCGCATCTCAGACCTTGCAGGGAGTCCCTCGAGGCCCTAAGCACAAAAGGTGCACCGAGTGGGATCCCTGCTGTGAAAGGAGGCCCAAAGTGATGCCCTGATTTACGTGTTGGGCAGGATTTTGGAAGAGAGCTTCTCCGTCCTTCTGCATGCTGTGTGCCTGAGCAATGCTGAGGTTTCACTTTCCTCTGATTCTTGACAGTGCTTCCACATGTGTCAGAGCCAGGAGAAGCCCCCCACAGCAGGAAATACTCCTTTTTTCCAGTGCACCGAGGTACTGAGCAGTCTTGCGGGAATGCCTAAGTGAGAGATAAGTCCTGGAAACGTGGAGCATGCGAGTTGTGTTTGGAAGAGTGGAGGGCGGAGGAAGGGGAGGTGGTGCCTGTGTGGAAGAAAAGGCAAAGCAGGAGAGCAAGGTTCAGGTGTCTCCTTTGCTGCAGGAAGCTGCAGAGGAGCCAGCCCTGGCTGCTGGTGTGAGCTGGTACCATTTTGGTTCCCCTCCATTCGGTGCAAATTCACTTCTGCAGAAGTGTGTTGCAACCTGTAATGAAAAATCTTCTCATCTGTGTTTGCTTACAGACGTTCCTGCACACAGAGCTCTTCCAGCTTCTCACCTGGATCCTGTTTTGGAGCATCAGGGGAATGCCAGGGGTAAGAGGTCAAGATTTATTCCCTTCATGGAAGGAGCCTTTACTTTTCAACATTTTATTCCTGTGACATTTCACTGAATAAGTCCTCGGCCAATGCTGAGCTTGTGTGAAGTCCAGGCCATCCTTTCCTCCAGCAGCTCCCTGCATGCTTCTGTTGGTAGCCATATGGTGCCTGTGCAGGCACCTGCTAAGCGTTTGCAAAATGTTCAGGGGTGGCAGGGTGAGACAAGTGCCTTGGTGTAATTATGCGTCCCACGTTCATTCGCTGCCATTCCAATCTGAAGCAGCCCACGGAAATATGTACTGGGAGCTCTTCTTGTCTCTCTGATTACAGCTCTGCCTGCAGATGACAGTGGCTCTGCAGCTCCTCAGCTGGATGCCCGTTTTGAGTTTCTGGGGAATCGCACCTGTGAGTTGTGACTCTTGGTTTACTGTGAGATCCACCGTATCCCTGGCCAAAGGTCAGGCGGGCCCATCAGCCGCTGTGCAAATCTGGACCTACCCAGGGCATAGCAACATCCCTTTCAGTGCACTAGAGTTCCTTTCCTAACACATGTATTGCCCCAGGTATTTTACCCTTTTCTCTTCCGTGTGTAATTACAGATGTCCCTCAAGTCACTGAAGCTTCTGCAGCGTCACAGGGGCTGGAGCCTCTGCTTAAGCCTCAGGGAGATCGCAGGGGTAAGTAGTCTCTCTTCCTTTCCTTTTGATTCTTTTATTACTATTTTCTCTTTTTACCTCTTTTATTGTCCTCCTGGGGAATCCAAGTTCCCCAGCACACATGCCCTCCCTGAAGCCCAGGGGCACAGGTAGGGGTAGCGCTGGTTCAGGCTTTCACTGGCCGGTGGGCTCTTGCCCGTGAGAAGTGTCAATGAGCTTTCTTGTCCGCCAGTGCCAAGAGACCAGAATCAGCGATAGTAACAACACGGGATGTAAAATTGCCTGGGAATCCCAACCACACACTGAGATTATCAGTCCTGCAGAACCCAGGGATGTATGGGATTGTCTCCTTTCCTCCAGGTCTTGGTGATGAGAAAGGTGCAGAGGATGCAGCTCATAGAGCCCGACAAAAGCAGCATTTGGTCTTCACTGCCGCAGTCTCGGGTTGGGTGCTGTTTGGGGTAGTGCTGACTTGTATAGTCACTTCCCAGCTGAGGAAGAGAAAACAGTGAGTTGTTCTTTTCTGACCTTCTTTAGTACATGGCTGCTCTTAGCAACAAAGCATGTGTAGGGATAGTATGGTGGAGTGCCTGGTGAGCTGTTGAGAGGACTCTGTAGAGACGTCTGCTGTAAGCTTTCCTAAGCAGACCCTTCCTTGCTGACAGCGAGTGCTCTTTCCTGAAAGCCATTCTCGTTGTTGCAGAGAAGCGGTACCAGCTAACCCTGCCGCTGCCTCTGACGGAGAAGAGCCCAGTATGGAGGAAGGCAGAGCACAGCCAGGAAGCGAAAGAAAAAAGGATGAGTTTACTCTAGAAAATGAAAATCCCAGCAGCAGCTCCACTCGGCTTCCTATTCTAAGCAGAATAAAAAACCTGTGCATATTCTGAAGAGAATAAAAAACCTGTTGGGCTAAATGGTGTTAATCCTTGGGTGTTTGGTCCTTTGTGTCTGGGTGTAATGCACAGCGCTTACAGCAGGGTTGGATGAGGGAGAGGAGCTGTCAGAGAGTTGCCCTGCATCAAGGGATGCCCTCAGTCCCCTCATCACTGTAGTTTCCCAGCTCGGGCTGTCCTTCAGGTTTCATTCATCTGAAAGGGGGAGTGCAGATGAGCCTTGGAGTGCAAGTGAACTCCCTGGGAGTGCTGCACTGAATCCTGGTGGATTTGGTGACCGAGAGGGGAAGGAGGTGCTGTGAAGGATGGCCATGCAGCTCTGAGCAATGAGTTAGAGGATTGCTAAAGTGAGACCAGAGGCTGCTGGGGGTTAGTGCAATGGTCTTCTGTGCGCAGAAGCTGAACATCTCCAAGTAGAGAAAAGGGAGAGGGGGCTGGTTGGGAAAGGGAGCAAAATGGACTGAGATAGGAAGAACAGTACTGGCCTTAAAAAAGGCACAAAGACGCACAGAAATGGCATTGCTCTGCTCCCAAACACTCAAGCCATGAATAGTAGAGGTGAGGCAGAAAAGGGAATACAGCAGTATTGGGAGGAAAGCCCAGGATCCTCTGTGCTGTCTTTCGAGGGGGCCCAGGTGGACTCTTACATTTCCAGAGGAACACAGGCAAACAGTTGCTGTCTCTGAAAACATTTGTCACCCCTACTGCCAGCTTGCAGGAGAGGGCGAGGAGTAAAGGCCCTTGTAGGATCCAATAGGAAGGCCATGGCAGGAAGGTGCAGCCCTGGCACCTGCAGTGTCCCTGGGGAAGCTCACAGAGTCCTGAGAAACCTGGTGAGGGAAGGGCATAGGAGAGGAAAGGCAAGCAGTGAGATTTGCGCATGTTTCTCAGGTGGCCCAGCAACCCTTTGCCTCTGGGATCGGAAGAACCAGCTCCTCCCTCTTCCCTGCATGTTCATCAAGTGCTGCAGGATTTGCTCTGTGCGCTGCACTAAGGGACAGGCATTCAAGCAGCAGTCTCCTCTCATGAGGCTGCTGGGGGAAAGGATGGCCTGGACTTCACACAAGCTCAACATTGGCCGAGGACTTATTCAGTGAAATGTCACAGGAATAAATGTTGAAAAGTAAAGGCTCCTTCCATGAAGGGAATAAATCTTGACCGCTTACCCCTGGCATTCCCCTGATGCTCCAAAACAGGATCCAGGTGAGAAGCTGGAAGAGCTCTGTGTGCAGGAACGTCTGTAAGCAAACAGAGATAAGGAGAGTTTTCATTACAGGCTGCAACACACTTCTGCAGAAGTGAATTTGCACTGAATGGAAGGGGAACCAAAATGGTGACGGCTGCACTCCCCACACCAGCAGCCAGGGCCAGCCCCTTGGTGGCCACCTGCGGCAAAGGAGACACCTGAACCTTGCTCTCCTGCTTTGCCATTTCTCCCACACAGGCACCACCTCCCCTTCCTATGCCCTCTGCTCTTCCAAACACCATTCATATGCTCCACGTTGTCAGGACTCGTCTCTCACTTAGGCATCCCCGCAAGACTGCTCAGTACCTTGGTGCTTTGGAAAAAAGGAGTATTTCCTGCCATGGGTGGCATCTGACTTGTACATCCCCCAGCTTCTACAGTGAAAGGCTCAGTTCTTCAAGACTGGCCATAGCTAGCATCCAGATGGGTTCTGTCCCTTTCCAGACTCTGGCAGGAATTTCCCTCCCCCTGCACCAAAAGCTACATGACTTTAAGACGCCAGATGTGCAAATACTTCTCTTCCTACAGACCCAGGTTTCCAAGGGCAAGTAGGTGGCTTTGCAACAAAACCTGGACATGCAGCTGCTGTCACAGTATGGATTTCTTCTAAGAGCTTGTTGCCTCCTTATTTCCAAAAGCAAAGGCTGCTCTGAGGCACTTGGCTTTGGCCTTTCTTTGACTTGAGGAGCCAAAAAAAGCCTTTGCCTCTGGAGGTCGCTGAGAAACAGGCTCTTGTTGAGTCTGCTCCAACTCACAGGGCTGGTTGCTGAGACTTCACAGCATGACTACATTTCCTTCCTGTTTCTGGGAAATGGCATTTACTTTACTGTCATTCTCTTGACACAGGTGAGCAGCTGAGGCCATCAGTGTGTCTTGCCCCTGGGTCTCTGTGGTGGAGCAGGGAATTGGGTCGAGACCTCTAGAGTCACGAAGACCCCAGCCTCGTCACAACTGCCCTCCAGCTGGGTCTCTGCAGCACCCTGACTTGGGGCTTTGGCAAAACACCCTCTCAAACTCTGCTTAGAAAGATTTCAATTCAACAGCGGTATGTTACACATCCGTACTGCCTGTCAGTGGGCAGCACAGGGCTGGGTTCACCTGAGATTTCCTTAATAGTTGCTGTCATCCTACAAAGAACGTGAGAACAACTTCTGTAATTTGCCCTTTGTGGGGGGATGCTCCCAGCTTCCCCCCCCCATCTGGTGCCAGTTACAAGCAGTCTGCATTCCTGTGCCTCGCACTCCAAAATGGAGGACATCAAGACTTTGAAATAAGGCCTGCTTGGGTGCCAGGACCTTGAGAAACAAAACCTCCTCTCGTTGCTGGGGCAGTGTTAATTACTGCAGTCTGGAATTATCTCCTCCTTGTCAGGACCTTGAGAAACAAAACCTGCTTTCACTGCTAGGGCAGTGTTAATCATCGTGGACTGGAATTAACTCCTTTTTACCCCAGCTATGGGATCTCTCCTTGGAACCACCACTGCAAGAGTAAAGCAGTCATTCGCAAACTCCTTTCTTCAGTGCTGAAGAGTGCTCAAGGCAGCTAGCCTGTCGTTGTGGGTGTTTGGACCCCCCCCCCCCCATGACTGTGGGTGTGATCGTCATAACAACGATGGAGGAGAGCTGAACCCTGCAGCAGCCAAGAGCTAGGGACTGAGACTGCACGAAGAGAACCACAACTGGCCTCACAACTCCACCTCCACCTTCCCCTAAGGGGTATAAATAGGTTGGCCCCAGAGGCTGTCTGGGGCTCTTTGTGGGTGACAGTGGGTCTGTCAACTTGTGGATCCCCTGGGGAGGGGGATGCCCTCCTGCAGTTCCTTCCCTGGGATTGAGTGTATGTTGGCTGCTGAGGCAATGCATGGGTAAGATCAGTTAGAATCAGTCTGCCTAGTTCATTTGTTTGGGTAGTTACAGTTAGTATAAATTAGCTAGCTTTGTCTGTTACTGAGTAGTTGTCATTAGCATAGCTTTTAGTGTAATTAGAAAGTGTTCCAGTTGAGCTAAGTTTCTGTTAATAAGGATTGTTGCTTTGTACCATTGTAGCTTGTGCAGTAAATTTTGATCTTTGAGACAAGTTGTGGAGTCGTGCAGTAGATCTCCTTCTCCCCCTCCTCCTCTCCCTCGTGCCACACACAACCTATGTGGTCTGGGACCGTAGGTAGTCTGTCGTCCCGTGACACCCTTCTAAAGGAGTCAGGGCATTAACACACCTTGGACAGTCTCCCATGCTGTACAGCCCTCAAGCGGCCTGACAGCTGCAGTAGCAGAGGCTATGTGTTTGGCTCAGTATGCTGACACTTGGCTTTGCCGAATCTGGTGGTTTAGCCAGGTGACTCCCTGGGCCCACTGAGTCACTTCCAGCATGTGAAGCCCCAGCTCTTCCTCCTTTGGTCTCTCTTGAGGGCAAATGGGGTGTAACTGCATCACAAGAGGAACAGGAGTGTCGAGAATCAATACTCAGAATGTGCTCACAGCTGCCAACGCTTGCTCACTTTTACCAGGGCCTCCTTAGAGTCTTCTTTTTTTTGGCGGGGGGGGGGGGGGGCGCGGCGCTGGATGATGAGTCTTGATATGTAGAAATTGAATTGAGATGAGGAGTAGGTGTATCTTCTGCATTTGTGTGCTTAACTTAGCAAAAAAAAAAGGAAAGAAGTTGCTCTTCCTTCTGTCACAGGGTACTTTACAGATATTTATTACTAAATAATCCTCGGCTGCCCCAACAAACAGTCCTAAATCCCTGCTGGGAAACCTCACAGGCTGGTGAGCGGCCCATGAGAGAAACTGCAGGGCAGTCACTGGCGCGCTGGGAGCAGCTGCCCCTCGCTGCCTGGCCCTAGCAAGGATGGACCTGGCCCCACAGGACCCAGCCTGGCCCCACAGGACCAGCCGCTCCCGGCCGGGCTGGGGGCACATGCGGGCGGGGCCAGGCCCTGAGGAGGAAGATCTGGGGGGAGGCGGCTGGCAACAGGCACAGCAGGTGGCAGCTGCTGATTGGCCGGGGCTGCGTGTGGGGCATGCCCATTGGCTGTTGCTGCCCGCAGGGGCAAGTGGGGTGGGCAGCTGTGTGGGCGTGGTGGGCCTGGTTCTCCAGGGAGCTGCAGTGGGCAGTCTCTGGCTGTGGGGGGCTGGGGGCGGTTGCTGGTGGCTGGTCCGGATCCTGGGGCTGTGCGACGGTGCGTGTCGGGGGAGGCAGCTGTTCAGGACATGCGGGCTGTGGGTGCCGGGGCAGAGGAGAGCCCGGCCCTGACGGGTGCAGCGGCCCCACACTGTGGACGGGCTCCCAGGGCTGCAGCGCTGGGCCCCATCGGCCCCCTGGCTGGACGAGGCCATAGCTGATGTGAGGGTGCTGGGGGAGCGGCGTGTGGCCCCCATGGTGCCTGGCACCCTGCCTCTGAGCAGGAGCAGTGGGGTACCGAAAACTGCAGGTCAAAAACCAGGCACACCCGCACCCACACGGCTTTTGATTTTGTCTGCACCAACCACCCAAGTCTAGTGTCCTCTCAAGTTCTTCTTGGCCTGTACTGTGTTGCCTTGAAAAGGCAAAAACTTGCCTTTTCTGCCCATGCTGGGGAGGAGAGCTAGCTTTGGGAAACAGCGGGGCCTGAGGTACTCCGCAGTATGCCAGAATCTAGGAGAGCCACGTAGTCCTTCTTCTCAGTGTGCTCAACAAAGACCAATACGCAACTTTCCAGGCCTCCCTGAGGAAACAAGATGGCAACTTCTGCTCCACTGAATGCTCTTAATGCTGTCTTTGGAATATGTTTCCAAAGCACAAAATCCCTGCCTGTACTGTGGACACACACATTGGGAGTGTGGAAATGTTAGTGTCCTTTTCCAAAGCAACGCCTAGAGCTGGGAAGGTGTCATCACCACCAGCTGAGCTGCTCTGACAGCCAGGCTGAGGAGCACATTGGGAATTTCTGGCAATTGAGAACATGGTGATGTCTGTTACCATAGAGAGTGAGAACTGTGATGGCTCCAGTCCACTCCCAGGCAATTTGGCAATCTCGCCCTTTTTGCTTTGCCTTTTTCCGCGCCATAGGTGGCTCCTCCTGGCTGTGACACACTGTCAGGAATCAGAGAAAGGTAAAGCCTCGACATTGTTCAGGTACACAGCATGCAGAAGAATGCAGAACCTTCCCTCCAAACGCCTGCCTGACCTGTGAATCAGGGCATCACTTTGGGCCTCCTTTCACAGCAGGGATCCCACTTGGTGTGCCTTTTGTGTCTAGGGCCTCTAGGGACTCCCTGCAAGTTCTGAGATGCAGACACAGCAGGAGGTACAGTGGATTACAAGCCGTGTGGGGAAAAAGGCCTTCTGAGAACCAAGGCTTATCCTGGCAACTCCGCCAGTCAATATGCTTAACAGTCACATACAGTGGACTGAGCCCCAAGCTCTTACCACTCTATTCTGGGCACTTTCACAAATGCAGTGCAGAACACGCTCGTAGAAGACACCCTGGACAAGCTCTGTGGCTTGCCAATGCCTGCAAGGAGTGAAACGGTGCGTCACCACTGTGAGGCTTTGATCAATCCCTTCCTCCTGCATAGGCTACAGCTTATCCGTACATGTTTCTGAAGCTCAGGTTTGCAATGATTACGCTTGACATACACTGAAATACACCCACCATTTGCTCTCTCTCAGTGCTTCAAGATCTCCTTAGCACTTCCAAAGATTTCTGAGAAGACATGCCTGTTCTGGCCTGACACTTTCTTCGTTGAGGACCTAAACAGAAAGTATGAAGGTAAATGCCACACGAATAAAATATTCCACAGTAAACAGTGCTTCTTTCCAGTAAACCAAAAAAGGAAACAGATATTCACGACTCACCTACGGGATTCCCCAGAGTCTCAAAACTGGCACCCAGCTGAGAAGCTGCAGTGCCATCTCATACACCTGCATCTGTAATCAAAGAGACAAGCAGAGCTCCTATTACGCATTTCTGTATGCTTCTTCAGATTGGAATGGTAGTGAATGAGCGTGGGGCGCATAATTATACCAAGGCACTTGTCTTGCCCTTCCACTCCTGAGCATTTTGCAGATGCCTAGCAGGTGCCTGCACAGGCACCATCTGGCTACCAAGGGAAGCATGCAGGGAGCTGCTTGGGGAAAGGACACCCTGGACTTCACACGAGCTCTAAACTCAACCCCAACAAGCCTGCTGGCTTTGCTGCAGGCGCTGGAAGAAGCCCAAGGTCGAAGCAGCTAGCAAACAGCACTTCACCACAGAAAGCACCCCAGGGCAGAGCTCTGATGCCCTCCCAAATCCCACTTGGCTCTTTTGCATCTAGGAGCGTTGGCCAAGGACTTAAGCTACATGGCCCGTGAATCAAAAATTGAAAAATCATGCTTGAGACCAATCATGATTGGAAAAATCATGCTGGAGACCAACAGGTCTCTGCAGTCCCTCTGCAGCTGTGAGACACTCGACTTGCGTTTGCATCCACATGCTGCCATGGTCCCCTGCTATTCACTGCACTTCTGCAGAAGGTATGGGGCCTGAGAGGTGCCACTGGTTGACGACTTCCGTGGGACACCGGCTGGCGTTACCCAATCCTGCGCTTGCATTTCCGCAATGGCATCTCCCACCCTCTGCGCCTGGCACCTGCTTCCCCCACACTGCCATCGTGCCACGTAGCCCCTCCAGGGGGGGCGGTGGGGCACCGCATACACACCTGGTGCCCAAAGCTCGGTGGGGTTATGAGGGCTCTACGTATTTATCCACCTTCTCAGCATCGCTCTAGCTGAGTTAGGGCAGCGGGGCAAATGGTGGGGGCCATCCCATTGCTGCAACACACTTTGCTTCCACCGCTTTGTGTTGCCCGTTCAAAGGGTTGTGCAGGGAAAGCAGTGAAGTGCTGGGCCCTGGGCTCGCTCCACTTTGTCCACACACGTCCTGGTCTGTGCCCAGAGCGGGGTAGAGCTCTGCAGGTGGGCGAGGGCCGCCCAGGAATCGTGGCTGCCCTCAGCTCCTGTCCAGGTTCCTGCCAGTGCAGCCACGGGGCCACCAGCCAGCCCGGGGCCAGGCACTGCTGGCTCACAGGGACCTGCTCTGTGGCAGCACCGCTTCCCAGCCCCAGCCCTGGGCGGCACCGCTGCAGGGCTCAGCCCAGCCCAGGCATGGGGCTTGGCAAGTGTCCCCACCCCATGACATGGAAGAGCAATGGATGGCTTTTGTTCCTTCCCACCTCGCTGGCAACCGTCCACATCTTGCCTCTGTCTGTACTGCTCCTTAGTGCAACTGGACAAGCGCTGCGCTGGGCAGGGAGGCAGTGTGGCAACCAGATGCCACCTGTTAGTGCACACAGCTCTGCAAGCAGACATATTCTGGAGGCTTCCTTGTGCTCCTGTAAAGGTGCCCACAGCAGTGTCTCCAGCACTGACCGCAAAGTTCTTCTAAAACCAGGTCATTTATTATGTTTCACAAGTGCAAGCTTAGAAAGACAACAGTGCAGTCTCTTTGAAACACTTGTTTTGCTGTCTGTAGTGGGAAGGTGAGAGTGTGTGGAGAGTGTAAGGAGGGACATGCTCGCAGTTAGGAGTGCAGCTGGTTTACAGATCCCTACCCATTACAGGGTTTTGGGACTAGAATTGACCAAAGTCATGGCTGCGTGCAATTTCCTAGCTAACAATCGTCCTCAGGAACAGCAGTTATCAATACCTCTTGCTATCAATGCCTGTCGATAGGCATGGACCTCAACAGGCACCGATGCCCCTCCATATCAAGAGGCATCGATGTCGATAGGCATTGATGCCTACAGAGAGCAAAAGCGGTGCAACAGTGAAAGCTAGAGGTGCCTGTTGAGATCGAGAAGTATCGATGCCAATCTATAGCTATTGTTCCCTCATGATACGGATGGAAGTCGATAGTCATTGAGGCATATTGATGTTGAGAACAGTCAATGTTGATCATTGTCATGCCTCCCCTTGCCTCTGGTTCTGCCAAGGAGCCATCGCAACCATCTCTGCCTGTCACCTCACACACGTTCCATTTGTTTTCGTAGCCTTTGCAAGTCATTGCCGTTAGAGACTTGCAGAAAGAGTCCTTCTTTCAGGACCTAATGCTAGTATGGAAGGGCACAAAAAGGGTCCGTGGCAGTTATCTCTTGGGATAACGTGCAGAGAGTACCTTCTTTGAGGGGCATTACTCTCCCTTGGTCTTGCTTTCTTACACCTGGTTCTCAAGCTCCCCTTTCGCAGTGAAACCAGCTCTTAGCTTCCAGGGAAAGCATGCGAGAAAGAAACGAAGGAGGGGACACTGCCTTATGTGCCACAGCAGCCTTTGGGGATTTGACCGCAGGTCCACTGGAAACCAAACCCCTACCTGCAGCTCACCTCTTGACCTGCACACGTGGGAAACTCAGGATAGCTAGTGAATCATAACACTCTTCAGAACCTCCCTGCAAAACCACCACTGCTGCATAGGAGGCTTTTTCGCTATTTCTCTTTTCGCTATTGCCTGAAGCCATAAAGCCTGCCAAAGGCCTTTTTAAGGATCCTGAGCTTGAGCTAGAGTTCTTGGGCCTGCGTTCATCCCTCTCTCCTCCCTATTGCCATTTCACTGTCTATGGGTAGAGTGCTTTCAAAGCATTACAGTGGCGACTCAGCAGCTGCTCAGCATGCGCACAGCGCTCCCCAGCACTTTTGTCTGGCAGGTTCCACCATCAGCTCCATTGCTCTATTTCTTGCTGACAGTTTTGCCCAGCTATAGGCATGCAGGACTCTCAACAGCTCACCAGGCACTCCACCATACTATCCCTACACATGCTTCGTTGCTAAGAGCAGCCATGTACTAAAGAAGGTCAGAAAAGAACAACTCACTGTTTTCTCTTCCTCAGCTGGGAAGTGACTATACAAGTCAGCACTACCCCAAACAGCACCCAACCCGAGACTGCGGCAGTGAAGACCAAATGCTGCTTTTGTCGGGCTCTATGAGCTGCAACCTCTGCACCTTTCTCACCACCAAGACCTGGAGGAAAGGAGACAATCCCATACATCCCTGGGTTCTGCAGGAC
The DNA here is from genome assembly GCF_036370855.1 of Dromaius novaehollandiae. Lineage (NCBI taxonomy): Eukaryota > Metazoa > Chordata > Aves > Casuariiformes > Dromaiidae > Dromaius > Dromaius novaehollandiae. The sequence goes on from NC_088098.1 coordinate 154,617,204, forward strand.
TGATAATCTCAGTGTGTGGTTGGGATTCCCAGGCAATTTTACATTCCGTGTTGTTACTATCGCTGATTCTGGTCTCTTGGCACCAATGGACAAGAAAGCTCATTGACACTTCTCACGGGCAAGAGCCCACTGGCCAGTGAAAGCCTGAACCAGCGCTACCCCTACCTGTGCCCCTGGGCTTCAGGGAGGGCATGTGTGCTGGGCACCTTGGATTCCCCAGGAGGGCAATAAAACAGGAAAAAAGAGAAAATACTAAAAAAATCAAAAGGAAGAGAGACTACTTACCCCTGCGATCTCCCTGAGGCTCAGGGAAAGGCTCCAGCCCCTGAGAAGCTGCAGAAGCTTCAGTGACTTGAGGGACATCTGTAATTACACACGGAAGAGAAAAGGGTAAAATACCTGGGGCAATACATGTGTTAGGAAAGGAACTCTAGTGCACTGAAAGGGATGTTGTCATGCCCTGGGTAGGTCTAGATTCACACAGCAGCTGATGGGTCTGCCTGACCTTTGGCTAGGGACACAGCGGCTCTCACAGTAAACCCATAGTCACGCCTCACCTCTGGGACTCCCCAGAGACTAATTGCAAGCATCTCCACACCCCAGAGACAAAAGTCATCTTCAGAAAGCCGCTCCCAGCTTGCTTTAGAACACTTCCTGTACTCTAGCACCTTAACATTAACAAACACGGTGAAGAACACGCTTGTAGAAGAGACCCTCAACAAGCTATGCGGCTTGCCAGTGCCTGCAAGGTGGGACATGATGCGTCACTGCGGCGAGGCTCTGATCGATCCCTTTCTCCTGCTCTAAAGCGGCATCCACCCGAGAAGCTGCATAGCCGTCATCTACGACCACATCTGTAGCCAAAGAGATGAGAAGAGCTCTCGTTACATAGCTCTGTAGGCTACTTCATATGTGAATGGTAGTGATTGAGCATGGCACGTAAAAATACACTAAGCCACTTGTCTCACCCTTCCACTCCTGAGCATTTTGCAAATCCTTAGTAGGTGCCTGCGCAGGCAAATCTAAGCGTGCGGGGAGCTGCTGGGGGAAAGGACTCTGAGCATCAGCCGAGGACTTACTCAGGTCTGTGCCATATGAAGAACATTTTCAAAGGGTAAAAGCTTATTCTGTCAAGTGAATAAAGCTTGACTACTTACCCCAGGGATCCTCCCGAGGCACGAGAACTGAATACCGCCAAAAAGTTCGGTAACCATCGCCTATAGGCAGAGCACAAACCCAACACTTTGGTGACAAGGTTTCCTTCTCCACACAGCAGTTGCACTGAAAGGAAGAGGGGGCCAGGCAATGACATGGGACATATTTGCAGGTCGAGAGTCTCAAAGGTGACAGGCATCACCTTTTGCCTGGCACCTGGCAGCTCTCAAATAAAGAAATGCTCACAACTTACCCCTGGCATCCCTGCGAGGCTCAGCAACTCTTGGACCACCTGAAGAGGAAGCATGATGTACAATTGCACATGAACTACATATTACAAAGGACGTTCTTATTCTTGCAGATAAGGAAAACGTGACTACGTACCCCTGGGAAGAACCTGAGCCTCAACAACGGGATCCAGGCGAGAACTGGGATAACCTTCAACCACAGCCTCATCTGTAACCAAACACACATGGGTTCACATAGCAGTTCTCAGTACATATTTCCACACTCCTCTTCTGATTCGAATGGTGGTGAACAACAGGGAACATAAAATTACACCATGCTTCCACTCATGCGCATCTGGCGAACACTTAGCAGGTGCCTGCAGTGCCACCATATGGGCATAAATCTAGGCAGGCATGGAGCTGCTGGGGGAAAGGGTGCCCTGGACTTCACACAAGCTGTAGGTTCAACCCCATTAAGTCCCCTGGCTTTGCAGCAGGCACTGGAAGCAGCACAGCATCAGAGCAGCTCGCCAACAGCACTCTGCGTGCCAAAGCTCCCAGTGCAGATCTCGGAAGCCTTCCCAAATTCCCCTCTGCTCTTTTGTGTGTCTAAGAATTGGCCCAGGACTTAGTCAGTCAGTCCAATGCCACATGAACAAAATACCAAAAAGCAAAGGCTCCTTCCATGAAGTGAATCAACCTTGACCACTTACCCCTGGCATCCCCCTGATGCTCAAAAAGCAGATTCAGCTGAGAAGCTGGAAGGCCCCTGCCTGCAGGAACACCTGTGAGCAAACACAGACAAGACAAGTTGTCATTACGTGCTGCAACATCCTTCTGCAGAAGTGACATGCCAGGAATGGGGGACGCACATGTAGTTTCAGGCTTTTCCACCTGAAATAGGGCCAGGGGCACTTGTTGGCTGGGACCTGGCGCCTCTCCAAAATCCTCCATTGCAGCGCAACCCAGCAGCCCCCAAGCACCCCCAGGACACACACACGGCCCCTCAGTGCTTTCGAAAGTGAAATGGAAGCGAATGGAAGGGGAGGGGGCCAGGATGGGACATATATGTAGGTCACGAGTCTCAAAGCTGTGGAGGGGCAGAGAGGACCTTTTGCCTGGCACCTGGCAGCTCTCAAAGGAAAGAAATGCTCACAACTTATCCCTGGGACTCCCCTGCGGCTGTAAAGTGCTTGGACCACCTGCAGAGGAAGTATGAAGTACAAGTTCACAGGAACACGGGAAATAGCACAAGGAAAGTTCTTGTTCTCTCAGGGAAGTAAAAATTGACTACGTACCCCTGGGAAGGCCTGGAGGCTCAGCAACAGCATCCAGCTGAGAAGCTGGATAAGCCCTCTGCAGGGGAACAGCTGTAATCCAAAACACATGATAAACACTTCCATTTGAGCTTGAGACACAGCTTTTCAAGTCAATGGCAGCACATGGAAGGGGAAAAAGGGACACACATAGAGCTCTAGATACCTAAAGCTGACAAGGTACCTGGCTGATATTTTGTCCGTGACATGGAAGCTCTCAAAGAAGCTAAATATTCGTGACTTACGTGCATGGCCATCTTGAGGTTCAAAATGGGGATCCAGCTGAGAAGCTGCATGCCCATCTATGTCGGCCACATCTGTAACCAAACACAGATTTGAATGGTAGTGAATGACGGCGAGGAACACAGAATTACACCCAAGGCCCTTGTCATGCTCTTCCACTCACGAGCATCTTGCAGACGCTCACCGGGTGCATGCACATGCACTGTATGGGTACCAGTCTAAGCAGGCACAGAGCTGCTGGGGGAAAGGATGCCCTGGAGTTCACGCAAGCTGTAAACTCAACCGCATTGCAGCAAGCACTGGAAGCAGCACAGTGTCAGAGCAGCTCGCCAACAGCACTCTGCGCGCCAAAGCTCCCAGTGCAGATCTCGGAAGCCTTCCCAAATTCCCCTCTGCTCTTTTGTGTGTCTAAGAATTGGCCCAGGACTTAGTCAGTCAGTCCAATGCCACATGAACAAAATACCAAAAAGCAAAGGCTCCTTCCATGAAGTGAATCAACCTTGACCACTTACCCCTGGCATCCCCCTGATGCTCAAAAAGCAGATTCAGCTGAGAAGCTGGAAGACCACTGCCTACAGGAACACAGACAAGCTGACATTACAGGCTGCAACATCCTTCTGCAGAAGTCAAGCGCAGTGAAGAGAAGGGAACACGACAGCACTTGGGTGCACGTGCAGGTGGAGAGACCCCAGCTGCAGAGGGACTGGGGAGACCTCCTGGCTGCCCCCTGGCACCTTTCAAAATCCCCTGTCAAGGCGTGATCCCAGAGCCCCCAAGCACCCCCAGGACAAACACACAGGCCCTCGGCACCTTCTTGCAGGGAGCTCTCTAACGGACAGCACTCTACAAATGGGGAACCCTTAGCACCGGAGGACACGAAGGATCATTTACACTGCGCGGGCAAAAGAGCTCCCCGGCCAGCGCCAGGGCAACACAGCGCCAGGAAAGGCATGCTTCTGGTCTTGCCAGGGAAGGGAAGGTCCCCCGAGGACTCACCTCCAGCCTGTCCGCGAGGCTCAGCACCTGGGAGCTCTCAAAGGAAAGAAATGCTCACAACTTACCCCTGGGACTCGCCCACGGCTGTAAAGCGCTTGGACGACCTGCAGAGGAAGTATGAAGCACAAGTTCACGGGAACAAAATAGCACAAGGAAAGTTCTTGTTCTTTCAGGAAAGTAAAAACTGACTACATACCCCCGGGAAGACTCAGAGGCTCAGCAACGGGATGCAGCTGAGAAGCTGGATATCTACCAACTTCAGCCACATCTATAGCCAAACACAGATGGGAACAGTTCTCATTATCTAATTCTATAGTCTTCTTCTGATTTGAAGGGTGGTAAATGATAGGGAACATATAATTACACCACAGCACCTGTCTCTCCCTTCCACTCATGCACATCACACGCATCTTGAGCTGCTGGGGGAAAGGACGCCCCGGAGCTCACACAAGCTGTAAACTCAACCCCATCATGCGAGCCCAGTTGGCAGCAGGCACTGGAAGCAGCACAGGCTCAGGGGGATCATTCACACTGCATGGGCACAAGAGCTCCCGGCCAGCGCCAGGGCAACGCAGCACCAGGAAAGGCATGCTTCTGGTCTTGCCAGGGAAGGGAAGGTCCCCCAAGGACTCACCTCCAGCGAGGCTCAGTGCCGGCGTCCAGCCAAGCACCGGCATCGCCATCACCAGCAGCCACCGCTGGAACCCCCCGCGGGGACAACAGGTCCTGTCACCCAGTGCCAGGCGCTGCTCCAGGCACAGCTCTCGCCCCCGACGCCCCCCAGCGCACCCCCCCCCCTCCCCGCGGCCCCACAAGCCTCGCCGAGCCGCTCCCGGCCCCCGCCACCGCCTCCCGCGGCCCCGCAGCCCGGCAGGCGCCTCCCGCCGCCCCGGCTGCTCGCCGGCCTGCCCCGCGGCCCCCAGGCTGCCGCGCCGCGCCGCGCCGCGCGGGGGCGGCGCTGCCTCCGTCGCCGCCCGCCCAAGCACAGAATTGCTTCTGGAGCAGTCTCAGTGCTCGCCTACAGTGGCACAGTCGCTTTGGCAGCTGTCCAGAGAGAGGACTTCCTCTCCCCGGACAGCTGCCTATTTCCAGAATGTTGACTATCTGCATAGCGAGGAATTAGGCTGTTGATGGTTATCTTGACACTACCCTTCTGCAACAGACATACCTTCTTGTGCAGCTGAGGTGGTTGGCACAACTTGCCCCGGGTCTCTGTGGTGGAGCAAGGAAATGCGCCAGGACCTACGGAGTCATGAATGCCCCAGTCCCATCACACCCATCCTCCAACTAGGTCTCTGCAGCAACTGACTTAGGGCTTTCTCAGAACAGCCTCTCAAACTCTGTCTGAAACCATTTCAGTTCAACAGTCCTGTGTTATGTATCCCTACTGCTTGTCCGTGGGAAGTATGGTGCTGGAGTGAGACTCACCTGCTGGGTTACCCTCAGATTGCTCTCTTCCTATGAAGAATGTGCAAACAAGTCCTGCAACTTGCCCTTGTAAAGGCTTTGTAAAGCTCATTAACACACCTTGAATAGTCTCATGTGCTGCACAGGTGCTGAGTGGACTGAGAGCTGCAGTAGCAGAGGCTTCGTGGACTGAGAGCTGCAATAGCAGAGGCTTCGTGTTTGGCTCGCTCTGGCGATGCTTGGCTTGTGTGAACATGGTGGTTTAGCCAGGGGCCTCTGTGGGCCCAGCGAGTCTCTTGCATCATATGATGCTGCCGCTCTTCCTCCTTTGGTCTCTCTGTAGGGCTAAGGGGTGTAAGTGCATCCCAAGAGGAAGAGGCGAGCAGGAGGAGGAAAGCACGTCAAGAACCCATGCTCTGCATGTGCACACAGCTGCCAAAACTTGCTCACTTCTGCCAGGTGCCCCTCAGAATTTTTTTTTTCCTTCTAAATGGCTGATGAGTAGGTGTAACTTCTGGGGCTTCATGTTTTGCTGCTCTGTTCAGTAGTCTGTAGGCACTAGTCCTCAACAGGCAATAAGTTTAGTGACCGTGTCTAGCTAGGTGTGTCTGGGTGGAGGATGGATGAGCTACACATCCCGTCTCTGGAAAGCTGCTCGTTCACAGTAGAGGAGAACTACTGCGAGAGTGCTACGGACAGCTGTTTAGTCTTCCCATGGGAGACCAAGCGCTTGTTCCCCTGCCAGAGGGGACAGTCTCTTCATTCAAGTGTCCGTCTTCTCCCCACAGGGAAAGCAATAGGCACGTTTTGGTGTAATCTGGTGAGAAAAAGCACATTCCCACTGCATTCCATTTGTTTTCCTAGCCTTTGCAAGTCATTGCTGTTAAGGACATGCAGAGAGACTCCTTTTTTTTCAGGACCTCCTGCTTATTTCGGAGGACCCAGAAAGGGGCGATGGGGGAGCTGCTGGGGTGTCGTGCACAGAGTGCCTTCTTTGAGGGGCCTTCTTCTCCCATTGTCCTGTACCTCTCATTCCAAAGTTCCCATTCCCCAGTGCAATCAGCTCCTAGCATGCCAGAAAGAAAGAGAGGAGGCTCACAGCCGTATGTGCCACAGCAGCCTTTTGGGAGTTGAGCCCAGGTCCACCGGAAAGCAAAACCCTCCCCAGAGCTCACCTCTGGACCTTCATGCGGGAGAAATTGGGGGTGCCTTGTGAATCATAACCTTCTTCAGAACCTCCCTGCACAATGCCCCCAACAGAGCAGGCCTTTTACCTTCTCTGGGAGCTGTTGCCTGCAGTAATAAATCCTGCCAGCGACATTTTGAATGATACTAATACTGCGCTTGACCTGGAGCTCTTGGGGCTGCTTTCAGCCCTTTCTCATCCCTCTTTGCATTGCACCTTGTCTGGGCACAGTGATCTCAGAGCATTAGAGTGGCAACTCAGCACCTGCTCAGCATGCGCACAGCACTTTGCAGCACTTCTGTCAGGCCATTTGCACCATCAGATCTGCTTCTCCGCTTCTTGCCTGTAAATTAATGGCCAGTCCCTCCCTGGGCAGCCTCTGTCATGTCTCTCTCTCTGGCATCAGGGGTGTTTCTCAACCAGCCACTGAGGAGGTGGGATTTTCCCCCGCCTCTCCAGGAGCCTGTGGCAGAATTAGGCTTTGGCTTCTGTGTTTCTGGAGGCCTCCTGCTGCTCTCGGGAGTGGTGTGTTCCTAGGCCTTGCTTGGCTGAGCCTCGTGAGAGGAAAATGAAACTGCCGCTTGAATGCCTGTCCCTTAGTGCAGCGCACAGAGCAAATCCTGCAGCACTTGATGAACATGCAGGGAAGAGGGAGGAGCTGGTTCTTCCGATCCCAGAGGCAAAGGGTTGCTGGGCCCCCTAAGAAACATGCGCAAATCTCACTGCTTGCCTTTCCTCGCCTATGCCCTTCCCTCACCAGGTTTCTCAGGGCTCTGTGAGCTTCCCCAGGGACACTGCAGGTGCTGGGGCTGCACCTTCCTGCCATGGCCTTCCTATTGGATCCTACAAGGGCCTTTACTCCTCGCCCTCTCCTGCAAGCTGGCAATAGGGGTGACATGTTTTCAGAGGTGGCAACTGTTTGCCTGTGATCCTCTGGAAAGGTAAGAGTCTACCTGGGCCCCGTTCAGAGAGAGCACATAGGATCCTGGGCTTTCCTCCAAATACAGCTGTATTCTCTTTTCTGCCTTACCGCTCGTATTCATGGTTTGAGTGTTTGGGAGCAGAGCAATGCCATTTCTGTGCGTCTTTGTGCCATTTTTAAGGCCAGTACTGTTCTTCCTATCACAGTCCTTTTTGCTCTCTTGCCCAACCAGCCCCCTCTCCCTTTTCTCTACTTGAAGACATTCAGCTTCTGCGCACAGAGGACCATTGCGCGAACCCCCAGCAGCCTCTGGTCTCACTTTAGCACTCCTCTAACTCATTGCTCAGAGCTGCACAGCCATCCTTCACAGCACCTCCTTCCCCTCTCAGTCCCCAAATCCACCAGGATTCAGTGCAGCACTCCCAGTGAGTTCACGGATAACCATTTGCGTGCCATGTCTCATCCACGCTCCCCCATTCGGATGAATGAAACCTTAATGACAGCCCAAGCTGGGAAACTACATTGATGATGGCACCGAGGGCAGCCCCTGAGGGAGGGCAACTCCCTGACAGCTCCTCTCCCTCATCCAACCCTGCCGTAAGCGCTGCGCATTACACCCAGACACAGAGGACCAAAACAGCCAAGGACTCGCACCATTCTAGCCCACCATTTTTATTATTCTATTCGGAATATGCATCTGAAGTACAATATCCCTGTTGGTAATGAAAGCACACGCACTTGGAATGATCGGCTTGGGGTAAATCCCGGGGAATGCAGATATCTGAGGAAGAGTCATAATCACCATCTGAGGTGTTCTGGCATGTAGGCTGAAATGAACTTTCTGAATTTGTGGCATTAAATAACTGGGAAAGCTCTGTTGCAAAGTTCACCGGAAGGCGACTGGAGCTGTTGTTCAGATTTTCATTTTCTAGGGTGAGCTCATCCTTTTCTCTGTCACTCCCTGGTTTTGCTCTGCCTTCCTCTGTGCTTGACTCCCCTCTGTTGGAGGCAGCGGCAGGGTTAGCTGGTACCGCTTCTCTGCAACAACGAGAATGGCTTTCAGGAAAGAGCACTCACTGCTAGGAAGGAAGAGTCTGCTTAGGAAAGCTAACAGCAGACGTCTCAACAGAGTCCTCTCAACAGCTCACCAGGCACTCCACAACACTATCCCTACACATGCTTTGTTGCTAAAACACAGAAAATAGAAAGAACGTCGGAAAAGAACAACTCACTGCTTTCTCTTTCTCAGCCAGAAAGTAACTATACACATCAGCAGGACGACAAACAGTACGGAACCCAAGACTGCGGCACTCAGGACCAAACGCTGCTTTTGTCGGCCTTTAGGAGCTGCAGCCTCGGCATCTTTGCCACCACCAAGACCTGGAGGAAAGGAGACAATCCCATACATCCCTGGGTTCTGCAGGACTGATAATCTCAGTGTGTGGTTGGGATTCCCAGGCAATTTTACATCCCGTGTTGTTACTGTCACTAATTCTGGCCTCTTGGCACCGGTGGACAAGAAAGTTCATCGACACTTCTCATGGGCAAGAGCCCACTGGCCGGTGAAAGTCTGAACCAGCGCTACCCCAAACTGTGCTGGCGGCGCTCCCCAGGCCAGCAGGCAGAGCGGGCTCCTCTGAGTCTGCCTGTGGCCAAGGAGACACCTGAACCTGGCTCTCTCCCTTTGCCCTTTCTCCCACACAGGCACCACCTCCCCTTCCTCTGCCCTCTGCTCTTCCAAACACAACTCGCATGCTCCACGTTTCCAGGACTTATCTCTCACTTAGGCATCCCCGCAAGACTGCTCAGTACCTCGGTGCACTGGAAAAAAGGAGTATTTCCTGCTGTGGGGGGCTTCTCCTGGCTCTGACACATGTGGAAGCACTGTCAAGAATCAGAGGAAAGTGAAACCTCAGCATTGCTCAGGCACACAGCATGCAGAAGGACGGAGAAGCTCTCTTCCAAAATCCTGCCCAACACGTAAATCAGGGCATCACTTTGGGCCTCCTTTCACAGCAGGGATCCCACTCGGTGCACCTTTTGTGCTTAGGGCCTCGAGGGAGTCCCTGCAAGGTCTGAGATGCGGACACGGCAGGAGATTGAGTGGATTAGGAGTCGTGTTTGCTAACATGTGCTCAGTGGGGTTAAAACCGCCTCAGTCCCCACGTGGCAAAGCTCCAAAATCCCTGGGAGCTGCGTGGTGTGGGAAGGGAGGCTACCTCACAGGATCCACAAAGGTTTATATGCACATCTCTGACACACTCATTACAATAACTTCCACACACCAGAGACAAAAGTCATCTTCAGAAAGCCACTCTCGTCTTGTTGTAAAACACTTCCGATGCCCTAGTACTTTAAAATTTGCCCACTGGCACGATGTGCAGTAGTGGGCACCAAGAGAAGATCAAAAACCACTTTGCCACACCAAGCACCCTGGGACACATCGCTGAAGCCCTCCCAAATCCCTCTTGGCTCTTTTGCATCTAGCAGCGTGATGAACCCATCCTCTGCACGTGCACACAGCTGCCAATACTTGCTTGTGCCAGGTGTGCCTTAGAATTTTTTTTTCTTTTAAATAGCTGATGAGTAGGTGTAACTTCTGGGGCTTCATGTTTTGCTGTTCTGTTTTGCTGCTCTGTAGGCACTAGTCCTCAACAGGCAGTAAGTTTAGTGACCATGTCTAGCTAGGTGTGTCTGGGTGGAGGATGGATGAGCTACACATCCCATCTCTGGAAAGCTGCTGGTTCACAGGACAGAAGAACTACTGCGAGGCTACTACGGACAGCTGTTTAGTCTCCCCAGGTGAGACCAAGTGCTTGCTCCCCTGCCAGAGGGGCACAGTCTCTTCCTTCGAGTGTCCGTCTTCTCCCCAGAGGGGAAGCAATAGGCAGGTTTTGGTGCAATCTGGAGAGAAAAAAACCACACTCTGACTGCACTCCATTTGTTTTCCTAGCCTTTGCAAGTCATTGCTGTTAAAGACGTGCAGAAAGAGCCCTGTTTTTCAGGACCTCCTGCTTATTTCAAAGGGCCCAGAAAGGGGCAATGGGGGAGCTGTTGGGGCATCGTGCACGGAGTGCCTTCTTTGAGGGGCCTTCTTGTCCCCTTGTCCTGTACCTCTCATTCCAAAGTTCCCACTCCCCAGTGAAACCAGGTGTTAGCTTGCAGGGAAAGCATGCCAGAAAGAAACAGAGGAGGGGGCACAGCCGTATGTGCCGCAGCAGCCTTTTGGGAGTTGAGCCCAGGTCCACCGGACAGCAAAACCCTCCCCAGAGCTCACCTCTGGACCTTCATGCAGGAGAAATTGGGGATGCCTTTGTTATGGAAAATAGGCTCGCCAGCCACCATAACAGGGTCCGACCCTAGGTTCCCGCAGAAAAGTTCAGAGCCAAATCAAAGCAAATTAAATAAATAAATTTTAATGACACGCGTGCAGGAATTACAGCTTGAGCTGGGTGCCTCCAAAGAGCGACCCCAAACAAAGAAATCCCTGGGCAATTATAACTTTTTCAAATTAAGTTTCCCACCCCTCACGCGGTAGTTCAGACCAATAGTCATTTTAGGTCTAGGGTCTCCTGCTCCTTATTGGGTCTCATCATTGCTCCTAGGTAGGCTATTTTTCCTCCTTATCTTTACCGTTGTGGTTTCTGCTGACGACTGTACCTTTGTTTCTTGTTGGGTCCTACCATTGTCTCTCAAGGTCCTGAGGAGGAGGAGGTGATTCCAAACCATAACAATTAACACTGCCCCAGCAGTGAGGGGAGGCTTTGCCCCTCAAGGTCCTGATGCCCTGCACCGGTCTTATTTCAAAGTCTTGACACCCTCCCTTTCAGAGCGTGAGACGCAGGAATGCAGACTGCTTGTAGCTTCCTTATCTTCCCAGCTTGAACCAGCTCTCAGGCCCTTTTCTTACTGAACTAGGTAAAAGTTCCTCACGTTATCCAAGTGCGGCCTAAGGCTTCAGCAAATGTGGCTACTCATGCTAAGCAAGGTTTATATAAGTTGTGCTAAGCAGCTACCTCTAGACAGCTTCAATTTGATAATTTCCTTAACAGTCCTCCCTTTGTTTATTAAGCATCCCTGCTAATATTTTAAACAGCGTTCTCAAAGTCTTTCGAGGCATACCATCACTTTCCATAATCTTACGTATAATATGATCATAAGTAATAGGCATAACACAGTTATGTTAAGTTAAACTTAACACAACTACTACTGGGTGCAACACGTGATTATAAATCCCTGTTGCAGTTGGTGACCATCCTAGAAGAGTTTCCCACCCATGAGGTGCTCCGTCTTGCCTCACCCTTTCCAAGACATTGTGTATCTCTTCCGTATGATGATGAACGGTGATTAGAGTTTTCTGCCCATTGTTTTGGATGCCTTCTAGCAGTTGACGCAGCTCATCACGTTGCAGTAGTTTCTTCACAAATGTAAGATTCATTCCGATGGGGGTAGGCAGTCAATCTCGACTCAGTGTATTAGATTGTAACAATTGATAAGACGTAACAGGAGCTGAATAAATAAAGTCGCATCCCATAATTTTGGGTAAAGTTACAAATACAAATATTTGAGTGATTACTTGTATTTACAACAATGTTCTCTATGAATATAAGACTACAAAGGGTTCTCATACATACACAGCCTTTCCCAATATGCACAACTACAGTTCAACTTTAACAGCAAAATAAGAACATAGTATGACAGTATATGGCCTGTCCCATTTAGGTTCTAACTTGGATTTTCATAAAAATGCTTTAACTAAAACTTCATCCCCAGGCTGTATACCAGGCACTTGTATTTCAGGTGGTGGGGATTGATATCATTGAGCATATATATATATATATATATATATGTATATATACACACATATATATATGTTTTTAAGATTTTCAAATCCTTTTTTGCATACTTAGAACATACTGGGTTAGTCGTTCATCTCCGTCTAATAGGCTTCTCTTAGCTGGAATAATAAGTCCCTCGTACAGCTAAATGTCTCCCAAAGAGAATTTCGGCTGGTGGTAGTCCTACGGGTTGGCGTGGGGCATTTCGAACATGCCATAGAGCTAAGTTTAATGCTTCTGGCCATTTTAGGCTAGCATGTGTGCATATTCTTGCTACTTTTTCTTTTAGTGTTCTATTCATTCTTTCTACTTGTCCTGAAGATTGTGGGTGATAAGGGGTATGTAGGTTTCTTTTTATTCCTAATGACTTACATAACTGAGTGATTATGCTTGCCGTAAAATGAGCGCCCATGTCTGAATCAACGGCTTCTGGAACCCCATACCTGTATATGATTTCTTTCAGTGAGGCTTTTACTCATTCCCCTGCGTCGGCCTTTCTTGTTGGGAAAGCTTCTGCCTAGCCTGATAACTGATCTACTATCACTACAAAGTGTTTGTACCATCCATGGATGGCATAGCCGTGTAATCTATTGGTAGCCTTTGAAAAGGGAAGCAGGCCCACGGTCGTCCCCCCAACTCTGAGCTTGGTTTGCTGCTTGAGAACTTCTGGCAGGTTGGGCAGCTACTGCTGCTTCTTTTTGCAGCCGCGTAAATTCCTGCACTGGCCCTTACTGTCTGTACTTGCTTAGCTACTGCCTCTGCTCCCCCATGAGCTTTCTTGTGAAACCACCTAGCTATAGGAATTACTTTTCCTTTTTTTTGGTAGAATTGGTTTTCCTCCAATTGTCCATATTCCATCATCATTCTGCTTTGCTTCCCACTATTCCTATTGTTTCTTCTCTTCCACTGAGCAGGGCTTTTCACACATGGTTCTGGGGTCTATTAAATTTGGCCATTCACTTTGGTTCATCATTGGAACTGCCACCATACATCCTCTCAGAGGCTGTCGGGCTGCAGCCTTCGCAGCGGTGTGAGCTAAAGCATTTCCTTTACTAATTTCTGTAGCGTCTTTAGTATGGACTGGGCAGTGTATTACAGCAATTTCTTTGGGCATTTGGATTGCTTCCAGCAAACTATGTATTTCTTCTGCACTGGCTATTTTCTTTCCCGATCATGTAAAAAAAAAAAAAATATCCTTGTTTTTTCCATAACATCCCAGTTGCCTCACATACCCCAAAGGCATATCGAGAGGCGCTGTAGATGTTGACTCACTTTCCTTTTCCTTTGAGCGCTGCATGTGTCAAGGCTACTAGTTCTGTGTCTTGCACACTCATTCATGTGGGAAGCGGTTCGGCCTCTATTACTCATTTTTGGCTGACTACAGCATACCCAGTTTGATGTTGTCCATGCAGGTAGCAGGATGAGCTGTCTACAAATACAAGTAGATCTGGTTTTTGCAAAGGAACATCAGTTAAATCTGTTCTCGGCTTCCTGGAAGTGTGCATTACCTGCTCACATTGGTGATGTTTTTCTCCATCATCAGGCAGAGGTATTAGAGTTGCTGGTTTCAGGATATTGCATCTTTTTAGGACTACACTATCTGCCATGAGGAGGATCAGTTCGTATCTGTGTGCCCGTTGTGGCCATAATGCCTGGGTCGCATATTGTTTAATAGTATCTCCACTTTGTGCGGCACATAAACTGTGACAGGGTGCCCCAGAACGAGAGGGTGGCTTCTCTCTCCCTATTGCCGCTGCCGCTGTCACCGATTTGATGCAGGATGGCACTCCTGCTGCAACCAAATCTAGCTGAGCAGAATATGCTACTGGTCTCTGGTGGGGTCCTAATTTTTGCCTCATTACTCTGCTGGTGATCCCCTTACATTCATGCACCTACAAATTGAAGGGCTTTGTGTATTCTGGGAGCCTGAGAGCAGGCGTGGATGCCAAAGCTCCTTTCATACTTCTAAAAGCTTGCTCTCCTTCGGGGCCCCACACAATGGGTTCTGCTTCTTCATTTCTAGTGGCCTCTGTCAGGGGTTTTGTTAATTCTCCCAACCCAGGAATCCATGGTCTGCAACATCCCACAAGAAAGCAGCAGTTAGGTCAATTACAGGGAAACATTTTGCCCAACGTGGCATTTGTAAAAGCACTGTGGAAGGATCAGGCACTACTGGGGGAGGGGTCACCACACGTTGACTGATTGCTCGCAAATCTTGTACAAACTGGTATTCTGGATCGCCATCAGAATCCTGCCTATGCTTTTTAAGTGGCACAATCGGAGTGTTGTATGGGGATTCACAGACTCTAAGGAGACCCAGTTTTACATAGTGATCAGTTTGCTTTCAGATACTCTTCTCAGCTTCTTTTGGGGTAGGGTATTGTTTAACCATAGGAGGGAATCCCCCCTTTGCTGTTATCGAGACTCAACTAGCTGATTTCAACAGTCCACCATCCATTCCTCAAGAGCTCCGTAACTTTCCAGGAACTCATTCTAAACCTATGGGAATTTGCAGATTAGTTGACTCTGGCTCTGGTGTCTCAGCCACAACGCATGAGCCCGTTAGTATTAATTTTATCCCTCCCGGCTGTAAGCAGATCTGAGTATCCAAGGCTTGCAGGACATCTCTCCCTAAAAGGCAAGAGGGTGAATCTGTGGAAATCATGAAATGTCCCCACACTCCTTTACCTCCAACAGTGAGCAATAAGGGCTTAGTTAACGCTCATTTGCCTTTTCCCATCACTCCTTGTACTATTATTTCATCTGACGATTTGCACCCTTTAGGCTCAAAACTCAAAAGGGAAAGGGTAGCTCCAGTATCCACTAGATAGGGCACTTCTAGACCTTCTATACTTGCCACTATCTGCCCCCGACATCCAAATCTATATCCCAGGAATTTACCCCAATTTCCACAGTATTCACTGTTCACTCCTGATGATCAAAGGCTCCCTGCGGCGGCCATCCTTCTGCCGGGTTACCCTCCTTAGTCACGAACGGACAATCCTTCTGACATACTTGGATCAACCCTTTTTTCCTTTGATTCTTACTACCATCAGTCTTACTCCAGTTTTGCAAAATTTCTGCCAAGGGTGACCCCTTCTCTAGGCCAAAATTATTTCCCACATTGAGTTCCTGAAAAGTGCATCCTATGGTGATCAGGTATGCCTTTTTTTTTCTTTCTTTCCTCTTTCCCCCGCAATACCAGCCTGCAGCTGCTGTGATCACACACTCTCTCTCTCTGGGAACCGCACTCACACCACCCGAGGCTTTGACTGCTAGGACTGCTGTCCCGTCGCAGCGGGCAGCTTTAGCAGCTGACGGGTGCCCCCTTCGGTTCCCAGGTTATACGCACTCACACACTCACAGGACTGTTCACACTCACACCAGTTACAGTGACTCCAGATTTCTGTTTCTAGAGTCTGGCGGTGCGCCTTACGCTGATCCGGCTGCGCACTCCCCGTTCCGGCCGGATTGAGACGGGACTCGAATCCACTCAAGGAAGCGGCAGTTAGGTCAATTACAGTGAAACATTCTGCCCAATGTGGTTCATCACGTTATCTGCGTTATCGGCCTAAGACCTCAGCAAATTCAGCTACTCATGCTAAGCAAGGTTTATGTAAGTTGTGTTAAGTGGTTTACTCTAGACACTTTCAGTTCAATATTCTTTAACTACAGCACAAAGGGGAGTGTTTCGCCTGCACCAGCGTTTGCCAAAGAGCAGAAATTCCTTAACATTGGTGACCAAGAAGCGTTTGCATTCCTTCTTCAGGTTACTGATAGGAAAAGAGCAAGCTTGACTTTACTGCCTGCCATTACTCCTTTAAAGCACTACAATCCCGAGTGTTCATACGGTTTGGGAACAGGCAATAAAGCTATCCTAGAAAGAGAACGCTACCTCGAGGGAGTTGACAAAGCCCTTCCAGCTGCTCCACCACAGCCCACGAATCCCAAACCTACTAGAAGACAGGAAAAATGGAGGAAGCTCCCTGCCCTTCCTTTCTCTTTCCTGCCCATCCCAAAGGTGCTGTTGCCCTGATCACCAGGGCCACCAACACTCACCCCTCTCTCAGAGAGACATCTACAGGCCAATACCTTCTTGCCAAGACTACAAGCCTTCAGTTGACTAAACCACGACTGTCCAAGCTCTTCAAAGGACACAGCACTGCACTAGCGTTTGACACCCCCATGCTCGGAGCCCAAACAACTAAGGAAGAAGTCAAAGACTTGCTTACACCACTCGAGGGAAAGGCAAGCAAAGAGCTGGGGTATTAGCCAATCCCATCAGGAACAGATGAGCAAGGGACGGAGAAGAGAAGCTCTCAAACCAGGATAGCAGTTCCTGCTGGGGGAATTCTCTGAAGAGGCACATGGGCGAAAACACCCACAATGCAGCCTCTAGTAGCTGCGCTCCTGTAACACCAAAGCTCTGCAAAACTCATGCAAGCAAAACTCATACAAGCAACAGTACATATGGACACTGGCATTTGCGCCTTACCTCTCTACTCCCACCAGCCAAAAAGGTCCTCACTCTAAACACCTACATACATCTTGCTAAACATTACCATGCCACAAAGAAGTGCATCCCTCCGGAGCTACAGTTGTCCGAAAAGCAGATTCATTGCCCGGTGTGCAATAAGCCAATAACTACACACTCGGGAGAGACATTCGCTTATCTAGTTCAGAGCTGCGCAAGCCTGGGTGCTCGGTGGTTTCCCACAAATGAAGCACACCCCTCCAACTTTTCAAGTAGCATTGATACAAACACAGTGCAAGGTTCGCCTTTTACACTAATTGGGTAGTAATTTACAGACAATTATAATATTCCTTACACACCATGTTACTACTACACATGCCCAGGGAAGGGGTCTTCACCCAGGCGCGGGGCTTTTTTACCTGTGGGCATGGTTTTCGGTATTATATGGAGGACAGTTCAGTTAGGGATACATGCACCTCCAATTCTTTTGCCAAACTGGCAACACATAGCTAGAAACTACCTAGTTTAAACATTCTTGCCGAGCTTCCCAGGGTTGTCTCGTAACAGTTTCCCACAAATGGAGCACACCCCCCTGCCTTTTCAAGTAGCATTTATACAAACACATTGCAAGGTTTGCAACTTTCCCTTTTACACTGACTGGGTAGTAATTTACAGACAATTATAATACTGCTTACACACCATTTTACCACTACGCATGCTCCGGGGAGGGGTCTTTGCCCAGGCGCGGGGCTTTTTGACCTGTGGGTGTGATTTTTTGTGTTACATGGAGGACAGTTCAGTTAGGGACACATGCACCTCCAATTCTTTTGCCAAACTGGCAACACATAGCTAGAAATAAAACATTTTGATGTAATGTTTCTTTAGGGCTTTAGCAGCTCTAGGCTGTCCTGGGTTGAAGAATGCTTCTTCTCCGAAAACAGAGAGCGAGCTTCTCCTGATCTGCCTCCTTTCAACAGCAGGAACAGTCTTCCTGAGCTCCCAGGGTCGTCTTGTAAGAGGAGCACTCGGGGCAAGGCCCAGGCCCAGGCCCAGGAGAGCTCTGCTTGCTTCGGGCGCTGCACAAGGCCCAAGGAGGCCTGAAATGTTGGTCCCAAAGCAAAGGGGACAGAGGGAGTGGTGCCAGCAAGGAAGTGGGAGGCGGAATCCCAGCTGGGCGGGGGAGGAGAGCTGGGGCACAGGCTTGGCACTGGAGCCCCCCCGCCTGTCAGCAGCTGCCCCTGGGCCAGCTCCAGAAGGGCAGAGCTGGCGCTGCCGCTGGGGCTGGGGCTGCGGCTGCAGCTGGGGCTGGGGCTGGAGCAGAGCGGCGGCAGCGGGGGCGGGAAGGAGAGCAGCGAGCGAGGCCGGATCCGGCAGGCGCTGGCGCGCAGCTGCCGAGCAGCGAGGCGAGCGCAGGGCCGCGAGCGTGTGGGCAGAGAGCCGGGCTGCCCCCGAGGGGCTCCTCGAGGGCGGCGGCAGCACCCCCGGCCGCCAGCATGCCCGGGCTGCCCGCACAGGGCGGCGCCGGCGCGCGGAGGGAGCGCGGGCCGCGGCGGGGGTGCGCGGCCCCCTGCGCCCCCGCGGAGGCGCGCGGAGGGCGCCCCTGAGCTCACAGAGGGGCCCCGCGAGGCGTTGTGCTGCGCGGTGTTGCGTTGTGCTGCGGTGCAGTACGGTGCTTTGCGCTGCGGTGCGGTGCGGTGCAGTGCGTTGTGCTGCGGTGCGGGGCGGTGTTTTGCGCTGCGTTGTGCCGCGCCGCGTTCCGCAGACGCCGCTCCGCGCGCGTTGCTCGAGGGCGCCGGCGGCGGGCGGCTGCTGGCGGCGGGCAGCATGGTGCGAGCGCGGGGGGCGTCCGGCCCCGGGTGCCGCCTGCTGCTGCTGCTCGGCCTCCTGGCGGCCCTGCGTGCCCGGGACAGCCGGGCTGCTCCGCGGGCAGCGCCGGGCCCAGGTAGGGCGGGCGGGCGGGCGGGCGGCGACGGAGGCAGCCTGGGGGCCGCGGGGCCGGCTGGCGAGCGGCCGGGGCGGCGGGAGGCGGCGGCCGGGGCCAGGAGCCGGGAGCCGGGAGCGGCTCGGCGAGGCTTGTGGGGCCGCGGGGAGGGGGGTGCGCTGGGGGGCGCCGGGGTCTGGGGGCGAGAGCTGTGCCTGGAGCAGCGCCTGGCGCTGGGTGACGGGAGCTGTTGTCCCCGCGGGCGGTTGCAGCGGTGCCCGGCGGCGATGGCGATGCTGGTGCTTGGTTGGATGCGGGACCGAAGGCTTGGGAAGATGCAGGAGGTGAGTCCTCGGGGGACCTGACCTTCCCTGGCAAGACCAGAAGCATGCCTTTCCTGGCGCCGCGTCGCCCTGGTGCTGGCCGGGGAGCTCCTGTGCCCACGCAGTGTGAATGATGCTTCGTGTCCCCCGGTGCTGAGGGTTGCCCCTTTGCAGAGTCCTGGCTTCCTTGGTGGAGGTTAGAGACCTCCCTGGAAGAAGGGGCCGAGGGGCCACGTGTTTGTCTTGGGGGTGCTTGGGGGCTGTCGTATAGCGGCTGGATGCAGGACTTGGAGAGGCGCCAGGTCCCAGCCAGCGAGTGCCGCTGGTCCTCCTGTAGCTGGGAGACTCTTCAACTGCATGTGTGGGATGAGCATTCCTTTTCAATTTCTTCTGCATGTGACATTTAACTGAACAAGTCCTTGGCCAACGATAAGGCACTGAAAAGAGCACGAGTGCAACTCAGAAAGGCTTCGGAGATCTGCGCTGGCTGCTTTGGCTCGCAAAGCGCTGTTGGCGAGTCCCCTGAGCCTGTGCTGCTTCCAGTGCCTGCTGCCAACTGGGCTGGCATGATCGGATTGAGTTTACAGCTTGTGTGAGCTCCGGGGCATCCTTTCCCCCAGCAGCTCCATGCCTGCTTAGATTTATGGCCATAGGGTGCCACTGCAGACACCCGCTAAGCGTTTGCAAGGTGCCCATGAGCTGAAGTATGGTGTTATTATATGTTGCCCGTCATTCACCACCCTTCATATCCAAAGTCGTCTGTGGAAATACATCATGAGAACTTCTCCCATCTGTGTTTGGTTACAGATGTGGCTGTAGTTGAGGATTATCGAGTTTCTCAACTGCATCCTGTTGTTGAGCCTCTGGGTCTTCCCACGGGTATGTAGTCAATTTTTACTTCCCTGAAAGAACAAGAACGTTCCTTGTGCTATTTTGTTCCCGTTAACTTGTACTTCATACTTCCTCTGCAGGTGGTCCAAGTGCTTTAGGGCCGCGGGGGGTCCTCAAGGGTAAGTTGTGAGCATTTCTTTCCTTTGAGAGCTGCCAGGTGCCAGGCAAAAGATCCTCTCTGCTCCTCCACAGCTTTGAGACTTGCGACCTACATATATGTCCCATCATGGCCCCCCTTCCATTCGCTACCATTGCTTTGTGAAGAAGCTGTAATGGGAAGAAGAATGTAATGGGAGCCATTCTCATGTGTTTGGTTACAGATGTGGCCATGGGTGATGAAGATTTTCCTTCTCCTCTGGACCCTGGATATGAGGCTCAGAGACTTCCTGGAGGTGAGCAGTCAGCAGATACTCAGTTGAAGAAATAAGCATTTCTTTTCTCCCTCTGTAGTGCACTCCTGAGGAGGCCAAGGTCTGCAGCACACATGCCCTGACCAAAGGGCAGCAGAACAACTAGGGGTAACGCTGGTTCAGTCCTAAACTGGCCAGTGGGCTCCTGTGCGTGAGCAATGTAAACAATCCTTGTTGTCCTCCGGTTCTGAAGGTTGCCTGTTGCTAGAGTTCTGGTTTCCTTGGTGTACATTAGACACCTCCCCAGAAAAAAGCACCAAGGTCCTCATGTGTTTAGGCTGGGGGTGCTTGGGGGCTGCTGGGTAGCGCCTTGACGGAGGATTTTGGAAAGGCGGCAGGGCTCAGCCAAGTGCTCCTGGCCCTCCTGCAGCTGGGAGACTCTCGAACTACATGTGTGTCCCCCATTCCCCTCCCATTCATGGCAAGTCACTTCTGTGGAAGTATGTTGCAGCACGTAATGAAAACTTGTCTTGTCTGTGTTTGCTTACAGGCATTCCTGCAGGCAGTGGCCTTCCAGCTTCCCAGCTGGATCCTGTTTCTGAGCCTCAGGAGCATGCCAGGAGTAAGTGGTGGAGATGTACTCCCTTCCTGGGAGGAACCTTTGGTTTCAGAGTTGTATTCGTGGGCCGTGTAGCTTCAGTCCTTGGCTGAGGCTCATGCCCGCAAAAGAGCAGAGTGGGCTTTGGGAGGGCTTCAGAGATCTGCGGTGGGTGCTTTGCCTGGCTTCTCCAGCCTTGTGCTTTTCCAGTGCCTACAGCAAAGCCAGCAGGCTTGTTGGGGTTGAGCTTAGAGCTCAGGTGAGCTCCAGGGCATCCTTTCCCAGCATGCTTGGATTTGTAGCCACGTGGTGCCTGTGCAGGCACCCAGTAAGTGTTTGCCAAAGACTCAGGAGCGGAAGGGCAAGACGAGTGCCTTGCTGTAATGAGAGGTTCCATGCTCATTCGCTACCATTCAAATCTGAAGCAGCATATGGAAATAGGTAACGAGAGCTCTGCTTGTCTCTTTGGGTACAGATGTGGCCGCAGGTGATGGCAATGCAGCTTCTCAGCTGGATGCCCATGTAGAGTCTGTGGGGAATCGTACA
Source organism: Dromaius novaehollandiae (assembly GCF_036370855.1). Classification (NCBI taxonomy): domain Eukaryota; kingdom Metazoa; phylum Chordata; class Aves; order Casuariiformes; family Dromaiidae; genus Dromaius; species Dromaius novaehollandiae. The sequence goes on from NC_088098.1 coordinate 154,638,597, forward strand.
GGTGAGCTGTGACTATTTGCCTACTCTTTTGGGTTATTTGAAAGAAGGAGCATTTACCTGTGCCTATCTTGTTCATGTGCAATTTAACTTAATACTTTCTGTTTAGGTCCTCGGCAGAGGAAGTACGAGGCCCAGAGAGGAAAGTTGGCTGAGAAATATTCTAAACTCCTTCAGAAAATCTTGAAGGACTTGGAAAGAGCAGCTGGTGGGTAGATTTCACTCTGTGTTAAGGGTAATCATTGTAAACGTGAGGTTTTAGAAACAGCTATGGATAATCTGTGGCTTACGCAGGAGAAAGGGATCGATCAGAGCCTCGCTGCAGTGACGCACCATGTCACACCTTCCAGGCATTCGCAAGCCACAGAGCTTGTTGAGGGTGTCTTCTACAAGCTTGTTCTTCACTGCATTTGTTCATGTTAAGGTGCTAGAGTATGGGAAGTGTCCTAAAGCAAGGCAGGAGCGGCTTTCTGAAGATGACTTTTGTCTCTGGTGTGTGGAGATGCTTGCAATTAGTCTCTGGGGAATCCCAGAGGTGAGGCATGACTATTGGTTTACTGTGAGAGCCGCGGTGTCCCTAGCCAAAGGTCTGGCAGGCCCCTCGGCCGCTGTGCGAATCTAGACCTACCCAGGGCATGGCAACATCCCTTTCAGTGCACTAGAGTTCCTTTACAAACGTGTATTGCCTCACGTATTTTACCCTTTTCTCCTCCGTGTTTAATTACAGATGTCCCTCAAGTCACTGAAGCTTCTGCAGCTTCTCAGGGGCTGGAGCCTCTGCTTGAGTCTCAGGGAGATCTCAGGGGTAAGTAGTCTCTCTTCCTTTCCTTTTGATTCTTCTATTAGTATTTTCTCTTTTTTCCTGTTTTATTGCCCTCCTGGGGAATCCAAGGTGCCCAGCACACATGCCGTCCCTGAAGCCCAGAGACACAGGTAGGAGTAGTGCTGGTTCAGGCTTTCACTGGCCAGTGGGCTCTTGCCCGTGAGAAGTGTCAATCAGCTTTCTTGTCCGCTGGTGCCAAGAGACCAGAATCAGTGATAGTAACACCACGGCATGTAAAATTGCCTGGGAATCCCAAACACACAGTGAGATTATCAGTCCTGCAGAATCCAGGGATGTATGGGATTGTCTCCTTTCCTCCAGGTCTTGGTGGTGACAAAGATGCAAAGGCCGCAGATCATAAAGCCCTACAGATGTACTATTTGGTCCTCCCTGCCGCAGTCTTGGGTTCCATGCTGTTTGTCATAGTGCTGAGCTGTATAGTTACTTCCCGGCTGAGGAAGAGAAAACAGTGAGTTGTTCTTTCCGACATTCTTTCTATTTTCTGTGTTTTAGCAACAAAGCATGTGTAGGGATAGTATGGTGGAGTGCCTGGTGAGCTGTTGAGAGGACTCTGTTGAGATGTCTGCTGTAAGCTTTCTTACGCGGACTCTTCCTTCCTAGCAGTGAGTGCTCTTTCCTGAAAGCCATTCTCGTTGTTGCAGAGAAGCGGTACCAGCTAACCCTGCCGCTGCCTCCAACAGAGAGGAGTCAAGCACAGAGGAAGGCAGAGCAAAGGCAGGGAGCAAAAGAGAAAAGGATGAGCTTGCCCTGGAAAATGAAAATTTCAACAACAGCTCCAGGCGACTCCTGGTGCCTATCCCAAACAGAATAAAAAAATTGTTGGGCTAAAATGGCGTGAGTCCTTGGCTGTTTTGGTCCTTTGTGTCTGGGTGTAATGCACAGCACTTACAGCAGGGTTGGATGAGGGAGAGGAGCTGTCAGGGAGTTGCCCTCCCTCAAGGGCTGCCCTCGGTCCCATCATCAGTGTAGTTTCCCAGCTCAGGCTGTCATTAAGGTTTCATTCATCTGAATGGGGGAGTGTGGATGAGCCTTGGAGTGCAAGTGAAGTCACTGGGACTGCTCCACTGAATCCTGATGGATTTGCACAGGACCAGGAGAGCTCTCATTGCTTCGGGTGGTGCACAAGGCTCAAGGAGGCCTGAAATATTTGTCCTAAAGCAAAGGGGACAGAGGGATTGATACCATTGAGAATCAAGGAATCTAAATCATAGATTAACAGTTGAAAGAGAGAACACTTTCCTGATATTTGGTTAAAATCTGTGAAAGAAATCCCCTGCCAGGTGTCCACATTTCAGGCTGTGGCATGAAGTTTTGTATGCAAAGGGTCGATGTGCTATCTGATATAGTCTTGAGGCAGAGCTGTTGAGAAAAGTAATGGTAAGCACAAGGAATGAACATTGATAGAGGGAAGGTAAAAATGTACAAGGCAAATATACCTAAGCACTCCTTTTCTGCTGTGCTGTACCATACTGCTCAATATACAAAGGAATGTATATTCCAAGTACTCAGATTTCACAGGGATGCCACTGTTTGGATTATTTCTGTATATGTTCAACACACAGAAAACAATCTGTATTCAATGCTTCCCCCTACTCCATTCTGAACTTGTATTTAGGCTACCTGAGTGTTTTTATGATTCAAAGCAAGTACCCTGAAATGGAACAAAGTTCAGCATAAAATTTTTTTTTACAGAAGAAAGGACTGCAGATGCCAATAAAATGTGTTAGTGACTAAGTTCCCCTTTTTGGCGACTTATGTTTTCAAATCAAGAAAAATGCTTGAAGCTTAGTTTATTAACCATTCATAAAGTAGTATTTTTTAGATAAAAGCCTTTTTTGCTTAAGAATACGTAATGTGTATAAGAAGCAACTGAAAAGCTAACAAAGTCACAGCACTTCACATGGGCTCAGCCTTGCACCCAGACTGTCTCCATCATATGACTGGGATCTGCCAATGCTAAAAGGAGAAAGTATCTAAAAACTTGAAAGCTTCTGTTGTTACCTTTTTTTTTTTTTTAAATGAACTAATCCTTAAATCACACTGTGGTAATTTGTGAAACGTAAATTAGAAAAAGGAATCTACATAAGTAACGTGTCATTAGCTGTATTATCATGATATTCCTGGTGCATGGCTCTTTCACAAAAATGCTTGCCTTTAAAACAGTCACCTCTCTGCTTTGTTTCTTCTTTCCAGAGACAAGGGATGTTTCATTTGCGCACTGCTACAAAATTTCATAATCAGGGCCTAAGCAACAAATGGGAAACTTCCATTCTCAGTTATACTATTTCACCTTCATCATGATCTGTCATGAAACAGTCAGTCAAGAGAACAAAACATAAAATTCATCCCAACCCAGGAATCCATGGTCTGCAACATCCCACAAGAAAGCAGCAGTTAGGTCAATTACAGGGAAACATTTTGCCCAACGTGGCATTTGTAAAAGCACTGTGGAAGGATCAGGCACTACTGGGGGAGGGGTCACCACACGTTGACTGATTGCTCGCAAATCTTGTACAAACTGGTATTCTGGATCGCCATCAGAATCCTGCCTATGCTTTTTAAGTGGCACAATCGGAGTGTTGTATGGGGATTCACAGACTCTAAGGAGACCCAGTTTTACATAGTGATCAGTTTGCTTTCAGATACTCTTCTCAGCTTCTTTTGGGGTAGGGTATTGTTTAACCATAGGAGGGAATCCCCCCTTTGCTGTTATCGAGACTCAACTAGCTGATTTCAACAGTCCACCATCCATTCCTCAAGAGCTCCGTAACTTTCCAGGAACTCATTCTAAACCTATGGGAATTTGCAGATTAGTTGACTCTGGCTCTGGTGTCTCAGCCACAACGCATGAGCCCGTTAGTATTAATTTTATCCCTCCCGGCTGTAAGCAGATCTGAGTATCCAAGGCTTGCAGGACATCTCTCCCTAAAAGGCAAGAGGGTGAATCTGTGGAAATCATGAAATGTCCCCACACTCCTTTACCTCCAACAGTGAGCAATAAGGGCTTAGTTAACGCTCATTTGCCTTTTCCCATCACTCCTTGTACTATTATTTCATCTGACGATTTGCACCCTTTAGGCTCAAAACTCAAAAGGGAAAGGGTAGCTCCAGTATCCACTAGATAGGGCACTTCTAGACCTTCTATACTTGCCACTATCTGCCCCCGACATCCAAATCTATATCCCAGGAATTTACCCCAATTTCCACAGTATTCACTGTTCACTCCTGATGATCAAAGGCTCCCTGCGGCGGCCATCCTTCTGCCGGGTTACCCTCCTTAGTCACGAACGGACAATCCTTCTGACATACTTGGATCAACCCTTTTTTCCTTTGATTCTTACTACCATCAGTCTTACTCCAGTTTTGCAAAATTTCTGCCAAGGGTGACCCCTTCTCTAGGCCAAAATTATTTCCCACATTGAGTTCCTGAAAAGTGCATCCTATGGTGATCAGGTATGCCTTTTTTTTTCTTTCTTTCCTCTTTCCCCCGCAATACCAGCCTGCAGCTGCTGTGATCACACACTCTCTCTCTCTGGGAACCGCACTCACACCACCCGAGGCTTTGACTGCTAGGACTGCTGTCCCGTCGCAGCGGGCAGCTTTAGCAGCTGACGGGTGCCCCCTTCGGTTCCCAGGTTATACGCACTCACACACTCACAGGACTGTTCACACTCACACCAGTTACAGTGACTCCAGATTTCTGTTTCTAGAGTCTGGCGGTGCGCCTTACGCTGATCCGGCTGCGCACTCCCCGTTCCGGCCGGATTGAGACGGGACTCGAATCCACTCAAGGAAGCGGCAGTTAGGTCAATTACAGTGAAACATTCTGCCCAATGTGGTTCATCACGTTATCTGCGTTATCGGCCTAAGACCTCAGCAAATTCAGCTACTCATGCTAAGCAAGGTTTATGTAAGTTGTGTTAAGTGGTTTACTCTAGACACTTTCAGTTCAATATTCTTTAACTACAGCACAAAGGGGAGTGTTTCGCCTGCACCAGCGTTTGCCAAAGAGCAGAAATTCCTTAACATTGGTGACCAAGAAGCGTTTGCATTCCTTCTTCAGGTTACTGATAGGAAAAGAGCAAGCTTGACTTTACTGCCTGCCATTACTCCTTTAAAGCACTACAATCCCGAGTGTTCATACGGTTTGGGAACAGGCAATAAAGCTATCCTAGAAAGAGAACGCTACCTCGAGGGAGTTGACAAAGCCCTTCCAGCTGCTCCACCACAGCCCACGAATCCCAAACCTACTAGAAGACAGGAAAAATGGAGGAAGCTCCCTGCCCTTCCTTTCTCTTTCCTGCCCATCCCAAAGGTGCTGTTGCCCTGATCACCAGGGCCACCAACACTCACCCCTCTCTCAGAGAGACATCTACAGGCCAATACCTTCTTGCCAAGACTACAAGCCTTCAGTTGACTAAACCACGACTGTCCAAGCTCTTCAAAGGACACAGCACTGCACTAGCGTTTGACACCCCCATGCTCGGAGCCCAAACAACTAAGGAAGAAGTCAAAGACTTGCTTACACCACTCGAGGGAAAGGCAAGCAAAGAGCTGGGGTATTAGCCAATCCCATCAGGAACAGATGAGCAAGGGACGGAGAAGAGAAGCTCTCAAACCAGGATAGCAGTTCCTGCTGGGGGAATTCTCTGAAGAGGCACATGGGCGAAAACACCCACAATGCAGCCTCTAGTAGCTGCGCTCCTGTAACACCAAAGCTCTGCAAAACTCATGCAAGCAAAACTCATACAAGCAACAGTACATATGGACACTGGCATTTGCGCCTTACCTCTCTACTCCCACCAGCCAAAAAGGTCCTCACTCTAAACACCTACATACATCTTGCTAAACATTACCATGCCACAAAGAAGTGCATCCCTCCGGAGCTACAGTTGTCCGAAAAGCAGATTCATTGCCCGGTGTGCAATAAGCCAATAACTACACACTCGGGAGAGACATTCGCTTATCTAGTTCAGAGCTGCGCAAGCCTGGGTGCTCGGTGGTTTCCCACAAATGAAGCACACCCCTCCAACTTTTCAAGTAGCATTGATACAAACACAGTGCAAGGTTCGCCTTTTACACTAATTGGGTAGTAATTTACAGACAATTATAATATTCCTTACACACCATGTTACTACTACACATGCCCAGGGAAGGGGTCTTCACCCAGGCGCGGGGCTTTTTTACCTGTGGGCATGATTTTCGGTATTATATGGAGGACAGTTCAGTTAGGGATACATGCACCTCCAATTCTTTTGCCAAACTGGCAACACATAGCTAGAAACTACCTAGTTTAAACATTCTTGCCGAGCTTCCCAGGGTTGTCTCGTAACAGTTTCCCACAAATGGAGCACACCCCCCTGCCTTTTCAAGTAGCATTTATACAAACACATTGCAAGGTTTGCAACTTTCCCTTTTACACTGACTGGGTAGTAATTTACAGACAATTATAATACTGCTTACACACCATTTTACCACTACGCATGCTCCGGGGAGGGGTCTTTGCCCAGGCGCGGGGCTTTTTGACCTGTGGGTGTGATTTTTTGTGTTACATGGAGGACAGTTCAGTTAGGGACACATGCACCTCCAATTCTTTTGCCAAACTGGCAACACATAGCTAGAAATAAAACATTTTGATGTAATGTTTCTTTAGGGCTTTAGCAGCTCTAGGCTGTCCTGGGTTGAAGAATGCTTCTTCTCCGAAAACAGAGAGCGAGCTTCTCCTGATCTGCCTCCTTTCAACAGCAGGAACAGTCTTCCTGAGCTCCCAGGGTCGTCTTGTAAGAGGAGCACTCGGGGCAAGGCCCAGGCCCAGGCCCAGGAGAGCTCTGCTTGCTTCGGGCGCTGCACAAGGCCCAAGGAGGCCTGAAATGTTGGTCCCAAAGCAAAGGGGACAGAGGGAGTGGTGCCAGCAAGGAAGTGGGAGGCGGAATCCCAGCTGGGCGGGGGAGGAGAGCTGGGGCACAGGCTTGGCACTGGAGCCCCCCCGCCTGTCAGCAGCTGCCCCTGGGCCAGCTCCAGAAGGGCAGAGCTGGCGCTGCCGCTGGGGCTGGGGCTGCGGCTGGGGCTGGGGCTGGGGCTGGAGCAGAGCGGCGGCAGCGGGGGCGGGAAGGAGAGCAGCGAGCGAGGCCGGATCCGGCAGGCGCTGGCGCGCAGCTGCCGAGCAGCGAGGCGAGCGCAGGGCCGCGAGCGTGTGGGCAGAGAGCCGGGCTGCCCCCGAGGGGCTCCTCGAGGGCGGCGGCAGCACCCCCGGCCGCCAGCATGCCCGGGCTGCCCGCACAGGGCGGCGCCGGCGCGCGGAGGGAGCGCGGGCCGCGGCGGGGGTGCGCGGCCCCCTGCGCCCCCGCGGAGGCGCGCGGAGGGCGCCCCTGAGCTCACAGAGGGGCCGCGCGCTGCGCTGCGCTGCGCAGTGTTGCGTTGTGCTGCGTTGTGCTGCGGGGCAGTGCGGTGTTTTGCGCTGCGCTGCGTTGGGCTGCGGGGCGGTGCAGTGCGTTGTGCCGCGCCGCGTTCCGCAGACGCCGCTCCGCGCGCGTTGCTCGAGGGCGCCGGCGGCGGGCGGCTGCTGGCGGCGGGCAGCATGGTGCGAGCGCGGGGGGCGTCCGGCCCCGGGTGCCGCCTGCTGCTGCTGCTCGGCCTCCTGGCGGCCCTGCGTGCCCGGGACAGCCGGGCTGCTCCGCGGGCAGCGCCGGGCCCAGGTAGGGCGGGCGGGCGGGCGGGCGGCGACGGAGGCAGCCTGGGGGCCGCGGGGCCGGCTGGCGAGCGGCCGGGGCGGCGGGAGGCGGCGGCCGGGGCCAGGAGCCGGGAGCCGGGAGCGGCTCGGCGAGGCTTGTGGGGCCGCGGGGAGGGGGGTGCGCTGGGGGGCGCCGGGGTCTGGGGGCGAGAGCTGTGCCTGGAGCAGCGCCTGGCGCTGGGTGACGGGAGCTGTTGTCCCCGCGGGCGGTTGCAGCGGTGCCCGGCGGCGATGGCGATGCTGGTGCTTGGTTGGATGCGGGACCGAAGGCTTGGGAAGATGCAGGAGGTGAGTCCTCGGGGGACCTGACCTTCCCTGGCAAGACCAGAAGCATGCCTTTCCTGGCGCCGCGTCGCCCTGGTGCTGGCCGGGGAGCTCCTGTGCCCACGCAGTGTGAATGATGCTTCGTGTCCCCCGGTGCTGAGGGTTGCCCCTTTGCAGAGTCCTGGCTTCCTTGGTGGAGGTTAGAGACCTCCCTGGAAGAAGGGGCCGAGGGGCCACGTGTTTGTCTTGGGGGTGCTTGGGGGCTGTCGTATAGCGGCTGGATGCAGGACTTGGAGAGGCGCCAGGTCCCAGCCAGCGAGTGCCGCTGGTCCTCCTGTAGCTGGGAGACTCTTCAACTGCATGTGTGGGATGAGCATTCCTTTTCAATTTCTTCTGCATGTGACATTTAACTGAACAAGTCCTTGGCCAACGATAAGGCACTGAAAAGAGCACGAGTGCAACTCAGAAAGGCTTCGGAGATCTGCGCTGGCTGCTTTGGCTCGCAAAGCGCTGTTGGCGAGTCCCCTGAGCCTGTGCTGCTTCCAGTGCCTGCTGCCAACTGGGCTGGCATGATCGGATTGAGTTTACAGCTTGTGTGAGCTCCGGGGCATCCTTTCCCCCAGCAGCTCCATGCCTGCTTAGATTTATGGCCATAGGGTGCCACTGCAGACACCCGCTAAGCGTTTGCAAGGTGCCCATGAGCTGAAGTATGGTGTTATTATATGTTGCCCGTCATCCACCACCCTTCATATCCAAAGTCGTCTGTGGAAATACATCATGAGAACTTCTCCCATCTGTGTTTGGTTACAGATGTGGCTGTAGTTGAGGATTATCGAGTTTCTCAACTGCATCCTGTTGTTGAGCCTCTGGGTCTTCCCACGGGTATGTAGTCAATTTTTACTTCCCTGAAAGAACAAGAACGTTCCTTGTGCTATTTTGTTCCCGTTAACTTGTACTTCATACTTCCTCTGCAGGTGGTCCAAGTGCTTTAGGGCCGCGGGGGGTCCTCAAGGGTAAGTTGTGAGCATTTCTTTCCTTTGAGAGCTGCCAGGTGCCAGGCAAAAGATCCTCTCTGCTCCTCCACAGCTTTGAGACTTGCGACCTACATATATGTCCCATCATGGCCCCCCTTCCATTCGCTACCATTGCTTTGTGAAGAAGCTGTAATGGGAAGAAGAATGTAATGGGAGCCATTCTCATGTGTTTGGTTACAGATGTGGCCATGGGTGATGAAGATTTTCCTTCTCCTCTGGACCCTGGATATGAGGCTCAGAGACTTCCTGGAGGTGAGCAGTCAGCAGATACTCAGTTGAAGAAATAAGCATTTCTTTTCTCCCTCTGTAGTGCACTCCTGAGGAGGCCAAGGTCTGCAGCACACATGCCCTGACCAAAGGGCAGCAGAACAACTAGGGGTAACGCTGGTTCAGTCCTAAACTGGCCAGTGGGCTCCTGTGCGTGAGCAATGTAAACAATCCTTGTTGTCCTCCGGTTCTGAAGGTTGCCTGTTGCTAGAGTTCTGGTTTCCTTGGTGTACATTAGACACCTCCCCAGAAAAAAGCACCAAGGTCCTCATGTGTTTAGGCTGGGGGTGCTTGGGGGCTGCTGGGTAGCGCCTTGACGGAGGATTTTGGAAAGGCGGCAGGGCTCAGCCAAGTGCTCCTGGCCCTCCTGCAGCTGGGAGACTCTCGAACTACATGTGTGTCCCCCATTCCCCTCCCATTCATGGCAAGTCACTTCTGTGGAAGTATGTTGCAGCACGTAATGAAAACTTGTCTTGTCTGTGTTTGCTTACAGGCATTCCTGCAGGCAGTGGCCTTCCAGCTTCCCAGCTGGATCCTGTTTCTGAGCCTCAGGAGCATGCCAGGAGTAAGTGGTGGAGATGTACTCCCTTCCTGGGAGGAACCTTTGGTTTCAGAGTTGTATTCGTGGGCCGTGTAGCTTCAGTCCTTGGCTGAGGCTCATGCCCGCAAAAGAGCAGAGTGGGCTTTGGGAGGGCTTCAGAGATCTGCGGTGGGTGCTTTGCCTGGCTTCTCCAGCCTTGTGCTTTTCCAGTGCCTACAGCAAAGCCAGCAGGCTTGTTGGGGTTGAGCTTAGAGCTCAGGTGAGCTCCAGGGCATCCTTTCCCAGCATGCTTGGATTTGTAGCCACGTGGTGCCTGTGCAGGCACCCAGTAAGTGTTTGCCAAAGACTCAGGAGCGGAAGGGCAAGACGAGTGCCTTGCTGTAATGAGAGGTTCCATGCTCATTCGCTACCATTCAAATCTGAAGCAGCATATGGAAATAGGTAACGAGAGCTCTGCTTGTCTCTTTGGGTACAGATGTGGCCGCAGGTGATGGCAATGCAGCTTCTCAGCTGGATGCCCATGTAGAGTCTGTGGGGAATCGTACAGGTGAGCTGTGACTATTTGCCTACTCTTTTGGGTTATTTGAAAGAAGGAGCATTTACCTGTGCCTATCTTGTTCATGTGCAATTTAACTTAATACTTTCTGTTTAGGTCCTCGGCAGAGGAAGTACGAGGCCCAGAGAGGAAAGTTGGCTGAGAAATATTCTAAACTCCTTCAGAAAATCTTGAAGGACTTGGAAAGAGCAGCTGGTGGGTAGATTTCACTCTGTGTTAAGGGTAATCATTGTAAACGTGAGGTTTTAGAAACAGCTATGGATAATCTGTGGCTTACGCAGGAGAAAGGGATCGATCAGAGCCTCGCTGCAGTGACGCACCATGTCACACCTTCCAGGCATTCGCAAGCCACAGAGCTTGTTGAGGGTGTCTTCTACAAGCTTGTTCTTCACTGCATTTGTTCATGTTAAGGTGCTAGAGTATGGGAAGTGTCCTAAAGCAAGGCAGGAGCGGCTTTCTGAAGATGACTTTTGTCTCTGGTGTGTGGAGATGCTTGCAATTAGTCTCTGGGGAATCCCAGAGGTGAGGCATGACTATTGGTTTACTGTGAGAGCCGCGGTGTCCCTAGCCAAAGGTCTGGCAGGCCCCTCGGCCGCTGTGCGAATCTAGACCTACCCAGGGCATGGCAACATCCCTTTCAGTGCACTAGAGTTCCTTTACAAACGTGTATTGCCTCACGTATTTTACCCTTTTCTCCTCCGTGTTTAATTACAGATGTCCCTCAAGTCACTGAAGCTTCTGCAGCTTCTCAGGGGCTGGAGCCTCTGCTTGAGTCTCAGGGAGATCTCAGGGGTAAGTAGTCTCTCTTCCTTTCCTTTTGATTCTTCTATTAGTATTTTCTCTTTTTTCCTGTTTTATTGCCCTCCTGGGGAATCCAAGGTGCCCAGCACACATGCCGTCCCTGAAGCCCAGAGACACAGGTAGGAGTAGTGCTGGTTCAGGCTTTCACTGGCCAGTGGGCTCTTGCCCGTGAGAAGTGTCAATCAGCTTTCTTGTCCGCTGGTGCCAAGAGACCAGAATCAGTGATAGTAACACCACGGCATGTAAAATTGCCTGGGAATCCCAAACACACAGTGAGATTATCAGTCCTGCAGAATCCAGGGATGTATGGGATTGTCTCCTTTCCTCCAGGTCTTGGTGGTGACAAAGATGCAAAGGCCGCAGATCATAAAGCCCTACAGATGTACTATTTGGTCCTCCCTGCCGCAGTCTTGGGTTCCATGCTGTTTGTCATAGTGCTGAGCTGTATAGTTACTTCCCGGCTGAGGAAGAGAAAACAGTGAGTTGTTCTTTCCGACATTCTTTCTATTTTCTGTGTTTTAGCAACAAAGCATGTGTAGGGATAGTATGGTGGAGTGCCTGGTGAGCTGTTGAGAGGACTCTGTTGAGATGTCTGCTGTAAGCTTTCTTACGCGGACTCTTCCTTCCTAGCAGTGAGTGCTCTTTCCTGAAAGCCATTCTCGTTGTTGCAGAGAAGCGGTACCAGCTAACCCTGCCGCTGCCTCCAACAGAGAGGAGTCAAGCACAGAGGAAGGCAGAGCAAAGGCAGGGAGCAAAAGAGAAAAGGATGAGCTTGCCCTGGAAAATGAAAATTTCAACAACAGCTCCAGGCGACTCCTGGTGCCTATCCCAAACAGAATAAAAAAATTGTTGGGCTAAAATGGCGTGAGTCCTTGGCTGTTTTGGTCCTTTGTGTCTGGGTGTAATGCACAGCACTTACAGCAGGGTTGGATGAGGGAGAGGAGCTGTCAGGGAGTTGCCCTCCCTCAAGGGCTGCCCTCGGTCCCATCATCAGTGTAGTTTCCCAGCTCAGGCTGTCATTAAGGTTTCATTCATCTGAATGGGGGAGTGTGGATGAGCCTTGGAGTGCAAGTGAAGTCACTGGGACTGCTCCACTGAATCCTGATGGATTTGCACAGGACCAGGAGAGCTCTCATTGCTTCGGGTGGTGCACAAGGCTCAAGGAGGCCTGAAATATTTGTCCTAAAGCAAAGGGGACAGAGGGATTGATACCATTGAGAATCAAGGAATCTAAATCATAGATTAACAGTTGAAAGAGAGAACACTTTCCTGATATTTGGTTAAAATCTGTGAAAGAAATCCCCTGCCAGGTGTCCACATTTCAGGCTGTGGCATGAAGTTTTGTATGCAAAGGGTCGATGTGCTATCTGATATAGTCTTGAGGCAGAGCTGTTGAGAAAAGTAATGGTAAGCACAAGGAATGAACATTGATAGAGGGAAGGTAAAAATGTACAAGGCAAATATACCTAAGCACTCCTTTTCTGCTGTGCTGTACCATACTGCTCAATATACAAAGGAATGTATATTCCAAGTACTCAGATTTCACAGGGATGCCACTGTTTGGATTATTTCTGTATATGTTCAACACACAGAAAACAATCTGTATTCAATGCTTCCCCCTACTCCATTCTGAACTTGTATTTAGGCTACCTGAGTGTTTTTATGATTCAAAGCAAGTACCCTGAAATGGAACAAAGTTCAGCATAAAATTTTTTTTTACAGAAGAAAGGACTGCAGATGCCAATAAAATGTGTTAGTGACTAAGTTCCCCTTTTTGGCGACTTATGTTTTCAAATCAAGAAAAATGCTTGAAGCTTAGTTTATTAACCATTCATAAAGTAGTATTTTTTAGATAAAAGCCTTTTTTGCTTAAGAATACGTAATGTGTATAAGAAGCAACTGAAAAGCTAACAAAGTCACAGCACTTCACATGGGCTCAGCCTTGCACCCAGACTGTCTCCATCATATGACTGGGATCTGCCAATGCTAAAAGGAGAAAGTATCTAAAAACTTGAAAGCTTCTGTTGTTACCTTTTTTTTTTTTTTAAATGAACTAATCCTTAAATCACACTGTGGTAATTTGTGAAACGTAAATTAGAAAAAGGAATCTACATAAGTAACGTGTCATTAGCTGTATTATCATGATATTCCTGGTGCATGGCTCTTTCACAAAAATGCTTGCCTTTAAAACAGTCACCTCTCTGCTTTGTTTCTTCTTTCCAGAGACAAGGGATGTTTCATTTGCGCACTGCTACAAAATTTCATAATCAGGGCCTAAGCAACAAATGGGAAACTTCCATTCTCAGTTATACTATTTCACCTTCATCATGATCTGTCATGAAACAGTCAGTCAAGAGAACAAAACATAAAATTCATCCCAACCCAGGAATCCATGGTCTGCAACATCCCACAAGAAAGCAGCAGTTAGGTCAATTACAGGGAAACATTTTGCCCAACGTGGCATTTGTAAAAGCACTGTGGAAGGATCAGGCACTACTGGGGGAGGGGTCACCACACGTTGACTGATTGCTCGCAAATCTTGTACAAACTGGTATTCTGGATCGCCATCAGAATCCTGCCTATGCTTTTTAAGTGGCACAATCGGAGTGTTGTATGGGGATTCACAGACTCTAAGGAGACCCAGTTTTACATAGTGATCAGTTTGCTTTCAGATACTCTTCTCAGCTTCTTTTGGGGTAGGGTATTGTTTAACCATAGGAGGGAATCCCCCCTTTGCTGTTATCGAGACTCAACTAGCTGATTTCAACAGTCCACCATCCATTCCTCAAGAGCTCCGTAACTTTCCAGGAACTCATTCTAAACCTATGGGAATTTGCAGATTAGTTGACTCTGGCTCTGGTGTCTCAGCCACAACGCATGAGCCCGTTAGTATTAATTTTATCCCTCCCGGCTGTAAGCAGATCTGAGTATCCAAGGCTTGCAGGACATCTCTCCCTAAAAGGCAAGAGGGTGAATCTGTGGAAATCATGAAATGTCCCCACACTCCTTTACCTCCAACAGTGAGCAATAAGGGCTTAGTTAACGCTCATTTGCCTTTTCCCATCACTCCTTGTACTATTATTTCATCTGACGATTTGCACCCTTTAGGCTCAAAACTCAAAAGGGAAAGGGTAGCTCCAGTATCCACTAGATAGGGCACTTCTAGACCTTCTATACTTGCCACTATCTGCCCCCGACATCCAAATCTATATCCCAGGAATTTACCCCAATTTCCACAGTATTCACTGTTCACTCCTGATGATCAAAGGCTCCCTGCGGCGGCCATCCTTCTGCCGGGTTACCCTCCTTAGTCACGAACGGACAATCCTTCTGACATACTTGGATCAACCCTTTTTTCCTTTGATTCTTACTACCATCAGTCTTACTCCAGTTTTGCAAAATTTCTGCCAAGGGTGACCCCTTCTCTAGGCCAAAATTATTTCCCACATTGAGTTCCTGAAAAGTGCATCCTATGGTGATCAGGTATGCCTTTTTTTTTCTTTCTTTCCTCTTTCCCCCGCAATACCAGCCTGCAGCTGCTGTGATCACACACTCTCTCTCTCTGGGAACCGCACTCACACCACCCGAGGCTTTGACTGCTAGGACTGCTGTCCCGTCGCAGCGGGCAGCTTTAGCAGCTGACGGGTGCCCCCTTCGGTTCCCAGGTTATACGCACTCACACACTCACAGGACTGTTCACACTCACACCAGTTACAGTGACTCCAGATTTCTGTTTCTAGAGTCTGGCGGTGCGCCTTACGCTGATCCGGCTGCGCACTCCCCGTTCCGGCCGGATTGAGACGGGACTCGAATCCACTCAAGGAAGCGGCAGTTAGGTCAATTACAGTGAAACATTCTGCCCAATGTGGTTCATCACGTTATCTGCGTTATCGGCCTAAGACCTCAGCAAATTCAGCTACTCATGCTAAGCAAGGTTTATGTAAGTTGTGTTAAGTGGTTTACTCTAGACACTTTCAGTTCAATATTCTTTAACTACAGCACAAAGGGGAGTGTTTCGCCTGCACCAGCGTTTGCCAAAGAGCAGAAATTCCTTAACATTGGTGACCAAGAAGCGTTTGCATTCCTTCTTCAGGTTACTGATAGGAAAAGAGCAAGCTTGACTTTACTGCCTGCCATTACTCCTTTAAAGCACTACAATCCCGAGTGTTCATACGGTTTGGGAACAGGCAATAAAGCTATCCTAGAAAGAGAACGCTACCTCGAGGGAGTTGACAAAGCCCTTCCAGCTGCTCCACCACAGCCCACGAATCCCAAACCTACTAGAAGACAGGAAAAATGGAGGAAGCTCCCTGCCCTTCCTTTCTCTTTCCTGCCCATCCCAAAGGTGCTGTTGCCCTGATCACCAGGGCCACCAACACTCACCCCTCTCTCAGAGAGACATCTACAGGCCAATACCTTCTTGCCAAGACTACAAGCCTTCAGTTGACTAAACCACGACTGTCCAAGCTCTTCAAAGGACACAGCACTGCACTAGCGTTTGACACCCCCATGCTCGGAGCCCAAACAACTAAGGAAGAAGTCAAAGACTTGCTTACACCACTCGAGGGAAAGGCAAGCAAAGAGCTGGGGTATTAGCCAATCCCATCAGGAACAGATGAGCAAGGGACGGAGAAGAGAAGCTCTCAAACCAGGATAGCAGTTCCTGCTGGGGGAATTCTCTGAAGAGGCACATGGGCGAAAACACCCACAATGCAGCCTCTAGTAGCTGCGCTCCTGTAACACCAAAGCTCTGCAAAACTCATGCAAGCAAAACTCATACAAGCAACAGTACATATGGACACTGGCATTTGCGCCTTACCTCTCTACTCCCACCAGCCAAAAAGGTCCTCACTCTAAACACCTACATACATCTTGCTAAACATTACCATGCCACAAAGAAGTGCATCCCTCCGGAGCTACAGTTGTCCGAAAAGCAGATTCATTGCCCGGTGTGCAATAAGCCAATAACTACACACTCGGGAGAGACATTCGCTTATCTAGTTCAGAGCTGCGCAAGCCTGGGTGCTCGGTGGTTTCCCACAAATGAAGCACACCCCTCCAACTTTTCAAGTAGCATTGATACAAACACAGTGCAAGGTTCGCCTTTTACACTAATTGGGTAGTAATTTACAGACAATTATAATATTCCTTACACACCATGTTACTACTACACATGCCCAGGGAAGGGGTCTTCACCCAGGCGCGGGGCTTTTTTACCTGTGGGCATGATTTTCGGTATTATATGGAGGACAGTTCAGTTAGGGATACATGCACCTCCAATTCTTTTGCCAAACTGGCAACACATAGCTAGAAACTACCTAGTTTAAACATTCTTGCCGAGCTTCCCAGGGTTGTCTCGTAACAGTTTCCCACAAATGGAGCACACCCCCCTGCCTTTTCAAGTAGCATTTATACAAACACATTGCAAGGTTTGCAACTTTCCCTTTTACACTGACTGGGTAGTAATTTACAGACAATTATAATACTGCTTACACACCATTTTACCACTACGCATGCTCCGGGGAGGGGTCTTTGCCCAGGCGCGGGGCTTTTTGACCTGTGGGTGTGATTTTTTGTGTTACATGGAGGACAGTTCAGTTAGGGACACATGCACCTCCAATTCTTTTGCCAAACTGGCAACACATAGCTAGAAATAAAACATTTTGATGTAATGTTTCTTTAGGGCTTTAGCAGCTCTAGGCTGTCCTGGGTTGAAGAATGCTTCTTCTCCGAAAACAGAGAGCGAGCTTCTCCTGATCTGCCTCCTTTCAACAGCAGGAACAGTCTTCCTGAGCTCCCAGGGTCGTCTTGTAAGAGGAGCACTCGGGGCAAGGCCCAGGCCCAGGCCCAGGAGAGCTCTGCTTGCTTCGGGCGCTGCACAAGGCCCAAGGAGGCCTGAAATGTTGGTCCCAAAGCAAAGGGGACAGAGGGAGTGGTGCCAGCAAGGAAGTGGGAGGCGGAATCCCAGCTGGGCGGGGGAGGAGAGCTGGGGCACAGGCTTGGCACTGGAGCCCCCCCGCCTGTCAGCAGCTGCCCCTGGGCCAGCTCCAGAAGGGCAGAGCTGGCGCTGCCGCTGGGGCTGGGGCTGCGGCTGGGGCTGGGGCTGGGGCTGGAGCAGAGCGGCGGCAGCGGGGGCGGGAAGGAGAGCAGCGAGCGAGGCCGGATCCGGCAGGCGCTGGCGCGCAGCTGCCGAGCAGCGAGGCGAGCGCAGGGCCGCGAGCGTGTGGGCAGAGAGCCGGGCTGCCCCCGAGGGGCTCCTCGAGGGCGGCGGCAGCACCCCCGGCCGCCAGCATGCCCGGGCTGCCCGCACAGGGCGGCGCCGGCGCGCGGAGGGAGCGCGGGCCGCGGCGGGGGTGCGCGGCCCCCTGCGCCCCCGCGGAGGCGCGCGGAGGGCGCCCCTGAGCTCACAGAGGGGCCGCGCGCTGCGCTGCGCTGCGCAGTGTTGCGTTGTGCTGCGTTGTGCTGCGGGGCAGTGCGGTGTTTTGCGCTGCGCTGCGTTGGGCTGCGGGGCGGTGCAGTGCGTTGTGCCGCGCCGCGTTCCGCAGACGCCGCTCCGCGCGCGTTGCTCGAGGGCGCCGGCGGCGGGCGGCTGCTGGCGGCGGGCAGCATGGTGCGAGCGCGGGGGGCGTCCGGCCCCGGGTGCCGCCTGCTGCTGCTGCTCGGCCTCCTGGCGGCCCTGCGTGCCCGGGACAGCCGGGCTGCTCCGCGGGCAGCGCCGGGCCCAGGTAGGGCGGGCGGGCGGGCGGGCGGCGACGGAGGCAGCCTGGGGGCCGCGGGGCCGGCTGGCGAGCGGCCGGGGCGGCGGGAGGCGGCGGCCGGGGCCAGGAGCCGGGAGCCGGGAGCGGCTCGGCGAGGCTTGTGGGGCCGCGGGGAGGGGGGTGCGCTGGGGGGCGCCGGGGTCTGGGGGCGAGAGCTGTGCCTGGAGCAGCGCCTGGCGCTGGGTGACGGGAGCTGTTGTCCCCGCGGGCGGTTGCAGCGGTGCCCGGCGGCGATGGCGATGCTGGTGCTTGGTTGGATGCGGGACCGAAGGCTTGGGAAGATGCAGGAGGTGAGTCCTCGGGGGACCTGACCTTCCCTGGCAAGACCAGAAGCATGCCTTTCCTGGCGCCGCGTCGCCCTGGTGCTGGCCGGGGAGCTCCTGTGCCCACGCAGTGTGAATGATGCTTCGTGTCCCCCGGTGCTGAGGGTTGCCCCTTTGCAGAGTCCTGGCTTCCTTGGTGGAGGTTAGAGACCTCCCTGGAAGAAGGGGCCGAGGGGCCACGTGTTTGTCTTGGGGGTGCTTGGGGGCTGTCGTATAGCGGCTGGATGCAGGACTTGGAGAGGCGCCAGGTCCCAGCCAGCGAGTGCCGCTGGTCCTCCTGTAGCTGGGAGACTCTTCAACTGCATGTGTGGGATGAGCATTCCTTTTCAATTTCTTCTGCATGTGACATTTAACTGAACAAGTCCTTGGCCAACGATAAGGCACTGAAAAGAGCACGAGTGCAACTCAGAAAGGCTTCGGAGATCTGCGCTGGCTGCTTTGGCTCGCAAAGCGCTGTTGGCGAGTCCCCTGAGCCTGTGCTGCTTCCAGTGCCTGCTGCCAACTGGGCTGGCATGATCGGATTGAGTTTACAGCTTGTGTGAGCTCCGGGGCATCCTTTCCCCCAGCAGCTCCATGCCTGCTTAGATTTATGGCCATAGGGTGCCACTGCAGACACCCGCTAAGCGTTTGCAAGGTGCCCATGAGCTGAAGTATGGTGTTATTATATGTTGCCCGTCATCCACCACCCTTCATATCCAAAGTCGTCTGTGGAAATACATCATGAGAACTTCTCCCATCTGTGTTTGGTTACAGATGTGGCTGTAGTTTCTCAACTGCATCCTGTTGTTGAGCCTCTGGGTCTTCCCACGGGTATGTAGTCAATTTTTACTTCCCTGAAAGAACAAGAACGTTCCTTGTGCTATTTTGTTCCCGTTAACTTGTACTTCATACTTCCTCTGCAGGTGGTCCAAGTGCTTTAGGGCCGCGGGGGGTCCTCAAGGGTAAGTTGTGAGCATTTCTTTCCTTTGAGAGCTGCCAGGTGCCAGGCAAAAGATCCTCTCTGCTCCTCCACAGCTTTGAGACTTGCGACCTACATATATGTCCCATCATGGCCCCCCTTCCATTCGCTACCATTGCTTTGTGAAGAAGCTGTAATGGGAAGAAGAATGTAATGGGAGCCATTCTCATGTGTTTGGTTACAGATGTGGCCATGGGTGATGAAGATTTTCCTTCTCCTCTGGACCCTGGATATGAGGCTCAGAGACTTCCTGGAGGTGAGCAGTCAGCAGATACTCAGTTGAAGAAATAAGCATTTCTTTTCTCCCTCTGTAGTGCACTCCTGAGGAGGCCAAGGTCTGCAGCACACATGCCCTGACCAAAGGGCAGCAGAACAACTAGGGGTAACGCTGGTTCAGTCCTAAACTGGCCAGTGGGCTCCTGTGCGTGAGCAATGTAAACAATCCTTGTTGTCCTCCGGTTCTGAAGGTTGCCTGTTGCTAGAGTTCTGGTTTCCTTGGTGTACATTAGACACCTCCCCAGAAAAAAGCACCAAGGTCCTCATGTGTTTAGGCTGGGGGTGCTTGGGGGCTGCTGGGTAGCGCCTTGACGGAGGATTTTGGAAAGGCGGCAGGGCTCAGCCAAGTGCTCCTGGCCCTCCTGCAGCTGGGAGACTCTCGAACTACATGTGTGTCCCCCATTCCCCTCCCATTCATGGCAAGTCACTTCTGTGGAAGTATGTTGCAGCACGTAATGAAAACTTGTCTTGTCTGTGTTTGCTTACAGGCATTCCTGCAGGCAGTGGCCTTCCAGCTTCCCAGCTGGATCCTGTTTCTGAGCCTCAGGAGCATGCCAGGAGTAAGTGGTGGAGATGTACTCCCTTCCTGGGAGGAACCTTTGGTTTCAGAGTTGTATTCGTGGGCCGTGTAGCTTCAGTCCTTGGCTGAGGCTCATGCCCGCAAAAGAGCAGAGTGGGCTTTGGGAGGGCTTCAGAGATCTGCGGTGGGTGCTTTGCCTGGCTTCTCCAGCCTTGTGCTTTTCCAGTGCCTACAGCAAAGCCAGCAGGCTTGTTGGGGTTGAGCTTAGAGCTCAGGTGAGCTCCAGGGCATCCTTTCCCAGCATGCTTGGATTTGTAGCCACGTGGTGCCTGTGCAGGCACCCAGTAAGTGTTTGCCAAAGACTCAGGAGCGGAAGGGCAAGACGAGTGCCTTGCTGTAATGAGAGGTTCCATGCTCATTCGCTACCATTCAAATCTGAAGCAGCATATGGAAATAGGTAACGAGAGCTCTGCTTGTCTCTTTGGGTACAGATGTGGCCGCAGGTGATGGCAATGCAGCTTCTCAGCTGGATGCCCATGTAGAGTCTGTGGGGAATCGTACAGGTGAGCTGTGACTATTTGCCTACTCTTTTGGGTTATTTGAAAGAAGGAGCATTTACCTGTGCCTATCTTGTTCATGTGCAATTTAACTTAATACTTTCTGTTTAGGTCCTCGGCAGAGGAAGTACGAGGCCCAGAGAGGAAAGTTGGCTGAGAAATATTCTAAACTCCTTCAGAAAATCTTGAAGGACTTGGAAAGAGCAGCTGGTGGGTAGATTTCACTCTGTGTTAAGGGTAATCATTGTAAACGTGAGGTTTTAGAAACAGCTATGGATAATCTGTGGCTTACGCAGGAGAAAGGGATCGATCAGAGCCTCGCTGCAGTGACGCACCATGTCACACCTTCCAGGCATTCGCAAGCCACAGAGCTTGTTGAGGGTGTCTTCTACAAGCTTGTTCTTCACTGCATTTGTTCATGTTAAGGTGCTAGAGTATGGGAAGTGTCCTAAAGCAAGGCAGGAGCGGCTTTCTGAAGATGACTTTTGTCTCTGGTGTGTGGAGATGCTTGCAATTAGTCTCTGGGGAATCCCAGAGGTGAGGCATGACTATTGGTTTACTGTGAGAGCCGCGGTGTCCCTAGCCAAAGGTCTGGCAGGCCCCTCGGCCGCTGTGCGAATCTAGACCTACCCAGGGCATGGCAACATCCCTTTCAGTGCACTAGAGTTCCTTTACAAACGTGTATTGCCTCACGTATTTTACCCTTTTCTCCTCCGTGTTTAATTACAGATGTCCCTCAAGTCACTGAAGCTTCTGCAGCTTCTCAGGGGCTGGAGCCTCTGCTTGAGTCTCAGGGAGATCTCAGGGGTAAGTAGTCTCTCTTCCTTTCCTTTTGATTCTTCTATTAGTATTTTCTCTTTTTTCCTGTTTTATTGCCCTCCTGGGGAATCCAAGGTGCCCAGCACACATGCCGTCCCTGAAGCCCAGAGACACAGGTAGGAGTAGTGCTGGTTCAGGCTTTCACTGGCCAGTGGGCTCTTGCCCGTGAGAAGTGTCAATCAGCTTTCTTGTCCGCTGGTGCCAAGAGACCAGAATCAGTGATAGTAACACCACGGCATGTAAAATTGCCTGGGAATCCCAAACACACAGTGAGATTATCAGTCCTGCAGAATCCAGGGATGTATGGGATTGTCTCCTTTCCTCCAGGTCTTGGTGGTGACAAAGATGCAAAGGCCGCAGATCATAAAGCCCTACAGATGTACTATTTGGTCCTCCCTGCCGCAGTCTTGGGTTCCATGCTGTTTGTCATAGTGCTGAGCTGTATAGTTACTTCCCGGCTGAGGAAGAGAAAACAGTGAGTTGTTCTTTCCGACATTCTTTCTATTTTCTGTGTTTTAGCAACAAAGCATGTGTAGGGATAGTATGGTGGAGTGCCTGGTGAGCTGTTGAGAGGACTCTGTTGAGATGTCTGCTGTAAGCTTTCTTACGCGGACTCTTCCTTCCTAGCAGTGAGTGCTCTTTCCTGAAAGCCATTCTCGTTGTTGCAGAGAAGCGGTACCAGCTAACCCTGCCGCTGCCTCCAACAGAGAGGAGTCAAGCACAGAGGAAGGCAGAGCAAAGGCAGGGAGCAAAAGAGAAAAGGATGAGCTTGCCCTGGAAAATGAAAATTTCAACAACAGCTCCAGGCGACTCCTGGTGCCTATCCCAAACAGAATAAAAAAATTGTTGGGCTAAAATGGCGTGAGTCCTTGGCTGTTTTGGTCCTTTGTGTCTGGGTGTAATGCACAGCACTTACAGCAGGGTTGGATGAGGGAGAGGAGCTGTCAGGGAGTTGCCCTCCCTCAAGGGCTGCCCTCGGTCCCATCATCAGTGTAGTTTCCCAGCTCAGGCTGTCATTAAGGTTTCATTCATCTGAATGGGGGAGTGTGGATGAGCCTTGGAGTGCAAGTGAAGTCACTGGGACTGCTCCACTGAATCCTGATGGATTTGCACAGGACCAGGAGAGCTCTCATTGCTTCGGGTGGTGCACAAGGCTCAAGGAGGCCTGAAATATTTGTCCTAAAGCAAAGGGGACAGAGGGATTGATACCATTGAGAATCAAGGAATCTAAATCATAGATTAACAGTTGAAAGAGAGAACACTTTCCTGATATTTGGTTAAAATCTGTGAAAGAAATCCCCTGCCAGGTGTCCACATTTCAGGCTGTGGCATGAAGTTTTGTATGCAAAGGGTCGATGTGCTATCTGATATAGTCTTGAGGCAGAGCTGTTGAGAAAAGTAATGGTAAGCACAAGGAATGAACATTGATAGAGGGAAGGTAAAAATGTACAAGGCAAATATACCTAAGCACTCCTTTTCTGCTGTGCTGTACCATACTGCTCAATATACAAAGGAATGTATATTCCAAGTACTCAGATTTCACAGGGATGCCACTGTTTGGATTATTTCTGTATATGTTCAACACACAGAAAACAATCTGTATTCAATGCTTCCCCCTACTCCATTCTGAACTTGTATTTAGGCTACCTGAGTGTTTTTATGATTCAAAGCAAGTACCCTGAAATGGAACAAAGTTCAGCATAAATTTTTTTTTTACAGAAGAAAGGACTGCAGATGCCAATAAAATGTGTTAGTGACTAAGTTCCCCTTTTTGGCGACTTATGTTTTCAAATCAAGAAAAATGCTTGAAGCTTAGTTTATTAACCATTCATAAAGTAGTATTTTTTAGATAAAAGCCTTTTTTGCTTAAGAATACGTAATGTGTATAAGAAGCAACTGAAAAGCTAACAAAGTCACAGCACTTCACATGGGCTCAGCCTTGCACCCAGACTGTCTCCATCATATGACTGGGATCTGCCAATGCTAAAAGGAGAAAGTATCTAAAAACTTGAAAGCTTCTGTTGTTACCTTTTTTTTTTTTAAATGAACTAATCCTTAAATCACACTGTGGTAATTTGTGAAACGTAAATTAGAAAAAGGAATCTACATAAGTAACGTGTCATTAGCTGTATTATCATGATATTCCTGGTGCATGGCTCTTTCACAAAAATGCTTGCCTTTAAAACAGTCACCTCTCTGCTTTGTTTCTTCTTTCCAGAGACAAGGGATGTTTCATTTGCGCACTGCTACAAAATTTCATAATCAGGGCCTAAGCAACAAATGGGAAACTTCCATTCTCAGTTATACTATTTCACCTTCATCATGATCTGTCATGAAACAGTCAGTCAAGAGAACAAAACATAAAGTTCATCTGTCCTAGAGGGCTGTCTTTTTTTCTGACATGCAGTTTAGAATAAGCTGCAGTCATCTAAATCCAGTTTGAAACTATATTATCCCTTTGGGTCCCTCTTACCTGGTATGCTTTTCAAAAGCTTTGCATTGCACATATGTACTTGCTATATATCAGTAAGAGTATATTCCATTTGCTTTGGTCTCCAAAGGAAATTAAATACTCTTAGATTATTAGAGCTCACGCACTCACATGTAAATACCTACACAACAAATGAAAGATCAGTACAGATTTAATAGACATACCGTGTATTCTGAGGGACAGAGAACATCGTCACAGACTGTCTGTACGAACGCATGCAATTTATAGGCAAATATTGGCATAACCCAAACACTGAAAACCCCACGGCTCTTGGGGAGATGCTCCCTCAAGCACTAGGATTTCTTATGTTGGAAGCAGAACTGCCCCAGGCCTGAGAGGTTGGTCACTGGCACTTCTCATACTTCTGAGGGAGGCGAATATCACAGGTAAAGGCATAATAATGATAAGGTATAACAGGTAAAGCATAACAATGGGCACCCAAGAGAGGAGGAATGTGTATGCCAGGAGTCGGCCAGTTGCAGTGGAAAGCAGGTTCTGCTCTCAGTTGTCTGACAGAGCAGGTCCTGCACACAGGGCTCCTGGTAGCCTAAACAAAGAAGCCTTTCCTATGCACTCCCTGATTTTGCTCTTGGGATGTGCTACCCGAGGAACACTCAATTTCTGTAAGTACATTCAGGCTTCAGGAGGATGTGAAATTCCTGAAGAGCAATATGAGGAGAGAGGTGCTGGGAAATGTGATGCTGCCTTGCTTTATGAAAAAAATGATAGTGGTGTTCTCCGCCAACACTTGCACACTGCTCTTCCTGATCTGTGGAGGAAATGCCTGGCAATTCCAACATCACATTCAGCAGGAGCTACAGTCAAAGGGTAGCAGTAGTTTGCAGCACAGTAGCTGATCAGGAAAACTCAGCACCCACTCACTGATATGGGTAGCTTCTGTTACAAGCACTGAGGTGAGCGTCCTCAGCACTGCAGAGAGCCTGAGCAGCTAGATCCCCAACTGAGAATAGGTGTGGCAAACTGCAAGGGAGCCCTCATTCACACCACCACTTGCAAGGAGCTGTGCAAAGGAGCACTTGACAACTGCAAAAACTGACAAGCAAGACACAGCACAGTATTCCCACATCAATATGCCCACATTATATTCCTGAGAAGACTGAAGAAAGTGCTGTAGGAATGCACTAGAGGTTATTTACTTTTCTATACATGAGTCTTCCACGTAGGCATTTTTGATGTATCAAAATAAAATGTTAAAAAAATCCTCAGTACTGTTCTGATGCTTTTGCCAGTTTCAATTTGTTATAAGATGAGAAAGTGACACACTATCTGAGGCCCCACCAACATGCCAGTTGTAAGAACCTGGACCCACATGCTAGGAGCTGGTCATTTCTTGGGAGGTTTTGAACACTTTCAATCCCAGCTGGGAGGAAGCATAAGAAGGGGTGAACATGGCAAAACCTAAACAGTTCATTCTTCTCAGACTGCTTT
This sequence comes from Dromaius novaehollandiae, assembly GCF_036370855.1. Classification (NCBI taxonomy): domain Eukaryota; kingdom Metazoa; phylum Chordata; class Aves; order Casuariiformes; family Dromaiidae; genus Dromaius; species Dromaius novaehollandiae. Next base: position 154,663,782 of record NC_088098.1, read on the forward strand.
TGTGGGAAAGATTTCTTCTGCTGGTCAGACACCTGTTCTGATGTCTTGTTGAAAAAAAAACAAAAACAAAAACAGAGACTAAAAGCATTTGATCAATAGTGCAGCTAATTTCTCAGCAGTTCTAATGAATACTACCCATCAAATTTTATTTAAATAGTACCAATAAGTTCTCCCTAAATACATTCTACAGTTTCTTGCAAATTATCCCAAATTAGCTGCTACAACCTTGATATAATGGAAGAAAAAGAACACTCCATTTATTAAGTACTTGCTAAAATCTCTGCTGGAACAGATGAATTACTGTTTTTCAATAATGAATGTTTTAAATGTAGCTTTTCAGCCCTCACTGTTCGTTTATAAAAATTTAAATTTTGGCTCAATTGTTTATATAGCAAGTGCATCCTAGATGCCAAAAGAACTGTCTTTCATACTACTTTCCAGACTAAAAAGTTTATTGCAAGTGAATTATTTAACAATCCAAACTGGTATCTGAGACGTTCACAATCCATATGGCGTTGCTGTTACTACTGGCCCATAGACGTAGTCTAAGCTGAAGACATCCCATCCAGTGTCCCAGGAGACAGCTGTATTTAAAAAAAGAGATGCTGCTTTTAGTGTTTAATGAAAGCATGCTAGTGCTGGAGAAGTCTTGCTTACTCTTCCATTTCCTAAAGCCTATGAAACAAAAGTGTTCATGTCATCGATGTCAATACAGAAGTCTCTTCTCAAAAACTAGACACTGCTACATTTCAGTGGATTAAACAATAACAACCCTAGGTTTGAAACAAGGGTGGGATTCAACTGTCAATGTTTGTAACATCTATTTTTTTTCCATTGGAGCTAGTAATGGAAATGGAGGGAAAGAGAGTCTTCTTGGGCAGGACTTAGCGTAAGTTATGGGGTTACTTCAGATGCCTACATAGTCACATGACCCCCACCTTTGGAGGTGGAGCCGCAAAACCTTTTCTCATTGACACAAGTTTCTTGCCAAAGATCTCCTTCACAAAATGCACTTTCATTTTCTTCACTCTTTGTAACTACCAGTCACAAAGAAACCATACCCTAGATTCTAGTAAGAGCAGCAGCAGTAGGAATTGCCTGCAGAACCCCAAATCAGGACCACCAGTATCACTTACTGTTAAAATACTTCACCTTGCATTGTCAGTGAAAAGTCTGTAGTCCTGCAGATCAAAATACAAATAGACAGTGCACAGCAGATGGGAAAGAAGACTTTTGAAGGGGGCTTACATAATTCAAAATAGGCTTCAATGGAAAAAGAGGAAAAAGCTATATTTATTATGTATTTTTATTTCCTATACATATTCAGGATGAAAAAACATAGATTATTCCATGGAGGCCAAAAAATAAGGTAGGCATTTTTACTCATTTCTAATTCCAGGTCAGAGCCGCTGTGATGCAACAGATCTCCAGACATCGAACATTTAATTGTTTGAGAATCTCAGGATTATCAAACTGCATGTTAGTTGCTCTCACAGCTCTTTCAAAGAGTCCAGTCCAGTTATGCTGATATAAAGTTGTAGCTGGTCGTGCAAGCTCTGTCCTGGAGGTTATGAAACAAACAAACAAAATGTCACTGAGATATTCTCAAATAGTGATTTTTGTAGTAGTTGCAATGCACAGTGAAACACTTTCCTGGTGGTTTAACTTTCAAAACTCTGTGGGGTTCTGTTTCTTTCTCTGTCTTACCCACAGGCAAGATGATTGAGCAAAATATTTCAGACCATCCATGTACAGCAATACACCTAAAAATCATCACCAGGAATAAATTCATTTGCATTTGATGCCAGTGATTTGAAGTCATCAGAATCGCTAGGATAAATATTCTGTAACTTTAGTTGCATTTATATACAAAATGAGTAAAAGCTACATCATTAATGCATCAAATGATTACTTACATTTTGTAATTTTGAGAGACTTATGGATACTTATTTTCATGGGCTTGGAAATGCTGACTGATGTGCTCAAGTCCACCTCTTCTGTGTAACTGCAGCTTTCAGAACAGCTGTGACATGTGAGTGGCAAGTGCCTTGTGCTTCTCTCCCCCATGATCAGGACTGAGAAGCCCCTCACTGCTTCTGTCTCAAACATAAAACTGACTCTATGCACCAATGTTACCTCAGCTTCATGCTATTTTTTTGCTTAAAAAGCACGGACATGCACATCAATACAAATGGTCACCAGACAAAGTTGGTTGTGATAGGCAAACAAGTCGATGGAAGCCCTAATAAAAAGTCTACCTCATAGATCAAAGGAAAGCTTTGTAGAGGACATTTTTGGTAGACTAGGTTTCAGCAATAGGAACAGCATGTAAAAGCCAGCTCACCAATATGCCTTAAGAACTGAGACTGATACTTGTGGGTGCAACTCAGTGCTTAAAACAGAGAGGCTGGTGAGGTATCAACTGAATGTAAAAAGTGCCAAGGGGAGTTTTGAAATATCTTGTGATATTTCAGAGACCTAAACCTCAATGTTTTTGACCAAACACCTTCAAAATATTATAGAAGCCTAACATTCCCAGCAATGCTCACTAATGGCACAGAGAGCACCAGAAACAACTTTCTGCTTAAACTTCCTGGCAGGACCAGGAGAAGTGCAAATATCCTAAGGGCTGTCACGAGGTCAGGGTAAAGAGAGCTACATTACTGCAACTTTTCAAGAGATCGTGAAATTGTGCTGTATTTACTTCGTAAGTGTGTAGTTGTGTAATACAGTATTGCTATTGCTAGCAACAGGCCATAAGCTTTGTACTGAGTTAGAAAAGCCTCAGAACTGAGACTTGTCAGACCTGCTGCATGTGAAGTTTTCTTGACCTGCCTGCAGCTTTTTTTTTCACTTGGATTAACTGTAAGAGCAATTTTTCTAACTGACCAGGTATCTAATACTAATTTGTTTTCTCACAAATATAAAAGGCAGTAAAAGCATGAAAAGTAGTAAATTTGAATGTAAAGTGGAGTTGCAAAATAATGAAGAAGGAGCAGGGTTTAAAAGCGTTTTTGCAAACATATACAATGATCCCAAGAGTGTCCTAGATTGAGGCAGAAGAAGCTGTCAACATGAGCACCACATTCCTCTCCGCAAAGGAGTCCAGATGGTGATGACTCACCCTAACACCCCCGCCACACCCACCAGAATAATACCAGCAACCTTAGGACCCAAAGGAGCAGGGGAAGGGTGAACATAACAGAAAAAGGGGTAGAGACTGCATAGCAATTTTTATTGTATAACTATTATTGCTGAAACTTTTCCTGCACAGATGTATTTTTTCTGTAATAGTTAGAACTGGACTAATAATGGTTCTCGGATTAGACTGTTCAACTTATCAGTTGTACTAACGATAAATTCTTGGCTTTATATATAAGGTTTGTTTCCTCTTTGCACATAAACAAGATTTTGAGTGTAAGAACCTTCTTCCAAAAAAAGGACAAAATTTCAGCATCAAGGCTTTGACCTGGTCAGAGAACTTCAGTCCATAATGTCCATAAAAATATTCAATTAACACTTGGAGTAGTAACATATTTAAAGTGTTTTGTTCTGAAAGCCGAACAGTTTTGGTGCTGGTTCTGCACATTTGTAAGCATCAGAAATTCAATAAAATTACCCTTCATGCTCTGTTACTTGAGAAAGTTCATGAAGTCAAAGTCTCTTTGACCAAGTAGTGTGTAATCCCTCATGGTCTGCACGTGCTCCAGTAAATTGTATTTCTTACTGAGCAATATTTGCTGGTCTTGAAATAAGATGAATCATTTTTTTCCTGAAATGCGTTTTCCAGATCTGTGAACAAATCAGCAGCTAAAAAATGAAATAAGTTAAATCAATACTTTTCAAAAAATGAGGCAAACAAGGTACAGATGTACAAGCAGAAAGACTGACACTAATCCCGTGAACTATATTGTACATTTGGCACAGCCATACGAAAGTGAAAGCAAGTCTAAAGCAGTCCATACTTCAGCTGTATTACTTCTAATTTGTACCCTTATTTGTAATAAGAGCTTGTACTCTTATTTGTAATAAGAGCTCATGTTTACTCATCACTTTTACAAGGAAAGTGAATTTTCTTTCAGTCTGCTGAAATACTGTGATCAATCAATCAAACCATTTGAAGGAGATTCAAAAGAACAGAGTTAGGGAAAAGCTTTTATCAGGGAGATCTAAATCAGAAATTGTTTCTAACGGTGAAAAATGAAAGAATCAGAACATTCAACAGAAAAGATTTCCTATTTATAAGTTAGAATGAGAGAGGAAGGAATATTCTTGCACTGCCTGGAGTACAGACAGCAACCTGCTGTTTTCTTTGCCTTTAATGCACAACAACTTGAGGGCAGAAAGTAGGACACTAATAGGCAGCCTGTTTCATTCTTTTCTACAACTACAAGCCTTTTAAGAAAGGAACTGCAATAAGGCTACTATGAGATAGCAGGAAAACAAATGCAACCTCTCCAGGCAAATTTGAGTAATCTCTAAGAACTGGACTGCCAATTACCATAAGATTCATGCCTTTCTCAGCTTTAAGGAAAGGATATACTCACACTTTCAACAGTTTTCAATTCCACAACTATTACTCTATGGTAATGGTAGAAACTGAAGATCCAGTTACCAGATCAGTCTAAGTCAGTGGACTACCTGCTCAAGGATAAGTTTCAAATTGTATTTTAGCCAGAAATAATCAGAACTAAATTTCACATGCTCTTTTGCTAAGTTTAAGGCCAGTTAATAAACCTGCTTTAAAACAAAGAGGAGCTCTAACAAAGAAGTCACTCTTTAATGAGGGCAACCTTGCAAGGTCTGGTTCAGTGACACATGCTGAGGTTTCCAAACTCTCATTCAGTAACCTGCAAAGCTCTCTGCCATGAGACACTGAGTGCAAGCATGCACCGAGATGTCAAGGAAAAATGACGCTTGTGTAAAACATTCCTGTGCTCAAAATCTCTACACTAGAAGAGTGCTAATTGCTCAAGTAACACACATCAAGCTTATGAGATGTCAGAATTAATACTGACTAGGTAAAGAGTCCTCAAAGTAGCCTTTCCTGACTTCGCTGACTGACACCAAGGGAGGCATCTCACCAAGGTCTCTGCTGCAGCTCACTCCAGTCAAGACAGAAATCTGGTTTGATCTGACAAAGCAATTCTTGCATTGCTCAGGTAACACAGAACGCAGCGGCACTGTACCCACTGCTGGGAGAAAGGGAAGACCCTCATTCGGTGCAAACGGATTCATCTAGTTGGCAATGGTAACAACGCAGTAAGAACACCCAATCAATTCCAGCTTTCTCCTAGTCTCCCTCCAAGATCTTGGCCTCTTAATTTCCATCTCCAAAAGAGCAGTTCAAGTGTGGCTGCTTGCACAGGTAGCGGTATCAGCCATCGAAATGCTACAGGGCTTCACTGCCGGCTTTGGAGTAGGAAGGAAGAACTTCCTGAAGGGTAAGAAGCTGAAAGAGGAGTTTCACAGTGAGCTCACAGGAAGCTGCAACAGCCCGATGATCTGTTCCTGCAAGCCTCTTTCCAGAAGATGCTGTGAGCCTAAGAGACAAAGCAAAAGAGGCAACAAGCAAACCCAAAAGGAGCTATGGGCTAAAACCTTCAGTTACCTGATGCAGAGGTCAGGCCCAGGGCTGACTCGAGGCACAGCCAAAGCTGACGGACAGCAGGCAATTGTCTACTTTGCCTATGACAAGCCCAGTGAGCCACACTTGCTGCTCCTGCCTCTACTCAGGGAGGAGTGAGTATGTATCAGGCAGTGCCTATGGCTGAGGACACGCTGGCCAGTCTCGACTTCTTGATATCCCAAGCAGAAACAGGCCTGTCCCCTCTCCTTAGCACTGCCCCTTGGCTTGAGAGAAGTGGCCTGGCCCTAGTCCTTCTTCTCTGAGACAGCAAAATTCAAGCTGACAGCACAGGCAATGCACCATCTCTTTTTGACATGAATAACTGCTCAGAAAGGTTGCTTGAATTATATCAAGGTTCAGGCACAAGTTTTTAAAGCTGTGCAAAACTCTCTCAGAACACTGTGGAAGCCAGAAATGGGTCAAGAAAGGACTGGGCAGAAGCACTGACAAGCTCATAATTTGCTGCTGAACTCAGTGATCTTGTACAGTTCCTAGTTCAGAAGTACCCAAACTGCTGACAGTTAGAGGCTGGAGCTGGGAGCACTTCAGCAGCCTTCTTTACTGTCCTTCCTCCCTAAGTGCATGCTACAATGCCCAGTAAGACAGAGGAGGAATTAAATATTTGTGTATTGTATAAATAATATCCCTTGTTCATTGCAGATTTAATTACTTTGAAACACACACACACAAAGCTCTTTACTCTTGTTCAAACATGATTAAAAAAAAGGCCTGCAAAATGTTTCTGAAAAATTCTTGTGAAACTACCTCTGGACTTGCTGGTTCAGAAAGTCATGACCACTGTCATGTCTTTTGTGGCTGCAGTTCTAACATGCCACCACCACAAATTTTAGTCAATGCCTTTCCACTACATCACAAGCGTCATGGAGGCTTTTCAGGCCTTTTAAGTGAGGGTCTTGAGAAGAACATTACTTGTTAGCTGAACCAGAAAGCGGGTTGCCTTCAGTTGTTTCTCTTATAAAAGCAATGATGATCTTTATAAAATAAACCTGTTTCCAGTCATCGTTAAAAACTAAAGCTGTATATGCCACGTCCTATGTTCTCCTGGTCACCAAGTCTATAGAAAGCAAAGTAAGGAGCTGGCTATATCTCTTCAGAGTTGTTTCAGCATGTTATACCTCTGTGTTCATATGTGCTGCAGTGTGTTAGAAGCAGAGCTGACAAAATCTGTATTATTTAGTTGGGGAAAATTCCACACAGTAATGTATTCTTAAGAAAATGCTAAGGGCGCCAAGGGATCTTTTTTTAATATACTTCAAACACTTTTTTCAGAGAAAGTTCAGTCTGCTTTGACTTCCATGGTGTTCTGCATCTCTGACTGTGTAGTTTTAAACTATATGAAAAAGCATTTTTAAATAATTATCACATCTATATTCAAAATGGGAAAATACGAGAGTTAAGGTTTCAAAGTGAATTAAAGCAGTTGAAATATATAGTGAAAACTTATATGGTTGCATATGACATCCCTTTGCCCGGCAGTAGCAAAGCTACTTTTTTGAATAGAGCTGTTTACTTCTAAAAAAATCCTATAAAAGCAAAAATCTAAAGACTACAACGCTGGTGAATTTCAGCATAGACAGGATCTGCGCAGTGTGCAGTGCGCTGACTAGAGATCCGTCCAATGCTGCACAGCTCAGGGTTCCCAGCATCTGAAGGGATGTCAGATTATCTATGCTCTCTCCTTTTTCCTTCTTATGCTATATCCAACAAGTGGAATTTTAATCAATACCTTATGGAGTCTGGATGCTCTTGTTACAGGGATCCATACCAAACACTTGCACCAGTGCATTGTAGGGTGCTGTATAGCCCACATCCTCCACATAATGAAGAACCTCTATTTGTGCAGGTCCTCCATTCAACCAAAGAGTGGGAAAATTGATACAAATTAAAAAATAGGAAAAGCATGGCCATAAACTTTGTGTAGATGGCTGAAAGTGATGAAGCCAAGACTATTTTTTTCCTTTTTCATGAATAGCTGGCAAGCTGATTTTATTCATATGTTACATTTCAAATGCATTTACACCCCTTGTTCACTTAACTCTGGCCCTTCTTTGCACTTTAAAACCATCTTTGACAAGGCAAGCACTGCACTTGGTATAAAATCACATTACGGGATGAAATCTTGTTGCAGTCAGAAATTAGAACTTATTGTTGGAATGTCTTTCATGGAGATATTCATTCTAAAAAAAGGCTGTGCTGTGAAGAGTTAATTTTGAAGTTGATCCCAGGTTAGTTGGACAATCAAGTGTGGAATTAAGATATCAGCAAGAAGAAGAATAAAGTCATATTTGAAAACAGGCATAACAAAAAAGATATTGCACAAGATGTTAAAAAATGAAGAGAAAGATGGTCTTAGATGACTATAAACAAAGAAGTTGGCAGAAAATAGATATTTAGACCATTCTCCTCTCAGCAAAACTGGTTCCACTGAGATGATGTTAATAAATGTCAATGAACTATGGATAACACTGCTAAGAATCTGTTCAACAGCGTCAAAGAAACTATCTCAGACACCTATGTCATAGCAAATTAGACTCTTGTCAGTATATTGCCCAAGAGTTAAAGGAAGGAATTAAAACAATAAAATAAAATGTAATAACTTAATAGAAAATTTAAATATAACTTTAGCAGCTCATCGCTTTTCCCAGACATGGCAGCACACTAAGTGTTATCTTGTTATCTTTGTTAAATACTTACACATATATCAAGTCTCAATTTTCTACTCTTGTTTGAAGTGTTTACTATTTTGTATCATTTAACATGACAATGTTATCTTTATTGCACCAAAAATAACCACAAATTTTATAAAATCTCTCATTGACTAAAACTGAAATCTCTTCTCATAGGAAGAAGTCATCTGAAAGAAGTGTGAAAGTTAACCTTCGGTAAAACATTCAATAGCTCACAAATTTGTTCTTAAATACTCTTCAAAAATATTTTCATAAACCCTACACACACTCAGTTTTATTCAGGCACTCACATTATAGTGGCAGAATGCATTTACAAGAAGGTTTTTATGCCTTCTGATTTTATTCTCATTCTCTTATATACAACTAATGGAATAATTTAAAAAATATGTCATAGAATTAATTCAGTATTCATATGGAATCATGTGATGAAGTGTATCTGACGAAAAGTTACTAGTACAATTCTCACTGCAACACTGAAGTGTACAGAAAAAAAACAGATGAAAGAAGGTTGATAATGCCTATTTTCACCCAAAATTCAAACACTTAACAACCATCCAGCAAACCTATCAAATTAAGAAAAGAAAATGACACGTGCATCTTATTGATGCATCTTTTGTAAAATGCATGTATGCACTAAAACAGTTACATTTTTAAAGCATGTGGAATTTCTATATTCCTCTCCACCTTGCTATCCAAAACTTCTTAGTCTAACTCATATACTGTACAGAGCTCCATCCAAAGGAAAAAAAGGTTGACCAACTTTGATACTCCACCATCTTTTAGAGATCCAGCAGACTTTGCTATGGCAAACGTCTTTGGGGATGGAGTCTAATTATGACAAATGATGCAAGAAATTTAAGGGTTTTCCTGTCTGAAGGATATAAACACAGAGGGCGATTTTTAAAAATGATTTGCATATTAAAAAAACCCAACCCCCCAACCCCAAAAATCAGAACCACAAACAGCAGGGTATGATGTTTTCTTTCAATTTGCTCTTAGCTTCACAGTCCCAAACATGGCAAACCAGAACCTCGCTTTTTAAATAAATGTTTCAAACACAAATTTGACTTTTTTCAAGTCATCCTTAACCAAGGAGACTCAGTTACAGAAGGAAAAGGAGAAACACAGTCTCATACTCCTGTTCTGCAAGCAATCCTGTTAATAAAGTTATTTTCAAGCCCAAAAGAAGATTTGAAATAGAATTTTGCTCCATTCTCTTAATCAGTATCTGGTCATAACAGTGTAGGGCTGACGAATCATCAGAAGGTTAATCTTTTTGTCAGTATCTTTTCTTTCGATGAACCATTGTAATAAAAAAGGAAGCATTAACTTCCTCAAAGTGTAGTTGCCTTGCCACAACTGATCAGTTTTAACTGTAGGATTTGAAGTTAAAAGATTCTGTAGGTTAAAATAAATGTTAGACCTGTTAAGTTATGTGATAAAAGGCTCATCTCCACGCACGAAGGAGCACAAAGGACAATGGTGAGGGGGACCTGGATAATACCCAGCCCCTGCTGGGTATCCATGGCCTGTCACAGGAGGGTGCCCATCTGCATAGCCTGGAGGTGACACCCATTACCATTAGTCAACATGAGAGGCTCTGTGGATCGCCGTACAGACTGAGGGGATTACTGCCTACAGGTGTGGGACACGATGTGGGATGCAAAGGAAGAGCATTTTAGGATTGCACAGGACTTATTACGGGGTGTTTAGAGGAAGAACCAAAGGCAGGGAAAGGAAAGGATCAAGGTGGTTTGAGGAGGAGCAAGTTTGGGAAAATAGAGGAATAAGGAGATAAAATGGGCCGGTCTCCTGTAAATAGGCAGCTGGTCAGCACGCTTGTCAGCCAGCCCTGTGCCTCATCAGCGCACTCAATTCTGTCTTCTTACTAAATTCTATTTCTAACAGTTTTCCTGGGTGAGAGGGTCTCTCTTCTGCACGTGTGCGCGCATGTGTGTGTGTGTGTGTGTGTGTGTGTGTGTGGAGGTCCATGTGCTAGCAACTGGAGTGCAACAATGGGCTGCAAAGGCCCATGTGCCTGCAGTGCCAGCAACTGCAGGGACCATGGTGAGTGAAATTAAGTGCCAGCAACTGGAGTCAGATTGCAGATCATTGGGGTCCACATGTCTGTGGTGCCAGCAGCTGGAGCGAGTGGGAGGATGCAAGTCGGTGTGTGAGTGCTAGCAAATATCAAGCTGCACTAGCTGGCAAATAGGTTAGGTGGCCTGGGACCCAGCGATGTGTGTGCATGCGTGTATCTCTGTGGGTGAAACCACAGGGGAGTTGGCTACCTGAGGGACAAGAGAGGCCAGGCCAAACAACAGTGAGACCGTGGGGCCTGGTAGTTGGCTGGGAGACTTGCTCTGGGTGTGCGTGCAGGTGGCGACTGGAGGTGAGAGGATCCAAGGGCGAACTACTGGGTAGGCTGAGTGTTTAAGGCCAGTTACTGGAGGGATCTGCAGTTTGTGTGTGCGTGTGTGTGTAAGCGGGTCTGCACTGGCAACTGGAGTGAGGCAGTGGACTTCAGGGCTTGCATGCCGAGATGCCAGTGGCTGGAGATCCAGGGATCCCAGGGCTACTGGATGGACTGAGTTTCTAAGGCCAATTACTGTGGGATCTGATGTGTGTTTGTGTGTGCGTGTATGAGGAGGGGCAGATGCATGTGTGTCTGTGTCTGGGAGTGAGGTGGGTTGTACTAGCAGCTGGAGTGGGGGCTGCAGCCTCAGGGGCTCCCATGCCCAGGTGCGAGCAACACGGGAGACCAGGATCCAGAGGCCAGCTACTGGAAAGAGTGTCTAAGCCCTGCTGATGCAGGGATCCACATTGTGCATATGTTATACATATATATTGTACATATGTATGTATTTTGCACTGATGGACCTTCAACCTGGTCAGCCAGAGAAGAGAACAGGGTGAGGCCATTGGTGCTGTTTGTGTTTGTGTGAGTGCTGTGTGAGTCTGTCTGTCTGGCCGCCCAGGTGTGTGTGTGTATATATATATTTGTATGTATATATATATATATATTTATATGTATGTATATGTGTGTGAGTTGTATAAGTGTATCTGGGTGGGGATACATTCAGCCTTGCTACCGGTTGGACCTGGGAGCATGGAGCTGCAGCAGCCTCAACCTCTATTTGACTACTGGATTTGGAAAACTCTAATGAAAGTGAGAAAGAAGTGTAGACTCTCTCCTCTTGCATTTCACCTGTGTCTGGAGACAAATATTGAATTCTATGTAAACGTGTACCTTTACTGTAAAAGCTGACAACCTCTTTCTGCCATGACTGCACAACTGACTTATCTTTCAGGGTGTGGCAGCCAGCACAGTTCAGGTATGATTTCTAAAGAGAAATATAGGAGTTTTATCCTTTTTAATTTTTTTAAGTCTGAACTGTAGTATCCACTGTGGTATCCACTACCATCAATATTAAAGGTTATAATTCTTAAAAACACATTTAATTCTTTTATGTCTGTTCTTTATTTTTTAAGCTATTTACTCTATTTTTAAGTTATCTAATGAAGACTTTCAGCTAGTAATTTCAGGGCTTTCCTGTTGGAACTACCACATCTGAAAATATAAATACAGCCGCCAGCCCGTCCAGTCCTGTCTCGGGGCTGAAACAGGCCAAGCTTCTCCTGCTGGCTGCATCCTACCCCTGAGCCATCACTAACAGATCGCACACGTGCATCTCCCCCTCCTTTTCAGAACTGGGAAGAAGTAAGAGATTTCCAAGAAACTCTAGTAAAAAGAAGAAATGCAGAAATTTAGGACAAAATTAGCAACTGCCTTAGGACTTCATACGATGTGCAATTCCACTGAAGTGAGGAACTATCGACATGATGCTGTCAGTATCATAAATACATTAAAAGGAAAAGACCTGAAAAGTATTTATGGCTTATTCTTTTATGCTGGAAGAGATATTTGTCCTGGTAACTGATATGGAAATTCTATTTTGATCAGTATGAACTCTGAAGAAAAAAATTAAAGAACAGCCTCAGAAAATTTAATTTCCTTCTGCGAGTTACAAAAGCTTGACTACCTCAGGACACAGTAAGATGCAACTGTAATACCTAGAAAACATTCACTAAGAAGTACAGAAGCACATTATAGATTGCATTATTCAGAGAATTAGTTATATAGTTAGGGTGGAAGATCAAGGTCAGAATATAATTTGCATATAATAATATGCTTTTATTTTATTGATTTGATTTTTTACTCAAGGTCCTTTGGATTTTCTCCTATTATAGCAGATGCAAAAAAAAAAAAAGAAATTGCAGAAAATAATGAGAAATCCTGATGTAACTGAACCAGTCAGCAAATGCCAAGGTCTTTCAACTCTACACAGCAGGGTATTTTCTTTCTAAGAAACTAAATCTACATGACTAGTTTTGTTAAAATGAATTATGGAAAAATTCTATCTTCAGCTTGTCAACTAACATACCCATTTTTGGACAAGAATTCTTTCACCCCTTCAAAATACCATTTCTATCAAGCATGGCCAATTGTATTCGGTCAGTGCGAAAACTGTAACTTCTAGAATACCACATCTAACAATGATTTTTAGTATTAACAGCACATGTAAATTTTTGAACACAAACAAATAGTTGAAAGCTAATGAATGATTAAAACAATTGAGAGGTATCCGGACAGAAAATTGAAACTTATTTAAAAACTTCTAGACTTAGAGTCCTCTATGGACATCTCATGTACGTTTTCTAATGTTGACTTTAATGACCAGCTCCAGGTGATAATTGTACTCATTTTAATTTTGAACAGCCTTAGAAATAACAGAGTATATTTCACACACAAGTAAAGATGGTCAGATACTTCTCAAAAGTGCCTAATTCATTTTGAAAATGATCTTTTGGCCCCTTGGAAGCAAAATCTCACTTTAACTTCTGATAAGATTGTAGCAATTGGAGATAGAAAAAGAGTGTTGAGATAGCTGAAAGAGACATGAAAATATTTCTAAGGAGGATAGGGACAGTTACAAGAACTTGATATTACAGAAGTCAGAGCAAATAATTCTGCAGGATTTCCAGAAAAGCTTTGCAACCATAACCTGTTCTACCCAACCTGACGAATCAGAATTACTTATGATGCTGAGGATAACAGTAGGTAATCAAAGTAGGATATTGTCTCTTGCACTCTGTAACTGTTCAGAGTGCAAAAATTTTGCAGCCACTGATGTAACAACTCACATGTCACTCTGAGGGCTTGCTGAGCAGCAGTTTTAAAATCGAACAACAATACATTCTTTTTATGTTGACAGTGAATACTAAGGATTTAAAGTAGAAACCATTAGGTCTCCATGAAGTACTCAGCTAGGTTCCCTGACACAGTATTCTGAATACTTTATTCTAGCTCGGAGCAGTACAGCCTTTAAGGCACCAAAATCCCTTCTAAGAATTAACTTTATGATTATTCTCTTTCACCAGAAGAGGAACTACAGCACCTAAGTTGGTATTTGTTTTCCTTCTTTCTGTTCTAAAGTTAGCTTTTTGCTAATGCACTCTAGCTACCCAACGTCGTATGTTCTCTAATAAAATAATTGGCCTGAAACTTGAGAGCCTCACTAGTAGAAATATTCAAGTGCAGGTGAAAGGACAGAGGCAAGCAGAAATGTGATAGTTCAGACAGAATAAAGAGGTCAAGAAAGTTAAAGAAACCAAGGTGATGGCTAGTCTGTCACAAAAAGAGAGAAGGGCAGAGAAAAACAGAGCAGAGATGTTGACAGACAGCAGATGGTGACCAGAGAGATGCTCAGAAAAGAGTAGAGAAAGAAAGGCATGTAGAGAAAAATTTGAAGAGTGTAAGAGGTGAAATTTCTATCATTGCACGGTCAATTTATTTTATCTTTTTGTGGAACAAATTCTGTGAAATGTTTTCCCCCAGAAGTTGTCAGAACCACAATTAAGTTAGCTATACAATACAGTATTGAAAATGCAATTGGAGTGATGGTTACTGTCAGCCTGAATATTAAAAGATATGATAAGAAAAACTGTCACAGTGTGATTACCATGTGTATGAAATTTTACAACACCATGGAGAAGGAAAGCCAATTTTTTTCATTTGAGATTTATGCCACAAGTACAGACGAGTTAAGCATCAAGGATCCCTCTCACTTCTAAGATGGGAACATTCCTATAACTAGCCAAGGCCACTTCATTTCCCTTTAAAGGTTTTCCAAATATTGCTAAGACAGGGGCAAAGAACACAGTCTGCTGCTTTGCTTGCTAACAAGGTTCTACATTTTATAAAGAGGATGTTTGTACTGAGTTTTGCCTCTTGTTTCTAAAGAACAGTACTGAAGTATGTAAAGAAACTGAGTGAAATTACAGACAGACTTAGAAGAGCAATTAATAATGTAAATGGGAACTTCCTTTTAAAAATTCAATGTGCAGAAAACAGGAATTAGAGCATATTATAATAGGGAAAAAATGAAGAAATTCAAATTGTCTCAAAAACAAGAACTTTAGCCATCCAGTGTAAAAGAGTGAAACTGCACATTTTAACAGAGAACAGAAAGGGTAAAGGGAATATAAAATGAGGGGTGAAAATGGATTTTGATAAATGAGAAAGGTAGGAAAATTCCCACTCATTGTGACTTTACTAACTGAAGTAAATTTTAAGACAATAGCAGAATATATACTTTTTGACAGCTGTGACCAAGGTTATTAAAATGTCTGTAATGGAACTGAAATATTTTGTTTCTTAACTTGTAAAAGAGATTGATGCAGTATAGACTTAGATTCAGTGTGTACATATATATGAATTCATTATACACATGTATATACATGTATATACACATGTATATAATATACACATGTAATTAATAAAAGTGTGAGTAGACTAATATGAATAGAATTATTACATCTTTTAATTTACTACAGAAAAAACATGCTATAAATTACTCAGCTGCAGTGGAATGGATAAGCCAACACTATTTTTCTCCAAAACCCCAGATAAGGCATTTGACTCTAAAGAAAATGGGTTTCCTAAGCTTTAATAACAAACAAAGCATTGCACTACAACAAGAGCTCTGTTTGCAAGCTAACTATGACACAATGTGGGAACAACATGCACAGTGTTTCCCAAAACAACAGAAGAGGAAATGGATAGTGACTGTACTACCTAAACCTCTAATCATTTTTTTTTTTTTTAAAAGACTGAGAGATAAAGAAGACAGATGCATTATAAAAATAAGTCATGTCATAACTGTCCTTTCACCTTTATGTTTCCCCACACACTAAAGTCATCTCTCCCCTCCAAAGGCTTAGGGGGAGAGCTGGGGTTTTTAGTACATTTAGGAAGGCTGGAGAAGCATTGAAGGCATTTTTCAAATAAGTTATAAACCCAGTTTTTGACAGATGATGTTGGTCAACAGTTGCAAGAAAGGCAGATCCTTTAAAAAGTCGTAAGTAAATAAATAATCATAATCACGGCATTACACAGATACCACCTCAGGATTTCTCAGAAGACCCTTCTGATATCATGCAGATACTTAAGAGCACTGTACTTGTATTTCAGATTGCCCTTGTATTTCAGCATTATATGATACCAACTTTACAAGTGATATACTCCAAGTTTTCCATATTTTCATAAATCAGGTTACCTCATTACTCACAGAATCATTTGATTAAATCTACTGTATAGCCCTAAGTGAGCAAAAGAATTAGGCATACATTTTCAAAAAGTATCCTGGGGGCATCAAAGAAGAAAAAAAGCTTTGGCATTGTGAAGAGACACCCTTACTAGTAAGATGTCCCATCTTTTAAGACAAAAGCAGCAGAACATCTGCAAGAGGTGAAGCAGCAGAGGAATAATATCTGTCAGATCCAGACTTAATCTCGGAATTAGAACTTGTGTACAGATTCTAATATTCTCATGGACAAAAAATTTTGGAAGTTAGAATAAATCAAAGCTCCTGAAGAGCAAGAAAACAAAACAGACAATAGGAACAGGATAGCAAATAATTACAAAACAGGAAATAATTGCAAAAAGATTAATTGCATGGCAGCCAGGAAGTATAAGAAAAGAACAAATGTTATGGACATTTCCTTAATTGCAAATGTTAAAGAACAAACTGTAGGTGACTGAGAAGAAATAGTTGCTTAGAAAAAGTTTGCAGGGGCTTGTGACTTAAACAGTAGGGTTTCTTAATGGACAATTATATAATTGTAGGTTTATTCTAAAGCTTGACCTTTATAAATGAAGAATTTCTCAAGAGCCCTATATAAGAGTTAGTAGGTACCAAAATGTTCACATTTTTAAGTTAGCATTGGCAAGTTGATTTGGATGCTCATAACTACTTGTTGCAGACACTTGGGGAATATTAAATGACTTCAGAGCTCCCCCAGCCTGCTAGACTGTTTCAGCACACAGCACCATAGAAATCTCGCTGACCTCTCCCTTGAGAGTTACAGCTGTTCTGCAAGTGCAGTATAACACACCTCACAAACACTGTCTCCACGTGCCTCTTGTTAGATTTCCCTCTTGTGGAGCTCACAGAACCCCTGCTTGCCTTTGACCCACTGGCCTGCACTTCGGTAAAGGAGCAAAGAGCACAAACAATCTGCTGTTCAACTTCCGAGGCTGAAGTTCCTAAAACAGCCTTTAGAGGACAGCAGAGAATTGCAAATGACACGTTTTCCAGCTCTGGCCTCATAATCCTGGATCCTTGGATTTTTTTATACGGATTATGAGTTCTGATGTCAAATATGGAGCAGGTGTAACTGTATTAATGTGTGCAGTTTGTGTATTATGATTTCTAAGACAAGGATTGGGCTCATAATAGCCATGTTTAGTCAGACATCAAAATGCTGTTTGAAAGTCTCTGTTTTATATCTTAGTTATAAAATGGCTTGCATTGTTAAGGATATGGTTATCTTTCCTATCATAAATATGTCCACTTCCACTGCAATATCCATTTCTCTAGTGCCTTTAGATTTGCTAGGTTCTAGCCATCCTAAATGAAGTACTGCATTGTCAAAAGGAGTTTGGTTATTCCTATTCGAGTCTAACAGAAAATAGAATAGTGCGCCCAGATCAAAACATTGTGGTGGCTGTTGTCAGAGGCTGTAGTGAACCTTGGCTTTGATGTAAGGACTTCAAGTCTGGGAGCAATTTGCCTTCTGGGTCCAAATATTGCATTTTGTCCTCCTGGTAAAAAATTGGGCTGAATTCTTTAAGAGTAGTAAAATGTGAATAGATTGTAGCTTGCTTGTGGCGTAATGAATTGCTAGAGGTGGGTGATTTAGCTCCTGTCTGCTTGGATTGTATTTCTGCACAGCCCACCACGAAGTTCCCAGGCAGGACCTCCCTGGCCAGCCTCTGTCGTGTCTGAAGGCCATTGGATGCTCTCTGCCTTTGCATACGTCCATGCAAGCGTTTCAGTGGAGATCAGGAGTGAGCTCTTGAAGGGAGTCTTCCCACACTCCCTACCTCCTGAGCTTTGCTCCATCCTGTGCAGAGCTCCCGCAACCCCTTGGCTGGAGCCGAAGGAGAAGGTGGGCTGCAGGCCCGTGCCTCCTGGGTCCTGACTGCTGCCAGGTGCTCAGTGCCGGAGACCAGAAGAGAGCTAGCCCCAAATAACGCCCCCTCCAAAGGCATACAGGCTAGACACCAGGTTCGCAGCACCCACTTGCCCGTTCAGCAGATCCTCTGTGGTTCTGTGGTGCTAGCTGCTGCTGCAGGAGTGGCCCAGCGCAAATAGGTCCTTTGGAAGCAAGCAGTGGTTTCAGGCTGGTTTGGCCGGCCTTGTTCCTGCAACCTGGGACCACGTCGAGGTGTCCTGCTTGCGTGGCATGGGTCCTGAGTGGTCTCCAAAGTCTTGTGGGGCTGGCCTGGGAGGTTTGGGGCAGTGGTGCAGGGGAAGTTGCCCTGCAGCCTCCATCCTGGGAGCCCTAAGACAGGCTGGGGAGTCCCAGCAGGGCAAGGGGACTGCTCTGCTTAAAAGGCTTAGCTGGGTGTGCTGGAGAAACTCAACTGTGTATGGTAGTAGTTTAAAGGCATAATGAAGCTTCAGAGTTTTTGCAAAAAGTGTAAATCACTCATAATTCAGTTGCTAACAATTAAGTATAAATGCTTGTGCATGCCCTTTCCTGCATCCTTGTCAGGCTTCTATACCACCTCCTATCTGTGTGCGCTGACATGTTCTTACATGTCTCTTGGGTTTTTCTTTCTCATTCAGGGAATCATCCATCAGTTCTTGGCCTTGCTTATAACCAGTTCTGATAAAAGCCTTCGATTTCTCAGCTTTAGATTGGACTTGATGAATATTATAAAGGAAGAGATCCAAGGCTTCATATTTCTTTAGGCACTAGAGGCAGACAGAGTTCACTATGTGAAACAGTTCCTAACAACTGCACCTCAGCATCTGAAGGACTTTGAACCTCTCGTTGGCCTAGGCAATCCGCGTTAACGTAATTAAACCAAATGGCATGTGATAGATGTCTGCTGTGCCTGCAGGCAACATGTTTTCAGGCATGTGATTATGTAACAGTATATATCAGAGAGCAAATTTTACACTGATGTCTGTAAAATTACCCAACTAAATGAGCTGATTGAAGCTCTTCTAATCTACTTGTTAAATCAGCCTTATTGAATGCCATATTACATTTGGAGCTTTGTTAGCTCTCTTCACTGTAACTTATATTTGTGCCCAGGAAATCTCATGTTCTTTTGTTCAAGAAAGCATCATTTCCTTTTTGACAAGAAAATAAGAAGGCTATTTTTTCTACATATACTTGTTCCATTTGATAATCACTTTTGTTAAAATCAGCAGATTTGGACTGAGACCTAATGTCCTTGTTAAGAGTATTTTATTATGCTGATTTTCAATGTTACGATGTATTTGACTGTGTGGGACACAAACTTACATACATATAGTATTTTCTTTGTTTTCAAGGTTAATATATCAAATAAAAATGATTTAACAGTCAGGCAAATTCTACAGCTACAGTACAGTGGCAAACTGTGGAAGCAGACCAGGATTGACTTTGCTGCATATGAAACATTCTAAGAGTGGAGGTTAAAGCCTCAGCACTGTCAAAGAAAAGTGTCAGTATGGATAGAAGTGAATGAAGTATTTTGTGTTCAAAATCTGATGTGTTAGAAATAAATTGACTTGGGTAATCAAGACTACCTTACTTCTCTTCCCTTGCCTATTTTTCATTGTAAATATTTATATTTTGGTGTCCCTTCCTAGATATTGCGTGACGGAATCCTTTTTTTGTTCATTTGTTTGCAAGGACATCATTATAGCGGGTTATCGAAGTATCCACGTATTATGTTATGCAAGTAGAAGCTTCAGAAAAATAAAAACACATCTTTCAAACACTTGTTTTGTTTTTTGCAATGGAAAGATGGTAATTTTTGAAGAGGGTAAGAAGAGACAAGCTTCCAATTAGGCACATAACTGGTTTATAGATCTGTGTAGCAAACAAGCCCATTACCAGGTTTTTGTATGAGTATTAACTATAATTAGGGTCGTGTTCATTAATTAACAATTGCTCTCAGATAAACCAACCCCTTGGGCATTTTTGCCCTTTGCTCTTACTCTGCTGAAACGCCTGGGAAGTGGAGGCACTTGCCAGACAATTCAGGAGAGGCTGCTGTGAGCCATGAGGGACGTGAACTGTCGTCGGGACAACGCATCAAACCCGCAGCTGTGGACTAACAGGCTTATCCTCTGGACACCAGGATTTGGGTGCTGGTGGAAGCAATGCTGCCTAGAAAGTTATCTGGCAGGCCCTGGAGTCCTCACTTGGTTAAAGAAAACATGCAAGGGTTTGAACTCTGTGCCCCTTACAGGACTGCCAGGGCAGCTTCGTGGAAGCACATGCAGGCACCATTTCAGCCAGGAGAAAATCTGATCCCAGAGGCAAAAGATGTTTTATGTGCCAAAGAAGAGCTGAAGGCTTCAGAGCTTGGCATCCTAATGTCACCAGAGTCACTTGACAGACAGGAAAACTCCTACCTGTGTGTGTGTGTGTGCATGTGTGTGCATGTGTGTGTGTGTTAGTGTGGTGGTAGTGTTTAGTTATTTTAAAGTCTGAAAGAACCACAAAGCTTATGCGATTGTATTTTTACTAACCACCTCTCCCAAAACTGTGTTTAAAAAATGCCTTTGGATGGATAGTCTTGCAGCTTGTTGCCTAAGGCATCTATTATGGGATCCCACGCATCCTTAGAGAATCCACATGCCAGAGATGCTGCACAAATGTCAGCCCAGGGGGGAAAGTTCCAGCTGAAGGTTTTATTATCTTTGGTGCCAAAGCGAATTCAGCAGTCGCCAGGAAACTTGGCTTCTCGGCTCTTCTCTTGGCGGCGCATCTAAGCACAGCAGGCCAAAGGGCTGCTCTCTTACAGTGGCTAAGAAGGACATGAGGTGTTGGCTGTATGATAGTGCCCCAGGTTGCTGTTGAACGCAAGGTTATTTTGGAAGCTTGGAGATTATGGCTGCCTTTCCCTGAAGATGCAGGGGCATGCTGCCACTTTTCTATTTGGGTAGAGCAGTGAGCTCTGGCCACATGGGCCTGTCTGCCTGGAGGTCTGTGGGAGTCCTTAAAGTGTGAGTGTGCTGCAGGTAGGAATAAGCGAGACATCAGTGAAGAAAGAGGTCCAGAGAAAACAGACTGGGGAGACTGCAGCCTGCACTTAGGCTCAAGCAGGACACTGCTTCCCAGCTTCCATTTTAAAGGTTTTTCAGCCCTTATACCAGCACCAAGGACTTCAAAACTTGACCTAAGTGAAACTGAGGTGGGATGCCTAAAGGTACAGACAACATGCTGTGATCTGTTGGAGTCCCAGGAGGAATTACACTAAGCATTTAAGGGGCTGTGGTTGCTGAGGCCCTTCCTCTAGGACCTGCTCAGTGTTAGATTTGGGTTATCCCCTTGCTTGTGCTAATACCTACCTTGTCTTCTAGCTTAAATACTGCAAGTTGCCTCTGCAGCCCCTCGGAAGGAAAGAGGGAATCCTGCTACTTGCTGTTTCCCTGGGGAGCACAAGGCTGGATGTGAGGCTTGCTTTTGCTCCTCAGTTTATGGTGGGGCAATAGTGCAGCTCCGAAATCTGAAAAGCATGGGCACTGGGATGTGTGAGGCACTGCAAGTGGTCCTTCCTCTGGCCACACTCTCTCATTTGCCTAGCGCTAGGAGTTCCTGTGGTGGCATCGGGGGCATTCCTCAGCCAGCCGCTGAGGAGGTGGGAGTTTCCCCTGCCACTCCAAGAGCCTGTGGCAGAATTAGGCTTTGGTTTCTGTGTTCCTGGAGGCCTCCTGCAGTGGCGTAACCCTGAGCTCCTTCCTCCCCTTGCCTCTCGTTGTGCTGAGGAGCCACCGCAACCAGCTCTGCCTGCCAGCTCACACCCAGCGCGGGAAGGATTTTCTTGGTTTGGGCGGGTTGTGCTTTGAGACCCAGTGCCTGAACATCTTCCTGTGAGAAGTGCTGCTCTCGGGAGTGGTGTGTTCCTAGTGCTTACCGGGCTGAGCCTCGTGAGAGGAGGCTGCCGCTTGAATGCCTGTCCCGTAGTGCAGCGCGCAGGGCAAATCCTGCAGCACTTGATGAACATGCAGGGAAGGTGGAGGAGGAGCTGGTTCTTCTGATCCCAGAGGCAAAGGGTTGCTGGGCCACCTGAGAAACATCCTCAGATCTCACCGCTTGCCTTTCCTGTCCTATGCCCTTCCCTCACCAGGTTTCTCAGGGCTCTGTGAGCTTCCCCAGGGACACTGCAGGTGCTGGGGCTGCACCTTCCTGCCATGGCCTTCCTGTTGGATCCTACGAGGACCTTTACTCCTTTCTCTCCCCTGCAAGCTGACAACAGGGTGACAAGTGTTTTCAGAAGCAGGAACTATTTCTATTTCCAGTGGACTAGTTCCTCTGGAAAGGAAACAGTCAATCTAGGCTTATTTTAAAGAGAGCACGTAGGATCCTGGGTTTTCCTCAGAATATCGCTGCAGCAGCTTTGCTGCTGCCATTTCTGCCTTATCTCTAGTATTCATATCTTGACTCTTCTGGAACAGAGCAATGCCATTTATGTAGATCTTCTTGATTTGTTTATATTTCATTCCATTTGCAATGCCACTATTGTTATTCATATCACAGCCCTTTTTGCTCTCTTTCCCACCCAGCCCCCTTTACTTTTCTCTACTTGAAGAGTTTCAGGTTCTGGGTATGGAAGATCCTTGTGCTAACTCCCACCAGCCTCTGGTATCAAGTTAGCACTCCTCTAATTGGATTTGAGGGGAAAAAAAAGGAGCAGACTTGGTCTCAGCTCCCATTAGCTTGATTCATACAGGTCAAGCAGAACTGAACTATTTAATGCCCTTTTTAAAGAACTGTGTTTTAGAAATGCAAATCCAGTCTGTTCCTGTCATAATTTACAGAAAGACTGACTTTGCAGAATTTTCTCCATGAGCTCTGATGAAAACAATTTGGGGCCAAACCTGCTCAAGTCCTACTAAATTCTAGTGACATGTTTCCAATGAGTCCTGGGCTGACATATTGCCCCCACCAGAGGTAGCATCACAGCAGGGTTGACAGGAACAATCCTGTATGCATTTAACCTCTGCTGTGTGAGGAGATCTGTGTCTGCTGACATGTATGCTGACAGTGCTGGTGCAGTCCCACCCCAAAACTCACTGCTAACCATATTCTGGCAATACATGTCTCCTGGTAGAGAGAAAAGATTCTCAGTGCTTGTGGAGAGGGTATGTTCAGTGTGATAATGTAGTCACATCATGAAGACTACTCTGGAAGCAGAGTTGAGAAGGAAGGTTGAAAGCAATTAAAAAAAAAGGGTTTTTTTTGAGGTGGGGGGGTGCTGAAATCCAGAAGATGAAGAGATGTAATTTTTTTCTTTTTTAGCCCTGAATAATGCCTATTTAAGGCTAGGCTTTTAAAAAGCAATTAATTTTGGCCTTGATTTGTGTCAATACTGCCATATTCTTTTCTAAGTCTAGCATTGCATTTTATTATGCATTGAAGAAATTTTCCCTGTTAAATGCAAAAAAATACGTAATAACTACATAACTGCACACACAGTTAAAAATTAAGGCATTTCCCTAAGAGCATGCTAAGATATTTCTTCAGACACAACCAGTTCTACATTTGTTTCTGGTGTGAATTTCTGTCATTTTTCAGTATTGGACTGTTGTCTTTCCCAACACTTCCTTCACCTCTCTGCCCCCATTTATGTTCTGATTCAGTCTTACTGAATTGGGCCTGGTTGAAAAACATTTTTCTGTCCTGGTTTAAAAAACTGACAAATTAAGTTGCCTACGGAAATCTAAGTGCAGAAGCCCACCTCTGACAAACATCCTGAAGGGCTGATAACTTGCTCAGTATTTGGTATAGATGCTTTCTGTGCATCTCCATAATGGTAATGGTATTGTAACATCAGCTCTAGACAGTTATAAAAATATAATATTCAATTACAAGTATATTTAAATAATTTCATAGTTTCTGTATGTGCTTCTGTAACTGTTGCATGAGTCTCTCAGGGGATAGATTGAATGCCTGAATATTAATTCTGTGTCTGAACTGCTCTGAAAGATCTGATGCTTGCAACAAGCTCTTTGCTGGCAGACCCACACACCCAGACAGAAATCACTGCAACAGCCAAGGACTCCCTACTTTTTAGCCCAACATGATTGTTTGGAGATGTAAAGGTAGACAACATTTTTTAGTTTATTTCTCGCTGCTGCTTAAGATGCTCTTGGTCCATAATTAATCCTATTATGAGTAAGCATCACAGCCTAATAAGAAAAACATTTTTTATTAGTGTGATTGCAAAAGAGAACCTGACCTTCAGGACTTGCAAGACTAAGTCACAATCATACTGTGTAAAATGACAGGTACTAAACTCTCATGGCCCCAGATGACTAGTACTAAACTGATCAAAAAAAATTACAACTTTTGCAAAACAGTTGTGAGGCAGACACAGTGGTTCTTGTACATTCTTGAATAGCAGGTGTGAAAACAGGTACTTTGGGGGTTTGGTAGAATTTACAGGAGTTCTGGTCTTTTCCTCATTCCTTCCTGATGCTGAGTTGGTGGAGGGTGTCTCATAAACAGACTGTTCTTCTGAAGGTCCTAAGTCACTATTGCCCTAAGATTCCTCTTCTGTTGAGGTTCTCATTTTATATGGCAATCACCTCATTTTTTGGTTCAGATTCCAGAGTTTTCTCTGCCTTCTTCTGCTTTTGTCTCTTCTCTTTCATAGTAGTGTCAGTTAATACTGACACTTTAACCAGTATTAACCACTTAATATCAGTTCTCAGCAGAGACAAAAATGTTTCAGAAAAGAATTTTCATTGGTACAGATTCAGAGGCCAATTAAAAAAATCTTAAAGCAAAAATCTTAATCTAGTACTGTCAGCAGCTAACTTTGCATGTCAGAATTCGAAACAGAGTGGCGAATATTGTAACTATGAACTCTTAATTGCTGATAAGAGCCATCTAATAAAGAACCGTGTGTGGGGGGGATGGAAGGACTGACTTTGCTTCATCAGAAAAGTAACTGTGCAAATCAGCACTGTCTCAACCAATACAAAACCAGAAACAGCTGTGGTGACTATTATACTGTGTTTACATAGATCTTTATGATCTGTAGCCTTTGTATTTTTCTTGCCACCCATACTTAGAGGAAATCGTACAGTTCCCTATGTTAGAAGAGGCAGATTCTGCATTACTGATAAACTCACTGAGTATTTGACATTCCCAGGAGGTCTGGACTAAAAGCTGCTTCCCTGAAGGGGGGGCCTTAACCTCTAGATTGGGAGCCTGTAGGAGGAAAGACCTTAAAAGAGCCTACTGGCTCATCCAGTCTGTTGCTACTGCCCCGTTAAAGGACCCTCCCCAATAGTGTACTGAGCTCGACCCTCAGAGCAGTGAGTGTCATTTTTCCCCACCAGTCCCATCTGCCACTGAATTACTTTAACGGTTACACATCACAGCTGTCAGAAGAAGGTTTCCATGGGCAGTCTACTATGCCAAAATCAGCTTAAAGGGTAAGTTTCCCTTCGTCCCTGCTTGTGTTCACACAAGACCACATGACGCCGCCCGAGGACAGGGACGCAGTCCAGCCAGGCACTGCTCCATCCCCACCAATGACAGCAGCAAGCGCTGTGCAGGGGAAGCACACAAAACTCACCCCTCCATTCTGCTTGAGCTCCCTCCCGCAACCCTTGTCGCTGTGTTCGGGATGTCAGTGACAGACCTGCTTAGTCCTTCACTAAAAACTCTGTTTGTAGATCTGCTCCTCAGGAATTTCTTAGCCCCTTTCCAGCCTGCTAAAACTGCCTGCTGCCACAACCTCCTGTAGGCAACAAATCCCCAAAAGTGCCAGTCACTCTGGACAGAAGCACGCTATCCTCTGAGCTTTAAACCAGTCTCCTGCTTGTTTCACTGAGTGCCTCTTCCTCCCCATAGTACAGAATTTGGGGAATGACAGCTTTGCATTCAGCTCATGATTTTGGAAACTTTAGCCATTGCCTCTGAACCTTCCTCTCTCTGGCCTCAAGAGTCTCAGTCTGTTTCTCTTCTCCTTATAAGTCTTTATTTCTGATTAGTCTTTTCCCTTAAGACTTTTTTTGTGGACATACTTTAAAATAAGGAAACAGATTTATTTTCCTACCTAATTTCGTACAACCTCCATTCCTTCAACACACCACTACCTTCATTTTGCAAACTCAAAGACTACAGTAACAAGTTCCTCCCTCTCCACTGTCATGTTAATTCATTTCTTCTTTCCATGTCTCTTCTTCCTTGCTTTCTTGTTCCTTTCTATGCCATCTGTTATTTCGGTATTGCCTTCTTTCCCTTCTTAAAAGAGAAAGATGTGAGAGAGCTTACAGTACTCCTTTTCTTGGACTGATGCACTCCTAAAAGAAAAATTGTCTTCCATAACAGCTTGCTATATCACAGGATCTAGTGCACTCGGTTTGATGCAGGATCTTCTCTGCTAGATTTGGCATCCACAGAATTAATGCCTATGTATGGAAGTTGATATGCTAACTTTGATCCTCAGAAAAAACTACTTTGAGTCTGTTAGGCTAATTCCAGTGCAGCAGCAATGTTACTTTGACATCCAAAAATAAGCATTTACATGGGTGTTTCAACACAGATCTCTAGAAAAAAATAATAGAAAAAATAAAGGAGATAAAGATAGTGCAGTAGAGAGAGACTTCTGGGATGAGCAGCATTTCAGCTGGGTTCCTCCTTTTCTGTCCAATAAATGCCATCCCTGCTTGTTTCTCCATAGTCCATTACCTAAAAACTATAAATTCTAGGTTTCTCACTGAAGGCGTGCTGCATGAGGAAATCATTTATCATATGCTTTTACTGCACTATTACTACTATTATTATATGTAGTACTAACTACACTTATATAACTTCCTTTGTTCTGTAGAATATATTTCCACTAAAATATATTCCTCAGCTAAACCCATTAGTGAGCTTTAATTTGTAAAATGTTTTCTTAGTGTCTGTTTGATGAATTCTGAAACCAAATTTGCACAGCTGGATTTCAAAATTAAATGTAGAAAACAGACCATAGGTTTTTTACAGTCTCTCATTCTGAATTCTCATGTCTCACCTATTGGAGGTTTTCCTTTGCCACATAGGCAAACTGGCAGGATAAAGCCCATGGTGTGTGCTGTCTGCTGGCTGTCACAGAATTTGGTCACTGCTGCTTCTTGCACTGAAGTGATCTACTTGCTTTAATATAGGACTAGGCAGAGCTAGTGGAAGCTTCCAGCTCAGCCCAACACAGCTGGCAGAGTGCAAGCACTGACCCTCGGCAAAAGAAAGTGGCAAGACTCTAACTTGCAGCCCCTTTCTTCCCCCTGCTGCAGAGAGGTAGAGGTTGCTCAGGGGCAAAGGAGAAAGAGTCCCTGTTCCTCAAAACACCCTGAGAAACAGAGGGTAGATAACATTTCTCAGGCATCTGAGGGGGAAACAGAGCAGAAAGGATAGATTTCTTCGGTTCTTTCTCCTCCTTTTGCAGGTTTAGGATTAGCTATTTTTTTAACATTCAGCATCCATTCGCTGCTATGGTTTACGTCAGTGAAGTGCACAGAAGGCATCACATGCCCATGTACAACTTACTGCCATTTTCCCTTGGGGGAAGATTCTTTCAGGAAGACTTCAAGTGGCATGGATTTAACTGACAAGTGGTAGGAGACTAACCAGGGCAGACAGTGCTCTTAAAATGTAAATCATCATTTCTCTTTATGTAATAATGCTTTAAAACACAAATTAAAAAGACAAAATATTATGTGTGCAGAAGATGCTTCCTTTCCAAGTACCCTTTTAAAATTAGTATATAGTACACAGTCTGCTGGGAAAGCATAAATTGCTCTTGAATCCAGCAGAGA
Source organism: Dromaius novaehollandiae (assembly GCF_036370855.1). NCBI lineage: Eukaryota > Metazoa > Chordata > Aves > Casuariiformes > Dromaiidae > Dromaius > Dromaius novaehollandiae. The sequence goes on from NC_088098.1 coordinate 154,691,504, forward strand.
TGGGGATCAATTACTGCCAGTCCAGGTTATTACAGTAGGCCACAAACCATGCTCCAAGGCTGGGCCAAATTCTGCCTTTCAGGGACACTAGCAAACCACTACCTGTGCCACAAACAATAACATCAAACAGTGATGTCTCTCCCCAGACTCCAATGAGTGGTGGAGGCAAGTTAAGAGCCAATGTTTCAGTATCATCTGGATTTGGGATATATTTTAACAGATGTCTCTGGATGTGACAAAAAAGAGCACCGATAAATAATATACTAGGAATGGCTGGCTTCCTTTAGTAGAATTTTTAAAAAGGAGATAGCGGAAAATGGTTGGGTGCTTATTATCTCAACTTTAGCTTTTGGAAGTCTTGAAGGAAAAAATGTGCCTTGTTTGGCAGTAGGTTTCAGTAGGCAAGAGCTGCTGTAATTCCGTGCTTGCTAAAACACAGATCAATTTCTCTTCAATTGTACCAGGAGCTGACATTCCCCATACCTTTATTAGGTTTTAAATGTTGAAGAAGTTATTCCAAAACCAAAGGTTTTTTTCTCTTGCTATGTGGAAAATGCATGCTATAGAAAGAATGATTGGGAGCAAAAAATATGTTTACTTTTTTTCATTTTACTTCTGCAAACTGTGAAGTATTACAAAGTCAGGTTGCTTTGCCAATGTAGTTCAAGTACAGCTCGGGGAAGTACTATTCTCCATCATGGTTAACTAATGACCATTTCAAAATACTGCTGCTGACTTTAAGTTTTAGTACAAATCTTGAACTCTTTAAGAAGGCAAAAGGTCTACTACAGTAGTATTTTTCTTCTCGTTATCTGTTAATTCTTTTCACATACCTCAGCCATTCTGTGATTCTGTGGTGCTGGCTCAAGGCTCTGTGTACTGATTGCCTAACTTATACAAGTCCCTCACACTGGGTCAATGGGAGAGACATGTTTTTCCTGCGACCACTGCTTCAATCACATTTTCTCTCATGTCTCCTTGTGAAGGGGCAGAACTTACATGGTGGCCAAATTAGATCAGCTGTCTGCATCTGAGAAGTATGAGATCCCTACAAGCACAAAAGCAAATTCAAGCACAGTGGGGATCACATGCATCTGATATGTCAGTCTTCTCTTACCTGGGCCACGTAGTTCAGGTGCACAGGTAGTAGTATCCTGTCCTGATCCCAAGGTGTCATCAAAAGTCTGCAGATGTTGTGGAAGGAGACTGGTCCAGACAGTGAAGCCTGGGTCGTTCAGAGTCAGGAGAGGAGATGCCTCCAGATCAGATGAACTTTTCCAGCCTCAGCACCCACATCTGGCTGTGCCTCTTCTCAGAGTCCCAAGGCTACTCTTTCTTGCACCTAAGGGTGCTTGCTTTGTGACAGCTAATAAGAAATTAGCCCCAGATCAAGTTCCTCATGCCTTTTGGTTTAAGCACCATCAGCAGTCACATTTGGCCCATCACTGATGTCACTTTTTGCTCTGAAAATGAAGCACAAACAGAAATGCCTGCAGAGTAGCATCTTGACTTGCAATATTAGAAAAGGGTAGCCAGTCTTGTTTTGAACATCATTCCTGCCTTGAACTTGCCCAACTGTAGACAGTGCTTGCGCATGAGCTGCGCAGAAATTCAGCACAAGCCAGTTGCTGATGTTTGGATTCCAATGTCTGCACAAAACAATTATGGCCAGTAACTGTAGGCTGGAGGTAGCAGCTGCCCCTGGGCCTCAGCTTGAACTACAACTGATAGAAGAGACTTGGGACAAGCTCTGTGGCTTGCCAGCTCCTGCAAGATGTGTAGTGGTGTGTCACTGCAGTGAGGCTTGGATTGATCTCTTCCTGTTGTGTAAGCTACAGTTCATCCATATATGTTTCTAAAACTCCACGTTTGCAACTACTACAGAGTGAAATATAGCTATCATATGCTTTCCCTAATTCTTGCAATATCTCCATCATTTCAGAGCATATTAAGTTAAATCTCACATGAATAAAATATTTAGAAGCAAATGTTTATCTTTTCAAGTAAATAAATATTTATTACTTAACCATGGAATTGCTCCAGATCAAGTAAGCACAGAAATGATTCCCACAGTAACTTTTCTTCAATAAATTGTAAACCATTAAACATGCTTTTGCAACACTGGACCTGAGAAGACTGCATCTTCACACAGTGTGGTATTGCAGATATTTTAAGACACCTATGTATAAATTAATGGCCCTGCAGTGGCTAAAAAACAGTGTATGCTAGAAACTGAAATTTCCTCAGATATGGGAATATCATAACAATACAAGCGTGGGACAATAACAGCAGGGATGTGTATGAGGTATGTCATGGGCCTCGTACATCGAGAGGATCCTTGCACCAGAGGAACAAGTCCTAAAATACATTACTTAATTAAACTTCAAGATCATGTGGTAATTATCACCAGTGAAAAATGATTATTTGCATATTACACTTATGTTCATGGTAGAAAGGAAAGATGACACAACACCCTTGGAAATGATCCCGAAAGGTGTAAGTAAAATATAACCTTTGTGATAAAAAATGGGACTGTGCAAGAGGCCAGAAGACAAGAACTACAGAGGATTGACATTAGCTGAGACCCTCTCAAATGACACATCTCTGGTGTTACAGGGGCTGCATGGCACCACCTACTCGCTGTGCAAGCAACAGAGAGGCAACAGGCACCAACTGTAACACAGGAAGTTCCATCTGAACATGAGGAAAAAACTTCTTTACTGTGAGGGAAACAGCACTGGAAAAGGTTGCCCAGAAAAATTGTGGAGTCTCCTTCTCTGGAGATATTCAAAACCTGCCTGGATGTGATCCTGTGCAATGTGCTCTAGGAGACCCTGCTTCAGCAGGGATGTTGGGCTAGATAATCTTTGAAGGTCCCTTCCAACCTCAACCATTCCATGATTCTGTGAGATTATGGGAAGCAACCTATCCAGCCAGCACAGAAGCTGAAACATTAAGGTGCAATTGACCTTGCTGTTCAACATTGCACAGGACAAATTATTTGTGTAGCTTCTGTTCTGCATAGCATCAGAACTATTCTGTTCTGCCAATATTTTCTCATTGACCAAAAAATTCCAAGTTTATGGGATTATTGTATTATGTTATTCCTAGTTTACTGAGTGATAACGTCTTCAGCCTTTCACAATATTTTGTGTAGGTCTGCTTGGTCACAGGCAGACACAATATTCGCAATATTTTGTGTAGGTCTGCACATGGTCACATGTGCCCATTTTGTCATTTTCCTACATAAGAATGAAAAGATATTCTTTCTAGACAGAATTGTTGTAGTGATCAGGTATCTGGATTAGTGCATATGGCTTTGTCCTTAGGCAATTCTGTGCTTTTGAGGGGAAAAGGGAGTTTCAACTCCAAGGGTGCATCTCCAGTGATTTTTAGCATAGTTTATATTCCACTTTGTTATTACTGGTGTAGGAATCACAGAAATCACAGGAAAGTCCAGGTTGAAAGGGACCTCTGGAGATCGTCTGGTCCAACCTTCTGTTGAAAGCAGAGCGTTAGATTAAGTCGTCCAGGGCCCTGTCAACCTGAGACTTGAATATTTCCAGTGAGGGAGATTCTACCACTTCTGTGGCCAATCTGTTCCAATGCTTAATTGTTCTCACAGTGAAGATTTTTTCCTACACCCAAAGTTGCTGAAGCAACTCACTGTGATGCACCAATAGAGGGGTGTCTGGGATTCTTTTGGATTCTGGGGTTAGTTGCACTGAACTCAAGAAATCATCATTTGTGAAGTATGAGAATTTATTAAAGATAAGATGTTATAACAAAGCTAAAAGTATAGTAAAGCTGAAAATACAACAGAACTGAAAAAATGTGTACATATCAGAGCTCTACGGTTAAATCATGGGTGCATGGTACAACAACCACTCTTGCCCTTTCCTTGAGGGCCACTCCTCCTGTATAATTTTCCCCAGTTTCTCACGCAATAGGTGCATGGTACAATGACCACTCTTGCCCCTTATGAGCCACCCCGTGGCATATTTTTCCTCGGTTGCTCCTCATCACATCTTTGACGTCAGGGGTGTCCCTGCTGAAGAGTGGGTCCTCAGGTCCACAGGCCAGCTGACCATGGGTCCAAGTCCACAAAACAAACATATGTGGCTTACTCTCTTTTATAGGCAGTCAAAATAATGCCAGCCCACAGCCATAGAAAAGTTGTATGGCTCTAGTCAATAGCAGTGTGTACAGCAACAGGTAACCTAGTGCTTTGCCCACAACATTGCTCAGTTGGTAACAACGCACCCACTAACAGGCTTTACAGCACCTAGATGTTTATGGTGTGGGTCTGTGGTGTCACTTTTCCTTTGTCTGGTCTTGTCAATCATGGGGTTGTTAGAGCGTGTGCCCCTAGGTGACAGCAACCCCACAGTGTGGTGGCTCCTGGGGTTCGTTAATTCTCGGGGAGCACCCCAGAGCAAACCCCTCGTCTATGGACTGCACCATCCAGAGCCCCACCCTTGCATGTGTGGCACCTGTCACTCATGCTCATTGCCTCTTATCCTGTCACCATGCATCCTTGTGAAGAGCACCTTCATCTTCTCTATAACTATCTTTCACATATAGGAAGACTGTGATTAGGTACCCCTGATCCTTCTCTTCTCTAGCTGAAATAACTCAGTTCCTTTAACCTTTCTGCATGTCAGATTCTGACAACTCTCTAATCATTGTGGTGGCCTTCTACTGGATCCCCTCCAAATTTTCCATGTTCCTCCTGAATCAGGGGGACTAAAACTGGACACAATATTCCAGGTACTAAGTAGGGCAGAAAAATCACATCCCTGTGAACAACAGCCCAGATGTTGTTGGCCCTCTCTGCTGCCAGGGCACACAGCTGCTGGCTCCTTTTCAGTAGAGGTTCTCTGCTGCCAGTTTGATTTTGAGCCTTTAACCACTATCCTTAGAGCTGGGAAGTTCAGACAGTTTTCCACACATCTTAGGGTTCATCTGCTCAGTCCATATCTTAACTGATTTTCAACAAGGATGTTTTGGGAGACCCTGACAGATGCCTCGTTAAAATCAAGGTAGATGGCTCCCACTGCTCTCCCTGATGTACCAAGCAATTTTTTTCATCATAGGCCAGTCTAGTATAATTTACCCTTCCTAAATCCGTGTTGGCTTTTCCCATTCACCTTCTTGTCCTTCATGGGTTTGGAAATGCCTTCTATGAGGGCCTGTTCCATAATTTTTCCAGGGAATGAAGTGAGCCTAACTGGTCTGTAGAGCCCCAGATCTTCCCCTTTACCCTTTTTATAGATGAATATATTATCCGCTTTCTGTTTGTCTGGGATCCCTGATCTGTGTGACTTTTCAAAGATGACAGAGAATGGTTTTGCAGTGATGCCAACCAACTCTTTTAGCACCCTCAGATGTATCCCAGGTATCGTCAGGTTCTATAGACTTGTGTATGTCCAGTTTGTACAGATGGTCCCTAACTTGATTCTCCTCTACTATTTGTAAGAATGGTATATCCACACTTCCTGTTCTTCTAAAACCCTTGATAAATTGCAAATTCTTAAAATCTATATTTCCTCTCATTGAATCCTTTTATATAAAAATGTGGTTTTTAATTTTTACTTTCATTTTATTCTGATTATGATTATACATTTCACTTGTTAAAGATAAAAAACTGTTTTATGCCATTTGCCACATCCATAATGCAGCTGAAAATAAAAATACTTGCTTTATTTTCTCTTTTCACATAGAAGTCATTAAAATATTTTATTTGTAGATGACTGAATCCAGGTTCTGCACCAAAAGCATGTGATGCATGAATACAAACTGAGGAAAAAAAACCAGAGGAAACACTAAATGACTGTGTGAATATAATACACAGAAAAAGCAAGTGTTTTTCATTTTTGAAGAATTATTTGTTGCTCAAGGGCAAAATTCAATAGTAAAAACTAAGTAGTAAGTTCTACCGAACGTGCTTGTGGACTTTAGATGTATAAGGATGATTATATGGTTTCCGTGCCATCCACAGAAAGGCAGTTGCTGTCACATGAAGTACAGATTGCTGTGGAAGACATGCCATCTGGTGGAAAAACAGAAGCAGCTCAGGAGGCTGACAGCTCTTCAAAGGTGTCTGGGAAAATCTTTTGCAGCCTTTTAAGAAGTACATGTTTGGATACTGGGGCAAAAGACAACCCAGTGAACAGTGGAGGAGAGGAGGGTAAAAATACTGTAACTGATATGGCCACATACAACCTACACAGACCTATCAGTTCACAAAGGAGATATAAGCAGAGGACTCCAGCCTGCAAGCCTAACTTGGGCAGAATTTCCCTTGAAATTGGAAGTTCTGCCTATATAAAAGCTAGGACTGGTCCCATATGAGTTTGGCATAACCAGCTCACCATATCCATACAGAACAACACATTACGTTCAAGAAGGGTATGCAAGTTCCAACACTAAACCAATGACAAAGCTGATTTTGAAATGGTTTTAATGATAGAAAATCTGCATACCATTTAACTCATTTGTGCATACGATAGTTTGGAACAATACCAGAGAAATATGTAAAAAGTCTGCAATGCTCTATGACAATAGCTTCCAAGTATGCTGACCTTCGGTAAATGAAACAAATGGAAAGTAGAGTACTCTTTTGATGAGGCATTAATGAAGGATTAAGAATGGACACAGCTGCATCTCACGAGCACTTCGTTAGACATACTCTTTTTCGCTCAGTGCCTCTCCCATAATTACAATGGAAACACAGTGCAAGGCAGCCAGTGAGCATTCGCTGTAACATGTTTCTATTTCACAACAACCAGGTGCTACTGAGCAGCAGCGCGGCGTGGCCTGACCCCTCTGCTGCCCCTGCACTGACTGCCTGTCAGCCCAGCTTCAGGGCTGTGCCATGGCCACCAGGTGCTCTGGACCAGCTGCTCTTGGGGCAGCCCTAGCTGGGGTTGAAGTAGGGAGCACGGCTGCCAAAGGGCCCTGCCCACCTTGGTGGAGGGGATGCCTAAAATGCATCCTAGACAGCCACATCACTGCCATGTGCAAAGGTAAGATAAACAGGGCACAAGCGTACAGAGCCTAGCAAAAAAGAGGTTATTAAGTGAATGGGAAGGACATGAACACTCATGCAAGTGTTTTGACACCAAGGCTCTGATGTTGCATGTAATAACTGCAGTGAGTAGGGCTCATGAAAGAGTTTGTAGGTTGGGCCATAGTCTTTCCATGTGCAAAATGGTTTTCTAGCGTGCAGCCACCCCAATCCATTTCAAGAGATTCTAGCTGTTTGAAGTGGTGCTCAAATCCTCACTGGGTGAATAGTGACTACCTACCTCTTATCATGTTGCCTTTCCTTGATATCTGCTGCCAGAGTGGGGAGGCATGCTACATATGTATGAAAAATAAAATGTATACTTTTTCCTTTTTTACATCATTATAATGCACCTCTTACAAAGCTTATTTATAAAGAACAAGTTGAATAAAATTGAAGCCGCTAACATGGCAGGCTAGTTCCTATTTGCATGAATTACCTTTGAAGGATTCACTTCAGATACTACTGGTCTGCTCCCCATTCTTCCCATGTCTGTGTTCCCCAGGAAACAACCATGGAGCAGGCAGCACTAGCAACTGTCCCAGGGAGAAGGCTGCCTTTTTTGCAGCAGCAGCAGCAGCAGAGGCAGACTCTCTGTTTGGGTCCCAGGTATGGATCCAGGGTACACCATCCAGATTAAGAATAATTAACCCTGCTGTTCAGCTTGGGTAGCATTTGGTGCTTCTGATTCCATGCCTTCGTGTAGTTGTTGTTGTTTTAAAAGGTTATTAGGGTTCTAGCAGGGAGCAAATAGCACTTCAATACCTCCAGTACTGAGAGCGGGTGATGTTTGCTCTGGCAACAAGCACAAGCTTTGGCTGCCTCATGGTTCTGCCCCTCTATGGCAGAGCAGAGGAACTTGCCCCCCCTGAAACCTTGACAAAGATCACTGGGATGGTAAGGACAAACCTCTCTGTTTTTGTACTCATTTATTTTTAATGCAGATTATTTCAGTGATCTGGCTTAAAGCTTGTCCAGGTAACCAGCAATGTTGGCACAAGTTCATGTGGCTGCAGCAAAGAGGCAAGAACAAAAAGGTATGCATCTTAAAGGTATATATCTTTATATCTTGAAGTTAGTTTTGCTTTAGAAGAAAAAGAGTAGTAACAATACCAAAAACCATTTGAGCCACAGCCACAGTATGCTTTAGACGGATTTTAAATATCTATGTTTGAGACAGCAACATTTTGTTATACCTGTCTATGAAATGATTTCTTGTAGGGTACAGACTTGCTGTGAGCAAGTTGCAGAGATGACATAAGGCTGGATCACTGAGCTGTGAGTATTCAGCATGTGCAACATGTTTCAAGAAGTCTGAGCGGTTTAACCTTTCCACTGCTATTATTTAATAACTTCGTAGTGAGTTTTTTAATGGAAACTGTTCACATAAATCTATTCTTTGTCAGTGACTACTAATTAGTGCAACTTGAAAAGTGCTAGAATTTGCTGAAGAAGGTGAGGTCAGTTAGATGCTACATATTACTACATACAGCTAAACAGACAGATGTATATTGTAGGATTTCTTGTACTGAAGGTGTACACAGCTTTTTCAAAAATTGCATTTACTGTCCAGTTTGTTTCAGGCAATATTTTAATTAACTGCCTAGGTGTTGGAAAACACCAAATGAGTAGAAAATTTTCACGTGATGAAAGTTTGGAGAGTCTGCAAGCATTTCAGAGGACAGATTCATAATCCATCATGATTTTTGGCAAACTGAAGAGATGATCTGGTGTTAAAAAGAAAAAATTCAACATAGAAGTGAAAAATACTGTATGTAAGAAAAGAAATCTATGTACAAATAGGAATGGAGAACAGGGATTATCTCTCAGAGCAGCCATATTGTAGAGAAGGATCAAGGGTTTGCAGGAGATCAGAAGCCTAATCGGGATCAGTGACATGATCCTCTTGCAAAAAGATCTAATTTTGGGTTGTCTTAAATGGATCATCAGATGTAAGACATGGGAAAATGCTGGTGAAACTTAATGTGGAATTCTGTGACTGGTTTTATACCCTAGGCTTTAAGAAGGAGGTATGCAAAGAACAGTGTCATGGGAGCGCACTTGCAGTACCTAAAGAGGACAGCTGATTATCCTGTTCTGTCCTGTGGGAAGTTGTCAAGAAGCAATCAGTTTAATTTGCCATAAAAAATGTTGTACTCTAGCATAAAGAAATGCTTCCTAAAATAACTTAGGCAAGCTAATTTTCCAAGAACATGCCACCTTGGCAAGCTGCAAACTTCTCATGAGGACAGTTGAGTTGAACATCCATATGGGGAGGTGTAGGTCAGTGGCTCTTGAACTCTTTTCTGACATCGCTTCATTTGTGGATGCTATGGCCAGGCCTCAGCAATTCTCATCTGGAAATACTTGATTGTACTGCAGTCCAGAGGAAACGGATTAGATGACCTCTTGAGGCATGTTATAGCCCAACACTGACATTTCTGTAAAACATCCTTCCCCCATTCTTCAGTTACTGCATTTAATCAGAAGCCTGTAAAGAGTTATTTATTCTATGGTCATCCTGATAATTGTTAAGAAAAGCAGATGGCAGTAGTCAACACAAATTCACCTAGTGCTGCTTTTAAAAGGAATTTGAGGCTTAAAATAATTTTCGACCTAACAGGTGTTCAAGGTGAAAAATTACATTTTCATTGGGTCTGGAATACATAAGTATTTAATAATAACAATAATAAGACACCCTCCTAGCCTGCTAACCTAGCACATCCACAAGTCTGTGGCAGACCAGCCTTCTGACAGGCAGTGTCAGCTCTCAGTTATCCATTGTTGTTACTCTTGAGATGTGTGCTGAGTGTGAGGTTACTCCCATTCAAAGGGAAAGCTTAGCATAAATGGCTATTTAGTCTCATGCTATTTCAATTGTTTTTTTCATTCCTCCTTTGCCTCACTTGCCTTTCAGTTTTAACACCACCTCTGTACAGACCCATAGTTCTGCAAAAGAAAACAAAAAAGCAAGAACTAGGAATAAGTATTTGCCATTCTCTATGAGAAAGAGAGAAAAAGTAGCTACTCTGCCTCCATTAGCAATTGCTCTCCTTCTTGTAGAGATGGCAGAAGTGGGCAAGAAGAGGCTTCCTAGGTTATCAAGTTCAATCTCGTTTTGCAGGCCACGAAATCATATAACTTCATTCATGAATCTGTCAAGCTTCACATTTCCTCTTTTCATCTGCATTATCTCCAAGGAAACTTGATCCAGTAAGGCTTTTTAGCACACTAAGAGCTCTTTCTGTAAGATGTGTGTAGGGTGCTATTCAGGTAATACTGGATAATCCATCCCATAGAGAATTTACAGTCTAGGAAAAATGATCAGTAAAAATAGTAGGGATGTCATTTCTGATTTTGCCTTAGTTATAGGACTAGTTTAAAAATACCTTGTCATGGAATCCACTGAAGAATCAGTAAATGAACTGGAGGCATATTAACAGACAGATTCACATTAAAGACCCTGAAAACTGTAAACTTCTAGGAGTTAAAAAAAGTGGAAGAGAAAAACCATATAACCATATTTGAACTTTCCTGTTATGAAACGCAGGATTAGCTGTGTCTATTGTGAAGACTGATCCAGAGCATCCTTGTCAATGTTGATAAATACCCGATAGCTGACATTTTAGGAGAACATTGACAAAATCTCAGAATGCAGTCTTCCCTGTGTGATAGTGAATAAATCATGACCACAAATTTCATATGACTCAATAGCTGGAAGACAAAATTAAGAAAAAGAGAGAAAGCAGTTATCTGCGAATTAGACTATCTTTGTTCTTAACAGATGCTTCCATCTAGGTTGCTTTCTGAAATTGAGTCCGCTTCTTTTAAACTGCATGTTTTAAAAGGACTGGACTGTTGGAATTTTCCTCCTCTCTTTGCATATCTTCTGAAACACAGAAAGTGCCATATTAACTTAGTCCAAGTACTCTGTGCTCACAAGCTCCAAAAGAATCATGGAAATGTAGCAGATGGCAGAGTCTTACCCTGTGCAGTAAAGCAGGATCAAATATACTCAAACTATTCCTGAGATGTTTGTTTATCCTGTTCTTAAAGAGCTCCAGCAGTAGAAGTTATATACAGAGTGCTGAGGTCCACCTTTTGCCTTTGAACTAAAAAGTTTGTATGCTAGTTTAAATCTCTGGAGCAGAATAATCTGCAGGGAGGTCTCTTCTCTTTTCTCTCTGGGGGGATTTCCAAGTAACTCAAGCGGGAGGGCAGCCCTGAAGGTCTGTGAATTATCGTTTGGTTGAGTGGGCAAGTAGGAAGAGACAGTAGATTACATAGCTGGAGGTGAATGGAAAAAAAAAGGAATGGGAGTGATTGATTAGAATAGGTGGTGAATAGAGATTGCTGTGACTGAAACCAAAAGCTTTTGATTTCCACATTTGTTTCTAAGCCACCCCACATTTGTTTCGAGTCAGCTGAGCAGAAGCTAAACAAAGCCATATGAACACAAATCTGGAGAGGCTCATGCATTTTGGGGAAATGTGAACATGCTGCCATTAGGCGTAATTCATACTTCTGGCAACCTCTGGTAAGAAAGGGAAAAAGGACTGGGTTGTTCAGTGTGAGAGAGAGCAACAGGGCTGTGTTTAAACATTGCCTCACAAAAAGCCCAGTTAAAGATAACTTGAATTACAAATTGCTGATTTATTTAACTTTGAAAGCATACTGATATATATATAGAGAGAGACCTGCAATTTGGCAATATACACTACATATAAAGTAATCGCTTGTTTTAAAACAAAAATGATGCTGACTATTATAATGTGAACTGTTTTCCAGATGAAAAGAATTAAAAGGATGTAATTGGAGAAGTATGCAACAGTGGCTAATATGCCATTATTTGCAAAGAGATATTACAACTTATAATCTTCTTTCATGGGTTTATGTTGTTAGTGTTTAATCAGGCGTGTAAGTGTATTCAGGTGTTAAACCATTCTATTAGCTAAGAAAATTGCACTATTATTTACTGAGCTGTTTGTGATACATTGTTGTTGGCTTTTTTAGTTTCTATTTCTTGTCTTCATGCAGTTTATATAATTTTCCTTTCTACTTTTGTCTTTTATAAGGGCAAGATGTAACTCTAATGTGTCACTATGGCAGATTAGCCACGTCAAAAATCAGGGTTTTCTCATAAATTATATGAATTAATCTCATTTCCTTTCTTGTTTTACTGAAAGGCACCTCAGTTGCAAGCTTGTGCCTTTGAGCTTTTATCAGCATTCCTCTGAGAAGCCAAACATCCTCTGGCATCTCCAGGCATTCCCTCAGAAATGCTCTTTAGCGCTAAGTGGTGATGGCAGAGTGAGAGAAGAAGGGCTTGGTAAATCAGTGTTTGCACCAGGACTTTCCATTTGACTATGCTTTCACTTTATTTTATGGGCTATGTCTACATAGCTGTTTATAGAACATACGTTCTGAAAGGGCTTTTCTCCCTCCATTGATTGCAGAGAGAGCATAGGGCAGTTATGGGTCAGGGCGCCACATGGGCTGGGGGCTGCCAGGGGCTACCTGGGCCTGGGCGCTGGTAGTGGCTCCTGGTGGGGCATGGCTGGGTCTTGCTCCAGGTCCTGTCCCATGTCCTGCGAGGGCGCAGGGACCTGGCGACAGCCAGGGCAGCCCCAGCCCCAGCATCAGGCACTGCCGCAAGGCAAGGGCAGGGCTAAGGATGGGCCAGGCAATTGCCTGCAGGTCAGGGTCCAGATCAGACCAAGTGAGGGTAACCACCGTCAGACATAGCCCTGCGATGGCTGGGCAGGGCTGCAGTGACAGAGCAGGGACAAAGTCAGGCCAGGACATCAGCCTGGGAGAGGAGTCCAGGTGCAAAGGAGCAGCCCCATGGTGAGGCACGGTCAGGGCAGGTATGCAGGAGGGGGGATGTGCTCAGGATTTCTAACGCAGGGCCTTGGGCAAGTGGTTTGAGTTAGGTGGAGGAGTCCACTGCTGTCTGAGTGCTGGGCTGTGTGCAGATACAGGAGATGTCAGGCAGACCACAGCTCTGAGCAGCCTTCCCATCTCCTCTGAAGAAAGGTGGTGGGCTGGACAGACTCCAGTCCCGTGAGCCATCTCCTCCCACTGGATGATGCTGATCTGCAGTGCCATATGCAGGGCAAGACTGACTGTGAATTACTGAATAGCAATGGCTTTAAGCATGTGTCAGATGCTTTTCTGATGAAAACTGGGCGCTGGGAATTTGTGGCTTCAGAGAGTGGCAATGCTACCATTGCTCTCCCTTGTCTTGGATGAGTCAGCAGGACTTCTAAGCAGACTTTAAATACCCCAAACCAATTCTGTCCCTCATCAGACACTTAAATTTACTTGATCAGTCTCGCTCTGCCCTGAAAGTGATCTAGATACCTGCAGTTGTGCTGCATACCACTGGGAGCTGCCCTGGCCTGGTCAGCTGTCTGTGTCTGATCAAGCTCAAGGAAGTGCTTGTCCAAATCCATTGGCAGGCCTAAATAGGTAGTTGTGGTCTAGACATATTTAACATTTGCTGACAAGAGATGCAGTCAGTGCAAAGGCTTCTGTGTCCACTTTCTTTCTAAAATACAACCAGGGAAGATCTAGTACATATGGGATTTTCAGTAGTAACATGTATCAGTAATAAGAGCAATCTCCTGGGAATCGAAATAACCAATGCGAGTGTGTTTTTAAGTCTTACAGAGTTAAATAACTAGTTTTTGCTGTGAGTCAGAGGCTCACTGAGAGGAAATAAATAACATATAGATTTAGATATAAAGGCTGATTTTAGGAAGACAGTGAACCACTTACATAATTATGGGCACATCAGACAAGCTAGTTCTGGTAGAAAGCAAGAATTAGTAGTATTGCTACACAGGGCACTAGAAAGCCCTTACTTAGAGAATTGCTTCACCTGTGTTATGAAAACAATGATTTAAAGTGGTTTAGGGAAAAGTCACTAGGATCATAAAGAGAAAGAAGTTGTGTGTTCAAGAGGAGATTAAAGAGCTATGCTTGCTTAGTCTAGCTGAAAGAAGACTGAGAGAGGAATCTGAGTGCTCAGCATCATTTTTTCTAGAGGTAAATACTTGGTAAGAAGTGAAAACTTAGCACTAGAATATGGTCTGTTGGGTATAAATTGGCCATGAGTTATTTTAAACTGAAATGAGAAGAATATTTTTAACTCGTGGAGGGATGACACGTATTCTGTGGTACTGAGGTCACCAATTAGCTGCTTTGTGGGAACACCTGGATCAAACCTACAGCACTGGCTGCTTGGATTGTGAAGGGATCATCAGTGACCCAGGTGGCCCTTTCCTGTCATCCCCTTCTGGATCCCCAGTGCCCTCTCTGGAGGCAACGTGAGATTATATCCCTGTTTGACATATTCTCTGTTGGCAGCTCTAGGCAGTTCCTCACTCAGAATGCTGGCTTTGGGAGCTCACCCTTGGGTGCCTGACTGTCCCCAGGATCCATATAGGGCACCTAGAGGAGGACTCTGGACTCCAGTCTGTAAGTCAGGCCCCTAAAGTTTAGCACAGCTACCTGACTTATAGGTACGTGTTCTTTCTTCTAGACTGAACCCTGGTTAACCTCTGATTTATTTTTCTGATTTTTTGAGTGGAAAGTACCCCTCTTGCCTGTTCTATGAACCCTGATTGTATTTGTGGCATGCCTTTCAAATCAAAGCTGTGTCATGTCACTTCCAGTCTATATTACAGTGACTGACTGATTGGGTCTGAAGGTAAAGGTAAAGGCGATGCACCTACTCCAGCTGATTCAAAAGGGGTCTCTACACCTTCTCTCTGGTTGAGGTCACTGTAGCTTTCCTCCCTCCTGGTTCCTGGGCAGCCTGTGACACTAGTTTAAGATTTTTGCTTCTAACCATATAAAATAGAATAAAACTTCTAGTGAAGCCTCTGCTATACTGGAGTTCAAATTTCAATCTGTGAATTACTGATGCAGCTGTGTTCTTTCACATCATTACAGATCACAAAGCCCAGGATGAAACCTGTGGGAGTTGAGACAAAACCATTATGAGTATAAGGAACTGAGTTCGAAACAGCCTTCCAAATGAGACCCATCAAATCAAGTTCTCTCTCTCTTTGGGGATTTCTTCAAGAATTCCTCTTTTGAGAGGCCTTTCCAGTATTAAGCACAGTACTAACCCACAAATTGTCAACCTTCCATCCCATCCCCTCAAAAGACAAAAAAAAATAAAAGAAAGGAAGTAAAAAAATCCACTTCAAGCAGACTGTTTTATTCTTAAAAGGAAGAAAAGTAAATGTTTCCAGTAAATTCCGTCCCCCTCATTTATAAATTTCTGGTGCAGAAGAAAGACATGGACAGATTTTCCTGATAAACCCGTCATTCTATTACAGCAAAGCACAAGGGATGGGACCTAACTGTAGATGCTTATAGGAAATGATGTCATTTAGATGTCTACAGAAGAGCTAGCCACTCAACACTGCTTTTAAGGTTGGTAGAGAGAAATAGACATTTATAGACCATGACTCACTTGATTCACTTTAATTATTGCTGTTAGCATGAGATGAACTGGGGCCAATACAGACCTCTTCCTTTCCATTTCTTTCATGCTGCTACTTTCTTACCCTGGTTTGGTTCTCATTTTCTGCCTTTCTTTCAGGAAGTTCTAAGCTCCTTTGTGAGCAAAATAATGATGTGTGCTACCTTTCCGTACCTGGTTCACCATCAGGCAGGCACATCTTGCAGTTCACAACACATAAGAAAATAGCCTGGTTATAATTTATTAGCATCAAAATAAAAATTAATTTAAAACATAAAGTTTTAAAAATGATTTTAAAATACATATTATGAAAGGGAAAGAACATGCTCATTTTCATCATTCTAGTGAAAGATTAAATGTAAAGGCCTGGTGGTGGACTGATTCCTGAGTGGATGGAAGAGCCAGCAGAGCAGTCTGACTGTGGAGCTTATCTACCCTACCCAGTGTGTGGATTCTAGTTAACCAGTTGCGGAGACAGTCTTACATAGACCAGTTCAGAGAATGCTGTGAAGGTAGGGGAAGGGTCAGTCTACTGGTATACACACAGATTCAGTGGCCCATAACCTTGTTGGAGGATACTGGGAGATAGGACAGCTGTTACCATACCCATCAGAGGCCTGCAATGTGCATGAAGGTAGCAAGGATAGAGTTTCTCTCTTCTGTTCTTGCTTCGGGTTGTCCCTTGTGTAAGGGAAGGATGCATTTCACCTTAAGTGAATGTTCCAGTGTTTAATTACTAGGCACTATCAGCAACTACTCAGAGACTGGAGAATTTGTTTCCCTTCTAGTATTGTTTACACATAATAGTAAACAACAATACCTCCTCGGGGTGAGCTGTACAGCTGCTGGCAGGGAAAACAGAGGGGAAAGTTCACAGGACATTGGCAACAGCAGAAGCAGTCTGTGGATATAAGAGCACACAACCCATGTGTGCAATGTATAAAAATGGAGATAGCTCTGTTCTATGACGAAGAGATGAGAACTGGTGTTACACCCTATGGTTAACATGACAACATGTAGTTAGAGTATTTAATGATTACTAGTCTTTTAGCTCACTTTTCTCACCATTTAAAGATGTCACTTGTTTTATACTTAGCACTGAAGCCTAAAATTAATTTCATTCTGGAATGAATTGGTGAGGTGCATTAAAAAGGACCGAGTGTGATGGAAGATGAAGAGTGATCTTGATAGATTAAATATAGGTACATTCAATCACACACAGTAAAATGAATTTTTATTCAAAACAGGGAATTCTCACCTCATTGAAGTCAGTGGAAAAATTCTTGTTGCTTTTAATCACATGCGGAATTCAGCCAGAGTGGCTGAATGTTTATTAGGAATGCATGTGAAAGAAAAATATTAGGGCTTGCTCTTTCTAAGTGTTGAACACTTGAAACTCTGGTGAATATACATCACCACTAAGTGCATTGCTGGACAGACACTTTTGTTTGCATTTTTAAGACTTGTTGTGGACTTGGCAGGGGAATTCAGGATACCCCGACAGGACATGGTAACTACTTCTTCATTTAGCCCCTGAGGTTGCTATGAGAAGGGAATTAGTAATAGATAGGAGCTTTGCCTCCAAACTTTCTCATCAGATGAACAAGACTAATACACCACTTGTAGGCTGCAGGATACAGAGATAAAAGGAAAACAGGAGAAGGAGTAATGAGTGACATCTTCAAATGATGAGCAAAATGATCTCAAAGCCGGTAATGATTACTATATACTACCTTCACTTAAAGGATGGGTTGAGTCCTGTTCTCACTAACATAAGGATTTCAGGGACAAAAAAGCTGTTATTTATCTTTTTGTTGTGGAAAAACAAGGCTTGTGTGAACATTTTTAGTAAAAACTGTCAGTTTACGATCATAATGGAAACAACCCTTCAAGCCTCTGAATTTTGACTAGCAGTTCAAGCCTGAAAGAGCAACAAACATCCTGACAGGTGTGAGAAAGGGTTGGTCAAAGTTCAGTATATTGGTATGGGAAGTATTTTAAGGAAGTTAGAATAAAACCATCTTGAAAATGAATTTTTATGAATTACAAACTTGTCTTTGCTGACAGCATTTCATCTTCCTCATCTGTTTAACTAAGAACATCTACTGAAATGCAGACATTTCCAGAAACTGCAGCATTATTCTTCATAAACTTTATGCTTCTTTGCTACACCTCTATTCTATCAAATGAGATCCTAATTGCTTGATGTTTAATGCAGTCAATGAGACCAATTTTTAATTCCTTACATGCAGTTTCAAGAACTCTGATCCCCAATTTAATTAATGAATCATTGTTCCCTGACTTATTAACCGCATCTGTTCTTCTCTCTCTTTTTTGAACAATTGCAATATTTTTTAAATTTGTCTCATTTAAAATATATGCTGTAAATTGACTGTGATGCTCAGAAGAGCTGTTGTGTTTTTCCTCTCCTCTCCTCTCCTCTCCTCTCCTCTCCTCTCCTCTCCTCTCCTCTCCTCTCCTCTCCTCTCCTTTCCTCTCCTTTCCTTTCCTCTCCTTTCCTTTCCTTTCCTTTCCTTTCCTTTCCTTTCCTTTCCTTTCCTTTCCTTTCCTTTCCTTTCCTTTCCTTTCCTTTCCTTTCCTTTCCTTTCCTTTCCTTTCCTTTCCTTTCCTTTCCTTTCCTTTCCTTTCCTTTCCTTTCCTTTCCTTTCCTTTCCTTTCCTTTCCTTTCCTTTCCTTTCCAAGGGTAAGGGGCTAAACGTGATGGGCCGGAAACTTTCATGAGGTCAGAGCTTATTGCAAGCTATTCTATCCATGGACTTTCTTTTATGTGATGACATCCTGGCCCCAGTGAAATCAGTGAGCAATTTTCCATCAAGTATTTTTACTCATATCACAGATAACTAATTCATGTCTGCGAAGTGCTTTTAAACTATACTAATACTTATTTAATATTCTTTTATACGATTTATTCTTCTTAACTCACATGATCCCTAAATTAGAGTGATTCTCTCTTTTTAATCTGAAATCTGTCTTATCAAAGATTGTCAGACTGTTTCCACTTTTCAGAACATGCCTCCACAGTGGTGGTTTAACTTTACTACTCACAGAAATAAACTGAAAGCATGGTCTCACCAAAGTCAATGGGGGCCATGATCCCATCCAGAAAATGTCACCTCAAACAAGACCAAACTCCTAAAGTGCATGCAAGAGAGATTTTAGAAAGCTGTATGAAGAACCAGGGCTTAACTTACCCACTGTGGAATCCAAACAAGTTTTTTGCCTGTGCTTTGTTGGTCTCTTACTCTAGTGCTATATCCTGAAATCTGAAACCAGCAAACTCTGGCTCCCCTTCTTCAGTAAGGCAGCTGGAGTCAGTGATAGCATTTTTTTGTTTTACACCTAGTCTAGTTGCACATTGCAACTAACTTATACTTCCAGTTTTGATAAATAGCAGTTTTATCCAGAAATTCAAAAAACTTATTCTGTTCCTATTCAGTGTTTGAGGAGGCACTATAGATCACCATATTTACAAAAACTTACTTTGCAAGAGTAAGGCTGAGCCCTTTACAAAAGTAAGATCAGAACCTAAAACCCAAGTAGTTTGCATCCAGAAGCTGTGGCTTTCTTTTAGCCCAGTTGACTGAGTAGTCCTACCAGAAGAAAACTAGGTGAGAGTGGTGGATAGGGGAGGACAGTATTTGCTTGGGTCTTACCTTTCACTATTGGACATGGCCACGCAGGGACTGTGGGAGCATTCCTGTAGACACTAGTTCAGATGAGGCTGGAATGAAGAGATGCTTCTCAAAATCATATTTAGATTTTATTGTGTCATCTTAATTGTGTCCTTTATGAAAACAGATGTTTTTATCTTAGGTGGCGATATATTATTATTATCATTATCATCATCATACTGCCTACTTACACTTGTATGTTATTTAAAAGTTTATTATACCTGTTGTCCTTTCACAGTCCCCACTAATATTCAATTTTAATGCACTGTTGGGTCCTTCTTGTATGATGCATATCCTGGATGTAAGAATAAAAATTAAAATGAAATCTTCAGGTAGCAAGAAGGTTCATCTCAATTAATTAATATTTACTTCTTGTAAATCACCAGCCAACTACATTGGTGCTGTGGAGAAGGGAGAGACTGTAAGGAGCTGTTTACCCATTATCCACCCAGCCTAAGGAGATCTCCCAGACCCTGTGAGCTGATGAGAGTCCTTGAGAGACTCCCAGCTGAAGTAGCTGGAGCTCAAATGTATTTTTCCTTTGTACCACATCTATGCTGCTGAAGAAACAGAGCACAGCAGGGAGCAGCAGCTTGAGCCATGTAGCCCAAAGCTGGTGAACAGACAGATTTTGTGTGGTATCCAGCAGCACGATGAGCGGGTGAGCATCTCTCTGCTCCTGGCTTTCACTGCATCTGGATTTCAGTGTGTGCTGGGATTTGTTACTGGGTGGGCAGATGAGGTATTGCTAGTTGTGCAATAGGTGGCATCATGTCTCTTCAAAAGGCTGTGAGTGGTTGCTCCTTCTGAGTTTCTCTCAATGCACTCAACTCTTATGTTGGGGAAGAAGTCAGCCTGGTCCCTTTTGAAACGTTACTGACTCTTGTAGCAAGGTAATAATACACAGTAAGTGGTAAATTCCAGTACACTCTGGAGTGCTATAGCATTTTGGGGGCCTGAATCCTCTTCCCTTAAGGTAAATGGGGTCTCCATGGTTCTTCTATCACTGGGATGGAGTAATGGGACAGGGAAGGCTGTTGCCACAGCATAGGCTTTTTGCAGGGTGACTGCTCTGCTGCCTGTTTGCTGTAATTCTCCAGCATCATAGCAAACAGCAGCACTGGGGTCTATCAGACAGAATAAGGGACTTGAGCTTGGGAAAAGTGGGGTTCTGCTCCTAGTGATACTGGGTTGCCCGTTGAAGTTGCTTTGGACAAATCATTCCAGCTTCTTCTACATCTACAGCTTGCCAGAGGTAAAATCAAAGGCTTGCAGGTCTTTCCAAGGTCTGTCAAAGGTAGCTCTAGGAATGGGCAGTTTCTTACACAGATGGTCCTGTGAATGGCACTGAGAAGCTGGCAATCTCCAGGAGGAAACATGAGTCCATGACTTTGAGATTCCTGCAGCTAGAATGGAGTATGGGGAAATGTTGGCTGTATTAGTCCTTTCTACTGACCCACTGCTGCGTGTGGATTTCTTTTCTCTGTACACATGAAAGACCTTTCACTAAAACTAGATCGTGTAAGCTGTATACAGGTTAGAGAAAATCCATCCTATTTTCCTTTGAAATGATCATTTTATATGTGTCTGAAATAGGTTTTCTAACATAGTGGTCTAACAAACTCACAGGATTGAGTAGGCATAACTTCTGTAAATCACTTTTAACAGATCTTGTCATTAATCATTGTTGATCTAAATAGTTTGATCCCATTAAAGTATGTAAAGCATGCATTCAGTGAGTGACTTAGCTATGGAGTCACCATTTAGTGCAGAGGTTAAACGCAAAGTTGTATTACAGACAGAGTATTGCAAAAATAACCCCAGGCTTTTAGTTTTGATTTTCTCTCTATTGATTTGCACTACGTAAATTTAATTCCAAATCTTACAGATGGCTGAGATAGTCATTCAATTTTGTCATTGTAGTGAAGAAACCATTAGGAAAATGGAGAAGTAAAGGTCACAGTAATCTTTTCTGGAATGAAGAATGAAGAACCAATTTTATTCAGAGGTCAGATTTGTACCAAGAGCTCTGAAGCACTCACAGTATGCCATTATTTAAGCATTTACAAAGTTTCATTGACATACAACATTCGTGAAACACAACATAGCTTAACAGAAGATGGAAATGTGGGAAGCAACTTCTTTTCTTCAACACATAGACTGTGATTTCAAGAATGGAGGATTTCTGTGGTGTATCCAAGCAGGGTAACTGTCCATGCGCATCTTTGTACTCCAGTTTCCTATGGAGTTGTCTGTATTGGCTCTGATCTCTGACTGGGATGTGGAGAAGGACATTGGATCTGCCTCAAGCTCATATCCATGAACTCACAGTTAATCATTTTTCTTTTCTCAGCATTCGCTTTTTTTTGTCCAGGAATGCTTAGGGGAAATACTTTCTGCTATATGAGATAACCTGAATTTATTGTCATTAATTTTAAATTTCTTCTTTTTGCATATGGAAGATATGCAATGTGTTTTAATGAAGCCATTTTACATTTAAAATAAGGCAGTATAAGTGTGAAAGTTATATATTTGTTTCTTTAAGGAAAGACTGGTTTCTACAACTGCAAAGTGATGGCCGGACAACACACTGTGAGCTATTTGCGTGTAAATGGTGGGAGCCATTTAGATGCCTAAACACAGGCGTCTAGAACCATTGTGGGTGGTCCCAGAGTACATGGCCAGGCTCCCCAGCTATCCCATAAGGGTAAGAGTAAGTCTCCAGAAGGTCCTAGGTCATATCTACCAGCTTCTCAGATGTCTCACCTGTTCTAGGTGTCTAATGGTATGAGGTGCCTGTGTAGAAACCTGCATGACTTTCCCTGAGACTTTCCCTGCTAAAAGGTGAGGGAGGGCTAAGAGTATTCAGCCTACAGTTAGAGCTGGTCAAACACCGAAGTCTCTGCTTTGCAGAAAACTGTATTTCAGAATCCCATTAGTTTAAGGGTTTTCCTCACTACAGCAGTTCGCCTGAGTTAGTGCTCTCCACCACTCAGGAGCAGCCCCATTAGGAGCAAAGTCTGGAGGACTGTTTTGGAACAGGTATGGCACTTCAGCCATACCTGGCAGCTCCATCCCCATTTCATTACTGGCTCAAATGTCAGCAACAGTTGAGCTTCCAGGGCTATCCAGGTTATGATGGACCAATTCCATATAAAGCCTGTACTGCCAATACTACTGGGAAGCAAGATATTGCAACACCAACCTGTTACAGTATTGAGCTTGTTCTCCTTTAAGGATGTAGCCTTTTTGAATTAACAAAGCATGGTTACAGAACGTGCAATATTTGAAGTCTCTTCCTTGTTGTAATAGTTAAGGAAAGGTCAGACACTGCTGAATGATTTCTTACTTGGTTGTCTCATAAAAGTCCTCACTGGTTGCACAAGGTATCATCAGCTACTGGAACTAGAAATGGACCTGAGTAAATGGATCGTTTTCTGAGCAAATTCTTGTCTCACTCTGTCAGTCTTACAGGACTTACTGATTTCCTACTTGCTGTTGATTTAAATTCTTTCACTATAAACATAACATCCCTTTTCTTCATTTAGCTTTGCTTCTTATACCTTTTTACTTTCAACCAAAATGCTTAAATCCTTCCTTGTGTCTCTAGCAGCAGCAACCTCAAACCTGTGTCACACTGAACATGCACAAAACAGAGAGATATACTTGTGAATTATTATCATATGAGCCATGAAGCTTCCTACAGATTTTTTTCTCTTGGAAGAAAACAGTAATCTGGAGAAAAAAAGTGTATTTTTGAACCATGAGCCTTAAGTTTTAATCCTAGTTAATAAAGCACAGTTTAAAAGCTGATGTGGATAGAACTAAAAGAAGTAATAATGACTAATGACTTGAGGAAGGCCTCCCAAATTCTGCTTCATACATATTAGGGAAAAAGTGTGTTATAATTGTTTTTTATTTGAAAAAAAATTACCTTTGGTATCACAGCAAAGTTACAAGACTTACTATATTTTTATTATATATTACAGTCCACTGATTCTATTTCAGGATAACATGGGGCTAGGATACGCTAGAGAATGGAAAACCCTAGATCATACAGGAAACACTGGCAAGGGCAGTGTTGAGACACCTGGGTTTGGAAGAATGGGCATGTAGCCAGAGAAGATAAGCTCTGCTTTATTTAAGGTCTCCGTGCCAGCTGCTCACAGATCTATCTTTTTACCCCTATTCAGAGGTTCACATCTCTATTGGTCAGTGCAGCATCCTGCTATCTTGCCTGCCCTCTCAAATTTAGTATACTGCAACTCTTGCCATTAGAAAACTTCTTTCTCATCTCAGACACTTTTTCAAGTGTAGTGTTAATGCATAAAAAACAAACAAACAAACAAACAAAAAAACAGGACTAATGGGAACAAGGACTCCTGATTTTTCTACAGGCTCCCTATATAACTCCACGCGAGCCTCATGGAGACTTTGTTTTTTCACTGGGCTGACAGTGCACCCGTATTTCCTGATGTAGTGATAAAGCCAATGTCCAAAAAGAAATGTGGGTGAAAGACTAACTGACTATGAAGTGTCACACTAGAAAAATTCCTATAAAATGATCCGTCCTTCCTTTTCTCACACTGAGCTATCCTTGAATTCTCTCCCCCCCCCTTTTTTTCTACAATGTCTCCCTCTTCTCCCACTTTATCTTTCCCCACCTTGGTTACTCCAGTCTCTTTGTCTCAATCCATATCAGTTGCTTTGATGATGCTCTGCTCATTCTAGATGTCCTTACATTTACTCCTGTGGCAGATTATCATAGATGGATAACAGAAGTAATAATTATTTACTTAATAAAAAATGTCGTATGGTAAGAATTTCACTTTCTGTTTACTGTCCATTCTGCCGAGGCCCTCTTCTAACCTTGCAAGCCATAGGACTGACCCTCTGATTTCTGTATGCACTTGGCACTGAGATAAAGGCTCCTGTTTGTTTCATTTGACATGTATTTTTGAAGGGAATGATGTGTGTTATGGTAAATATTCTACAAAAGATAGATAAGAAATTTTTCAGTGGTTTATGTGATGTCAAGATCATTATGTGAATGCCAAGATCAAGTGCCCAGAGCTGTGGTGTGTGAAAAAGTGTGCTTTCCTAAAATTTAAGTGAGAATCACGTATTTCTTAATTTGTTAGTTTAGAGCAAGCAACTATACCTATGGTGCAACTGGTATACCCATTGCTTCAGTTACTTCTACCTGAATAAAAACAAAAATACTTTTTATTATGTCAACACATTTTAAATAATGGCATACTGCATTTAATTTTCCAGTTTTGGTTTTAAGCCCTTTTATGCTATTGATGTGCCAGTGATATTAAAATGTGACTTTGGCTGAAATATACCTAAAATAGAAAATGACTTCAGAATCCCAGATTAGCTGTCACTGATGGCATAAGTCTGTCAATAGCAGCCAGTAAATGCAGGAGTCTGACTTTTGCCTCTTATTTTCATTTATAAATTCCATTTCAGAATAGCAATAAGACACTGCAGGCCATGCATCTGGAAGGGGTTATTGCACTTCTCTTGTGACTAAAGTCACTTGCCCTTTAGCCTCATGCCTTATAACACCTTCCAAGGTGTTCAGGAGTAGCTCAGAAATGCACAGCATGCTGTGTCTTATTGCTTAAGTATGTTTATCTTGATCATACAGAAAAGTAATGATAAAACTATAAGAGAATGAAGGAACCTGCCCCTCTCCAGCTATTCCATGCTTTTTTCACTCTTTTAAAATCAACTCATAGGTAAAGTAATTCATAGGTTACCAACTGTTTTGTTAAAATGTACATGAAACATAAAGCAATTGTTTCCTTGTTATGGTTATGTTATCTTGTAGTAAATATTAAACATCCACCCTTTAATACAGTTTGGATTGTTGCATAATATAGAAATGCAGCTAAATTCTTAAAAGGGTTAAACAGTTCCATTCTGCCTTAAATTACCACTGTCATTCAATTCATTAGATGAGTTTATGGAGTTACAATATGTCTGTAATTTATAGCCTGCTTACTGACAAAGCTTAATGCTAACATATGCCTAATTTGCCAAGGTTATCTCAAGTCCCATTCATCTCCCCCACTAACAATATGCTGCTGATTCCATGCTTCATGGATGAGGTACATGCGGTTTCATATTTAGTGCTATCAATCACAAGTAATTGCCTCCAGCTCCCCGCCTCAGTGTTCAAAGGGATTTCTCTTCAGCCTCTGAGGTTTGATGAAAAGAGGATGCTTAGCCAGAGGAGGGCATCATCCTCCAGCCTTAGCTCTGGCAGATCTGAAGGAGCTGAAAATCAGAGAGGAGAAGCATACCTGCACCTGACACTTCCAAACTTTTGCGTTCTGGGGCACATGCTTTTTACAGTCAAGAAACCATGCTGCTGGGTATATGTTTGTGCAGCTGTGGCAAACCTCCACGGCAACTGAGCTGACTTCTAGATTAGTGCTCTTGGGATTTCCCAAGTGATATGCTGGACTAACCTTGAACACCTCCTGCATAACTCCCCCATGCCTTGGATTGCAGCCTATGGATTCACCACTGTGTTTCTGCAGCTTTATTGTGGCTGTACTAACATGTAGGACGTGGCAGGATCAGGGTCTGCCAGAGGCGATCACAATTCACCTGTGTATTTTCAGTAGCAACTAACTTTTCTTGGTGGGACTGTTAAATTTCCAACAAAATGTACTTTATGCAACGTAACTTTTTTAAATTCTGAGGGCCTTAGTTCTGCCAGGTTTTAAACATGTGCTCAGCTTCATTCTTGGGAAGGGTCACACTGATCTGCCTTGCAGAAGTGTTTACAGTATTGGGGTCTAAGGAGAGCGATTAACTCACAATTTCCTGTTTTATTCTTTGTTTGCTTGCTGGTAGTTTCTGCAACTTCAAGTTAATCTAACGATCCCTTGTATCGTATGTATCTACCACTCTTTCTATCTAATTAGGCTTTTTTATGTCTTTAGTCATCCTAGAAGCTGAATACCTAACAGAAAATTCAATTAAAGGGTCTGATCTTGAACTGTTTATGCATATTCTTACTGTGAGAGGAATTGCTCTCATTCCTGTGTGAGTACTAGCATTTGTATTTGCAGCACATACATTAAAATAATCAATTTTATATATTCAAACAAACACACAGAGACACATTCACATTGTCTATTGAACTAGCTATCTAGCCATCTAACTGCGTAGCTTTTCAAGCCTTTAAATATATTCCAAAGATCTTTTGGATGATATTAGAACACAGAGAATGAGTTGGCAAATATGTTTTGCTAAAATGAGTCTCCTGCTTTATTCTAGGATTCTTCAATCAAGACTATCTAGGAAGAAGTTTGTTCTTGCATACTCTGCTATCAACCAGCTATAATCCCAGATTTTTCAAGGATACTATTGTGCATGATACTCTAAAAATTCCTTGGGATAATGGAGACTATTTGGCAGACCCAGTGCAACTCTCTGTTCTTGTGAATTTACTGTGATCTGCAGTACTGAAAGAAATGACTGTAACCAAAACAATCCCAAATGGATGAATAGATTTACAAGTTTTAAAGGCAGAGTGGTCTCCTTTAGTTTTACTGTATAGGAACATTGAACCTATAATTCTAATGATCACTTCGAAAAGGAAAAGAGAATTGGAGCAAGAAATAAGTTCAATTAAAGAAAATGTTGATGCCAATACACGGGGGGGGGGGGGGGGGGGGGTTGTATGAAATGTAAATCCTTGTCCAGTATGAAGCGACAGTTAATGGTATGAAAACCAGTGTGAGTTTCTCTTAAAGCTTTTCTTTTTTTTTTTTTTTGGTTTGGTTTATGTGTAGTGCCAGAACTCAGGAATATGCCATGGAAAGATAGTATTCATGTGCCTCAAGCAAGTTTGCTGAAGAAAGAAATAACTCCTATAGCAATCAGAAAAATTACTGCACATGCAGAAAGTATTAACTCAGTAACTGTGTTAATCATGGATATGCTTGCTATGAACTGACATGACTTTAAAAACTTAAGACTATAAAACTGCAGTGATTCTTGCTTGTACTTAAATAAGAATTTTGTTTTATTTATAAAGACTCTGATAGAGAAAAATCAAATAATCCTCTAAAAAAATTGGATTTTTCCTTTCTGCCCTCAGATAAAAGGGCAAATGATTTTATTTACAGAATAGTTTTATTTTTTCTGGTTTGCTTTTCAGTCAAAACCATTGAGCAACAAAAATTAAACTTCCTGCTAGACAGTATAACACTCCTTTCCATACTGTTTGTACTAACATGATTTATTATTTAAGAGGAGTGTGTGCATGGGTACAACATGTTCTATCTATAGAATACAATATTAGCTATTAATTAATTGAGGGGTTCAGAGTTTTTTATTTGGAATATCTGAAATAAACAAAAAACCTAATAAAGCAGATAATTTGTAGGTAACATTTCTGAAAGAGTAGAAGAACCTTTAAAGTTTTTTTTTTTTTGTAATAGAAGTGTTGTGATGCTTCAGAAATATACACAATTATCTATCTATAAATATAACCAGCCAATAAGAGATGAGAAATAACAGCCACAACTATTTAGGAAACTTATCTTTTTGTTTTAAAGACTGTTTCTTAATCAGTGGCTGTAAGAAATTCCTTTGTTAATCTTTACATATATTCAAAAGGACTATAAGGCTAAGTGGATGCACTTTGCATTGCGTCTGCTGACTTCCTATTCAGAGCATCTCTGACAAGCGGGGGGGTGGAGTGGTGCTGTGCTGTGGTTTGTGGGAATAGGCTCTTTCAGTTCTGGTTTATTACATGGCTAATTAACCAAGGTCACCAAGCTCTTTTATAAGTCTGCCAATAGAGACATCACTGGTGCTTTAACAGATCTGTTTATTATATTGCATGCCCTGATAATATGACAATGATAAAAATGTGTATAGGGGGAGCATTTACCTAGAGACACACATAAACAGGCATACACAGGAAAAACAAACAAAACTTAAAAAGTAGGCACACCAATATTCTCGATTTTGCAAAGTTTAATCTTAAAACATTTTTTTCTATTTTATTCCACAATGGATATGTGTAGCTGATATGAATATGTAGCGTAATATGAATAATGACTACATGAATTTATAAGCTATAACAATAACTTGTCACAGTAATAGCCTGATTTACCTGTGACACAGTATCTTCAGTGAGCTTAGTTTTCTGTATACAAATGAACAAGGAATGCATGCCAGTGAATAATTAAGGAGCAAGACAAGGAACTGAGTTTCAGGATCATGCACCAGCCTAAGACAAGCCTCAGTATCCCTGTAGCTACTGTGAATGCAGAACAGACCTTTTTATGGCTGATTCTTCACAGAACCATTTTGCAAAATGTTGTCACCTTCATTCCAGTAGTTAAGAGACTCTCATAAAAATAAAAAGACCAGTGCTGTGCTCTTGCCCAAGAGTTCAATTGTTAGATGCTTTCTCAGCCCATCCTTGACATGCACAGCTTCCTCACTTCCCCTCAGTAGTGTGTATGAAACCAGGCATACGTGACAATATCCCCGTATGAATGACAGGTAGAACTCTTCCCAGGGAAATTTGGCAGCAGCTCATCAACACTATATTCCTCACCTTGTACTTGCCTGTGGAGAATCTAGCAGCAGCTATGCTTTGTCCCTTCTCATCTGCTAAAACCAGCTTGCAGAGGTACTGTTACTATATGACATTATAACTAATAATAAGGTTTGGAACATCTTGTGAAAACTGTAAAACCAAATCCCCCAAAGCTGTTAAGATGACCACACCATGTTAAATTACTCCTTTGTTCATATGGGCACTGGCATGACCTACAATGATATGGGGGGGTACTACCTTTTCTGCAGGGTCCCTGCTTCATTCAGAGTACAGGCTGGACGGTGCTCTGTCCATAAGGAGTTCATCCTCGTGGGCTTCCTTCTGGATTTGTTCACTGCAGAACCCACAAACACCCACAGGACCGTTTCCATGACACTTCCACAATGTAAACAGCTGCAGGGATGTTACCACTTTCATCTTACAGATAGGAAACAGGTACAGAGAGTTTTGTTCTCAAGTATCTGCCAGTTTTGGGTGTCCACATGGAGGGCAAGCTTTTCAGAGCACTTACCACTCTGCAACATCGCATCATCACAAAGCACAGGTCCTACTGGATTTTGCAGAGCTGTGAGAGCTCAGCACTTGTGCAAGTCAGACCTCTGAGCTTCAAGTAAGGTGTACAGAGAAGGAAAGACCCAGGAAACATGGCCCTGGAAGTGCACTCTGTAGCAGGAGCACAGGTGGGATCCACCTTTCCTGCTCTTCAAAGAGTGGACACTATATGGCATATGTGGAAGGGGGCTGCTAGGGCCCTGACCTGCAGCCTGGCTGAGTGTGGCAGTGCTATGGAGAGCTTGTCTCTGGTTGCTCTTCTTTACAGACTCCCTTTCATATTCCTTTTTGTTTCTGCCTTCACTGGTTCTCCTGAGACAGGTGGGGCCCTGCCTTTTCTCCATTGATCTGTCACGTCCTCCAGCCTCCCCATCCATTTGGCTTGCTTATCTCCTTATCTCTTCCTCTTAGTATCCAGTCCTACTATTGACTAAAAGGCCCCAAATCAATACTTCACCTACAGTCTTCTCTGCCTCCTGCCCTTTCTTTTCACAATATATAGTCTATTCCAGCCTCTTTGGCCTTTCCTAGGTTGCTAGTTTTCTCCTTTTCCATATCTCTGTCCCCTCAACTATGCTTCCCTTATCCTGCCTCACACACCTGATGCCTCCCCAAATCTATTTGCCTTATTTCATACCAGCCCACCCACTGCTACATTCTCTGTCAGTCCCAGAGAAATCCTTCCCTTACTGTATTGTATTCCTCTCTCTGACTTTATGACTCTTTTCTTGCATTTGCTTGCTTCTCCCTCAAAAGTGAGGAGAGGTATTCAGACTCATTTTTTCTCCCTGATTCTCTTCTCTGGTGACTCTTTCCTCTACCTGCCATCATTACCAAACCCATCTGGTCGGTGCCCATACCAGGCTTGGCTTTGGCAGCTTTGCCCCTGCAATATAGACAGGAGGACGGTGACTGCAGAGAACGTGATCACAGCTGCTGCCTCCCTTCAGTCTTTGCTGGAGCACCTGGCCATGGTGACACTGCTGCCTCAACATTGTCAGCAAGGCTGCCCTGATAAGCGAAAGAGACAGGAGACAAAAAAGGGACAGAGTCCGGCATGGTATTCTTGTTTGTAGTGGCAGCCCCTCTTGTCACAGTGAGATGAGCTGCAGCCCCTTTGTCTGAGAGTGCAGGGTCACCGGTAGCTGCTGATTCTGCAGCCGAGCTGATTTCTATGGAGCGTGTTCTCGGGTGGCTCCACAGATGTGTACACTTGCCTCCATAGTCCTCTCTGGATGTCGCTCTGCATGGTTTGGCCCTCAAAATGCCACTAACTAAACTGGAATGGTTTCTGCATAATCTTCAGGAAGACAAAGGATGTGCAATCTGTTCCTGAGCGATGGCAGAGGGAGCAGTCTGAGGACTCTTATTTTGGGAGTGCTAAACAGCACTTGCTGTAGTGTTGGATCTTTGTAGGGTCCTGCTTTTTCTAGGAGAGGGCTGGCAGGGCCTAATATGCACCCTGAAGGCCCCCTAAAAACTTATATAATGTTTACATCATGAACTTGATACATGATGTAAACATGATACATGGCTTCATCTACACCTCCAAGTGAATAAGCAACTCTGGTTGCTCAGTGAAAGGGCTCAAAGCTGGTTATCTTCCTCAGGACAGGGAATTTATCCCGGCAGCATCAGATTCATGCTTATTTTGCTACTTGGGGGATGGAGGCTGTAATTTCAGTGCCTGGCCTCAGCTGCAGTTTTCTGGGCTGTGGTCAGAGACGCCGGGTGCCTCTGTGGCTAGCTTCATGTATTGCATTTCAAGTGTGCTCCAGGGCAGGAAAGCAGCCTTGATTCTCTACTAACTTTTGCTATATTTCCTCCAGATGCCTCTGGTGCACTATGGGAGCCATTTCTAGACTGACCTCTTCAGTATCTCTCTACATGCTGCTCGCACCCTCAGCCTTATTCCCTGACTTGGTATCAACTAGTGAGCTGTTTTCTTGCTATGGGAGGCAAGGATCTAAAAGGATAGCTCATAGTCTGCCGAAAAGGTCTAGGCATCCCTCCACTGAGTTCCACCTTCTTCTATGGCTATTCCTCATCTTATTTGGCATTGCCAAAACAACCCAGCGTTTACTCACTCACTCAACATTCAAACAAGCATCTTCCTGCTCTCTCCATTTTAGAAGAAAACTTCTCCTAAACATTTGCAAAATAAAGTCATCTTCTATCGGATCTCTCCTTGAGGATCTTCTGTTATGCCTACTAAGAACCTGAAAATGGTAAGAAAATACCATCTCTTAGATGGTACAGAAACAACCACTCCCTCAGTTCTGAATTAAGATGCTTGCACTTAAGTATATCCACGTAGATGTCCACATATGGGCTAGGAGCCTAGGCCTCTCTTATAGTCAATTGCATCTAGCTGATACAGCCAGTGGAAATAGGAGAGTGATTCCGCTTCTTCAGACATAGACACTGAGGGCTTGATTCAGTAAACAGAGGTACAGAGCTAGCACATGAGTAGGAAGCCTAGAGCAATACATGCAACAAATTATTCTAGCCATGAAGAGATTCTAAAAGCAGATCAGACCCCCCCCCCAAAATAAAAGCAGCAGAAGAGGAGTTTCTCCTACAGCCATGTAGCCAGAAGCCTTTGCTTCTTAGCCATGCTGCCCAGAGAAACTAAAGAATGTTATCAGTGCCTTTTAAATTGAGTAACATAGTGAAGCTAGTGCTGGAAATGATGGCCTACCTCTGCAAGAGCCACAGGCAGGAGGAGTCATACAGCTGCTCCCCTTTACAAGGACATATCTCAGCACTAGGCTAGATGCAAAGAATGACTGGAGACTTTTTGTAGTCTTTTATAGTCAGTCAGGTAAACCATATCATTGTAAATCACACCCATGTGACTTTGTCTCTGACACTTCCTGAGACCATTTCTGGTCTTGAGTCTCAGACATAGGTATGCTTTGTAAATCTGTGTCATCAAAGTGAAAGGAGGGGAAAAAAAACCCAGAACCAAAAAAACCCAACTTACAATCGCTAAGCAGAATTATAGCCTTGTCAGAATGAAGTATCGTGTAGGAGTCAGAGGTCTAAGTCCATTAAGGCTAGGCAAGGGAACGCATTCTTCTTTCTTTCTGCACCCTACAGTTTACCATGCAACTCAGACTGTAACCTTAGAGGGTGAATCTCAAACTGTATTTTGTTCTTTGACTTTTTAATGTAAAATATATATACAGCCCTTGAAACATGGGTCAAAATACTAGTCTTTCTCTTTTAAGCTAGCGTCTTAACCAGCAGGCTATAGAATCATGCTTCCTTTTCTTCAGTGGCTTTGGTTATATTACAGAGAGGCACTTCTCCAGTTTGCAGCTCTTGTGACAAATATAGGTTTTCTTCCTCTCAGGACAAGAAAGAAATTCAAGCGAGCAGTTCATGTCCTGGATGGGTGAAAAGATGGAACAATTACCTCTCACAGTTCTAAAAGGAAAAAGGTGATATGTTCTCCATTTTTTTTGAAACAAAATGAGAGGAATCTTAATTGGTCTGATTTTATTTCAAATGTAATGAAATTGTTACTCACAGGGGCCTAAAGTACAATATTTCCACATGTAGTAAGGGCAAACACATTGTTCTTCCTGGATAAGGACACTAACAGGGATACAGAGGAGTTTCACATGGACTTGTGTTCTGTAACATCCATGCAATCATACCAAAAGTTGAACCCTCCGATGATGCCTGTGGTAAAGGGAAATTTATGAATAGCTGAAATTTGGAGCAACGTAAGATACTAGCTTGCTCATCACAAGTAGAAAACATATAAGCCTTATCAGGATATTTTTTCCTATGATGTGCCATATTTTTGATTATGGAAACCTGGATGTAGGCTGAATCAGTAAGACTGTTCATTTGGGGACTAAAATGTCAAATAGTAGCATGAAATATGTCCACTTCTTATTCACAAGCATAATTTGAAAGGGAATGTCTCCACTGCTGCTATTCTAATTGTAAGGGTAATGTGTTTCTAAGCATTTAATTACCTACATTGCAAACCTGGACTAATGTTTTATAGGAAAAATCTAGCCTTGGTGTTTCTGGAGAGAAGGATGTAAAAACTTTCATTGGTCTTATTTTCTTCCAACAATGCCTAATATCTAAATGGCACAGATTTAAGTCCCTTCCCCACAGCTGTTGAATTGAGTAGGCCACACCAACTGTTTTACCAATAATTGCTTTTTCCTACCTATTCCTTTCACATCTGTGTTTTTTGCAGTCATGTAAAATCTGCTGTGCTTGGTATTAACTTTTTGTAATTGTTTGGGTAAAAAGAGCAACAGTCATCTTATTCTCATAATCTTTTCTCCTGAACATGATTGTTCCTGGTTAATAATTTCATGCAGTATGAAAACGTAATCAGTAAATGTCTGTTCCCAACGTTTTTCAAAAGTTCTTTTGGTTTTTGGACACCCACACATGGTCTTCTTTTGTAAAAAGGGGTGCTTTTCCTTAAGCCCCCATAAACTACTTTTTAAATCCTAGTGAGTTGAGGGGTTTACATCAGCAGGATCAGTAAACATAGCTCTCTGAAAGATGCCATTAGAGCACTTTATAAACGTGGGTAACAGTGTAGTAAAGATGTGGTGGGTTGTAAAATATCTGCACATCTTAGATTTTAAAGTTCTGTTAAAGCACTCTAAAACTGCAGTTTTGACTTCATTATCGGTAACAAAATGGTGAACATTATGTTACTTTAACAAACTGCTTAAAGATCTGTTTGAAAAGTTCTTTAAGCCTCTCTGTCTGTAATTTCTGAGCTTTACTTCTTTCAGCAAAAAATGTTTTGAAAGGCCTTGGAGCCTTCATTGCCCATCTTATCTGCTGATCCTAAAGCCCAGGCGCATTTATATAGGATGTCTCTCATTGTTAAGACATACTTGAAACCGCAGTTGTGTTTGGAGAACTGCTGCATATCCACAAAATGGGCTTTCCTTTGTGCAGCTGCATATAATAATTTTGTTTCTTTTAAAATGTATTTGAGCTGTCTTGTGTAAAGTGGAGAAGTCTAGCGGTGACAGTGAACCTTCTGTTTGTTGGCTGTTCAAGGCCTCACTACATTCTTTTGGCTTTTTCAAAAAACAGAGCTCACCCCTCTCAAAGCCTCCATCAGGTCAGTAAGAAATTTTCTTTAAAGGGAACATCTATGTAGCCCAGACTGAGCTTTATCATGCTTTTTGTCGTCGTGCGTACGGAAATGCTAGGCGCACAAAGCACGACACTCTACAAGGCATGATTCATTAACCAAGTGCTGAAACACAGTATCTCACAGAGTCTGCAGGCTTTTCTACTCAGGATATCATCTTCTGTTTAACCAAATATAAACAAAACCAGGACTGCGATATCTTTGGAGCTACAGGTGTACCAGCGTGTAACTTTGGAAAGACATCTAACGAGGCTTCATCTCTCTGTGAGGAACTTTCGAATAAAGAGCAACACTAAGTCACAGTTGTATGTGAGTGCTAGTTGGTTTCTAGTCCCATTACACCAACCACTGCCCCCCAAGGCCCTTTAGCATGTCACTGCTTATTTACCTGTGCCTCGGTGCCGTATTTCAGACTGTTCAGTGAAATCTTTTTACCCTCAAAGACTTTTTTTTTGTCATTGCTTCATCCATAGAACAGACCCATTTCCCAGTCTGAGAAACTGAGCATCAGGCTTATCAGACTGGTCATGAGACATTGATCACTGGGCAGAAACAGCTCTGGAATATAAAAATGGAAAAGAAATTTGACTTGCATCCTCATCTGGCAGGAGTGGCTAGGAAACTTGCTACAGGCTAGCTATTTGGAAGGAGGATGAAATATCTGCTGAGAGGAACTGTCCTGAGACATCTGTGAGTTTGTTTAAACCCTCAGAAGAGAAGTCTGAGGCTTCTCCTTTTGCAGGCAGAAGAAAAGGAAAGCAGGAGGTTTTTGTTTGTATAGAACTTGAGGAAAGGATATTTAGGACTTTGTTTGTTTTGACCCAGCAGGCAAAGGCCAGTGGGTTTGTGGCTTAACCCTGAGACAAGAGGATTTGGGACTTTTGTTTGTCTTGATTGGAAAGAAGGGGAACTTAGGACAAGATAGGCCTAAAAATATGCCCAAAGCCTTTCTACTTTATTTTTAACTCAGATTGTCTGTGAAGAGGCAGGCAGTGGTTAGGAAAGAGAACTGGCTGAAGAAATCTTTCTTCAGATAGAAAGCTTCTAGAGTAGATTCCATTTAATGAGGTAGAGATGTCTATATTACCTATTATGATTGCCTAATCCTTCCCATTATATGCCATTGCTTTCTTCTGTTTATATTTCTGTCAAACCTCTGTGCTTTGAGAGGAAATTTTCTTTACTTGTACTTTGTCACTGAATTTTCTGGGTGATTTATAAAGAGAAGCAAGACTTTTCTGTGAATAATCGTAGAAAAAGTTAGCCTGCTTTTGTAAACTCTTCCAACTGTTCTGTGTAAATTTTCACCACGTGCATATTTCTGAGCAGGTATTTGAAATTTGTCATGAGACATGACCTGGGAATAAGGGAGCAAATTTTGCTGCCCCTTGAAAGTGATACAGATTTGAACAAGACAGACAGAATTTGACAATTTTTTCTACCACAATCCTAATCTCTTAAAAGTGGTGACTGATCTTAGATACCTCAGATCTTTCTTGTCTGACTTGAGACATCTTAAAGAGGCTGGGAACCTGAAACTGGATTAACAGGACCACATACCACTTTTAAAAATCTTTTTTAATCTAAAGGAAAACTGTTCCAAAATATTTTCTCATCCTCTGTTCTCCTGCAAAATTCTTTATTTAATTTTAAATATAGATAATAGCTTTTCCCTTTGGCCATTTTTGTTTTAATTTTATCCCTCCCCTTTTTTTCACACAGAAGTTTTTTCTACTGTGAAACAAAAAAATCATTTTCACTTAAACCTATTCCATCTTCCAATTACATATGAACGTCTATCTATGTATAAGTGTGCTTATTTAAAAGTTAATTTTCTCAAAGTACTTAACAAGAACACTTTTCAAGTATCTTAAGCATGCACATTTTAATATATGGGGATAAGAAATTTTAACTCTTTTTGTCCATGTTTTTGCCATGGAAGTGGAACTTTTTAAAAACAGAGAGAAATATTGCCAGGTCCACAAGGGCAAACAGCATTCCAAATCCCAAGCTGAACTATCACAAAAAGAAATAAAAGAAGAAATAAACCTTTACAATCTGGTATGAATCAGAATATACTATTACTATTTTTTCCGAAGGAGAAAACCTTAAAGCTAACAGTTAATACATATTACCATTGACTACCTCTTCTCCTTGTTCTTAAACACCTTTTATATCAGCAAAACTAATGTCTATACTTGGTTTAAAAGGGTTACAATTGTGTAAAACTTTTAATCTTACATAAACACTCTCTCTCTTCAGAGATTTCTTAAATCTCTCCTGATTGTAAAAGTGATGCTCATCAAGGCAGGAAATTACTGTAACATTATGACCAAACTCAGACTAAAACCCATAGTTCAAACTCTGAGTATTGAATATTAAGCATTTTAGTAAAGAACTCGCAAACATTTTAGAGTAAACATAAACGATAATCTTCAGTGGTTATTAGCTGAAATCAGTTCACCAATAAACTTGAAAAAATCCAAAAATTCAGTGAATAGAGGAAAAAAGAGATTTCATTCTGTAAACCAATGACTGTGAATTATTCATTTCCATGAGGTACAAAAATATTTGAAACTCCTGCTTTCATATTCTTTTGCTAATCTTGGGTGAAAGGCCATTGCATGCTTTACAAACCTGCGTAGCAAGTGGGCATTGTTCTAATAACTGAGTTAGCTTGTTTTGAGACTTTTATTATTCCACCATATTGAGAAGAATCTTCAGAAATGCCACCTGGAATATTTGAATCATGTAGCCATTCTGAACATCATCTCCTTTCCCAATACTTCACAGGTGACATTGCTCTCTCTATGTCTTTTGGCCTGAAAGAAATGCTTATACTCTTGTTGCTTCACTGCCGGCATTCTCCAGAATTACCTGTAACTCTATTTGTTCAGCTCTGCTTGCAAGGGGAGGATGGACTCTGCCATTCTCTGTGGATTTCACCCTGTTATTTGTACATTTGCTAGTTGTTTGTATTTGTTGTACTTCTATTCCGGGCTTTCATCCAATACCTTCTATTAACATTTTTTCTTGGCTCTCTTTCCCATTTCACATCCTATTTTTTATTTATTTTTATTTTTTACTTATTCCCACACTTCTTTTTTCTTAGCCTTTCCTGCAGTCTTTTCTGCTGTTTGCTAGAGCTGTTTCCTTCATGAAATCTCTTGGCAAATGTGCCACATCTCAACAACAATATCCCATTTAAACTCTCTAAAGAAACTTCCTCATCTCATCGTCCACTGACCTGGCATCTACCTTTGCTAATGCTTCGAAATGCATGTACCACACTATTCAGCTTAATGGTGATCTTGGGTGGCCACAGATTAAGTTTTCACTGTACACAAATAGTGTACAATAGGAAAATTTATAAAAGATACCAGACCATGTTTAATGGAAGTCTTTTCCACCTTCTAATAGGGAACTGTAGAAACATTATAGCCAATATCTGGCACACTGATAATACATTTTGCATTTGTACTGAAAGATTTGGTCTGAAAGATTTCATTTAGTTTCTTTTCAGATTTAGACAGCTGGAGAGAAAGATCAATCCAGTAAAGATGGGTGACTATCAACACTTCTAATCTTCTCTGATTAACCTCCATCCATTATCAAACTCTCTTTCTATTTCCTTGTAGGGTAGGAATTAAGTTACCAGAAAAATCCAGAGTGATCTTAAGTCCTGTAAACTAGAAGACATTGCATATATGCCTGGAAAGATATGCAGCCTGTATGTATTGGGGTTGTGGCATCCTGATACCTGCCTAACTTACCCTTCTTCATACAGATGGCCTTCCGGAGAGGTGACAACCGTGGACACTTCTGTTTCCCACAGAAATACAAACAGCCTGGCCATCTCAGCTGCGTGTTTCTACTCTGGAGACCCTTCCAGGGTTGGGAAGGCAGAGAGTTCACTGGCTCAGGTGCCCCTTCCTCTCCCAGATGCCAAATCTTCTGCTGGCCTAGGGCTCTCTGACTCCCATGACCTGCTGTCAGATACCTGGCTGAACCTGAGCCTGCTTGCCTGGGCCCACTTAATACCAGTATCACAGAGACTTCTGGAGTCTATTCACTCTTACTGTGAGGTTAGGGCTTACAGTGCAAACCACCTGGGTGACTGATTCCTGTCCCTGGCAATTGCAAGCCCGCCGTGTGTTTAGTCCAGAGGGAACCACTTGGTGCACACCTCAAGTCACAAAACCACTTCTGAGGGCTAGATAACATGAGGCCTTTAGACTTCAGGACATTTCATTCTCTCTTGCAAAAGGTGCTCTTTCAGTAGCTGAGTGTGATAAACAAAGGAAGGTGCAGTTTGCTGCTGAGTTTTTCTTCTTCTTGATTGAAACGGGTCTTGGGTGACACAGGGCACAAGCAGAAATGAAAGCAGCTGCACCATCAGCATCACCAGACCTGTCAGCCTAGTTGATGTCATATATTAGTGCCTGTGGGAGTATGCTAAGTAATTGAGGTTTTGACCAAGACATTTATGCTTTCTTTTAAAAACAATTTACATCATATTTAACCTGATTTGCACAAGTTTGAGCACAAAATGGTGGTCAGAGAACTGTTGAATCTTTTAGACTTACTAAGAAGTTGGAAAGTTTCTAAGGAGGACAGAGACACTTCTAGTGAGGTAAATAATCTTTTTATATTTGCCCTCCATCTAGAATATATTACAAAAATAGCTGTGTTTTCAAATCATAAAGGTAAAATAAAATTCAAAAGGTGTCCAGAGAAGATTCTGGAACACATTAAATAGTAAGGGTTGCATAACATTTGCAACCTCAAGCAAATAAAACAGGAGGTAATGGAGTTGGTAAGCAAACTATGGTTCTCTGTATCTGAGAATAGTAGAGGTACGTCTTTTTAAGAAAACATATTAACTAGGTCATGGGAATTATAAACCGTTCTTTCTTCAGTACCAGGCAATTTGACTGAGACAATGACTAAAAACAGGTCACAGTACGCCAAAGATCTAATACCTGACAATTATAGGGGAACTTGGCATGTATTCCCTGAAACAAATATTGCACTATTCAAATTTGTTTGAGTTCTTTGAGCTCATCAGAAAAATGACAAATAAAACAAACCCAGTTAATAATTGGACTTATGAAAATGCACCTATAAAATTTTGTACAAGGAATCAAAAACCACGGAACTTTCACAGACACCTGTCACAATAAATTAAGAAGAGCTAGTCTGAGGAGGACAGAATTTTTTCAGCTAAATATCAGCTAAATAGGATAGGTACTGTCAGCATGCTGTCAATTTCTGCACTAGTGTTTTATTCTGGAGTTTTTTGACTATGAACAGGAACCCAATGTGAAGATGAATGATACAGAGGGGAGGATCTTGTCCTCAAATTCCTGGTTTCTGGTGAAGAAAATGCTCAACTCTTTAGTAGTCTTCTGTCTTGTGCCAGTAAAATGTTGCAATCTTTCTTTAGGTGAAATCCTTATTTCTCTGCAAAATCTAGTATGTTTGAGGGATTTTGTTCTACTTTTAGTGTGAGAACTCCAACAGTTATAAACAGTATGTGCCCCTTATAGTCTCTTTGCTTAACCACTAATTGGTGAGACTCACTGCACTTTTCATAAAGGTTGGCTCTAGTTTTTTGATCTGAAGTCATTTTAACAACACATAACATAGCTGCAAAATTTGGAGTCAGGATTTAGTGTTCCTAAATCTGTTGCTAGTTTATGTCCGCGTGACATAAACTGGGAAGAAAACTCTAACTGTAATTTTTTTACAAGTTCTTTTTAAAACTTACCAGTTTTGAGCATTTTTTAAAGTTATTTTCTTCCATTCTCCCTTTTCGCTCTGTATTTCTATTTTGTATCTTTCTTGTAGGACCCCGTCTCTTAGACTGGTCAAAAATCCAGATGGATTGTGACAAATTTTTGTCCAAAGTATATGATGCATAGGCTCTGCTTTTCCACCCTTCTCTCTCTTATGATTTTCTGCACCTTGCTTCTACCAGGAGAGGTGCTAAAATGATTTAGGCTACCGTAGTAGCATTATGCTGATTACAGGCAGCTTGCCAAGCCCAAGTGGAACAGTATCTTTGCCCATAAAAAGTCCGACTGAGTTTGACAGGTAGATATGAGCAAAATTACTGAACTTTAATCTGAG
The DNA here is from genome assembly GCF_036370855.1 of Dromaius novaehollandiae. NCBI lineage: Eukaryota > Metazoa > Chordata > Aves > Casuariiformes > Dromaiidae > Dromaius > Dromaius novaehollandiae. The sequence continues at coordinate 154,732,199 of NC_088098.1, forward strand.
TGAGACAGAGCTGATGTTAAAGAAGAATGTGTAAAAACTTACGGAACATGAGAGAACAGAGATTCCTTTTCTCAGTGAGTGTTTGTCTATCTTTCTGCAAAATGTTGGCAGTATGGGAGTGTGTACTTTATGTCCTTCTTGAGTGAAGTGTGGCAAGCTCACCTTTATCTTCCTGACTTCTAGAATGGCATATTCCCTCTTCTTGGGAATGTCCATGGGGCTGGCAAGCCATAATGCACTGGCAGCTATGCCATCTGAGTTACACCATCCCAGGACAGAGCACCTCCTAGGACTGTGTCTAGACTAGCACAGTTCCATACCACTCCTAGTGGAGCGCAGCATTTAAATGAATTGAAATGCACTTCTTGCATTTCTTCATCCTCCCCAGGACAGTAGAGGTTAACAGGCACTTGAGCAAGAAGTCCGTAGGTTTAATTGTCAGGCAGTTGCTAGTGAGACATTTTCAGTGGAGGACTCTTGACTCTGGAATTCTCTTCCAAGGTAGTCCCAGAATGGATTTAGTGACCTGTGAGGCACAGTCAGGCTTTCACCTGAAGGAGAAATGCATGAGTTGGTTTTGTTTTGGAATTATGCACTGACAAAAGAGAAAAGTATTATACAGTGGTGATTTGGTGAGCTTTGTGCACCCACTGTGTTAGGCACATATGTGAAACAGAACGGCTGGTAACACAAGCTGTATATTAGCTCCCCATCTCCACCTTCTAGTTTGAATCCCACAGTTTTCAAAGACAGGATTAATATACTTTTCCCTGATTTCATTCACCTCTCTCACTACCACCTCCAAAGACTCACCCTCTCAAAAATAGAACAAAAAGCAGCTGAACATCTTATCCCTAATGACATTTCCATTAGTCTGTGATTTAGACAACAGAACTAAAAACCATTGTTCAATGTACATATCAGCAGATGAATATGTTTTGGTAGCCTGAATGGCCACGATTTCCTCTCTTTTGAACAGAACCTTCTGAAAGCCATTGTTATTTGATGGACTCCAAATAGCAGAAGAGTGCCTGAAAAGCTATTCTCACTTTACTTCCTTAGATTCTTCATTACCTCAGCTAACCCAGAGAACAGTCATTCAGTATAATTTGCTCTGTGATGGATGGACTACACAAATCTACTAATGTGATCTTCTGTTGTGGATCATTATTGAATAGGGCTTGCAGACAGAAGAATCTTGATGTCATGCAATGCCAGAATTTATAATCCATTGTTCCCTCTTGGTTTGCACTTTACAACCCATGCTTGTAAATAGATGTGTCCAGTGACTTCAGTTTTTCTGACTCCACTAAAGTTTTGTCAAAGAGAAACCTACCGTAGTAGACAGCAATGCCAGGATGATGCTGATGATCAAGAATGGGAGTCTGATGGAGAATATCCTATTCCCACACTAAAATTCAAGCACAAAATTAAACTTTAATTTTTTTTCTACAAAGAGAGAAATCTGTCTAGAATACAGAAATTTCAGATATTTTTAACTGAAATTTGATTTAAAAGATTATAATTGCCTTTGGTAAAGAGTACTGATGTTTTGAGAGTTCTTGGGCTACATGTAAACTGGATGACTCAGAAGTGTTTCCAGGCTCCTGGGTTTGGATGTAAACCCTGGTTGCATTCTTACTGCATGTTGGAGTGAGATGCCGGAGCACATCACAACACTGCTCCTTCCTTAGGAAGGGAAAATTTGTGTATGGGCTAAACAAGAACTACAGTGAATTCTGAGCAGGTGCCCTATGTGGACAACAGATTTCAAGTCAGGATGCAGACCTTACTAATACAAAATGCAAATGGTGTAGAATTGCAAATTGTAATTGATTTATTCATCAAATAATCACACAATAACAGTGTTACTTCCAAGGTGTCTGACCCTACGTATCCAGAAGCAGCTTGAGGAGTGAGCTTAAGGCAGAGCTGGGAAGGAAGAGCACACTTCAAATAACTTTGTTAATGCTTTTGAATTAGCAAATATTGTGAAGTATCATGCAATCAGTGTTGTTTCCCATTTATGAAACCATTCACATTTTGTGCTTCGCAATACATGGAGGTGCTGGGAGATCTTATGCAGCAAAAGGCATGCTGCATGCAAATTAGAATATCCCCAAACTGTATCTGTAAAAAGTGCTCCACGGGACTGATTCTTTGTCCTTTCCTTTGACACTGAAACTCCAACCTGCCGTGATCCCCAAAAGCCCATTCTAAATGGAGAGAGGAGCTACAGCAGTTTTGGTTCTGGGTGTCAGCGCTCCTAGCTTCATCATCTCCACTGATGCCTGTTCTTGGAGCAATTTGCATTCCTGAGTGATTAAGGGATGCTTTGTCCTTCAGTTTTCATAGGTCATTTCATTCTCAGAAGCTTGCAATATTTTTGCCAGACACTCTCTCTCTCTCTCCTTTTTTCAAAAAAAGGATTTGATCTTTTTATCCAGGACCTTATAAGAGTCATTGGTGAGATCAGGAGCTTTAATGGAGTTGTTTATTGTAGTTCAAACAATCTCTAGCAGCAGCTTCCTGGAGCTGTAACAATGGAAATGTATTTTATAGCTTTGAGCATAATAGTGTCCTATGGAAAAAAAAAATCTTTATTATCTCAAACTCTCTATCCTGAGATAGAGACTTAAAGAGCAGGCTAGAGAGGCATTTTTATATATATTTAACTCAGCACTTAACAAGAACAGAAAAAATACTTCTAATAGACCAAAGTCCAGTCTTTATCTAAAATACTCAGCTTACAGGACTTCCTACCTCTCTTTGTCTAAATGTGTGCAGACAGTCTGAAAAAACAAGCAGCCACTCCTAAGAACAGTAATTATTTTAATCTTTGTCCTGGAAACTTAATGCATTTATTCATTGGTGGCAGAGGTGCCAGTTTTGAAATGCAGGCAGCTCAGCTGGCTTTTTAAGAAAACTTTCCGTGCCCTGTGTGCTGGTCCTTGGCAGGAGCACATCAAACACCTGTGCTCCCAAACCTGGCCTGCTAGAAGTGCCCACTACAGATGTCAGAGCTCTTTTGTTGACTTCCTATTAGTAGCTACTTAATGGATGTGGGCTGAACACAGCTTTGCCTAAGTACTTATCAATAGACAGCAAACATTCTTCTTGCAGTGGGCAAAGGGTCAAACTGTTTCGCTTGGCTATAAAGCTGTGCCAGATAATTGCTAGTGATTAGCAATTTTAATTACCAGGTGCTAGGGGTCATTGCTTGTAGAGTTTTTTTGCTGTTGTTGTAATTGGGCAGGCTGTTAATAGGTATGGCTTGTTGTACGCATGGTGTATATTTTACAGATACATCATGCATCCTTTTAAAGCAAGTAAAATAAAGTCAGTAAAATAACCCGTTTCTGTTTGCATCTGATTAGCTGTATAGTGCTCCAACAGGTTTTTCAATAAAACTTGTCTGATAAAGGAATCTTTAATACAGCTCGCTAAAGCAGCTTTTAATCCTCTTGTAAACACTTGTATCTACTATTGTTATTGAAGAGAAGCAATGATTTTAAAATCTTTTCCTGCTACATTGGTCATGTTGGAACTAAGCTTGTCAAACATGTTCTACCTCATTGGTTTTGCATGCAGACTTTTAGGGGGTTTTCATAGAATCACAAAACCAACAGCACAATTAGCAGTGAACTAATCTCTTCCCATATTCAGCAGTGAAATGGGTTCAAAATAAAACTGAAACAAAAGACTCTTCTCTGATCTTCCTCACAGCAGTGAGAAAGCAGCTACAATACTTCAGTTTCTTTTTCTCTGAAATTTCCATTTATTTTCTTTACTTATATTATTTTACATCACAAGCCCTAAGACACATTAAAGGTCTCTGAAAGCTGAATGTACTGTTTACTAACCTACCTGGGTTAGTAGATTAGACTTGTTCTTTGAGAGAATACAAAGGATGAATACCTCTGCAATATGGAGTTCTAACTCTGTTTTTATTTGTACTGCAGTAATACCTAGTGTCCCTGCTCTGATCACAGCTTCATTTATTCCAGCAATAGGCAGGCTATTGTTCATGGACTGGTTACTGCCTGACAGAATATGTTATGCAGACCACTCCCTAGTATCTTCTTTCCTGAGGAAAAAGAAGACATAGGCCAGCACTGGGCAGAGGACTACCTGAATTGTTCTCTCTGCTGTACCCTTTCCTGAGTGCCCCCCAGAAATGAACATATGCATCCAGTTCTGGGGATGGGATGCTTGCATGTTGGGTACTGTTGGATGCATGCCTGGGTTATGTCAGTGGACATATAGGGGAGAAATGCTGCAGTGTAAAGCCTTGACTGGATCTACTCTCAACCATACAGCCCTATCCAGCAAAAAAAGAGTATTCCCTCTCTGCTACTATGCAAATATGTGGGGGAAGGCGGCAGATTTTAGCCCTTTTTAGAGGAAAAGGCAAATAAGCCCTCCTGTTCTGTTTGATAGAATAAAGACCCACTTGAGTGTTAAGACAAGAACTATTGCTTCCGAAAGAGACAGAAACTGCCTAAGAACAAATGCAACGCACCATGGGCTATGGCTGCTTTCCTGTCCCAGCACTTCACAGAGCCTGTCGTCAAGGACAGTGACAGGAATTACAGCTCCCTTAATCATTTCTTCTTCCCCAGATTACATATATTTATGGGCCCCTTTTCTTATGGCAAATCCCAGCCTAGGAACCTAGGAATTCCTTGTGAAGCACAGAAATGCACAAGAGCAAAGAAATATAATGCTTGAAAAACATGATTTTGAGCTTACTATGAAACGTCATCAGAGGGTAGGCCTTATTCTGCCTAGCAGTCTACCTCAAAAGCAATGCCATCAACTTTGAAGGCGCTATTCATGCTTTTTCAGTGCTATTGACTGTCAGAAATGGTCCTGGGACCTGGCCCTAGGTATACATAGGCATAATTCAGCTTCCAAGGAGTTACTGTTCCAGGTGTGCATTTTCACTTTGAGAAGTGAAAGCATTTTGTAGGTTTTTCAGCAGGCACAGACAAGAAAAATCCTATGGCAGCTGCCATTTCAACAGAGGGCAAAGTTTTACCTGGCTTGAGCATCTATGGCACTGTACCATCAAGTCGCTTTTGTTGGGGGGGACAAATTTTTAGGTCTGAAATCTGATCTTCACTCCAGAAACAAATTTCTTAGCTCAGGTGTTCTGGCTAAAGTCCTACTTTTGTAATAACATTATGTTTTCCTCTACAGCTTCAGCTGAAAACACTTTTTTTTTTTTTTTTTTTTTTTTGCTTCCTGCACTGTGTTTTTGTTTGCCTACAATATTAGGCAAGCACAAATTACAAAGTTTCATGGTGCGATAAGTGATTTTTGACACTGAATACCACTGACATCTTCAGGCTAAAAATCACCATTTTATTTTCATTTCAATATATACCTATGCCCCCTTCTTTTTCAGGCACCTGGTAATTATAGTCCAAAACAGCAAACCAACAGCAAACTGACTGTTCCTGCTGTCACAAGAAGACAGTTCACAAAATAGATTTTTCCCCACCTCTGCCTGCTATCACAAAAGTCCAATATGCCCTAATAAGCAAAGAGAAACTTGCATTCAGCTAAACTTTACTCATCCCAAACACCTTTTGCAGTTATTGCAGCTTCCCCCAAAAGTCCTACATTTCAGGTCCAAGTAAAGGCAGATATTAGTAGACAGTATCTTTACCAGATCCAACATAATCACTAAGAATCTGCATATAAATATCATAGTGGGTTTGTTTTCTCCCATCATCTGTGTGGCAACATGTATCTGAGATTAGAGTTCAGCTGTATTCGTCATGCCATTCCTAAGCAAAGTAGAATGGATTATGGATAGATCTTAAGCCGTAACTTTGAATTGCCTTGCTTTTGTGGATTAAAGTTAGACCCATACAACATTATTTGAACATAGTCTTTGGTACTTTGTTGATATTAGTTACCTGCTGTGACACACAGTACATGGCAGTTTCATTTTTGTACTCTGTAAAATACAGGTATTGTACACCTGAATTATAATCTTGCTGTGATAATATGCCTCTATTGATTCAACAAAACAAGTTGTCTATTTTGTCTTCACTCAGACATCTTTATGAAGGGAAGACTGACAATCAGAAAAGTAAATATTTTGGACTTCACATCTCGTGGCATGACGAAAAAGATAAAAGTGCAATAATTTTGAAATGGGACCTCGCAGACAATGCCACTGCATTTAAACCAGTGAGATGAACTTCTTACAAAAAGTGTTTATTATACAGCACTGTTAAAGTGTTGTAGACGAATCATTTAAAAAATGTATAAAGTAAAAAATGGTCTATTTAATGAGGTACTACCATCTAAAGTACAAATATGCAGGATAAAAGGATAGATATGCAGGACTAAAAGATAAAAAACGCTGAATTTTGAACTTTCACAAAATGGAGGCTATCTTAATCAATGAACCACAATGCTTCATTCTCGATAATGATTTTGTAATTATTGTAATATACTAAGCAGATAATCTATATGTTCTGAAGAGAGATTTTTATTCATAGACCACTAAATTTATTGTGTTCCATGAAAATTAAAGTTAAAAAAATAAAAACAGGGGGGTTTTCTTATGAAAGATTTCAGTTTTATTTTGAAATGGCTTAATTTTAAAATTTTATTTCCATACTTTTGTAATAAATGTGTCACGGTCCTGATAGAGTTGTACCTGAGGGGCACCCTGGGGAACACTGAATTCAAAACACTCCTACATCCAGTGCTAAACCAAGTATGCAGGTTGTACTGTAAGAAGTCTGAATTTAGCCTGGGCTGGTATTATTGTGACAAGAAATATTGGAGTGCTTCTAGGAAAGACCAATGGAGCTGTGAAAGGCTGTACCTTGGACTACCTTTTCTACCTCGCATTTTTTACTGTGTAGCTGGAGGCTACATAGCAACACCGCTGGAGACAGCACAGCACATTAGGCTATCACCACAGCAGGTATGTGTGCTCAGGAGGGTGCTGTAAGCCCCAGGGATATTCAGATTCCTGCCGAGGATAGCCAGCTGCTGGATCCAGGGGCCAACCGCCAACAAGCTGGTCAAACATTTGGTCTGGCCCTCCAGCCACCCCAAGGGCCATCACTGAGTTTGTGCAGCCTCAAGAAATACAGTTGTTTTCTCATCTGGCACCTTTCTGCCCAGAGGCTGTCTCTATTACCAACCTTTCACTAACACTGTGCTGACTCTCCAGGATGAACTTATTAGGTGTATCTTTCAGTGAATATTCTGCAATGTTTTACTGACTTTTTCAAGAACAGATGTTGTTTAAATCATGTAAAACATGAGTAGGAAAAGCAGGAAAAGTAGTGTACTAAAAAAACTTTAAGCAACGAATGAATTGCTGGTGAGCTTTAAATACTTCAGGAAAGTGATGTTCAGGTCATGTATGCAGATTTGAAGATGAAGAGGGCTCAAGACCTTATCAGAGACTGAGAGAAGCCCAAGGCATGCTTAGAAAACTAGAAGAGACTGAGAGCTGAGATACATTTTCACTCAGTGAATGGCTGCTGTAGTTCAAATGGTGACGATCCACAAGCTCTTTACTCCTTCACTGCTGCTAGATATTAGTGCCTACAAAGTGGAGTGAGAAGAACGGAACATGTCAGTTCTTCTTGACATGCTTCAGTGTAAAATCTGACAGCTAAGTGGCAAATCAGCCTATTTCTGTGAACCTTGTGGAAGAGGAAGAGAAGTACTTACCTCTGTTGTGCCACGAGAACTGCATGAGCGCTTAACCTCTGGCAGGATAATGTCTGCTAAGGGGACATGGAGAGGCATACAAGGATTTTATTTTTCATTGGCCTGTAAAACTCTTAAGCCATTCCAAATAGAGAGTAATTCTAGTGCAACGTATTTATATGTGTTTCAACTACAATATATTTGTTTATAGTATATGCAAATTACAAACCAGAGTGCTATGAGGTAAAAACTGGGGAAGACAATATGCACAAGCAGCTCAGGTACTTGTAAAGGAGATTTGACCCTATTCCCTGGCCCTGAGGGACTACCCCAGCTGGATGACAAGACTGCATTTTGGTGGGTGGTTAACACAGTCTGCGTCTTGGAAGTTTTCCAGAGGAGAAAGTGCTGGAGCCTATATGTGCCAAAGCAGGCTAAAAACTTCCAAACACAGCAATGCAGTGAGATGCTCCAAAGAAGTTCTTTATCATGATACCCTGTTAGGGTGAATTCAATTAAATGAGTTGTTATAGAGAGATAGGAGACCTGATTTCCCAGAATGCCTTCTCTCCCATTCCCTGTGGTGTAGGAAACAATATGTCTCAGCCCAGGATCGGCGACTTGAGAATGATGTTTGGGCCCACAGCAGAAGAAAACCAATAGAAATGGTTTGATATATTAACAGGACTTTCAGTGATTGGTACCAGGAAGGAGGATTTGTGGTATGTAGGCATAAAAATAATAATGATAAAAGAGGTTGATATAGCAGATGCCAGCTAGAAAGAGTCAAGGAAGTAAGTCTAAAATGAAATAAATACAGGATGAAATTGTGATCAAGTATAGCGTCATAAAAGTATGAGACCTACCTGAGACCTACCTGTTGCCTTACTTTTTGTCCTATCCTGGTCATTTTTAAAACTTCAGTCTGCACACTCAATCTTCTTTTCTGGCCATTGCAGTTTCTTCAATTCCTCCTTTCCCAGACCCCTTTCCTTCTGCTCATCTCCCCTCTAGACTTTTTCCAAAGGATACACAACTTCAGTGAAAATCAGTACCTGTAATTACATCCAATGCTTTAGCTGAGGGTTTACCAGCATCAAGTAAAGCAGAAGAATTATTTCATGTGTCTTACAGATGACTCTCCTGTTTACACATTCCAGTATGATTTTTTTCTACTGCCACATGATGTTTTTGGCTTACATTCAGTTTGTGATAACTCCAGATTTTGCAAAGCTGTTAAGCAGTTAGTCATTCCCCACTCTGTATTTATGCAGCTGAAATGCAGAAATAAATGTAGAACTTTGCATCCATTTTTTTTCAGACCATTCCAATTTCTCAAAGCTCATTCAGACCCTGGCTCCTGTCCTCCAAAGCACTTCCAGCTCCTCCCAGCTTAGAATCAGCTGTAAATTTACAAAGTACACTCTCTATTCCATCATCCAAGTTGATGATGAAAATATTGAACAGCACCAAACACAGGACAGACTCTTGGGAAACCTATTTCAATACATACTCTTAATTTGATGGTGCACCATTGATAACTAATTTTTTAGCACAACTTTCTGGCCAGCTTTGCATCCACCCTATTGCTGCTCTTTTGTACTGTCCAGCAACTGGGGGCTCTTCCTGTAAGCACTTGCTCTTTTGTCAGAAAATGTTTTTTTTTATCCCCTGCACTCTCATACTAGCAACCCCAGGGAACAGCAGCTGGAGAGGTGGTGGGCACACAGCATCCAAGGAGTTCTTCTGGGCACTTTGAGAGCCAATTAGTACAGGATGAAAAGTTGGAGTCCCTGTGGGCAATCTGTCTTTTCATTCTGACAGTTCACTCCTATTCAGTACTCCAAAGAAATGCCCTCAGTGTTTATGCAGGATTTTTTTTTCTCATATACTCCTCTTGCATCCCTTGGAGAAAAGGAAGTATTTGCACATTTGATAGTGAGCTAATGTTAAACACAAGTATTCTTTCTCACTCCCTAATACTTGGGGGCTTTTTCCTTACTATCAATATTGTAACACCATTTTTAATATCAAAAAGTATGTAAAGAAAGGTTATGAGAACCTAGATACTCAAATGTGCTTTATTCTGCATACTTGAAATACATGTTTGGAACTACAGTTGCTCATGAAAAGAATTAATACTTTGGAAATGAGAAAGAATATTTTTGCTTGACAAAATAATTAACATTTACAGTATCACAGTTTTTCCTTATTCAGTTCTTTTCTTAGCAGAGTTCCCAGTAATTTTACAGGACATTTTATAGCCCTAGGTTGAGTCCTACCATACATTAAACTTATCCCATAAGGTAAGTATAAGACAGTCCTGTTCAGAGAGGATTGATACAGATAGTATTTCTTTCAGATGTAACAAAAGTTCAGATATAATTAAGGGATAATGGACATTACTGAGGGGCAGATTGTTCTCATCACCATGCAGAGCAAGTGGAGATGGGAAATCAGAAAGCATTTTACATATTCAGAGAGACACTTGTGAGAAGGTGGGATCAAGGCAATTTAACTACTCCTCTTTTACCAAGAGGAGCAGAAATGATGGGAGATGTTCTGAGAGGTAGCTCAGGACTCCTTCACAATTTGTGAATAGCCTATAAGAATACAGCCCACTCTGGGCCCCACCTTGAGAAAATAAGTGTTGGTAAAATGGGTTGATATTTAGAAGTAGCTTGGATCTTGCCATTACAATATTTTAGATGTCAAAGGCACAGATGGGTAAATGTGAGGAGGCTTTAGAAAAGGAGGCTTTCAGAAAATGATGTTGCAGTCCCACACTGAATGAATAATCCACTCTAGAAATGTGGAAAATATTTAGTGAACAGCTGGAGTGACTGCAGTCAATTCATCACTGTTTTAACAGGGGATAGAGGTCAGCAAATGCTAACTATGTTTAAGTGGGGATATGAAAATTAGTATAATCAAGAATTTTTAAAAATACAAACCATCTGGTTAAAGCAGGAGAATTAGAGGATAATTTTCCAATATCAGAAACTAAGCTAAGGGATAATTAGGAGAGCAAAAATATGAATTTTGAACTGCTGAGAACATTTCAGCTATCAGCAGAACACACAATGAGGCTAACACGAGCTCTAGCTCCAGTGTTAGCAGAGCGGAGAACTGATGTTCATTTTCACTTCAGGCAGCACAGTGCTTCCCTGGAGACAATGAAGCTGCTGGTATATACCCAGTGCTGGAGAAGTGGGTTCCTGCAAATATCTTCTGCCATCTTGCTTCAAAAAGAAACAATGGTGCAACACAGGAACCTTTACAGAGCAAACCCTCCTTTGCACTACAGGCACCAGTCAGATATACAGAACACCTGCCTGGCTGAAACAGATTCCTCTTTAACATTTTTCTTACAACTTATGGGCTTTCCTATATTCCCTCTGCAGTGATTTAGCCCTAATGAATAATATAGAGGTTTGCAAAAAATCAGCAGTCATGAACAATCAACAACAAAAATGATGAAACTACTCCTAGCATCTTTAATTGATGCTCTTCATCCAATCAATAAAAAAAAAAAGAAGTTATTGGCTGATAAAGGGTAGAGGATTGTCAAGCTTTTAAATTCAACCATTTTTCTGGTCTGACTCAGCTGTCAAAACTGACTTGAAGGGAATGGTAGAGACAACACACAATCTGAGTTGTTAGAGGGCAAGGAAATCTATAGAATGAAAGCAATGATTATGACTTCCCAGGAACATTGATATGCTAAGTCTCTGAGGGAGAAAGATACCTTGGATAGGAATTTAAATAAATTCAAGATTTTATAAAAAATTAGCTTTTGAGACTCATGAGAAAAGCTTGCATTTGAAATGTTGGCTGCTTGGATACACCTCACCTACATAAATTGTCTTGTGCAATTTTTGGTTGCTAAGGATGTTATTGCAAACAGACAGAATTTCAATTGGAGTGTAGAAAAGGCAGCCTGCTATTTCTGGTGGGGTGCAAAGTAGCCTGTTCTGATCTATTTATTAATACTTTCTTAACAAGAAATCAATTCCTGGAACTGGCAAAGCAATGTTTCTTGGGATGAAATGTCTTCTTTTTCAGGTGGGGCAATTCAGAATATCACCATGGAAGTTGAATTACTTACCAGACACATCAGTAATCAGAGCACAGTGTATATCCTAGGTCCGTGTTTTGTTAGAATATGCCTACATTTGGGCCACGGCAGCTCAAAAAGGCATATTCAGACTAGCTTTAAACTACCTAGCAGGTTATTACTAACAGTGAAATTGAGGTAGCACAAAGTTTAGTGTAGATCACAGATGGGAGAAAAACCCCAGTAAACACTGACATAGGTCACATTAAGCACCATGGTATCATGGTTATACTACCATCAAAACCAAGTTAGTTTTAAATGAATTGAAGTATAAATGCAGCCTTAGTGGAGATTTGCTGGGGAGGAATGGTTTTAATCCTTTTCTTTTAGAAGATGTAAGAACAGAGGTTTTCTCCACTATTGTGGTCTATACAGACATAGACATATCTGTGAACATGTCTCCCACAGGGTCTTTGAAAGGTTTCCACGCAACCCCACCATCAATAAAGAAGAAGAGGCTTGTTCTGTCAGCAGATGTTAAGAAGTCCTGTTCAAGCAGTTCTCAGTATCTATTTTGCTTGTGTTGCTTTAATGTCTTATAGCCAGGCAGCTTGCTTTTTCTGTGTATAAATTTAGACCTAACAGAAGTACCAGAAAAATTCCTCTCTTTGCCTAAGTGTTGGCAACAGAGCTTAACAGTACCCTTTAAATAAAACTATTTAGGAGAATATCCTGCAAGTTCTCTCCCCTTTCAAACAGGCCCCTAGTCCTGCAGTGAAGATGTCTCCCTTTTCAAAGGCCTCTCTGGAAGAGAGGAAGGCAGGGTAGCACCCAGCTGTCAGATGGAGACTGTGAGTCCCAAGTCATTTGGGTCTGTCTTCACAATACCTAATCGACTGTCTGCCCTCTAATTTTGTTGTGTCAGCATCTGATATAAAGATGCACATCACTATCATTGCTCTTAAAACATGAGATCCAGAGTCAGAATTTTAAAAGTGTTAGGCTGTGGATGGCCAGTTTGTCTTTTTCTGCTATCTCTTCTTTATTCCTCAGCCCTTTACAGATATGCTGTTGTAAGTCATTCTTGAAGGAAGTTTGTAACAGGTGATAACCCAATTTCTTAGCTAACAGTGATTCACCACACTGACTCCAGAGAAATGGGATTACTTTTATTTTTATAAAATCCAGATAAGATTATCTTTTCCCATATGTGAACGAATACCCCTTGTTATTCATTCAAAATGTATATAATTCAGCTGAAGTGGGGGGAAGGGGAATCAGAGGGAAAAGGATGCATCCTGTTAGAAAATGGAAAATACTGTATTTATCATTTTAAAAAGAACAAAAAAGATCTGTAAGTTATGTGGGTTTCTGTGACAGTAATTATCCTTCTATTCAAGAATGAGTAATTGCATTATTCTGCATACTACCCCCTCCCCAGTTATGTGGCTTGTGCAGACACACACACACACACACACACACATGCACACGCACTGTGGCTGTACCGTAAAGAATAAAAAAAGGATGCACCAGAAAAGATAGTTATGCTATTTTCCTTGAATACACTGACTATGGTACTTTTTTGTTTATGCTGAACACCAGTGGGTGAGAGGAAAGAAAGCCAATTTTTTAATCCTTCTCATTACGGAAGCTCAGTATTGCTATTCATTAGCATCAACCAGTGCAATGCTTTGCGAATGGTCACTCACTTTCATCTACACTGAGAGAAACAGTGAGAAAATATTACATACTGATTAACTTGGATACAATCTGTGCAATATGTGTGTATAAAAGTACAGTTCCTCCACTGCTCAGCACTTCTGAAGAGTGCTTTTCCTTTGGTGGAAAAGACACTTTTCCCTGTCCTTTTACATGCCCTGACCCACTGAAGGTGAACTACACTTTGTACCTGCCCTTCTCCAGTAGTTCAAATACAAGTCTTCCATAAAGAGATGAAAGTCTATAGTCTAAATTCACTAGTTACATGAGGTTTACCTTTAACTTGTCTTGCTCCCTTTTTATGCTGGCTGTGTAAAGCATAGGTAGAGTCATAGACATGACCTCAGGGGCTGAGATAGACCTTCCCAAGGCAGTATCACCTACATGCTCTGATTCCTTAGGGGTTCTCATCCAACCTCTTCTTAAATACCTCTGATGCTGGAGGTCCCATAATCTCATCAGGCGACCTGTCCTACTGCTTCTCCATCCTTACTCTTACAATGTCTGTTGTCATTCCTAACCTGAATTTTTCTTGCTGCATTTTAATCACAGTTTTGTCCAGACCTTCACAGACATGGAGAACTCGTATCTATAAACATGAGTATTTATAGTAGTCCTTTACATATTTGAAGACAGTTAATGTACCATCTCTTCTCAAGGCTAAATCCTTCTTTGTTAGGAGGTGCTTTCTAGACCTCATCTGCAATTAGCTTACTTCTTTCTTTAAGGAAGGGACCAGAACTTGGCACTGTTCGAGGACAGTTTTCACCAATCCACCTAATCTACTCATACACCTTGAATCTACGTTTTAGCAGGCAGAAAGGCAGTCTTTTAAAATAAATGTCTATTAATCTTAATCTCTTAATTCACTTAATCACTTAATCTCCAGAAAAAGGTTAAGCCTAGGTCAGATTCCTAAATACAGACTGACGGGTTTCCTCTTTGGAGACTGTCAAAACTGCCTACCTCTTGCTGTAATATTGCTTAACCCACAAAGCTCAGTGCTGGTCTTTTATAGAACAGACTAGCTATGTCCAAATATAGCAGATCTCTGGGTCCCATGTGGTGACATTAAAACCCAGTTACTATTTTTCGTGTATTTCTTCAGTTCAAAACATGTGACGTGATGGGAGAGTTATGTCACAGCCCACCAGAGCAGCTCTTTCATGGCATGAAACTGAGCCCTTGTGTTAGAGAGGGTTTGTAAGGGCATGTGAAGCATGCTGGAGCTGTGTTTTGGAATTGAGAGCAGAGGGGATACTTGGTGCAGTATCATACAGATAGTCAGTCTACTGGGAGCAGTCTCTAGAGGGAACTATTCCTCATACTATACCCAGATTTTGTTTTAGGGGAAAAAGCAGAGCTTGGGAGTAAGATAACACAAGTACAATATGAACAACCAGGGAGTCAGGAGTGAGGAGTCAGCTTGGTAGCTAGGTTATTCAACAGTAGCGATGCAGCCGACGTTAGGAGATGGAGGTATTGTTCATAACATTTTTTAGAGAAATATTTAAAAGAAAGGACTGCAAGACCAATTTTGTGCCATGTCATGATCAGAAAGTCTTTCATTGTATTTGTGCATCTGTCTGAACAGCTCAGTGTACACAAGAGAAGAATTCATGGTAACCTCTTATACGCTTTTTCATGGGAGTTTGATTTAACCGTATCTGAGAAGACAGTGGCATAATGAAATCATATGAGTAATGAAATGTTTTAAGCAAATGTTTGATAATAGTCCATATTTAAACTTCAATTGTTTAAATTTATTTAAACCTTCATTTACCATACAAGCGAATTTGTAACAGCAGATTTCCTTCGTAATAGCCATCGGAATTTACACTGACCCTGAGCTCTTACAAATTGGAGAAAAGTCATAGTTTTGGTTACTTATGGTATTTTCTCTCTTGCCCAATTATTGGAAGGGCAAAGCATCCTTGCAGCATAAGTTGCTTATTCTGAATCTTGAATATATTTACCAAGCAGACATTGTTTATAACAAAGAATTTTCAAGTCTCACCTGACAACTCCATCCATTTGACTTTGGTGATTACTTCCCTTGATTGTATTTGTTCATGCTGAGGAACAGAATGAAGCAATGCAAACAAAAAAGCTTTGAAAAGGAAAAGCCAGGCTTCAAACAAGTGTGTGATAAATTTTGAGAAACTTTCTAGGGTGTTAAAAATGCTAGTCTGCTTAGAGTAGGTTCATTGCAAACAACAGTGCCAAAGCATATAGCAGAGTACATGCATATTCAGAGATAAAACAGAAAATAGTATTTTGTATATTTTCCCACTACAAAACTACATGTTTCATTGCACTAAAAAAAGCACAGCTGAATATCAGTGATCTGGGTCAGTTTTCATTAATAATCTAAATGATAGCGTAGGAACTGTATTCAATACATTTCCAAACAAGCAAAATTTGAGAGGGCCTGCAGGCGTGTTGGACCAGGAATAGAAATCAGATGTTCTTGGCAAATCGGAGATAAATTGTGAAAATGCCAAACATCATTCTGAGATATATAAATAGGAATACAGCCTGCATGACATGTGAAGTTTGTCATCTCTTCTACTCAGCATTAGTAAGTCCTCATTTGGAATGTCCAGTTTGGGATGTCACTTTTTGGGTAGAGCAGTTGGAGGGAAAGCAGAGGAAGTGATCAGAACTCTAGAAAACACAGTTTCTCAGGTCTACTTGTGCTAAAGAATGGAATATTGAGGCAATATTAAGGCCTTCAAGTACATGAAAGGCTCTTGCCAGGGAGTGAATAACTTGCTCCCCATGTCTAAGACCAGAAAGAAGAGAGAGGCTTAAGCTGCATCAAACAGAAATTCTGGTTAGACACTGACAAAAACCCCTCCAACAGTAGATACAGAGGTGCTAGAATACATTGGGAGACTTCATCATTGTTGGAGGTATTAAAGGACAGGTTAGACTGGCCTCTGTTAAAAATGGAATTGGGAGGCTTGAACTTGCTTGGGCTTGGAGAGCGGTGGAATAACCTTTCAGGATCTCTCTGATCCTGTGGATTTATAATTGTATAAATAGTCTATGGAGATAAGGGAGACAACACCAGACTCTAAGGTAGAGTCAACCTTACCATTTTGTCATGCACCTAGTGTCAGAAATAAGCAAAGGAGGAGATTATTTTTTGGTTTTCCTTAAATGGCACTGGTGATTAGTGTATTTGAAAGCTCTGCCCTAACTTGCAAAGGCAGAATTTGCTTTCCTGCTGCTTCATAGACATTGTGTGCCTGTGCAAATGTGTTTCTGAGTTTCCATATAAGAGCATACAGGTTAAAAATAAAATTACATTAAATCTGGATGCATGAAAGCTGTGGGTGGATGGGAGGGCTGCTGCCAAAGCCCTGAATCTAAGCTTCATAGGAGAATTGGGGAGAAATCGCAGCTTCTCAGTGAGATTGATTCCATGACTGCTTAGCTTGATAAGCTCAGCAGAAGATCAGCAGGAAAAAAAACTCCTAAAACCTGTGGGGGTTTTTTGTTTGAATAAAAGCCTATGTTCTGAAATGGTAGTAGTGCTCATTCGTAGCTTTGCTATTTGACACAAACATTACTCATCAGTTGATAGTGTTAGTGATTATTTAGTATTTCAGCTTGTAATTAACAAATACAGTGATAAATTCCTTCAGAAAATACAGTTTTACTTTGCACTGTATACTTTTTAAACTCATTTTAGGTCTTTCTAGTCAGGCATATAAATAAGATGCAGAAATAGAAAGGTTTTCTGTGTGATTGGGTTAGAAAAAAGGGTTGTTTACATTTACTTCATAGCTTGAGAATTCAAAGGCACAGAGGAGCTTTTGGCATGTACATCTTGGCTTTAAAGGGAACTGGAAAAACTACACCAGGCTTTGTCGTGTTTTTCCTGTAGATCTCCGTTCCCTCTGCCATCTCTCCTCCCTCTTTTCAGACTGGCTTTCAAACTCCTTATGGACTCGATACAGCATTGCTCTAGGAGTTTCCTTATAACCAAATCCTGTCACATGAGGATACTGCTAAGAGGAGAAAAAGCCTTAACAAGTTCTAGCAATGCCAAATTACATTCAGTTCTTGTATTTTCACTTGGCATGGTAACACTTCCAAAGAGTGATTGTTTTGCAATCAGAACTTCTGCAGCCTGTTCATTTCCTTTTTCTTACTTAGCTGTTTAGAGACCATCAGACACCAGGCAAGCCAACAAATGTCCATCTAAGCAATTATATAGCATAAACATCAAATGAAACAAATTGTTTTTTTCAATTCCTATTTTTATTTTAAGTACAAATCGAACAGGCAAAACTGATAGTTTCGCAAGACATAATTCATTTGCAGAGCAGCTCTTTTCTCTTCAGTAAGCTTCAGGTCTTAGTACAATCAAAACTCATGATTTTAAGAAAGCTTTTCTCCTAAAATAATCCTTCTTTAGTGATAGCTATGGGACACAATTCTCTTAAAGAGAACTTAGTACTTGCAGCCATGATTCCTGTTACCTTTTCAGCAAAATACTCAAGAATATGCTAGTGCTTTCTAGGCTGCTTGGATTTAAACTTATGCTTAAAGTTGTATTTATAAATCAGAAGTTTGTGCCTGCACCATCTGGATTAGAAGCAAACACTGCTGTGCATAGGGATACCAATGGCTCTCCTGTTAAGGGTCACTGGTAACATCATTTAAGAGGCTCTCTGTAAAGAGATTGGGTGGTTTACAGCACTTCCTCCTGCACTTCCTACAGGACTTCTTTTCTTCAACATTGAAAGATGTGAAATTCCTTTACATAGCACATAATGTGCACAAATGTGCAAAAAGACAATTGATGCTTAATATTCTCGTTCATCGTCACAGAGGACAAGTCCTTTGTGACAGATGTTTCTGAATCACAGAGCTCCAAGGCAAGAGGAAATCTCCTTTGTTAAGAAACTAGTTTTGGGTACTTGTGAGTGAGTTCAAAGATAGCTGGGTCTGGCTGGTGCAGAAATCTGCAGGTTCCACACTTTGTTCCAGGACTTGTGTACAATTTGGAAGTGAACAAATGCCATTAATGAAACAGGACACTGACATTCAAGCATTCCCTTCCCAGTAATCTCCAGGAGTTTAAGAAATGAGTCCATGCTGATGAGCCACAAAGGCTAAGACTCATCTCTCCTAACTTCAGACATCTGCAGTATAAATGTCTATCTGTACCAGTGTCCTTACGCTCCCTTTACAATCACTGGAGAGAATTTGACCCTATTTTAGGTGTCTACTTTACTATGGCATGAATCACACCTTCAAAATACTTCTTTCTCTTTTGTGATTATAAAAGCAGCTGATGGTGACAAGCTCACAAAACAGACATTTAAATAACAGGTCTACCAAGTTAGGGGACGAATCCCAGATGAAAAAACAAGCATACACAATATGCATGGATGCATCCTTTTTGTTGTGGTACTCCAACGGCTCCAAATGACATCTGTCTGGGGAATGCCTCAGAGCTCGTGTGGGCCTTATGTCTGCCCTTCGCTCATGTGGAAACCAGAAAATTGTGAGGAAGGGAAACTGTGTGTGCCCTGCTCTTATCTCAGTATGGAATGGGAACATGGCTGCAGAGCCTACCAGGCTGGAGAACTGACACACATTTTTGGGTCCCATAGCACGGAAGCAGCCAATGTTACTTTTCTGAAAAGGCTCTAGCTCAGTTCCCAAGATGCCACTTTAGCACTAGGTCAGGATCCCTCAACTGATGGCATCACTCCCTCCTTGCGTTATGCTTATCATGGAAAGGGAAGTTGCACACATCAGGGCTGAAAATCTGAAAGCCAGGTTTCTTCCTGTTTTAGTTACAGGTATAGGAAATTATTGCTTAGCAATGTTAAAGCAAAGCCTCCACTTAAAGGCCCAAGTATATATTCTAGCTACAGGACTATCATTGGCTTAACACTAACAGTCTAGCAGTGCACTACACTTTGCACCAGCCAAAGATGTTTGGTGGGGGGAGCAATAAGGACACAAGTCACCCTTACTCATTGTTCTTTGACTTTGCTTTCAGGTTATTTCAAAGAGAGGTTAATAAAAGACTGTTTTTCTTTGAATGAGGCTTGCTTCTGTGATCATTTTCTGATAATATCATTTGTTTTCAACCTGGTGATAGGGTTGTAGAATGAGGTCCCCCTGGACCACCATGACTTTGTATTTTACCTGCCAGTAAACATCTCAGCTCCTTCTCTTGTCACTTGATCTGGGATAAAAGAAATCTACTCTTTCCTTAAAAAAAAAAAAAAAAAAAAAAAAAAAAAAAAACTGAGGAAGGAACGATTATAGGGAAAATGGGATGATTACTGTACTGGATGTCCATTCTCTGGCAAAGCAAATGAAGCCCTGTACTCAAACTCTGTTTATTAAGCAAACAAAATGTTTCACCATGTGCAGTGTGCCTGATTCTACAGTAAATGGTGGAAACAACCTTGAAACAACCCTGTGTGCCAGACAAGAGGTGAGATAGCATTGCAGTTGTTCAAGCTCTACAAGGATATTTTGTCCCAGCTTTGGTGCAATATTTTGTTTGCTTGTAAAAAATCCAGTCTTTTATAATTTATCGTAGGTATAATGAAACATATTTAATTTGATAGAAAGTCCTTGATAAGATACCAGTGGCAGCAGCATGTGGATGTTTCCTAACTGGCATTTAAGAAAACCAACATGATCCAGTCTGTGTTTATTTTAAGTTGACATATAATTGCCTGCACAGGAAAGGTAAAAAGTGAGTTCCATGTAACCATGAGATTCTGTTCTCGACATCCAGCCGGAATATAATATTGCTTGTAGGCCTGTGGGGTTTAAATAGTGTCTGCAATCTGGTGCCATGCTGATTTACTAATCCTTGATCTTAGTTGAACATGATCACAGTCCCTGCTTCTGTTCATAAGGGATAGGCTTACTGTTAATTGACAGGCTTTGGCATCTTACCAAAAGAACTGCAATGTAGAGAAGGAACTAAAACTGAGCAGAGGATGTATCGGACAAGCCAATTTGGGGGAAAAAAATCTATTTAGTAGATCTTTATGCCAAAATTATTTTCTATTTTACTGTTTCATTAAAACTACAGTATGTGATTTGCATTTTAATGTGAAACTAATAAAAACAGAATAATCTGAAATGTGTTTGCAGGGTGATTAATTAAGTAAGACACGGCTTTTGGAATCTTCCCAGCTGCTCTGCTTTCCATTTATTTGATTATTATGTGAACTTTCATGTTTGAGTTTGCTCACAGAAACCTGTGTGTAACTGCACATGCTATGCATACACAATCACTTATACACAGATGTACACAGAATCTATAATTGCTTATAGATTTTAAAAAGATGGTATCCATGGCTTGGGGATTGCATGTCATTTTATCCAGCACGTTTCAAATTTGATGGGAAAGTATTAGTAGGCTCTAGCTTCTTATCCAACAGAGGTTTCAGGCTGTTTTAATTTTAGTCAGAACTGTGCTTGCCCAAATTTTGAACCCTTTCTGTAGCTTTCTGAAGCTGCCCAGACTTCAGAGAAAAAATATTGTGAGGGTTAGCTGATATCTTCTTACATGCACCTGAGTACGATGCTGCATTACAGGCCTTGCAGTCTTCAGACGCTAAGCTGAAGGGCAATATTTAGACCTCCGTTGTGCTCTAGAAGAGTACAATAAAAACTTTAACCAAGCAGTTCTGTTATCTCTAGTACGGTCATAGGCCATTACAGCTGAAACCTCCCAATGTAGGTATCTCTGTCTGACACCTTAAAGCTATCCTTTTTTTGGATCTGTGTTACTCATACTGCTTTTGAGCCCACCTACCTAAAGTCAAATATAAGTGCTCTGGATCCCCTGGAAACTTAACATTTTGTACATAGTGGACCAAACTTTGGGGAAAAGTTCCTGCCTACACTCACAATTTCATCTAACCAAGGAAGAAGATGGAAACTCTTTCAAGGATTTTGGGATCAGTTGTAACAGACCTTACACTGCTGTACAAATGAAGCACAGACTAGGACCCTTTTTCTTGTTAGAGACTTTTTTTAGGCTGAAGGAAGGGGAGTAGAAGGCTGAAAACATACAAATTATTTCATGCTATGCCAGGGTTGGAAGGGAGAGCAGGTTACTGTGTTGCACCCCTAAAAGTCTCATAAACTTAAGCTAGATGTGACTTGGAGTCAGCTATGAGGCTTCCCAGTTCTTCACTACTTTGGATGTTTCAGTGTCCCTCAGGTATCCAAAATGACGCTGGGGGTCTGTTTACATTACTGATAGCCTCCCAACCCTGTCCAAATGATTACATCATTGCCTGGTGTTTCAGCAATGCTGTATTTTGCTTCTGCCATGCAAACCTCCAATTGCTGTATTTCCTGCACTGGGTATGTGGAAGATTCCTCGAAAGGTGGCTGTAAACTACCTTGCAATTCCCATGTCAAGTAATTCCTGCCTGACTACCCACTTATTTAGGGTATCTGGGGATGAAGATCAAGGAGGCCAGCTGTCATCCCATGAGTGTGTGTGTAACCCACAGGAGAAGCTTGGATAGTGGGCAGAGACATGTGCACCATCATCAGGCTTT
Source organism: Dromaius novaehollandiae (assembly GCF_036370855.1). Taxonomy (NCBI): domain Eukaryota; kingdom Metazoa; phylum Chordata; class Aves; order Casuariiformes; family Dromaiidae; genus Dromaius; species Dromaius novaehollandiae. Next base: position 154,754,237 of record NC_088098.1, read on the forward strand.
TGCTCTCAAGATATGTCAGTACATTTGAAAAATCAAACCTTTCTCCAAGCTGTTCCATTGCCTCTGCAATGGTCTTAGTGCACTGTGGCCACACCAGGCTGCCAGAGCTATTGCTACATAGCTAAAGGTCTGTGACTGAGTGTAACCTCTGTCTTCATGTCTGGAATCAGTTTACATTGCCAAGTATCATGTGTGGATGAAGAGTTCATGTTCACTCTAGTGCTTGTCTGCTTTCGCAGGCCCTGTCAAGGCCTTCCATACTTTGGTGTCAGATACTCCATATCTCTGGCATGCTGGTCAGATCACAAGGGAAAAATTGCCCTGACATCACTAACTTAGTCTGTCTACTTGGCTGGCTGACGTCAGTGTTTTGCTGTCTGTGGGGTCACTGACTATGTGCTTCGCTTACCACTGGGCTACCTAGTCTAAGCAGAATCTGATTCTCGCCTCTGCCATCTCTTATGCCGGGTCCTTATGAAAAGGATGGCTTTTTTGTCCACCTCTAGTGCAGGATTTCTTAAATGTGCTCTCTTATGCCTGGGGCCCTGCTTTTCAGTGAGACCTGAATTTGATGTCAGCCACAATCAGAGAAATGCCTCTTCAGCTTACACCCTGGTAGTATCCACAGCTTTGCTTCATTTATTCTGTGGCATATCCTGTTCTTTGGCACCCAGATTGTCTAGATTAGGGAATGTTGGAATATGACATGGATCTTTTCCAGTCCATGAGCCCTGTTTCTGTCAGCAAAAACCAGAAGCGAGGAACTGGGGAGAGAAGAATATTGTATACGAGGTCTTCAGCCTGTCATGGATTCACATATAGCTGGGGTGCACAGCTAGACTCAGGAGCTGGGAGGCATTCCTGGACTCAACAGTATAGAAATAACACAGAATATCTTTTTTTGTCTTCTTATTGTTCTTAAATGGGTTAAAAGAGACACCAACATCAGAATTGCCTGTCTTGATGGATCAATTTACATACTCCATAAGTGTAAAGTGATATTTAGACAGCACTGCAACTTCAAGACAAAATAGTATAATATTTTCACATAAGACAATTGCCAGTGGTTTTACTTACTGCTTCCTGGACATCCTGTGGTTATGACAATATAGATATTGAAAGATCTTTGGATTCTAACCAGAGAGGCCAGTGCTGTGAAAACACAGACGGGTTGTTTCTAAAGCTGTAAGCGCTCAAGTTCTCTCACCTCATTTTAAGACTACTGGACTTTCCATTTAACTGTGAGCTGATAATACCAGTTGTGGATTTTGGAATAATTTAAGAATAATCTTATTGTGATCACTCAGGAAAGATCATTCGAATCAAGAGAGGTATGGATTTGAAGTGGATTACTAAATCACATTAAAACTCTATGTGTACATTCGCATTCAAAATTAAAATGGACTTAGTTCTCGGTTTCATTTATTTTATGTTGCAGTGGTTGAAAGTGTTTCAAATCAGAGCAACTTTAATTCTGAATAGGAAAGCCCACATGGGAGGTAAACAAATTTTACCTAAAGTACATGAAAAAGTTAACTCGAATTAATGTCTTTAAGAAAGTCTCTTTCTCTTATCTTGAATGAGAGAAGAACATATTTCCTTAATGCTAAAAGTTGAAAAATGGTTTGTCATGAGAGGAACATAGAAATGTGAGGTGAAAAATAAGGCCTATTCTCAAAAAGCAAATTAAAAAAAAATTCCAATAAAAGTTAGGGGAGTTTCTAATTAAACAAATTGCCTGGAAAATTCATCTATCCCCTGAAGAGTCATTGTGTTCAATTTGGAGACAACATTTAGGCATTACAGTGTGAAACAGATTTGCTTTAATTGCAAATCTCAGAGCAGTCTCCTCCAGGAAGTTGCTCCCCACCTTTCATTAGTAAGACTTGATCGTGAGGGGCACCTATGAACAGCTGCCAACTGGCTTATTATAAATATTTTATTAAAAGCACTTATTTTATAAAATAGCTGGGTTTATAAGCAGAGACTTTTGATTAATGTTAATAAATGTTAGCTACCATTACATAGCTTATTAATAATTCAAAGCTGGGGAAAGTTATTGGAAGGATGCTTTAAAAACAATCTGAAGTTAGAAATGAGGACATGTATGTTTAAAGACAGCCCTGCAAAAAAAAAAAGTATTGTGGTGAGAATGTAATGTATTTATAGAGCTCAAGAGGGTGTGCTCTGTGAAGGTATTGATAGGCAGTCTGTCCTTTTTTCAAGTCTTATCTTCAGGGTAGCAGAGCTCAAATGTGCCAAACACTTCTCGTGTTCAAGTCTGATTGCATCTGTGCAATTTTCTCTGAGATTTATGTCTGGTGTAAATGAAAGCAGTGGGCATTCGATCTCATTGTCTCGTTATATTTAACATATTTGTTAGATTAACTGATTGCTTAAATGTTTTTATTCTTATCACATCTGCAGTGCCAAAACTTCACTGATCAACAAAAGGATGCTGGCTGGCTGGATAATAAAGTGACTGCTGCTTCAGAAATGCAGGCTTAGAAGTCTACCTACCCCAGCCAGCAGGGAACAGATCTTGGGTACCTGCTGAACTCATACGCCTGGTCTTGAAAGAGAGGACCACAGTACTGTTTTAAGATTTAAGAGTTCATGGATATGCAAACTGTCATACACACTTTGCTATATGATTTGGAAGAGACTGTAGAAAGGCAAAGGCATCTGGAGTGGAGAAGGCAAAAGAAGCAGTGATGGGGCAAAAACATGTGATTTTCACACCTTGACTTTTGCCTGTGTTCTCACAGCAAGAAAGTTCTAGCAGAACATTTCAGGACCATGCTACTTGCACATGCTTTGCTACATCAGCATGCATCCAAGTTAACAGAATCTATGGCTACTGAAAATAGCCATAGATCATGGATGTAGGAAAGCAATTGCTGTTGTGGTCTTTGTGTTGCAGTTCCTAATTCTAGAGGCTTTTGGTAAGCGGCTATAGCAGCTTGCTTGCAGTCAGGCTTCTTCAGATGAGTGCTTTCTTGTGTGACTTGTGAGGTCTGGTGTTCTCAAGGCACACATTTGGGTCAGAAGAAATGATATTTGCTGTTCTTTGAGTGCTCTTCCGTGTGAGGTGCGTGGGTACTGCAAGACACTGCACTGCTGGCCTTTCAGAAGAGGTGAGTAACTTAGTCCTTGACCACACTTGGTCATAAAAAAACCTTTCAATATTGCACACTATGACTGTATATTAATCAATAGCCTCTAGGCCAATGGTGATTGAAGTGATCTTTATTTACGCATTTGATATATTGCACTTGCAAGGGTAATGTGAATCTGAACGAAATGGTGTATTTACTCTTCAAGTGAGTGGTGAGAAGTGAGCAGTGAATGATGGACGTGGGAGATAGAAACTGGCAATATACCTTCCTACACACTTTGTGTTTGTTTTGGTTCAGTTTTATTACACAGATTAATGCTTATATTCCACAATTCCTTTATCTCTGCCGTTAAACACTGGTTTGAGGCTTGAGAGCAGTTTTGAAAGAGAAGAAAATATAAGTCTTATGGATCAGGGCTTCCACTTTGAGGTCTTCTGGAGCAAAAAGCAGATACTGTGGGAGGGGGTAAAACCAAGGCTGACATCCCAGCCAAAAAAGAGGCAAGATCAATGAGATGAGAGACACCAGAAGGAGTGAATAGACAATGACACAAGGTTAATTAGGAAGGTTAAGAGAAAAATATTGAGTTTGACAGAGTGAAACAAAGTAAACTGGTGAAATGGTTATGACACAAAACATCATACAAGACGAAGGAAATTAGCCATTTTATCTGTAAAACTGCACTGCGAGCCAACCATTTCATCTTCACATTTAGTTGTTTGATCACCAATTTGTTGTTTGATCACCAATTTATTGTTTGGGCTGTTCCAAAGTTTGCAATACCCTCTTTTTGTTCACAATGATCAGAAATTTTCATTCTCCATAGATTTTAGAATACTCTTTTCTATCCAAACAAACAAGATAAGTTTGTGGATATGTAATAGATATCACTGATGCAATGGTGCAGAAGCAGAGGCTATCTGTTCCAGTTTCAGTCTCTGTGGTTCTAATATTGAGCTTCATGGCTGCATCCTTCAGTGTCCCAGCCATGTTTCTTTCAAAGCACATAAAGAAGGTGGAAGCTGAAATTTAGAAAGTCTTGATAATTTTTAGTTTGCTTCTCATCCAACTTAAATGTCATTGTTTGGATTGTATGGGCCTTCTTTATGTTCCTGCACATGATGTGCTTTCTTACCCAGTGAACAATTGATTAACTTTGAAACCATATGCATTTCACAATGCATTCAGAATCCACACAAAATGGACATTTTATAATGCCCAGATCCATGCTCATTTAAAAGCTGGTGGGGGAATTGTCCAGGATGTGCAATATCACATCAAGGTTTTGTTCAGAGGAATTTTTTTAATGAGGCTTTTGTTGTTGTTGTTGTTTTTGTCTTAAATCTTTGAAAATAGGATTTGATGCTGATCTGCTGTAAGGCCTTATCCAGCGGTACTGCTGGCACTAAGTCACAGTGTAAACACAGTCTTGCAGTACATGTCACAGTGGACCACAGCTTGAAAATTATTGGACTAGCAGCCTCGGAGCAGGAGCTCTCAAAGCACTGCCTTTAAATCTCTTTTTCATTTCCTTTCTAAATATCATCATGAATAGTATTAAAGGCAGCATTTCTGCTCCTTGCTCTTACCTATGTAAGGGGAAAAGTATAAGCACAATAATACACTGCCCTTTTTTCTTCCATAAAATCATTATTCTGAAGCTCATCATCCTAATTTTTCCTTCCTCCTCCTCTTTTCTCCTGGGCTTTCAGCTCTCTTTCCGCACATCACCCAGTTTCTGTCAGCATTGCTTCTTTGTGCCTCATGGTGTTTCGCTTCCCGATGTGGCCTGCTGATGTGCCGTCTTGCTGAGCAGAGGGCTGGAGTGAGTCAGAGCACTGCCAGCCATGGAAGAGGTAGTGCTGTGCCTCGACTCAATGCCACACTTACATTCACTGATTATCAAGAGATGCTGAATCCAGCAGAGCCACTTGAGCTTGGTGTGACAGCATATCAGCAGGGCAAGGAGACAGCCCAGAGCCCTGGAGCCCCTTGATGCTGGAAAGCATCCCAGGGCAGACATAGGCTTTCTTCCCTTCTGGCAGAGGGGAATCAATTCTCACGTCTGTCCAGCAAGGCACTTTTGAGACAGTGTGATCCTCATGCCTTTCTCATCTGCCTGAAAGTATGCACAAGAAAGAATTAAGAGTTCATCTCCTGTATTGCTTTACTCTCCAAGACACATCAGCTTAGGTTTTTGGTTGAGAACATGAGCCTAAAATGAACATTTGCTCTCCTTCTGCTGAAGGCTGAAGTATTTCACCTTACTTTGGGCAGTCTGTGACAGTTGCCATGTCTCAGCTGACAGACACTAGCTTGTTAAGCTGCTGTAACCTCTTTTACATTTGACTTTGTCTCTTCAGTCTTGAATGAGATGGTGCTTTGCATCTGCCTGTTTTCACCTTTAGCTTGCAGCTGCTGAGGCTGTATTTGCTGCGAGGCTGGCTTCACTGTGCCTCTGCAGTCACCTGCAAGTGTGACAGCTCTGTGCTGGGTTTTGAACTGCACTGATCATTTGTGTTGTGTATGACACTTTAATATTTTGATCGTCCCTTGATTTCATGTAGCATTTATATCCCCCAATCCAAAAGTTTGTTTTACTTGGCCTATTGAGATTGCTAACAAGGAATGGAATTTTCATTTGAATTTATGTTTAGGATGTTAATGTTTTCAAGTAAAGGAAGCAATCTGTTGCTTTGGTTAATATGACACCCAGTGCTGAGCTGTTTTTGCATGTTGATTGCCAGGCAGAGGCATATAGTTCTGTCCTAGAGTTGATGCTGAAAAGCTTGTCATCAACAGATCTGCAGTCCTGTACAACACTGAATTCCATGCTAGTCAATATAACTTAGTAAAGCTGGGCCTCAGTTTCATTCACATATGATACAATTGTTTGGCTTATAATCATTAATTAACTCTCTACCTTCTTCTTTCTTGACATAGCATCTTGCACACTTTTATGGAGCCTTAGACTCCCAGAAGCCTTTAGCGAGAGGTGTGTAATTTTGCATAGCCTTAGTCTCTGCCTCTCTTTTTTACTTTTTGCTGTGACTGGTTTTATGCTTTCCCCAGAACCTAAGCTTTTGAGAGATGTGTGCATCTTTGACAGCCTTTTCACAGAAGCAGTAGAAAAGTCAGATCACCAGGACTCATGGACACTTTGTCTTTGTATAAGTCAATGGAAATGTTAAGTTTCCCGGTTGTTCCAGCAGGATTAAGAGAACAATGAAGGAAATGCAGAAGAACACCGAGGCAAAATCATGGAATCTCTTCTTGCAAGACAACTTGATATTTCATTACAGTTCTGTAATCTTTCAAGATCCCATCCTAGTTTCCAGTCTAAATCTAATCCAATATCTTTTTCTTAAATTATGGAACAGGCCCATTTTTACTGTTCCATACTGTTAAGGACCATTTTTAATATAAGGATTTTACCTCTTGTTTTCTCTTCAAGGAATAATGCTATTTGTTTTAATGGGTTATTTTGTGGGTTGTCAGATGCTGTTTCCCTTTACTGGTGATTCTGCAGAACTGGTTGCTGGTGCTGAGCCAAAAACAAGTACGATTGTAATTTGGGATTCAGATATTTCCACTTTTACGTACTGTAATTAGTTCATAAGTCCTCATCTCAGCAACTGTATTCATATCTACCTTGACATCTTGTTTGCTACAGTTTTGGGACTGAACCATCCCCCCCCATTTAGGGGACTCTTTCTTCAGATTCAGCATTATCACATGAATTTTTGTGGACTTTAATAGTGTTTTCACACATAATATTTTCCTTAGATGCTGTCATATTCCTGTACTGAATATGTTCCTTTATTCATATCCTGGAGGTGCTTTTTTCCTTTTCAGTATTGCTGGGCTTTATTTCTATTTGTTTTTTTTTTTTCCTGAGACCACAAGCAGAAAATGGTGTCTATCTTATCTTCAGTTTGTGCTAATTTTTTTCTTCACATGCTGTGACTCTTTCTGCTAGAGCACTGATTTGTCATGGCAAATTATACATAGCTCAGTGCCATGTGGATTTCTATGTTTTAAGTTGCAGAGTTCCTTCACTATTTTCATTAGTCTAGCACCTTACATCAAACACTTTTCTTTCTATTGCAGCTCAAAAAGGAGTGACCCCTGTTTTTCTGTTCCTTTAGCTGCTTTGTTGCAGACTCTACAGAAGGGTGGGTTTTTTTGCAGCAATGTGAGTAGAAACTGCTGTTTATCCAGCGTGCTCAGAAATACAATAAATCAGTTTTCAGTGAGAGGTGGAAATTTGAGAAGCTCTCTTATACTCTTCTTTTGACTCTTGTCCCTGGCTATATTTCTCAATTAGTCCATAAGGGTTTTGTCGTGTGATAACTGTTATTTGGCTTGACTTATTTTGGCTCTGGATTGGTGAGCTGTGGGCTGCTCTGATAGTTCAGTGCCACTAAAGTCTTGGTGTGTTGGAACAGAGCCATTAACAACTGCTCTTTGCTGAGTTACAAGAAGAGCTGTGCCCATACTGTGCTGTATAACAGGGCCATATTATGCCCCATGTTATGCTGAGCAGGTCAGGGAAACATCTTCTCATTCTCATGTAAATTAAATCACATGCTGGAAAATTTACTATTGGGAAAGGAAGAAAGAGTCAGAAAATGGTCTTGGTCTATTTTTTTTCCCCTTAAAGTCTGGAAAGTGCACTTCTTTTGGTAATTTTGTTGACCTTTTTGCCAGGCAAAGGAAGGAGGACCAAGCCAATGTCTGCTGATATAAGTATGCAGTGAGAGGGACTCATAAAGGGCTTTTCAACAGCCCTTGTAATACCAGGCTCTGGGTATAATTCCATTAGGTGCTGCAGGTACTACTTCTTGAACACTTGCAGCTGCAATAGTAAGATGGGGTCTTGGTCCTTTCCTACTGTAACCACAGACTAGGGGAGACAGAGGTAATGTGGAAGGGAAAGGGTAGCCTGTTCCCATTTCAAAAAAAGGCTAACTTGCCTCTGCAGTTTTACCTCCCAGGAGCACTGAGTCAGAAAAAGAATTGAGCAATATTCCTGCCGAGTTACATCTTGCCTTCACACCTCCCTCCATCACACTCCTGACTATAGAAACTGAAGCCATCTCTCTCTGCCATCCAAACATTAAACAATCAGTTTAAGGACTAATTTCTACGTGGACTAGTTGAAATAGGTATGCCGAACAAAAGAATTTTTCATGGACTTCCTAGCTCCAAATTATAATTGCTGCCTTGCAACCAAGCAGTTCTTGCAGAAATCAGTGACACAGGACAGAGCAGATAAATGCCAAGTAAATAGTGTGTACAGCTCTCTAGTTTAGTACAGTGGGTTAGAAGATTAAGTAGGAGCTGTGTATAGAAAAGCTGTAGGACCATGAAAATTGTCCTGATTTGCTTTAAAGTGAGGGTAACATATAAGCTTTGGTGCTAACTCTCAGAAGGGGGTGCTATTACCTCATTTGATTTCTTTGTATTTTATATGTATATATATGTTTTATATGCATACGTACATATGTATATGAGTTCCCATTGAGATTTTAAAACCAAGGCAAAACATTTGTTTCTCTTTGCCCTCTGCTTTAGTTCAACTTTTTAGAGCAACAGTAACAAAGTTATTGCTTTTTGTTTTAATGACTCTCTAGTGCAATATGCAAAAAAAAATGGATTATATTTTCAGTAATATGGGATTCTTTTGAAAAATATGAAATTCCTTGAAAAGGGGAAACCTGAGGAAAAAAGGAAGACAAGGCACTGAAAAGTGAGGTATTTACTTCGCAATGGACAGTGCTTAGAAAAATCCACTGCCTTGCAGAAGTAGTGAAAATAATGTATTCATACTGCATGCGTATTGAAGAGGAATACTGGATTAAAATCAAACTATTTTAAAAACAAAAAAATGATATTTTAGATTATAAAGTATGAAAAATTGTTCTAGTATTTCTGCTATTTTTTAACTCCTGAAATTCTCTGTTGTTTACTGGAATGGAATTGTTCATTGCTTACATCATTTGACCATTTGTTTAACTTGTATTGCTAAAATAAAAAATGATAACTGTGTATATCAATCTTGGACACATTGCTAATAAATACAACTGTGAATTTCTTCTTTCTTTTCCTCACACTTTCCTGCCCCTGCTCACACACAGAGACAGGTCACTTTTCTCCCCTACTGAAGCCCTACTTTGGAAAGTGATACCTGGAACTGGAACCTCTCTCTCTTCATCACAGTCCAAAGGCACACCTGAGCTCAGGCACTAAGTATCCCAGGTAGACTGGGCACAATAAACTGTGAAAGCTGTGCAAGCAAAGGTTGTGCTTAATCTGCAAAATTCGCCTAGCATCCTTGGCAGACCCTAGAGCAGGAAGGCCGTACTCACCAGCAGGTACTCATGACTGTCCAGTAGGGAACCTGACACAGCTAGTTTACAGGATGCAATTGCACCTTTGAAGAGCAGCCTTGCCTTCAGACTGCTGGCTTGCAGGGATGTGAGCTCTCTTATATGAGTAGGTCAATCCTGACTTAGGGCCCTAAATGCTACTGTAATATTAAATGATAATAATTATAGAGCTGTATCCTGCAGCATTGCAATTAACAGCAGAAATCCTGTTCCTTTGTGATCAAGGCCACAGTCGTGTTCTGGTTCTTATGGTGAAGACAGATCTTCCTATGATTTGCATAGGGTGGATCACAACTTCTCACAGATGCCTATGAGTCAGACTTGCAAATGCTTCCTGCACAGAACACCCATTGACTTCAATGGCCACTTCGCAAACAAGAATTTTAAAGCTGGTCCCTATTCTATGTAGGGAGATTCTTTTATGGATATTTGGCTAATCTCTCTGAAATGATGTAAAAACAAACATTCTCAGTGTCCTGAGGACTGCTGCTTCTTCTAGGTTTCTTACCCTTATTCCTTATCTCCCTTGCAGTAATTTTAATTTATGATTACATGGAAAGGGGAATGAAGACAGTGTTAAAGAGACATCATGACAATAAGCTTGCCTTTTATTCTTTGCTTATCCAGAGGTCATACAGTTGAAGCTTGGGTCCACAGGTAATTGAATTTGGAAGTTCAGAAGAACAGTTACAGCTTTTTGCATGTATTTCCCAAGTCCTAGTCTTGCAGCTCTGTGAATTGTTTCTTGTCATGTAGATGGAACAGGACACAGTTTAGCACCAGTCATAGTTGCCTATCTTAGGATGAGATGAAGTGCCTCTGGAGGTGCACATTCCTCCCCAAGATAATAAAGGGAACACTAGTTTCAGATCTAAACATCTTTTTAAATGCTAGAGCACATGAATCCTGCCCCATTTGAGACCCCTGGGAAGATAGGTAGGCAAGCACCAAGAGTTTTTAAAAATTCTCAGTCCAGTCCTAGAGAACTGTCTAACATCATGTTGACTACTTTTCTTTACACCTCCTAAGTGACTTTGTAACATCTGTATGTTGGATCTAAGCTAGGACGTTACTATATACACACTTTATAAATGTGCTTAAATGAACATCCAAGAGTAATAAAGGGAGTACTCACACACTCACAGTTAAACCCATGGATAAATTTTTGGAGGGCCAAGCCCTGAGTGGATTAACTTGTATGCTCAGGCAGCAAACTGGTTTCCTCATGTCTGGAAGATGCCTAGAATTCTGGAGGTGCCCTGAAAATGCCCAAGATGAGCATAAAAAGGCCTTCTCCAAGCGCACAGAGTGTCTAGAGAGAGCCAAAGGTGGATTTCATTTTATAAGCTCCTTGAAGCCCTTGTGGAAGAAGTAGGGTTTTAAGGAGATGAGTAAGGGAAGGGTGGTGTTGTACCAGCATTCATAATGATTGCAGGAAGACGGATAGGCAATAAATACAAAATGTTAAATTTGATAGCTTTATTTGCTTTTACTTTGCACATGTTATACGAAGCAGTGACTCTCTTCTTCCCATGCTCTGCCGGATGCTGGGCGAAACAGTGCTTTCTTAAAGCACAGACTCTCAGGGGTGCTTGCTGGGGAGCAGTGCAGTCCTCCCAGCCTATACTGGGCTGTACCAAAAACATGTGATCCAGCCATCTCTGTGCACATGAATGACAACCCTCTCCTGTTTTGGTATCTGGCTGGTAATAAATGGTTTAAGATGAAATTTTGTAGTAATGAGACATGGTTAGTTAGCAGCATGAAGCAGAATGTGAAATCTTCTCTCCATTGATAACACCAGCATAAGTACACAATAGGCACCAAACTTGCACACTTTGGTGTGGAGAACTCCAGTTCTTATCACTAACAGCACTGAATGAGGCAGGGACAAAATCTTATTGAAGACACTGACTGATAGCTGGGGTCAGAGAAAAAGTAGGTGAGTCCATGCTGGAGAAGACTAAAGATAGACATACAAATCACCATAGATATTTGAGTGCAATATGATGCCTTCTTGCTGCTTCTATCACTTTATAGCTGTGCTACAGTCCTCTTTTCTCTTCTCCACCACCTATTTTGTATTTCTCTTCCTTGCTTCAGCTGCAAGTTATATTGTTGTGTGCATATATCACATATCAGATGGGACAATCAGGCCCTTGGTGTCTGACATACACTTTTGTTCCACACTGGTTGCTGTCTTTACTAGAGGGCTGAGTTCTCCCACATAGGTTGATAATACAATGTTACAGAACAGTCCATGAAACTTAGCATAAAGTGATTTTGAATATCTTCCAGCATTATACTGGCATATAAACAGCTACAATTGGAATTCCTAAGCTACAGACAATGGAAGATGGCAAACCCTTCTACATAGGATTTAAAATTATGGAGTTATTGACCTTGAATCACGTATGTAGCCTGGGAAATCTAGAGTTAAGCAGCTTGCAAAACTGTAAAAGCCAGCAACCAGTCTGGAGAACAGAAGCCGCCTTCTGGTTTTCCTGCTGATATTCAATGTTGTTTCAATCAAAGTATAGGTACCACTTGAAGAATGACAGATGCTGTGAGCTTTATATACCTGTATAATGAGATTATGCTTCATGACCCTACTCCATTTGACTTTTACATTAGAGAATATGATTTAGGAATTCATCTGAGCAATCCACAAAAATATAAATGAAAAGATTTTTTTCTTTTAATTTCTGGTTTCTTATTAATTGAACACAGTAGCTGTCTCACTGGAAAGGAAGAATCATAATGAAGAAAATCAGAAATAAAAATGGACCCACAATCTTAATGTGCACCAGTACTTAAAATATACAAAAAGTATCTTGAAAAGCATAGAAAACTATATTCCTCTTACTAGATTCATTCTTATAATATTATCACATTTTAAAAAAATACAATTTTAGAAAAAAAATGAACTACAGCTTTTTGCAGTGATAGGCGACAGGTCAGAAAAGCATTTCAGAATAATTTTACACCTTTTAACCTTAAAAAATACTTTGCTGACAATTGAGAAAGGGCCTTAAAAGAAGCGCTGATAGGCATTCTCACAGCAGGGTTGCCATGTCCCATCACATAGCAGAGGGTTTCTGCATAATGCATCCTGTAATAAGAAGTGTACTGCAAATCACAAGACTTGAGTAGCAGTTTTAAGAAAGTAATCCTTGGCATGAACTGCTATTAGTGATGACACTGGAAGTTTGTTATATAAAACTCTTCAGAAGACACAAAGAAGGTAAACTGTTTAAAATTTTGATCTGAGCCTTGAAAGAACTACTTTGTCATAGAAATTTGTCTGCATTTAAATATATATTTAGTGTTCTCTGTTTTTTCATTTTTGCTTATGCTTGGACAGGTTTGTTAAATGAAAACGGCAGAGTTTAGTTAAATGAATGTCACTTTTACCTCATTCTGTACTGAAAATGGTAATTGTTCAAAAAGTGTCTTAACAATTACTGGTGTTAATTATGAATGCTAATAAAATCAATGATCACTGAGAGTCTCAATGTTGCAAACCCTTTACAAATGGGGTAAAAACTAAAAAAAGAAAAAAATCCAGTATAATAAAGAATAAATCATTCCATCAAATCTCAGCCAGCTATATTCACGTTTTAATAGCTACACTAATCAAAATGGGATATGAATCTAGAAGAAATCTGCTCATTGAAATTAATTTTATTTTTGTCTGGAAATGTAAATAAAAGAAAACGTGAAGAGGCCATTTCCAGGCAAGTTCTTTTCAGTGCTAATGATGCAAATTAGTGAAGTTTCTCAGTCCCTGGGGAATCTTTTTGTCTTTCTCATTTCCATAAGAATGATTTTTAGGTGATTAAAATAAAAAAATCAAATCAAAATAAAATTTTTAATACTTTTCTTACAATGTAGTTTGGTAGATACCTGAAAAAACAGATCTGGAATTGACTGTAGAACTATAATAAACCAACCCAGAAAAGTATTAGTTGTAAAGTGTTTTTATATTTCAAAGGGAGGCATTTTTGGTGGTCAAGCAGTGTTTGAGAGAAGTTGCAGTCATCTAAAAGCTTGATGTTTCAATGTATCTCCAGCATTTTCTCGGTGGCTAGTACTGGGGAAAATGTTTTATTTGTTTGTATTTTAAGCAAGCAATATGAGAGATGAACATACACACAGCATTTAAAATTTTGGCTTGCAATTTTTTTGGCAAATGTCTTTTTCAGAGTCGGATTCTTCTTGAATATGAACTGATATTGAAATTTCTGCAGATAAGTATCAGTAATATTAATTGATTTTTAACCCATTCTTCCTCCAGAAACTAAAGGGCTAGTGCTAAACTGCAGCTTTGCCATAGGCTCTGTTTAAGGCAGGACACACCTCATAGTGGTTCAGGTTTGGTTTGAGCTTCCCTCTCTTTTCAGAGAACAAGGAATTTGAAAAGTAGAGATGAACATAGTCTGTGTCAGGGCTATGTCCAGCACAGATGATTCCCCCCTCCTCCCATGTCTATGTATAGAGGAAGGACTAAATTACGTCCTTGTCTACCGAGACCCAGCCTGTGCAGAGAGAGGGAGTAGTAATTTCATAGAATTTGCTCTTACACACAAATGTGCACATGCACATAAACACATGCATGCACACACACGAACACACACCTACACTCTCCTTTTGCAGTGTAAGAAACTGATAGACCATAGAGGGAGCTGGAAGAGCACCAGCCCCACCACACACCTCTGTCCGCAACACTGGTCACAGCAGTGCCCTGGCTGGAGAAGGCAGATAATAGAAATAACTCTATAGAGCATCTGCCCAAGGAGCTTGAGATGCCTTACACACATGGAGGAATGGCTGTAGGGTTGTATGGCTAAAAGCAAAGAAGATTATATGAGGGGATGTTATCTTATTTTCCAGGTAGCTCCAGCAAAAGTGCTCCGTCCTCACATACAGTATGTTGCTATAAACTGTCCAGCCCCAAGCTAAGAAAGGACATTCTGGCTGTTCGGCTCATTCACAGCCATGGTCTTCAGTTAAAACAGAGTGGAAAGGAGAAGAAGAACTGTGTGTCATGCCTACTGTGCTGACACACACGGGAGCTCTGTCACCTGCTCTCTGAGCAGTTGAGGCTCTATGGGAGAGGGCTGGAGGCAGGAGACTCAACAGGGAACTAAACCACTGTGCTAGCCCCATCCCATGCACCTTTGTAGGTTTAACACCAGTGATTATGGAGGCTGCAGCCCCTCGGGATTTTCATATGGAAATGGAGCTGGAGGTTAATGCAGCTTGATACTGGATTACCTCCCTTTGAGTCCCCTCTTCTGCTACTGATGAGCAACCAAGGAGACACTGGCTCCAAGACAGCATAGGTCCCAGGGCTCCGAGCTGTGGAAGGAGTGCACAGAGCTCTAGGGCGGGGGGATGGAAAGGGGAACAGCTGTCCAGAGCACATCCACAGATGTCTGGTGCCTCTGTGACTCCAGGAGATGAGTTCCCTTCCCTCTCCCTGACATAGCTCCAGGCTGGAAGATTTCCATCCCTGCTCCAGCCCTCCCCAACTCTCCCCAGCCCTGAAGGGGAGCCTTCCCCCCCGACTCCACAGGGCAAGACTTATGAAGTGTTCCCAGCCACAGTGAAGTCGAGGGATCCCCAAACTCTGCCATTCAGCAGGGCCACGAAACTTTAGATGAGCTCTAAAATCACAGGATTTTTTTTAAAAAAGTTCTTTATAATGTTTCCTTAGTAAACAATATTTTTAAGTATTTCTTGATGTTGACACGTTAACTGCTGTTTGTTATCTGATATTACCATTAGTAAAGTGGTTATTTCTAAGCTGTTCTCCAAATCCTGAATATATTGTTGTTTTTTTATCTCCTTAAAGCTAAGAGTCTCACTGAACCATCTAAATCCAAGAGCTCAGGCTTTAAGAAGAATTACCACACACCTGACAAAATAATGAGGTGTGCTGACACCACTGATCCATGAGTTTAATGCTGTTCTTTGTCTTTTTAGTTTGGGTGAGGATGTGTGAGCTGGTTCCAGTGCGCTGTGCTGTTCTTTGTAAAGTTCGTCCAAGCAGACCTGCACACTTGTCTGCAGGGAGTGGCTACATACACAGGGTGTTTTCACACTCCCCACCTCAGTGCTTGCTTTATTTCCCAAAAGAAAAACTCAGGGAAAAATCATTTTGAGGTCTATCCAGAAGGGAAGCCAGCTGGTAAATGAGAAAACATCCCCCAGGGCTACAAACGTCCTTGTTCTTATGTTCTTCTTTGTAGATCCGTTTCCAGGTCTGACACCATATGAGCAGTCACCTGGTCAGTACCTGTCTACCAAGGACCCTTCACATTTGTTTGTGGTTGCCCTGATTGCCTACAGGTCTAGCAGCATTACTGGCAGTATGCTTTTCAGAGCTTCTTTCCAGGCATATGTCCAGCAGATCTGGAAATCAGCCAGCAAGGGCCAAATCCAGGATAGTCTTTTGAAGCTTTTAAGTTAAGAGAAGAAATGAACTCCTGGGGGAACTGCTTCCCATTCCCCACTCCACCTCATAATGGGGTTCAAAGCCTTGTTTATGCTGTGCCCCTATGTCCCCAAGCAGCATATGGGAGAATCCAAAATGACCTGCATTGCCTGTAGTAATCACTGGGAAAACATGAAGGAGCAGAGCAAGGCACCCGCCGTGGCACCCTCCCTAGAGCCCAGGGACATCAGCCCTACCTACTTGTATTCCACAGCCTCTCAGAGTAGGATGCTAAAAGCTTTCTTCCAAAAAAATGAAGTTCACTTTTTAAATATAGAACACAGCCAGTGTTTAATATAACCCTTTATAACAGTCCAGTGGCAAGAGAACAATCCAGTGTCCAGAGTACTTGCCCAGGAGTTAGGAGGCTCTGAAATTGGTCTCTGCTCTTTGTGGGGGGACTGCAGTGAGCCTATCTCACATTCCTGGACTGTGCTCACTGCCCAGCTAGTTTTCTGAAGCATTTCCACAGAGCATCCAGGCATTTGTTTTCCATGGCACACCAGAGAGAACGAACGTGACCCATGTGGTCATCAGCCTAGCAGTGAGTGCCTTCAGCTGAGTCAAGGAGGAGATCTGGGATTGACTTGTATTCCAGGGAAAGGTCTGGGGGGTAAAATCGCCCTTGTCCCCACCTTTCCTGCTGGGAACGTATGACCATGTAGAGCTTGGGTTCTCCTTTAGGAAGAGTGAGATGTGAGTTTGATTTTGCTCAGGCAGAGGAAATATTTCACCTAAATTTCCCATTTTCTAGGCTTTCATATAAAAGCATTATAGATACCAGACGTATACTAATGCTGCATTTTGTAGGGATCCTGATCCTGTCTGTGTTTGTTAGCCACACTCCAAGAACATCTTCAGGATCAACCTCCTTTGCTTAGCTTCCTCAGCCCTTTGCTGGATATGGTCTGAACTCAAAGTGATATGGACTTGGAGGGCATTACATTGAAGGTGATTTAAATAGAAACTTACAAGCACGAATGTCCCATTTGGTCCAGGACTCATTGTGCTCTGGTATATTCCTCACATGTTATGTTGCTAAGCGACACTTAGCAATGTGAATCCTGCATTCTTCTCTTGCCACTTAGGTACAACTTCAATGCACTTTCCTCTTTGTCTTCAAAATGTGGCATTATGGATTGCAGAATTACAAATGGCAGAAAGGGATAGAGCTCATTCTAGGAAAAATGTCCAGCAGACTTGCAGAAAGTATAACTGAAAAACACACAGCCAAAATGAATTAGTGTGGAAATGCTGTCAGATAATTATTCAGACAGCGGATCCAAGCTATACCATCTGCACATCTTACCCACTGGTCCCTTCTGGTCTTCAGCTTTGTACGCACTCCTCCTCAGGGCTGGGGAAAGAAGTGCTTCTCCTGGAAGCCCTCTGAGTTGTTGCTTTCCTGTGGAAATAATTGTACGTGCGCTCCTCCTGTGGTACAGGCTAAAAAAGGCGAGGGCTGAAAGGGACCATGCCAGTCTGAGATGAGCTTTCCAGTCTGTTTCAGGCATATTGCTCTGCCTTGTCTTTTCCCTGCATTCACGTGGACCATTCACCAATTTCTCTGTGATAGTTTTGTGGGACATCTCCCTACATGCTTAGTGGGCTCTTTGGCTGGTGAGCAGCAGACAAGACAAAATGGGGCCGTATGAGGAAACAAAGCAGGCTGTAACACAGACCTTTCCTCCGCTAGCCTCTGCTCCAAAGGCTTGCTGGATCAAGACTTTCTTATGTATCCAAGAAGGATATCCCATCTGCAAAGTGAATTTAAAGAGTGAATTTAAATTGTAAGACTGCTCCAGCTGAATGACCTGGGATTTTTAGACCAAGATGGGAAGAATCCTGAAAATACTAGTATTTCCCCAGGGCTAGACAGCCTCTGAGAAGGGATTACAATTTTTTAGGCATCTAAAAAATGCCTATGTGCTGTTTCAGGGGCCAAAATCCCCTTTGACTCTCACAGAGTAGACTGACAAGCTCCTGAGGAGAAATTTGAGACACAGAGATAGTGAATTCTCAGCAGAACTTATAGTATCACACACATGATAAACTCTCAACTGAGGAAGGACCAGGGATGGAAATTGTCTCTAATAACTGTCTTATGATTTTCAAGGGAAGATCTCCTGTAAGCTTCCTGGGGCCATCCTTTCCAATCAGACTCAGCGTACATGTTATATACTCCAGGGATGCAATATGGGGTTGGAGTAGCTCTAATTGTAGGTGCCATAGGAGTGCTTTAGAGGTGTCAAGAAAGTCTGTTCAGAAATGTGAAACTTTCTTCACCAATGTGGTAAATTGGCAATAATGAAGAATCTTGTTGTTAACAAAATTATTTAGTGCATCTGGGAAGGAACATGGAAAGTTTTGCCTATCCTAGAAAACAGGCTGATGCCAACACTGCATTTAGACCACAGGAGATTTAAATGAGAATAGAATATACCTCAGAGAATATGAACAGGAAGACCAGCCTTTCTCATATTTGCACAATATCATAGCTTTCACTGTGCTTTCAGCTATTCCCCAAAAGAGGAATTCTCAAGATGAAGCCTGCTATTATTTCTGTTCCTCTCTCTCTGGTTTAGTCTGGCATGTGTGTGGGGGATGTTGCATTATGATAGCCTTTCATGGAGGAAACTGGAAATACATCATACATTTGCAATGGTTTTAACAGGTCTTTTTGCCATACTTCCTAGGGAAAAAAGTAGGTGTTAAATAAATTGGGTTTGTGGTAGGGTTGCTCTCTGTTTTTGTTTTAGAAATTCAGTTTTAAAAACCTGAATAAATCTTTGTGCATTGTCAGATATGTTTCACTTCTATTTGTCATTCACACTGGACTCTAAAGCAACACAGACCTACTCCTGGAAAATCGCTGACCTCCTGATATTAAAAACCACACTGCCTTAGGTAAATAGTATCTGAAAAAGTTGTCTTGGGAAAGATTCCTCCCTCCCTTCCTCCTTTACCCTGTAACAGAACCTATTGTTTTTCATTTGTAAGGCATAAAAGAGTTAACGAATGAACGACCGAGGAGGTATGACGGGGTGATGTCAGAATATTTCCAGTGAAAGAATGTCAGCTCTCCTCTGGCCAGGAGCAGGAGCTGCCACTTCTGAGCGCGCTGACTCCACCCCAACATTCTTCTTGTCCGGTTCCCACAGACAGAGAGTGGCACTGGAGGTCAGAGTGGACGAACACAAAGGGAGACCCCCTGCTGCCGGGGCCATCGTGCTGGGCTGTCACTACTACTAATTCATGACTTCACCTTTAATCTCGCAGATCCATTATAGGTTAAAAAGAGACCCATTTTACAGCTGACAAGATTGAAGGGAGCACAACCCAGGAACTGGAAAAAAAAAAAAAAAAAAAAAAAAAAAAAGAGGGGAGGGGGAGAGAGAAATAACCCCTGCTAAAGTTTGTATAATTAGAACCCATCTGCTAAAAATAGACTTTGTGCTTTTCACTTGTCCTTTCGCTTCACTACAAGGATATGTATTTTAAGAGGTAAGTTGATAAACGCAACTAATTCAGAATTTTAGTGCACAGGATCGGGGGAAAAAGAATGGGGAAGACAGGGGAAAACAGGAAAGAAGAGCCAAAGGAAAAGGAGTAAGATTTTAGGACCAAGGTTGCACAAAGGAAAGGATAGAAACCGTTCAAATGGCTTAGCACTGCTTTGTGAGGTCATCATGGGGAAATGACTAAGAAATTTATGAAATGCTGGTGTCAAAGGTAAGCTGATCAAATCAACATTGCTTCAGCAGGGCAATAAATATATGTATATGGCACTTACAGCATGTTTAAAATGACACAAATACTTAAATTCTCAGAAATCATTAGACCTACTTTGCTGTGAGGGGTAGATGAAGGCTCTAGAAGTAATTTCGCTTTTTATTTTTGTTAGTAGGATAATTATTTTGAATTTGTCCTTTAACAAAGACTTTTATGTTGTTAGTCTGAGTCAATTACAATGCATGTTCTCAATGAATTTCAGAAAAAAGGTAAATAGAAAAGAAAAAAATACACTCCCTCTTTGAAAAAAATCAGAAGAGTGATCATTTAGCATAGAACTGTAAAATGCTTGCTTGATTTTTTTTAGTGTACAGCAAATGATTCTACATTCTTGCATTTCCTGATTTTATCCTACATGAGTGAGGGAGTTGTAGGCAACTGTGTACAGTGCTAGCTTAGGGAGCTGGGATATTTATCCTTAGTTTTTCTGCTTTATCTGCTCTTTGACAAAAAACTGTAACTTCAGAAGTAATTTTATTAAGTCACTGTCCACCAGACTAGTCTCTCCCTCCTCCTACTGTCCTAATGATATCAGAGAGCACTGAAGCTCAAGAAGGAGGGGATTGTTTACCGGATTCTTCCTATCTTTTCCCCTTGAACCACTGGAATTGCACCTCACAGGATTTCGTAAAGTAAGTATGCAAATTAATATTGCCAGATGTGCCTAGTTTTTGCCTCTGTTATGACACTCTGCTCCTTGCTTTCTCTCCTCCCTGCAGAGGAGCTCTGGGTGTCACCAGCATTGTGGCTTCGTGGATTCTCTGCTGCCATGAGGCAAGGGTGGAGAGTGGGGAGGGTTATCATGCGGCTGCAAAGGGCTGCCTGAGACTTGCAAAGATTTGGGGGTCTCTGGGAATCCTGGACAAAGTCTGTGAAGGAGATCATTGCCTGTGTCTTTTGTAGGAAGAACCTGTGTAAGAATGAATGCACGAGGCACCTGTCAGCTGAAGTCAATGATGAATGTCCTATTGAAACAAGCCCCAGATCAGATCAAAACCTGATTTCCTAAGAGTGGCATTGCCTGCAAATGGAGGCAGATTGAGGTCTGTAACTGGCCAGCACTTTTGGACACTTCCTGCTTACTTTAGTCACACAAAATGACGTATTGATGCAAGCTTCCAGGGATACAAACAGGCAG
Organism: Dromaius novaehollandiae; assembly: GCF_036370855.1. Classification (NCBI taxonomy): domain Eukaryota; kingdom Metazoa; phylum Chordata; class Aves; order Casuariiformes; family Dromaiidae; genus Dromaius; species Dromaius novaehollandiae. Next base: position 154,775,177 of record NC_088098.1, read on the forward strand.
CCCTTTCATAGGCAAAAACCCTAATGAAGTCACTGGCAAGCAGCCTTGCTGGCCTAAGGCCTGCAGGCTATTTCATTAGTCAATACACTGGACCTAATCTTATACCCCTTGAGCATCAAACTCTATGTGTATTTTTTGCAAGGGTTTATTCTCTTTCTGCAAAAGTGCAAGATTTGTGTGCTGCAGAGAGCAGTGTCAGTAAGCAGATGCTTTCCTTTCAGTATTAGTTGTTTGGCATATAGACTTTATTCACTATTAATTGGACAAAACTGAACTGCAAAGCTGAGATATGGAACAGCAAGAACCTAGATGGCCAAATAGAAATGCCCTGTTTTCCTTTTTAAGTGTATTTTTGATAGAAAAAAATGAGATAAAGCAGAAGTTTAAAACAAACCTTGAATATGCTATTACAGAAATGTGTATTTTTACCTGGTAAACTTCTGACTGCTTCTAACTTAGTGGAACACATCAACCCCTCCTGTAAGTCTACTGCAATCAGTGGAGCAATACTAACAATGAATTAGAGTTACGTTGTAGAGTGGGTTTCACTGGCTCTTTGTAAGCACAGTCCTTCTAGTTCCTGATCAACCAGCTAATTTTATTTTCCCCATTTTTGAAGGTTTTAGAAATCTAATTTGGAAAAGCTGCTTCACTCATCGTCTTGGTTCTGTAACTGGCACCAAGCATTAAATTAATCTACTAAAAATCATCAGGACACTTCCAGAGGGAACTTTGCTTTGGGTGAGGATTCTGTTCTTTCATTCCTCAAATTTCTTAATGAAGTTTTTCCCATGGTGAATATTATAATATGATGCCCAAATAACAAGATAAAAAGCAGCTTCTGGAGTTGAAAAATTTTGGTCACCTTCTCCACGCTCCTCAGAAAATGATAGAATGATTAAAATCCTTCTAATTGAGCAAAAACATTTTTTCTTCTAAATTTTGTACAGCTTCTGTACTGCATCTGAAGGCAGGTGTTTGGATTCAGCCAGGAGAACAGTCTCTATATTGACTGGATTACAAAACCGAATGACGACATCGCGTGTCAGACCTGTGCTGCTCTTCGGAGGAACTTGGCCTGGAAGCAAAAGCAAGAAGGAGGGAAGTGAGGTGATCCAGCTTGCTGTTTAGTTATGAGTCCTCTCTGAATTCACCTCCCTTTTGTTCAGTAGCATGGGGGCTCATAGTTCATGCAAAAAAGGCTTGAAGGCTTCTGCCCCTGGTTGCTTCTGCCTCTGACTGCTTTAGATCTCCTCTAAGCCCATAGATAGGCTCACAGGTCAAACACACATCTGTACTGGAAGGACAAATGTCTCGGGTACCATTTATGCTTTTACAAAGAAAGGCAAAGTTGTGAAAAATCCTCATGGCTGGCTTTATCCCTGAGGCTGTCTGTGAAATGGGACTATACAAGCAGAATGATACACCTTTTTTTAAGGCTAAATATCCTGGACAAAAGGTAGCAGAGCCCAGGAATTTTTGAGAGAGAAGGTTGGAGACTCAAGCATTTCTGAAAACATGGACCTTATTTAAGTGTCTCTTTGAGAACTGAATTCCTTTGAGAATCTGCTCCATGTCATTGTCACACTTGATATGCTATAAATAAATCCATCATGTTTTATGCCAGTCAGCTAATACCAAGTTCTTATCACAACAAGCTCACATTACCTCACTCAGCATACTCAAGGAGTTATCTTTCTATCTCATATTTTAAGATGAAACTAATCCATTGTAAACCCTATAACAAGGAGTCACTCACAGGGTGAAAGCATAAACACTGCAGGTTTAAATGATACTGTGTATATCTGTAAGATCCTTACCATTAAGCCACGAGTATGAAGACATGCCCTCTGTTTTTATGCAGCACTGCTGTGGAGATAGGGTAGGATTTTCCTTGTGCTTGGATGGCAGTTGTGGATGGTTTAATTAAAAATATATTATCATAGTAGGGTTTTCTTTCTTTTTTAAAGTAAAATCAGGGACCCTACTCCAGACAGGGACATTCATGCACTCACATCTATGTCAGAGTTCTGCTGACAGTAACAGCTCTGCAAATATCTGATTGCAGAGTCAGAATTTGACAAAGGAGGAAGAAATAGTCTGAAGAGCAACTATCTAAATAGATGTGGCAGAATAGAGAGTGAGAAATGGAAGAGAGAGACCAATAAATGAAGAAACAATGAAAAGGCCAAGCATTCATTCAAGATTCATATATACACATTTTGTAGTTCAACCAATGTATGCATTAGGTGAGAAATGTAATTCTTGCTTTTCATTTATTTTTATTTTTCTCTCCTGTTCCTTGTCTCCATTTCATTAAAACTGCTGAGAGAAGTCTTGCTTGCTGTGGGAAAAAACAGATGTGACATACAAGTACTGAAGGTAAGCATGGGCGGTGGGAGAGGATGGAACACCACTTGCTTGACCAGGTTTAGTAGATCATATTGTGCTCAAAGATACATTTTTGTGCAAATGGTGCTGGGAATAGTTGGTGCAAAAACATGACCTTCCTCCATCCCTCCTTTCACATAGTGCTGGCTAGGTCAGGAATAGCTGGATGGTGGAATCCCTATTTGTCATTTAAGAGAACTGGGACAATGAGCATTTGATGAATTCTTCAATGACCATCATGACTTTCCAAGCTCCAGAGTTAGCAGAGCAGCTGTGGTGGCAGAGGCAGAGTTTTTCCTGTCTCATGGGTGTCTCATGGGCTGATTCGTGTTCTGTGGCTGTGGGTACAGAAGGTAGGAGTGGTCAAGTGTGGGTGAAGGGTAAAAAGTACAATGAGTGAAAGAAGAAAGTTCTCACACTAAGAAGATTACAAGATGGATTTTAGTTGAGAAAAGCTTGAATGCAAACAACTGCCAGACCAAGCCCTCATGAAAAGAATGAAAAAGACCAAAAGGCATGGAACACCATTTGTTGCTGTTAAAGATCCCATATGCGGCATCTGTAAGAATTCCCTTCAGCACTGATATACCCCATCACTGTTTACTTACTCAAACACATTTATACTCCTTGCCTCCAATTTAACTTTCTTAAAACAAACAAACAAAACTCCTAAATAATTCTGCAGTGCTACTTATATTCCTGTTCTTCTCTTTCTTCTTCCTACTGTGCACACGTTCCTCTGCTGCCCAGCATTTTTTCCTTTGCACATGCTTCCTTGCCATCTGGTTCCCTCCTCATCTGGACCTCTGGCCTCATCACCAGTTCTAACTCCTGCTGGTGACTCCAGATCCTTTCCCTCCCAGGCAGCAGCTGGTTTTAATGGAGACAGCCTAGCTGCCTCCTCCTCTCAGATAGCACATTCGTTCGCAGAAATCCAAGCCCTTTGTAATCAAGGGCTTGGACATTCATGGATAAAGGCTGTAGGAAGGAAGAACAGGAAATCCCATATTACTTGTGAGCCGCTACCTTAGAGCAGCAGTGCTGAGCAGTTTGTCAGCTGCTTGCATAGTGCTTTCTTCATGCACTTGAAAAAACAGCTCAGTGGTGCAATGACAGACAACTCTTAATGATGAAGCAAGGGCCAGATCCTGCACCTGCATGTACCTGTAAATTAATCCCACATGGAATCCTCTTAGCTTTAGCTGGAACTGGTTACAGTAAAAGATAGGGTTGCAGACTTGTTTATCTGGCTTTGACAAGGCAGTGAACAGATTACTGTGGCTTTGAGAAAGAAGTGTGGTATAATTTCTCTTTAAATATAATCCTGTACTGCTCCTGCATTTCTCTGATGATGTGGAGGAAATATGATTTGAAGTCAAAAAAACAATAACAACAACAACATCAAAAACCCCCAAGCAAGCAAATTGACAAATTAATCCCTCCACTAACTGCATCGAAACTAATACAGTTCCATCAGGTCTTCATTTGGGTCAAGATTTTTTTTCATCTTAAGGGCAAAGACACATTTAAACACAGCCTAACAACCAAACAGCAACCATAAGCAATGGGCTGAAGTGTCATCAATTTCCCACCCCTTCCAGATTGTTTCTGTCCATCTCGTACTCTTCAAATGGCAATGCAAAGCCCATATGCCACAGCGTCAGGGAAAAATTCCCAACACAGCATCTGGCTGCATGGCAGATCTAGAGGCAGTTGGTGTGTCAGCTTTGGAGCCGCCGTTGCTTTTGTCATGCATTTGGTGCTGCTGATGGGACTGCCTTGTCACCCTGCAAACTGCTTTCTTTTGACTCCCTTTTGGATTCCAAGGAATCAGTAGGTTTGTATTTGTCAATAAGCTCCTGCTTAAATCCCTCATGAGATCTCTATACAGACATCCTTTATGGTGAAATAATGAGAATTTCTTAATGCCTGTGTGTGTGTTTTCGGCAGAAACATGTGGGTTTAGTTTAAAGTGGACCGCGGCCTAGTACGTACAGGTCACTGTGTACTGGGATTTCTTTCTCAGAGAACTCTTGAATACTCTTTGAAAAGGCCTCTTTTTTTCCTTGCTCATGAGTGTACAAGCCACTTCTTGATGAATAGGATCCATAATGCCTGGAGATATTTGAGATCAAGCATATGGTCCATTGAATATGCATGTAAGCAGGGAGGGAGGGAATTCATGTGTGACATTAGAGGAAGTGTGTCTGAAAGTTAAGCAGTGCAGAGTTCTAACATAGCATTTCAGCACATTTCGGGAAATGTAACTTTTTATTTCCTCTGATAAACTTGTTATTAATATGTGAATTACAGACTGAAGAAATGATTGGGGATTTTAAGAACTTGAACATTTGCTTGTAACCTGTGTTTAACAGAATGATACCATTTCCCTTTGGCTTCCTATAAAACTCTTATTTTACAACCAAAATATAAGACAATAAAAAGTTATTAAAATGTTACACAAAATACATAAAGATAAGACACTTCTTCAACTGAGAAATGATCAATTATTTGCAAGGAGAGAGGTTCAGATGACTCTTCTTCACGTTTAAATGAAAAGAGTGCTTGGAGAATACACATTCTGGTAAGTTTTCCTTATGAGTGGCTAGAGAGAAAGGGAGACAGGACTGAATAGGAGCGATTGGGCATGAAGTAGTAACTGAGGTCCTGGAGGCAAAAGAACAAGAGAGGGAAGGAAAAAAAAAGAGAAGAGAACCTAGTAGAAAGAGCAGGGGGAAGGAGGGGGGAAGGAAAGAATATGTGGTGGTTATTTAGTGGATGCCAGGGAAAACTGTGAAATGTGTATGTGCATGTCTGAGAAAAAGAGCAAGAATCTTGAAACAGAGAAATTGAGCCAGGAACTATGAAGCTTTACTGGGAATAATCTTTGGGAAATTGCTCCTTGTATAAGATTTGAATTGTTTTTTGTTTTGTTTTTTCAAACCATTGCCACAGCAAATTTTTTTCATGCAGGAAAATCTAAGTTAATCTCTAGATTACAAATGTGTTTCATGGTTAATTTACTTTATGGGTGAAAAGAATATATCGCATTGCATTTATTTCTTATGATTGTTGAAAATTCTAGAGCATTTAAGAATTAAAGAAACTTTAAAGGAGCCCTTTTCCCTCATGTACACACTATGACAGTGTGGGAAGAATGGTTTAGTACACCATCATCAATATTCCTTCCACAGCAAATATCCTCCTTCTAATCATATTAGTAGAAGTGCTGTGGGAGAGAAGAAAGATACTTCTTTACAGCACATAACAGTCCTGAACAAATAAAACAAAACTGACTTCTTAATCACCACAGTCAAGTCCTACAGTAGTACCATTTTGTGGAGGGCCGTGTATTTGTGTGTGTGTGTGTGAAATATGCCTGTGGGGGAACTGATTCTGATATAACCTCCACTTCAAAACAAACACAAATCTGAGACAAAACCCTGAGAAAAGCTTCTGAACATCCTGCTATTTACCTGGGGCAGGTCTGACCCTTTGACTCGCCCTCAGCATTCACCCACCTCTTAAGCCAAATTTAAAATCACACAGATGGCAGGGGGGAAGACTTTGGTTCCGTATACCATCCTTTTTGGCTATTCCAGTAGGCATTTTCAACAGCATACTTTCAAGAACTGTTCTTCCCAGCCATGAGTATGCCCTGCATGCATACTGAATCTGTCAATTTAAAGTCAGACCAATCTATTATGACCAGTCCCAACCCTATGCAAATGTGTTCTGGGACAGGCTCACAGATATTTGAGATGCTTACTTTAAAAAGAATCATTTGCTTTTGTATGAATTTCTTTTATATGTTCTTCTGAGGAGACCATTCATCTGCCTAAATACTTCCCACAATGACAAGAACACTTTCCTGTTGTTGATATAGATATTTTGTATGATAAATTAACTAGATTTTTTAAAATAAGTAAAATGGAGAGCTCATCCAAGGATCTTAGTAGCAGGCTGCGGAACAAGCCTTCTGGCTGAGCTTCTCATTAGTAGTGAATTTTTACTAAGAAAATCTATAGCGCAATGAACCAAACCAAATTCACTCAACCTTAGGCCTGTCTGAAGGGATTTCAGCCCTTTGGTTGGATTTCTTTTACCTAGATCTCTTAAATTACTTTTAAAGGCTGTCTCTGTGGTTGTGGGGAACCTGGAGATAGGTCCCTCCTCTGAGAGATGTATAGCTGGATAAATAGGAGTGATCAGCACTGATTCTCAGAACAATGCAGGAATCCTTCTAGAGACTTTTTAAAGTCAATGAACATCTCTAGGAGCACAGATCTCATATCTAAAATGTAAAGGTTTGTATCTCTTAACTACTCATTAGAAAAATTGGTAGCAAGGGAAAAATGCACATTTTCAGGGTATTTGTTCTCAGAAAATTCAGAACAAAGAAGCATCTTGGAAATGTGCGTATTCATAACACTTACAGCAGTACCGTGCCCAAGCAAATTAAGTCCAAGTGAAATATACTTGTCAGAATGTGGTTATACTTAGGATGTTTTTTGGGTTCCTAAACACTATGGATCCAATTTCACAAAGCACTGAAATGTGTGCTTGAGTCCAACAGGCTTCAGTGTAATTTAAGCATAAGCCAAAATGTAAGCCTGGCCTCAAGCATTTGCTGAATAAGCACAGGAGTGTGCACAGACTTAAAGTCAAGCAGGTGCTTGAGTGGTGCACTGAATCATGGCCTCCAATCAAGAAGGTATGCTGCTAAAGCTCTGGTTACCTCCAGGTGCTCCAGTTCTGGACTGAAGTACCCAGGCACACTCTTGTGAGGAGGCTTGTGCTGAAGAAGAGAGTTTTGTATAAATAGATTTCTGGAGTGCTTAGAATGGTGGCATTCATGATCACTAAATTCATGTAAAAACGTTGCAGGGGATTTTTTAGGAGATGGGGGAAAAGTCAGCTTTATATCACACAGCCGGTAAAAATAGCAATGTGCAACTAGCGCTCCTTGCAAATAAAAAGATGGAATTTTCTATCCACTGTCTATAGCCCAGTGAATAACTGTTAACTACCAAAGAAGATTAAGAATAGTAGGTGTATGTATATAAAACATTTCCTGGATTCTGATAACAAGCTTTATATAGTATGCATGTACCTAATTCTTGTTTGCTTGCTTTTCTCTTCACTATTGATTTTTTGTGAGTGTGTTTACCTCTGTTTCCTCCTGTTTTACAATAGTCCCTAAGAGCCTGATGTATACATTGCAACATCTTTTTTTTGCTGCTCCAAGTTCTGCCAGACAGCACAGGGAACATGTGGAACTCAGGGAATTATGCAAGCCTGTATGCAGACATCAGATGCACTTGATGCCACTGAAGAAAGGACGGATTAGCAAAGAGGGCTTGTGCTCCTGGGACACTGAGAGAAAATCAAATGTTACCTAAGTCTAAAGGATATACAGAAAAAAGAGACACATAAAAATACAGTGTCTGAGATGTCAAATATATATAAAAAAGAAAGTATAAATCAAGTGGCTAGCATAAAACTGACTTATGCTGACAATATACGGTGTAATTTGTACGTTTACTTGTTTTGGAAAAAGTGCCTCTCATTTCTCCTGATTGGGTCTTTACATCCTTCCTAAAGAAGCTGATCAAAGCTAAACAATTACTGAAGTTTTACTGCTCTGTATACAATATTTTGTTTTCTAATTGGATATCACTGATGTACAAGGGACAAGCTAGTTCCCTGCTCAGCATCCAGTGGAATGGAACAACCATGCATTGGACACTGGGCAAATAAACTGGGTGTCTGGAAGCCTCTCTGGCAGTGGTTGTAGCCAGAAGCAGAGGAAGATGCATGAAGACTCAAACTGCAGCAATATTTCTGAATTTGTTCCTTCTCTACCTTCTCTACCTTCTCCCCGTACCCTTACACCCCTCTTTGTGCCTGGCGTGAAGGAGGTTCTAGTGGAGCTGATACTCATGTCATCCAGCAGTCCCAAACACTGAAATACCTTCCCTCACTGAATCCTGCTGCCCACTTCTCCACGTTGAAGCTATCTTTTGCTCCATTGCAAATGAGGCATCCATAAGGATGGTGACCACGACAGGATTTTTTCCAGCAAAGAAGAAAATATGTTTCTCTCATGCAGGGGTGAGCACAGGTAAAAATCAGCAGAGCCTGGACTTTTGTTGTGTGAGATTATTTACCTTGATAAGTGTTCACAGAATCAGGGGTGATATCTCTCAGCACTGGTGCTGGATTTCCACTCATTTTGTACCAGGGTCTTCCTGTGAATCTCCTGTGGGAACAGTTCAGTACTACTTAAAGGGATGACGTTTCTGTAATTGTGTAATTATTGTTCCAAGGTTCTTTCTTGTGCTTGTTAACCCTTCGTTTCAGCAAAAGTGTAATCCCACCCTATTGAATTTGGATAAAATGTGATTGAGAATCAACAGCAGTTCCCAGTAAAGAGTTGATATTGTTGGCTTACTTTTAGTTTTTATGGTTTGAAAACATAGAGTCAAATTCAAACCTAGTGATTCTGAATAGAGGTGATTTTTAAAACTAGCACAGCATGCTACAGGGTGGTTGTGATTCTCCATTAGATTATCTCTTCATGTTGGCTTAAAAATTTAATGGAAAAGACATTTCTCTAATGAGTTCTGTAGCAATTCTGGGTGGTTGTTCAATTATCTGAATTTCTGTTAATTGCTATCAGTTTCATTACTAAATTCTGCAGGATTGTTTTATTTTAAATTAGGAAGTAACAGTGAATTGGAACACCTTTAAATTCGACAAAGTTTCAGCTACTTACCCTTTCTTGATGTTAGCCTATGCTCTTTCTTTAATCCCTGTGTATTTGACATAGGAGTCTAACAGAAAGAAAAGAAAAAGGAAAAAAAAAAAAAAAAAAAAGAAAGATGAAACAGATCTTAGCTTACTTTCTTCCTGTTCCTACTTTTAATTCTCTTCACTTTTCACTATCAGCCATGAATATTGTATCTTCATTTGAATTTTCAGCTGCTGAATCACCCTCAGTTGAAGATCCAGTAACCCCGAGTTAATGGATATAACTCATGGGGTTATGCTGTTTTTACTGTTTGGCACATACTCAGGAAAGGGAACTTAGCTTAGCATTTGAAGCATATGGCAGGGGGAGATAGGCCAGCATCTTGGATGAAGATGCATATATTTTGTACTCTCATGGTATGATGCATTCTTGTGCTTTGCAGATGGCACCTCAGAATCGTTGCTCTGAAAACTAATTTTGCCCAGCCACGCAGGTCTGATGACACAAGCATGAGGATCATCAGTTTCCACACAGACATTACTGCATGTTGCAGATATCCTGGAAAGGAGTTTTACTGAGAAACGCACCTGCATCTTAGTTGCTGTGGGGAGCAGAAAAAACCTCAGGAACCTATGACTAGCATTTGTATCCAGAGAGAACAATTCAGGCAGACACGATCATTATCTTCATGTAATACTTAGTTACAGGCACTTCTTCAAAATACCAGGAAGTTAACGCTTCTCCTAGAAGTTTATTACAGCATAGCTGTCAGGGCAAACAGAGAGAGAATATATTGATCTTATGACAGCTAAAAAGGGAGTTTCATTCTAATTGACCAAGACTTAGCATTGCCTTTGATTTGCAAGCAGCCTCCCCCTGTATAGACAAACCTTCAATCAGTCCTCAGAGGAACTGCTTTAGTACTACTTAGGACTCATAACATTAGTAGTGCCACCCTCAGAAACTTGCCTTTGCTCCATCTCTGCTTCTCGGCCCCCCTACAAAACATACACACTTGTTACAGGTGAAAATGGACCAAAGTCTTGCTATTTAAGGTGTTGTATTTTGGGCAGATAACAAAACTTCAGACTGAAGAATGAGTAGTTTCCACTCTCTGGGATAATTTGTATTATTTAATAATCACACGGGGAGCATTGCTTAAATGTGTGAGACTGGGGTGCAGTTTTTCTCAGAACTGTGTTGATTTCTCCCCAGTCTCTCTATTATTTGCTTCACTGTGTCCTTGAGCTGTCAGACAAACGTATTTTAAAAACCAGTTTCCTGTGTGTGAGGTGGGCTGCACACAGGCTACTGCCAGGTCTTCTCAGCTGTTTTTTTCCCTCCCAGATTTCTGCACTCGCTGTAGGACAGACAGCCCTGAGTACTAGTCTGTGCCTTTTGCTAGAAAGCAATCCTCCTGAAACAGTTTGGATGCAAATAAAGCCATGGGTAATGGACACAAACAGTTAACTTCTATTGTCTACCTGCAACAGGAGAGCTAAAGCAGAAGTAGAAATCTGAATTAAAAATGGATCTGTCAGGCCATGAATGGGATACTGTCTGGAGTAATGTGAAAATTACTGCCAGCTTATTGTGTGTACTGATGGGCTTTTTTTTTTTTTTTTTTTTTTTTTGAAAATGATACTAAAGAACTATTATTTACGGGACCCCTGAGCAATTGTTTTCATGTTGGGCTAAGACAAGAGAACAGTTGCTGGCACTACCAATAATATATATGTCCGCCTGCTACCAACAGGGTGAAAAGCTCTGCCACCCTCACTGCAAGGAATGGGGTTCTAGGGAGCAGCGTCCTCCTATCACGCAACTTTTGTGGGACACAAGAAACACACAAATTTCTGACAGCATGCTAGCAGATAGAAACACTTACTGCCTGCAAAAGAAATGCTAAAGCAGCAGAGATGCTAATAATCTCATCCTACATTTAGATTTTGTGTAATCTAATGAGTGCTCCCAGAAGGTGCCTCGTTACCCCCAGCAGAAGTGATAACCAAAGTGCTGCTACATTCATAAGCATGGGTTTAAGGTAGATTTGAAGACTTGGAATAGAAAAATATCTGCCTTCTGACTTTATGTGCTCTGTCTCCCTTATTTTCCCCATTTTTACACTCCAGCGGACTACCTTGGGTACCTGATTTAGGCTTTCTGACTGCAATAGCATCTAAAATCTTGAGTGATTCAGACTGCTACTGACAAACTGAAGTTCACTGTACAGTCAATGGAGAGAAGCAGTCTCCATGCCTAAGTGGGGATCTGAATATGATCCATCATGCATTTTCTTTTTTTTTTTCCCCTCACAAGCAGGAAAAAATGAATCATCCTAAAGCACTGAGAAAAAGTCTTTCCTACCAACCCCCAAAATGGGCTGGGTCTCATCTGCTGCAGTTTCCCTGGAGAGAAGACAAGAGGAAGGAGATCATAGATTTTTTTTTCCTGTGGGTTTTGTTTGCTTCAAAGATGAGTTTTCTTTTTCCTTCTTGTCACCGTTGAGGGTCAGAAGAGCATGAATATCTCTTCTCTCTAGCCTGTTTCCAAAAGTACATTGTATGCAGGAGAAGTGAGTAACAGGTATCATTGCTGAGGTATTTGTTCATAGCCATCTTCACAGGTCTATAGAATTGAAAAATCAGTTCTAAAAGAGTGCACAGCACCAGAAGTAAAAAGTAAGCTATGATAAAAATATTTCAAATTGGCTTATTTAAGAGAAGTAGTTTATTACTTACTACTTTTCTTGGTGACCAATTTATATGTTCTATCCTTGTCTTAGATAAGGCATCCAGGCACTTTGTCGGAGTGTCTTTTTGAAAAACATCACTTGACATGAATTTAAAGCGTTCTGAGCAAAGCATCTTCGGAAACTGAGGGTGATTCTGCATTGAGAGGCAGGTTAACTACTAGGTAATAATTCCAAATGATGGAATAGGAAATGTCTTGGAAACCATGGACAGTTTTTCTGGAATTTACACATCTGAAAAAGAAGAATGGTAAAGAAACTGAGAAGAGTTTTGAATTTTACCTTTTCCTTAAGGTTCTCTACTTTCAGTGATGCTAAGCATGAATTTGAACATATACATTCTGAGTTTTCGGGCAGAATTTTTTAATGATAACTGAAAAATATCTTAAAAATATTAAGAAAAAAACTATCAAGACTAGAAGATGATATACCATTTGGTCTTTCATATCAATTGGTCTACCTAGTGTTGAGACCTCAGAGATGAAGATACAAGAAAAAACAGGCTATTTTATAACATTTACCCTCTGACACAGTGCATCAGATCTGTGGTACGTTATGTACATTATTTGAATAGTGTCTTGAAGTCATTTGTGCTGCCTTATGATGCCAAATCTAAAAAACTAAATGAAAAAGGGAATGAGATGTGAACGTAACATTGTGAACTGAAGCTTAGTTTTCAGCACATTATGGGAGAAGACACTGTACCTGAAGCTGGAAATGCCATAGTGAGACACTGAAAATTAGTTTTGAAACAAGTATCAAGAATAAAATACTTGTTAGACTATCTGAGCCCTGGAAAGCAGGTCAATTAATGCTAGCGTTGACACAAAGAGGTTATTTTACCTAGCTGACAGACTGTAATAAGTATCAAATGTGTTGAATGAAATGGAATCCTGTATTCAGCTCAATGATTAAGGCTAAGTCATCTCTAGTCCCATACAGAACTTGATTAGCTTTTAGAACTAAAGCTTGATTACCTTGACTTGGTTAGGTAAAAAAGCCCACAGAACTGACAAACACTTTGAACCATCAAATGACTTTTTTCCCATTGATTTCAATTAGAATGAATGTAACATAAGAAAGTAGATGAAGACTGGCATAAACAACGATCCTTCTCCATGAGATCTGCATAAACTTGTTGGCCAACTTTTACCTGAATAAGGTGCTGGATGCACTTTTTTCATCAGCTCCTGTCAGTAAGAATAGGTATAAGATAGATAGCATGCTGATGGAAAAGGTTTAAATGTTCTGGATAAATAGACACAGGAGAAAAGTGTGTGTAAGTGCAACTGGCAGCATTGCTTCACACTTAGGCTATATACTTACAACAGTTCTCGCTAGACAATATGTGGTATCCTTCCAAAGACAGGGAGAAGTGTTATGCTCCAGTGTTATGAGCCTGTGTTGTAACCAACTTTTTCCTATTTCCCCAGGTAAAAAAGGCTTTTTCTCTGAGAACACTAATGGGTAAATGGGTAATGCCAGATAACTGCAGTTAATTGTCATATTAAACATACAGCTGAAAGACAACCTGGATTTATAGCATCATGAAACTTTTCTAGTCACTGACTCCTCTCAGAAAACAACAGCTTATGAAACACTCTAATGAAGAAAATACCAACAATGTAAGTCCTGTCTTTTAGTGTCACTCCTCTGTTTTAATATAGAGATGTCAACCTTCTTGCAGATCGTTATTTGATGATGGTTGTCGGTTAGAGTGGTGTCAGCACATACAGGGCTGATATTACATGTCAATGAAACTTAATGATCCAGTTTCTCATTTACAGCCTGTACATCTGACATGACTTCACAGAACTTTGTGAAACTAATTTATGTATGCTGTGCAAAAATGACCTTTGGCAGCCAGAATGTGTCTGCATGGCACTGCCTGTGTTAGCTTTTGAAAGGATAAAAAAGCATTTGTCTTGCATACCATCAGTTCTGCTGGTTTGTGTGGGAGGTGTAGAACCACTGCACTGAAAGACCAAGCAACCAAAGAGCCTCGTATTACTTGGTGCGAGGTTGGAGCTTTCTTTGCATCATAGTGCCATAGAAGCCAGCAGGTGCACAAGGAAAACCATCCCTCAGCCTCTCCTTCCCCAAGCACACAGCCCTCCACAGAGCTGAGTCTCTGCTGTCTAACCAGCAGAATTTAAACAATGTTGTTTCGATGGTTATTTTAGTGCTTGAAATTGGCCAATATTAGTCGCAAAAATCCTTTGATAAAAGCATGCAGGTGGAACAGAAATTGAATCCAATCAGATATAATATGTTTATTATATTGTGTGAGCAAAGCAATTCTGTCTGTGGTGATTTTCTCTGTACTTTGCATATGATATTTACAAGCTGGGAGCTCTCAGGGCCCCAAAGAGGCAGTGCAGTTCAAACAATTAACATATTCCTTAAACAGATCTGGCCTTCTTCTAGTTTTTAAATGGTATGTTTCTCTGAGGTTTCACAATTCAAAGAAAAGATGATCACAGATCTCATGACCATTTCTGCAAATAATTCTTCCCTTTTTTCTGCTAGCTATCACATTGCTCAAAAGTGATAAAGTTTTTGATTGTCACTGGGAAAAAAGAAGGAATATTTTAAGGTTTTTTGAAAAAAATCTATTTTCACCCAGGTCTACTTTTGTAGACAAATTAATCTAAATGTTTTTGGATATGAGAACCACAGGCTATTTAGATTTGTGAATGTTGGTGCTACATTCAGCAATCATTGGCTTCTTCCAGGTAAGTTCTTCTGGAGGTCACATATCGCCTTGGGATATGGGACTTTGGCAAAAGCCATTAACTGATGAAATTGGAGGTTGCAGTTGTCACATGTGCCCACACATTGTAACTTAACCAGAAAGTGGAAAGGGAAATGGTATCTTCCTCCCCTGGCACTCATATTCCCCTTACCTTTGAAATCTGGTACTTCAGAAATACATGAAAGTCTGCACAGTGCTGATTGCTGTTCAGTGCTTCCACTGTGTTTAAACACCATGTTCCTGAGGGTTTTTTTATGTAGAGGAATAGTTTAATTTCAGCATGGCCGTAGGAAACTATTGCTTCCAAGGAATGCAACTGCCTACCTCTGCTGCAAAGAATGCAAGAGGAGGATGCAGCAGTGAAGGGTTTTATCACTAACAATAATGGCTTTTTATTTATATTTCTGAAACCTAGGTTGCATACTATTTTTCTGATACATATTGTAACTCCCACATGGAGATAGCTGCTCCCAGTACAGTTGCACAGAACAGTAAGCTGCCTACACTTACAAAAATGCCAGCTGAGTTTGTGTCCTCCTGCATGCTGCTTTTAGTAGGCATGAAGAAATATGATGTAGACTTGTTATGGGCTTTCTGATGCACTTTTGTATCCCCATGGCTTGGTCTGGCCAACTAGTGCTGCCATATACAGAGTGATTTCTTGTCTTATATGTAACTCTACCATATTTCTCTGACTGGTGGGCAATGAGGGGCTTTTATAGACTCTCAGGACATTGCTTAAAGTAATTCTGAGTAACCAGCAATCAGTTTCCGGAGCTAGAGATGGCCTGAACTGAGCTCCAGAGTGACCATTAACTTTGTCTCTTTCAAGTAGAGCCAGTCATTATTTTTTCCTTCTGGGTGCACACTTGCATATCTTTACAAAAAGGGCACTGTTAGATTCTACCCTGCCATAAACTCTGACTGCAATACCTCATCTGCTACTGACCTGAAGTGAACTCCAAGGAGCGGGAACAGTAATAAAGCAAAACCCAGCAAACAATGTGAAGCTTTTGTAAGATCTTATATAACTGAATTGGCTATATTGGGAACTTGCCTTTGGTTTTAATTATAGATTTAAAGGTGCACTTATCAGGCTCTGTGCCATCTCTTTGCTCCCTCCCTTCACTCTTGATTTGCTTTATATAATGAGCAGCCACTACAAAAAGGATGTTTTCCCCCCTTTCTTTTGGGAAGAGAAGTGGAGAGGCCAACAAAAGTGCACTTGCTGGGGGGGAGAGATGGGGACGTCTAACGTGTTAATTGTCTTGTGTATCACTCTGGTCTTGGGCTTTAGTCTGGTCCCTCCGGAAGGCTCCAAAGGCCAGCTGTGAAAGCCCAGAGAAAATGTGCAGTATCCTGAAACTCACCCATGTTTCTTCTCAAAGGCTGGGGTCAGGTAACAAGTATCTCTCCGAACTTTCAGGAAAGTGTCAAGTGTATGGCAAACCTCAAGTGCCAAATTTATCTCTTACTTACGCCTGTGTCCCAGAGTACACAAAAATTGCTTTCACTGAAGTAGAGCTAGGGAGGATGAGATCTTCTGAGGACCTGGTGAAGCATTAATGAAAACGGAGTAAAGATTTGAGGAAACAGAACTTGAGATGTAGGAAAATTTAAAATATAGCTACGTCAGTTTATGCTGCTTGAACATCACTTCTTGGTTTAATTTTTAATTTGATCAGTATTCATCATCCTGGTCACTTCTACCTCCCAGAGCTTCTGCCATATCAATTGTTACATGTGGGTAAGGAAAGAGGCTTGCAAAACAGTCAAGGAGCTGCAGAATTATTCTGTCTTTGCCCTAAGATACCTGCTGTGTCGTCTGAAGGATCCTAAGCTCATAGCAGGGAAATTAAGAGTTTATTGTATTAGTTTTTTTCAGTACTAGAAGATCCACTACATCATTCAGTCCATCTCTGACATTACAAATGTAATGGCATGTCTCCTGGCTACCTTTTCACTGAGACCAGTTTAGAAATATTGCCAAGAAGGATGGAGAAAATTTGGAAAGATGGTGAATCTGGTTCTCTGCTTCAGCAGACCACCTCTTATCAGTTCCATGACCAGGCTTCTGCAGTGGAGAATTTGCCATCCAGGTTTCTAAGCTCCATGTGCAACTTTCTGCCTCCCTAAAATAATTGCAGAAAAGCTCTACATTGTCCTGAGCTTTGACAAGTAAAATTATGAAAAGACTGCTCTTAAGGAAACTGCTAATGTACAGACAGAAAGTTTCAACCATAAAGCCCTACAGAAGTTATTGCAAAACATAGTGTAGTATAGACGCCTTGGTTTATATAGGTGTGCGTCCTCTGTAGTGGAGTGGGTGTGTTGCTCATCAGCTCTCATAACTCTCAGCTGGTATTGATGCATCCAGTTTTGCTTTCTTTTTTACGCTTTTTTTTTTTAGGATGTGACTCAGTGCTTTTCAGAAAGCAAAGCCTTTGTCTGCATCATTCTTCCTGCCAATCCTTTACATCACCTGCTTGATCCAGAGTTTAGAATGACTCATTTTTCTCCAAACACATGTGCACACAATGAGCTGTCTCCAATCTAATGGCCCTTCACAGAAACTTATATGTAGGGTCATAACTGTGTTTCGTTACAGATGCCCAATGCCCATCTGTAGAGGACAGTCTCTGTCTGTCTCAGTATTTACATTATTTTGAATGCTTTAAAAGCTTTGCAAATGAAAGCGAATGATCTTTTTTTTTTTCCTTCCCCCCTCACTAGCTAATTTTGTATCTATTATTTACTGTGGGAAATCTATGCCAAACAAGCAACTTCTGCATTTTGTTCTGAAATTGCTTTTCATCCTAAACTGTTACAGAAGTGAGCTTGAACCTATGTCTGTGGAAAATTTGCACACTCCCTACTCACTGTCTTACCTTTTCTGCTTGCATCATTTGTGAACAATGTTTTTTTAGTGGGAATCCTTGGCTACATCAAGAGACTTGTGGTGGAACTGAGTGACTTGGATATAGGCATGAATGACTGAAATTAAGACATCTACAGTGCAGACATCTGAATTAATCCACCTCTCCTTCCTCCTCATTATAGTCAATGGAAAGATGCAAGCACTTCCCAAGAGTGATTTTGGCTCATACTGAGGTAAATAGCTATGTAGGTCATCTAACTTGCAATTAAGAAGTGCCTAAGACAATTCTGTTCATTGCAGGTCTAAATTTTGTAGATGTCTAACATTATGGTGCTTTAGGTTAACTAAAACTAGTAAACTAACTGGTGAAAAGAGCAGTGACACTGCAAACCAGAAATGCAGGCACTGTAACACTGTCACACAATGGTAGCATTTTAATTTTAGATTTTCTTTCCTCTGCTTAGAGTTCATTCAAACTTAGCCTGCCCTGGGAGTAGATACTGGCACTTTCTAGCAATGAACAGCAGTATTACCGCTTTGCATTGCTGATAAAAATGAAGGATGGCTCTGTCTGGACTCCAGGTTGATAGCTCTGTATCTACCTGGACAGTTACAGAGCCAAGTGCTGAGTTAAGTACTGTTGTCTCACACAGGAAAGGGGCAGACATCTGCATTTACCAGTAACACATGATTGCTCTGGAAAACAGAGTGAATAGGGTTGCAGTTGATCAAAGGGGTCTTCTATCTGTTTTCCACGTGGCTAAAGGTGTCTCCAGACTCCCATTCTAATATCCTGGTTGGAAGCGAGAAAGCAATGTAAGCATGGGACAAGATGGGGGCAAGAGCTTTACTCCTACACATGCGTCTGGGCTCATCGGGATATGGGATGGGCTAGTGGGCTGGCTGTGACTCTTCCCGTTAGCAAAAATTTCTGCATCATACTCTCTTCCAAGTCTTCCTTTGCATCAATTTGAACCAAGTTTAATGCTGCTTTTGTGACATTGCATTGTGCTCAGGCCCAGGAGAGAGGACCCAGCTTTTGGACCCTGAAATATTGGCAGTAAAGGAATAGGACAGACAGGAAGATCTAAGGCTTTCTGGACTCCAAAGAAACTAACAGGAGGAGGAAAGTGTTGTGATATTAAGTGATATCCCAGAGAGGTAAGGAAGTCAGCTTCCCTCTTCAGGCTCTTAACAATCTGAGGACAAAGAGCCAAGAGCCTGTCTGCAGGAAAGAACCTTGAAAATTTATCACACTTAGGTTAAATTTTGATGATGCAATGAACTAGGCTGAGCCAAACTTCTCACTGCTTGTTGTTTAAAAGAACCTACTTTGCTTGCTTTGTGCTCTAGGGATCTTGGAAATAGATGGCACTGGGTAAGTCCATATCCCAGGAGAAGCATATAATTCTGATGTCTTCGGGGACTACCCTGTGTGAGCCTTTGCCAGAGTGTTGTGGCACCATCCCAGGAACAGGCCAGGGAGCAAATGATATGTCAGAGAATGGCAGTGTTGCTGCCTTGTTCCAAAAGGGCCTTGTCCTGTGCTGTCCTGACCATAGCGCAGCCTCGGTGAGTTCACAGAAGTACAGAGGATGGGCAGAGCCACTGATGGGATGAATGTCCTTACTAGGAGGGAGTTCTTTCACCATCTCCCTCTCCCCATCTAAGGGTAACGAGTGCAGCAGAGATAGAAGGCACCTTGCACATCCCTACTGCCCTTTGTGCAAGGCAGGCCACAGTTTGCTGCTTTTATCACTTACCATTTAAATGTCTCCAGGCAATATTTTTTTTCTCCTGCTTAGAAGACTGTCTCTAATCTATTTATTCCTCATCTGCTTTCCCCCTAGTCCTCACATTTCCTGAACACTGGAACAGAGGTCTGACATATCTGCTCTTATTTAAAATTAAAGCAATGTCATTTTTTTCAAGACAAACCAGAAACTGATGGCACAAACTCATCCAGCTCTTGTTTTACCTTTTTTTTCAGGAAACAAGAAGTATTTCAGGAATTCCTATGTCTGATGAAGACAGTACATAAGAGACCCTCACCTTTTTTTCCCTCCCAGCAAAAGCTTATATTCAGGGCAACAGCAAGAAATAGGCACCAGGACTCTCCCAGTAGAGTCCTTTGGAGAAATGGAGGTAGCTATGATTTAAATGAGCCAACATAACATGGTTTTTGTTCATTTAATGTAACGTTTTTCTGCTGAAGATTTTGTCCCTTTTATGCTACCAAAAATGTTACCTTTCTCTTGAGTTTTTGATTGTATCTTGATTCCATAAAGATATTTTCAATTATAGAATAGGATAACGTAAACCCCCATGAATAAATCCAGGGAGTATTAATATGAGATTGTTTTCTCTTACATATTTCAAGCAGTAATCTGTGAGGAGAGAAGATAACAAGAGAGAGACATGAAATGGAATAATAAAAGATGAATTTTATGAATCTTTGTTCTGTTTCAACAAAACTCTTAGTTTTGCAATATAACACATTGGTGCTGAACTCCAGGGGAAATTAAAGAATGGGAAACCATTTCTCTAACAGGCTTTGGAACCGCAGAACACAACAGGAAATACTGCTTCAATTTCTGTAGCCCTTTTCAGAATTTGCTTCTTACTAGTAACTTGTTTTGTACCGTGTTGTGACAGACTTTTCAGTGCCGTTGCTGCAGACTCTTGGGAAATCTGAACACTGCTGAATGGGACCATATAATTATAGCTGGACACTAATTTCAACAAGTTGCCTTTGTAATTCAGGGTAAGAGAAATAAATACCTTTGTTCTCTGTCTATTTTGACATGAATTTAGTGAGCCCTATACTTTACAGCCATGCACAATCATATATAATTCTGTTCTGAGAAGATAACTGTCTGCAGTCACCTGGTGTTTTGCAGCCCATTTAACACAAGTGCCTGAAAGGCCATGCCATTGACTGCCCAGCTCCACTCCCCATGAATTTACTACCAGTGAAGGTTTCCAGATTAAGTACGAGTGTAAGAGCGTGAATCTGTTTTTATGAAGATGCAAAGAAGAGAAGGAGAAGACAGGACAATTTCTCCAAGGGCCCTGCCAGTGTACCTGGCCTCAGTGAACTCCCTCTGTGGGGGTTCATTCCTGGGCTGTGCCCATGGGGTCTGCCAACCACAGCATTGCCACCTGTGGTAGCTTGCTGGTGTGGACATCTGTCTTTTGGAAATAGAGTGAGACCACCAACTGCTCCCACAGGTCAGTGAACACAAACTGCATGATAGCTGTAGATATTCCTCTCCACTGACCTGCATGATTTGGGCTGGTGACCTATTGCTTTTGTTTATTTTTTTAGGTTATAAAATATGCTTATCCAGCCTCTGTAAGCAAATGTGCAAATCTGAGAGCTGCAGTTTGAGAAATCCACTGAAGAATGCCAATTAAAGGACTAACGAACCCTCTCTTATCCTTAAGTACCTGAACCTTTCCAAACATACTTAGGGGTACGGGATTCCACATCCTATTAGGAACAGGCTAAGACAGCCTGGCCTCCTAACTGGATTTTTTTAAGGTACTCTGCAAAGATTATAATCCTCTTCTTTCTGGGAGCAACTTTATTACCCCAGGGAAGCAGCTGAGTTAAGGCTGTGCCAATATTTCCATCACAGTGGTAGCTCTCTTTTTTTAATTCTTCATGAAAAAGAAGTCATTTTGTGCCATAATTAAGAACCAAATAACTTCTCACGGCAGCAGATTTTGTTTATGAATTTCACACAAATATTTTTGACAGCTTTGACATTTTTACAAGCATGACTAACTACACATTTAACCAGTTTTATTTTTTATTTTTTTTGGCACTAAAATGTGCTAAAGATAATGTAAGCTAAAAATTTCTAAGTTTGGCAAGCAGTTTACTACATGTCAGGGACTGTTTTCCTTTTATTCTAAAACAAATGTAGATGGCCAAGATACTGAATTTGATGTGACATCTGCTGAGCTTGCGCTGCAATAACTGTGATGAAGGATATTCTTGTAGTACAAGACTGTTTCTCAGTAGCTGATCTTATCCAAAACTTTGCAGTGCACTTCCTTTGTGGTGTTGGACATGGCACAAATTTTATGGCTTCAGTTTCTCTATCTGTGAAACGAGTTTTATTACCTACTTCACAGGAGTATGTTCATCTTAAATCATTGGTATTCACGAAGTGCTGTGAGAAGAATGGACTTTAGAACCTGGAATGGAAGAACGGTGGCTCTGCAAACTATGAGTGTGTACAGTGCTTAAAAGCCAACAGTGTGTGCATAGTTTGACCCAGCAGCCAGCTAAGGACATGGACACTTTTACTCACCTGGAAATTTATTCTTGCCTGCAGCATTGAATTCTGCAACATCAGTCCTATTCCTTGAAAATACTAATAGTTCCCAGGAAGTCATCTCAGACTATTGAGGAAATACTGAGTGCTGTACGAATGACACAGCAGCACCCTTATTAAAGGGATTATTTCTTAAGACTTTCTTTTTAAATTCAGTATAGAAATAATACATTCTGTCCATGCCCAGTGTGTTTCTCTGGCAGCAGTACCACACTTACATGCGCGTTGCAGAAGTAATAGCTATCAGCAGTTACCACACAGTAGCATCTGAGATACTTATCTATCATTTAAAGTACTTATCATTTAAGTTCTGATGAGACCAGTGATAACTTGGATACCGTTGTGTGCAAACTGTAGACAATTACTGACTTTTATGATGGCATTGGCTAAAGGTTTTAATGAGTATGATTGCTGTGTATTACTGACCTTACAAATTTTCTGTCGCTATAGCTTGGTACCACCTTTAACTTTCTCTGCCCCCTTCAATACCTTCTGCTTTTTAGTATGCCAGTACTATACTCCTGCTGAGCAGCTGCCTCTTTGGCGTGACTCGTGCCAGACATTTGGCAATTTTGGACAAATGGGGATATGCTATTTATCCCAAATAGCTGACTGTCTTGGATAGCACATTGTCCTGAATAATGAAAGCACTATGGGCCTAAAAATGCTTTACAATTCCTATGTCTGCATTCACATATTATAGTAAGGAAACCAGGAAATAACATGTAAATAACTGTTAATACAGCAGATGATGAGAGATGCACTTTCAGAATCAGAACTTGATTTGACTTGATCCCAGCCACGCTGAAGCCAATGTGAAGACCAGTCTTGCCCTCAGTGGGTGCAGGGTCTGGCTAATAGCTGTATGGACTCACTGGCCTTCAGAGCATGTGGTTTACAGTGATATAAACCACATGGAGCACTCAGAAAAGGTACAAATACTCTGGTGGCTTCACCAGAATCATTACTGTTTGTTGGGTCATAGCTGATCAGCTTGCAATGAAAACATTTCTGAATGCTTTTTTAACCTGTTGATCTACAGCCTGGAAAGCAAAACTTGTTTTTGAAGATCTATAGGAGATGTTTTGCCAAGGGGAAGAAAAAAAGCAGACAGTTCAGGTAGAAACGATGACTTTCCTCTCTGTTTACCTAGGGACATCGTGTGCAGGATGTGAAATTTGAAAGGTGTTCTGAGACTTTATAGTGTTTCAGGCACAGATCAGAGCGGATTGAAAGAACTTTCTGTCTCGATATAGACCCTCCTGGGAGAGGTTTTTTTGGCTTTTGTTTTTTTTGTTGAGTTTGGTTATCTTTTAGTGGTCCTATTGTAATTTATAGTAGATTGTTGCCTAATGATGAATGATAGTTTGATGTAGTTTGCTAATGATGGATTTGGTTACACTGTGTGCGTTGTAGAGTGAGAGACAATTTTATCTTGTTCTGATGCAGGACTCAGGTTACTAGGATGTGTATGTAGCTCTTTATCAATTCACCAGTGGAGCTACCAATTTAAAACACAGGATTTTTCTACTTTGTCTTCTAAATCTTACTGAATTTGAAAATAGCTTTCAAACTTGCTTATTTCAGAACATTGCTGTTACTATCCTATGGGCCTATTTGTCCTCATTTGCATCAATCAAATTTCTATTGGATTCAGTGTGTGGGGAGGAGAGAGTTGAGTATATAAAGAATGTGAGGTCAGACCCTAAGAGATAGATATATAGATGTAGCCATAGCAGGGCAAATGCCCCTGGTGAATGTCAGGGTAAGCTGATGATAGCTAGTGGGGGTAGCTAGAAAAGGGAATTGGTAGTGAATTGAAGACTCTCATGGATTAACCTGCCAGGCTTTTTTTGGAATCTGTTTTGTATTCACTTTAATGACTCATGTGCTTCCCTTCCCCCTCCCCATCTTGCTTGAACAGTTTTCATTTATTTTGCTTGTGTCTGGGAAAAACATGTTTTACATTTTTAGCATCCTTTATCACTTCCCAGGACTTAGTGAGTTATTTTATGTGTTAACCAGAAGGGTATTTTTTGTTGTATTTGTAATCTAATTGGAAACTATGCCAACTTTCTATCAAATTAGATCAATATAATTTGGATACATGTACATGTAGCTAACTCACTACTGTTCACTAGTATTATTCTGTTCACTGCTTTTTCATCTGCAAACACTCTTTAAATAAAAAGCCAATTTTAATTAAATTGGCTAATATTTCATTTTCCTTGCAGAACAATGGAAAAAACCTTTACCTGCAAAAAGTGGTATTTTAAAAATTTAGCTTTAAAAATGTGAAATTAGCAAATGAAAACTTGGCATTCAAAGGCATTATTTTGCAAAGATGCTTGAGATCTACAACAATCATCTGTTTGCCCGTCACAATAACCAAAAGAGTTCTGCATGTCTCATCACTGTCATTTTCCGCACAAAGGTTATCAGTACGTTATATTCAATATAGAATTTTCAAATTTTGAAACATTTTATTATTATTGTAATGGCTATTGCTGTTCCTAACATGCACCCTGTCAGAAGGTTTAAAAAATGTATGCCTCGGTTCATGCAAAAAAAAAGGGGGGGGAGAAAAGAAAAAAAACAAAGGTCAAAACTTTTAAAATGTCACTTCTTCTACAGTTTTGCATAGAAAATACATTGAATCAGTGGGAGGGCTCCTTGCCCATAGAAACAGGCTGTAAGAAAAGAATGTTATCCTGCTGCTGTAGTTTCCACTTTCACTGGCAGCTGCGGGCTGAGCAGAAAAGCACTGTGGGAGCCTATTGTTACCCCAGCTGGGTAATAGTTTTCTTATTTTACAGTCAGCAACCGAGGGGGGTTGGGGTGTCTCAGCAAAGTGCCTGAAAATATTACTCCTGCAAACAGATCATTTTCTCCTTCACTTTGAGAAAAGGGGATCCATAAATCTTTTATTTCATTTGGTTCCTCTATCAAGGTAATTAACCACTTCAAACAAAAGATGGACTTATTTTCCAAACAAATTTACGCTGCCTGGAAATGTTCCTCTGAAGGCTGTAAAATCCCAGATTCCTAATGAATTGCTAAATAATATTCATCTCTCTTTCTTTGTATGAAATTTGATTGCTGAAAAGTAGACTTTACAAGAGTAAAGCTGTGTGGATGATAACCCAGATTTTTACCAGAGAATAGTTTTGATAGCAAGTTATGGGGGAGCAGTGAAAATTTTGAAAAGCTTTTTTTTTGTGTGATATAGAAAGTGTGAGTACCTCCACAAAAGTGACATACATGCTTTTTGTGTCGTATGTCTGTATCTCCTAAGTTTAATTCTTAAAAAAACATAGATTTTTGTAATGCTGGTCTATCCAAGCAATGACAACTATTTCAGTCACCACAGCAACCTAGCTTTTAAAAGGGAAGGACCAGAGACACCTAAGCAGACTTTTCTGAAGTCTTTTATTTTCTAGAAAATTCTAGTAGTCTAGAATTTGTAAGACCAGATGCAAAAGGAGACAAGTCCTGACCATTGGGGATAAAGTTGACTAGCTAAATGATATCTCAGCTCAACATTTTGTTAGCCTCGGGCCTCTACGTGAAAAGTCAGGCAGAGTACTCCATCAGCCACACTGAAAGATGAAACACTACCCAGTCAGCTAGACATGAGCAGAGATGCAGGGCTCAGTCCATGGTGGCAGCTGATCAGGCATTATCTTGATCTGAGGACTTTTCTGTTCACCAGGACTCTCTGCTCTCCCTGAACAAAAGCCAAGGCAGCCCCTTGTATAGAAAGGAGGACCTGCTCCAAAATGGAGTGGTACTTGTCATGGCCTGGCTCACTAGCTAGGAGTCATGCCTGGAACAAAGCTCCCCCTCTAGAAGTCATGCAGTGGCAGAGGAAAGGGATAATTTCTTACCACTATCCTTGAGTCTCTTCAAAGGGCTCTTTCTCCATGTGAGGATTCATGCTGAAGGATGATGGACCATGGATAAGATTCTGATGCTGATGAACTTTGCTTTAATCTTGCTAGCTCAGTTAATGATAGTGGTGAAGTCACAGCATCACTGGGCTTGTGCTGCTGTGTCTTTAGTGTCATTTGTAATTGGGGTAGCAGGATTAAAGTTTGCTTGGCTGTGCTTTCCCACTCCTCCAGACTTCAGGGCAGACTCAACCACAGTTTCTCTCATTTACTTCCCCTGTAGTATGTCTCCTCCATCTATGGTGTGAGTTAGCAAAACACGATTGCCCAAGCTTATGAGATGAAATGGGTGTATGATAGAGAAAAGCAGGTCTGATGTTCTGCTGCTCCTTCCTCCCCTGCAGTTTGTGCAGCTATGATTTTCAGGCTGGGGGTTGCACTGCTCCACTGTTTTGTTGAGAAACCTGGGAAGAAAAGTTCTGAGCCTATATAAAGCTGGAAGAACCTCAGCTATTTGCAATATGGGCAGCTGGGTTGCTTGGTGAGAGGCCCAAGGCCAGGGCTCTCTGGAAGCAGCCTTGTGCAGCCAAGGTCAGATCTCAAAGCCTCAGAAAGTGGATGGATGTGCTTAACTTCACACACATGCTCTCTATGGTATACCCCGCCTGCTGGACTGCAAGTCTCTCACTTTCCAGATGGAGGAACTCGCAGCAGTCTGTCTTGGCTGCCTACACTTAGGGTGTACTCAACATGTATTACCAGATCCCACAGTTTAGGTACAGATAATGTGTCAGTCCTGCGGGGAGAAGGAGAGGGCTGAGTCTTTGAAAGGAAGAGATTCAGACTCCATACTTCTCCCAGAATATCTTGGACAAATGGAAGAGGAGGGATGTTCCTGGAAAGACTACTTGGTTTTTATAAGGGTTCTTCCCTTCCCATGTTTCCTCTGCAGGTATTTCCAAGGGAAAGAATGAGCAAACTCATAATTTGGTGAATAGGCAAATGACAGTAAAATTAATATCATGTACTTAATATGTATGTCAGCATGGGATCTTAGATCAAGCTGTAGCCTATACTTATTTTTATAGGCCCTAAATTCAAGTCCAGTTATTAAATAAGCATGGTTTGGAAAGAATAAATATTCATAAGGGGGGGGGGGGGGCTCAGCCAGAACTACATCAGTCTTGTAGCAGACCCCAAGGATGGGCTTTCAAACATTTACTCAAGCTTTTTTTTCAAGCTGCAGAAATTCTTGCCCTATTCTTTACAAACTGCTGATTCAGTTACAGTGTCTGCAGACCAACAACTATGCTGTGGCATACCATATACCATAGGAACCTACACTGGCATTTCAGTTGTGCCCTAACTGTGTGAACCCCCAGAAGTAGGCAGATCGGTAAGAAGAGCTATGAGTTTTTCTCACCTGCAGGAGCTAGAAAACCAGCCCAGATTTCCAACATAAAAAGTCCTCCTTATGTATGAAATAGAAACTTGCTGCTGGGAGCTCACACTTGCAGGTATCCACTTTGCGAGACAGGGTGATTGAATGTGCTCTGCTGGAAAGAGCTTTAGAACATCAGTCTTCATAGGAAGTTTTAGAGATACGTCTTTTAACAGCTTCTCTGAACTGACCTTTTAAAGCCCAGGTTTTGTCACACCTGTGAATATTTCCCAGAAGCATCCATTTGACCCTCCTCTGAATGTCTGAAACTTTGTTGGAAGATTGCAAGCCTGAAGTGTGACATGAGAATAATACGTCAGATGAGGCCCTTCTGTGCAAATATGCACAGTCATTTTTCTTGTAAAATGGTCTGCTACTCTGCTATGATTAGTGGATTTTAAGTTACGCTGGTTCCTTGTAAGTATTTCTAAGAACATTTCCAACTAGATGAATAAATAGCTGAGAAGCACAGGATTCCTGTGTATTAAGTACCTATTTGTAGCAGTGCTTCACATTCCAGTATCTCTGTGGTTCTTTCGTTCTGGGGAGTAAGTAAGTGAACTTACTAATTTCAAAGACAAAATGGTTATGTCTCTTTTGACTGAACCAAAATTCCCAAGTGAAAGCAGAGGGAGAAGGAAAGAAAGGGAGAAGGAAGCCTCTTGTTTAATAACATAAGGAAATTGGGTTAAATATATTGTATAAATACACACACACACACGTACGTGTGCACACACACACCCACACACATTTTCCATTTATATTTGTAATTTAAATTTGATCTCCATAGTTAATTAAAGTATATTTCTACTCTTTACAGGAAGTGAAGGATTAATTAGAAATGCCATCATTCTAACTGAACATCCACTCTTGCCCTGTGGGTCCGTGAACCAGGTGGCTACACAGATCAGTAGAGTCACAAGTGCAATGAGTGCTATTAATCTCTAGGGCAGTGTTTTCAGATCCTTTGTGTTACCTGCTCTACATGCACACAAGAAGAGATACAGGACTCCTGCTGGAAGGCACTTACACCCTGTGGATATGTCTGCATAGACCTGTGCTCTGCTGTTGTCATAAGCTAAGCAGAAGATGTGTCACTGCAGCTAACAAAGCATGGAGATGGAACTGAAGAGCCCTTTTTAGGTGCTGGATATGTTAGCTCAGGCTTGGCACCACACTACCTTGGTCATGCAGCTTTTGGTTGTGGCGTGGAGAGAGCTTGCATCTGGCTGTAAAATGCCCTGTAGTCATGCCCTGCACAGACAAAAGCAGAGTGAAGAAACAGGTGGTGGAGCGGCTTGCCCAAGACCATGCAGGAGGTCAGCAGCAGAAGCAGGAGTGGAGCTGACATCCCTGTATCCCAAAATAATGACTTCTCTCCTGTGCCCACTGCCTGGTAGGGCTTTACTAGGGATAAGCAGCTTTAAAGTCTAGGCACACCTCCATCTGTTACCTCCATCCCCATCTCTCCATGAGCAGAGCTGTTCAGTATTTGTGTCTGGTTGAGTGTGGGAAGGTTGTGTAAGGTTTCCATGTTTTTGCATTTATGTGAAACTACCAAATACATAAAAAATCCAGCTTCATTTAAAGGAAGACTAGCTTCTGCTGAAGGTTTTTGGAATTGTTTTCTACTTCCATTAGCTTGATAGTGAATCATACCCTCTTGAGGGTAGGCCCCCTCTCATCTCTCTTAAGACATCAAAATCCAGATGTCCAGTCTAAGTCAGCTACCTATGCCTCTTTATTAATCAGTGGAGAAAGACAGGAACATCTATTTTAGACATCAGTTTGAGGATGGGATGAATTGCCTTCCAAGGCCCATTGGTTGTAGAAAAAGCTTAGATAAGTAGCTTAGAGTAGACAGCTAACTTTCAGACAGCCTAGGTTTGCTGTGACAAATTATGCACTGGAAGTTATGCCATAACTTCACTAGGGCCAAGATTTCACTGCTTGTTTTTACCTGTTTTTGTGACAGCATGATCTCCAGCATGTAGATGCAATAGAGATAAATGCTGATCTGATTTCTGTCTCAAAGAGCTTGCATGCAAACATGCATACAAACCTTTCAGGGACTTCATTTTTGCATTCAGTCCTGCAAAAATCCCCAATTTAAGCAGAATTTCGTATCAGCCCCGCTATCCACTTACATAAAATAATTTGATTGATTATTTTTTGATTACTCGTCAGGCTATTCATCCTTTGTCTCACAACAGTGGCAGGGATTTCACTAAATTTAGTAAGATTTTTCTTTAGCTTCATTTTGCTTTTCATGATAAAGTGCAATTCAGCTATACTGATAGGTGCCTTTACCCTTTTTAACGAGGGTACGAAACACTGTTGACTAGTTGGATAAAGTTGGATAAAGTTCTGCGTATGCATAATGCTGAGAATTAGTTCTAGAAATCAAAAGTATCCTCCTAAGACACGTTTTCTGCTGCAATGTTTGTTTTGTTAACATCTTAAGATTTTGCACTGATTTCACTTTGTGTATTATATAGAAAATCACCTCCTTCTGCACTTTTTAATATAGTTTTTAGGTGATGTTAACTGCCATTTTTTATTCTTTAGCAATAAGCCCTTCCCTTTAATTTACAAGGAACTTTGTTCAAGTTAAAGCAAATAAAATGTTTGCCTTTAATCTGAAGGTTGTTCAGAGCTATACTGTGGTATCCTTTAGGGAAGAATCTTGCATTTGACAACTTTGAAGCATTTTATGCCTTTGGGAGAGCTGAATATTCTCAGTGGGCTTCCAGCAGGCACTGGCTTTCCGTAAAAGTACTCCTGAAAAGCAGACTGACATTAAGAGGGCCCCTTGAACAGAGTTTACATATTACTAACTGCATGGGTTGACTGACATGACCAAGGCCCTACAAATATTTTGTGATTTTCTCTCTAGTCCATGTTCTTCTTGGGCATGAGTCATCTAACATAGATATGAAAAAGGTTCAGAGAAATTGTTCCCTAAAGGTATCTGTTTTTCTCCATTGACTATAGGCAGAGCCTGGGGCGAAGAGCTGTAGTTGTTGCGGTTAGATAAGGTGAATACTAGCCACACACACTGGATAGGATGATCCTAAGAATCTTCCAAAAAGCTCAGAAAGAAGTTAGCCCCTTGATGACAAATTGGTATGATTTTTCTCAGTCACCCTGTTATATTGATGATGTATGTCTGTTCAGAAATATGCTTTGATAAAGGTCCGGAGTTTTTTCCACTTTTTGTTTTACTTTTGTCCTAAATTTGTCCTTTCTCCTCATTAATTATTCATATGCCAAAGAATATAAATGAAATTTATCTTCTTTTCTCTCAAACTCAGCTGAACCTCATTTGTCTTTAGCACTTGTTTTAAACTTTGCATTACTCTCTTTTTATCTTTTCTCATATACTGACATGGACTCCATGCAAACTTCATTCCCTGCTGGTCTTAGAGGACCATGTTCATTTTTCTGTGGAGGGATCTGCTGCAATACTACTGATGAAGAAGAAACAACAAAAATGATTTCTTCTTAACTGCAAACTGATGCAAAATATTAGAAAAAAGGTATTAATATAAAAAATCAAGGATTTGAGAGGGATTCAGTTGCCAAAACAGAAGTACTTAGTGCTACTTTAGGCATGTAGAGCATCTCTTTAGTGGCTTCCATCTGCCACCGCAGGGGAGCATACGTATCTCATAGGTCTTGTAGCTCATAGGATACCTAAAACAGTTGACCAAAGGCTAGGGGAAATACCCTGAAGTAGCACTATGTGCCTGTGTTTAGGCAAGTGAATCTTACCTTTTCTTTTTAGTCTCATTTGTGGAAATATGTCATTGATTCTTTGTTTTAACATCTAATTTAATATTTTCATTATTGTTTTTCTTTAGTAAAATCACATCTTCAATGTGCTTTTGCACATTATGTGCAATTTTGGTTTGTCACAAAGATTTGTAAGTAGAACTTGCACAGAAACTGTTGAAAGATTTAATTCACAAACACCACTCACATGTGAAGCTCCAGACGTACATGTTCTTTTATTAATTAGTGAGAAAAAGAAGTTGCTTGACATAATTTCCCTGCTGCTGCCCCTCCGTTTGAAAGATACCAGTCTGTAGCCTGGTGATCAAAGAAATGGTAGGAAATCTAAACCTAAGCACTTGCAAGCTGAGGAAGTCACTAAATTCAGATACAGGGAATATTCTATGCCTAAGGAAAGATAAAGAAAGATGCCCATAGCATCTTCTCTAATGCTATGTTTTGAAGAGAAGTAGTGATCACCTTTAATACTTCTGTAAGAAAGACTGAACATACTTCACGATGGGAGGGACTCTGGAGACAATGAGAACTTCACTGTAAACTTCCGTAAAGTCTTCATTTTGCAGAGAACTGAGACTGAAGATGTGTTCCTCTTTTCAGTGTTTCTACTGGCTAACTATCAGCCAGCATTGTGCCAGCACGATGGCTGTGCAGAATGTCCTTCTTGGCACTGACTCATTCCTTTTCTATGTACAGGCCTGAGGGTTCATTCAATATTCCACTTCAAAGCCGACATACCCAAAATCTTTATACCATCTGACTTTTATGCACTATTTCTTTATTCTTTCCCTTCCTCCATTGTAAAGGGCCATAATACAATAAACCCACTACAATTTTTTTTATACAGACGCGCAATGAGTAACATACACAGTGGATTTTACAGTACTCATGTTCCTTTGATTTCTCCTGACTCAAGCTGCTAAAGCTCTTTAAGCAATTCCAGTTGTCATCAAAGATCAGACCTGGGACTGTACAAACTAAAGGTGATGAAAGTGTTGTATGAGCTTTCTCTATAAAATCCCCATCTTTCATTCCAGTCTTTTCCTGGCAATGATCCTGTGAATGGCAGTGAGAATATCGTGTGAGCAAGGATTATCTTAAGACAGCAGAGTTAGATATACATTCTGGGCATCTCAGCTATGCATTTTGATAGATTAATGTTGTAAGAGGCAGTGCTAGAATGGATCATGCTCTTCATTTATAACAGTTAGCAAACCAGGGTTCTTCCTGGCCTTGGTTTACATGAAATATTTCTGCTCTGGTCTCTTTCTGCTGCTAGAGCATGAAGACTGAAAGGAAGAGTTTGTCTCTTTGTGGAATGGGTAAAGCCAGCTCTCCTAAAACAGTTTTCTTTGTGTGCAGAGAGCCTTGACTTCACAAAAGCAAATAAAGGTCTTGTCTAGCCTGTGGTGCTATCTGCCTCTAGTTCAAGCCCCTCCTGATAGCACAATCCCCTTATGGTGCAGACCTACAGCAGCAGCTTTGCTGAGGCTTCTTCGGGGTCACTTCCTCTCACACCTCC
This sequence comes from Dromaius novaehollandiae, assembly GCF_036370855.1. NCBI lineage: Eukaryota > Metazoa > Chordata > Aves > Casuariiformes > Dromaiidae > Dromaius > Dromaius novaehollandiae. The sequence continues at coordinate 154,807,698 of NC_088098.1, forward strand.
CTCAGTTTCCCCAACTTTGAATTGAGGTAATTCTGCTAGTTGTGCACTGTTCTTAGGAGGGATGAAGCCAAAGAAGACAGCTCAAGTTCCTGCCTCCAGCCTCCCACCAAAGAGGACTCTAGACTCTGGAGTTTTCTCAGGAAGGTGGAAGTGGCAGCACCACTACTGACTGTACTCTGTGCACAACAGAGGTATATACAAGGAAGTAGCCTTTTACCTGGGGGCTTCCCTGCTATAGCTGGGGCTGATGCAAATAATTCCCCTTGCCTGAGAGAGTTGTAAATGCTTTCCATCAGAGATGGGTCTGTAAGGGTTGCGCAAGCCTTACAATTCTACATGTAATGCAACTTCAGCTAACATGAGAGAGATTTCTAGTTGATGTGTTTTTCCATACATGGAAGCTAAAATTTCATTCAACCTTTGTAAAAAGTTGCCTTAAAAGAGAATGTAAGATACTCACCACTTTTCCTGTGGCTTTATTTTACATATTCTTAAAAGTAAGAAACGAGAAGAATGTTTCCTTTGGAAGAAAGTTTTAAAAGATTTTGTGTGTTACTAAGGGCTAAGAAGCAGTAAAACAGGACATGAATGGAGGAGACAACAAGCAAAGCTGCCTAAGGAACTCTTTCTCCTTTGCAAAGTTAACAATGACTGAAAAGTAAATTGCTTTTTAATAAGTTTTGTATTCTCCTGGGATATGGTTAAAGGGTTAATTTAACGCTTGACCCATTAAAACCATTGAGTGCAGTGAGAACCTTGTAAGGCTGATCAGATGATTATTTCTGGAAGATAAGTGGTTGAAAACCGAGCTTCACTAGTTCAGGTAATCAAGGGAAATCGGCATAAAAGAGAAGATGTGGCTGAGTAAAGACAGAACGGCTACCTGAGATTCTATTACTTGTCGTCTTTCAAGCATAAGAATGAGATTATAGTAACCCTAAACTGCCGAAAACAGAAATCTGGCTGTCTGTCAAGTTCATTGTGTTGAGTTTTACAACACTCCAGATCTGGTTCCTCTGAACCTACAATAATTATACCAGGAAGACAGGCTCAAAGAAACCCTTTTCAACCTTGGAGCTTTGTTAGGTTTTGGCTTATGACCAGAGTACCATTGTTTATGTCATGGGAAAAAAAAACAATAAAAACCTTGTTAATGTTTATTATTATTATTTTCATCATGTAATTCTTAAAAAAATATTGCCACAAGTATTTCCTCACTCCAGCTGTCACACTGCCTTGTAATTTTCTGAATGAACTTGTTATTGATCTGCAAGCCTCTTGTTTTTTCTGTCATTATTTCACTCAGCCTTTTGCTGTAGTCGCTTTTCACACCTTTAGTTGACACATACCCTTATATCACACACATCTGAGATAGTGTTCCTACTTTTTACAAAATCAAAAATGACATGGAATATAAGGACAACGAGTCCATCATATTATCCTAAAAGATACGTGTGTTTCCGGCTTTGACCAGTCTCAGATTCAGGCTATTTTGGTATGGGGAGAATTCTCTAAAATATTGTATGTGAGATCCCTGTTCTGAGGCTGTTTAGAGATTGCAGCTGTAAGGCTGAAATTCAGGAAGGTTTTTAGACATGTTTGATTTCACTCTGTTGCACATGTTATTCCTCCTGCTCTGTGGGATGCTCTAGCTGCCCTTCCTTCTCTCTTGATTCATGCATGTACGGATACCTCTCCAGGCTAAGGTAGGCTTAGGCTACTAGTATGAAGAGATGTTTGTATCCCTTCAGAGATGTTGTATCACTTCAGACTGTGAAGAAAATCAGGCCGAAAGTCCATATTAATTCTTCAAAGAGCAGTGTCACATGAGGGTGTCACCAGCCTATTCCTGGAGGTTACTGTTACTGTCTGCAGGCAGCTGAGCTGCTGAAGCAGGAATCTCCACTAGTGGTCAGGGATCAGCATCCCAACTTAGTACTGTCTTCACTTAGTGCAGCTGGAAGAGTTTACACAGCTTCAAGCCTCTTTGCAAAAGATGCTGAGCTCCTGGCAGAAACACCTGTGCAGGTGCACTCGATGCTGGCAGATGAGCTCTTTTACCCCTGCTGTGGTCTTGTGAACTTTCATTCAGCTTCCAAAGAACCCCTTTTGCTGATCTGAACTGCATCTCCCAGAGAGAGCCACAGTATAGGTACGTCAGTTTGCAGTTCCAAAAAGCCCTTGAGACACAGATCAGGCCTTAAGCTCAGGTGTAGACTTAAGAATGTGATGAATTGCTTTGATGGATGGGGACCTGCACTCGTAGCAATGTGTTTCAAGCAAACACACAGAAATTCAGTATTTGTAAAGGGCCGTGTCTACAGCAGGCCTTCTCAGACTTTCTCATAGCCGTGGGCTCGTGACACTTCTCATAAGATGTTTTTATTCTCATTTGCAGTTGCCTAATCTCCCTGAAGAAAAAAACCAATTGGTCACTCTGAAAGGTCAAATTAGAAAATGTATATCTTTTGAGCTTCTTTTTAGAGTGCATTTTAGCAGCTAGAAGCAAGGACAATAATCAGCATCATTTGACTGGTCAGCTCTCCACACGACATGGGAAAATTCTCCAAGACACACCATCGTTAGAGTTGCTACTGACATATCGCGTGCTACCATTTATGAAATAGAGATAATAACTATCACTAGGTTCCTATGTCCATTCCCTGTATGAAGTGGACAGTTTTAAAAAATGCTGTGAACTCAGCTGCCCTCCTTGGCTGGCATGAACTAGATACTTTGGAGGTCTAAATCAACTTCTTTTTAAGGTCCTTAGCAATCACCTTGGGAGCCTAATTTTAGAGGAAAATATTTTTAAAATTGGAGTTCTGTATCTCAACACTTTTCCTATGGCCCTTTCTCATGTGAGCAGTACAGAATAGCCCTATAGCCTTAGCCTTAAAATTGAATGTATTGTCTGACAACAGTGTTTTTGATGAAGCACACAGTGGACATATTTATTGCAGATATAGCTTTCCTGTTTGTTCTAAAAATCTGATTCTCTTCCTCATAACTAATAATCAAGGCCACAAAACTACCAAGTATATGTCAAAGCAGAGCTAAATTATTAACCACCTTTGCAGCTTCAGGCAGACCCTGGTTCTCATAAGTCAAAGTCCATTCAGTGATGTCTCTGTAGTTCATAAATCACTGACTGTAAGAAATGGAAATCCACTGTTTGTAGTGCCAAAGCTTCAGAGTCCTCCAAAAGAATATTTTGGGCCACTTCTGAGTGTTGTTCAGCACAGAACTAGCCCAGGAAGACAAGATGTTAAACAGATTGAAGAAGTTGGCAGCAAACTATTTTTTTTTTTGGAAAATGATGGTTCATCAAAATGGAACTTTTCCATGATAGTGTGTCTGTTTCAAAAGCTGCCCTGCAAAAGTTTAACCAACCTAAGAGGGAAATGCTGGTCATTGTGCAGAGAGAAAATAGCCTCTTCCCAAGGAGAGAGCTAAGCTGAATGCCTGCAAACTGAGCTACTAGCGCTGGCTTTTTCTCCTGCTGCACTGCTTTACTAAAGATAAGGAAGTATTAAAAAGGGGTCGGTTATTGGTTTTGGACCGAACGATTTAAAATGTCAAAGAAAAAAAAAATCTTGGGTATGAAATCTTAAAGCTTCCTTCATTTCTGGATATTGCAGAGAAAGATCACCCTGCAACTTGGGCCACCCAGAGCGAGCAGAGGTACAGAGGCTGGACGGAAAGCGGCCCAAACACTACCATGTAGAGTGCTCTAGCCTCGCTTCCTCAGCCACATCTCTGACTCTGTATTTGCTAACATGGACTCAGGAGTAGCTGACAGAGCCTATGCATCTGTTATTTGCAGTGCCTGTGTCTGGTTAGATCAAAAATGTTCATGTCTGTTTTTATGTGGAACAGCAGGCTCTAGACTGTGAATCTCATTCTTGGTTCTTTGTTCATAATAAATATATTAGTTCATACACACTTGAAACAGTTTGTTTACTACTTTACCCTAACTGGGATTTTGGATCTCGTCTTTACATATTTCTTAAAAAAAAAAAAGAAAAAAAAAAAGAAGATTACTTGTGTGAATAACAAAAAAGAAACAGGAATATTCAGATAGCTGCCTTAGTCTAGCAAGTAAGGAGTTAAATATGCTTCACTTCAATTACCTCAGTATTAGCAACTCTAAAAAAAGAAAAAATAATAATGTTTGTAATATTTAATGGAACTCTACAGTGATGTTATAGCCAAATATTATGAAGGAGTTACAAGGAAACTGCAGAGTTAATATGACTGAATTGAAGCTAGAATTTTTAAAAGTGACTTAATCTGAGGCTTGAAAACTGAAAGAACTTTTATTCTTGTTGAAAAACTGCTAGCTCCCTTCACCCAAACATATTTATATACATATTTAACTGATTTCACTAGTGAACAAGCTAATGTATTCTGGAACAATTTATTTTAAAATGTGAACTGTAAAATTATGCTACAAAGTTTATTAAACTTTCAGGTCTTACATTTTGACATGCTCAGATCTTTCCTTTAACAACGACAGAATGCTACACAAAAATACTGCATTTCATCTGGTGTAGGTCTTTATCTTATCTTGACAGATTATTGCTGGTTAAATTGTAGAGCTGACTTAAAGGCAGGACTCTTCAAGGGAGTGAGAAATTAAGGCTTCACCAAATGGTAATAAAGCTATTAAAAATGCAAACAGCAAACAGCTACACTGTACAGGTTAGACAGCTAATCCAAACTAGCAGTTTAAAAAAGCAGAGCAATTACACTTTTATTTAAATGCAAGGAATATGAGCAAGAATAGAATGAGGTGCCTTGTTTAAATGCATTCTTTTGAATATTTATTAGAAATAATACATGTAGTTAAGCTACTTATCTGATTTCAGTGAATAAGTAAAATGCAAAAGATCAATTTTCATAATTATACCAAAGAAGTCTGTCTTTCATAAAAATCTCATTAATAACACCATTATTACTGAAAAAATATCTCAGTATTATTATTGTTATTCTAATTATCAGCAAAATGCTACTGATAATGTTGTCATAAAATTCCTTTTTAGTATCCTATTAAGGAAGATAGACTAAGTAGTGGTTTAAGTTAAATCTAGATCCTAAGTGGCATTTAAAAAAAAAATCTTCTTTGTGTATTTGGATAAAATACATTATGTGTATAATTACATAAATTACTTCAGGTTTAGCAAACAAGAGATATATAGATAATGTGTGCATGCACATGTATTGTTATATCTATATAACTATAGAGCTAGTTCAGTAGGAAACGCACCCAGGCATGTAAACATAGTAACAGAATATTGCCCAATGGCAAAATTAGTTCCTGAGGAAATCGTTAACGGACAGCCATTTTTACCTATTTAATACTAGTAGTGGTCCTGTCAATACTCACTATTTGTTTTAATAACCACCTGAATTTATTAAGTGTTACAGAGCTTGGGAGGCATCTAGAAATTAATATTAGAAAAGGCTCATTGTCTTACACGTGGAGACAGTTTGCAGATGCTCCCATCCGTTATCCAGCGCGCTTCAGAGCCAGGCCAGTGTGGGTTACAACACAGAGGGAGCAGGAAGCATTTTTGGAGCTGGAATCTGACAGTTCTTCATCTTTATGGCAAACAATGATCTGGACAGGCAGCACGGAGAGAGAAGAGAATTGGTTCCTGCCTTGTTATTTCTTATTCATAACGTATATGCTATCGTGATGCCGAGGAGCCCCAGATGTGGACGAAAACCTCGGCATGCGAGTTCCTAGGCAAACAGAATAGCTGGTTCCCTGCCTGAAAAGATGATTTATAAACAATAATTACAGTAGCCACTGAAGTCAGTCAAAAACATGTAAACAGGCTTCCATAGGGGGTCAGCAGTAGTGAATAGCTTCCTGAAGTGGGAGACATCTAGAGGATTGAAAGACAGTACATAAAGTTGGAAAAGTTTTCTTGGGAAGAAAGTCTGCCATTTTGCTGCCAGTGCTGTGTGTACACACCATGCTAAAGGAAACATGCCACTGGCAGTATAACAACCTCGTATTCCTCATCTTTGGGGAGACAATGTTGTGAGAAACCAGATTTTGATTGGTTTAAATGCATATAAGTGGTTCTGGTAATTTCTGATTCTGCCTTCATAGCCACTTAAACAATAAAGGAAACAAATTCATTTGATGGTACAAGAAGATGCCGCTGCCTGGGAGGCAATGAACAGAGGATTTGTTTGGAGTAGAGTAGGCTGAAGGATACTTTTCTGCCCAGGTCTTATTAATACATGCATGTTGTTACATGCACTAGTAGTACACATGTGGGGGAAGTAGTTGGGCGAATGGATATTATAGCCCTGACAAAGCAATGCCTACAGGCACAATTAAGAAGCATCTTAGCAAGAGTGCAAGGCTTTTCCTGAATCAGGTTGGACACAAGCATGTGTCTAAGTGTTAGGTAAATCACAGTCTGTTTTTCTAGAAAGGCTTTGTTGTTGTTGTTGTTGTTAACTGGAATCATGTTCTGAAAGAATTTCCAGGGAAGCGTAATTTATTTGTATTTATAGCTTTACTGCCTTCCTCTGTCTTAAAAAACTTGAAGAAAATTAACTTATTTAAGCAGAAAGAGCCAGGTAACTTTCAGAAATAACTTTCAGTGTATTGCAATCTCTGGATGCAATAGAGATAGTTATACTTATCCCAATGTGTCACAGGTGGCATTTACCACTATGTATGAGTGTTAAAGCAAACAGAAACAGCTTTTATCACAGCAGAATGTCATGATCTGCACTTAGGGTTCAATCTTTCCATCCACTATGTGGGCACAAATTGACATGCCTCAGAGAGTGGGATTGAATTCTCCACTTATTTTAGAAAGTGTTCTAAAAATACGATCAATATAGGGGCTTGTAAAAATAACTTCTTTTTTTTTTTTTTTACTTGCTAGGGAGAACTGTGCATAAATTATGGCTTTATTTTCTTCTACTTGAGAATTATGTAAGCTGTACAAAAAGCTCAAAATAATTTGTTTAATACAACCATTATGTTTTTGCATCTGCATGTCTCTACTGATTTATCTTTTTTCTCTTTTTTCTCTTTTTCCTCTTTTTCCTCTTTCTCTTCTTCAGTCTCTTCTTCTATCTCTCTGACTCACATGCACATACATACACACACTCTGCAGTAGCAAGGGCATATGCAGTAGGCAACCCCCAATTTTCCCACTTGAAAGTGTTCCCGTGGCTTCCAGTATGATTTTTCTCAGCTTTTATGTATAACCACCTAACCTCTGCAAGACAATTGATTTCTGTTGATCTCTTGGGTGCACACTTAGGGCAGGTTTCACTTAGTCAATCTCTGTCTCCATCCTACTGTTTGGATTTATACTGGTTATTTTATAAGCAGTGACTAATTTTAAGGAGGAATAATACAAATAAAATAATAATAGGAGTGCATACTCTTCAAGACAAGAACTGTCTCTCTTTGTCTAATGCTATTTCTGCTATGGTAACAAAATGGGTCATAATTAACCAGTGACCCAAAGATTACTAACATTTGGGCTAAATTCTGCAATTCTTCTGTCCCAAAGTCCTCACTGAAATTAACTGGATTTGCTTTGCAAAACAGTTTAAAGTTGTGTAATGGAGAAGCTTATATCCCATGTATCCAGGAATACAGGATTCCTAGATCTGTTTGTTTAGCTAAGTGTACATCCACAAAATGAAGAATTATAAAACTCATTCTAATCTGGATGTGCTCATACTGTCACAGTTTTAATTATGTGATCACAAAATCATACAGATTTTCTCTATAAGGTTAGGCACATGACATTTTACAATACTCTTTTAGTCTAATAGAAATATATTAATTTATATGTCAGAATCTTTATTGCTATAATCTCTCTTCCTTCTAACATTCCTATTAACAAATTTATCAGCCTTGATGTGCTATGTATTTAGTAAAAGGAGAATTTTTTTTTCTTAGAAATGTCTTTTAAGGAATTGAGTGTTTTGTTTATAACTATCTTTTACATGGAGCCATACCTAATTAGTGGCTTTCATGTGACCATGCTGTTTTAAGGCTGGTACTCATTCTTCTGTATGTTGAATATCTTTCTCTTCTCCTTCTCCTCTCCTCTGCCCTTCCTTTTTTCCTTTTTCCTAGGAATTTGCCCACTTGTTTGTTGCTGATTTTTAAGTCAACAGTATAAGTCTAAATATCAGTAAAAATAATTGGAAAAATATTTTCACAGAAAGATATATAGAATATGTGTGTAATGCTAACATTTCACATTTTAATGGACACAAACTGAGAAATAATGTTTATAGTACATATTTGTCCTGCAGTGGACTCCTGAAGCATCACCTTTTGTACCAAGTGCCACAGTTTCTTAAGACTACTTGCATGTAAAATCAAATTTTGACACTTAAACGCTTTTGGAGACTTGAAACAAAATACTAGTAAAGTACTTTCTGAGTATAGGAAATTATTGTGAAGCAGCATGTGAGGCATAATATCAGTCAGTGTTACAGTAAGTGAAAATATTTCAGTTCAGATCCTGGCCAGCCATTGAGCATTGCAGAAGAGACAGGCTTCAGCAACTAGACAGTATTGATCTCAGGTAGAAAAATCTTCTGTGCTATATTGCTGGTCTGGCTGCTGTTTCCCTATTCCCAGGGCAGGGCAGGCTAGGGGGACATGGAAAAGAAGATTTTGTGGTTACTTTATGCTGCAATTGCTGGATACTAGAGTCCAAAAAGCAGCATAAGTCAGGGCAGACTCATAGTTGCTCTCACCTTGTTCCAGGGAGCAAAACCAGCCTTAGGCCTAAATGACAGAAAAGTGTTGGGAAGGTTCATATGTGCCCTCACCAATTTTGCTGCTGACTATAGGAAGGTGCAGCTGTTACAACAAGTGGAGGAAGTGAGTTTTACTGTTTCTAGAACAGCAAAAAGTATTACAAAACACTGTTCCTATGGATCAGAGATGATGGGGGAAATGTGTATACTTTTCTACTGTGGTTTGATGGAAAGTACATGACTGTGTCGTTACAGCATGTAATACTCTCCTAGACATGCAGCAGCTGTTTTGGAAATGTTCAGCACAAGTTCCCCACGTATACAACAGGTTTATGCCTTTTTCTCTTTCCCAACCTCTTCTACCCCTCCTCCTCCTCCTTCTTCTCCCATCACAGCACGTAGTGCCCATTGCTGCTTCACAGGAGTGCACAGTGCCTAGCTCCCTGCGAGGTGGTGTCACTCACTGGTGTCCCCACAGGAGAACTTCCTGGCCCACTGGAAGTGCCATATGCAGATGGCCTGCCACTGTGACACTAAGGAGTAGTGCAATGTATCCCAAACCTGGATGGTGACACCTTGGGAATTTGAATAAAGCACCTTGGATGAAAAGTAAAGCAGCACTCACAGAAAGAGTAAAGTAAAGAGGTAAAAAGAGTAAAGTAAAGAAGCATTCAAAGAAAGAAAAGTAATGAAACACTCACTTCAAGAACACATCTGGGAGTATTTTACAAATTACCCTTTGAAAGTTACAGGGAAACAATGTTCATTAGTGCTCTCCAAGCAATCTGTGCATGCACCTGTAATTCTTTCTCCATGTGTATTATCATGAAACACAACATTCGTTTCCTTCGAAATGTGATGTATCCTTTTAACTCCAAATCACTTATTTTCTCTGTTACATATTTCAGGTTCTTTACAACAGCTCCTGTAAATGTCAGCATGGCTCCATATGTATTTTCTCTTCATTCATAGCTGTTGTTAACATAACATTACTCAGGAAAAGCATATACCCCATCTCTCCAGGCCCTCCACCCCAATTTCTCTCCAGATATTGAAGGTGTATTATGACTTTTATTTCTATTTGGCAGTTTAAGGGAAAGGTATGTTTATAATTTTGACAATGTATGTGCTTATGTTTAAAATAGGTTTTCTGTCTCAAAGTAGGAAGGCAAATAATCATTATTAGTCACTACTTATTAAATAAAATTGTAGCTAGTAAACAGCCAGCTTTAGTCATTTTTAAGTCCATCCATCCAGTTAGTATGGCATTCCCATCTGGAAGGCATTTACCTTTAAGAAAAAATACATAAAGAAAGGGTATATGGAAAGGGGAGAGGGAGAGAGAATGATTCATAGGAAGAGTCATGGCTCCTGTGGAGCTATTCTTTGTTTCACAACACAATCTGAGTTGTAATCCTGTCTGTTTAAAAAACAGTGTAAAAGGATCTGTTATTTCACTGCTCAGTTACATGGTAACAAAATGTTGTGATCCCCAGCTGCTGAAGACAGAAAATACTGTAGTCCATGCTCCTAATTTGACCCGTTTCTTTTTGAAAAAGCATGTTACTGTAAACAAAAACTACAGCTAATAGGGCTCAAAAACACTGTTCTTTATCATTGTTTTGATAAATATCAACATGTCTTGGCTGTGAGACTACCTTCACTCGATGATCCCTGGCTTTCTTAAAGCTTGCTCTCACCAGGCTGATGTGTCTAGCTAGCTGACTCAGGGTGTACATAACTGTGCTGCATAGGTGGTTCTGTGTCACAGTGTCTTCACTGGCGTGGAGCTCCTCTTGCCGTTAGGACTCCTGGGGGAACACTGTTCTTTTTGCTACAGAAATTTGACTCTCTGCATGACTCTTTTTTCTACAGCACATAGAATAATTGCCACGAAATGTTAGAAGAGCGTCAGTGTTCAGGTGATGGTGCTTCCTAACATCCTTTCTCACTGCAGAGTAGGCTGATCATCACCTGAAGAGAAAGTGATGCTAGGCTCTAACCCTTGCCAGCCTGGGTTGAAAGCACCATTGAACACAGGTGAGAGCTTGATCAGATGGATGGGAGGGATGAGGAGTGTAGGAACCAGGGTTAACTCTGCAACTAAGGCTGTGTCTGTACCACTAGTCTAGTTTTACCCCCCAGACGTGGTCCCCCTATCATCCATGTTGCATACATAATAGTTCACACTCAGTTCCCTGCTACAGTCAATTGTTTTCCTGTGGAGGGAGAGCTGAGCACAGCTGATGGGGTAGTTTGCTGCCAGATACACAATCAATAAACATTTGGTGTGGGTTGCACCAAGCTTGGTTCACTCTGCCTTGGATCATCCTGCAAAACTCTTCCAGACATCCTTCACAGCCTGGTGTCCGCATGTCATCATGCCCCTTCTAATGTCACACAACACACAATCAGTCTAATGCTGGGACATTCCCCTCTAGCAGGCTGTGACCAAGCACCTGATGGTTTCCAGCACTTTGCACTGAAAGTCTACAAAAATGGACAAAGTTCTGAGAACAGTGATGTCTCAGAGCCACAGGAGTCCCACAGGGCTCCTGGCAGACACCTGGGCTAGGCTATTCCAGGTAGGGTTATCCAAGGGCCTAGGGCACACCAACCAGTTCTGTGTCACCCAAGGAGCCCAAGATCTCTCCCCAGAGCACTCCCAAGACAGCATGGAGGTAGCGTAAAATGTACTCTCTGTGTGTCTATTTTGCTTCGTCTTTCTAATGGAAAATAAATACAGCTGTCAGAAAAACAACAAGGCATCATTGAAGAAGAGAATTCATGCATCCTCGCATGGGAACACCAAGGGTAAGATCCTACTGTGGAGCATTGCAATTGCAGGTACCTGGCATGAAACAAGAGACCCAAACCCACCCAGTTAGGTGCCATAGGCATAGGATTCATAGGATGCCTATGAATTCAGTGGAGGGAAGAACGCTGATCTCCAAAGCCTACATGCTGAGGAGGGAGCTACCTAGGACTGCAGTAGCAACAGAGGTCTGTCTGAGCTCCCACCCACATCTGCAAGTGGAAGGCCCCAGCTCTGCACTGCACATCAGCCACCTCACTCTGCTCTGGTACCAGAGTGCAGAGCTGATTTTGGAGAAGTTGCACCCAACAGACAATGAGGAGGCCTCCTACTCACACATCAGACAAAAAATGAAACAACATAGATTCAAACAACATTCACTCTGAAACACAGGTGAAGGCTTTACCTCTCCCATTTCTACAGTACTCACAGCACTCCCACTGGGATCAGGAGACCCTGACAAGGTTTGATCCGAGAGCACCCACATCTCAAGGTAGTGCCCTAATTTTAGATCTTGAGGTCACCCCAGTGGGCATGTTCTTCATCTGTCTTCCTGATGCTGGGACAGGAGTACAACTACATGGGTCCAGCATACAGGAGGGCAAGAGGGTGAAGGAGTTCAACTTAATGATTAGGGTCTCAACAGGGAGTAGAAAGTTCTTGAAAATTGTTTTGGTTTTGGTTTTGAGAGAGAGAGAGAGAAAATTCCTCTTTGGGGACTCAGGTTAAATTTAAACCTCTCTGTATGCATTCACAACACAAAGTAGCCAAGGGAAGAGATTAAGCATCAAAATTACCATTCTGGCTGGTTGTGAGGATGTTTGGAAGCTAACTTTGGGCACTTAAGAATCTCAGGCTGATCAGTGAGGCACTTAGTGTTTTAAAGAGTTGCATAAGGGTACAGATAAAATACTTGGGAAACTTCAGGATTCTCTCTAACACATTAGGTGACATCCACTAGAGACCAGTGCTGTCTGAGATCAGTTCTTGAAACTCTGATTGTCTCATAGTTTAAAACAATGATATTCCTTGGCATTTCTTGGTAACTTCAAGAACTTATTTCAGTACTGCATTCAAACCAGTATTTGTGCTGTATTCACACAGTATTTAAGATGTTATTACAGAACAGTTGACATTGTAATATATGCTCTGAAAACTGGTAATGGACCTTAGATGAATAAAGAAACACTGACTGTGTCCAAATGAAGTAGCAGCTGCTTATCTTAATATATGACAATCAGATGTTAAGTATTTTTGACTTGTGTTAATTGAATATATTTAAGAAAATTATTTTTTATTTTTCGCTAAAATCTTTTTGAAGTGGAATTCTATGATACTACTTGTATTAGCATTATACTGTAGTTTCCAGTCTTCATTACTGTATAAAGAGAGAGGTTTCCTATTCATGAATCTTGTACTAGAAAAGATGCTTTGCAGTTTTGTCTGTTCCAGATAAGGTGTTGACAAGTTTATACAAATACAGAAGGGAAGATAAATGCGCTCTGTATCAAGGTCAAACTAAGTGGTATCATCATTTCAAACGTGTTGACAATTTTGAACATGTTTTATAATGATACCAAGAAGTTTTCCTAAATGTGTAGCTCCTACTAATATTGTGCTGTGAGCTACTCATCTACAACAAAGCCAAAGACCCTATAATGACCTAGAAAGAATATAAATCTTTCTTATATAACCGTGAGTCAAATTTTGCACCTACGTAGACCTTTGGATGTTAATGGAGTTTCACAAGCTGTAATGTAGAAGATGATTAGATGTAGACATATTTACAAAACATCATATCAGAAAAAAGATAGTCACTAATATGAGCCTGCTGGCTCACACATATCCTTGAAACTTTGAAGTTATATGACTCAGAAAACTAAGCTACTGAGTAGAAATTGGAAACATAATGGGAAAACTCCAGGAGCCATTGAGTAACTCCACTGAGTAAATTAGAAATTGATTCTTTATCTAAACTCACATTAAAGATATTTGGATTAATTTTAAACCAGATCTCTCCTTTTCTGTTGATTTTTCACAAACACTCATGCAAGCAAAACATTCTTCATTTTTCATGTATATAATTCATTTCAGACTCATGGACGAAGTTTTTTTTCATGTCAGATGGCGAGGTTGCTTATTCTCTCATTGTTTCCCAGAAACAGTTTCACCATGAGGCCTAGCCTGCTGGACCAAAGAAGTACTCTGTTCATCTTAAATCGCAGAGGTCTGGGGAAAAACATGTTTTCCTCTCTCTTATCACATGCTGTTTAAAGTCCCCTCTAAACTCATAAATAAATTATAAAATGAAGCAACTCTTCATCTGCTTTCCAGGATGCTCACCAGCTTGCAAACGAATGGAATTCTTGGATACCAAGTGCAGCCTCTGAGGAATACAGTCCCAGCATGTTGACTGGTAGACTTGGGCTGGACTCCGTGCACCCTTTCCAGGGTGAGGCTAGCACCGACACTTCCATTCTTGAGGGCTCTGCACAGGGTCCGTATCCCTATGCTCCTTTAACTAAATGTTGCTGAGTTATCACCATTAAAATGTACCACAAGCTTATATTTGAATGAAGGCCATCTCTTGTAAATCTTCTTTCTTGGATACATTTGGGGATATATTGTTATATATATGAGCCATTCCCTGTTGTTGTTTCTCTACATGCCCTGATTTTGAAGACTGTGACCTGAAACCTCTCCCTGTCCCATCTCCACAGAGGCAACAGACATTATTCTTGCTCCTTCAGAAAAAGACACATTATTTTTATTTTCTACACGTAAGCACTTTTCCCCCAATTATGTTGAATTTGTCTCCATCAGCATTCTGTAATAGCACAACAGCTCATACAATATCTTCACTACTTAGAGAAACTTCCCTGTTTCCCTGACTGCTATCTTCCCTTAGGCAAGCTCACCTAGTTCCCCTCATTTCTGAGCAGCAGAGAAAGAGAAATCTGTGCTGATGGTACCCATGAGAGGACCACAGACTGACCACAGACCCTGGCACTGTGGCCTTCTGTATTTGATGCTTTTTCTTATTCAATTGTAAATACCACAGCAGAGTAATAGCTTTGTGGGGTTGCTGTTCATGGTCTCAGCTGAAACCATGATGTACAGGCTATTGCAGGGATGTAGCTGTGCCTTTCCCAGCTCAGAACATGTAGAGTTACTCACACCAGATGGCAAATGTTTATGGCAAAGTCAACAGGTGCAGTCAGCACCAGGCTCCTGAGAGGACTAGGCGTGGACACTTCTCCCTTCTTCTCCTCACCTAGGGTGACTTTTGCTGTGGTCACCTCACTAATATTTCCTTCTTCCTTCCCTGGCCAGGGATTCCAAGCCACTGTCCTTACTGCTTGTCCATAAATTGGAGACTGAGTGCAATTGAATTTAGTTTATGAATATATTAATATATGATTTTAGTTTGGAAGGAGGAAGTGCAGTGAGGAACAACACAGTGGAGCAAGGATCCTACCAAGCATGAATCAAAGCCTTGGCAACTCTGCATTCAAGCAAAACTGACAAAACTGTGTGGGCATCATTTTCATAACGAAGAGTTCTCTCAGAACCCCTGCCAAGAGGCCTGACAAGCAAACGAACAAAGATCTGGCCATGCCTTTCAGAGGGAGAATTTACACACACGTGTCACATGCAATTACTTGTATTACTAGATGTCATTGTCCTGTATTAGCTTTAACATTTATTAATATTTTTCATTATTAAAAAATGTGGAATGTGTGCCATAAAAGGCCTAAAGATCTAAAAGATGTGCTCCCTCCCTAGACTGGCATAAAATCTGAACCTGATGGGAAGCAAGCAATGTGCTGAGAAATCAAAGCAGACAGGAAAAGGGGTCAGAGGGGGAAAAGGAGAATTAGGACCATGGATCTAATAAGAAAATCACATGGTGAGTCCTATCAATGAGACATTGGCTGCTTTATCAACCATTTCTCCATATTTGCTTCTCTTAAAATAGAGGAGAATTAGGAAATGACACAGTGTGGAGTACTTAGAACATTTGGGAGAAAATATTGCTGGTGTAAAGGTTGGCCTGGGAGACTGAATGCAGGTATTTACAAAAAAAGGAAGATAAAATGGTTATTGGAACTGCTATCTGTAGGGACACAGAGAAGGAAGGAGGAAACAGGGACACAAAGGGCGGAAGCAGACATGGCCATTGGCAAGTTTTATATTCTGGCATGTCCTGAGGTTATAACATCTGATTTCATTCTTGTTGGCCATATCTCAGCCATCTTCACAGGATAATAAATTTTGATGAAAAAATGTTATGTCACTACCATTCTGACCAGTCTTAGTGGGGAGGCTGGAGAAAAGGCAAGAGCTGAGCGTTGCAGATCCTTGAAGGCACAAGGAGAAAAGTGTTAATTTCATTGACAACACATCATGGGGTGAGATACATGGACTGAAGAATGAGTCAATGAGAGAGGTGCTTTGAAAAATACAAAATATGTAAGTACTAGAATAATGGTACATAATAAATGAAAAGAAAACAGCATAGAATGGAAAATAATACTGCCTTCTTGGAAAGAGTTTCATAAAGTCTTATTTTAGTCTCAGAAAACATAAACGAGGGGGAATATGAGAAATATGGCAGTGTTTACTGAAGATCTGATTTGTTAACATGTGAATGAGATGGAGATACGTAGCTGAATTTGCAGAAAGTACCAACACAAGGCAGACACACAGAGATGGTTGTACAGCCCAATAAACCTGACCGATGGGATGCAATAGAGCCTGGCTTTTTTTTTAACCTGATGGGAAAAGGTGTCATCATTCTGCCACAATTAAATATTGGGGGAACTGAAGATGATTCCCAGACTACAGTTTTACGAAAAGCAGTTATTACGTAGGTATACTGCAATATTTGCAGTAATATTTGAAGTTCTTGCATACATGCAAGAATAAAGGTAGTAGAAAGTGCAAAACTGTTTTAGTCATTTTCCAAATGAAAGTAGAGCAAAGAAATATTTGAGAACAAGACTTTTTGCAATAATGATGAATGAGAATTAATATTTAATTTGCCCTAAGTTTGTGACTCCACATCATAGAATCATAAGAACAACACATCAGAAAAAAACCTGAAATATTCTCCGTGGCTGATGACCTTCAAAAACAGTATCTGCTCTTTTTCTGAGGGAATTAAGAGCCCAGGAATTTTGAACTTCCAGTATCACATATTACGCTTCGGTTTGGTAGAGATGTGCTTGCATAATCAATCGAAAGAAAAGGGGATCCTACTTCCCCATGAGGAAGCATAAATTAATTCATACTTCCACCCCCCCCCCCCCGCCTTTTTATTAGTTCCACTCACCCAGTAATGGACAAGAAACAATCTCATGTGACTTGGGGGACTAGCTACTCTGGAAGAATGGCAAGCAATGAATAACGAAGGCACAGGTCCAATGTGCAATAGACTGAAATTGGCTGAAATATGTTCCCATCATGTATCTCTTGAATAATTATAAATAACAACACAGTACAAAAGACTAAACTGTTCCAATCAGTTTGCAAAAAGATAATAACCCATCATTTGGTGAACACAGTGTTTGCCATCAACTATTTGTCCATCTTTACTGCTGATGGGAAAGAACTCCGCCTGAGTGGACAGATGTTTCTTTCTGCTAACTTTGACAACATTCATGTCGATACTTCTTGACCAGAGGAACAAATTAAGCAATAGAACCACCTCCTTCTAAGACAGAGAGACAGAAGAGGCAGAACTGCTGAAGAACTTGAGGCACCGATTAACTCTCAAGTGTTTCCTGTGCAATGCAAATCGTTAATGCTCTCTGAAAGCAATGAACCAGAACTGTAAGTATAACAACAATGTCACAAATCATATATGCTGTCTACAGGATTCAAGGATATCTTTCTTCCTTCATGAATTCTTTGATCTATGAGATTTGTTTTAACTTCTTATTTATAACTCTTTGTATTTTGATTTTGTAGATTGCAAGTGAACTTAGCTGGCAGGTTCTTTGTAGCATGGGGAATGGAGAAATAAAATTAAGAAAATACCCCTCCTCAAGAACCTGAATGTGAAAAACTTTTCTGAACTAGCACAAATGATCCTCCCTAATATGGACTATGATCGGCCTAATGTTAAATGAACATTCACTGCATCTTTCCTCTGCCTGTTAGACAACTAATTGATGCAATGCTGATGAATAAAAGAGGTGGTATTTCAGACTTGAACTCACTTCACCACTGCAGTTTACTGAAAGCCCCAAGCTGCCGTGCTCATTACAGATCCCTTCGCTGAACTGGCTTTATAGGCAATTTTGTGAAGGGGCAGCATCAGAGCTAGCCCACTGATTGGGACTCCTTTGGCTCAGCAGGGCTCCAAGAGTTCAGGGGAGAGAGCACAGCACTGAGCTAAAAATATGTCTTTGCCTCTGTAGTGCCAGGAAGATTGCCTGTACTAATTGGGAGGGACCTAGAGATCTGGGTGGTATTTTAGGCTAATCTTGAGGTGGGACCTTTGCAGCATGTATGTGGCTCTGAATATAATCTCCTTCTGCACTGTCATTTATACCATTGCAGGCATTTACAATCAGAACCATCCTTGATTGACTCATGACTGCTGCTGCACCCTAGACTTGCCTTGCAGGAATGAGAGGAGGATGAAGGAAGGTGAAACGACTTTGCTGTGAATTGACTTATGAAACCATGTGGCAATTTCAGGCTGGTGTTGAAGGTGTAAAACAGGCAAAATTACTCTAGCAGGTCCAAAGCTTAGGGAGACAGCAGAAGTATATGCAGTCAGACACTGACATAGAAGTAGCACCTCAGACACGGTTTGCTTAAAGACCCTCTAGTCAGTATTTATTTTTCAGTCCTGCCTTTTTTCTCCCTTTTGTCTCGTTTTAATTCTCTGAACAAACAATGAAACATAGCCCTAAACTCAGCACTTCCCTAGCTTACCTTTAGAGCACAAAATCCCCGTGTGTTCAAAAAAATAGGGTAGTAAGGGGAATCTGTGCTTCTGCTTATCCTGCGTGGACTTGGTAAGGCAGAAGGAAATGCAGGAGAAAATAAAACCAGAGTGTAAAGGAGAAAGAAAAAACAGTGAGAGAATGAGAGCATGAATAAAAGCAACAGAAGCAGAGTAAATAAGCTGTCTGACAGAAAAGGCTAGAAGAAAAACCTTATCATGGAAAATTGAGCATTTTTGCTTTAAATAACACACTGAACTATGGCTTATTGGTATTTTTTACAGCTACATAGTTTTACAGGGATTTTGCTTGCTTTATTGATAGGACATATTTCAGCAAAGTGAGGAAAAGTAGAATATTTCACTCTTTCAAATTTTATTTTTTCTTAGAGCAATTTTTCTTAGAGGAACTCCACAAAGTACCAGTGTGATTGGATGAAAAATACCAAATGCACATTGCATGAAACGTCTGTGTCATAGACCAATCTAGCAACTGTACATTACTGGCTGAAATAGCTAAAACAATTTTTGTAAGTTTCTTCATGTGACACAGCAATGTTTTCATGAAGCAGTTGCAATGCAGATCTTATAGCAGGTATGTATTATAGCAACATAGAAGTTCAAAGAAAACAATTATTATGATAAAGTTTAATGTATTACTTTTGCCCACAAGCAAATGCTTTACAAACTTTACTGGCATCATTGCTTCACACAGAATCAATCCTCTGGTGATGTTTAGGCAGTGACCTTAACATTGTACGCAAACAATAGGGAGTCTTCCAGGAGCAAAATGAAGAATGGTCTCCTCAGTCAAAGCAACACAAAAAATTTTAGGATGTTAAACTACATTTACAAATAAATAAAAGGAGGAGTATTCTAAGTTATCTAAAATTGTGCTTCATGTCA
This sequence comes from Dromaius novaehollandiae, assembly GCF_036370855.1. Taxonomy (NCBI): domain Eukaryota; kingdom Metazoa; phylum Chordata; class Aves; order Casuariiformes; family Dromaiidae; genus Dromaius; species Dromaius novaehollandiae. The sequence goes on from NC_088098.1 coordinate 154,827,143, forward strand.
GGCTTCTAAATCTGTATTTAGATACCTAGATAAGTAGGCTGATGTTTATAAGTGCTGAGGACACAAATATCTTTTATTTTCCCATTAAGTCCCATTAAAGCTCCAACCCTGAAGATACCAGCTGATCTCTCATCTTTTTTTACAGCTGTTGTTGTTTATTTCTAATGGCATTATGACTAACATAACTGTAAAAAGAACACAAGTTGCTACTTTAATTTTTCTTAGCTGCTTAAGAACACTTTGCTATAAACCTACAGGATGTTGGAGAGATTTCAGAGGAGAGTGAGTAGAATGAAAAGAGGACTGGGAAGCATTATTTAAAGTGTATGCAAAAGAGAGAAAAGGTGTTCAGTATAGATAGATCATATTAAAGCCTAGGTTAAGGGATGACCTGGTCATGTAAGTACCTATATGGGGGCAGAAGGATGGTTGTGGAGGAGTCTTCCATCTAGCAGACAAACGAATACACACTACACTACTCCTGGAAGTTCAAGCTAGACAAATTCTGACTAAAAACAAGGTCCAAATGTTTAATGGTGATGGCAACTAACCCCTGAAATCATCTACTGAAGTCTGTAATAGATTTTTTTCATCTTTGAAAATTCTCCAAATAAAATATCTTTCTAAAGTGTACTCTGGTTTAAGCACAGCTTTTTGATTTGAAAGAAGAATTAAGATCAAAGGCATTCACAGACCTAACATCTATAATATCTACTACATCAACAAAATGTAATACATCATATATCAGTGGGCCTATCATTCTATGTTACTTCTCAGCTAATTCTATCCTGAGAGCCATTGGCGATACTTTATCCAAGGTTTTATCACAAAGCCATCACTGATGCAAAACAAGAATGGAAAATTGTAGATATTTCCTGATTTGAGATCTGTGTTGGTCAACAGAAAAGAATACAGTTGACTTTGATAGGATTTAGGTCAAGGTGTTATTTAGGATCTGAGAAAACAGAAACCATTCTGGTTTCTGGCCTTGTGTGCAAGTGGTAAAGGCTTAGTGAATTGGCTACTTCACAGGAAAACTGTGATCTTCTAGCGATGAATGAAAGAATATTCCTAATTACCATGCTCATTATTGTGTCTGGTAAATGTTCTGTGATCTGGCTGGTATAAACTTGGGGATAAACTCAACCATGATTTCAGCACAACAGCTCCAGCCCTATCATTAAAGCTGTTTGGGCTAGGGATTACTTTGTAGAAAACTATTTCTGGATTCAGTGCACAAAACAAGTCATAGAGTTTATCTTAAAATGTCAAAAATAATGCTTGATATGAAAATCTTCTCATCATTCTTTACCTAATGAAGTACTGACAGTGGAAATTTTTCTGCTTCCTTGGTCACATAAGGAGATCCACCAACTTCAAAATGTTGAATATTTTCATACTTTTGATAGAATTTGATTCTGAACTCTGGGTTATTAATAATTATAGACTCTAGCTTCTGGGATCTGTAAAAATATCTAATCAATATGCAAAATTAAGGAAAAGAAAACAATATTTAAAAGCAAGATCTCACAAGTCAAACTTCCGTTGAAACTATAAGCTCTCATTTTACAGACTTCAACTCAGAAATTTTTAGATTTCACAGTGTCAACTTTTTCTACTACAGGGAGACAAGCTACATTCATATAGTGAATAACCTGATAAATTCTCCTTAAACTTAAAGTCATGTTGAAGTGAGATCTGGACAATAAATTCAGAGGATGCCTACAATAGAAAATAACATCTCAAACATATTGCATGTACATAAAGATTACTTTTTAAAATCAATTCATTGTCTGCTTATGGGCTCTTGGTTGAATCTGAATACAAGAGGCATCTTTGAATAATATTCCCTGTAATAATAAAAAAAATAAAACCCAATATCTGTTTTGTCATCAGGTCCTGCATTTTTCACCCACTTGAAACTCCCACTGAGTATGGAATGCCCAAGAAATACAGGAAGGAGCCATAAACATTAAGTGATTATATAATGGTGAGTGAGCTGCAGTTCATTTGCACTGGTGAAGGAAAGATCTGCACATTAAGTTCCCACTCCAGTAAGTTATGGGTCATTTGCTCGTTAGTGAAGTGACTAATCCAGTAGTGAAGAGGATGTCTAGTGAAAATAAATTGCATTATACTACTGACTACTATGATGGATTCTTTATATGCTCTTTGTGTTAGCATTCAGAGAACCCCCTTTAACCAACGCTTGGTGTCTCAGCCATGTTATAAGGAATTTTATCAGCGCTAACAGGAGTCTTCGTAAGGAAAGAAACAATAGAACAAGCAGGAAATAAATAATAAATAGATAACCAGGAAACAACACTAACACAATGAATGTTCAGTCATCAGTTTAAACTGTCACATTTGTCCTGAGATGATCAGCATCACCACAGTGAAGCAACAACAGCAAAGTTTACAATAAATCCAGGTTTATGTATTTGGAGGGCCACTTCAAGGAAAGTCAGGGAAATAAATAGGAAAAATTGAGGTAAACTTCATATTGAAAGCAGGTGAGTGGGAAAACATCTCTAATAATCATTTAAATTCCTTAAAATTTGCAAAGTATTTATAGCTTAAAAGAAGCATCGTTTCACTTGCCCACTATTTGTAATGACCTAACAATAATATTATAATCTGGATGTGTCACTTAATTATGATAGGGTTTCTTTCCACACATATTGTCTTCTCAGACATGTTTTAATGAGGCAAGTCTGCTCTGCCTTTTCAGTTCACATAAGTGGCACAAGATAGTTTCAACATATGGAAATATCATTCTGCCTCTGTCTGAGCACTGATAAAATTTTACTGATTATAGATTCTTTAACCAGAGTATATTGACTGTGAATATTCAGCCGGAGAATATGTATGGAGACACTGAAATCTGTGAAAACTAAAGCCATTTGCAGCAAGATTTTGTTATAATTCAACCTGTGCAGTGCATACAATGTGAAATAAAGGGACAGGTAGATTAATGTCAGCTATGTTACCTATTAAAGCTTACCAACAAATAAAGATTTTGATTTACACTTGCAGCATTCTGACTGTTCCTTGCACTTTGATTTCTCTTTTATACCTCTTTTGTTGGAGATGCTTAAAGCAATTCTACCAGTTCCTGAGTAAAACAACATCTAACAGTAAGCAGCAAAGTTCTGTTTGCTTTGCTTTATAGCTCTCAGAGTTAAAGCTATGTTTAATTGGAGCTAATCTGAGTCATCACAAAAAACACTTTTTTTTCCCCATACACATTGCCATACAAAGCAAAGAGGGATGTGAGTTTTAAATTGTGGTTGTTTATGACCCTCTTTGGTAAGACTTGCTGAATTTCTAATTATGTGCTTAACAACTGGAACAAACTCCATATATTACCGCATAAAAAGTCTCCCTTGATTGTTTTCTTGTAAGTTCCATAGCAGCCTCGATCAGCGAAGGTGTGGGATTGCTTTCTTGACATTTATTGAATAACCATTATTTAAATTATTTTGCTTGTTTCAATGAATTTGTCATACATTGTATTTTACAATAGATTCTCTTTTCACTTGTTATTTACATAAAAATTGCAATGCTCTGATGCCAGAAATAGTGAAATGAACACATACATGTAAAAGTAAAATGCAATGCACCCAAAAATCAGAGGTGAACAGAAATAAACTAGAAAGTACAAATTTTTATTTTGCTATCAAACTGTATTTGTAAGAAATATTTCAAATAAAAAAATATCACCATAAAAAAGTAACTCCAAGTGTTTGTGTTCAAGCTTCTAATTTATTCCAAATTAATCTGATTTCACAGGAGAATAAAGACATAGAAAAAATAGCCTTTCTCATCTTAGTGGCAGTGGTGTAAAAGGCCTTGAGCCAAAGTCCACTTGAAGTCATTACAGTGACATCATTTAGCCTTGAATCAGGGCTTGAGCAAAGGATATACTGAATTTTAAACAGATGTAAGTGAGACCAGAACCTAGCTCATTATACAGATGCTGTATTAATTGTGGTGAAATCTGTTTCTCTGTTTTAGCAGGATCAGAGAATAGTTTTACCACTGTGTTTGTGTATCTGTAAACCAACGAGCTTTCTTTCTGAAGAAATCTGTGGAGTTGAGAATTTTGTCCTAAGAAATATTTTCTATCACCTTTTTGTCAAAAATGTCTTTCAGTTTGGAAAAAAAAATGCCCCAAACAGGTTTTATTATTATTATTTGTGGTAGTTTAGAAATGGCAAAGAGTTCTACCCTGGAAAAAAAAACAGGTAAAATACAATGCTATAGGAGCAAATAAAATGAAAATACTTGAAGGTTTGCTTTTTCATGTTGTAGACATTACACAATAACTGACAGTAATTTAAATTTCATCATTATCTTGCATTTGTAGGGGTTCTTCAAAAGTTTAGTTGATAGTCAATTTAAGAGTGCTGACTTAGATCACAATACAGTAATTAGACAGAATTAAAGTAAAAACTGAAAGAAAATGAATCAAGTAATATAATACACTGTGTAGTATTTTTTCTACCAGCAACTCCACTGATGCATTATCAAGGAAGAAAAATGCTTTGATTATACATCTCTGTCTTAAAACTACCTTTGAAATAAAGTAGGAATGCTTTAGGTACTAGTTTTCACTGCAACTATTTTATACATTTTTATTGCACTCCAGCACCGTAGCAGTGGAAATAGCAAAGGTCTCAAAGACTGCAGCATGCGCCATAGTATTCTAGTGCTTCAAAGGAGTGTGGTTTGTTATGTACCACTTGCTTAAAATAAATGTCTTACAGTAAAATAATGATTTCAAAGATCAGAACAAATCCTGAGGAAACGGAGTTAACACAAACATTTTAAAGTAATTCTGTTCCTTATCTAGACACAAGGTGAAATGAAGCACACAAGGAAGAAAAGATGAGATAGTATTTCAGTGGAAGGGATGATCTTGTCCATTCTTGGCATCACTGCTCTCCTGTAATTTTTAATTTCATAACTGGTATTTCTAATCATTTTTCATGAGAGCGAATTGCTATCCCTTCTGCATAATTTTAAATTGAAACTGGAAGAATAAGAAAAACAAGACAAAACAAAAAACAAACCCTGTGTGCTCCATTTGCTGAATATATGGTTTTCTTCCCCCTGTGTGTGCATGTGCCAGATGGCACTACACTGTGTTGGATGATAATAAACATGAAAAATACAGTCAGTGCATGAGCAGAGATAACTGTGGCTGAATGTACTGGTGCTGGGGCTGGTAGGGGGAAGGGGCAGAAGTTCCAGCTGCGAGAGAAAAACGAAGTTCAGTTCCTCAAGGGAGGAGTAGCTGTTGTTTCCAATTAGCTTGTTTTGGCAGGGAGACATGGGGGAGCCAGGGAGGAAGGTGAAGCAGGGTTTGAACACCATGGCTGTGGGACCACGACTGCTATCCCAGCATCCTGACTGAGGGAGAGGAGTCCTTCAAATGCAGGGGCAGATCTGCAGCTGTCACGGTCCTGACAGCACCCAGCCCAGACAACTTGTGGTGGCAGGAACTAGTCAGGGTGATGGAGGGACAGCAGGCCTGGCGGTCATGGTGGTGGTCAATTCACCACAGGATCCCCATCCCCAGGGCATGAGGCAGCGTGGGATGCCTGGAAGGACTGACCTCTGGCTAGACATGGGTTAGGAAGATGGCAGCTGTGGGAGGGGGAATTGTTGGGGTCAGGGGCCTGCAGGCAGTGGGGAGGGTCTGGGGATGCCGGTTCCCCTGCCACCACCTGGGATTTAGGAGCCATCAGCCATCGCCACCAAATGGACACAGTGGTGCCCAGCAAAGGGGCAAGTAGTGATCTCCCTAGCTAGCCACTGCATCCTCCCTCTGCACCAACTCCTTCTGGTGTCCATTAACAGAGACCCAGATGGGGATGCACTCGTTTACAGGAACAGGGCATTTGGTCCTTGACCGTGTGCATTCCAGTTGTCCTCTGTGTAGACACTGGCTCCACAACATTGCTTTTCCTCTGGGTTTCTACATCCAGATTAGCAACTGAGGGGCCTCAAGGGTAGTTCAAGCATGCCCTAGACTTCTCAAGAAATGGATTTGGGGGGGGGGGGACAATTAGCATTAATGGGAAAGTGTTAAGGTGATGAACTGATGGGGGAAAGAGTCTTGTGGATACCTACTAACAATACCCTGCAGGGGAAGGGTTTAAAATGGTCTGAGTTTCCATATTTACTCATTTGGCCAAGAAGCTGACCTAGTAGGAAACACTGGTTTCCTGTTAACCCAGAACTTGTTCTCAGAGCACTAAAGATGGGTTGCAGGTTCTGTCTTCAGCTAGGGTAAAGAAACTTCCAGGCAGAAGATCAAGTGGCACACGTGCAGTAACTGAATTACCACATACACTTTAACATTTCTTTATATTTTTATATTTGTTTCTTATTCTCATATTTTTCTTATTACAAACACACTTTATTCTGAAAGGGGAGAACTTAAATTTAGGAAGCTAATCAAATTGTAGTGGATAATTGTTAAGTTTTAAGTAATTCCATCTTTTGCTTCATTTGTAATTTACAAGACATTATCACAGAATACATTACCCCATCAAAAATGAAGAGCTGGTTTAAGAAACAGGAAAAAAATGAATTATTCTTGGTCCTGCAAAGAATGTAATTAGGAGTTTCTTAGCTTTGTTCTCTTAGCCCAATGAAACTTTGTTCTCTGTTCCTGCATGAACACTAAACACAGTCCGCACTCAAGTGTGACCGCTAAAAAGTGTGACCGCTTCATCTATGGATGAGCTAGTCAGTGTCCGAATCTGGCTATGACATTGCTCTTCTCTGTAGGCTCGTTGTAGTAGGGTTGTTGTTGGAGAAGAAGCTCTTGATCCACTAATTCCTGAGAGATAACAGACAGCGAGGAGGTGAAGGTAACCCCCAACGTTTTAAGATACTGGTCACACAGACCTTTGCTCCTTGAGTGAAGGCTCCTGACATGAGGGTGGAAGAGAGGGGAGTTTCCTCTGCTCACCACATGGTGATCACAAATGTCACCTACAGACAAAAGAAAATGAAAAGAAACGGTAAGTGAAACATGGACAATGATTTAGTCGCTTTAAAATGCGCATTAATCATTCTGCAGCTCTCAGCTTTACTGCAGTGAAAGTTAGGTTCTCATGTCGAATTTAACTCTTGTACCAAGCCTGGGAAGTGGAGCTCTGCAGCGGGGCTTTAATGAATATTTAGGAGTGGCAACTACACTAGTGCTTTAAGAAATCGGTATTCAGAAAACGGCCCCATAAAAACACAGCTTAACTGCTGCGTTAATCAGTCGCAAAGACACTGGCTGACTCTTTTAAAGCCCTACGTATCTGAAGTTTTGGAAGCAATTATGAATAAATACTTCATCGCCTGCTCACAGGAACGTTTTCTCAGAGCTAGCTCATTAAATTGCCTAAAAGCGACCCGACCTAAAATAAGTTAAATAGAACTTAAAATACCATCCAATTCGACTGGAAAGACAACCAAAAAAAAAGGGGGGGGAACGCGTTCACCAAAAGGTTGCAAAAGACATTTAGCGTCAGCTCTACCACAGTTATTACGAGTGTAGTAAAAGGGACTCAGGGATCTTATCGGACAATGTGGCTCAAATCCCAGTCCCCAGTTGTTGTGTGGGTTTCCCTCCCTTTTTTTTTCGGTGACTCCGAAAGATGTCACGGAGAAGTGAAATCTTTGCGGAGGGCTGCTCATGCATTCAGATTGTATAGTTTTCAAAATGTGATGTTTTGCAATGATGACATTAGAGTAGCAACCAAGGGTCCGAGACAGCAACGCCTGCTGCAGCTGGGCTTCGCTTTGAAATTCCCAAGACAATGGGGGCCAGTGTTCTCCATCGCTTCGCCTTTCCATTCCATTTGCATAGTCTGTTCTGCCTGATTGACCAGCTTGGGCTGTCCAAGGGACCAGCATTGTTCACAGATCACTTCAAGATGGCACAGATGACAAGATTCAGGTGAGAGATGAAGTGGGATGATTCTCAAATGCCGTAAGAAAACGCTACCCTGGGAACTTTTAGCGCAAGAGAAACAAACAATCCGAGAATTTAAGCAGTTTTAGAGGGTTTTTTTTCTTTTTTGTGAAAGACCTGATCGTGTGTGGAAATATTCTGTGCTGACACACAAACATATAACAGGAAGTTTGTGGATTTGGTTGGGGTTTTTTGCTTGTTTTGGATTTTGAGGTTTATTTTTTTCTATCCCAGTCCTTACCTTCCCCTGGCAAAGATGGGAGCCCTGCCATTGGAAACCTCTGCCTATCAAAGTTTGCTTATTAAAATCACAAGAGGACAATAAATAAAGCACATCACAGAGACGAGTTTTGAAAATCCTTGGTGCCTGTTCTGTAACTCAGTGCCAGGATTAATTAGTTAATGTTCATAAAGCGCTTTGAACGTGGAAAACTCTCCTACAAATGCAAAGCGCGAGGACGGTTATTAGCAAGCACCGCACAGCACAGGCGGGACTGAGGTATTTTCCAGCCTGGGAGCCGGGCTGGGAGCTGTTATCTCAGAGGGTCAGGAAAGGGAGGCAGAAGCAAACCTCACTTCCCCGAAGAAGTCTAAAAATCTCTGCTGTCCCAAGTTCCCCGATGAAATGTCGTGGTTTGGGCTCCCCCCTTCCCAGGTGCTCGAGTAAACACACACGGCAGCGCCCCTAAAATGAATTGCATTTGACACCGATGTTTTGACTTCATCTCAAAAAGACAAAATCTTTGCCATACAAGTATGTTTTCCCTGGAGGGGTTTCCAGCACAATTTGCTATAATTTCTTTACACCTAACAGAACTGATGGGATCTGAGCAGTAAAACATATTCCCACAGTAGTTTCGCTCTCTCGCACTCTGTGTTACCCTCCTGGGGTTCAGATTACTCTCTAGTATAAATATTGCCAATAATTGTGCTAATACGGTGATTCTCAGAAGGAAGCAGAACTCTCTCCTCAGCGTATAGCAGACTTAAAGCCAGGCAACTTCTGCTTAATCTTGCAGCGTATTCCCTCCTAGCTGCTTTTTTTTCTCCTGCAGCGACTAATACACTTAATTACATGATTTACAAGAATTGCCAACAAGGTCCCGGGGGCTGCTAAAGTCCAGCCCCCAGACGCCAAACAGAGCGTAAGGTGTGTCTGAGTGTATCTGGGAGACCGAAGGAAAGATGCACTGAACATTCCCCACACCGTACCGACTCTTCAAAATTATCCAAAAGTTCAGGCTCTTCTCTTCTGTTCCCTTTCATCTTTTGCTTCAGTCACAGATTTCTTTTTCCCCCGTTGAAGGGGGTTAAAAGCTGCGGAGGAAACTTAAGTGGCTCTGGAGTTTGTTTAATTTCCCACCAGTGTTTACTGATAATTCGAGAGACGCTTATCTCGGGGAATATAACGATTAATACAACCGCAGGTTTCCAGATAAGTGATTGTGATGGAGATTGTTGGCGAGAAAATAGACAATTATCCGCTGTTAGCTTTACATAAAGATCGCATTAACTTGAATTAGTTATCAGACAAAAGAACATCAGAAAGCTGCACCTTTCTGCCAAGGCAACCGCTTGCAGGCGGTGTGCTCCACACAAGCAAAGGCACCGCTGCCTCGCTCGCATCTCGCAAGCCCTGAAGCCGAGGCGGCCGGGGGCTCCGGAGGAGGGCTCCGGAGGAGGGCTGCGCGCAAGGCTGCGCGGCGCTGCCGCGGCCGCCCGGCCGCTGCGGAGCGGAGGGCGAGCCGCAGGGCTGCGAGATCGCTTTAATATCAGCTGCGCGGCCGGGCCGCCTTCATTTCCATAGGGCGAAATTAGCATGGACGCGGGGCGGCCGCTAGCCCGGGAGGAAGCGCGCCGAAGGAAGAAGCGGCGTGGCGGATCGCCAAGGAAACCTCGCTGAGAGGGAAGGGGAGAGCATGCGGCTATTAAAACCCCGGCACGATAATAACATTAAAAAAAATAAAACCATAATGATAACTTGGAGGCAGCTCGTCATTTGCATATGAAACCAGCGGCCAGAAGCACGGCAGTCCCCTCGCTGCATTATGTGCTCCTCGGTCCGAGGCTCCCCCCAGACTGAAAGCCTTTTGATTATTTCTCCTCTCCGAAGGAAAGGCTGATTCCTCAGTAATTGATAGCGGGGAAGGGCCGTAATTAATTTCGCAGCAAAGTAAAGTGCAGCTTCTTCTCCCGGCTGGAGGGGAAGGGACAGGCGAGAGGAAAGGGGGCGAGGGAGCGGAGGCGAAGGGAACTCCTCCCATGAACCCCAAATTAAAGGAAATCACGCCTCATGCTCTTCGGCACCGAGACCCCCCTCGACTCCTCGCCACCCCCTCGCTCCCTGGGGAGGCAGGAAGGGCAGGGACCGTGGGCTGCTTTCATGAAGTCAGAAAGCATTCACTAGGCGTTTGTGTTGCAGGAGGTTTCTGTGGGAATGGGGTGGCTGGCGTAATTGGGGAGGGGGGGAGAGAGAAGCCGGGTGCAGTGTCGGCTGGTTTCTCTCTCAAATTAAAGGCGGTCTTCAAAATAGGGTGTTTGTTGGCGAACTTCAGTAGAGAGGGAACCTGCCATTTCGGATCAGCTCGTTTTCTGTGCTGGATTTCCAGACAGATCCTGAAGCGCTGTGTTTATACGGGGAAGGAAGGAAGGGCGAGAGGGCGGCGGGGACGGGGGAACAGGGGCACATTTCGCGTGTTGGGGCAGTAGAAAAAAAATGGTAAGATACTTTTAAGTGTTGGACTGAAACCTAATAGATGCAGAGCTAGAAAACAAGTCAGAGGAGGAGGGCGATCGAAGGCAGGTATTTTTTTCTGTGTATTAGGTAGAGGCGAAAGCAGGGCACTACATGGGGAGGGGATATCAGGTGAAGCGGTGCTGCTCCTTGTTGGGACGGAGGGAGCCGGGAGCTGTCCTCAGCCCCGGGACGCGCTGCTGCGGCTTCTGGGTCCCTGCTGAATGGAGCGGATAATGATCCCCGGTTCCCAAGGCAGGCTTGCTGCTGCCTGGTGAGCCTTGGATTTGTGTGGTCCAAGCCTTTCCCAGCTTGTCCCATTCTGTCACCGGGATAAGGGGCTCCCTCGGCTCGTTTGCACCTGCGTCGCTTTTGGCTCCTTCAGGAATGCGCTGAAGCTTGTAATCAGCTTTGTGAAGCCATTGAGTGCACGGCTGAGTGAAACTTCCAAAGCTCGCGGAAAACTGGCCCGCTGAATAGGAGTCAGCATGGGGCTTCTCTCCAAGCCTCTGGCCTGCCAAATTCCAGCAGAGCCCCTCACAATCAGTCCACACAAGCTTTACTGCTCTCCCCGCACCAAGAGAAGTGAGAAAAGAAAAGCTAAAATACCAGTCACCGAGGTTAGCAGTTTGTTCCCAGATTAATGGCAAACGCCTCTCCCTCATGTGATTAACCAATTCACTTGGGAGATGTGTGTGTGTATAAATGTATATATATATATGTATATGTATTTATACACATGCGTATGAATAGGTATGTTTGCCCATGTGCATAAAAAGAAAAGGAAGAAGGAAATAAGCAGAAAAGGGAACGCCGTTTACATCACTTTATGTGATCGCAGGCGTCAAAGGCTCTTGCAGCAAACAGGTAGCAGGCTGTCTTACTATCATCACGAGGCCACACTTGTCGTCTCACTATTTTCTGCAACATTACGGTTTTAAGGCTCTGAGTGAAGGTGACCCTCAGCTGCAGTCGGTTTTGCATGTGGAGGTGATTGCGTACGGAAGAGGGAGAGAAAGATGAATGGCCAACACCGCTACGAACCTGAGCAACAGACAGGTTAAGAAAAAAGAAAAAAAAAAGAAAGAAAAGAAAAACTAGCAGCAGCCCTCCCCCTCCGCAATAAACTCTCTTTGTGGCAAGACATGTCAGAGGCCCAGGCGTGAGGTTTGCACACTGCGCTTTGTGCTGGTCCGTGCTGGCGAGCAGGGCTGCGCAGCTCCGAGCGCCCCGGGGGCGGCGGCGGAGCGCCGCGGAGGGAGGTGCGCGGCAGCCACGCTCCCCCGCTCCGCTCCGCGGGGCCGCGGCTCCGGGCTGCCGGGGGCCACTGCGGCCCCGCTGGCCCTGGGGCCGCTCTACCTGCCGCCCTCTGCCCGCCTCCGCCGAGGAGAAAGGCGCCAGGGAAACTGCCCGCTTCGGGAAATTCCCTTTGCTCCGCGTCTTGTTTTGGGTGCCCTTGACACTTACTACAGTTGCTGCTTCACTGCTACCTTTAAACTTTTCCAGCATCTTGTTGCACAGACGTGGCATACAGCAAACACGACGCTAAGCAACTCCAGAATACTTGGCACTACTTTTGCATACTTTCATCCTTGTTCTGGAAGTCTGCAGGTGGTAGTAGACTCGCATTTTATTAGATCAGGAGAAACACATACTCGACTTCGGCAAACATCATCCTTTCTATAGTAGCCCATTCACATTAACAAATACAGTAAAAAAACCCTTAAATCTGATAAAATTGTAGGACAAGTGCACTATGGCATCCTATCTATGTTACAAGTATAGATCCACTGAGCAAGGATTTATATTCAGGTCTTGGGACTTTTTATTCTTTTTACGTCCTTCGTCTTCTATATGTGTCTAAAACAATGCAAACAACATAATCACAGCATTAATACTTTTTTTGCAAGTCCTTGCCCTTGCTGGTACAAGGGGAAAAACTGGAGACTCCTAGAATTTCCAGAGATGATCTCTTTTGAAGGGTTTTGCCATGCCTGTTAACTACGTCATGCAAATCGTGTTTTCTTAACAGCCTCATTGAACTAATCACGGTAGTAAAGAAGAAACTAACCCCACAGAGTTATTTCTTGTAAGTTCAGCAGGATTTTGCCTCAGCTGTGCTGTCATGCTTTTAGCGTGTTCTCAACGACAAAATTTTCAGGACCGTTCAAGAAATCAATAACGGAAGTAGGTATTTTTGCCATTGCTGTCTGACAAGTTTGTAAGGGCTTAGCGGTACTAGCTGACTGCAGAGCAGACGATCCTGTAAAATACTTGAGCAGCATCAGTGCATTGTATTCTGATCCCCAAGTCACTCTAAAAGATAACATAATATAACATCAAATGTAAAGAGTTGAGAAGTAAAATCGAAGACGAATATGTCTCATGTTGAAGTCTTGTCACTTGAAACTGTGGAGGCACAAAAACTCCTAAATATGCCCACAAACGGTTTAAACCCACATCTATTTCTGTCCTTAAAGTTTCTTTTCTTTTTGGAAGTTTGATGTGCTATTTTCGACCGTGTTGCTTCTTCCAGCCATTCTCAGTGACAAGTCATGAGGATATGCAGTAATTCAGAAATTAGTGAAATTTTATTCTTGGTGGGGGCGTTGGATTAAGAGGCTGGGAGAGTGTGAAACAAGTCAACGTGTAATTGTATGATAAGGCTCTCACGAGGAATTTATTGGCCAAGTTGCTATTTCTATTCCTTCCTAATCTCGTTTAGCACATTCATTCTCTGCAATCTGTCTCCATAATCTTCTGTGACAGAATGGCAGCCAATAGAAGCATGCATGTTTGGAGAGAAGAGAAAATATGCAGAGGCGTGATAAACTGATGCTAATTATCCATATTTAGGACACCGAGTGCAGAAGATCAAGGTTTACAAATAACAAACCAGAGCCAATGATGATGGCTTCCTAGTGTGGAATATATTGGAGGGGACAAGATAAGGGTTTCACATGCAGAAGAGATTTATTGGTCAAAGGGTTCACCTTCCACTTTTCCACTTTTATATAGCAGTAAATTATTTAGGCTAAATTCACCAGAACATTACTCTTTTATTTGGCAATGTGCCATGACTTGCTCTTTCTTTGTGTCCTTTCAATGCAAATCCTTGTAGTGTAACATCAGTTGATAAGAAACAAATAATTGAAGTAATAGGTAATTCCCTTTAAACTGTGCATATAGGACAGTAAGGTAATCATCTAGTGTAGAATGAGACCGGAGTATAGAGCAGATAGCTGAAAGTGAAACAATATCAAACTCGGCTATTAAATTACATTTGTACTAGAGAAAAATAACCTGCAGAAGACATGTAGGTTGAACAAGAGACAACACTAATCTAGCCAGCTTTAGACCATTTTCCTATAGACTTTTGAAATTTCATTTTAAAAGACAGATTTCCTCCATTTTTTCTTGATTTCTCTTTTTTCTTTTTTTCGGGAAAAGTAAAATTTAAATTAGGAATGCAACATTCTCTTTTTAACAAGTGTTGGCTCTGAGAAATCATAAGGGAATTCAGTTTGGCAATATTTGTATAGTATGGTTGAGGGTTAGTGGTAGTGATCTTAGCAGACTGCAGAAATTTTACTGTAAAGTTTCCAAAATGAGAATAATATTTGTTGGGTTTATGTTTATTTAGAAGTTCAGAAAGTATACTATGTAGTCGCAGAATTCTTACTATTATTTTTATTATCAACTTCCGGTCAGGTGGAGATGACCTGTTCTTTGAGAAATTCCTCAAGTATTAAATTTTGTGCCAACATTCCTTCTCGCTTCTCTAGCCTTATTTTTCTTGTGTTGCTGGTAGAATGATACTCAGCAAAACGCAGAACCCTGATGCTGAAATATAAAATATGTCTCGAGGGTGCATCGTTTAGGAAACTCTTCAAAATGTCTTTCAGTTGATGTAAGGGAAGATATTTCTTTAGTGACTACTCATTTAATAGGACAATTTCTTTTGGCCTTTTGTTTCACTGCAGAATCACTCTTTATTTATTTCTCTCTCTCTCTCTGAAGTATTCCCATAAATTGACTCAATTTGTGTATTGTGCACTGGCAAAAATACTGCAGTCCCAAGGCTAACATTTTCACAGGTTTTCCATAAAGAGGTACCTCAAGTGCTTTTTAAAAATCCCAGAATTAACCTGCTTCAATCAAAATAGCCCAATAAAATATCTTGTTAGAAGAAGGAAGGCAGGCAGGCAGGCTAAAACTTAGGTGATGAAAGTTGCCATTTTGTCACTAGTGGGCAAGAAATATATAGGGAATAAGGAGAGGGGATAGTATATGAGTCATTAAAGCCTGTTGCACTAGACTGGATTCAGCATTACCAGGTGCCACGCAGTTCCTGAGCACGAACCACCCTCACCCTGCCCAGTGAGGGAACTCCGGTGATCCCGAGGAGCACCTGGGGCCTGATCCAACGCCCGCGGAAATCGCCCAGGTACCACGCTCTCATTTCAGGGGACTCGGGAAGATGCGCCCTGCAGGCCCTTGCATTTTGGCTAAGGTCTGTTCCTTGGCTTAGGTCGCGGGTGTTTCTGTATCCCGTCTCCCTGGGGAAAGGGGCGAGAGGCAGTTTGCTCAGATGCAAAGCTTGATAACCCGACCCCGGAGTCGCTCCCTGGAGGGGCGGCGGTCCCCTGGCCGCACGCACGGCGCCACCGCCCCGCCTGCCCCTCTGCGCGGCCGGCGGCGAGAGCCGGGGCCGCCCCGGCCCCGCTGGGGGCCGCCCGCCGCCCGCCCGCCCCACGGCAGCCCACGGGCGGCCGCGGCAGGAGACGCCCGTCGAGGAGACATCCCACGGGACGGGGTCTGTCCCCCGGGGGAAGCGCCACAGCAGGGCTAAGGCGGCCACTTACCGATTTTTGCATTAAATTATTTGGAACTGCCGGGGAGGGGGAAGGGGGGACAGAGGCGAGCCGGGTCCTGAACTATGCTAAATGACTATTGGCAACTGATTAGACTAGTCAGGCTGATTTTCAAAGCAAGTGATGGACGCTAAAGACTGACCGGGTTTAATCAGCAAACGCTTTCGTATAAGGTACAGCTAATCGTACCGACGGGGCTGTGAGGAAGATGCTCCACATCTGGCTGTCCGCTGATTTCAACGCAGAGTACTTTTTCTCCCTCTCCCCTCCCTGCTCGTAGGGAAATGGCAATCTTCTTTCGCAGAAAACCCAAAGAGTTTCTTAAAGTAACATTTCACAGTTTCGTTTGTCATCCCCGAAGAGATACTAGAAATCCCTCTAATCTGGGGTTTATTGCTAACTGAGCCGTGTGCGCTGGCTGAAAATACACCGAAGTTTTGCCTTTAAGTGTTTTGGGTCTGTGCTTAGTGTATGGTGTCCGATAAGGCACAGGGCTCCAATCCAGATGTTGTCTCACTGTTCCACAGAATAGCAACGGAGCTTCTGCAATACGCTTTCTGCCCCTTCTTAAAATGTTTGTTGTATGTCTTTTAAAACAAAAGCCAAAACTTATCCTCTGCGAATTTTTGCTATGATTTTACGCCTCTATAATTCCATTGATCATTCAAATCCCAAGTCGGAAGCGAGTCCTCTACATGCTAGACAATAGGCATGTGATATTAAAATTAAAAGGTATGACAAGATACTTTGGCTCATCGGCACCTGAGTTGGTGGGCGCATGGAGAGAGATTTACATTCTTCAAGAAACGTCAGGAAATCATGATAGAACGTTCCCAAGCAAATGACGCCATCATATATTTAACAAGCTGTTACTTTCTGACGCTAGCGGATTTTCATTAAATATGAATAGCATTTTTTTGTGTGCGTATCACCTTTAGCTGGTTAGCTAAGGTCAGAGAAGAATATCCTAAGGAGTAGAGATGGTGGTGCGTTTGAACAAGAAATTCAAAAGTTGGCCCTTTCCGTTAAAAAACTGTAGGAACCTCTTCTGTTCTTTCAGCATCTAAGGCTACTCTCAGGTGCTTAAACATAGCCGTCTAAATAGGAACCCATCGTAACTGTGAATACATGAACACATGATTTGGATATTATAAAACATTTGAAATATCTCTGAAACGCATAAACACATTTAGCCTATCTACTTCCAAATAGCCACTAGATAATACAACTAAATACCAAGATCCTACCATCTGCTCCAAATTGGCCGCCCAAGGATGTCATTCGCAATAAAGCCATTTCATTGGTTCCCTTATCTTAAATATCCGGATCTGTGGCATGTTTATCATGATGAGATCGTCCCACTTATCTAGTCGCTCTGCGACTCCTAGAACTGATAGAATTTATTATATTAGGGAAAATCGTGTATGGCTTTTCCCCGTAGCTGCGTATTCAAAGCAAAACAAATAAGGAGACTATTTTTCTCCATAGCATGACCCAAGAATTGATGTGTTAAATGGACCTTTTGGACACAGTGTTAATAGAATCTTTCTCAGCCTTGTCGGGAAGTTAGAGACTGAATGGAAGCTTAACGCAATGTGTTTGGAGGGAAAATGAATGTTCCGCAGTAATTTCTTCGTTCTCCCTGTCATTCTGCAAGATACTTAGGTGACACCACGGTGTGGAAAGTCAGCTTCCTGTTGCGAAAATGCACCGCATGCCTGTATGCGTTGCTCTTCATCCCTTCGGAGTTGTGAATTTTAATCTTCCTAAGCTCTTCTGGAATCAGAGATTCACAGTTCCCCTTCAGACATCCCTGCCCTGAAACATGCTGGCTTCATCTTCGCTACAACTGTGTGCTCTAAAAGGCTCTTCCAGAAAGTTTTCTTGCTTTCCTTTCCTTTTTTTTTCTTGGTCGTTGTCCTTCCAAGTAGGATATATACGTCATCACAGTGACTCCATCACATAACCATCTTACTTCTCTCATTATTTCCTGTATTCAAACAGCGGGGAAAACTACACAGCCTTCACCCACCCTGTGGCTGAAAAGCAATTTAGAAGAAGCTGGGACTAATGACACAAGAAGGCACAGGTAATGGAAAAAAAAAAAAAGCAAAGTCCCTTTCTGTCTTCTGCTATGTATAGGTAAAATTGAACAGCACGTAAATGTTTTAAGTTAATCGGATCACTTGATCAATTAATTACTCAAGATTTTTCCAAAAAGCAAAGATATCAGAGCGTGTAAGGCAGAAGGGGGAAAACTACAGTTGGGAAGTATGAAACTCTGAGACACTGTAGATTGTTTCGCCTATAGTTTTTCACAGCGAGTCAGAATTTCGTTTTCACTGTGTTACTTCGTTTTGAACTTGCGCGGCCTGAGTCTGAGGTCTTTCCTCCTGCATTGGACGGCTTGTGATGAAACAGTTCTCAACTCTAAGCATGAAGAGCCTGTTACTTCATTTTGCTAATCTGATTAGGATTGAACACCTATCCATTATTCAACAGTTCTAGCAAAACAATCTTTCTACATACTTTTTCTGTATTTGCGTCAAAAAATAAGCTGAGTCCAGTGTTTGTGAAAATCGCGCAAGACAATTTTGGGTAGGAAATTAACGTCTCCGTAGTCCCTTCCACCACCACTACCATCTCCTCCCCCCCTCCCCCCCCCCCCCGCATCCTCCCAGGAATAAATTATACTGCCCAAAATGTATGGTGTCTTTGTTCACCGCTAGTTCCTAGTTGCTATGGAGAGTTTTACGCCTTGGTAAACCATATTTCACCTCCTCCCGGTGAAAGCCATTCTTTTCCTAAATGCACACTTTGCAGACTACGGTCCTTCACCCCCTTGTCGGCTGCACTTCCTCAGCCCACGCTGGTCTTCCCTGTGCGAGACGTGTCTTCGCAGTCCTCGGAGCTCAGCTCGCCCTCTAGCACTTGCACAATGGTTTGACTGCCGCCAGATGCTCTCCTGCTTCTCCTCGTTTTCATTGTCCCCTTTGAAGGTTTCTGAAGGTTAGTCCCTCTGTCTGAGAGCCGCCGTTAACCGTGGCACACGTCTTCTCCAAATCAGTGAGAGGTGCCCGGAATGAGAGCGTGAACAATGGGACTTCACCGAGCATGAAGCATATTGCCCCCAAAGCCGTCATGACAGGCCATGCTAAAGCAGCTGAATGACTTTCTTGAAACGAGACTTTTCTGAAGGCTCCTCCCTTCAGTGAATTACGCCGTTCAGAAAAGACAGGCATGAAGCTGCACAGGGGCACCCCAAGGCTTTGTAAATACGAAGCGAAAGAGTCTTTGCCTCAAGACCCCACAGCTTCGATCCCAAAGCCAGGGACCAGCACACTTTCCTGGACGGCACCAGACGTATCCTTACTCAACCCCTACTCTGAGCGTTATAAAGGATAGTGTTTTCTTTCACCCTTTCCCTTCTGTGCCTGCGGTCCGTTTGATGACACACAC
Source organism: Dromaius novaehollandiae (assembly GCF_036370855.1). NCBI lineage: Eukaryota > Metazoa > Chordata > Aves > Casuariiformes > Dromaiidae > Dromaius > Dromaius novaehollandiae. Next base: position 154,846,191 of record NC_088098.1, read on the forward strand.
AGTAGCACAACTCAGCACGGCCAGCTCCTATTGACTTGTGGGCGAGGCATACCCTCCACAGGCGTCACCAGAGTTGTCCTTAGGACGAGGAAGGTGACACGAGGTCACCTGCCAGCACCCTTTACCACCTTGGGCTCCACCAGGAGCCAGTTTCACGCACCACCCCGTCGTTACCTCAAGAGAAAACCGGGGAGCTCCTCGAGAGTCACCAAACTCCGGTCTGCTGATCGTCACTTCAGCAGTGTCTCCTCCGACAGGAGAACGGCTCACTGCGTGTGAGAGGCAGCAGACTTCCCTCCCACCTCTGCTAATGCCAGCCTCGTATGCACCTATAGACCCGGGCCGGCCTTAGCGCCTCTTCCCGGGGCAACCACGGCCAGGCGGCCAGCCCTCTTTCCCTCGGGGCGGGGGTGCGTGTGCCATGGCTCCTCCTGACGCTTCTCGGCGGCCGTGCCGGGAGCCCGCGGCCCGGCCAGCCCCTGCCCAGCGTAGCTGCATAACCCCGGGTTTCCCCGCCGCCGCCCCCGGCTGCCGCCGCCCTCCGCGCAAGCCCCCTCCCGCCCCGCCGTGCCCAGGGGCGGACGTTTGCAGGGCTGTTTCCTAGCGCACGGTTTCTTTTCCATCTCATGTGCCTCCCCTGCGGCTTTTCCCTTCCAGAAGAAGTGACTTTTTATCCAAGCCAAGCGCGGGCTATAGTTTCGCTGTCCAACTCCTCTCCTCCCTCGGCCGTGGGAAACCATTTGCCTGCTTTGGTCCAGTCCTCATTCACCTCTAAGAAGCAGCATCCTGCCACCACCTCTGTGCTGGACTCCGGCGGCACGGCCCCCCTGGGGACCAGTTTAAACCTGACATCTGCCTCCCGGGTCCCCCACCCCCACCCCGAGGTGCTTGGTGCTCAGGGGACCAAGGGGCGCTAAGGCGAGGCGGACAGCGCGTCTCACTGAGGGCTGGGCCGCACATGGCAGCAGGCGTCTGGGGCTCTTCTCGACGTGTGGTGCCAAGCCTTGGGCTGTGTTTGGCCCCGCCGGCTATGCACGTTTAAGGGGGCATTTCCGAGCAGTGTCAGGTCCCGTCTGCTTTAGCACCTGCTTTGCTTAGACGGCGCCGGCCCTCGGGGTGTGTTTGCAGGTGCTCGGTGTTGATCTCGGGGCAGTACCGAGTCCCGGGGCATCCTGTTTTTTGGAGGGTTTTGTTTGCTGGGAGAGGAGGGGCTAAACCGCCGCGAGGTGAGGGACCGCTTGGGGTTTTTTTTTCCTTCCCCTGCCGAAGTTTGCCTTTCCCCCTCTGCAGTGTGTGTGTGTGTGTGTGTGTGTGTGTGTGTGTGTGTGTGTGTGTGTATGTGAGTGAGCGAGTGAGTGCGCGCGGTGTGAGCCGCACGGCGGAGCGGAGGGGCCGGTGCCCCGCGGGGCGCGGAGCCGGGGGACCGGCCCCCCCCCGCCGGGGCCGCGGCACGTCGGGGGGCGCTTCCCCCAGCAGCCGCCTCCGCGGCGTCCGTGCAGCAGATGGCCTCCGGCCGGGGAGCCGCTGCGGGCCTGGCTGGCGGCAGGCGGCTACCGCCGGAGCCCCTGGCCCGGCCGGGGCGGAGGGTCCCGCGCCGAGCTCAAGAGAGACCTTTCCCGGCAGGGAGCAACGCGCTTGTTTTCCGCAGTTAGCTCGGCCCCTGCTGCGCCCGCGCCTCTCGCGTCTGCCTCTGCCTCCCTCGCCCCTCTCCCTCCCCCCTCTCCTCCCCTTCGGGGAACGGGCCGGAAAGCTGCGGCCCAGAGGCGGGGCGCACCGCGGCACCGCTGCCGGCCGCCTGCGGCCGTGCCCGGCTCCCCCTGCCGCAGCCAAGCCTCCTCCCCACGGCGACCTGCTGCAGCCTCCCGGCCCCCCTCGCCCTCCCGCTGGGACGGCTCTTCCCAGCCTCCCCCCAGGCTGTGGCGTCTCCCCTCGCCGCGGAGCTGGGCCGGGGCCTCCCCCACCAGCCTCCCGCTCCGCGGGGGCCCCTGGTTTCACTCGTTGCCCGGCCGGCCGCTGGCTTGCAGCGGGAGCCGTCGGTGTTTCTCTGGGTGATTGTAAATGGGTTTGACTAGCCGTTGATCTCGGGGTCAGGACTCTCCTCACTAATCCCTCACTCTTCAAACACCGGACCTCCTCCTCCCCCCCACTTTCCCCTCCCCGCCAGCTCTCTCTCCCCATCTCTCTCACACACCCCTCCCTTCCTCTCCTTTAGCCCCTCTCTTCCTCTTGCATCATTCATCTGCTGCCCCTCCGACGACACCCAAACCGGAGCCCCGCTCCGCTCCTCAGCCTCGCCAGCCTGGGGCACCTCGCCCCGCGGCGCGGCGGGGGCGTCCCGCACCCGCGCAGACGGCCCCCGCCGCCCCCCCGCGCCGCGCCCGCCGCGGAGGGCCCTTCCCGCCGGAGCAGCCCCTTCCGCGCTCGCACACGCACACACACACGCACAGACCCACACACACATACACGCACACGCATACGCATACGCACACGCTCGGACACTGCCCGCCCCCACGGGGCTGCCCCTTCCCGGCGCTCCCCCGCGTGTGGCTCGGCGAGGGGGAGCAGTGGGGTCTGCTGGGGGGAGCGGGGGCAAAGCGCGCGGGAGGGACGGGCCAGAAAAAGGCCCCGGGGGTAGGAGAATCCCTGGGAAAGGCCGGGGGCGTCGCAGGGCCCTGGAGCGGGTCGGAGTCCGGCCCGGGAGCGGGGCCCCTTGAGCTGACGCGCGCTGAGCGTCAGACCCCAAATCAGCTGCAGCCCTGGGGGGGGGGGGGAGGGGGGGAGGGGGGAAATCTCCGTTTTGCTGTGCAGCGCCGCTCGGATTAGCTGTTTGTTTGGTTTGGGGCGATGGAGGTTGTTGGCTTTTTTCTTTTATTTTCCCCCGGGGTGAGGGGCAAATTACGCAGAGTGATAAAACGCTGTAACTGCCTGAGGCACTTAGGTGCCTCAGGGCTGATGCTGCCTGGATGTGGCACAGCTGGGAGGGAGGGTCCCCCCGGCCCCCCCCGACGCCGACCGAGGGACATCTCTGGGGGCTTCTTGCCCCGGCGCGGCGCTCCCGGGCCTTTGGGGCCGCGTCCTCACGCCCCCCGCGCGGATTTCAGCAGCCTTCCCTCTTTTTACATTCACGGGCAATTTGGTGTCCCCTCCCCGCCCCCCGATACTCCCTAGAGATCAGCGCCGGCCCCGACGGTGTCCCCCGGCCGGGCGCGGTGTGACGCCGGGCGAGGGCGCGGGGGAGCGGAGCTGGAGGCAAAGCTTTTCCCCCCGGGCCCAGCGCCACTCCTACGAGCTCAGCGAGCAAGGCACAAAAAAAAAAAAAAAAAAGAAAAAAAAAAGAAAAAGCAGGAGGGAGGTGGAGAAGGAGCGAAAAAAGGGGGGGAGAGGGAGTCGCTGGGAAAAGAGCTGAGGAGTTCAGGCCAACTTTGCGTTTTGGCTTGAAGTTTGGAGCGGATCAGACCTGTTACCAGATCGAGCCTCCTGTCCTACCGGCCTCGCTGTTCCCGACCCCTTCCCAAGGGAGAGGGACCCGTCGGCAAAGCGGTGTCCCGGGGAGGCGGGGCGCAAGGCAGCCCCGGGGAGCCCTGACCCCAAGCCCCCCACACTATACGCAGCGTAACTCAGCAGAGAGGACACCTCCTCCCCTCTCCCCTTCTCCTTAGTCCTCGGATTTTCCTTCGTTTTACTGAAAACGAGATGAGTTTTTTTTTTAATTCTTCCACATAGGTGATTTTAATAGCTCTGTCAATCACGTTATAGGAGGAACATTTCATACAATTTTAGATGTAAAGTACTTAAACCATAAATCGTTTGAACCTATTCTTAGTCTTGCATATTCAATTATTCTCTTATATATAACCTGCAAAGCGAAGAGCCCGAAGACTGAATTATTTTACCATATCTGAACTCCTCTGCCAGCAAAGTTGTTTTAACTTTGTTTGTATACCCAAATATGAAGTTTAAATCAAATTAAACTACAGGTGCAAACAATAAACCATGACCAGGAATAAATTCTCTCTATATTTTTTTTTGACATTCACAGAGGGGATTGTATTCCTTTGAAAGACAGGCTGAAAATATTCGAAGCTTCTTTGAATACAGCTGAGATTGTGTCTGTTTAATCCCCTTGTATTGAAAGTGCAGGTATTCCTATGGTTCTAGAGCTAACGCCGTTGAGCCGATAAATTGCTAGGGGAGGAGAAGGAACTCGTTAAAAGGAGCTGATTTAGAGGTCCGTAATATTTCTCTTACAAGCGCTTTTCTTTCTTTTTTTTTTTTTTTTTGTTTGGACGTGTACAAATGCTTATTTCCTTTTCTCCTTTGACCTCCCCAATATGCTTATTACATCATTCGTGTTCAGCAATACTGTCTCATCTCACTCTTATTTTTCTCTTCCCTCTTGCCAGTAAATGTGAATTTCAACAGCTATGACCCCTGAAGAAAAGGCATGTACCAAGGTTGCATCAAATGTATATGCGTCTGCATGTGCACATGTACATACACACACGTTCATGCACTTCTATTCGGTCATGATGCTATCTATGGCGTCCATAGGCAGGTACGAGTGTGTATACACACGATGCATATCGCATTTCAAGAAACAATTCAACAGGTACTCAGATTATTCTGCATATTTAAAGGTACGCCTATTAATATTTTATTTTACATATAGAATCATGCTTGGCTGGAGAGAACCAACACTACCGAGGATTTCCCACAGGTTCCTGCTTTGTGTGTGCGCCATTTGTACACTAAGCACTTCCCAAACCAGCTTGCTGACTGTCTGAACCTGCACACGCATCAGTTTAATAGATGTTCAAAAAGTAAAAAAAAAAAAGAAAAAGAAAAAAAAAAGAAAAAAAGAAAAAAAGAAAAGAAAAAAAAGAAAAAAAAGATTTTATTACCTGGTTATAAATCAATAGACATCTTTCAGGAAAATTTTGCAATCACTTTAACGAATGAGTGGTTTAAATAAAATTATCAAAATGACTCCGAAGTTACATATGGCAATTTTCATCTTAGCATTATAGTTAAAGTGCAATCTCTAATATGGACCGATCTCTAATATGGACCGAAGCCGCTCCTTATTAACCAACTAACATTTCCCCACTTTTGGTTGGATGAAGTACTCATTCGCCATCATTAAAAGATGTTTTGAAAAGCCCTACAGCCTGGTGCGATCGACGTTTCCACCCTGGACATTAAAAATATTTTTTTCCTGTTGTTTAAACATGTCACGAGTAATTTCAAAATTTATTTGCTACAGTATGATTTTTAAATGCAACGCTTAATGCTGTTATTAGTATTAGAAGAAGTTTACAGCAAACTTTTAATTCCAGAATATCGAAAGGTACTGATAAACAGCTAAGAAAAAAAAATCAAAGCATTGAACAACATCCTGCAATGAACAAACGTGTATTATTTTGCTCGACAGCTTTCACGCCGGTCATTAAAACTTCCGTGCCGGTTTGCACAGGGTGGGTGCGTGCGTGTGCTCGTGCGTGCGAAGTCCGGTGTCCGGTGTCCTGTTTGCTCGCACTCCCGCCGTGGGACGTTTGGGAGGGATGGGGCTACTTTTAGTATTTTTGGTTTAGGGGCCGCTTTTCGTGACACTCAGACCCAAACACTTTCGCTCTTAATTGCGTTAATTAGGGAGGAAGTTGCGCATTCGCTGGTGCCTTCGTGTCCCTCGGGGAGGGCACTCTCCCTCGGCCCTGCGGGGATGCCCCGTCGGAAACGTGTCCCCAGAGGGGCCGCGGAAAGGGAGCGACAGCTCCTCCAGACCTTAGCGGAGCGCCTAACCCCGTCCCAGAAAGAAAAGTTTCCCAGCTGTGGCCCCAGTCAAGGGCCAGATAGTCAGTTGCATCGATAAGATGAACAAAATGAACATTTGGACTAGGAGAAGCAATTCGGTAAGTCGCCTTCTTTAGCAATACTGAGCGAGCATTAAAATAATCCTAGAAACCTACGTATCGTCCCTCCTGAATTATGTAGACCGTGAGACATCTACATTTATTGTGGGGTTGTATTTCATTCTATTTTTTCGCTCCGGTTTATAACGTCCTCTCCAATTTTTATGTTTACCTGCTGTATTTGTAGGGAAATCATGATAAATATTTCTACGTTTTCGGGTTTGTTTAAAAAAAAAAAACAGGTGACTTTTTCCGCTTTGAAATTTATTTAACTCAAAATTGAACGCATCCTTAGGATTTCTGTTTAGCAGAAAGGCTTTTTAGTAAACTATATACACAGTCTGAATTCCCTCGTAACGTCTAAAATAAAAAAATTATTTCACAATGCATTTACAAGAAATCATACAAAAGGAAACAAAACCGAAGAGAAAATAAACAAACAAAAATATCCAGATACAATAAAGTTTTACAAAACCCAGAAAAAAACATTGCAGCCTCAAAAAAAAGTTTTATAAATAAACAAATTTAAAAAAAAAAGAACAAAAACGCGAGAACACCTAAGAAAACTTTTAAGTGTGGTTTTGGATTTGCCTTAGTACATGAGTAATAAATGAGAACTGCTTCCCCGTCAACTTCGACTTAATCAGGCAACAAAAAGCCTTTGCAAGAAGCGATCCGTGAATGAAACCGTAGTGGTTCTGCGCGGTATAAAAGTTGGCATCGCCTAGAACTTTGTGTGATTATTATTGATTATTTTGTCTTTTCGCCGTTGTTTTTTTTTCTTTCTCTCTCTCTCTCTCCCCTCTTTTGCAAATAAACGCTCTATGCCTCTTGGGTGAATGATAAATACTGTACAAAAAGTCTCGATAAAACACAGAAGTTCAGTCTAAAACTAGTTTCATAAACTAGTCCTTCTAAAAAAAAAGGTAAGTAAAGCAACCGTTACCTTTTTTCTCTCTCGTTATTATTATTATTATTTATTATTATTATTACAAGAACATCAAAACATTTTTCTGTACAAAAAAAAGAAAAGAAAAGAAAAAAAGGCGCGGGGGGGGGGGAAGGAAAGGGAACGAAAGGGGAAAAATAAAAGGGGGGAAAGGCAGAGCGGGCCAGGAGGAGGCGAGGGGCCGGGGCGAGGGTGGGCGGGCGGCCGGAGCGGCGAGCGTGCGGCGGGAGCGGCGCCGGCCGGCGGCGGCGGCGGGGCGCGCAGTCCTGCGGGGCGGCGCCGGGGCCGCGGCCGGGACCGGGGCCGCCGCTCCCGCCGCCGGCGCCGGGGCCCGGCGCGGGCTCAGATGTGCGTCAAGGGGACGGTGCCGTTCACCCCCGTGCTGGCGCTCTGGTAGTGCTGCGGCAGGGAGTGGAGCCGGCTCTGGGCGGCGGCGGCCGCCGGATCCCCTCCTTCCCCGGCCGGTAAGTACATACTGATCATCTCCCGCAGGTCCCCGGGGCACGGGGCCCGCGAGTGCGAGGTGACGGGCGGGCTCACGCTCGGCTCGGACTTCACCAGCGAGCCCAGGGCGCCCAGCGCCCCCGACGAGGCGGCGGCCGCCGCCGCCGCCGCCGCCGCCGCCGCCGCCGAGTTCTGGTGGGGCTGGGAGCCGTAGGGCAGCGCGCCGTAGCCCGAGGGCGAGGCGCTCATGTAGCCCTGCGAGTTGGAGATGGGGCTGTACTGCAGGGCGCCCATGTCGTAGCGGTGCATGGGCTGCGGGTTGTGCGGGTGGTGCGGGTGGTGCGGGTGCGGGTGGTGCGGGTGCCCCCCGGTGCCCGGGTGCTGGCTGTAGGCGAGCTGCGCCTCCTGCATCATCGCCGCCGCCGCCGCCGCCGCCGCCACCGAGCCCGGGTAGGCGCCGTTGGCCCAGCCGTTCATGTGCGCGTAGCCGCCGCTCGCCGTGCCGCCGGGGCTCTCCAGCCGCTGCCCGACGCCGCCGGGGCTCACGCCGACGCCCATGCCCACGCCGACGCCGGCCGGACCGCCCCCGGCCGAGCCGGCGCTGAGCAGCCCCCCGGCCAGCGAGTACTTGTCCTTCTTGAGCAGCGTCTTGGTCTTCCGCCGGGGCCGGTATTTATAATCCGGGTGCTCCTTCATGTGCAGCGCCCGCAGCCGCTTCGCCTCGTCGATGAACGGTCTCTTCTCGGCCTCGGACATGACTTTCCACTCGGCGCCCAGGCGCTTGCTGATCTCCGAGTTGTGCATTTTGGGGTTCTCCTGGGCCATCTTCCGCCGCTGGCCCCGCGACCACACCATGAAGGCGTTCATGGGTCTCTTGACCCGGTCCTGGTTCGCTTTGTTCCCCCCGCCGCCTCCGCCGCCGCCTCCCGCTCCGGTCTGCCCCGAGAGGTTCGTGGGGGCCTGGGCTCCGCCGGGGGAGTGCAAGTCCGTCTCCATCATCATGCTGTACATTCACGTAGCTTTTTTATTTTCCACCGGCACCAGGCGTGAAAAAATAATCAAACATAGAGGAGCCAAGGAGGACGGGGAGCGAGGCAAAAAAATGTTTGTATCTGTACAGATGTAGAGGTTAAAAAAAAAAAAAAAAAAAAAAAGGAGAAGACGACGGAAAACGCGACGAGAGCGATCGGCAACCCCGCAGGCGAAAACTTTCTCCCTTTTGCAAACCACTTGCGGGGATCGGTGGCGATCTGGATTCAAGCTGCTCAAACAGGTGCAAGGCAAACTTGCTGCTTCACTTTGCAAGGAGGGAGGAGTGTGCGGAGCACTCGGCAATGTCCTTCTCTCTCTCTCTTCCCGGCACACACGCGCATACCCCTCCTCTCTCGCTCTTATTCTTAACAGATCTATTTTTTTTTGTTCTTTGCTAACTTCGAGAGAAAGGGAGAGGGAGGAAGGGAGCGTGTCTGACTTGCATCCGCTGATCACAGGTGAACGGAGCAGAAGAGAGAGGAAAACCCACCGCCACGCCAAAAAAAAAAAAAGTATTTAAACGTTAAAAAAAAAAAAAGAGCGAGCGGGAGGCAGAAAACAGGAGGGGTTGGGGGTGGGGAGAGCAAACCAAACCAAAACAACAGCCGAGCCCCGGCGCCCGGGCGAAGTTGCACAGTAATTTGCTGGCGGTGGTCTCCCTCCCGCGGCCCGGGCGGGACGGGCGCGGGCGCGGGCAGCGGAGAGGAGGAGCCGTCGGGCGGCGCGGCGCGAGCGGCGCTGCAGCCATACAGGGCGCGCGGGGCCCGCCTTAAATCGCCTGGCGGCCGCCAATGGGCGCGCGCCGGCGGGCGGCGATTTGCATGGCGCGCGCGCCGGAGTGACGTCCGGCGGGGAGCGCCGCGCGCGGGGGGGGAGAGGGCGCCGCCCCGCCCCGCCGCCGACGGCGCCCCCGCTCCGCGCGCCTCCCCGCCGCCGCGGCCCCCCGCGCCGCCCCCCCGGGGGGGGGGGTGAAGGGACGGCCGCGGCATCGGCCTCCGCCGCGGGCTGCCCCGGCCCCGCCGCGCTGCTCTGGCCCGCCCCTTGCCGGCGAGGAGCGCCCGACGGCGCCCGGGACGCCACGTCGCAAAGCGGCGGGCGGCTTAGGGGCCGGCGTCGCGGCTGCCCGGAAGGTCGGGGAGGGCGCTGCTGGGCGCTCTCGCCTAAGGACGCCGCGGCGCGACCTCTAAATGCACCGCTAAAACTTAGACGGCCGCAATGGCAGCTTGGGGGAGAGTGGGCGCCACTCTGCCCGCCTTTGGCAGGGAAACCCTCGTGCTGCCGCATCAGTGCGGAGCTCCCGGTGCAGAGCTGCAAATAAACACGCCTTTCCACGCGGATTTCATCCATCCTGGAGCTCTCCCTGAAAGCCCACAGCCTCCTGCGAGGAGACTGTCCTGCACAAGCTGAGCAGATGGCTCTGCCAAGCACTGAACATGCTCAAAGGCCTAGTCCCTGCTACACGCTGGAGGCTGAATGCGGTTGTTAGGCACTTAGTCCTAGGGGAGTTAAAAGCATCTGAGACTAATGAAGGTACACAGAAACGTATTATATTTATATAAAGTAAATAGAGGCGTATTAGTTTCTTTCCGAAAGTGTTAAAAGACCATCTTTGTTCCGTGGTTTTCCTGTGAGATAGATTACAGTTATTTTACGGAGGGGAGAAAATGCACTACGCTGAAAGTCGCGCCACAGTCTTAACTGCAGCTAGAGGAATGGTCGCTCCGTACTACCGACGCACACATACATAAACCACCACTCTCATCAAGTTTGACCCTGGCGGAGTGGACACACGGCACCCCTTCTTTTCTGCTTCTGCGTGACTGTTAATTTTCCTGAGCCTAGTGGCCCTCCAAGGGGCAGGATAATGCCACAGCTCCTCCAATTGCTGTTATTACCGCAAGAACTTTTCTGCAGGAGGAGTGTGCGCTGTGCACAAAGCAACAGCGCCAGGCGCTTTGGTAGTATTAGTTTTCTGTTTTTCTTTTCTTTTTTTTTTCCCCTCGTCATGAAATAGTAATCCCATCACAATAATCTGGGTCCGCTCAGGGGAAAAAGGCATCCTTCTCTTCATTTCCCACCACAGAAGACTAGGCCTGCTTCTCATCCGCCTGAGCTCAGTGACAGTTTTGCCGTTGAGCTTGGTGGCAGTGGGCTGGCAGGCATACTTTGCAATCCACCCACCTTTTCGGGGTGAAGCTTCCCTTGAAGTCACCCCTAGGGTTTCACACACGTGGAGCGGGCGGGATCAGGCCCGCGGCGTTTCGTGGAGATATTTTCCTGAGCTCATGAGTTGCCACATCTTCAGGGGCAAAACAAGCGAAGCTGCTGTAATTGCTAAATGATGTATTAAAAATACAATTGATTGGGATAGGAGAGGCGGAGGGTGGGGGCGGGGAGAGAAGGTTATTGCAGAAAGGCGCATTTCCATTTGGATGGCCAAAAGAAGATAAAAGGAGTAAATCACGAGATAAATGACATGGCTCATACATTTCGCGCGATATTATCTACCCAGAGACCTAGTGGTGGTTTCTTTCCGAAATTCGGTTTTAGGGCCTCTAAATGGAAAATAAATGGGACGGACCACTTTGGGGCCACCTTTTCCGGACCAGTCCCGCGAACCCTGCGAGTAGGCGGAACCCATAGGGAAGCACGGTCAGTCCCTGGGAATTTGGATAGCCGCCTTTGGACCGGGATGGTCCCCCTTCCCGGCCTCCCCAGTGCCGGGAAGCCGCTGCCGGGGCTGCCCCTGCCCTTCCTCCGTCGGGGCGCGGACGGCGGGCTGCGCGGCTACGGCCGCCTGCTGCATCTGTGGGCGCCAAACTCCAAGTGCGGGTGTTACTTGTTGCCAAGTGACAGCCGACTGACAGATGAAGCGTGGGCCAACCGGTCGGCAGCCGGGCCCCCGGTGCCCAGCGTCCACGGCTTTGCTCCTCGGCAGTGGGGGCGAGGGGAAAAACACCCTGCTGCGCCCCCATAAACCCTCGGCTTCCTCTCGCAGCGCCGGCAAATAAACACGGAGCCGCTGCTTGCAAATACCGACTGGGCTGGAGGGGGGAAAGAAGGAGCGGCTCCGGCTGACCCGCAGGCATACAGCCAAGCACGGGCTTTTCTTCAGTACAAAAGGTAGCGCGGGTCACAACCGGCGGGACGGGGCTTAGGCGGGCAGACAGTTCTGCGAGAGCCATTTCAAAGAGGCCAGAAGTCAGGAATAATCTTAGGGGCTGAAGTGACCTAGCCGGGAGCTGCATGCAGAGATACGAGCCGGACTGGTTCCTAAACTTCCCCTGGAGGAAAGCGGAGTTTTAACAGCCGGGAGTTTGGATGGTGGCGGGAAAACGGGGGGGGGGGGGGGTGCTATGGGGAATGCAAGTGGTGTGTGCGTGTGTGCAGCGGGGAGGGAGCCAGGGAAGCCGGCGAGAGGCGGAGAGGAGGTCCTGAGCGGGGAGCACGACCGGGGCGGCAGGAGGTGCCGCGGGCAGCCCTGGCCACCCCCGCGGCCCGCGCACGGGGCAGGCGCCGGCGTGGCCGCTTGCAGCGCGGCGGGAGCGGCGAGTGGCTCCCGGCGGTCACCGCCACCCCCAGGCAGCCCCAGCCGCGCTGCGAGCCGCGCCTCCGCCGCGGCGCCTCCCCCCGCTATTGTGGCTGCGGCGGGAAGGCCGCCCCGTCGGGGCGGGGGGGCCAGCGCTGCGCCCGCTGCCCCGCCGCGCTCGGCCCCGAGGGCCACGACGAGGGCAGGGGACGGCGGGCGGCGGCGCGGCGGAGCCGGGCGCCCCGGCGCAGGTGGCGATCGCCGTCTGCTGGCTGCAGCCGGGCTTCCCTCGGCCTCGCCCCGGGCCGCGGCCCGCGGAGGGAGCTGCGCGGCGGGCGCCTCGCAGGGAGCGGTGCTTCCTCCTCGGCCCGGCCCCTCTCCGCTTCCCCCTCGCGGGGCCGACCGCTCGCCGGGGCCGGCTTCCGACGGGCGTGGGAATCGCCTTCACCGCCCTCGGCCCTTCGCCGCACCCCGCCGGCCGGCGCCATCCAAATCCGGCCCAAATCCAGAGCGCTCCGGAAGCGCCGGAGCCATCGGGGCCAAATCGAGCACGGAGGGAGCGGCGAGGGCAGGCAAGGGAGGACGGGGGAGCCCGTTCCTGCCTCGGTGACTTTTCAACTGGAGGATCGTGGTTTTGAACTCGACCCCCCAGCTACCCGGCTGGGCTGGGCTGGAGAAAAGAGGGCGCTTGAATAGGAGTCCTGCCTTCTTCTCTAGCACTAACAACTGTTCCGGGAGGTCCTGAAGCCTCAGTCCCAAAGCAAATACAAGCTCTCTGTGTGTTTTGTTGTCTCTCCCCAGCTTGCCGGGTAAAAGCGTTTGGAGAATCTCTGGAGCTTTCGAGTAGGGGCTCACCCTGTGAACGGTACTCACACATATAATTCAAATTTCACAGCTGACCTGCTCTGAAAACCTCAATCAGCTTCTAATTGAAGGGAAAACAAAATATTGCTTCCCTACAGCAGAGCTAACGATTTAATCATTATATCAGACATTATAGCTTTTAATTAGGCTAATGCTGATACTGTATGGAAAGAGATAATTCAACACAGTTCTTGATGAATTCTGTAATTGGGTTAACGGAGGAGCAGTTGGGGGAAGAGACGTCAATATTCAAGCTGCGTCTATAGCCACCAGGTTTATGAATGAAAGGAAAGGGGGGAACAGGAAAGGGGGGGGCGAGGAAAGGGCTAAAATTCCCTGACGAGAAATGTCTCCCTCCTTCGCCCAGGAGAGCTGTGCCAACCAACGGGAAGCGTGAGAAGGATAAGGGCTGTCCTGCCGCCGCCGCGGCCCGCTGCGCGCCTCGCTCCCGGCCCCGGCTGGGCGACTGCCCGGCCATGTCGGGCTGTCGCGACAGCCCGGCTGCGGGCGCCTCGCTGCGGCTCACGGCCGCGGCTCGGGGGAGGCGGGGGGTTGCCGCTCCGCTCCGGAGCGTTTTCTGGGTATTTCCTCTCCCACCGACGGCAGCTGGGTCCCGGGCCCCGCAGGGAAGTGACAACTGAGGCCAACTTGCAGGAGTGCACCAGGGGCAAAAGACCCTTCCTTTTGGAAGAGGAGGAGCAGAGAGGGCTGGAATATTGCGGAAACCCTACTCAGACCAGCCAGGTACTTTTCTTTCGGGCGAGGCTGGCTCTGCAGCTCGGCTCGTGGGAGCTGCACGTCCCGCTGGGACAGAGCAGTGCTAAGGAGGAGGGCACGAAACGAAATATAAAGGTGTGCTCCGGGCAGCCTGATCTGAACAAAACAAAAGTGGCCGGGGGGCATCCAATTACTCCGTGTAGGTACTTCCAGTTATTTATTTGTTGTGTCAGGTAAAGGATTGCTAGACCCATTTTTCTGAGGGAATTCTGCTCCATTCCCCCCCTTCCCCCAGTATTGATGAATTGCTCCTTTCCGAAGAGTTTGAATATCCCAGGCTTTTTGTTTTCACTCTTTCCTTTCTAGTTTTCACTGACTTTGAGAAGGGGCTTTATATTTTCGTTGCGCTTAAATGAAACAGTATCGATCTCCCGCACGTTTGATCCGCACTGCGCACGGCAGCCGCACCACAGCAATGCCGAGCCCTGCGCGGCCGAGGGACCGGCGGTGCCAGTGAGATGTCCTCTCCCAGCACAGACCCAGGGGCTCTAATGGCAGCAGGAATTGCGCGACACGCTTGAATGAAGGTGGGACGGTCAGTCCACATCTAAGAAGAGATTTCTCCCCCCTTTTTTTTTCTCCTCCCCCCTTGCAGGACGTACCCAGTGCTCCCTGTACTTGAAAAGGGCCTGATCCTTAGTCCAGCGGGAGTTTCGAGTTCGTAAAGATGGCAGAAGCAGGGTCTTAATGAAGTTTTGCCAGCAGGAGCCTTTTACAAAATGTTTGTTTATATTACGTATTAGCTCGACTTTGAGCACGATATTGCTCTGAAAGAGGAATATTCTGTATTGTGATCTATCCTGGTCTTATTTTGTCAGTAATTACAGTAAAATTAAACGGGTCATTGATAACATTCCAATGACACAACCCCCCTGTAATTAACAGTCTGAATACACCTTTTTAAATTACACAAAAGTTGTAATTTTCAAGTCTGCTCAGTTTTTAATTTTTATTAAGGCGCACGCGGGTAATACGTGCTAATCAGAAGACAAAATATCTAGCGGGAGATGAAGGTTTGAATTGTCTTGTTTTCCAGGGTTTGGGTTCTGTATCTAAAGGGACAGCCAAAGCTTCCAGCTTTAACAAGATGCGTTAATCGAGAGCCCCTGTAGACAAAGTTATCTAGTCAGTAATTTACTTCCTAGCCTAAAGAAAATATTTTGAAAGTATAGTTTTGTGACGGCAAACTTTTAAGGGGAAAATAAGAACTACGGGAGTGGGCAGCTCTTCGGACTAGATACAGTAAGGAAGTTATTACGAAGTATTTCTTTAAAATTGCTCTGTCGAAACGTCAGTCACGAAAACACGGAAAACAGGTATACAAGCCGAAGTGCGGCATCCGATTTACAGTAGGGCAACCTGGCAATCTGTGGCGCATCGCCTGGAGAAGTGGGTTGTAGAACACATAAAGGAAATCTTTCTTTTTGCATCCTCACCAATAATCCCCAAATAGCAAAGGTATCATTCAGTGCAAGTCAGAATGAATTTACGTAAAAAATAAATGAGGAAAGAAAGAAATGAAATCATATAGAAGCTTCTTTCTTGCAGGCCATCCTGTTATTGCAAATTAGATTAGCTACACAGGCTTCAATATAAACATGACATGAGGTTCACAGGAGAGTGAAAGTATCATCCACTCCAATCTCTCCTTTCATCGAAACATCCCACATAAATTACATCTTCTGCTTTAATACACTTTTCAATGAGATTAAAACATCACTTTGACACGATTTCAAATCCTTCCAGTCTCATCCAGCGCTTACTTCAGAAAACAGCAAACAAGGGGAAAAGTAAAAACATCTAAATAATCTCAGACTGCTACTCTGGAAATTAAAAGTGCCCACAGGGAATAAATGATCCTCTTGCTCCATCCAGTGCAGCACTGTGGCCATAGGAAGGCGTAAAACGAACCTCACTGAGGCAAAGAGAAAAACTTGATTTCCTTTCCAGCAGCTGGAAAAACTAGTTACTTTTTCTGGAGCCAAGACACAGTGTTTATTTGTCTTTTAGAATGGGAGTGATTTTAACAGATCTAGTTTTTTTTACGAGATCATTAACTGATACTTCACGTTACCTTTACACACTGCTACAGTAGTCACTTTAAGGCGGGATAACAACACAGCTACTTTACCAAAAAATACTGCATAGCGCTATCATCGGCAAGCCTGACCAAGATGCTGGGGCGGGGGGAGGGGGTGTTGGGGGGGGTTAGCCTATTCACAGACTGTCCTGTGCAGGGAATAAAAGTGCTTCCAACTTCCTAGCTTCGCTCTTTAGCCGAAACCCCACAGGGCGGACGCGAGCAGCGGCGCGCTCCTGACCCCCAGGCTCCTTCAAAAAGCGCAGCACGTCCAGCTGAGCCGAGCAGCCTGCCCGCGCCCGGCCCTCCCCGGCTCCCCGGTCGGCACTGCCCGGCCCGCTCGCCCAGCCCCAGCCCTCTGCGCTGGGGGCAGGGGAGGGGGCAAGAGGGTGCCGTGAGGGTCCGAAAGCCAGCCCGGAGCCGGGCCGGGCTGTGGGAAGCCCCGTCGCGGGGTGTGACAGCGGGCAGCCCCGTCGCGGCTCTGGCCCTCGGGCCGTCCCTCCTCTGTCGCTGCCGGCCGGACCCCTCCTCCCGCGGGGGGTGCTCCCCGGACCCCCCAGCCGTCCCGGGGGCACCTCCAAGGGGGCGGGCGAGCTTCGCCGCGGGGCTGCCGGGTGCCCGGTTCGGGCGGGCCCGCAGCGCTGCCCCGCGAGCTCGCGGCTCAGGCGAGCGGCCCCGTAGCGGTGCCCGCATCCCCCTTTGGGCCAGGGACGCCCTCTCCTCCGGCCCGGGGCCTGCGCCTCTGCGCCCCTCAAGGACGCTGCCCGGGGAGCAGCCGGAGCTCAGTGGGAAAACAAAACAGCCAAGGTAGTTTGGCATGTTACTCGCCTGCTCAATACTGTACATTTGGGGACAGTTTTCACTCCCCCATCCATCCATCCATCCACACACACGCACGCACACACCCCCCTTAACAAAGAGGCTTTCAAACCGCAACCTTTTATGGCAGCCTGCGGGAATCAATGCGATAAAACAGGTTTTTAATGGGTTAATTGACTGGAGCCGCTATCATGTTTAAACACCTGTTTCTGAGAAGAGATTCAGCCAAAACCCGTCCCCTCCCCGATCGATAGGTGCACAGCCTTGCTCCATTGCCTGTTGATCGACCCCAAACACCACGGGCAAATAAGCAAAAAAAATCCATTTCACCTTTTAAACTTCTCAATACTTCATGGTAATACGGGGGAGCTGGTGGCCGTACACCAGTTCGGACCTCCCCAGACAACCCCAACCCACGGGAGCGTCTTCAGCCGGGACTTTACCGCCAGGGATTGGGCAAAGCCTCCCCATCGGCAGGTCCCAGCGGTTGTCACCTTGGCAGGGAAGGGGATCCGAGGTTTCCCCCGATCCCTGGGAAGATGGAGCCAGGCTGAGCCCGGCCGCATTAGCAATGCTAAGAGCCCGTATGAATGCTCGCTCCGAGGGGCAGAGATTAAGCAGGCATTAGTTGTAATAGCCGAGGACTGCTCTGCCTATTGATTTTCCTTTTTTGGCAGTATTAATACAGGCAAGCCCGTCGGTCAGTCACAGCGAAATTGATTCTTTGCCCAAAGCACCTTTCACTAAATGGCACCCGCGCTCCGACATGTTAATTTTTTAACGTGCAACCGGAGGCAGCGCTGCCCGCCCGGGAGGCAGCGCCGGGGAGCCGCTGCCGCCGTCCCCGGCGCCCTCCCCGCCCCGGCCCGCCCGCAGCCCCCGGCCCGGCCGCCGCTTCTCTCCCCCGCCCCAAAACCCAGCGAGGCGTCTTCCTTGGGAAGGCGGAGGGGGGCAGCCCAAAACACTGTCACCCCCCCCCCACACACACACACACACTCCGTGTCACAGCCGATAACCCAGTGATTGCAAACGGCTCTTCCCTCCTTGCAGAAAAAGTAAGTTGGAAGCCCTCCCCTTGCCGGCTTCCCCTCCTCCCTTCCCAAGACAGGGTGAAGACCCCCTCAAAAGTTAGAGGCACACTTACAGTTGCTCTTCCAGCTCCAGCCTCCTCCCAGCATATCAGCTCAGGGGGCAGCCTTTTTTTTTTTTCTCTCCTTTTCCTCTCCTCTAGCCTAGCTCACACCTTCCTCCGGCCGTGCCCGGGCAGAGGCACGCCAGCGAGACCCGCCGAGCCCGGAGGTGCGGGGGGGCCGCAAAGCCCGCGGCACCCGGCGCTCCTCGCCCCTCGCCCAGCCTCGGCTCCCGAGCGGCTGTGCCCGAGCCACGAGTGCCCGGCAGCACACGCACACTCACCATTCGCGCTCGCTCTCTCGCTCGCTCGCTCTCTCTCTCCCTCACACACGCACACACGCACACACACACACCCTGCACGCGAGAGGGGGGGAGAGAGAGAGAGGGAGACAAGAAAATGAAATTTATTATTGATAGAAAAGACTTTAAAGACAATTTCAAGTTATTGTTTCGCTCTGGAGAGAAAAGAAAGAAAAAAAAGAAAAGGAAAGGGGGGGAAAAAGAGAGGGGCTTTTCTCCCCACCCCAACATAATGAAACGCCTTTTGTGTGGCACCGAACAATACCAAACAAGTATTCTAATAAATAGCCACTTTTTTGTTCCGTCGCGACAGTGAATAGAATTGAGCAGTTGGTTTGAGAGCAGCTGGAGCGCCGCGCCAAGCAGGGAGGTGGAGCCCAGAGCCTTCCTCCTCTTTCTCTTCCCTTCTCCCTCACTCATACGCACTTTCTCCTCTAACCTTGCCCTTCTCCCTCCCCGCTCCTGCTGGGTCACTCTCCCCTTCCCCTCTCCTGGGGAGATGTCTCCCGCAAGGGAAGAGCCACCCCTCAGGCTCTCTCGGCTGCTCCACGCACCTGTGCGGCACAGCCACCTCCGTGTAAACTCCCTCCTCCCTGCTCCCGTCCTTCCCTCGCCACTTCTGTCTCCCATCGCTCCCGGGACTCCTCTCTTCTCCTCCCCGGGCTCTGTAAGTCTCCCGGCAGCTCAGAATTACCGAGACTTCGAGCACCGCCAGACCCTCCTTTGTTGACAATAAACTTGGATTTCTCAAGGAGGCTCTGCTCTCCTCTCCACCCTCCCTCTCGCCCTCTCCCTTTGCCTCCCGTCGGCTGCCTCAGGATCAAGCTATGCTCTTTGTCAGCTTCTCCCTCTCCTCCCGGGGGAGCTCTGCGGAGGGCTCGCACCTTCTGCAACACGTAACGCTTATTGAGATCAGCTCCCGTTTCCTAGATAGCGTAGTTAGCTCTCCTCATGCCTTTTTCCCCTAATACTCTTCTCCAGTCCCTTTCCATCAACATGACAACTGCTCTAGGAAAGACAGTCGATAGAGGTTATTAAAATGGACACAAATCTGCTAAAGATTTCCAGGTAAAGCTCAGAGTACCCGTTTTCTTTTCTGCTCTGAATGTGTGAGGGTGTGTGTTTGCATGTGTGCGCTGGCAGGAGGGAGGTGTGTGGGGGGGGATGGAGGAGGGGGGGTAGAAGGGGATTTTTTTGACCACTGCTGGAGCCTGAGGTAGTTGCGAGGCAGGTTGTGGCTGCTTTCACCCTGCAGGGGGACCAGACGCGCCGGGGCCAGAGCACTTTAAAAGGACACTGGAGACAGTAGCCTTATTATCTCCGGAGTCTTCCTCTTTTATTGAGGGATGGATCAGGTCCTCATTAAAAAAATAAAAATAAATAAATAAAAGGAGCCTAACTTTAAACTCCGATTTGCTTGACAACTAGAGCCCTATTTGTCCTGCAAAAGCTGCAGAAAGCACCCGAACTTCCAACAAACCGTAGCAATTGCTGCAAAGACTTGTTAACATGCAAAGTTTATCTCGCTTGCAATCTTCTTGCGCTGCTCAGTCACATACAACCATTAGAGATCTTGAAAAAATAATAATAAAAAAATCGGTTTTAACTTTAAACCATTATTACGCTTTGCTGATTTGTATTCGTGCTTGGCGGGTGAGGGGCAACAGGAGAGCGGACGGGCTTGTATTAATGACTAGAAATAAATCTTACATATGTATCAGTGGGGCTAGAAGTGGAAGCGATCTCGGCCAACACATGGCGCACTATGTTCCACCCCTCTCCATCAGGTCTGTCACTTGCGCATCCTTCGTTAGCTGCCCTAAGGTGGCAACCCCCCCGGGGACCTCTGGAGGTGGGGCAAAAAAGGGGTGCTGTTGCCTGGGGTGCAACAATACCCTTATTTTCCTTTCTCCAGAGCCCGTCCGTTCCCGCGGGGATCTCGCCCCTCGCGTCCACACCGAAGGTACGCGGTGCCGGCTCTGCCCGGGCGCGCTGGTGTGCGTGTGCGGAAATATTTTAGCTCTCCCCCTCCTTTCTTTATTTTTCCCCCTTTTTTTCTTTTAAGTGGATTTTTGCTCTCACTTCAATAACACGCTGGCTCTAATTAGCTGCAATATTAAGAAACGCTGCTAAATGACAGTTTTATCGGGCTTGTGCAGATAGGAGGAACGCGGGGACCCAGCGAAATACCCATCCAATGCGTTTGGCGCTGGATCCCCGCCAGCACCCACCGCTCTCTCTTTTTATATGGTAAAATAGCAACATTTTGGAAAGCAGCTTTAAAACTTTGACTTATATTTTACATGCTAAATAACGGGGAGAATGGCGACGGCGTTACAGAAAGCTTCAAACCCTGCAAATATTTGAATGGGGCTTTTTTGTAAAGTAGAGCAGCTGTCAGTCAGCTGGCTTTGACAGCCTGCCACAATTTTGTCATTTAATAGTGGGTGTTAGGCTAAGTGCAAAACACTCTGGCAAACAGATGTCAAACCTACATCTCATGTAAATGGGGGTTGTAAAATTGAGTTTTAACCCACATATAGGGTTTTTTTAAAGCGGTGCCAGTGTGTAAACTGTATACAAAATAGAGATACTGACAATCTCCCGCGTGGGCTTGTTATTTAAAATAGGCTTATTTAGAAATCTGACCTCCGAATTATGCTAAATCTTTATACATTTCAAACAGTGGAATATGAGAACACTGCTTGGGAAAGTCGAAATTAAGGACAGATATGATGGCTCATTGAAGAGGGCTGATTGCCGTATATACTGAAAAACCGGGGCGCTTCATTTCCTCAACACAGCGTCGCTCATCTAACTGGGAAGTGCTAAAGAAAGCAAGGAAGGAAGGAAGGAAGAAAGGGGCTTTCAGGGTCCGTGTTCGGATGGACTGATTTTCTACAGCAGAACTCGCGGGGCTTTATTTAGGAGAAGGCGTCAGGGAAATGAAAGACCACAAACACAACGAGAAAGCAGCTGCACAACTAGTTTCCGCAGGGTTAGCGAGGGACCGTGCAAGAAGGTGGCCAGACCTGGTGCAAAGGATGACCAGGCACCTGCCTACGGCATGGCGAGAGAGATTAGGACGGGTAGCAGGGGATACATTCGTCACGGCTAATTTCTGCTGAAGTTACTATTCAAAATACGAGCTGTTTTTCTTTTTGAACTCGCATCTCCAAGATCTGCCTCCTCCCCAAGATGTGATTTTCCCCTGCGCTTCAAGGACCCCCCCCGACAAATTTCCTTTGAACATTTAAAAAATGTCATAAATATTTATATCAAAAATTGTTCGTTGCCTCAGCTGGCCAGAAGGAAGCAAGAAGAGAAAAGATGATAATTCATAAGACGAATCATGTTATGTGGATGATATCAATTTCCTTAAACCAAGTCTGCACCCGCATTATTGTTTAGGAAGCTAAATACATAGCTTCCTGAACAAATCGATATGAGGGGATTAAATGAAACAGGCATATTTAGAATTGTTCATATTAATAATTAACCGCAGTTTAAACACAGACTCAGCTGATTTCCTCGCCGAGTACTCAATTGCAATATTTACACGGTCCTACCTGATGTTAAATAAGTAAAGGAATGCACAGGAAATGATCATTGATCATACGTAGTTACGGCTGTCCGTTACCTTTAGTTCCCACTTGAATTGAATTCTCAAAAAAAAAAAAAAAATCCCTAAAGCTCTGCTGTTTAATTACAGCATTTCCCTCTATGCTTAGCCTTTTTGCATAGTCTTTCAAACCTTTTTTTTTTTTTTTAGAATTGTAATGAATACCCGGGCAGCTAGCTAATCGTGCCTCAGATATTCGGGAGATGTGGGGGAAAGGAAATGCCCGCAACCCTCCGACTTTTGCGAGGCTCGGAGGTTCCCTTTCCCCGGCGCGGGCGTGTGGCAGGAAGCAGCCCCCCGCCGCAACTCCCAGGGCTGCAAAGAGCAGCCGCTGGCTCTAGGAGAGAGGGTCAGAGCCGCCCACAGCCCGTGTCAGGGCTCCTCGGTGAGCATAGTCAGCTTTCGGGACTGCCCTGAGAGTTGCCTGCATCTGCTTGCCCCTTTTTTGATCAGAAAACCCGGATTTTTTTGAAGCGTGTAAAAAACCCAACGCTGCCTAGTGTTCTCCAGGATTAAGTTTTTCGGGACTCTCTGGGTCACTAGCGCGGCTCCAGCCCCGAGGTAAGGTTACTTCCATGCCATTGCAAACGCAACTATAGCCTAACATCGGGCAAAATCGTAAAAGAACAGATCCGGCTTCAATTGCCTCCGAGTTTTTGCAGGTCACTCACAGCTACAGCTTCCATGGCCAGCAGCTTGTTAAAACACATAGACCGGCTCTGTGGCTGTTCCCTGGGTGCAGAACAGAGCCGTGGACACTGTTTATTCAGTTCCCTCACGCAGAAAAATGCCTGTAGCTATTATTCAGCACCTTTGCCTGAAAAGAAAGCCTATGGCAAAACGGTGACTCTTATTTTCAAACAAGAAACTGGCCAACAGATCTGGACAAAATATTTATTGAAGCTCTTCCTTGATAGACAATAAAAAAACTCGTGTTGACACATAAAAAAGACACTCTGATATCTCTAATGTAATTGTTTCTTTACTAGTTAGTATATTTGTACGAATATTTTACTGCTTTCCAATGTAGACACAACTGCCTGTCTTTCAGCATTCTGCCATGAAACAGTTCTGAACCTCAGAATTCAAAATATAATTGACTCTAGATAAGTAGTTTTTCTCAACCTTGGCAATTTTATTAAGTCTTGAAATTAAGTCCAGTGACAATCTGACTATCCTAAAATTGCTTGGAAATATAGATCTGCACCCTCTGTAACAACAGTGTCATCAGAAACCCAGGCACTCAACTTGCATTTATTTCCGTACTTCAAACCTTAATATTAGTATGTTTTCCGGGTGAAAATAATATGGCATAGATTCAAATGAATCTGGCAAATGAATCTAAATAACATGGGGAATGAACTTAAAGACAAATATGATTTCACAGTTTAAAGATTACATGGGGCTTGTCCTGTGGAAAGGAAATACAAAGATGGCTCAAATTGGGTCTTCCATAGGCTTAGTTCCTGTGACTTCAGTGGAATTATTCCTAATCTGCACTGCAGTGAAAGCAGAGTGAGCTTATAATATTTCTGGCATGAAGGTTTCATGCTATAAAGCTCAACAGGTGAAAACTATATTGCTTTACAGAACATAGTATTTACACTGCTTGTGATGATTTTCCCACCTTATTTCATTTTAGAGCAGGAGATTGTCATTGAATGGGTCCCTCTCCTTTAGGTCTTAGATTTGTCTCGCCTTTGAACAAGGTCTGAAGTCTGAACCATACCTTCCATTTGCAAATCACCTTGCATGATTTTATCGCTTTATGGTGTAAATCAGATTTTCAAGTAGCTTTAAACTGGCATGTGAGTGGAAGACATTGGGTTGGGGGGTACTGGGCCATTCCACTGCAATGTGATCCAGTCGGCTGAGGAATATGAAGGTAGTGATGTAAAATGGGGTGTGTGGTTTAGCAGCATGGCTTGATGCTTATCAAAAAGATCACGGAAAATTAACACTCCTTATTGATGAATTGTTTTTTGATAAATTGATGAAGTGTTTCGATACTTTGTCATCACTATCCCCTATAAACCTACTAGAACATGTTATGGCTTTGAGAAGTCAGTTTCTTTGTGGACGTCTAAGCACATGTACCAAAAGGTCTAAT
This sequence comes from Dromaius novaehollandiae, assembly GCF_036370855.1. Taxonomy (NCBI): domain Eukaryota; kingdom Metazoa; phylum Chordata; class Aves; order Casuariiformes; family Dromaiidae; genus Dromaius; species Dromaius novaehollandiae. Next base: position 154,869,757 of record NC_088098.1, read on the forward strand.
TTTTACTGTGATGTTAAAAAGAAGACAAACATTTGCATGCTTTACGTATGTTTAACATTATTTATTTGTAATTCTTTGGCAGGTGATAGCACTTTGTCCATTTCAACTCCAGCTGTTTATGTAAATAGAGTGTATGTCGTTTGTCCTGTTAAATTTATAGATGTTCCAGCACTGCAGAAATGCCTTCTCAGGTCACCAGGATTAGAAGACCACAGTGCAGCATAGCCTGATGAGACAGTGGCTGCTATGAAACTATTGAAACCTTTCAGCTCTTCTTCCAAATAAGATGATTTTACTGGACTCCTCAGTTCTATTATCAGGACTGCCAGTGATTCATCCAGTGGTTAGCCCCCACCTTGTGTTACATTGGGTCCAGCTGTGCTGTCAATTGGTTGCCCCGTTTCACCGCAGGGACCTGATGGTCCCCACTGTAGAAACACTGTGCCCTTGGCTGGCATGGACCTCCCATCTTTTTCATGAGAAAACCTGGCTTCAGAATAGCACAGTTTATTCTGGAGTCCTCTCCCCATAGACAGTATGGTCATGAGCCAATCTGAACTCTGAGCTCATTTCCTGCTGCAGACCAAACAAAGCAGTATACCTGGATTAAAACAGTCAGTGGAATTAACTGAATGTTACTAATGATTAAGAAATGGCTGAGGTCCTTCGGTAAGTCCTTTAGACTTCATTATTTGAAGGGAGCCAGGGTATTTAGAGGCAGAATCCTCACCGAAATTAATAGAATCTACTGTGCATCTAAATCCCTGGATTTAGGTCTCTTGAAGCTGGAGTTTTGAGATATCTGACTTAATCTCCCCAAGGCTCTGTTGAACCATGGATACACTGAGTATCATAATGCATAGGGATATCACAGAAGCACAAGTATAACCTTGCTAATAATTATAAACAGAGACAAAGACGTAACAGGTTTGCTAAGGATTAGTATTACTATTTACTTTCACTACACTTACTGGGATGGGAAAGTGGGAAATAACATTCAGAGTATCTGAGGACTATTGCCTTGTAGGATAATTCTTCTGCTACTAATGTGATGACTGTTTAGTGGAGTTGTGGGTGCTGGGAATTCACACACTGATTTTGTGGAGAGATAAAAGAGTGGAGTTTATATGGAATAAACCCCTTTTGAATAAAACAATCTGCATAAATGCTTTAAGAAAGCCTATAATTATGATAAAAATGTTGCTCAGAGTTAAAATTATGAAGCAATCAAAATTTATAAACAGTCTCTTATCGACTTTTAATCATACTTTCTCATATACAAACTGTAGAAAACATATAGTAGCAATATATAACAATACACATCTTATTTTCAGTAATTTAGCGCTCCATCCCATACCCTTTAATCAGAAAAAGCTCTGCTTGTCAAGCTCTGCAGGATTACCCTTAAATATCAAAACCCACATAAAAGCCACTAGTTTTACATGCAATCAGCTGAGGCTTCATCCTGCTAGCAGCTGAACACCTCTGGAGAGGTGCTGTGCACTTTTTGGGCTAGTTTCAAAGCTTTCTTTGGTGACCTTCCCATCAATAGTCTCTGGATCAAGGCCTCCTTCCCCCCTGCCTTCTCTGGAGGTGCTTGCTCAGCATAACACAGGATACAACCCACACTTCCCTTGAAATTCCCTTGTAGACATTGCTCTTCATTTGAAATTCATTAATGAGAATGCTTAAATTATATGCATCATGTAGGACTTGGATGGCAAGAGACATTCAAAGGAAGGAATATTTGTAATGGGAACCTTGCCAGTTAGGATGGTAGCCTACCATATCTATAAGCTCCATTGTTTCCTTTGAGCTGAACTAACTGAACATATTCAGGGTGCATTCTGACAGGAATATGCCTCCCTCTGCAAGCAGTAAAATTCACTAGTGTAATTGTGTCATGAAAAACATTATCACTGAGAGGTCAAATTAATTTGCTTTGAACAAAATTTGCTTTTTTAAAATGCAGTATTACTAGATTCCTTTCTAAAGCAGAACAGCATGCAAACCCTTCCACCAAAATTCTTTATGTAAATGAAATATTCTATTTGATTCATTAAAATTGAATCAACTAGCAGGAGTCTTATTGATAGGCTAACTATGCAACTCCTTTTAATTATCAGAGTAAATAACCTCTTCTGCTAAAACATTAATTCAAATGCTGCTTTCAGCTAGACATTGATAAGGATTAACTGCACTGAGTTTCACGAGAATTATGCCTTTATGATGCTCCAGCTATTTCTAGGTCCTTGGAAGCTCATCCACCTTTCCCTGACCAAAAGCCTGAACCAAAGTCCATAAGAGGGTAGGTGGCAAGGAGGACTGGAGAAGTATCCTTCCGCAGTCTGTGGAGCAGAACCCAAGAGATGTTCTTCCTTTCAGTTTGCGGAACAACCTGAGTATTTTGTGGCTGTTTCAGAGAAATGGTGCTATATTTTATATTAGTTCTGCATCCTTGACGGGGAAGCATATTTTGGGCTTCAGAAACTGAAACCACACAGCGCATGCGGTCTGGTGCGCATTCTCTATTAGAATTGGAATGTGAAGGATTGGCATTCCTAGACTTGTGCGCCACAGTCCTATCCAAGCCCAAATGCAAGCACAGTGAGACTTTCCTTTCCAGCCAAAAAAGACCATTGTGGCTTTGGAACTTCATGAGTTTGAAAGAGAGAGAGGCAGACTTAGGCTTCTTTTTATAGCCTGGCTTTCTCGCTATTGGCTCTTTTACAAGTATGGCTATACAAGGACAGTCAAGAGTTATTTTCTGTGATTAATAAAACACTCCATTTAAAGGACTTCTTCGCTATAAACTCAATTTACTTAACGGTCTATAATCACTGAATGTTAGAGAATTAGTACAAAGTAGCCTTACTTTATATCTACACACAGGCTGAAAAATATAATTATGTTTCCCACAACAAATGAAATAGATGAGCGTCATGAGTGTTTTGTGTAGGATGGAGGGCAAAAATACCCCAGCCAAAACTAAACAAACCTAAAGCATGAAACCAAACATTCGGGATACTTACATTGAAATTATATAGAAAATTGAGAGCACGAACTACCAAACTAAGCTTTTTTCTGCTTTACAAACTGCAATGTTTGTTTAAAAAAAATCCAAAGCATAATTGCAAATTCAAATTTCCTCCCTATTCTTACATCGACATTTGTGTTTTTCTCTTAACATCTCCCATATGTTAATGCAGCAGCTTCCTAGACCTCTTGTGATATGTCACATTCAGTGTAACAGTTTAGCAAATTCTCCATTTGTGTTGGTGTTCGCTTTCACAGACATGGATAGCAATTTGACGTGTCCTTTTAATGAGTCATTTTCATGCAAGGAGGAAAACAGTGGTTGGGGAAGTTATTAAAGCTTTCTGCTTATTGATTTCAAGACTCTAGTGAAAGCCTAGTATGTTGCTTAAAACCCAGCTTGTTTTGTTAGAAGAATTATTCAACCATCTTTTCTTTTAAATCCTAAGGAAAGTTTGAAGAACTCCAGCTTCCTTTTATAAACTCCTTTGCAGTGGCTGCAGATTTGTCACTGAATTAACTCCCACAGAACTGTGCAGTGAAATCCAAGATTTCATTTAAAAAGTTTTTAATCTTTGGGTTGCTAAAGATGACTGTCCAAATGTGAAGAGAATGAAAAATCACCTATGGATGTCAAGGCAAACACAAGTTCTAGCAGAAGCAAGAATTGTCCTATTCATCTCTAGGAGATATTGACTCTAAAACATACTGGTGATAACACGAAAGCATTTTTTTTTTTAAGCTGTGCTTCTGCTGATCTTTTCAGCAATGTGCCCAATGAATACATGAATGTGCTCATCATGGTTGAATGCTGAGGTGGACACAGAGTGGTGTACATGAGAGAAGAACAGAAGAACAAGGAACTTGGGGCCCGACAAGATGACCATGATAAAGAACTGATCTGCTAGCTCTCCTACACAGGCCACTGAAGCTACTCCAGTAGTCCTATCCATGGTCACACAAATTTTGCATCATGTTTCTTTTGGGGTTTTATTTATCTGATAAGGCTCAGAGAGTTGGATCATACTGAGATTTCAAGGAATAATAAAGTAGTGCTCAACCATTTGGCTACAGCGGTCCACATTACCCATGTCACATTGTAGGACGTAAGTGTGCTTCCCCAGCTCTTTGCTCTGGACAGACACCGCAGGCATGCCGCAGCTCCATGAAGGGCGGAGACCACAGTACACTCCATCCTCTCCCTTCATTCAGCTTTTCATTGGGTGCATCAGAAAAGAGCTTCTATATGCCAGTGGGTCTCCTGATCTAAAAAGTCAATACTTTGGGTGTGCTGCTGAGCATGCATACACTGCAACATGGATGCATCCATAGTCACCCAGGCTGATGTGAGAAGATTTGACAAAAAAAAAAAGGAAACAGAAATTCTCCCCAGTAACATGTTGCAGACGTGTAGCATGCACATATTCCCACATACAGCCAGCATTTGCCAGAGGCTGTGTGCATAATGCATGCAATAGATATACTTTTGGTCCCGTTGTCTAGTAGGGGGTTCGGGGGCCCCTGGGAAGGAAGGCTACACGACACAGACTCCCAGAACAATCCCTCCTGACTGCAGCTCCCTCTTTGGGGCAAGGCAAGGGAGTGGGTAACCAGGAAAAAGCTACAGGTTTGCCTGACCGTTTTGCTGGACTGCATTTGTCCTATTGGACTTAGGCTGAGCACATCAGTACACTCATTTCTACAAGTCAGTCTTGCAAAAGCAAATTATTTTGGAATGGGGGGCTGTCAGAAGGCAAAATTTATAGGACTCACGAGTCCATTCAAAAGCAGAAACGTAGCCCAAATTTCTTTTTTAACTTTTTAAGAAGAGTTTTCCAAAAGCACTGTGCTCCCATAATCTTAGCTGAAATGAGTATGAAATTGGTAGCTGAAGCTACTGGTGAACATCACTTATAGAGGGCAGGCCTAAGAATATGCTTTCCAAAATAAACAGATAAAATGCCAAAGATCTTTTAATAAAAATATTCATCTAATAAACAAGTTTTAAGCTTCTTTTTGTGTAATAGTAAAATGACTCTGGTTCTATATTAGCATGATACAGGTCACAGTGAAATCTAAAAAGTCTTAACAAATAGTGAAAGTACTGCAGTAAATGCTGAACTATCGAAAGCAGCCATGAATTGTCTAAACAAAATAATTTGATACTGGCTGTTTTCCATGTTTTAATTAGTATGAACAGACGGCTGTTGCATAATCCTATTTAATGTCTGTGTTTGATATCTCTAGAGCAGCACAGTGATTAAGTTCATACCTTAGTATGGCTAAGTGCATCAGCTGAAAGCAAACCACTAACACTAAGATTCATTCTCTGAGATAGAAGTATGTAATGCAAGTATGTTTCCTTCCAGTGACTTAACAGAGAAAAAGCTCTATTAACATATAGCTTGTTGGTTGCAAAGATGCCAGAGGTATTTTGTGTAAATGCATACTGATATCTCATGCGAGTTTTTACTCCCCAGCAGAGTTTTTTTTGTAACAGAGATCACAGTGCCCCCATTATACAATCACCACTCTCAACAACATCCAGCCTAATCAGGCAATTGATCGCGCTAAATCATAGATTTGGGAGTTCTCTGAACAGCTTTCTGCAGCTAACCCTTTCCATGCAATGGGCAGTCTTGGCCAGGTATTCACCAGAGGTGGATTTATGAGGTGGGAAGGAAGGGCAGGTAAGGAAGATGTTGAGGGCTGTAGCCTACCTGTCTGCACTGCTGGGCCCTGAGATATATAAGGGGCTGTGAGTCTCTCTTCTCCTCCTTGTCCATGTTACTCCTGCATTTGACTGTTATGTACCACAAAGCAAAAGCTTCCCAGTTCCATTAATTATGGTGGCTGACAAGCTGTTCACATACGTGTGTACTGCATTAAAAAATACAAATTAAACTCTCACCAGTTAAGACCTTCAGAATCGCCGAGGGTCAGGCCCTACCACGCATACATAGTGGCATCTTCTGTTTCTTTAGTGTGCAGCCCTCCTGATTTCACTGAAGTTACGGGATGCAAGTTACAGAGCTGACATCTTACTCCTGCTTCCTTATTTGAGGACTGATGTTTAAAGAATATTTTGTCCTGTGTTCATGTAAAAGGACAATGCTTTATATATGTGCTTTACCACATTAAATCTTACATTTAAGATGTTTTTTCACATGAGAATGGCAGCTTACCAGTTGCACAGCAGTGGCATGAGCAGTTCTTGACAGAGGACTTCTGTACTTGGACTAATAAAAACTTACAAACAACATAATTTTTAAATGTTTGGAAAACTTGCAGTAGAAATGACTGTGGGTTTACCATAACAAGGAAAATTTGAAGTGGTTACACAATGTTTGGAGAGTTTTACTGTCCTAGCTTTGTTGTTCCATAAAAAAAAAAATACTAATTATGGTATTATCCCTCTCCTGGAATATATTTTATTAAAAAAGTCCAGAACAATTTATTATGTGGCTTTCTGTACATTTTAAAATGAATTATTTTACAACTTTTAGAGGAAGATGAATATTTGTGGTTTTTGTAACATTTTATTGGATGACAGAATGTAAGGAACTCTGTATTTTTTTAAAAGAAAATGGCAGTGGGTGGCTGTTGTGAAATGTCTTAAAGTCGAAGGAGTCTTTTCCATGACTGGCAAAGTTACAGGAGTTTCGATTAACCTCTTGCCCTACTGGGATCTGTCCTGATTTCCCAGTGATAAATACCAATACATTTCTGCATGGATTTTTTTTGGAGAGCGAAGATTTCTGGCAGCAACTCTTTAGCTAGGTTTTGCTGTATGAAAATTCCAGATACTGACATTGAAGCTCATCCTTGCTATTTTTAAGATTTGTGTGTTCTTTTCTAATTAAATGTAGTCTCAAAGGTGAAGCCTGGGTGGAAGCACATTGATCTCTGGCCCATATCTGCTCTAACAGGAGTTGGAGACAATATTCTATTTCATGTCAATGGTGGAAGAACCAGTATATAATTTCAGGTTTGATTTGTATGCACAAGTCAGTTTCATGAAAGTAGTTACTATAGTTCAGTAATAAAAGTAAGCATCAACATATCTGTGTACCTGCATTGCCCTTTTTTGCTAGATCAAGATCACAGGCAAACTCACCAGTTTTATTGCCATTGTATTGTAAATTAAAGGCAGTCTATTTCTTTCCAAAGGCCAGTCATGATAACTGTGATAGATGATCACTATAACTAAATTCCTAACAATTCCAAGAGGCATTCTTCATGATCTCAGGACATGGGCTCAGCACTAATTATCACCTTTGGCTGTGTCTGTAAAATGTTGCTTCCGCCAGTTTCACCAGGTCTGGCTTTTGCTCAGGAGGCAAACAGAAACACAGCTCAAGCCCAAGCAAATTGTTGTGGATGGGACCTAAGATACATGTCTCAGAAAATAGATATCTCCCAAATCCTAAAATGGATTTTATGGTCCTGATTCACCAGTCCTTTCTTCAACAGAGTTCCTACTGGATGCTAAAGAGAGTTCAATGTGAGAGAACAACCGTATGAGCAGACAACATGGAGTATATATTAGAGCACATCCAGAATGAAGCTAAAGCATCCTTGAGGAGAAGGTGAAAAACACTACCAGAGATAGTTTAATATGCTGTTGGCCCAGGAGAAATTTTTTAAATATGCTTTTTGTCTTCTTTATACCTTTCTGTTTAGGTGCTTTATTTCTGGCAAACTCCCTGCAGAAATTTATAAATTTCCCCTTATCCCATCTATGTCCAACAAATACAAGAAAAGAATACAAAGGCCTATAAGGATATTAGATTCCTATGGGGTAATGCTATGTTAATGATTTCCATGATATTTATTTGGAGTAAAGATATTGAAATAAATGATAAAGCTTATTTCATTGTATTTACTTGAAGTCCCTGGGAAAGTCAGAAGTTTGTGTTTTATCCAAGCAGCCAAAAGTGGCTAATCTGGGATGCTTGATATCTGACACAGAGAGGAAGGAACCTTGTCCAAAATATGACCATTCTTAATCTCATATCTACTCCATCCATCTCTGTCCCAACTCCTCAAAACAGTTTATGTGTTAAGCTCTGCATTTCAAAGCGAAACCAGGTATCTCTTATAGACATGGGTGTATGTGGAAAATCCTTAGGAACTCAGTGTCCCTCATATTGATTGTCTTCTTTTTGTCAATGTGGCTTGAAAACAAAAGCCAAAATGTTCCCTCATGAGAATCAGTGGCATGTCTTAGAGATAACAGAAAATAAAAACATGGTCCAAAGAATGAATGCAATAACTAAGTGTGTTTGTTTTGGGTGTGTGGAGTCAGTAAATCTCACTAAGACAAACATGGTTTAAAGCTAATTATCTAATATAACTTCCATCTAAACATACTGAAGGGACATTTTCTTCATTCTCATCTTTCTGTAAAGTCAGTCTAGAGTCAAAATGACTGACCTCTGGCATAAAACTGTTGATACATTAAAATAAGGTGTAACAAAGAAAACAGAGGTAATTGCTAGAAGGTTGATGAAGAAGAGAGAAAGCATCTGGGCTTAATTTAACAGTAGCACTGTAAGTGAGGTTGAAAAGAGAGATAGTAGCCAAAGAATGGCTGTTTGGACGACTTGCATTGAAAAAGCTGAAAATGACATAGCTCTCACCTTCCGATTTTCAATAATCAGAATCAAGTTTCATATGATTCTGCATTTGAAAGTATTTAGCATCTGGATATATACAGACAAACTGAATGGGTTTCACCTTGCCAAAAATATATTGTTGAGCTCTCTATTTGAGCTGGTGATCTGAACTCCCTTTAAAGTCAGCGCAAAGCAAGGGCATGACTGATTTCTTCCTCAAGTAGACATCTAAAATGTAGTTCTCTAGAACTGCCTGTTTTTCTCCACTGGTTATGAAGAGATCGGGAGGTAACTAGCTCAGATGTGGATATCTACTTTAGGTGAGGTAAGTTCCTCCCACGGAGTCAGCAATGCTGGAAAACTAGCAGCAGTACAGATAGAGCAAGGAAAGACCAGGAAGCAACAGCCTTCAACACTTACCAGCTGCTGCAATACCAGGTCTTTAGTGGAGAACTTCAAGAGTGTCCTGTGATATTGCCAGAAGCTTAGCAACTGTGCTATTCCTTGGTTGTGTAAGCTATATACAGGGGATATGCTGTGGCCCCTAGCTTAGAAAGAGGACTCTTGTGATTTCCTGCATCACTGTCCTGCTCAGCCTGCTCATGTCAAGGCTGTTAAAAGATAATTGATTTTCTGATGATTAGTTTAAAATAATTCATCTGGCATCTGACTGTTCCTCTAAATTGGGTGTAACCTCTCCATTAGGAACAAGGCTTACAAAGTACTCTGGAGTGAGCAAGGGATAGGATATCTGGAGTCAGGTGGGAAAGGCTATTGGTGTCCAAAGTAGGGCTGCTAATTTTGGCTTGTAAATACAATCAATAATTAGTTGGGGTTTTTTCCCTAGATTTTTTTCCCTATTTTATTTAAGTTATCAATCATGATTACAAACCAAAACAAACAACCCTGTGTATGATGGAATAATATTCCATTCTTAGAGGTAAAGTCAACTTCCTCCAGTGGCTAATGTCAAAACTTGAAACATATTGTTAGAATACACATTCTGCTTCCTTGCAGCACTTTGATTAATTACATTTCCAATTGAAAATTGTTCTAACTCCACTGTCTTTTGTAAACTGCCACAATGCTTGTTGCTCCTATTAGTGTATTGCGTAACTCTTTGGAAGTTTTTTCTCTCTCTTGACTTTGCTCAGAGGAGAAACAGAAAGCACAGCTCCAATACAATATCCAAGGCGACAGAGTTCCTTTCCTTCTTCACATTCAGCTCATCTGATGGCCAGAGCCAAAGACACGTTAGAGCAGCTGTCACCTATAAAGGCAAAGGTAGACTATGTCTCAACGACCTGTTGTCCTAAACTATTATTCTTAATCATCTGCTGGGAACTGTAAGTGCTCGGACACTCCTATCTTGCATTATGGTCAGCATTCACACATAGACACCTATCAGTTAAATATCTAATCAAAGTTTGTCATCCAGGCAGTCTCTGTAGTTGACAGCATAAGATAGGTTTCTTCAAACAGTGAGACTAGAGATTTGCTTATACCAGGAGGGATGAACCACAATTTGGAGATATTTGTCTCTTCCATTGACTATAGAAAGTGCCTAAGCAGGATTACATGCCTAACTTTAAGAAGGCTAAAGTTACGTGAATTGCACCTAGATCAAACCTGCTGTATGAACTACTAAAGTGGCTGTATATATCAAAGTAATCCTGAAATGACAAATCCTCAGGGAGCAATATATTCTTATACTGTTTAGTGATGCATGAAGCAACCAGAGCAGAACCACTGATCTTTTCCCTAAAAAAGCCTTAGATTTGATTTTATTGTTGACTCAAAAATATACACTCAGAAGCAGCTTTTTTCTGCTGCTAGTGGTAGGCTTCCTTGAAGAGAAATGTACTTCATAGACTTCCCAACACTTTTAGCAAGCTAGGTTTTGTAGATGCTTCTTTAGAAGCATACATGTCCTGCTGGTTTTATCGCACTTCTCTTTTTGATTTGGCAAATGCACTGTAGTTTGCACTATTCCCAAAGTATTTTTCCATTGGGATTTTCAGCCATTTGGACATTGGAAGCATTCACGTTTTCACAGTTCAGTTCTGGGCATCAGCCTGTCTGCATGGGTTATGGCAGTATTCAGACATCTATTCATTTGTTTATTCTGTGATCATAAATTTGAAAAGGCTCTTTTATTAGTACAAAATAGGAGGTTAGGTCTCACTTCAGCTGAACAACTTATCTCATCCTACCCCTCTGAGTTCCTTTTTCTTTTCTATATACTTGTAGCTAATGCAAATATCTAATATTCTGTAATTGCATACCAATTACAGAAAGCACCCCATCAGATCACCAACATTCATGAAGCTTTGATCTCCAGCATACAGTAAAATCCACCCCTTCCTTTTTTTCCTGTCAAGTTTTTTCTCTACAACTATCTCGGGGCATGAATACTTTTTTTTCCCTTACTTTTTCCAGTGAACAAATGCTTCTAAATGTCATATTTTTGTAAGCTGACAGTCAGTTCATGTAAGTGAAGCTCCCCCTTCTCTGATCCTACTTAAGTATATCGAGTATATTAAATTCTGGGATGTTTCTCATCTGTATTATGGTATCTTAATTATATGCCATGGTAGAAGATACTGAAGAGGCTTTTTGGGAAACCTGAAGTCCTGTTCTTAAAACATTTTTTGTCTAGATCATTTATTGTCTAACTCAGATAATTTGCTACCTTTATCTTAAACTAATGCTATTGCATGATTTAATGCACTGACTGTAAGCAAATAGTTAATGCAGCAGAATCGTTATAGTAATACTACTGCAAATTTAACCAGGTTAGGAAAATAACGAGCTCTTGATATGGGCATTTAAAATTTTTCAACTAGGTCTAAGAAACCTGAATTGATTAGACATTTGTGTTTGGACCAAAGAAGCTTTTAACATGCCATCTGTATTAAATTGATGCCATCTGTATAAAAATGACTGCTTTGTATCTCTCCTTGAGACCTCAATGTCACCATTTATTCTGCTGAATGTTCAAGCTCTCTTGGCATTTATTCCCACATGGTCTGACAACCTTCAAGGCTGTTTTCAGTCTTGTTGATCCCAGATGCTAGTTCCATCCTGTGCCCTAGATCTCAGAAAGCTACTTACTGTCCATCCATACCCATCACTTAAGTTAGTAAGAAGGAGGAACAACGTCAAATATCTTGGAACATAGGCAGAGGACAGCAATTTTCATTGATGACTGGAATCAAACCTAAACAGAGTCCAAACTGTGGCTTTGCTGAGATCAGTAGGAACTTTGCCTTTGATTTAAAGCAGGGGAAAGGTTCCCCCATTACTGCAATATAATGTGATAGGTATTCCTTTTTCTGAGCTTTATTCTCAGATTTTTCCTCCAGCGACATTTAATGGACACATGCAGAAAAGAGAAAGGAAATATATGATGGCGCAGTGCTTAGAGCCAGTCTCTGATTAACTGCACTAACTGATAACTGAATGCACTAGTAACAGCAGGCAAGTCCTAATTTCATATATATATAAAGTCATTTATGCACTGAAATGTGCCAGGGTACCCAACAACATAATATGCAGGCATACATTCAGTTTTGTGTGTGGTTTCTTTTACACTTAAACACATAAATACATTTGCAGAACTAAGGTCACCTTGAGCTGTCTGAAAATGTTATTTTCCTTCTCCATACGCACAATGGAAAATTACCTTCTATATATAAAAAAGGTCCATCAGAATAGTTTTGTCTCTTATTTAATCATTTTTAATAGCACATCAAGTGGTAAACTATATGCGTAAAAGAATGGTGAAATATTAAATCATTCTTACAAGGGAAAGTTCTGCACCAACATATAGAGCAGATCTGTCTCCCCAAAGTGATTGCTCTCATAACCATATGAGGAAATCGGACTTCCAGAGAAGAAAGGGCTTTGCAAAAGGTTCCTGAAAGATCAGTGAAAGGGCTGCATGAAGCACTGCTTACAAAAGGAAAGCTCTCAATTTGCTGACCCAAAATGTCACTTCCTTTTCATGATGAAAGAGAACCCCAAATGTACAACTGAAACGTATTCGTTTTGCTAGACAGGTAGAATGTGGCAAACATTCCTTCCATTACAAAGAGGACTTCCCAAGAAAGGGTCCTGGTATAGGTGAGTTTTTGTGACAGTGAATTCAGTCATTTAGAAATATCAGTATTTCAGTGACTTGCCTGATCCTATGCAGGCCATGGATACCATTAAATGTCTGGATTTGTAGACAGAGATGTTTGTGCTGTTGGTATATGTTGACACTAATGAGAGAGAGAGGTTTGAGGGAGAAATCTGGGAGTTATGCTCATATTATCAAACAGTGATGTTGCAGGCCTCCAGCTGATTTTCTCTGACAGTTCTTTGCACAGAACCACATAAACAGGAGATGCCAAGGACCGGAGATGTCAAGTTCCCCAATTTAGGGAGGAAAGCAGTAGAAAGAAAATACAATTACATTTATCAGGTATTTAGGTTCTTCTTTAAAAGAGAACACCTGTACAGCAAGGGTAGATTTCAGCTTAACCATAATGAAACTAGATTACTGGGTTGGGAAATTAATTATTATGTGTGTTTACTAAAACCAGGAGTGGGAATAAACAGGTGCTGAAAAGCACTGAAATCCTATTTAGATGACTGTTGGAGATTCAAACGTAACTTTACCTTTTGGAACTGGTAACACCCAAGGACAAAAGCTATAATAATTACGGATAGATTTAGGGAATTAGGTGATACAACTAAAACGTAGGAGACAGATTAGATCCTGGGAGATAGGTTGTGCAAAAAAACCCAGTATCAAATAAAGAATCTAAATAAACACTGGTACACAGATGAAGATGATAAAATTCCTGTGTCAATGGACCATTACAGGATGCCTAAAACTAAAAAACTAGGTTGCCAGGCATTGGATGAGAATCTGTAATCTTCATTATTGAAGCACGGCGTAGTCACAAAACAATGGGAGATTGTTTGTCATGCATATGACCATATACAGAGAATAGATTGTGTAAAAAAAAGCTGTGACTTTATACGTGAAAATTCATAGATCCTGATTAGGCAAAATTTCTGACCAGAATGGATCATGTGGCAGAATCTGCTTGAGTACAGACCTCTGCATAGAAGCCTTCAGAACTGCTGTGTGGAAACCACTCATGGCTTTTACATCAGGAGAAAGATGCTGGATTAAATCCTGACACCAGTGAGCAGAACAGAATTTTTGCTGCTGGCCTCATAGCGTTTAGCACTGTATGCCTTTATGGGGACCCTGAGGCTGCCTGAATAATCCTACCTGCTCTCCAATTTATGAATCTGCAAGCCATAGGTGCAGCTGGAGCAAATTCTCACTACTGCACAGGATCCTCCATGTCTGAGCACATCCAGCAGGCTGGCATGTGGCCAGGCATGTCCCTGCTGTCATCCACAGGCTACGTGAGAAGCAGCCATATGGATGGAAAGCTGGCAGGATGTCGAACGCTGTATGCTTACAGCTGTTCTGGGACAGCCTAAAGTACAGTAGTCAGAAACAGAGTTTTATGGGACTGGGAGAGCAAAGATTATTCACAGAGATGCAAGAGGTAATGACACCCAAGTACAGTAAAGAAAGTAGCAGAAAGCAACTGTAGCAATTAATAACAACAATAACACCAGCAATAACAATAAAGATGAAATCACTGACTGCATTAGCATATAGATTATTAAATTATTGCTGATTTAAGTATATTTTTTGGAACAGCTAGTTTTAGAGAGAAAAAGAAAAGAGCCTCTTCCTGAATTTGATCCTATCAGTTAAAATGTAATCTTTTCAGCTCTCCACACAGAAGATGATATGTTAATTACTACATAGTACTGGTAAAACAGGAAACAGAAATTGCTAAATGAAATTAAACATTCACATAACACACTGCCATATCACCACTGTAAAGGCAACCACGAAGTTTAGCAGGCAGGTGTGAGTGGCACATGGAAGCTGCCAGGAAGGGAGCTTCTGGGGTCATAGGGTTTTGGCCTTCTGCCCTCTTTGGGTGTGCCTTTTGGGATGGGGTGGTGGTCTCACCTCATATACCTTTCAGGGGCATTCCAAGAATTCAGGCTGCAGGCTGTCCTTCACAGGCAGCATCATTTAAAACATTTTATTTTTTTGGGAAAAAAAAAGTTATCTTAAAAACAGTCAAATAAGCCCACAGGCAGTTCTAAGGGGCTACCGACACCAGCTCCTACAGGAAAAAAACAATGAGAAGGGAAGCTGCCAGAATCCACAGGCGAAATCGCCCCTACCAGTACAGTAAAGATCTCAAATGAGAAAACTGTGCCCTGGGAAGAAACTTCCTATTCAGCACAACATTCAGCAGGTACATTTGTTGCTTTTCTATCCGAGTTTCCTTAGCAAGACCGGTAGATTTAACCTGAAGTTATTCATACGAATAATTGTTCAAATTCACATTTAAACTATATAGTACAGAAGCAAATTCACAGGCCCTGTTTTTTTATAGTCATATTTATGAAGGATAACATAGCAGAGGAGAACTTTAAGGAAGACCAAAGAGTGGCTGTGAGTTCTCCTCATCCATAACAAGAGTTATAGAGGATATAGATTAAATAAGTACATCCTTGCTTTTTACCTTATTCATACTTCCTCTCCAACCAGTGCTACCTATTTTTGGAGTAAAGTCAACTGATGCAGTGAAATGAAGAGGCAAACATTGTTGCCATGGCTCTTGAACTGATCAGCATTAAGCATAGTTCACCTTCAAGCCCTGTGAATGATTTTGTGGAGGGTATGTAGTCAGTCATCCCACCTGAATATTACAAAGATACCTACAATCCCAGAAGAATTTGCCACAAGCACAACACTTACTTTCCAAAGACATTAGAGATGAAAAAGCCTGGAATTTTGTATTCAGACTGTATAAGAAGCGACTGTATATGGAAAACTACCCAAAGGTAGATGGTAGCAGTGCCACACACTACTCTTCCAGAAGTTCCTCTGGGCCACTGATAACACCTCTCTCTTAGTTAGACTGAGCAGAGGCTATTCCTCTGTAAAGCTTAGTCGGGTGATAGGATCTTTTTGGTCATGAAAGATAGTGATGAATATGTGGAGAGCATCAGAGAACTCACGTTACATGACATTGATTCAGTTCTCACTAACAGGTTAATATACCCTTGGATGAGAAAGGTGAAGAAAACTACGTAGACAGATATAAACATTGATGAATCATTTCTGTGCCACTATTACAGAAACCTTTCCCAAACAAAAAATGGGGCACCTCACTGCCTCTGCTACTTCACTGAAGCTGGCTAACCCCAATTTAATATGGTCTTCACCATCAACCACCATTTTCCTTAGACTTGTTATTTGCTCTGTTGTTCAGGAAAAAGAAAAATGCCCCCACATAGTTAGAGTTTCCCTTTAACTCCCCTGGTGGAAGGACAGACCAATCAGACCAGTTGTGAGGACTAAAATCATGACCTTGACAAGTCTTTAATCCAGGACTGGTCTAGCTGTATATATTCTGGATTACATTTAAAATATTTTGTGCCCCCACTCAAAGCTCCAGAGAGACACATCTCAGATAAACTGAAATGAATCTATAATTGTTTAATTTTAGTTCTGCTGTCATTATTGTTATAATAATGGTATGAGGCCCCAGGCAGAAACAAGGCTCTTTGGAAACATACAGGAAGATACAGTGCCTGCCATAAAGAGATCTTATAGTCCCAGAATTATCCATAGAGCCCAGTGACACATACAGATATCCCTTAGAAACACCTGCATTTCAGGGGATATGTTTCCTACTTGTATTTGGCTAAGTGGTACTCTACCAGTTTATAATCTCACAATAATGAGACTCTTCCTCTCTGGTATTGGCAATCTCTCCTAAACAAGCACATTAATAATATGATGTTTGCTTCTTCTAGATCATAAAACATCAAAAATAAATAAGACAGAATCTCAAAAGGGATTTCTGTAGTTCTCCACTACACATTATTCCACAGGCTATGCTGGCAGTCAAGCAGTATTACATACCTTGCTGTCACCTTTCTACAGCTTCTTGCTATTAAGGGAGACAGTATATTTGGTGTAACGAAAATGTTCTCAGGTGAAAGAAAGGGCATGGTGAATGCATTTTACACTTTGAAATTGCACAAAGCTTTGACTGGGGAGATGCATTTAATGATCTAAAAGCAGACAGATTAACTGATTGACATTACATTTCAGGACTAACTATGTAGTGTATCTATCTGATGTTATCTGTTCTTGGTGTGCTTGGTGAGCTGCTTTTGCAAAACCATGATGTCTTTGTGCTTTGCTGTGCACAGGTTTCCTGGGGCAAAGGGAAAGTTAAGACCTCCCACACTTCAGTCGGAAATGCTGGTGATCGTTAGCAGTCTTTGCACTTAGGTTATGTATGCAATTTCACTGTATCCTTCTCTACAGGTGCACATCCCTCTGAGGTGGACATAGAGGAAAGTAAGAGCAATAAACTGCACAACTGGAGAAAGGGATGATATTCCTGTGGTTTAGGTACACAGGCCAGATGAAACCAAACTGAGAGGCTTATTTTGGGAACATCATCATCTTAGACTCCCTTTGTAACCAATAGAGAGGAACAGGCACTTCCAGAAATTTATTCAGATGAAGAATGGACTCACTTCATCATTCCTTTCTCTCTTCATTACCTTTGCAGAAGGCCCTGAACAACTCTACTTCTAATTAGGCAACTACGTTACTGCAGTCTCAGTACCATTCGGTGTGATTAAGTTCAGGGCTGAGAATAGCATTTAGTTCACATCTTTTTGGTGCTCAGTATGAATTCAGGCAGAATTTAAACACTACAGTCTATAAAGTCTGTCAACTGTGGCTGCTTGATGGTATGAGTGCTTGGTTTAAAAATTAGCAGTAAAGAATACTTAAATAGCAGTGACAGCTGGGACCAGTCCTCAGGACTCTCTCATGCCTGCCCTCACCACTGGTCTGCAAAATCAAGCTCCTTCTTGCCTATTCTCTTCTCTGCTCAATGGCCTCACATAGTGAACACGATGAAGAACTTCTCTAGCCTGATAGGTAGAATAAGCTCTGAGAAAAAGGGAATTGTGGTTCAAACCGCTTCAGTTTGAGAAAGGCTTAAAATCCATGTTTCCCACTTCTTGTAAGAGTGTTCAAACAATGAAGTTGTTCTTAAGTGGCTGCTGCCTCTTCCTCTTCCATCATTAGATGCTTGCTCTCGAGACAGAACTTAGTGCTCTGGATTTCAAGTGGATGAAGGTGACTGAGGTGCAACACTTGTTCAGATCTAAACTGAGAGGTTTCCCAGGTGATCAGTAGGTGCGAGTTTCAGTGACCTGTTCATGCAGTGGAGAGAGGTAGGGTCTTAGCTGCTTTAAATGATTTCGGAGGTGGCCACCTTTCCCCACTGATGCTTATGGAATTGAGGGGCCTATCTTTGGTGCACTGAATCATCCTGCTGGGCCAGGGGCTGCCTGGAAATATTGCAGCACCCAAGCTGAGCAGTTTGTGTTGGCAGTCTGGATACTGTCTTTGTTTCATTACACAGTTCTTAACCATTTTCTTTTGGCATGTACCACAGAAATGACATTTCCATGAGGAATATTGCTCACCTTCCATTATCCATCACAGCAGTCTAGAATACAGGAAAGGCTGCTTTAAGTAAAAGACCCCCAAAATGTATTCAAGGTGATCGGGATGACTTTTTTCACTTCTCAAGATTTCTTTCTCATAAAGTTAGTGTATTCATGATCGTACTATAGAGTCCACTGGTGAACTGGGAAACATATGTTCAACACATGCATACAGGTATGTGCTGAATGCTCACCAACCTAGGTATGACATATTCTAGTCCATCCTCTGGCTGAGCGATGAAGATAACAGCTAGAGAAAGTGTGTTCATTCCACTATAAATAGCTAGTTGCATTAAGTATAACATTTACATTTGCTTGTAGTTGTCTGAATTCAGAACCAAATGCTACCCACTACACTCATGTCAGTAGATTCTTTATCCCCCCCCCCACTTAATTGCACTCTTTTTTGCTAGCTACTTTTCCTCTTCCAGTCCTCAGCATGCAAATTATGCCCACTTTCACATATTTTCTGACCAATTTAGACCTAAAATTTATGCTGCTGCTCACGTCACTGCTGAAATCGGCTCAGCGCTTTCCAAGGGAGTTGCACTTGTTGACAGCAGGTATGAATATATTTCTTGGATTTGAATGCCTTCACACGAAAAAAATTGCAGAGCACTGTCAAAGCTGTGGCTGATATACTGCATAAATGTATAAAGCAAATAACCATACTTATTATGATGAATTCTAGTCTTAGACCCTAATAACCACCTTTTGCGGGTAATAAAGTTGCTGATCTTTTATACAAGCCTGGAAAATACAAGCCTGGAACCCTAACATTTATGTACAAAAAAGCAAAGGCTGGTTATCAATATGGTCACTTAAATCTCAAAATTCAGCACATGCATAGCTGGTTAAAAGATTACCAATTACTGCAATACCATGATGGGCACCTCCAGTGGGAATATGAAAAAGGAAATCCCACAGGACAGCCTGAGTCTGAAAAGTAAATTCTATTCTAGACACTCTTTTTAGGAAAAAGATGCTGAAATTTCTTTCACAGGATATTGATTTTGAGCTTTGTATAATATACAGACTGGCCTGATACTGACCTTTTTTGAACTGCAGCTGAACAACACCAAAAAAAAGTAAAGTGCAAAGGCATATTAGATACAAAGCACTAACCTCTCTGGACAGTATTTTTTAATTTGTTTGCTATTTAAACATGAATTTGTAGTTTGAAAAGCAGTTACTCAGGCTAAGAAATTCTCGAAATGAAAAGTTAATGTTTTTGTCACACCAGATAACTATTTTTAAAGAAATTCTAAAATTTAAAAATTGTAGAAAGTTTTTACTTTGGTAGCAAATTATGTAAGAGTTGATTTCTGGTATGCAACAGGAAGACCAAAGACAAAATCCTTGACCCATGTTGATTAAAAGACTAAGGGTATTCATTTTAAATACCCGCCAAGTGAATTTAATTAAAGGAGTCTGCCACCTACTCTTTGGAGCGACGTATTCAGTACTTTGAGAGGTAAATACTGGGGATGAGAAATTAGTATAAATACCAGCAGCACACATCGCACTTAGTTAGACCTTCTGATGGAATACCATGTGGAATGCAGAGACGTAGTCACCATCAGTGTTCTCTGAAAGCAGTCAGTCTACAGCAGCTCTGAAAGCATGTGATTCTCCGTTAATACTGAGTTTCATTAAACATTTCCTTTGATCCAGCAAAGTACTTTATGGTGAACGTAGCTTAAAAATCTGATGGATATTCGTAGCTGTGGCCACACTGTATGTGAGGAAATTGCACTGAGGAACGCTCTGTACTCCACATCGCTCTGGGGACCAATGCTGTGCGTCAGTACTGTCACACTGGGCAGCTTGCAGTCAGACTGGTCCAGATGCTCATCTGAAGTGGGACAGTTAGATGTTTAAAGCATGAGACATAGAAGTGTGACTGCAACACGCAAACACAGCAAACTGGCCCTGAGTGCAATGAATTTCTAGTAACAGGGTTTTCAATATAGGGTAATTGTCCAAGTGAAAAGCACCATCCTGAGCAGTTGTAGCTAGTGCTGCTGTACCTTTGCTGCTGTTGGCACAAGAGCTAGAATAGATGTAGAGAGTTTAAAGCTCCAATCTTAACTTTGAGAGCTAACTTTAAAATTAAGTACATGGCTATATACTTCACTGAACTACTACCTTAGATCTTCAGCAAAATGCTAATGCTTAGTTTGTGTGAAGGGCTGTGTAGCAGCCTCATTCAAGGCCAGCTCCAAAAGGAAATAGTGAGCTTCAGTGAAGTTAGCAAGATTATTCTTGGAGCTTCTTGAAAACCTTAACTAAGTATTTTTAAAGGAGCGATTCTTTCTGATAAAACTGTTTATGTGAGGGCTTGACCATACTTGCTATCATTTTAAAGAGACAATTAGAAAGGAAGGTAGATTTTTTTTTTAATTAGAAAACGATTCCCTTAAAAGTGGGTTTTGCTTAAACTGACACTTTTCATAGGCAAAGCAATAGTCTTGGAATTTAGAAAATGGAAACAAAAAAGGAATTTCAAACTAGGAAAATGTCCGTTCAAAAAAGGAAAAGGGAAAAGTTTTAGAGATAATCTAAATTTCCCATCAGAACTCTGTTTTAGTGAACAGGGCTTTTCAGTGCAACACCAAATACAAATCCTTGTGAAAACATAACTGAAAAAAACCCCCTACCCAATGAACGGGTTTCACCCAGTCATTGTTTTCCAGCAGGTTTAGACAACTGCCTAGCTGAATGAGCATCTAAAAGGTCCTAGGCCCATTTTAGCAGACAGCAGTAAATATACACACAGTAAATAGGTAAAAGTAAGCATACATATATATGGGTTAATGCCACCACCTTGTTTATTACTCTCTGGTAGGTAGGAGAGAAAGGCAAAAAATCTAAGTGAAGTCTGACAGCATAGGGGGTAGGGTCAGAGCCTGTGTTTCAGTGCTTGCAGCACTCTCTCTCTGTGCCTTGGGCTTAGTTTGTTTGATTTCTGATTGCTCATTTCATATTCAGGTTTAGTACAGTGTAGTTAGAGAACACAATGAATATATTGAATGTTGAGGACAGAAGCAGGCTTAGAAAAAAGGTGATGGATGTAGACATGGCTTTCGCACTAGCCAATGGGCAGAAGTACCTCCCAGATCTAAAAATGATTGTCCCAGCTCCCAGCTAACTGTGCAGACTTCTGGCTGCAAGTTTCATGGAATCTGAGGCCAATGAATAACGTGTGGTGTTTAGGAAAGTAAATACTCCACCAAAAAAAGAAAAAACCCACCAAAAAATTTGCCAGCTTAAGGGGCTGGTTTCCATTTTAATTGAGAAGTGTTAGAGTACATGAGAACTGTTAGAGTACAGAAAGAAAGGATGGGGATGGGGGAAGAGGAAGAGAGATGAAATCACTTGATCTGGGAGGTACAGTGAGGCACAGAGGCCTCTGTGCAGTGGGACCTACATGGTCCTGCTGCTGAGGAGGAAGCAGAGCACAGGAAGGAGTGAGCTAGCACCCACAAAAGTGTACGAATGTTAAACTGACAAGACCATTGACTTCCAAAAGTCATCCTAATTCTAACCACAGTGAATGGCCCCTGGGCGACTGACAGATTTGTGGGCTACACCCTCTAGTGTTCATTTTATGCAGAAGGATGAGGACAGAACATAGGTAGGGGGTAGCTGAAGTTTCCTGTGTTTTTGAGGACAAACAGTTATGCAGGATGATGCAGTGCTACATGATGGCACTCTTTGTGCCCCAGAAGCCTACCATAACAGAGACCTCGTTAAACTTGGACAAATACATAAGCAGGTAATTCAAGTACCTTTTGGTCCAACTACCTCAAGCCAAACATAGCACAAATAACTTGACACTAAGACATGACTCCCAGAGAACAGAGCTGAGGTAAGTAAGTGCTTTAACCTACTGAGATTCCTTGCTTAATCTTAGCAGAAAGTGAGGACGCTGTCCATGGCAAAGCAATGGACTGACAGCACATGTATATACAGGCATAAAATAACGAAAAAGGTAACAGTACAAGTGGATATGGGTCAGCAAAGACTATAGCTCTTTAGTATTGCAAGAGAGGAAGCCAGTAATTTCTTCATCCAAGTCTCTGACTGCTATGACACTGATGCATATACAAGATGAAAAAAGCGACATGCCTTTGTGTTCGGTTCATCAAGGTTAGGCTCTCGTTACTAGGACTGTGAGTAGGAACCTGCTGTGCAGTCTCATTATAACAAGTCTTCAAAAGCATCTTTAAAATAAATCCTTAGTACAGCACCATAGAGAGTGATAATACAGAAATATGGTACCATATCATATGATACAGAACTGAGAATGACAAAATGGGCACTGATCCATTAAATGGAATTGCTCCTGACAGGGCATGACATTACCGCAGAGTCATTTAAAGAGCAAATTCATGTAATCAACTCTAATTAATTGGTTTGAAACAAGAGAATGACAAAACTTATGTGGATCTTGCAGGTAAGCAAGATCTTCAGTTATCCAAATCATTGGAATCATTACTCATTAGTCAAATAAGACAAATGGCATCAGTGAGGAGAGAACAAATCATGGGTAGTATCTCAGGAAGTAAGAGCTGAATTCAGTGTTCTAAGTGGCGCACTTGTATTCTGTGACCAGGAAGACACAACAGCAAGGTTCACCAATTTATAACGTACAGGAACAGGAAAATGTCAAAGCAGGGAACAGCTGAGGCAGTTAAATCTTGGAGATGCTTATTTGTAACTGAGGGCACCTTAGCAAGGTGGTTCAGGGCACATAGTGCTGTCAGCTGGGAGAGGCAGGCATCTGCAAAAGATCAAGCTGTGCTCTGGCCTACACACTAAGCAGCAGTTAGCCAAGAGAAAATGCAGCGCAGTGGATTGTGCCTCACAGGCAGGCCTGACCAGGAGCACTGTGGCCTGATTTGGAGCTGCATGTATACAGACAGCATAAGTTCTACCTACAAACCTATGCATACTGTTTTCCTGTTGGGAGCCAGTATACCTTCAGAAAAGCCAAGCTAATAGGAAATGACTTAGAGGGAATCCAGGCTATCTTAATCGGGACCCCTAACATGCATCCTTGTGTCAGGTACCTAAGCCTTGACTTTGATGCAATCCAGAGATGGCAACCCAGGCTAGAAGAAAAAGCCATGGAATCGTCAGACTGGCAAGGAGTCACTTTGGCAGGAGAATTTCTTCTTGCCTAGTAAGAGTGAAATGAAAACTGCAAGTGTAAAAGAGCCAGAAGAGCAATACATTGGCAAAGCTCCTGTAAGAGGTGTTTCAGGGAATGAAAGAGATGGTAACAATTAAGGAAACTGTGGCAGCAAGAGTAGGCAGTGGATTTGTCTTGACGATTTGGGAGACAAAGGAGATGGGAAGGTATTTATAGATGCAAGCAGGTTTGGAGAAGGGATTTTCAAAATAGAGGTTGCAAGAACGAGGTTACTGTGCTTGTGTCTCTGCTACTGAGTCATTACGACAATTTCCCCATCTGTAAAACTGAGATAATAATACTTACCTATCTTACAGAGGGAGGGGAGTGTGTTGTGAGGATTAATTAGCTAAGGTTTGTACAGCACTTTGAACATGTAGAGAGTGATATAAGTGCTCAGTACTAAGATTATTATTAATATGGAGAGAAAGAAGCCAGGGTGGGGGTGGAGAGAGAGTGAGTGAGCTTTTAAAAGATAAGAGGGAAGGAAGTAACAAGAGGATGACAGAAAACAGGATGGGATGAGATTGAGGGGCAGTTTCTGAAATTAGAGGTAAACACAGGGAGACTTTACTAGAAGCTCAAATGAGGGAAGAAAATGTGGGAGCAGAGCTGTTAGAACTGGAGGCCTATGAGCTCTGAAATTATTCTCTTCTAATTTTCTCTTGTTTTGTCAGCTTTACACCACATTGTGGGATTTTTTCCAATCTTTATCTGGAGCAATGACTGCAAGTAAAATTAATGCACACTGTCACACTCCAGCTTTAGCTTTGGCACTAGAACTCCCACTGAATCAATAACTTGTAGGCTTTAAACCACAACATAAAAAATAAATAATTTGCTATTTGTGTTATTTATGCAATCCTCTCTATCCCCTCCAGTAAAACCGTAAGAAAGAAAACCAACCCGCCTCCCAACATTACTGTTAAAGATAGAAAAAATACATATTTTTAGCAGGTCTACAAACTACAAAATTAAGCCCTTTTCCCTCCTTTTTTTAATGCGGTGAAGCAGATGAGAGTATTCTGTTGGCCAAGGGATTGTAACAGATCCTCTATGACTGGCAATTTTTAGATAGAGTGGCTGTCCTTCAAAGAGGAAACAACTCCAGCAAGTTCTGTGGCCTGCTTTTCAAAGGCAGTGAGCAACTGCAGTGGTCACTCTGACTCTGTAATCTACAAATTATAATCAAAAACTACACCTCTCTCTATCAAATGACCAGCTTCTATTTTATAACAGACAAATTACAAAATAACTTAAATTATTCCGAATTTTACCCAGAATAACCAGACAAAACAGTTAGACAGACAGCCTCTGCTCACCCAACAAAAGAGATTCAATACAAAAGCAAATGGACTTCAAAATCAGTGCATCTTACAGAGTTTACGGAAATTTAGCAAAACCAATGCTATTGGAATAGCCCTCCTTTGGAGATCCTGGATTGAAGCTGGTGTGGTTCTGGGTATATCTTATTTTCTTGGTAGGAACACAGGACTGGAAGTGACCCTTTGATTTATCAAGTTCATTTACTTTCTACTCCATGCATATGATCCTGTTCATAAACACATAGAGGCATGATTTCAAAGCAGCTAATTTTTCTGCCCTCAACAGTTCCACAGAAATTGCTAATGTGTTAAGCATCATAATGTGGTAAGCGGTCATTTATACTATGAATCTTCATTTACAAAAGGGACTGGCTGAAGCAGAGAAAGTCTGTTTATAAAGCTAGGTATATTTGAAAAGTAAATCTAAAAGCCCAAATATGGCTTCCATTTCCAGTGACACCTGATGCTAGTACGTGTTTAGTGAGGTACCTGAAAGGGGTCTGAAAATGCTAAGAATTCATCTTCTGACAGTGAAGATCTTTGAAGGTTCTCAAGCTGGTTGTCTCCTACCTAAAGGCCGTCCTATTTTGAAAATATGGTCCTAATGTAACAGCAGAACACATCAGAGCTCTACATTGGAGCAAATGTGCACATTTGTCCTGGAAATTTTCCTGTAAACTGAATTTTGAGTAAAACAAAATCCAATAAAGCAGAAAAAAAGGAGACACTTTGCTGCACATGAATTCTCCTGTGAATAGCATGGAAACACCTTGTACAGTTGTATTGACAAGATATTTGGGCATTTACTCTACTTTTTTAGGAAGTTGATTATAGAATCTCCTGGCTTACCCTTTTGGGTCCAACTTTTCTCTCACATCTGATGATATATTGCAAATTAAGTATGTTTTTAGCAAGGTCATGTTCTGTCTTTTCTTATACTAACATAAGAAAAATGCACTTTTTTTAAATATTCAAGACACCAAAGTGTACAGACAATCCTGTACGTAAACAGGGAGATGAGGGCACCCTGGCTGTATAGCATAAATGAATGCAGAGGTTCATTATGAAGTTTGCATACACTCCTAGTGAAGACGTCCTCTTCCAATAATTCCAGGCATAGCCTACCACTACCTAAAACTAACTTACTTGTTTGGATAAGTAAGTCATGCAGGGTCTTTTACCTAGCTCTTTGCACGAGAAACAACTTATTCCTTCATGGGTGAAATGTGTATCACTACCCTATCTGGGAGAAGAGTCGATCTTGTGTAAATAGAAATGTAGCAATGTGGTGCTCTCCAATTCTTTTCCTTCTCTCCCTTCGGGCTAAGGCAGGCCTTAATGCCATGTTCCTTACAGAGGTCACAAAGTTGTTTTTTCCCTAGGAACTGCTAGTCTGCTTATCCAATTGTTGTTTCAGCCTTCAGACCTCCTTTCTTAACTCACCTCTTCATTTTGTTGTTGCATGCACCTTATTCTGTTACTTTAACTGACCTAATGTCTAAAGAGCAATTAGCAGCCATTATAATGTTTTACAAAGGGGACTCTTGGTTATTATTAATGCTGTCAGGTTCATCCATACATTTCAGGGGTTTATAACATCTGCAAAGCATTTCAATGACAAAACGCAATCCAGAATGTGTTTTCAGGGCATTATAAAATCTGCACAGTGCTTCAAAGACATTGTGATGTCTGGGAGAGACTTCACAGCTCTTCCAACAATTGAAGTTTTAAAATGGAATACATTTTTTAAAAAAGGCCAGGAATTTGTGAAGGTAATCCAGTATAAGAATTCTTGGTGAGATCTTGCAAGTAAAAAATTGAGGGTTTGTCCATGTGAGGGAATTAACTGGCAGAACTATGGCAGTATAATTATAATGCTGCAGCAGCTATTGCTTGTGTAACTCTCTGTGTTCCTGCACAGACACTATTCTGGAATAAAAGCCTTTTTTTCAGTAGACCTTACACTGCTTTGGAACTGACATAAACTCTCTTCGCCTCATAATCATTCGGCCCCCTACTACTGAAATCAGCCTTCCATTTTCTCTTTTGTGCAAATGACCCTTCACCAAATTACACTTTCGCAGCACAACCAATGACTACAGAAAATGTCTGCAACTACTAATTATAGGCAAAAAAAAAAAAAAAAAAAAAAAAAAAAGCCAACAAAGAACCCCACATGGTAAGGGAGTATGTGCAAAAGAATGACAGAAGACCAGAGCCAAGACTATCACATGTAATGTATTGTAGTAAGGGGAACAGTAAATTGGGTGCCTGTACAGGAAGAGAAATGACTATGCTCCGTTAGGTGATCCAAATTTCCTTTCCTTACTTTTCTGGACTTTGCTAGTTTTTTGTGTGCAGCACTCTCAGATGAGCCCTAAGAAAGTTTTTTGCAGTGGTTTAAGAGAGGAGCAACACATGGTTTACAAAGAAAGCTGCGCCAGTTCAACACAGGGCCTTCAGTGAGTGAATTTCAATTGACTTTCAACTTAGTATTTCAGGAAACTTTAAGAGAAAGCAGATTGAAATATTTAAAGTTCATATAAATAATAATAATGGGAACGCTTTTTCGGTTATCTACTTGATGAATAGTAAGAAGGAACATATTAAGCTGGAAGCTTAAATTTCATATGGGATAATGCACAAGCAGATTTGGTTCCACTGAGGATCTGATATTGTAATAAACAAACAAAAATGAAAGTTGAGTGGTTTATATGTGTTATCAGAGCTCTTCAGGTGAATGGCAGTCTTAGTAAGAGGATATACTTTTTATATAAACTGTATAGTTCTCTGATAAATATTTAATATTAAACTTATCTAAAATTCTAATAAAATACAACATACAAGGACAACATATACATGAAGTACTTCAAGTTGCTTTTATTGTGCTTGTAAAAACCAGTTTATATTAGGTTGGATATCACAAAACGCTGTTTAATCAAAAATGTGAGTCAGAGTCACATAAGTAATAGATTCTGGCTCACTAGATGAAACTGGCCACAATATACTGTGTAGACTGATTCACCAGAGCACATTTATTTGGAAAGTAAACCAGACTGTGGGCTCTACCCTACATATATTTTTTAACAGAAAGTTTTTCTCATTTCAAAGTCTGTAGTCTGAAACTTTGTATGCTTGCCAGGAATGGGGTAGTAATTAAAACAAAATGAAAACTAAACACTACATCTTTAGAAGATGCCCCAAAATATTCATGTTTTAAGAGATTTTGCTTTTTATATGTTTTTAGGCTTATGCTCTTTTTTCTTCTAAAAATGTTCAAACAATTAAGTTTATTGGCAGGAATATTAACCAAACCATACTGTTTCAAAATATATTGCAGAATATTCACAGAAAGTGAATTCTTAGTATTCTTCCTAAAACCTTTCCTGTTCCTATCAGGAGACAGACACATACTGCATGAACCACATATCTTATCACAGGAATTTGAACTCTGAATTAGAAAAGGGCCTGAGCTATACTCCAAGGATTAAATGGTAACATCTAGTCATATATTTTATCTTATGTCTACCTCTTTTTATCTGTAAATAATAAGCAGGACTGAGGTTAGTGGTGAAGTGACTTGCCAGACCAGTAGAAGAACAGCAAAAAGAGTCACAGATTCCCACTCAAGTATTGTCTACAGTCAGTTGCATTCCCTTATCAACTCCTACCAGCTTAACTTATAATGTATTGAATTCTCTCACTTAACCGATATCAAATAACTTCCAGTCAGGAATGCATGACCAAAGTGATCATATGGATCACTCTGAATAATGACAAGCATGAGAAAATGTGAATGGGGCAAAGCAGTCAGCTAAGTGCAACATTTAGTTTTGATTAAGAATTCACACTCCTCAGATTTTAGCACTGACTCTGTATGTTGCTTTTACTGACCCCACTAAACCTCTGCTCCTCTATTCTATCACTAGTAAAGGAGTTTGTCTAAAGATGTTTGCAGGACAGTACCTCTTAAACACAGACACTGGCAGCACCAGTGTTCAAGCCAGCCAATGCAGCTAAATGGAAGAAGCATTGTTCTGTTAATACTAGGAGAAATGCTGTTGTGGACTTCAAAAATGCTCCAGTATTCCAGTTCTGGTAACCACTTCACTCCTAGGAATGGTATGCATCACTATTTACAAATTAGCTTATAATTATCACAGATTGGCTAATATAGAAACAAACAATATATTAACATATTTTTATAAAATCCAGACCTGACCACACAGTTACAAAGGATAATAAAGACCCAGGTGACAGAAGAAAATCAGGTTTAATGTAGTTATGCCAAGATTGAGTCTAAATGGCCTTTCTCTGTTCATCTCTCTTTGACAAGCCGTAGACATTTAATTTGTATGGTGTGGGATTCAGTATTGATGCAAACACCTTGTCCTCAGGTTAGCTTACTCAAACAGCCACATAACCACCTATATCCAAGACAATGTTTCACAAGTCAAGAGATATTCCTTGGCCAGTATCAGAGAAGTCGTTGGTGTATGGTGGAAAAGAGCTGCTGAAACTGCTCTAAAAGGAATGGGTTAGCAGACAGTATATTGGTAAGGTCACTCAGAGGACATAAGCAGTAGAACGTTGTAAGAACATAAAAACCTACTGAGTTGTACCAGTTATTCACCTAGCCAGCATTTTGTCTCAGTGGCAAAAGAAGATGCCATTCAGGGACAGCATGTGAGCACGGCTATTACCTGCAATCCATTCTCTTGTACTTCCCCAGCATACAAATAGTTGACTTAGGGGTATTAGAGGGCACATCCCTGCCTGGTTCTTTTGATATCTCTTTATGGACCTGCTATCCATTAATTTTTCTGATTCTTTTCTGAATCTGCTGATATGGTTTGCCCCCACAACCACTTATGGCAGGAAGTTCTGAAGATTCATTATCCAGTTGGCAAAAAGGACTCTCTCTTCTTTGTTTTAAACCAAACTCCTACTATTTTCACTGAGGGCCCTCTAATATCGTGGGATCTGGCGAACAACAGTTCTGCATTAACCATCACCTTCATGATGGAACTTCACTCATATGCCACCTTAGCCTCTCA
Organism: Dromaius novaehollandiae; assembly: GCF_036370855.1. Lineage (NCBI taxonomy): Eukaryota > Metazoa > Chordata > Aves > Casuariiformes > Dromaiidae > Dromaius > Dromaius novaehollandiae. The sequence goes on from NC_088098.1 coordinate 154,899,632, forward strand.
AATTAAAGAGATGCTCCAGTTTATTACACCACTTTGATTCATCACACCGATCAGCTACATCTGTGTTGGGTGTATTTTGTTTCAGTAGAACATTTTGTTCTGAGCAATTTCAAGGACCCACAATTAAAAATGAAAATAAGCATCAGTTGTAATGTTCACATTTCTCTCTGCTTGGTAAGTATAAAGGAGAGCGGAATGCTCAAGTATATCAATCTGTTAGAAAAGGTGTTCATAAAAACAACCTATTATTTATGCTGTAGGATTTGAGAACAGGTAAGTAAGTAGTCATGAAATTAGGGATTGTACCTAAAGAGTATGGAAGTTAGAGAAGAACTAAAGTAGTAAGGTCATATGGAGCCCACCTTAAGAGCAGACCTCCAAGTTTTTCTGCAAGACAATGGGGATTAAGGCACAAATGAGAATGAAAGATCTGATTTGTTTTAACTTTCAGGGGGAGAAGACAGCCTTGCTGTCCCCTTCCCTAGGAAAAATTCCCTCACCATGCCATTTCCTGACTTTTGAGTTCCTGAGTGTACAGTTTAAACATCCTCACAATATTGCTGTAATGGAGCTTCTTGGGGCTTCTTCTCTTTTAAAAGGTATTCTAAAATGTGGAATAATCTGAATAGACATCATGAATATCATACATCATTCTAACATCCACAGAAGGGACCTCCACTTCTGTAACCTTAAGAACTAAAGAATCCTTAAACCAACTAGAACGAAGTATCTCACTCCATTTTTTCTCTTTTATATCTATTGCTGTAGTGCCTCAAGGTATTTCCATAGGAATATTTAGGATATAGGTAGTAGCTATGCAAATGGCTCTGAGTGCCATGCTCTGTGAAGCCTGGGGATCAAAGTCTGCTTATCTCAACATCAACGTCTCTGGATAGGCGTGCAGCTGAGTCAATCAGGTACATAGACACAGAGTGGGCTTTTTCAGCCACTTTCTTGCTAGTGTCAGAAAAGTTGTTTAAAAATGTCTATTTGCATGATGTAATGTTTAAGGGCTTATGTCCAACTGAGCACTGGAAAGCAGAGGACAAATTTCCTGGTTCAACCCTTCAACTCCAGCTACAGTTACAGCTAGATGGGCCTGCCAGGCCCTCTCTTTGTCAGCCTTTTCTGCCCCTTAAAGACTTGATAAGCCCAACCGGTTGAGCTTGACTGGCCCTTTACACTGTATGTCAAAGGAATAATCACACCTTAATTGCTTATTCTGCTTTGGGCTACTCTTGTGTCTTGCTAAAGTGCTCCTTGTTCTCCTTCCGGTGCTCTGCTTTGCATTGTAATTCTCTGTCTCTCTGGCCTTTGACTCTTGACCTTCCTCTTGGCTTGCCCTTCAGCGTGGTACAACTGTATCTGGTTTCCTGTCCCTTGGCTTGGTTTCTAATCCCAGTTCTTGCCTAGATGCTTATCTTGTACATCTTTACATTGCCTGACTTTGGTAATGATTGGGCTCTATAACCAGCTCCAGGTTAGTCCTGACCAAGATACTGATTGCTTGTTAAGGTAATGACTTCTTACTTATATATAGGAACATAACTATTTTCAAACTGAGATACGAATGATTTTTTTTGCTTCTGTGAGAATCTTTCTTTCTTTGCTGGATGAAGTCATATGTCTCACACTCAGCTCTCAAATCTGGAATGATGAACATTTGTCCAGCCTTTAACCTTTGACCCATATTTCTCTTAGAAATTATCCTGACAACAGAGCTCACCATCAAGCCATTTGATAACGGAGAAGTATTTATTCAAGTGAAGGCCTGTATTAATATCTCAGCTTACGAGGACTTAGCCAGGACTGGATGCACTGATGACTCTTTTCCTTCACAGAGGAAGAGCTAACTTAGTTCCACAATTTGGGAATGCAGTTTGTTTTTTTGATCAAACATTCTCAAACGCTTGTTCCAAAGTTCTGAGAAAACTGCTAGCATGTGAAGCGTGACCGATCATGTAATATAACTGTAAATGTTTCTTCCTTTGTGGCAGTAAGAAGAAACAGGCTCAGGGGATCATATTCTACCATCATCTGCACCCTGGCAACATCAGTGATTTTATAAAGTGGCAGTCAAGAGAAACGTTATAAATGCCATTTATGAATGTACAGTTTATATTCTTGTGTATAGTCCATATTCCCATTCAAGAATACATTTAAGCAAGTGCTTGAGTGCTTTCCTGACAAGGGTAATTTCTAACTAGGGCCACTGTGCACATCATCTCTTTTGCAAGGGCAAGAGTGAAAGCTAAGATTATCTTGTAAGTTCACTTTAATACTTCATTTTCACATTTTCATAGTTTTCTGAAGAACCTGACTCCCTCTTAGCTAGACATTTTCCATGCATGGCTTAGAAGTGACCTTTTAAACAGCAAAACTCAGTCCTCTTTTTTTATAGCTTCCAAGAGGGAAAATATCTTTTTCTCTCTTCTTTTTTTAAAAAGGTTTTAAAATCTGGTTCTGTGTAAGGTCAAAGCAAAGGAGAAAGGAAGTGGCATGTCTAACTCCTTCAATTATAAGCTTAGCTACAAGTTTAACCTGGTAATTACTGGTAAAGAGAAAAAGAATCCTCTAAAAACAGAGATGTACACATCATATATATAACTGGTCCTAATTTTTTTGCAGATTGACTGACACTTGTCAGACTCTGCAGGATCACAGTCCTGCAAACAGACATCAGGACCTGTTCCTGCTGATGCCCTGGACCTCTCTAAACAGTAGGTCCCTGTTGACACACTGCCTGTCTTGATTAACAAATGAACCTTTCAGCAAGTAAAGAGCTCCTGTCAGGAAAAGTGCTATAAAGACCTACAAATCTTTAGGCTGACATCTCTCCTCTTATCTTGCTGGACCTCATTCTCCCATCCCTAACCCATGTTTAACTCCTTTTTATGTCTTTTGACATTGCTCCTCTGTTCCCTTTCCTTTCCATCCCACTTCCAGCTCAGTATCAATAATTTCTTAAGTCCTTCTCTTGCCAGGTATTACTCACATAGCCTGTCCATGGCTAGCGTTATTGGAATATGTATACTCGGCACCACTAATTGGTCAGAAGTAAGAGGGCTAGCTTTCTGCAGCAATAGTTACAGCTCTTCACTCCATCTATAAGGTATTTTTACACAAGACAAAACTAATAGTGTTTTTATCCAGGAGCTCAGCTGACCTCAGCACCCAGATTCACAGGGAAGAACTTTCTTAGCTAGCACTCCCCCTCCCAACTGCAAAATTGCATAAAAATTGGACAAAAAGAAGACAGTCAATTCCTCTGTTAGCCTCCAAACTGATCAGTCATTAGCCACAACTTAGTGGAGCATGTAGGAGACTCAAGTTTTAACAGGAAAGGTGATGAAGAAACTTCTCTAGACTCAGCAATGGCCTATCTCAGCTGTAGTCTCCAATATATTCTTTCCAGTTCTGTGTCCCCAAAATTTAGACCTCTCCTAAACTGGAAAGCCAGGCTGTGAGAGACCAGGATTATATCTATACCAATCCACTGAGCAGGGCTTCCTAGCTATTGGGTCTGGCTGTGTGATCTGGCAATATCCTACTCTGTATCAGGGGAGATTTGGATGCATTCAAGTTTGTCCCCAAGCAAAAGGGATATGCAATGCCTATTGACTGTGGCCTGTATGTATGACCAAATATTTAAAAGCGCAGGGCATACCATGGCGTGCACTGAAAGATAAATCTGGATGTAGATCAGGGAACTTGCTTTGCTTTGAAAACTGTCTTTCTGGGCATGGAAACTTCCTGTTCTCAGGTAATGCTTATTATACACAAGAGCTCTGAAGTGAAAGATAGCATTGTATGTGTCTTTACAAACAAGGGAGTGTTCACACAGGGCTGAATGCATGTCAATGCCCCAACAGGCCAAAGCAATGGACAGACCTTGGGACGCTTACTTTAATATCCAGTAAAAATTTTCCTATCCCATAGAACTTGGAGAAAGGTATAATGTTCATCCACTGATCATCTGTAAAAATATGAAAAATAGACACAGCACTCAACTTCTGATGGGTTGTTGAGTGTGAAAAGCTAACAACAGCAAGTAGACATTGGATTTTAATTTTCTTTGTTGCATAGGGAGTTTTCCCACTCCTACTAAATCTAGTATAAAGATTTTTTAAATGTAACTACCTAAGTAGACACCAAACCTAGCTACTGTGGTTGCATGTACATACAAAGAATGGCAAAATCCAGCACCTGTCTTTTAGAACTTGGAGATTTCATGCTTAGAAAAAGTAACCAATTTCTGAATAAAAAGAACTGAAAAGAGAGAATTACTCTATTTTGTCCCCTTTGCTGTCATAATGAAGGTAATATTATACCGAATATAGGAAACTGCTAATCTGTCCCTTCTACTTTTTGTACTTCTTGAAAAGCAATCTTGACAACTCACAGAAGACAACTGGAGAATTATAGTGTGCCATCCATTTGTCCAACTCTGTTTTTCACTATATCCCCGATTTCTTCCATAGTCTGAAAAGACGGTGTTGGTGCTCAGCTTCCTCCTTTTTGCAGTCCTCTTAACGAAGATTCACAGCATGTATACCTAAAGGGAAGAATGCTGAAGTCTTTCCTCTATTCTTACTCAAGCATAACTCTTGTTAACTTCTGATAACTTTAACTCATTCTTGTAACATTTCATATGTATTTTCTTTTTTTTCCTCTTGCTTTCTCAACCCTGCACAGTGGCACTCAGGGAAATTAAGTGAAATACAAGACGTAGTCCAAGTAACAAATTTTAAATAATCCTAAAATAGCTTTCCCTCTTGTAAGACATACAGGATATTGATATTTACCAACTTACATTGGTGAAGTGTAGAATGAAAGTGCAGTGCCTGTTTGAGTTGGCATTTCCTGAATAATGTAGCCAGTCTAACCTAATTTTGATAATACCCATATATCAAATCATGTTGTATCATTTTTATATATTTTGAGAATAATTTTTTTAGCTACATGTGGTTTACAGTTGAGCCAAAAAACCCACCCCTAAATGACATAATGACATTACTGAAGCTGGTTTCTGCGAAAATAGTACTTACAAAGTGTAGCACAGTAGTCACTATATATTCATTCCCTCTCCCATCACTTAATTATATCACCCTTTAAGACAGACGTATAATGTAATTAGAGATTTGAACAGTTCACAGCCAGATCACTTAAAGTAACATTGTTAATGGGCTTTAGAAGTTCTCCCTTTAATATTGCCAGTGTTATAACTTCTAATTACCTTAATAATTAGGGCCATGTCATTCATGATTGAGGTAACAGTTGCTAACACTAATGGGTGTGAGAAGTCTCTCACAAGGCATGTTTTGATGTTCTCATCCAGTTGCTCAGGGCAGGCAAGAGCTATTTGTCCTTAGAAACATAGTGGTTGCTATGTGGTGGCCTGGGCAGAGGCATCCTTACTAACCACTTTAATACTGCCAACACCACTGCTGTTTTCACTAAGGAATGACTGTATAAAATGCATTCACCATGCACTACTCTTGGAATGCAAACATGACACCTATGGATGAAATCTGTTGAACTTGAATGGTTATTGTGGTTATTGCTACAAATAACAGCATAAATACGAATGTCAAGCTTGACTGAAATTCAAAGAAATCCATAGGCAACCCTTCCCCACTCCCATCCTCACAAACTACCAGTGGGAAGATTTCTAAAGTTCAAGATGAAACACTTTCCTGAACATACTCCATTTTGCACAGGTAATTCAGAAGACTAATTACAACTAGGTTAAAAATCAAAAGGAAAGCAATAGGGATTTATAGTTATTTTGTCTAGAAATAAGGCTAGTATCATCTTTTATAGATCTCTTTTAAATCTCTTTTTAGAGACTTTTGTACTATCAACGATAGTCTCTTATGAAGAATACAAAGAGTCAAAGGTTCCTCTGTCTTCGGCCAAAACTAACCAGTTCAGAGATAGCAGCCTGCTTGTCAGCTATGCTGCACTGACAGGCTCAAGAGTGTGGTCACGAGGTAGGGAGGAACTCAGGATTTACTCTGCTATCTTTCATACCCCCAATTAATCAAGACATATTTAACTAGGGACCAAAAAAAAAAAAAAAAAAAAAAAAAAAAAAAAAGGATTTGTAGAACTATCAAACATAGGTAGATAGAAAAAAAAAGAGCAAATTCATTGGTCATTTACCACACTTAGTTCAGGTCAGTTGCTGAAGAAACAACGAATTCTCTACTTACTTTGATTTTGCATACTTCATTATGTTGTATAATATGACTGTCATGGAAAATCTTAACTCCCTAGGGAAGGCGGGGGCACTTTTTTCTTATATTTGTTTTTCAGACATAAGATTCAACTGATTTCCTGACTCAAGTTAAATTACAGTGAGTAGGTAAAAGGGCAACTTTGTGATGCAGAGAACAATGTCTGGAGGTGGGGGGAGATTGATTCATCCCATACCACCAAAAAAATCAGGAACTTGGCATTTATTAGACTGGACAAGAAGGACGTACTCATATAGATAAAGATACACATGGTAAATTAGCCCTTTAAAATACAACACTGAAATCAGTACACTATACAGACACCGAAAAGACACTCCCATTGCTCTTCATCTAAATTAAAATCTGTGTGTAAAAAAAAAAAAAAAAGAAAGAAAGAAAGAAAGAAAACAAATCTAAACCCCACATATCTATCTGAGCAACAAGTGTGAAAATTTCCCCTCCCTCATCAGGCAAATATATAATGGATTCTTGGTTGAATCACATTTAATTCCTGCTTCCAAAACAGACTTCCAAAATTATTTTGGCAAGTATCCTTACTGCTTTTGTGCCCCTTTTCAGTGAAAACACTTCAAAGGAATTGTAATAGTACTACCTTTGTCTGCTTTGGCCTGAAAACACAAGAAGAAAACAGAATAAAGGGAACTGCCTACAGCAGGGCATAAAGGCTGGAAGCTATTTGCACAGCTCACCAGTAGACACACAGTTATCAATTAAAAGAAGTTCTCCAAATAGACCTATTCTATACTTGCATATACCTACTTTTCGGTTAATCCATGTCCAAGTTTTAAAATGATTTATAAAACAAAACAGAATGAATCTAAAGGGCAAAACTATTTGGAGACTGAACTAACGTGCTGGACAATATAAAAAAGATGATGACAGACTTCAGAATCTTACAGGTTACAATCTTTGCTTGCATATGCTCCTTCAAATACAAACACCACAATCTCATCAAGGAAAGAATTACTATTAGAAGAGACCACATTTCCTGTTCACTACAGGATGTAGTTCCAGGATTCAAAAATCCCTAGATTCAAGTCCTTCTGAGGGCTTTTAGATCGGCAAGTCACTATACACCTGCATATACACATTCACATATACGTGTGTGTGTGTGTGTGTGTGTGTGTGTGTGTGTGTGTGTGTACAGTGCACACACGTATATATATGTTTGTATATATACCACGTACACGCACACATATATGTATCTATACATACACACACAAATCAACACACATTCTAGGAATACCAATGTCATACATTTTAATCACACATTCCTAAAAGTTTTCAGAAAATCTTCACCAAACTATTTCAAATCTATTTCATTAAATTTCAAAATTCTTGTGAGAAGAAATTCTACAATTATGCCTCTAAATAAAAGACAAGAAGTATTAGATATATTGCAGATCATGGCTCACATTAAGCTGCACCAACATCAGTTAAAGAAGCATTAAGCTACTTGTAGTGCAATGGAAACAAACACAAATGGCAAGTAATTCAGACTACTCTACGCAATATTTACACAGACATCAATCTTAGACAAATAAACTGAACAAAGAATACCCGCACACATACTGTCATGGAGAAACTCTGCACCAGATATCCAGATATACTAATATGGAGTTATATGGACTTTTCACTGTGTATCACTACTATATTAAATACCTAAGCAATTTCTTACATGCAGAATCCTACATCATAATTATATGTATATTAATAAGGGTATGCATATAATAATACTTCACCTTAACCCATTATGCTTGCATTTTAGAGGAACATTTTAATGCAGGTAATTCTGTTGAAGAAAATAAGCTGGGAAGTCCAGCTTGGCAAAACACAGACTCACACCATACATAAAAGAAGAACCATCTTTTATATCTTGTACTAGGTGAACTTTTATCTTCCTTGCATGCTAGAAGGGAACAAATCCAGTCATTCCATCCAGTAGATGACAGTATACTGGGGGCTACCGTTCCTTTAACTTCTCGACACATCCCCTTTTCTTTCACTGACAGCTATCATCTGTGCAGAAGTCTTAGTGCACCACACTGTGCCCTGTGCAGTAGGGCCATCATTGTATCAGTGATCTCAGACTTACAGTGCATGTGCTACACATTACACACATATTTTTGTTGCCTGGAAAATGTCTCCCTCAGAGGAGATATTAGTTGTCCGTAAATAATCCACTTGTTACTATAGTATAGCACATAGGAGTAGGAAAGAAGGGAAAAAGAAGTTACCCATTTTCAACTTTAAAAGAATTATTCCATGCTTTGGGTAAAAGCTCACAGTTAGCTTGGACTGCTTAATTCCATTTTTGGTATTGTACTATGTGGCAGGAAAATAATCCAGTATATTATATGCATTCTTAAAATTCATTATCTCCGAGAAGAGGACAGGTAAAGGCAAGGAAAAGGAGTACGATGAAAGAGAGGCAAATCTATGCTGCCTAAATCTCAGTTTAGGCAAACATTAAAAGCAGGATTTATTACACCTAAATTAGATGTTCCTATATGAATTGACTGTTTAGGTTTCCTTTACAGTCAGTGGAGAAGAACAGGCACTTTTAAGGGCACAATTCAGCTCATCCCAGGTGGACGTTCAAAACTGTTTGGATGACTCATGCACTAGGAATGGCGATTTCTCTTCACTGGCATTAAAGGAAGCTTGGGGCTCCCAGCTCTGTGCTGTAGACCTCTCGTTGATGAGAAGAGCTCCTGATGCTGCCCCTTTGCCCACCTGCCCTCCAACACAACTGGCACTGCAAAATCAAACGCTGCCTCCATTTTGGACCTCAAAGATCCTTAGATACACTGAGAAACTCCTAGATCTGGAAATGCCTCATATAGCCTTTAGCCATCCTCTTGAATGATCTGGGAGCAGGAAGTAGTACGTCTAAAATCTGCCTAAGTCTGAAAAAGATATTTTTAAAGTAGACACAATGCATGCATGAACTGCCAAATCCAGTACAAAGCACGAGAGCCATGATCATTTTCATTTCAAGAAGGCAATAATAGCGAACACTTTTTTGCACAGCCTATGGTACAGAAGCCAGGTTTTTGCCCCAGCTAGTTTGTACCCTTGAAGACCTCAGCAGCCTGAATCCCAAAGGTGCCTTTGTCTAGTGTATCCTACAGGCTCATCCTAGGCCTTTTCTTCTCGAGGTATGTGAAACTAGCTCACCCCATGGAGACTCCCTACAACTACAAGATGAGAACAGTGTCTCCCCTGTGTACTCATAGACTCTGTCTAGCCTCTGGGACATGAGCTCCACGCTGCACCACATAGCTCTGGTCCTCCCAAGTAATCCAGATAGAGGCCTGGCCAGACCATGCAGTGGTTTCCTGCCAGCTGCATGCCTGGGTTTCCTTCCAACAAAAAAACAGGGACATGTTGGGAAAGAGCTACTGCTTAGACCTGAGCTAAGAAAAATCTCTATAAATCCATCTTTTTTTAAAAACCCAGAAACATTTGCATCAATGTTACACTTAGGCATGTGAGAGCAACAGGAGAAAACTATGACCTTACTCAAACCATGACACTTGCCCACTTACCACATGGAGTGAGATACAGCCAGAATGTGCATGCAGATGCAGAACCAGAGAAAATACCTCCAGGTCTTGAAGTATAGACTGGTTGAAATTGCTCTTCTTGCCTACCTATCTCCAGCAAGGAAGGTGTCAATACAGCATCTAGCTTAAGCGCTCCAAGTCATCTGGGGGCAAGGCACTTCAGGGCCATATTCAGTACTTTTGCTTTAGGCACCAAGCTTTGGTATTGTAATGTCCAATAACTGTGCTCAGCCTCAGGTGAGGTAATTCAGCCCACCTAAGTTAGGAATCTGAGTTCCTCATCTGCCAATGGAAACAATTTCTGAAGTCTTCCCATGTGTAATTCACAATCCCTAGATAGATTAGGTCCATGTAGTCTAGTATCCTGTCTGAAAATGGAAGAAGGGGAACAGCGTAAGCATACATGATACTTCAGTCTGAAGTTTTTCAGCATCCAATTCCTTTTAGCTCACGGACTTCCTCAGCCAGGTGTGATTACTATGCCAGCTGTGCTTAGTAACCTTCATTGGATTTTTCCATGAACTTGTCTGGTCTCTCATTCTTTTCAATGCAATAAAATACCAAAAATAAACTCCTAATAAAAATCCTAAACTCTTTTTAACGAGTAATCGACACAATTAATTTACAAAGTTTCTGTCCATCAAAGTCTTAATCTTGATGTACTCATTCCCTCTGGTATCCTGAATACAGAAATAATGAAAATCAAGATAATCTCCCTCCTTGTATCCCCAAAGGATAGGAAACTTGTCCTTTCTATTACAGGTAGCCAAAAATTCACTCAATTGGAAAATTTTTCAACCATGAAAGCATTTTACATACAAAGAAGCATAGAAATATCTTACAAACATGGAAGACAAATGTTTAACAAATTCCATCAGTTTCTTCCTGGAAACAGTCGTGTCAGCCAAGAGCCTTCCACTGGGAAAAATGAGGACATCTGAAACTGCCAATTCTATTGATCAGAGATGAGCTAAAAAATATATCTTCAAATACACCTTTCTAAAAAAGCCTAACAATGTTACTTTCAGTGTTACAGTCTGCCATTTGAGAGTAGAAAGAGAAGAAAAGAGACCTCACTCCAAGCTGTAGTGTAATGCTTTTCCAACTTCTAAAAAGGCACAAGCAATAATATACCCTTCTGATATTAATATAACCAAACTAAGAGTTTTAATCATGTTTAAGGTGAAACTACTTCACTCCATTGTCCTCATGCATCAGAAAATCATTGCTGGAGTTACTAGAAGGCTGAACATCTGCATTTTTATGAAGAAGGGAGCGATGATTATGATAAAACCATCCCCTTACTGATCTCAGGTCAGTCTTTCAGATTAAAAGAATAAAATTAAATAATATCATAACATTAGAAAACTCAGGGTTTACTGAGGGTGAGTTCATGACAGGCACAAACACTGATAGCTACATCCATCCAAAGCATTCTTTACTTACAGCTAGTCACCATACTACACGTGCATGCATACAGACTAGCTTAAACACACTGCTATTTGCTAGGTGATTTACAGTTCCCTATTTAACATGTTCTCTTTCAGGCATGCATATATTGTTGCATTAATAATTTCGACATCCTTGAAGAATATTGCAGAAGTGAATACTGTATACACATGCATACGCTCATATGCTATGTAAAAATGTTGTAGGAGTCAATTGCAACTCCACAGGTCTATTTGTTTGCAAAGAGAGTTTTAGCAGTTCCTTGCTAAATAAAGCCCCATTTCTGCCCCTTTCTACCATATGTTTTAGCAAGTGCACTTTTAAGAAAATGAGTAATTGCATTTGAATCAACCTGCATGCACTAAAGTTAAGCACTGCTTAAGTGTTTGCAGGATTAGGGCTTAAGCTTCCAATTATCCCTACTGCAGCTGTGTGACATACACCTCAATGAATGCATTTCTCATCAGTTTTAATTCACGTTTCCCCTTTTGGGGGACTAAAAAGGGCAAACATGAGTAGAAGTTGAGTGTTGCCATTAAGCCTACGTATCTAATAAACCATAATATTTATTATCATTATTATCATCAATAATTGGGTTAGAATGAGAGAGTCACTGTATGACCCACTAATCATGCTATACCTGCTACCTCACTTCAGGAAGCAATTAAGCTAAAATTTTAAATTCAGAGCAGGACAAATTCATAACATATATGTTTAGCAAGTTCAACAGTATGTCACTAGAATGAAAACAGGAACTGCTAGCAAGGCTTTGTGGTTGATATTACTGAGAAGTTTGCAGTATAGAGTCCCAGGAGTCCCTCCTTACCTTAGGATAGACTGTTAAGAATTTAAGGCTGCATGGGAATTATTATGCTGGCACTTTCTTCATTGTTAACTTCACATCATCACTTTCGATCCAATATCCCATATAGGAATATAATTGTATGTGCTTTTTTAAAAAGGTAGCAATGGAGAGAGCTGATCAGCACTGGGTGTCTCCAACATTATTATTGAATAAAATGCCAAAGAATATGTATAATTTTGGTAATTGTTCACTGGAAAAAAGGTTTTTTAAATGGGAAAAGTCATCTTCATGATTCAATATCAGGTTTTCTTCAGTAAGTTCATTCTATTCATTATTTTAGTCCAACTTTTGTAAGGGAAATGGGAGGTGCACACTCCTCACTTAGACTTCACCAGCATTTGAAGTTTTCTTGCAAAAATCCTTGGCATGCTAAAACAGTTCTGAGTTCAGGACAGCTTTCAGTGTGAAGCTGGGCAGTCACACTGGGAGTTTACCTCTTACATTCACCTGGAATGCTATTTCCACGCTGATGATGTTTTGTGCACATAAGAAAAACCCTCTGTCCTCAAAGTCCAGTCAATATATGCAGGTTGTCAAGGGCACTGCTACTGGCTCTATTCAAGAATTCCAGGCTCAACACAAAGAGGAAGAGAGGATGAAGAGGATGTTGACATATACCATACTGACATGCATATTCTAAAGCTCAGAGTATGACACACATCCCGTTTGAATTAGAAGAAAGTCTGATTCTTTTACCAAGTAAGTCCTTCTACAACTTCTTTTTTAAATGTCAATACTGTATTTTGATTACCACTAAAAGCTGCTATGACCTGATTTATAAATCATATTTAAAGCAAGGCAAAGCAGGTATCCTACTGTAATCATTATCACAAGTTTCTGACATAAATTCATTAAGTCAGGATCTTTTTCTTACAAATCTGGAAAATGCACAGATTTTTGCATCTGTATTACTGGTGAAACTTTAGATTTAACAGTAACAAGCCAAATATATTGTCTGATGGCAGTGAAATTAGCTGTATGTCCTAAGAGACTTCATAGAACTTCCTGTTAGAAATCACCAATACTTAGCACTCCTTCTCCACAAAAAGTTAGGCAAGTACAACTCCTAAAGCTGCAAGGACTTGACTCTTCTTAAGTCAGTATTATACACACCTATTGATATGAGCCCTGAAATTATGGCCCCTACCAACCAGACAAGGCCACTGTCACCTGGCTGAATGGAAACCTAGATGCAGAGGGTAAAAGGAAAGTTTGGTGCAAGTCTGATTGTCATTCAGGATGGAGTGAAGATGTGGCCAGCACGTAGAGGAAACACAGAGAGTTGAGAACACTTCAGAGACTGATAATACAGACATGGCCTAAATCATCAGCAGGCTCAATGGCGTTTCCTTGTCCCATCCTTCTCTAAGCAGGATTCAGGTCCAGCCTCAATAGGAAGCCACCGGAGAACTCAAACATTCTGGATTTCTTCTTCACGATGACCACAGTTACTGAAGCAAATAAAAGCAGGAATTCTTTTTCTATTCCCCTGCATTACAGATGTGTCAGAAGAGCTCAAGGGACACTAAGTCCAACATTCTCCCTTTCCATACGAGCAGAGGAAGCTCCACTGATTAAGTTTTCTGGTATTGTAACTCACGTGGAGACGCTGATCTTCCACTGAAGCAGTTTTCAAGTTATGATGATTCTCCGCTATGTGGAGAATCAAACTCAAAACCTGAATTCCAAATTCTTTCTTCTTGTTTACTCTTTACCGAGTATAGTGGTTTCTGTTTCTTATCCCTTTTCTATCCCTTCAGCTGCCAATCATACTTCTTTTGCTCAACCATCTTTCAAAACACCGTTTCTTCCCTTTTTGCTTCCTCTGTCTTCTTCCACCTCTGTGTAATTTTCTCTTTATTTTTTCCCTGACCATATTCCAACAATCTTTTTCCACTTCCACTCTACATGCTTACCTGTTCTACACTGCCCTGCACACATATGCATGCATACATCTCTCTATATCATGTATCAAAGCCTGTTGATCACTATTCTATTTAACTTCTTCTAACAGTAAACCTTTTCTTCTATCTCTAATCTGATTTTGACTTGTAAACTAATTTTTTTTAAAAAAAGGTCACAATACATATAAACAATAAAATCCAGCTTAAACAATAATCATAATTATTAAAACTGTTAAAAATATCATAAAATTTCTTCTAAGTATTACCCTGACATTTTGAAAAATGCCAGCATGTTCCATTTTTCTATTACAGAAATTTTCCAGTCAATGGGTGTGCCAAAACCCTTGTACTTATCATTGTAGATCTTAAGAGGTTTGCAATCAAAATGGAATTTTCATCACAAACTTTTGAAAATTCTAAATTTGGGGAAAACTGGACCAATAATAATATAGTCTTGCAATTAAATGCTTGCATGCTATGTTAAAAACAATTAATTTAGTCTCAGAAAAGGCCAGTGAGATAGGATTGTTTTAGTTGTCCGAGTCTGAGACATCAAGATCCCAAGATTTTCAAAAGTGAGATCTACAGTTTTACATAGTGTTCACATTGGGACATCTTATAGAGAATATCAGTTTTCAGAAGAAGGATGCCACCATACCTTTTAAGGTACTTTAGACATGGCAGACACTTTAAAATTTTGATGGAGTAGGATTTTATTTTCTGTGCATGGACACATTTATACCAATGAAATTGTCTTTAATAAAACATATTTTATTTGTGGAATTGATTTATGAACATTTGCTAATATAAGCAGCAGCTGTATTCAGATGGCTTGGTGACAGAGCTCACCACAACAGCTATCTCAGCAAACTCACTCAAGTGTAGATAAGATTTCTAAACAAATCAAGTCATATTTAAGAACGCTGATCCAGGTTGAATGAAAACAAAATGTTAGGATTGGAGTAGAATCTAATTCTCCAGGCTTATAGTGGCTTTTCTTAATCAAGATACTGTGTGTTATTGTTGCTCTCAATACTAAGAAATTACAGTCATCCATGTACCCTGTTTTACTTCGATCAGTCTCAGCAACTGAAACAAGGGGTCAGCTGCTGGAAAGCGTGAAATACGGTCTCAACACTTCTGTCCTATTTCCATATAGCACACAAGAAGACAGCAGGGAAGTGAAATGGTGTCACTCCCCATACTGTTCTGAGTAGAAAAAATAGTAGAAAAAATAGTAGAAAAAATAGTAGAAAAAATAGTAGAAAAATACTATTTTGAAATTAGGGCAAGAGAAGGAGAAGCGGAAATGCATGTAGTACAGCTGACTACCTATCACAGCATGTTTTTTCAGGTTGCTTCTGCATAGGATTTATTTGGGCAAGAGAGCAGAAGTATATCTGCCTGTAGGGATACAAATATTTGAAACCATAAAGTGTAGAGGGCTTCCAGGCAATTAATGGAACAGTCCATCCCAACAAAAATATTATGGAGAAGCTGACAATTAGATAAGGATCTTGAAAGACAAAAAAAAAGTATTTCCCTGTTTGTTAACTTGTGTGCAAGCTGGTATATAATGAAAACCAAAGCCACATGTTCACACTGACTTTATAAAATTTCAAAATTAAAAATTTTTAAAGCAAGTTTTCATGTTTTGTATGCCAGCTCTAAAGTGTATGTATGACAAAAGTGCCTAAGGTAGAAGTATTTTTTATTATGGATCAGCCCAAATAACTCCTTTATCATTAGAAAGGGATCTAATAGATAAAATAATATCCAAAATAACAGCTTGGAGAATGGTCACAAATAAGAAGGGATATCACATCTGGGGCCACAAAAATATTTTAAGTCCAAGTGTGAACAGGATAAAATATGAACTACAATGAAAATGCAGACACTACTTTAATTACAGATCTGTAATTACCCTAACTGTAATGCTACCACCTATAACCTGTGTTCACTCCTTTTTTTTTTAATGTTTTTATCAACCTTTTTCCTCCATTTAATTTCTTGATCAACTCCATGGCATACCAATTGTTTCTGCCTTACAAAGGCAGATCATCATCAGACTGTTACAGCCAGCTGCATGTTAAGGCCCTGTGCTACTACTGTTGTATAAGTAAATTAGGTTAATTAGTTATTACCATCAGTGCTACTAACAGGGCAAAGAAGAAGAGCATAACAGTGGTAAAGCTGGAAGATACTCTGCCACTAAATGTGTCCTGCATGATTAGTATCATATAAGAACTGGGTCCATGAAGCACATTTTTTCCCCGAAATGCTCCGATACAAATTCATCCTCAGTCTATAGTCTGAAACAGCCCTTTGAGAACCTCTCCATACTAAATGGTCCCACAAACATTTCTTTTGTAGATTTTCTTTGGTTTTTATAAAGAATGGCCTTAAAAAGGAGGAAATCATATGTGAAACAGAACTGTATCTTTCTTTATTGTCAGTACAAGGATAGTACTGCCTCCATTTTTCAGTAATTCAATAAATAAAAAGTCTCTTTGCATTTTCTTTAGGACTATATAAAAATGCCTAGCTTAGTAT
Organism: Dromaius novaehollandiae; assembly: GCF_036370855.1. Lineage (NCBI taxonomy): Eukaryota > Metazoa > Chordata > Aves > Casuariiformes > Dromaiidae > Dromaius > Dromaius novaehollandiae. The sequence continues at coordinate 154,916,232 of NC_088098.1, forward strand.
CTTAACGTACATAGTACATTCTTTTGAGAGATCAAGGCAAGTTCATCCTAATGTTCCCATCTTCAGATTCTCAAACGCCTTAAGTAAATGACTGTTACACATATTTGGGGGTTAGAAGTGCACATAGAAATTACTAGTAACATCATTATGAATAACAAACAGTGTCACAGTAGACAGAGAGCAAGATGACATGATACCATATAAAATGACACTACCAAAAACATACCTGTAAATGAAAGCTTTGAGAAATTGCTATCTTTTTAATAAGAAATATAGCTCACTTGAATGAATACGTAATATTCTCTGAGGGTTTCAATTAAATACAGACCTTAATAATTACCCTAATTACTTCTGTTGTGATTCCACCTTTGAGTCTACATGAAACAAACATCTAACAATTAGTTACACTTTCATTTAATCAACTGTTTTTTGAATAAATGGCTGTTAGTATTTCTTTTAACAAACTTGTTCTTTTAGAAGAGACTAAAGATAAAATTGTTTGCTTTAATTTAGCATTCAACATGTCATTATTTTGGAATAACATATTTATTTTTTTGCCCAGCTACTGAAGTCCTCTATCTGTCGACAAAAGAAATACAACAAAAGCAACAGCAGAAGGTGGAACATACTATTTGGTAACACATCTCAAACACAGCCTGGACAAACTACCTCTGAGGGTAAAAACATACATCACATTTCAGCTTCCAAGCCCAATTTAGTCCTGTCTCTCTACTGAGCCTGTCAATTAGGGTGTCAATTAGGCCTTGATCCAGCAGAGCACTGAAGCATGTGTGTAATCTAAGCATGTGAATAACCCTGTTGCTCACTGCAAATTAGGATGATGGTGATGGGGGACAAATGAGCAGAGCCACCAGATTATTCTCACATACTAGCAATTACAGCATATTTTAAAATATTTTCTTGATGAGGCAGCATAGTGGAAAATTGTTACATTTGTCATCTCTGCTGCTTTTGGAGCCAGCGTAAAGCATTGTTACTGTCCATCTTTTCGGGGAGGCAAGAAGAAGCTAAACATTCTCTCCCCTTTAAAACCAGTTGTGAAATCATCTGCTTTGCAAAATATGCCAGTTACATAAAGTGGCATCCCTCTTTACAAAAATAGTTTATCTTATGTATAGTGCAAATATTGTATTTTCAGTATTTCACTTTTTAGTAGACTAAACTCTAGTGAGGCTGCTGCTCCTACCCATGTAACTTGAACTGATTCACTGTTTCATGCTGAGCTCACCTGTACCTAAAACAGAGAGAATAATCCCTCTTTTTCTAAAACAGTGCCTCATGACTGTAGAAGTATTCTTCTAGAATAATTTTTTGTTGTTGTTGCTTATGCATATACACAGTGGGTCCTGCAACAAGTCAGCAGTCGTTGCAAATGGATGTGTATTTCCTCTCCAGGAAAGTAAAAAGTGTAGCTACAGCATGAGCTCTCCAGTTACAGACTCACATAAAACTACACAATGACGTGAGTGTCGAAGTACCAGCTGAGACCAGGCTTAGTAGGTCAAAGCTCAGTCCATTCCAGTCACAACTTCAATTGGGCTGTGACAATAGTATTACTCTCTGGAAGACTTGTGGAGTAATTAGAAGAGAAATACAGAACTGTCACCTTTAAGAACTTCCACCTAGTGTTGTCAAAGTTTATTCCCAGGCCACACTTTTAAAATATCACAATGTTTGAAAGAAGCTACAAAACATGGAATTTGCAAATGACAGAGACAAGAAAGCCTTTGTAGACTGTGAGTGCTAGCCAACTGCAAAATAAAAAATCTTGATAGTATTGACACACATTTTCCACCCTGTGTCTTAGCCTGAGGTACTGACCCCCAGACAAATTCCCCAAACTTAACTGTGCAGTTGTTAACTGTAAGTGGTGCAACCAAGAATACAGAACTAGGTTCAGGGTTTCCTACATTCAGTTATGAACAGTATTCATGCAGGGTAATACCAGTCACAGAGGAAAAGGATCCAATAAGAGCCTAATCTTGCTCCCACTGGAGTTTGTAAGAAAACTTCAGTGTGAACAAAATGAAACCTAAATTTGACACCAGTGTTAAAATTGATGGACTCCTTTCTATAACCTGTCAAGTCAGTGATAGGTTGTTTGTACCTTTGATTGTTACAGTGAAATTACCAGATCAGAATTCTGAATCCCTATAATAAATGAACTTTTAAAAACATAACTCGTGCTTCTCAAACACTATGCCATGTGTTTTGTCAGGATAGCATAATACAAAAGGTTGTGATGTATACATAAAGATTTAAATGCGCTCTATTTCTGAAAGTGACATGAAATGTGCAGCCTTTCCAGCAATTTTTACACAAGAAAATTAACGCATTATTTTTGTCTCAAGAATCAACCTCTGAAGTATTTTAATAGCAATGCTTTCTAGCTTCTGAAAATCGCTGATTCTGAAATGTTTTTGTAGCTTTCTACTGAAGGAAAAGAGAGAGTAAATAAAATGAGTAGTACTAGCAAAACCTTTTTGGTCCAGTGTATCAGCATGTTTACTCATTCATACATGGCCCCAGTCCACCCAAACATTTTTCATCTGTTGAACAAAGTATCTTCTCAAGATTTTTTGGTTTATGCAGAAGAAAATTCACAGTGAAAGGTGTACACAATCTATCACATGAGAAAACCACTGAGCCAGAAAACAATTCTAAAATGTGTACAGGGCTACAACAGTTAAATCTCAAAACTACTGAGAAATTGCTTGGATGCTATGAGCAAAAAGTGTGGTTCCAGAGTATAATCCTAGTGATACACTATGTTCTTTGCAAAAGGTTGTGAGGCCTTGGCCTAATAAGCATAATCTCATTACACTGCAAATAAAAGTTTCCTATTTATCTGCAGATTTCAAATGAATCTAATAAGGCTTATGATACAGTCACCCAATACCCTAATCATATTTCTGCCTATCTAAAAGCAATCAGTAATTGTGTTATAGCAGAACGTGCTGACAATACCTCTGACACAGAAAGGAGAATGAGAGCCCAGCTGTACTAATTAAATTAAATGCTAGGCTGATGGAATACATTTGCTGAAGCTTGGAGAGTATGGGTGCAGAATTAATAAGCATTACAGCTTAGAGCAGGAGATGATATCATAATGGATGCAAGGTTTTGATGTGGAGAGTCTCATTCAGATTCAATGTACCATAATGTACGGATGTGACAGCTGCTTAGAGAGGTGCAGAACCTTGAACAAAGTGCACAGGAACTTTCTCTCCCCCTCTCCTCCTCCCCCCCACCCTGGATTCCCCCTCCCCCTGTCTGTTTTGGTACTTGGTTAGAAACACTGTATTTTAATATCAGCTCAAAAACTACTTCATCAGGGTCACATTTTACTATTTATTCCAGTCCTATCGATTTGCACTATTTATTCCAGTCCTATTGATCTGCACTGTGATTTCTTGTCTTCCCACCTTCCGCTCCTGTCTGCTCTGTTTTAAACTTAACGGGCCTGTAAATTAAAGACCCCCCCTTGAAAATTAGTGTGTAGCACAACATATACATGGTAAGTCTTGATTTTATCTCTATTTCTTATTATTTTTAATGCCAGAAAACCTTTGTGCAGGGTCACTCCTATATATGCACAAAGGAGGAAGAGGAAAAAATAAACACACCCCACCTCTGTCATTTCAGCCAAGCTACTGCAGAAGGAGTTAGGAGGATTTTGGAATGAATAAGAATCACTTAAAATGATCCAGATCTGTGTATTTTCCCCAGCTTAGTAGTCATTGCACACAGCCAAAAAAAGCCCCACCGCCGAGCGGCTCTCATCTGACCAGCTCGGCTCATGCCAGCACAGCACAATTTCTTGCTCATAAATTAGCAGCGCTATCTCGGGAGCTGCAGCGCCGAGGCTGCTGTGCCAACTCAGCCAGCGAGGCCAGCCAGGCTTCATTATCATGAGAATTTTGACAGGATATTAAATTTACTAATCCTGAACTTTCCGGACTGACCCCTCACTCGTGAACAGACAATACCGGCGGCTGCCGGCGAGGCACTTTGCCTGGCCTCAGCATGTTTCACACGCACACCCACACCGACACGCCGCCTCCCCACACGACCACACGGCCCCCACCGACACGCCGCCTCCCCCACAACCCCCACAGACACGCCGCCTCCCCGCACAAACACCCCTCCCCGCCGCAGGGGCTGTTTGGCCGTTGGTCTCCGGTGCCGCCGCCCCGCAGCCCCTTCCTCCCCCCTCGCCCGTCTCCTCAGCTGCCTTCCCGCCCTCGCCTCGCTGCGCTTCTCTTTTGGGAGGTTGTTTACTCTCCCTGTGCCGAAACTCGGAGCTGCGGGAGTATTTTTGGAAAGTTTAGATGGGTTAGGAACAGCGCATTGCGCCTTCGCTCGTTTCCGAGAGCCCCGCTTGAGCAGTGCCAGCACCGCCGCAGAGGCGCGGAGTCCCGGCTTCCCCCGCCTTTAGCCAAGTCAGTACGAAAAGCGGGTCAGCTCTTCTCAGCTCCCCCTCTGCCCCCCCCCCCCCCCCCAAAAAAAAGGCCCCTCCTGAAGACACAGTGCCTATTAAGTTGCTGAAAACAGCAGATTTCCACTGATACTATACAGATAAAGCTGACCATTAAATCGCAATTTAACATCCCCAGGCAGCAGTAGCTGCTGACAACCTCTAAAGCTTGTAATCCCATTTAACCCCCTCCTGTCATGAGCAGGCCCACCCTTTTAGAATAATGCAGACCAAATTAGACCTGACATGGCAACAAGAGAAATAAAAACCCCTTTAGCTTAAAAGTCATGCCACAGTGGGTAACCCTGACCTTCTGCTTTTCCCCCACACCACCCCACTCCCTCCTCCAGGGAGCCCCCTAGACATTTATGTAGACAGACCAAGAGTTTAAGAAAAAAAAAAAAAAAGAATCACAAGGCAGTTGGATCTCCCTTGGGGCAAATTAAAGGGAATTTTCCTGGACAATAGATGGATATTTCACCTGAGGTTTTTTTTTTTTTTTTTTTTTTTTTTTTTTTTTTTAAGTCTTGCTTTAGTGATAAAAGATGAACCCTGGTCGTGCCCTTCCAAACGCTTTGGCTCAAGGTTTCTCTTTGCCTGCAGTGCTCCCTTATCGGACACCCAGGGATGTCTCTGCTGGAACTGCATCCCCCAGCCTGTGCCTCAGCCTCCCTGCGTTGGAAATGAGGCCATTTTCCTAGCAGCTCGAGTCTTCAAAGCCCACCACTGGTGTTTAGTGGTAATTCTGTTTTCAGGAGGAATCTGACTGCTCCTAAGATCCCTAAAAACAACCAACCGACCACAAAGAAATGTCCTTCCCTAGCTCAGGCTTCTACCCACGGTCTATCTGCTTTGTTAGGAGAGGAGGGGAAAGGCACAGCAGGGCAAGATTCATCCTGCGTTATTCACACACTGTTAGCCCAGCGATACAGGAGGAGCTTTCAGACCTAATCCATGACACGTTGTGCTCATTACTCAGAGCTTGTTTGGGAAAATAATGCAGTTCATTGACAGTTTTTTGAGAATACTGGACTATACATACAAGCCTTTATAAACAGCATACATCTTCATCATAGCACCAGTGCTTGCAAACACTGATGATGGCCTTTGACACCTAATCTACACGCAAAAGGACCACCACAAATTGCACCCCAGTTCTCCTCTCTGTTTACTGCCTGCTTGAGAAACAATCCAAAAGTCAGAAAGCACCGTGATACAGTTAAAGATCACATTGCCACTCTCAGCCCAGCTTCTCATCCCTTTCTTTGCTAGAGATGCAATGGGAATATATGACTTTGTAACCAAAAAACAAATCAACATATCTAGCTATCTATCAATCTACCTACCTATTTATCTATAAATATATAACCTATAAACAACCAGAGTTGCCCTCACCACCCAGCACACTTTGCTCAGCACTCCCCCACCTGCCGTTATTTCTGTGCACCAAACAGCATGTGAACAAGACACTTTGCAAAATAGAGCTCTGCCTGCAGGAAGAAGGGGAAACTCCTGGATCAAGTCAAAAGTTTGCTGCAGAAGTTTGCAAGCTGCTTGCAACGAAACTGTGCAGCAGACCCTGCCTGCACCACATCATTCTGCCCGTAACTCACCAATTCACACTCCCAGAGGCCACACAGCAGGAATGAATTTGCAGAGCTTCTAGAAAGTGGAGCACTAAAAAGCAGGCTCATTACCTGGACACATGGCTTTTCTTTACTCCATTGCTTCAGATGCCACATCCCTTGGTGCTGCAGATTGGCTCAAAAATTTGAAGTACTCCTGTTTTTTTTCCTTTGCTTTCCCTCTTTCGTTCATTCATTCATTCTTTCATAAAAAAAGATGCTTGACTAAAGTTAGCTTAAAATTGCTAAGAATAAAAACGGCATAAATGTTTATTTCAACTTCCTAGTGCGGCAGTGTACCGAAGCCCAGCCCGCCCAAGCCTCTTTAGCAATGGAGTGGTTTATTTAATTTGTCAGTATAATAGAAGCAGCTGAGTGAGAGACAGAGAATGCAGTGTGGTATAAAAGAAACAAAGGCTAAAAGTACCACTATTTTGATTCCCTTTTTAAAATTACTTCCAAAGTGTGGTATCTATTGTGAAGAATAATGCTGAACAAAGCACAGTGTCTTGGCAATATTCACAGAGCTCATTCACAGAGCCAGTTCTGTCTGTACATTCAGAGGTAGAATACACTTATAAATGATGCATTGGAAGGACTATAGTTCCTATTGTATTCCCAGTGTAAACAAAAAGACAGACAGAAGCTGAATGGCATATGGGCAACGGGACCACACTTTATTCAATCGTTCCAGCACCATTGTGAAGGTAAAATGCAATGGGAGTTTTTCACCCTCTAACTTCAAATCTGGTAAATATATTTGGGGTTGGGTTAAAAATCTACCTATATGTATCATGGCAGATGTGGTGGTAATTCTGTACACTTCAGTCGAAAAGTGATCTGTAAAGCAACGCACAAAAAGGGGAAACTGTCAAGTTTTGGAGGTCATTCCCAATGGAGTAAGGGGCCTCTGGAGGAAACTGGCTGAAAGAGGGTCTCTGCAGTGTCTGTGTAGGCAGGTGCTGCATGCAGAGCCCAAATGGTCTAATGGAGTGGCTGCAAAACCAGGACAGAGGCTGAGGTGCTCAGGATCCCACATACTTGGAAAAAGATCATGATTCTTGCATTGCTTTTCAGGATGCTCCCCCCACTCATGCTATTAGAAGAGGCAAACTTTGTATGGACTGGAGTCTCTCCCTCTCTTTCCACTGCTGTTCCCCATTTGCTAACCAGCCCAGACTGTCCAAGCCTGCAAATGGAGGTCAGCAACTTTGCCAAATGAACCTAAATAGCATTTACTAAATCAGGCAACATCCCTGCTGAACTGTTAAGGGTGATAGAAAGCATCTTCACAGTGTTTGAGGGGAAGGAAAAACCACTCACGTGGAGGAAAGATTAAAATTAGACACGTCCTTTCTGCCCTTGCTGTGTACAGCTGAAGCCAGGAAGTTTTATGATCGCTAGCTCCTCTCACTCCCTTTATATTTTCTGCTCTTACATAAAAGCTCACGTGCTGAAACTCTGCTCAGTGGATTCAGTCTTTCTGATTCATGCAGGCATGCCTGTATCTGTGCGATACAGCATATCAGCTGCACATCACACCACTCGGTCGCATTTGGAGGGATTTGTGCAAGTAGTGCTAAGGGACCAGTCTGCCTCTTCCATTTTTCTGTTGGTTCTGATGCATTTGCTCCTTGCTTACAGTGGGTGGGTGATCACTGTGGACAAGCTCCAGTGATTAGATTAGGAATTGTGTGTTTTGTTTTGTTCAGCAGTGTGCTGCCTGCAGGTGAGGGCCAGGCAGGATTTCATACCTGTTTGAAGTCACTGGATAACGCTGTGTTTTGGTGGCCAAACTGGGTTTTCCTTTTGGTATTGGAGCCGCTTGGAGCTGAGCCTGCCTGACCTGTTCTGGTATTAAAAAGTCTGGCAGAATTTGCTTTGTTCTAACATGATGGAGATTTTGTGAGCTTCTGTCTTAGATAAGTCTTATCAAGATCTAAAGCGATCATATGAATACAAGAAAGCTCCAGATGAGGATTATTCAGCTTGATCCTTAAAGCTGAGTGCCTGCCTCTCTTTATGTGTATTTATATCCTTCAATTAAAATTGAATCTAGGAACTATGTGTCCCTAAGTACTTTTCTAAATTCTTTTATTCTATTCACAAGAACATAGTACTTGGATTAAACTATGCTTGATACTTCCAGGAGAAAAAATACAATGTTTTCATTGTGAGCTGCTGCTTTCTAGAACTGATATCAAGAAACCCAAAATATTTTAGTGACTGTTTAGATGACAGGAGTGATTACAGTTGTTTGTGCCCTCCCACTAGGGATTTTCTCTGCTAGGGCTAAGTTAACAGAGCGGGCAGCCTGAAAAGGATCTCCACGTGCTCTAGTACTGTGGTTAGAGTTTGATCCAAAGTCCCGTGACGTACTTCATGAACACACTCCCTTGCACATCAGTGGGCACTAGGCAGAGCCATATCACCATATATGGCTAAAGGATCAGAAATAAACAAAGACTACCAATGAAACAAATGGGCTAGAGACCAACAGCAATGAGCTTGGAACTTGGAAGAAGAGACATGGACAGACTCCTTGCTATTTAGGAAGACTGAAGTTCTTTTTCTCTTTTAGATAGAAATTGCATCATTTTCTACTGTGAATTTGAGATGATGGACTCATTTTGCCTATTAGAAACCTATTTTTAAATGGCATTCAGAAAACACAGCCATGACATGAATGTCTGAGTTTATAATCTTTCAAATGTACTTTACTGTATTTCTCAGGTAGGCACACATATTTTCATTCCTAAGAAATTATTAAGAATGAACAGATGTCAGTTTGACACTACTAGTTGCTGAGGGCCAAAAAGTTATTGCTGAAGACACAGTTCATCTGTAGGTTCATAGAGTTTGGACAGAAAATACAGTTCAGATACTTATCACAACCACTGATGAAAAACTGAATTTCAAAATGAGCCAGGCTTCACCAGTATTTTCACAATCAGTAAGACTCTTACATCCATGCTTAGACATTTCAGAAAAGGGAGCTGGATCTTCAGATGTGATAGACCTCTGCACACCTCTGCACACTGGGAGGAGTTGTATGAGCCAAAGATGTATAAAAATAGGTTGTTTTTATTTGGCATATCAGTATAGATTTGTTTTGTGATTATGACACCAAAATTAAAAATAACCTTTTTTCACGCATTTATATTATGACTGCATGATTCCACAGTAGAAATGGTCTACAGCTGCTATTGTAACTTAAAAGATTAGAAGTAAAGATAAAGTCAACTCATAATATCTAAAAAGTATTAGTGAGATACAAGATACTACTTAGGGTGCTGGAAGTAGGAGTGAGAATTCATGTTTTCTTTACATATAGGGACCACCCTATATGATATACCCAGAGATATAACAGTTCCCATTAAGGTGAGTGGGAGATATTTATAGCCTGATGCATGAAAAAAGACTCTGATCAGCTAACAAATTAGGAAATACCTTAGGAAATTTCCTTTCCTAAGGAAAAGGTCCTCTTTATGACTTTATACCACTTAAATTCTTGGAGAGCTGGGTGAACACCCATAACAGAGTGTTCATTTATAAAGAAAAAATTGTGCCCCAAACAGGCGATAGGTCTTAGGTGTTAAATTTCAGTGAATGCTGCAGCCCATTGCACATAGTATTTGGGGTATTGGTGGAAATGGAATGTTTAAACAAAATACTAAAGAAAGAAACTTCATACTTGAAAGTTTAACACCATATAGGTAACATGATTCTCAGAAATATGTTTACGTGAGAACAGAAGTGGTAATTCCTAATCTATACACTTTATTAAAAACAAACTAACTCAACTTGAATTTCAGCTGCTGAATACTTTCGATCCACAAAAGAACCAATAGAAATTTAGAGAAAGAATTTTTTTGAGAAATTGCATGGGGACTACTTTTGAATTAGAAATATATTCAAGAAAATTATAAGATGATTGAAGATAATTCATTAATAGATAAAGAGTGAAATCATTTAATACATTATTCATGATATATTATTCTCTTAGCTCCCTTGTTGATGACCTTCTGGTTATTTTTTTTTTGAAGTTCTAGTGGAAGCTGTTCTTTACAAAAGAATATCCAGAATTCCTGACATAGCTAAAATAATAAAGTATGAATAACATTACACAGCACATGTATATTTTATATTTTGCTGAAGATTATAAAACTTCTCACATCAGGGCAACCTGGCATGGCTTCTGATTCAAACAGCATAACTTAAGATTAGAAAAGTGTCTTTTCACATGAAAGGCCATATAGGTTCCCCATATTTTCTTTTGCAATTTCATACTTCAGGAACCACTTACTCAATCGGTGTTCTGACCTGCTGTAATTATTTAATAATGTAAGACTATTTTATTATACGCAGTTTCTACCAACACACTAGAGAAGTCACTGAAATGTACTGAGGAGACAAATTGTTCCAAGAGTAGTGGACTGACAAAAGCCTGGTTTCCTACGGATTTGTGCTCTACATTCCTACAGCACCCATATCTTAATAATCCAGCTTCTCTTCCCAGTTTCCCTTCCACAGTACCCTCAGCTCCTACACACATCCTCAAAGGCTCTCCTTTCCCATGTCCCCACTCTGTAGTTCTTCTCCACTAACTCACTTTTACTATATTTTGTCCTCCTCCTAGAATTCCTTATGGCTCCCCACAGCTTCCCAGATTATTTGAGGTGCCTGATGAGCCTTCCGCAGATCCCTACAGTTTCATCAGTTCCCTCCTTTGTCCTTAACCACCAGCTGAATAAGATGCAGTGTGTCCTGTGGCTGATTTTGTGCTGCCTCTATGCTTATAGACTGCTTGGTGTTTATCTGCTAGCTTGCAGAATAGAGAATGTTCATGCTTATAGTGTGATCTTCTGTTCATTGGTGGGTGGGGGGGTGATTTCATTTTCTTGCCTCTCCATAGCTGCTGCTTTCCTTGAAACTAGTGGACATTGAATATCCGTAAGACTCTTTTCCTCTGTCAAATTTGGTGGACTTGCCAAAAGACAATAAGGATGAGAGAGAGATGGATAGTTAAAGAGCAAATTGTGTAAGATGACTTTTGGGGGAATCCAGGTTAAAATAGACTTAATAGATAAATAGCATTTTCAGGCTATTAAGCATAGTGACTTCTATCCATTTGTTTCTCACATAATTGAAAGTCTAGCTCTACCATTTCATGTCATCCTGTAAAACAGAAGAATGGGAAAGGCTAATCATATTTTATTGTCCAGTCCTCTGTCTCCCAGTGGACCTCTTAGTAAACGGACACATGCTATGAATTTTTTGTTTTCAGTTTTAATCTCCTTTTCTCTCTCCTCCAATTCCCTTCTGTCTCCCCCTGTTTTATTCTCAGTTTTTTACAGTCTTCTTCCATAACTACATTATATTAAAGCTTCTCTGTTCTAATCCTCTCTCTTGCTACCTCAGTTCATCGCTTCTTTATTACAGAACTTGGATTCTTACCCTTTGATTAACTAACTAGATGTTACCTTACTTTCACTTTGTATCCTTGAAAAACATTTTTCTCCCTTGAAAAAACATTTTTCTCACTTAGCCGTCTCTTTTCTGTCCCTGCTTATGTTTTTCTCCATTTGTTATTCCTTTCTTTTATACTTTAATTTTCTGGATTCTCTTCTCATCATCCCAGCCCCATTTCCTGTATTTAAAGTCTAACAGGTAATACATTATTATTACCTTATGAGCTATGTTTGCTGAATTCATGCTTGAGAGAACATTAGGTTTGTTTCTGAAATGTCTGAATGTTAACAGTTGCTGAATTAACATGAGCAAGTTTTCAAAGCTATCCCTTCCACAAGAAGGTTGATTGCTTGCTTCCTGGAATGCAAAGCTAAGATCAGTTACTAACAATAAACTGAGCTAAGATTGACAACAACATTTTGCGCTTAGAAGATACTTTTCACCCAGGTATTATATGTAGATGAGTAAAAGTAAGTGTTACAATTATTACCTTTCTTGACATGAAAATTTAGATTGTGTAAGAGCCTAACAGGAGGGAATTGGCAGTATTTTCTTTCCCTAATTCTTTTTCTAACCGTGTTTGACCCCACATACAGCTTCAGAAAAGCCAAATCTGCCACAAGTAACAGCTCCTTAGCCTGATACATTTCAGTGTCATTCTACTGACTTTACATTTACAGGTTAATTAAAGATTTGCTCCAATGGGAGGGGTCACCAGGCCTAGGTAGGCAGGTTTGCATGAGTAGATCCTTAATATCTGGACTTGTGGTGATTGCTGGACAGACTGGACTTCTGTGCCTCAGGACAGTGGGGAGCATGCTTACATCTATGCATTTCACACAAAGCTTGGAATAATGCATTTCTTTTTATGAATGCAGTTGCCACTTTTTCCATAACTTCCCTTGCTATTTTTGTTAGTTATATGTTTTCTATATGTTTTCTATATGTTTTTTTTTCTCACAGACCATCTACTCTAGTGCAACAATAAGGAAAAAATGCTAATACACATTTTCACTGGAAAACACTGCAATCATCTTATTCTCCATCTCCCCAAACTAGACTTACTCTGGGAAAAACAATCACTGAACAGCATTAGAATATTAAATTATTAAATATAAACCTAAAGGAATCTGTCAGGGCAAAGCCCATCAGTCCTGCACTAGACAAATGTGATGGCAGGTTGCACTTCCCTGAGGTTATAATAGATGGTAATAATCAAAGAAAGGAAAGGAACAGAGGCATTCTTGCTTGATATAGAAACCAGTTTGGGTCTGATGCATCTAAGAATTGGACTGCAATTAATCAGTGTATACACTGAGGTAGTAATATCATACTAATTTTAATGAGGCCACTCATTATGGTGAGATTGTACGTATAGTTTAAGGCCTGCTGTGATACATCTAAAGTGGAATTTTGGAGAGAAAACATGTAGTTTGCTTTTTGGCAGTGGTCTGACTTGTCTTTGCTTTGTCTCATATTTGCACTGAAAACACAGAGTGCAGCAAGCACCAGTAACATTTCAAAACAAGGATACATTATGTATCTTCAGGTCATACACTGCTTTCCCCCTTATGTGCATGGAAGAGAACCATTGCCTTCAAGCCATGGGGTTTCTACCTCTGCAGCTTATGCTACTTGCAATTCCCTCTGTAAGGCTGTGTGGGATGTGCTGAAGATGTACATAATGGTGAAGTCACCCAGACTCGCCTCAGATTCTTGCTTTGAAAACATGCAGAATCCTCTGAGTCATTGCTACACCTTCTGACATGCCCTTTGGCAGCTTAATAGTTATTTGCCAATAGCAGTGAAGGGCAAGGGTCCCTCTAAAGGCAGGCTACAAAAGAATAGCTTTGCCAAGCAAGAACCAGTGGACAAAAACACCCAGAACACTGATTGGGACTTAGTGCCGTTTGACACATCATGGGCTTCTCTCCCTTTGTGCTGACATGTTGCAGTGGCTGAGGTCTGTTTAATGCAGATTACCCGGGAGAGACACAAGCACTGTTATTTCCATTGAATTATCTTAAGGCTGGACTTTGAAAAGAAAAAACTTCATTAGCGTCATTTACTATGCAATTATGTTTCAGTATGCAAGTGGATGTGGTCAGTAGAGTGGTCGAGTTTAAAAACCAGTAGCAGTGGTGGCAATAAAGGGCTTTAAGAAAAGAAGTTATGTAATTGCTTTTTTCCTCTAGGGTTGGTTTTGTAATTTTTTTTTTCTCCAGTCCACTTAATACTGGTCAGAAGTTTCATACATGGTAAAGCTAGACAGAGCCACCACAATCAGCTGTTATAACTACTGATGTAACACAGGCTATAGGCTGTGTAGGATAAATCTTATTTGATGTGAGGGACAGTATTTTGTAAAACATGGAGTCTCAAGTAAGAAATTTTTAGTGATGGAGAATCAACTATAGCCACAAATATTTGAGAAGCTAATTATATTTACTGTTAAGAACAAATATGTTGTTCCTAGACTGCATTTGTCACCTTTTAACTTCTTTCATTTCTTTGTGTGCTAGAGAGAAAAGCCCTCCATTAGTGTATTTTTGTTCCTTGTGTATGTACTTTCAGATGCTATCAAGTCAACTCTCAAACTTCTCTTTTTTCAGTTAAACAAGTTGAATTTCTCTTGCTCTAAATCATGTTTCCAACTTTTTAAGCATTCTTATGGTTGTCCTTTAAATTTCCTCTGATTTATTATCCTTCTTCTTGAACTCAGGACATGACAAACAGGCAGAAGATCCCAAAAGCAATCCCATCAATCCCATGAGTACCCAATTATTTTCTACTACTATTTCTTCTCTATGTATCCAAGAGCTGTACTGATACTTTGCCAGTTCAGCTGAAAATTTTAACATAGACTGAGAGTTCATGTTCAATTAGTAATCCGCTGTGACCCTTAAGTCTTTTCCAGATTGTTTTTCAAAGTATTAGATCTGTTTTTGTATTAGTAGGACTTGAATTTACTGTTTCCAGATATTTGATTTCACATCAGGGAGTACTGCTTTTCCTTGCACCCAATTCAGCAACCCATATCACTGTGCTATTGACGGGTTTTCGTCATTACCTATAACTACACTGTCCTCTGTGCTATCTGTAAACTTTATCAGTAAAGATTTTGTGTTTTCTTTTTTTATCATTTATGAAAACATTGCAGGATTAAGATGAGTACCTCTAGGACCACACTATAAACAAATCTTCATAGTGAAGATTCTAGTATCCAAATGATCTTTCAAGTCTATCCATTGGGAGAAATGTCATTTGCTACTAAACCATTTTTTCTCCTTCAAAGCAGACTTCTTACAATTTCTAAGACATCCAATAATTTTCTACTGCCATGAACTGTCCTGGCCAGACTGACATTATAAAGAAATCCTCCTATTTGGTGGCCTTTGACAAGTGTCATATTTGATGCACTGCCCTAAGCTTGAGAAAGGACATGTGCTCCCTTGCAGACATATTGAGAAAGCATTTGACTAAGACTTGAATGTCTTTAATCAGGGTTTGGCCAATTGTTTATGTGGGTCTTCTACAACATATAATCAACCTTTTCCATGACTTGTTGTCAATAAAAGCTATCCCTTTTCTGACAGTTTCTAGCACTTCTGCTCCCTGTGTAAAAGCTCAAGACCTTCCAAATGAATTTTCCTCTCAGTTCTTCCAAGATTAAAGAAAAAATTTCCACAAATGTCTGCTCCATAATTAACCCCCTTTTCACAAATTCCTTTTAATCCTAGCTGTTGCCTATTCCTTTTGTCTCTTCAAAGTGCCAGTCTCACCAAGAGCTTCCTCTCCTTCCCATATATCCTGTCCTATCTTCCCTCTCAGTCTGACAACCTCATGGTTCAGAGGAGGGACTGAGTGGTGTGAGGGTAGGTACTCAGGGAATGGAAGAAGGAGAGCATAGGCAGGTGTCCCTTCTGGAGCCAGCTGAAGTGGTCAAATACGTCAGCACTCCCAACAGTTTATCACTATCAATTGGAACGCAGCTCATGGGAACTGTGTGGTTGCTCCCTACCTTGCTTCAGGCAAAGACAACTGAGTTATCTCAGGCCACATCTAGCACTGGCTAAAACAACCTGGCTCAGTTTGCCTGAAACTAGGATGCACATAAATATTAATTTCTTCCCCTAGGGCTCTGTAACCTCCAGTGCTGGTGTGGGAACAAGTAGGTGGGGTGGCAGTTTCTGAAAACAATGCAGCTGCTTAGTGGGAGTGCAACTGCATGGATTTGATTCATTTGAACCGATTCAGAAAAGACACATTTACAGTTCAACCTGTGTGTCTTTGTGTGCAAGTGCTTCTGCACCGGTTTAAATGTGTTTGTATTTTTTGCTTAACTTCGGGTATATATTCAGCTAATAAAATTCAGGTTAAGGTCTAGTGTGTTCTCAAATTAAATTGCAGCATTTGATGTAAACTGCTGCAATATTGTAAATTACAGGTGAAGAAAGAGAAGAGATTGAATGAAAGTATGAATGAGTGAGTGGATGACATACAAGAGCTTTTTTCCACTTTAATGAAACAATTGATTTTAAATTGATATGGTAAAATTTGTGCCATTCTCATAACTACAAATCTGTACCAATTTCATCAATGGTGTTCACAAACTTTCTTCAAAGGAAGGACTTAAGGCTTTACGTGTATGTTTATCTTTAAGCATATAAACTTTGTCATTTTTTTCATGCTTACATTAAGCATGTGCTTATGTGCTCTGCTGGATCACAGCTAAAGTTTGCAGGAACAGGCCTAAAATTAGAACCTGATGCTGCTAGAACTTTATATTGTCCTTGTCTTATTACAGTGGCAGTACAATAAAATAGTAGAGACGCTATTAGTCTGAATAACACGGCTTAAACAATTTTAATAAAATAAAATTGCTATCTCTTCAAATAACGTTAAATTTATTGTTTAAGGAACATCTGACTGTGTCCTTGTATTTGATAAAAATAGCTGATACTATGAAATATTTCACATTCTTTGTATTTTTAAGGACAAAAGGAAAATCCAGCAATTCTTACCCCATACATGAAGCAGCAGATGATTTAGCCAGAATGCAAACCAACCAAAATCACCGCAGAAGATAGGAACCCAAATAATCAAATTGTCAAATAAACAAAAGTAAAGAGCTAAAAGCATGAGGTTACTATAAGCTATTTTCTATAATAACCCTCCCACTCCATGAAGGAAGAGAGAAAAATCACTAGTCTCTTTATGAAGTACATCACATCTTATTTTGTTTTAATGTGTTAAAAGTGCACACTGAAAAAGGCAGAGTTGACTCCTGGGGAAAAAATGTTAAATCAGTTCAGAAAACCAAAGTTTAGAAAAACACTTTCATTTTCTTTTTAGTACTGCAACAAATGTATTCATCTGCCTAGAAAATCTGGCACTTTAAATAACTTCATGCTTAAGCTCTGTCAATTTGGTCTCACAAGGTTAATTGATTGTTTCTACAACAGTCTTGCCAGAAAAGATCAGAGCGTTTACATCTTTCCATTAATCCTTGCTGTTTTGGGGGAGGGTGCAAAATGAGAGTATGATGATTGGCTTAAATGTTTCCAGGTCTCTTATTTTACACCTAACATTGTCTCCAGTCTGATTAGTTTCATGTCATGGCACTCCATTTCATTAGCTTCGTTGACAATGCATTTCAAGTATGGTCTAATGATGGGAACATCAAATCTACTTCTGAGCATCCATCACCATCTACCAACAAAAAGCCCTAACCCAATTATTAAAAAGGATAATGAATCAAGGTTACTAAAGGACTAGTGAGAAATCTAACTGATTTACTGGGGGAAAAGAAAAAGTTTCAAAACATCACTTTTTAAAAATTGACATTCAGCATTTTGCTGCAGTAAACAACAATCAACATTCGACAAAGCCTCTTGGGGGTTTTCTAGAAGAGACAAGCTTTATCAGCAATTGCATATTTGTTATTGATGTCGTTCTTTGCAGTGGCATAGTCAACACAATGGGGGATTAACCCTCACGCAAGGCAGTGTGACAACTCATCAGTTGAAAAACAGAACCTGGTCAAATGTCAGTTTTTTAACCAGCATTAAAACTGCTGGCATAGAGAATCCCTTAAAAACAACTAGACAAAAGCCCTGCTGTGGTTTGTGGGGAACCTTAATTTATTTTAAATGATGGCAAATTGTGCTTTCCTGTCTGGAAACAAAAATATTTTCACCCATCAAAAAGCTGGAAATAAGCAGAACAGAAAGATCCTTTTCTGTTGTCATCCTCTTCTCCTGCATTTCACCTCCCCTCTTCTCGCCCTTTCAATTCACCTGGCAGTTACACCTATTAGTGGTTTCTCTTCCTTTTGTTTTAAATGTAAATGAAGATCTAAGTAGTTTAAAAAGATGTTGGATTTAAGACATGCTAAGTATTTGGGGTGAAAGTCTTTGTCAGTTGTACCATTGTGAATTAAAAATTCAATAGATAAAATTCCCAGTCTAGATTAGTACAGAATCTGGCCCTTTGAGAATGTGGGAAGGCTGGCAAGATGTGACAGGCTATCCCTTCCTCTTCAGTTCCAAATCAAATCACTACTGTCTTGAAATGACAAAGGAAAGGCCACAGCTTTATTTAAGTAACACTGAAGGTATGACTATCAGCAGGACTTTATCGTAATTAGTATATTAAATCATACAAAGTAGTAGTAGTGACCATCTCCCTTTGCAGTGGTTTACACTTAGACCAGCAATAGCAAAGTCATCTGGAAAGATCCAGGGCACCAGAATTAAAACATGTGTAAATTAAACACATGTGAAGTGCACAATATGTGGCAAATTAGTACAGAAAATACTGAGAAATGTGCATCTTCAGGATTTGCCTGCACACCATGATGTGACAGGTATTATTGCCCTTTGTACAATTATTTAAACCCTGTAGGAATTCCCAGTGTCAGAGTATGTCAGCATACTGTTATTAGACAAGTTTAATTAGGATCTACCCTGCTGCTCTTAACAAGTATTTAATTAACTTCTAGGCAGGGTAATTAGCTTTAGATTGTGGCTGATTTTCTGCCTCACCTTCTGTTGACACTTGGCCTACAGTAAGGCAGCTTGCTTTGCTGACAGTGTAATGGATAGTAGCTTTGGGAAGACTAATATCAAGGCTGACTAGTCTAATAAAAAAAAAGGAAAAATAAAGGGGAAAGAAGATGAAGATAAAAGACAGAATAATGACTGCCAGGTCATGGTCCAAGGGGATAAAAAAATGCCATCCACCAGACAGGCAGACACAAAAGCCTGGTGACAGGAAGGAAGCAATCCGAGTTCAGGCATTCCAGGAAAACAGAAAAAGAGTATGACATTGAAAAAATCAAACAAGCAAAGCAAAAAGATTTGAAAAGTTTTTATTTCATGTTTTTCCTTAAACTGGATAAATGATCAAGCTTAATTACTATTTACATAGTACCATCTAAGTGTGCCTGCACTTTTCGGAAAAAGTCTTTCCAATATAAATATATCCTTGAATCCCTGCTCTAAAGAAATATGCCTCAATTCCCATTAGCACAATAAAGAATATGCCACAAAGTGAGAATTTAAAACAATTAGCATAGGGCAAATGAACCATAGCAAATTGGTCAGGTCACTGTTTAACCCGTTGGTGGCTTCTTGAAGAGCTATGTGATTTCCAAGTGTGCAGCTTTTGATATATGGTATGCTATTCTTCTAACCAGTCCTGATATATCATTAAAAATAATGGGACTGCATTCAGTGCCACAGCTACAAAAATTTTGGGGCTAGAGGGAGGGAACACTCAGGAATTTAAAACCCTTTCCCTGTCATTAGGACAAAAGGGTTATAATTCTCTTTCATTTTGAAAGAAGAATAATTTTTTTTTCAAGAAGTCTTTTAATTTTTAGAGTGCCCCAGGTATCTGAATATTGGTTCTCCAAGACCTCCTTTAGTAACAGAAATACGACAGCATTATTCCATTACCTTTTGCAGAAATTCTAGTGCTGAGATTTGCACCATTTTTATAAAATGTGGAATGCTCTTCCAGTAAGGCTCAACCTGACCTGGGCTTCTATAAGAGAGAAATTCTAGCAATCACTAAAATGTACATCTTTCACATGCCTTTTCATTTTAACATTTCAGGGGCCTCATAAAGGTTCATGTTAGTTTTACATTTCAGCAGCACCTCTGCTCCACGATGAGGCAGCACTACCCTTGAGCTGAGTGGGGAGAAAACCAGCCCTAGGGCTGCAGTACTGCTCCATAGATATCCACTGAAGATCAACAGAAGATGGCTTGCATGAAATCCCTCCAAGAAGTTTGAAAGCTTCAGTGCCATAAGCTGACCATCCTCTTTAAACTAAAGCCAAACATTGAATTGCAGTTGTAGTGAGGTGGCTAAGAAAATATACCCGGATTCCATTTTTTGGCAGTCATGAAACACACATCCTGAGACTACTGAATGCACCCATCAGATCCAGGTCCTTTTAGCATGACAGTGAACTTGAACGGTCATTTAAACTAACAACCATAATTCTGGATAATATTAACAATAAATAATTTCATATTTTGTGAAGAGTAACATTGAAATAAGTTCTGAAAACTTAAATAGATGGGATTTTTTTGAGATTGCAAGGATAATATCTCTGTCACTGACAGAGAAATCAGATCTCTTGCATCTAGAATCTTTTTAACTGAGAGAGGCCTCAGCTACCTGCTGTATTCTTTTGACCTAGAACTTAGTGATTTTATGCTGCTGTATGCCGTTCTCTAAAACAAGAGTGAAATTGGAATTAGATAGATGACATTGGGAGAAGCACATGTGACATTTTTTATGTGTTAAAGAAGTCTCTGTTGAGTAAATCATTTTCATCTTCTCCTCTGTCACACAGCCAAGGCTAGTAAGGGAAAGGTAAGATCAGGAAAAACTCTGAAAGTGTTCAAGAAATATTAAGAGTATGCAGATCATGCTTTCTCAGGCTAGATGAGTAGTTTTCAAGAGCACTGACTAGAAAGATTTGAGGAGTGTCAGATCAGACTTTGACAACTGAAATTGCCATGACAGCTGAGGGAATTTTAAGATCTATTTCTCTATCCTGAGGATGCTCACAGCATTGCAGCCTGAGGACTTGGAAACACAGGCTGTCTGGCTGGAGGCACCTATATCACTTTACAGACATAGCAAACCTCTAAGACACTCTTTTTGCAAAGTTTTGCAGAATTTGCATGCTGATAGAACAGCCCCCAGCCTGCCTCTCTGCATACCAGTTAGGCACTTTGGACTACTTTACTGTCAGATCCAGTGTGTGCCAGCTGAATGACACACAGTGCTAGAAGCTTGGTTGGTGACGGAAGAATGTAATCAGGTCATTTTACATTAGGAATAGTCACAGATACCATACCTGTTACCTTTTGGTCTTTTCAGTCTCATTTTAAAATCCTCTTTGTAAATCCATATACATTGCCCTTCCCCTCAGAAACAAGCACGACACCTGTACCATGGCATGTACTGGCACGCATACGTGTACTGTATCTTCAGACTACTGGGGACAATGCTGAAGGGCAGAAGAGGATCTCAAGGGTGGGCCATCATTACTTCAATCAAGACTTCAGGAGAAGGAGAAAGAAGCAGTAAGAGGAATCACTGACACACAGTGATTCATCTGATCATTCAGAGCCCAATGACAATGAGCAGAGAATATTGGTTTAGTCTTGAGAACAATAAAAGTGGATTTGAGTGATACAGATACCAGTAAGAAGGCCTGTCATAGAGACCTTAAAAATAAATCGGTATTCTTTAGTGAACCTTTTAAGGTTCAAGAGGACAAAGTATATTGCAGAGAACCATACTGGAGGAGGGAAATGTGTATATGACCTAGTAGATGAGATCATCAATTCTGTAATTTGTATGCTCTATGTTGCGGTTATCTGTCTGCCAAATGCCTGTATTTTTTAGTGAAAGCATCATATATGAGAGACGAGTAAACCTTTTATAGCAAACATAGATATTAGATAAACTTTAATGAATCTGATTAGCAGGGATATCTGTAATGACTGAGAAAAGGGCAGTCTCTCTGCTACTAGGATGCAGTTAGTTTGTAAAGATACCCATGTATGGATTGCACATTCAGAGGAGCTCTTGGATAGCGTGATGAACCCCTACCTTTAAGGCTTGCAGACAGACAAAGAGCTATTTGCTATACCTTCTATGTGTAGTAAAATTCTGGATCCAAATGTCCAATTGTATGGCAAACATTTTAAAGTAGACAAATGTATATAGATCACTGTTGATTATCATACATATCTATAGTCAAGATAAATTACAGAACTCAGATGAGGCTGGTTAAACATTTAACTTCAGTTCTTTTTCTAGAACATGAAATGCACAATTTATCTCATAACCTCCTTGGCTGTAGTTATCAGGAGCACTAATCACACCCCTGTGGGATTAGTGCGAATTGGCTGTTTCTCCTTGCCTTGTAAGACCCCAGAGGTGTGATTATCTCATGGCTACCACACCCCTGTTGTGTCTCACTGCTTCAGTGAAATAAATGAACTGTTAAATTGACAGTTATAAATGAAGTTCCTGCTGGCCAGCTGACTGTATGGTATTTTGGAAAAAAAAAAAAAAAAAAAAAAGAAAGAGAGAGAGAGATGAGGGAACAATCATTAATTTTTTTTTTAATTCTATAGTTTGTTTTCTCCTAAACTCATGATAAGAAACTGGAATCACAGAGAGCTGTCCTCTTGCCCAGTATTCCTTACCGCAAAGTCTAATATCTAAGAAGTCGGAAGGCTCAGCATGAACAAGCAGAAAAACTAAGCAGAAAATATGACTGCTAGCTGTCAGAAAAAGGCATTTATATCAAGTGTATTAGTAGTTCAAATGCGTCAGTCACGGGAGACTGTTTGTCAGGTTACATCTCACCCAGAGCAATGTATTTGGCTTTTATCCTTGTGACAAATGATTTCTCAACTTCTGTACTGCTGGCAACCTGCCAAGAGACTAAAGTGAGTGCTCTAATACTCCACCCCCTCCTCTTACTGTCTAACCCAACAGCTGTCTTCACAACTAGAAATCTCTCTTTCTCTCACACATGCACATGCATATATTGGTCACACAAATGAGTAAGCTTTCTCCCTCTCTCTCTCTCTCTCAGACACATATACACAGTCTATACAAGTAATCCCTTTCTAATTCTTGATAGGTAAGTAACCCTACTTCTGCAGAGCTTTTACTGGAATTTGGACAACCTAGCCCAAGAGGCAGAATAGAAGGTCCCACAAAAATCCTTCAATTATTCTGTTAACTATGAAAATTAAAATAATGAGGATAAGGATAAATGTGTTTTATCTCTCACTAAATTCTGTTGGAACCCATCAGTTTTGTACGTTTTCCCCCAGGTACTGTAGATACCTGAAGGACAGTTTCCCAGAGGACAGTTTTTCTTTTTTGGTTGTATTTTTTCATATTCTTACCACACAAAACCTGCGCCTGCTGCATAGTCACAGCTCTTTCTGGAATCACTAGGAATTGGACCTCACACATTCAGGACCGTTTTGTAAAAGATTCTCTCTCTAAGATATAACTTTTACCTTTTCAGTGGTTCTTGTGGTACTTTTTGGAACCACTTCTTGAATTTTGAGCATCAGAATTGGGTACAATATTCTAAAGGAGGCAAACAAGTGCCAAATTCAGTAATAATGTAAAATGCTCTCTTTATTCCTACTCAGCTTTCCAAAGATTGCACCAGGTGGTTTCAGTGATATGCTGGGAGCTCATTTTGCTCTGTTTAGCCATCATACGCTACAGCTCTTTTCCAGATGTGATTCTTTCCAGGTTGTCGTCTCCAACACCATTTTTAATATGGTCTTGTAGTTGCTGTTTGATCAGCAGGATGCTTTCTGCGTAAGAACCAGCACTGAAATGTCATTTGATACAGGTAGGTCAGTTCCTCCTTTAATTCCTAAAAAACCTGCCTTCTTGTGTGGACAAATCCAGATCATTTATAAACCTGTCCTCCTTTAATAGCCAGATTCTCATTTACTGGTGGCCTCTTCATATCATTTGCAGAGTAAGGTGAGGGGAAATTATATCCATTTCATGACTATTTCATGCTGAAAAGCAGTGTAAAAAGGCTTTGATGTAAATCATGAGGCAGACTCGCTTCTCAATAGTGTGTTATATGTGCATCTTTCAGGAGTGCAGAGATGGTAGTGTAGTGGACAGAAACATATATCTGTCTATGCAGCTGTGGTTCTCAAAATTGACTATCAACATGGTTTCTAGGCAGTCTCTGGCATTTACTTTGAGAAATAGACCTAACGAGATCCTGTGAAGAGGCATAGGCATCACATAAAAACTTGCAATTCTTGATTTCTGTTTGAAGGTTATATCCTACCATTAATTTTTCCCCTTTCTCCTGCAAAGCTGAGTTGCCAGTGCTTTGGTTCTCATTTGGACTCTGTCCCCACAGTAAAAATGTAAAATTTAAAGTTTTTTGTTTTCCTTTAGAGAAGGAAGGAAGAAGAACAGAAGAACAGGGAGGAAAGGACAGCAACCAACTTAGCTATTTACTTCAAGCTGAAATGTATTTACCTTTTTTTTGTACTGAGAGGTGTATTATGTGTCATTTAGTTAGCACACGGGAAGTACTGCCACGTATATTTATGAACTATCTATATACATACACATTTTTTAGAGCAGTGGCAAATACATCTAGCACCAGTTATGACTGTGTGACATTGTGCTGAATGTTAAAATATTTAAGTGCAGTTTCTGCTTGTTGACACACCTCTAAAATATGAAAAAAATGCACTGTTGAAACAGAAAATGCCAATATTATTCATTTTTTAAACAGAAAATAAAGATATGTCTGTAAGAATTATGGTGGGCTGCTACCGTAAGTTTTAAAGTAAGATGTTCATTTTGAATACTTGTTAGTGATGAAAATCATTTGGAAACATTGGAAAGATTTGAAGCACAATATAAAAAATAACATTTTCACTATTCATTGTGAGAGAAAAATACTGTGTGTAAAGTATTTTTTTCATTTCTTCTCTTCCCTCCAGTTTCCCTTTTTGTACATCAGACGCCTGAAAAAAGGGGGGGAGGGAAATTGTAAGGTTTTCCTATTGGAAACAGTACAGCTGTTTTCCATATCTGCACATCTTTATCCCACTCTTCTGGGGGAGTATACCAGCAATGTCTGGTATACTCATTCTCATACTGCCAACCTTGTGACAATATCTTGATGACAAAGGATTACCAAAACATGCTGCTGATCCAAATTCATCATAGCTGAAATTAAGCTGTGATCTTTGGAAGACTCTCCAACGAGCTAAAGGAGAGTAGCTTTACTAGGCTAAAGTTGTCTTTTTTGAATATTACTTTCCATCTCTTATTTTTCTGCTTGTTTTTCTTTCCTGCTATAAGATGAAATGAGATTCCCAGGTAATCTCAATGACTCCAGGATCTGGAACTACAAGAAGACTTCAGTATCACAAGGCACATTGTAACAATGGAACAGCTGGTAGTGCTGAGTCAATTTAGAAACTGCTTGTGTGAGTGGAAGTGGGTTGGCAGATGAAAAGCCTACATAAGGTAGTTTCTTCTCCTTCCTTTACAGCTCTTAACTAGCTTTTAACCACTGGGAAGCAAGGAGAGGGACTGTTAACATATGATGTGTGCATGAGAGAACATTCTTGGGCTTGGGGAAGACTGAAGCAATATTGTTTTGATATCATGATTCCTGTTCTGGCCCTTCTCTGTTAACATTTAAATCTGCTCCTGAAATGATACATAGTCAAAAGAGATTGATACAACATTGAGGCAACATTTTTTTAGAAGTGTTCTCATGCCTCTGTGTGAAGACATATGTGAGTGTGTATGTGAATGTGCACACTACTTTTAATCTATTTTAAGCTTGCCAGTATTTAAATCTTCAGATGTAAAGTTGGAGCAGTTTACTGAAGCAAAAGGCTTTGTGCCAGTTTCTTTTTGGAAGTTAAGAAACTGAATTCTCTGCTGAATGCTGGCTTTTGTAGGTTTTCCCTGTGGATGCAATAATCTCTGGTCATGATGGGGACTCTGATTGCCAAGAAGCTCATGGGACTGACAGGTAGAAACATGCCTAACTCCCACATTACTTATCCTTGAACAGCTCATCCTGAGACTGGAACAGTGAATATTATAAGAGGCCTCGCTTGAAGCTGCAGAAGAAAACTGGCAAAAGAATTGTCAGGCCTGCCAATCTCTTTGGGGTTTACCAGCTGGTGGAGAGAAGCAATGCATAGAGACAGGGAAAAACAAACAGGAGCCTTCTTGGCTTACCAAAAGGAAAAGAAGAAAAAAGAGAAAGAACTATTTCAATGAAGATGGCATCCATTGAATCAGAAGAAAAATACATTTGGATCAGCAGCTTGTTTTGGTGACCTTTTGTCATCAAGATATTGCCATAAGGTTTGATTTTTGAATACCTATGTGTGTACGTGGTCTGCTGAACGGTGAAAATGTTATCACTGTGAGTATGGTTACAACAATACAGTTCTTTCTCTGTGTTCCTCAGAATTCTCCAGCATTATCTTAGGGATAGCATTTTACATCCATTTCATGCAGGTAGGAATGACTGCAATATTAAGCACAAGTTGGAGAATAAATCTGCAACTAAATGCTGTCAGTAACACTATTTTAGCTTATCATTGAGTGAGGTAGGCACAACCTCCCATGGCATTATGCTGAAGAAACACCATTTTCTTGGAGAAGTTTCTTTTGGAGGTAGTGTCCCTCAGGCAGTGGAGCTTTCAGAGACGGGCACACTGGAAAGAAAGGTGTTTGAGAAGATCTCTCCAGTAGCTACTGAAGGCAGGTTCTGCTGTGCATGGACGGCTGGGCTGATTTTGTAATTCCAGTTTATTCTGTGCCAAATTATTCCAGAGATAGGGTTTGGTGTAAGGAGGTCTGACTGATGCTGCCTACACATCTGTTCAGCAGAGCAGCTCCACTTTAACCATGGGAATTACTAAGACAGCAGAAAGATCCTTTTGGGGAGTATAATTGAATTACCATTGGGAATTAGGAGAGAAGGACTAGTCATCTGTGTAATTATCTTCTTTTTTCTTTCACTTCTTAAAGATCCATAGATAAATATAATGAGAAAATTAGGAAATCCTATGAGGCTCTGACTCTGTTAAAGATAACAGTAGCTTTGCCATTGATGTCACCGTGACCGAATCTCCTCCCTAACATATAGTGGATGTTATAGTTCCACTTCGATTTAACTCATGGAGGTGAATCTTATGTTTATTTGGAAGAAAGTACAATTTGCCCTATCTACAGCAGAATTTTAAGCCATGTTGTTATCTTGGATTACCTATTGCTGTGTTTTCTGAGGGTAATTATGCTTTGAGGAGTTAATTAAAAGTTAACTTCATGTATTCACACATATGTACATGCAGCTAAACTGGATTTCTGTACACCCATAGCACTTTGTTGAGTAATGCAGAACTAGAAAGACACTCCTTTTAAAAGCAAGCCAGATTCTTTTATCAAAAAATCTTTTGAAACATTTAATTGGTGTTTAATGTGTGGCTTGATAAGTATCGAAGAGTAAAGATTTGTGTGAAAACATGGAGTATTTTTAGGTCTTCGAGTGGTCTCACTGATACAGTAATTTAAACATGAGATTTCTGTGAGACCCCTCTGCTCTAAGGCCCTGGAGAAGCTACAAGATTGATGTTTCACTGTTATTGACATTTTCATTTTAGCAACACTGCTTTTTCATAGATCTCATAGGACAGATACTATAAAACAAGCATGATGAACTGCATTTCTGTGTACTAAATTTACAAGGAGACAGGTAGGTCAGGACAACATATGTCAAAAATGCTTATGATAAAAATTGCGTAGTTTCTTTTTTTACAGCTAGAGACAATGAATCAAAAATAAAGTTCATGATAAAAATTCTCACTGGATAGTAAAAATTTCTCACTGGATAATATGAACTGCCTTTTCCATATTTTCCATATAAGAAGCTCTCCAGGTGACTCTTCTGAAATGAATCAACCTGTATGCTATGCTCACAGCTCTGCTGATTTAGGTATTGCAGCCCATGGAAAATTAAACTATGATCAAATGTATATACATTTCTGTAACCAGCCATTTCAAATTCTGCAAAATGATGCATTCTAAATAAATAAAAGGACCTGATTTTGTGCTTTGAAACCAGTCCTTTGCCTTCTGTTTGCTGCACAATGCCATCTGACTTCTTAAAAATTGGCTGATCCTTTTTCCTCATCTGCACCTGCTCTGCTTCAGAAATATCGCATAGTGAAATCCTGGACTAGTTCTCTCTGCTCTGACGTTAGCTTTGCCATCAAGAGTAAGGAAAATGTGAGGTGAGAAAAAAAGAGAATGTATAATCCAAAACAAGGAGAGGGAAATGATTCATCTAAACAACCAGTGCATTTCAATATCACTTGAAAAAAAAGAATGAAAAGACTCCTAGACCAGCATGTTGGCAAATTTCTCCCAAATAGACATGCTGGTGGATACCGACAGCCTACACAGGCTATACAGTTGCATTGCCAAAACAATAAAGTGGTGTGCTTTCCTTTAGGCATATTGTTGTTCTACTGACTTCAGTGGGACAATCCAGATGTTTAAGTTTAAAGCTCTGTGCAAAGCAATTGCTTTGGCTGGAGTGTTATAAAGAGATTTCATTTTCTGTGATGTGATGAGGCTCAACCCACATCATCCACAACAGCTTTCCTCATCAAGTCTGCTGTGTGCAGAACTGAGATAGAACAACTGGGCTGCCTCAGACCCCTGAGGTTCCAACCAGGAGGCAGAGAAGGACTCTGGTCTCTGGTCTTTCACTGCAACTCCGACATTTGCAAAGTGTTTAGACTTCACCAGCCATGCCCATCGTGGCTAAGATCAGATTGTATTACCACCTCCCAAGAGACTCCAGTTAAGGACTTTGCCCTCCAGCCCTTTCTGTGTAAGGTAGTATTCAAGAGGTGAAGGACTGGACAGTGAATAGGGAAGCCAGGTGGGGGGAGAGAACTGCCTTACTGAGTTATATAAGCAATGAGGGACTGTTTTCCTGAAGGATCTTGTAGGAAAGATAGAAAGTGGACAAGGATGATTGAGAGTGTAGAAAAACTTCTGTACAGGAAGGAAAAGTTAAATACCCTAGCACTCTTTTGCCTGAGAAAAAGATGTTTGAAGAGGTTTATAATGTGTGGAACAGAAAAGCTGAACAGAGAATGTTTATTTTGTTTCTTATTATACAAGAACGAGGTAGCATCAATTGAATTGATCAGGGAATAGGTTCAAAGCAGGCAAGAAGGAGATTCATTTTCATGCAGTAAAGAGTGGGATGCACTGCCAGAAGATGTTGTGGTTATGCAAAAAAAAGTTCCTTGGCTGCAAAAGTGATTAGACCAGATCATGGAAGAAAAAAATCCACCAAGGGGGATTACATTTGAGGATCACTCTTTGGCTTAGGGCATCCCTGGACCTTTGTTTTCTTAGAGCTGTGAGCACCTGGGTACCTGTATGCTTCCTTGGCCATGGAAGGAAAGGGCTACAAGAAAAAGAAAGCAAGGAGAAAACAATGAAAATGACAAGTGACAAAAGGGAAGGGGGGAGTGAGGCTTACAGGGCTGAAAGTGGATAACTAGGGAACTAGAGGGAGTACCGAGCACTCCGGCAGCTCCCATTGCTCCCCGGACACGTCCGAGGTGCCGGTGGATGTTGCCCTGCCCAGAAGTGTGATAGGAAAAGAGAACAGAGACTGGCCCCAAAGTCTCCAGTATCATTCCTCTCAAACTTCCTCCTCCCGGTGGTGTGAAAGGCCAGTTTGGCCGGGGCCAGGAGGAGGTTGTGAGGAGGTGCTGTGACTAGGTGAGCCTCTGGGAGGGAGGGTGTGAATAAAAAGGTGAGGGGAAAAGTGCTGCCAGTAAGAGGTTCAGGAGGATGGTCACTGTTGGAAGCAGGGAAGGCCCCTGGATCTGAGGGGCCTTAAGTCTGAGCCAGTACAGCTGTTACTAACTTCTGTACCACCATACCTGCACAGGCACTGCTCTGATTGTGGGGCTTTTGATACAGTGATGGAATACCTTCATGGAAGCAGAAGAGCAGTCATGAAGATGAAATATCGAGTGAATTTAGGACTATAGGCTTGTGTTGACACTATTCCTGTAAACACTATTCCTTTAAACAGTTTTACATTCTCTAAACAAATACATACATAAGTAAAACTTGAACTTTTCACCAGATTATTTAATGTAGGCTTAGCCTTGTGTTAACATGATTTCTCTGCTCTGCTCTTCTTTCTCCTTTTCTCTTGTCTCACAGGATCCTTTACCTCTGTTTTCCCCGAGTTTGTTTTCAAGGTCCCCATTCTCCTGGCCAAAGACGAATGGGTCTTTCATCAATCATATTTTCTCACATGTGGAAACAGGCATTCCTGTGACCACTCGGTCAGAACTTCTCAGTCCTCTGTTTGTCAGGGATCAGGCCAGGGATGCACAGAAAGAGGGAGCTGTACTTCCGTACCGTTCTAGAAATGATTTAACTTGATAAGTGTGAAATTACATCTCATTACAAAGTTAATATAAGTGAATGTAATCAGATAATTAAAATGGGTAATGACATGATGTTTACAACTTATAATGATTTTTATTATACTGTATATAATGACTTTATCAAAATTCATTCTGAAGTTTTTTTTCTCTTTAATTGGCCTTTTCATACAAAACAAGTGATCTTAAATGTTTTATAATTTTCTGGTTGAATCCTTTACATTCTAGTGCATAAGTATAAAACACTCTTAAGTGGTTTAGTAATAGCATGGCTATTTTCTTTTTTTTGAAAAATAAAAAAATACAGCAGCTCTTTTTAAGGTGTGGTGCAAGAAAGCCTTTGAAATATTCTAATTTCCATCCTTTTTATTGCACACCGCTTGAAGTGAGTAGAATTGTTAATAAGAGGCAGCATGTGGGCATAGCCCTACCTTAAGTAGCAAGTGACCTCAGGTCTATTCTCTTGGGCAAGTCGTTTCACTTTTCTATGCCTTGGTTTCCCCATCTGTAGAAGGGGGATAATGATATTTCATCTCATCTGTGAAGTATGCTGTAATATCAAGGTGAAAACTGACAAATATTATCACAAGGAAAGAAAATTAAGAATTCATAGAAGGAATGAAGACAGACTTTAATTGTAATGAAGGCACTCCACTTTACTAAACACCAAGCTTGCCTAATTTATGAATATTGGTGAATGTCCCCTACCCCCTACACACAAAGCTCAGATAATTGGTCTTTATTCAGAGAACTGCCTATGGGTTAGAATAACAGCAGGAGCTCCCTTTGTGAGTGCTTTGGGCCCAGCTCCAAAGGTCCCCTCCATACTAGTGTATTCAAGGCTGCTGCAAACATGAGGCCTGACTCATGTCACCTGTGTTACACCACTTTTATGCCAGTGTAATTCCATATAAAATGATGGAGTTACTCATGCAACATAATACTGAAGTCATTCACCCGATTTTAGTGAAAATACTTTTGCATAAAACTGAAGTTAAACAAGGACTGACTGGAATCTGTATGGTTTGAATCTTAATTGTCCACTGAAGTCTTCTGGGTATAAAATGATAGTGTTCTGGCTTGTGAATGTTTGATACCTTCTCTGCATGGGAGCAAATGATTCCACTGAGAAGGGCAATAATTATAAAGCCATCTCACCACTGCCTCATGATCCTTTTTTTATGTTAGGATTAAAACGGCCAAAAAGTGGGTGCTAAGTTTGCTTACAGCACAAGGGAGTCCTCCACTAGGCCAAGCTTCCTTTTGCCTTGCTCGGGCTAGTTGAGTACAGGGCAGTTTGAACATAAGTTGAGGCCCCCTCAGAATACCTCTAACTGAAGTCAAAGGCAGTGCTGATTCACAGCGATTCCAAAACAGGGAGCATGGGCAAACAGCTCCTCTTTGGACCCGGAGATGAATTCCTTCTAGGATCAAGGTAAGCATGGCTGTTCCTGCATGCCCTTTTATTACTAATAACAGGGATAAGTTGTGCAGAAGCTCTGGCTCTTCAACTTCCATTAATTGTTTTGGATCTTTACTGTGGCATATTAATGGAGCCTATTATATAATATAGTCTATGCTGGAGCTCCCGACAGCTCAGATAAAGAGGAAAGGCTTAAAAAAAGCAGAGGGACTTGACCTTGCCTGTGCTGGATGTCCAAACTAGAGGTGGTAATGTGAATATGAAGAGATGTCACTGACTGGACAGAGCAACCTGGCATATGGCTACATTGCCCGTGCAATGAGTGGGCACAGCATTAAAAGGAAGGAGGCCATTGCTGTTCCATGATTGCTGCCTGGAATGATCATTAGGTTGCCTCATTCATTAGATCTCTTTCCTGGGAGTTGGCCTGCTCCAGGGGCTAACAGGGAACTTGTTCTACCCTATAATGTACTCCTGCTTCAGCTTCAGCCTTGAATATAGAGAGGGATATTTCATGTAGTTAGACATGGTTAGAAAGGGTTTAAGAAAATATTCACCAAAGACTGAACAAAAAGACATAGTTCATCCTAAGTGGAAGGGTGTGAGGTGATATGGAGGCCTGCTTTGGCTTGTGGAGCAGACACCAAAAAGTAGACTGTTTAACAATGTCTACTATCCAGGTCAGCTAGGCTAGTTCTTACTGCAGCATCTTTGAAAGTGGTTCTGTTAACGAAGAATTTGTTTCAGAAACTGGGAGCATTGACTTGACCATGTCAAGGGAATAGGAACCGGTGGGCCAGTGGTGTATTTAGCAAAACTCAAACAGAAGAGAACATGCTTAAGAACATGGAAGGACTTAGAACACTTGGAATTATGGAGTTATAGACTTAAATCCTTGCAGAAGCAAGGAAGCAGGGACCATTTCTGTATACAGAACTGGATATGAAGAGTGATACTGAGAAAATAAGGTAGCTTTTAGACCATCACAAGGAGGGGAAGGCAGAAAGTGAGACAGTCGCTCTCAGCAGGAATAGCATTTGAAACATTGGGCCTGCTTGTTTGCTGGGTTTTTTTCATGATAAATCAAGAAGAGCAGCAGAAGAAAAAGATATTTGATTAGATTCTGGAGACAACATATAACCTTTGGAGCTGTGAAGGATTCCTTGATAAAAGACAGGACTATCTGTAAGAGTATGCAATGGAGAAGGCAAATGGGGAAACAGTGAAAGTTGTATGGAAAAAAGACCAACTGATGCCCCTTCAATGTCCTCAGAAGAAAGATGCAACATTTGTGTAGAGACTGAGGAATGAGACTTCTAACAGTGAGGAAGATCTCTGCAGTGTAACTTCAGTAGGCACCAAGACACACAATTTCTATGCTTTCATTAGAAGAAGGCTGCAAATTTGCAGATATTCTCTTATGTCAAAGACCAGTTTGAATCCAGATAAACTGTGGAGTCAGCTGCAGTGTAATCACAGAAATGTCAGACTAGAAAAATGTGATCACATGTTGCTGAGGTACAAGGAAAATAGTATGAATTCTAATGAACAACAGAAGGGTAGTATTATGAAAATCATGAAACACAAGACATTACCTATTGGAATTCATAATTATATGGAATTATAAACTATAGTTTCTACACTCATTGCAGAGTATTAAAGCAAAAGGTGCAATGGATTTGATCACAACAAACCACCAGGATATCTTCTACTGAAGGCAGGAGAGCAGGCAATGCTGCTTGTCCAGCAGTCCAACATGAGAAGTATTCGAAAAAGGCGTGCGCCAAGAAGACAAGGCAGATTTGGTATAGACTCTCTATGCATCTGAGACTCTGAAATGCAGACCTAGCCACTGAAAACAAGCCAGTGCCCGCTATCAGTGACTAAGGATATATGGCATGGTTTATTTATAACAGCACTTATACAGAAGGGAGGACTTAGAAATGAGGATATTATGGGAGGACACTAAGTCACTGTTATGATGCAGCCAAGAAAAAAGACAAATGCTATTCTAGGTGTCAGGATATGTGTTTCCAGTAGAGATGGAATTATGAATGTCATTGAAAAAAATACTTCTATGATAAAGAAGCTACGTTAAAATTAGTTGAATTCAAACTTTAGTAGTCACTACAAGAATTAGGGGAAAGGACAGCCTATTTTGCAAGAGGAGACAAAGAGCTCCATTTGTTTAGCCAAGGAAAATGAAGGTTGAAAGAGAGAATTATTGTGTTCTACAGACATGTCAAGAGAATATGCATCAGAGAAGAGGAAAAATATTTAACTAAAGAACAATATTGACACAAGAACAAATGGCTGTGAACTGGCTATGAGCACACTTAGACTAGAAATTAGAAAATGCTTGCAAACATCAGAGCAGTAGGGCTTGGGAATAATCTTCTAAAGAAGTTGTGCAAGCAAAAAATCCCAGCCACCTTCCAGGCAGAGACAGACCCATTAATGAAATAACATTTGTGACATAATCAGCTATTAGAACAGGGAATTGGATGGTCCTGAAGGTATCCTTGAGTCCAGTGCTAAAGCGTAGATACTTGATGTTAATATCTAACCTGCTGCTTTAGCTTTATGACTTTAAAAAATAGGTATAACACCATTAACTTATGCTACATGGTTATTTCGAAGATGTATTTTATCATGTGTAGACTATCAAATACAGGAATATGTAAGCATTATTATTCCAATCGTTTAGGAGGTTCCAGATAGGCACCAAACATTCAGAGAAAGACTGTGAATCTATACACTTGCTTGAATTTGTTTATATTTTTTATATTTTAGATTTTAATTACCTACAATTATAACATAATTTATATTTTATATGTATTTATGTATTCATAATATATAAGATTTTTGCACATAATAGTTATATATATTTGCTTATAATAGCTTTTTAAAAAATCACTCTGTCCGAAATTGTCTCCTTTATGCACCACAAATACTTATCTTGTCCACAGTTCCCCAAATCCACCAAAATCTTTTATAACCATATATTGACATCTGCAGTACACTCTTAAAAATAAAGGGTTCAGCAATAAAAAATCACTATAAAAAAATAAGAAATGACAGACTAATGTCACTCAAGATGCAATGTCTTCGACATCATATTGTTCAGTACACAAAGCTTTCAGGTGGTAGGTACAGAAAATAAATTCAAGATGAAGGGAGCTACCTTCACGTTTAGTTCTAGTTTATTCTGAAGAAATAAGCCTTGCTTCTAACCCTTCATAATAGACAAGTCTGTGTAAAAAGTAGCCGATATTGGCCAGAGGACAGACTTGGCCATTCACCACAAATCTATGCTTTTTTGACTGCATTATTTATGAAAATATTAATTATAAATGAGAAACCCACTGAGTTTGGACAGAGAGCAGCCAGAGATGGAGAAATACCAGAAGGAGGAACGTGATCTGTTTGAGAGCACTCCTCGCTATCGAGCAGGGCTCAGTGCTGAAAGGTGAATACCAGTGATTGCCCTCCGTTCAGACCCGCAAGCTTTGCTCTCTCAGAAGAGAAAGGAGCTTATCAGTTTCCTGTTGCTCCCAGGTAAGTTTCCTCCTGGCGGGGGGATTACGCATCAGGCCTCCACTGCATTCTCCTCTGACAGCTCTCGGTTTTGTTTCCAGCGTCTCTATTAGTGGCAGGATTTTTTCCCTGCACAGTTTTAGTTTCAACAGGTGCTGGGATTTGAACTGGTCAAAGTACAAAGATGCATTCATTCCTAGATTGTCACTATCACAGCCATAACTATCAAAGTGTTGCCATGCCACTTCCTAGGTCAATTTATGGCAGAAATACCCTGTCAAAGGCACAATGATTTATTCATTCCCCTCAAAGATAAGTATCATATGGTGGGAGTCATTATATGATTGATTTCAGCTTATTTGAATGATTGCATTGCTGATGGTGGACGCAAAGGGAGGCATCAGAGTTCTGGGAACTAGACACATAACACCAGCAGGTTTTTCATGGGAGCACTTGCACTTGCACACTAAATCTCAGGCTTCAGATGGGTAATACATGACAGCTCCAGAAAGGCTGACAGAGCCCCCTTTTTTTAACAATAAATTTCAAACCCAGTTTTGCTTAAAACCCATGAGACTTGTAAGGATCCTTGGAAATTTGTGCCTGTCACTCCTGATCTTTCTGGTGGCAGTTTCACTAAGCACCTGCCTCAGTGAGATAGTGAAGCTTGGGGAACAGAGCAACCTGGGAGGGACAAAACTTACACAGTTTTCTCTGACTGTTGTCAGATTGCAGGTCTTTGCTGATTGCAGGTGGAAAAGTGAGTGGATGACATTGACTGCTAAACAGTCACAGTGCCCCTCTGTGGTTCCACATACCAGTAGATATTTCAGTGCTGGTTTAGCCTTGTAAACATAAAAGTGGAGTTAAATTTTGGATTGAAATGGAAAGATTCAGTATTTGGAGACAAGCAAAAATTTCACCTTCTATAAATCATGTCTTGAAAGGTGTACCTATATGGCAATACAGCTTTACTGTATAAACGCCAAGCATTTGGTTTCATCACAATAATGCTTGGTGCTTTGGAAAATCCAAATTTTAATAAACTGTTTTGCAGCAGGAGGCTCAAAACAGAGTCACGATGGTGAACCTATGAAATTGGTTATATAAATGAAAGTGTCCTACGTACCAGTTCAACACTTTCCAACATCAAGACATTCAGAGACCAACATCTTCTTAGACCTGAGGGTACATCTACACTTACAATTTAGTTCAGAACAGGAGTGTGTAACTGAGATAAATATCCCTGTTGTCCCCACTTGTCATGCTTTGCTTTGCATCACAGAGCAGTCTCAGAGCACATGAACTGGCTTCCTTTGAAATGAAACTGAACTGAAAGATGCATTCACGGAGTGCACCTAGCAGTCTTCAGCCACAAACAGTCAGTGAGTCCCCAGGACCAGGTAACAGTTACTCTGAAGTTAAAAAAAAAAAACCCTAAAATGTTCACTGTGAGAACATTAGGTCTTCAGTGCTAACCACTTTACTTTGCAGAGACCTTCTCCTATGCATCCATTCTACTTGCATATGGACATAGCCTGAATGAAGCAGTTCCTGTGGACAAAACAGTCTAAAGGATGGTTTCATGTAATAAAAGATTCTACTGTACAAACTTTTCTGAAAACTTCATGCCGCACTTTCTTAGCTTTTCACACAAACACTACCATTGCCAGAATTAAGATTTGTGTGAGTGTATTTATTAGACTATTCTTAGAGCTCGAGCTCAAGCAAGGTTTGAATACATGTATTAATAACAGCTTTGTCATCATCCTTTATGCCTTTATTAAAATCCTTGTGAAAGTTGGTTTTTTTTTAAACCTGCTTCTCAGTTTTGAGAATCCATAAATTACAGCAGAAATGAGGTTCAATTAATAAAGTTCTTTTCAAACTTTACATATGCACAGGAAAAAAATGAAAATGTAAACTCTAAAGAATCATTAGCAAATGGATAAGTCCCTTTTCTGTTTCTTTTATATTTTAGGTTTGGATAGGAAATTGCTTTCTTAGCATTTCATTTAAGCAAAGCTGAATAGTAAATCTATATCACTTAAAAACTCACAGGCAGTTTGTCTTTAATTTTCAGCCTGTTCCTGGGTCCTCTCCATAGAGGCACCATTCTGTTTGTACTCACAGCAACATTTCAGTAGATTCCCTGAAAATATGTACACGTGGGTTCACCTAGCGTGAAATATTTTGAAAAATCCTATTTTGTCATCTTTAAAAAGATACCTGTTTCAGAATGGTGACTTGCAAAATGATCTGTTGGGTCTGTCATGAAGAGACTATACCTCTGACATATGATGGGTGACAGGTTACTTTACAGTTACTCTGAATGTTCGGATGACATTGGTTTATTTTCATCTCTCTTTCCCCAGAGCTATCATAAAATACAGCTTTAACTCATAGATAGACATGTGCAGGATTGATGTGTTTTACCTCATGGACCATACAGAAATATTGATGTAGTTTTATCTGTTCGATCTTGAACCATTTATTAGAGCTCCAGAGAACCCTGATATTAAGCTGCTCTTTGAGTCTTATCCAGGCATAATGTGCTGTTCATCTGAAAGGCTGGCACTGTGAAGAAGATGCAGAGGGTGTAATCACAGCCATTACAGAGAGCCATCAGTGGAGCCAAACCTACACTTTCCACAGTCAGCAGTAGGCAGCCAGATGAAAAGGAACTATTAGAAACCAAAACTAGCACTCGATGTGTAATAAATGGCAAAGAGAAAGCCTATTAGGGAGCTGTTTCCATAAAACAGCAAAATGCTGTCATATAGAAAAAGAAAAGATTCAGTGCTAGTTTAAAAAGGTCAACTTTCCAGGATAAACTGACAACACTGATATTGGAAAGCTGCCACCTTTACCATCACAACTTGTACCTTCAAATTCTGCCCTTCAGCCTTTGTAAGGGGGCAGTTTATCAAAGGGATGTCTTCATAATCCTCCCTTCTCCCTCCTCCCTTCTCCCTTATTACCTCATTTTTTTATTTTATTTTTTGGAAGTGGATTATCTTTAGGGTCATTTTAAGCCATTTGTATTCAGTGACTAAAAGGAGCTGGAGCATTTTAGGTATTTTTGATGCTCCCAGTGGACTCTTTCTCTGTCTTTCCTCCTCCCTGCCATCAGTGGTCAGGAAAATTGCACTTATTCCCTCCTCAGCATGGGGAAACATCACTGACCTCCTGAGAGGGGTCTCCAGGGGGAACAGAGGAGGTCAAGAGCAGTGTTAATAGTCACCTATGGGAAAGAGGAGCAATAGCCAGTGAGGCCAATCACAGATTAAAGGCTATGTTTATAAGAAGTTTGTATCCATTCATGTTCTCTACATGACGATCAATCCTCAACAAATTGTGGAATGACAGGGTTGGGAAACATAAGACATTTAACCCAACCATCTTTCAGGCATATTTTCTGTCCATGCTTAACTGAGTAGCATTTTATTTAATCTGTTCTCTAATTCTGGTTTCTATGATGATGAGGTCTGTGTCAGCTGTATAGGGGACTGAATTACAGTCTTCCTTGCAAAGACATTTCTGCCAGTGCAAAATAGTTAATCAATGCAGACAATGCATCTTTGTAGGTGAGGAATCCTTACTGTGATGAACCTTCCCACTGATCAGATCCTAAGTTCAGTTTGCAGAGTTAGGATGTGGTAAAGAGAAGAAGAGAAAAGTGAGAAGATGGAAGGTATTGAGGGAGGCCCCTGCTTTTGTGATTCTGGAGCAGCACTAGCAAGGCAACACTAGCTGGGCAATGAGAACAGGTACTGCTTGAGTCCCTTTTGCTAACATAATATGTCACCTCCCTCACCCCGTATGCAAAACCAGATGAGGCTTTATATGGAGAGAATCACAAAGACGGGTCCCCTAAATCAAGGCAGCTCTCCTTGCATTGCTGTGACAGTGTAAAGGGGGCAGATCTAGCAGTAGGTCACCGGTCCATTGACATCAGTTGTACTACTGCAGGGTGGGGCTAAGAGTGTGTATAACCCAAGCCCTAAAACTGAAAAGTTTTCCTTTTGGAAGGAAAAAATAAGAAAATCATGATTTTATGAATTTGGAGAGATGCCTTTTAGCTGTTTATCTAGTAACATGCACAACTTCAGTGGCTAAACATGAACTTCTGTGTTCCAGAATTTCACTTTCAGGTAGGCAAGAAACAAATGTATCTATCTTCTTTATTTTTGTTCTCATCAAACTGGAGGCTGCATTTCAGTCTGGCTGAATAATTCTGTTGGCAAAGTGTCTCTGAGGTGGTTTCTCCTTCTCCCCTTCAAGAGAGCAATAATGTGGAATTATACATTTTAATCTACCAGTGAAGCACTTCAGTGCAACTCCAATGAAAGCAGATGAGCAAGAAAGTCTGGAAGAAGAGATACACTTGCTAAACTACATATTCCACCTGTACTTTTCCTACACATAAGCAAATGAGCAGCTAAGTCATTTGGCAGTGCACTAACACTGCAGCCCTCCGATACCCTTTCTTAGTTTCACCACTTCCCTTTCACCATCACAGTTCACCTATACCATCCTTCTCCTGAATGATCTATGTGCAACATTAGTGAGGGCTTTATTAAAAACACTCAGGCTTGGCGTACTGTTACTCTTATTCAGTGGGAGTCATTAACCAGTGTGCAGCATTAACTACAGAGTATTTTTTATTCCTTCCCATTTAAATAATGAATGACAATGGATCAAATAATTTTCCCCAAACATTGAAGAAAAAGGATCTTACAGTTGCAACTTGAGGCCTGACACGTTAACTCTCTTGTAATTGTTCACTTTCCCCCAACCAAACTTCACTTTTGTTTTCAAATTCCTGTAGTTAGAACCAATCTTCTTTCATTTGCAGAATAAATACATTGCTAAAGGAATTCCTTCATACTATTTTTAAGTCTTCTTCAGGGTAGATCATCTATGATCTTTCTGTCTTTCACAGAGAAATTCTGTCAGCTATCTTATCCTCTAGTCCTATCATGACTTTTTGAACTAAAGTTGTAACAGAATGTCTCAGGAAAATTAATAACTTTTTCCCAATATTTTTGGATAAATAATAAAATAATATTTATTTTTGCTTTCATCATTTAGACCATTAGCTGCGTGTTCAAAGATTGTTGGTAATTTTTGCTGTAAGGTAAAATATTCTACTATCAGTTACAAACTTTGAAGTCAGAGGCGTAAACAACAGATTTCCTCCCTGTTCAGCTATTTAATTTAATGTCTTTGCTAAACTATGTACAATGTCGCAAGTGATTGACAGAGCAAAGACCAATACCTTGCGATACTAGAAAGCAGGGAATGCAAGCACGGCTATTCT
Organism: Dromaius novaehollandiae; assembly: GCF_036370855.1. Taxonomy (NCBI): domain Eukaryota; kingdom Metazoa; phylum Chordata; class Aves; order Casuariiformes; family Dromaiidae; genus Dromaius; species Dromaius novaehollandiae. Next base: position 154,956,676 of record NC_088098.1, read on the forward strand.
GATAGCTCTGCTAGGAGCTACTATATCATCCAGTGTCACAGTGATTTAAAAGCATTTTTTTCCTATAGAAGCAATGCATGAAGGAGCCAAGAAGGATACAAATAGAAGGAATTATATATGGAGAAGACTAGTCTTAGTCAATGAGTGGAGTAAAGCTGAAATTAATAAAAGCATTCTGTATTGGCCTCAGTGTACTTCCACTCATCTGTAAGAACTAAAACATAGAGGAGCTCTTGGAAAGCACAGTCTAATGATCAGAAGGACAGAAATCAAAGCCCTTAGTTCTTGGGCATTTAACATTTGTAGTCTGGTAACCCATAAGGGGCTCAAACAAGATGGGATCTCCAGTCAGAGTTCTGTGAATACATCAGAAGTGTCTTTTCCTGCAAACGCTCACTACTCACATACAGCAAAAACAGGCTGGGGAAAAGGTAATGTTATTCCCCACTACAGAGGGTCAATAGAGCCCCAGGCCTGGCTTATATCAACAAGGACTATTCAGAGGAGTCTGCAGAATCAAGATCTCTCATGGGAGGTGAGAGCAGGGGAAAAATCTGCCTGCTCCTGTGAAACAACAAGAGAAAGAACTTGTTAATGTGTTTGAGACTGTCCAGTGCTCAGGAAAGTCTATGGTATTAACTTCATTCAAATTCTCATTACAGGACTCAATTTAGGACTTCCCCAATGAACTGTTTCCCTGAGGGCACAATTTTGAGGAGTGTTGATCTCAGCAGGATTGGAGGCCCTGAAATCTTTGCAGTATTAGCCCATTTAGCTGTAATCTCACATTTTCACACTTGTTAATTCGTGTTTAGGCAAATCCACTCTCTGAGCTGGACTATGGCTTTGAAGGGAAGTGTCACTGCCCTGAGAAGACTATCCATCTCCTGCCATTCAACTAGGAAATGTCCGTTCAGACTCAAGTCCTAGTAGATGTATCCCACTGTTGATGCTTTTGTTCAGTATTACAGGCTAGTTATTAGATTTAGAATATGAAGTGAAAGAAAAGTACTGGAGAGTAAGCGAAAAGCTCAGACCACACTTAAGAATTATTTTTTTCTTTTTTAAATCACTCCCATGAGACTTTTTTTTTTTATAGTATGATTCAGGGCTTAGCTTTGAGCAAGTGTGCTGATATGCACAATATATTTCAAGAGCTGATCTTAGACTTCAGGTATAATTAAAGCTAGGATTCTCCAGTGGCTTGAGTTATGTAAGCTGTTTTCACTGAAATCCATTGGTATTTGGTATTTGGATAACAAACTCCCTTAGGCTTTATAAAAAATCCCAGCAGGACTATGACTGCACGTCTGAAAAGAGCACCTAATGCTAATAAAATTCATTTGATCTTCATTAAACAACAGGAGAAAAATTAGTGGCTGAGGGTTCATATTACTCAAAATATTGTAAACAGGACACAGAATTCTTAAGAACATTATGGTAAGCTGATGTGAGAAGAGTAAAAGCAGGAGCAAAAACTGGAGGGTTGGGGTGAAATCATGGCTGACTTACTTCATAGAGATTTATCCATAGTGAAATAACTGGTTTTACAAGCAATATCCCAGAACTGCAAAGGTCACCCCAAAGGAGTTTAATCCAATTTTCTACAATGTGCTCATTTCAGTAAGCTAAAGACCCCTCAAAGTTCATTAAAGCATTTCATAATGCAGTTCAGTTAAGTGATTTTTATGTACAGTAACAGAGACACATTGGTTGACACTGCCATAACCTTAATATAAAGACAAATGAAATTGCTGCTAATTCAAGTCCTTTAGAAACAGTTTCAGGCTGAGCTCTTCAGAAAAATTCTATTTTCTTTCATCCTTGAAGAAGAAGTGTTTGTTTATATCACAGATTTAACAATGGGTCAACACAGCGCGCAGATTTTTTGTTTATCCTCTTAGATGACAGCAGAGGTGGATCTGTTGGTGATTTGCATACATGAGCACAAGTAAGCCTTGCAGAGTTATACGTAGGTAGCATCTGATTTCTTGTTTCCTTTCAGAATTTATTATAGATGATGGGGAGTATGATGGGAAGCTGTATAGAAGGCAACTCACAGTAAGAATCACAAAAGAATTTAGGCACAGATCTTCAAAAACTTTTAGGATCTCCATTTAAATCTGTGGGATTTAGGAAGCTAAAAGCCTTTGAAGATCTGGCTAAGGAATCTAATGTAAGATTTTGTACCCTAAATTCAAAATAATGGTCCTCAGAACTCCTACTCAGCCTAATTCAAAAGATCAAAAATCTACTAACCTATGTTATGAACTTTAAAGTTCCCTTAATGTTCTCCTTCTGTGTGCACCCCAAGTGCTTTGATTTGGGCAAAAGAGAGAAATTTATTATGCATAAGCCTTACTAGGATTCTTAAATATTCATCTTTCTACTCATTTACCTGGCATTATGAACTGGCAGGCAATCTCAGGGCTGCTCTGGGTGCCACACAAAACTTTGCAATTGCTAAAGGAGGACGTTGTACTTGTCAGTTTTTATACAATAGCTCAGAAGTCTGAAGGTTCACCTAGCAAACTCTGTCTGGGGGAGAGCAATTCCCTCTTCTACTAGAAGCGCATGAAATCCAGTTCTTGGGGGGGAGGGGGGGGGGCGGTCTTCGTCAGCCCAGTAAGGTGTAGGTGTTTCTCTTCCTTTCCTCTCCCACTCAGTTTGTTGAAACTGTTCTTTGCATGGAAGACCTGCTTGTTTGGACAGAAGGGATGTGACTGAGCATGGTTGGCTGGCCTAGGGGGTACAGCTTGTTCCTGAGTAGGCCGAAGACAGTTTGGTTCACTTCAGACTGCACAGTTCATTCTGCCTGTATTGTTATGCTAGGAACTGGGTGAAAACTTGCTAAAACTGGGGTAAAATATCAACTACCTTTCTTTTAAAGTAGGCATGAAAAAGCTACATGGAATGGAAAGCTATCAAACTGGAACCAACACCTTTGATGTAAGCCACATGCCAGCCAGTTAGGAATCAAGCTATATTTCTACAGGCAGAAAGAAAATGCAAGGGGCAAGATGTGCTCTGAGGGAGCTACATGTCAGGGAGAAATAGTGGGGAGGCCACAGAATCACAGAGAAAAGATAAAAGGAAACACCAAAGACAACCACGAACAGTATTTTTAGCAATACCCTAAAGAAAACACCCTGAGAGCACGAAGGAGTGTGGTTTTAGGAATGAGGGCAATCTAGAAGGGGATTTGAAACAGCGAGCAAAGACATTGTTTCCAGATATTTGATCCTACCTGTGTGTGGTGAAACAAGACTGTGTTCCTATTCTTTGTAACTAGTATGACCTCACCAAAGTCAACTTGGTAGTTAATTTGGTAGAAACAACCTGAAGACTCAGGATGTTCATTAAGGATTCAAGTCCAAAAAGGAGATAAGTTTCACTTTTACTGACTTATTCTTATGTATTGAAGAGTTCACCTTGCTTAATACACATGGTGAACTTTTCCTCTAACTACTGCATGTCATTAAGGTAACACTACCTCTTTATCTGAAAGAGACTACTAATGACTGTCCAGGCTTCCCTTGCTACTCAGGTCACTAAGTCATTGGATATCTTTATAATCTGGGTAATCTTTAGGTAATTTAATGCCTGAATTGACTTGGATCTAAGATCAGGTATTTTTACTACTCGGGCAGGGCTTATTTATAATATGTCTGCTCTATGTGCAAAGAGCACTGGGATGTGGTACAGATGTATTTCTGTTTGAAAAATGAAAAGTAATCTGCCCTTATCAAGTCTGATGGTCTGTAGCTTCATTATCCATGGGAAATGTTTAAATTCGATGTTTGATCTGTGCTTCTCAGTCTCCTGATCTGTTTGCAGTATATTATGCTAAATAGAGTAAGTTCAGCAATACCAGGTGGAACAGATTGCAAGGATCAGTCACCCACCAATGATGATGATAAACAACCTTTCACAGCAATTATCTAGTTAAAACACCATTAACAATTAATGACATACATCACAAAACTTGTTGAACCCATTTAAGACTAATTTACTGGCTATAAAAATATGGCATTAAGAATTTATGGATCATTAGCTTTTATTCCAGAATGAAATATTGGTGACTGAAACTCTCAGAAACTGTTGAAAACAATCACTCATTAAAATGACATGAAATTAAATGAAACAATGGCAAAAGAAAAGGAAATGGAGGCAAGGTTTGTAAATGTTTGGGCAGAAGAAACTAACTTCTTATATCACTGAATGGATGAAGATTGCATTTTCAAACAAGATTGAAATCTACAATTAAATAATTCAAACAAAATAATTTTAGATGTACAGTAAATTCTTCCTTTTTTTTTTAACCAAAAAACATTAGATCACAACTGATCAAAATTCTTATCATGGCCTATTAATCACAGTCAGTTACTTTGAAACACTGTTAAAGAGACTATAACAATGTTAAAGTTAATTAACTAATTCCTGCAAATAGTTAATATATAAATTCAAATTTAGCAGCTGCTCCAGCCTTATATATTAGAATTTCAATTATGCCTTGAGGCCAACACAAGGCTATTAGAAATGGATTAGAACTAACTGTAATTTCCAGTTCACTGTTGCCCAATGAGACTAATTCAGCAAGGAGCTCTTCTTGTTTATAATAGGAGAATTGTAAATGTCATATACTCTAAATTCTACAGAGGGCTTTTAAAATAAGGTGAAATACTGTGCACCACTCTGCACTTTTTCTGTAGGCAACACACCTAGGGTTTTTTTTGTGTTTTTTTCTTTTCCTCAGAAACTGACTGCTGAGCAGTTCTGAAACTGTTTTTTGGATTCTTTCTGTGAGGTTTGAAATTCACATCTGAAGAGCTGAGTCCCTTGCTCATAGCAACAACTTACTTGGGAACAAAATATTCAAGTTGGATTTACAAAGCAAAAAAGAAGTGGCTTTAGGGGGAATGGTAAGCAAGCCCTGTGTTTAGTGTGTCTAATATTTTTAATTATAAAGAATTTTTATGAACTCTTCCACAGCAGATCAAATCTCCCCTTTATTTGCATAAACTTTTTGACAATAGGAGAACCTAATCACAGGATAAGCTACTGCAGTGTTTACATTTCAGTTGTTTATCTTCCAAATCAGAGTCTAAACTATAGTATGATGTCTGGAAGTGGTTAGGAAACTCAGCATCATCAGCCCCTGCAGAAAGTCAGGACAAACCAGTTTGAAGGATATATCTGAACCCACACATTTCCATTTCACATTTCACATTGAGCTCCTGCTCAAGTCTCTGTTTTTAGACTACAGGCAGGTTCTTCTATCTAATGAAAGACTTCACGGTAGATACTTTTGGAAAGAGGTGAGTAATGCCCACATTTTCAAAAATGCACCTGAAGGAGAGAAGGCACCTCTGACTTTTGTATGATGACCTAGTGGCAAAGGGAGTTGTTCATAAGTTGAAAGACCTGGGATCTTTTCTTTCCTCTGAGAGGATTCATTCACTCCCAAGTGACCCTGTAGGTGAGTGCCCTCAGTACCATCTAGAGCTGTGGTGAAGGGTGGAAGGGAGGAAGGAGAAAGGGAGCAATCTTCATGCAACCACTGTGTAGAATGCAAAGTTCACTGCCCCAGGAAAAAGCAACACAGAACACGGACAACAAAAAAAGGACAGAGCCTGAGTCTGTAGCTTTAAAATTTGTGTGCTCACAAAGAAGAGAAGATTCATGTTACGCTGTAACCAGTATTCTTTGAGCATCTGGAATAAGGATCTTATTTCTGAACAGAAGAGTAAGTCTCCGTTGCATGCATAGCTGATGCTTCCAGGACACTAGGTGTCTTCCAAAATTTCAGATTGGGCAGTTATTCACTTCCTTTCCAAGTACGTCCCACCAGCATGTTCTGCAAGACTGCAAAACTTTCACAACAAACCAACCTGGAAGTTTTTATGGTATCAAAGTTTTGGATCTACAAAACATAATGGAAAGCTTGATAAAAAGCCCATCAAAATGAACAAAATGTATGGTTTCCTCAGTATTTAATTTTCCAATTCAGTACAAACTTTAGCAAATGTCCTCCTTTATCTTGGTGCTGCCTATGCTACTTTAGCATCAGCAGGAATAACTACAACATCCCTTCAGACACCATCCCATTCTTATTTGTGTCCTTGGCAGAGCATAAAAAAAAAAAAAAAAAAAAAAAAAAAAAAAAAGAGAGAGAGACTAAGATCCATTTTTAATTAATATTGAGTACTTTTTCGCTATCATCTGATTTTCAAAACACTATATGCTGCATACTCAGCTTTACCAAGGTTTTATTTTAATCTACACTTGAGCCAAAAAACCTTCCTCAAGGCTCACAGACTAATCACTTTCAGACCATTTTACAGTGTGTAAAATTGTTGTCTTGACTTCACTCCAGGAAATCTCTGTCACTGGATATATCAAGAGGACAATACTCCTATGTAAAAGCTTATAATGAAATGTGGTCTATTTCCCTCAGAATATTCCTCACTTATATATTGATTTCCAAGGGTCATTTCACGGCCTTTCTTAACTTTTTATTAAATGAAAAGGCATGAACTGAATCATGCAGTACTTGTTCATGGGAAAGACTGCACTAAGCTTAAATTAGTAAAAGATGTTGTCATCACATATATGCAAGGTAAACACAGTGGAGCAGTATTCATGTAATGGACAAATCCTGGAAGAATGCAACTGGGCTTATCGACATTAAATTTATTGATTTGACCATTTATTTTACCAAAAAGTTGAAACTCCACCCTCTATAACTCTCCTTTTGGATCCAGTATTTAATGAACAAGACTCTAGTATTTTACCTCTGGTTTTGACAGGATCTGATTCTCCCCAGCGTAAGATTATATGAGTACAATTCAGTTCGTAGTCAGTAGAATTAGTTTGATGTAAAACAGTGAGCAATAGGGACTATATTATTCTTGTCTGCTTACTCCTCCTCGCCATTTTCCCCCACAAAAATGAGATCTGGGAAGGGAGTGAAATAACTTTTCTTTGAGAAGTTTAGAAGAGAGGAGCTGCTATTAGCTCATCCTTTAGGTTTTTGTTCTGAGACCACGTTCAATTTCTTCTACTAATTTGTTGGGATGATGGAAGAATACATTCTTAAGTTATTATTAATCTAGTCTTAAATATAGACCTTCCCGTGGATGGCAGAACATATGTTGCAGCAATTGTAATAATTCTGTGAGGCCTTTAGTAAGTGACGGAATTTGGATTCATTTACTCTGTGTGTATGTGTGTGTGTGTGTGCACGTGCACGCACAGTCATGGTTTACACTTTTGGTCTGGGTTATCAGATACTAGGGAGATAAGAATCATAGAAAAACATATTAAAAATTATCTTCCTACTTGTTCATCTCCTCTCTGCCCCCCCCCTTTTTTTGCTTTTATATGCCCAGTGAAGTTTATTATAATAAATTGAAAGCACTTCCTATTTGTAAAGTAATAATTTTCCTCTTTGCTGAATAAATTGATTCTGTGGGCCATGTTGGTATTATTTCATTAACTCAAAGGCCAAAGACCTTGTAGTGTATTAGCCTAGGGTGTAATTATTACTAAATTAAGAGGAAGCACCCTTGAGATATTGTGGGCCAAAACCTCAGTTGGTTTCACTCTGCATTACTCCACTGAAGTAACAGCAAAGAGATGTGCATATTCACTGAGAAACAATCCAGCATTGATTATAAAGAGCCCTAGGAATGATTACTAATAGCTTAGTTATTGAGAAATAACTTTATATTATTTTAACTAATTTGGAGCATGTAAGTTGAGGAGTTTAATTTACCCATATAGCAGTAATGGAGACAAGGAGACTCCTTCAGAGGGTAACTAAGAATGGTTATCCACGTATAATGAATGGTTACCCATTTATACCAGGGCTGAAATTAGTTGATTATGTTCTCTGTCAGGAGACAATAATGTGATTGCATTCCCAGGCAGATGTATTACTTAGCACTTGCTCACCAATGCCAGAGAGCAAAGCCAGAAACAGTTTCTGTGGGCTGACATTATACACCATATAATCCTAGATAAAAACAGTCCTGAACCTAGTTGTCATTTGTCCCAGGGCTGTGAAGAGAGGTTGTAAAAGTCACGCTGAATCATGCTGAACTCTTCCTATGCTTCCATGCATGGACATCAAGAAGTGATTTCCATGATCTCCATAACTGCCTTTTACAGAGCTGGCGCAAAGCCTTTCAGCAACATAGGCCAGACTCCAAGCTGACAACCCACAGGTGAGAGTCTGAAGCCAGACTGCACTTGCAATGGGAAAGCCATAGAAAATGGCCCTTGTTGTTTATATCCCAATCCTGAGCATTGGCTGTTCTTTCTGGGGTTTCCTCTTTCCTCTCAGAATAGCCCCAACTCTAGCTATCCACACCCTTTTCTTGTTGGTGGCAACAGCAGCTACCAGCCTGGCTTTTTAGGGCTCTAGCCCTAGAAAAGCTTTACTTTTGTAAGTAGCAAACCCACAGTAATTTAACTGCTGCCAGCTGTCTGCCACAGCTGTCTCTATTAACCCATCACAGAGCTCACCCTGCTTTTACATATTGAAAGATTGCTGTGTTTCCTCCTTAGCTTCATGTTTTCCTTCAAACTTTTCTCTTGTTTCTAAACTCTTTGTCATTTTTATTCCTTTTGGAATAAAAATCTACTGGGTTCCCTTAAATTGTATTTTGTGTAAAGTGTGTAGATCCAAACAGGGCATCATAGTGCAGTGGATGGCTGACTGACTAGAAGTTGAGTAGAATCAGCGCATTGCGTTTCTTACCTGTGACACTGCTCTGAATTTCATCCCAAATGAGATTTAATTTTCTTTTCCAGTAATGTCATGACTTCTACTCATATTCTCTCTGCAAACTGCTGTAACTGTGGGTCCTTTTCTGATGGCTTGTTGCCTATTTAGTTTCTCATTTTGTAGTTGTGTATCTGATGTCTTCTTTCTGTGCAGTACTCTGCACTGAATTTCATGTTGTTGATTTTAAGTTTGACATCCAAAGTATCAAGATCAATTAGACTTCTGATATTGTTTTCCCTTGTGTATTTAACATTATGTCACCACAAAAGTCTTAAGTGTATTCTCTATTCTGTCACCCAAGTCATTCGTGAACACACTGAATCAAACTGGCTCTAGGACAATTCTCTGCAGAATCCTGCTTGAAGCATTCTCTACATTTGGAAGCATGCTGATAATGAATTTTAGACATTTGTTGTTTAAATGCTATATTTTCAGTCATTTTTACATCTATTTTTTAGTGATTTTATCTAAACAATATTTCTGTGATTTGTATATACCGGGAAATACAAAACAGACTCAGAAGCCTTATTAAAGTGTAGGTATGTCACAGGCATTACTGTTTCTTTTTCAGACATCAGAGCAGTTGTTCTTCTGCAAGAGGAGAATAGATTGATTTGACATGACTTATTCTTGACAAATCTATGTTTGCAGTTTTAATGGCCTTAATATCCTCAAGATGCTTATAAATTGATTATTTAATCCTTTGTCTAATATTCCTTCTGACATTGAATTAGGCTATGGTCCTCCTATTCCTCCCCTTTTTAATGGTAGGTACTGTGCCAACTACTCTCTAGTCTTTTGGGCCTTTTCCTACCCTTCTCAAGTTGTCAAAGGTAGTTCTAGTGCGCTAGGAATTACTTTGACTAATTTTTTAAGTGTTCAGTGGTGAATTTCATCAGACCCCACAACTTAAAAACATTCTAATTATCTAAATATTATTTAACCTACTCCTTCCGTATTCTGGACTACATACTATTCTCTTGCTAAATTAATTGCATTAACATTTGCTCTTATTTAATCTTTTTTTTGTGAAGACTGAAGCAAAATAAGCATTGGAAGTTTCACCTTTCTTTGTGTCTGTTATTTGCTTTCCTTTCCCATTAAATGACAAACCTAAATTTCCTTTTATTTCTCTTATTTTAATGAAGATTCTTATTGTCTTTTATATCCTTGGCTGCTATTAATTCATTTTGCACTTTACCATTTGTAATGTTATCCTCCATATTTACATTGTCTCTTTAGACGCGTCCTATGGGTATATATGGATGTGCTATAATTTTTCTCAATGGAGTGGTTGAAAAGGCCCCTTATTTCTCATTACCACTCCATTGCTAGAGGTTACTGCCTCCAAAGCTGAGGTGTTCCTAATCTATTTCAATGGTAAATTGGGTGGGTTAGCTTAAATCATTGCTAAGGGTGAAACACAAAAGCCACTTTGCAATATCCTTAATCATGAATTCCTTTTCCTACTTGTCTTTTGATTTTCAAAGAACTCTGTGTTTTCCTCTTGCTCTGCTTCCTACTTTCTTTCACATTGGGATGTTTGCCGTTGTGCTTTTCATGATACCTTTTCCAACAGCTGCCACTTCTTTTGCACTTCTATTCTCAACATTTATTTTCCCAAGATTCTCTATTTCGGGAAGATTCTTTGACTTTACGAAAATCTGCCAATCTTGAAAAGCATTATTAGTTATAGGAGAGTTAGATGAAGATATTTACGAAGCTTGAAATGCACAAAATAATTATTTTTTAAAAGAAGGCTAAAATATTTCTGCTACAGGCCTCAGAGCATATATCTTTTTGGTGAATCAGGAAGGCTGGTGACATATTTTACAACTAGGAAATCTTTCAGACATTTAACTCAGGCCTTTGGCTCACATGCATAATTATAATTTTGACATACATTCTAAATGATCAGGCACATAAAGTTGTGAAGATGGTCTTAGAACCAATGCATTTCATTTTTTTATTAGTTTCTGCTTGTCCTATATAACCCCTGATTTGTATAGCAACACTCAGTGGGAATGAAAGGTTTAAAGTAAGAGAGTAAGGTTTGTTACTGCAGAGCTCTCAAACTTGAGTGTCAAGCATGTGTGGTCTCATTTCCTGTTCTTAGTCTTTTCCTCGTCTTGTAAACCAGCTGTTGAGAACTTTGTGCTCTTGCCATGAAATATAACTAAACTCCCGAAGCAAAGAGTATTTGTTAAGATTTTGTTGCTAACAACAAAGAAGGTGCATCAGAGAAACTCTGTCAATTATACACCTAAAAGAAACTGATAGTAGGTGCTTCAGAGAAAGATGTTCTTTCTCTTTAATCTGCTACATCCTTTTAGTGTTAGTGAATAGCTTTAGATGGACTGACTCAGAGGACAGCACAGTTCTGTGCTTAAACCAGCTGCTTAGACATCATCCTATTGATGGATAGGTAGAGTTTTGGTATACACTGCAACTGTCCTAATACCCAAGCTGTTCTTTGGTGGGAGAAAAAGACATTCTTTTACTTACAATCCAAATTGAGATGGTGAGACTAATTAGCATTTATTGTTTTTGAAAATATTATTGCAAATATCTAGCTATACTGAATGTTCAAGAAAATTACTGCAGAATGAAGGATAAATATAAAGAATTAAAAAATGAAAATTTGTATTTGTTCATTTCCCCAATTTTTCCACTTGACCTAAAGAAAATAGTTTTAGCTCTGATGCCCAATACATGTCAGCATGTAAAGATTAGACATTCCTTTCAGGAAAATACACTGAAATAAGTTTTTTCTGCCTCACTCTTCATTAAAGTTATCAATTTTGAGATGGCAACTAGCACAGCTAATTCTAGCAGCAAAAGAGTAAGCAAGATTTCAACCTCTGAAAGAGATGGAACATAAATGAGAGATTTTCAATCAGCTAAGCCTGATGAATTTCCTCCAAGGGTACTTAAAGAGCTGATGGATGAAATCTTATGTTTTTTTGCAGTTATCTTTGAGAACTCATGAAGGATGAGTGAACTACCAGGAAATTGTCTCTGGACAAACAGGGTTTCTATCTTTAAAAAGAAGGAGCTGAGAAATTATAGACGCTTAGACTAACTTTAGTTTCTGAAAAAGTAATGAGTAATCAAACGGACTATCTGTAAACACCTGAAAGGTAAAGAGATGAGAAACAGGCACCATGGATTTGCCAAGAACACATCGTGTGAAAAGAATCTAATTTCCTTCTAGAAGAGGGCAACAGACCACGCTGACAGAGGAGAAACAACATATGCTATTTTTCTTGATGTTAGTAAAGCTTCTGACATTGTCTCACATGACATTTACATAAGCAAGCAAAGGAAAAATGTTCTGGACAAAAATTTATTGGGTAAGTGTAAAGCGAGTTTGAAAAGCAGATTTAGGGAGTAGTAAGTGATGTTTCAGTGTCAAAATGGAAGGCTGAATTGCATGGACTTTCACAAGAGTCTGTCCTGGTTACTATATGATATTGTCATTGACAATCCGAATAGAGGAAGAGAGGGATGTCTATTTTAGCACTGCAGAGTTTGTGAATACTTAGATATGAATAGCTTTGTTTTCTTCTGTCTTCTTGCTACAGTCGAGTAGTTAGAAATTCAGCTACGCCAGCTCTTAATAGAGCTCCACCTCTAAAAATGTATACTGCCTTATTTTAGAAAGGATTGTATAACACCAGAGTGGGCTCAGACTGTGCAGTGAAGAGTCACTGCTCAATGAGCAATGATTCTCCTCTCTGCAGTGGAGCACCCAGCACACACTGATCATCACTATATATTCACCACATCAGTGCAAATGCTGTTGTTTGTGTGCAAAAGAGTGTGTCAGGAGAGCAGGAGCATGCACACTGTTCAGTAATTGTGTTTATGTCATAGTCATAAAAAATCAGTAGACTGCAGAACTGATGTGCATTTTCAAACTGTGACATTGCAGCCAATTGGATCAGTTGTCTGACTGCCAAACACATCATTAATTTTGACATAATGTCAGTGAAACAAGCAGCAAGTAATGGGGGATGGGTCTGAAAGGCAAGATCCAACAGGTTTCATTAAAAAAAAATCTAAAGCAAAAGAGAATTTTTATTTGGCTTTGTTTGCTCTCATTTGCTGGTACATTGAACTCTACTAATTGATTCCATTAACAGGAGACCTGTCTTTGTGAGGAGACTGCAATTTTAAGGACAAATGCTTTTACAGATTGAGTATATTGTAAAGTTGATGTATTTGACCTCTTAGGCAAGATGCAAAACAACATCCTTGAAGTTCCATTAGCAGAACACAATGTTCAAATCAACATGATCCCCATAATGCCTTCCTTATCAGCATACTTTAAAAAATAACCAGAAGCTGAGAAAACTGCAAGCAGGGTCCCCAGGGGAAGGACGTCTTCATGAGGGTTCCTTGTGAAGTTCTTCCTTATTCTTCCACCAGAAAGATCTGCCACACTTTCCATTAAGCTATGGAAATCTGTTCCATGCCTCTCCCAGAGATCTCCATGCCAAGAGCTTGCTTGCTCTGTTCTCCATCAGTGCCTGCAATTTCCTTTAGCAGTCTGATGGAAAGGGACCACTTTGCTATGTAAAGCCAGGCAATGTTAAGATTTTCAAGGGAACTTCTGTGGGACATAAATGGACATTCAGATTATAGAATAAGACAAGCTCTCTGAGGGAACAAGCCTCCTTTTGTTGAGTACATTCAAGATGCTATGGTACCTCTAATTTTTTAGTGCTCCTATGCCAATGCTATTTTTACATAGGAAGGCTTCTGTACTATTATAAAGATGATATTGTGCATCTGAGTTATCAAGATCCCAATGGAACTGATAAGGAAAACCATGGGGTGCTCACAGTTGGGACTCATGTATGATATAGGGACTACAGAATTCTGGACAAACTTTCACATGCAGCACAGTAGAATTCCATAAATACTATTTGAATGTCCCCCAGTATATTGCCAGTGAAATGATCCATGTAAGAAAACAAGACTGTTTCTCTCTGCTACTTTAATTCTAGACCAGATGAAAGATGAGTACAATGAGGCTCTTTCATATGGCTGCATCCACGTACTCATAAAAGCTGTGAGACAATTAGACTAGCAAACCAAAGACATGTCTTTTTTAGGTCTAGTTAGTTTACTTACAAGTAAATTGAGGTAAACTGAGGAATTTTAAAGTGCATGACCTGAATAAAGTATGCTAACTATAAATTATGTCTTAGAATTTATCAATTATCTTTTTCAAAACAGCACAAAACTAAACATTATTGGCTTTAAACCAAAATTTTCAGTGGAATTTAAAAAGAAGATAGGAATATATATATTCAATATATATATAATATTCAATGCAATATATATTTTCAAAGGAAAATAGTAGAGCAGAAGCAACATCAAGATCCCACATCTAAAGACAATTAATTGTTAAATTAAAACAGGTGGTAATAGCTCAACTCCAACTACAAACCCGTGATAGCAGTGTGAATCATTGTGAATACTGCTCAGGTGTTCTGTGAATTAGTAGAAAGAAAACTTACAGCCCACTAGTTTTGATCACTGCTCAAGATACAATAGCATTCTCGTAGATTCTGGATGACTACAGATAGAAATCTAAAGACATGGTTTAGCAATTTGTTTAAACCTACCTAAATCTATCCTGCAGCACAAAGGAGTGATCCTATGCTCCTTCCAATCTATAGACTGAGAACTCCCACTTCTGCCTAAGACCATATGGCTTTATATTCTCAAACCCAAAACTAGCCTCCTACCTGCAGAGTCCTCTTTCAAGAGAACTCACTGAATCAATCGCATATGGAAGAATAGTGCTGCCAATCAAAAACAAAAGCACAGGTCATCAAGAAATGACCAACCATTTATTCAAGCTACATGGATCATGTGACTCAACTGATTATGCCAGGTCAGATTTATAACCCATCAGGGAATGACACTACATGCAAAAAAAATAAGAGATACCCTGAAAAAACTTAGGGCTGATTACGGTGGTTAGGAGGACAGATCCAAGAAGAGAAAGTGATGGTAGTGTGCTTCTGGAAACTACTGAGAATATGAGACATTACAAAATACTTCATTACTTGCATAGATTCGGTTAGTTCCATGTGAAAGATAGATCTCCCCATCAAGGACTGCAACCTAGCAAACATCAGGAGATCTTCTCAGAAGATCATCTGCCACCCTTATGTTTTTTTATTATCTCTTGTCATTATTGCCATGTTCAGGGAATCTCTAACTGTATTTCATTATGTAAAAATTATCATTAGTCATATCTTCCATATGGACAATCTAAAATTTTGCAACAAGTCAGATAAAGACATCCTGGTTCTCTGAAGACCCACCCAAACTATATCTATATGCAATTTATATGATAAGCATAAGCCACTGTGATCAAAGGTCAGATTGTAAGAAAAGATGGTCTAGCACCAAAGTCATTGACTCATTATTATGTCTTGTCACTTCAGAACTTGTCTCCATTAAGAACTCTAATTTTCAAAAGTAGCGTACAATACAATAAGAAGAGCTTCGACCAGTTCCTGAAATTCATGCTCAAGCTGTGTTTGTGGGAAATTACTAGCTATGCCCTATTGGTAATATTTTATATTGCTGGTAGAATAGACTGGATTCCGAATGACCAGAAAAGGGCTTATAACTGGAGGGCATTCAGAGAAGGTAGTGGCAGAATGCGATGGCCATATTCATTTTACTCAAATGTTGGTGTATACACATTTACAGGTGAACCACTTGTCTAGCTGATGGAGGAAAACTGGCTCATCTAGAACTCTATTTCCCAATAATAATTTGACATTTATTAGTAAATTAATAAAACTCAAAACTTTTGTATGAGTTTTGGAGAAACAAATTTCTATTTCTTGTTAAAAACTGATCTCCTATTAAGGGACATCAGATATGATGAATTGATTCTGCTTTTATACAAGTAACATAAATTGAACAAGGAGGAGGTTATATGCATAAAAATGAAGGTATAAATGCCTGTCATCAGCAGAATGTTCTTAAAACTGCTCATGAGGTGCCCTCTAACAGAGTAAGACTGTACTATTAAACAGGAATGCTTTTTTTTCCATGTCAGTTTAATTTAATTTTTTCAGTTCTGTTACTATTACTTAAGTGGCAGAATCTTCTCACTGGGAAAGAAAGTCCTCACCATTTAATAACATAAAGGTGAAAATATATGCAGCAGTTTCTGAAAAATGCCTTGTGCCAATTTAAACTTTTTTTGTTTTGAAAAGTAGCTCTTGGTAGAAAGAAGACCTTCTAAAATGTGGATGCTGCAGTGCTATTTTCATGAATCTACAGGCATCCAGACTGAATCAATAGTTCTAAGAGAAGTGCAAACTGTACCATTCATCTTAATGGAGTGTTTACTTTGAAGCCTATTTATAACCTTGTAAACATTATTTTTATTATTTATTGATTTACTTGCTTACTAGAATGATAGTCCAGGCTTCTTTCTGTAACAAATGGTGTTCCTTGAGCCTAGTTTTAGCCTGTGCTCCCTGCTTTATCTGGTCCCCACCCTGGCAATTTTCCCAACACACATCAGGAAAAAAGGACTAATTTTCAACTCCAACATACACTTCTAAAAGTAAAAATCTTTCTGAAACATCAGACAGGAAACCAGATATCCCCAGAAACTAACACCCTTGAGAAATTCTCGGAAAGGAAAGAAGTACCAGCTATCTTGGTAAGTACCATTGCTAAAGCTCAGAACTGAGAAATCAAGAGCAAGCATCTTGTCTCCACCAGAATCAGGATGAGGTCTGGTGGTATCCAATATGATTTACTCCCAAAGACAAAGCATAGGCTTGTTTATGAATCTGTCAACTGATGTGAGGAAACAAAGAAGGCCACAACTTAAAAAACTCCAAGCTATCAGCAGAGTGCAAACAGAAGCAGCAGTAGTGGTGAAGAGGACACAAGAAACTAGTTTCTGCACCTATGTGCAAATATTGCCAAGGGAAGATAAAGGAAACAAACCAGATTGTCACTGTTTTTCACTGCTGAATGTTCTTGTAAGACTCTTAAGTTATTCAGACTGGAGAGTGAAATTCTTTTCTTGCATAATGAATACCTACAGTAGTGTCTATTTCTGTAACACAGTCAGATACCCATCTATATCAATTTATTTTACACAATCTTGCTCTGTAATTAATTTTATTTATGTCCTGGAAATTTCAGGACATTTTACTGCAGTGAGGCATAAGGAAAGATTATGTAATTCGTAAAAAAATCCAGGGTCTTAAATGGTAAAATATAATTTCTATTGAAAGAAAATAAGATATCAGATTTGCATGCATTGCCAGACAAAGGAAGAGTGTTCACAGAGTGGGCAGACAACAACTATTTCATTACATTCTCTGATGAAGCAAGCACAGGCTCTTTGCTTAGTGAATAAGAGGGAGAGGTGAATGGTGATGGAGTGAATCTGCTGCCAGAAACACCTTTGAAAGAGTCCCAGAATGATCAGCGTCACAAGAGCAAGCAGATGTGCTGATGGCATAAACGAGATGAAACAGTGGAAAAGATACTGAAAACTGAATACTTTCTCATTCTGCCTGACAGAGTAGTGATAAACTTGCAACCACCAGTTACTTACAAACTAGTAGGAAAGAGAATCTACTAGGGGTTCATGTTAACAAGACAAAAATGTTTTTATTCAGCATTTGGCATGCTACAGTAAGAGCTGTCTCAGTGTTGGGCTCAGATCCCTCTGGGAGGATCCTCTTCTCCCACTGATGTCAAGGGACACAAGAACAAGCAGCACTGCTCAGCTTGTGCCCAGCTCTTCCTCAGGCCAAGCTGACACAGACAAAGAATAAATAGGATCTGTTTATTCACTAAGAAACAGGAACCTAGTTTTTTTGCTGTTTGAATTCACATTAGAGCAAATTAAACTAGAAATACAGAGAGAAGTGGGAGGTTGTACAGTCTGATCAGAAATGGACATGCTAGGTTCTAATTGTTAAAATACCTCATCAGCCACATGAGATGGTTCAGAAGTTCAGTCTGATTTTGAGTAGGTGTCCCTCAGTCTACATACTTTTCTGAACAGCTTTTGTCTCAAAAAAATCTCATGACATGTCTCTCTCATGAGTTGACAGCTAGTCCTAGTTTCAGTCAAGTCAAAGACAGTACAAAAATAGAGCTTTCCCCTAATGTATCAGTGCTGAAGAACAGAGACATTTCCTTAATGGTCTAACCACAGATCCAGTGGCCAATACTGCCTGAAAGTCTATATCAGAGAGTGGTCCATGCTAGGTGTTGCATTTAAATGAAGAAGAAAAGAATCTGTGAGGGATGATCAAGGAACAACTTTCCCATAAAAAGTATAGCCAAGTCCTGAGGGCCTCAGCATACCCAGGACCAGGGAATTTTCTGGCAGAATATTTAGGGTCTTGAGCAAACCCTCAGATCAAAGCTATAAGTGCCTAAATATTGCACTACTTTTTCCTGAGAGTGGTGATGAAGCAACAATTAACCACTATGTTGTCCTTCATGAATCAAGTCCTGGTTCTTTGGTGGCTCAAGACTAACTAAAGATTTTGTTCTAACAGCTGTTAAAGAAAACCTCAAAAACCTAAATTCCTGACATTGCCTCTTCTTTATATCATGTTGAGAACAGATATTTTCTCTGACAAGCTTGAAGCAGAAAAAGTGTTTAAAAGCTCTGTCATGTCCTAATCCCCATTTATTGTTCTTAATCCCTGGGAGCCCAGTAGAACCACCAATTCTCTCAATATCATCCTGCTTCACATATATTTACATAATGTGTTATTTTGTGTGTGTGTCTTTCTATATCTGCTCCTCAAACTCCCTCTCAGCTTTCCTAATTCCTATACTATCTTATATCTCTTATAAATTGTGCTATTGGCTTCAAGTATGTTTGAATTCCATTATCCAAAGGACATGTCTTTGACACAAATATGATCTTGAAGCCTGCCCTCTAACCATGATTTTTTTTTAAACTTTTCTTCTTAATTCCTTTTTTGTTTAGGGTTACCTCTGTTAATCAATCATGATAGGCTTAATTGGCTACCATGTTGATCCTATGTGTTTGCTTGCATTTCCCATACAATACTGTTAGATCAGAATTAAATGTAAATAGGTGTACAAGGGTTTTTAGAAATATTGTAATCTCAGTTTTCAATCTAAGTAGAGTTTGGTGTGAGACTTGTTCTAGGTCAGCATGAGTTAACATTCTGTCCAAAGCAGATGGTCCAATCCCGCCCAAAACTGCAGCAGTCAGGAAGAGTATGTACAAACTAGTATGTAGTTATTTAAATAGCAGTCCCTTCTGCTTTGCAATTTTGATTAGTTTCCTGTATTTGAGTGAAGAGTCTGTAAGTGGCAACTGAAGTACAGCAAATGGACTGTTTAAGACTTTGAAAGCATTCCAATGTTCTTCTATTAGCTATAAGTAAAGAAGTGAAATATAGCATACCTAGTGATTCAGAGATCTTACAATGATTAACATTGCTTGTATGATTGGTAACACATCTTGCTGTCAAGACTGCTTGACTGCATGACTACACAAAATTTTTATGAAGAATAATATTTAATGTTAATAATTACATTAATTTAATTATTTAGGGTTAATAAGATTATTAAGACATTTAAGTAAGTGGCATTTGGATAAATGCATTAGCATCATTTGTTATGAAAACAGATTTCATGTCAAAGCCTGTCTCTTCTGGTGATTTTTATTGATTTTGCAGTATCAGAACCTTTATAAATAAATATCTTCTGTGGCTTTGTCTGCCGATGTTCAGAAATATATAAACTAGACTTCCCATTTATCTGCATGTATTTAGTATTCTCAAAATTATTCTTTGGTGTGTCTTTTCACTGTCATAAATGAGAAGAAGTACTGCTTCTGGGAAAATATTTCCATTCATAGAGCATTTCAGTTCTCCCCTACACCTGTACGTTAAAATCTGTGAAAAGGTATGGGTGTATCAGAGATAATTGCTGAGACTGGTAGGTGCCCTTCTGCCCAGTACCATTCCTAAAGGTAGCTAGGGCTACTGTGGCAGAGTGAGGAGAATGCCAGAGTCTTAGATAGACCTGTGGGAGGGCCTCATCTGCTCATAGATCTATCTTAAGAAAGACTGTGTTCAGTGGAAGTTTGTATGGAGAATCTCATATGCATCTGCTCTTGGAAATAAATACTTTTTGTTCCCTCAGCACATTCGCTTTTGTTTTGTGTCCCTCTTCAAGGGATACCGAGCTAGGCACCTCTTTCAGCCAAAGGCTGGCATGGCCATAACTTATTGCAGAAGCAGATAAATGGACTTAAGCTAGAAAATAAGAAAAGTTGAGGAGAAAGAGGTGCTTAAAAAGCCTGCTACTCTCAAGAAGAATGGGCTGCAAAGAAGTGCTGCCTGAGTATGTGTCTCCTGTGAATCTGTTCCTGAAATTAGGTGTCTACAGCAAATTCACCTTTGCCTATCCTTCTCCCTTCCACTCTTTCCTCACAAAAAATAATAAAGTCAGTGACAGTGACCAACTCATTTCCGAATGGTTTGGGACAATAAGAGAGGAGATTATTCAGTTCTCTCCTCTGCCTGCTGGAACTTAACCCTCTTCCAACTAGGACAGTATCTAGGCTCAGAGTTCAGGGTTAACATATCTCATCCTCTTCTGATGAGGCTTCTCCACTTTGTGTATAAAATTTCATCACACTAGGGAATTAGATGGATTCAAAATTCCTCTTTCTGAGTGAAGATCCAAATTACTAGGCTACTGAGGTTTTACCTGGCTTCCTCCCCACTGGGACTCCAAATTACTGAAATATTTAATACGGAGGGAGAGTTGGTGGGCCACCCTATTCCCAGAATACCTTGCCTTTTAGAGGGCAGTCACTTTTTTGGGAAATGAAGTGTTGATTCTTATCTCTTCAGATACAGGGAAGAACTGAAGCTAGCTTTCCATACACAGAAGAGTGTTCAGACAGGAGGGGAAAATGGCATTATTCATCTCTTTTGTGCCACTGCTGGCTTAGTGGATGTCTTCAGAAATTCATTTGGATTTAGTCCTTATAGATGAGATAGGTATCTACCTTAAGAAGCCTACAAGGTCTTAAAGATAAACAGGGAGCCTAGCTGCTCAATGCTATTCATGGCTTGGCTGCCCAGACATATGTATAGTCACAAAGATGTAGGCAGCTTTAGGACTCCTCTAGTACATGTACATAACTGCAGTGCCTCTGTGATGAGCTCCAGTTTGGAATATCAATGTTTTGAATCCAGTTTATAGTCCATAAATTTGTGCTTGCAACAGAGACATGGAAAGTCCTCTCTTAATGCTTTCAACTAAATTAGTGCCTTCAGAAACAGAATTCACAAATTAAATGACTGAAAGTGAACTAAATTCAATGTATGATAATTCACTTGTATGGTTATATTATTATGCTACAGAAATACGTCAAATCCCAGTTTTATCCTCAACGTCATAAATCTTGTGCCACTGAACCCAGCACTAAATGTTGCTCGTACTGAGCAAAGCAACACTTGCAATGTATGTCTTTGCCTCTGTAATGCTTCTTCACTTCTTCCAAATATTTCTCAATATTTCTGGGTCCTAAAAGATATAATTCCAGGCAATTTAGCTGCATTTACTTTTTATGACCTGGTGAGAGATAATAAATATTCTGTCTGTCATTGAGTTTTATGTTCCAGTCTCTCCACATGGATGAGCAGAACAAATAACAACTGTGCTGTTACACCGTAGTCTCATTATCTTGAGTGATCTTCCCTACTTCCCTACTTGCTATGCTCTAGTCCTCTCCCAATATTTTTCATCTACCTTTCTCTCTGCTACAGACTGCAAGATTTCTGAGGCAAATATTGCTTGTATGATGAATATATGAGCCTCTTGTGTGTTTTGATTACCTCAGGAATATAAAATACTATTGCTGTTCTATTTTATTTGAGGGGGGAGGAGATTATTTCACTGGTGTGACAAAAGAACCTAACATCTTTTTTCCTAACTTTTCAGAGAATCGTAATCTAATTCAGGTTGGCAATGACCTCTGGTCAACCCCCCCGTTCAAAGCAGGGCTACCTTCAACATTAGATCAAATATTCAAACTCTATTCCTTCTGTGTCTTTCTCCAGCACTGGGAACTAGAAGACTTGTGGTTTAGCAGGATCAATATAGCAACAGAACTTCAAACAGTTCGATGCCCCTCTTCATTAATGAACAGTGTTATTAATGACACTGATACAGAGACTCTCTTTGAGCATGATGCATAATAGAACAAATTAAAAAGAATAGTACTGAAAGCCTGAGAAGGTCTGGTGGTCAAAGGAAGAAAAAATATCATCTCCTATTTGAAAAATTTATATAAGCCTTTCCAGGCAACAAGCAGACTGAGCTGCTCCACTTTAACTTTAGTGAAACAGGATTAATGATATTTAAGATGGACAGGTACTCAGGAATCCAAATCTGCAAGGCACAGTAAATGAAATATATCTGAACACTACTTAGAAACAATAAACATGGAATTGTGGACATATGGTTACCTTTTCTTTGGAAATACCTTGCTCACCAAAAAAGCTTAAGCAACAATTACGTTGAAGTTCCCTATATGGTCTCAGAGTAATGCCTGTGGTTCTAAGAGGTCTGTGTTTGCACATGTACATAAGAAAGCATTTTTCAAAAGCCCAGGTTCCTTGCTCTAATGTCCGGTAAACCTCCAAAGATGAAAGGTCTAAGCCAGAGTTAAAAAAAAAAAAAGAAAAGTGGTATTTGTACAGTACCTGCAGTCTGCTGTGTAGCCTTAAGGGGATACAGCTCCTACAAGTGTATGGCTGGACTGTAGAGTCCCACAGGTGGGTCCACACTGCAGGGCAGCATGCCAGAGGCCTTAACTAAAGGTGGTGTCTTGATGCTGCTAAAGCCCAAGCTGCATCAAAAACTTTCAGGTCCAAACATGGGCTTGCCTTAGAGACCATCTCCAGGGCTGGGTGACTTACCAGCAGGTAACAGCAAAATATTGGCAAGAAGAAGATACAAATGGAGCTTTAAAAGCTACTTTTGAGTACATCCTTTTTTATGTTAGAAAACAATAAAGTAGGGAAGGTATATTTAGCCATTCATTATTCCTTTCATTAAAATGCACATAAGGCACTTCAATAGGACACTATAATGGTATTGACACATTTCTATGATTGTAGCACTATGTCAAAATCATTCTCCAGTGAAGAACTGAAGGGGATTTGGGAGGAATAAGGGAACTCTGTCTTTTTAATTTCATACTTCATTGTTTCTATCTCATAATGATAAAAATGGAGGAAAGAAATCAGGTCTGCGACCTTCTCCAAGTAAAGTCACTTCTATTTTTCTATTTTTTATATATTTATTCATGATAATGTCTGAATGGGTACTATTTTAGCTTGCATTTCTTGCACTTCTTTCCTTTGTAATTATGTTAGTTAATGCTATTTTATGAAACACATTCATTCTCAATATACAAAAATCTAATAATTGTAACGTTTTGGTGGTAATGGGAAATATGCGTGTATGCCCACAATATACTGAATTAAGATCTTACTCATTAATAGTTCCTTATTTGTTTCTTTGGTTTTGTTTTCTCTAGATATGGATGTTGATTTTTTGTCTCTGCCAGGACTTCTTTGTCTTACATTCTATGATGGAAGCTTCATTTTAAAATATTCTCACTGTGTTTTAAAACTGTAACTATTCCATATTATTTATTTTTTTCTGTTTCCCTTTCTCTGTGGTTTGTACTTTGTCTCTCACACTGAAATGAGGTGTAGGAAATACAAAAATATATGTGTGAGTGTGTATGTATATGTATAGACACATATATATGTGCTTTACATTTTGTTTGCACTCATTTGTAGAGATTGACAAGTATTTTGTGGAATATTTCTCTGAGATACAGCAAAGGATCCTGAGAGGGAAGGATTTGCAGTATTCCTTATACAAAGAGAAATTCTTCAATATCTCTGGATATTCATTACTCCACGCTGCAGGTGCTCAGAATGCAGCAGAACTTCCACTTCTCTGTGCAGCTTGGATTTGATAAAGCAGAAATAATGCAGATTAGAAAGTTATTGTCAGTAATTACACTTTGGAAGTCATATTTTTAAATTATTCTTTTCTATGTAGAAACAGTACAGCTTGTCCACTTGCATATATGGTGCATTCTAGCTGGTTCTTGGGAATCACTGATTTGAAAGACGGCTGTCTTTTTGGCGACTTGCAAAGTGTTGTGGCCTACCTTCTCTTTAACATGAATGATTTGTGTCTGCTGAAAGCTGTGCCTCTATTTTTGCCCTTGCAATAAGTGATGAGCACGAATCTAAGACTATAGGGTTTCAGCTACGACAGTATAGTTCTATTTTTTAACAGTCAGGAAACTGAATTACATTGTAGAAGTTTGTTTTGTAATAGTATATAGTGATGGAAAATCATTTGGGAATCATTCTGCTGGCTGCTAGCTGGACGGTGCTGAGCTTCACAACACCCATCTATAAATAAACTATGGGTACATTCTTTGTGATCAAAAACTGCACATCTAGGTAGAAAGAATTAAGTATGGAAAAGGTTTATTCCGTATGAAATTGTAAGTGTTATTTTATAAGCAAATGCAAGTATTTCTGACCAGTAGTCAGTGGTCTGGTAGTAAAAATACCTCCAACGCAACTACATGGACAGCAATGAAAATGTGGGACCTGCTAATTGCTGATGTCCTTAGTCTGTACTTCTTACTGATAACACAGTGGCCGTGCTCCTCACTGTCATGATGTTGGTGTCTGCAGGACTCTCCTGCCAGTTCTTGGTAGAAGGTTAAGATCAGCATTTTGCCTTTACCTTACCTAGATATAGGTGGTCCTTCCATGTCTGGAGAAATATGTACGTGCCTGACTGATTGCCTTCATCCTGTCCAGTGACTAAAGGGTAGACTAGGAATGGAGGCAGTAATAAGAAAGGAGGAGGCTGTAATCTCCTGGCATGGAGGTTTATCCTAAGTCTTGTTGCAGGGCTCATGGATTCAGTGTGAAAAAGGCATCTCCCAAAGCAATTTTGGTGCTTCTTTCAGAAAATATTAGGCAGGTACTGAAAACTGAGTTCAGATGGTATCTGGGAGTAAGCTGAGAGAGCTCCACTAAGGAGCCAGCATCTGGGGAAGGGACATTTACTCATTTCTAAGACCAGGGCACTGCTGTCAGCACTAACCAGCGATCTTCATTCTCTTACCCAGTTCCAGTATCCAAGGTATAGTTGTCTACTGTGCAGTACTCTCATGTCATGTGGGTCCCTATAATCTCTGTGATTATAAAGTGAACATAAGCCATCCTGACAAATACATGAATTTTATTCAAATATAGGCACATATTTTTAAGAAAAGTATGATCTTCCTCCTTTCACTTCCACTTCTACTCACGTCTCTGATATTTACCAATATAGAAATAGAGGATGCATACAAAAATGTAGACTTTATAAGTAAGTAAAAAGTTAAAATGGTACAAAATGTAATTTGTTTCTATCCGATCTGAAAGAAATGAAAGAAGCAGGCAACAGAGGCAAAATTAGAATTACTACAGAAAGCTGTGGTAGTGATATGGATAATATTGAGAAGCGGATCTGAAGATTAGCTTGCAATAGAAATGAATCTCAATGAGCATCTACTGTCAACTGTAAGCCACAAGAGGCTGCTGGCAACAGTACTTTGGGGAATAATAGCCTTCCTTTCTAGTGGTTTTCCTCTATTTTTTCCCCAAGTACTTTTGTTAAATCAAAATCCTTCCTAGAAATCATTACACCTAATATATGTTCAGAACCATTTCTGAAACTAGCCGTTGTCCCCAGCCCCAATTTCAGTGGACAGGTATCCACATCAAAATTACTTCTATTTTAATTGGCCCACGTTGACAGATTTTTCTTTATAGACAAATATGGAAAGTTAATTACCCTTTCAGCACTATACATCATCGTAATACAAGTGACAATTGCAAGTCACTTTCAAGAGCAGGTCTTTTAAAAATCCTCTGGGATAGACGGTCATGTAATCCTGCAGGGCATAACTTTTTGTTTAGCTGTAAGCAGCTGTAGTGAGCCACACAGGCTGGCATTGTAATGTTTCCTGAAAACTCTTTTTTCCTCTGTGCATACTATTTTTTTTAACTGCTTCCTATTCAGAAAGCAAGTCACAGATAGGGTCTAGAGCAGAATCCACTGAGTCACAATTGAAGCATATTGGCAGTGAAGGTGACTTGGGGAGTTTACATTTCAGTTTACATTTCGTCTGTTCTTAACAGAGAGAACTTGAATTTCTGCTGGTGGTCCTTGAGAGTGGGCCATGCCCTCCGTACACAGCGATGCTTTCAGAGTTTGTCACTGCACAATACCTAGAACCAGTTCAAAGCTTCACAAGGCTAAAGACAAACTAAATGTGACTGGGGGAAGCAAAATTTAATTTCAAGGCAGCATCCTCCCATATTCAGGGAACCAAGGCTGAGGAAGCATTTTTGCCCCTGAGGCAAGCAGTCATGGCCTCACTGCCTGTGCAACCATCTCCTTCAGTGCCTGGCCGTACCCAGACTCCCTGTCAGCCCAGGGTGAGTGTCCCTGTTCCTCAGGGGCTACAAAATGCTCCCAAGCACCCAGAAGGGGGATGATGTCCCCAGCTTTCACTATTCATCTTTCCTTGTCTCCTTCCCTACCCTTGAAGCACCTACCTGCATGGCCATTTCCCTCAGCAGCAGCAGCGCAACACAAGCAGAGGCAAGCACAAAACAGGGCATGGCAGTGAGGCTTTCTGTTACTTAACCTGGGACACTTACTCTACCTTGGCATCTTGCGTGTGCTGCAAGAATAACACATGACAGAAGTGCTCTGCCACTACCTTTGAGCCCGAGTGAAGGAATGAGGTTACGGCCATGAAACTTGGGAGATCTCCCTCTCTCAGTTCAGACCATGAATTTGTTGCTGTTATTCATGTGCCATGCCAGAAAGCTGCTGCTTTGCTTATGCCTAAACAAAGCCTCTCCATGACATTACCTGAAATGCTGCCACAAGTATGCTGCTTGGTTTTGCTTCAAGCTGCACAGCAGGATAAGAAATGAAAATTCAGAAGATAAGCAGTTTTACAATGGTGTATTTGGAGACAAAATTCTGCCTAGATATTCTTGTTATATGCTGTCATTAACTTGAACTTAGCATGGACAGTGAAAACTTAGTAGACATTAGCACTGTAGATGTTCAGGATTGGGATTCTGAATATGATTAGCCTCCAAAAATAGTGTAAAGGCAGAAAAAAACAAACAGCAAAAATAACTCTATAAGCTAATAATAATTTCTGTACAATGTAATGTAGAGTTGTGTAGCAGTGTTTGCTAGCTTCTAAAGAAATAGCTTTATAGAGATAACTGTTCATTAAAATGAGAATAGCAGGGAACCTGAGTTATTTTGCTGATTCATGAACTCTGCAAACACAAATGCTAGTAGAGTAGTTATTCAGTGTGCTTCCATCACATTAACAGAACTGTTCTGGGTATTACTACTAGAAAAACAACCTACAGAATCAAGTACTTAGGATCTGATTTTCAAATTGCCCTCCTTTTTGCATTTGCATTGATGTTTTGCATTTGTTTGAAGCTTGCATCTGCTTCTAAACAATAAGCACTAATTTTAAACCTGTTTAGTACTCATTTAACCCAGATAGTTCTTTTGTGGCCATTTCACATGCATCTGGGATTCAGTGCAAAGAGATTGCATGGAACAAAATAAGAGGAAAATGCTACTAACCAGCAGCTGCAAGAAAGGGCCAAAAGAAAAGAAGAAGTGAAACACCATACAAATATGCTACCATTATGGTTTGAGAGGCAAGCACATAAATAGTGACCCTGTGAATTATGATAAATAGAGACTGCTGTGGATGATGACTGGCTACTGGGAAACATAAGCTTGTGTCTGATAGGAATACTTCTCACTGGATCAGTAGATCTCTGATGTGCTTTAAGCAACTTGCATTACTTACATATCAGCCAAGGTTCAATTGCCAGAGCTTGACACTCAAAACAAGTTTATAAGGAACAGAAAATCAAATAATGTAAACTGGAAATATCAGGACCTGTTTTATACAGCAATTAAAACATGAACAGAAAACAGTTCTCTTGTGGAAATTCCAAAGGGGTTATGGGATTTAGTCATATAAGTGGCATTTTAAAAGCATCCTTTCAGTGAGACATAGGCTATGACAGACAAGCTGAAGCAGATTTAGCTGCAGGGTTTGCAACAGTAATTTTCCCAGCCCTCTGTTTGGGGTGGTTAATATCCTGAATATATGCTCAGCTTCCAGACACTTGGTTCACCATATGCTGATTTATATTAAACTTAAACTTAAACTGGTGGAGGTAGGCATGTACTGAGACACCAAAATGTGGCCTGAAGTATTTGGAGTTAGGGTGTGCCTTCTCCATCTACTGCCTCTACTTTCAAAAACTAATAGGGAGGAGACCAGCTTGTTAAAACGCCACAGTTGTTTGTTCAGTGCCTGAGTCAAAACCCACAAGTACCTAAATGTCTTGTTCACCTCTGACCAAGGCTGTAGGCACTTTTGACATTTGCAGTCATAATACCAAAACCGATGAGGATTGAATAGTTGGATGCATGTTACCTAGATTCCATGGTCCAAATGCAGCCCTCATTTAATCAAATTAAACTAATTAGAAGTCAGTGATATTGCCTGGTCAAAAGTCAACTGAAGTTAGAGATATATGTGCTCACTTAGATTCCATCATTAGGCAATAATTATGGATGAGAGGAGGGATGTTCATTCATTTCAACCACCTATATACACAGTACAACACTGCAGAATCCTTGTGATCTAAACCCAAATAGCTACAAGCTTGGAAAGTCTATCCACCAGTAATCTTCTAGGATAGCCTTCTCTTCTATTATTAAATAAATTTTAGGGACTTGTGCGTGAGGTGGTACTTTTCAGCCTAAAAAATAGTTGTATTCCTAGTGCAGCAGCTGTGTTAAGGTGAGATTTTTGTAATGTATTGTCTCTGCTCCCACACTAGTTTCCTTGTGACCCTTTTCCTACAGTGTCTCAACATAAAACAGTGTGATAGACATCTGGAACAAATCACAGTACCAAATGCCACATCTGTGGTTTCATTTTATGGCAGCTAGAGGACTTGATGTTTAACCACTTTTATCCACTGTCATCCACTGTCATCATTTGGTAAATTAATTGGAAACATTTGGTAAATTAATTGGAAACAGTGAGGCTAGAAATTTCCCCCTAAGTATATCTGAATATGGTTTTCCTGTCTCCCTTTTGCAAATGTGCTCAATAAGGTGTCTGTTTTGAATCCAGCACATTATCGTAAGCTTAACATTATCTTAACACAGTGATCTTGCTTCAAATCATTTAAAAAGTAGGGAGTGTTTAGAAAGGCATATTTCAATGCTTCTGTACCTAGGACTTATTTTTCCTTGCTGTACAGTAGCAAACTGAAATGAGGGATCATGTTTTCAAATTGATGTGTATAAAAGTCAGAGTTTCATGGTTCTTAAGCAGCCTCAGTTCCTCTTGAGATCAGAGAAGTTTTGTGGGAGTTCAGCAGCTCTGTTGCAGGTGTCTTATTTAATGCTACTCAGGTATTTAGGAACTCAGTGAAAAATACATCTTTCTGGAAATTTAGCCTTGAATTAATTCCTTCTTTTTAAGTGTGGAGAGGATATTTTTACAAAACAAACTCCACCCTTTGCATCTTGTTCTGCTGGATAAAACAAACTGTTCAAATAGTAAGTAAAAAGTAATAGATTTTTTAAGGACCTGAGTTCACTGGCTATACAATCTGGTGCAGCAAAAATAGGACTCAAAATAAAAGCAGAAGACCATCAGCTGCCTCTCCTTCACCCAAGGCTTGCACATATTGCTGGATCAAAAACATGAAACCCTTTAATGGAACACTACCCAATACAACACATATAATTGAATAACCTTGAGAGGAATGATCGGGGAGTTAAGGGAGAAGATCAATTTAAAATCACTTAATGGATGGAAGCATTTAAAATTTCATAGACTGAAGAAGGTGAAAGGTGCTATGGAATAATTGCTTCCATCCTCTAGAGATAGTGTCTTAAGATGTAAATGAGAGCCCATGTTACAGTGATTTATCATATGAGAAATATACCATCACCAAAGGAAAGAAAATTGTAAGAGGTAAAGAAAGAGTAATTTCCAAACCCTGAAAAAGACAGCCTCAGCTGAGGCTTGATCCAATGTCCACTGCAGTCAGTGGGAGGTCTAATTCTCCCTGAAAGATGCCAATGGATGTCAGTAAGTGTTTTATGAAGCCCCCCATGATGTTACAGTTTTGCAGAAGAGAAAGAAATTGTTATGGAATAGATTTCAGCTACTGAAGCTCAAGCCCATAGTGCTCCTGCATAGGAACAGGCTCCCTGAAATGAACACATTCGGCCACAAGAAGACTAATGTCACAGACTCATGGGATCTTTCTAATTCTTTGGTGGGCATGGGCATGTGGCCTGCCTAAGACTTTATGCATCTACATTGCAAGCCTTCGAACATCTACAGTTCAGTATCCAATAGCACCTTACTGTGCACAGTACCATGCATTTGTAAGCAGAACACTGTGCTGGCTGGTCTGTCATTGATTTGCCATCTCTTGTCCCTAGAAGGCAGTTCAGGGCATACAGTGGTCTGAGCAAGTATGGACAGTCATGCTCAAGTGTGGGCCATCCATGTTGCAGATAGGCATCATCCTAGACTCATTCAAGAAGTATGAATCATTGGCATTTTTTTGGCTTCAGTGCAGAACTAGACCTACTCTTAAAAGCAATATATACCTCACCAAAGGAGATGGGAATCACTCTTGAGCAAAGTTGCATCTTAAGGATAGAGTCACTTGAGGCCCATCAAATCTAGCCTTGGACAGCTTCTTGCATATGGTGTATTTCACCTCACACAGACAAACACAAAAATTCTATAAATAGCTCTGTGCGACTGGTATGTCACACTTTTCAGTTGATAGGAACTATGTGACCTACTAACCATTTCCTAACATATATCAAGGTATTGCACTAAAGTCCCGTCCTTTCTCTTCCTCCTTGATTTACTTTTGCCCTGATGATTTTAACTAACTCATGGGGGGAAAAATCACATAACCCCAAAAAGTCTTTTCATGGAGAAACTTGAGTATGGGAAACTCTCCTCACTTTATACCTCCATCTTTTTAATACATGTCAGTTAATCCCTCCTGGCCTTGGCAGAGGCAGAAGGAACAAGATTGCAAAGTAGAGATTCACCTAACTGATAGCTCACTCTCCCAAGCCCTTCATCTCACAGGAAATGGTTCTTTCTCTAAACCCTGACACTGCCGCTGATGAAGTGCACTTCAGTTTTGAACATGTTATTCTATCATTCATAGGCCTTTGAACTGTTGCTTTTAAATGTGGCCGTTAAAGTAATGAATAATTTTGCCAGGCGTGAGAGCACATGAAGGGAATACCAGCCATAGGCATAGATTGATCTGTGCTCATTTATACATTAGAAGATGTTCATTAGTGTACAATAAAAGATCTGGCTCATTCCCATGCCTATAATATGAAATTCAAATAATGAGGGCGGAGGTAGTAAAAAACTTTTGAGAAATGAATAAATAAATGTGATTTACAGACCCAAGGAAACTAAATTACCTTCCTATATACAAAACTCATTTAATATATTGCTTATTTAATCTGACTTAGATTAAAGGTATAATGCTGATATACGGGGTTGCCATCTTTCTGATGAGAACCATGACTTATCAGTGACTACAAAATAGCTAAAATAGCTTCTATTTTGTTTTGTAGTCTATTTTTATTTTCTATATTTTGTTGTCTATTTTTAATTTCTATAGGCATTGTAAGATTGGAGGCTGGTGGTGCTTGATTTTTTGGAGGCAACTGAAGAGAGATTTGGTTGCCATTAGCTTGTTCATAAAGGAACATCTATCTTCACACTTCTGGTTGGCCATGAACAAAGGCCACAGAGGAGTTCTCCCAGGATGAACTAATTTTTAAGCAGTTGTGTAAGGGAGCAAAGAGGTTGTCCTTCTTTGAAGCTCCAGAGACAGGCCTCATCTAAGCAGAAACACTGCATCAGTGGTGGAGGTGGAGCTGTTGCTCTTAGGCTGTGTCTAGACTTAGGTTTTGATGTGTGCCATGCCATGTTATGAGGTCCAAGTCTCCCATTTAATTCCAGATTAACAGCTCTGTAGAACCTGGTCTGTTCTTACCTGGGTTGCAAGTCAAGATTTCCCCTGTGCAGAAATTGGGATACTGGGAATACAGGAATAGTGTCCTCCCAAGTCTTTCTTCAGGATGAGGTGTGTATGCAGAACTGGAGGTGCTGTACGCTCACTGGGTGAGCTGGTATAGATTTATCCATAATGATATGGAAAACCTGCCCATGGCCATCTGGCACGTCTTGCTCACAAAGTTACATTAATGGTCACTACTTCTCTGATCAAGAAGGAATATTTTCTATAAATGAGACTGCCAGGGACTATCAGTCTTTTTTGTCTTCTCCTGAAGTATGATTCACTTCCTCAGATGTGTAGATAACTAACAACATAGAGTATAGGCTATTAGCCATCCTGTGATCATTATCTTTCTTTTCTTGTGGCAAGAAAAAGGAAAGCTTCTAGGCTTCTGATCATTTATGCTACAGTTTATATTTCTGTACTACTGGTGGTACTGATATCCTTTGTCCTCATGACTATTATGGCATTTGAGTTTAAGAGAGCAGTGAGATAGTCACACTGCCTACTCTCCTAGTCTTCTTGCTCCTGGCTTCCTGAAAGTCAGTGGAGAGCAATAGCCTTGATGCTTAGGCACCGGCAGTGAGAATCCAGCAGCAAGGGACTTGATTTTTTGTGATGAGGTGTTGGGCAATGTTTCACGGCTTGTTGAGTTGTCCTGGGAAGTCTTCTGGGCTGAATCTCCATTACATGTCTTCCTGCAGTGCATAAGATTTGGTATTCCCTTACTAGTCTGTTCTCAAAGCCACAGAACTTCACCAGGAGGATGACAGGAGAGAGAATGAAACATGTACAACAAAAGTTGGTCTCAGCACTTAAGAGGAACTCGGCTCTTAGAGCCACAGAGGCACTGTAAGAAGCTATATAGAAAGGAATCCTAACCTGGAAATGCTGAGAAAGGATAATGAATAAATGTGTACACCACAATGTTTGTCACTTTATAAAGTTTATTATGATGTGCTTAGATCAACTGTTTTGCAATCCAAGAAATAGTGCTTTCCCCTCTGCTGGTCTTAGCCAACAATTGCTACTTAACACTGAGAAACAGGCATCTTAAGAAAAAAGATAGAGACAAAGAACCTCTCCTTGAATACACTGATATTAAGATAATGAAAGGTTTGAATGGTAGTATTATTAAAGGCTGACAATACTGAATTTTATGATTCTCTTTATACAGTTCAGATAAATTAAATAAAACTAGCTCTTATCTACACAGCCCCTAAAGCCACACTGTAACAATAGTCCCAAGATCATCTTCAGTAAGATACCTGAAATCAGGGCAGTACCGTGAAGAGGAACTAATGTTGCATGCAGTGTTTAGACTACTAAGGAAGGTACCAGCAGGGCTGAAGCAATGACTTACAAATTTCCTGTATGTTGGATGTATGCCAAAAACAAAGGACAAGTAATCAAAAATACCTGGTCAAGAAAAAAGGACAAAATTCATGGCAGGTATAATGCCACTGATAACTGATAGCACAGTGTCAAAGATATGATGCATAGGGAGCTTACCGTAGAAATGTCTGCATTTGTCAAGTGTGACATCCAGTTGACGCACAGGTCGAATGGCAGTCCTTCAGCACTTGGGCCATTCATCTCTAATTGCAACACCAAATATAAAGTGATTAAGTAGAGCCCAGGAGAGTCTTCAGATGAATAAACTAAGTTTAAAAGCATCTTCAAATTCTCTTTGGTAAACACTGTGTCTGTCTACTAATATATATGGAGAAAATTAGTGTTTTCATGCAATGTTTTATGGTACATTACCTAAACTAAATGAGCAACTCAGACTCTGTGTTTCATTGCTAACAGTGGATCACAATGTTTCACTACCAACTATGGGTGTCACGGCAATAATTTGACAGGCTATAAACAGAGAATATGCTCTTTGGTGCAGTTTTTACAGTTTATTCTCCACAGTCTCACTCACTGAGGTGGAAAAAATTAAGATATACAGCTTAACCAGTATGTTTACATGCATCTAACTAGGTATTTTATTTAAAAAATTAATTGAATTACACATATAATTAAAAATATGTTGGTTGTGGCTTTATGAATTTGAAGGAGCTTTGAAAGAACTCTAAAATTAAGACAGGAAAGTGTTACATTTTTCTGATACTGAAAAAAATGACACACGATCAACATTAAAAAATCTGTCATAATGACTTTTTTCTTTGCAATTTGCATAATACTAGGCTTTAAGTTCTTCATTAACTATTAAACTTGCTGTAAGAGTTTCAATTTCCAGGTGAAACTGAGAGATTATCACAGGACTTACATGAAAAAAAAAAAAAACCTCAAGCCATTTGAAGGATGGTAAAACTGTCTCAGCTCAGCAACTTGGACATATACTAAAATCCAGTGGGATGATTCATACAGATTAGGTACATGCTGACCGAATCCTAAAGCAAGGTGTGTTTGGCTGTTTGTTTCTTTACTACAGTTCCATAAAATACTACTAAAGTTGCACAGGTAAGAATTAAAAATCAGGAAATGCTGAAGCAAAGCTGATGTGGCTATTTTTATCCCATGTGTAGTACAGCACAATGTATAGTTAGCTATTTGTGTGCTATTCTTTCCAAGTACATAGTTTAGTACCAAACAATTTCTCCTACATGTTTGAAGGAGAACTATGAAAAGAAAGCAGTTGGAGCTAATGGGCTACATATTTAAACATTATTGTAGCCTTTTAAAACAACTGAAGAACAAAATCTCCCATAATCTGAGTAGAAACCACTGGTGGAAGTTTCTTATGGCACAGAGGGATTTTTGATGGGTGCACCCATGCTGCTGTTGAGCTATTAGACTCCTTTTGATGCTCTTCTGAACAAGAGAGAGAAAGAAAAGGGGCTGACAGAGCACCACTAAACCACAACAGTAGGGTGGCAAGTGGCATTTGGGCAGGGCATCTGAAGCAGGACTAGCTCTCACAGACATGCATACAAACATCTCTTCTGTCTCCCAGGAATAGTAGGCTTCTGCTATAACACAACGTCTACTCCAGTAGATATACCAAGATAACTTAACTAGCTTTCCCCATCAGAGTTCCTAGCCTAGCTCTGCATTAATTTCCACTCCATGCAACACCTCTGACTTTAGCAGGACTTCACATGGCTTAAAAGAGGAGAATGTTTGACCATGAAATTGTAAAAAAAGTGATACTGAACTTATGTAAAGCAGCATTCCTATCTTAGAGAATGGCAGCATACTTGTCTGAGCAAGATAACTTTCTGATAAATTACTTGAAGTATGGGAGTAAGGATTCTTCTGACTGTAGCTGCTGAACAATTTTAATTGAACTGAATTCCTCTGGTGATTCCCTCATAACCACATAATGTTCTTGACAGTTATTTTTTGCTGAATGACCATTACATTTTATAGTCCTGTGTGTGGGTATAATATGTTAATCCCTCTCCTTAGTGACTGTGGTATCACACCTCAGAGTTTATCTTCTGCTCCTTTCCATGCCTTCTTCAGCTGATGACACTACAGTATTGGAGGATGAGGATGACTGGAGGGTGAGAGGTGAGGAAAGGAAGGGCATGGGAGCACAGGGGTGGCCTCGCAGATGGGCAAGCAATAGTCTGGAGCCCAGCGCAGTATAGAGCTTAGGCAAATACTTAGCTTGTGGCAGGAAATACATGACTGAGGGAGGTCAGTGGGATCATTCACTTAGTTCTAAGAGAGTGCTTTAAGCTAAACTTGAATACTGTCCTAAACTGAGAAAGAATTCCTTTGAATATTTAAGTAATTTTCTGAATCAGATCTTCAATTTTCAGGTAAGTCATCAGTCCTATTGCTCCTCTTCAATTTGTTCAGCAGAGAAAAAAAAAAAACCTGTCTCATGAGATTTATTCTAACAATTGTCAGTGCTCTCTTCAAACATGTTTTTTCCCTATTAGAGTTTTCCAAAATAGACTTTTGTAGTGAGTTTTCTAAAGGAAAATTTGGGAAGCTGTGAGACATATAAAGTATATATCTTGTAAGTTTTTTGAAATAGAGCTCAAGGTCTTAACAATACTATTAATACTATACAGCAATATCTGCTAGTAGCTAAGCCTTTTTTTTATTTCCCTGAGATCATACACTTTAAAAGTTGTGGAGGAAGCTACATTTACCTGTTATCCTAAAGAGAGGATTTTAATACATATTATATGATTAATGTAGTTCACTGAATGAAAACATAAAATGAATCCCTGGGTATCAGTTTTTCCACTGAAGTTTATTGAAGTTTAGTAAGCTACAATATTAGCACAAATAAATAAACATTCCAGTGCAGGCACTCATATGAGAAATTAAATAAGTAGGTTCAGATATAGTTTAAATTCGCTAATGCTATCCTAAGAGGTACTTTAGAAGGATCAACAGAGCACAAAGGGCCAAGCAGAACCAGAGCAGAGCATGCGGGAGATAAACTATCTTAAAAGTGAAGCCCTTCTGGAAATGGAATTGACCTAGTAGAATGAGTTAGCAATGATGCCTGAAAAACTGTGCAAGCATCTGCAGTTTTATGGGAACTGACTGTAAAATATGCTTGCATCTAAAGGGTTTATTTGGGGTGTATTAAGGAAATTACTAGTAATATAACTGAACATAAATTTGTCAAAAATGCAATGTGTTTACAGGCCTTGCACAGTCTCTAGTCATGCCACTTGTTTTTAATACTCTGGAGAAAAAATACCTAACAGAAGGATAACAGAAGGAATACCTGGCATCTGGAACTTGCATGAACAGAGGTGCCTCCTTTTAAGGTCTATCTACCAGAATATTGAGGGACATGACACTTTCCAGCTGCTCACCCTTTCTTCTGACTATGTTCAGCTTTGTGGCATGGCTGAAGATTTATTAAGCCAGAGATAGGGAGTGAATAGGAAGAGCATGGCTGAAACTTGTCTGCTTAACAACTTAAATCAGAAGGGAATAAACTTGGATTTTAATCCTGGTCTAATGATTTTTTAATTATTTTATGCAGTGGCCCTACCTAATCTGTGACATGTAAGCAATGCCCAAGGCTGAGAGGGAACTCCAGAGCTCCTAGGGCTCTTTCAGGACAAACACATGAGTACCTAGTCACTAAGCAAGAGATCATGCCCTAAGCCACACATATCTCTTTTTTTGGGCTTACTGGATTGTCAGTTCTGTGATAGTAAGTCATATTGTTTCAGCACAAGGCATGAAGAGTTACTGAATTTTTAAAGAGTGTGGTTGCATCTGTACCTTATGTAGCACCAAAAGGTGATTTCAGAGTGCTCCAAAAAGTGATTTCAAAGAGCTTTTACTGACTGGTATGGACCTCTTGGGAGGGAGCCTCAAGAAGAAAGAAAATGTCTAGGCGGTAGATTTCAGTGGCTTAGATATTCTGTCATCCATAATGATGCTCTGCTAGATATATATATATGCACTCAGACACACACAAACACAAACAAGATAAGTGTAAGACCATTTTAACACCAAACGCTAGGGAGCTTTTGCAGTTACAGCTCAGTGGTGGTTTGAAGAAATTTGGAGCTTAGGAATCTAAATCTTGCATGAGTCTCACTAATATTTGTGCGCAGCACAGTACAGTGTCTTGCAGAAATACCTAAGTCATTTGTGATAAATTAGCCGAGGCAGGATACCATACTAATGTGCTTGATATCTGGTGCCTGAACCACCTCATTCAGGGCTAACTTGGGCATCTCTGTGTGGTATGTTCTGTACCATGTAGACATGCTTTTTATGGAGAAGTACCTAAAAGTATACTGCACTGCTCTTGTGCTCCAGAGGAAAGTCATCTAATGCTGATATACAGTCGTACGTTTTCCCTGCTGTGATGATTCAACTGTGCTAGCTGGCACTCTGAAGGGAAGAAGCCAAATCTCCACTCATTTCCTCACCCTTCCCACTCACTCCCCATGAAGAAGAGGCATTAGCAGCTGTGCAGAGGCTCTGTTATGCTGCTGCCTGCCGCTACAAGCAGCCCACACAAAACCGATAACACTCTTGCTATTAGTAAATAAAATAAATGCCAAGATCATTTAAAAATGATAAAAGAACTCTTAAGTGAGCATTTAATGTAGGCTGCCAAACAGAGGCAAGTTACAGTGACCAAGGCTTCTACCTCTCTTTTTAACTCATTGCTCGTAACAACGGAAATTACTCCATGTTGTGATGATAAGAATGCCAGACAGTCTATTTTTAAGCATATATATATACATATATATATATATATATATATATATATATATAAAACCCTCACACACAAGAGAAAGAATCCCATAAATGGAAGGAGAGATGCTGAAAAAAAGAGTTTCTTATATCTTCATTCTTCTTTCTGTCTCATGCAAGGGACAGAAGCGTTCTATTCCTGACAGCCATGACAGACTCTCAGGGCTGGAAGGGTCCTGAAGGGAACATCAGTTCACTTCTTGGTTTAAGGCAGAAAAACATCCAATGACAGACACCACAGTACCCAGACCATCAGCTCTAAGGATTTGCTACTCTTATCTTTAGGAGGTTTTCTGCACATTCAACCTCCATCTCCCCTGTTGCAATTCATTTAAGGGCCAAGGAGAACAGATTCTTCTCTTTTTGCTGTGTGGTGATGTTTCATGTACTTCTCTCCCAGTCATCCCTTCTACAGATAACAACCCAAATCTTTCAACTTTTCTTTGCAGCTTGCCTCTCCATTGTTGCTGTTCTCATCTTGATTTTCTGCTGTTGGTCCGTACCCTTCCTGAAATGTGTTAGTGAAAACTGAATTCAGTATTCCGGCAGAGACCTCATCAGTGCTGAGCTGAGCAGAAGGCCCAATTCATCTGTACTGTAACCTGCTCTCATGGCCATATATTTCAGTACATTTGTCTTTTTTGTAATGGCAGAGGACTGTTGGTTTAAGTTCATCTTGAGATCCATGGTAGTCACCAAATCATTCTCTTAAGAACAGCTACTTGGTCAGTTGTTCCCCAGCCTTTATCTGTGCAGCAGATTGTTCCTGCCTAACAGTGACATTTTAAGAGAGGCCAAACACTGCAAGTCCTGTTGAAGGAGCCCCCAGTGTTCATCAAGAACTGCTTAGTAAGACTATTTTCAGATATTTTGGACCTATGCTATTTGTTCCAAACAGAAACCACTTTGGAAACCTCATGGTGGAAAAAATCAAGCAAGATCTTATTCAGCACTGATCTATAAGGGAAGAAGGTTTGTCATATGTACAGTGAATGTACTACCTGATCTGAGGATACAGAGAAGGTGGAGCTAGACTCTTCTCAAAGGTGCACAGCAATATGATAAGAGGCAAAGGACAAAAGCTGAAGCATGGGCATTTCCAATTAGGTATTAAGGAAAAAAACTTACATGAGGGTGCTCAAAAAAATAAATAAATAAACAGGTGCCCAGAGAGGCTGTGGAATATCTGTCCTTGGAGGTGTTAAAGACTTGAATGGACAAGGGCCTGTGCAAGCCGATTTAATTAGACTTGCTCTGGGCAGAGGGTTGTACTAGATAACCTCCAGATCTCCCTTCCGAATTACTTTGTTCTATGGTTCTGTTATAACTACTTTCTCCTTTGGTGTTATTTGTGATGAGGGAGGGGGAAACTCACCTGCAAAAAAACCTCTTCACTCATTGCTGTTTCATTTTCTGTGTCCATCATTGTTTCAAATAATTCTAATGCTTTTCTCACCTACATAAGATAGTGTAGCTGATATGTAGCTGCCAGCTACAAAGTTCATGAAATGACCTGGAAATTTTATTTAAAATTTTACTGGCCAAATTGCTTGTTGGTAGAAAAACTGATAGAAAGCTAGTGCACTTTTTTTTTCCTGATCATCTCCTTTTTCTGTCCTCAGAATTGTGGGCAAATTTTTGGAAACTGTAGCCACTGCCCAGGTATTTGAAATACACATCAGGGCAGGAGCTGAAGCTTTGCTTCCGTGTGGAAAAGAAGACAAGTTGGCAAGCCACAGTCATTGAGAGGAGGGCAAGAGTGATCGTCAATGGAAATATGGCAGGAGCAGGATGGTGGAATTTGAGCAAGAGTAGCAGGTATGGAACCTCTGAAGTCAGGGATCTGAGACAGGAGGGAGATCTGGAAAATCGAAGAAAAGGAAGCTTCTCCTGAGAGTATCTTTGAACATAACAAACTTTCTACTCATCAAGGCCAGGAGTGTGCCAATAGGCCTTGATTGCACTGACCAGCCTCATCTGGCACCTCCACTCACATCCCCTGCACATCTGGGTCCAGGAGGTACATTGCAGCTAAGCCCTGGGCCATCAGTCTTCACCTGAGCTATATCATAACTGTACCTGTCTCCAGCTGTCTCTCTGGCCCTGTCTCTTGGATTGACCTTGGACCTATACTGTAGACCTACCTGTCTCCTGTCCTGCTGCCAGCCCTGTCTCCTGAGTAGACCCCTCAGACCTATGTTGTAGCCCTGTCTCCAGCCCCATCCTCTGCTGCTCCTCACTGGACTCCCTGGATGGATCCTGGACCTAACTGATCACTTTGCCATGTCTGGGACTGTTGATGCCTGAGGTGTTACCAGCACCTGGTTCTGCCCACCCTGCTCAGACCCTGCAAGACTGCACCCAGGTAGGTGAGGGCACTGACTGAACTGGGTTCACCCTCAGCTCCTGGCTCGTCCCACCTTGTGGAGCGGCTCTGCTCATGCTGCTCCTTGATACTGCTTCTGGAGCAATGTGTAATAGGGAAAGAGCAGGAGTCTGAAAAGATAAGAGCCTCTGGGACAAGTTACAAAATCAGATGGAAAAGATATTTAGGAACAGGGATGAATGGGAAGCATAGAGCAGCAGATCTGGGAAAAGATTTTGGACAGGGGAAGAAAAAGGGCTTAGAATAAATAAGGTGCATTGGAGTAAGCTCAGGAGCAAAGACAGTCACCCTGGAGGGTGGAGGCTTTGGGATGGTTGGGGAGGTTGTTTTTAGAAGGGTTGGTGACAGCCGTACCTCCTCACCGAGGCACTCTTGATTACGTTGGGGGTGTGGATAGGGCAGCAGCTTGCACTTATATCCATGCTGCACTGAATTGCTTCTCTTCCCTCATCACTTCTGTGCTGAAATCATGCTTGTCCTGAGAGGAAAATGTCACCTTCAGTAAAATGATACCTATTTACAACTGCAAATAATTTGACTGTCTTTGTCTATTACAGTGTTACAGCTGTAATTATAACAATTGTTACACCTCTGTCTTGCTGAACTTTGATTCTTGCTTCTTTCTTTTTGCCTCCAAAACTGTTCCAGATGAGACCGCAAAAGGGTTTTTTTGTTGTTGTTAAGTTTAAATAACGACTTCTTTAGCGTCTTCTTTCATCGGAGATGTAGTGAATCATAGCTAGTGTAAATGGAAGAACTCACACACCCAGAGGGCTTTAGTAAAAGTTATGCCCAACTGAGTTGTTGTTTCAGGCATTTCACTCTCTTTATCACAGAAGTAATCCCAATGATACAACTGAAATGTGTTAATCATTTATCCAGTTAAAAACTAGTGAAACCAAATATTCTTCTTTCAAATTGTGCTAAGTCTTCTGTTAGTGACATGTTCATAGTTAGTAACTCACCTACAAGCCTTAAAGGAGGTACCAGAAGAGCTATATAACTGAAAGTATTTAAAGAAAACTTCTTAAAATTTGGGGAACTCCAGGAGAGTGGAGGACTGCAGTGAAATATCATCATTTAGAGGAGTCTTTCCAGTGACCTGAGACAGTAGGATAGATTCACTGGTTTCATGAAAAGTTAATCTGAGATTCTAGCAACAATGATTTAGAGATTAAAAATCTAATTAATGCCAGTCAGTGTGGCATCATGGAAAGCAGGTCTTGTTAAACATATCTGATAGCTTTTTCTGACAAGATTACAGGTCTGCTTCATAAAGGCAACTGTGCTGGCATAGTTTACATGGATTTCTCCAAGGCATTTGACACAGTGCTGCATGATTAAAAAACTAACATTGCATTGGATTAGCAAATTCATGTTGGATGGATGAAAAATTGGTTCAGTGACAGGTCTTAAAATATGATTGTGAAGGGAAGGCATCAATGAGCATTACTTTTGGAGCTTATAGATAATGGTCCTTGGTCTGACAGTATTAAAGTATTTTAATGAGCTACACAGGTCAGTGGTTCCCAAACTTTTCTGGTTGTGCCTCCAGGCTCACAAATACTTCCCTGGTACAAATAACCTAACTTAGGTCAGGACTCATCCCTCTACTCTGCATTCACACATGCATAAGCACACTTATTATGTGTTGCAGCCTCACTCAAACCCTAATTTGATTACCACTGTTTTAGTTAAGGGCAGAACAAATTTTCTGCTTATTTTCCTATCTGACAGACTAGCAAATTAGTAAATAATGCAGATCAGATAGTTGGCTAAAGTGCTGTCCACTGATTTGTGCTTTATGTGAATGAACACATCTGAGAATGAACATTACAACCGGGAATCTAGGAAAGAACATTAGGAATGAACATTTAGCAATAAACAATACAAGCTCTGTTTACATGAGAGAAGACCATGATGGAAAACTCTAAGGTGGTTGTGTTTACCATAGATAGGTGCCTCAACTTGAGCTTTATTTGCTGTGCTGTGACTAATGTAAAACTTGAATAATTACAGAAATATGAAATAGAAACCAAGAACTTTTCTTTTTTTTTTGCCTTGCTGATACTCCTGTAAAAATCTGGTGTCCAGATCTGGTACCCTCCTTTCTCAAATTATAGGGAAACACACAAAGTGGTTCAAAAAGGGAGCCACAAAAAGACCGAGGAGTTGGAGAAAAAATCTGTGCAGTGTGACACTTGGAAAACTTCATCAGTTAGTAAACCACACAGTTTTTTGGAGAAAGGGTTGAGAGGCATCTTAATCATTGCCTTTAGATTATCATACACAGAGTTGATGTTGTGTAGGGGAAGCTATTCAGACTTCCAGACAAATGCATAACAATGGCTGTAAGCTTAAACCAAACAAGTTCAAACTGGAAATCTGAAGAATTTTCCTAGCAGTAAGGGTAGTTAAGCACTGGAGCTATTTACCAGGGCAGGTAGTGAGCTTATCATTCTCTGGAGTGTTTAAAATGATCTCTCTACAAGGCATGCTTTGGTCCAGTTTCTAGGAAAAGTTCTGCAGCTGATATTAACAGATAATCCAGCTAAGTAA
Organism: Dromaius novaehollandiae; assembly: GCF_036370855.1. NCBI lineage: Eukaryota > Metazoa > Chordata > Aves > Casuariiformes > Dromaiidae > Dromaius > Dromaius novaehollandiae. Next base: position 154,999,952 of record NC_088098.1, read on the forward strand.
CTGCAGTGTTTCCTCTGGCCTCAGAGTCTGGCTCTTTCAATGACAGAATAAAATTAAAAAAATTTTTTTTCTTTTTTTGTGAGTACTTAAACTTTGAGAGAGTCCAGTGTAGGGCTCACTGACATCAGCTGAAAGATTCACTTACTTCCATACCATCTTTAAAAATTCAGGTTTATAAATCCAAAATGTTTTTATGATGTCTGAGGTCAGGTGCTGCCAGATGGTACTATTACATGTAATTCTCCTAGAAAAGTACCCAGAAAGTGGCCCATTGCCCTTTCTTGGGAACACTTTCTGAAGTGATGTTACATTTTCATATTGCGGGTGTTAACAAAGACTGACACTGGGGAGGAGGATCTGTGCTAGCTGTTGAGTGTTTTCTGCCTGCCTAGGTCTTACATGAGAAGTCACCTCTTTAGGCTGAATTACTTGTAGGGATTGTTGTTAAAAACCATTTTCCAACTTGTTTTGCTGTTTTCCAAAATCAGGTCTGCCTCTTTCCTTTCTACTGCCTTTTCTACCACAATTAGCATTTCCCATGCTTTCCATAGGAACCTAGGAAGCTTCTTGCTCTCAGCAGCTCAGTTGTGCTTCTTTCCTCCTGGAAGAAAAGCTGTGCAGTTTGGGAAACACTTCAGAAAGTTTCTGAAACTAGAGGTGGCAGGGCTGAATTCTATTTCTATTTCATCTCACTCCAAGTCCAATATGTATGCACAAATATATCATATTACAATGCAGAGTAGTCACTGATCTCCTGCCACAGACTTTTTCTCTACTTAGATCTGGTCAGGAAACTTCCACTGAAATATTTTCCAGTAGAGCATACACTTCTCTTAAACTGACTTTTTATGAGATAAAATTCCATTTTTTTCCCAGGAGAAATAAATGTATTTTCCACCAGAAAAATGAAATATACCTGGCTGCCTGCTAAATCCTTGCCAGGTTTGATTCCCCCTGCCTTTTTTTTTCTGGATAGAAAAAAGTGTCAAGAGCCTTCAAAGGTGCACAGCCAGGAAGCCAAAAAATGCCCATTTTGGTTTATTAAAAATTCCTTTTTTTCACCTGGCTATCCCTCCTCATAAAAGATTAAGCACTGTTCTGACTCTTTAAAAATAGAAAATGATTCAGGAGGCTTTGATTGGTTAGTTGGTTTTCACTGCTCAGATGGAAATTCCCACCACCTCTCCTATCAAGCAAGGAAACAACCTCTGAGTCCCTGGATGTATGCTATGGCGTTCAAAGAAATGATGCTGGTATCAATACAGTGCAACAGTTTTGAAGGAAGGCAGGATGACTTTCAAAAAAACCTGAAATGATCAGATAAGATACATTAATTATGTTACATTATTAGAGCAATATGGGATGCTTATATTTTATACATAGGTCAGTCTAATTAAGATGTATTAGGAGGGTTGGAAATAGAGCCTGACTCTCATGCTTATCCCTAAACATCTGATATAGGCAAAGTTATAAAAGGCTAGTGATGATGTCAGTGAAGCACAGGTCAGTAGCCTCTTATTCAACCTTATATGTCTGTGTTTACGTTAGCAAATAGCGTGGTGTAGTAGGAGTGGGTTGGTACAACAAAACAACTGGAGCTGACAATGCAGTGTCCACCCTATTAGCACTTTGTGCTGGGATTGCATCAGATTAGCTCTAGGATGGTCCCATAGACCAAACTACTATTAGTGGCTGCAGTGCACTAGATGTGCTTCTGGAGTCTATCTTCTGACAAAATTTCATCCAAATTCCCCAGAATGCACTCCTGAGCCAGATGAAGAAACTAGTGTAGACAGACATTAATGTTAAAAGCACCCTCAGGAATTTACAGAACTTGTTCACTACTTTGAACAAATCTAGAATAACCAATAGACTTTCATCCTTGTCAAGGGAGTCCACCAATGAGCCATGGAAATGTATATTGTAGGAGGGAAGTTAAAGCGTCTAAATTCAATTCTTATTAAAGTAAATTAAATAAAATTTGCCAAAAAGAATGGATGGGAGCCGAATTATGTCCATAGAGCAGTGGCTTTCAGCTTGGGAAACATGGGCAGGTTTTTTGGACTCCTCTCAAAGGGCCTGTGAAAAGTACCTAAGAAAGAACAACCTTGTCAACAAGCTTAACTTTGAGCAAGGACAGATTTAGGTTTAACTAATGGAATATAGAAATGGTGGGGAAGAAGAGATGAAAGAATTTATTTCTCTCCCACTCTCCCCTAAGTGTTGTTATAGATCATTTATCCTGGACTGACATTTAACTAGCATACTTGAAAACACATTATGCAGACCGTATTTACTTCTTCCACTTCTGGCAGAGGAAAGCAAATACTCCAACCAGGATAATGCCAAATGCTTACACAAAGAAGGAAGAGAAGAACAACAAACCCCGGACATCAAGGATCAAGAGAAAAAAATGCATTTCTGAAAACAGTTACAAAGAGGACATTCCAAAGAGAAATTCAGTACATAAATTAACTTGACTCTAGGCAAGTCTGCATAGATACTTCATATGACTCCCATCACTGAATTACCTTAGGGATAACTATTTAGTGAAACTAGACAACAAACAGGTCCATAAATACACACAGCAGACATACCTGTTATGCCATTAGAAGGTTAAGAACACATTAGGTTGGTAGATAGGTATAATTAGGAGACATTCTACTGGAATGGCAAGACTTTGGATGCATCAACTTAGTTCATGTTGCAAGGATTTTTACTGCTCTCTTTCCCTCTTTTTCTGGGGTCTGTATAATGTTCACCACTTCACTTAGTGAGGAATTTCAACCACCAAAACCTTTCCAGCTATGCACAGGCGTGTTGCCTCTTGGTTGGGTTGCATAACTCAAATGGAGCAAAAAAAAGCCTTGAAAAGTTATGTGTCACTGCTTTGAAATGTGGGTCACGTTTGATTTTATTCCTCTTTATGTAGAATAATAAAACTTGATCCTACTTCTCCTTGAAAAGCTGACCAAAAGCACAGCATGAAGGCATTTTTTGTGATACTGCAGTAAGGATAACTGCTTTCTCCAGTTTGTGCCATGACACCAGGCAAATGACCTTGCTGTTGGACAGAGTGACTAACAAGCTGTAGGGGAAGCAGCTTGGTGAAAATGTTCTCCACCTTACCCAGGCAGGTGACCTACCTGCAGCAGCTGCTCTGTAAGAAAAGCTGGAGACAATTCTTGGAATCCCAGGGTGGCATTCAGCTTCATAGTTACACATCTAAATGCCAGTGTCTACAATGCAGATGTCTACATGGGATGCAGGTGCCTAAGCTTTCATTATATACAGGGCGTCCAGTTAATGGAGCCTGGAGATTACTTTGCCTGACCACATGCAGTTGTCTTTTTTGTCTAGTGATCTAAACTCTGTTGAGCATACTGACTATATTTCCAATACACTGAATCTGGAGTTGGAGCCTACCCTAAAAGCCCCAGAACAGTGCTAGTGAGAGGGCTGAGAAGAAGGCAATGAAGTTTATAGCTCTAATTTTGACAGTGGCAGTAGCAAATTAAGAAAAATGAAGGCTTTTCTGCATGAACTAGAAAATATGTATTCCCTCATGTAAACTGCTTAAATAATTATTCCTTATTCATGAAACACATGTTAATATTGCTATATTACTACTGAAAATCTAGGATAGAGCTCTGTGCTCCTAAACAATGAACTTTTACTAGTTGAAGACATAATGCAGTGGTTTCTAAGCTTTCTGAACATAACCTCATCTCTGGTGACAAAGCAGGTTTCAGTTGCACTGCTAAGTTGTCACCCCATTTGGACTCATGAACCCTTCCTTGTTCAGGAGTAGTGTATTAATGCTAGGACTTTGACTTGTAGTTATAGTTTGGTCCAGCCAAAGAGATGACACAGAGGAAAGCAAATTAAGTAGGGGGATCCTGCAAAGAAAATTTCGGGAGATAATACAAAGAAGTTAATATCAAGAAGTTCAGGCTGACGCACCTGTTTCGCTGTTCTTTAAAATAAAAAATAAAAGCAAATACCAGGAAAGACAGTACTCCAGGTGTGCACATTCTAGCTGGAACAGATAGGACTGCCACCAGCTCCTTAGAGACAAACATGTGCAGAAAACCCCTAAACTTGAAATCATTTTGGTTCATCTTAGGAACTGAAGACTAAGTTCCAGTTTGATGCATTGCTTCTCTGCAACTCCCTACACATTTCCTTGCCCAGTACCAGAACTGAGACTTTCCCACTCCCTGACGTTTCTCATATAGACCTTGCCCAAAGTAATATTCATTTGGTATGACCAGTCCAGCAGAGAGTTGTTGGACACTGTCAAGATTACCTCTCCCTTTCTCCCTTCCCCCTCTTTTCTCTGCTAAGACTTGTCATTTCTAAATAGCCCTTCAGAACAAGAAGCTGCACCCAGTGTGAAGGCAGTGGTACGTGCACTGAATTCCTGGAGGATCACAGGGCACAACAGGTCAATGAGAACAACCAGCTGAGTGAGAAAGATGTTCTGCTGATTTCTCACCATGATGTAACCTTTCAGAAATATTGATGCAAAGTGCAGGCATTGGCTAGCACTTAAATAAGATACCTCATTTGCAGGCCTGGGGATTTTTTTAGTGGAAGTAGCTGCAGTGTCTCCTGGGGCCTCTTCTGAAGTTAGTTTGTAATGGAATATTAATAATCAGGTACCTGTCTAACTGCGGTCACAGCTTTTGCTGCAAATTGTTTCACAAACTATTTTATCTCAAAACACTGCCCTTACTGATCTTAGCTTTCTTTTAACTGATACTTTCTCTTTGTAATCACAAGAAACAGGAGAGAGTTTTTTGTAGCTGTGTATAAATAAACACAACTTGCATGGTGTCTACACAGTGTTCTTCATCAAAAGAAAACAAACCCTAAGATGTGATACACAGCACATTTTTAAAGGTTTCTCTGTGTGTGATAGACACAGACAATATGAGAACAAAAGCAATTATTTGGATCTTCAAGTTAAGCAGCTTACCCTGCAGAAACAGATGGCTCTCTACATTCATTGTCCACCTTTGTTCTATTCCTGATGAATACAACCTACTTGCAAGAGGGAATAAATATTGCTCTGGAAGTGGCTTCATCTGTCTCCAGAGTTTAGACTGGACACCTGACTTTTGGATGACTACAGTTAGGTGAAGCTAATCTTCCCCATAGTTAGGGTTGATCCATAGTTAGGGTTGATGGCAACATTGTCCTCAAGCACACACCCACAGACAAGTATTGTTGTCAGCCTTCAACTCAACCTTTAGCGGTAATCCAGTGTGAGATTAACAAAATTCTAGCTCCTGCCTAATCTTCCTTCTTTCTGCATTTGATCTGGACCTCATTCACATGTGCGTTTTTTGAGTGTAGTGATAAGGGCTGCCCTTTTTCTACCTTCTTGATCTTCCTCAGTCTGATAGTTCCCTGTTTCTATCTTCTGGCCCTTTGCACTATTGACTTCCATCTTTCTTTTGCCAGGTAAGTAGAGGCAAGTAGTCCACAGCCTGATTTCTAGGAAGGCTCCCCTTTACAAATCAGTCGCACAATGAGGACAGTTCCAGTTTAGCCTAACAAGTAGTATAGTGTAGGCAGGAGAGGTGGCTAGTATGGATCAAGTCCCAATATACCCTGGTGCAAGGAAACTCAGGAACTGTGTGAGATAGCCCTTGCTATTTTATGACTGCAATTTGCATCATCTCTCTTATCTTCAATGATCCAAGGTGGACTGAATGAAAGGGTTTTTTCCTCAGCCTCTGAACCCTTCCTGAATTCTGCTTGTTGAACCCTACTTCTTGTGTTGACTCTTATGGCAGATTCACTTTATCTGTTGTTTTCATTAGAATAGTTTTCAAGATCCACTTGTCTGGTTCTCCCACAGAGCTCTACACTCTATATGTGATGTTCCACACACATGGAAATATCTGTCTTGTTTTGCTTCTGCCCTCTATTCCTTTGCTCTTCAAGACTAACTTTGGAAGTGATACTTAAAAAACTCAGCCAGAAGTGGAACAGCTCTGTAAATGACAACAATCATTATTTATTCACTTATAAAAGGGATACTTGAAAATTATTCAGAATCATCAAGCTGTGGCATTACTAACCTATACAATGACTAGGAACCCACTATTCTTTCTTCCTCTTCTTTTCTCATTCATACTCATCTCTGTCTTGGATCAAATTAGAAAACAAGCTCTTCAGGTCAGAGACTATCCTCCTGCAACTTGGGGACTCGGGGTGTAAGATATTAATAATTGTGAGAAATCTAGGTTATGTATAGAAGTTAAGATTCATTGGAGAGATGCATAAATTGTGAATAATCAAAATCAGTTACAAACTCTGGGTCAAGAGTGATGCAGCTTGTGAAAGATCAGAATATCATGCTAATGCATGATCAGGAAAAACTTATTTTTACCTCTGCAGGAAGAGCTCTCATTAATGGTATGGAGGAGGGAGGCAGAGGAAATGAATGAAAGGTGAAGTAGGAAGCAGACAATATATGTTTTTATGGCAGCCTGCTTACTGTATAGAAGTTTTAAGAGAAAGTCCACACTAAATGCAATCTCCTTTTGTTCAAACTACAAGAAAGTGCACAATTTCTTTTATCCTGAGTGGAAGGCAGCCAACGTGCCTGTCACCTTCAGATATGCTTCCCATACCCTCCAACTTGAGATTTTCTGTAGGCTGACATATACCTTCTACATTACTACTGCACTGGATGACGCCTGGTTTGCATAACGTTCCCAAAGACACCAGCAGGCAGAATGGACCAAAGACTATATATCAAGTTGCACAAATAATCTGCAGTATTCCCCAGAATATCTACCCTTCAGCTGTCATTTACAATCAGTCTGTGGCACATTTTGCTAGGTTTAAGCAACCGTTCAGAACTTGATATAATTCTTCAGGTTAGGCATTCACGCAGAAAGTAAAGGAGATGCTTTACTTGGAAAGAATCCTGACTTCCACCATTGAAAGGAAGAGCAGGACACAGAGATCGGTTCCATGTGAATATGAATCCTGGCTTTAATACAGGTCAGAAACTTGCTCTCATGAAACATCAATACCTTCCCTGACTAGCAAATGTGGGCCTCAAGGTGAAGGTCACATGCTGAAAGAATATACAGTAGAGTTATCTTATTGAGGGCCTTGTCAAGTATAATATTGGCCAGAAATCTACATAAAATTCATACTCTTTAAAATAATATTGTATCTGAACAGCAATATATTTCTGGTAAGTTGTTTTCCACCATTATAGTGCCTCAGAAGACAAAAAAAGAGATAATTTTACCTAGAAAAAAATAATTCCCACTAAGTGCATACTTTATGGGAGCAAAGCTCAGCTTTATCTACTACAAGAACTACATATAGACATATATATATGTATTTATCAAATATATATGAGATTCTTCCTATTTTCAAGCCCTTAAGACACACTAGCTTTTCACTTATATAGGCAAATTCTGTGTTAAGTATTAGTACCATCATTGTTATTAAATTCAATGAGACCAGGATTTTACTTACACATTAGCATGGGCTGCATTTGCTAATACAATACATAGGATGTACCTCTATGAAAGGAACATGAATTACATCTCAGGGGACCAAAATACTACGGTTTCATCTAAAAATGCAGATCTGTCAACCCCAAAACATTTTACATAAATATTTAGCAAACTTTAAGTGAAGTGCAAACAAAACGAGTTTCCATTATAAATCTTCTGGCAGTCTTTCTTGCAGTTTTTTCCAAACTATGTTATAGTTTGTATCCCTCTATACATCTTCTAATTCTTATAGCTATGAATATGATTGTGAACTTTCATTCGGGCACCCAGCAGCAAGAGCCAATGAATATACATTGATACCATACTCAGTCAAATGGACGGCTACTCTAGTAGCAAAACATTGCACTCAAAACCATTGGATTTGTGAGATTTAATTTTCACAATTAATAAGGCCATTTAGCAGGTTTGGGTTTCATTTGACCAGTAGTGAGTTTAATTTTAATTGTATGATACTGGTACTGATGTCCAGCAATGTGCTGTTAACAGTAAATAGATCCATGTTGTGCCACTAGGTAAACAAGCATCCAGCTTGAAGGGAATATTTAAAAACACCAGTTAGATTAATGAAGTGATGCATTGGCCCTGCTGCACATGAGACCTATGGGGATGAGCCATAAGGTGGAAAAATTGCACTTTTTCCTACTCAGAATCCCTTCAAAATTCCTATTACTCCCCTCAAAATATGGAGAGCAGTAAAATGAGTGGATTTGAGCACAGTTGAACTTGTCCATCCATCTACCAAGAATATTGTTCAGTTTTGCTCAGAAATCTGCAGCTGCAGATATCTGTTGGCCTTGCTTCTGACCCCTTCAGCAACTATTGATTTGTGACTGTATTTTAGTCACAAAGGTCCCGAGCAGATGCAGATCCCAGTCACAGAGGTGAAAGCCTCTGGCACTGATATGGAACACTAAACCCACTCACCCCAGAACATCCCCCCCGCCTCTCTCCCCACCACCACTGCCTTGAGTGCCTCATCTCAGATAATTATGCTGCACATGAATCATTTTTTTAATGTTTGGTTTAATACACACAGATTCTTTAAACAATAAAAAAAAATCAGCAAACATCATCACGATCTGGAAATCTCTTTCTTAACTTAGAAAACGGTTTCTTAATGGCACAGGGGGAGAACACGACAGCAAGCTTGACAACATAATTAGAAGATTGTTACAAGGAAAGGGAAAAGCATTCTTTATACAGCTCTTACTACTTTCAATAAGATTATTCTCCCTGAATAGCTAATCAGCTTTTCTGGCTTCCCAAATCCATGTGCTTTAAGCTGTTCTCACAGTTCTTCTTAGTTGCTAAATGGCAAACAGTGACACCTCCAAAAGGGAAATTTAAAGTGTTAACCAAATGTGAGCAAACAGCATGATGGAGACTGCAGATAAAGAGATCTTTGGCAGATTAGCAGCAATTTAAGAAGATCACACTGTTACACCTGGGTTGACAAGAGCTGACAGGGTTTGTTGATCTCTGCTCCTATCTCCAATTTGAGTGTCATGTTTCAACAGAAATGAGAGGAATAAAAAAAAAAAAAAAAAAAAAAAAAGAAAAAGAAAAAGAAAAAGAATTCCTTTCAGTACTGAACATTGGCTCCACAGCAAGTGTTTATGGCATCTGAAACAAAAAGGAGCTAAAGAAGTAGATGAAAGGATTAAAATAAAACTGTTCATCTCTAAGTGCACAGCACTTCCTCCTAATGCCGAGTGTCCCATTCTCTCCCAGCCACTCACTACCCACTTTGATGTATGGAGGCTTTTTCTGCTGGCAAAACATTACAAAATAATAAAGCTGAATTAGAACTAGGGAAAGAGGAGGGGAAATAACAAAAAATTCTAAATAACAACAGTGAGCACTGCTTTTGCATTGCTAATGGTACAGCTTATTAGAAAATTGTTTGTTTGTTTGTTTTCCTGTAAGTCATTTACTGGGCATTTGTTTACTAAGGTTTTGATGATCTCTGCTTACTATCTATGGCAATAAAGGATCTCTCTCCAGCTGACCACCCAGGACTCTATCATCTTCCCTTATTTTAGAAACCTTTCTTGATAAAAATCTTTATGCAGGTTCCCTTTGAAAGAAAAGAAGCTATACCTCCCCTCTAGTTAAAAAACAGGAGGGACATAAGACTCCTTAAATGCCACTGATCTCATCAGCCACATACAATAAAGAAAGAAGTGAAAAAAGATACAAAATATAGAGTATCTGCAGAGAAACAGCCGGAAATTGACTGACTTTCACCAAGGCTCACAAGCACCATTCCAGCCAGCAAAAGTAGTCTTAAAGTGAGTGTAAATGTAATTTAGCATTTGGGAGGATCAAACACATGTAGAAATCAAATAAGTAGCTTCATGCACACCTTGCTCAAAAACCTTGCTAAATAGATAGTGAAAAAGGACTTTAACGCTCCGTGAAGTGAAGATGCTATCCTGACACAAGAAATGCACAGAAGTTATCTAGACTGCGGTGGGGAGAAGTTATCTTGTGAAGCCCTGAAACATTTTGAGGGAGCTGTGGTCATCTGCAGGAAAAATGTGAGCCCACCTTTGTTTTTCAAGGGTTTGCTTTCACTTTGCACTTAATGTGTTTTAAGTGCAGCTAGGGCTGGCAAGCAGATTTGCAACTTCCTCCCACCACAGGCATCTTCCCTGGGGCTTTGCAACTGTGCGGTAGTCCAACCATGGAGTATGGATTAGTTTCACAGTGGATTAGCAAACTGCTCAAGGTCACCACATGATCACTGAGGGAAGTGGGAAGGGGAAGGAAGGGAGAAGAGAATGGAACCACCCTTTTGGGGTGCTGCAGTTAGATCACTGTCAGCATGATATGAAGTTGCACTTAAAGGGTGATGATCAGCTGAAGCCAGTCTAAATCCAAGCTTCTACCAGAACAGGTGGCCACACTTCCTTTCAGCCTTAGCACACCGTCTCTTGTGCCAGTGCTAGCAAAATTTTTGTGGCTATGACATGGCATGGACTGGGTCATGAAGATGCTCTGATTAAAAGTTCAGGCTTTATTCCTGGCTAATTTGAACATGTATCATGTTCCCACTATGGCTCATCATGCAGCCAGGTGGTTGGTCGCACCAACAGGAAGAAAAAGGTGGCATAGGGCATACAGATGCCCAGTCAGGAGCAGTGGGAAGGAGAGCTGCTTCTTTTGGTGGAATTTGCAGCCTTAGTTGATCACTAAACTTGGGCAACTTTCCTCTGCCTATTGCAAGACAAATGTTGAGGAAGCCAGTATCTCTGTTAAAACAGTCCAAATTCCAAAGCAAGATTCTTCATGTAGCTTTTCAAGAGCCAACTTGATCCTTGAGCTGCTGTTACTAACACCACTGAGAGGAAGTTTGCACCATCATTTACAAGCGTATACTTGGAAAAAAAAGACCTTTAATGCAACAGTTATTTTTACTGCTCAATATCTTCACAAAGACAGTGCAGACATTACTCCGTCTTTCTGTGTGAGCAGACAATATGAAATTTAGTCATGCCATCTAAATGGAGAATTAACCAGTGATCAGAGGAATGGGAGACTGATGGAGAGCTGGCACTGTCAGTCATCTGCAGCAGGACTTTAAGGCCTAATTTTCTTAAGAGAGAATGCACTTTCCAAATTGCAGTGCAATTTTCAAAAATTGGGAGCTGAATATTTAAATGCTTGCTTCCTCTGCACCACTGTGTTAAGCACCCAGCTGTGCTTTCACCTAAAGTACTGTTGGAAACAGTAATAAAAACACATACTGCATGTAGTTTACACATATAATGGCATCCATCCCTAGTAGTGCACAAATCCTTGTAACTACATTAACAATCTCTTATTTTTAATACAGAAGGTAGAACCCAATTAATGTCACTTACATTTGAAATGTTAATACCCTGAGCCTCTATCTAAGTAAATCTTCATGATCACACCAGATCAGCTAAAGGGAGTGTGGCCAAAAAAAAAAATTTCAATCTATTTCATTCAGCCTGTTTCCTAGGCATAAAAACTATTTTCATCTGTTTAATGAGAACTTTTACTCAAGCATATCCTCTCATCCACTCTGACATGATGGCAAAAACTCCTGAAAAGCAGGAAGATGAGGTGCCTAGTTTAAACAGGGATCAGCATTTCAGTTAGCCAGCGGCTGGTGAGTGAGTCTGGAGATGAGAATTATGGTTGATTGGGATTGTCATGGCAGATAAATAGAAAAGGCGTATTTCTGACCCTCACATCACAGTCAGCTGAGGCTGCAGGACTCGTTTCCTTTTAATTTCAAATGAAACGCAGCAAACCCAACAGACATCAGCATCAGTGTTTGCCAAAATGTATGTGAAATGGGATATTGCAAGTCACCACAAGTAATGTAGAAGGAGGTAGATTTGAGGGGAAAAAAATATTCCAAAAGTTTGTTAATTCCCTTCAAATCCCTTTTAGCTGTTACATGCGGTACCTAAGTGACCTTCACAAACTACACGGCATATGTTTGTCTCTCTACTTTTAACTGTTCTTATTCCCAGCTATAATGACATCAAATTCTTACATTAGAACAATATTTTTCCAGGAAAAAATAAGATTCTTTAGTTCAGAAACTGCATGGTACCCTTTTAACTGGCGAGGCAGGAATGGTGGTGCATGAGATGCTTTTGCAGCTTCACACAACACTGGTGGCTGGTAGGCACATCACAGTACAGGCAGATAGAGCCAGCACTTCGTCTTGAACAAAACATGCTAATTGTCAGCCAGTGGACTTGATCCAGCTGTTGGTTGCTTTTGGGGGTGGCATTTGTGAAAGCAACTCTTGCTCAGAAAACAAATGAAGAAGGCCTTTTAGAATGTGAGGAAGGAAAAGTTATTGCTGACCATTTAGAAACAAGAGACGTAAACCACAGGCAGAGATTTACCTGTGTTCATGGAGGAAGTCTGAGGCAATACTGGGGGCTCAGTGCGGCTCTCCCAAGCTGCAGACCATTGCCTCACTTGCATCAGTGCTCCTCCTCTCATGATCAAATTCTCTCTGAATATCGCTCATGGGTGACAGAGGTTCTGGAGATAATGTGGTTATAGGAAGGTTAGGCTGAGAATATTAACTAACTGCTCCAATTTTTTTGGCTTCACTGTAATGTGCCAAAGCTGTTGCTGTTAGATTACCCTGTCCCCTAGTCAATTATATCAGTACTGTCAAAAATAATGCCAAAGGCTGTATCATGTTTGTTCTTGCCAGCTGAAGATGCAGCTATAATGGACATTGTATTTATGGATTCTCCATATCTTTTGAAATAAACTAGTCTATCTCATTAGACAGGCAGCTTTTCCTGGTCTTTGAGTGATATTTATTTAAAAATCATTAAATAGATTACAAAGAAAAGCCAGAAATATTTTGTAGCTCTCATATAAAATAAGAAGATGGATAATTTATTTCAATTTACAAATACTTTTTTTGTTTACATTTTTTAAAATGTTCAGGCAAAACATATATGAAGATTATTTGACTAGTACCTTAACACTGAACATAGTACATATTTTGAGTTCCTACTCAAAAAGCAAAACAGGCCAAAGAATACCACAACGAGAAGAGAAAACGAAACCAGACATATACTGCATAGGCATTGGTACCAGAATCTCAAAAACAAGAGAAGAAGGAGACCAAGATTATCCAGCCTGTCTGTCTGTGAGTGTGAGATTATTCTCTCTTTACTTTTGCCAGTACATTTCAGTTTTTAAAACCTTTTTAATTCCCTTGGAAGAATTTTTCATGGCTTAGCAAACACAAAGTTTTTGCAATAGCCATTTTAAGGGTTTTCTTTATAGTTTCAGTGCATGAGTGTTAATTACAGAATGCATGGTAATCACAAGGAACACTTCCTTCTTGATGTCTATATCCATATAAATGGGTATAAATGGTATAACGTGTTATACCATTCCCTTCTTTTCCTCCACTGTGCTACTACCTTTGTCATTGCTTAATCAAGCAGTGGCTTATACATTTACTTCTATGCCTCAGTCCATCCAACATTTTCATCAGTTGTGTTGCTCTTTTCTAAATTGGCAATGTCTTTCTTGATATGGAATGACTGGCCAGGATCAACTTCAGTTTTTGAGGTGGACTCACTGAAGTTTCTTCGGAAAAAAATGCAGTCAGCAGTCTAAAGTAGCATTCAAGATTATCCCAGCACTATAACAATAAAAACTCATGTTTAGCACACTATGCCTTACTCTCCAAGTTTTTTTTTCAATATTACTGCTTTCTGGTTTTCACTCATACATTGAGTCTTGTGTTTGAATCATTTTTACCTACAATGCAATCACTTGCATTTTCCCAAGCAAAATCTCATGTTATTATTTTCTTGTAATGGCTGTGTTTTCAGGGTCTGCGTGGCTCTTTATTAATTCGCTGTTCTGGCACAGTTTGCAGTTCCATCCAAAATAGGGCTATATGAGGGAATCATGTCATCCTCAAGAGATTTGCAGAAGTGCAGTGCCTCACAAAATAGGGAAATATTCACAGCACACTGGACAATCTGACCAGCTATCTGGCATGGGAACTGTATGATTTTCTGGATGCCTTCATGTATATAGAAGCTTCTGGAATAATGTGAACATTTGGGGACTGTGGTTTGTCCTGATGATTTTCAGAGAAGAGTTTCTTGTACCTTTCCCTCCATGTGATCACAAACCCCTACAGAAGGCACCGGTGTTCTTATCTTTATTCCTTTTTCCTGATCCCTTGTAAAAGTAAACAGTAAAGGTAAATAGCCTATATCTGAACCCACTGGAAGTTGAACCATTGTGTGTGACAAGGAACATGCAAAAGGGATAGCATTCACCATTACAGATTCTGTGGAAAAATCATTCTTCAGTTGGGGAGCTATCAGCCAGCGCGTCATATACGCCAGATTCCAAACCAGGTTCCTAAGGTGTCAATCATACAGAGCTGTTTTCTGACAGAGGAACATAGTGACTAGGACAAATTCTACAATTGCCTCAAAAGTGTGATTGACAGAATACCAAAACACAACTTAGACTTTGTGATGGGTGACATTAATGCCAAAGTAGGAGCGACAACCAAAGAATGGAAAGAGCAGCAGGGAAGCCTGGGAGAGGAACGTACCAACCAAAATCCAAGAGATTCCAGTATAGTGCTTGGTGTCTGACCTAATTCTTAGAAGTAGCCTTTTCCTTCTAAAATACATGTATACAATGAAACATGAAATTTGCCAGACAACAAGAAAATCCCAGAACAATGCAAACCTCTCCTCCTTTCCCCTTCCCAGCTGACCAACCACACTGACATCAATTAGGGATCCAGATAAATTATTCAAGATGCAATGATGTATTAAGCAGTCACATTGAAATAGATGCCCTTGAAAACCATGTGTTAACAAGCACCATCATACAGAGAAGACAATGATTTGCTTATATGGCCGACATGGTCAGATGAGAGCTCAAGAAAGGAGTAACATCAAATACAGGGCACAGAAACTGCTGCACTCTCCAGTCTACAGGTATAGCACTAAAGCATGTCAACATAAGGTTGCAAGGGTTAGTGATCCACAGTGACATTAAACAAGAAACTAGGCACCTTTGCAAAGCATCACCTACCTTAAATTGCTCACCTTTAATGGAAAGACTTCACCACCAGCTGAGAAACTAATGTATTATATGCCAGCTGTTACCTCAGTCAAAATCAGGCAGAAACTTTGAATGTATTTGGAGTATGTGCTTTGGATAGCAACACTCAAACTTCCATTGAAGTCATCCAAAGGGAAAAAAAACCCAAAAAACTGAAGGTGCTTACAAGAACCTCTGCAAAACAAAACCACTGAGAATGGAGGTCTGCACAGGTAACCTCAAGAATCTATAGCAAATGTCTGCAGCAGCAAATGACAAAAAAGAGTGGAAGAGACTCTTTTATTTTAGCCCTTATCCTGAGCTCTGTGCCCCAGCAGCTGCTTTACCAATATCAAAAGCAGCACATGTAAAACTAGCTAGATATATCCAAATGAGCAGTCAACATCATATCTGTAAGTGTAGATAAACTTGAAGTTAGAGCTTGAAGGAGACTTCTAAGTAAAAGGCCAAATGGGGCTAAAACTATTGAAACAGAGTCAATGGCCAGTCTGATGTCTGGTCAGAAATTTATGAGGCTTATGCTCCACTCCTAAACATGGCTTCAGTATCATGAATTGCTACAGAATGACGTTAGCAACATGAAGAACCAGCTGCAGAAAAGTAACAGAAAACAGAGATCAACTGCAAGAAGGAGGGCGACAGAAGATGCTTCTTCACAATTCTTTAGATTTTTTCCTATAAAAATCTGTCTGCTAACTCACTGGAGTGAAGTTATCGATCAGTGAGCTGACTGGGAGGTCATTTACAATTGCTTGCATAGCTGTCAGGCTAACTTTCGTGTTGTCCCGCACAAGTAGTGAGCAATGAAATAGCACTAACGTTATTCATACACCTACATTTCTTCTGACTTCTTCACTAGTCACCTCAGAGCTCCAGAATGACTTTTTAGGATAGATAAGGTGAAAGAGATTGTCTACCCTTAAGAAATTCTCCCATTTCTTCAGCCTTTAGCACTCATACTGTTGATATTTACATTTATCAATTCAGTGAGGAAGATCCTCCTTTGTTTCTAATGATTAGAGATTAGATCAAGACCTAAAAGAGTAAGGTTATAGAACAGGATAAGAAAGATAAGAAAAAACTGTTTTTTTTTTAAAAAGTGTTATTCTGCAATAAGAAAGAAGCACTGGAATGGGTTGCAATACAGTGGAATTAATCTGTAACCAGACAGACAGCATTGCCTGATGTACCTATGTTCACTCTTGTTCAGCTTAGTGAAACACATCCAGAAAAGAGCAATTTGAGCAAATGGCAATATTCAAGGAACCCCCTCTTCCAAAATGATAACAGTGTGTTTGGTTGTCACTCAGATCTGAACCAGCTAAATGAACCACTCATTCCTTTCTGAAGAGCAGATGAGGTTTCACCCAAGGACCTTTACCAGCTGCTGACCTAAGCAAAAAGGTGTAAACAAATAATTCTAGCACATACAGACAGGGAGGTAATGCTTCTGCTTCACAGCCACAGTCAAAAGGTTATCTGTCTTTTAATGTATTATACATACATCTTTTCTTTTTTCATCTATTATACATGCTTGAATACAAATATTCCATTGTATCATATCAGCTTACTGTGGAGTGTAATGTAACAATTTAATGTGAATGTGACACATCTAAAACAAAGAAGTACATTACTTCTCGCATGACCAGATACGTATTACTAGTCCAACTAGTGGTGCAAGTTGCTGAAGTGGTATGAACAAAGAAATGTCTGTTACAGATGCCAGCTGGCAGGTCACCAAGTATCCAAAGACTATCTCAACTTTCAACAACATGAAAAGCAATCAGGCAGCTCTCTAAACACTGCTATTGGATCTATCTTCCTTAAACATTTCCACTATAAAATTCCCTCTCTTTACTATTTATCTACTTTACTTTAAACTTTATTTACCAAATAATATCCATTTGGTTATAAAAGTGCAGACAGCTTTTCAAGTCCAAGCTGGAAATGGTTTTCCTCCAACAAAGTGCCATTTCCGTGTGTGCATGTGTGTGCAGAGACATGCAACTATTCATGGGCAGATATATCTTGGCCAATTTTAATCAAATTTGACAGAGACTAGAGATTTCAGAGCTACAAGTTATATGGAAATAGATTGCCAAGTAGGGAAGAATGATTTTGTTACTGTGTCCACTCTAGGAAAAGATGACTATGTGAACTCAGCCATTAACAGACATCAGAGCTCTACTCCTCAGGTAAGGTTTCATTCTTTGTGGATTTTCAGGTGTTTAATAAGGCACAAACCATGATTCAAACTTTTCCCACATTTTGAGCATTTGTGACATATCTCCTATATGGACTTTCTGGTGTTTATAAGGGATGTGTGCAAGTTACATCTATTAGTATAATTCAGTTAAAAATTTTTAACAATGAGACATGAATCCACTGGAAACAAATTTTCTAGTTCTCATAGAACAATTTCTTTCTATTAAATGACACTACTTTTCAGCTATAACTACTTAAAAGGATAACAAGAAAGTATGATGCAATCGATAAATTCTTCTGGACTAACAAAAATCGGTTGCAAAATCATACCATGAGATTTTCCCAATTTCAAAAGTTATTTCACACTTTGTTAGGAAAATGCTTCTTTATACATTCCATTTCCTCCCTTTTACGCCTTCCTTCATATAAGGATTTCTTCTCAGATGTGACTGGGAAGGTCTCCTGTAAAACTATTTCTCCTGAGAAGATTATATTCTACTTTTGGGCATTAAACGACAGCAACAGGAGCTTAGTCAACAGAGGCTTCCTCTATCATGAAATAAAAGTGTGAGAGACTTCCAAAGAAAGGTGCCCTGTGTCTCTGCACTGAGCCACGAGGGAGGCCAAGGCAAGTACAAGCCAAATTTAAATTTCTTGGTTAAGTTCAGTTAGTCGTGGCCAGATAAGAGATATCCAATAAGCATGATGGAACTTCATTAATGTCCACTCCTTAAGAAACTATAATGAGTTGCATCTCTGGTGTCAAGTACCTTAGCTCCCCAGCTTGCTCCAAGCCTTGGTCCACTGACTGCCCATGCAGAAGTGTTGGCTTGCCCTCAGACTGCTCTCCAGCAGAGCCAGCTTCTTTCCTCAGCAAGGAACTGTGGGCACTGTTGGAGGGCCACCTTGATTCAGGGTCTTTATCTGACAGATAGTATGGATGCAGGCTGCACCCCATGCTGGCTTCCCTTCTCCACCAAGAGCCCTCAAAAGTTATCCCGTAGATCCTGCACTCTCAGGTATCTCTACACTCCCTCATGGCATGCCCCAGAGCAGGAACACCTATTGCCAATGTCATGCTGTGAAAAGATCTCACTGATAGACTGCAACACAATGCTTATATTATTTCAGGCACCTTCATCTGCAAATAACACGCAAAAAAGAATTATGTCTAAAAGGCACAGGAGTACTGCCTGAGACCCAGACTAGTTGTTACACAGTGTGCTCTATGGGGAGTAGGGGGCTTAGCCTTGAGCAGTGGGCACAAAAGCCACTCTGTATCACTTGTCCTGAGGACCAGCTCCTTTGGTGCTGCAAAAATAGTCAACAAGCACTGGGGCCAACAAGCACAGTCCCATTTTAGGAATTAGCATTTGACTCCTATCTATGAAGTACGGAGCAACCTGGACACAATATTAGAAAGTTTCTGTAGAATGCTGCAGAACCTCTGCTGGGATTTACAGTTTTTCTCTCACACTCTCTTTCCTCTACTCTTGATTTTAAAGACAAAGGACATTTGTGACAATAACGTAGCTGAACTTTCCACAGATTATAATCCCGCAGACATTCCTGAGTCAGTTCCTGTTTCAAATTCACTAGCTGTGGTTGAATTAGAATAAGTGTATTTAGAGAACATCCGAAGTTAGTTTAGGCATGTGCAGTGTTGTGCCACCAAATGAGAAGCTTTCAGCTGAGCTCCAGATAAACAGGTCATGTGCTGAGTTCTATGTCATTACTGTCATCTCTAATTCTACTTTTTTTTCTGGACTCCACTGAGAGTCATTAGGATTTTTTCTCCATTTTAAGACAAAATACACCATCTGTCAGGGGTATCTGAAGAAAGGAAAAGGAAACAGAAATGGAAATGGAAATGGAAATGAGGAGAAGGGAAGGGAATCATATTGTGTCTTCAAGACACTTGATCCTGTAGTGGTTAATAGCAAATCTGTGTTTCCGAGCAGATAATTTTTTATCAGTACATAGTATCACTCATTTCAAAGATGCTTCCTTCTCCACTTGAGAATCAGATGACAAGGAAAAATCATGCCCAATGGTGGGATTCCAGATTGTTGGTTTTCTAAGATTTTTTTTCCTTTGAAAGTAAGACTTAAATGTTCTTTTTTATTTAATTTTAAGCAACTATTCTAAAGAGGGTCTTTGTAGAAAGAGTCTGTCTTTTCTCCCTCATGTACTGTGTTCCTGTATGTAATACATAGTGCCATCAGAGAGATTATTTTGCCTTCATTAAAGAGCAAACAGATTTTTTTAATATGTCTAGTGTCATTTCCTACCAACAATTGGTATTGTTTCACATTTGCTTTGCTTTTTTGCAGTATAAGGAGCAGTCATCTAAAGCTATCTGTGGATTATACTTGGTGAATATCTTTCATTAAAAAAGAAATCTTGGCTGTCTGGCTTACATAGCTTTATAGCTTGCTCATTTTCAGACCTCTTCCTCAGTTGCTGGCTAACAAGACAGTCAAAGACTGAAGCCATGTTGTAATATAAGTCAGCCTGCAGCTGAACTGTCTTTTATTAGCATTTATGTTATTCTTTTGACTTATTTTCTCAACTGTAAGAAACTACTGCATGCTGGGAAAAACAGATGTTATTTACAGTCTGCCATAGCATACATGTATTTTGTTTACCCTTGTTCTGGTTGTTCAGTCACTTCAACATAAATGCGAAGCAGCTGTGAAGGCCTGAATCTCTCAGTTGTGAGAGAAAAACTATAAATCCCATAGAAAAGGTGGCAAGAAGAGCTTAGACCATTTTAGAGGCCCTTAGATGCATTAGAGGTGTCTGGATTTCATTATTTGGGTTTTTTTGCCCTGCCTTATAATTTTGACAGCTTGGGAAACAACAGCATAACTGTATTCTTATAAATCTCACATGCAGCTATGGCAGAGCAGATCTACTTAAAAGACACTTCAATGGAAGGATAAAGCTTTATGAAAATAAATGACAACAATACAATGTGATTCTCCCTTAGTGTAGAGGAGTAGACTGCAACCATATGAGATACTATGATTAGAGGATAGTGCATAGGTGAACAGGCCTGGAAGCAATCTAGGATGAATTGTGACTCTGAGTTGCAATTTGGTCACTTGTTTTTTCTTGGCTTTTGGTGTAGGTTGACAGTAATTTGCAGCAATCCTTTGCCAAGCCCAGCTTACTCCTTTCCATTAAACAGTACAGTGAGTCTGGGTGGAGCCCTGGGATATATAGTGAAAAGAAGGCATAGTCTATTCATTTCTCATGAATTCTCCATCCTCTGTGGTGAGCTTTCAGACAAATTGCCCACACAGGAATGCAAGGGTGAGCAACGATATTGCAGCTGCAAAATGAATCCAGCAGAATCTCTTTTCTCTTTCCCTCCACAGAATACTCCATATATCACATTATGCTTCAGGGAGCAGTAAGATTGTGTGATTTAGTGCTGGGCTGTGGCCAAAGACCGTGCCTTCTAGCAGGGATCCCTTGTACCATGGAACCCCATAAGTAGTATACCTCAGCTGCTAGACAACTCTGTGACCTCCCCTGTGTTTTGGTATCCTGCAGATTGGGCGGACATGCTGCCCAGACCAGGGCAGGAGCCCCAGGGTTGTGCTGCAAGCTACATGCTGGAGGAGTTTGATTCAAGAGCTAATTGTATGGAGCCTTACCCTCACTGTTGGGGATTTAGTTTTGATAAGAGAACAGGTGTCCCTTGTTTTCTGCAGACTAAATCTTGGCGTCATGACTTTGGGACAAAATCAGCCACCTAACTCACACTGAACAGTAGCTTTTTCTCTGAGTAGTTTCATACGCTGTCTCAACAGTTAATTGCCAGGGTGCCTCATGGAGTGCTGTTTCTTAAGCCCTCAGAACAGGGCATCAGGAGGAACCTGTTGAAGCTGATGCCCAGGGTATGTGTGAAGATTTCCTTTCTGTGGCAACTAGGAGGTGGCTGAAGACAAATGGTTTCAATGTGATGTGGTGTCAGAACATGGACAAAACAGTCATTCAGACTCTGGAACTTTGAAGAGTGCAGGAACCAGGAGCTATATAGATACAGGTGTATCTCCAGAGTGTCACGTTCTCTGAAGTAAGTCTGGATGCAGTCTGTTACAGGCAGTAGTGTACAACATGAAGAATGGCGGTAGGAGTTAGCTTTATGTCTCATTCATCCCAGTCCTGAAATCTTCTTGTAGTTATTTACAGTCTAAGCCTGTAAATTTGAGCCAGCAATATAATTATGATATAAAGATTAATTACAGAGAATCTCAAGAAGGAAAGAGCTTTTTTTTCTTCAGAGGAAATTGCTAGAAGCAATGATCTCAAATTCCATCTTTTTGCAGGCTATTACAAAAGAGTGGGCTGAGAGTTGCTGTGGTCTTGCTCACACACAGCTCAGAGGATTTGTGTTTGTTTACATGTTTTCTTTTACTGACTACATTTACAGGAGAGACAGCTATCAGTACTGAATTGCTATCCCTCAGACTTGAATCAGAGCACAGGGAACTCACTGCATGCTCAGACAAGGGCTAACTCAGAGCAATTTACATGCAGGGAAAAATTATCTGCAATCAGCTGCTGGCAAGGTTGGAGATTCTATTATGGTGTGCATGGGGCATGCAGAAGACCTCTGAGGACCTACAGTCTTCCTCCTCTCAGACCTCAATTATCACTGCCAGATGCAGCCCTCCCAGTTATGTACATAGCAGCAGCTACACAGCCTCCCGTGATCCCCTTGTGCAGCTGCTGCTGCTGCTGGTTGTGTTTAGTTTCAGGGCCAAATGCTAGAACAGAATATCTGAATTGGCATACGTGCAGCACTTTCTTAACCACCAAAATCCTCAGAGTTAACAGAGAAGGCGGAGAGACTAGCCAGAGCTCAAGTGATGCTTTGAAAGTTTATCTTTTTGCAACTATAGACACAAAAAGAGAGGGCACTCGTAAAAACTTAACCTATACATTTATAAATTACAAATGACTTTGTAAGTAATTTTGCTTCAGAAAAGGCTTTCAAAAAGACATAGAGGTTTTCAATGTGCATGTACTATAATTTCTCTGCACATCAGATACCTGGCTGTGTTGACAGATATCTGCATAATGTCAGCTTATAGATCTGGTCTACTGCAATGGGGAAGAGGAGAAGATGGTAATTCCCTAAATATCTTTTTTTAATCTCTTACAACATGAGTGTTTACATTTTAATCCTCTTGTATTAGCTTTTACAAAGTGTTTCCATAACTGAAGGAGATTTGCTGATATCTGTGATAGCAATACTTTGAAAACTCGAGCACTAGAAAGCCTCCAAAGGTGGCTGTTGAACTGATCTCTCAACATGCCTTCAGGATTTCATGGACCTCAAAGTACTGGCATATAACCTGTGGTAAAGGAAAGTGGGTTTTTTTTGGATTGTTGCATTTGCATTTTCTATTTGGAAAACTGAAAAATAATATCTACCAAAAAAAAAAAAAAAAAGGTTTCAGGGAACTTTCTAGTTGTATGGAAGACCTCTACATTGCCTGGGGTCACTGTCATAGGAGGCACAGGCTTTCATAGTTATGCTGCATTAAAACTGAGCATATAACCTGATCACTTCTTATTTATTAATTTCAATGTTGATGTGAGTGACTTCTCTCTAAGACACTTTGCTCAGTCCTAAATCTACTCAATCCAAAGTCAATAATTAAATTTCCACTCACCTCAAAGAAAGAAGAATTAGGGTAATAATGAGGGCTTTGGACATCTAGTTTGGTAAATACATAAAGATTATAAGCTATTTGTTGGCACTAATTATCTAAAAGAAGCACAGAAAGATGAGATTCATGAGAAAACCCAGAAGAGAAACAATGAAAATTAAATGTTTGCTCTTTTCCTGTCCCTTCAGTTCCCTCTGACTACAGAAAGGTAAAATTCAGTTTTGATTCAATGTAAAATAATAACTAATAGAAGAAAAGAGCTGATGTGTCAGACTCTCAGCTGGTTAAACCAGCAGAGCAATCTATATCAGCTGAGAGTCTGGACCCATGAGATTATTAAATGATTGTTAATTATTACAAGAAAATAGCTTCTTTCATGGAGTTTTCTCTATTCACCCCCCAAGAAAATTCATATAATGGTTAGCTCCACTCTGGCAATTTCAAAGAATTTTTAGACTCTAGTATAGCATCAGAATTAGAAAATGATTTTTTAGCATATTATTTTGTTTTATGAGGAGTGGAAAGAATCAAAATAGATACTTTCTTTGGATATGCAAAGATAAATCCTGAGAAAAGCATTTCTGAATGCATAAAAATAAATTAATGAGTGACTGCAGGTAATACCTTTGTAACGATATAGCAAGAAAAGGCAGTCATGGAGGGTATACAAAATTAAGTCTCAAAATTACAGAAAACAGGAAAATACTTAAAATATGTAACAAAGCAAAAGGTAAATAGAAGAAAACCTATGGGACCTTTAATACATGGCAAATAAGAATTAACTGGCTGATAACACAGACATGAACAATATGGAAATTCCAATCTGTTGATAAAGCATTTGGATCATATTATTTTAGTTTATGCATTTATATGGATGTGTAATAGTAATACACTTTATCTATTATAAACATGCTTATCTATCTATATGGTGTACACACATTGTACACACATTGGTCTGTTTCACATCTGATTTTGGTTTTACTTTGTGTATGCCTGCCTTCATTTCCACTGAACTGATCTTAATTACACTGGTGCCAGAGAAGAATCCAGCCTGAGTTTCCAAAGATGTTGTTGAAAATAACCAGCAATAATGCACAGATCAATCAAGAAGAGGGAACCAGAAGAGTTAACAGGACTTGAGGAGAGTTTGCTAGCTTGATACTATACTGAAATTTATGCTGAAAGTTCATTAAACATACCACAAATGCAGACATATAAGTGCTTAAAGACTGGCTTTTCCCCAAAGGGGAAAGGTATATAGGAAGAGTGACAATTTGTTCTAAAGTGAGTGCACCATTTAGCCCTGTATTAGAACTTGCTTTGACCGGGTAGGAGGAATGTACACTAGGGGAATGAAATTTGTTGATGATACTTACTAGGAAAGGGGCAATCAATAGGAATAAGAAGGGCAAAAAAGTCGAGATGACTCTGACAGAACGTGCCCAAAGGAAGATAAGTGCCTTATGCAATTAAGTGTAGAGAAGTGTAAGATAATGAGATTAGGGACACAAAATAAGAAAAGGCGCTTATGCCCTGTGTAATCGTATGGTACAAAATACTGAGCAGAAGCAGGAACTGGAGATAGATAGAGATCAAAAAACTTCAGGACAGTGGTTAGCAGTAACATAAAATGGTACCATTGATTCAGAGAAGTAACAATAATATCATAGATGAAGTTATTCTAGCTCCTACATAAGGGATTTATGAATGAAGCCACATTTGCAATACTGTGAGGAGTTCTGTCTGCCTTATAAAAACAGCAAAGACAGAGAGAATAGAATCAGGTAGACAGCAAACTTAATTATTCATAAAGGTCAGAGAACAAAACAGAATTGCCTGTGGTCTTTGCAAAGGAAGAGAAAGAAAGTGGGCTTTACTGAGAAATTTGAGGTTTGGAAAATCATAGCAAGGACAGAGGCAATTGCAATAATATTCGATCTAATAATAAATATATGAGTAATAAAGGTGGTTGGAATCAATGAAAATGAAACTGAACAAAAATGCAGAATGAGATGTGGAATATGTTGCCAAAGTCAACACCTAGAGCAACTGGAATAAGCATCATTCCCTGGATAACCATTTGTGAGATATTACAACTGCTACTTTTTCCAGGCTAATTCTAGCTAATAACCGTAGCAGGACTGAATCGTAGATGGACTAATTTGCACTCTAAAAATGCCTTTCTCCCACCACTGACTAAATAGGCAGTGTATATAGATGATTGCTTCTAACTTGGACATGTCTGTCAGTTGCCTAAAGTCTGGTGACATGCGTGTTGACTCCAAGAAAGATTTTGGTGCTGGAAGCTGGACCTCAATGGCATGCAAATGCCTGTCATAAGAGTCATGATCTGAAGTCCCAGACTAAGCTGCTTCTTGTCTTTGGAAGCACCTAAACCCTGCAGGCATCATTAAAACTTTTAACTTCCCTGTATGCATGCAGAAGCTACATGTTTGATATGGCCACACTTACTTCAGCTGGCGTCCAGAAACAAAATCTTCGGGATGGGTTTACAGGAGGGCCGTCCTTACAGAATACAGTTGCATCCATTGCACTTTGCTTAAAACATGATTACTATCCTCTTTTTATTTAGTAGCTGCCCAGCTAGAAAACCTACAGATATGAAAGACAGAGGTCTAATATCATCTTTTTTCATGAGGGGTTGCAAAGCTACATCTGCCATTTGTCCCAACTGTGAGATTATAAGCTCTTGTCCTGAAGAAGAAGAAGCTCATCATTGCTCAGGAAAAGAATTCAGTCTTTTGGGGGCCCAGAAGGATTCCACATATCCCAGTTGTTTAGGGCTAGAATTAATAGTGCTCCCTGTCTCTTGGAAGTGTGTTTTCCAAAGTCAGCTCCATATAACCTACAAGAAAAAGGCCTAGGAGGTCAGACCAAAACTCAAATCTCCCTTCTTCCAGGTGACTGTTAGACAATAGTCATTTGGCCTTTTAGGTGTGTTTTCTCCCTTCCAATCAATTTTGTATTCCTTTCTTAATAGGCTTGCAAATTAAGCCTCAGTGATGGTGACTGTACCCACGCTCAGAATAAACCTTCTTCTTGAGGAGATTCAGATTCACCAAGCTAACTTCTAATTTCATAGGTGAGTTCTTAAATCATCTGACAATGATATAAAAATTGTATTGCAAGGCATCTGCCAGACAGGTTTAAAAAGCAAAAAGTGAACCCACAAGAAAACAATTTTACAAGCCTGCCTTCAGCAGGGGATGGGCTGTGAATCCCAAGGGAACAGAAGGGCTTGCTAGTTTCTCACCCTGAGCAACACTTGGGGGAAAGGTAAGAGTCACCTTGTCTGTGGTGTTTCCATGCTGGCTCTATGCTGACATTGGATAGCTCACTCTTGCCTGTTCTGAGCTACCAAATGAGCCCCTGGCAGATGCCCGTATAACCCAACTCAACATACCAGATCTGTGAGGTGTCACAGATCTGAGGATTCCTGAACTCGCAGCATAGATTTGGTTCTGAGCCCATCTGAGGATGTTTGTCTATATGAGTATATGCACATGTGTGTGTGTGTATGTATCTCTAAGCTGAGGGCATATGTGCAGTCTGCCTCACATTTCATCTGGCTCTTTCCTCATCTCTTCTGTTTCTGGGTTTTTGATTTGAAAGCCTAAGGACCACTGCAGTGGTGTTTCCTCATTGCTTTTTGTTACCCTTTGAGCTCACTGCCTGGACATGTTGGAACAGCTGCTCCTCTTTCACACACTAGGAAGGACCATATGCTTTATATCAGCTTTTTTAAACATATCCAAAATGAAACAGGTGGCAAATGTATTTTTGTTGCTAATAAACTCACACTGAGGTTCTAAACTGCCTGAGCTCCAACTCCCTGTGCAGCAATAATACTTCAGAATTCAAAGATGTGCTTTCTGGAAAACAAAATGAAATGAAATATTCCCATTTGTCTCTGCTGATTTTATCAATACAGTGGTTTTTGTATCATTATGTTAGCTTCTAATATGCAAGGTTATGTTTGGTTTTCAGAGATTTGTCACTTATTTTCAAATGATTCTGTTTATTATACTATTATAATATGATTATACCATTATAATACAATAGTATGCACTGTTAGCACAAACTGTCCAAATTGATTAGCTTCCTAATCAATTCAGTCTTTTAAATATAAAATGCTGATAATGGAAAGAGATAATGTTTTAATGAAGTCTAAGGCCCAGATCCACAGGAGCATGTAGGCATGTGCTCACACTTAAATCAGTGGGAGCAAAGCCCCTTCCATGACTTTGTCACTAAAAGCTTGAATCTCACCGACTTTCTCTCCTATGACTGATATTTTTTTAAAATGAAACTTAAGATGCAGCACTTCAGTGAATTTTCCAGATATGTACATTTAATGAACTGCTTAGAGCCTGAAAAACTCTCAAACTCATATATCATAGTATTTACAGCAAATAAAGGCAGAAAACAAAGGCAGTCTGTATTGTTGGCACAAAGTATCCAGATCTGTTGATTTTACATTCCATGAAACTGCTTTCTGTAGCAGATATTGCTGAATTATACTCTTCAGCTCAAATACTTAACCTTTACACTAAAGAAAAGGAAAAAAAATATTATTTTTCTGTTTTTAAGTGTAGTTATTTTGCTTTCTCTTTCTTTTATCATCTTATTTTTTCCCTTTTTTCAACCTTCAGAATGGGTAGTGCTACTGCATTTGGTATGTTTTTGTCATCATATTTTCTATTACTGATAAATGTGTTGATGCATGAAAAATAAATAGATGTTTAAACAGAAGCCAGACATTTGTGAAGACTATGGACACTGTGTTCTATAGATGCATATAAGAAGCAGAAAGCGTTACCCCTGATCGTTGGCAAAGTTATAATGTTTGCATGTGTTAGACTTTATAGCAAGCCATCAAAATAGCTGATAATGCATGTCTTAGTGAATCTTTAACTTTCCGTAAAATATTTGTACCTAAATTTTAAAAGTTCCACGCCAGCCTTCCAAAACAAACATGAGCAGTAATGTGTGGATGAGTGCCTCATATACAGGAAAAAATCTTTGGAAATAAAAGTGAAATTCTTGCTGAATTGTTTGCAAGAATAAGTGCAAAAGCTAAGGAAAAACCTAGGTTCAGAGATTTGAATGTGTGAAGATGATTGCACGCACATCAGAGTTTCCCGTCCCACAGGCTTGCACCTCCTCACATGCATGAAAATGCTTCACTCAGGGCAATAGCTTCCACTTGGGCAACCATGGACATGAAAAGTAAGTACTTATTAGATCTGGCCCTGTCCTTTTTGGTAGGACAACAACCACCAGGTTGCCTGTCATGCAGATCTGTGGGTCCCTGTTTCAGCTGAAGAGAACAAAAAGCGGAAGATGCATTTTGCATTGCATTTTAATTGAAACCCCCTTGAAAACTTTGCGTGTAAGGTGGCAGTTAGGGTTAATGTGCAACAGCAGTTGATCAGAGCAGAAATACCTGAACACCGAGAAAATGAAAGTGTTAATTATTTATTGTGGTCTATTAGAGATCACAAAACAGGTATTTGCATTTTGAAATGTTACTAAGAAAATATTTTCTGATTATACACAGGTAGTAACTGAGGTCGAAGCCATGTGCTTTTTTTCAGCAAGCCTGCAGCCTATTTGTCTTCCTATAAAATGAGACAAATCTACCTTTGAGTGTTGCTCGGAATCAATGTGCTAGCAGAAATACGTTTTGAAAGTTTTCAAATGTACTATGTGTATTTCAGCTTTAGGCTGACAGTCAGATAATATAAACATTTATTTGAACGAGTCAAAGAAGGGAGGCCCAAACATTTGAATTTTATGCCTGAAGTTAGATTTGTTAATCCATTTGCAAGCATTAAACTTAAAACAACATGAGTTCTCAGAGGTCTTGAGCATGCAAATATGGTTTGTTCCATTTTTTTGGGGGGGGGGGGAATTAAACTGGCATACTCACTATCCTATAAAAGATTTTTAAACACAAAACCACAAAGAGGTTTCATTCAGGATCAAGGTCTCATCATGCTGAGCACAGTACAAGCATTTCTGAAAACATGATGCTCATAAGAATTCAATGTCTAAAAATGAAAGTGACACAGAGACTGAGGAATACAATTGATTTAGAAGATTTCCTGTGTATACTCACATTTCATAAAAGTATACAGACAGGAACAGCAATCTTTATATGACTTTTGCTCTCATCACAAAATGTCATTGCGGTACTGATGGGTCCTGAGGAAAGACTGGAAATATGTGTGAGAAATGGGAAGGAGGGAACATTTTACACGAGTCATTAAGGTTCGAATAAATGAGCTGACAAGCAGGAAGAACCCAGAATGGAGAAAACATACTAAAACAAATAAAAAATGATAATAAAACTAATATATATATATTTATACACATACACACACTCTGGAATATATCATAGACTATTACAAGAGTTACAAGGATAGTAAAGATATTGAAAATCACAATTTGTTTTCTCCAATAGCGCAGTCACACAACACGTTAGGCAGACATTCACTACATCTTAATCTTGATCCAAAGCTACATGAGGTCAACAGATATCATTTCACCACCTTCAGTGGACTTTGTTTCAGTTCCTCACTTTCTGTTGAGGTGCCATATGGTAATAGCTGGACCGACTACAGTCACTACAAGCAGATAACAGATATTATTGTTGCTCCATTTCTTGGATCATTGGTCTTTATCTTTAAAAAGCACTTATCTCAGTAGAGCGTATGTCAGAAATGGACAGCTCTTTCTGTGGAGCTTTGCTCTAGAATATTCCTCAAATTTATTTCATGTGAACAGCACGAGCAGTTGTGGAGATCCAATTGTAGAGTTGTGTTCATTCCTGCTGAAGCCATGGATACTGTCTCTGCTACCATCAGTAGTTAAGTTTCAGCATAAAATATGTTATCTTTAATTTGAGTTCCACTGACTAACATTTGCTAGTTTTAGGCAAGATATTGATTGACATGTGGATATGGAAAAACATATTTGGAGATGGAACAACGATAGCAGAATACCCATGACAGAAGAAACGTTATTCTTAACAAGACAGCACTTACAGAACAGTGTCAGAGAAGAGAGAGGCAGAAAACTAAACAGTATTCTAAAACTGCATCAGTGTTGAAAAAAAGAGATCAAACTTTGTATGATCCATGAAACTTTAAAATGAAGTAAAGCTTCAGTGTTCAGCAATATCATCTTTAAAGAGATGTGCCAAATAGTTTGGGATGAATTCAAATATTTCCTCAAACTGAGACAAGTGCAATTGGTTTTGGAGAAGCTTGCCACTGTAGGAGGATGTCTCCAGAGTAAAAGTACATTTCAGGCAGATTGCTGATGAGGGTAGGACTTGGTAGAAAATACCTTCTAAGCAAGAACTGGCAGATGGAGTATATTTTACAGAATAGTTTCATTGGAATAAAGTACTATTGTGGGAATGGTAGCATGTTCAGATCACCATTCTTGTTGTTTTCCTTGTTTTAGGCTTTAAATGAGGTGTATCTTTGTTATGTACAATTTGGGATATAATCAGGAAATAGTAATGAAGATCTGAACCTATAATAGTTCTTTCAGGGTTTTATTCTCATAAGAGAGTGAATGCTATACTTGTCTGTACTCAACTTTGGCCCAGAACATGCTTAACCTTACCAAGTTAGAAAAAAATATACATATATATAGCTGATTAAAAGAGAAAAAGAAAAAAGAAAAGAGAAAACAGACGGCCTTAACTGAGGAGTGCTGCTGTTACTGTTATTGCCTGGGATAGCCGATGGCCAAATCACACTACCTCAGGGAGGGAGGAGAGCTTGTCTTTGCACAAGAACCACCAAGAATACATGGTTAATGCCAACACTGAAGTGTTGCTTCAGGACAAGCCCCTTTGCTTTCTAGTAAGTGGTTCAGGAAACGAGTACTGGAAAAAAAAAATACTGAAATTTGTTTTCACTCACACTGCCAAAAATTTGCCAGAAATAGATTGTCAATACCAGTAACACTTCTATCATTGTCTTCCACATCTTGCTTACTGTAAGACCTCAGGGAATCTGGTGCTTCACCTGTGCATGTAGGACATATGATACGTAGGGGTGCTCCTTTAGTTAGGGTCCATCAGAATGACAGACAGTATGTCTTTTCTTTGTTCACAGCTTCTCCTCAATTTTTTCATGTTGTCTCAGTAATGAAGAATGACTATAAAGCAGTAACTTGTGTTACTGGCCTCTCCAAAATATCACATCAAGAACTTGTATGTATCCCACCTGATGGGTTGCAGGCATTCCTACTGTTTTTCTGCCTCAGTTAACACATTTATTAACAAAGGGATATACTTCAGTACAAAGATCTTATTTGATTTTGGGTTTTTTTCCCATTTACTCTAAAAATGCAAGAGGGATCAATAGTTACCAATGGAAAAGTGTCTGTATTATAGATTGATAATACAGTTTCCCTTGTTTGCAAAGTGATTTAGCAGATAACTCACAGATTAAACAGTTCTGCTACAGGCTGAACCTTAAAATGGTCATTTAACTTAATTTTTCTATCAATATCATCTACTCCCAATTTCTACCCAACACTTAAAAGTATAGGATTAGCAAGAAGTAATGCAGACAAATTAAAATGAAATATTCATTTTTTCCTTAATATTAATTGATATTATTTCATACTACAGTCTTATTCCATCTGTAAGTACAAAGAGAAGATTTGCACATTATTTTGATGTAAGAAATTATTCATGAGACATATAAAGAAAGTGCAATAGGGAAACACTATTGTTTCATTCCAGTCTATCATGATGTGAGGCATGAATGCTTCCTGTTAGCCACCAAGCTGTTAAGGAACAGCCAGAGGCTGTGGAGGACACACTGTAATCCTTAGTATACCATTTCTGTGGTTAATTAGGGATCTAATCCAAGTGCTCAAGCAGGAGCTTTGTCTCCTACTCTAAAAAGAGAAGAATGGTGTAAGTTAGGTTCTCTAGAGGAACCTATCTCTCAACACCGACAAAACCATAAGCTTAGGGAAATTGGGCTTCTCACAGTAGCACTGCTTTCAGTGCATTCTAAGCCCAGGTTCAAATTTAGGTTCTACCACATTTACCTTTGCAAGCTGCCAAATCTTGGCACCTTCAGCAGCAAGCCAGTCTGCCTTGCTGATATCCCACTTGCTAGTTGAACGGCAGCCAAGACACGGCTGAAGGGCAATGTAGGAAGTTGCTCTTAACCACCTCCCAGCTGGTAGCGGCTTCTTCCCAGAGGAGAATGCCCCACTCAGTGTGGACAGGGAAGGAGTACAGTCACACACTTACAGAGGAGAAAGGGAAGCTGTAGTGGGAAGGGGCAGCTAATAGCTGCAGGTGATGGAGCTTCTCAGCTGAGACCACTGCCAAGAGTTGCCCTTCTCCTTGCTCCCCTTGGGAGGTAGGTTCTAGCATCACTTTGAAACAGTGCTGTCAGCTGGCATTGGCCGGCTATTGCAGGAGCCTGTGACCCAGAAATAGGGGGAAGAAGTAAAAACTGCAGTCAGACTCCTACCTCAGGCTGGGGAGCTGCACTGTTAGTATTGCCTCCCAGCTGAGACAAATGCTTCCCTATGGATGGTGTGGGAATAGTGGCTCAAGAAGTTTTCCATGCAAAATCCAGGGCTGAAGCCTGGGTTAAATACAGAGAATAAATACAATCTCAGGATCTTAAATGTAGATGCCTTAAAGTGAAAGGTGAAATTCCCACAGTTTTCAGAGACATTCTTGACTGCAAGTTTGAAAAGAGCCAGCAGAATCATAATATAGTCTTGCTTGTGAATATATTTCTATGGGGAAAAAAAACAATAACTGGATCAATCCGATGTTAAAATATGTACCGGTTGGCACTTTAAAATGTCTAAATACTTAAATGGTTGGAACAGCTGCTCCATAACAGAACTGTGTATGTATCCAGCAAACCTTGACATCATGGGCTTTTGTGAAGTTTGATGCACTGGCAATGCCACTTCAATGTTTCTGAAAGAAGTATAATACATGGTATGCTAAAACAGAAGAGATCGTGATTATTGGAGTGACATATGTTGTAGACATAAATATGTCAGTATTTTTATTGGAACACACTCTTTTCATGGACAGACTTAGTTCAAGCAGCTCTGATGAACCCAACAACATTTGGGGGAAATAATGAAATTAAAGAGATCAGCTCTTAACTAAAAGAATTTATGGACTAATTCCCAAAACAAGATGCGTTTCTGAGGATAAAAGAATTCAATGCCAAGTGGAAATAGGGGACAGGGATCAAATTATACAGAGCTGACATACATTAGAGAAGATCAATAAATGAAAGCATTTATTATATAATGGCTGACTGATGATCTATCTAAGAGGGGTTGGCCTTCATAAGCTCTGATAGTTGTAAACATTAACTCACACTCTTAGTGGTTGAAGTAAAGAGATAAAAGATTTAACTGGCCTGAAGCCCAAGCCCCCTTCCCATATTTGTTACATAGGCGCAGTAAGTAATGAAAATGTACCACAGTAGGTAACATTTTCAACGGTTTGAGCTTGGTCCTAGTTTGTGCTTCTTTTGTGAATTTCCATAAGACTGAGTTATACTGACAAGAAAAAAGTAAATAAAAGCGAATTTCAAAGTTAAATGCCTGTTTAATGAAAATTACTTTTTAGCTCAAACAGATTAGTACTGGCATGTGTCACAGAAATATGTTTCATAAAACTGAGTACTACCCTCATAACTTACCTGACCAATCACAAATAACTAAAGTAAATCCAATTGTGTACACTCATAGAAAATGGTTCGTAGAGTTTAAAAAGCTCACCCCAAACTAATCAAATACTTTGAATAATGAATAGATTAGACAAAATCATGGGCTGCTCATGCATGTGTCACAATCAGACAGAAAGAGGCTAAATTCATTGGATGCATTATTCATTGTGAATTATTTGCTCTACCTATTGGTGGGGAAGCTTGCAAACACTACTGCTGTATCTGTGATCATCTAACAGTTTGAAGAAGGAGATCTGATTGCTCTTATCATTACATAGCCTCGTGCCATTTAGATGAGGATTCTATTTATTTATTTATTTCAACTGAAAAAATGTCCATCAAGTGTTCAAATATGTTAGGGACAAACCAGAATGGCTTCTGTAGAGACAAATCATGTCTATTCAATCTATCAGCTTTCTTTGTGGAAGTCAGGGAGTGAGGAATAAAGGAGAAAAGAAAATATAATGGTTTTGGGCTGTCTGTGAAACTTCAGTTATTTTTCAAAAGGGGTAAAGAAAACAGGATTGGTAAAGTTGGATAATGTGTTCGAACCTTGAAAAAGGACAAATAATAAATATCAACAATACAGTTTCAAAATACAGAGAAGTTAGGTTTTGTAAAGTGAAGTAGTGATCTAGAAGGGTCTATACAGAATAAAGTGACAACATGTGTGGATAAAAAAAAAAAAATATTTTCTTTGAATCCAATGTGGATTCATAGGAAATCTGGAAAATGAAGTAAGGAATAATGTAACAGATGACTAAGCAGTCTTTCTACCATATATAAAGTTTCATTTTTCTGCATCGACCGTACTCTGTTATCATATCATGTGAATATAAAAAAAGAAATATTCACACATAGTGGAAGTATAGTTTTAGCTTTTATACACTTTATGAAGTTATAAATGAGCTTCAAATGAACTGAATTTCTTGAATGTCTCAGAGTAGCAACTGTACTGACCCTTACTTAGTATAAGGCAAGAAGGAGACAGAAAACAATACTTAAACCCTCCACAGTTAAGTGAACTATGCCCAAAATTTTCTTAAAAATCTAACAGCTACTAGATTTTATGAAGCCAAAGTGCCTAGTAGATCAAGAGAGGATAAGATATCAAATTTACAAGAATAATAAAAATTTCACTGATTCATGTAGCCTATGTTTAATATGCCATGTAAGTGTCCATCATATAATGATTCAAGCAATAGAACAACTACTAACTTCAAGAATATGAACAAGGCACTCATATATACATTTCTGAACCTGTAGAATCCTGCATTTATGTAACCATTATCATCGCAGAACATATGTATAATTTTATCAGCTTAATAATGTTATAATATTAGAGAGTAGTCTAATTTTACGTGCTGTGACCTCCTTTGAAATGTCTATTAATGGAAAGAACATGACAACATGTAAAACAATGTTAGTTAGTCTGCATAGGAATGACAGCTTCTATATTGCAAAATTGTAATTCTAGCCTCTTTTAAAAGGAAGAATGGACACCCATGGCATGCCTCAGAAGCCAATGGTAGTCTTCATCCCTTTATTCCCTCTCTCAGACATTAGCTATGAAGATGTAGGAATGCCAAATTACTGAAGTCTGCTCACTTCCAGGACTGACTGACCATCTTTATTTAGCATCCTGTATCACTTTAGTTGTGCACAAATATTATTAAACCATCCCGTTTCATCAAAAATAGGGAGATGCTGAATCAGTACTAGGATGACACGTTTCCAGGGAAAAACCACAAAAGATACAGAGCAACAGTTCTGTAAAAAAAATCCTCACTTCCAAGCAGCACCAAACAAATATCACAGCATAAATCTTAGGACACTCATGTTGGATCGGTCTTCTTCCAAAAAAGCTATAAATGATCTCTCCTAATCGTGTCACATGGAAAAGGATGTTATGTGATTCATGCTTCCTCTGCTTGTTCTGTCACTAGCAAATCAAAGTCATTTAAATGTTAGCCTGGATGGTCAAAGTCTTTGGTCAATTTCTTCAGTGACAATGTTTACTTAGAAATCAAAAGACAATTTGAACAACTTTAAATTAACTTACATTTTCCACTTAAACTTTAATAACTGCTTCTTTAAATTAAATGCAAATGGGTCATTTTATCTTTATGTATTCCTTAACATTCCAGAAATAAAAAAGAACAATACTCAGCATATAAAAGGATTTTTTGAATCACAGTATTGTTAATGCTCTGTGAGTGCAAAATTCAGTTCTGGAGCTTCTTTGGAAGTAGAGATCTGCCAATAACATGAACTTTGGCAAAGCCCTGTGGTATCACAATATGCAATGTATATAATGTAAAAGGCTCCAATTATGTCACTACTTTAACATATGCATATTAATGTATTAATAAGACACCAAATAGTTTAGGGTTTAAAGATAGCTAATATTATTGAGATGAATGAGACAAACAGAGATGACATCTTGTACTCTCTAGCAAGTGGATTGCATTAAAATTTTTCACGATAATTTTCAGAAAATGGGAATCACAGGAAAATTCAGATTGGAAGGGACTTCAGGAGGTCTGTAACCTAACCTTCTGCTCTAAATATAGTCAACTGTGAGATCAGGCCATGTTGCTCAGGGCTTTATCCAGTTGTATCCTGAAAACCTCCAAGGATGGAGTCTGCACAGCCTTGTGGGCAATCTGTTCCAATGCTTTGCTCACCTTGTGGTACAAATACATAAATACAACTATTAGTATCCTCAAATAAGTATTCTAAAATGGTTATCATAAAAGCATGAATTAAGCTGGCTGAGAAAAGCTGAATGAAACCTCTGTGCATTACATGAGGTAAAGTTCACAAACTGGCATCAAACTATAGAGACAGGCAGAACAAAATGACAACTATACTGCAACTGAACTACAAAGAGGGTAAAAGGCCATCATACTGAGGTACCTGGGCTTTAGTTTTATATTCAGGCATGTTAGAGGCATAATGGGAGTAGGCATTTTGCTCTGCTTTCACAGATAAAGGCAATGGGTAGCTCTTGCATGATGCTGTTACGCCACATATTCTGTACATCTGAATGGCTATGGGAAAAGTCTGCCCCTTCTTCACTTTGACCTGCTCACATGCCGTGGCTCAAGTCTGCTGGACCACTGTATAAGAATTCTATAAATAAAAGATCACATAGTAAGAAGTTAAAGAATGGAGAACTTAATGAAGGAGAAAGAGTGTCAAAGATCCTAAAGAAAGAGGTTGTTTATATCAGCAAACGGAGTGCTTTTCCAGACAGAATTTGCACAAACATAGAGAGGCTGTACCATGAGAAGACTCTACTGCCTCTGTATGTAAGTTTTGCTGGCACCGCTGGGTGAGTTTGCCTTCCAGTGTCCCATGGCATCATGCCTGATTAGTGTATACTTGAACTACGCTTTTCTAAACTTTGGCAGAAAACTAGGACTGAATCCTGAGAGGTGAGGAGAGCGTTATACAGGCTTAAAGCTTCATACCTCACTAAAGCTACTGAAGGACTTAATGTAAGATTAATCAATGTCCTGCTACTGTAAAAATAAACCCATGTGCAATGGGTAGTTTCCACCACATTTTTACTAAGTGCATTCTCTTGTCCGGTCAGAGAGTATACTACTGTAGTGGTTATATTTTTTCTGTTAGAAATTTCTGCCCACTTCAATTAAAAATGGCATCAAATTCCTGAGGAGATCAAGCAGTGTCTGCTGCTGAGCTTCACCGGCACAGAAACACAGACACCCAGGAGGGACCTTTAGCTTACCATTTGAGGAATGTGATTTCTGTCTCGTGAAACAGAGGACTAACGTTATCTGTGCTTACTTGACTTGTACTGTAACAGCAACACTATTACCACCCTCCTCTCTTATTAGGCCATAATCCAGCTCCTTCAGTTTTCTGCTCAGGAATGTTGTTACTGCCCTGCAAAGCAGAGGGTGGTGGCATTATCACAGGGGTAAATGCTGCTTACTTCCTTAGGAATGGTTATTCGGGAAGCACCATTTGCACTTGACCCTTTCTGCACAGCCCAGATCGCACTGGGGTCGCACTGAACCGGAGAGGCAGAGCAGCCATGAGAGGGGACTTTGCACCCCTCAGGATCTGAAGCGAGGCTGGACTCCACAATAAATCGCTTCTGAGATGGTTTGGGAGAAGGGCCCGGAGGGCGGTCAGAGTGAAGGGCCGGCAGACTGCAAAGCCGTGTGGGTCCAAAGGAGAGCACAGCAAGGAAACGGCCCCCCCGCGCCTCCTCGGGGCCATCCATCTTTGCAGAGTGGATCCCAGCACACCTTTGGTTGGGTATATACAACGCTGAGATAGTCAGAATGTGTGCAGGGAGGGGAGCATTTTGTCTCGTGGCTGCAGACAGCCCAACGGAGCTATTTTGCTATGCTGTTCATGTCGAATGCTAAATATCCTTCTCTCTCTTGTTTCAACTGTGGGAGTATGAGACCTTTCTTTTCAAACCCAGTTTCATTTTATTTTTAAATTGCATTGGCCAGCCCAGCCAACTGAAGAACAGCCCACTTGTTGGGATTTCTTCAAATGATTCTGACAGGTACATTTTGTCAAAAATATACCACAATTGTGACTCTCTAATCCCAAAAAGCCTTTATTTAATTTTAAATGTGTCAGTGCAAAACATGACCAAACACAACAAGCAACTATAATCAACTGAATGAGTAACATGGATGCTGAATTATTGTTATGCTTCAAGAAAATCTTTGTTATTCCTTTCTAAAAGAAAAAAAAATATGAAAAGTATGAAAGTGATATTAAGCAGATGTTAGACTGGAGTTGTCAATCTTGTCTAAGCACGCAGGTGCTAATGTGTTATAATTATCCCTTCTGGCAGTTGATATTTAGGATTTTGGATCCCACCTAGTCAATCACAGCTGTAATTGTTAAGCTACTTACATAGCTAATATGCTGGGTAATAACCAGATCAAGATTTAATATTTGACGTTTACCATCAATTATCTTTTCTTCTGACATACATCTC
The DNA here is from genome assembly GCF_036370855.1 of Dromaius novaehollandiae. NCBI lineage: Eukaryota > Metazoa > Chordata > Aves > Casuariiformes > Dromaiidae > Dromaius > Dromaius novaehollandiae. The sequence goes on from NC_088098.1 coordinate 155,038,788, forward strand.
CCCCACTCAGGTTCTTGCAGATTGGAACACTCTTCTGATTCCAGTAAAATAAATAAGAATCTGGTTATAGAATAAGACTCAAATAAAAAAATATTCCTGTCATATGTCTCATTGCCTCTTGTTTCTTAAGGAAGAATAAGATATCTTCTTGTTACAAGCTTTACAGATATAATCATTTGATTCAGAATGATTCCTTCCCTTTTTGCTTTTTGATGGATTTATTTACACAAAATCGAGTATCTGCTATTGCAAAAATGCGGTGTAAGTATGTTAATCCAAGACAGGCATATTTTCTGATGACAATATTTGCTATGGAACAAAGCACTGGCATTTGTTTTGTAGCGAGAAAATAAATGTATGCATGTGTTCACACTGCACACATTATATTGAAGGGTGTTTCCACTAAAAGCACTCTTAAAATTAATTCTGGACATAAAACACTCTAAAATGAAAATTACTCTGCCTGTTCTTCGTTTTTTTTCTTCTACCAGCTAAAACCTTTGTTACTTAATTTCTTTCAATAAACACATGTTGAACAAAAAAGGTTTTTTTCCAAATGTTCTGAGATTTCATCCTATGTGATTATGCTGAAGTTCACAGAACTTAAACACTTCCATTCCAAATCAGCATGTGGTATTCTCAGTACATTCAAAAGTTAGGTATATCTAAACTGTCCAGATGGCCTCTGAAGAACTTTATGGGCCAAGTTTTCTGTTCCTGTAATTTAATGAAAGTATGATTTGCATCAAAAAGAGTTCTGTATTATTATTTCCCTCTAGTAATACAACCTGATTTCCCCCTTAGCAGACAGTGACTGGGGCTATTTCTGGTATCTATAGTGTTATCTCAGAAAAGCTTTGACAAAAAAAATGCATTTTTTTTGTCCTTGATGCTGATTCAGCAAAGTTCTTTAAGTATCTGTCTTCATTTCGGTATACTGACTGCGGTGAAATTTGTATTTTCTATTTTCTAAAAAAAAGAAGTCCAGGTACACAAGATTAAAAAACATTTTTAACATAATTTAACTAAAGGTAGTCAAATGTCATGAAGGATGTAATCACTACAGACTAGCATTTTTAGACACGTATGCATTTTTCTACAAGGATACAGAACGCAGTTTTAATGCTCTTAAGTAATATTTGGTTATAGCTTCCATATGAATGGTAGTCTAAATTAATTACAAAACTGCAATTTTACCTAATCTCTTCCTTTACAGGTGAACTACCACTAAAGCAAATAACAGGGGATAATATTACTGCAATGGATGTCACACAACTAAGCTTGAAAACAATATATTTACAACAGAAGTTCTCCCTGTTGTCTGTAGAAGACAGGGGCTCATTTCAAGGGGATCATCCTCAAAGTTTGAACATGGAAAGGCTGCAATCAGACAGCCAAGGGACATGAACACTTCAAAGGAAAACAAATGAAACTGGACCTAGTCATTTTGCAATAAAATCTGAAGTCATGTAATAGTGCCCTTTTAAGCCACTTGTGACTTTTAAGACTTCAAATGAAAAGCTATTAGCACAGACAGATAAACATGCTAAGCTGTTATTTGCCTGGGGCGATACCCTTGTGATTTATAACAGGCAGCAAAAATATAGCAGCCTAGGTGTTCAAGAAAAATGATATGAATACCAGTAATCTCTTCACAGTGATGCCAAGACCTTTGATAATAAATCCTCCAGAAAATCTTAGGGTAGTCATAACAATTGGGCATTTTTTACCTTGATATGAAAGCTTTCTAAACAGGAAAATATTTCTAAAACCTGATCAAATTTGTAGAAAGAGAAAAAATATTTAGATCAAGCACACATCTAGTTTTATGTCAGAAAGGAAAAAAACCTCAGTATGACTTTTTGGCAAATAATTAAAGACACCTGCCTAAATTATACATTGCAGCAACCTGGTTTACCTACATGAGCAGACACAGTGAAATTGTTGGTGACTTAACTTCTCTGAGGATTGTAAAATAAGCATTTGCAGGTAGAAACCAGATCATATACACTTAAAAACCTAATGTTTAACATCCACAAATAAAGAAACGTCTTTCCCACAACTTATGTGAAAATTTACTCTCTATTATGACCTGTTCTGTGTTGACTGGACAAGAGTCAGTAATTAATTCTGTGTTTAAATTATTCCCCAAAGGTGGCACAAACTCAAAACGTATACATATTTCTTAATAGAGAAAGCAAGAGGGATGCAGTGTTGGATTTCTTCTCCTTAAGTTTTAGAGTATATAAATAAGAGGCAGAAAAGAAACAGTTTGACAGGAGACTGGGGGTTCTTGTAACAGAGCACAGCCTTACAAAATAAGCCCCATCCTTTCCAAAGCTGCCTCACAGAGCTATGCAAAAGAACTGCCGATCCAAATTAACCTTGAGTGTCACAATAGGCCAGGGTGTAAATTTAAACAAAAACCTGGATGGCAGCTTCATTTTTTAACCAGGGCAGTATATCTAGTCAGTAACTGATGTATATTCTGTTTTTCCAGCTGGCAGAGGCTCCCAGGGTATGCAGGCACGTATTTCCAAGCATGTTGTTCTTCTGAGTTCTGTTTGTGCTTGGACCATAACTGCAGTTAAAGCAGCCAAAATAAAATATGCCAAGTAATACTGGCTGAGGGACAGACCGATTGGACCAAACTCATGCCTGATACAATGCCTCTGACATCAGGGGAGTCGCACAATGACAGTTCATTGTTCTCTACTTTTAAACACAAAATATGGAGGGGGCTTTAAGGTAGGAGGACTAAGGCATTCCTGATGTTGCCTTTATGAAATTGCCTTTGTTGTAGCCTGGAGACAACAACGAATTACCAGCAATGAGGATTCCTTGTCTCACCTAATTTTCTGACAGCCTTTCTCCTTTAGCATATACTGAAAGGTCCAGTGGCCTTGTGTAGGTACAGATTTACCTGGCAAAGGTAAGTGGGCCAGTCTACCAACTAACTTCCATCTCCCACCCTTCTGTCATGATGTCACAGCTCCTCCCGTGCCTCCCCTGGATAAGTTTGCAGAGGATATGCCATACCACAGAGAGCCTAACAGATGCCCAGGGCCACAGGCTGTCCTAACCAAAATGTCCCACTCAGCCTGGGGCTGAATCCACCTGTGATCTTCTCCTGGCAACACGGGACTAAACTTCAGAAGGTCTTCATTTAGCCAAGGATTTCAGTGGGAAACCAACAGGTCAACCAGCTTCTTACGCTTCCATTCACCATCTGCAATACACCCTGGCTGACTCAGAGTATTTTGTTGTCTGTTTGCTTGTCTGATGCCTGGTAATTGGGTGATGGAGCCAGTATAAGTTTTGAATAAAGGGAGTTACACCTTCTCAGCTTGGATAGGCTTGAGATAAACATGGCCCAACTCTGTTCCATCCTACGCAAAGAAATCTGGAGGAATTTTCTTGTCACGGAGGGCAGACTCTAGCCTCAAAGGAAAGAAGGAAAAATGTAAAACAGTTTTCCCAGTGCATCATATTTTATGATTAAAATCTAAACTAAATATATATCAGCTCCAATAAACAAAAAATAATCTCCTATAGTTTGGATTAAAGCACCCAGCTATTGTCTCTTTAAATAATAATGAAAAAAAGAGAAAATATTCTACAACTTCCATAAAAAAGTCATATTTGTATAGACCCCAAATCCCCTCTGTTTAAACAGGGTGATTAATATCAGCTCCTGTAGGAAATTAAATTCAGGGAAGAACAGTAATATGCAGATATGCAGATTTCTAGGCAGAATGGCTAGCCCTGGGTAAGAGAGTCAGGTTGATTAATCTGCATCCTCAGAATACAAAATGAAATGTTGGGCTCTCCTGGGTTAGCACCAGAAATGACTTTTCCTCCTCACATTAGAAATAAATGGACAAACACATGCATGTATATTGCAAAAGGCCTTAATATCACATGCAATGTTTACAAAAGTGATAAGAGTTTAATATTTAAAATATCATATTTCATCTGGGAGGGGAAAGAAAAAAAACAGCATTTCTCATTAGGATAAGGAGTTTCTTTTATGCTAAAAAAGCATTTTTTTCTTTTAAAAAAATTCTATAAAATTGTAAGGATATGCTGTATGTCAACATGAAAAAGCATCTTTAATCTGTTCATAAAAGCTTGTACTAAAATAATACAGTTCAGGGATGACTGAACACAAACATGGTCATAGTGTGGAAGAAAACAGGGTCATAAAACAAAATCATTCAATATTAAGTTTTTCATATAAATTTCAATGTATTTTATTTTTCATTTCAAAATTGCAAATACAATACAGAAGAACAATAGACTAAAAGTATGATTCCACAGGCTTAATTTTCACCGATGTAAATTCCTCCATAAATATCACCTTTCTCTCAGTTAAGAATAACAGCACTTCCATATTACCTAGAGTAAATATAGGATTTTTGATAATTTAATCTTTCCAAAAAACACCCTGAAAAACTCAGAAAAATATTTACAGCAAAATGCAAAATGTCATTTTCAGATTTTTTTTCCTCTGTCGTTACTGGAAAACCAAGCCTGTTATTTAAAATCATTCAGGGTCTCTCAAATAATTGTATAGAAGTAGGCATTATGCTATATTATTAAAGCTGTAATTTCCTGCTGAATCTGGCTGGATGTTTCTTTTTATCACTTGGCAATTTCTATCTAGTTATGGCATAATTAAGTTTCCTGACCCTTGCTCACTCTCTTAACAGGACGCTTAGAAATATACTAGAATTGCAGATCTTCAACCTGATGTCCTCTCTCCCCACACAGTAATGGAATAAAATTATTAATCCAGTAATTGTACAGAACACATTACTTTGCATTGAATGTTCCTATTTCTCATTTTCTGTTAGTGACAATCAGGCAGAGGTACAAATCATTTCTGCAGGGAGCAGAGCCCTTGAAAAAACCTCTCATTCACTCCACTGGAGCTACCTGTACAGCTGTGATTATTCAAAGTCTAACACAGTACTAGGCTCAAGCGAACAAAACAAAGTTAATAAAATGGAATAAGGAACAAGATATTTTCCTGCCTCCAGCCTCCTATGTGCCAAAATTAGAACCTTACCTCCAAATGATAAACCATACATCCAATTGCATTTTTATAACAGGACTAATGAGTCTCAGCTAAGCATTTCAGACTTGGCTAGCATTAGCAGTGGCCATCCACCAAGTGGGGTTGCACACAGTGTACTTGGATCATTGGGGGGGGGGGGGGGGGTGAGAGGGGAAGGAAAGAGGAAAGAAAAAGTTTGAAAGACAGAGGATCCCTGCTCTTGAACCTTAATATCTAAGAACCAATAATATATGCCTGCGCCTGTTAAAATCACTACAGAAGAAATCCTAGCTGCATCAAAGTTAGTAGCAAAATCCCAGATGAATACAATGGAGTTGTTATTTCTCCATCAGAAATTTGCAATTTACTCCTATGGGTGCTGACCTGAGGCCGAGTTTTATCATTGCCTGCATGGGACTTCTGAACTGACTTCTGACTTCTGATATTTGTCCCAAGAGATGTCACTTGCTCAACAGCCTAAATAATACCACAAATGAATAGAGAATTTGCAAAAAGCTTGTTTTTAATAACACAGATATCCTGAACAAATCCACATAATAACTGTTTTCTTTCTAGATTAGCTACAGCTGGGGGAGGAAAAGAGGGGAAGGTGAAGTGATGTCTTTTATCACGATTTTCTAAGAACAGAAGTTAAATCTGCTCCTGCACAGAATGCCTTGACTCTAGCAATAGATGGCCCTAAAATACGTACTTAGAATCTTTGTATCGGTCTCCTCCCTCTTTCCTAATTGCACCAGGCTTATCCCCCCTCTGTCTCTTAGAAGAAATATATTATCTCACTAAAACCTGCTGGTTTATTGGACTGAAGTCCTCTGAATATATCTTCAGCATGCACTTGAATTGATGGAACAAGCTAGTGAAAAAGTCTCTGAAACAGTGTTGCTGCTTTAATAAAAACCTGATCCCAGGGTGGATAAATAGCAAAACAAAATCCCTATCTTCATAAAGAACTCTAGTGATTTTATTCAGAGGCAATAACATGTTTCATACTGAAACAAGCCAAAGTGCTGTGTATCACCACAGAAAAGAAACACAAATAAAGCATACTATGCTGCTTTAGGTTAGTCCATTTGATCACATTTCTTTCATCATATTTTTCCACTTTCTTGCCTTGTCCTCTAATAATGAATATCTTTTGTTTTTTCTGAAGAGGAAACTGCACAGCCAGAGAGGGCTGGTTGCATAAGCATTTCCGTGACACACTGTCAGGTTTATAAACTCATCTGTGTTCCTTCCTTTACATCGTACGAGAGGAATATGTGCAATTTTCACTACTCTGGTAAATCGAACTGATCAAATAATAAAAATACTGTTCTAAAGTGCATTAGACAATAGGCCATTTCTAGTGAAAAACAATACTACAGCAGTCATCTCAAGGTGGCTTTCTTTTTTTGGTTGTTTTTTTTACGTGCTACAAAATAGCTCTGGTTTTATTTCCATTGAGTCAGTCACTGCGGAAAAGGTAATCACTATAATCACAGCAAAGATTTCTGTTTGTCTAGGGCACTTAAGCGACTGCCATCACCGTAGTGTCTGAGCAGCTTCCAGAGAAGTCGTATTTCGTAGGAGGCTTGATGTACACCAACTTTGTTTAATTTGTAAAGCAAATCATTGCATCTGTGACTTTCACAGTCATTCGAACCACTGCCACAATTAATAATCAGCTTTTACTTTAAGAATACTTCCCAGTCTGAGGTGATAAGGGAGAATGAAAGAAAGGAAAATCTGTGAACTTTTAAAATATTTTAAAATGTAGCATGCTCTCCCATGTAATGTCAGAGTGTCACTTTAGTACAGCATATAGTAATTGAAGTTTATTTCTTCCTCTTTGTCTAACACAGAAGCTCTATTTGCATAAGTCAGCTAATAACCATATAATATAAGGACTTTATCAAATTAGAACTTCTTGCACATATTTGGTCTGTGGTGGACTTGCAAGTAGATGATAGGTACAGATGTATGACATAGGAATGCGCTATTCAAAAATACGACTGGGTATTCATATGTAAAGCAGATATTAAGGATATAGCTTTACACTGTTGGCTCAGTCTGGGCTTTTGCCTTTGAAGGCAGTAGGAGCATGGTCAGCTCCATGGGCACAGTTATGTGACAGAAATTATATATTTATGCAAATAATGCGCTTTTATTTTGTGTAGAGATCCACATGTATATGAATAACAAGTTATTTAGCATATCTGCAGGAAGCTCAATGGTTATTTGCAGACATACAAGAGATTGGGGGGTTGTATGATTTTCCAAAAAAGAGATGTGACACTTTCCGTTCCAAACTTTTCCTTCCTTTCAGTAAGTGGCAAGCATACCCCTGCGCAGAGCATTCTCTGCTCAGACAGGTCTGCTGCGCTGACTCACTGCGTGTAGAGCAGGAGGACTAGGACAGTGTCAAACCTGTGCCAGTCAACATCATGCTTATCCTTACTGTCAAATGATATTTATTTAGGATTGCTAAGCATCCTAAACATAAATGTCATAAACAAATGAGATTATCATCTGTCCATCTAAGCAAACAACCAAAGAGCTGCATAAAGCCCACAGTATCATTTATGTCCACACACTCAAACCACACCAATTCTTATTTGTTTTCACCTATCTGAAGCACGCTTTTTTTTGCTATTAAGAAAGTAATTTTTTAAACTGACATATTGATATTCTGTAATTTCATTTACACTGTTTTGCCTAATAAGAGACTAACATGGAAAGCAGACGCGGTTACAAATTCTTCAAATCAGCTCCTAATAAATACACACATTCATTATGAGGAGGTGGTGGGGAGGAACTATCACTTAACTTCCTATTGTTTCATTGATAAAAACGATCTTGGAACCAGGAGAATATATTAACTTTCTCCTTTTGGATTTTTTTATCTAGAAGTCTGGAAGACATTTCTAAAATACATCTATTTTCTTTTCATTCTGCAGAATAATGCATGAATGATTATAACATATGCTCTATCTCCAGTTTTTTCAACCAGTGGAAAAGTGCCTGACACAATAATCACAACTTGTTGGGTTTTCAATCTGATGCTGTCCTATTTTATCATGGTAGTTAAATGTCCATTCTTGTTCGGTGTGATAAATGTTATGGCCATTTAACAGTAGCGAAAAAGAGAGACATGTTAAACCAAATATTGCTTCAGATTGTGTCTTTTATTCTGCTTTATCATCATATCTTAATTTATAGTATAATCATCATTATCACAACTGTCAGCCTCATTTAACCTTCCCTGATCTCCCATGATTCTCTGCTGTCAGGTCTGATTGCCTGCCTTCTGCTGACTGACTGATAATGGCTGACTGATTAGCCCTCCCCAAGAAGAAGACAATGATATATAGAACAGTGCAGCTTGCTCTATATATTAATGAGGAGCTGGCAAAGCTTTGATAAGGCTGTGGAATAATCCATCAGTGAGCGAAGGAGCTTGTAAAACCGGTGGAACATTGCATGGGAAAAAACACCTGGGAAGGATGTAATGACCCAGCAGCTAAATACCTCTCAGCCCTCGTTCCTCTGTTGTAATTAACATCAGATAGCTGCCATATGGATAACGTGCAGAGTTTATCAGTCCCCAAATCCAGTTTACATTCTCTCAATTTTGCACCTAGGGTTTTAGGCCTTTACAACATATTTAGCAAGCAGGCAATTAATAGCTCATTTTCCTTGGCATTAGGAACTGTTTATCTTCTAAACTAGTTCTTATCATAGACCGTTACCTATGAAAGGCAAGAGTCATTGGCGTTTTTGTGCTCTAGTTGTTACACTTACTCAGCAGAGGCCTGCTTCACCATTAGATACAAAGCTTCTGATGGCTACTTGAGTTTGAATGCACTGTTATTACAGGTATTATATGAAATTGCTTGTGTTATGTGAAGGGGATTATAGAGGTTCTGGATCAATAACTTCAGTGGATGTTGGGAGTGATTACAGTGCTCTGTCAATTTTTCCCATTTGGCTGTCAGTACTGATTTACAACACACCACCTCTTTTATTCACATCAAATCACTCATTTCATTGGTAAATTCTATATATCTCAATTTACTTTAAGTAGCTGATTTGTGTAAAATAAAATGACTTCCTCTGTTCTGTGTGTGTGCGTGCGTGTGTGTATACATGCAACAGACATAACCCTATACAGTCATACAAGGTGCAAACATTTCCAAAGCTCTTTGTCCTCCTGGAAAGGACAACATACAACATCATATATGTCACCTAAATAAAAACAAGTAGGTACAGTCAGAACATCTCTCAAGAGACTAGCTTCTGTTTAACATGTTTTTTTCTTCCTTTAGATAGAATGGCTGATCTGCTGAGATGCAAATGCTGAGAGGCTGCGGCTGAAGTATTTTAACTCACCAGACAGTAAACAAATAAGCAAAATGACTTGACACATGGCCTTTTGGAATAATGAAAGGTAGCATGGCATAAACAGCCCAGAGACACTGTCCAAGGCGTTTCAGGCTCCAGACTCGAAGCTCGGTGCGAAAGGTGCAATCCTGCAGAATGATGCTCAAGCCAAAGACGCAGAGGATACCTGTAATGCCTGCAATTATGCCAATGAGGACTGAGGGAGGTCAGCTGCCAAGCAGAGGTACTAAGCATTTGGCGAAGTCAGGACCTAGTGCGAAGGGAATCCCATTTCATAGAAAATATCAGGCTTCTTTTTCCCAAGATTTTTTTTTTAGAAGTGATGAAGTTTTGCAAAAAAATGAGAGCTCTTAGATAAATTAGGTTTGGCAAAAGGAACAGCAGGAACATGAAACATGATTGAGTAGTTAGGTATTTTCATACCTGTTGAAATTCTGTGTTAGAACACAGAGGCCTTTTAAGAAGACGTTAACAAACATCAGTTAAGTACATATGTATGTTTCCAGTTTTATGTGTATGGAATTTTTTATTTCATGTTGTGGTATATATATCTATTCTTTTGATTTTGGAAAAAAAATACTGGTGTTTTCAACTAACCTTGATCTAAAAGGTGTCATATATTTTTGCTTGAAGGAACAAGCAACTGATATGAACAGTAAATGAAAAACAAACAATTGCAATCAAACAAAAAAAACCCTCTAACTGCCTATGATTCAAAGAAAGAAATGCATACTCTAAAATTACGAAATGATTAACTGACATTTTCTAAGTGTTAAAGCTATCACACTGAAGTAATAGATTATAGAATATAGATAGAAAAATACATTTATTATGATTCCTGTATTTTTTTGGTTTTTATCTTTTTTTTTGCATTATACAGATTGATATTGTGACATTTGCAGCTTTCAATATTTTTCCTTCACTGCAACATTTTTTCTAATATAGTTTAAAGAGTTTAAAATACAAAATACGCAGAAGGATGCTTAAAATCTGGCACGTAAAAGTTCTATAAACTATGTCTGTATTTCTGAATAGTCATATTACTCCAGGCAATGCTATGTTAAGGAATATGATGCTGAAGTAAAAAAATCTCTTATGCCATCTGTTTCTTAGAGTCTTAACAGAGGTGCTTCCAGAGAAGTGCATAGAGTTTTTTTGCACCTCTTATGGTATTAGTATAAAACAAAACCCACAGATTATATGTTATAGTTATACTAGTATCCAAAATTAACTAAGAAAAAAGTTAATGAAACAAACCCTTTTCCCCAAAACATTCAATCACTGGAAGCATTAAGAAAATAAACGTGCATCAAAAACATTATTACATCAACACATCTTCTTTTGAAAGGATGAAATAGCTGGGGCTAAAAGCAACTATCAACCAAAATACACAGCTCAAAATAACAATGAAACTGAAAAGCTATTGATCCATAAAAATACAGACTGTTACCCTTATTTATACTGCATTATATCTGAAGATCAAAAGGAGTTTTACAGATATACCTTTTGTTCAAGGTATACCTTGGGTTCAGCTGGTGCTTGGGAGGAGTAACATTAGCAGTATTCTATTATATATTCTATCTGTATATCCTGACTTCCACAGAATGAGTTATTTGTGCTTTAAAAAGTTACACTCAAATAGCTTTGCATGGAGATCTAGAAAACTTCAGCTTGAGTTCTATAAGGTCCCATGTAACCATGCCTGTGATAAAGTTAGGCACAGGTGTAGGTAACTTAACAAATTGAAGCTTTAACAATCCTATGCATGGAGCTTGGCTCTAGAACATTTGGAACATGTATGATAATTGAGGAGGCACAAGGCATTTGAATAACCTATCTAATAAAGATTTATAAGAGTCAGAATAAAATTTATGCACGTTGCATTACATTGGGCAAACAAAGTATGATGCCAAATTTCCTACAAACACTGATTTACAAATGGAAAACAATAATCTTGAAGGCAGTATTACAGTATATCAGCAAAAGAATGGCAATATGCGTAACTACTACATAGCTCTTCCTTCAACAAAAGCACAGAATAAGCAGAAATTAATGAAGAAAAAGTACTCTCACAACCTCTCATTCTGGGAAATGCTCCTAACCATTGCTGTTTTCTCCCTTCAGCTGTAGGACTTTTGCTTGCAGTTAGTTAGCCTTACACATATGAGCACAGCTCCTCTTTTGAGACATTCATAGAGTTCCCACTAAGATCTCACCTACACTGAGAAGCAGCATCCTGGGAGCTTGCATGAATCAATTAAGCCTGCATGAACATAGCATGCTATAGAACAGGAGCCATCTCAGCTGGCTTTAGGCCATCTGTGCAGCCTGCTCTAAACCCTGCTTTCCTGTTGGTGGTAGAATTAATCCTTTCCACAGAGTTATTCTCCTGGACCATCTTAGACGCCTACTACAGAATGACTGGCTTGGTCTGACACATCCAACTTTTTGGTGTCTGAGTTCAAGTAAAGGAATGCTACAAAGAACTCCACATTTAAAACCTTGTTAGCTAGCCACAGTTAGCTCTGGTTAGCTGAGAGGACCTGAAACATAATAGTCTTTGTCTGTCAGCTGCACTAACTTAAGCTAAAAAGGTGTCATTTCCCAATATAGACAACTCCTGCCATATGCACCTGAGAATGGAGAACAGATCTCTCTGTGTTTATTCTTCAATTCTTAAATTCTTCAAATTCTTCAAGCAAGTATGTTCTTCTGTTTCATAATAAAAATTTAGACTTTACAGAAACTTTCTTACCTGAGTTACTTAACATGACCTTGGATAAGGCCCTAAAGTATGTGCAGTTGGGAATCAGTTCTTAAGGGCAGGCATGGTCTAACTCAAGGCTGATACAAAAATTGCATGACTACCCGTAAAACCTTGAGAAGGTTCAAAAAAGTATTCCATTAGTTTTAATTCTCATGTATTGTTTTTAAATGTCTGTTACAATTAAATGATGTTTTTTGAAATATGCTATACAAATAAAAGACAGAAAAAGTATTGTTTTGATGAAACCTTGAGACTGTCATACAGTCACATAGCTCCAGTATTCAGGGGCTGTAAGAAATTAAAGAAAAAAATTATGAGGCTTGTGATGAAACTGTCTGCCAGGCTGGGGCCATGTGCCAGATGCTGGGAGATGTTGAACTGAAAATTAGCAGGGTAATGCGAACCATTTGTGAGGTAACTTTGGAAAACAAATGGCTATCTAAATGGTTAACAGTTTAGAAAAAAATCCTTTAAGAATTAACAGGTAAAAATAAAAGGGTTTTTTTGTAGGAAATGTAGAAACTAGAATTATGTAAATAAATACTTCAGTCCACACTACACTGAAACACATCTGAAATGTTTTAATGTACTGATTCATGGCAGTGACACATTGACAGTGTAGCTCCTCAGCAAGGCTTCATGATATTACTGTAATTCACTATGAGGGTGGCACAAAATGTTTAAAAGGAAATTGATTTGAGGTTGGTTTTGTTTTATTTTGGTGGGAGAGGTTGAAATTCAGATACTTATTTATAACACTTCCATGAAATAGAAAAAGTTTATACAATTTTCTGCCTAACGTATATTTATTCACTCTTTGCTGAAAGAATACTTTCCGTGTATTTGGATAAACAAATAGTTCAGGATTTTTTGGACTCTATGGTGGTCAGTTCCAAAAAGAAAAAGCTGTAAGCTAGACAAGATAGTCTTTCTGTAAAAAAACACAGGGACTGTTCCTGCTGGTCATCAGCATGTCTAACGTAGTTGCCTAAACAGGCAACTATTGAGTTTGAGACAGCTGAGGGTCCCAAGGATGCCTTTCAAATGTTGGTCCAGAGCAGTGCTGAACTTCCATACCTCCTGCTATACTCGCTGGCCCTGTAAGGATGTCTCAGACAGACTAAGTTATCTCAAATGGTGCTAGATGTCTACGTTTAGGCAACTGAAGCAAGTCCCCAAGACTTTCTAATCATATCTTTGTTGCTGACTCTTGCTTGCTGACTTGCAAATAATGCTTCTGATCATTACCTGTATGTGTAAAGCTCCTCTTCATTTGAATAAACTTACTGAAAAAGCTCTAATTTCTAAAAAAAATATTATTGATTTCTTCTGTTTATTGGATTGGGCAAAACTGGAGTCTAAATAATTTTTTTTTCCATTACACAGATGAGGTAACTGCAGACTGCAGAAATCAAACAATTCCACATGGGCAGCAACTTTCAGAATCAGGTTTAAGGATTTGTGCTTCATGACTTTCAAACCAGCGCAAGACACCTTGGGCAAGTATGTACAAGACTCTGATTTTATAATTGTAAAATCATACTTCAGAATGTTCCCTCATTTATGACACGGTTGTTAAGATATTCTATAAAAGTAATCTGCATTGATACAAGAATATTACGCATTGCTCCGATGTCTCATGAGGAAATATAATTTTATATGGATGTGTCTTCCTTGAACCTACTTTACATTTTCATTGCTGACCACTGTGCAGCTGAAGACACTATTGCTACAGCCAAGAAATGACCTGAAAAGTATGGGCCAATTCCCTTATCCATTCTGTGCAACAGTATGTGGGCAGAGCACCTACTTAATTGTTGGAGATATTAAAATGGAAAACGTATAAAGCAACTTGTCATTGCACTGAGTCATTGTTAATATCCATGAGTAATATTTTTTTCTGCTTCCACTACCATCTCCACACCTCTCAGTGATCACACTTCCCTTTTTAAAGGGGTCCTCTCTAAAATCCTACAGCCTAAAGCATCATCTCAGTCATTTCCCACAAATCCCTGTACTTTCAAAAGTCACAGGAAGGTCAAGTGCTTATGCCTCATGGCTTTTAACCCTACAAAAGTGGAGCAGGGCTAGCATGCCCTCAGGAGCTTTGCCACAGATCATTCTCCAAAGCACAGTCCTGTGCACAGTCTTGAGTTATTCTGAAAGGTCTGGAAAACACAGACCTCTGGTTTTTACTTGACAAAAGTAAATTTCAAAGAAAATATTAAATCAGTAAGATAGACCGGCTTGGCCTGGGATGAGCATTTCAAATATGTACTGATCAAATGTATTTGTGAGTCATTTGCTCATTTGTCTGAGATGACTGTGCCCTCCCAACCTTTCTGTGTATAGGTGTGTCTGTACAAAAGGAGTAAATTCTCCTCATTTACCTGTATATAATTTACCTTTCGGTTAGATGACAAAATCTTGTGGTTCACTTCAAGCACATCATCTGAACAATGTAATTTGCAAAGCTAAGACACATGAGTAGGCTCTCAGTTCAATCTAAACTGCTTTGCACTACTTCAAAAATGCTTTTACCTCAGATGAATGTGTCTCAAGCATAGCTTTTGTCCCTAGAGAAGGCAAGCCCTTTGCTATGAAGTTTTCAGATCAACATAGGGTTAGGAACCCAGCACTCATAGTTAAATTCCAGCCAGAGCTGTCACTCAGCCTCTTTGATTTCAGTTTTCTCAGCTGTAAAATGGGAATAATAGTTTTTTGGGTTTTGTTTTGTTTTTTTTCCTCCTGAAAGCAAAATACGATGGAGAACTTCAGACTGCCAATCAACACGTGCACCATCTTCAGTGAGCATTTTTGTCCCCCTCTACAGAAAGGGCAACAGCAATAGTTTGCCAGTCTCTGTATTGGGCCCTGCAAAGGAGGAGTATGAGGCAGTCAGCAGATTTATTTCATGCAGCTCTCTGAAAGCCCGTCCTCATCTGCTTGTGAGCTCGGACAGGATTCACACAAAAGATGGGACTGTCGGTAGTGTTAGCCTTGGGTAATTGATTTGCAAGAACGGGAAACCAAAGATAGTAGGTCAAAGCTTGACCCCCACGTTACCTGCAGCCCCAGATAAAGAGAAAGGTGACTTCCTGGCTCACTAGAGCATTCCCACACTATGAGAGAAGTGTCAGCGGGCACAAAGCTAGAATACCCCACTCTATGCCACTTCCAGTGGGCCTTGCTGAATATGAGTATGAGGAAGAAGTTGTGGTTAGAGCATTCATTATAATATAAAGACAACATGTTAGTTAGAAAGGCTAGTGACAAATGTAATAAAAACTAGTGTGTCAAGAACTTCCTGTGTTTAGTTCAGTAATTGCGTGACTATTTTGTCAGAAAACTGCCATTCTCCATTGTCCCTAATTTACAGGTGTGGATTTTTCCACACATATGAATATGCAAGACCCATGTTTTATCATGAATAATTTCCAGTTCTTTGAAAACAGGAAAATGTCTGAGGTGGCAGAAAGGCTGGAGACAGGTTGGCCAAGAGTTTCACATTAACACAATACTTCTAGAAACACCATGCAAAAACAGGTTAAATGTCAGGGTCCATTTTCAGCACACGCATCTCTAAGTTCTTTTGATCAGTGACTACAGCAAATCCAGAAGTAGTCAACTGCCCTTTGATTCCAGCCTTTTCAGGCTGGAATATACATTTCTCCCCTTCTCCTTATGACACCTGTTTTCTTCCAAAAATGGAGCAAAGATGGTGTTTAATACATTTTATTTTTTAGTGTGTAAACACATGGTTATTAGATGTGCACCTGGTATCAAGAATCAGTACTTTACCTTTCTAGTAGTGATGCTTACATAAAACAGTGGCCTCAGAACAGCTCATGTTTACCACTTTAATACTATGCCTATACATTTAAATGAGCATTCCCTATTGAAATGCACGAATCTGATTAAACTGAACTCAGTCCAGTACTCTGATCTTGCATTTAATTTATGGATGAAAAGATACTTTTCTTTTAAATATCGCAAGTGCTTTCGTTTCTGTTAACAAATATCAATCGATATTAATTTAGTTGCTATATTCTGAAGTGTTTTAGTTTGAACTCTCTTCTGACAGGACTAAGTTATCCTTTTTTTTAAACATGGTAATCTATGTGGGTGAAAACAGCAATGGGGAATTTCTGTGTGACACATTTAATAGTTCAAATGAAAAATAATTGAGTACTTTGCAGCTCAAAAGTGGTTTATCACCATGGGTATTGCGGTGTTTAGAGTTACTTACTTTGACCATGTTAAAGCAAGAATGGATTGTTCAGTTGTGAAGCATATTATTTGTGGTCTATTTAGTCTGCTGTTTCTTCCAGAGAAAAATCCTCTTTCTTCAGAGTAGAAAGCTCAAACTAAAATGTGTAGGGAGGGTAAAAGCTTGCCATAATAAACCCTTACCTGAGGTGAAAACATTACTATTTTGAAAAACAAGATAATTTGGGAGTCTGCCTACACTTACTGATTCCAAGCAAAAGTGACACTTACTACCATCTTAACTGTTAAATATTTTACAACTCTGTCTCCTATTTTTTTGTTGTTGCTGTTGCCAATCTTCCGTAATCAACTTCATGGAACTGATCACTGAATTGGGTATTTTATTATCATGATGATAATAAGCTTTCAGGTCAGCATCCATTTTATGACTTTGTTTTCTAAAGCATCACAATCCCTATAAAGATTGATTAATGCCAAATAAGGAACCCATTACATTTGAGGCAGCATTTGGGAATCTCTTCTTAGAATTATTTTAAAATTTGCCACCATAAAAAATGTCAGAACTCTCACCTTAAGAAAAATCTCCAAACCTGTGACTTTGAAAAACTCACGCCTTTTGCACTGTAAGGGTCACGCATTTGAGAGAATGCATTCCTGGGAATAACACTGAAGATGCCTAATCCATTTTCTAGTCCTATAATAATCAGATTAAAATTCAAACATATCAAACCATAGCTTCGCACATGTAGGCAAGCACACAGATGCCTCACAGCTACAACATAACCAGCTGATTAGAAGCTGCTTTTATTTCTTTTATTACAAGTTTTGCTCAATTTTAACCCTGAGATTTGCTTTATATGGAAGTGTCTGCATACTGCCTTCCTTTTGTCTCAACCAGAGGGTTTAATAGCTAAAGTAACTGAAAAGGACTAGCACCAGAAAGGCTTTGGTTACCAGAGTAACGGTAAAAACAGACCCCAGTCTCCATGGCAAAGAGAAAAGCTATTTGCTGCAGCCTTTTCAGACCTTGAACAGACACTGACAGTTTTCCTATAATCAGTGCAGATTATTTGTAGCAACTAACTATATTATAATGTTAACTATAGGAGGTCTTTGAAAATATGAAGTGTAAGAAAAGAAATAAATATAACGATTTTCTGCTAGGCTAGGTGTGACTATATTTTACATTAAAAAAAAAGTAAATCAATCTAATATTCTATCTCAATGAAACAAACAGCATTCTTTAGGTGTCCCCCCCCCCCCCTTTTGGCCTTGCCTTTAATTTTCTGCAAGGAATCAACATCTATTTTGATATTTAAATGCCCAACATCCAATCATTTCTAGCGAAGAAGTTCTTGTGATAACTGTATATGCTATAGTTTTATTGTAGTCTGCTTTCTGTATGGTTTTCCAAATACTATACATTAGTGGTACTTTATCTTATCTGAATTACTTGATAACTGATTCTGCCTAGTGTCTGCTTCAGGATATGTTCAAATTGCACAATATATATTTTTAAAAAGAGCTTCGTAATTCATGGGTCTACAAACCCTGCAATACAATTACCTAAATTACCAGTGCACATTGTAAGTGCTCCTTGTGGCTAATCATTCTGTCCTCAGTGAATTGCCTGACTTGCCAGTGGCTTATTCTCTGTAACAGCACTGCAACAGTGCTCTGTCCTCCAAACCAAGGTCTGCGAGCAGAGTCATTAATTCTAATATGAGTTATGATGAAACTTAAGTCTTTACCATTTTAACTATATCTATTTAAATAGCTGATGATTGCATTGTGCAGAGATATGTATCATTTTTTCCAAGTAGCCTACTTTCAAAAGAAAATTTAAAGTGAGCACTCATTCTTCATTTTAAAGAGTGAGATAAAACATAATGAATAGAGAAAGCAAATATTTAGAAGAATAGTTCATTTCAAAGTGTATATAAGGATATATAAAATAATGCCATAAACTTGCACAGCAGCTGAGGTATATGGTAGGGAGGTTTTTTGTTTTAACTATTTGACCTAATTTATTCTGAATCTGATTAGCAACACAAACTTTAAACATATCTTTTAAAAATTACAGTTAAAATATTCCATATGTGCACAACCTATCTAGCTATAGATATATATTTGTACACCTTTAGTCTAAATATATTACAGATGCTCTTAAGTTAAATTAAAATAAATAAAAAACAAACTAGAAAATGCAATATATCTTCTCCAAATCATTTAGTAAAATTAGCCAAAAATTGTAACCACAATGTCTGTATTTGAAATACAGAAAAAAATGTCGGTTATGTTAAGCTTATTTCTGTGTATATCTGTGCTGTAGAGAGACAAAGTTTTGTGTAAATAATAGAATGAAAACTACTGTCAGGTACCTAGCATGTCAAAAGGAAAGAAAGCTTTTATCCTCTTGCTTTAAAGGAAATTAAAGCAAAGATTTTTGCTTAATGTCATAGAAGGCTGAGTGTCAAAACAGCTCAGGACACCAAGACCCCCATGCCAAGGCCTAGGATATGGTTTTTCACATTTCCTCTAAAAGCATAATTTTAAAGTCTCTTCTGGCTTTGATGCTGAAATTGAAGCTCTGTGAGGTCAAGTAAATGCATTTGCAGAAATTCAGGAAGAGTAGTGGTCGATGGGGCTGAGCACTTCTCCCTGGAATCAGTATGTATATTTTTAAGTTGAGGTATTTTGACTCACATTAAAACAAGAGAGCTTCACTGAGGGATGAGAAGTTGAGTTCACTGAGGTGAAAACTAGAACAATGAGATCACAATCTGTTTCATCACACTTTGCGTTAAAAATGGCATCTTCACATGATAGGGAAACAAAAAAACCCATTGTCTTCTTAAAGTCTACTAATTTCAGTAAAATCTTTCCTCGAAAAATGTTACCAAGTGTAGTTAAAAAAGAAACAGATTGAGAAGGCTAAGAGCTAGAAGAAGCAGAGAAAATGAGCAGTCTTCCAGAATGACAGGTCAATATATCTAGGCTGTATAAGAGATGGTGGAAGAAAGGGCATTGAGGAAAGGCCCCAGAATAGGCAAAAGTCAGAGCTCCTACAGCTCTGAATATACACCTGTGCTAGCTCCTTCAAAACCCATTGGCTTTTCTAAATTCCTGCCTTTCTCTGACCCAATAATTCTTTTTAGAGCTCTTTCAAAGTATGTAAGTAGCAATCCCTGTGCCAGGAGCAATCTCAAGGAAGCTGAACTTCAAGTCCCCATCCCAATGAACAGCTCCAACCAGAGGGACCCACGCAGGAGAGCTCAGAGCCTGCTGGTTAGGCTACTTGCCTGTGGGAGGATGGCAAAGCAGACATTCAGAACTGTCCCTACAGTTCATTAATTGCCTGGATTATCAGGCCATTCTGAGGTCTTTCTTTCTCTTCTGTTTTCTTCATTCTGATGTGGAGGGAGACTTTCTAAAATCTCAGAAAGTTTTGAGAAAGATAGGATCCCCCTCTTCCAAGTCTCCTAAGTGACAAAGCAGAAGATGGTCTTCACTTTTACTAGAGGAGACTTCCTGCTACACCAGTTCATCCAGTGATTCTAGGATAGAGGAAAATGTCTTCTAACTATTAAGGTGAAACTAAAGAACTTGTGACCCAAGCCAGTATTTTAAATTGGGCCTCCAGAACAGGAAAAGATAGATGTACTTCATCAGTTAGCCTTTCCTGTATGGATTATTGCTTTTTTATGTTACTTGCTGATATAAGTGTCTAGAAGATAAAAGACACAAATGTAAAAACAAGTCCATAACAGATAAAGTATAATGTTGAATTCTAGGTATAATGACAAGCACTCCTGATGCCCCTTATATATTTAAAATTGCCATTCAGTTGCATTGAATGTAATTCATGCTATTTTTCCAAAGTATAATCCCACAAGGGTTTTGACCAAACAAAAATGCTCTAATGACTGCAAATGGTTCAAATATTCTGTCCAGCGAGTTGAAGTTAAGTGATAAAAGTTTCCATGTTAAAAGAAATAATAAGTGGAATTTCACACATATTATAGTAATTGTGAAGCATCCAATTTACATAGAAATAATGTAAAAGAATTCTGACCATGATGGTTTAAGTGAATCATTACATGCATCGCTGATACATTTAGAAAACTGCAGCATGCCAGGTATGTTTCTTTTAGCATAATAAGTCTTGTAATGGAGCCTTTAAAAGCTTTAAATGTATAGTTAGATTAACCTTTCTGTTTGGATTAAAAAAAGGAAGAAGAAGAAAAAGGAGAAGAAGAAAACAGATAATCATTAAGTAGCCAATTAAATCAACATTTGTTTCCCTTTCCCAGTTAGTATAGTTTCTCTTGACTGTCCCTCTCTCCAAGAAACATGATGTTATTTTCACTGCACTCACATTTAAATAGTTTTACCGTACTAATGTATTTTAGTTCAGTAGGATTCTACTCCTCCCATGTGGATCAGTTATAGTTCATGGCAGTACTGAGGTAAGCCCTGCTTTTCTCCAACCTCAACCATTCCCAAATAGCTGCCTTGCACAGATTGATATTAAAATAAACCTGGGAAATCGAAGGACTCAGACTTCAAGTGGAGAAAACCCTTCACCAATACAAATTGCACCAACTGTGCTATAAGCAAACAAGGGAAAAGAAGCATACCTTCATGAGAATATCGTCACCTAAAGAAGCCTATACACATTTTCAACAAAGTACAGGGAAAAAGTGCATTACCTGGAAAAGGTTAGAGAGATAAATATGATTAATGGTATTGTATATGTTTGCAGGTCTTTTAAATTATTGACCCAGTTCTTGTCTTTTCAGTACTTGCTTTTCAGTTTTCAACTCCACCCATGTGTACTCTTCATGGTTATTGTTTTTACTTGGAATGAAAAAAAATCTTTCTAGTGCTATGAAAGCTGTGCTGAGAGTAATAATCGAAACAAATCTATCATTTCCATAACCCAAAGTAACACATTTTTGTTATTACCACTGCAGAGCTCAGAAAAGCATCTTAAATTACATGTGAAGAAATTTGGCCATCACACTGGAAGTCTCTGAAAATCAGACCTCTCTCCCAGGCTGTTTCACCCCTATTCAGGTTCTTTTCTTCTCTGATCTGTGATTATCACACCATTTGTCTTTTCTGTTTCCTTCAGACCTCAAGGGAATGCAAAGTAATACAGATCCCAGAAACAGATTTGGATTGGATTTGGTTCTTTCCAATAGAGAGTTCAAACAGCTAAAGAGGGTCACAGAATCAATATGCTCAAAAAACATGGGCATTTCAGAGAAAAACTCAGTCAGGATACAAGGGGGAAAAGGGGAAAAGCAGCTGCTCTCCCCTCTTCACCTTTACCCTTCCAGTGTTGCTGCTGCCCTTCTCTTTCCCATTACCCTCCCTTTTGGAAGCTGCTTTCCCTTCTCTTTTTTTTTCTTTTTTTGTACCCCTCCTCCTGCAGCTAGCCCTCCCCCTCACCAGCTGCTGCTCTTTCCAAATGCTGGCTTCTTCTGCTGCCTTCATCCCAAGGTTTGTGTAGGTCTGCATGCTAATTCATAGGCATGAAATCACAAATAGAATTTAAATTTAAAAGACACTTCTATTCACTGTAAAGGAAGAACAGATATGCTGTCTGACGAGTTTCCATGATAGCTCATACTTTTAAGCAGTTACTTTTGAGCATGATGGAGAGGCAATATAGATGGACATTAATTATAGCAAATCCAAGACCTTGCAAGGTGGCAGTTTTAGATTATTTCCAAATAAAAACAGAAAAAAAAACCCCAAACCTTTCATTGCAACAGATAACTCTGCAAGTGAATCAATCAAAAATTGTTTGCTCATGGCCTCACTCAATGACTGCAGGTGTAAAGCAGTGATGCCTCCTTCTAATGACTCCACATGAAAGTAAAACTTTTACTGCCTGCAAAATGCTATGGACAATTTTCTGACAGTGTCTTTTTTTAGTATTTATTAGTAGGCAGTAGCACTATTCATTTTAATGGTGTTACATTGGCTTTTTTGTTAGTGATGTAATCCGCATCAAGTCCTACATACTAAGGTGCAAACAAAGCAGTTTCATACTATTCCCTCTACATTCCTGAAGCATCAGGTTGAACTTGTCATTTGCTAACTCCAAAAAAAGGGTGTTGATGAGAGCACAAAGCATAGCAATATGCAGGCTTGAGTATTTCTAATACCAGAGTATCCTGCACAGCCACTGGCATGTCACAATGTGAAATCACAACCACAGCTTCTCCTCCTGGAGTTTCTGGAGATAAGATTTGGTTGCCAAATGTAGACCCCTTGTGAAATCCTACTTAGCCTCCAGATATGGTTCCACAAGAGCATGGATCAGCTGTAGGAATCAAGTTACATCTGACAAACTACTGCCTAAGACTGATTTTAGGCACATTTAAGCACCTGAATTAACATTAGAGGTCTATGCCTGGCAGCTGAATCTGTCCCAGATTGTCTCAGAATTTAAATTTCCACAGCATAAAAAAATTTCTAGCCATCCTGCTTGCCAAGGAAAATTTAGAAAAGGTAACCTGTGTGTAACCAGTACTGTCATATCCATTTGAAACTGCTGAGAGCCAGGAGCAACTCTGAGAAACATGCACAGACTAATTCAATATTAATGAGGATGTGAGTTTTTGCAGCACCTGGGTTTAGCCACTTAACTGAGCTCTAAAGAGCTAAGGTCATGGGCTAGTTTCCTTAGCTTGCCTAGATTGATAGACTGATACCTAAAATGATGCCGAACTGAGATGCTCTGATGGAGTCTCCGGCTTTCTGCAGTGACTGCATAATATCACCAGGATGATTAAGCTGCTGACCTGGCCAATTAAATTTAGCGCTACGAATAGCGGAGTATTTGCTCTCTGGGGGCCTCATGAACACATCCATGACAGAAGGTACTGCAGGAAGAGGAAGGTGAACACTGTGGGTGATCAACCCACCAATGCATTCATTAATGCCCTGAATGTTGACCATTCAGATTTGTTTCGAATCAGAGGAGGCCTCCACCACTTCTCTGGATAGAAAGCAAGACATATTCTTGTCAATCAGTTTGCAGGAGAAAGAAGTTGGGAGATGTGTTCTTGGCATGGGAATGGAAGGACAAGGTTAGCACAGAAAGCCCAGAGCTCTGGACTGTTACAAACTGCCCCTTGACTGGTAGGTGACAACCTACCAGAATAGGAAGTAGTCACCAAGGAAGGACAGCACTGCTGGTTTCTATCATTTATCACATATAAACTACGGCAGTTCAAAAGGCAATACCAGAACTGATTTCAGAACAGAAAAAGAGCTTTTATTTGTTTCTTTCATTCTTGAACAGGGTCCAAATCTGACACAAAAATTATCTCCTGGATTGTGAGTGAGGCTGACAAAGGTCATCTACGAAAGTAAAAGATTTGAAGGTTATGCACAAGCAATTATAAATGACCCAGTGGAAAGGAAGGTTTGTGCACTGCTATACCTTACCATTACAATTTCCTAAGTATCAGTCTGGTGAAAGACTCAAGTACTTGCCTAACTGTAATCATGTAAGTAGTTCTATTGACTTCCATACAGTTACTACTATACTTCATGCTAAGCGCATGTTCATATCAGGATCGTGTAAGATGCAAAAGTGCTAAAAGTCATTTCTACAGTTTTCTATAGAGAAAGTTGTGAAACATGAAGTGTAGATTAGAACAACTTTTCTTTCAGAGATTCTAGCTGATAGCTGAAAGGTTCTCATAATCTTGTGAAACAAAAGAGGGAAAATCAGGGAAGTGTTCCACAGTGAAAATGTCAATGTATCAGAAGAAGATATAGCTTAGAAGAACACAATAAACTGTAGCTATATGGATTCCTTAGCACACTAAAATGTATTCTTAAAAACTATTCTTCAGTGAGAAACTAAAAATGCCTTTATTGTTCTCAGTATGGTACTTTTCACATTCTCCACCATCATAGGCTACCTCTTAAGTGATGTAAAAATAGTTTTCTTTTGGAAAACTATGAAGAAACCTATATAGAGATAAAGAAGTTATACTATAAGAGGAATATGCTTTATAGATCTGTGGAAGACATATCCTTCCCATCATGTCCAAAGATATAGTTTAAAAGAATAAAATATTTTAGAGTCACCAGGCCCAATGGAACATCAGACTTCAACAGACACCAGAAGTACATTATTTAATTCTTTGTGGTAGTGATAGGTGTAAGCCAGGGGAACCAGATGTGGTTACAGTAAAGTTGTCTTTTTAACAATGGCTAGAACTGGTCAAGATTGCCAGAAATATGTCAGAAAACATAGAAGTGTTTCATGGGAATAAGTTTATTTAATCATATGTTTTGACAAAAGTCATAAAAATATTTCATTTTATTAAGGATTCAGTGCTTCATTTTTATCCAAACAAAATATTTCAAGAAATGTCTTAAATATTTCAAAAACTATTTTGAGAAGGAAATTCTGATATTATATTAAATTCTAGAAATTCATCTTTTTTCTAATTCATACTAAAAGAAATCTCAGCAAGCAGAATATTACCCATGAAAAAGAAATGAGGAATTATGGCAAGCACTAAAAACAACTTGGATGTGACACAGGACAATATTATATGCAAGTGCAGTTAAAAACTGCAGTATTAGTTCTAAGCACTTTCTCTTCAAATGCTAAATCAAAATTATTTCCTTGCCCAAACTGACCATTTTCTTCCTCATCTTCTGATGAAATGTATAATTTTAGAAAAGCACTTTTATAATTCTTACTGAAAGCCAAATTCAAACTGTCAAGTTCTGGGACTGCAGAAATAAATCTATTACCACTGAGAGCAATAGCAATTCATCTATGAGCTCTTCAGTAAGCTGGACTAGATTAAATTCAGGGAAGGATAAATATTTTTTAATGGGGAAGCTCCAATTTGCATCTACTCAAGAAATTCCACTTTTCCTCAGGTGGGCATTACATTTCTCAGTTTCTATGAAAGACTGATTATTAGAGGTGCTCTCTTCCTGCATCCTGAACAACAGCCTGAATCTTCTGCTGTTAAAGCATTGTTTGAAGAGTGTGGAAGGTTGGTAGAAATTGTTCTGGAAGTTGCAGGCCATCCAGGGACTTCCTCTGTGTTCCTACTCCCCTTGCAAGAGCGGTGCCTCAAGCACAGCTGCTGAGGAACTTGGGGCATGGTGTGACAAGCAGTGATTTAGCATATTGTGAAAAGCTTCCAATTCCTCAGCTGGAAAAGACTCCACCTCAGTGGAGATGTAATTATTGTCTATGAAGTCCTAGCCCAGTACCAATGTAGGTTTACTGGGGAGAGGTAGAGAAGGGGGACAAGGGTTCAGTCAGTCAAATCTTACATTAACACCATGGTGGAGAAGAAACTGCCATGTTCTGTGGGACCACATAGGGCATCCCTTCCTGTTTTTGGCGGCGATGGTAATGGTTGCTGTCTTACACTACCACTAACTTTGGCCAAGACTGCTCCCAAAACCAGCTGGAAGGAAGTAACTATCAACCAGGAGCCACAGTTCCCCAAGTGTGCTAAACTAATCTCTTTCAGTGAACTGTGTGTAAACACAGAGAACAAATCCTGCAGGCAATAGCTTAAGGGGAAAGCAGCATGACAGACTCTTGTGAGAAGAACAGGGAGGAAACCACAGCTCAGAGCAGACAACACTTACTCTCCCAGAAATTTGCCAGCAAGGGAAACTTTAAGGGAAGAGGTTCAGGTTAAAGAGATAAGAAGAAACTTATCCTACTTTCAGACCTTCTCATATTAGAATAAGTTTAAATTTAGATTTTTGTTTTTTTCTGTGCAGACAGTCAAATCTTACATTTCAGTCAGATGTAGCAGGAAATTTTGTCAGGCTGGCATATGATAGAATGAGAAGGAAGAGAAGAATCCACATCAGTGCTTTTGAGAAGATTTTGGGGTATATCCAGATATAAAAGTTTGCCAAGTCTTGCCCTTGCACTCTGCTGTCTGGATATGAACTAGCTCTAGCCCACAACTCGCATAGCTGTGCTAACACGGCACCATGCCCAAGCTAATTAACCCTTCTGGGAATATAGCCAACTTGCAACAAAGACAGGTGAGCATATATCTGTCTGTATCTGGCCACACCAATACATATTAGAGATCCATTCATTGCCTACTAAAAAGATTCTATTCAATGCATGCATACACAAACACACATAAACACATATCCATATGTGCATGACAAATGGACAGAAAACTCATGTCCAAATATACGAACAGCAGTGAATGCAGCTGCAAACTTATATTCTAGCACCGACAAAATGAGATACTGATGAACAGAGATGGAAAACCGATTTAACTAATTTTAATTTTACCATAAAAATATCAGTCAGATAAGGTGAATATCGATGCCAACGTCTTATCAAGAGTATCTTTTGGATTGAGAGGAATTAATGAAAAATACTACAAAAGAGATATTATATGGTGTAATAAGTGCAGTTGTTACAGCACTGGGAGGACAGTGGGTGGTAGCAATTCCAGCAGACTTAGCTGCAGCAGAAGAGGATGTATTAGAGAACACCAGACTCACTCTAAACCAATTAGTAGAATGGAACTGAGGAGAGCACAGCAAGAAGACCTAATAATAAGCATTCTTAAATATAAGAAACTGATGCAGAGGACAAATTAAAGTCAAGGGCCATGATTTTTTAGGAAGCCAATTGTAGCTTACCATCTACTTAGTGTAGTTTCTCCTGCCAATTGAAGCAATGCTCACTATGTGAGATTAATACCATATGTGTTTGAACTCAACTGTGTTCTCCATGCTACTTTTTCTTATTATGGTGGGTGTACCTTTTAAGCTAATCGGTAAAAAAAAATGTTGGTGAAGTTGCTTAGTAATTTTTTCTCCTGTTTTGTGCTATAATGAATGCTCACTTTACTCTGAAATGATAATTAAAAAACCCTATCAGTGTAATGTAAGTGATGGATATCCACAATAGAATCTAGAAATAAGCAAAGTTTTTAATTCTAGAAAATTAAACTGAAGATCCCACAAAAATTAAAAGAAAGGTTATCTTTTATTTAGCTTTTACTTGGCTTCCAGTCCAACTTCTTATACCAAAATCCAGATTCTTGTCTAGAAATGGAACATATTGCAGATAAATAATTATGACACTCTTCATAAGAGCAATAGAAACAAGTTAGGGTTAGGCATTTTTGAGGGAGTTTTCTTGACCAAAAAAAAACCCCACCCCAGTTTCTGAGAACTCATGTTTATTGGTAACTTGAATTCTGATGACAGTTTCAACGAAAAATATATATATATATCAGAAATTTCAAAATGGTTTGCTTCAGCCTGTCTGAAATATTTCACTTTTTTGGGTCAGATTCACAAGGGATTTGTAGTTTCGTTCATACAACCATCCATCCTGCATGAGTTGATATTAGTCCATTTTTATGCCAGTATAGTAGCTTCAGTTTCTGAAATGCAGTCTCAGGTTGCACTGTTCAGTGAATCATTACTATTTGTACTGAGAGATTCTAGGAGAAGCTGGCTAAAAAGAATCTTTAAAAAATTTAGATATTTAAAAGATTAACCCATACAGTCTATTTGTGCAACCCAGCCTATAATTTCATTGTGATTTTTAAGCTTTTTGGTGAGCACTTCATTTCAAAGAACTCGGAAGCATAGAAAGCAAAGACTAGACATCATGATAGCAAATGTCCTGTTTATATCTGGCAGTTTACTTATAAATTGCCTAGGAAAAATGTGAGAAATTCGCTGAGTAAATTCTACAATTTTGCTCTGGGTGACTATATAAAATTGTTGGTTAAAACAGAACTATATTTATAATGACATTTATTTTGAAAGAAAAAATGGCCAAAAACCTGACAAAGAACATGAAGATGGAAAAGGAAGATCACTGTTTCTCTAATGTTAAGGTAAATTTCCTTTTATCTGTAACATACTGTCCTTTGTCATTCTTATCAACTTCAAATCATATCCGCTTTTACTCTTTTAATCACAGTCAAAAAGTGAACCAAACTTCAGTAGCAACATGCCAGCAAAGACATATAGCTGTTTTACTTAGTGGTGATCAGTTTAAACATGTACTCCCAAGAAGAAATCACGTTAGCAGATGTCCCAACTGAGTAGGAAGACATTTGCGAAACAGAGGAGTTGCTCATTTCATTGCTGGACTGTAAAAATTATTCCTGTCAACTGTTGGACTATAAAGTTACGATGTGTTACATGGGAACTGAGGGCAGCTGACTCCCGAATGCAGTAACATATTATAACAGTTTCAGAAATGAAGAACATGAGATTGATTCAAGCCTGCCTTTATAGTCTATTTCTTGTCACAGATTCTGAATCTGGTCTTCCTGAGACAGGGCAGATGAGGTGCTTGAAAGTTGCTTTCTCTCTCACAGACTCGATGCAATTTTGATGACTTCTCAGACCAAAAAGACTCCTCTCAATGTTTATCTACGTCCATCTGGCCTATGTCTAGGACTTTCCTTCCTGTTTTATCCTGTCTTCTACTTGCCTCTCACTAGTCTTCATTTGTTAGCCACCCACACCCACAGAGCTATTCAGACAATGTTTCCTAAAGCCCTGTATTCAAATAGCCTAAATTCCTCAATGATGTATTGGGCTTTGGTCATATTTCCAGCTGTCTTAAAGGAGGGCTTGTTGCTAAATGTTCACCGGTGGCTGCTGTTATAGGTTAAAGCAACCTATAGCAATACTTTTCTACCAAGCTCAAAGGAAGCATCTAGAAACTGTTCTTCTTTAGTGCAAAAATACCTATATGTGTACATGAACTCTTCTTAATTGATTACAGTAGTCCATCCAGCTATCTTGTCATTGTCACTTGCTGCCTGAAGTCTGGGCAATTTAGAGCTGGACATTTGGTTTGTGTATGTTTACACAGCTCTTCTCCCAGAAGAAACTTCTTGTAAGGAATATCATTGGGCATTATGATAAGATAAAAAACAAAAAGAACATAAAATCCATAAGCTGCACAAGTCTGTAAATCCAAACTTATTTGGAAAAGAGGAGCACTGGTCATCTTAGTACAATTGCAATATCTAGACCATTTGTTCCTTGCCCAGCGTAAGCAAAGCACTCAGATGTGGCATGTTCAGCTAACACAGTTCTGAAGATTAAGTAAGTACCTAATCTAATAAAGGTAAGTAATTAAGAGAATTAAATGATAAGACACAGTTCTGTGTCTTGCTCACTTTGGGTGGAATATATCTCCAAGAAATCTCGTTAGTTCCATTAGCATGACGAAAGGCTAGCAAATCTGACACAATCTGCATCAGTGCAGGCAAAGATGTAAAAGTGAGATGAAGAAAGCCTCCTAAAAAGTTAAAGAGTGGCAACTAGGCCATGGTAAAGAAATACTCATGTTGTGAAAAAAGATATACCTTTTGTGATCACTGTTTTATGGTTTGGTAATGCTTATGTATATTTTTATAAACAGATATAAGAAGAAACTGGTACAACACTGCCCAAGGACAGGTAATAAACATCTGACATGTCAGCTAGGAGTATCAGCTCCTCCCTTTTGCTTTATAGGTACGTTTAAATGTCACAGTAGGTGCATATAAGATGTACTTCCCATTACAGAAATAATACCTTTATCTCTGTAAAAGTGGTATAGAAAGTGAGGACTGCATTAGATTATGCATACTCCATCCTGTGACATGAGCAAATCAAATACATTATAATGATGTACCAGTAATAGCAGATATTAATTAATGAGTGATATTAATACAGCTCACTTATTTTCCAAAGCTGTCTTTTTAGTGTATTATAAAGGAACTAGAAATTTCAACAAACATTTAGGGCTTCTTTTGAGTGGAAGTGAAAAGAGGGAATTGAAATCTGCAGTCAGTGTTTTTTCTCTTCTCCCTTAACAGGGCACTGGTCAAAACAGGCAATGAAAGAGAGAAAGAGAAGGATGCTTCATAATACAGTCTATATCTATTGCTCTCTTTTATTAAATTGTCTTTTGTCAGTTTTCTGTCACCCAAACTTCTTTCACTAATAGCAATAAGAAATGTCATAAGGAGCGCTGATTAATAAATATTTGATATAGCATTACACTTTACCAGTAATACAATGCTGAACACCAGCTGTGCAACATCCAAGATCTCCAAGCTCCATTTTATTACTTCTTAAGTTTCTAAGGAAGAGAGGAGCAAAGCTTACTAGACTTCTGTCCAGTAATAAAAACACGTTGAAAGCCACAACTACCCTTTTTGAGACATATTTTTCTTATCCCAATCTAGGGTAACTGTAGAAAAATACTTCCTAAAACTTGAAAAGATATGTGTCTGGTACAGGAAATTCTCTGTAACTGTGAAAATGATTCAACAAACATCTGATCATACAGCTTTCAGTCCTGAACTCTATTTTGCAGCATATAGCTCCACCTGTTGAACAGGTTTTAAGAAAATAATCTCTACTATACATTATCTTGTTCACCTTGCGATTTCTGGGAACTTTGGCATTAAAAAGCTCAAGAAAAGCTGTTTCAAGGTCTCTTGAGCAACTAGAAAATCAATTAGACAATATTTGCTGACAACTCAGAGAGAAATAGAGAACAGGAGGCAACTTACAGCCAACCTCAATACAAGTAAAAGGGAATTGCATTCCAGTCAACAGAAAAGTTTGTAATATATTTCTGACAACGTTTCAGAAAGAGAATAGTCCTCTCAGGTCTTATTGTGGGAAAGACTTTTATCTGAAGTACCTAGAAGATGTATATCAGAGAAAGCATGAACTTTACAGTGAATTAGCCTTTGTTAGAGGTGAGTTCCTACATTTCAACAGAATCAAGCAATGGAGCAGGCATAATAAGTGTTACCTTTGCTTTTGAAGTGCCCATACTCTCAGGACAGAATGAGAACGCTAATGGTCATATTAACTTTAAAACATATAATAATTCAGTCTGTTACAAAATTTTAGAAAAAAGCTTAAAAAATATTCTCAGCTACTCTTAAACAGAAAGCATCCCTAGTCATTGTAGAAGGCACAAAAATACTGTGGGCCAAATATGCTGAACTACACTGGTACCAAACGAGACTATATCCACTGAAGTTGACCCTGGCAGAGCAGAGCAAAGGAGACAGAAGTGCAAAATTCTGCTGCTGCTTTGAATACCTCATCAAACTGAGGGGATAAATAGGAAAATCCTTGTACATATTGTTTCTGCCAATGACTTTCAATAATGTAACTCAGTAACTGATGCATGCAGTTTTTATGTTCTACTAGCATCTCTCCTATGTAACCTGCCCGTATTTAGGACATATAAGGTTCTTTCAGCTATGCAATTATAAAGGCTCTGACTGTGCTTCAGTAGCAAAAATTTCCAGTAACTTCACATGAAAATAGGATAGGCCTCTTAATATTACAGGCAGCATTTCAAGGCCTGACTTTCATCTACCAAATTTCAACTATGCCACAGGTGGGCCATATTAGAAAAATATCTGAAAATATAATACAAAAATAGACTTAACTGTGCCCCTATAATATTTTATTTTTAGCATAACCTAATATTTTAAATACATAAATATATACATAAATAAATTTAAAGTGATTTTTATAGTGGGTAAGTAGTTGAAAGCAATATTTTTTCTTACCAGTGATATCATTATCATAAGATTTTATTGATGTCTAGAATCATATAATTAAAAAATTAAAATGCTTCAATTATTCCCATTATTCTTAGAATTGTCAAAATGAGAAATCTGTGTTGCAAAGACAGGAAAATTTAATTGCTGCTGTTACTGAAGTACCCAAAAGTCACTACAATGAACAGATTGTATTGTGCACATGTTCCATGAAAGCTGTTAGAGCACAACTTACATAAATGGTTCATAGGCCTTGTATGACTCCCTGTTCAGGGGAAGAATTATGGTTCTATGCTGATTTCTGGCAGGCTGAAAGATACTTGAAAAAAAAGCTGGACAGTCAAAACAAGCCTGTATTTCACACAGGTGATTTTGGTAGTAAATGAAAGAAGTGGTGGTCCATCAAAAGTTTTAAAGTGCAACCAAATTTTGATCAAAGTACATTTTTTTAAAAAAGGAGCCTTTAGACTGAAGTAAATTTGGCTAAAAATCCAAACACACACACATACACACAAATATATTTATATGTATACAGTATAAATTTAATGTATTTATCTTTAAAATACGCCACTGTGAACTTTCACGGAAACTATGGCTTAGGACACCGATCTTCTCTATTGACTGATCTCACTAGCTGGACTGTTGGTGCCTTGGCCCTTCCTGCACTGTGGCCAGAGACTTGCTGTGATGCATGATAGAAATTCCATAACCAAGGAGACTGCTTCTGTGCATCTGGGGAGTTATTGTCTGGCCAAGAAGTCCAGCTGCAGCACTCAGAAGGATTTCAGATGTGAATATCTGAGGTTTAGCTGGAAATTTTCTGGGTTTTATTTTTAGTTGCATTTTGTTTGCTTCTTTTTAGAGAGAAAAAATCAAGACAATGATAATGCTTCCCTCTTCCTCTTCCCTAACTTTCTCCCATATGCTGACATATTGCCCAGCAAGATCTACTTACTAGACTTTCCTTTATTTCCTTTTGACAAAATGTGAAGGACCAAAGTAGATAAGACTTCAATATACAGTTTCATAACATGGATGATGCACAGTAAGCAACAGCCTGCAAAGTCTGCGTATACTGCTTTAGCTTAGTTACAGTCTCAGCCTAGTATATATAGTGAAAAAAGTAATTTTGACTGCAACATGTATAGCATCAGTGAAGATCTGATACACAAGATATGTTCAGTTGCACTATGTAATAATGGTATAAACATAATAACTTCATGAACCTTCTTGTTTAACCTTCTTCCACCCTTACCATGACATGGCCATTGTTGATATACATCAGCTGAAATTTTCTAAAAGTCTGAGGTTGTATCAAGCAAAAGCAGCAGCAATGATTGCTTGCAAATTTTTGGTAACCAGACAAAGACACACACAAAACTTCCTTCACCCATCATTCTCTACCGAGGAGTATATAAAAGTGTGCATACCCTTCTAATTCATTATTCCCATCAAGGGTAGAGGTAGCAAGGAGGCTGAAAGAGGAAGTGTCCCCATCCTCCCGAAAATCAGGATAACACATAAGCAAATCCACTAGATAGAGATGTAGCCAAGCTGAATTCCAGACATGGTCCCCACATTTTAAACAAGCTAAATGAAAACCACAGTGTTTATGTAATGAATTAGGGGGTTGTATTATTTTTTCCTGTTCTCATCCACAGTCCCCTGTGCAGTGCTGTGTTATGCCTGCTCTAAGATACTCCACTGGCAGGAACTTGTCAGATATTTTCTCTATGGAGCATCATGCAACTCTATAGCACTGCATAAATAAAACACAACCTTATTAGCATAATTCTAGAAAAACAGATTGTAGATGTCAGGTTGTAACTTTGGTATTCTGTCACCAGTACTTTATGCAGTTTATGTTTTCATGTCGGTGCTTTGACTATTTTTTTTTCTTACATACTGGGGTCTAATTGAAGAAAGATCCTGCAGCTGGACATCACAAAGAAAACTGATTTTTAAGGGTAGTTCAATCCTACAGATAGGTTTGTACTAAAGATTTTTCCTAAAATGACACAAAACTGGGATTTTAGGCAACCTAGCAGAGCAAGAGATAAAAGAAATATCAGTTAGAATGAATAATAATGCCAAGTAAGAGTGGAAAGAAAGAAAGAGATATTTAGTCTCATTATTTAAGTCTGTTTTACTGGGTACAGTTTTCATACAGTGTGTGCTGTCAGAGGTGATGATCTTGGCAAATATCAGCAGATAGACTTTGTTCTAGTTTTCCCTAAAATCTCAGTAGAAACAGGCTGTGATATTTCACTGCTGTCACCACGTGAAGTAGATTCACATGTCAGACGTACTTCCAAACTGTGCTCGAGGGTAAGGGATCATGAAGGCGGACAGGAGGTGAGAGGAAGCAGCAGAGTCCTAAGAACTTACACTAAGTTTTATGCCAAGGCTAGGGAGAAAAAAGGTCATGGGACATGCAGATATGAAACTCGGCTGCTGTTCAGTGATTATCCCTTTTCTCTGCAAATATTGCCTTCAGTGCATTGTGTCAAGGCTATTCCCTTGAGTCTGAATCAGAGCTGCATTGAATGGCAGCTTTAGCAAAGTATATGGGAGGTGGTAGTTCAGTCAGGAAGGTACAGACAGTACATTCTATGGGTAATTGCCAGATTCCCTGTAGTATGTAAAGCAAATTAGAAAATACAAATAAATGAGGGGCAATTACTAAAATGTTTGCTTTGGAAACCAGAAACATTTTTCCTTGCTGTAACAGTTACTGGCACATCATCTTCTCATGGATCTAGAAATGGGACCAAAGCAAAAAATTCTAAAAAATTAAGTTCTCTGAGCAGGAGGGCTTATAGAGCCTAGATTCCTCTTGGTCTGTCCTGTGTAGACTCTATGATGTCTAATAATCCTGTTTATCTGGATTTACAGTATATGTCTGCTTTATGTGGCTGTTTTCGGGAAGCTTGACAGAATCTCATCTCTTGCAGTTTTCAGCTCCTCAGTCAAATTTGGGTGAAATGGGTCAAAGCTTTCATAAATTATATGGGGGAGCTGCTTACAGGAGAGTCTCCAGTCAAATAATCCACTTTTCTATAAGAAGCAGCTACAACAAAACAGGAAATCTGGAGCCAAATTATCGATTAAATATCATGGAATCAAAACAGTTCCCAAGAAAAATTTTTCAGTAATTTTTTTTTTACAAATTTACCACAGCAAAAAGGTGAAGTAGAAGGGGAAAGGAGTACATGAGATGCATTACATTCATCATTTAGTAGATATTCTACAGCCAAACTCTTTTCACAATCCAAACTAACAGATAACTATTTTGTACTTGGGTCCTAGTTATGGTAGTGGCCCCAGCGACATTCCAAAGTTTACCAAATGCTCAGACTCGATTGCCTGTTGAGCACGTCTGTCTTATCAGGGATAGATAAACACCACAGGGCATTCCTCGCCCCAAATAATTCTGGAAAAAAGATAGTTAGGCAGTAAAAATGAGCTCAGCCCTTTTCTACAGCTCATTAGTGAACAGACACCACAGTAAAAGTAGTAAAAGAATTATTAGTGGAGTAAGTATACAGCAAACTCAAGCAACTTCATTTCATTGTCCGAGGCTTTTTAAAAATCATGAATACTGCTGGAGTTTGTAAACTCTCATTGCCTATCGGGTGGGTTAAAACTATACCATGTCGCTGATTTCCTAAAAAGGCCTCCTCTGTGTGTGCTTTGATGTTAATCCAAAAACAGCATTCTGTGTTTGTCTCACACTGGAGGGTTTTTGGCTTCTCTATGCCATAATGTACCATAGCAAACAGAAACAGGCATATGACAGTTGGTTACATCTGTGCAGGGATAAGTCATTCATCTCAACCTGACACTTCTCTTTTTTTCCAAAGTGACACTGCAATAGAGAAATGTACTTGCTCATTTATGGGAAGGAGTGTAATCAGTCCTGGCAAACAGAGATGAATTTCATTCATAGAGTACATAACTCACAGTTTGTACTTTCATTAAATTTTCATGGATAGTATCCCACTCATTTAAGCCAGAAAGCTATATTTCTAAAATTATTTTACCACTGAACTGTAAAATGGGGTCCTGTGAGGTACTTTAAGAGATATTCTATGGCATCAAGAGTAAAAATAGCAGTACTTTCTTCAGAAAAATTATAGCTGCCAGTTCCAGATTTTCTGTGGTAATTAACCTAGATGCACTCAAGTGATGAGTACTCTCCCTAATGACTCTATTGGTTCAAAAAGGGAACATTTTCCTGTGATCTCCTCTGACAGTATCATCAGGATGTTGTCAGTGAAAACAATACCCTTATCTAGCTTCTTTTCAAGTCACCTGATTAACTGGAGAAAATAGAAACAGAGAGAAAAGAGCATGTCCTTGCACAGAGGCTGTAAATGTCACTGAAAGGCCAAGGGACCAGTTCCACCTGTCCTTCGTTGGTTAGTTTGGCTTCTCCTGCTGAAGTGGTGGCTTACTGGGGTGCTTTATTTCCCGGTCGTTCTGCCAGAAGGTGGATCTTTACGGTTACAAACCCAGTTTACGTATCCTGATCACAATGGTGCCTTTGTAAGGGGAACAGTGGGTGCAAGGCTTGAAAAACAACTTTCCTTCCCATTTAGAACCCTATAGGCTCATTATTCAATAGCACAGTGGTAACATAATGCATTTTCATTTACTTCACCCTAAATGTATGTAAATTAAAGGGTGGGCTTTTTTATTAAAAATAACACTGATGTGTTTTTTGTTATTCAGAAAAGAAATTGTATTAGTGAAAAACAGCACTAATGACATTTCACATTCAAATTTGCCTTTTGCTGGAAAAAGACAGGTCTCACCCTGTGCTCAAAATATAAAAAGTAAATTCAAAATCTCTACTAATTGGTACTGTCATCCATATGGTTAGTCCATATGTGTATTTCACTTGTTTTAAGTTATGATTGTCTGTTTAGATGCAAGATTACATACTAATAAAAATGAGGCTCTCTTTACAATGAGAAATAGATCTGAAATGAAACACCAGAAGTGCTTCACACCATTGCTGGAGGGTTTTGTGGTGCCAAAGTGTCAACTTTACCTATAAAGTTTACGTATTTATGACAGCTCCTAGTGTATTAGGAAACCAGCAACATTGCAAGATGCGGCAAATTATCTTTAACGTTTTGATTTTTAAGGCACCTGGGGCAAGATCTAATCTTATTTAGCCCAAACATTTAAACTGCTATATTGTAAGATCCTGCCACTGTGCCTGGATTGGGTGTTTGGCTTCATAATCAAATCATTGCCAGAGAAGTAAAGATACTCTTCTTTCAAGGCTGACTCACCTGTGTGAGCTCTGCACGTAAATGATGGATTGTCTAGATAATTATGGCCCATAGAGAGACAGTGTATGAGCACAGATTGAAGTATTTACTCACACCTAATCTAAACTCCTTCCAAAGCTAAAACACTTACCAATCTTCTCAGTTTTCTATCTGGAGCCTTTCCAGGCACAGCTCTGGAAATGATGACCTCACAAGCAAAAGATCAAGTATATTAAGGAAAAAGAAAAAAAAGAAAAAAAGAAAGACCTATGTCAATATCAAACTGAATGAAAGCCAAACTGAAAAATCAGCATTTTGCATTTTATTCTCAAGATGTTAAAGCCTATGTTTCTTTATATTTCATGATAAGTATGTACATCATCCAGTTTAAGCTCTCATTTTTGGCGCTTTCCATTCCTGTTATCTTTCTTTTGATTCTAGTGGACCAGATCTGTCATGAAGGTCATCTTTGCAGAAGAAATATAATTGCTCAAAGAGATAGAATGAATCTCACAGGGGACTGTAAAATCAGAAAGAGACCTTGAACTAGGATCAGTATTCAATGGGGCGAGCAAGTGAAGAAACACCAGGATGTGTTCACAATTGACGTGCATCGTCAAGTAGAAAGGCTGCCGATTCCTTGATTAGTGGGAGCTCTTTCCAAGGCATTTTGTTTCATTCCAAATATACTGAGCAGAGACAATCAAGCGTTGAAGTAAGAGGTAGGTAAGTCAGCATGGCTAAACATGAGTTAAGTTACAGATAGCAAAACTGCACACTGAGAGTCAGAAATATTTTGTTGGTCAGGGTGCTGGGACACCAAGCAGCCTTTAAGAGTCCAAAGAACCTATTAAACAATGAAGCGATTTAGCAGCCTAAAGGAAGATACTCTTGAACAGTGGGGGATAGACAAAAGGAAGCAAGTTCCTATGAAAGCCTTTCCTGAATTCATCTGTAACCTGCTATTTCTAATTTCAATATCAATTTTGGCTATGTACTGAAGAACTGTGAGGTGCCTTTGTTAAGTAAGAAGATATAAAACAGGGCTCAGGAAGGGCTCAGGGAGACACAGATGCCTACTGCTTTTATTTTGACCTGTGTTTTCCTAATATCTTTATGTAGATTTTGAACATTCTGTGAGAATAAGAAGTTTTTTGGTAATCAGTGGGTGACTCTGAATAAATAGGGGACCAAAGCCGTCCGCTGAGCTTTTACAGAAAACTCTTCTGCCACTTGGACTCTGGGTTGGTGTTTTTCAGTTGCCAAAGAAAGTTGAAGGCTATGATCACCCTTATTTGTAAAGATTAAGGATGGGTGTGAAGTCTTCATACTATGTCTTGGATTGAGTTTGATTGGTGCTACTGACAGTTGGCAAATTACAATAAATTATGTTCATGCTGGCCCTCAACCACATTACTGAAAAAAAGGGACCTCGGACGAGGTGGTAGTTTAAGAGTTCAATAGCTTGAGGTACTGCAATGGGCACCAGTGTATCTTATACTGGATGTGTGATATGTTCCCTCTGCAAATAAGTTTTTGAGAATTATGCTTACTGTATTCCCTACGTGTTGTTTAATCCATTTTTATTCTTGGATGGAGAGACTGCCCAAGTCACACATAGCAATTTCTGTCATCGTGTTCATCCTACTATTTGGGGAGAGGGGGACTGAACTTTTAGAAGGAAAGGTTTTGATACTGAATTTTGTTGGTTGTCCCTGGTGATCCAGGAGTCCATCTTGGATGGGAAAACAATTTTTTAAAAAATAACAGTCCTTGAAACACAAGAAATGTAATCTCTAGAGTTAAAGCTCTGAATTCTAGGTTAAAGAAGTACTTTACACTCTGAGGCTATTTGCTGAAACTGTTTGCCTTTGCTTCCATCACATTTGATATTAGTCTGTAAGATGTATTTTCATCACCATTTTCTCTGACTCCTGCCCTTCATACTTCAAGCATCCTTGTCCTGGCTCTTTCTCTCACAGGTAATCCCAGAGCTGCAGAGAAAGAAATCCAAAGGCAGGTGTCTATTGTTGTAACTAGGGAGCAGCACAGTACTTCAAATTCTATTCTTCAGATGTTTTTGTTCAGAAAAGCTGGATATATGTTTTAACATCTGAAAGGATCCATGAATTTCTGGAGGCTTTCTCCCTGACTTTGCAACCAGAAAGTTCTTATTTCTGACTGATGATGGCAGGAACCTGACCAGGAAAGGAAGAGAAAATGTTTTTCTATGAAGACATCAATCCATACTAGATACATCGTATGTCTTTTTCGCCTGCATGCTTTACCATATCTAGTGTCTTATCAAAAAGAGACAAATCTCAATGCTATGTAGTTTTAAAAAAAATGACATGACTTTATAATTATAAAATGAAAATATATTCCCATGAAACATTTTAAATAAGCACCATTTGACACCAGCTGCATCTAACTTGGGTACACGAATGCCACAATTTTACTTATGAACTGCTATAATGAATGAAAGGCCATGTGTGGTCAGTCATAAGAAGCGATCAGCTGTGGATATACATTTCTTTGAAAATGGGGCCTAGTTTCACTGCAAACAGAGCTATAGCAAAGGAAACTGTCTTTCAGAATCTCTCTCATGTTTTTCTGTTCTATACTAAGTCAGGGTTAATCACTAATGAAAAGAAGGCTGTGAAGCATAGCTACTGATTAAACATCGAAGCCATCTGTGCCAGGTCACTAAGGTCTAATATAAAATAACCATAATTATTAATACCTTTTGGTATACTCTAAAAATTATGACTTGTGAAATGAATTTTTCGAATGTAAACTCACTTTCAAGAGACAAAGTAAAGGTATAAAAAGCCTTTGTAAGTTAACGCTGGAATTTAATTAGATCCGTAGTGCTGCGTAATGTGGACCCACAGTCTCCAAGTGTGCTGAAAGTGAAAAACTGTAAAACTAATTTTCTATGTCTTACTGGTATTCTAATATGAATAAAAGCTATTAGAGTAATAAACTCAGTTCTAATTAGAAACACTGGAACTCTGAAAGAGAACAAAGTCTAGAGTTTAATAAATGTGGTATTTTTGGAATATTACATAAGAAATGGTACTCTCGATTTCAGCTATTCTATATTATATAGAAGAAAAAGTGAAAGACCAGAGAACAGTCCTGAGAACTGTAAGTGAAAAGAGAGAGATGTTTGCTCTCAATAGTTGCCCTTATAAAATCCACAAGATAGAGTAAAACTGATTTATTCTGAGCAGACTGGCTGAGATAAAACAAATGTTATGACTCTGCATGAACCACACTAGCTTACTGAAACTTGGCAGGATAGCATCTACGTAAGAAAGGTGCACACTTCTATATGCTGGTTACTTAGAAGTGATGATATAATATCACTACGCAAAATCTGAGCACAGAAAATTTTGAGTTTTGTATAAATGAAACACTTGTGGCCACCCACTCTTCAAAAAGTTCCTGGGAATGCTGTAGGATATGAATTCCTACGTGCCTGTTAGGATGACAGATGCACCTGATGTTCAGAGACCATCGCAGCATTCCAGTAGGATCCAGCTCTTGGTTGATTCCCATATAAGCTTGCAGAATGTGATGGGCAAAGGTTGCCCTACAGGGTCTCTTAAAGGATAAATGCATGCAGGAGTTCCCTCATGCCTTAGTTGTGCAACATAGACCTCTTCCACTTCTCTTTACCTGACCTGGAAGACCAAAGAGGTGGATTTTAACCACTTCATTCATCACTACTGCACTGACTAGAGATCGTAAAGAAGCATGGAACCTTAAATTAGACAAGAATTAAAGGTAAACCCAACAACACTTAGCCAGTCAGTAAAGATCTCTGTAAGAGAGTGATACCTGATACAGGCATGTACTAGCCCCCTCTCCCACACGTGTTGGTTCCTTCAGAAAGGAAACCGGGATGTGTGGCTCAGGTGGGGCATGATGTCAACCTCCTCCATGTAACAAGTGCAGCCTCTGACCTTCTGTGGTATTTATGGGCTCAAGGATTACAGACATCCACTGGCTGGTTGATGAACTAAGCTGAGATGCAATGAGCCAGAGAACCCGTTGATAGGCTTCTTACAGTCTAAAACACTGCACTTATTAGTCTACAGACAAACTCAGGGATAATATTGAAGCGTACTGGTGCTATCTGTATAAGTAAATGGGGGAATGTGGACTTAACTGTACATTGAGGGGATAGAAGTATGCACCATTAAATCAGGACTACCAGGAATTAAACAGCTGTAAATAAAACAAGCCTGTTGGTTGCTTTACCTACTTTTGTCCTTTTTTAACCTCAATGAAATATGTATTACATCAGCTCCTATTCATACCATAGTTAATCAACCACTTACCAATATGAACATTTTATATACTCTGTTTTTTTATTGCACAGAGACTAAACTCTTCACTGATGTCATTTCACAGAAGTCCATTGAATTGCACCAGAAATTAATCTGGCCCCGCACCGCTGCAGCTGTATGGAAGATGCTGGCTTTTCACCAAGTTCACACAAAGATGGAAATATTCATTTTCCACCAGTAATTTGCGGCTCCCACATTTGTCAAAAGCAAAAGGCATTTATTTATTTATTTATTTAGCCTGTGGATACTGTTTTCACAAAGCGCGAATAGAAAATATAGTTATCTCCAACCACAAAAATTTCCAAAATGAATCAAAATTTGCAAATACGTTAAAAGATGCAGTTTGGATGCTTCAAGTCTTATTTCTGTAATTTGCACAATTTTGAAAAAAACCCTTCTTTTATGGAATCCTAATAAACTCCTTCTTCCGCCTTTGCCTCAGAGAGAGGTTTCGTTTCAGTAGTCCTTGCTTAAGGCGATGAGTGTTCATGCCAGCTCTTTCTCCTTCAAGCTCAGGCCATAAAGGCTTATTTTTGAAAGCCTGCTAGTGAGACCCATGGAAACATGCGCAGAAATAAAGTTAGAGAGGAATGGGGGCTGACAATGAATCAGTTCAGTCCTCAAGAGTCAGCTTGAAGTCTATGATCTAGCAGTACGCTGTTGTTTAAGGATCTGCAATCAGCAAGTGCTGGGTGAAAACTACAGCTTGGCAACTGATAGCACATAGCCACAAATCTGTTAACTTAGTTCAGGAATTAACAAAAGCTCATTAAGAAGGGATGCTGCTGTACTCTGTTCAAGTAACACATGAGCCATGTTCCACTATATTAGTAGTTCAGCACAATTTCAAAGCACTGTGCAGTTTCGTTTGGCTGTGTATTCTCAAGAAATTCAACCTTCTGAGATATTCTAACTTGGTTACCAGGAAAAAACAAACCCCTCCTCAACCTTTAGCACCATGTTGCCTAAGACATTAGGACTGGAGCATTCACGCAGGCAGAAACTATCACAGCTGGCAGGTGTGTACAGAGTGGGTGAAAGAGGTATTTGAACGTATGTGTTCAGTGGACTTTCATGAGCTAAAGGTTGTCTTCCACTAGCTTAACACATTATATAAGGTCATCAAATAAGTCTTATATTGCCAAAATCCCATTATGCTTTGTATATATCTTATTTCTTAATTGCAAAATACATCCATTGCAGGTCCATCTTTGTTTGCTCAGGCTCTTTTAAATTATATTCCTGATTCCTTTACAGTTTGACTATTTTATAAGGGTCTGTGGCACGGGTGCCAGGACTAGTGAGGAAATCATGGTCCCATGGATTTCAGTGACAACACCCCCATAGGCTGTGTTAAAGTTTGAATTGCACTCCTAGAGAGTATGCTGAGATCTGCTAAAGCCTTGCTGTTGTGATCAGGGCTGTCACTTCACCTTTTATGCTCTCTTTTCTCTCCCAAATTGTCATGCTCAGATTGTACAACCCTGTACCAACATGGGACATTCACCCCTGTAAACAGCAGAAGGGAAGAGTCCCTTGCACATGCTTCCTAGAGCTAGTTGGGAATTCTCCAGTTAAGATAAAGCTATCAGTGTCAAAAGGTAAATTTAGAAGCATTTTCAAATTCAAAAAATGTTTGTGAAATATTTTGAAATTGTCAAAACATCTTGTTTTGACTTTTTAGAGGGAGAGAATTTATATTCCAGCTCAAAATGTCAATATGTAATACATCTAATAGTATATGTAATTTCATGTGTAGCATATGCAGAATACTACATAACACAATAATGTAGTTTTAATGTGTATGTCTAAAAGATAACCAAACCAACAGGTGAGAGTGAAACAATATGAAATTATTGAAGCAAAACTGTTTAACTCAGTGAATTCAAAATAAGGTCACAATAGATGGGCTTTCAAAAAAATGAAACATCAACTTTTTGTCTTAATCAGGATGAGAAACTTTTTTGAAATTTTGAAGATTATCATAGGATGGGAAACTTACTTTTGGTCAGGTCTGTCAGCTTGTACAAAGAGGAAATGTGGCTTTTCCTGGCTTATCTGAACTGGTCATTTTTCAGTGGGAAGCCATCCCATTATCTTCCCTAAGCCAAGCTATTTATCAGTATGGGGATACAGGGTCAATAACCCAAGACTTGGGTCTTGAATGTCTACCCTGCCTAACTGGGTTCTCAGAAACCACACATCTGAGCTTGGTCTGGTAACTGCTGATTGCTACCCTATGAAGTGCTATTGGGCATTTTCAATTACCATTAATTCAGTGGAAAAAGAGCATGCTAAACATCTTATGGAGTCAGACGTTTTCTTGCATCTTCTTTTAACCAAAGCTAAATAGCATCTTATGGACATTATATTGCATTAGTCATAATGGAACCTGCTGTTTCCTACATAGTTTTTCTGTATTTCGTTGTAATGAACCTGCTGTTTTCCACCAGGCCTGTTTTTCACTGTTTTTTCAGATAGGAAAACTCACAAACTGCCGAACTCAGTTGCCCTTATTCATGCCAAACAGCATGCCAGGACTGGCATGATCTCAGCAAAAAGGGGTGCTTAACACCTAGTGGCAAATGCCTTCTACTGTGCAGGCAGAACATTTTGTAGCAAAGATGTGGACAGAGGTTTTGGAAGTGATAAGGTAACTTCTGTTTCAAAAGGTCTGAGAAATGCTAAGCCC
Source organism: Dromaius novaehollandiae (assembly GCF_036370855.1). Lineage (NCBI taxonomy): Eukaryota > Metazoa > Chordata > Aves > Casuariiformes > Dromaiidae > Dromaius > Dromaius novaehollandiae. The sequence goes on from NC_088098.1 coordinate 155,083,179, forward strand.
ACTTAGGTTTCACTGTCTTGAAAACATATCAGTAGGTTTTTAACAACAAATAAAAGCTGATAAAAGGAAAAGATCATATTTGTCAGGTGAAAAATTTGAGTGATAACCTCACATTTTCAGTGGATAACACAGTTGCTAATGTTTTGACTTTTTCATCTAAAATATGGCAGCTACTTGGGGCCAGCAGTATCGATGCACCGTGTCAATGTCATCACACTTTACCTGGCTTTATTCTGGCACAGAAAAAACACAAAACCCTAACCTTTTTGCAACCCAGAGGCTGCCACTGCTGCTGCCTCATATATACAAGTAAAATCTGGCATGAATAAGGACAAGCATAAGAATGAGGGAGCGTAACCCAATTTTTGCAAACTGAATTTATATCTGCAGAGATCCTTATCTATTTCTGGTTCACAATACTGAGGCCAATGTTTGAAAAATTGTTGTAGTTTGTAGAAGTGACAATCTAAAGTTAGGCAGTACTAAATTCTATTGCTGATGAGCTTCATTAAAGAAGATAAAGGCAATATCTAAATAGAGAACTTCCCGATTCAGATCACCTGATAATCTCTCATAATGCTTGCAGTAAATAAATAAATAACCAGCCCAGAAAGAGTTCAGTTTGACCGCTATTCCAAGAAATTTCTCACTACCTGGTATATCGCTCTGTCAATATGTACAGACATCACATCAGATAAGCAGTCGTAAGTGAAGAGAAGAACCTATGTGGTCTTAAAACGATAATAAAAGGTTAATAAGAATATTTATTACTAAAAATGTTGATGAAATACAAGCATTGGAGCACCAGTGGGAGAGTAATGATTAAATTATCTGATTCAGAGAAGATACCTGTATTGTGTAATAAACACTAGCATTAGAGCCTGACTTGTAGTAATAATAACCAGCAACTGATTATAAGCACTTTGCCTTCAGTGTTTATTTGTCTGCACCTGGATATTGCTGCTTGGCAATAATTGGACTCTAATCACTCAAGCAAGCTTTAAATTTACCATGTGTGAGCAAGACACGCTATGTTCTATTTACTCAAGAACAAACTGATCTCATTCAGAGAAAAGATGCCTGTTTGCTTGGCCTGACTAAGGAAAAAGAAATCACCTCTACAAAACCAAATAAACTCAGACACTTTCCTTTAAGTGTGCATATTGCGCTCACCTGAATTATTGTCCAAGCTGTCAGGCATAGACATCTTTTTCTATACTTTTGGGAAGCCTGGTGGTAATCTACAATGCAGAGACTCTCAATATACCTTATGCTGGGCAACTCCTTTAGAAAATCAAATTTCTTTTGAGCGGTAATATATTAAGAAATGCCAGTCATCAGACATTGTTATGATATTCTCAGCCAGCTGATGAATGGATGCTATCTTTTCAGAGGATTTTTTCTGAGGTCAGTTCCAGAGGAGCAAAGAGATGGAGCCATACTTTTACAAACAGCTCATTAGCACCTCTAGTGTTAGCCAAAGTCTTTGCTAGACGAAATGCAACTCCTGCATAAATTCTGTATCAATGGCACATTTAAGAAGGTGCTCATCCTTTCAAAGGGACATTTTAGCTTGTAAAGATGAACACAACTGTTAGATTTACAAATATTATCTTAAATAGATATATATTTTTTAACCAGTCAGGTGTTATGCAGCTTGCTTAAAACCTGTCCTATGGACTTTGCTATGACGGACGCTGGAGAAATGCATAATTAAAAATGAAAAAGGCTTTTAGAGCCTGTTTACTTCGGTGACTACTGTGAAACAAATGTTTCTTTCTCCTTGCATCGCCCACCCACAGAAAAGGAACAGAACAAAGATGGCTCTGTCAGGCCTCTCTCCACTAGAGAACGCCTCGAGAGGCCAGAATGTATTAGAGCCCTGCTGAGCCCATTCAACTTCACATAACACTCATACACACCGTACAACTAATTACATGTCAGATTAGCGATTTCATTATTATCACACTACCACTAATTAAAACTGCTTTGATATTGCTCAAGTAGTTTTGTGTGTTTACACAGTTTTAAAGTCTGTTTTCTTGAAAATGTGTAAGAAAAAATCAAATCAGTTTTATATAAAGGAGAAAAATAGCATATTAAGAAAGCAAAATCTATGCTGGCATTTGTCTCCTGCAAACCAACTTTTTTGAAAGAGAACTCTAAGCGCAAAGTCGCAACTGTACCTTAATCTGCAAATTGATAGATTCATGTCAGCTTTCCATTCCTAACAGTGCCCAAGGTTTAAGTTATCCGAGTAAGTAAATAACAAAAGTTACATCATTTTAATCTGCATTCATCATTTTAATTGCCTGTATCTTCACTCAGACAAAGTAGCACTGTAGTTTTATGGTATTTGATTAATGAGGGCAAGAAAATTGAAGTTTTGCAATAAAACTAAGAAAAAAAATTCAACAGACTTTTATAGTTTTTTCCCTTATGATTTTAATTTAATGGCTCGTGTTTTCATTACTGCAGAGGCTGTACACTTTAGCTTGCAATTATGTCCCATCTGTGAAGCACTGTGTTATTACAGTTTATTCTAGTAGCTTTTCAATCACTTTTGAGTTGTGCTTTACAAGTATTCTTGCAGCAGGTGGGCTTACTGGCATGGGACCAGAAATACACAAAGCGCAAAGCTGGAGTTTAATGGCAGCCATATGCATGTGGCACAGAGCGCCAGCCTTCCCCCATATGCTGCTAAGCAGCCCCTTCAGCCTGCCAGTCACTCTTCTTACTGACTACAGTCTCTAAGTAGTTTTCTGCCAGGGAAAAATATACCAAGGCAGCAAATTTCTCCAGTGCACCATCCTTATTACTGAGACAACCCTGTCATTAGCAAAAGCACAATGAACCTGATCTGGAGATGCATACCAATTAGGTTGCATGGAGCACTTTTCCTTCTTATCTCTATGGAAACTCGGCCTCCCTGGCTGCAGTGGACAATCAGTAATGTTTCATCCACCCATATGTCACCTAGTTAACACTGTACACTTTTATGTGAACCAAAAATCTGCTATAACCCTCTCAACCACGCAAAGTAAAGAAATTAAAGAAAGGAAATGAGCAAAGTGCCTGGCACATTTGTGAGCCCGTGTGCCTTTGCAGTGTTTGAACCTGCACAGTCAGCGCTCCTCACCACAGATAAAGCAGCAAGAATCGTAACTTTAGCTGTAACACACACAAAATCTTCATCTAGTTTTCCTGTCCTAAATCTGAGAAAGTGTGCATAAATAATTCGAAGCAAACCTCCCTATTACGATAGACATAGACTTAAAAATCTCATAAAAATACTATGCCACCTACTTTGTCGGAAAGAATGCTTTACATCACTTTTCTCCTCCTACCATCCTTATATGTATTTTACCCTATGTACTTAGAGTTTGAAAAAAAAGGAAATTTGTGTCCTGAAATTTACAGATATTTGTGCCCACACTCATCTAATGAAAGAGGAGGGCGTTTGAGAAACAGAACAAATGCACCTGATTCATTTCTTCTCTGTTCATTGTTATGTCTTTTTTGCCGTTTAAGGCTTTGCTTTCATTTTTACATTTCTCTTTGTTTAAAAGCAGCAACAGACAAGATTGCCATGCTATTGATTTTAGCCTATACAGTTTTTGTCTGTGGTTTAATGTAAGAGAATGGGTACCAACAGACATGTCAGAGTTTCATCACAAACTACAGTAACACTTTGATACTGCACATACCATATACCTAAATAAAATAGAGGTTCTTCAAGGCAAGGGAAGGCATTTTTAGATGTTTACAGCCCTCATTTCTCACCTACACTGTACCATCCTATTTGCTTTAAATTATTCTACAGTATTATTTTTCATTTTGTATAATGAATAGCGAATAACAATATTTGAAATAGCTGTACTCCGTGTCCTTTGGGCAACAGTACTTTCCCTAGGAAAGAATGTCATCTTTATAGTTATTACTTACTTTGTAATTAGCAAAGCAACACCTCATATATGCATCAAATGTTGACAGATAAATAGTACGGGTTACAAATGTCAATAGGAAATATGGAAGTCTCCACCTGAAAGCACACAGGGTTGAGTATAGACTTTGAGAAAATTCCAGATTAAATGCAATCAATGCATTTCATATGGGCCATGGCACATCAGGAGAGGTGAACTCGTATTCCAGATGAACAAATATTTAAAGAAACAAAATGCAATTAAAAATCAGACAATGAATGTTGAAAAATAAAGTCAAGCTGAGAAGTGACAGTGACTCAGGAAGATGTGCAAAAAAGAAAAAGGAAAAAGAGGATATCAAGGAAAACTTACTTCTATCACAGAATTGACTAGACTTATGTCAGTGCTGTTGATATTCCCATGATACTGTCACTTATAGAACATTTATTTTTTATTATAAAAGCAATTCTGGATATGTGTAAAATTTGAAGTCTTCTAGTGGGAGCAATTTAAAACTGAATAATGCTGCCCTGAGGGAATTGTACTACTCTGTGGGTTTTGGTTTTAGGTTTAACTCATCATACGAAAAAACTTCTTCTTCAGAAGTAATTATTATTAGTTGTGACCCTTGAGAACAATGGGGAAAGAGTTAGGGGAGATTTGTGAGGGAGCTTTTCATTCAGATGTTAAATTCGCTTTCAGGAAAGCAGAGGGGCTGGAGATCAAATTAAAATGAACCAGCAGAATTTTGTCCAGTCTGGTCAGGTTTATTACCAACCTGCCATTCAGTTATTTATGGGTTACTACAAGCAGAGATTCAGATAATTTCTTTGGAGCTTTTATTTTAGAAATACAACAATACATTTCATATTTTTCTGTAAAAGTTGCTCAACTCAATGTGAGTTTTTCCCTTTATTAGTGCTAGAGGAAAATAAAGATTAAAAAATGACTTAGACATTTCACCTGCTTCTATTTCAGATGAGAAATCCACTGCATTTCTCAGCTTGCAAAATGAGTTTGGGTATACTTGCTGTATTTGTACCCAGTATGGTTGGAAGAGTACTGTCACAATAAGGGCCCAGTCCCATATTCAGTGAATAAGGTAAGGAGCACTGTTTTTTTTTTTTTTTAATAAGATTCCTCTTTTTTTAGGATATAGTCTTTACTTATACACATTTCAGTCCCCAAACCAATGACTGAAAACACTGTAAATGACTTCTATGAAACAGAGACTCAGAATGGGGGTGGGGGGAAAGTTGCAGATGTACCTGTGGGATTTTTATTGTTATTTGAGAGATGGTTGGGCACCTTAAAATTAAGTATTTTGCTAAGTCACAACCTTAGAAATCTGATGCAAAAACAAAACTTCTTTTCTGACATAGCCATATACAAACTGTTTACACAGGATGGACATGTATACAAAGAAATAAAAATGACAACTTTATTTCTCAGGGTCCCTGGAATTTCACTTTCATTCTTGTAACTTAGCAGCTCTGCAGTATTTATGGGGCACATATCATTGCTGTGTAATAAAATACCACCGTCCTGATGTGCAGGTGTCTTCGGTGCTATGAAGAGGTGTTCCCAGTACCCCTTTTCAAATATATCCTTAGTAGCTGCCAGCAATGATATTTAAACCCTTTTATCATATAAACCTACTCATTCTTAACTCAATTTATTTCACTCGTTGCCTGTGCTTAAGGCAAATTCACAAGTCATTTTTATTTTTGAAAGAATTTCATGACTCTTTTTTTTTGAATAGGAGAGTAAACACTACTGCTTTACCTTGTTGTTTATGATGCTTGTATAAAAACTCTTTGAATTCAAAACAGGTCAATTTGGGATCAGGGGTATTTCAGTAAAGAAAGGAAGAAACTTAACTATAGGTCTTCACAAGTCTAAAAAAAAATGAATTTCAGTCAGTATAACTGTACTACATTTTCAGTTACTTAAAGATGTGAAGATCTGTTCAATATAGCACTCAAATTTTTCTTCTTGATATTATATCATTGGCACTTTGCCAAATGCAAGATATTTTACTTTCTTGTGCTGCAGTACAACTCAGTGGGATATTCTCACTGCAAAGCCAGGGAGACAAATTTCTGTGATTTGAGCTGTCCTCTGCTGAGAACTTGAGGAAAGGTAGCAAGGCGGTCTGAGCTGCTTTTCTACAACTTGATTTCAGAGCAACTGGGAGCATCAAGAAGCATACTCAGTGTGACACTGACAGCAAAATTTCTGTAGGAACTGACTAGAGTGCAGAAGGTATAGGTGACCTCCAATAAATCCCCCCTAACTGAAGAACCTAAGGAGGGAGTTTTGCCAATCTTGGCTCCCACTATAGTCCGTGGAGAGGAGACCCTTCACTCCAGCAGCAACCTGACCTGTCTTCTGAAGGAGATTTTTTTCTCTCCATGGGCAGTCATGAAGCCTAGGACAAACATGTTTCTAACATAAACTCCTCAGCTGAACTCTGAGTGGGAGGAATCCAGACTCGAGCAAGCAACCTTTACCAAAAAATCATGGGATGGCACAGCACCCTATCTCAGGGCTCAGGGAGAAGCCTCGCTATGCTGTTAGGTTGATAGTTAAAGCACTGTGGTGTTAGTGGGTGCTTAGTTAAAGCGCATTTACTCTTCACTGAAGAGAGCTGAGTGACAGTCCTACAAAATGAAGTTCATTACTGAAAGCAGCCTTTACTGAAATAGCTCTTCAATTTCCAGAAATGTGAAAGTTTAGTTGCTTTTCCAGGGAGGTCAAGTGTGGCTTGCTGTTGACAAAATAAAGGAGGTTTTTTTCTGTTTTTTGCTGTTTTTTTTTATCCTGACTGGGGTGAAAATACCAAACACCAACTCAGCTGATCACTTCTAATGACACTAACCTCTGACTAAAGTAGAATTCAACTTGGATGTAAAATAAACTTGGGGATGTCCTTGCACATTTGTCTGTCTTTTCCATTCCACATGAAAATAAAACCTATTCAGCAAGTAAACGTCTAATATGCATCTGTAACTAGGTGGAAGAAGTCATGTATGTATACTGGTGAAAATTAATACTGAAAATCCAAAAAAGTACAAAGAAAAAAAAATTTATTGGAAAGCACTGAAATGCACAGTCATGATCATTACACAACATTAAAGTCCAACCCTGCCACAATTCCTCTAAACAACCAGAAATACAAGTGTAACATTTCCATCAATAAAACGTACTTTTTGAAACATAACCTCAAAACACAGTAAGAAGATCTTTTTCTGCAGTTTTACAGATTCTAGCCTATAGGTAGGACATCTCCTTCATTATTCTACACAGACAAGAACAATAAAAAAACCTGTTCCTGAAAGTCCGGGATCCAGAAAGCAGTAAAATTATTCTAGAATGACAACAATATGGATACATCTCATCTGCATATACCAAGCTGCTGGGGCACAAACTGATGAAGTTTTAAAGTACATCATGGAGATGGAGGAAGGCTTTTCCTGTACAGACATCATTTCCAGAGGTTATTTTGGGCGGTGAAGCAGAAAATCGTGCATAACATAAAGACTGCAGCACATTGGCTCTGCGTAAGTGTACATTTTTTAGACCGAATATTTTAAATGATGCTACTAATATGTCAAGATCCAGAGTTAATGTAAATGAAATATTGCTGTCATTGTCAGAAATGTATATTTTGTGATGTCATATATGAAACCAGCCTTCAGTTTCAATATTTCCTTCATGACTGTAAAAATATATCTTACTGGAAGAGAAATGTAGGTAATTTATAGTCATGAATCCTGAAGATCTTAGAAAATATCTTAGTCCAAAGATAACCTTACAACTGAGGTAAATTTATGAAGTTAGGATGGTGATATGTCAAAGGCCAATAGTTCATGTGTATTTCAGTAAAATTTGGCACAATCTTTCACATTTTCTGAAGTTTAATTATGTTTCTCCTTAAGTTGTCTGTTAAATTGTTCCTGTATTTTTAGTGATTGTGCTTTCTGATGCAGCAACATTCATTTCACGATCTGTTCCAGAGCTAGTTGGTAAAGCCTGTCATTTTATTTCCCTATAATGTGATACAGTCCATAAATGTACTTCATTGCACATTTACAACATTACAAACCTTTTGCTATGTTGGTGATGAAAAATAGTGGTGCATTAAGTTTTTCATTCAGCTGTAATTCATATAAATTAGGTTCTTTGTTTATTAGTATTTTATGCTTATGGGTGGTTGTAGGATTTTTATACTAGCACTTCTTTGGAAGTTTATCTGGTTGAGCTATATAGTTGAATACCTTAACTGTATCATGTCATTTCTATTTTCTAGTTGAATGATACAAGAAACACACATAAATGTACACATGCACTTACACACACATACACCTATACATGCATATATATCTAGGTACATATACATGCTTATCTGTAAGTATTCATTTGTACATGCGCATATGCATGCACGCGTGCGCGCGCACACACACATACACACACACATATACACACGACCTCCCTGTCTGCTAAAAGAAGTCATGAAATCTTACAAAGAAAATTATTTCTCCATCAAATTAAATTTTCTACCAGTTTCTTTCTTTACTTTGTATTAACACTCTCACAGAAAGGGGATATCCAGAGCAGGAATTTATAAAAAATGAAAATTAAGCTGCTCAAATCAAGATGTGATTAAAAATTCACCAAAAATCACTATAGGTCCTCTTCCCTGGCTACTGATACAATCCTACATCAGAAGACTTCCTCCTGCAATCCAAACTAACTAGGGTAACATGCCATCCCTTCTCAGGCAGAAATGCACACATATGTGAAAAGCTTAAGGTGAACTGCTTGCCTCTGTTATATAGTATATTCATTATATGAGAAAATTGCATACCTTTTGTTTCTGCTTCTTTGAAAAATGCCTTGCATGAACCTTTTTTTCCTCACTCCTGTGCCATCCTAAACCCAAAACCTTTTCACACTTCAGAGATACCACTGTTAGCCAGGAGCACCCCAGGAGAATCAGTAACCCCCTGGGGTAAATGTACACTTCTCTGGCCTGACATATCCAGTCAATCAAACATTCCTCTGCCTAAAAGGAAAGCAGAACTCCCCTTCTCTGTCATTAAATCCATTCCTCAAATCAATCACATATATTAATCACATAGACAATTAATGAAATAAAGCAAGTGTGTTAAGAGCAAACTCAGTATCATGGCGTAAGGGATAGATAGCTGAAACAGGTAGTATCCTCTTTAGGCCTGGGAGGTTGACAAGAAACATGCCGCGTGCTATCTGCAGAGGCAAAGAGGATAGATGCCCCTCTCTAATCGCATTTCTTTTCTGCCCCTCTGCTAGGTGGCCTAAGTGAAGCAAGAAGATCTGCCTATAGGCAAGTTAGGACTAAGGTATCTGTATTTATCCATGCATAGGACATGCCTGCTCACTTTTATTCTGATGGCCTTGTAGTGTCGTTTGCCTTGCTTAAATGCACTTGCCACCACAACTCTGATGCGGGGCCCAGTCCAATTACACAGACATAGGACTGGACCCTTCATTATGCATATAAATCACTCCAGCTGGGTTGCTGTATTCAGAATTCAAATTTCATATTCACATAGTATACTCAGCATTTTTACACTTTGAATTTATATTCAGAAATGAGAGTCAGCGTAGGCAGGATTGGCAGGTATTCTGATTTACCAGAGTTATGTTCTAGGGAGTGCTTCAGGTAACTGAGATTCAGATTTGCTTTTGATTGACAACACTGAGCCAAGCTGGTAACGCGGACTGTGTCCGTAGCAGTGAATGACCCAGTCGAACTTGCCTATCTGCACTGTTCAGCAGCTTGAATGGCTTCTGGCATGGTTTTAATCTATCTATCCTGCTCCCAGCCATTCCTGGGGCATATCCCAGGTAGCTGTGTGGGCCTGGCACCAATTCCAGCTGCCTGTTTGCACGTGGCCACCCTGCTTTGGACCAAAGAGAGCTGGACCCCGTGGGCATGGATTGTTGAGTGGCTGTTGGCCTCAGTGCCAAAGAACTGTCTCCACATGTTTTGCTGGTCTGGGTCACATGGACCTACTTGTGCTTTTTTGCCACCACCCTGCCTAATACCTGCCACAGTAAACAGTGGTATGCCAGTGATGTTTTTAGGGTTAACTTCCAGTGTATCTGTCAGCCGTTAAGCTGAATGCAGTGAGCTTGGGGAGAGGTTACCTCAAACATATCCACAAGCACATGGAAAATATTTTCCAGGAAAATATTTTCAGCACTAGCAAAAGAGAAAGAAAAAGCATGTTTGAAGTCCCACTGGGCTGCAGGACAGCACCCTAAATTATCTGCTTGATCCTTACATCAGAGAAGGAAGACACTGGCAAACAGTACTTGCAGTGGGAAGGTGGACACGAGAAGACTAAAAATCTGAAGCAAAGGAAAGAAAAGAAACAGTTATTTCCCTTCCCCCACATATTACATCAGTTACCCAGGCCTATCCAGAAGGGTGGAAGAAGTAACCTGGTTCCACATTTCAGATATGATTCCCCTAAGTCTGAAATATGGATGTGAGCACTCCTATCATGCATGTTATGTGAAGGGAATTTTCTATCCTGTCCTTCAAGAGCAGGACAGTACAACAGGATTATATCTGAAAAGCAAAACCTGACAGCAGCAACAACAGAAAAAAGTAGGAAGGGAAATTGTATTTATAGAAGATTGTGTAATATATGTGCTTGAATGAGAGACTTATGATCTCTTGTGTAAATTGCAGTGTTGTCAGCTTTCATGATTTCATTCTGAGTCTTGTGATGTTTAGGGTTGTTTTCCTTCTTAAAGCTCCCATCTGAAGTGATTATATAAACATCTCATCTTACACTTCCAAAAAAAAGTAAGCATGTAGTCCTCAAGGAAAATTTAAAATTTAACTTGCATTTCCCTCAATGGTGCAAAATCACATGAACGATCACAAAACAATAGCTTGGGAGTTGTTCATTATTGGTTTTAGTATCTTGATTTGTAGCTAACTATATGATTTTTCAATTGGGAATGAGATATCCTGGCACTGTCCAGTGACACTCCCCGGGTGTTTAGATCAGTATATGGGGTAGTATATGGGATAGTATAGAGTCTGAGACAGAACAGGCTTTCCTGAGGCTACTTCATGTTCCCAGAAGTAGAAGAATTGCTCCTACCCTCCAACTCATGTTCCTTAGGAAGGTTTATTTATACGCAAAACTTCTGATTGCCCTTATTCTGGGTCTGTGTTATTGGAAAGTAAAAATACTACATTGTGACGGAAGTGTTTTCTTCTGTTGGGAACAGGGTTTATTATTAAATGTTAAGAAAAAGTGCATATGTTATATATCCACTTGCTGGCTTTCAAATGCACATTACCTGCTTCCCTTCTGTATTGCTGTACATCTGCTCAATTCCCAGAAACCTACCTAAAAATACACTTTAAAAGTTGCGTCTATATTAAGACCATGGACAGCAAGTCACGGCTCCATCCAAGCAAAACCATATGACTAATGACTCTTCAAAAATGAAGTTTTTAATGGAAATGCATTTCTGAAAAATGTCAACTTCCTGAACACTGCAGCATGGCCTGACTGGAAGACTACTGAGGCCAGTGCAAAGGCATCCAATGACCTGGATGGCCTTTGTACCCAGTCTCTGTGGTCATTGGAATACCTCTTCATACACAGGCAGGAAATAAAAATGTTTATAGCAAATCCTGCTAAAGCACAGGGAGAGCATGCTATGAATCAGCTATTGAAGATTTGTACAGCTCAGTCCTTAGTATTTTCCCCTTCTGATTTTTTCCTTCACAGTGGGTGTGCGTATTGCTTATAAAATATAAGAAAATAAAAAATCTCTGTGTCATCGCTATTTTCTTCCATTCAGCATAGTATACGCATACTATATCTCCATGGGCCCAGCTTTATGTGCAAGACCTCTCCTCATTCTAGGTGGAGAGTTATGCTATGGTATATGAGGCTATGCTACAGATGGGATGTTAAGAATAACTGAAGTATAATATGCAGTGATTCCCCCCACCACCACAGTTCATACAATGTACATACAAAAATAGCACCTAATATTTGTTTTCAAATAGCAAATGAAGTATAGGATTATGTTAGAAGTGTATCCATAGTAAGACATCTATTTTAAGTGTCCTCTGGCAGGTTAAACTGGAAAGTGGTCAGCTGGAGTCCAGTGTTCCCTATCTTGCCTTATTGTCCACAAAAGGCTGAACAAGATTGGACATGAACAACAAGCGCAGTCTGTATGTAAGCCTCAGGTTCTTTTTATGCTTCTGTTTCAGATGCACTTTTCATGTGCATCTTATCTGACAGATTTCAACACCTTCTGTGAACTGAAGTCCCAATTCTGCAATAGTATCCACAGTTCTGGAGACAAACAGATGATCTCCTGGAGCTGGTGCACCCAGTTGGCTGAAGTGCACATTCTTGTGGACATAGAAACTGCATTTATGCAGCACATTCAAGGCTTTATCTATGAAAATACGTTAGAAGGTAGCAACCAAATATCCGAATACAACATCAGTTAGTAAAAAAGGGAAAAACATGGGAAAAGTGGCCAGAAGTAACCAGGGGAAAAGTGAAATTCCCACATCTACCCTAAAAATCAGAGCACTTATGATTTTGTCATTTTATTGATCAGTTGAAACAAACACGCCAAGCAAATAAATTAATTTTACTTTCTCAGATAGTTTAAAAGTTCTTCATGTTTGTCAGGATTTGAGGCAGATAGCTAAGCTAGTTCATTATTTCAGAAATTTAACAAGGAACTTGAAGATGAAGTCTGCGAAAGCCTCTGCAACAACTGATGCTTTCAAGTTTTGCCCTGAGATGTTCTAAAATGCTCGTTGATGAGTTGACTTTTCTCACAGTATTTTATTTCGGTAATTTTTAAAGAAAGAAAAAGAAGAGAACAAAAAAAAGAGATATCCTTTCTTCTCCCTTCCCTGTCCATTAAACGACTGATTCCAATTTAACGCTATGATGTTGAAGGTCTTTGAAATTCAAAGGTATGTTTCTCTTCCCATCCCTAATAGGATAATAGCACATACTAATGCACATGCATTTGTTCTTTTAGTCACTATTTCATAAGAATTGCACGTTGCAAACATTATTGCTTTATGATTTTTGTGCAATTAGACAAAAGAAGACACATACAAAGACAGGCAAATGGAGAGGACAGAAGATGACATTCAATAATGCAAGCTTCCTTTTTCTAGATTACACAAAGTTCTATTTATAGTCTGCATATTTCTCAAATTCACTCTTTCAAACAACTCCAAAAACAAATCCCTAGAATCTAACAGTACTTCTACTGCTCTTTTGCACCTCCTTAAACCCTTCACCTGATACCTTACAAAAAAGAAAGCACAATGTCCTAGTATAGCCATGTAAAATGTACAATAAATTATTTTAAAAAGGAAGCACTTTAATGCTAGCAAGCACCAGTTGTCTGCTTCAGAGCTGTCACCAAAGGACACTTTAGACATTAGAGTGCATTATTGGATAGTAATAGTAAATGGCTCTATAGAACCTCACTGATCATTATTGCCATTTAATCATTTTCTTTCCTGTTTGCAAAATGGATAAATGAGCATTTTCATGCTCTCAGAACAAATTGTAGAAATCAAAATTGATAAAATACTTTTAAATAGTTTTCACTTTAAAAAAAGTATTGTTTTGATCTTCTGCACCACTCCAGCTATATATAACCACAGTATATCTTTTTGCATTTTACTGAGTTTAGCTCACTCCAAATTAAAAATGGAATTCTCTTCCTCACAGTTTCAGGTTCAGTGCACGTAGTAGCTCAAGAGTTTAAGTCATGGATGATTATGTCATGTGGGAATTTAGCACAGCCCACCGGGTTCTGTCTCCATCCTCATGCATTCATGAACTGTATGAACTCAGATGATGTTCATGTTTACCACTGTTCTTATCACTGAAACACAATCATTATAGTGCTTGAAAAAATATGTTTAATAGAACATATTGTCTTTGCACTGAGTTTAACCCTTGAAATGCAGAGAGTAATCGTAGCTGTGGAATGGATTCTCATTTACACAATGACCTAGACACCTGGGAACCTTGTACCTGCCTCCCATTCATACATGCGTGTCCATATCCATGTCTTTATAAGAAAGCACGTAAAGTTAGGTACACAGTGCATGTGCAAACACGTGCTTCAGTGTGCCTGCAGAGATTCCCCTCAGAAAGGTGAAAAAGTGTGGAGATAGAAACTTGCTGCAATTTTCATCCACCAGAGAAAAAAGCACAGAGCTCTGGTTTGGCATGCACTCAAATAGCTGCATCTTAGCTCAGCAAGAATATCATGTGCTGTGGCCAGAATATGCAGGAGGCTGGCATGTCCTTAATTTTTCACTACGCTCATTGTAGTGTTCAAAAACACATCTTTGTGAGAGAAACTAAGACAGACTTCACTTAAAGGGTGAAATCCTGTCCCCAAGGAAGTCAAGGGGAAGAAGATCTGACTTTCCTGAGGTCACTAGATTGCCCACTCCACAGTCATCACACATAGACAAAATGCCTCTAGGATTTCACTTCAAAGCATTTTCCTGTTCAAAAAAACCTAAAAACAAACAGAAAAGATATGGAGCTTAATGAAACATCACTCTTTTTGCCCAGCATTGGAGGCTGGAGTTTCTGAGGGTTCATTGCTATCAGCGTTATGCAGAATGAGGAACGTTACCACTGCTGCAAACACGAACAGCTTTTGTCAGAAAGAAGTGCAGCTGATTAATCAACTTGATATTACCCGAACTGATTAAACAATGAGACATCCTGGGGTTTTGCTGTCTGTCCTGATGAATGCTCATCATAACTATTATTGCAAAACCCCAGCAGGTCTCCCTTGGGAGTAAACTACCTTCTAATGTTTTTCTTCTAAAGATTAATTCCATTGTTATGGAACCTGTGTATTAAAGGAACTATAAACTAATCATTAGTCATTTTCAAACAATTTGACCTTTCCAGCTTTGACTGGTGGAGTGTTTTTGGAAGAGGTCTTGTTCTGTTTCCCTTATTCACATAAGCTGGTTTACTTAGACAAATGGAAAAGGGACTGATATGTCTGCAGTATTGTGTTAATTTCTAAAGCAGAAAAAGTGAACATTTTTTAATGAACTTTTTTTTTTCTGAAGTAATGTTTAAAGGATTAGCAGCTGTGGAAACGATGAAAACCTTTGCTTTGTTCCACCGAATGACCCAAACCTCTGCCTAACCTCCAAAAGAATAAGCACTCTCTCTGAAAGACCCCACTAAACTTGAGTGTTACCTGCAAAAGCAAATAGTTTTTTTAAACATGCACTTAAACAGAGGTTAAATAGTTAGTTTATCCGATGGCAAAAAATACTTTCTGAACTTAGGTAAATCTAAAAGTCATGCTTAAAAAACGTGTTCTTTGGTTATCTGAAATGGGTTTCCTTTGTCTAGCAATCTGTTTTTTAACTTATTATTGGTGTGTTTACACAGCAACTATGTAGGAACAAAGAGCAAGTGTGAATAATTTGCACTGGAATTCATCTTTCAGGAAAAAGAAAAAAGCCGCAACTTATTACATAACAGTATATCCTCATATGTGTTATGCATTATCAACTTTTCACCTTCCATCAAGACCATCCACAACTTCCCTACATCCTTGACTGTGAGTAAGATTCAATATGACTAGCCCTAAGGCTGAAAAAGGCAATTTTTCCTAAACTTGTATTCAGGCTTTTTTCTGTGATTTCCAATGACAAAAGATTTAAAACAATTAACAGCTTTCTTAGCTCAAAATAAATTTATATCAATTTTAATTCAGATGTCTGGTTTCAAGGGTGAAAAACACTTCTTTAATCTTCTAAACCTTCTAGCTTCCAGGGAAAACCGCATAAAAATAATCTCATGCATGAAATTCTGAAATCATTTTGAATAGATTCATCTATGAGCATTTGATTGTGCATATCATCTGCACTTATTCTAGGTAACTTGCTTTTTTTAATGTATTCCTGATATGTGTGCAGGTCAGAGTAAACAAACCCATGAAAAACTACTAAGCCAAGCCCTTGAGTACAATGGACACAAAGAATAGCCAGCCAGCTTCAACCCTGCAGGCATAATAGGAGTAGACTGGTGATTCTCAGTACTTCAGTTCCCTGCAGGGCCATACATCTCATCACAAAAGATTGCAAGGTTTGGGTTTTTTCTTTTTTCTTTTTAGTTTAAAGGTGTGCACTGGCTTAGAGAAATGACAAAGCAGGGCCCTCCCATAGTCATTGCTCAAGCACTGCCATGGGCTCAGATGCAAAAAACAAATCCAAAGGCAAGTGCTAAAATGTATTTAGGTTCCAAATACTACTGGAATATTTCTGCTCTATTTTTAAGCCTTAAATATTTCTAAAGTTTTGGAAGACAGAGTTTGTTAACCTTCCTGGTAAACAACTAAAACCAAGCCACATTTTCTATTGGCTGTCCAAGATGGAGATAAGTGCAGCACACTAATTTTTGTAACAACTGTTCTTTGGATGCCGAATCTCTTCATCATTTTATATAGTTGTGCATTAACACCTGAACATACTCAGGGCTGTGAATTTCACACAATTGCAAAGTTTGGCATTACACATTCCCTCAAGAAAATAGTCCTATGTGCCTGACTGTATACTCACTGAAGCTAATAGGAGTTTTGCTCATGATTCCATATAGGCAGGGTTTACGACCTTTGTATTGATACGTTTATCCTCTGACTTCACAGCAACATTGTAACTTTTTGTAAAAAAACATGATGAAACTTGTGTTCTTAATTTCTGTTTACGGTCAATAGAAGTTTTGCTCCAACAAGAAAAAGCACCTATGATTTTCAAACTATGTTCTTGAAGCCCAGCAGTCCACGATCTGTTCCTGAGGTGTATCTGAAAGCTAATTAAGAAAATCCAGACTATTACCATAGAAATTCATTCTGTATGGGTACACTGAAGAATGTTATGAGCTCCTCAGTCTAAGAAAAGCTGAAAATTTCTTGACTATAGAATTAGATCTACAGTTTGTGGAAAAATCAGGTAAGTTTAAGTGATTCTACTCAAGATACCTTTTGTATTGCTTTAAAATAAAAATAAAATTGTAGGTATTTTTCTCCATTAAAAATGGAAGAATTTTCAGAAGTGAAACCTTCATTTCAAACCTACATCCCTTGGAACAATTTCCTTTGATTGTACTGCTGACAATTTAAAATAGGATTTAGGACTAATCTTTTAACATGTTATTTTATAAGATTAATTTCAACTACAATTGCAGATTTTTAAAGGAACAAATAAGCTGTAGATGAAATCAGCTACTATACAAGTGCGTTTAAAAATTAATAATTTCACAGTTACCTATTAAGTAACGGACTCAGACAGCTTAAAAAAAGAAGCTACAAACCCCCCCCCAAAGTGCTACCAGCTAGATTTCATTATTTGTTTGTTTTCTAATCAATAAAATCTATTAGCAGACAAAGTACTGCAATTGTCAAAACATCAATACAACTAGTTTAACTTCAGATGCGGGTTGTCTTGGGATGTCAAAGTTCCCACAGTTGTTGGGAGTCAGGCATTAGGAGAACAGATACAATTCTAAGCCTAAGTGTTAACAAAGCCTGTTGGTATCCCAGAGGAGATTAGGTTGCTGATCTTGTAAGGATCAGCTACTTACTTAGTGATGTTTACACTGACATTGATGTAGTGACATCCTGATCTAATTACATGTCAATAAACCACAGTCCTGATGCCCTGAGAAGATCAGAAGAGGATTACAAGAACTCCATTGCCAACCCTTAAAGCCTAAGGAAGCAACCCTGTGATTTAATTACCAGAATTTAGGAACTGTAAAGCTACTGTTTAGATGGGCCAGTTCGGCTTCATAATTAGATTGCATCCCTCTGTTTAACCCCTTCACCTCCAAATTTTGCAAACATTCTGCATATAATTCACTGCTTCAGCAAAAACTTTGGAAACTAGTTTAGATGTCTCCAGGTCATTTGTGTCCAGGATTCCCATTTTCTTAGAGTCTAAGCACTTTTAAAGCATTTATTTTAAATATATATTATTATTTTAATGTTCTCTGGCATGGTGCCAGAGAATAATTTCAGCACTATGTTATTCTTGTCGACTAATTGGCATGTTTATTTCCTTAATAGAACTGAATGCTAAAGCCACTGACTGTACTAAGCATCTGTCCAGCACCTGCCATGCTGAGGCTCATTTTCAGTTCAGGCTAAAAGCTTTTAGAAAAAATAGATTAGTTTCTATAGTCAGGTTAATGACTAAACAGTTCAAGAATCTTCAGGGATCATACCAGATACAAAACAAGACAGAGAAGCAAAAGATTACTCAAGGAGGGAGATATTTCTTTCATCTTATTGAATGACCCAACTTCTGTACTTTTGCAAGGTATTGCTGCTTTCAAAAGCGATAGGATGATGTAAGGAAAGACAGTTAATGTACTGCAGC
Organism: Dromaius novaehollandiae; assembly: GCF_036370855.1. Classification (NCBI taxonomy): domain Eukaryota; kingdom Metazoa; phylum Chordata; class Aves; order Casuariiformes; family Dromaiidae; genus Dromaius; species Dromaius novaehollandiae. Next base: position 155,101,599 of record NC_088098.1, read on the forward strand.
TTCTCTTCCACGGAGATGCTGCCTGAACAACCTTGGGGTGCAGACCTGGGAGCACTCAAGATAAATGTCAGCACTTAATGAGCCAGACCATTTCTAATTCTTGAGACATCCTAACTCCTCTGTGGTGTTGCCACAAGCAAGTGAAAAAAAAAATAGAAGACCAAGGCCAGCTGCTGTCATAGGCAAAGTGGGTGGCTGTTTAGGACAGTAAACTTCAGCACTGATGTACCTAAGATGAAGTCTTAGGGAGGCTAGGATGGCTGCTCTCACTGAGAGAGGGGTGGAGCATCAGCTACTCACCCTCAAGGTGGCTGAAGGTAATTTTTTCAGCACTGCTCGGAAGCGTCAGGGCAGCTTTGCCATAAATCTGGGAAAGGTTCTGCTCTGTAGAAGAAGCACCAGTGCTACTATATATCTACCTAAAGATGTTATCTAATACCCAGTATCTAGCTAAGGATGTTATCTAGTACCCAGTTTTAAGAGCTTCCAGCTATGAAAGGTACAACTTCAGCAGTCTGGTATTCACAGGATGGATGAAAAGAGAAAAAAGAACTGACTGAAGCTTTGTATTTGGCAGGATTTCTTCTCCTCTATTGTTTTCATTTGTTAGTACTGAGACTGCTTTTCAAATTTGTTAGAGTGAAATGTCCTCGAATATTTTCTGTTATGCCTGCTTTGTATGAGTTGCTTTATATATGCTGGTATAGTAGGAATGAGTTTATTCCTCCACATCTTTACTTCATCTTGCCCTGGAAACTCAAAGCATCTTGCATTTGTTAGCATCATATCTATATAACTAAGATTTATTTGGCTGAGAAAGTGCATGGTCCTGCAGCACCTAAGACTTTGCGATCTGCTGCATAAACAAAAACTGCTTTGAAGTTTTGCTAAAAGAGCTTAGGCTGACTAGTGTAGATGTGGCAATCCCCACTGGATATGTTTAAAGTTATGGGAGATGTATCTTACTTTAATTATCAAAGGTTGAAGTCACTCTCCTGCCAACTAGTATACCAGCAGACATGACTGGCTGCTCAGAGAATCCAATCTTTAAATGGACTTTGTTTGCATAGAACTAGTGATCATCTCTCTTAATGGGAAGAAAGGAATATATGAGAGTACCTAACACGTATTTTCATTTTTTGTGTCAGTCATAAAATGTAAGAGTTGATGTGGTAGTTACTTTTTTGCCTATTTTTTGACTAAGGAACATAACTTTGATAGTCCATCCAAAGACTAGATATACTGGAAAAATCCTCTTTTGTGAAAGCCAGTAAAATCAGTCCAGAACTAACTTTTTTCAAGCTAGTTTTTATTCTGCTTGGAAGGCTTTTTTAAACAAGATTTAATATGGAGAAATGGATCCAGAGTCTTCCCTATCTTCGGCTTATCTGTAACTGGAACTTGCTGGTGGTCTCTGAGTTGTAAATTATTAACCTTCCTAAATGCTAAGAGCTTTTTAAAAAAGTTTATATCATTCGGACTATAGCATCTGCCTCATATGCACATGGGATTTTGGTTATGGTCTAACTCAAAAAGATAAACTTCTAAGGTGTTAGTAAGCTGCCTCTGTCCTGGCAGGATCCAGAGCACAGAATTCTCTCCTGGTACAAAGTACCCACAAGTGTTCTGAATAACTAAAAGTAACACATTTTATCAGCTTCATTTTTTAAGCACCGTGGGGAGGGGGGGAAAAAAAGCCTAGCAGGTTTAATGCAATTAACCTTCTGAGAACTTTAAAATGTAATTCTGGTCTAACAAGGAATGAGCCATATGATGTCTGCCCAACTCTGAGTTGGGGGGTTTGAACCAGATGACTTCTAATCTAAATTATTCTATGATTCTATGTCAAGTGGCCAACTCTATATAAAAATACTTATTTTTTCCACTCTTCCATCCTTCCCTCTCACTTTCCCTGGTCTTTTATTTCATCATTTTATTCACCCTTCAAGTAAACTACCAGGTGGTGAAGTATAAAGCTTTCATTATGATATCTGAAGATGCACTGTTATTTCATATTGCTGGAAAGGACACAACCTTCAAGAGTAGTTGAGTAACTTAGAAGTCTATGGCCCACTTTTGAAAGTGGCTTATGCTCTTTGGAGGTCTGTTGTAGTGACTTTTCATGGGAGAGGACAGCTTTCAAATGTTTCATCCAATGCAACAAACTGAAAAAAAAAGAGTTTTTCTTTAATGGTAACCTTTCAAATAGTGAAAACACTTGGGATATGGAAGTCATTGAAAACAGATTCTCAGGGTGTTTCAGTGGTTCTGCAGACAAACATGTTTTTATTGAAATGGGTCCTAGTGTGACCTTGATTTGGTATAAATTGTTGCAAATAGAAATGAAAAGGAGCAGATTCAGCACTGATAGATCTCATCTGGCCTCATTGAATTTACACCAGGGATAAATATGGCACAAGCTATTTCAGTGTGAGTATGTGAAGTAACTACTTTCCATGAATGCTTTCATTCTGCATACCTACAGTACGCACTATAATAGTAGTAATAACACCAAGCACTTAGTGATTTTGTCTTCAAAGCACTTTACAAACATTAACCAATAGGAGAAACTCTCATGAAAGGACAGCTGATGAAGAAACAGAAATTTCTTGGAGGAATAGCTAGATTTCGTTGTACACCAAATGAACTGTTATAAACTCAGTATTTTTCAATTCACGAAAGACTGCAGAAAGAAAATATTCTACTGCAGCTGTATCTAGGTTTCATTACAGCAATATACTGCAAGGCCTAAATAGCTCTAGCAAAGGGTGCTGTAAATATTCCTGACTACAAAGATCTCTGTGTTTGAGACTGATGCTACAGGATACTGAGCTATATGACCTTGTGTCAGCAAAGCATGTAAGCTTTTACTCACCTTTTAGCATATGGATAGATTCATTCTCTCCAGTGAGGCATTCACATAGTTTAACTTTAAGCATTCAGCATAGCTGCTCTGATTACACTCTGAAGACTCTCAGCTCTTTCTAAGGGAACTTAGGTTCCTAAACTCAATAATTCTGAAGACCACCTTAGTTAGAAACCCAGACTAGATGATCTGCTTTCCTCTGACTGTCTGCCACTCTGTTTGAAGTTAATTACATGCTTAGGGACTTTCCTGAGACCTTGGCACCTTTGTGGATAATGTTGGTACAGACTGGGGACCAAGAACTTTTCTAACTTCATTGTCAAAACATGGGAGAGTTAGTTGGTGGAAAACCATTCATGTTCAGTCAGAAAATACCAGCGTGGAAACAGAATAAAGGCATAATAATTACTTGGTATTCAATGGCTGAACAGCAACAAATACTGTATAAAAATCAGTTTTCAACTTGCCTAGTTCAAATGAAAAAAGTAAATAAAATTATCTGCTTAATTAAAGGAAGAAAAAAAATCAGCCTTAAGAAAATATTTTTCTGAACTTCAAGTAAAACATTTGACTTTTCAAGTTTTTCGCTCATAACATTTGGCTTTGGCACATATTGAAATGAAACTTTTCTGTAGAAAAAAAATATCTGGGAGAAAAAGGCCATCTTTTGGGGTGGAGGAGAAGGTGCAAAAAACCCTCTTCTTATATTCTGCAGCATACGCAGATTTTAGTTCTACATATAAATCTTGTCCAAGGTCATAAAATAGTCTCTAATAACCCATATCACACCTCAGTGGAATGATGGTAATATGAGACTGAAGTTTTCACATTTCTCCCTGTCCTCACCCACACTATGGATTCTTGCATTTAACATTAGCTTTTGGGCGGGGGGGGGGCGGATCCCATGGAAAGGGAGCTAAGATACCTATCTGTTTTTTGCCCAGGCATGCAAATTAAAGTTGTAATGGATATATTTTATTATCGGCAGCATCAGTCTAATTATCTTCACCCTTCCCCACAGCTAAGTAAGAAGTTGTAACACATACATGGTGTGGAGCACCAATGGGAAGGAAGTTTAATGGCAAAAGAGGCTACATCAAATAAAGGCACATCATTTAAAAGGCTAATATACTGCATTAAGTTCAAAAGCTGAATCCTGATCTAAATTCTGGGCTCAATATATCCATTTTTCTAATTTCCTTGCTTCAGAAATTAAGCATTATATAACTGTGTCGTAATGCTCCAGTTGTTCATCCCTTAAAAAATGAAAAAGCTCTGAGTCTCATCCTGCATATTTAAAGAAAAATAAATTGAAATCCAGAGATATAGCTCTGACTGAAATTGGATTCAGTGTTTATTTAAAGTGGGCCTCCTTTCACTGAAATTTGGTCAGCATTTGGATACAACCTACATGATCCCCATCTTCTGCAGTACACAAGGGCTGCAGTAAGAACACAGTGTTTCACAACAGCACACTGCAAAATAAAGTTCTGTATCCTTTGTATAGGTGTTGTTTAGGTTCATTTTTTTGATGGTATGGATGTAGTTTGCTCTTGTACAACAAGGAACAGCTACCCAAGCCAAAAAAACGGACTTTTTTTGTAACTGCAAATAACTATAAATCCTACTACAGTCACGGCCACTTACATCACAGAAATAGCTTATCAGTTAATATGCACGCAAGTTCATGGGATCTTCTAGGAAGTCAGAGAGCTTTACAGTATTGAAAAAAGCACTAAAAATTTCAATCAGTTCCTACACTATCAAGATTTACCACACTCATGCTACTAAATCACTTTCCTTCCCAGTAATAAGATGTTTCCATTAACACAAAATATAACCCTTATTAGCCAGGTCCTCCTAGACTATGCAATAAGCTATGCAGTGAGGAGTCTGAGGAGGTTAAAGAAGGGTCACGTTAATCCAAAGGAGCCACAGAGCAGCTCTTTCACTGATGCTGTTGCAGTTTTAGGATTGCAGGAAGCATGACAAATTGGACCCATAAGATAGCAACCTCTAGCTGCAGCCTCATCCCTCTTTTCTGCCTTACTCTCTTCATTTCCTAAGAGTTCCTTTTGTCTGTAATGCATGCACACCCTCCTTGCTCCCACACTGCATTGTATGCAGGTATGTGTCTCTGTTTTCAAGAACTTTTAGAGGTCTTTCTTGAACTGCAACACTTAATCGTGTATTGTTTTTAAATCAGTTTCAAGTGTATAACCTATACTTCTCTGCATATGGAAAATAAGAAATACTATTTTATCACCTCACACATTTTTTCTGCAGCTAGAATACAAGGTTCTGTAGAAATTATTTTATTATAGTAGTTGGTATAACCTTTATTGAAGTGAACAGACTCTGACTACCAAGATACAGCAGTACAGTCTCTGGCAATGAATTCACTATCTCCTGACCCTCAGCAACACCATGGGGTTGCAGGGGAATTCCTTGGCTTCTCAGGCAGCATTTGGCTCTTGTGTCATGCTGCAATATATACATATACACCAACATTTGGGAACCCTGGTCCTTAGCAAAGACATTCCATTGTAGAGGGGCTGTGCCCCTACAATCACAGGCAACTGCACAAGCACAGGTTTCAGATCAAAGCAGAAAAGCTGCTATTTTTGTTTCTGTCATGAGTTGGGTGTGTCCAAAAGGCCTACTGAACCAAACCTTGAGGGGAGGGTAGCAATCCTGAGTGAGGTACTGTTCCCAAAGAGGAACAGCAAAGAGGACTGTCATAAAACATAAAACAGCATACTTCTCATGAGAAGTTTCATACAATAGTTAAACCACACATTTGTGCAATGATGTTTACAAACTAGTATGACTGGCTGCTCCAGTGGGAGTTACCAGAAGTGCTAACTTGCATGCAGGCTTCTCTGCAAGGCATGCACTCGTTGCTTCTCCTGGAGCAGTGGAGACTGGTGAGTAGAAGACTCACACTGGTGTCAGAGACCCAACCATCATTTTGATTCCACTTAAAGAGAAAGTTCAGCAAATTCTGTGCAACATCGAGCAGTGGAGGTAAATAAGAAATTCTAGCTAGCACACGACTCCTTAGGAATGCTTACAAATAAATAAAAGAGGGCCAAAGAGGCAGCCCAAAATTTCCCTATTGCATTATTAGACTTTTCCTTGGTTGTATTTGACAACAGGCAAGAAATCAGTTAAAAATAGATGCCTTCTATCCTAGTGGACATTTCAGGAGTGGTAGCTCATATCTTGTCAGAAAATTTTGAGTGAGCTGGAGGCAGCCTGAAGGAGCAGAAAGGGCTGAAGTCTTTAAAAATATTCAGCCTCTTCCTGCTTGGTAGACATAAGACCAGCCACAACTTAGCAGCCACACAGCCACAACACAAGGCCCACTGATTCACAGGTAAAGGTCTATCCCACTTAAATGTAGACATCTAGTCAAGGTGTCTTAATTAGGGTTGTAGTTGTTTCTATAGTCTATAGAAAGAAAAAAAAGATACTTTAAGAGGATGATTCAGTTCATTTAAGGTCTGAATCTCTTTCTGGAATTGCTTGTTTATCTCCATTGCTTAAAAAGGAACACTGTCCTAAAATAAATATATCAGCTATGTACTAAGTTTAAATGGGATGAATGTGGGCCCCCCAAAAATGTCTATATTAAGTAACAGGGCCAGTGCTTCAGCTCATCTCCTTTTCCATGAACTGATGCACTGTGCCGCGTCACTACATCAAACTGATATTACAAAGGCATATATATATCTGCACAGGGCTCCCCAACCCCTTCTTTCACAGGAGATCTACACGGTTTCTCGTGCTGTCAAAAGAAGAATGGTTAAAATTTTGCCTAGGTAAATAATTGCAGAAGGTGGAGGGAAATGGCAGAGAATACCACGGGTGGTGGTTTCATAATTACAACAGAAGGCCACATGATGATGTAAATGAAAGAAAAACTACTCCTCCCCCCCCAAAAAAAACAAGGTAAAAAAATTCCTGTGTCAAGGAGGAATTCATGAATATTTCCTTCTCTGTATATAACCTGCATCTCAGTTTGAAATGTAAACCCTCACTGAGTTCACTGTGCTTAAAACTAAGCAAGCAAATAATTTTATTGAGAAGAGAAAAAAAAAATCCCCAGTGACTACCTTAAAAGAGAAACAAAGGAAAACAGTCTGGGAAAACCAATTTTTAAAAAGCTAAGATCATCCTGCAGTATGATCTGTTACTATCTTATAATTAACACATTGTCTTCATTCACTTCTCTGCAGCAATAAGCAGAATGTGCATCTTCTTGAGCAAACAGAAGAGACCTGTTTACACCTTTTCTTACCCACAGTTAGCTTTTGCTTATGACTGTGTACTTTTTTATGGTTCAATATTTACAAAAAGACTGCAAAATTAAAAGAGATCCCACAGTTACAGAAGACAACATAATTATAAGGGTCAACTTGATAAGACATATAATCTTCAGAAACCTGCAGGTTTGCCTAATAAAATATTTATATCAGTCACTGTTGGACACCAAGTGAGAGCAATGGAAATGAATTCCTCAGGAGTAACTTTTCAGCACATGTGAAAATGTCAAAGAAATGTCGTATTTGGAAAGATTTGAAGAGGAGGCCAATATTTTTTTCTTTTTCTTCCTTACATGACATAATTGTAAATTGAGTTAGCACTCTCTTTGAGGCATATTGATTTATTTCTTATTTTACTGTCAAAAGATATTCATTTTTATACTCTATGTATTTTCAGTTGATCATAAATTCATATAAAAGAAGGCAGTGTCTCTATCACAGGAAAAGCCAGAGAAATATGATTAACATTATTATTAAGTATGACAAATATATACAGGCTTCTTCTGCTAAATCACATATTGATTTTAATAAAATCACTATCTGAGAGCAAGAGGCCATAATTTGGGCCTTCCTAATTTTAAAAGTTTTTCAAATCCTGAGAAAAATAGCTGTTTCACAAATCAGTGTATAGCATCTTTCCTCTCCCACCTGTAATTGTTCACTTCTTTTTATTATCACTTCTTTTTTCCTGGGGACAGGGAACACTTTCCAGTTCAAGACCCGAGTATATATTTTCAGCTACAAAGTAAACCTCAGCATGCACAGTGGAAAACATTTTTTCTTGTGTAGCCACAGGGCAATCACAACATCAGAATCATGGGATGGTACATTTGATCTTTAAACTTTAATGAAATCATAACGATCTACTTTTGAATTTAATTTTTGAATTTAGCCATATATACATCTCTTTAAAATATTCTAAGTCCAACTCATTGAAACTGGAAATACTAACAAACAGGTGAAAGAACAGAAAGATAAAAATGGCAAACCTAATCAAAAGCATGGGAGGAAAGAGACTGAGACTGGTCCTGTAATTCTAGCATTTTGGTATCAAGCACGGACCGGAGAAAGATCATTCTTAGGAAAAGGCGAGGAAGAGACAATCAACTTGCTGTGAATCTATTCTGAGTTTAAGCTTAAAAATTGTATCACAGGAATCACATATCAAATTCTAAAACTGCATTGAAAGCACTTGTGGCTAGTATAGTAGCATCTGTTGTCTTTCAATATTATGAAGGCATTAAAGGCAAATAGGGGCTTCTGGGGACTCTGTTCATTTAGAGTGTGCTAGCAGAAATTTGGGGCTCTACTTCTGAAAAAACTTCCACTTACATAAGGCACAGTGGAAGAAAATATGGAGAAGTTTGTGAAAAGAATAGTTCTCTCTCTCTCTGTCTCAGTAGATAGCAAGCTTAATTGCAAAGTGATGAAATAAAACACAAGAGTCATTGAAAGGGGGGAGGGTATAGTTATGAGGCTTTTAAAGGCTGGAGGCAGGAGCGTGGTTTTCAAAGAAGACATCAACAGAGTCAGAGGTGGGTAGGATGATGAATAATAAACAAAATCTCTTAACAGCCTTTCCTGAATGGGCTAAAGGGAAGCAAAGCAAGCGTTTGGATGACACAGACAAGGAATTCACAGATGGGAGATGAAGAATGGGGCTTGTATTCACAAACTTTCCTCCTACAGTGGAATACTATGAATGCTGTGGCAATGCAATGAATGTCAAAGATAAAATCATGTAAATCTTCATGCCACCTCTTTCACATATATGTATGTGTTTCTAAGACATACTGTTCTAGAGCATCACAGCACCATTAGTGGCGAGGTATGAATCTCTATAGAACTCCCTTTCGTAGCCTTCTGGTTTGTGCTGAGACAAAAGAAAAAAGCAATCAGTGATGAGAAAAAGAGAGAATCAGCTAGCTCAGAGTCTAACAAGTATCACTGCTGAGCCTCTTTCTGGGTGGTAGGAATTATAATGCACTTCTCTTCCGGTATGTTTCTAAATATAATTGCAAATTAATTACCATGTGACAATAAACAAACAGCTACAGTACACAGCACATTTATGGTACAGAGCTTTATTCCATCTCTCTAGTACTCCAAACAGGTGTTCGGTGTTACCTACAGCTAGAATTGGGGCTACAAATCAGCATGAGATTCATCAAAACGGATCCCTGCCACTTCACACTATTACTCCAGCAGATATAATTCATACTGCTCAGCAGTGGAAGCATTATATGCACCTTCCCCCAGCCTCTTTCTCCCTCCTTGCAAAAATGTCAAGAGAGACAGAGAGAGAATATCGAAGGAGATCCTGAGTGTCAATGAAATATCCCACGGTGCCGAAGACAGAGAAAACACTGGCAAGCTGCTTTAATAGGGAAACTCTGCCGTGCCATATCCATGCCTTAAAAAGAGGAAACAAAACTGAGGGGAGGGGAGAAGGGAGGAAAAAAGGAGATCATATATTTTGTATAATATTTAGATATAAAAACTTGGGCATCACGAAATTTTTTTGTAAGCAGTTTTTCTGGAGCTGAGATTGTACCTACAGTTCAAGACTCATCATTAAAAAGTTATGGGAAATGCTAGAGAGCTCGAGACATGCTATGTTTGAGGCTAAATTATTAAAATACTATTCCATTTTATGTTAGGAGATGACTGAGACACGGTCATGTTGTGCTAATTTAGATTCAGGACATATTCCATACTGATTTACACAGGCTGACTATTGTGTAGGCAAGCTCCGCCTGCTGGCAATCTGGATATAGGTCCAAAATGGTAAAAATAATCCAGATGCCCCAGCGGCCTAGAGGAATTTGATTCAACAAAGTTCTTTTTCTTGCTGTAAGACACTTTTGCATGACTTTGTAGATCAAATCGTTCAGATGACAGTTGAAGTGCCTGAGCCACTATGACAGAGCATTTTCACTTCTGTGCCTGATTGTTGGCCCTTGTCACTCTCAGCTGTACTTCTGCAGTGGCTGGCAAGTCTCATATGCTCAGCCAGAAGAGACACTGAGGCCATTTCTCATGGAAATCAATGATATTTTCTTCTCCTTTAAGAAGGCTTTGGTTAAGGATCTCCTCAAGTGACGGCTCTCTCACTATCAGTCTCCAACTTCTGAACAAGAGATTGAAAAAGCTGTGGAAGGGCATCCATCTCTAACAAAGTCTGAGATCCGAAAATGTCAGTGACTCTCAGTCTGATACCAAGCCTATATATCCTATGGTGAGTGTTCTGTCTGTATTCATCTGTCATTTTCTTTCAGAAAAGGAGAGCAATAATGGTTCAATTCCTACGTGTTCCAGCAAGTAGCATTTACATCATTCATGTTAAATCATTACAGAATGATTTACATCATTCATTTGCATCAGTTTCAAAGCCCAGTTACATGCTACTTTGAGATTCCTTTACCTTTCAAGAAGAGAGAAAAAGTGGCCTTAGAGTAAACACAGGTTCAAGTTATTCATGCTGATCCCTTTGGTTTTGTCTGCGGCCCTTTTATATCAGAATTTGGTATCACATTCATGCACCTGCAACAGCTTCGGTGGAGCTCTGCACCTTTTCTGGGTTGTCCGGAAAGAGTATGTGGGTGATTTTTGTTTGCCCAAGGCATCTTCCATGCTGCTGCTGCTGCATAATTCCTGTTCACCACAGGTATATGATGCAGCTAGAGGGCAGCCTTCTAGTTCCTTGCAAAAATGCCAAGAGAGAGAATATTGAAGGAAAGTCAGTAATATATCCAACAGTGCTGAAAACAGGGAAAACATTGGCAAGCTTCTGGTTAGGGCCACTGTTCTTTCTACACAATTGTATATCTTGATAATATTAGATGGCTTCAGTGTTACCAATAGCACTTTTGTGTATGGATAGAAGCTGTGACTGGGACAAATGGATATTTTTGATTTGCATGGGGCAAGGAAAGTGAGTCCTGTGTTTTAGGTGTAGACTCACTGAGGGTGAGCCAAGGATTTGCCAGTTGAAGTTTAGCAAAAAATACATTTTATGCAGCTATGGCTTAAGTATAATGTGATCTTAATGCTGATGTATTATGTTATGGGCTTATTTTTACAAATCATTCTGACCTGATTGCATCTTGTTCTGCAATAACATTACTATATAGCATTGTGGATTGTGGGCTTAATGAGAGGTCTGAGGCAAAACATTCAAACCTGCATACCTAAATTTAAGATCCTTAATCTATATTTAAAGCACCTAAAATTAAATGACCTGATTTTCAGATGTGCTGAGCACTCACAGATGTTTCAGATACCAGTGGGAGCGTGCATTAACATGCACACAATAAACTGGATTAGAGGCTGCTGCATCCCTGTCACATGTGGCAGAGAAGGTGCCAGTCTTGGTGACGTTAATGGTAGCTAGTGGGGTAAGAGAGGGTACCTGTCTGCCTCCTATCCCCTGCTAATAATCAATCCCTTCACAAAGACAAAAACAAAGTAATTTATATCATTTCCAATTCATGCTGTGGTATTCATGTTTACATAGTTCCTTTTTTTTTTCTTTTTTTTTAACCAATTTCCTTACCATTCTGTTAGTGGGTTACAGTAGAGTTTCTGCATGCAGTGAAATATGGTTGTGACAGGTGATTCATTGCTCCTCAGAGACATGTTCTAGTCATTATAGCACTGAATTCCCAAGAAACTTTGCCTACGTTCTCAAACACAGGGAGATCAAATCTCAATTTTAATATCAGCAGTCTTAGAAATCCTGAGGTAACCCACAAATCAATTGTCTCTGCTTCTAAATCTATAAAGCAAGCTGAATAATAGTTTCCTGCCCAAAAACATGCTTCAAGGGTTCATGCATTTAGTGTTCAGAATCTCAGTTGGCATAAATCAACATACCTACATAGTTTTGTGCCTCACTATACATAGTACTGGGAAAATCAAATATTCCCAGGTTTGCTATAGGTACATGACCTACCTGAAGGCATAAAAGCAATGACAACTTAAAGTGCATTTTCCTTCATACAATAGCGTTCCATGAAGTTACAAGGCCGAAACTTGTATTTTAAACTTGTTGCAGGTAAGGATGAAATCCTTTAGTCCTTTGATAACTTTTGCATCATTGCCCATACACAGTTTAAAAATGATTGATTGAATATATGACTCATATACGCATCAAATGAAATTCTTCTGAATTTCAGCAAAACATCTGTTTGCAGATTATGTTTTCTTTTGAGAAAGAAAATATATGTATAAATATACAACCTTTTTCCTCTTACGTGGCTGTACATTTGGCTGTGTGAATCTAACAGATCAGGCATAAAAATGTTCAACTAGCTCCTGTATGAAAATACTGTAAAAAGAGACTAAAAGTAACTTCACAAATGAAGCCTGTGGAAGACTATGAGTTGAACACAAAATAACAGTTTCCTAGGAGGTTGTCTCTGATGGAAGGAAAAGACTCTTGCATACACAAAAACATGAAATTCTCATTCTTCAAATATATTACAACCACAAAAACAATTTTAACTATTCATTTCAATTAGATTCTATAGTGTAGAATAAATTGTAGTGTCTGGAGTTATGCAGACTTAAGGCTCTTGAGTGGGAAGCAGAAATAAATGAAATTTCAGAATAAAATGTTCATCACAACTATCTCAAGCTTGACACAAGAAAAGCTGCTTCTCATTACTACAAGTCAATACATAGCAGTACAATATAAGTGTCTTCCATTTTCCCCTATTTCACGCTAGATTTGTCTGATAGATGAGTGTACTTAAGTAAATAGCACATGCAATTTTAATAGGACAGGTGCTCTGAATGTACAGGGAAGGTCATTCCTATTATTTCAATTAACAGCATAAGCTACAAAAACACATGAGGGTGTATTAATTTAAAGCTTCAATTTAATGCTACTAGTAAGGACATCCTTAGGCCTCTTGGTTGTCTTGACAACTCCTGCATCCCAGCCAGTAGAAGCCAATCTCTGCTGTTCCCCTTCTCAGCATACAAACAGTTCAGATAGTACATTAGCAAAGAATATGATGCCCATGTAAATGTTGAAATATTTTTGTTGCCATAGAGATAAGAAGAATGGCAAAAATACAGGAGCACTTGACATACTCCAAGGCAGACTTTTAATTAAAAACAGCCTCAAATGACAATGCCAAGATGGCTGAACATACCATAGTGCTTTTATGCTAACCTACTGCATGCAAAATCTGAGTCCAAATAATTTACTTGCAGTTAGAGAGGTATAAGAATCACAGATAAACAGCAAACGAAGCAACTCAGGATTTTCAAGAGGTGAAATAATCATGATTATTTTTTAATTAACCATTTAAAAAGAACATTTTTAAAAATGGTAGATGATTCATTCCATTAGAGTGATTTTAAATATGTTCAGAGAAACAAATGTCACAAACATTCATGAAAAAATTTCCATGTTGTGAAACACCAGTAATTAAAGTGTTTTAATTAAAGCAATATCACCATTAATCTTGTAAATGATGTGACTAGGCAAACAATCTTGCACCGAGTGAGGATTAGTATTTCAGCTTTACATCTATTTTAAATGTGTGCTCAGTCCCACACCTATGTTTGCACTTGCATATGAGCAGAAGTCATGCCAAAGTCAGGCTAGTCACTGCAAGCAATCAGTTCAGCATCTACATTTTGAACATGCTAAGAATGGCTTAAACTCAGGATGCTTTTACAGACCTGATGAGAGAAAAAAAACTAGGCCTGATAAGGCTAATAAACTACCATCCAATTTGGCGACTTCTTGTACTCCTCTTCCGCTCCGCTAATACCTTATAAATATTTGACTATATAGACAGAGGAAAAGTGGGGAACAGGACTGCTCTGATGAATCCCCATCAAAATAGGAACCATTTTGACATATGACTAATAGACATAGAATCACAAGTGGTTGGAAAAGTATATACTTAATTAATGCTGCTGCTATTTTATATAGAGCCATTTGATTTCAAACTTGCCGTAGAGATGTCTTATTTACACTAAAGACATGCAAATGTTGGCCTGAATCCAAATAAATATATTTTGCACTTAGCATAAGACTAGACTTCATTTCTAGGTGAACTATAAAGTTTCAACTTACAGCATATTTTAGCTGCCCTTACTTGTTATATTTGGGATTTTTTCTCTCTAAAAGTTTACAGACAGGTCCATCTTGTAAATTTTGATCTGTGCAGCTTATGAATAGTCATACTATAAAATGTGTTCGTGCTCAGGCCTATCACTGCTAAAGATTAAGTTTGAATTTGTTTTCTTTTCCTTATGTGATCACTGTTAAGTAACTGTTCTAAAATTTCATGAAGACATCTTGCCTGCAGCATTTGAGATCTTCTGCCTGCACGAGTGGATCTTAGGGGTATCTTACAAATGTCTGCTTCACAAATTTGTATTCAGCATGTCTCAGAAACTTAGCTAAATCATGGATTTCTGTACCGCTAAAGACTGGCCAAAGCCATAAAAGAACTGATTTTGACAACTCTGAAAATTGAATTTCTTGTCTATGTATCAAGTCTAAGATGTTACTCTAGCTCTGCTTTAGATACATACTTGTGTATATATATCTAAATGTGTATGTGCAATCTTCACATATATATACAAAATACTGGTACGTTGTCAAGTATTTTGCACACCAAATGAATTTTTTACTTTAACCGAAGGAAGTTGAAAGGCAAAGGAATTTTGCTTATGGACTTGTCAGGAAAAAGAAAACAAAAACAAAAACAGAGAACATTTACCAGCTGAAAAGCAGCTATGCTCATAGTTATATTGTGGGGGCTGGAGGTCTCTGACTGACAGCTGCAGGCAGATTTAACTGATGAGACTGAGGTGCTGCTACCCCAAGCTGCCTACCCCATCTCTCACCAAACCATCCCTGCTGCCAGTACCAGAACAACATTCAGCTCCACCACAGGTTGCAGCCAGTCCATTAGCAAGTATCCACTGATTTTGGTCAGAAAATATTCAGGGAGGAACAGATACTCTAGGAATGCCAGTAGAGATGAGCACAAACCCTAACAGACTGTTTACAGGCGCAGGCACTAGACTGTGTTCACAGTAACTCATACTGTGTGTGTAAAACCACAGCCAAGAGATGTTTTTGTCTCTGAAATTAGTAAACATCCTGGGTGTGAGCATTACTAATTAGCTATGCTTTTCCACATACATTTCGCTGCGGCTGTTTACTATTAATATTTGTGAATAATGTAATGTGCTCATATTAACTTTGGATACCTTCAGTGTGCTAGGTCTGGGATATCCTTCCAGCTGTCTTTTTCCTTTCCACTTTCTGAGACCGCCAAAATCAGCCAAGGTGATTAACTTAGCACAGCCCAGCCTGGAGGTCCCTGGACTCCTGGCATGGTAGCCTATGGACTCAAGGACTCAGCTTCCCTGTTGCTATAGCAGACACTGAGGTTTTCAGCATTGAGGGCACCCTGGAAGCCCGTTGGCTCGTGAGGGCTTTTGTCCAGAGGAGAAAGTGCTTACCTAAAGGGTATTCCTTCCTGAAACCTGCAGGTAGGCTTGAGTGATAGTTAAGCAGCCAGTATGTAAACTTGCTTTCATTTGAGCTGTACATCTACATTGTAAATAACCAGGTGCCTATTGGGTACAATACACAGGCTCTCATTTATTTCTGTAGCTCCTGGATCAATCACTTATCTTAATACACGACATTCTTTTTATCCATCTCTAGTGCAACAAGGTGTCTGACTCTTCTCAGATGGAGGGAAAGGTGTCTCTTTTGACAAGTCACCTCTGAATAAGCAGAGGAACAAGCGAATGCATTTTATGCCCTAGGGAGAGAAGAAAACCACACTAGTGACAATGGGAAATTGTCTCTAAACTTTTTTATAGTAAATGTGCTGTTGAACTGGGCTCACGCTGCTGCCAGTGTTTCTGTGATTCAGTACTAACGTGTTACCCCACCTGGGATGGCACAGAGAAATATGATCATCTGGACTTACCTTTCTATATTGTTTCATTTAAAAAATGCATGCAAAACTAGAATTGCAGAGGAATACATAATTCCACTTGGCTGACAGATTTTATTCTGCAAATCTGCTTTTACTTTGATTCAAGTGTGGTTTTACTTTGATTTAGAATAGAATTACACATTTTAGCCATCCTTCAACCACATTGAATTGAACCCATATGCTGTGGGACAGACCTTCTGCCAAGCTGTCTCACAGCTAGGAAGCTCAAGGTGAGAAGGCCTCGGGGCTCTGGAATCACAGTCTTTCCAGGAGCCTGCCCTCCATTTCCAGCCATCTCAAAGAAGCAGTTTGGTCTCAGGAGAACAGCAAACTCCAAAGAAAGAAGTATTTTGTCAGAATTTCTCAGTCATCTCTATATATTTATTTACCAAAGAATTTTTAACTCTATCAACTACATATTGAGTGGATTGCATCATAAAATAAAAGAAACAGTCTGGTGCCATTTTAGCTTATCCTGCTTGCTGTTCATCACTAGCACTATTTCCATGGTTAATTCACATAGTACTGTTTTTGACTGCCATTTTCAGAAGTTCTATCATCAGCTTGGATAAGCCATTTTCTGAAACAAAGCTTCAGCATAAGAAATGCTGTCTTGATCTTTTTTTACAATCCCCCATTAAGTGTATTTGGCTATTAGTCTCAACTGACACTTTTTGCTTGTGATTGTTGTAGTTAAATCCTTGAGTCATTCTAACAATATCCTCACGATACATCACTCTCACAGTATTAAGCCCAAGTAATCCATGACAGCTGTATTCCTAGTCCTTACTCACAGAATCTGGCCTGCAATTTTACTGTTCAATACTTAAATACATACAGATTTGGGGGAGAGAATGCACAGAAGCCTGAGCAATGTTTATGTTTCACTTCTTTGAATTAACATGTAGATCTTTAAACAAGGAATGTGTGCCAGGTACAAATGCTTAATGCATCTCTGAATATCCATTTTAGCTTGGCATTCACATGAAAAGCCACTTACAATTGTTATGCTTCAGTAATTCCCAATCAACTTACTGACAAAAAGATGGGTTAACAGCTCTAATTGGTCTTTCCATCTCTAACATCTGTAATGCAATGAACAAATTGTTCATAATAATATTAATCAGCATCGTATTTATGACCAATCTCTCAATAAGTTTGTACTGAAAGATTCTCAAAATTGTTGCAATAGGATTTGGGTAGAGAGAGGAGAATTAAAGGTATTAACTAAATAAATTTCAAACTGGTTAGACTGGCTCTCCCTCATATTTAGCTAGGAATTTGAATCTGAGAAATCTTTGAGCTAAATAAAAGGTAGGTTCATAGTCCTATTTGTGATGGCTTCAAAAAACTTTCCAGAGCATCTTTCAGTAAATGGTTTCTGCAATGGAACAATATGTGTCTGTGCCAGAATTTAATTAAGAATTTGGTGGAGTTTTTTTTCTTTAATTAAAAAGTGGATTACAGAATCTTTGAGAATCTAGAGTGGTAGATTCAAGCTAGAGGGGCTAAAGACAGACCAACTCCTCATATGAAGTCTATTCTGTTCATACATAAAAGCTATACTGAAAATGCTCAAGCACACTGAAAGCAAATATAGTGCTCTGTAAATAGTGAAATCACATGCAGTAAGATGAACCAAAAATGTGTAATAGCATTTTTGCTGTAGGATATGAAGGATAATCTGTTCAGCATTTCAGAAATTTCATAATTCAGAAATTAGAAAAGAAAACCTATCAGACTGCCTCACTTATCTTTTTAACAAAGCAAAATTTGATGCCATGAGAAGCCGATTCAGGATGCTTTTTCTCTTGGTAAGGGTCTAGATGGCAAAACTATGTCATTTAATACTTTCTCCTGCTATGGGTATTTTGCTGCATTTGTTAACTCAAAGCACTCCCCTCTCCAATTTCAAATATCCAACAACGTTTTTTCATTCTCACTCTTCCCGAGTCTTGGTGGTTGAGTTTGGATGATCATATTCATTTCTTTTCCCCTTCATTCCCTGTATTCTCACCACCACTTTTTTCAAAGCTGCATTATATTTTGCTAGCATTCAAACTAATTATCTATCTTGGCAGGCTGCAGTTACAGTGATGATGCCAGTGCCTTCATTACTTCATAATATCTCTGGTACTTCTTACTTGTTTCTAACTGTCTTTTCACTCTTCTATAGGCACTTCAAAAGGCAGGGCTTGTAGGAAGAGGTAATATCATTTATTAGACTGACACAGTTGGGAAAGAAATAAGAAGACCTTTCCAGGCCCATAAACCATTTCTCAGGTCTTTCTGACATATTAATACTCCTAATTTCTTATCTTCACAGAACTACACTTTCTGCCTTATTTTATATGTTGAAAGAAATCAGAATTCTCTGAGCTAAGCAAGAACCAGCAAGAACCCCTATTGCCTTAGTTCACACCCAGGCTAAAATAGTAGATGCCTTGCTGAAAACATAACAATCAAGTGAACGAAGTCTCCTGGAAGCAACAAAAATATTCCAGAAGATAGACTGTGGACAGCACCTGGGGAAAGCAGCTAGTGGGAAATGGCTGCACAAAAATACTTAATTTGTAATTTGCGAAGAAAGTTCTGGAGGCAAAGATCCTACTGACTGGAACTGGGGAACACAAATTACAAATTAATGGTCTACTAAGGAGACCAGAAGAAAATACATGGGGGAGGGCAATGGATTTGAGAGTCAGTGATGAGGAACATGGGGCAGGGACTAGTCAGACCTAGATGGGAGGATATGGCCAAAACGATGTCATGTGGTAAGGCACTGCTGCAAAATAAGATGGGCATCATTCTCTCAGTCCTTCTGTTCTTTCATTATAATCCCAACCTGTTCAGGCACTGGAATGAGGAGAACAAAGACTGGCTGAGCCAAAATTACATTTTTCCATGGATATCATAAAACATTATGGATATCATAAAACAAAGAAGGAGAGGTGGAGACTAAAACTATAGGAGGAAATCAAAGAGGAAAATTGGGATGCTGAGCCAATGAGAGATGGAGATACAGCCATAAGAGGAGCCAGGAAGCAGGGAGAGGGCAGAAGGAAAAGCTAGCAACTGAGATGAGAAGCCTAAAGAGTGAAGACAGGAACTGGATAGACAGAGAAATGGAACTAAGATAGGAGCAAGGAGTCAAAAAGGCCAGAAAGGATGTGGAAGAGGAGGTCAGTCTGAGGGAAAGGAGAAAAAGAATCAGTGTCCATGTTTGGCTGCTCCAGAAGTCCGCTCAAAAGCGTTAGGAGCATTGCAAAATGAGAAATTCTTATCTTTCCACTGATACTCAACATACTTTCCTGTGACTTCAGTGTGCCAGGACCTAACCATTTCATACTCTGGCACATTTATACTGAGACAAGTTGCTTTAAGTCAATTAAGATGGCCCCTCTGAGGACTCAGGATCATAGCAAAAAAGCTTTATATTCAGAGATATAATCCCTCCTCTTTTCATTCTCCCTACAACAAAGCAATTTTAATAATATTTAATAAATGCCAATAGTGTATCCCTATGCTTGCTTTGTCTGTAATTTCTGATGATGTAGGAAGAATGCATGTGGACCAAAGCTTAACCTTCATTTCTGTTGACCTGTGTAATCCAAAGGTGACTTGTGATCCAAAGGTGATCCCAAATGATACACAAATACACTATTGTGTAGCCTCATTCTATGGATGATTAGGTGAGAAAGAGACGGAGAGACAGAGAGAATATATGATGTCATGGTATGTCTATTTGGGATGGTCAGATTGCTCACAAGATGCATGGCCAATTCATTCTGCTGAACTTCTGTCACTCACGCAGTTTGTGAAGCAAAGTCCTATTATCTCTGTGCCATGAAGCTAAGCAATGGCACGTTGCTTACAGGCAGGGATTGTACATATGCATAGCAAAATGGGTTTACAGAGTATCTCTAGAGATAGAGCCCTCTGCAGATGATGTGCCACAACATACTTCTAGGAAGAATAAAAGACTCACAGCTGATACAATAGCTTGAGAAATGACTATATTGAAGATCAAAAGGAACTGAACTGCATAATGTCAAGAAAAGGAAAGCAGAGAAGAGCTGGGTTAGTGAGGACAGGAGAAATAAAGGCTTAATCATCCAGGAAGACTGAAAATCATATCATGAGCTGCTTCATGAATACCTCAAGTTTGTGCCAGCTTGTAAGTAATGCCCCTGTCTGCAGTGCAGGCAAAGAAGGCAAAGTGGTGTGTCATCAGTGCACACATAGCAACTTTCAGGATAATACAGTAGGCATTTTTCTGAGTATGCATGGTGGGGAGTGGTTTAAGGTGCCTTTCCAACCATCTCCTGTAAAAGAGGCAGGTGAACTTTGCCACAAGCTGTGTTTGTTATTAAAAGAAGCAGCAACTGTAGAAATGACAATATGTCCCCAAGACCCTCTATCTCCCAGAGCCCACGCTGGGGCAAGGCACTTCTGTTCTGTCTTGTACTTCAGAAATGGCATATTTTGGTCCTTTGGCCTAATTTTTAAATATGACTAGTGATTTCGGTTGCAGCACTGATCTGCCAGAGAGAAAATGCCCTGCATTTTATGAAGAATAGACTGGTTTAAAGCACCTAAAATCTTTTGAAATTTTAGGACACATGACTTGCCTAAAATTGACACTTATGCAGGTGTGTGTTCATACAGGGGTGAGGGAGGAGGAGATCATGTGTTTATGAGAGGATGCATTAGTTGGCTCCTGAAATGGAACATGAAAACTCTCTGATTAAAAATAGACTATTCATCCACCACTAAAAATAACATTAGACAATCTCTTCCTCATGCATCCATACAGGGGACTAACCACAAAGCATTAGCTGAGCTGAGGCAAACCAAATTAAAAATGAGAAAATGGTGCTAAAAAAGAAAAATATCCTGACAGAAATAAGGTCATTAAGAAAAAAGTTCCTCAGGTGTTTATATAGATATGCTGCAAGCATGATAAAGACAGCAAAGGACCTCCTGTAACTGCACATAAAGGGATTTTACTTCATGGGTGAATGAAGCAGAACGATTTAAAACCTCAGAGGAAAGGACACAAAAGAAGAGAGCACAATATTGAGGCAGAAATTGTTGAATGTCTTAGGTTTTTGACCTAGTGTCAATCAGCAAGAAATAGCAAAAAATACAAAAAAGGTTGAATTCAATCATGCATTTAACCAAACAGGAAAAATACCAGTGTTCCTCACAGGCCAGATATTAGCTAAATGTTATTCAAACAAAGCTTAGCTTGGGAATATTAATTTGACAATTCCTTTGCAAAATATAGCAAACATCATCCCATTTTCTATAGCATGTTCACCTTCTTCTTTATGAAATGCAGGAGGAAATAGAAGATTTCTGGAGAAAGACAAACAGTCTCATTTTGTTTGGATCAGTAGAGAGGATACTTTCCCTCATAAGCTGTCCCTGCTATTTTGGAAAATAAGGGCTTCTCTTTCCATACATAGCTATAAGGAAAAAAATAAACATGTCTTTCCTCTTTGATATCTTCCCTATCACTCTTCTGGAAAACCTGGAAGATAGGTGCGAAACAACAATAACGTTCTTACTAATTCTCAGCAGGAAAAATGAAAAATATATACCTATCCAGAAGCACTAATTTAAAGGAATCTCAAAAGCAGGGTCTACACAAAAGAAAGAGCAAGAGAAAAACAGCTGTAAGAAAGAAAGAAAATGGAAGTTTTTCCCAGAGCTATAACTTGAAGCATTACAAAAACAGCAAAGAAGATCAGATAGCAGCATATAAGGGAGTTTAGACTTTGTGGTGAGAGTTGGAAATAACACAACTTGGCAAGGAAAGGACCCATAGGAGATATTGACAGCAAGTGACAGAAAGTCTAGCATGTCTCTTCAAGGGATGGACAGATATCCCATTCTTGACTTTTCAAAGGGAGTGCTTATTGTCTTCCAACCCAGTAATCTTTCAGGGGCAGTTTTCCTCTCTTAAGGGGGAAGAGCTGATACAGGAGCAGCAGATCAGCAATGCTGCCGTAGATCTAAGGCAATATAACAAACAGGCTTTTTATCACCTTTAAATAAATATGGTGGATTTACACTTCTCCCAGATGCTTGCTCATACGCGCACGCAGGAAAAGGGGCAATAAAGGCAAGCGAGCTGGGGATCAACACTTCTTTCATACTGAACCAGGCCTGGGATTAGACAGACTCCTTGCAGATATTGGAGAAGACTGAAAAAAACGCTGATATTCTACATGACATACCATATCACAGAGCAGAAATGGATGTCATCCCAGATTAGGAAAAAAAAAAAGGCAAAAGGAGCCTTGGGACAAAGGAGAAACATTCCACGACAGAGTTCACATACTCTTCAGACTCCAGGGGTGGTATTTGTGAAAGTTAGCCTTTTTAACCATTCCTTTGTACATTTGATACACAGAAAAAAACAGTAGGTAAAGAGGAATAACCTCTTAAAAAAAACTGAACAAAGCATCATGTGTTTCCATTTTGAAAAATTTTTAGCGCTCAAAGAAAAAAAGCCAGATATTTCCCCCACTTCATCAAGTTTTGTTATTTCACCCTCATTTTGAAACCTTTACAATCTTTTTGACATTTTCCAATATATAGTTTTGCATAAATTCAAGCATCTGTTTTGCATTTCAAATTGTGCATTTTATCTAAAAAAATCAGAGTATACTTAGGAGTGAATGCAGGCACCATTGCTTCCAACAGAGAACCAGTCCCTGACTGTAAATTAGTGTTTATAACTATAATCCAGTAATGATGCAATAAAATGATCTTAGCCTAAGAACAAAAATCAAAAGTCAGTTTTATTTTATATTTGCATCGGTATGCATATGCACACATATAAAAGCATAAATTTACCCATACTTTAAACTAAATGTTGTTACAGCAATAAGATCCAAAATGTCCTCCATTATTCTCACATTCCTTGCTCTTCACTGTTTGAAATTCTAAAGTCATGGGACTCAAAACATCATCCGGACTTGACGGCATTTTCTAATTCTCTCATTAGACCACTTCTGGAATTATCACCTACATGCACTGGTATATTTTAGAATCATTCTTGAAATCCTAATCACTATAGGAAAGCATTTTAAAAGAGGTTTGAGCTGATAAGAAGCTGGGAACAGAATCTGTCCATATTTGTTCAACTTAGCGCTAAACCTTGGGTTTTCGTTGACTGGCACCAGTTTATTATCTGTACAAACCACGGCAGACAGCAAACCTGCATCAGATTTTGATTTTATACTGGTTTTCTATATAACTGTATAGAAATTAGTGTACCAAATATTTTTATCCATGCAAAAAACTTATTATCCAATCAATAATTAATAACAATATTAATACAAAGTGCTATCACTTAGCATGCTTTTCTCTTACACCTTCATTCTACAGGTTTTGAAGTTCATAGTAAGATTTTGACTTAATCACACTTGAGCAGGCACTTTGCTCATAAATAAATACATGACAGCTGACACCATCCTATTTTTGTATATTTTTGTAACTTGACAGTGAGAAAACCTGCCTGTATTTAGCAGGCATTTTTCCTTAACTAGTATTACCAGGAAAAAGTCTTAAAGAGGATTACTTTGTGTTTATCAAGTATAACCATCTTCCAGTTTCCATTAGGGGCTTTGGATAATCACTAATGTAGTCAAACGTAAGCACAAACACAAATGCCGCCCTACCTCAACTAGACAAAGATTAACATGTCAGTGTTCATTTAACTCTGTTCTCAAAGGAGCATGTCCATTTTTATTGGCACACAGAGGAGCTAGGATGACAAACAAAATGATGTCCTATGAATACCATCAGGAGTTCACCACACCATATCAAGTAATGTGACAATCCAATCCATGGATTAAAAACCAAGATGCTGCTTGTAAGAATAATTTTTAGCTCATTCTGTATATCATTGTATTTCCCAATCTGGCACCATGAACCATAAATAATCCTATCATTTATTAATTACATTTTCTAACCTAGTCAAGAAGAATCCTGCAGTGTGAAGCAGCAGATCATGAATAAATGGTTCATTGAAAAGCAACTCTTATTGCCAAGTAGTTGTAAATTAGGGTTGTGATAATTACCCACTTTAACCTTTTTAAACAGGTTCCTCTAAAAAGCTCCAAGATGGATGTTTTATTATAACAACTACGACCTCCAGTACACAACACAATTAGTTTTTCATTATGACAAAGGGATGCTCTGATTAAAAATCTAGTGCATTGCCGTATGTTATAAAGCATCCAAACAGTAGGCTTGTGTGTGTGAGTATACGTATGCACACACACACACATACACAAGTACATATATCCATAACATGCTTGTACATTACATACCAAATACAGCTATAAAAAACACCATAGGCAGCTGAACTGCAACAGTGTTAGTATAGTCAAGGTAGTACTTTATTAAATAAATGGTGCGAGTGACACTTTTACAGAAGTAATGCACTCATTATCCCTTGCCCTACTGATCACATAAGCTGTGACTAGCAATTAGTGGCCCAGTAGGCACAGATTTGTAATGGAAAGCAGTTGGTGCCAAGGACAGAAAGTCTATACACTTGGGTGTTTTTATTTCAGATTGGCTCTGTTCTGTTCCCAGAGGCTAAATGCTTGTTCGTGGTTGGAGTGCCCTAGCCAAGCTCCCAGAACACATCTTCCACCTTCATTTCATCCCCAAAAAATTGAACTCACCTGCTCCAACACCACTCTGCAATGGGAACCCAAGCACAATACATGGAAACAGACAGACAGGTGTTGTTTCAAACGTGTACTCCTGAGCCAAACTAAAACGCTCATGTTGATGCCTCTGTACCAGCAACGCGTGATCACACTGCAGTCCTGAGGCAGCGTAGCCATGCTGATGAAGGCAAAGGTACTAAAACATCTGTACCGCTTTGGGCCTGGAGCTGGTTTACGTATGCCAGCGTGTAGCTGTCTCTACCTGGCCACATACCGCTGTGATGGCAAAGGGACTGTGCACCACCACAAGCTAGCAGGGTCAGCATTGGTGCTTTTGAAAACTACAGAAGAGGGCCAATGGTAAGAGGAAATTAAGTTCTTAATGTGCTTTCCTTAGTGGTCATAAGACTCATCACTTTTTCCCCTACCAGTCTACCAGAGCATGACTGGCTCTAAGGGAAATAAAAGTGGTGACCACCTGCCCTAGCAAGGAAATAGCTAGCAGTTACATATATGACCTTTGCTAAATAGCTGAATTGCAAAAGAGCTTCAATTAGTCCTTTTAAGATTCAGTGAGGAACTTAGGAAGTTAATAGGGGCTAGCAGCAAAAATACTTCTTATTTACTCCAGTATGTAGACTACAGCCAGCACAATATCAGAACAAGATTTCTACCACTGAAAACTGCACAAAGATGAACAAGAAATTTGTAAAACAGTGTAAACAGTAAATACTGTCCAGAATAAATAAACTAACTCTAAAACTATCACTCAAAAACCTTTCTACCCAATCCTTGTCCATAGTATCAGTAACCTTTCTGCCACATGGAAGATCCTCATCTTGGACGCACCCACTTGTCTTGCCTTTCCCGTATCAGTTTAGATTCAAATTCTCGATTGTGAGCACCACTCAAGAGCTCTCTTACTGGCCTCTTCACTGACCTTCAATAATCTGTCTTTTCTGGCTTTTCTGATAAATATTTTACTACTGTTTAAAATGTATTTGCTAAAATTACAGTTTTAGTCTGTAACTGTGATCTCATCACCCATTTGGAAACTCTCTGATTTCCTTTTTCCAGTCCTGTCAAGTATATCTCTCTATACATCTCTGCCTCTTCTCCTTTTGCCAGTCTGTTATTTAGCCAAGCTGATAACTGTGAAGGTACAATGCATGGTTTTACTGTTATACTACTTCGGCACTTCTTTAATGTACAGGAGCAGAAATATCATAATCAATACAGTTCCTTCTTCCCAGAAATAATAGGATAAAAATCCAGCAAAAGATGCAAGTCTCTCAATCAGCACTGGAAATGCTTAAGTGTTTCATGCTCTGTGGAAGAGAAGTACCATAACCCAGTCCCAGATCATGAAAATGTAGCCTGTGCTTAAGCCACCTCCTTCTGCCCATTGAAAATCTATTGCTTGTAGGATGTCCAGGCATCATGGCTGGAGGAAGATACCACTCCAGGAGCAAAGGACGATTTTCATGGAGAGCTTTGAATAATCAGGTTATCTACTTTGACGTATGATTTGCAGTCAGTGGGGACTTAGTTCAGAAAGCAGAGTATGAAAATGATGTGCTCTAAACAAAGATAACTTAAAGTGTGTTCACCAAATGCAGTCTTACAAGGTCTTGTGTTCAAAGCCTTTCAGACCATACCTTGCCATTTTAATGTGGACCAAGGTACCAAAAAACTCCACAGGGCAGCATATCTGCTCCTGCTTCATTGCTACCTACAGCTGCCTCAGAGCCACTTATGCTACTTTCTGATTTTTTTCTAATGGTGAATTTCCAGTAGTGTTTGGATTCATGCCAAAATCTGATGATTTGCTATATCAAAACATGCATTTCATGAGTATGTAGCTTACCTTAGCCAGGCTGCAGTGTGAAAGCATGAGGCACAAAACCCGTCTAGTTATGGGCAAAGATAGATATTTTACTGTGAGGGCCATTTGAATACTTTAGAGCACAAGAGACTCATTGCTTCAAAACTACTTACTGATATAGAGACAATTAAAAAAAGCAGGAGATGCGCTTTTTTCAAGGGGTAGAGCCCAAGCACATAATAGAACAATATAAGGCCATTTGAAAGTACCACTGTCTTGTCATCTTCCAGGGAAAAAAGTCTTTAATGACTGTCTCTATAGTATCATGGAAGTAAGTATCAGCTGTAAGACTACATATAGTATCAATATTTACTTGTTTCTATTGCTCAAAGATTTAAAGCACTGGAAAATGAACACATGCATTTTTAATATATTTTATTTCTTTTTTTTCCCCTCAGGGATTTTTTCAACAAAGACACGAGTGGCAGAATTAGATTTAATGATGCCATTTCAGCTCTGACTTCTTTGGCAGTAATTATAAATGGTTTCATGATATGAAACAGGTGTTCCACCATGGTCCATTGTGCAGCATGAAGAACATTTTGCTCCCTGATGTCATTGTACATGATGTATTCAATAATTTCTATTTTCTGATGGAGAATACATTTAGATGTGCACTAGGTAGAAATTCAGCTGTTTTATATGTTTTAGTTGCTCTGTTGAACAGGAACTTTGTGGGTTTTTTGACAGTGTCAGGTTTTCCAAACTTTTGTTGAGGTGAGGACTGTTTTAATTCAGCCATAGTGTGACCAAAAGAAGTCCATGCAATCATGGTAACAAGCAGATGATTTCCAGAATCTTTCAGTTTTTGAAAATCAAGAGTTTCATGCCAAAATAATTGTAATAATGCATCTGAAGATGTCTTGAATGGATCTGGCTGGCTGTGATTACATCTGAATTAAAGAACCCAGGAGTGCTTTATGGCCTAAAAACATCTCAGCTCTATTTTATGGTATGACTCATTAATTGGTGCATGCAAATTTTCCCTCTGTCTCAAAAGTCTAGATTCCATCGAATGGAAACGTAGTCCAGACAGAAGACAATTTAACAGAAGGTTAGAAAGAATGTTAGAGAAAACAGCATGGGAAAAATATTACCTCAGCAAGGTCAGAAGCAGAGAAATAACCCTAATTAGAAGACATTAATGATGCAAATGATAAAGGACTGTAGATAGGATGAAGAAGCAACTGTAGAAGAAATCAAGAGGAACACAAGGGCAAAGAGCAGGTGTCAGTGCCTGGCAAGTGTAGCTTGATCACTGTCCCATATCACAACCCGCTCCCCTATTTCTCCAGTGCTGCTGCAGTTGCTGCTTCTCGGATTATGGTCCCTGTGGGTGACCTTGGGAAGCCTGGTACACAGGCACTGCAGAAGATCTTTGGGTGAGCTACAAGCAGAGCTGAGCGGAACTCTTCAAAGAAACAGTATCTTTGCTGAAACTGAGTTTTTGGTCATCAATTTGGGTCAAATTCAGCAGTTGCAAATGTAACAAAGGAGGTAAAATTCATCTCAGCAGACTTGTTTCAAAAAAATTTCATTTTGGAACAATCTTCATGCTGAAATCTAACTTAAATTTGTTTTAAAAGGTTTTTTTTTTCTTTAAAAAGAAAAATTAACAAGATGCACTAAAACCTTTGTTTCACATGAGATAATTTCCCTTTTCCTGCAGAAAATCTAACATCTCCTCATTATGTACTAATCTAAAATCCTGATTCTTTCCCCTGATTTTTTGAATAAGTCACCCAACCTGTATAACTCACAATTCACACAACTTACTTTACAGCCACATTATATGTACATAGCAAATATCATTTTAGGCCCCTGTAACAGGTCCTTTCTCCTTATTTAGAGAGCTGGTTCTATTAGCTTGATACACAAGCGGCATCCATAATACTTCTTGGCTTACCTAACTTAAAACTTATGTTATTTAAGATATCACCATAAGCTGGTTTAATTGTGATGCTTCTTGTTATACTTATGCATTTTGTAGCAGTCCTTTGCTTGCTGTCTAAATTCGTTATGGTTACTAGCTTTGTAACAAATTTGTTTAAAGATACAAAAATACCCTCTTGATGCTTTTGTAACCAACAGACAAAAAGAATTTAAAGCATTTCATTGTAAAACACATATATTCAGCATGTACTTATACCACAAACTCTGCTGTAAGAGAATAAAATTAGTATACTTCACAGCTCAGAGATATAGTGGAATAGAAACATATCATGTATTCGGTGTGGAACCAATTACCTTCCAGATATAACTGGTCTCTGTTTAGTAACTAAACTCTATTGTTTAATGCAGTCATCAACACATAAACAACTTTCAAGGATCTATTTAAGCACAGGCAATCACCAAAGCTGTTCTTAACCAACAAGTCTCAGACAACATCAGAAGCTGAGTTTCCTTTAAAGATAGCAGTTAAACCCTGGCTCAGCTGAAATCAGTCACAAAATTCCCATTAACCAAGGTTAGGCCTAGTTATGCTTTTGGCTGTCCTGACAAAAGTCAGCCCAGTCACATAATGAAATGAAAGGCTTGAATTGCCTGAGTTTGCAAACTTCCTGAAACAAGGACTACGAGAGCTGTGAACTTCCCAGTTCATCTCAGCTAAAGGGTGTCCATGGGACAGACTGTTCAGCTTCAGCATTGTGATACATTATTAGGTCCTACGTAGTGAATTACAGTCTACAGAAACTGAACTTTCCTTTTATAGTGGCCTATAAAACAAGGTCTATTGACTGTACATAGAATGAAATGCAAATATATATACACGGCTCGCATACAGAGCTAATGCAGAACACAGGTCCGTGAGACTGAGTGCAACTAAGCACACAGACCATCTCCCATCACAATTAAAAGCAAAAGCCAAAACAACAAAAAAGATGGAAAAAGAAATCCATAAATTAGCCATTTTAAAATCAGAGTACCAAATACAATTTATAATGGGAAAGTAATCTAAGAACTGTTCACGCTGAATGAGTGATTGAAGGTAAACGCTAAAGAAGACCCATGATAATTACAACAAGCAACGCTGACGAAGGTTAGGGCTGTACAAGTGTGTGTGTACTGCCAGAGCACTAACCTTGTCAAGTCAGTTGGTAGAGAGGGCAGGCAGCTCCTGCTCTTCCTTGTATTCTGTCATTAAGTATTGATCGCATCCTATTTTTAAACTTCACTCTAGTGGCAAATGAATAAATTGACAGCTTCATTATTTGACTGTCCTAGAGACATTCCCAAAGCTTATCCTCAAGGGGAAAATCTAGCTAGATGTAGGTATAAAGCTGGCTTGGAAAAAGCAGAGTTCCCAGCCAAATATCCCAAAACATTGTGCCATTTCTAAAACTAACTCTCACCTCTTTTTGTTCTGGAGTATGGACTGCCTTTGTTTGAAACTGGAGATTCCTGTTTTTTGCGAATGTGAACCAGCAGTCTTGTGAGAATGGACTGAGCATTCCCCCAAATGGACTGGACTC
Source organism: Dromaius novaehollandiae (assembly GCF_036370855.1). NCBI lineage: Eukaryota > Metazoa > Chordata > Aves > Casuariiformes > Dromaiidae > Dromaius > Dromaius novaehollandiae. The sequence continues at coordinate 155,131,834 of NC_088098.1, forward strand.
AAAAGGAGAAAAACCCTCAGGTGATGCCATTGCAGAGCTCCCCACAGCAGTCTGTGAGTGGCATTTGACTCCTGCCTCAACACTTATCCGAAACCTCAGTCATCTGCCCCAAAGTATTCAGCTGACAGTACGGTACCTGCCTCCCACTTAAGTCTCAGCAAGGCAGCACCAGCAAACTATGGTGCTCCAAAAGCTACCCCAGCCAGGGTGGGCACTTTGCAGAAAAGACGATTCATCTTTATAGCACCTGCAGAGGTAAGGCAGCTCAGTGGTTAAAACTGGTTCTAACACCCTCTTTCTGGGGCTTTTTCCCTTCTCATGCCATAGAAAACAACTGCTCAAGGCAACAATTTTCCACCTGGCGCACCGAAGCCTTAGGAACTTGCTGATACGGACTAAGGGCAAGAAAATTGCTCTATTTGTTGAACTCCATGACAGCTGGTAATTGTGATAAAAAAAAAAAAAATTCTTAATGGTAAGGACTGTTGTGTGGAGTTAAAAAGTAGCAGAGTTTAAAATCTCATTACTACAAAGGCATGGCAGAGCAGAGTGCAAGCTGGCTGCCTAGTTGTATTGGACGTGTCCACTTCATTGAAAATGCTAATTAATTACCATTCGTTAGCTCGCTTGAGCGTAAGGATCTGTTAGATTAAAACAAAATAACAATAATCTGGATAGGTAGGAACAATTTAATTTCTAGGTATACATTGCACGTATGCAAACAGGAGTTGCATGCTTGTATTTTGGATCTCTATAGGATTTTTCCTTGCGCATTTTGTTTAGGTCGAGGAACTTCTCTACGACTGAATAGAAGACAATGTCTGGAATATCACTGTAAATGTAATGGACGGAGTAAATTGACAGCAGCTCCAACTAAATTACAGTTTAAAAGACAAGGGAAGGCTCAGGGGACATCAAACAAAGGAAACTCTAGCTGACCAGCGCTCAGGTAAAATTGAATTGGAAATGTTCCCTGACTGATTAACATAACAAAAGTCCCAGTGTTTAAAAAGAAAGTCATTCTGCAGAAATAAGGGGGGCAGGGGGGAAGAAACTGATCTTCCTCCAAACATACAGTAGTTATCTTTAAAAATATACCTTCAGAGAAAGATCTAAAGTACTAGTGTGAATAAGGACTTCTCGAAGAGTTTTTTGTGATGTCACTTGGAAACGCAAATAATTTTTTAATAGAAGAATATGAATTCAAAATGTCTTTGGTATCTTTTCCCCAATTCATCGCATGTAAATAAGAGACATTCCTTCCAAAAATTTTGACTGACAATTTGATAAAATATATATTTTGAAAGGACAAAGAAAAATGGAACTAAAAATTAAAATAAATGTGCACAGTTTTTTTTTTTTTTTGCAGAGCAGCTATGTGAAAAAATGTTTACTTATCAAAATAAAACTGTTGAGAAAATGATCAATTCTTATTTAACATATCTGTAGATTAGTACAGGGATTAGTAAGGTGTTTTAATAGGTAACAAAGGGATATTTATTAGTGTCATAAACTCCTGAACAAAAAAAGAAACACAGAGATAAATATTCATGTTTTAAAATAAGGTGTTTTCAATAGTATTTTCCTATTTAAAAAGACAAAGATTTTTATGTTAATAGTGTATCTGTAATATTACTTTAAACGACAGTTTTACTGCTCATTTTACTGCCTCTCTACTCTACTGTAACACTTTCTTGTCAGAAACGGCAGCCCAGACTGATCCTGCTGCAACAAAATGAAAGTAAAAGGGAATTTCTTTCAATTATATATGTTTTTTCCAACAGACTGTGGAAACCAACAGGGGTAAGCAAATCAAGGAGATTCATCACAGCAAACTCTCAGTGTTATAGCTCAGCGAAAATCTGACATTGCCACAATGCTGTGTCTAGGCGATTTTGTTTTATCATCCCAAATTACTATGTGACATTCTACATTTCCAAGCCCTGTTGCTTTACTGGTGGCGAGAACCTCTTAAAGGGAATTCGCAGAAGCCAAGGCTCTCTGGAGGTCACAGAAAGCAGGGCTACACCTCTCTTTCTAAAGGTGATCCAGCGATCGCTGTACTCTGCCAATTTTTGTGTTGTCGCGTCTCCCCGCCTGCCAATTCCACGACAGTTTGCCTCCTCAGAAGCTACTACTGAAACAACAGATTTCGGTCTTTTTGGAGTATATTAGTTCTCAGATGATGGTTTTTTAAAGGCTGACTCTACAAATAGATACAAGTCTGTGAAAAACAAATGCAGGTGCCAGTAGCAAGATTCATAGCTTAATTTGGGTTTATCAATGTATCTTGCTTCTTATTTATTGTTATCTATCTTCTCTTTTACCCAGATTGCACAGAATCCCACATGCATAACCTCACTAACAGTGATGTTGGGAGCAAATCTCTGGTACTCTGCACAGCTGGAAAAATGAATGCTCAAAGGAACACAAATTGGAATGGGAAGGTAAAAGATTAAAGCTTATGACATTTTGCTGAAACATAGCTAAGGTACAAAACGGAGGCCTAACAAGAAAATTTTTTCTTACAGTACGCTGTAATGTTCTGTTCTGTGACTTTAGACAAATAAAAATAAAGAAAGTAAGAATTATCATCAGTGGGAACAGAGGAACCTGTTGGACTAGTTTAGCCTTTAGTTTTCATCCTTCCTGTAGGGATCATGCTTATATGACTATATTGCTGCTGTACCTGCTTGTCCTCTCCAGTTAATTCTGAACCTCTGGATAATTTCAACCAAATATCAGATCTTAAATAGAGTAATGTGCCGCTGAGTCAGAATAGATGGAGTATCTGGAGGATCACAGCAGTGTGGCTGGGGAGCTACAGCAAAGTCCTTTAGCAGAAAGGCAGGGGACACAAATCCATAGTAAAATGAGCTTTGTTAGTTCCACTACTCACAGGAATGCAGGTTTAACTAAACAAATTTACTCCTGACTTCTCCCATTTCAGGGGTGGATAACAAAGGTAGGAATCAGTTGCTGGAATAGAGGTGCCTGGCACAACTTTGGACTCCCAAATTTATTGCTCCCGGCCTCCTGTTGCTGCTTCAGACAGGCTCAGGTCTCCCACTGGGTCTGTCTGGCACCTGCCAGTCTCAGGTGGATGTCTCACATGCCCTAGGGTATACAAACTTTCTCTAGATGCATGCATTTACACACACCCAAAGTGTTCCCCAAAGTTGTTTAATGAACAGCTACTTCGGGACATGCAGGACAAGGTTTGACGAGGTATAGAGTCCCTGTTCCTCATGTTTTATAAGGCGATAATTCCTCCACACAAGCCATGGATGCGCGCGCACACACACATGCGCACAGAAACTTAATTTTCAGCACACAACATAGACTAAGATTCTGCTTATAGCCAGATACTAGACAACTGCAACTGACACAATCTAAGAGGGTCATTATCTTTCCATGGTGCTGCAGCACTGAACCATCAAACTGCATACTGAAGGCAAATCTGCCTTCTAGTTGAATATATAGCTGCAAAATAAAAAAAGTAAACAAGGTATTAAAATGGACAATCATTAATAAACTGTACTTTGCTATCAAACTGTTAGCCAATAGAAGACAGATTGAATAGTGCGCCTAGCAGGACAAGTTCAAAAAAGTGTACAGAGACTAAGGAGGTGCAAGGAAGGACACAGTCCTGTAGAGCTGCCATTAGAAACCGAAGACAGGATTAGAAGCAATGTGCTGCCTCTGAGATCTGTGTAATCTGAGGACAACAAGATAGCCAAGTTAATAGTTTTAAATAGTTTTATTGTGCCGGTCTTGCATAGGATACTTTGACTATGTGATACAGCTGTAAAACTGGAACATTCTGAAAAATATTTTCCATATCAAGGCTTTGGATAAAATATTTATTTTGTAAACACTTATGATTACATTTGGTGCTTACATGACACACTGGTTTTATCTAAAGAACAAGGAGGACCTCCTATTCTTTTTTTAAAACATTGTTGTGAAAGAACATTTTGAAATGAGTTCTTTCTCAGACTTTCAGTCAGCATTTAGCTGGAAGCCTTGTGAAATATTCAGCCAAGCTACACCTTCCACTTTCCAATTATTTTCCTCCTTCACGAAAGATGCCCATGTCTGGTGTCCAGTGGATTTCTTTGAACTGTCTATTTGCAGCCAAATTGTTGAAGAAAAAGTCCAATTCTAAGAAGTTTTACCAAATCATTCCCTCACCATCATTTTGTTCAGGGCAGCTCTGTGTCATACTTTCAGGGCAGCTCTGTGTCATACTTTGTATGGCTTTCACAGGATTGTTTTCCTTTTCTGATCTGCTTTTAGCAAAGCTGGCAAGCAAAGAGGTTCTTTTAGAGTCTGAATTATCATTTCAGATGATGTTTTTCATGGGGGCAAACATGGTGGGTGCTTCTGCTGACATTCTGTCCTTTGAATAATTCTAAACATATACACTGAGACTGCACAGGCATCCAGTATGCCTGTAAACACTTGCACAGCAGAGCTAAACAATGAAATAGTTCAGACATCAATCACCCTCCTTAATTATGCATTTTCTTCACAAATGCACATTCTTTTCTGTTGTTCACAGAAGATGGCATGTGGGAAATACAGGAAGACACTAGGAGATCTGTGTTAAGATGAGATCTGTTTGCCACCACCGCCTGCCTCATCATTTCCATGTTGGAGGTATCATTTACCTTTAACAGCAGTGTATTTTAAGAAGTCTTAATTCACTTCTGTCAGGCAATCAGATTGTTGCAAAATATATAAATTCTATATACAAATACCATCAGATGATGCAGCAGGCAATCACTGTGGTAATTAATCCCACATTTTTGTAGTTGAAGTAACAATTCTCATTCCAGAATAGAGTTTGAGTAAGAAGAGCCTATCTATATCTGTAAATGAATGATATCATTATTTTGGGAAATGAAAGTTTAAGCTCTGTAAAACATACAATCCCATGGAGATCTCAGCAGAGGAACTTGTACGTGCAGGTGTTTAATGTGATAAGGTACGTTACCATTTATCTGTGTACTTGCAGACAAATATTAACATAGTCATGAATTAAGCTTTTAATCCCTTTTATTATAAATTGAATATCTTTATTTTAACAAACATCAACAATGCACATTATTGTGCTCCAAACTATTCATTACTATTCCCCACAGTGTACCATTACATGATACGCCATAATACATGTGTTAATATAATGCCAAGCATCTGCTTGAGTATTCCATAGTATATTTCATTTTCTCCCTCTCTCTCTTTTTGTTTAAACAAAGAGGCGATCTCACAAAAGACACTTTTTATATAGGAAACCACACAGTCATTCAGTGTTATGCTGGCGAAGGACATAGTACATGCCATTTTTCTGACGATTTAGGAACTAGTTCTTAGGTTTTGGATTCCTTGGTAGTAAGAAATAGGCTTGGGGACAAACATAAGAAAGAGGTGGATGTTGGGAGGTACATTTAACTGGTAGAGTACGGAGATAGGGTCACCAACAGTATGCACGAGCGATTTGCCGCTGATCTTAGGGCTGCTTTCTGCAGAGCTGCAGTACCAAGACCTGCCAGTGGGCTCTGTGCTGAGATGTTCCATGGAGCCACAGTTACTAAGCGGGTGACAGTATTAACTTCAGAATTCCTCAGCAAAATTAACTACAGGTTATTCAGGTGAGTACAGCCCGCTCACTAAGAGAACATGGCCTTGCTATGTGACCTTCTTATAGATAGACCAGATGGTTAAAAAGTACATGAAAGGGGGAAAAAAAATAAAAAAACACTTGCTCTACACATATATAACTCCACCGAAATCAGTGGAATCTAACAACGTAATCAGAATGTGATGTGACTGGGGAAGGGGAAGAGGAAAGAGAAGAGGAAGGAGCAGCATTTAAATTGTCAGTAATATTAGAGAAGTGTATGAAAAATGAAATAGAAAATACGTCAATTTTATCAAAGGTTTGGCTTGTGTTTCAGCTTCCACAGGAGGTTTTATACTGCAAATGTTATGTTAGTAGTAATACTTTATGGCTGCAGTTCCTCTCTAACCCCAACGATTAACTCCCGTTCTGGAGCTATTTTGCTTTTTAGAAGAAACACAAAGGGATAAAAACAAAAACGAAAAAAAAACCATTGGGAGGCAAAAAAAAAAAAAAAACATTCAGGCAACCTTACTGTCATAATATAAAGTATTACATTTCTGTCTAAGCAACTAGCTAGCTTTCCTCTTTTTACTTTTGTAAGAACTGTTTTTCTTCTAGTCAAGATGGTTAACAAAAAATGACTAATGGTTGTTACATTAAATGAAAGGTTGTTGCTCCAAATATATTATCCCACGGATCTCATCAATTACTGTAAAGGAATTCTTCTGAAAACATATCCCAATAGTTCAAATAAATTGTAGCTAAGCAGGAAAAAAAGGGAAAATGGATTATAGTATATGGGTTATGTTTTAAAAGCTGTACATCAAGTTTAAACAATTCAGTGTAATCTTCATTATCCCCCAAAAAGCCTTTTGATTGTTTTATTCCTCCGAATGCGCCCTATTTAAATATTTTTCAGCTTTACATATGGTATCTGTGTTATTGCAATCCTCAAGGCACTGTAATTTACAGAGAAGCTAACACTGTCATAATAACATCTTTATCTTACAATATATCAGAGCCTAAAGTAATATTGCAAAGTAAAACAAATCCCATTAAAGAAAACAGAACTACCAGCAATAAAATTACAGTATGCTGAATCACCCTTGTGAGAGCATTGTGGAAGCCGGGCTTTGAAAGGATTGTAAAGAGAACGATAAAGCAAACGATGAGGATGCAGAGTGAATAGATTACAGACCCTGTTAAAAGTTAAATATAGATCCTTCCATCTCTAGGTCACAGGGTAGAATAGAACCAGACTTCTGTATGTAGCAATTAAAGCTCTTTGGTGGCTTCTGTAGAATAAGTCAATGGTCACACTAAGTCCAGTGCTTAATGAATAGGTATTTATCTTCTGCACCACAAGAAACAAACCTCTACCACAATAAATAGTAGCACTGAATAAATACAGAACTTCATTCCTGCAGCTGCTAATCAGCTGTAACATTTTAAAGATTTATTGAGTTTCATTAACAAATAAAGCAGCTGTCCCAGTGCACACATACAGCTAGCAATGAGATGTCACAACTAATAGCCCAGCAAAATCACCAAGTTAGTATGCTAGTCAAAAAATACCTGCCATAAACCCATGGCTGTAGTGGCCAAAACTTGCTCTATCTTAATTTGTCTGATCTATACCTCTTCTGAAATTCCTTCCAAATGTAAAATATGCACCACAGTGGATCCATAGTGATTGCAAGCATAGAAAAAAATTAATATTATGAATATAAATAGTTCTGATTCACTGAATTTGGAAGAGTTTAGAAAGAAAAAGATGCTTTTAAGTATAACCAATTGTCACTTTATAACAAATGCTACCATATACTTAGGGCTGCAGACCAGTTTTTTAACATTTTCATGGGGTGCTGAAACTCATCAAAGTCATTCTTTCTTCAAAAGTACTTTTTTAGATTTGAGAAGTCAAAGCAAATCCCAGCTGTTCTGAAAAGCTACAACTTTCTCGTTGTTAAACAGTTATGCTCTCTCCCTGAAATATTGTAATTTTTGGTGAGGTGTTCTTCTCAGAAAACCAGAATATGGACAATTTTTAATGATTGACTTAGACTAAACAAGTTCCTTGAAGTAAGAAATGCCACAGGCTAGAAATAACCTCTCTTCCACCAAACTTAACCCCAAAACATGGAGCATGTTAGGCCACCAGCATAACAGGGATAAATTTACAACAAACAAAAACACTTTACACTGGAAGCAAACTTTCATGGCCACATGATACAGCTGCATAGTCTCAAATAAAAATGAATATTCTATTGCATCAGTATTACCGACTCAGAGGGAGGAATAGTTTCAACCTTTGTGTACACATTCTAAATAGCTGTGATAATTCTTCAATCGAACAGTGGAAAGTAAGATTCCTAGCACAGCAGGAATAAGTATTTGCGTGTGTCAAGGACATGACTGCAGTATAAATTGTCATGGGCAGTCCAGGGGCGCTGCTGTCCAAAGGTACTCCTTGGAGCATACTGTAATCTGCAGGGCACAAAGAAGGCCCAAGCTCTTTCTCCCTCGTTCCAAGAGATGAAACACAAACCTCTCCTATGAATTTTAAAGCAAAAATTCACCACTACAGTTCACTAGTTCCAAATTTTTTTTCCCATTCATGGACCTTCAGAACTCCTTAGCAGAGGCTGATTTAAACGCTTTTACATATGTAGACTGCTACATAACATGATATGAGCTTCCTTTTTTTTTAATTATCTTTTTTGGTCCCTGAAGAAGTAGTTCGGAATTTACCAGGGAGCCACAGACTTGAAGTTAGAACAAATACAGTGGTTTTCAGTTTGCTTTTATCTTCAGTATACAACAGGCCACAGAATTTCACTTGGTAAATTCTTCACCAGGGCCTTCATTTTCAGCTGAGCCCAAGCAAAGATATCTAAGATACCCACGTTTTATCTAATGGCTTTCAATCCATCAAATCCCTGTAGAAGTTTCACCAATAGATAATTATCCCCATTAAAAAAACACATTCTTTATTTTCAGTTTAAATCCATCTACGTTAAGCTTCCAGGTAGTGAAACCTTTTATGCTTTTGCCAGCTAATTTAAATTGCCTTCTTCTGTAGGAGATCTTCCCTCCATCTCATATAGGCACCATACATCTTATAGCATAAACAGAAGACCTAGACCAGCAATTCAAAAGGACAATAATTGCACTACAGGAGTGTCAAGAGGAAGTCGATAGGGATTAGGTTATCTTGACACTACTATAGTAAAATTATTGTTATTCCCTTCTTGTACTATAACAGTGCCAAGAAGAACCAACCAGTACTGGAGCTCTGTGATGAAAACTACTGTAATAGCACATGGTAAAACAGTCACCCCAAATGCAGTTTAAAGATGATAAACAAGGAAGGTGAAACAACGAAAATTATCCTCATTTTACAGAGTGAGAACTGAAGGACACAGAGATCTGTCCAAGGCCTCGTAGGCAGTCCGAGAGTCCCAGGACTTCTCAAGCCTCTTAAATCTCATCCTATTGTGTTAACATTAGCCTCAAGTCCTTCCTTCCTTCATAACATAACAGTTCTTCTGGAGTTATTCTCAGAGTTATTTTCTCAAATCTATTATTCTAAAATTTTAGCAGAATAATGTTTGCAATTAATTTTTGATCTGTCACTTAGCTGTGAGTAGTTTGCTGTGAAAATGTTGCATGTTCACAAGTCCAACTTGCTTTGACAGATGAAGAAGACTCTTCTTCCACATGATGCATCTCTTGGCTAGCACCAAGCTAGCATGCAGAGACTGTGGAAACTCTGCAACTAGCCAGGGAAAAAGTCCTAATTCCAAACACTGCAGTTATTGAACAAAAAATGATTAATTGAGCTTCACAAATCACTCCTCTGTGCCACTTGTCACATCTTAACTAAAAGTATCGTGAACTTTCCATTTGCAAAATGACATTCAAACATGAACTAATTAATGCTGAATCAGCTCCCTGATGTGAAGTAGTATGAGAAATTATTACAGTCCCTTTACTGATGGAGGAAACTGAGAGTCAGCAGTTAGGAAACTCAATGCCTAGCATGACAGAGCAGACTGAAATTAGACTCCATGATTCCTGATGCTAGGTATGTAGAGTTTTACAGCATGATGTTTCCCTCACAGGGAAACTGTGACTTTCTGCATGACACACTAACAGAATTAGGCCTATCTTTTAACAGAAAAGTTATGTTTTCTTTCTTATTAGAAGAATGTAGAATTGGAAAAATAATTAACCAAAACAGAATAGAATAACTATGCCTTGCTGTAGGAAGGTGTAGGCTATATTTACCTTAAAAAATCTCACAGGTCTCCTAGAACCAAAGAATATTTGTAAATATTAAACCATCTAAATGGGCTTATACATTAATAAACAAAAAAGACTTTAGGCCGTGCTCATATTAAACTACAACTGTGCCATCATTAAATGAAAATCAATTGAAATCAATTTAGCTGGGATAAGACGTCCCCTTCCCCTGCTGCAGCTCATCTGGTGCACTAACAGCTCCCAGTGATGAAACAGGTGCATGTAAATTAATTAGCCTACTGAAACACACCTTAAAATGAATTTCCCAGAATACCCTGGCAGTGAGCCATCCTGGTCCCATGAGCTGATCAGTGTTCTGTAAATATTGAGATTTGATAAAGTAAACGCTACTCTGGCAGCAGATGGTTTGGAATGCTCTGTTGACATTGCCTGCGATTACTTGGATATGAAGACTTTGCTTCTCATAGACCTCCTTTGGGAGCCACTGGAGGACTTGATCCCCTCTCCAGCTATTTGCCTTCTAATTGAAAATCCTTATTCCCAGATGGAGCATAATGCTGCTGCTTCAGGCGTCTAGCTCTGCACTGCTTGACTGTTGGTACATGGGTAATTGCTTTCAGTAATGCAGGTTAAATGTGACATTTAGTGCTTAATAAAAATTATCAAGGCCAAAGCCGTTTATCATTCTTACACTTGGGCTGTCAGTTCTAAAGGAATTTTCAATTCATTTGAATTTTTCCTGAAGAGGCAAGCAGCTCCTCCCCAGGAGACGGGGAGAGGCTGAAACCAAACTTCAGCATTTTTCTGCTTTATTTTTAAGATTTGTTTGCTAACAAAACCCCTTTAAAATTAACCTATCAAACATGGCAACTATCCGCCTTTGTACTTAGCATGTTGGTGAATAATATATAATCAGCAGCCGCTGTGTACACAAAGCACATAAAACAGATGCACTACACTGCACCTTCTGTGGGTGGCTGGAAACTGAAAGTTATTCCCCTTGTAGCATCATAAAGAAATGAACCTGAAAGGAAATATACTCTGTTGAATCGAGTCATTTCAACCTCAAAGTGCTTAAAAACTACGGAGGACAAAAGCTTGCATGTCATGGTAGGCACGGCAGCTTCGCTTCGCTGAGAACATTTAGGATAGTTGCTGTAGTGTTTTGTTTTGTTTTTTAGCAAAATGATGATCATTCCTAATGCAGCAAACACACTAATAGTCTCATTATGAATTAGTAACTAGATAAAAGAGCAATGATGCAGTCCACAAAGGCTTATAAAGAATATATTTAAAAATAGGGTAGTCTGAAATATGCTGACTGTGAAGTCTCAGTGCAACCACAACCCTGCCTCCCACTCACATCATTTGAGATATACAAACATAGTCTTTGAGGAGGATTTACTAAGCTGTAAGTTTTAGCCATCATTACATAGATAGCCAGACTACCATTTAGATTATTTCTTCTCCCAAAAGTCATTGTAATACATTATCATTTTTTAAAGACAAATGCAGACATACTAGTGAGTTGGATGGCTGAAAGCCTGCTGTGTTCTGAAAGTCATACTAGTACTTCAGAAAAACTGAAGACTTCTTTCTCCAGATACTGTGGCAGACAATGTTAACTTTTAAGCAATAAACCGTTCTTGACACTGCAAATTGCATAAGCCCCAGCAGTTCCTTTGGAAGAAGCTCTCATTTTCCACTTTGGTTATTTCATTTTGTAGCGCTCAGCCCTCCTTCTCCATGTCTCTATTGCCACCAATAACTGATTTTCCTAGTTTCCAGGATCCAACACCTTACATATTTAATTTTTCTTTTTAGAATAAGTTTTCCCTGTCCCAGAAATTCTAAGAGTTGTGAGGTCACCTCTAGCTTAAGACCATGTGGAACTGATTTTCTCCCCTTGTGAGTGGTAGTCTGAACACCTAAGTATGAATACATAACAAGGATGCCTCAGAGCAAAAACTCATTTTCGCTAAATGCGGAGTCTAAAGAAACTAACTTCCTCAGGTAGGCACCTAACTGAGATGATGTGATTGTCTCCCCATGCACCCACCTCTTTTTTTTATGAATAAGTAGAATGAGGTCCACCTGGTTTTAATGTTCGTAATCTGGTGCCAAATCCCTTCATTTGTAGTAATTTGAAGCAGGTTTATCCATAAAGATTTTGAACAGCTGTCATATGTACAGTGCCTCTGGTCACCTACTCCTGTTTTCCAAAAGGCGTATCTATCTATTTGGCCCCATCATATACATGCCAATATCTGGAGTTGCCCATTATGAACCTACACAAGAAGAGTACTAGCCGTACAAGCATTCAGGGAAGACATGGATAGAAGTGTTTCCCCTTCTTACAGAAAACACAAAGAAGCTATGCCATGTTGTTCATACAGAGGTCCAGGACAGATCCCAAGTTTAGAGAGGTATCGTATGTGTTTCTTAGCACTCCTGCTGTTATCTACTGCCCTTCCTAAATTATAGGGATTGACTTTAGCAGAAGATTATTTGCTGTAGATACTTTTCTCTTTTTACTCTATGCTGGAATACCACATATTAGGAACTCCTCTGGGGAAAAGAACTTTTAAAAAAATATAGCGGATGCTAAGTAACTTAATGGATAATAAAATGCCTTGCGCTTCTGGGACTGCTTTCAAAGACCAACCTGGTGTTTTTATGTAAAATAAGTATTGCAATCTTGGGACCTCACCCAGCATTTCTGTAGGATTAACTGTAGGTAAAGCACTTTTTTTTCCCCAATAAGAGCACACTTTTCTAGGAGTCATTAACAAACTCCCACAGGACAAGTGGCCTTTCTTGCCAGCTCCCTCCCAACAGTGGGAGTTACTAAGTAAGGAATAGTAAAAAGAAAATCAGTAATGAATTAGAATGCCTCTTCATCACATACACAGTAGTGCTAGAGTAAGTCCGAATTAGTTAAATGTAGCACTAATAACAATTTGGTATAAGGAAATATGTTTTTTGCCCTCTCACCCAAAGTATGAAAATTTAGCAAGTAACCAATCATTACATATTCTATTGCATGCAGGGCCATTTATGATTTGAAATATGCTTTCATTTGTTTCATTCAGCCTTAAAATAGGATACCATAAATTACTCTAGTCAAAGACTGTCTTTATGAAGACCTCAGCTATCTTCAGAAACAGCTGGAAGAAAGCTGCACTGAAAGCAAAGCAGCAAGCTACGCATTGCATGGTATCCACCTCTGTAAGAAGTGATGAAGATGAAGAAGATTTCCTAAGAAGTGCCAGCTCAGATCTTCCAAAGTGGTTGAGGACATCAAGGCTCAAATCCAAAGCTGCACAGGGTCTGGAAACACAAAAGATGAAGAGCACATGGCCCCTGGGAAGGAACCCTCATAATATTCTCTGGATAACTGCATACAGAACATTGTCATCATTTGTAAAAACAGCTGAATCTAAACATAAATACAGGGGTAGGAGCTATTTCCTAGAAGGTTTCAGAGTAGGAAAAAAAAGGTGCAAATAATATATGTACTACTAGGTATCCAAAAGGGTAAAAATAAAGTTATGTGTCAGCCTTCTCTTGCTACTCTCTTCCTTGTGATACAGGCCCATCTACCTGTTTCAAGATCAATATCCTTTTCTCATAATGACCTCTGTGTTTGGGTCTTTAGAGAAAGAGAATCATAGTGGCTGATCAGGAGGAACCAAAAGTCAGAAGTGGGAACCAGTTACTTTTCTGTCCACTTAGAACAGTTTCAGAAGTAAGTGGTCATGGGTGAGTGGGAACTCCAGTGAGCTTGCTTTAAGCTGAAAGAAAGATTTCTTCAAACATGAAAGAAAAAGCTAAAACATGGAAAAGATGCTCATTTAGATTAAGTATTTGTCACTGGCTTGGTTCCATCAAGAACTGTAAGAGGAAAACTTGCACTCTTCTGACACACAAGAGAAAACTAGTGCATGCAATATTCCTACCACTATAAAGAAAATAGTCCTCTAGCCTCATTTCTCCATGTACTCAGTGATCACAACCAAGATAGACTAAATAGAATAAGTTAGGAAATATTCAGAGAATGGCAAAGAAGTGTGACGATTAGAGGACCCACTTTGGCAGTCTCTAAGGAGATGGTGGAAGAGCCAGCCATGGCACCAGCAGGGCAGGCCAAGACCATAGAGCCACCTTGTACTAGTGCACTGTGCAGAGATCTGGAGCTGCCAATGTTATTCAGAGAAGGGGAGAACTCAAGGAAATCTTTTAGAAAAACGGCCTGGCTAGGGGAAGGCAGTCAGCTGGAAAATAATATTTCAATAGAAGTCATGTGTGCTTTCTGTGTGAACTTCCTTTTCTGAAGTTTAAACCTTGCTTCCCATTCAAGCTCAGTTTAAATTGAGGCTAGCAAAGTTCAAGGAGACAGCTTCCTCAGCAATAATTGATTATAAGTCTAAATGGTCTACTTGATCTAACATTTTGTTCTCTTTCTGGCCATGGTACAAATAACGACACTCCCTCATAATAACTTTGATTGGCCACTTTATGGCTGTATGCATATGATCCCGGAGCAGCATGTGCACAGCTGTGAGACATCCTCGTGGTTTGTTGTCTCCTTCCTATGTCATCAAATCTACTGAAAAATCCACAGATTTCTCTTCTCTAGGTTTAGCTTGTAAGAGTTCACCCCATGCCAGTGTTATCTCCTAGCCTTCTTTATCAGCTTTCCTTCAATGTTACCCCAAACCTCCTATGCTACTACTTTATTCTCCACTGAAAACTCTCACTCCTCAACCTTCTTTCCACCTTCTTTTACCCGTAACTTAAAAATCTTTGATCAGCTTTAACATCTCTTCAATCTGGAAGTGTCTTCTGGCCTGTCTCGCTTGAATTCCAGAAAATTATTTTCAAGACCACTATTCTTCAGGGTTTCAGATGCTGATATCTTTCTAATCTCTTCAAAAGTTTGGGGTCTTGCAGTTTCTCTGCATCAAGGATTGATGCATTTCCTTGATCATCACTCTCTTTTTTTTAATTCCACACCTGCACACAACTTGCACATTTATTCAGTTAGACCCACACTGTAATTCAGCATGAGGTGCCTGAAAAAACACCTTATGAATGATATTATAGGAATAAATATTGCACTGAGTACTAGGCACTTGTTCAAACTCCAGCACAAAAATGCATCAGTGCAAGATCCCATACAAAAGTGATTAAGATAGGATTTATGATTTGGATGGGAGAAAAACTCAGCCCTTAAATGGCCATTTTTTTGACTCTGTGACTATCTCCTGATCAACAGCACTTTTGGTTCCCAGCACACTGAATCTATGATCTAGACTCTGGCAGTACCTCATATACCCAGAAGCAGACCCAGCTTTTACCGTGCGATTGAAAAAATCTTTTTAATTTGTTAAAATGACTTAACTCTTTTAAAAAGGAACACCCATAACTGGCTCTCAAATTAGCAGAAATTCTACAGCCCTCTTTGATGACAGAACACTCATTTACAAGTGTTTCATTTAATGCAGCCTGAAAAACTGTGTTTTGAAGATAATCTACTAATGTCACATTAGCAGAGAAGCCACTTTTATACTATATAATGATCTGGCAAGAGTATGTTTGACCACTAGTTTTGTTTCTTTTTTCATGGAAAACAAAAGAACACAGTTGATATAGAGTCTTCCCACAGACAGAGTACTGTTAATCCTGGGTTCATGTCTGTAAAATCTGAATACGCCTTAAAATGTAAATGATCATTATCATTATCATGATCATTATAAAAGACAGTTAATTCTTTTTGGTGTCGGTTAATACTATATATTGATAGGTCTTGTCTTTAGGCAGAAAAAATATATATATTTAATGAAATAACTCCTCTCTGTATTCTGCTTAAAATGTGACTATATCTAAAATGTTGCACAGAACTGCTAAGACTGGAAAGACATTTAATTCTTTAAATGACTTGTGCAAATTCAGAATTCTCATTTTAATTATTTTCTGCTGTCCCTAGCCAATGGTATTACTGTTTGCATCAGAAATCCAGTATAGGCTGAAGTTTCTAATGTTGCAATAGCCAAATCTTGGTAGACAATAACAAGCAATGGATACATTAGATTTATGCCCTGATCAGTCACATGCATTAATAATTTACAAAAGGATTAGCTTAAAAATGGGTGTGGGAGCAAATGTTTACCGTTACACTGCAAGAAATTGCTCCTTTTAGAGGGACAGAAAAAACGATACAGAAAAATGAAGTGCTCCTTCATAACTGAGGGAGCCTGGTAGGCCAGCACAAGTTTATAAAAAAATAAAGAACATTGGGAGAACATCTATAATGTAATGAATTGTAAAGACAATGTCTTCCTTCCACTTAAAACACTACAAAAACTCAGAATGATATTTTCAAGGGAGATCCTACTGATGCTGAGAAACTAAATAAAATTATGCATCCCTGCGATAAAATAAGAAGTTATTAATCAAAAACAGACACTATCCAAGTAGGTTAACTGTATGGTCAGTGGAATGAAACCAAGGAAGGGGAGTATTTTTCCTAATCTGGAAAGAACTGTCAACACTAAGTGCTAAACAATAGTTGAAAAGGAGAAAAGTATTCTTGGCTTTAGATTTAAGCCAAGCATTTGGACAGACTGGACTCAACAGGGTAAATGCTATTTCTGTGTTTGCAGTGTGTTAACTCCTTCCATCTAGAGTGAGAAACTGAATGTAATAAACTAGAATTCATCCCTAGTTGGTTATTTACTTCACTAGAGTATTTTTCTTCTCTGTTGGTCACTGATAGTATACTCTCTCTATGTACAAAATGGCCTTACCTAATACCTAAGCAGTGTTATGCTCTTACTTAACTGTAAAAATTGTACAACTAACTACGAAAACTCTCTAAGTGGAAGAACTGGGATCATTTTTAAAATCCAGGGCTAGGAATAATTTTTAGATGACCCAGGAGCAGAGTGAGGAACCAGGCTCTTTTGGGAGGGCTGGGAGGGATGTCCAGTGACAGTGATGAGTAGCTGGGACCATCACCAGCAGTATATGAAAAGGTTTGTCTGATTTTCCCATAGTGTTCATCAAGGTCTACAAATATATAACTCATACTCTTCTCTGCTCCTCATTCTGTTTGCTTTTGTTTACTCCCTGTCTGTTACTCCCTGTCTGTCTCCCTCACAGGTCTTTCTTTTTTCCCTTTCTTCATGATAATCTTTGACTTTCTCTGCCACACGTGCCCAGCATGCCCAGTCATCTCCAACAGGCAGTCTTTTGGCTGCCAGTTTTTGTTCCCCTAATGTAGTGCTTGTGCAGCACCATGCAGAGAAAAATCAGCAAAGGTCTTCCCCTGGCTTTTGCCCACCAGTGACAATGACAGTACAGCTGCCTCGACTGTCCCTTGCATCTTGCGACAGCTCCCAGTGTCTCCACTCTCCTCTGGGCAAGTCCGAAGGCTGGTGTCTCCAGCCTCCCTCTGTAGCCGTTGGAGACAGAAGCGCCCACTCTGAATTGCTTCTAATTCAGGGAAACCTGAACTGGCTTCTCTGAATTAGTCTCTGGAGGAAGGTCGCTCTCCTTATTGTCTCTATAGGGTGACTACAATTAGATGATTAAGCAACGCAAATTCCTTTCAGTCTCTAAGCGACTCTCCTCTTGAGTCTTCCTTTCCTAGAAAATCAGAACCACACAGCCTAAATAATAACACACCAAAATCTCATTAAGGAGATGTTTGTAGAATACTGTAGAAATCAGAAATTGACCACAGTATGTTTCACAATCAGAAACAGCTAAACAAAGATCCAGTGCTTTCTGGTCAATAGACTGAAAGACATAGAAATGCTAAATGTGGAAATATCTTGAATCTCCAGGTTTCCCAGATATAACTTGTTTTTTTTTAAAGTAATCATTTTTAAAAATTATTAACCGCAGATTTCTATCACAATTCATTTGTACAATCTAAAAATGCTGTTTTGCTGGAGTTGTTACACAGCTCTCTATTACAGGTAATAAACCAAATTATTAGGAAATAGAGAATAATGTGTGTGTTTTTCTCTGAAACAAGTTCTGTGAGTTTCATAGAGCTATTTTAAATGCTTTTACATTGCTATACATAGGATAATATAGTTTAAATGAGTCCATAGTAGCTCATAATAATGTTTTCAATGTTTTCTGTAGTGTAGAATTTCATTACAAGCATCTCTTTTTCAAAAATGTTTAACTTTTTGAACATATCAGTGTTTTGATTTGAGAGAAAGAGAAGGCCTGTAAGTCTTACTTTAAGTCTAATGTTCAGACCAAAGAGGGCTTTTGCAAAGTTTAAGTACTTCTCTTTGAACAGAGTTTGAGTAATCAGAGCCTAAAGAGTGTGAATTCCAGGTCTGTGCTGGCAGTCAAGCTATAGATTCAGTGTACATCATGAAGAATTAGGACTATTAAGTTTTCCAATCAGTTAAAAATTGGTCAGATGCCTTTTTCATCTTTTGTAAAGAATGACTGAAAAAAAAGTGAGACTTTACAGCGTCAGATTTTCCAGGGACTTAGTCCACTTTGAGGATAAGTGTTTTTGGAAAGTCTGGATATATTAATTTAGAAATTACACCCCTCTTAAAATTACACTTGTCATGATCTTTTGCTGTTTTTAGAAGGATTTACCAAGAAATAGCATTATGCATGTGTTCATTTAGACTCTATCTCCATAGATTTTACAGTGTTATTCCTATGATATTCTGGCATCATGTGTGTGATATTTAATTATTTGGAAACATTCTGTGGAAACAATCAGATCCATATAGTTGGGTCTGATTCTAATTTATCACACTCAGATAAGCATAGGCTTTCACTCACAATGTCATTCTGTTTTCTCCAAAATGACTGTATTAAAGGGTTCTCAACGGACATATGTCTTCTGTTTTTAAACACAGCTGATTTACCAGTGCAAATTTCTCTGTATTGCTCCCTCAAAATGTCTATTCTGCATTCCGCAGGAGAGAAGCTTAAGTGAAAATGTTGTTTAATCCCCATGTGAAGTGACTCTTCTCTGTAACAAAATTGCTAAGGAGGATACTGACTAATGAAACGAATTATTTTTACTGTGTTCTAAAAAATACAAACAAGGAAAAGTCTTACTACCAAATAAAAAATAATTTTAGGGCTGAGAATATAAACAAATAATCCAGGAATTTCAGTCATATTGCGTGTACAGGACATTTAATATATTCTTAGTCAGAAGAGCAGTCTATAAAAATGTAAAGGTTCACAGGCACATCTCTGATGACAGACACAATTTTAGGTGGGTTATAGAAAGACTAGGGCTTCATTTGACACAGCATGTTAAATAAAGTGTTGATACCATGAGACCAGAAGTCTGGGCAGCATATGTGAATGTGATGAACCCTATATGAACAACATTCTTCCCCCCAAGCCCACCTAGCTACCATATGGTAGCCACCAATCTTCACAGGCCCCAGAGGCTAAGAATATCCCTTCTTCATTAAGCAACTATTTTCATGATACATCATTTTTCACCATCCCTGGATTCACTAGGGTACAATTACATTGCTTATTAAAGAACAGCAAGAACCGGGCTCAAGCTCTGGACCCCTAGATAGTCAATACTGCAAAATTCTTAATTTATCATCTCCTGCTTTTCTTTTAAGTCTTCCAAGTATTACTCTCCAAGAAAAATCTGAGTAGGATTGGGCTAGGGACCTCTCTAAGGTTCCTCGAGGGAGGGATGAAACTACACTGAGTTAGGTACACTTGCTTTCCTCAGCCCTTCAACACAATATCAGTAGGCCTTATACTTTCACACACCCTCGCATGCAACACGGCCTCAGTTTCATGCTATAAAAACATCATAGTTGTAGGCTGGAAAGTCCACACAATATTTTGGACACTTTGAACATAAAATACCACACTAAAAATGATAATTATGGCCCAGACCCAGAGGAACTGTTCTTCAAACTCAGCCCAACACTCGATAATGAGAGCCTCTCAGTTTGATCCACAGAGAGCTAGTCCTAAGCAGCATAGGCACAAAGTGTTGTGCTTTACTTGACCCAAGGGCCAGGAATCATCCCCAGAAGCTTCTTTTTTTTAGTAGCATGGACACAGTCCTAGTGACCTCTGGTAAAATCCTAAGCATGTGGCGCACACTTCTGTATAAACTGAGTTTCCAGGTGATGCCTATGATGGCAAGTAATATAGGTCATAGACTGTTTTCTGCACTCGTGACCTAGTGCCATGGCAAAGGTCAGGTTGGTAGGGTTAACCTTTCCTCCACTATGTCAGTAGTGCCCATTAGGAATAGTTCCTGGCATGTACTATCCCCTGATCCGTGACTGTGGGACAATGACCAAACCTGTGCCTTGGCTTTGTTCTTTTTATAAAAATAGCACCATTGACTAGATACTGCTCTTGCGCCATAGAAGTCCCACCAAGCCTGCTCTAACAAATAGCGTGGCATCTCAAGGGTGCTGGATTTTGTACCAAAGACAAAATCCCACTGGGAGATGGTGGGAGGAAAAGAAGAGAGAAAAGAAACATAAACACAAGGTACCCAAATAGCCTGTAATTCAAAGCGCTGTGTACTAAACGTACAAGCTTTAGTTATCCTGTCATTAACTGCTGCACCATAATCTTCTGCCATGGCTATCAAGAGAAGTCAGGATTTCTGAATGTAGCCTACTAGCAAATAGTGCTTCAAGTACTACTGTAGGGTTGGCACCCAAAGAGAGGTTAAGAATTACTTTGTTCCTTGAGTGGCAGATGTCTATAGTAGGGGAACCTGAAGGTTCAGATTTCACATCAGACTAATGACCCATATGGGAGGAGCCTAATAGCTGGATATGATGGATTATAGTGGTCTATTTTCTATTTTTCAAATAAAATATTTATTTTATTCAAAGACAGAGAACGCAACCTTGAAAGTGAAATTTCTTGATCATTATAATTATGATTTTTGATCATTATAAACCCTAAATTATAGTGAAGTATGCAACAAAATACAGATAGTCAGCCTTTTTGATATCTCTCATCCCTCTTGTTTACTAATGTTCCTCAGCTGTTAGTTTTAAAGCATACATGTGAAATCAGTTTAGCTGGCTCTCCTGAAACTTCCAGAACCATTTGCTGAAAGACTGCTGTCATGGATGATCCAACCAATGTAAAGACTTGATGGAAAACATGTAAAAAAGTTTTCAGGCAGGTAAAATGCAAAATAACAAAAAGCATCTAACTTTTAAGCAAAAGTTTAATATTTAAATATGAAATATTCAAGTAGTTCTAGCAAATTTCATGACAGGTCATCAACTGAACTATTAACTGCTCTTAACTTTTGTAGACTAATTCGAATTGGCTTCTCCCAAGCTCCCAAACCATTTGTATCACAAATTTCTGTCACTTTTTAGTATGAAGGATATTTCCTTGGCCACACTCACAAATACCCAATTTCATTAAATGTATACCTTTGGTATATCTTTGATGTCCACCATTTCATCTCAGAGACAAATATTTCTTAATGTGCGAATGTTACCCTCTATAGTTGAGAAAAAATAAGTCAGTTTTCCTTTAAGGAATAAAACATATATAATGCTACCATGTAAATAAAGCTGAGTTACTGTTGCTGAGGGAACCATAACTTTGAATATCCTCACTATTGTACATTTAAATTCTCTGCCATAATGTTGCATTAACTTTTTTTCTTTTTTGCATTACATTTATATCTAATGTGATTCCATTTCCTACTCTTTACAGATGCAGATTAGCTACTGTAATGTTCCTGATGCAAAAACTGTTTTTGGTAAATCATATCAAAATGTTTCATGGAACTCACTGAAAAGTGTTGATATATGGAAATTGGTCTTTTTAAAAATTGCCCCTAAAACCCAAATTGCATATTTTGAATGGCACCCCCACTTTTCTATCATCACCTCCCATATTTCTGGAGAATTAAAGGGAATGGCACATCTGTGACATTTCAAAAGGAAAGTTCCTATTATTGCTGGTCTAATGCTTATTATAAATACACTGTACAGCAAGTTACAGTAATACAAACAAACAAATATTAGTAATAAAAGTTAACATCATCCCAAATTTATCAGACTTGCATTGATAATGAATCTTTCCAGTGAACTGTAAAGATTCTGATATATGAAAAACCTGCATAGTTTGTGAGCTTATTCACAAGAAAGTAATTTCAGAATATAATTCATGACCAATGACCTATGAACCAACAATTGACTGCAAACTTATTACAGTACTGAATGTATGCATTTAAAGCATGTTGTGTGTTACAACTTTCCCTGGAAACGTTCTCTTCTTTGTTAAAGATAAACCCTTTGGAAAATTTCTGTTCTTTCTCTTGTCATTTCCTGTCTTTTTGGTAGGCTTTTTCCAGTTCGGTACAAGATAAGGACAAATTAATTCCAGCTAATAGTTAGATATTTTAGGTATTACACAGAATATATTTATGGTGACTATAATTGTAATTATTGAGATTAACGTACTTAGGGGCAAACAGAGTAGGTTCCAAAGACAGTGTTGTAAGAGTGCCCATTAAAATCAAGGTAGAGCATAGATCAATAGTACTTAAGAGACTGGTTGCTTTCAAACAATTCATATGAGAGAGGTTAAATTATACCAATAAATTATATTACTTCAATGAACAGTACTGGTAGCAGAAGTTGAGAACACAGAACTGAATCAGCTACTGCTCAGTTCCTACTAAAGTATTTTTCCCCAGGAAATCTTGCAAAGTTATGCTGCAGTGAAAATGAGGCATAGAAACAAAAAACAATGTGCTTTGTTGCTCCCTGTAATTCACCAGGAACAGCTATGCACTTCCCTTTTTGTGTCTTTGCATTCGCTACTGGCTTACTATGTAATCATCTGTAGATTTAGGATCTGGTCTGTTCATGCAGAACCCATTCATGACAGGTCTTCCCATTGATTTAAATTGGTATCATGGCTTCCAAAAGTGATATTAATGAAAAGGAACTTGCAGAATAGGACCCCTGCTTGAAACAATAGAGAGAGAGAGACAAAGGTGTGCAAATTTAATTATGTTTACGTATATGCCCGTGTATTTGTACTTCGACATTGTACATATACATATATAGACAAAACTACACATGTAATTGAAGGCATTATCAAAAAAAGAGAGTATATGTAGGGAACAAATGAGTATATTATAAACTTTTATAATTTGAAATTGATCACAAGTCATTCTTAGAAAATCCATTTATTATAGTGTCTTGCTAGCTCTGACTTATATTTATAATCTATCAAGCACTTAATCAAAATGTTACACAGCTTTGACAGAGAACTTTCCTATACTCTACAGGATATGACTGTAAAATGTCTTCCTTTCTTTGACTGCATGATTGAAAAATCAAGCTTTGAAATTTTATTTTAATAACATTGTTAGAGGTCTGTGTATTTCATTCCATTGTCAAAGTCTAATAGAATAATAAACCTTGATATTTCATCAGCCTTAAGTGTTTTCTTTTCTCTCTCTCTTTTTTTTTTTTTTACATAATGGTTTTAGGATTTTAGTTACTTAGTAGATTCAAATTGTACTCTTGGCATCTTTATTATCGATCCAGGTATTCTTAACCTCCTTTAACATGTATAGGCATCCTTCTATACTTACATAAGGTGGAAGTTTACGCAAAAGCTCCATCTAATTTATAGAGAATCTCCAAAAACAAAAACAAAAATCTTAATCACTTTCTGGAATTTTTTTAACCTTTTCTGCTTTGACTCTCACTGTGTTTTCATAGACATTAATAAAAGAATGAATGTAGTAGATGAGAAGAAATAATAAATGTAACACTGATGTTTCTCTTGAAATCACTTCCAATTACAAGTAATGCAGAGGTTAATAAATAAATAAATAAGCCATCTTTCTGATCTAGTTATTTTTTCTATCTCCAGCTCAAATGTTCTTGTGTGTTTTGTTTTATATGTGTAACTAGTAGTACTGATCACTGAAAGGAAAAAAATCAGAGCTTCTGTTGAGAGCTTAATATATTTGCAGTTCTATTTCATTTCTATCATGGTCCAGTTACCATTAAGAAAAGATAGATTCAGTACTATAAAATATTTTACACTAAAATATGGAATGCTTTTGTTTTTAAAAAAGTTTAACTCAGTAATAATTGAATTCAGTGTATCAGTATTACATTTTTATACCTGAAAATTTTTATCTGAAGAGTTAAAAGATCTAATTCCTGAATTCTATACCTGAGTTTGCCCAAGACAGCTAATCTTTTCTCTTTCTCAAATATTTTTTTACTAGCATTATTCTGAAAAAGGGGGAGGAATAAAGAACTAATTTCTGGTATATGCATCTCTGCACCCCTGCCGTAGTATCCCATTTGAAACTGAAACCGGGGTGAATGATGGGAAAGAGAAGAGACAACAGGTATATTTTAGCATTTTGGATTTGAATATACCCTTAAAGAGTGCATTAGCATTTCTGCAGGGAAGACTTCCAAAGCAGAGCCTGTTCCCTCTGCACACCAGAGGTACAGGAGGTTCAAAAGGACTTTAGCACAATCTTAGGCTGTAAATATTGTGCAATTGGATCACCTCTGCTTTAACCTTTTAGTTCTCACCAATTTCTGATTCATGCACTTTTTTGTGTCCTTTCACACGGTAAGGTGAAATATCTGTCCCAGTCTGTACCCTGTAGTCTGACCTCTAGATTGCTCACTCAGAATTCAGTTCCAAATGACTAGTGTTCTGTCAGGCAAAATCTACATAATCTGCTGTCAAAGACTGTCAAACAAATGGTTGACTTCATACACCCCATTTCGGTAAAATGATCAAAACATCAGAAAGAAAAAAAATATCCTTTCTTGGTCTGAAAAAAGAAATGCACAAAGATTGAAAAAATGCCCTGGAAATGAAAGAACCTCTAAAAAGGTAAAAATCAAATTATTTCTGGGAGGATGTAAATAGGTACAAAATGCTGAATACATTCTCAGAATTTCTACTTTGGCTATAGGAAGAATTTTTCCTATTTCAGATTCTGTGAATTTATTTATTTTTATATAAAAAAGCACTGTCGAATTGTTGAATTAAGTTTGGGAAGAGGTACTAAACAGCACACAATTATACATGATCCAACAATTGCGTGGGAATAATTATTTAAAGTCCGAAGATCTTTTTTTAAAAATGTCATCAAACCTGCTGACTGGATATGAGCCACTATTAAAAATAAGCTTATATATTAGTTTTCCTCAGGGGAAAAGGGCAGTTAATACATCCATTTCTAAATGTAATTACATTTTCAGTGCTACATGTATTTTATAGCATAACTTGTACCTTAGTAAATCATTTTCTTTTGTTGTTGTAACAAACTTCCTTGGAATGCTAAACGAAGAAGCTGCAAGCATCCTCCATTTAATCCTTGTCCATTAGAAATTGCATATTTTGCTTTCTAAGAGCTGTATGTCCTTTTCTTACCTGAGGTTGTTTTCTTTTTTGTTGGCCTTTATGAACAAGTATAATAGTTTCACTTTATTCTTTCTCTACATTTTTTTCCTTATAAAAGCTTCAATATACTCTCTTCTTGTACTGAGAAATAGCAATTCACTCTCCTAAAGGTAATGTGCTATTTTGCCTCATTATAATAAACACCCGTGTTTTTACAACTGCAACAGTTCTCCACCAGTATTAGCATATTTTGGCTGAGGTATTGTTTTACTGTGACCTGTATAATAAGTGTCACATTAGCAACACAACAAATCAAACGTTTGTTAATTTCCCTCGCTTTCCCACACAGCTGCTAGTGTTATCGTGTCACCAGATTTTAATTAATATGATAAGTAACACTTGCAAGACAACAGGCTGATTTTTTCCCCCTGTGTGTATGTGTGTCTCTGTGTGCACACGTGTAGACCAGAAAGGCAGCAAATAAGAGACTTTTGTGGCAATTGCCTCATTCACGTTTACAACGACTCAGTATTAAAATATAATAATTTTTAAGCTTGCCTTGAGAAGCCAGGGCATGAGTCTCAAAATGTGTTACAAATGTGCCTGAATTGCCCATTCTGCTATTTAATTTTTACACTGTTTAAGGTTTCACCGCCAGAGAGGTATGTGGCAGACTATTTGAATCTGCCTCATTTTTTTTGCCCCTATCTGAGTAATAACAAATATGTGCCTGACTTATGAAAGCCCTAGCAAGTGTTCTTTCAGGTATTGCATCCTACCAACTGAACTGCTTTAGTACAAGTCAAAAGTGCCATCTATTTGTAAAAGCTAGAAATGCACCAGAGGCCACTACCAGAGTGGAGCATGTTAGATAACCACATGCTTCTCCAGCAATACCGCTTTCCTCGCCGAGAATGTAGGTCACTAAAAAGCAAAAGAAGAGCCAGCAAAGAGTGTGAGGGAATTGTCATGGGAAGTTCACACAAAATCCCGTTTGGAAGATGTTAAACACACTATGGTCAGTAAATTGAAAGAAATTCCACACCTCTGCAGAAACATCTAACTAGCTCTTTCACCCCTCTCCTACGAAGCATAGAAAAGAAATTATTTCAAACTAAACTAGGGAGCTTGCCATATTTTGTGGAGGGAAAAGATTTGAAGAGCAGTGCCTTACAACACATTTTTAATTCAGTAGCAGCAGAAGCAACACTAGAGATAGCTGCATAAATATAAAAATATCATTATATCTCACTCATTATTATATAATTACAGAATACTGAAATGTATTCTCATTAAGGATATCGTACAACTGAAACTGCCAATAACAAGTTGCCGTTTCTAGTACCGTTTTGTTAAGCATAGGATGTTGCCATGAGGGTTTCACCTCCATTGTCACCACGGCCTCCCAGTAAGTGGAAGGATTCTTTTCAACATATATGAAAAGCAGGGCCACCCCTTAAAGAATTTTCACGTCAATTGTGTTCTCTATTTTAAGGGCAATATCGAGCTTCCTACAACCTTCAAGTGGGAAGGTTGAAGAATATAACATATATCAAAATGAAAGGAGAAAACCCAGAGCAGCAGGGATCTAAAAGCAGAAAAGTGAGATAGGAATGGGTCTTGCAGAGAAAATTCCCCTGCTGATATCAAAGGAAATAAAAGTGCACACAAAAAAAGACACAGAGCTGCCTTTTATAAGGCCCTGTTCTAAAATACTGCTGATATTAGACTGCTGAATTTTAACTCCCTCCTCCACTAAAATGTCCTTTTTCTTTTAACCTACTTCTCAATACATCTTGCAAACTGACAAACTCCCCAGAAGGTACCACTGGAATTAAAAAAAAAAAAAAGCCTTGATAAACTACATCACAGAGAGATCTCAAGTTAAATTACATGTGTTTTCCAGAGAAAAGGAACAGCACTTAATATTTTTGATCAGACAAGAGATGAATGCTAGTGAGCAGTTCAGAAAACACACTATAGGTAAAAGGAAGGTATTGACCATAATTAAAATACTTGTAGATAGTACAACATTAAAATAGTCATAAGGAAAAGGGGTCTCAGAGCTGCACAACTCCAGATGGAGCTTTCAAAGGTATATTTATCCAAGCCCTGACAGACTGTGTTCCCACTGAAGTTAATGGAATATTCCCATTCATGTCAGGAATAAAATTGCAGTAGCGCATACAACTAGTAACACATCTCCCAGAATAACACATTTTCCTATCAGTCTCCAGTCCATTTGGACTACAACTTGTTTAAAAAATGTAGGCTGTAGGACAAATACAATACTAGAGTATTAATGGATATGCAATAATAATAGCCATGCCTTAGGTGTTTTGGTGGGATTGGTGAGGATTTTCTTCTACGCTGGTGTCTTAAACAGCTGTAGACAGACTTTCCCAACATGGATCTGGCTACTGACTTCTAATCCTTCTCCATGAGAGACCAGTAAATGGCTGTTCCTGTGTTCATAAACTAAAAATACATAGGAATATACACATGCAGAAAAAGCATCGGTGTGCTTAAAACTTCTGGAGATAAAAACAAGCAGTTTGAATGGTTTGAAGTCTATTATTGGGGGGAAATTTCTAGTGTATAGCAAAATATAGAAGGGAATAGTGACCAGTCTACTGTTTAAATAGAGAAGAGAATTACTGCTGTGATTGAAGAAACCAAAATGTGGGTGTTCAAACTTTACAACTCTGTGAGCCATACTGGTAACCTACTGAAAGCCAAGTGCCAACCTCATTTCCATAGCTATTTACATAAATCTAAATGCAAATCATACATCCATACAGGCATAATACTGTCATTGTTTGCATTTTCATTTCCTTTGACGGACAAACAAAAACTGCTTCTCTTTTGAGTTCTCTAGCATTAAAAAAAACCCCTTCAACAACAACAAAAACAAGCCAAGATTGGCCTAACGATTGTCCTTTCCATGCACCCACTGGGATACAGTAATCCTGGGATAGATGTGGCAGCAATCCCAGTGACTATGAGCCACACAGCACCAGTCATACCATAAGTTTCAGAAGCATTTATCTTGGCCGTCAGCACAGATGAGGAAAGCTAAATCTCCACTCAGAGATGTTCATCTTAAAATTCTGCAAGTTCTCAAACCTCTGGGTGGGTTTCCAAGATCAAGAAGGCAGAGACCTTGCAGAACAACCCATAGAGCTAGAGGACTGAGGCTACTTCCTTGTCCCCAAGATGCAGGAAGCTATATACCATCTCTCTGTAATAATTTAAAGTGGAAGCAGAATAATTCATTCTTCATCCACCTGGGAATGCTTACAAACCACTCTCACACAGTTAATAGTAAGAAAGTCTTTTCCGCCCACTATTACAGCTAAATAACTATTCACGGCTCTGAAGAATTCCTGTAGAAAAAAAGGTCAGAAAACATCATTAAAGGACAAATTTGAAAAGTGGCTACAGCCCTCCTGGGAGCAAAACAGTCTTCCAATATGCCAATCCGAGGGACAATTGTGTGACCAGTTCATTATCAGGTAGGTGACAGTATCTCATCTTAAGGCAACAGGTAACAACCCTCAGAGCTGTCCAGTCTGCTACACATTTGCTTTCTTAGACCACGAAACCAGGGCTGCTGAAAATGAAGAGATCGTAAAGGTACGTTTTTCAGCCCTACGACTTCCAGAAACTACTCCAAAACAGGTGAGCTTCCAACATGGTAGTTTCCAAACTTTGGTGTCATTACAGCAATGCGACAAAGCTAAAGCATATGCCCAGGATGTTCTACATAAAGTAGAATTTTCTCCCACCCTCATGGAAAGTTTTTACGCTCTTGTTTGTATCTAAGTTAAAGTGTTTAAATGTAGTTTTACCCACAGATTTGCCATTAATCTGATACCTACAAAGAAAGAAATCTTGGTTCTGCATGAGCTCCAAGTTAACCATACAAACTCTCATTCAGGCAAAAATATCAGTTTAAAAATTTCATGTTATGAAAATGTTCCCCCCTCTTTTAATTCATACATTTGCAACTGTTGTCAGCACTCAGCTGGTAAAAATCTCTGCAAAATTATCAAGTTGATCTTGGTGTCTTTTTCCAGAGTCTACCTGAGCTCTGCAGTCAAGCCAGGCATGCGGGAGATATCTGTAACTCTTTAGCAGTATTAATGACCAAATAACATACTGCATCAGTGAGCTCTTGCTTCTCCTACATAATCTATGCTAAGTAATTAAAGTAAATAGAAAATAATATTGTGAGTAATATGGAGGGGTGTCTCTTCAGACAGTTAACGTATTTCTGAACTTATTGCAATGTGTCATTTAACTGAAGAAATTCTTCTATTGAAAAAATGCCAATGTTTGAATCTGATGTGTTTCTCTTTAAGAAGGCAACTAGTTTATTCTGAAGACAGTCTAAATACTGTATTATGTGACATTCAAGAGATTTGAGGAATCATGTGAAACAGTAAATGATGCAGGAAAATTGTGTTCTTGCACCTCTTTTTGTTAAATTCCTACAAAATTGTACTTGTAATGCAACAATCGCTTTGTCATGAATAGGGCCCTTTGTCATTTGTTAGCTGACCCATCTCTGCTGTTGCAAAAATCAAAAGGGAATTGATTTTGATGAACTGACATGCAGCTGGAGGGGAACACAACCACCAGATGAACAAAAAGCCAGCTACACCACCAGTAAGTGGATCAATACTGTACCTATGTCAGGTATATGTGGTTATAACAAAAGAAGAAGAAAACAACCCCAAAGCTAAGCTTCTTTTAAAGTCTGAGACCTTCATTGTGTTTTGTACTCATCTGGGGTTTTGTTGTTCTTCTCTTCAGGTAATTTTTATGTATTAAAAAAGAGGACCCTGACCTACAGTGGTAGAGGTGGATGTACAGTATATGCATATGTATGTCTGGTCATGAAACCGTGAAGACAGTCCTCGCATTTAACCTCAAATACCATTCTTCTCTAAAAAAAACCCACAATAATAAGCAAAGAATACTGTCTCTCTGTTTAAACAGGCCTGTACTCATTAACAGGCATAGCATTAGTCATTACACAAACCATTCAAGTCAGTATGGGAGAACAAGTGGAGAAAAATAGAAGACCTTTACATCATATACGATACCTCTTGCTTCTGCTAATTTTAGTGATTGCATTTAGAATGGACATCTCATTAATTCTAACTTCCTTGTGTCCTTTATTTCAAAACAGAGAGAAAACTATTATTATTCTGCAAATGTAAAGTTCAGGAAGTAAGCGGCTGTGTGGCTTGCTCATAATCTGTCTGCCAGACTCTTATTTGAGACGGAGCTGGTAACTTTAACTTTTAAGGGTAGGTGGACTGCTTGATCATACTGTAAACACAAGTTGTGATGTCCTTATGTGTGTCATGTTGTAGGGCACCATTTTTGGTAGCACCATGGTGATATCCATATTCTGTATCACCCACATATAGTTTTAAATATTTCTGGGAAAATGTCCCAGAAATGTTCAAAAATACACGTGGGTGCCAGCATTAAAAAAAAAAAAAAAAAAAAAAAAAAAAAAAGCCCTCACAGTGGTTTGTAGAGTATAAATGGATAATTAGATGTTTAGATGTACTGGAAATAAACCTTGTATTCATTATGGGAGTATTAGGGAACAGGCAGCCAAAGTGAGAGCTCCTTCCCAGATAATGCTGTCAGAGGGGAGGAAGGGGAGATTGGCTGAATTTCCATAGAGGTAAGAGGCAAGCTGCAAGCAAGATCTGTCTTTGCCTTTGCAGCTACAGTCCAAAATAAAAGCCCAGCCCTATAATCATTATTCACATGAAAGTCTTCACTTATATCAAAGGGTGCACCCAACAGAATTAACGCTTTTGGATTAGGTTAGGAGGATCCAACATAGGCCATTTATTTGCCTGCTGCATTGTCTTCCAGGAAAAAGGGGAGAGACTTGCCTCAGTTTCCACAAGTTTGTGTCTTCCAGATCTACCTTTTTGGACAATCCACTAGGAGACTAAGGAAAACTAATACAGCATAGTCTTTACACTATGAAAACAGGATGACTTCCAGGTGTAGATTCAAACAACTTAATGGCAGGCACGTGGCTGAGGTGCAAATATCAGGAGTACAATCTAGATTCCTTCTTTAGAGCAGCCTAAGAACATGGAGTTGTCCTGAAAGAAAGAACAATCATGCACGACAGAGTACATGTAAAATGGCTTTCCCATGGCCATTCTCTAACTGCTCCTCTAGACCTTCAGTGAGACCTGAAGTTGTCCTCAAGTTGGAGTCCAAAAAGTCAATATAAGTTGAAATGCCATTTACTTCTTCCCCAGAAGTACTGCATTGGTACATTGTAGGTACAATGTACAAAGCATTGTACAAAGGTACAGTTTAAATCTCCATAAATTTAAGCCCTCTGAGGGCTTATCTGGTGGACAAAATGATGTGTTCAATTCTAAGTGTGCAAATTTGTAGCTTTATATGTAAATCAATAACACTCCACTGAGAGAGACCGGAAATACACATTACTTCACAAGGCTAAAATCGAGGCCCAGAACCGCAAACACTTTTAGGTAACTCACTGCCTTCAAAGTCTATGAGAAAACACCATGAGACTTTGCAGATCCAGTCTTATCAGCTGCTCTGTACCAGCAGACACCTCTTCCATCTATGTATAGAGCCCAGTAGTGCCAGTGTGGGACAAAAAAGGGCAGAGGAAGGGAGTCTCCTCACAGAGGATTTCTTCCCAACTTTGAATGGTTCCATTTTTGGACAGTAAAGTTAACATAGCTACAAGATTCAGTTTTCAGACTGACCACATATATCAAAAGAACTGGCAGCACATTGAAGCTCCTTGCCTACAAAAACCAGCACAGCAGTAGTAAAAGCCCCCCAAATTAATGACACACCCAACTGAAAGACCCAAACTTTCAGGAGCGACTAGGAACTTTGCATGTTTCCATTTCTTAGATCTACTTAAGAACTTTCAAAGAGCTTGTTTTTTAGAAAACTAGAGCACACTGTTTTTTTGAAAACCCTGGCCATTGAACGCTCACTGAATTTTGTCAATAGTGATGCTACCCAGCCTTAAAAATCTTGGTCTAAGAAACTTACAAATGTGCCGGATGCTATTCAGAAATGAGGTATTCATAAAGAAATATACATTTATACTCTGTAATATGTTTAATCATTTGTTTACTATATGTGAAAGTAGAAGATTTATCTGAATAAAATTATCTAGCAAGCAAATGCTTCCTATATGCGTTATCAATTGAATATTCACAGTTTTTATTTCACAAAACCAGCAATGGACATATTCCTAATGATGCAATTTATTTTTATTACCTTTCTTTACATCAGTTACTTATTTGTTCTTAGATATGTTCTTTTATGTCTCATGAATGTTAGATATATACACATATTAGTATGCTGACATGTGAAAAATCTCAATTTATTGGTGCTTAAAATCTAGACAGCATGTATGAGAATGAGTAGCAGTTAATTTTATCCATAATCTGTAAGAAAGCCTCCCAAACACACTGCAAAAGCTTTAACACTTAAACATTATTCTAATACTTAAACATTATTTCTGATTTATCATTCACTGGGAGCAGTTGGGAAGTGGTTAAAGAGCTCTCCACTTACATTAGATCTGTCCTGACTCCTTGGGAATTCTTTACATATTTTAATATTTAAATTAACATCAGCTAATGCAAATCGTATAATCTAATTGTGTATTTATCCGAAAGACAAGAGTGACTGTGAAGTATTTGTCTTATTCTTTCACATCTATGTGATATACCTTTAAAGAACTACCTTGTTCTGGAGTATTTGCTAAAGAGACCGGACCCCAAATCCTTTTCTTTTCAAATCCAGAATTAAACTTCTTTTATGCTTGTATTAAAAACACTCTTGGGTAAATTAGACACAAAAAGCTGTGATTAAGTAATATTATAATGGTGACAGGAACAGAGAAATCAACAGTTAAAGCTCACATTAATGTATGAACCTACCTCACTAAGCTATGTTATTTTTGTATATTAATGGAATATTGGGTGACAAAGCAGAATACATTTTTCTCGATTTTTTTAACCTATGGCTGTTTGAGATGTTTGCACAGCTGAATGGGTCATCCCCCTGCAAATCAGTGGAATTCTCACAGTAATAAAAGTTATAGCTAATTCTGCTCTGAACAGGTCTTCTGCTTGCATAAAAATGAAATGTCTTTGACGCTTTTCATGAGTCCTAAATGCTATATGAAGAGAATAGTGGTACCTGAAGTATGGAAAAATTTAATTTTGGAATACAGTCCTTTTACAGGACCACCCCCATGTCAAATCTCTCTGATTTTGCCATTTGTTGAGCAGCCAGGATTATAAATAAATAAGTCCACTAGAATACTAAATGCAGTTGCAGAAAACTCTCTCAGTAGGTGTCAAACTGGGTAATAGGTCATGCCTAAGAAATGATGATCTTCAGTTCCATTTTAGAGTACAGCAGGATACAGGTACTTCACCTTTCCTTTCTCTCAAAAATGTCTCAAGTAAGCAGTTTTCCAATGCACTCTGATACAACTCCGGAAGACAGAGGTAGGTGCCACAGTACTTATTTAAATGAGTGGTACATGAGAGTCACATAAAGGATGCAAGAGTCAGTTTTGTATCTTCCCAAATGCTGAAAAAAAAGGACTCTCAGACCGAGTGAAATAAATGAGCGATGATCATCTTAGGTGATCAGATTCTAAAAGTGAGTACGAGAGCTGTTGAAAGAGTAAATTAATTAAAAATACTAATTTGCTGAAGTACATCTGCAAACTTACCTGAAGAACCCCTTTTACTAAAATCTTTATTTAAAGATTTAAAGATATTTAAAGACCTTTAAAGAAAAGCTTTGTTATAGGCTGAGGATACACCTATAATATACTTGGATGTGGCCTGCCATCCTAGTCCACACCTCTTCTCTGAAAGAAGCTCCCCATTTCTAAAGAAAAAGCGTGTGTAGGGGGGGAAGGGGATAAATCCTTTTTCTCAAAGTAATAATAACTGAAAATTGCCATTTGCTGCTTTCATGACTCCTGACTGAACTGCTAAAACCAGGAATTGAACTGCAATCCTTGAGAGCTTTTGATGTTTCACTTTAGCCCTTTAGCACTAAAGCCATTATCCAGTCTCAGTTTTAGATGCATTTTTACATTGTTCTCTATCATCTAGGAACTCCTCCCTGTCTTAAAAGGGTAGCTATTAACTCAGAGGAGTCTTGGGTTCACTAGCTTGGCCTATCCTGCCTTAAAGACTGGGGCTGTGGAAGACATTTCAATGCCCTTAGATTTTAGTGTTTATCCTGGAGGATTGGTAGGCTGTAAGATTATATATTGACACCTACTTATCTAGATTTAAAGGAGAAGAACTTTACTCCTGCTGACTTTCTGGATATTGGATACCAGGCAGTTGCTACTTTCAGAGGATAAAGCAGATAAAAAGGGGCTGGTCCCAGAGTCTGAATACAGCTTTCTGCATAGTTCTGCTGAAAACGTCTATCCAGGTCTCAAGCTGTCCACTGTCTTGTGCTTGCCAAAGAGGGAAAGGTAGGCAGTTTGGCTTTGGAAGCAGGAGAATATAAGCCTGACATTGCTCTGCAGCTCTGGGATGAGCAGAGGCTGGTTTCAAATGAAACTTCTTCCTATCTTCCATGCCAAATCAAACAGCTGCAGAGGAAAAAAAAGGCTTATAGTAATCGGTGGGAACTAGGGGGAAATTATTTTCAAAGTAAAAAGACTGAATAAAGCAGATATATAACTAGTCTGTCAACAACCAGGTTAGTTACCTGAATGGAGACCCACCTTTCATCTGAGCTGAAAGCTTATCAGACATCCAAGAGAAGCTTGACACTACTTTTACATAATTATCTGGGAATTAGAGTGCTGTAGACAAGCATCTCACTTGTTTCCTTTTACAGCTGCTTTACAGAAAGTTGAAGATCAAAAGCTGATTCAATAATTGACTGTTTTTAATTCCAACAGACTGTGTATTTCCATCTAAAATACTCAACACTTCAGAATTCATCTATAACAAGTACTACTGACTTAAGCCTATATTACCTTTTATTAACCATTTACAAAGTATCATTAGATCTTAATATGTGGCATCTCTTCTCTTTAAGAAAAGTAAGAATTAAACTGAATAATTGAGACTGGGAATTAATCACCACTTTCTCTGATCAAATCTTTTTCCCTTTCCCTCTCATATGAGTATTGTCATTACACTGTTTTGGTAAGACGCTGTGGTCCAAATTCATCCTGCCTTAACTTTGGGCACTTACCTAAGGCAGACAAGTTAGAGCCTAGCTGTCCTTCACTCTGTAGTCAATGGAGAGAAGTGACAAAGCTTCTAATATATATGCCTCAAGTTCATGCTCCTCCTGTCCTTCTTGCATGACTAAATTCACAAAATTATGGGGCTTGTCTGAGATCAGATAAGAATACTTTTTCATGGCATTTTGCTTTTTAAGGGCCAAATTTTCTAAATAAAACAAAATAGTATAGGTTGCGGTTAAAGTACCCAAGGTTCATGCATCATCTGCAACTCATTTTCAGAGTGTACCGCACACTATATGCTGCTGTATTTTACCTGTTTAACTCCAAATACTGAAAGGAGTGGCTTTCTTAAACAGCACTGTGTGCACAGAAAAGAGGACCAGCAAATCAGCTGAAAATTCCAGGAACACTCAGAAAAAAGTTCTTATCGCTTCCATTTCAGTGTGACTTTTGCTGTTTTTTCTTGCAGCTATATAGATATCCTCTGTTTTGGGAAGCCATAGCACTGTTTATCTGTTTGAGACAGCAGAGTACCATCTCTTCCTTTCTGACAGCTGAGCCGACTAGAGCTCAGAAAGGCGGAGGAATGCCATGAATACAGAAGAAGGATGATCCAAGCTAGAATGGGTCAGCTTTCAAGGCTCCATCTGAAAATTTGTTGTACATTGCCTTTCAGTCTTTACCTACTAGACAGGCTCTTAGGCAAACATTCTTTATGTAGTCCTTGATGTCGTACATCACAGTTAGAGGCTAGAGATTTTATTGTACTCAGACTGATTTAATTTCTGTTCTATGCTGAAGTTATGTTTCAGTTTGAGAGAACAGAAAGCTTTTTACAAAACCAGACAGACAACATTTTGTAAATATACAATAGGCAGGAATTTTTCAGCAGGACTTTTTGATTTTTTGATCAGAAAAGCTGATTCAAAACAGCTGAACAGCTGACTCCAAAACTAACCTTTTTTGAGAGAATAATGCCAATGTTGTGGAAACTTGCACCACGATAATGTCTCAGATCCAAGGTGAATGTTTTGAAAGATGGCGTAAGCCAGATGACCTAGTGGTTAGGTCACCATCTTTAAAGTGCATATGTTCCTTTTCAAGTCCTATGCCCTGGGGCAGACAGGGGGAGTGCATCATCTCTAGCACAAAACATTGACTCCCACCCCAGAACTGCCTGCAGTATGATAAATAACCACTTGTGATGCAGAAGTATAGCAGAACAGGAACTGGAAACCAATTCTCCTGTATCTTCAGTGATTTTCTTTCCCTGGAGTTGATGGGGACTGATGTGTTCCCTCTTTTTCATCCAGAGACACCTCTTTCCCTCCCTGCCCCCCCTCCCCCCCCCCCCGCCAGAGAATAGAGATTTTTTTAAGCTGAGTTTTGTTAGATATCTCCCATCCTTACTCAGACACACATGGAGAAAAAGTGTCCTTATAGAGAGGAAGTCCTGCAGGTGTATAATAAACATTAATATTTCAAAGTAATTATATTGACTACCAGAAAATTTTGATATTTTTTTTGCTGACAGAACAATTTGATTGTGCTCTAATCATCACCTAGCAATGGATTACAGGACTAGAGAAGCACCCACCAATTAAGTTTCCTCTTTGCTCAGTTCAGAATGTTTGCTCAGGGCATTAGAGGTATTGCTCCATTCTGAAGAGTCCAGAAGATACATACTACAAAGCAAATCACGGTCCTGTCTAAAACTTTGTTTGAAATAAATGCAAGGGAAGAGAGAGTATGTGCATGCCACAGCACAGAAATACTGCATTTAACTCCTAACATTAAAAGATACATGTCACAAATTAAGTTTTCATTCAAAAATAGACAAAAGAGTTTATTAAAGACAGTATAGCCAGAGTACTTCAAGACTTTAGCTTAAATATTATTTAAGAGTATTACTATACCTTTGTCTATACCTTTATTTTTAAGGGGATCAGCAACTATTTAATAGGACCTAAAATGAGATATTCTGAATACAGTAGACTGGGATATGACCTCACATAACGTTTTCTGATAAGTTCTCAGAAATAGAACTTTGGTGCCAAAGACTAGTTGTAGTTAAATACAATTTATGCCCTCACATGACAGCATGTTCACTTTGAACATGAATCAGCAGTGTGACTTTGCAGTGAGGAAGGCCAACCACATCCTTCCTGGGCCACATTAGCAAAAACAGAACCCACGGGTCAAGGAAAGCGATTCTTACCCTCTATCCAGCACTAGTGAGACCTCATCAGGAGTGCTGTGTTCAGTTTTGGGCTCCCCAGTAGAAGAAGGACTTGTCATAACTGTAGCAAGTCAGGCACAGAGCCATCAAGGTGGTCAGGGGAATGACGAACATGATTTACAAGGAGAGGTGGAGGGTTTCTTCAACGTTAAGAGGAAAAAGGTGAGTGAAGACCTTTATTTCTGCCTGCAGCTGCTTCATGGAAGGTTGTAGGGAAGATGGAACCACACTCTTCTCAGAGGTGCACAGTGATAGGACAGGCAGGAATGGACACAAGTTTGAACATGGGAATTTCTGATTTTCCATGAGCAAGGAATTTTTTTTTTCATCATAAGGGTGATCAAACCCTGGAACAGTAGCCCAGAGAGGTTGTAGGACCTCCATCCTTGGAGATATTCAAGACTTGACTATATCAGTGCCTGAGAAATATGATGTAATTGAACCTGCTTTGAGCAGGTCCCTTCCAACCTGAATTACCCTATTTTCTGTGTTCTCACAAAATAAGTCTAGCTCAAAGGTAGATACAGCAATGCAAAATACGGCAGAAAAGGGAAAAAAAACCAGATAGTGCTTCTGTCTTCCCCCGACATATGACAGAAAGTGCCCAACAAACAGGAGGTCTCATACAACAGGTGCCAATGCCCGTAACTTGTTGCAAAGAAAAACATGATTTTCCTACTGCTAAAATACACACAAACTGAAGTTATACTCCTAAAAGAAAGCACCAATAGAACCACTGGTCTCTATGAAAATTTGCCATGGGTAAGCTGCATCCGCTGAAGGGAAACATGTTCAGATCTCAAAGTCTATCATTAAGTATAAACAGCAAGTCGTCACTTTTTTTGGCAAGTCTCTGTAAAGAGGCCAACAACTTGTTAATTTACCTCCTTCATCCTAGAGAAATGTCTATTCAGCATGCTGTGCCACAGTATAGAGCTATCAAGGCTAGCACTGAATGAGCTTGCTCAGCACAGCAAAGAGAAACTCACTCGTACAGTTTGGTACTCACAGCCTTACAGATATTCCCTGAGAAGCAAGGCTGAAATACTTTGGTGGTGCAGTGAATGTGGAAACTAGCCCCATAACATCATCTGCCCCAAGGAAAAGGTGTGGTGTTTGGGGTTTTTTTTACAGATCACAGTAACACGTTAGCTGGATTAGCTCATACCTGTTACAACTGAAGCAAAAGTACTCTCAAAATACAGGATTCTAGACTGTTAACAAAGACAAGGCCTTCATCTGCTTCTGCTATACCTCTACTGCAAATAGCAAGAGGACTCCAAAGCTTCCCAATAGCCCAAAGGCTTTGCTGAGGCATCGAAGTTATCAGCCTCCTCACCTTAACTTTAATTTTCAGCCAATGGAAGGAGAGATACTTCAGGATCCCCGAAATTGCCCTCTGGAAGATCTTCTTTATCTCTCATCAACTATAGAGCACATATCATTTAACTTCATTTTCTTTTTTTTCTTCATTCCTAGAACAAAATATATCAAAAAAGACAAAGGATTCTCTGAAGTAATTGAGCCTAGCAATATCAAAGGCTATTCCCGTACAAACTTCTGGCCACTCTGTCCTCCCTCAGCAGATGAAAGAGACCTTGAAACCTAAGGTGACCAGGCTCTGTTAGTGAAAGTAACTAAAAAAAAAATAATAATAATAATGGAAAAAGCAAAATGGAGAGAGGCATAAGCAGGAAGATGATGAGTCTATCACTGAAAAGAGACACTCCTACTGGCATAAAAAGAGAGAAAAAGAGTTAAATGGTTCCTTCTTTGTAAGTAAAAATGTGTCCAAGAGCAACATTACTTCCAAAAGCAGGAGGCAACAGTCAGAGCTGCACAGTATCATAGTATTGGGGTACTTGCGCTGTGAAACAGAGATGCTGCTGCCCTTAGGAAGAAAGCAACGAGAGCTGCACTCTGCTGCACTCTAGCATACCTTTCCTGCTATGAGTGCCAGGGTTCCCTTTCAAGTCACCGGCACAGTCCTGAGTGGTACAAAGGGTCATGACTCCTCCAAAATACAATTACAAATATTTTAAGACGCTCTCTAAATACTGCAGAAATATTTTCCCTTTATATCATTCTGCTATACATATCTTTCTACTTAGCAAGTGCACACTGGGTAATATTTCTGTCTCTTTCTCACCATAGTCACCCAGATACTGAATTTTTTTCCCTGCTGAGTGGAACAATGAGGGTTTTTTTTACTATTATTTCAAATGTTTTTCATGAGCTTGATTCAAAAAGGGATAATTCCCCACTGTATTTTCAGTCTGATTATCAGATGATGATGGACAATAGATTGATAAGAGTCACTCAAGAAGATGCAAGCTCTTGTGTATAACAGCCACTGCAATTATCAGACACTACTAAATTATTATTGATCTTGTTCACTTTGGGTGATAACTGAGCATTTTCCACTTATTTAAAGTGCTGTTAGCCAGAAACTCCCATCAATGAAAAGCAGTAGACGACTTTCTTCAAACACGGTTCAATAAATAATAGCACATATAGAAGGTCCGTAGTTCCTTAATCTCAGTGAAACAACTAACTCTGAGGCACAAATATACCATCCAGTTGTTGCTAAATGGTTGATTACAATAAAATGGGAACCTCCACAAGGTCATTTAATATATAACCCAAGTATCACTGACAGACCCATTGTAACCCTGCAGAAAATAGAAAGAAAAAAGGCTGTTGTCTCATATAGCTTCAATAATGTGAAGAAGAAAAAAAAAAAACCTGTCCAGATCAAACAAAGTGGACTTCTCCGCATAACACCATGGGGCAGATCTCATTGTCTTAATCGCTAAAGCAAGGTTTCTTATATATAATTGTATTATTTCAAAGATATGTAAATCTGTGCTTAATATTAGACTGGTACATTCTGATAGAACTATAATCACAGCAAAAGTGGTCCTTATCAGTGAAATTCATATTTCTTTCATTTTGTTCTCTTTAATACTGGGACATACAGGATGTGATCTGATATTCAGTGTATTATATTTCTCAAGCAGGGCCAGTGGCAACATAGCAATGGACTACATGTAAAACTGATTATTAAGGATATTAACTAGTAATTGCTTGGAGTAATCTTTCTAAATGATCAGTAATTAAAAAAATAAATAAAAAGGCTGACCATTGTGATTTAAGATCTGATTAAAATTGACCAAAAAAGTCAATTGGGATGGTTTTAATTATTTATGGTGCCTTATTTTCCTTTAACAGAAACATTTTATAGTTCAGTGTGGACAAAATAGATAATTTGGAGCAACAATGGTTGTTCTTTTATTGGCAGAACAAGTAAACTCTAATACGAATTATTTCAGGTCAAAAAGATCCTGTCTTGTTTCAAACAAACTCTTGAGAAGTCTTTTTTCTTTAGATCCAGCACACACTACCATCACACCAGATAGTCCCATCAGCAGTTTGCATAGGGACTGAAGGAACAGATTTGGTGAGACCCAGCTACCCTGTCAGCTGCTTTTAGAGATGAACTTTTGTAGCTTATGATGCACAGGCAATGGGAAATCACATATAGATAATGTATTTGCCAAACTACAGCTACTGATGATAGTATTGTAAAACAGTTGCAGCTGTTGTGAGGTGGACTAGATGAGCAAACAACTTTCTTCTCTCTATATAATGCAATATACTGGGGGCGGGGAGTTCAAAAAATAAAGGCTTAAGATTCATACCTCCACAGCACACACCTACAGAAAGTACCCAGTTACCATGCAATGACTCTTCATGAAAAAAACCACTCACTGATCACACACCACTCATTAGCACATACCACCATTCTTTGAAAACAAGGCAGAAGGCCATTAAGGAAATTGCACCCTATTCTGAAAGGAGGTCCTACCTTCAAAGATATGTTCCCAAAACAAATTTTCCTAGCCTCCCAATTTTATTAAACTACAAACAGAAGCAAATTTCCATAGTCCAAAAAGTACTGAACAGATCTAGACCATGTTTGGTCTTACTAATAAATGGACAGCACAGAATAGGTGCACCCACTATAAGGCCATTGCAATCCCTGGATACCACCATAGTACTTCTCAGTCCATAGTATACCTCAGCCAGAAGTATACTAGAAACTGAGTAGGTGAAACTAAGCAACTGCTATGCACCAGAGTGAGCTCACACCTCCATACAATTCAATTAAAGACAAACACCCAGGTATTCATCAATCACTCCATCTCTGATCTTTAATCTTGCTCTTCAGAGGAGACCAACAAAAATGTCTTCCAGAGACAACTTATAAACTACTATTCATAGCGCTCCTGGCTACCAAAAATCATGGACTCCAGTGAGATACTGCTTTTATAACACACTCTTTCTCCCCTTTGCTCTCCTCATGTGTACATTGTCTATCAGGAGATAACTGCTGTATTCCTTCTACCACCTAAGTACCAACTACCTCTTCTTTCTGTCTAAACAATATATGTATAATTAAGTCCAGAGCAAATATTTTCAAATTTTGTTTAGATTTGAGTCTCCTATTCCAGACCTAAAGACAAGTTTGCATGACCAGGAGCTTGCCTACTTTTTTCCAGTTGTACTGGTTATTCCAACTAAGAGATGTTGTCTCTGTCTACAAGACTTATCTTACCTACTTAGACATCTATAACAACAGTAACAGAAGAAAATAAGTATATCTATTCCATTCCAAGCCTTTTTATGCTTGTCTCTGTG
The DNA here is from genome assembly GCF_036370855.1 of Dromaius novaehollandiae. Classification (NCBI taxonomy): domain Eukaryota; kingdom Metazoa; phylum Chordata; class Aves; order Casuariiformes; family Dromaiidae; genus Dromaius; species Dromaius novaehollandiae. The sequence continues at coordinate 155,174,374 of NC_088098.1, forward strand.
TAAACACAGTATAAAAGACCACCTACAAAGCTTAAAGTCCAAAGATAGAATCACAGGTTTGGTTGGGGTCAGAGCTAGGAATAGCAACCCAGTCTCCTGGTTCCCATAGGTTGCACTGCCTGAACCCATAGGAAATAGCCCTGCAGAAGGGCTTCACGGTGCTGAAATGGCACATGTTGCCTGTTGTATCTCCCTAAATCTTACTATTCCAATGCTTCGAAAAGTCTTAGTGTCATTTGCCACTAGGTAGCTTTTCCTCAGTGGGGACCTTCCTTTTTCCTGTATTTCTTGTCTTAGCTTAATCTTGTCAAAGCACTGCATCTAACAGAAAAGCTAGTGCACCTCACATTCTACAAATGCTTTGAGAACTAATAAAGATCTGGCTAGAAGCAACTGATGTGTTTCTGAATGATTCTGAAGGGAGAATCTGCGAATTTATGAAGACTCATACTCCCATAACTTGTTCTACTCAGACCAACACAAACTGGCATGTACACTGAGACAACTTGGATCTGAAAAACAGCTGCCTTTCTATCTTCCTTTAAAAGACTTAAAGCAGAACAGCAATTTGCAAGTATTTCACCATCAGAACATGACTTCTTCAGCAGGAGGAGGACATCACTCCAAACTCAGAGACGTGTTAATAATACCCTTTAGAATAGCGTGACTACTGGCTTGAAAATTAATGCAATAAATACACAATTTATTACAATAGAAGACTATTTATACTGATGTCATTTAACAAATATAACAACTTTGGCATCAATGAAAGTTCATTATAGCACTATAGCTGCACTTTGTAAAGAGTCAGAGAAGGGGATTATGAACCTAAAAAGATTTAAAAGGCTTCTAGTTAAATCTAAGCATATCAAACTAGTTTGGGACCTTGATTCTTTTATTTTGACTGTGTGGATTTGTGCCACTTTAAATTTAATGGGCAGAAGCAGAATTCCTTTACTGAGGATCACAGGCACTAAGTGAGGGTCACAGCTTAAGACTAAGTCATTCTTACATAAAACTCAAAAAAATTTTCAGAGTTAAACAAACATTGCTATTAGTATTTTAGCATCCTTATGTGTAAAAAGGTGACTGCCAAAGTGACTTTTCAAGATTAAACTGCTCAAGCCAATTCAGGAAGGAGTTTCAAGGGCTTGTACTTGAGGTCCATTGTTCAGAGCTCAGTGGAATCACACTAACATCAAACCAAATCACCTAGCTGTGAAACAGAGTCTAGGTCTCCGAATCCATAACATTCATTAATACAGGCTATAACAAGCAGTCAATTGGCATAAAATACAACCTTTTATTTTTTATAAAGGTTTTATATATAGATTATATTTAGGTTTCTGGGTTCTTTCTCTCTCCCCCCCCCCCCCCCACAGTTTTTCGTATTCAAACCTTCAGGGTGCACCTCAATTCATTTTCCAAACTTTTTGACAAACCATGATTTTTTTCATTTTACTCGTACAAAATTTTATTTCTCATTCTTTATTTATCTTTTTAATGCAGGCTGAGATTTCTGGTCATTACTTTTTTTAAGAACTAGAGCTTTTAGTAAAATATCAAATGTCCTGAGAAAAACCATGAAGTTCCTGGGGGCAGCAGTGACTGAGCTGGTGTTCCCCCATGGCCCTTGCTGCAGAAGAACTTAACCCACTTCAGGCAGAAGGGAAGTCTACCATTGGGTAAGAAAACTAAAGGTAGGGCCCAGCTGCGTCTTCATACCAAGTAAAATACAGATATGGATTTATACTTCTGTTTCTTCAGTGCATTCTCCCAGAAGCACTATAAAAGCATTTAAAAATTGCAAACTAACATTGCACTTGTAAACAAGCATGAACTCTGCTGTATCATTAAAAAAAAAAAAAGACTTAGTCCATCTCTGGGTTACAATTTTTATTAGCCTGATAATATCATTCAGCCTTTAAAAGAGTGTCGTTACTGCTGAAAGAAGCAAGGATGGCAGAAGACCCAATATGGAGTCCTTAGTGCCCTTTACACCAGTGCAGCTTATTCTGTGTAAGGTGTAGATTAAACTATCCTAAAAAGAGCATGCCTTTTCCAGTACAGCTGTGTCTATTCACTACAGTTACACTTCAGAGCATTCCTTAAAGCCCAAGGAAAAAAGACCAGATGTTCGAGTCATTTAAGACAACTGGGAATAGAATTGGGGATTCTTAACATGTTACAATTCTTAACCCCTATGACTGTGTTATTTAAACATTATTATTTATTGCATTACTTATTATATTGTTTTAGATATATAATTTAATGTGTTGTAAATGTGTTATTTAAACAGTCATATTTTCTTAAACTTAATTACACTATTGGTAAAGAAAATAACTTAATTTTGGAATATTTTATTTTATTAGGATAATTTTTTTAAAATGTAAATTTTACTTATCCTGGAAAAAAAATTGTAAGTTTGTTGCAACTGATTATTTTCCCTTGTTTTTCTCTTTGCAGCTTCCTCCCTCAAGTCTCATTCTTCTTGGTAATAAAATGGATAGAGAGTAAGAGAAAGGAAATTAAAAAAAAAACTAGACCCCCCCCAAATTTAAAATCTTAAGTAATATTTTGGGGAGAGGCTGAAAATTTCCATATAATGTTTTTACAATTAAATTCAAATAAATAGAAGAAAGGCCAGATATGAATCTGACTTGGAAATATTAAAGAACTCCTGCAAAAAAAATCTTTTTTTAACATTACTAAAAAATAATTAAAAATTCTTTCATCAGTCAAAATCCACAGGAATCTTCTGCTGTCGCACTTATCAGTAAAATTTGACAGAAAATGGGTCTCTCATCATGCAAAAGAAATTGCAATTTCAAAAAAAATTAGAGTCTACTTTAGGATAAAAAGTAAAAACTGTAAATTTTTCATAAACACAAAAAGAAGAATTTTGGTTTAGAATAATGATTTTATATTGATTATTTTTTCCAGTGGAAATTATTATTAGTGTGCATTTCAAAATACAGCACCCCTTTCAACTCAAACCTCAGAAATAACTCGCTTTAAAAACTGCTGGAGCAATACCTTGCCAATAGTTTGAAAACTTTCATCTTTTAAGTATTTTAAAGTAAATAAGCAGTCTTCAAAAATTATCTTTTCCTGTAATAAGGGTAAGAAGCTTTTTGTCTGGCCATTGCAATTTGCTAGTCTGGTCCAATTAGATCTCCTTATATAACCCAACACTTAAGCAAAAATAAGATAATAGATAAAAAGAAAAGCTGCACATTCTGAACTTGCAGTTCACCCATTCTACTTAATCTTCCAGACCCTTTTGGAGGTCAGTATTTTTGGGTGTTCTCTGAGGTGTACAATGAAAAAATCTTCTTGCGGGGGTCTCAGAATGGCAGCAGCTGTAAGATCTTGGAGTTTGTTTGCTGAAATTCACTGCAGATGCAGTGCACACATCTCACAGCGGATCTGCAGAAGTAAAGGAGCGACAGAATCCTACTAATGTGCCCAATAAAAGTAACGAGTGCAACAGAACAAACAAAGTTAGGGTTTACAAGCCCAACTGCAATAGCTTTCACTGCAAACACTATTTCTGATCATCCAGTAGCATGGCACAGAAATGAACTGGTGAACAAAGAGAGTCTTGACATTCTTTTCCTCTTAATATAGGCACAGAAGGGATCCGCGAGAAGCTACAGTTCTGTATCACACAATTATGTGCCTCATTCATTAGTACCACATCATTGACTACACCATGAAAGGAATGACAAATTAGCAATTTCACAGGACTAGCATAATACTATCATTTGTATCACAAAGTCAGCAAAATCTAACCTCCAATAATTCAGCTCACCATTCTAACCCAAGGCTGGCCATCAATACGGTTTTATGTGCCTTGTACTAATCACTAAAGTCAGATAATATGCAAGGTTAATGGTTGCAGACAGTCTGGGGAAATATCCAAGATCTGATAAGGAAACCCCGCATTACTGCTGTTCTATGTGTGTATATCCCAATCAAGAATAGGCAAAGGAAGGAAATCAATGCTTAAGGCAGTTATAATACATCTCTTGGTGTAACATATAAATTGGTCCTTCATTGCCCATTCACATTTCAGTTAATAAATAGTTCAGACATAGGACACATGGATAGTGAAGAAGTGTAACCATTGTATGTTTGTCACCCTTACTTTAGATTTATGCTGTCTTAGTACAACAGACTGTATCCAGTGCTTTTCAATTACTTTGCTAGCCTTTTAAAGAAAATAAGAAGAGGCGATGCTTAATCCTGATCAGTAGTTTCTTATATATTCTACCATCTGTAAAGAACTTGATGCATTTTTCCTCGTTTAAACAAACAGATAATCAACCTGGATATTCTCATTCTAATTGTATCCCACCATTGGCTACAATCACAAATATATATCTCATCTTCATTGCTGATAATGAAAACTCCTTTTTTCCATACCAGCTATAGCAGAATGGATGCTGATTTCCTTTTATATTTAGCACTGCATTACCAAAGGATACTCTAAAGTAATTTGCAGAATAAAAAGTCTGGCCTCAATATGCTCATGTACTTTTTTTTAATGCTGATAATATATAAATTCACATTATTTAAAACTACATCTGTCTAATGTTCCTAAAATGTCAAACCCTGCACTTTTTAAAACTTTTTTAGGTAAGCCTTTTTATGCCCTCTAATATAATTACACCCATTTCCCCCCTGCAAGCCAAAAACAGGCAGGCAGTGTATTTAATTTGTAACTACCACTAAATGCAAATGTAAAATTGGCAGCTTTGATGTTGCAGCATTAAATATAGCTTATCTCACCAGTGACAGTGAGAAACAGACACTCTCTTAGGACTGTGAGTTATGACAGTCTCTCCAATGAGTGAAAAATCATTCCCATACAGCTGTCACTGATGAGATTTTCTTTTTCTTATGGCATGTGAGTGCTTCAGCATGGTTGGAGGCACCACTCTGGTGGCTAAGATGGAGACTGCTTTAATGCAACTAAGTGTGCCCTTTTGTTCTGCAGAGGGTCCTTTGCCACACTAAAAAAAATTTTTGCAAAAAAAAAAAAAATTGCTCTAGGCCCAGTAGCTAACTTACATTAAACCAACATACTATTTGAAGAAGTAATTAGAAAATGACAAGCACATAGAGCAAGGATTAAGATATTCTCCAGCACTCAACTCATGCAGATCATGACTTCTTTTTGCAGATTTGTACGGGTGCACCTTTACTAACTACAGTGTAAGAAATTCACAGTGTTGTTATTTAAAGATGGCATCGTAGTATCTAGGAGTTTCAGTCAGGACTGAGAACACTATTGTTCTGGGCAATGTGTAAACGAACTCAGTACAAATTGGCTTTCCATACAGTTCGCAATCTAGAAAAAGAGTTTGTAATCCACACACTACTTACAAGAACAGAGCAGGTCAGTAAGAAGTACTTTTAACCCCTGGAAAATGAAGCTTTGTTCATTCTATAACCGTGAAAGACATACATCTTCATCTTTCAAAACACTGCTGGAAGTTTCAATCATAGTGAGGTTAGATGAACACTGAGTGATAACTATTAGTGCATGAGGAAGGAACCTAACCAGTCACACATATTTTAATTTACCTGCTTCCGCCTAACTAGGCATTACATGCCTATAGCCCTTTTTCAGTCATTGTGTGGGCAACAGGTATTGAAGGAGGATTGCTGACCAAAAGACATGGACAAGATGCTACAGTGCAGTCACTTCTTCCACAACAGGCATACAGGACCCAAACTGAGAAGACCACACTGAGAGTAAAAGGAAAGAAGAATGGCTGCTAAGACTGACGTGCAAAAACTTTATGTTGCTTTATCTATTTGCTATGTATCTTTGAACGAGTTCGTTATGAGTTTATTTAGTAAAACGTTTTGGGGGACCTTTAATGAGCTCACAGATCATCCTCTCCCTCCCTTGTTCAAAAAAAAAAAAAAAAAAAAAAAAAGTTTATTTGCAGATAGCATGTTCACTTGGCCCCCTTATGTTCACATCTCTGGGAAATGAAAAAGGGGAAGGGGCAACAATCCAGTGGTCAAGCCCCAGAAGTTTAGCTAACAAGGTGAAGGCAACCAAGCCTCTCATTTTAGACCTGAACTAATAAGGTCTGGAAATGGATCTCAAATGCATGCTGTGAGTGTGATGTTGTTACATGACTGCACATAACCCATTCGTAAACTACACGAAAACATCTCATTCCGCTTTGCTTCCTCCTGCTTGCATATTCCAGCAATTTGTTGTATTCCAGCAATAACAATTGTTCAATGGCCAAGGATTCAGCAAAGTCCTCGTTAGTCCCCACGCTGATGATAACGCTCATGATAAAGTGCAGCCTTTCCCTGCTCTTACCAACCACCAGCAGAAGTCCCCTCCCTAAGCCTTCTCTTTCTACAGGGCACTTGTCTGAGTGAAGCCTTCTGCTGCTCATGAACGTCTCCATTACCTCAAATAGGTGGTGCTCATCGTGAAGCCTACAGCCTTCTCTACTGTATCCACTATTTTCTATATAATATCAAGAAGCAGATTAATATTCCCTCTCAGGCCATTACCCTAAATGTAAGATTTTCAAATAATCACTTATTTTTGCTTTTTCTCCACTCTAATCCTCATGGTTAGGACTGACTACTGCATTCATGCCCATAACGTTTCCCCACTCATCCCTCTTAAATTCCTCTTCAAAATATTCAGCTGGAAACAGATTACTAGTGGCCTATAGCTGCTGCTGTGACAGAAATAGTGTCCTTGCTTTTATATACACTTTCATCTCTCTCTATGCATCTGTTATCTCTTGTGTTTCATAGATATGAAAACTTTATTTCTTCTAGGTTTTTTAATCAGCTTGCATAATGACTCATTTCAAAACTGGAAAGTTTGATGAGGGCTTCGGTCTTCCATTTTAAATATTTTGTTTATTGGAAAAAAGCTCCTTCGGTTACACCATTCTAAGAGTCTTCAAATGAGACATGTAACAAATATTCCTCCCCCTTTTTCCACCTAGAAAACCAGGACAGATGAAAATTTTTGCTGAATTCCACTAACAGAGACCGGTACCCAGGATCAAAGCTAGCCATCGGCAAATTTCAAAAATGTGGTCTTTCTCTGGAGACTACCCATCTCCTGCTGAGTCTTGCATGTTTGGAGTCTGGCACAGTCAAAGCCCTCTCCTTCAGGAGCAGCAGTTCTGTAGCAACATTCAACAGCTCTCGGGTAAAAAAAGCTACACTGAGAATTGTTCTGTGCCCCAGTGCTGTTATTAAAGCAAGCAAGATGAAATTGAATCCTAGACCTGCCATCATGCTGAAAAAGCTGTCAGATTTCAAGGGGCAGAGAATAATAATGTGGTTATTCTTAAAAACGCAAGAGAGAATTGACCAGCAATTTGAATTTTCCTTCTCTCACTAAGCATGAGAAAGTTGGAGTCTAAGATTAACACTATCTGAAGAAAAACAAGTATGCAGAGCATTAATAATAAGGCCAGGAGACCTCAAGCAGGATGAATTTGCTCTAAACACTTTTGCCATCATTATCCAAAAGGTCTGCAGAGGAGTGGGAGATAGCAAGGCATGAGGCAGCTGTGGTAATGACTGGAAGAAATCTGAGCCAAAGAAGAAAGCCCCAGGTGACAAAATATTTTGCCATGCTTTTGAGTTCCTGTTAAATAAATAGATAAAGCAACATAAAGTTATGTGTAAATCCCAGTCATATCTTGGTCTCAAGTGACAGTCTGGGAGAATTTCCTGTTGGCCACACCATAACTTTCAACCTCAGCAAGATCCAAATATGGAGTGCAATTTGCAATGGAGAATCCCAGAAACAGAATTCATAGAGTATGCATACAGGGATCCCAAGAGGCTATACGATTTGTTACATGAATACAACTGAAAGCATCACCTCTGCAATGTCAAAAATCTTTCAGTGCTATTTGTCTTTTGGTGGGGTGCACTGGAGAAAATTTGAGGACTAAGACAAGTTCCAGCTTTTGAAATACAGCTGTTATAACATAGGAAGCTCAGCAGGATTAGAATTTTGCCTCAAGTGTGCAGCAAGTCAGCAAGTACTGACACCTTTTTTAAGGATAAATGAATAATAGCCCTCTTCAAAATCATGAAAAATGTTTTGTATTGTCTCTCAAAAGAAAAGGATGCAGAGGCTGAAAGAACAATTAAAAGATAAGGACAGAAAATTTTCCAGAAGGTTCACTGCAACGGTTAATTGAAGCTGCTTTATGGTAGCAATTTTACTATTTACAGTACTTTTTTTTTTCTACTCATATTAATGCAACAGCACTTGATTATTTTTATTGGTCTCAGAGATACTGGAATAAGTAGTTTTCTCCTGTCTTTATTTTCTCCAGACTTTTAGCTCAAAAACAGACTTTCACAAAGTGTGTGTTTCAAGCAAGGACGTCATTTGATCACTGGAACCTCAATTTTCTTCCCCCTTATGATTGTCTTTTTTTTTAAATTTATGATGGTTGGGTTGCTGTTAGCACCTCTTTTGGTTCATTTGCTTTACAAATAAGTGGTTAGATTCAAAGAAAATCTTTAAAATGTGGCCTGAATAAAGGAGATCTGAAGATGTCTGCCTGAGTTTGCAGAGAGCCTAAAACAATAGTTCTGAGATGTAAGTTACCCCATTCACTGCAAGGCTTAATAACTGTGTGACTAATCACAGTACTTTAAATGTCAATGTTGTTAATTACATCAGCCATCATTAAGGCATATAAAGAGAAGCATCTTTGGAATCCATACACAGTTCTAAAGGAGACAAAAGACCAGCCAAGGAGACACGGGTCTAAAATTCAGAAGCACAAGCTTTTGCTAAGGTTTGACACATTGGTGGGGGCGGGGGGGGGGGGGGGGGGGGAAGAAACAGACGTTGCAAAATTCGTTTTATTTTCAAGGAATGGAGACTACAATTGTGGGAAGTTTGGTGAATGGTCTCAGAAAACAAAAGCTCATATACAGATACGGCACAAATAAGACATACTGTGAGGGAAAGTAAATCAGGGCCTGCAAAGGGAAACTTTCTGCCATTAGCTTATAGTAAAACCCCTCCTGATTTCAATGGAATCAATGTTTTTTAACCCATTCTTTTGTATGACAATGGCCAAAGTATGTCGGAGAGGTTAAGAAGAATACATCTCAGATTAAAAGAGCGTGTAAAAGGCAACTCATTATTCTATTTCTCATTTTCCTGTCATATCTGTTTTGTGTTAATTAGATTAAAAATGTTACTGATGTCAGTACAATGAAAATGGTATCTAGAAATGATATGCTGCTTAGACATATGGTAACAACTTTCAGACTAAAGAAGGTGTTGAACTTCTTTCCTGTCTTCTTCAATTTGATAGTTATATTGTCAGAGCAATTTCTGATGGGAAAGAGAAATGAAATGAAAACTGTGCCCAGTCATCAGCTTCTCCCATGCAAATTTTCGTAACACAGGAAAAAAAAGAAAAAACACCCTGTGCACATCTCTTTGCTTGGGATAAAGGGTTTGCATTCAAGAACGCTTTTCTATTTCAGTGATGCTCCAAGGAACAGAGAACTGATTTCGGTTCTAGATGTAACTTTAAAAAATGCCAAAGGCAACCCGCTTTTCTTTCCTCTGTATGGATTTTATGGAGTCATTAAGGGAAAAGACACAAATAACATGACCTGAACTTAACGCAAAGAGCTAATTAATTTGTGAGTCTTAATAACATATATACCTACACAAGGCAGAGCAGTAGCAACAGTCTGAATGTCTAATGTGTAAGGTAACACCCACAGAAGACAAGTGGTGTTTTTGCACTCCTCAGTCCCCTCCTCCACTGGTTTTTCACAGTTGACTGAGTACACTAATTACCTATGTCCGGATTCAAGGAAGTCCAAGTAATTTAAATTTTTACAACTGGAGTTGTCCAATACTAGACAATCATCTTGTTCCTCCTGGAGACCAGAATGAGGACTTCACAGGTTCAGCAGGTCTAGCAGGACAAAATTAACTCTGCCTAAATGGAAAGGACTCAAGACATTTCAGATCTCATCTCTCTCTTTTTCCTCTACCTCTTTCCTTCTTTTCTTCCCAAGAGCTTCCTTAATTATTAGATAGCATTTCTTCTATTTGCTTGCCAGCCACCAACTTTATGCAGAAAGCTAACTGAGCAGATAGTTCAGTTCTGGATTGGTCAGTACACAGGGGTTGGGTCAACTCAGGGCTGACCAGAGTCCTACAGCAAATGTACTGTATTTAAAAGGTTTGCCCTATGGTCTAAGGAAACTATCCTAGTTGAAGAAATGTCTATGAGCCAGTGTTGGGAGTAACTCCAGAAATCTTCAAGTTTCAGCTTTGAATACAAGAATTAGGACAGCTTGTCTTCTGAATGAACTTTCTAAAAATGCAGTACAAATAGAAAAAAGATGACATAGAAACACATGAAGTTTTACAGATCTCAGGCAATTTATTGCACTAAGGAAAAAATAGACCTTTTATCATACAGTGTTAAAGCACTGAAGCACTGCTGGCTGTGGAGGAGTGGCACACCTTCTGGTTGGCAGGGGAAGATTGGGACTGGATGAGTCCTTAGCAGAAGCTCCTAAAGTTTGCCTCTAATTTTGGTGGCTAGATAATGGTTGAGGACCGTTTTAGAAGCCTATCACCAAAACCTGCCTTACTTCAGGTTCTCTATGGAAGCAGTGGGGACCGAACATATCTGAGTCTGAACTTCAAAAAAATGGAAAAGGGGTTTTGCCCTACATATTAAGAGTGAAAATTCCAGCTGCTCTCTCCTAAAAACCGAGTGCTTTCACACACAGGAGTAGCCAAGTGAGTATATAGCCTAAGTTACAGCAGCAGACAACTGTACCTTCCCTACTCAAGGCTATAGCATTTTTCCAGGACCTTCTGCAATAAGTGCGGAGCTGCTGCTTGGAGGCAAATATTTTGTTTGAAGCTACCCAGTATTTGAAGTTTGCTGTTCAGCCTGATAACTAACTTCTGTCAAAGACAACATGGTCCTAGAGAATTATTCTCGGTGCCTTATGTGTGGTCTGTCCATCCCAAATTGTACTCCTGAGAAAGGAACTCAATTAGTAGTGAGCTTACCTATCACTTATCAGCTGACCATGTAAATAGCCTGCAAAATAGCAAAAAGGCAGGTGGTAATCCAATGGGATAATAGCTCAGGGAAAAAATATGCTATTAGCCCTGCTGGGCTCCACATGGCAAACAGCCCTTTCCACTCATAAAACCATGAATAGATCTGCTGTGCAGCAAGAACACAGCCACGTTCAGCAGCATGTGTCAAGGCAGGGAGGGAGCGAACCCGCTCTTGTGAGACAAAAGGCTACACTCTGTGAGATAAACAACGCTAAGGCAGCATGATCAAAGAATATTTAAAAATAACCATAATAATGAAATGCAAAGAGGAGGGGGGATGTTCAGATGACCTGAGTGGAATCTCACTGCAAAATAAAATAAAATATTCCTCATGCCAAAACGTTGAGTCTATTATCTTGGAGTCACACTTCGTGTTCTTCCTCCTGCTGTTTCAGGGCCCAGAGGAAACCAATTTAGAAAATGAGGGACAGATTTAATCCTAGCCAGTTCACCTCATGTTGGTATTGAATGCTAGGTAGCGAGGTGCGGGTAACCATTGCTGAGATACACACATACCTAGCTCTGGAAAAGTACAGGGGAAAAGGGTGGACATTCTAAATGACAAAAATGCATGTCAATTATTTTGATACCTCAACACCTTTTTAGCTACAAAATGATGGGCTAGAGCATTTAGAAGGAAAATTATACTATTATAAGCCAGCACAAGATTCCCAGTGTCTTGCCCCAGCTATTCAGTTCACCTCTGGTTGATACATGCAGCCAATACGGACAGCCTCTTCAAGAAGATTTGGGGCTGGAGCCAAAGAAATGGCTGACTGCACCAAAAATGTTCTCTGTGGCCTTCAGCATGTCATTTAACCTATCTTTAGGTTACATCACCCACCTTATCTGTAAAATGAAGATAACACGACTTACTGGCTACTACACAGCCTCATTAGTAGCTGCATAGCAGTTTTGAGATTGTCAGGTATCTGGCACTGACATCACAGCAAGACTGATTAGAAAGCTACGAGCTTCCTGCGATTCTTGGCTTCAGGGGAAATGGTGTAGGCAGACCAAAGCTGCAGGCAGCAGGTCACCAACACAATGATTAAATCAACAGTCAATTTCCAGTAAACCAGAGCATTTACTAGTATTGAAGTCCCAGTTTTATGCGAGAAACTGTTTGATGTGCTTAACCAAATGGCAAGACACAGCACAGGTTGTTTTCATGAAAGATTTTACTTATATATGTCTTACATTTATTGTTTTTCAAAGCTCACATATACACTTACTGTAGCAAATAAAAGACATTTGAATTTTACTTCCTTGGCTCTAGGAATAATCTGCATTTAAATCTACTAATTCCTAATGCCACTGGAAAACACGAACCTGGTTCATCTGCTTATATAAAGCTGGAAGCAGCTCAGGACAAAGCAGGAAAGCATTACTTTAAACACCTGAAATAGGATTTTCAGGGGTGTTGAGTACCCAAACATCCAGATGTCTAATAGTAGCGGCTGAAGTTCAAAGCTATAGAAAATCAACCTCAATACTTTCTTATCCAGTGTAAACTATCTGAATGAAGGAAGGAGGAGTGAAGGAGAGCAGTAAGATGTGGAATTAAAAGTTGACCCTTTCAGTGCAGATTGTGCTCTCTGAAGCTGAAAAAGGACTAGAAAACAGCACTTGATGGAAGAATAAGCAAGAGCAAACATCAGGAGCGAATGTGAAAGAAAAAACACCAGCTGTGTGTTTTCTGCCTCAGGTACAACGGCACATCTCTCTCCATATATACACGTTATTACATCACCAAATGGGCCTGCTCTCTCCGTACCACTGAAAAAGGATCAGAAATACAGATGAGAAAGGGACAGAGCTTTAGCAATGTAGTATACTGATGTAGATGAACACAGCCTTTCAAAAGAAATCGAAGAACAAATCCATTTGCAAGACAATGTATGCACAACCTATAATAGGTTCTCTGTTATAAGAGAAAGACATAAGGGTACCACTTCCAACAGTGCTGCTTCTACAGTACCTTCAATTTGCTTATATCCCTCTTTTGTCTCTTTTCAAGACCACTGAGAAAAGTCATCAAAACTTTTCTATCAAATTAAATATTGATATAAGCTTATGTCTACTGAAGTGCAGGATTACACTTACAGAGCTCCAGACTGATCACAAGAAAGAGCAAAGGTCACAGAGAGTATGTTCTGTGAATATCAAAGTTGAATGAAAAACTAAGAATGGTAAATACAATGGGGATGAATTTGTCATCCTGCAATGCATATTTCACAATGAAACACAGTTTCTGCCTGAATCTCTTTCTCTTTCACTTTTTTGTTTGCTTTTTTTTGAAAGATAAATGCCCCTAATTTGGTAGAGACATATGTTAAACACATCAGTAAAAGATTTCCAAAGACAATCCTGAAGAGCACCCCCAAATTATTTTAAATATTTTTATTAAAAAACAGTTGCCCACAAAGAATTGCATAAGCCTACTGAACTTTTCCCAAAAAGTACTAAATTGAATACGCCCAAGTGCACACATTTTTTACTTTGCCATTTTCTCTCTCCCCTTCTTCTGGGAAAATTTCTAGGGAAAAGAACTCTGATAAGCAAGGCTTTATATAATAATGTCATTATTTCCCATATGATGTCTTTTAGCCATCAGGCTCATCTGAATTTGTGTTTGCCCAGAAAAGAATCTGGAACGATATGATTTTGAGCAGTCTACTTCTGCCCAACTACTTCATAATTGTGTCTCCTATGTTTTGTGCTCCAAAATACTGTTCCTCATCTTCCAAAAGAGAAGGCTAGTAGAACATCATCTTCTTTACGATGGCTAGCTGATTGCTCAGTGTTATTGACAGAAGTATTAACTTGTACTGGCATTCTGTAAAAGCTAGCACACAGGGTGAATATTCACCTAAGTGTTGCAGTTGTTAAAGGCCCAGGTACATGGTGAGGAGAACAATTTTCCAGTGCCTCTATTCCACTTTCTCATTTGCCAGTTAGCAATATGTTGTCATATGTGCAAAGTAGACCCGTTAACAAAAGAAGCAAGCACGGACAGTACTCTGTCATTTCACTCTAGAAGCAAATACATGTTAAACAAAGGATCTGAAAGGTAAACCTGTCTTGATTTTGTGAGAGGATAGTTCCTTTTTGAAACATGAGCTGTCACAGGCTGATGGCATAGTTGGAGACAACCCAAATTAGGTTTAAGGGTCGGGATGACTCTCTTAAAGATTACCAGCAATAACCTCACTGGGGAGGCATGAAGTAGCTGAAGGCATGGACATCCACCCTGCAGTATTTCAGGACAAGCAACAGCTCACGTCAGCTTAACGCCAGGTGAGTATGCACGTTACCCAACACACAGTAACACAAGGCTTTCGGCATCTAAATACACAGGCTAAGGCCTTCAGCGCTAGTTCACAAATTCCACCTGTGCTGAGCCGAAGCTCCCTGTCTTTGGAGGATGAGGACCAAATCTTTGCTGTGGTCACCTGTGCAGGGCTGGCTATTCATTCCTGTGGCCTGAACTGTTGATCTGGTTCTTACAACCTAGCCCAGCACCTTGCTGGACAAAACCCCTTCATATCCAGCAGCCTGGCTGTTCATTCTTACAGTATATAAACCGAATAGCCAAAAGCCAACCTTCCCCTCCAGCCAACCAAAAGGCCCAGACTCACTCATTTGGTTGTGAAGTGATGCCTTGTCTGAAACAGTGCAACTCATTCACTGGCAGCTAGCCACTTATCTCTGAGAGTACCTCACCTTTCCCTTTATCTCTGAGAGTACCTCACCATCCCAACTGCCAGCCTGAGTCCTGACAATGTCCCAGCAAGGCTGAGAGAGGGCAGTACCCAGGCATCCGTTCCTCACAACTTTGCCAAGTCGTATGACAAGGGCCCTCAGCAAGCACAACAGTCATGTTGTATAAAATGAATTATACCTGTGGCATTTTGGAAAATATTTTTGTGATTCTATTGCAAGACTAATCTAGAAAGTCAGAACTGAATTCTGAAAGGTTCATGGAAAATGAAAACTAAAGCTCTGAGAAGCCAGTAAAATATAAAATGTGGAAGAATAAGAGCTAATTTAGTGCTTTATTAACACTTTAAGTCCAACATATATATCAAAAGGTCAGGAAACTGAGGGAAAAATCTGTTTTCCTCAACTTAGCTAGAAAATGAGGCTATGTCATGGATAACAGCACCATTGTACACAGGTAGAAAAAAAAGACTCCTCTCAAGTTAAACTGTTATTTATCAATTTTAACAGAGAAAACAGTAGAATGTACCACACCACTCCCAGGAAGATAAAAGGGAAAGGTTAAGGGACTGTTCCTGTCTGCTCCATTCAGTGGGTAGACTTGGCTGTTGGGTCACATCAAATCGAGGGACTCTGTTACATAGGCTCTGCTATCAATCTAACTGCTCCGTAATTACAGCTTGTTGCATAAGTGCTTTTCACAACAAATACATTTTACTTTACAGAAATAGGCTTGAATCAACTGCACTTCCAGACAGCCAGACCAACACAACTTCACTACACTATCCAGGCTATGAGGTGTACAGCAGTGGCAATGGGAACCAGACACCCTCTTTACAGCAGCACCAACACCAGCCCAAGTGGTGAGAGCGGAAAGTGAGATGTGAATACAACATATGTAGGGAGAATCGAGTGGTGTCACATTTCCAAATTTTGCTAATATGGTTGCTTTGAACAGACTTGTCATGGCTGAGCAGGCATACACACGAGTCAGGTGTCACAGCTGAGAAAATGCACAGAAGCAGCCACAGGATGGGTCACCACACAAACTCACTGCTTAAGCTACTGCGTAGGGACTATAAAGAAGGTCTGACAGGTAAAATGGTTGTCCAGGCAAAACTGCTGGACTACGAAGGTGCATGTCTTTTTCCAGTCCTTCTTAGGCTTTGTTTATAGCTCTCCCCCTAAAGGTTCTACTTCTAAAGTAGAGTAGAGATGTACAGGCTTTGCCAAGAATATAGAACACTCCATAAAAAATAGCTAATTCACTGAAAACTCATGCCCTTGCATACCACATACAATATTTCCTGTGTAGATAAGCATTTTAAATACTGTCCATGTTATTTCACCAAGGTGTTTACTATGGACACAACAATGACAGCATGAAATCTGCACACTGGAACCTGAATAGTTAGTCTCTTATACTTGTGCAAAGTATAAATTATAGCCACTCAGATTTGGCAGACTTCTGTGCGAACTCATTTACTTACATGTGTAATTCTCTACACAAGATCCTATTTGTGGGTAGATAATTTGGAAGCCTTCTCAATGTATTTCCTATCATCTTCCATGTTCTAAGAACCCCAAAGTATAGAAGAAAGAAGGCTTTGTATGTTTTAAACAGTTAGTATATATATGTATTTTGACTTCATGGTAGTTCTCTGGCATTCTAGTGGCAATGATATCTGCTATGTAATAAGAAAAACACAACTGTGGGAAGAGAAGAATCAGAGCCAGTATTATTAAATATTTCACTCTGCCATTTAGGAAGGATGCTCAGCAATGAATATGGAGCCAGAGTTCAAGGATCAATCTTTACTATGTAATGGTGCAATCTTATGCTAAAGAATGTAAATCCCTCCATAGCTGAATGAAGGCTTCTGAAATTTTAAAAATATTGTTTCATCCTGAGAAATACTGCCTTAAAATTATCTCTTAGTGAGAATTGATCGTTTTTTTTTAAAAGATATAATCATCAAAATACAATGTATATCCTAAGGATATGAATTACAAATAAAACTGACAAAAAACACAAAAAAGTTAAGAGACTATGTCTGAATCACTAGAACAATGCAGAACTGGTGAAAAAGGTGCAACTTTTTGCTATTATTAAGTTTAACCCTTGCAGCCTTAGTGTAGTGAGTTTTGGAGGATTCCAATGCTAGCAGAATTGAAAGCACTTGCAATGTTGTGCTCAGGAAATCTGGCCAACAGGTGCTCATTTTCTAATACTAATAATAGTATGTTTATGAATGAAAGATAAGGTTGGTGTAAGATGCTGTAAAATCCTGAAGCAAGTCATGAGGACTAACCGGGGAGTCCAGTTCTCAGAGGCCCTGAAGTAAACGGAGAGAGACACAGACAGAGAGGCAGAGAGAAGCAAAGCAACCCCGTTATCATCAGACAAACTTTTGCATCTTGAAGCCATTCACTCTGTCCTGCATGCAAAGTGTGCATGCACAGCTTGCCACTTCATTGAATATTGCTGCCCCATTTATTCCATGTCTCTTTCGAAGTGCAGCAAAACTATCTGACTTCATGTGGTAGCCAAGGAAAACATCTATTTTAGTTTACTAAATAAACACAGGCACTTATTATACCCCAAATGCTAGCATTTATGAATAAAGAACTGCACACACAAATTCCTCTTTGCATATACAGTCATCCAGGTTTTGGTTGAGTTTCTAGCGTTTGGTTTTGGTTTGTGCTTTTGTTTTTTGTTTATTTATTTATTTATTTAACCTCCAAGGGCTTGATTACGTGTTCAAATTGAGGTGTCATAGTAGCAATCGGTATTTCATATGAAAAATAGGCCTAACTTTGCAGTAGCTTGGCTGGCTGTTTTTACAGTCCCTATTGTCTTTATCTGTTTAATGGTCCAGATGTCAGAACAATAGAACATGTTAAATATTGACATTGGGGAAGCATCAAGAAAATTAATATTGCTTTTGTTTATTTCTATATACTAGTAAATGCTTATTTGGGTGAGTATTACCCTAAATGCTCTGCACTGCTTTGGAACTTTTTTCTAAAATTAACTTGCTGTTCACAGGTTAAACTAAATTTGGATATCACAGGAATTAACCATTTTAAATTTTAATGGTTTGCTTATGTTATTAATCCACCGCTATTCCTATGTCAGCTGCATTGCATGACAAATATTTGCTCAGCTGAGCAGTGTGTCACTTCTGTTTACTGATCCTACCTCCACTAGTCCCTTTTTGTTTATAGAGACTTATATCATCACTTCGCTTGCTTTATCCTCATCACTAACATCTACAGCAATCATGACATACTACATCTAACTAGAGCAGCTGCTGAAGATCAGGACACAGACCAGTAACTTTACAAACAACTTTTCAGTGTCCCATATGGCCTATTTCATTCAATATTTTATTTAAGAGGAGAACCTGTATTTTCTATTCAAAATCTGAAAAAATATATTTGAGATTTTGCTATCTCCTTGAAGAACATGTTGGAAGGAGAATATAAATCGTTTAAACAGAGTTTAAGTTACATAACTGGTGCAATTAGTTCTGTGTTTTAGCACAATGCAAAATATGTCAGGCTATTTTGTGTTCTACTACGTCCATTCTGTATCTGTGGGACAACATCTTGATATGTCTCTCATAGGAGTGTTATTAGACTTAATAAATGCTTACTTAATGCTTTTACATCTTCAGAAGACTGAAAATGCATATGGACAATGCACTGCTCTTTTTTTTCCACTGATGATTTATTATATTAAAACATTTACAAGGAATCCCTATGTGATGTCCCATTATGAAGGTGGTTGATGATAGATTTCCTATGAGATATCTTCAAGATAAATAGGTAGACAAATATGAAAATAGCTTCTGACTCATCATGGTTTACTTCACTTTATCATGGGAAAATATCCTTCACAGTGATATGATTGAACAGAAGGCCATTTGAGACAAAGACAGACATCCTTTCTGGAACTAAAGTCTCCTAAAACACAGAATAAACCCCACTTTACCCAGCTGGGCTGAGTGCAGCTAAACAGTTTTGTTTCTTGCAGACCACAGATACCTTCTGCTCCAGAGAGACAGCCAATGGAGTGAGAATACTGTAGAGAGGGAGGGCTAGGCACTCTGGAGATCATCACTGCTTCAAGCCTGTGTTGCAGTAAGCACATACTTCAGTTCAGGATTGTAAAGCAACAATTTAGTTTCAGTCTCAGGCCTCCTTGCTGGCTTGAACTTGTGTTGCTAGCCTGAGCCGAAACACAAGAAATCCTGTCCAGCTACACAGCTAATCTCAGCTGAGTTGACCATCCTGAATTAAGACAAGAGCCACGACTGTAGAAATTTCCTCCAAAAGCATACTGTGCTGAAGATTTGCCTGTTACACAAGGAAATATGGCTTAATGCCAAACAGCATTAACTAAGGAGCACCAAGTCTACCCTGGCCCACAATAAAAAGCAGACATTTCAAAATCTCTTCAAAGAAAATCTTGAAAGAAATCCAGTATTCTCAGGCTGAAACAGGAGGCCTAGAAGCCCTGAGAAAATTCATGGTGAGTCACTCACAGTTTCCCTGCTGCAAAAACCAAGAGCCTGTACCCCAAGTTTGGGCCCGGCTGAGGTCATGATTGAGGAGCTTCCAGCACCACAGAACAACCAGAAATTTTGTAACCCTTATCTGTGGGAACTCTGCAGGGACAGCTTTGAACCAGGAAAACCTAAGGTCTGCGGGAGCTTTTCATACAACTTTCTCTTATAAGCAACTTTGTCAGAACCAACCTGTCCTGTGAAACATTTTAGTCTTAGTGAATAAGATGTTTTCCCCCAGAGAAACTGTTTCTAATCTGTTCTGTCTGCAGTGCTCAAGGGTGAGTACATAGACCTTGTCTCTCAATTTCTTCTGGCCCTAAGAATCTCTTTCCATTCACTAAGGTAAAAAAGCATCAGTAAATAGGTTCTTGGTTGTGCAACAGAAACGAGACAAGAGAGCTAGGTATCAGACTAATTTCTGGCTCAATAATGGGTTTTGGCACATTTTGCAAAGACTGCAAACCACTGAACACTGCTGCCCGACAGTGCGTGTTGTCCAATTTAATTATATCTTATTTCAAACAAAGACAAGTAAACATCCACTGTACACCAAAGCACAGTGGAACCAAAGGCACAATAGCTGCAGGAGTATATAATACTCCATTAAGGAGAAAAACAAAAACCATGTTAAAATAATGCTCAAATGGCCTACTCAAGCATTCAGAGATCAGAAAATACCCAATATAGGGCTGTTTATACAGTCTGCCTGTACCCTTTTATATGTAAAATTGTCTCAACAACAGTCACTCAGTAATGTGATAAAAATTCACCAGCTCCAGCTCAGCAGCACGACAAGCTATGACCAGTCCCTGGACTTCCCTCTAGTCACATTTGCTCCCACAACATATGGCTGACGAAGCACTCTCAGATGCCTTCAAGCACAGATAATGTTGTGTGTCCAGACACAACAACTACCTTCGTATGTGCCTAAGCAGGCATAAACTTGCTGTCAACACAGGCTGTGAACAAAGAAGCCACAAGAAAGGCAGTATCTCTCCATTCTGTATCCAGATATAATGAACGCTTACAGCTGTGCACCCTAAAATTCAGTCAGCCACAGTCTTTTCACATTACATGGCATGGTGTCATCAAGCTCCAAGCGAATAACTTCTATTCCCTAATTTCCATCTTTTTCCTAGAGTTAGCTTTTTATATCAAGTAAATACTGTTATGAAAAAACAATGGACACCAATTTGTAAGGGGAAAGGACCTAAGTTCAAATGACATTCAGTCTGGGTTGCTGTTTTATATTAGCTGAACACTAGAATGAGAAGAAATTTGTCTACAGCATTTTTTACAGCTTCATACATGACCAAGGGGGACATCATTCTAACTGGAATTATTTGAGCACAAGTCATATCCTAATGCATCAGGAATGAATAATTTATCTAATTACATATCTTTGTTCAGATCCAGTTTTACATATTAGAAAGACACATAGCAAATGTAATCTAATTTTTCTCTCACGTACACTTTTAAATATTAGCTCTTGATAGGAATTTGTAGAATAAGAGTATTACAGTGACTAAAAATATTGTACCTAATGCTGTTTTTAGCTATTACATATTTTAAAAGAATATACTCCTTCCGATTTGCATTCTGTGTCTCATTGCTTCAAATGGATTTTTCTGAAGAGAAATAATATGACACAAAAACACTGGGGCAAGAGAAATGGAAATTAAATAGAAAACCTTAACAGAAAATCATCTCTCTCTGCTAAAGTAAATGGTCCTGTTCTCCTAAGTTCAGATCAGAACAATCCTAAAAATAAGCAGATAAAGGCAGGCACTTCCTATCTAGCATTCCAGACTAACTCTGATAAGGAAAAAAAGTTAACAGCTGGTGATAAAAACAAGATGAAGGGATCAGGTGGGATGAAAGGCTGGCTGGCTAGAAAATAAGCACAAGTGGGGAAACAGAAAGCCATACGTTGGAGGCTGAGGATGCTGAATTCGATTCCAGATGAAGGAATAAGAAATTAAAGGAATTCAGGAGATGAACAACATTGATTTAGCCACAGGACTTGAGATCTTTAATGTCTATGACCATATCCTTTCAGGAAGAAAGGGGGGAAGGCAAAAGAATATGCCTTTAAAAGCGCATTTTGATGCTCATGGCCAGGTAGAAGGCGGAGTGGAAAACAGAGCAGTTTGACAAAGGACTTGTGTTTAGAGGCTATATATATTCTAAGGTTTAAAATGCCTTGGGTTCAGGACTTATGTGAATTTCTGTTCCCTTGCCCCTTCTTCATGGTGTCCCACATTCAACAGCCTAGCTCCTGCATGAGCATAGACAGATCAGAACCATATTAACCAAAATTGTTGTTATTTTATTTTAAATCTGTTGGGCTTTTTCTTTTTCATTTTTAGGTTGAAGCAGTTTCTGTGCTTATCACCTCAGCAAAGCCTACAGGCAATTCTTGCGTTTGCATGAACCTGCTAGAGAAGTTGGACATCAATTCACCCATACTGCTTTCCAGCTTTTACCTCCTTGCAGCTGTCATTTAGGAAGGAGCTACTGTGGTACAACAGTTTCAACCAATAAGAAAGGTGGCAGTGCAGAATTCTGAAAAAAACTAGAATTTACTTATCCAATTTGTATCCTGAGATTAGATGCAGAATTGTTCTAATATATATCTTTTATATCCTTGTTAACTCAGGTGTCAACTTTTTCTAGGTCACTCCCGCTTATGGTTCCTGCTACCAGGCAGCACATTTATTTTAAGTAGGGATTTTACCGACATCTGGTGGCAATAAGAGAAAGCTCACCTTTGAGAAACCCTAGCAAAACAAACCAGCCAACCAACCCACACTTTATAATTCTTGACAGCTAGCAATCGTCTCTGAAAGAGTAAGTGTTCAGTATGATCCAGGGGAGATGGCAACATAACTAAAAAATATCATAATAATATGACATGGAAAAAATCCTTAGCCTGAACAGTACTAAAGTGCTCCAGCCAAACTCAGCATCACAGGGAATTCTGCAGAAAAAATAATAATAAGAGTAATCCTTTTACAATCTTTGTAATGTCCTTATAATGCAGCCTCAGCAAAAGAGAGATTTAAACCTGATACCTGAACTCCAAACACCTATTAGTTAACATGTTGGCTCTCCTCAGGGTAAATTTCAGGATACGCCATAAGAGAAAATCATCCGGTGTAAAAATTAGAGTTCTCAAAAATACTTATGATCTTTATTGGAAATATAAATTGGATAAAAACTAGATATTTATTTCAAACATAACAAACTTTTATGAGTTCAATACCTTTATGGAAGCTTCAGCCAGCTTCCAAAAGAAGTGAAAAACTGAGCAATTTGGAGGAGCTCTGAAGGAACTGCAATTAGTTGACCTTCAGGTCTAAGGCTACAGCCTGCTTCTTTACAGTTTAAGTATCATGTCTGAATAATTCTGATACTGAAAAGGCAACCTCAGCCGAAATTGCTGTTTTACCTGCAAAAACCAAGGAAATTCATAAGATTACTGTGCCATGCTGTAGGTCAATTCTGTTTTCTCTCTGATATCAGCAAACATATCTACTGGCTGTTCTGAAATCATAAAAACTTAAGATTAAGAAAACCTTGATATTTATTAAAAAAAAAAAAACAAAAAACTTTAATAGCTATTGGAGGTCTTTAAGAATAGCCAGACACATACCTGCCAAATGTAGACTAAATCCAGTGAGTCCTTTCTTGTTCTGGTTTAGTAAGATGGATGGACTGACCTTCCATGGCCATGTTTAGAAAAACAGAGATTTTTCAATATACAGGTTTCTCAGTTCTAGTTTCATATCCTGTTAGAAGTACTGTCAAGATCCCTGCAAAGTAGCAGTTACAAGCCTTTCTACCTCAGATTACGGAGGAACTTTTGAAACAGCTGTAGTAGTTTAATAATCAGTTAAATGCAGGTCGTTCTGCGAAGCTGCTGTAAAGTCTATAAAATTGTTCTAAAAATCAGTGGCGTTTTAAGGTCAACTTCCTAATACGTTCAGGCCCTCCACTCAAAACTAGAACCATCCCGTGCAAATTAGAACAACAAAAAGAACAATTACTATATAATCAGACTTTGAATTAGGCTTTAGAAATTACCTGAGGAGTAGACTATAGTATGTTTAAGCTCAAAGACAGATTCTTTGCCTAAATCATGAAAAGATCTTATAGGCTGGGAGAAAACATTAGACCCTTTGCTTCTGTGAACTATAGAAGAGGATTCTTGCCCAGGGCAATTTAGGGCTTTTTTTTTTTCTTTTTTTTTCTTTTTTTTAATAGGGCGCTCCCAGAGAATTACTTGTTCTGTTTATTACAGTTACCAGTATATATCCATGTTCCAAATGTACTTTGCTCTTCAGGAATATAAAAAGAGGGAAATACATTTGGAAACTCAGGAATGACAGAGTTGATGTGCTTCCACTTTTCAAAGAAGGCAGCAATGAGTCATCCTTATATAACCACTACAGCCTTGACTCTGACTTCCCAGTATGTTGTGAATAATCCACAGCTAAAAATCAAGGAGTACAGCACACTTTTCTCCATAGTAGTAGGTGCATTGCTGAGAGTAGGGGGAATGAAGAAACATGAGAAGGGCTCTCATACCTCAGGGAATCTTGACTCCTGGAATGGCCTATTGACACTACTGGCAGTTGATATAGATTGAAGTACTTTGCAAGCTGCACTGTCTTGCACTACAGGGACTAAAGTCCCTGTGCTCAGCTCTGCTCAGCACTGGCATGGCATCAGCAAGAGTTGCTGTCTGGTTGTGTGCGCCACACTTCAGGAAATATGAGAACCAAATGGAGAGAGACCAGAGAGAGGCAATAAGAATGAAAAGAAGTGCAGAAAACATAACCTGGAGGAACAACTAAAGGAAGTCTTCTAGAAAAGAGAAAACAGAAAGGAGAGTTCAAAAACTGCCTGCATATATATAATCACTTCACTGCAAAGAGAAATAGAATATATCGTTCGGTATAGGAGAAGCAGTAATGGATTAAATTGTACCATGGGAGATTCAGAATAGGTATGAAATTTGTTTCTGAATAGTAAGGATGTTTTTCTTAGGGTACAGTACAGTTAAGATTTCTGATTATAAGTTATTGCATCTTAACTATTTTTTTCTTGATTTTCCTGTGTGTATTTTTCTCTACTGTTTTGGAAAAGTAATATATACCAAAAATAGTGATAACAATTTTGCCTAGAAAGAAGAGAAATGCTGCGATCAACAGGAATCAAAAGACAACCATGATGCACACAATTGGACAAGAACATCCAAAGGGAAGGAAAAGAAAAAATGATGCAAATACTACGTCAATGAAGGAAAACTCTTTAGTCTGACTGCAGCACAAATAGATCCTAGAAGCTCAGAGCAACACTCTGAACCCTTGCTAGCAAAAAGAGGAAACAACTTCCCTGCCTATGTTTAAAATTTTAACATTGTCTTAATCGCTATTGTATCTGAAAGACAAAAAAATTCCTGTTGGAGAATGGAAAAATGAAGCAGAATAATAAAAGCTGGAAGCTGGCATTAAATTTGTTCTTTCCTCAGTCTCATGCCTCCTGCTACCACTACCCAAAGATATATGCTCATTTTCAACACCCTATGAGAAGACCTTAAGAAGAAAATGTATTAATTTTAAGGGGTCCATGAATAGATGAAAGTTAGAAGGTCCTCAGCACAGAGGACTGTGAATTGATGATTTTACTGCACTACTCCTCCCAGTAAAAGGAACCTTAACGTTGTTATAATGCAGTGTTTATCTAGACTTTGGTTAGAAAATAGCACTTGAAAATAGTTGGAGTTCAGTGCTGTAATTTCTCAAAAGCAAAAATAGATAAAGGATTTTTTGAAAAAATCCAGTTATGTTAATTGATTTGTTAGAGTATTCAGTGAGCAAGGAAATAAATCATCTTAGACATGATTAGGTTCAAATGAAACACTTGTACCCATTTCTTCAACTGATAATTCAATTTTAGCAAAGGAGGCTTCAAAACTCATTGGAATTGAACAAGTAATAACAAGCAGCAAATATTCAATATGCTGATATTCTCTGGGAAAATATTCAGTAATTCTTTTTGACTTATTAATTCATCCAGAGCTTAACAAATAAGAAAAAAATGTGAGTAAACATAAAAAAAAGGAAACTTTAAGATTAGTTTTTCCATTTTCTACCTACCTCCATGAAACAGGTATATTACTGTTTGCCCACCGATAAGGTATTTTGGGTACATTTACACTATCAGATAACTTAGCTCCCCAATTCAGTTCTAGTCTACTGGTTGTCCACAGATGGCGGTTAGGTCCTCTTTCGGCATTAGCCAACCAGTTTCTTTTGAGAAAAAACCTTGTTACAGCTCTGGAGAGAGTTTCTTCCAGAAATAGCTCCTGGTAGACAATTTGGAACCAGCTTTGGTTCTCTCTACCCTACGCAGATCTCCAACACTATCCCAGCAGGACTTTTACACCTAAATATCCCTGCCAGTCCCCTTGTGGAAGTCAGGTTGCCTGAAACACCATAAAATGTCATTCTGGTGAGCAGCAACATAACTTTCTCACTATGTGAGCTATATTAAAAAAAAAAAGAAATGCACCAAAAATAGTTGTGTTACAGGAATGTAGAGCCCAAAAGACAACCAGGCATGGGCTTGTAGGAGATATAAGTAGTATATGTATTCTTGCAATTATAGACACCCCTGTTCTTTCCAGAGGATACCTGCAAGACATTCTGCATTGCCTGCCTTTGGCACCAAGAATCATTCCTTAAAATGTGTTTAACAGTGCATATGCAACCTTAATTTCTCTATACCTCAGTTTACAACATTCCCACTTACTTTATAAAGTTGTTGTGAAACCAGCTCAAACACCTGCTGTGCTTTTTGAAAGGCTCAGATATGAAGAACATAATTTTATTGATATATTTTATATAATAGCATATATTAAAATATGTTTATTAGTGCATTTTATATATTACTAACAGAATGGATATGAAATAAGAAAAACATATCCCAAAACTGTCACCCTCTTTCCATCAAAAAATTCAATTTGGTATTTTTTCATCATCTATAACTATAATTACACAAAGTTGAGGAAAAAGGTAGTTTGTACATACTTTAATAGCTCACGAAAGAGCCAGGGTCAGCAGAGAGTTAGCATGCAGGCCCCTTGATAGACCACATTTTTACCAAGTGAAATGCAGTCAATAAAACATAAAAGAGAAGTGTTTAAAAAATTTAAAAGCACCTTCAAATATGGGAAGTCCCTATTATAACAGCAACTGGACACTCCAGGATGCACATTACCAAGGCATGAAAGCACTGCAGAGGTGACTGAAGTCACTCTTCCTTTAGCCTTGTTTCTCACAGCACACCCAGAACACACATTAATGGCTTAGTGTCTTATTGCTTAATTAAATGATTAAATGCTTTGCATGAGAAAGACAATTTGTTAAGCAGGAGACTCTGGCATGTCTCACCCTGAAAACACATTAAAAGCTCTTGTCATCTGAAAAGGAAAGGGATGAGAGCACAAATATTTGGTTCTACTCTACTCAAAATGAATCCAACCAAAAGTGCCAAAATGTAACGATAGTGACAGTGAGTATATAAAAACATGAACTTTGCTCCCAATTTCTGTCATAAGGGAATGGAGAAATTAAACAGAAAAAAGCCAGGAGTTGTAAGTAAACCAGGTGGCAAATGCCTCCTATACTTCTCACACATAGTGCCTGAGATCTTTTCTGGAAATACCAGCCAGCAACAGATTACAGCCTAACCTTTGTACCATGCATTTTAAGGCATGTATTTTTGATGAGTAAAATTATTGCCATTTGTGCTTTAACTACACCCGCTACACAAAACATCAGAAAAGGTACTATAGCTGTAACTTACTGCAATTCTCTTGCTCTTTAAGGGTGGATCAGCATCATCTAGAGACTGCTAAACTGCCACAGCTCTAGCTATGAAAAGTCCATTAGCTCCCACTTTAATTCCAGAGCACCTAAATTCAGTCCACACAGCAGGGAACTACTGACTGTGAGGTATTGTTTAACATGGGGTTCAATCACACAGAAAGAGGGCTAAATGACCTACTATGTCTTTTGGGTCTCCTAACTTTTATAATTACATTGTATTCCAGTGGCAAAACCAGAATGCAATTTCTTAAAGGAGATGACAGCTCTTAGTCTTGTAAGCTCTACACAGAACAAATTGTGCAGTTCCTCCCCCCTTAGGAACATCATGAAGTTACACGCAGTGCTAAAAAAGAAGCCAGAAGGACCCTTGAAGCTGATCCAAGGCTACTGAAAATTACAGAACCCACAAAAAGCCAACCAACTGCAAATATTTGCCTTTGAAGCCAAGCTGCAAAGAGACAAAGCTCAAGCTAGCAACACACATGTTTATGTCACATACTTAAAGAATATGCCAACTTTTTAAAGTCTTTTTTAAAGACCGAAAGTTTAGGGCCATAGTGAATTTAGGCACGCAGCTCTGAGAATGAAATCCAAGAAAAAATAAGATAGGTCCTACAATCTAGACACCTAGTTCTGTTATTCACAATAACCAGCAGGCTAAGCAGCGGGACGCAAGCCAGCAGCCAACAGCACTCCAAGGAAAAGTATGTTTCTCTCAGTGTGAGGCTGGGCTTCACAGCTTCAAATTGCTTCCTGGTTCACTCTGCTCTTAAAAGACAAGCATGTAGGGCATTTTTGCCTACCTTTACGTAGGAAACTATCCGTTTAAATAAAAGAAGTGGGATACTTTTGTTCAATGGCTCTCTGAGGTAGAGGGAGCTCGGATCCACCTATTGCACCTCAAAAGAATGCCCTAACCAGAGATGAGCCTGGAACAGGAGACCTTTCTACTTTCCATATAAATCCACATCACTAACAAATCTAACAAGGCCATTGTGGGGTTTTTTGTTTGTTTATTTTCTTTAGCTTTTAAGATAACATAATATAAAAGATGGATTGTTGCTCAGATGATGGCATTACAAAATTCTAATGTTCTAATGACTTAAACAAAATTCTAAGTCCCAACAAATTCAAACACAAATGCAAATTATATAAACAATACTTCAGATTTTTTTGATTTTGATGTCAAAAAATATTTCCATGAAAAACTCTCTAGCTCAAGATTATTATTAAAAATTAATTTTAAAAGGTAGACAGTCATTTTCTAACAATTTTCTAAATGTAGTTTAGCACAGGAACCAGCTGCCCAGAGAGGCTGTGGATTCTCCATTCTTGGAGATATTCAAAAACCATCTGGATAGGGTCCTGGGCAATGTGCTCTAGGTGACCCTGCTTGAGCATGGGGGGGGGTTGGACTAGAGGATCTCCAGATGTTCCTCCCAACCTCAACCGTTCTGTGATTGTGTAATTTAATTTATGACTGCTATGAACTACAACCTGGAGTTTCACTCAGAGAGTAGCAAGGACCAGAAATATGTGCCATAATACACTTTTGGACAGCATATTATTATTTTAATTTGATGAGAGTGCCCTAACATTACTCATCTTCACAGATCATGATCATCAGCCTCTCTGAAAGTTGCTAAATTTGACCAGTGTGAGTCACTTTTTGGGCTATTTATATAAAGACTTGATTGCCAGTCTTTGCAACAATCTTTGTATTCCCCTTGAGTTTAAAATCTTGAAACAACCATTTGCTCATTCAGGAACTGCTGGGTTTAGAGGGAAAAGGTGAAAAAGAGGCTGTTATCTGAAAAGTGCATCTTCTCTTCATTGAAAATAAGACTGGGAGATACTTAAGGAGGTAATCTTTTCAATTTTCCCTCATCTCTTTCTTTAAGATTACTACAGCATTCCTGATAGATGTTTGTCTAGTCTGTTTTCAGAATTCTGCATTCCATTATCTTCTGTCAGAATAGTCACATATGCTAGTATGTAACTATCTTTACTATAAGAAAATATTGGGGTTTATCTAACTTAAATTTTCATGCAATTTAAATTTATAGTTTCTTAATCTATCCATACAGCATATGGAAAACAATTTATTTCCCATATTTGTAAATATTTTTTTCTCTATCCAAAGACTGGATCACCTCTCAGTTTGCTGTAGACTAAATAATTCCAAATTCTTTGCTATTTGTCATAAGGCTTTTTTTTTCCTATTATTATTCCCATGATTTTTCACTGTGCTTCCTCTGGCAGATCCACCTCTGCCTTGAAGATGTGATGCCTCTCTAGAACTAGAGTAAGCCTTGCAGCAGAAGCCTTGCTTGTGACAAGTAGAGCTAAAGGATTATTTCACAGTTTGCAGATGATTCTCCTCACCTTTTATTTCCACTAGTTTGAGATTGCTATGCTCTGGTTCAGTATAACCTCCCAATACTTTTTTAACTTGCTTCTACTCCTTACTTAGCCTACTGTTTCCTAACATGGGTTTTTACCATTGTTTATCCCTGCTTTCATGTGGTGTCCTGTACTTGACGCCACTGAGGTTCATCCCATTTATGGTTTGTTTTCTTCCCTCAGAGCATTCTTCCTATTTATTAAAGTAATTTTGAATTCTGATCTTGTCCTTCTATATTCTGAGCACCCCTTCCACTTTGGTATTGTCTACAGATATTACAGCAAACTCTCTATTCCATCATTTTCGTTATTATTGAAAGTACTGAGCAGTGCCAGACCTAAGAGGCATCTTTGCAAAATATACATGGAGGTTACCAGCTAGACAGTAGCTAGAAAGTTCAAAAGTCTACATGCCTTTGCATACATATTAAGCAATTGAGAACCTTTCACTTTGGTCATCGCAAGCGCAATTCATCAGCCCTCTCCTTCAACAAATTCTGCAGCTGCATTCCAGTATTTTTTTAGCATATTGAATTTTAGCCATTCTTGTAAGGAGTACAGTATCGGTCCTTTAGCTAGATGGATAGGTGCCTTTTGCCGCAGATCCAACCAAAAAGTAGACTACTATCCTTTAGTACTGGAAAAAAGACAATCAGCTTAGCTGACCTCCAGTGGAAACCAAAAACAGAGGTCTGTTTCCACAAAAGCAGCTCCAAGAGACTTATTCCCTGCATCATACTTGAGCCTCTCCTTGACTTAGTACCACTTAGTTTTGTCCCTGGCGTAATATCTAAACTTGATAATTAGGCAACAGGCCCTTTAGAACTGCAAGTCAGCTAGAATGAACTTAGACTAGTGGTACAAAACAGATCGGATTTGATTGCTCTAATGCATGCTGCTGGCACAATTTCATTCTAGGAAATCAGAATACTGGCTGATTGGTCAAGGTCATTGTTGGGATGGTGCTCTCTTCCTTCATGTCCCTGCTATTGAAGGGATGCCTGCTGAGATAATGAATCAGATTAAGTATCTTGATGACACTTTTGATTATGCTCCTTCCCCGGAAAGGTTATCAGATTTTGGCTGGTAGGTGGCAATCAGCTTTGGAAAGGAAGCAAATTTCAGAGGCATATGTCCCCTTTTTATACCACAGTGACCTAGCAACAGTAACATTCACATTTGTGGCCAGCAGGCTTGATTATTGTAATTCTGCCTTAGCAGGACATTTCCAGTGCCTGCAGCTTGCTGAAGATTCAGAAGCATATTTGCACACTGGAGCAAGTATCACAACCTCCATCCAAACTGTAAAATGATGGATTAATTTTGCTAGGCAATATCTTCACCTCAGTCCATGGCATTGCTCCACAGACATTAACTGGTGAGCCTCTTTATGTGAGTTGCTGCTGAGCTCGGGAAGCAAAATCTTATAGTAGTAAATTGGCCCAATCCCCACAGATTCCTCTTTGATACACATTTGTGAAGGAGTCAGTCAGCGTGCTGAGGATCCAGCGTACACATTGGGACCCAGGATAAAAGCACATAGCTGAGCTGGGCTATGTGATATAAATATGGTCACTTGATTCAGGAGGGCCACGGCAAAAAGTTGCTGATAAATAACATGCCTCTTACTGCAGCTCCTTTGAATGACTGTCAGCTGAAGCAGCACAGCCCTGTGGCCTCTCTCAGCCCCCCAGTCCTCACCTGTGGACACAGCAGGTTGCCAGGCACAGATTAGACTAGCCTGGCATCTCAGGCACCAGAGACAGAGCAGGGGAGAAGCTGTGGCTCTGTACAGCGGTATCTGAGCTGCAGCTGCAGCAGAAATGAACAGCGGAGCCAGTGTTGGCATTTTGCGTTTAACTCTTCAGATTTGCATGACATTTCAACTATACAGGCAATTGTGGGTTTTGCTGTGTTGGTCTTTAAACTTAAATGTCATCCGTCTTGACATCTGCCTGAGCTTGTCTGTACTTCAAGTTTCTTTGAATTACTGTACAAAGTAGATACTTTAACTCTCTTATTTGAGTGACACTTCTAATAAAATAGCTGTTAGTCATAAGTTTATCTATCTTCACCAGTTTCTTTTTTTCCTTCTCTGTTACGCCTTTTGCTTCTTTCTTACATAACAAATACTTTAGGAAGACACCACACAGATGGGACCCAAGTAAGCATGTCGACTGAAAAATAATAGTAAACGCATAAAGGTTACTTATGTACGCACTGATACTCTGATCAGATCCTGAGAGTTTCTAAAACTTTCAAATCTTGATGCAAGTTTCCCAAGCTAGTTGTACACTGTACTTCCATTGAGTTCAGGCAACAGTGATCAGTTTTGTAGAAATTTTAAATCTAGTTTAAAGCACTGAGGACTATTCACATGCCTAAAGATACACTGGGCTCAAATAATTTGCTATGCCAGAAGCTAGAAATGGGTGCATTTAGCTGTATTTTATTTCTTAGAATAAAATGATGGTGTTGCCCAAGTGCTTCACAGGGGGGACAGTTTATAAAATAGAATGTGTACTGTCTATCTTATGAGTAACTTTCATTGCCCTTACAGTTATTTTCTTTTATAGTTAAGTTGCTGGATTGCATTGCGATCATCCATCTTTCCTTGTAACTGCTACAAATATTTTATTCTGCATTCAAATCTATCAGATACATCAGTTCCCTGCTCTAGGATTGTAATGAAATACCTGCCCACATGAATAAATCCTTTGAGCCTCTCTAAGTTTCTGCTTTGTCAATTAACTTATTTGCTATAAGACAAACGAAGAAAAAGCACTAGTTCGGGATGCATCTAGTAGTGCTGAGTGAATATGGACATAGGAAAGGACACTTTGTACGTTGGTACTGTTTGGTTCTAAGCAACATCTTCAACATCTCATCACTAGATGGCGGCGACCTTCACAAATTTCTAATCAATGCAAGCTTTAATTCTCAAAAGTGCTTGCCAAGCCCTTGCCTTTCTCTCCTTAAAATCACCTAGCATGTCTTTCCTTTCTGTTTTACAGACTTTTCTGCAGAATGCCTAACATAGTTGCAAATAACAAAGTAGATTATTTTTCAGTAGAGGCATTCTGAAAAAAGGCACGTTTTGCTACAGCTGCATCATGTCTTTGAAAAAGCCCTATCTGACTAAGCAGAGGACGATCATCCTGTTCTGTTTATATGTGATTTCTTTAGTAGACATCTATTTCTATATTCAAGCGTATGTGGATAGAGTGTGTGCAGAGTTAATACAGATCCCACATGTATGTCACCCCTGCTGCTTTCATAGGACTATTCCATCAGGGATAATTCTGTAAAGTCATCTCTTTCCTTTCAAGTTTCCATGAATTTTTCTAGACATTTTCAAAAGGCGGCTCACTAAATTTGTAGAAAAATAGGACCAAGACACACAAAGGGAGCTCATCTGCATTAACAAGTCTCTCACATCTCCTCAGGAGGTCCTTTGGCCCTCTCTTGCAGCCCTGTGTCATGCTCCATGCGCAAGATTCACCCACTCGGCCCCTGCTTCACATTCCCTCCCTCCCTCCCTCTCTCCACAGCCCTGGAAACACATACACTCTGCGTGCAGGACTGTCACTTCTGCACTAGGCCCCCACACTGCCACTGCCATTTCACGCATGTGTCAGTGGTGCATCCTGCAGAGGCACCTGGGCTGAGGAGAGGCTGTGGCACGGCAGGAGCCCAGCATTTTGTGATTCTTTTGTGCCTCTCAGCAGGGACGCAGGCTCAAAGGACCCAGCTGGAAGACGTACACATCCCAATCACAGGTGTTTGCCACAGCCCGTCCGTCTCATCACCTGACCTAACTTGGAGAAGGTACGTTGTCTTCATGGAGAAGCTCTCAAATAAACCACTGCATAGAGCCTCATGAATCTGGTAACAACTTTTCCTGGACATTTTATCCTTTCCTTTGCCATTCTAAAGATGAGGCAAGGTGCCACACAACAATTCTCCACAACAACCAAGGGGTTAAGTAGCCCATAAGATTCAACCACAATACTGAGCTTATTTCTTCCCTTTAAGTGCAGCATACATTTCATCACATCTAGAGCTGATTCCAAGTTTAATCCTGTATACCACCTTAATGGCATCAGCAAGGGTGTAAAAGTCCTATACCGTGATCCTCTTGAAGCTCAGAGCAAAAACAATGCTTGACTAGAAGAAAATCCACCTAAATCTGCATGTCATTTAAGAACAGATTTCACAGTGCTGGGTATTAGGCAGACATCATAAATATATGGTAGGATTTACATGCAAGACTAGCAAACTGAATGAGATCCTGAATAGAGTGTTTGTTAAAATAAACATTTGTTGCACTTCTGGGAATTTTTTAGCATATTATTATGCTAAGTACATATAATAAGACTAAAAATGAACAAATGAACATACACAGCCAGTAAATCTTTTCACCAGACTTTTACACAATCTTTTAATGTCACAGCCACCCCACGTTTGGTTTAAATGGTAGTCAAAAACATGCTTAATTGAAAGACAGCATTTGAAAACCAAACCAGTACTTGAAAACTAATAGTATAATGAAGCTAATCTTTTTTGCTATAATAATAAAAACAGCTTAATATTATAATGCACTATAAAGGTAGATTTATTTCAGTGGCATTTATGACAAAAGTGTCAATTTTTTAGCTGAAGGCTGGGGCTTTTCCTCAAAGTTTTTGTCATTTGAAGAATCCTCACCAATTTAAATTATATTTATGTAAAGATCAGTTGTAAACATTTACATACATAAGAACGACAGTTGCAAGTTAGAGGACAGGCCCATCTGTGTACAGCTGATGAACTAATGCCAAAGCAGGCCAGGAACACATGCAGTAAAGAGCACAGAAAAAAAGGATATAGAAGACATAAAGTGTTCCTCTTTCAGCTTCCATCAGCTGCAGTAACATAGACATGTGCAACTGAAAGGCCATGAACACATTTGATGAGAGGGAAAACTAACCAACGTCTTTCTAAGATTTCAGTTACTGGGAGCTTACATAATCAGTGCAGTGTAATGATACAGCATTTCATATCATAAACAAATGCACAATGGCTTTTTTTGGCCTTATACACAAACACACACACATTTGTGCTGCACATGTATTATGTATATACCTAACGAGCACTTCTGTAATATATATGTGCATTACCACATTACATATTAAAAATGAAACATGTGAATGAGAGTGAACATGGGCGCAACAGTCTGCTGGGGTGGATCTGATTTCAGTCTCTACTCATGAGGCCTTTCTCGCTCCCCACTCAATTGTATGCATCTGACAGACTGCCTAGGCTGGCAACACGATTAGCTAGTTTACAGGTGAGATAAATCTCCCTGTGAGAAGCCTCTTTCTCTTTTTTCACTGACTACAGAGAGTGCTCAGGGTGACTCCAGTCTTCACATGGGCACCTCTCTGAGGAGCCCACAGTTGGTTGAGCCTATTTGTGCTAAAACCCTTTCTGCTAACGCACTTTGCCTTCAATCTCTGTGAAGAAACATAGATAATTGAAGTACTTTCTCAAATTGTAAAGCCAAAAAAAAAAAAAAATTCAAGGGCAAATATTTGCTTACTCAAAGCAGGAACAAAGATAGGAATACTATCTGCAAGTCCCCTGTCCAGTATTACATTGCTATTACTTGCATAGTACTTATATGAGTTACTTTTGCCAGGAATGGCCAAAAGTTAATAGGTGTGAGTTTATTAAAAGAGAACTACTCTAATTATTCAGGCTATCATAAAATCAAAATGGAATCCCATCAGCCACATTCAACTCCTTGGGACTCTGAAGATTTGCTTCCGTCACTTACGAACCAATCCCAATCACAATGAATCTCCTTGTTTCAGAAGAACTGAAATATTATGTATTGTGATGATCAGCAAGTGTGGGGCAATCTTCCTTCTGGTTTGATCTAATTCATATAGCACTCTAGACTGAAGAATGTTTTTAAACTTACACACACACGCACGCACTTTTCATAACTGAAAAAAAAATAATTTGTTTAAAAAAAAAAGTTTTCCATGCTCAAAACCTAGTGTTCACCCACTATTTTGCTTGGTTTTGATGAAAAGTTCAAAATCTATTTTATAATTTCCAGAATTAATAGTTTGACTGAAGACCGGGGTCTATGTTTATACAGAGCAATGCAGTGGGGGCTGTACAGGAGAACCTGAGGTAGCAAGAAATTGCCTAACGTGTCATAGAAGAAACTCATTTTTGCCACACTGGCTGTTTGATCATCCGGTAGGGTGCAGATCAAATCACTGTGCTTGTGTGTCACAAACATACTTTCAAAAATTTGAGGCAATAAGGATTAAATTAGAACACAAGACTCAGACCCACCAACGTATCTCGGTGTCTCACTTCACTTTGGTACCTAAACTTTGAAGAAGATCTGCAAAAATCCTGTCCAGGCACATTGGAGGATCTGCATCCTCAAACATTCAAAGTTTTGCTCACAAACACGCTCAGAAAAAAAGTACTGCCATGCTTGTTGAGCTTTTCAACACTGCTTACAACTAGGCATAATCTGAGCATATTTAAATTTAGCAGGTATTATCAAGCACCACGCACACAAATTTACTGAGGAATGGCAGGAGCTTTAGTGTCACTGTTTGCACGTGCCAATATAGGGCATATCTTGTCCCATGTCAGATAAGAAGGTGGCTGCTATATCAATATTCATAGTGGTCCCTTTTTATACTGTAGCTATAGCCTCCCCTCTTGCTTTTGTGCATGCCAGGGAGACCGTGTAGAGTAATAGATGTTGATTCAAAACTCATATCCACTAAGAAACAGATATGAATATGACCTACAGTGTGAAATATTTAGACATTATGATAAACTTTAACACATTTATGTTGCATACCATCCCTTCACAGAAGGAAAGTTAAGCTAATTTCTAAACAATGAGCTAGAAGTCAAAACCTGGGCATTCCCTGGGCAGGAAATGAATATATAGCGCATGTACACAAAAGGAACATGGAGTCTTTCAGGACTGAGCATTACAGCTTCTGACATATATTTGTCATGAACCTTTCCTACATACTTCTAGCACTTTGCTCCACTTCTTCTAGGTGGTAGTTTCTGAGAAACAAAGATATTTATCATTTGGGCTTCAGTGTTAAAAGAAATATACAGATTGTAACTATAAGACTGAGCTTCTTGCTCTGTTACCTGAAATTCATCAAAAACCAGTAGTTTCTCAGTGTTTTCAGTCCAGATTTGTGATTTAAGGTTATTTTCTCTATCACAATGTAACTCAGAACCAAAGAGCTAGAAAGTCTCTGTTGTTGAACGGAGTCAAGGAGATGGTTGCAAGTTAGAGGACATCCATTCCAGACTTTGGTCTGTAAATGACGTGAGGTTACATGCAATATTTGTTCTTTGATGCAATATTATAAGCATCATGATGTAATTATTTTGTGACTGTCACTCAATTTTATTCAGTATTTATTCTCATACCCTTCCTTGTCACTCTATAA
The DNA here is from genome assembly GCF_036370855.1 of Dromaius novaehollandiae. Taxonomy (NCBI): domain Eukaryota; kingdom Metazoa; phylum Chordata; class Aves; order Casuariiformes; family Dromaiidae; genus Dromaius; species Dromaius novaehollandiae. Next base: position 155,211,614 of record NC_088098.1, read on the forward strand.
TTTCTCTGTTCATTTGAAAGAATCCCCATGGAATAAACCATCTCCAAAACCAAGTATTCTCTTTCTCCCTCAGAAGTATCCAAAATAGCTGTGCCGGTTTGTATATCTTATAGTCCCCAAATATTTATAGTTACATTTATTATTTTATAACATGATATAATTCTCAAACAACTCCTATGATTAAAGCTGGATTACTGTCTGCTCCCTTAAACAAAGACTGTTTTTGCTTATTTTTTAAGACAAATATTAAACACGTGGTCTGAAAACAAGTGGAGCAAACTCAACGGAAGAACTTATTCAAGCAGTTTTGTGGCATTTTTCTTACCTCCATGGAAGGAGGTGGGTGGAAGGACAGATGACAATTTTTAAAGCCACAGTCTAGCTTAAATTACTCTTCTCCCCCTTTATTTACGTCTTTTATGGATATATTGAAATCAGTCACTTCTCTCAAAATTCATTTTGCAGGTACCCGAGATGTGTTATTTTCATCTCCTCACAAAGGATAAGCTCTCCAATTTCTCAGCCAACTTCATAGCCTCCTCCTGTGTCAATTCCAGTTTGAATTCACTATTTTCCTTAATGGTCTTAAACCAGAATTGTATATAGCATTGTTTAAGAACACCACATAGCTTTTCTGTCTCATCTTTTTGGTCCTTCCATTTTATAAGGTCTCTGCATTGACACTGTGAGTAAGCTTTCCACCTCTCACTTTCCAGCCCTAAGGAAGAATATGGATATATGCATAATTATTCTTGAATACCGTGCCAGTTTCTGCATTTTCTGTTCTGTTGGCTCACCTTTCTCCTGAATCACTGATTCATTCACACAGGAAAAGAGATCACAGCACTGAGTAGCACCAGCTGGTCTGGAAGGTTTGTTAAGGTGAGCATGGGCTTTTTTTCCCCCTATCACTGATCCAATAGTGAAGGGCAAACAAAGTCCTGCACCCCCCACTATGAAGCTTATATCTAAGATGCAGTTCCCGTATAATCCTAGCTGAGAGACAGCCAGCAGAATAGAAGTTTGGGGGAACAGGTAAGGGAGGGAGAAACTAAACCTAACACTATCAGTAAATTTTGCATCACACAAATATTCCTGCCTAAATTTAATGTACCTTGCACTGACTGAATGTTTTATAGCTAATTGGGTGGTACTGTTTAATCACAGGAAGTGTCATGCATCGAGCAACATGGCTCATTTGCAACACCACAATCTGGGACTGAGGGGAAAGGGAGGTTGGTTATAAGTCAAATGAAGGTAAGGAATGAAGAAAGGTAAATCACTTCTACTCTGGGTCAAAAGAGAGACGAAAGAATTGGTCTGGAGGTAGGAAGAGTCACCGTAATAAGGTACCCAGGAGGGAAGACCGCATTTGTCTGAGGTTCCAGGTCCGTGCTAACCCTCCTCCACCTCCAACGCACGCGCTGTGTTGATGTATGTGCTATAAAAGGACACTTTTTATGCCAAATGTTGAATAAAACAGAAAGGAAAAAAGTACTTGTAGGTATTCTAGCACTATTTTAAACCCTAAAATTAAAAGCTGTCATACATCCAGAAGAAGTTACCAAACTCTATCTTATTGGACCAAAGTATAGACTTCAAAGTTTCTCTGATTTCCTCACACAGTTAAAATTCTGAAAGCAACATCCTGAAGAACCCATAAACCAGTCATAAATCACTGCATTAACACAGCCCACAGGTTTACAAAGGTCTGATTGTAACATCAGCCTCAATCAAGGATGACAATGGTCAGATTGCTAGTGCTGTTTCATAAATAATAAAAAGATGCTGTGCCCATGGAGGTAAAAGTGATGACTCAAATGATTAAGTCAAATGCACAGTAACTCTAAAGCTTTTAAGAAAAGCAAACTGTCCAGTCAAATCAAAATCAAATGGCAAAGTGGGAGATGGAAAACTCTTCTGCAAGAGTTTATTCCCACTGCTTTTGAAACCAGCTGTTGGGTAAAAGTCTTCACCACTACTACCCTCCTTCTTCATGTACGTAATTTCACATACCTTTTCTTGGGAAAACAAAACAAACTGAATATTCAGTTTGCAAGTAAGAATGTTAGCAAAAAGCGAAAAAAAAAAACAGTAAATCCTTTTGCAAAAGCTTCTTTCTTGACTTTATCTCACTGGGCATTATTTTCCCTCAGATAGTCCCAATATCTCAGGTTCTAATTACTCAAATATATCAAGCCATAATTATCATTGCTCTTAAAATTAAGTTTTCCTGAGCTTAAGTTACAGTATTACCTATATATTTGTCAGTTCTGTTTCATAGGAAATTTACATTTGTTTTCAGCAATACAGTTTTTTGGGTGAACATCAGAACTTTCAAGACTTAAGCCTAGGGACTGTTAAAAAAAAGTGTACCTAAACTATACTGATGGAAAAGCAGAACACTGTAAACAAAAAATTTGATTCAATGTAGCTGCTTTCCAAGCTTTTTGCAGAAAACTGAAACATTAATCTTTGCATGTATTATTCAGTGACCAGTGAAAGTGGCTGTGTGGTTTTAGTCTCCCAATGGTAACTGCATCTTCCACAGTACATTACAACCTTTCATGATTTATGGCTCAGCTTTCTAGAAGGAGAATATGTGGGTATCCCAGCCTGTGGGAAAAAAGTGAAAACAGGAGCTATCTATCTGAACTACAACTCTGTGAAGCATAGCAAGGATTTTTGAACCAAAGATTTTCAGCTTTTAATTGAAACCTTTCTCATTGAAAATATCCTCCTCCTGCCCTCCCTGTGTCCCAAAATTCACTTGAACAAAATTAATATTTGTTTTGGTTAAATTCTTCTGGTGCTAATGCAAATTCAAGGTTGTTATTTCCTCCTGGTGTCATCATAACACTGGGAGACACCAAAAAACTCAGGATACATGAAGTTAAAACAAAAATAGATAATTTCTCACTGTCTCCCATCTGGAAACATTCAATCCCTCTGCATATAATTGCTTGCATAGTTTCCCAAAGAGGACTCTGACAACCCATATCTTGTAGCCCACAGTGACTTATTCCAAAACTTTAACGAGTGGTAGACTATTTCAGATAGTTAAAGATATCAGGCGTAGCTCATAACATGAACGGAAAAAACCTACTACTTTAACAGGAAATGGGACCTCGGCCAAAAGCTGCTTTGGGCAGTAGTATAAGCTGTGTTTTTAGTTCTTTTCTTTGGTAAAGTACAATAAAAAATAAAGAAAAAAGAATGAGGAGAATTGATGGTTCTAAACAAAGTTAGGCAGTCTCCATCACTTTCAACATTTGATTAGACTGAGAACTCTTAAAGCCTTTTTCATTTATGGAACATCAAATCTTATAAAGCCATAGTAGCTAAAAGTGACACTATATTTTGCCCCCAGTTACTCATTCAGCATTCAGCCTTAGAATACAGACAACAGAGAAGTTCAAAGGCTTCATAATTAATTCTAACTCAGTTTTTTTTAGGTGCTTTGCATCTATGCATAAGCCTGTAGTCATATACTATATCCTTGTTTTTAAAATGTTGTACTGGTCAAATGTATCAGAAATAAAAAAAACAGGCCAATTTGCCTTATTTGTTTTTTGAATTATGTTATGTTTGGAGCACTTAATACTTCCATAAGTATATAATTATAAAACTGTTAACAGAAGAATATAATTGTCACATTTGTTCATTTCACTCCCTAAATGCCTACACCAGCATATTGAGATGGACCTAGCCTGTAGACATACCCACATTTAAGTATCAGAGATGCAAGTCCGGGTTAACAGGTAATGAAGCACATGTGTGACACAGGGCACTCAATTCTTTCAGGCTATGCTAGAAGATGCAGGAAAATAGATGACAAATCAGAATGACTTTCCACAATGCAGGTACATCATGTTTCTCCAGAAACACATTCAAAATTTCTAAAACATAACTTGTCACACCAAAGCATTTCTAAGCAATACAAGTAGTGTAGCAGAAAGGTAATGTGCTTTAACCATGCATGTTTGAAAGCACAGCTTTAACCTATCTCCATTATTTATGTTTTCTATAATACTGGAATGCATTACTATCATTCACATGCCCATCCAGAGCTCTCCAGGCTCTAGCAGAGAATGGGAGCTGATTAGCCCCATTTTTGCAGGACCACAGCACAAAAGCTAAGGGCTATCTTCTTTTCAGGTCCAATAAAACTGAAACCCAGAGGACTTACATTCCTAAATGGCTTCTGGGAATCTGGCATTAAGAAATTCTCACCTGATCACATAGGATGCTGTGGAATAACACAAAGGTGAACCCAAGTCTTCCAGCTCCTAGGTGTAGCCCCGGGATCACCCTGCTGTCTGGGATATTACAGAGCAAGGCCTAATTTTGAATTCACTCCAGTGTAAAGTAGGGTAACTGCTGTTACATCAGTCACTGTCTAGTATGTAATTCCTGGGAAGGGTAAAGGAGATTTTAATGCCCTATTTCACCATCGGATGACTCTACATGCATTCCGGTGTTATGTACCACAGTCAAGGTGGTAGGGCTGTCCTGTGCATCTCCTATGTCTCTTGTTCAGATCATGGCGGTGTTCCCTCCTTCCCCTCTTCCCTTCTTACTGCTTTTCATAGGTTCACTTTCAAGTGCACAGACACTGCAACACTGAGGCAATATTCCAAAAAAATAAAACAGTGAATCACCGAAACAAGAACAAATCTAAACTCAGTGGGCACCAAAAATTAGCCTGTGTTTTTCAAACTATAACAAAATTTTTCTGGTCCTAATTAAGTAAGTATGGTGAAACACAAATAAAATCAATTGCTCTATTTTATGTTAAAATATATAACTGGGTTGACAGACTTTTGGAATACCGGAGAGTATTTATTTGGTTTTAAAACATATGTGGCAACCCCAAATCTGCTGACATATCACAAGAGAATTATCTAGTACATCCATAAATAATCACCATTAGAGTTCAAAGCATAAGCAAATCTATTCATTAAAGACTTACATAAGATAACTTTTAGCCTAAATGATTCTCCTCACTGTACCACTAACTTTCCTGGAAATTATAAAACTCAAAGAGGCAATCTAGTCTATCTCACAGTGGGATTCCTGTTACTCCATACCCCCAACATAAAATTAAATAAATACTTTTATCTTTGACACAAGGGTGATAACATCCATGGAATCACAATAAGCGCTGCTCACACTCTAAGAATTGCTCTCTAATATGTCTCTTGTCCACACATAAAAAGAATAATACCCTAGATCATTTAAGGCCCCAGTTTCGGATCTTGAGGTCCTTCAAGGCTAGGCTTTGATACTCCATCCAGTACTAGAAAACAGCCAGAACCCAAGCTGTGAGAAGTGTTATAGCCTGCTTGTTCCACATTGATGTGAAATTTGGTCGCGGAAACTAAGTGCACGCAAACAAGCGCTATTCTAATTCTCTTAACTACTTTGTCCACCCAAACACTCCCAGAGTTCTGCTGATGCTTCTTAGGCTACCTCATCTTCTGACAAGTATTTTCTCCTTGTCTACCAATTCCAGTAATAGAAACATAACTACTATCCATTTTTAAAATGTTTTCTCTCTGGATGAACATCTTTCATTAACAGAGATCTGCTAATCTCTTATTCCCATTACCATGGCATGTAAATCAACCAAGAGTAACTGGAAAACTGGGAGCTTTCTCTTCTTGGAGACATTCTCAGAACCTTAGTACATTCTGCTTCTAATCATACACCTTTGGCAGTTCAGTACAAGAAATAATCTACCATTTGTAACATGGATTGAAGGGAAGGATGTGTTTTATGTAAATTTTAGCAAAAGTCTTCAGAACTAATTGCCTGAAGTGATTGGGAAAGCTGATGGAATTAAATAGCTGCAGAGATTTTTTTTCATGTTCTACAACAGAGACCCCTGAGTGCCTGGGCTTAATACAACATTTTGCATAACAACTAGACACAAAATTGTCAGCAGTAAAATATTATGTAGTCCAACTGAGTACACAATAAGCTGTATGGCAATTATACAGCAGGTCCAGGTAAACACAGCTGAACTTTATTTTCATAGATACTCATCTTTCCAATATATGAAATAAGAAACATGTTTAACCTGAGTAAAAGAAAGGCTGCCCCTTCAGCTCTCTAAAGTCTTTATTAAGATAATTCAGTTCATTTGCTTTACTGGTAGGAAGTAATTTTTCTTTCCCCTATCCTTTGCCACACTAATTCACACTACTGTCACAAACCTTGCTTCAGAAGATGTTTTTCCAGCCATAGCTACTTGCATATTTCCAAGGGCTGTGTACTTATTGACCAATTCAGAGCATTCAGGTTCCTGTAAACATCTTACCGTGTGTGTTATATGCTAGATGTCAACTTACTATACCACACAATTTCATTATTACATCATTTAGATTTTCATGAGTGGCATGAAATAGCACTAATGTGCCTGCAACTGCATGCTATGTGCAACCAGACTAATTGCTCTGGATTCCCACTGTTTGGTTCTGCCTGATCATATCTGACACTTTCAGCAAAGATAAACAAAAATGATATGTAACACTTCTGACACTTCAGCATTGTCAATGAATAGCTTTCTCTTTCCACTTAGTAGACCAATTCTTTTATTGGTGCCTCCCCGTTGCTACTGGCCTATTTCCGATGTCTTCCTAGCTACATCTCATTTTGTTCCTTTGGCATTCCTGATGTTATCTTTACCTGCTTCTGCTATCTTTTTATACTTTCCTTTGAAATGAGAGTTAGCTAACCTGTACTATATGTCCCCTTCTATACTTTAGAGGTCAGTTTTTGCTACCTGTGTTTTCCACTGAATCTTCGTCTTTTTTGACATTCAGTCTCTGCCCACTATGACTATCTATCTTTTAGTCTTTTATGTAAGCCATTGAGTTTTATCTGACTTTGTTAGTCACCATGTCTTGACTGTTTCTCTTTTGCTCCAACTTTCTCTACATAACACCCTTTTGTGCTTACTTGTTTTTCACAGGCTTACTCCAAAAACTTTTGGAGTAAACTTGTTTCTTCTTTGAGCTCATCCTTCCGTCATCTGAGTATATTTAGCTCTCTTGGATTTGGTTTTATCTTTCTCTAGACTGAGCTCTTGAGAAACCCAGGGATGTTCATTTGCTTTACTGGTAGGAAGTAATTTTTCTTTCCCCTATCTTGTGCCACACTAATTCACACTACTGTCACAAACCTTGCTTCAGAAGATGTTTTTCCAGCCATAGCTACTTACATATTTCCAAACACTAAGTGTTTTATTATTTTTGCAGAGCTGTAGTAAAGGACTACCAGTGCTTTAAGGGTTTTCCTGAATTTTGGTTTGCAGAAGCTGTAAATGTGTTCTTTGGTGAGATGGAAGGTGACAGGTTCATGAATAACACTTACACAAATCATCTGATTCGTACAGCCATCTTTATTGAGCTGCAAAGAATGGAACTTTAGAGGAGTGTGTTCACTGATTACGGACAAAACTGAGAACTAACACATGAACATCTAGCTTTCAGATAAATGAAGTCAGACAAGATGAATCCTGCTTGAAACAATCTTCATCAAAGCTTAGTAAATGATAAGTGTTGCAAAGTTTCCTTATTATTTTTCCTGATCTGCAATAACAAACTGATGCAGGAACAGAAAAAGACATAATCCAACAAAGACATGTTCTGTACCACAACTTGTGCGACTGACTGCAATTTAATGTTTGTGGAGCATATTGTCATTATTTGGAAAGGACATGTCATGAGGAAAGCTCTGAGCTTCAAAGGGTTCCTTGTATTCCTCCCGGCTGTAGTACTGAGTGGTTAACCACTGCTTTCATTCATCTGCTTATCCTTTCCTTGTAGCAGAGGTATAACTTGGATTGTTGGGTTGTATAACTTGAGCTGTGTACTTATCTCAGACAGAAGTAACAACTTCTGAGTCTGGTTGTCCAATCCTGTGATTGCTTAGCAACCGCTTTATTCTCAAGAATAGTAAAAGCTGGGAGTGCAGCTAATGCCATTGCTGCTAAGAGTTCTCCCCACCAAAAAAGTCCATTCTCGCTTCCTAATTCTTTCTTTATCAACCATTCATATTACTGTTACCATCTACTCTAATGCAGAAGTGCACTCTTTAGTCCCAAGTTCTTTCTGATGCAGACTGGTTAAGATGATCTTTTTAAGTGCTGCCAGTATCATGAACTGCACGCTGGGTCATGTCAAAGATGGCCATTACATATTGTTGGTCAGCTTCTTTTGGATTCAAAAAGACTTATGTGATTTTAACTCTGACAGCAGCTTAGTGTCACAAAAATCCATTATACCCCCAACACACACACAGAAAAAGAAGGCTACTTTTCCACTGTGTATTTCTAGCTAATTCTGATTTTGTGACATTTATTGAAGTTGCATGTCATCTCTGCTATTTGAGATTTACTCGTGTTACCCATCACTGCTGACATCCCCAGTTCACAATCTTCCAGTGTCACTGCAGACCACAGTCATGGAAACAGAAGGACGTTACTGCACGCCACAGGAAAAAGGTTAAACGGGCATCTCCTCTTCCACGGATCATACTTTTAGGTAAAGCCAGTAGATATTATCTTTAGAGAAACTGCAGGAAATTAATGACAGATTAAAACCATACAGCCCTTGTTTTGCAGAGTAATCTTAAAAAGGCTGAATTTTCAGAGAGGAAAGCACTACCTGGAAACCAGATATTACAGTTATTAGTTGACATCACAGAATCTCAATCCACAGTTTCATACTTTCAAAATTTTCCAGTTACTTAGTTGTACTGTTTTCTTTTTTGTTTAGTTTATTTTAATACATGCTAAGGAAACAAAAGCTTTTTTTCCTGCGTCAGTCAGGAAATATCATTTTAATAAAAGTCTAAAAAAAATCATACTAAAAACCTTAGAGGGGAAGACAATAAGGATTTTGAAACACTGCTGTAGCTATCTCCACCTCTGCATTCCTTCTGAAAGAAAAAAGGCAAAGAATGATCCTCTTAAAAGCAAAATGTTTTTTTCCTATAGGTTTTTTTTGATCAGTGAGATAAGATAAGCTTTCACAACATTTAGCAGGGTTTGAAATGAAGGCATCAGACCTAAGCCTGCAGAGCTGTTAAAACAGATGACACGTAGTTGGGCAGTTTGCTATAAAAAACATATATTTTAAAACAAACATATTTTAGATGTAGCACAACACATGGCTTTAACTGGCTGTTTACAAGAAAATAACCATTTGTTTGAAAGCATCTTCTAGCATGGTATCATTGAATATGGTATTTTTCTTTTTTCAGCAAAAACAAAAATTCATACAAGGCTCTGGTGTACAACAATGAGAAATTATTGAACCCTACACAAGTTTCAACAACAAAAAGAAGAATCTGCCTTAGCAAGATGTGTATGTGCTTCTCTACAAAGCCTAATTAAATTAACCCAGTTCAGTATAACTTTGATAAAGAAACAAAGAAAATAAACACCTGGAAAAAGTAATGGTGTGAAGTTGCACATTGACCTAAAAGTAGAAATCATAAAAGAGATGGGCATCCTGGGTTTTTTCTCAGAATGCAGTCCATTGGACAAAAAAGATAGCAGCATGACTAAATTTTAAGCCCCTTATGACTTAGAATTGTACCATTTAAATTTAAATGAGACTTTGATTCTAAAGTGACTTAAGAATCTTTGTACAGGCAACCCATCATTCAGGATATTTCCTTTCAGATAACTCTCAGGCACATTCTGCTTTGTGATGAAATAACTGTGATGCAAAATAATGTTTAATGGCCTATTTCAGAATATTTATAGAATGCAATACTAGTTAAACTTTGCTACATTCTGATTTCTTAATGCTACATCTGTAACACTTACAGTGATCAGAGAGATTTAACGCTCCTACTATGTAGAGATATTCAGAAAGATTTATATGTTTCCTGTATGTCTTCATGAACAGCCAAACATAGTTCCCAAAACAAAGTTAAGCACCACCAAAATATTCCCTATTGTCAGACCAAAATGTTTTTTGTGTGTCTTTTACCCGGACTGACTATTTCTATACACATACCTAGTTTCATTTAGACCTTTCTGGCCTCTTCCCTGTTCAAAAGATCCTCTTTATCAGAGATTTTGAATCCAAAGATTTGAATGCCAAGTAGGTTATCATTATTATGATTTTCACACTTACTAGACATCACATTTTTAAATGAAGTGGTCCTGCTGTATTTGTAAATGAAGAAGAGCACTCAGTACAAAGCATGTGCAAAAAGGAGCTTGAGTGCTTAAAAGAGGAGTTAAATAGAAACGTAGGTATGTGCATCCAAGATCTTCCTTGTTCCGGAACACCTGAATGCTGGAGACGGCCCATTTTTCAAACACAACATGCTACAGGTGCCTAAAACTCCACCTCTAGAAGAGAACACCGCGTTGGAGGGTTGAACAACTTGGTACTTACATACCAGGAGTCCCATGGCAAACCTAGATGCAGGAGGATGCTGTGCCTTACCAGTCGACACGTTTTGTACAACAGTTTTCCAGTGAGAGCAATCACCCCGAGGCAGGAACTTGGTCTGTCACTCACCCCCACCTCCCGAGGGTGCTGTTCCTGAGGGTGCTGAGGAAGCTCTTGCATGAAAGCACTAAAGATTTGCAGATGTAGAGAAGGAGAGTGCAAAAATGAGCATAATTTGGCAGCCAGTTGGGGAGGGCTCCTTGTGACAAGATGGCAATGGGAGCCCTGGGCTCTAATCTGAGAAAAGACTATGGCAGGAATCTGGTCTTAATTGAGATGTTCCCCAGCAGTGCTGAGAAAGACACAACTCCCAGAGACAGGTGGGATTGAAGTATGGATATAGAGACAGATACAAGATCATTCTTTGCTTGCTGTATTCCTAATTAGCCAGATACAAGACGTCTTCTATAAGAAAGCCATGTAACCTCATAAAAGCTGGTTCTCTGTTCCTGAGATAATCAACTTAAAGAGTACCACTATTACACAGAATTAGCATGCCCTAATGTAGGCAACCAGAAGACAGACATTCTTCAGGTAATCCCCTCAGCTTCTTCTATAGTCAATGGTGAAAAACAAGCATCTCTAGAAAACAATTCACTTCATCACAAAACTAATAGGTTGAATGAACTTTTTTCTTAAGCTGCCCATTTCTCTGCAACAATTGTACGGAGTTCTGGGATGGCTAGCTCTGAGGTAGATCTCTGAAGTGCAGTGAGCTGAATTCCACCCATAATTACCTACAAAGACAGTGCTGCTTGTAACTACCAATAATCCATCATTACATAACTGTAACTAATTCTTACTTTTTTTTGTAAAAGAAAATGTACTGTATTTATTCTAATCCCCAAATGGCTAATAGATAGTATTTAGATCAGCAGGCCATCCCCCAAAATAAGTATTTAATTCAGCACTATGATGTTGAAAGAGCTGTGTAATGCTACGTTTGCTGCAAAATATATGCAGATAAAGTGGAAAACATTAATCTGTGCTGTGAAACACCATCAAAAAATCACTAACCTTGGAGTCTTGTTTCTGTGGAACTCAACAGCCAAAGTAAGGGGAACAAAAAGCTCCTGCGAAACCTCTGTTAAAAAACATTTTTCTTATGATGTTGCTATTGCCTTTCAGAGTTTCCTGTAGAGACTGACATTGCTTTTGAGAGCTGTGCATTATAAGAGCAGTAAGAGTGCATGGAAGCAAGCGGAACATTTCTGGTTCTGCATCACCTCAGTGTCAGTGCTCTGCTAATGTATTTTCCCCTTCAATTAACTGTAAAACAGGACAGTGCACTTGCACTAACTTCTCCTCCCAAATAACAGGTAGTGAAAGAAAACCAGCTTGCCTCATTTTCTGTATTGAGAAGACAACAACAAAAAAATCATCAATATCAGGACAGTCTTCACAGAAAATGTCATCAAAGGCCTTTCTATGGCTCCATATACTTATTATTGCTGAAATATCAAAATATATGTTTTTCATCCAAGTGAAATCAGAATTTTATCCTGGTGATACGGACAAGAAATCAGTCACATACATATCCTTCTCTGGTAGTCCACTAAAAGGTAAAGTTTGACTCTAAAGACAAATGGGGTAATTTCTGGCAATGGTTTTTAGACTGGATATTTTTCGCTCTGCCATAAATCAGCAGTAAACACACTGCTCTACTGGAAAGTTATAGCATTTTTATACACACGCAGGCAGTTCAGAAAAGCAGCCAAGGTATCCTTTTAGAGTTTCGATGGCTTGGTGCGATCTCCCACGTGCTTTCTTCACTGCTATAAGCCTAAGTAATGTGAGAAATAGAGAGCTCAGTATAGCTGATTAGTTAAACTATATTCTGTTGTGCTATCTTCACAGTTAACAGTAAAACACTTGCTTTAGAAATAAGATTTAAATTTAAAATTATTTAATCTACTTTAATTATTCTGAACAAATAACTAAGTCCTCCTTGATTTCACACAATTAAAATTCAAGTTTGTTTGGGATTCCAAAATGGACTAGAACTGCACAGATTTCATTACTGAAAGTATTCTTGACCACAAAATACTAAAAGGCAAAGGAATGCAAATAGAAGCATTACTATGTTTTCTGATCAGTAAGATCTTTTGGGGGGAGAGTCTAGAAGTGAATTTATGCACATGCTTTTGGAGCTATTATGGATGAGATATAGAAGTATCTTCATCAGAAAATCATTTCCTACTACTCTAAACAGTCTAGTCCTACTACTAAAACAATGAAAACCATAAAATGATGTTATAGTACAGCATTACAGTATCAGATTTTATTGTATTATAAATAGTACACATGTACTTCTTTAAGAGCATATAGTGTTCTATTTTTAAGTAATATACTCCAAAATATAGCCTCTTTTCCAGAAAGTCTGTTTGTAAAACTATTTCCTACAGCAACAGCTTCTTCTGACAGGAAAGACAAGATGAAAGACTACAGACAGGTTGGAGAAAAGTGATGCAATTTTATCAGATGACACAAAGTACCACCAATTCCTTTGCTCATCTAATGTTTTCTTGATTCACAAAACCAGAGCGGGAATAACATCTCCCAACTTCAGTAAGAGTTTTCACAATAGCTTAGTCAGGAAACATCACCACATACCATCACACTATCCATGCTGCAAATTTAAGTGGTAACAGCTTTCAATGAAGAGTGTTATATCATTTAAGAAAATATTAAAATTGTTCCCAATTAATGTTTGCTTTTTTCACCTCGCATGGTGGAGAGCTACGAAAAAAACAAAATGTTGAAGTAAATGACTCTCTTTTAGCATCCTGATATTAAATTTACTGAAAAAATGATTTATTTGTCATAAGGCTTTGAAAGTCATAAATCACACAGGCTGTAGCTGGGTAAGTGTAACAAAGGAGAATGCTTTTACAAAACACCATTGCACATTTGGTGCCTACTTCTCCATCCCATCGGTAGAGGTATAATCAAGATGGCAGGGGGAATTGGTAAACATGATGTCTTGAGAAATGTTTTATGTGCGTGGACCCGCTAGATTATTTCCCCATCCTAAAATCCAGTTATCTGGGGACACATAAGGTGCATGCCCTGAGAAAGTGGGCTGGTAGCAAGCAAGGAAGCCTAGAAAAATTTCGTCCAATCTTTTCTCTCCCTTTCCCACAGTGAAATGCTCTCCCCTCTGGCAACACCACGAACTTTTTTTTTTTTTTTTTTTTTTGATGGAAAATGGAGCTGGGGAAAGAGCAGAGAATGCCAAGGGGTGCGACATGGGACAGGTGCAGCCTGTTCTGTACAGACACTGGCGTTCCTCATGAAGCCTGAATGCTGGCTAGCTTTCTACATGACTGAACACTGAGCAGAGGGCTCTCTCTAATATACTGTATTTCTAGCTTAATATAGGTTATGATACCTCTGCATGGGTGTAAGGGAAGGCTAGTATTGCTGGGATCATGCTCTACTCTGTAAATAGAGCCCTAAATATTTTGACCATCCATGGTCTCTGCGTTCATCAGGAGCTCTTCAGGCTACCAGTTATCATAGGCTACCTTAACTTACAAATTGGACAGAAGTTATCACTGTTTTGAATGCACAATGCATGTTTGTCAAGTCCTACAGACCACTGATATTATTGCAAACTATTTAGTCATTGTTAAGTTGAGACATCCAAGTAGCATAGGCACACGTGAAGACCTATATGACCTTGGTATACTTATCTGAATCCAGATTGAAGCTGTGATGCTCTTGTTGACTGCCCAATACCCATGATAAACCAAAGGACTGTTAGCTCTAAAATACGGGCTCTACTTTAGCGGATTAATTCTCTCTAGTAAGTGTCATTTCTTTCATAAACACACTATTATAGGCTGTCAACAGTCTAAAAATGCTTATACATCATTACAATGGAATTTATTCTATTACTGCTTATCTTAAAAGTGTTGTTCAAATATGGCTTGTGTGTGAATTCTGTTGTAATCGGTAAGCAAAATATGAATGATTAAAGTTCTATTGCATTTGCATTCGTCTCAGGATACAGTAATAGGCTGTCATAAGTATGTTTGTGCAATAATATGAAATCATTTTATAGTCATTGTGTATTCAGCAGGAATATTGCATTCATGTTATTTTCATTTTATTAATTTTAATATGGAAATTAGAGCTTCATTACAGTGCAACAAGAAATACATAATAATATAAAATTTCAAAGCACACAAATAAAATTATGCCTTACCAGCTTTCATTTCCCCACAGCACTCTGCAAACAATATAAACAGAAGTTGTGTTTCAGGATCGGTGTGGCATAACCAATCTTGCTCAGGCTGAAAGCCAAGAAAACACAAGTTCTAATCCCTACCCTTGGGCTCTCAATTCAGCAAAGCACTTATGTTGGTATGCAACTTTTTTAAGAAGCAGTGTCATTGAACTCAATGAGTCTACTTCACCATTCATGCATTTTCTAAGTGCTTTGCCGAGTTGAGGTGCTGGCCTCCTGTTATTTTTTTTTTCATTTATAAAATGGAAGCAATATTTACCCATGTCACAGTGGTCTTGTGAGGTTTCTCATCTGTCTTTCTGATGAACTGATAACAGCTCTAACCCCATGAAATGCTGATGTTCCATAGTCTTTAACATGCTTACTTTTTTAACATAGTTTTACTATTACCATTTTACTAACATAATGTCTCCTGGTTTTAAGCAATGCTGAGCACCTCTTTCTCCCTTTCAAGTTAGTGATACTGAAGTTATTATTAGAGCAGTACAATTGAACTCCTTTCCCACCCTACCAGTGTTTGGTGAATTCATCTGAATTCTGCAGCAGTCCCTCTGCTGCTGTGTATAACCCATTGGCATCCTCCTCTGAGATTTTATTCAAAGGGTTTGCCTCTCTTCGTGAACACAGCACCATTTTAAAGTTGGACCAAGTCTACCTTCCTCATGTCCCTACAGTTTGGCATCTTGTGACTATCTGCACCACCAATTTAGTCTCTCTCCTGCCCTATCATGTCTTGGTTCCTGGATCTTCCCGCTTTCTGTTCTTGATCCCATTCACCTCAGACCTCTTTAAACCTATTCAAATCCCTGTTACTAGGGTGATCCTTCAGAACCATGATCCTGATTTATATAACCTGCTCCTTCAGCTCCCTCTCTTCCATCACTTCAGTAAAATGCTTTTACTTTTAAGACCAAACACACCATAGGGTAACCCAGTGCACTTTTGCTCCTTGCCTTATCCCTGCCAATAATGCAAATGTCCACACAGTTTTCTTGCTTCTCTCAAGTGTTTCCCCCCTTTTTTAAGCTGTCCTAAATTCACAGGTAAATTTTTCTCTCACAGTTCACTGAAGTCTGCATTTATTGCGTTTTTAACCTTTTCCTACCTCTGAAAAATCCCTGCTCTCCCTTCTCACATTGACTAAGCAAAATATGAGCTGAAGACTTTACTTTTCTGTGAAACTAATTGTTCTTGTATGTCCTCATTCACCCCCACTCAATTTTCCTGTTTTGCCATGTCCTTCCCTTACATACAGTTCACTTCTTATGTGAGCTAAAAATCTGTCTTCTTGGTTTCTCATCACTATAGCAACATCCACAATGGATCTCCAAAGTGCAGCTGGCATTCCTAAAGGTCTCAAAAGTCAACCACAATTACTATGCTCTGGTCCAGGCCACTTGCTTCTCCCCTCTCTACTTTGTTTTTCCCCAGGTAGGTGCCCTTTGTTATATGTTGCCAGAAAGCCAGCAGTTACCTGCGCTGTATTTTAAGGAAATGCTGCTATCTGGCAGTCTCAGGGTTCAATATTTTATAGACACTGAGAAACATCAGCAGGTTATTCTTCAGTGTCTCTTGGTTATTGTTATGTGCCTATGATTGTGGTGTATATTTTATTTTCATAAAACACAAAGCTTTTCAAAAACCTTCAGATCTGTAGCTAAATTTAAAAGCCTGTAATGCTTGAGAAGTAAGGCTGAAATTGATTCAAACACGTCCTAATGATGGCAACAACAAAAAGTCCTGCCTGGATTTTTTTCAACAGTTGTTTTTTTCTATGCGTTTTCAGAGTTCAAAGCACTACAAATTGCTTTCACAATATTGTTTTTCATCATACAATTGTAAATTATGTTAACTGTACATTCCAGTTTTGTAACAGAAGCGGCAAAGCACTGCCAACAGAATCAAAACATATAGACACTGCACTGGTTTCACACTCTTCCAGCAGGACAGTCCTAAGATCCATCTACCTGGAAGCCATTTTTCTTCTGACACCTGGCCTAGTTATTGCAGACAGACTGATATATATATACATATGTATGTATGTATGTATATGTATATCTCATGGTGAATCCGAAACCGTCTTTGATGTCCCTCTGTTAGAGATAGCTTTACATGTAACTACAAGTGCTTAGACTCAATTTAACAAATTGAGGTAGACTGACTATAGCCCCTCAGTCCTACACTGATGACAGCACTAAGTCTTTGAGGATGTGAGCTAAGGGTTCAATTCGATAATCTGCTATGCTGTGGTTTGTGCCCATATAACTCCATTGATTTCCTGGAAGTTTCACTATCATGTAATCAGCACAGCAAAGTGAAAATCAAAATCACTGGTTTCTCTATCACACAGGGGAACCTAAGATAACACACTAGGGGCAGCTGCTATATATCCGCATGGCCTACATTCATGCCTTACTCTCAACACAGAAAGATAACTGGCTTTCTACATTTAATGTGTTCCCCAGTACGAGTTCACTACCCATTTATTGCAACCTAACACCACCTAACACTGATAAGCATCTGTATCACTGATTGCCATTAATTTAACTGTCCTGCAGTTCCCATTCTGTATTGCCTTTGCCAAGTAAGATAACTGCTCCTTGATATTCACCTTCCTAATGAAATTTCTATTGCACAGCCATGTCCTATATGCACCTGGAAGCAACACCAGAACAGAGAGCTTTTACAGCATTACTTCACCATAGTGATGAAAAATATTTCAGCACTGGCAGCACTGGCCTGGAGACAAGGCCATAGTAAAGCTTTGTGGTTTTTTTCTTTGACGCTGCCAGTGAACCACTAGGATAACTTACTGTGTCATATGCAAAGCAGAATCCCAATATCCTTTTGAAAGAAAGCCAAGAACAAGAACACAGCCTCCAACACACAACTCTCCATATTCTTAGGAGGCTTCATAGATCTTTTTTTCCCCCTTTTTTTACCACCCCACCCCCCCAAAACAGCAGACCAGTAATGAACTATGGCTTATGACAGGCACCAAATGAGAGGAAGATATTGGAATGTCAGTGCATATATGAACCCCTGACTGTGGACATTTCCACTACAGTAAGTGGAAGTTAATGGTCTTCCTGTGGTCTCTTCTCCCTCCCAGCCCCAACCATTGTTCATGGGGGGAAAATCTGTGTGGAATCAGTGCCCCTGTGAGCATTTCAAGCTTACTTGCTTCAGCCAAACTCACTTACCCAGACTCTAGCCTGCTCAGAAAATCTGCCTGACTCTCTGCTCTCTCTCTCCATCATCATGCTGCAGTGCTCTTTGCCTTGCTGTAGTAACCACTTACCTGTTTGTGCTCTGCCAGACCTGAACACGCCAAATTCTGAAAAGTAAACACTTTGCATCTGAATAGATTTTGCAAAATGGGAATGATGTTACTCACTTTCTGATATTTCAATTAATATCCTTCGTTGAAGCCATGGCTTTGACAGTTGAACATACACAAGTCTATGTGACCTGACAGGATGCACCCATGAGTGCTGAGGGAGCTGGCTGACACCATTGCAAGGCCACTCTCAATCATCTTTGAAAGCTAATGGAGAGCAGGGGAGATTCTTGATGACTGGAAGAAACCAAATGTCTCTGTCTTCAAGAAGGGCAAGAAGGAGCACCTGGGGAACTACAGCCCAGTCAGACTCACCTGAATCCCTGGGAAGGTGATAGACTAAATACTCTTGGTACCCATTTCCAAACATGTGAAGGACAAGAAGGTGCCTAGGAACAGTCAGCATGGATTTATGAAGGGGAAATCACACTTGATCAACCCGATAGCCTTCTATGAAGAGATGGCTGGCTTGGTGGATGAGGGGAAAGCAGTGGATGTTGTTTATCTCAACTTCAGTGAGGCTTTTGACACAGTCTTCTGTAACATCATCATAGACAAACTGCTGAAGAACAGACTAAATAAGTAGACTGTGAGGCAGATTGAAACCTGGCTGAACTGCCAGGTTCAAAAGGTTGTGATCTGTGGCACAAAGTCCAGCTAGATGCCAGTCACCAGCAGTGTGCCATCACGGTTGGTACTGGATCCGGTACTCTTTAACATCCCCATTAATGACCTGGATGATGGGACAGACTACACCCTCATCAAGTTTTCAGATGATACAGAATTTGGAAGAGTGGTTGATACAGCAGATGATTGTGCTGCCATTCAGAGGGACCTCAACAAGCAGGAGAAATGGAGTGACAGGAATCTCATGGAGTTTACCAAATGGAAATGCAAAGTCCTGCACCTGGAGAAGGAATAACCCCATGTACCAGTACAGGCTGGGGGCTGACTGGCTGGAGAGTGGCTTTGCAGAAAACTACCCGAGGTCCTAGTGGACAACAAGTTGAACATGGGCCAGCAATGTGCCCTCATGACAAAGGTCAATGGTACGGTGGGCTGCATTAGGAAAAGTGGTGCCAGAAGGTTGAGGGAGGTGATCCTTCGCCTTTGCTCAGCCCTGGTGAGGTCACATCTGGAGTGCTGTGTCCAGCTCTGGGCTCCCCAGTACAAGAGAGACATGGGCATACTGGAGAAAGTCCAGAGATTAAAATGATTAAGGAATTGGAGCATCTGACACACGACATGAAGCCAAGGGAACTGAGACTGTTCAGCCTAGAGAAGAGAAGGCTCAGGGAGGATCTCATCAATGTGTACAAACGGTTTGGAGAGGGAGAATGTAAACACGACTGTAGGAAGATTGTAAGGGTGTTCAAACAGTGGAACAGGTTGCCCAGGGATATTGTGAAGTCTCCATGCTTAGAGACATTCAAAACCTGACTGGACAAGGCCCCAGGCAACCTGCTGTAGGTGACCCTGCTTTGAGTAGGGGGTTTAAACTAGCTGATCTTCAGAGGTCCCTTCCAACTTCAAACGTTCTGTGATTCTGTGACAAAATACATTTGAAAGCCCCATATCACAGCACTATATGGGACATTTCCTCAAATACCAAGTGCAGCGTTTCTGTAGTAGAAATCTTACCTAGGACCAGGTAGTGTGCTGCCCTGTAATGACAAGGAGACCTCTACATAGGAATGCCTGATAGAAAATGATTCTTGTAAGGGAATGACCAGTACCTGAGAGAAAACAATGAATGGCTTATTAATCTTTAAAATGTACTGCATTTACAGAAAAATTAAAAACTTATGATGGAAAAGATCATTTCAGCAGTCCCGAGTAAGCAAACTTTCTGCTACCTTCAACTGAGACATTTGAGCAGGCTTTTAGGCTTGCAGACTTGCATGCTGCACAATGTGGAGTCATCATTCATCAGGACTCTTCATGTGCTGAAAACTAAGCAAAGTGTTTGCAGAACTGAAGTCTAATCTGCTGAATGAATTAATTCCCTTTTCTACTGAAAAAATAATTAAGACAAACAATTAAGCCGTCCCCATTTTAAAATTAGTACTGACTCTGTAAATGGATGGTTTTCACAAGTCATTTTCTGAATTTTAACAACTGCTGTTCATGTAAGTCAAAACCAAAAATAACTGAGCTACCGTGCTAAGGTACAGAGTAGATGTTACAAGTAGTAATTTTCTGATGTAAATAAGGGTAAAGCCATATTTATAAGCAAAGATAAGCTGTATAGAAACTGTACTGTGTATGAGAAATTATTTTAAAATTCACCTACAACCATAAACATATGAGCTTTCTAATAATTCTAGATCAGCACAGTAATGGCATGCTGTACAAGTACTCAGATTTGAGAAAAGACTGTCAGCCATCCATGTCCAGAACATGTTCACATCACATTTGCAAATGTTCACGAAAATCAAAGCACCATATCTGCTGAAACATTCAGGCATAAGAAATGAAATTCCATGTTGTTTTCAATTTGCAAATCCACCTGTAATCAAAAGGAGCAGACTATAAAGACAGACCAATAAATATTAAGATGTTGAGTAAAGAGTTTCATATATTGCTGAATGCTCTTTCTATAGCGTCACTTTTCAGATAGTGTGAATATTATCTTGCTCTAATAACTACAACAGATTGTGGGATACCTATATTTCTCCATATAGCTTTGTTAGTAACGTATTATAATTGATAATTCTTTTAATAAACTTGCCATCGTGAATTAGAATAGCTGTAAAACTATCCTTACTGGATCATGAGGCTTGTTTGTTTTATTTAATCTTAGTGATGAAAATAATAGTTCAGGATTATTTTTAATGTCAGTTGTAACAAACCTCCACTTACAAGCCATGGGTAATTGTTTCTAAATACTGCTGGGTTTCATTATGCACATTTCATAGAGAAACAATTAAAAAGTTAGCCCTTCAAACTAATACATGTGAAAACATGGCAATGGTACTCTTACATATTGTAAGAGTGTCCTCAGAACAAACCTGATGGGGGCCAACTGCCACAAATCCATTTTCTTCCCCAAATACATCATCATAGTGTCTAGCCTCAGTGAAAAGCAAGCAATGAGATTATCTCTTTTATCCCATTTAGCTGTTTATATCAGGTATTTTTGCTTACAGTATGATGTAAGGTCCACTGGGGAAAACGGTTTTCATTGACAAATGCACACTAGTCACCAAAGAGAGTAGAGTAGGTTTTACGCCTTATTGAAGCAAAAGAGAGTTATTATATAAAATGAAACATCTCCAAAGATAAGATACTATGCTTATTTCAATTAAGAGAAATGGCAAGACTATGACCTAAAAAACTAGTTTGAAGACTTAATCTTGTCTCTCTTGGATAAGCATCTTAAACAAGTTTCTCAGCACTCAGCACATTCTTGAGGCTAGTTACAGAGTAAGTATCCATAGAAACTTCACACCATGTAGTAACAGGGTATCCCAGAGCCAGAAGAGGAAGAAGTGTCTACCAACAACTAGTAGAAACCAAGACGACTCTCTGACTGGCAACATAATATTGGAGACCATGCTTGTACCCAGGTCCTGGAACGCAGCAATATACATAGTCTCTCTCATTCAAAATCCCTCCTATGCTCCAGATGAACACAGCCTTTTTTACTGGCATAACCTGCAAGTTCCCCCTTGACACTAAGTCTGTTGTCATCTGTATTTAATTCTTCACCATGTTTAGGGAATAATACAAATCTTTTACTAAAAAGTAAAAATAGGGAGATGGGGAAAAGATAACACTCCCATTGTTTCTATGGGACATGTGGCATGCCTACTAGGCAATTTGACAAAAATCCAAACATGCTTCTGATGCTTAGATACATCTTTTGCATTTTCCCATGCTTAAAGGATGCATGCTTAAAGAACATATTGTGGTACTAGTGATTTAGATGTGATTTAGATTTCTTAACAGCTCTATTTCTCATCAGAATGGTGTTATCACTTTACAAAGGATTTCTGCTAAAGTTTCTGCAGGTAACCCATTCAGTTGCCTTGTTCATCCAGAGGAGTATTAGTTAATTTAATATATCACCTTTCATATTTGACCTATTTCAAATCACTGCCTGCATGCAGATCTAGCAGATATATCAGCTGAAACATGCTCAGTGTTTATTTGAGGTACTAAACTGTGCTTCAGTGTCTTAATATGAGCCCAAATAAGAAGTGCTTAACCTATAACTACATTGAAATGAGGTCCTTTGTATCAGATCAGAAAGCTAAAGACGCCGAATTGGACACCCCCCAGATTCTGTGCAAGTCAGGAACAAATTTTTGCACAGCTCCATTCTCCATTAGAGTGGTGAGTCAGTAATATGTAAATCTTTCTTCTTGCTATGAAAAATCAGCTGAAGACATTGCAGATGCTCATAGGTGAAGCTCTAAGGTAGCTATGCCTGTGTGACTGCAGAGCCCCAAATCACAGCATCATCCTAGTAGATTAGAGACGACTCATCAAGAGTTCAGAGAGGCACATGACTTCAAGAACCTAAGGGTCTAGAAAGACTTAGCAAGATTTAAAGAAGAGACAAACAGTGTGGAGGTCTATCCTTTTCCTTTGCCAAAAGCAAGAAGCTAGAGCACCACAAGAAGCCTGTGTGTGTGGAGCTTAAGGGATCCCAAGAATTCCTTGCCAGCAGATAGAGTAAAACCAGCAACAGGAGAGGGGGAGCAAGGGAAAAGAGTAAAGAGATTGTCCTGGTTTAGAGAGCCAATTGCTTCCTTTTTGACCAAGTTCTGAATGTTTTCTGGCTTTTCCTTTCCCCAGGGTGCAAATCAGGTGGAAAAAGAGAAAGTCTGTACTTTCTTTTCTTCTTTCTCAATATAAAAAACAGGTAAACCCTGACAGCATTTTCTTCTCTTTATTTTAGGATGCAACATAAACTAAAAGGGCAGCAATTTCCCTCAATATGCCACAAGGCAGCTCCTGTGCAGGGAGTGTGTCAGCAAGCGGAGGAACCCACCGTAGTGTTCTGCACAACCCATGCATGCATCAGCTTCCTAGGGAGTGCTCATTCCCATTCAGCCAGGCAGTCTCCTGTATCCAGCCCTATCACAAAAGATGATGCAATGTCACTACTACACAAGGTCAGCATCCACGTGACACATTACCAAAAAGAGCTGGCAAACTCTCATTGCTGCTTTTGACAATTAGCTTCAATAGAGCCTTGGACATTAGCCCCTCATCTACTGAGAGAAGCATTGTTGTTTAAAGCTAGCAGATATTTCATCCTCTCCCAAAATGAAAATCATGGGAAACATAATGTCCCCTGAACATTCAGAATAGAAATGTAGTTTCCAGATAACAGAATTACTAGAGCATGTGACTGGTGCTAGAGCTTAGTAACAGAACAAATATCTTTCTATCTTTAGGTTTCTAAGTCATATCCAGGCCAGAATGAGCGTAGCTCTAAATTATTACCATATGTGGTTGGGCTATGGGCTATCCCTTATGAACAGTTAGTCTCAAAGCATTTCTGTTTGTCAGCATTACCCAGGTAAATAGTCATTGGCGACTTTCTCAAACTGAAAAAAGAGAAGAGCTCTTAAGCTTTAGATCCACATATATTTTTACAACACAAAAGACACAATTAGATTCATCTTTGCAAACAACAAAACTAGTGCTCTCTTCAAATATAAATCCGCCAATGGAAGGACTTCATTCTCTGTCAGTTTTGTACAGCAGCTAGCGCCCTCTTCCAGTTATATTGTGAATGACTATAGCTAATCTTTACTACACTTATAGTTAATCTTTCTACAAACAGTAGAAACATCCACTCCCTGTATTATAAAGCTTGAACCATCTTCCATCACCTATTCAGTGGCATTTTGGAATTTCCTCCTCCCTTTCAGTCGCAGCTCCAAGTCACAAACTGTGCAATGGTAAGATGTCACTAACTGTATCTGCCCAAGTCTGAACTACCACACGTTGTTTGTGTGATGAATAAAATAATGAAGAGTAAGTACTCTGCTTGAACATATTTGACCATGACAGGTAGGTGCAGCCTTAGAAATACACAACACATTCAGAAAATGATGTATAATGCCCAAAGACAGACATGTTCTTCAAAAATGTGACAGGAAGTTTGTAAAAGTTCACAGACTGTAGAGCATTGCCAATTTCCACACTGGCTTCTGGATGAAACTGTCAGCAGCCTTTCATCATCTCGTTTCTTTTGGTTCAGTTTGTTGCTGTATAACTAGAACCCCATTTTCAGACAACCCATTACTTTGAAGTCACAGATACCCACAGCTCAGAGACTCTGCTGCTTTGAACAATATTTTTCCTTTTGCCATTCTGCCATCCAAGACACACTTTATGCATACAAAAGCTAGATCTCTAGGGACAATGTGAATTCAATGTTCCAAAAAACAAGTTCCCTTACTAAATTAAATACTTTGTTTTTAGCTTTAAAAATAACTGCAAAGTTCATCTTTCTAAGCTCTGCATTCAACATTGAGAAGCGTACTGAAAGAGGATCAATGCCCCCTTTCTCCTATTCATACGAGTCTCACTACAAATATGCATCCAGACAGAATTTCTATAAGGTGATATACTGAGGCTGCTTTGGAATGGGCTGACATCAAAAAGTTGATTCCCAAGCACAGTTTTTTGGGCGGGAAAGAATTCAGCCATTTATAAAATTCTATGTTTTTTCTACTTAGTATCACAGAAATGTTGGTCAGCTCCTGATTAGGTTAATGTTAAGATATCAAAGCAGAATCGGAAGCAAAATTTGCTTTAATAGCACATACATGACAAAAATCAGTCCCCCAGGATTTTATCCTAACTGTCAGTCAATCCAGGACATCTGTACTCAAACCTGAAGACTGACAATGGTGTTGACCTGCAATATCGAGGTCTCTGATGCACACCTCTAATTCTGATTAGCTCAACTTTCAGATTCTTATTCTCTTCTTCAGCTAATAAGAGTATTAGATGATTGTAAGTGCCACAATGTTTTGTTTAAGACACCAGACTGTACTATCTCATTAAAATCAATGTTCTTGTTTGGAGACCTGTTAAAATTATTCAGTTCTTTAAAACTCATCACAGTGAGTCTTCCTGTGAACTTTCAAAATGCTTGTAAGGTTTTCTGTACAGTTATGTCAGTTTATGACACCAACTGTTAACCGATATTCCATTGCCCTTTTCATATATTTGCAGCATAACCTAATAAAGCAAGTGTAGAGTCAAAAGCCATTTTATCCTTTGACGCTTATTAGCATGTTTGTATTGATTTTGTTAAAATATCTGAATTAAAGCAATATAATGTCCAAGGGCTATTAATGTACAAGAGCTATTAATTTAAAGGCACGGGCCATGGACACTTTTAGCTCTTTCCAGTAAGGTTAAAAAATTCTGTGAAAGGCCTTGATGAAAGATTAAGACCAGCTCCAAACATACATTGCAGATCTGTTCTCAGGCAGATAAATTAAGGCATGTTTTACTAGCCCATATTTGATATGAAGTATTTGACATATTTTATAAATGCTGTGTAGTCTGGTGTTCCATTTCACGAGGTGACTGAAAATACATTTATATGATTCCATATAATTTTTGTATCTTTGCTGATTGGTAGAAGTATAAACTGTGTTCATGCTTCAGTGTGTAAAAAAATGCTGCATGAATATCTGAGAGTCACTACTTAATACTTTAGACTTACTATCAAGCCTAAAGCAGGAGGCTGGTTCCCCATCCCACTTTGAATAATGACCAACTTTAAAAGTTTTCCTTTGGTTACCCCATTGTGCCATGCATGCACCAGTTGCTTCTTTCTCTAGTTATTCTGAGAGGGATGCTACTTCATTGAGTTCAGTGTGGCAGTGGGACTACTTTTTACAGACTACCTTAATGCTAGCAAATGCTAGCTTACAGAATGAAACAGTAAAGTTATTCAGCTTTGATGCTGTTACATTTAACAATTGAAAAAGTGAGCAGAAAATTTTTTTAAAACCTAGCATTTTACTCCAAGACACCCCCATGCTTTCCATCACAATCACACTGGTGTAGCTCCGGATTTCAAAGTAGTTACAGCAATTCGTAAGTGATGGAAAGCTCTAGGGAAATCAGAACTGGTCTTTTTAGTAGTGATAAACTAAAATTAAGAGTAAATGAAATTATTTCGTTGATAGGTAAGAAAATGAGTAAGGAAAAAATCCATGGAAGAAGAAAAATAATAAAAAGATACTGTCTATCATAATGTCACAAATAACATTTGTTAAATATGGACCATTTTACTGTGCGTGGGAGTCTTTTCCAGATTCCAAGGAATTATCAGCTTCTAAATCCTCCCCTCAGCGCTGCACATATTCAACACATCCCATAACTATTGGTCTGATTTTGTAAAATGTATCCTGTCTGGTTGGTGGCGTCAGAGATGATGTCAAAAATATTTTGAGAGAGCATTTGATCGAGATTTTGCTTCCTCAAATATCTGAGCCTGATTCTTCACATCCATGCAAGGTCATTTAAGGAACCCCACAGCCCCAGCAGGCACATTTACATGGCTAGTGTAATGTGGCTGGCCTGGGCCCCAGTTCCTCTCCGCATCCAGCCACCAACTGCCGCCCTGGTTTCATAGTCTAATACAGAGGATTCCCTGCCCTCTGAATGCCAATGCAGGTCAACGTCATCCACCGTTTTCTACCTACTTTCTGAAATAACCAAAGAAAGTACAAAGTATAAGATGGGGGAGAATTAGGACCTTGGTTTCCCATTTGTAACAGCAGCATGAGGAATTTTGCTTCAGCCTACTGCTTAGTTGATTTCCTCTGCTTATTTCTAGCCCATTTTGAGCCCCTAAAGACTGCTAAACTAGAATACCTACTTTCTTTGAGCCTCTAAATCCCCTTAAGTAACCCTACTGCCAGCAAAAGATTTTACTTTTATTGAATTTGTACTATACCTGAGAGCCTCAAAGGAGAAAGATGTTGTTTCAGCAGTCTTTAAGAAAAGTCTTGGTAAAATAAGCTGAATTGCACTGAAAAATAACGTTTCCTTTTAGATCATCACAAGCCCCGAGAAAACTTGAGGGACTCTTAATGTAAAAGACTCATATTTCAAAGCAAAATATTGGTATTCAAGTATCTAGATTAAAAAGGCACAAAACATATTAGAGATTTGGTTTTTTGTCTGGTTGCATTTCAGAATGAAAAAGTAATAGTGTGTTTATAACAGCTGACAATTTGAAGCTTAAGCTTTGGAAAGCAAAGCCTTGTTTACAGAGCTCCTTCTGAATGTCTTAATAAAAATACTTGAAGCATTTCACTTTATATGTACCACGTGGATTCAAGCACACTGATAAGGCACAGTGAATGGAAAGCTGAGAATGCAATAAAAATCGAAATCTACAAATCTTGTATCTTAGGAGAAAATAAAAAGTCACCTGTAAACAAGCTCTTACTTTTCAAGGACAGAAGTAAAGACAACATCAAAGTACTGAAGCTGTGTGCTGCACCTTTGAACTTTTACTGTGTAATTTCCATACAGAAGTATGCCATTTAACTGTAATCTACAAAGTTTAAACAAGCATAAGAATCAGAAGAGTAAAAGTAGAATGTCCATGAAACAGCACTTTACATGTATTTATCTACACAATTTGTGATGCAATTTGTGACCTTCATTATCATCATTTTTGATAAGGATTCTGTAAAATATTTTTCTTAGACTTTTTTTTTGTAAAGTCAAAAATCATCAGATCTTTTCTGACACTAGAATTTTAGTAAGAATAAATAAATGCCTGTACTGATATGCCTTTACTGAATGCTCTTTTTTTCAGATGCAAACTCGATTCAGGCAAGGGGATCACAAAACCACTTGAAAATGAAGGCTGAAAAATTTTAATACAGTCAACACAGACAAAGCAGATGTATAAAAATACACTGAAAAGTTCTCCCATTTACACTAATCTTAATTCACCTTATTTACCTTCTTATCTGAATGATCAACTCTTTCCAGTGGTAAGCTACGTTCACTAAGTTAGATATGCCAGAACTGAATGTATCAACATTTCTTTGACTAGAGGCTCTGAGGGCTTTTGATTACCTCGTTGTCTGCAATGGTTGGAGCTTACTTTTTATTACAAAATAATCATAATCAACTTGTTTGCCTTATATCTTTGGCAAGACACTACTGGGTAATCTGTACTTAGCAAAGAAATTATGCTCCAGCAGCAGCAGATACTTAAAATTTCAAGGCAAATGTATACAGTTTAGCATTCGACCAACTTTGTCAACAATGGACAACTTTAATTTGTGTGTTGTAATCAGTACTGTGTTTGGTGTAAGTTTCCATTGGAAATGTGCTCCTTTGTGAACTTACAAAAGCTAATTGCAAAAGAAAATATGTATCATTGTAAGTTACATTGGTACATAAGGTTAATATTTGTGAACGTTATATATGCTTACATTATAGTCTGATATGGGCCCTAAGAAATGAGTTTGGAAGTCTTAGACTGATTCACTGCTGGTAATTATTCATAATACTGCCAAATAACAGAGTAGTATTTGGTCATGAGATGCACTAGCAGATCTCTCATGGAAAGCTTATACTTCACTACACAGTTGTCCCACTGTGGTGCTATTACTATGAGAAATATTTAATATTAGTGAGATTTCAAAGACTGACATTTTGCTTTTATTGAGGCTTATGCACATACCAAAGCTACCTTAGAGCACTGTATAAGTGAAGGCATCATTTCTGTATGAATGCCAGAACAAAGCATACATTTCCGTGACAAAGGTGAATCCAGCATAAGAAACATTAGCAAACATATCCCACTTCAAACGTGTTAACTAAAGCAGGAAAAGAAAAATTGTTCTTTTTAAAGCTGTGGGCAACATGGATTCTTTGGAAAACTTGTTCTACCTATTTGTGTTAGGATAACAGTACTGTCAAACTACAACTGACATGTTTGTTCCTAAAGAACCCTGATAATAAAACATGGTGCAACCCTCCTAAACCTGTAAATAAAAATAAAAAAGAAGTCACCACATCAGTCAATTAACTAGCATACCAATGAAATAAATGCTAATAGCACATTACTAAATGGTTTTTTTTTTTCAACAAAAAAAAAACGATGGCTATATTGAATAAATTATCTGTTTTCATATTGGCAAGTAACAACTGAAAATGCTCTGCTATATGCTAACATATATTTCTCTCAATTGCATGCTTGAAAAATTTAGTATATTATCACTCTTTTAAACACAAGCAATACCATTTATCTCAGTTAGACTTTGGAAACAGTATAAAGCAGATTTTTCCAGTTGTGAAGAAAACTGGAAGTCAGTGCATGATATGTTTTGTCTAGTATTTACCCACAAAAATAATTTTTCATTTTAGAAGTCTCCTTCTAAACAGAACTAATCCAATCAGTAATAAAGATATTAATAAATGTAATGTGCAAAAATATTACCTCTAATTATAGCAGTAAAACACATACCAATGTTAAAACACTTTGAGAAATAAAACATCATATTTCTGAGCGCCAAACACAGAGGTATGTTAAGTGAATAATAAAAACACACTTGTGTGTACTAATTGGATAATGACATATATTGCTTTGACTGTCAGTTACCACTGTGCCTTTAAAAGTTCCCTTTGTTAAGCATGTAATTTCACTGTTAAAAATGAATAAAAACCTATGCAACTACCTCAAGACAGCCTTGCATATGGTATAAATTTAACTTCAGTGTTACTTAGAAAATAATCTCCATTATAAGTCTTTGCACTTTACATTCTCATTCACTTCATATCTGCCTAGGGTATGTTCTGCTTTTTAAACTTTTCGGAACCCTTATGAAAGTTTATCGGGAGAACAATACGCTTTGTATTAATATATATATGTTTTTCATTTCCACTCATAAGAGTGGAGTTTGCAGAGTCTCTGCTCTGGACTACAAAAACCTTTCATTAGAAGAAAGCCTTGTGTGGAGCTTCTTCTGATTTGCCACCAAGATACTGTCTGTCCTCTCGTCTTCTACTGCAGCTGAAATCCACAAGTAATGCCACAGTTTTGACCTGTTATCGTCTCTCACGTTACATCTCCCCAGACCCTCTGACAATGTTTCTAATACTATGTCACCCAGGCAGGGAGACTAATCAAAACGGAACAAAACCTTAAGGCAATCTTTCACCTCAACGTATACTGCTGGTAAGGCTGACAAAGTCAGTCGTACAGGTAAACAGACCCCCAAAAAGCATTTTTACATGCCTGTATTTAAAGGCATGTGTCTGAATAATTTTTTTTTTTATCGTCACTCAGAGGTCAAGACTATCAAAGCTATTAACAATATAAAACATGCACTGATACAGAGGAGGAGGAGGGTGGTAATTTCAGGAACTCAGACTAAACTTTACCCTCTACTCCCCGCAAGCTGAGGCAAAGAAAAGGAGTCACCACAGACAGGACACGCTCCCAGAGTTTTTTGCTCGCCTCTTGCCTTTGCTCACACCACACATTTGGGATGTAGCTTCCCTCCAAACGAGCGTTAAATCACAGACCACAGATGTCACAACAAGGTGCATCCTAAACCACTAACAGGCACCGGCGCCAGATCAAAACTACAAAAGGATCTCCCAGCTACATCAAAAAAAGCCCGAGGCAACATTTCCAAAATCCCCTCGCTGCACACTTGGAATCGTTCACTCTTCCCCCCTCATATCCTCCTCCAGCCTCTCTGCCCAGCTTCCAACTAACTGAGCACACACTGTCCTCCCGGGAGCCGAGAGACCAGTTCCCCACCAGCGCCTGGAAAATTCGCGGCCAAGTTCGCCCACACCGCTTCCCCGAGCCCCACTGCATGCCTCCAAGCTTACCCTTCAGGAGAGGCACAGGCGCCTACCTCCCTGCAGTCCAGTTGCGTGCGCGGTGCACAGTGATGGAGAGCAGGGAACTCTTCAGCGATAATCAGCGCTGAGAGGCTGCTCCCGTGAATAGTGTACATCCTGTAGCAGCAGGCTCTGCTTCTAGCAGCTGGCAGCAGCCTTCGCAGTAGCAGTGATGAGCACAGCTTGAGATCTTCCACAATTAACCAAATATTGTATAGCAGCAACAAATCAACAACTAAAACCCAGCTCGCAAATAAAAGCAAAGTACAATTTCTGATGGAAGCTGAAAGCTTAAGTCACCGAATGCTACATTTCTTCTTCAAGATTATTCCAGCAAGCTCCTTCTGCTATTTTTACTGTACCATAATGCACTAGGTCTGGCTTTTACCCTATTGAAAGAACATGAATATATTATTATCCACACAAAAGAGCAGGTTATTGTTTATGAATTACCAGCCTTCCCAGCAACAAAGGCTATTTTCATAAGAAAACTCAATTTCATTTTAGCTCCAATTTGATTACCAGCTGAAGAAAAGCAGCCCTGCGCCTAAACCTCAAAGGATTTTTATTCATACCATTGAATGGGCTTTATTGCTTCCTTTTCAAAACTGATGTAGAAAGCTTTTAGAGTAAAACATTGACAAAAAATTATTGCGCTGCTATTTTGTGCAATAACAGAGCTGAAGAGGGGCAATGATTTCTCAGTCATCCTTCACTGTACTTCAGAACAGTAAAGGCTGGAATTAATGACAGACCATAGAGAGGAGCTAAGCCAAGGTCTCACAATGCATGTCAAATCTAAATGATCACTATACATTGAAAAGACCCAAAAAAGCCTGCAGCTGATTGATTCATGGCTTTCACAAGAAAGACAGGCTTGAAGAGTTTATTGCACCACAATTTACTCTGAATTATCATAAAAATGAATGTAGAGGCTGAATGTCACCCCGGCACACTCCAAAAACACACATCCAGGGACAAAGTTCACCCAGGAATTATAGCAGTGCTGTTCATGCTACTATAGTTAAGGGTCTGTCACTTTTCTCCTATTATAGGGGGTTTTAGCTCAGCTGTGAAGCTGTGCTCCAGAATAAAACTTGGCACAAAGGTCTCATTTTAAGGGAATATAATTTTTTTAAACAAATGTAAAAAGAAAAAAAACCCTCTTCCTGGCTGTTTTTAAGTTAAACATTTGTAAAAGCAGCTTGCTAATTTCTGATGCTTTTTAACAACTGTATAACTCAAGACTGGTTTTAGGGTATGAATTTTTTTCTTTAAGAAATAAAAATTAAGCTGTCAGACCATAATGGGAACTAATCGTTTTTTTTCTGTGTTAGACAAAAAAGGTTTAAAAATTATTGATTCTTTTTGAATAGGCTATAAAACATGTATGATAGAAGAGTGGAACTGAACTGTTAGGACATGGGCTTTACCAAAGACACCTGAATGCTGTATTATGAAAGCAGCCTCTGTGCCACTATGATCTGAATTGGTTCAGTCACTAAATTAAGAAGTCTCCAAAGAAATTTGCATACAGTAGATCAGAATGATTCAAATGCAGCACATTTAAGACTACTGATTATTCGACAATCTCCCTTTTTTTACAGGGCTACAGTAAAAATACAACTAATTCATTTTTATCTTTTAACAGCTCGACACCAACTTTTGTAAAGCAAAATAAGAAAATAAAGTACAACTACTACCATAAGTCCAGTTTGGGGTTGTGTTAGTGCATTTGACTAACACTGAAATGTTGAGACCTGGATTATTTTTATAAATAAACCAACAGCTCTCAGTTCATGCTATATTCTTACCTTTAAATAGTTCATTTTTCTTTTTTTTTAATGTTACAGGACTTGAGCAGAGGCTCACATTTAAGGCATTTCTCTAAAAGTGCTCTTTTTGGAAGAATTAAAGACCACTTTACCTACTATTGCATATAAATCTAATGGGCAGGAAAGTTGTGTTTGGATGTTGGTCACTGAAAATTCTAGAGGGGTCCAAGCCAGGAATTACAGAATAACCCTTCCTTTCTGGTTCTCTTTCAGGATAGGCACAGATAGTAGCTGAGCTCTTTCTAGAGGCAGATGCTACTCCTGAGGTTCATATCTAGACTCAAATCTACGGAAGATTAGAGGGGTTTGGCTCTTGGTGCTCACTTCAGTGCATCAGAGGTGCTCTGTCTGGGATAATTAGACTGTTAAAGTAATTTGCAAAAGGCAGCTAAGAAAAAAGCCTGTATTGTAAATTTTGAGTTGGAGTACTTTCACTGGAAAATATCTTCAAAACCAAAACAAGCCCATAAACATCTGCTTAGGCATCAGAAAGAGACAGTGTATACAACAAAAGAAATATATTTTGAGTAAAATATTACAGTTCAGTAATGACTGAGCTGTTTCTCAAAGTCAAGTAGCTACCTACAAAATTCAATACACAAAGAGTCCACTGTCAACTCAAGGAAACTGAGTGCAAAAAGATATTTTAAAATAATTCAGGTATACAGAGACATTTGTTACACAGTCTATTCCCAGTCATACCTTCAAGTGTTTTCATTATTTCATTTTAATTTTTACTATATTTGAAGCTTCTCGGAAGAGGTGGTGACACTGGCTACACATTCCCCTGAGGCAAAACCATATATGGGCAAACTGATGTGCGAAGCCCAAGAAAATTTTGTGTCCAAACCAAGTGAAAAAAAGAATGGCATAGATCATGAAAAATTACTCAAATAATTTTCAAATTCAAAAAGTTCTAATTCTGCAGTGTTTTAATATCCATTAAAATATTTAGAATGTTGCATGCTCATGTAAGTATGCCTGAAAAGAGGAAGGCTACAGACAGTTGCATTCTGAAGAGCAGTAATATTTAAGGAAGTATACTGTAACTAACCAAAAATATTTGTTCAGATACAGCAATTCCAAATCATGCTCATGTGGCTTATTGAAAACCAGGGCATTAGGAGCATATGTACCTCACCAACACCATGGGACACAATTAAACCACAAATTCCCATATTCTTGGCACCATTTCTGTGTGAAATAGCCATTAGAAGGGATTTCATACCACTGTATAAAGTATTTTAATGTACGTGAACACATACAGACTATGAAAGTGGTCTCCATATATACCCACACACAAAATCTAGCCAGTTTTGCAGTGCTCCCGTAATTTGTCTCTGTATGTTTGCATGCATCTATCATACAGTCATGTGCATGTGCACATTGTTTACAGCAGATGCTTTCTGAAAATATCTTTTATCACTAATCCCACATTTTTTAAACATAGAGGAGCTGTCAGCCTAGGAAAGCCTTACAAATAGACTGTATTTTAATACTTTACCGTGCTCTGAAAGGAGCTGTCAGAGGGGACCCTCCTGGTAATGGCTTCTCCCACTTGTTAATTTTTACTGTCAGCATTCAGCACAGGTAGGAGAAGCCGTTTTACACAAGGCACCATGCAAACTAAGCGCGCATAGCCTATTGCCACCTGTTGTAAAGCTCACATCGCAGGAATATGGCAATGTTTAAGACAGCACTGAACTGGCAGACAGTTTGTTTGTGCAAAATAGCTACCGGAGGTGGAAACCCATGACTGACTTCAATCCCTCAACATACACGCAACATTGACAGTGTGGAGCAGGCAGCTGTACCTGAATATGACAGTCACAAGTTTGCATTAAAATGTCTTTCAGGAGCGCAAGAAGTAGGGAAATAACCCAAAAACTTGTCAATGCCATTTGGCCAGAAGGTCCCAACCGAACAGCCTTGCTGGAAGGCCTCTCATCCTACCATGCATTAAACAACATCTGCCCTCCCAGGGACGCCCCACAATGCTTCTGGCAGATGCAGCAGGTCTCTGGAGTCAGTTCTTCACTCCACCATGGGGTATTTGCATGGGGCAAGCAAGAGAATCTGCCAAGTCACTAGTTAAATACAGTAGGTTTTGCAGAGAATGGACTTTCAGAGATCATTCGTCTGCCCAGCCTAGGCCATGAAGAAGACAGGAGAAATAGTTAGAGATTGGTGTAGACCAGCTAAAACACTATGATAGTGCATGTGAGGAGGAAAAATGCAGAACTACAAGGTGAAAGAGAAGAATGAGAGGGGAAAAAAGGGAATAAAGAAACTTTATGAGTGCAAAACCAGAGGATAAATGACATGTAAGTACATATATGTGCATTTGACAGTCATCATCTGAAGTTTTCTTAAAGAGAAGTGCCTTCATCAATATCCACACACAAAATCCAGACAGTGTTACAGTTTGTCCAGACATTCCTGTATCAACACTAAAAAAACAGAAAAAGCAACACCCTTACAAAGACACAAAGTGTGCCTCTACATTAGCATATTACTGTGCAGAAGTGATACTTTTTGGTGTGAACAGGTCCCCCTCTGTGCTTGCAGTCTTTCAGTACACACTCAGATGCACCGCTTGTGTGCTCACAGTGGCTTCCCTCCTTCCTAACAGAGCCAAGGTTGAAGCCGTCAAAAGCCCCCCACATACACTGAAGCCCCAAGGTCCACCAGCAGTTAGTGCTGCCTACATGCACGGTGCATGCCTAGCCCCATCAGATGGCACAAACTTCACTGCCAGCAGCAGTGCAAAGTGTTATGCTCCTGGGACCATAGGAGACCACAGCAAATCCTCCTTCACTCTTTTCACCTCACCAGTTGTGTTGTAGATGCACCCAGGGAAAACTTAACTTTAGGGATTATACTATACCGGGACTGAACAGGGGAATCTGTAGAAGTCCCATTGTAATGTATTTAAAACTGCGATGTAGAAAGAATAAATCAGTGTGCATCAGGCATGATTTTTTCCCCTGAGAGGAGGGGCATTTGATGGGATCTTTGAAAGAACTACAAGGTAGCTCATCGTTGCTGTTTGCATTACCACAGGAGGTAGGAAAACTGCTGATGGACTTGGAGCCAATTATGCCACACAGCCATCAAATAGGAACCACTCTGGAGAGGGGAGCAACCAGCCCAAAGCAGATACAGACAGACATGGGAGCAGAAGATAAGGCTTTATTTTCAGTCGGTGCTATTGGCACTGGTCTCTCAAGACGTCAGATCCTTAATCACATTCATGTTTTTCTAAGTATTCCTAGAGACTCTGATTTTCAGGTGGAAACTGGATCACAGTTTGTCACAGATAGAAGGACAGCTCTTCATTTGCAGTGGGACAGGAAAGCATGTTATCCACTGTGCCTTTTTGTTAACATAAATGTGGCCAGGCTACCTTAACCTAAATCCAGTTTAAATCTTTGTATGGGTACAGGTAACTGCTTCTTGGCTGAAACCCTGTATCCCTAACCAGAAAAGTAAGTAAATACTATTTATTAGAAATATTGCTTAAAATGGTAAAGCAAAACTTTCTGTGAGAGTGAGATGGCAGAAAAACCCATGCAAAGTCACTTCATGATATAAAGACTAGCTGTTATTGGGGGAATATTCTAAGATAGCAAGGGAAAAAAATAAAGTTCAGTTCAAAGGAAGGTTGTGGTAAATGATTGCTTGAAGTAGATTTAAATTGAAGATAACTTAGAGAAGCCAAAAAAGACTGCTAAGTGAGACCAACATAGCTAAGCTATAGCTATGAACAGTAGCTATAGCTAAGAAGAGTTCCAAACTGAAATAGTTGTTTTGGGCCAGCCCTGCGTTACTGACAGGAAAGGTTCTCTAAAGAAAATATTTCTCAATAACTAGTCCTATTTGTGATATAAGGCAGGTAGTTATGTCTTGCCTATCTGGTTCTTCTTCCCACTGTATATTAACATGCTGAGAACAAATATGTCTGAGAAAATGTATTCATTACGGCACTAGCACACTTTTATCCTTCTCTGCATTATCTCAGAGAAAGAACCAAGAATATCTTTTCTACTGATATTTCAAAATAAAAGATAGTTCTCAAAACGTCAGGGATACTGTGCATGACAGGATATAGTTATATCTGCTGCAGTGCCACTGGAAGGAGCTAGCTTGGTTGTGGGGGGAGGTTCTTTTTTGAAAATGAACAAGGAGAATTAAAAAGAAATGAAAAAGGAAGCAAAGGTTGAAGAAAAACACAAAGGGTCTATTGGACAGCGCTTCTATTCTTCTCTGTACGGTGCATTAAGTGCATTGTAGTAAAAATGAAGGGGATCTCTTTCCTTCTCTTTAAAGTCCAACGTTATTGAACTTGAAACCTTTAACTGTGAGCAAAGCTGTGTTTTTTCTTTAATACAATTCTGCTATTGATTTCTTCATGCATTTCATCTGAATGATTCTGACAGTTTAAAAAAAATACATTACCTTGATGAAAGATACAATTTTTCTCTTGGAGAAAGGCACTTGGGTAGGCATGTGTGACGTATCAGGCATGTGAATCTTAAATGATGCTCTGAAGTACAAGAAAAAGGAAAAAGAAATTTTAAAGGCAATCCAATTCTCCTCAGTGAGGTGAGACTCTGCACAAACAAATCTAACACTGTATCAGAGACACTTCACCTTTTACAAGTGCAACCACCTCTTCTTCCCTCCTACCCCTTTCCATCATCCATCCTTTCTGCTCTATATACTTCTTTTCTATTGATTTTCTATACCTCTCTCCACTTGACATTTGCTCATGGCAGCTTTGCATTAGCTTACTCATTATGCAACTTCTATAGCTTTATCTTTGCTAGTGGAGAAAAGTGCATTTTTGATGCATTTTAATGTCTTAGCACAGAAAAGATGAAGACATTAGTTTACAACCCAATAACCATTATAGAAAAGAGTCTTCCCATTTTCTGTCACAGACTTCCCATTTACACATGCACTTGCTTTGGCTACCCTACACTTTTAGCATATATTAGCAAGGCTCCTTTTTCTTGCAAGCAAGAACTACACAAAATTCACAGACTTGAAGGAAAGAAATAATCCTCTAGTCTAACCTCCTGCGTTTCGTGTACTGTAAGATTTTCCCTTTATGTATTCTTATTTCAAGCTGAAAAGCTTTTTTGGAACTAGAGCACATGCCTAGTCTGGAGTTTAAATTTGTGCAACGAAGGACATTGCATCCCTTCATAAATTACAACAAAGGTTAATTTCCTGCATTATTAGAGTCATCTTCATCATGCCCATACCTCTAGTCTGAATTTGTCTTTCAGCCAATTTGGAGAGAGAGACTCTCTCAAGTCTTCTTAGCAAGAATGTGCCCTGGTTTTGGTTTTAACCTGGGGACAGATTCATCTGAACTAACAGTGCCACTGTCATTCTTTTTGTCCATGCTACACATATCCCTAACACACGTGAACAGAAATGCCAGTCACTTATCCAGTCACTTATCCTCCCAGATGCTGCCAGATGTAGACCTCAGATATTCTGGTGGAAGTGTGGTGTGATACCAGTAAGATAACTTTGAGAAGAGATAAGGAAATTTACACTTTTGCAAAGTTATCTTCATGGAGATAACACAGGAAAGGATTCTCCAAACAGCCTTGCTCTTTCTCTTGCTTTGTCTGTTAATCCTCTTCTGTGGAGTAATGCAAGACACTCTACATTTCCATGTCCCAGGAACACTAAACAGACTATGATGCTTCTAAAAAGAACAAAGTTCTAGTATCTTCCTAGGAATATTTATCAGGGATTTCTGATTACTCCATATCTATTATTGGGGGAAAAAAGAGCTTCATGGATGAATCACGTTCTGTTGGAAGCCTGGAGCAAGAGTTTTCATTTCCATTCTGAGATTCCAGCATGTTGACATATGCCAGTTTCAACAGTCTTTGTAATTGTATCACTAACAAAATCTTCCTGACCTGTCCCACTGTACATACACAGCATGCCCTATAATACCTAGAGTCCTTACAAAGGTATCGTGAAAAGAAACTGGGGACACTGCAGCCACAGAAAGGGTAGGTAGACAGTTACATAGTCCAAGAGTTGCAACTTCCTTTGCTGCAATGCATAAAGTTAAAAAACTCCCCTCCCTTTTTTTCCCCCACTGCATAGAAAAGCGGTATACACTGTCACTCCATTCTGGATTATTCCCCCAAATGCACATAAAGTATCTACTAGCATTGTCTCTCACAGTTAAGGCCCAGAGTGTCTCAGGAGAGAAATGTGAAGATACAGACCTTGTCAGCAGTTTAGACCAGCTCCTGAAGCTGGAAGGAAGGCAATAGCAGAGCAAACTACTCAGGTTATGTAGCCAGAACACAGTTGACTTTATGTGCTGTTCCGCAGGCTAATCCATTTCTGTGTAAACATTTAAGAACAAGAAAGAAAAAGAAGTAAGATCTCCAGTTTATGCTTTGGAATGTGCAGCACAGGAAATGGATGAGTTACTTCCCCTTCAATATTTCCCATTCCAAAGCAAGAAACCAAGGACTACGCACACAAGGTGTCCCTCTCAAAGAATGATCTTTCAGCTTGTAAACCAGAATAGGCACCAGTCTACTCTTCATGAAATTGTTCCTCACTCACCTGCATATCTTGTTCAAGAATTAATAGTGTGAAAGAAAATACAATGGTTTTAAAATGGCACGGCCTGTATGATCTTCCTTTTAGTCAGCTAAGCAAAGTTCTAGTCACATGCCCAATGTGCAATTACAGCTTTTTCTGCCATATATTCTCACTTCATAAACCCATGCAGACCAAAAAAGGCTATATGTCCCAAATTAACAGCAGACAGACTGTCGTGCATATTAAGTGAAAACAAAGAATGCTTTTATCCAAATATGAAAATCAGTATTCCAGAGGCTTAGTGTAAGGCACCCTCCTGGAGGTTTTCCTACTGACTAACCCCCACAAACCTTGTCTTTCTGTTTGATAGACACTTGCAGAATGACCCTTGCTAGGTTACATATTCACACACACTAAAAGCAATGACTGAAACAGCTCCCAGCTTGGTTCGGTGCCTTGTCACTGGTTGCAGGAGAACATCAGGCCAGAAGGGCTTTTGCTTCATGAAGTTGCCAGGGTAAGAATACATAGCTTTGCTCAGGACAGACAAGCAGTAAAATACAATTTGCACCACAGTGTACAACCCACAAGCCTTAGCTAGTCCCAGGAGAAAAAGTCTTAGCCTGGTCTAGGTCAAGCTGAAGATATTCCATGCAGAAAGGTAACATGAAAGAATATGAAAGATGGAAAGCAAAAGATGCAACAAAAATAGATGCTTCAGTCCTAGCTACACAGGAACAGAGTCACTGGGAACAAGCAAGCAACCCAGAGTAAGATCACCAACTAGTGACATTCTGGTTTTGAAATGCCAAGTCCTTCTAAGTGGAATTGCTTAAGCCTAGTGCAAGAAGAAGAAATGACCTTCTTCTGGACAAAAGCCCTATACTTAGAGCTCTTGCCAAGTCATAAGAGGTGCAGCTTCCAGGCCTTCCTCATCTTTGAAGGAGTTTGGTCCCCTTGGAAGCACTCTCGAGTAGACGTTCCCATTGAGAAGTCCAGGAGAGGTCTCTCTCCTCCAAGAAATGTAACTCAGAAGAGCAGCATTTTTCCCTTCACTGCCATTCTTACTACACAAATATATTCTGTATACACGAATATATATCACCTGCAGTGAAAGAAACATTCCTTATCCTTAAAACCAGACTTTTAGGCACACTGTCTTAAGATCAAGAATAAGTTTCATTATTATTTTTTCCAACATAACCTCCAAGTCTTCCTTAATTTCTCGGGATGGGTACCATTGTGCTTGAAGAAGTTAGTTTCTGCTCCTCCCGTCATACCTTAGAAACACAAACCCAGAACTGTCTTACTGGTCCCTTCAAACTATTCTGAGAAAATGCTCCTGTCACATAATGCTTGCAAAAATCTTGACAAGGGAAAATAATGTGCTGAACCTACCCAATATTACTGCAATATTACCTCATTAATGCTCATT
This sequence comes from Dromaius novaehollandiae, assembly GCF_036370855.1. Taxonomy (NCBI): domain Eukaryota; kingdom Metazoa; phylum Chordata; class Aves; order Casuariiformes; family Dromaiidae; genus Dromaius; species Dromaius novaehollandiae. The sequence goes on from NC_088098.1 coordinate 155,252,415, forward strand.
AGTCCTAAAGAGATAGCAGGAAAATGAAACTCCAAAATGGATCAGGACAAAAGTCCATTCGGAACCACATCCTGTTTCTGAAGTTATCCACTAGCAGCTATTTGTCTCCAGTATATCATCCTGGTAACAAAGGGTACAAGGATTTCCCAAGGCCAGAAATGAAGTCAAATAACTACATTCAGTAACTCGCTGATGGGCCAATCCATTAACTTCTCTATGCCATTTTCATTAACTTTGTTTAGCTTTTTTGTTACCACAGTGCCAAAAAATTATAGAAAAAATACATACGCACACCAGTCTAGCCCTCAATCCTTCATTACAAAAACTTTGTAGCTAGATTATAATGTAAGATATCCTTGATGGAAATTCAAATTTAAAATTAAATTTCCTTGTCATTCATTTAGAAACATATAAAATACCATGTTAGAACAACAGATGATAAATACTACAGTGTCTGCTGAAATAAGGAGTGCATAAACTTCATGCCATCTTTACTCAAGATAAGCATTCCCACAGTCAAGAACAATCCAAAAATAGACAGATTTTCCTGCAGCACAAAGGCACAGTTTTTTCCATGAGAGTATTGCATATGTCATTTTTGCTTCATGAGAAAGCCTAGCATAGGAGGTACGAGCCAGGCTGCTTTGTTCAGCACCCAGGCTCCGTTCAGAGAGCAGAGGCAGAGTTGGGTGCTTCAAAGCAGCAATCTAAAAAGCTCCAAACCAGCCGCTCAAGGCAGAATTTCTTGCTGTGGGGTTTCATGTTCGGTTCCCTCAACATGCACTGCACAGGCTCCTAGAAGACTAGGCCCTTCAAGGGCACATGCAGGAGCTGATAGACCTTCAGCTATATTAGGCACCAGCTAATCACCTCTGTGCTCAAACTGGGGAACTTCACGTGGAAATCAGGATTCAAACTGGGAGGCACCAGCTATACCACTGGGCTTAGCTTCCACTTGGGAAGGGGGAGCTTGGGTTGCAACATTAGACTTGAATGCCTTAGATCTGCCTATATATTTTGGTATATGTGTCTATATATGCTCTATTGGATCAGGCCCTTAGTTACATGTGTACTTTGGATAATATTATTTATTACTTGGGTCTATTTGCTTCACAGAAACAAAGGGCTGTCCCTGACAATCTAAACTGAGTGAGGACACATTCAGCTGGATGCAGAAACCCAATCTGATTTAACCCAGCCATGAAAACAGAGGTTTATAATAGAAACCTTAAGTTTAGTATGAATGGTCAAATGTGCATGTGTGGGTGTGGAAGCACCAGAAAGAAAAGCAGAAGGGCTATAGAAATGGCAAGTTTTGATAGCACCGAGCAGATCTTCATGTCTCCAGCACATGGACACACAGCTGCCCAGAACACCCAGACACGGAAAGCACAGGACTGCCTAAAGCCAGACTAAACCAAAGGCAGACTACATACTCAAGCCATTATGAGATCATGGCAGGAAGATAATGAAGAAGTGGAGAGGTAAGACAGATAAGGAGATATAAGACAGAGAATGCATCTTAATGACTTACATAGGTGGGACAGGATGAAGACACAAAAGACCACAACCACTGTCAGCTCCTAAAACATACAAAAGGCACATCCGAAACCTGGACTTGGTGACCATGTGCTGAAGAACCCCGGAGATATGGGAAGGAGGCATCCCTTGTTCTCTGTCCTGGCCAGGCCCTATGGACATGCAACTTGGTACTTGTGATATGGAAGTGCGAGTGGAATTTTGAAACTTTTTTTTTTTAAGGAAAAGTTAAGTTCACACTGAGCTTTGCTATGATATCTCCTGTATTCTGGAGACACCTGCACAACCTTTGGATTGGATTTCAGCTTCTCTCTTTCCCAGAGGCTCTGAAAATATTGAAGTCCCTTTAGTCCCCCTATCTCTGCATTTGGGCCCACGTCCTTCCCTGATAAATGATAGAACAAGTGATGAAACTATTGCCTGTCTCTGTCTCAGGAGAGGAAGCAGATATCTCAAGGAAACATAAATCACAGAAATTATTCTTAACTAACAAATGCACAGCTATCAAGTGTCCCACTCTGGAGATCAATTGTTGAGAATCTAGTGGTTATTCAGAGTGTCCACAATAGATCTGCCAGCTGCTGCTAGTGAATTTAGGGGGAGTGGATGCTTTATACTTGAGATATTAAGAAATTACTCTTGGTCATCAAGGTTTCTCTCCCCACTAGATTAAACCTAGCCACTCTTGCTCTAATGGAAATGAGGCACAGGGACAGTTGGTAATGACTACCATTGCTGTCTAGCTGTTTACAAGCATTACATTCGCAATTCCTCCTCTGCAATTCCCCATGAGGGAGTTAAGCACATTTGTGTACCTAGGCTGTATTTCAGCTGAAGTGCTACATACACATGCTAATGGGAAAATAGTCCCTGAGCCTTCAAGTATATTACCTGTGGTAAATTAATCATTTAATATATGTATACATTTATGTAATATTTGCCTAAGAGTTATTCTGAAATTCTCTTTGAATAATACACAATTAGATTTAAATGTTTTCCGCAGTTTTCCTTTCATGAGCATATTTTCCAAATTTGCTACGGTAATTCATTCTACAGCTACATTTCTAATGGTTTGTAAAATTTTACTAACTCACAGAGATATAATTTGCATAGAAATGAAATTCAGACAAAAATGCTGAAGCAAAGAGAAGGAGATTTAAACTAAGCATAGCGTCACAAACAATTTCTTTCATAGGTGCTTTCAAGTGCAGTTGGAAACAGTCATTTAAAAGAATATTATCAAAGAACATGCTGTACCAAGAAATGGTATATTATAAACCTGATTCAAACAGCCACATCTAAATTCCACATTCAGACGGATTGAATGATTGACTGATTATTACCAGCATTTATTTCACAGAAAGAGGGCAGCTTAATAAAAGTGTACTATTCAGTCAATGGTATGCTATGATGGATAAAGAGATGAAAATCACAAACATTTAAATCCAACAAAAGGAAAAAGCCAAGGAAAGTAGTGAAAAAGAGTGAAGAGAATTCATTCCTAAGTGATCATCTTTTAGTCTAGTCTATTGATAGTCTACTTTAGCAACCAGTCTCAGAAAACAGAATCACAGCTTGTCTTTACAGTCTAAACTGTGAGGAAAAGCTGTAATTAATTTATAGTCAATAATAAGCTCTTTCAACAATCTTTGAAGAGTCAAAGGGTGAAAGTATCATTCTTTAACCTGTACTTCAAGGTTTAAAAAGAAGCGCATGGAAAATTGCATCATGGCCAGAATTTACGAATGACTCTCAACCAAAGAAGGAGCAACTGCTCATTAAGCATTCTTTTCCTTTGTGTCTATTGTGCATCTACTCTCATTAGTCTTTATTTGGCTGGCAAGATAGGTCTTTCTTGATTAAATGTTCCTTCAGTTCTTTAAGGCAAATAGCATGAATGTTGGTCTTACAAGTCAGGGAGCTGACGTGCACTTTAGCACATTGTACCATACAAGCCAAAGGCAACCTTCAAACAGTGCTTTCAAGTGACTTTTCTCCACATGCAAAATTCTCAAGCTCCCTGAAGAGAGGAATCCAGAACTTGAGCTGTGTTTCCCCAGGCATCTCAGATCACCACTCCTGGCTGGAGGCTGTGGCCATGCACAAAGTCTGTAGAGATATAAGCTGAGTCCCTCATCAAGTACCTTTTCAGATCATCTGGTGTTCACACAAAAAGCAGCCACAGCCATTTTCTTTTTCACAGCCAGTGAGTTAAAGTGCTTAGCAAATATCATTCCCACCTGTGCCTCCTTTACCATGAGCCCAATAGCAACCCAGGTGCTGAAAGTCAAGTTCTTGCAGAGACCAATCACCCCTCTGTTGCTTCTACCTATCCTCACGCCCCTGTCCATGTGAAGTCCAGAAGGGAAGTACAAGAGACAGTGAGGGAACAGACTTGCAAATAACCCCCCTCCCAGCTATTCTGTGCTAGCCCACTTTTTCTTTTTTATGAGTACAAATAGTACCATTTCACGTCAACCAAAAACACATTCTGCAATGAGGTTTCAGAGGTTTTTTTCCCTAGGGGCATACTGTTCTGAAATACTTGCATATTTTCATTCTCTCTTGCCCAAAAAAACATTGAAAAAAAATGATCTGTAGTCAATCACAGAAATAGAAAGGAGAGAGAAAGCAGCTTGCTGGCTTTATAACATTGGCTGCTTTCTAGGAAAAGCTTAGCATGAGGAGATACAAGGTCTGCACAGCAGGTATGTAGCATTTGATCATGCACTAAGGAAGAGGTCTAGCTCAATTGTTTAGTAACTTGTTTGTGCAGAACTCATCACAGACCGCAGACTGCTTAAATAAATAACAAAATGCAAAGAAAACAACTTAATTCTGTCTAGAACAAAAATATAATTCAGCAATTTTAATTTTTAACCTAAGGTTTCTAAGTATAAAGAAATCCTCTCACAAACACAAGATGGTCTCTGAACACTGATCTCTATGCTGACAGATCACGGTAACTGAATAACCTGCAAAATGCAGTTCATATAAGTCTAAGTCTAAGTCTATGTGAGTTCACATAGTTCTCAGAGCTTTTATTTTAAAGGATGGAAAAGAATTACTCCACTCTCTACTTGCTATTCCAGTGCTGTATCACACAGTGCTCACACACAGGGTGCTTGGAGAGCTGGTTACTTGAACAATGCTTTATAAATCCTTCTTAAAGATCATGTCTTGCTAGTATAACATTCAGGTTTTACTCAGGAGACTTATTTTAACATCAAAACAAAAAGAGATGCTAGAATTACATCAGTGAGTAAAAAGTAGTATTCATCTTTATATTTCCAGTTTCCTCGATCTTTAGGTTTGAAAAATATACCAGCATAATAAATTCTTCTATTTAAAAGGCAAAGGCAAGGATGGTAGAAACTGATGCAACTGGCAAAGCTCCATTGCGCAGGTTTGGGCCCTTAGTGTGGACCAACAGTCCACAATACTAAAAGAGATTTTTGTGTGTAATCTTGTAAAAAAAACCTAGCAAGTTAGTCCAGAACCACATCACAAGATTTTCTAGAAATCGGCTTGCCTAAGCCCAGTAGATACTTTTTTTTTTTTTTTTTGGGGGGGGGGGGGGGGACGGGGGGGTTGGTCTTTTTGCTATTACAAGGTAAAGGTCATAAGCTTTGTATTGACCAGCACAGGATATGTGTGCTTCTTGTGTTCTCAAACATTATTTAGACTAACATTGAAACCTTGGCTCCCTAATGCAGTGTGTTCCCCTTTGTCCATAACAAGATACTGAGCAAAACAGAAGTAATCCCTAAGGAGTACCATTCCAGTCTTTTACACTTGCTTTGCATGACAGCAAGTGGCCCAGCAAACAGAAATATAATAAAGACCAACTGCCGGTGGGTTTCTTACTAACTACATCTAACAGGAACACATTTTTGTCAGTCTCTCGCAAGTTTTCCATAAGGTGTCTGATATTTTTATTATACTGGCAGCAAAACCCACTCCTTTATTTCACAGTCATATTGTGAAGTTGGGCCAAAAAAAAAAAAAAAAAAGAAAAAGAAAAAGAAAGATTGATCAAAGTCTCCACTCTTCATTCAGGAAGAACCGAAGAATAGACCCTGAAACAGAAATGGAACAGGCACTGGTCTGAATATGAGCTAACCTGCACAGCCTTGCCCAGAGGATGATGCTATAGCCAGAATTTGCTAGAATTGCTGTAACTAGAGCATTGATAGACAAAGCTGCCTGTCAGAGAAAAACAGGACACTCACAAAGAAAGGCATGACGGGAACACAAAGATGTTCAAACACAGAAATCCTCATGGACAGATCCTTTGAAAACAGGCTGATAGCCTTCACACAAGAAGTTGTCTGAACATACCCTACAATTGAGTAGACTGTCCTGCTTGATTTGTGTGTTCTTTGGAAATAAACACAGTTGCATCAAAGAGTATCTTGCTTCATCATCAGTTTTGCTCCTAACAGAAGAAATTTGCTACAGGTGTGAAAACAGGGGTCAGCAAAGACTCTGCACAAGGTCAGAAAGGAATAATATTATAAATTGTATTTTCTTATCTACCTTTATTGCCCCTTGGAGCTCATCACACTTGCTCCTACAACAGTCTCCTTTTGCAAGTAAAGCTATAGTGACTGCGCTATTTTCTGGGAACTCAAAGAAATCATAAGCCGGTTTGTTTCCACAGACCATGAAATACAGCCATTTATTGGTAAATTAGATTCATATTAGTAACTTGAAAGAAAGGCATGGTCAAGGCTATGATATTCCATGCAACACAGGTAGATGGAAGTGCACACTGAAGGCATTTTTGCCAAATAGAAGTTTAAGCCACGTGTAGCATAAAATTATGCAGAATCTCTATACGTAGCATGCAGCGTTAATGTTCTTCTCACGTACTTCTTTCTTCATAACCTACTGTCAGAACTTCACTTCCTATTCAATGGTATGTGAGGAAAAATAAAAAGAAAGGAAGAAGTTTTGCAACTTCAGAATGGTAAGCCCCTATATATACATATAGATTTTCAGCTAATGCCATAAGATATTAAACTGTATTTTCCAACAACAACCCTCTGCAAAGGAGTCACTTGACGTCACATTTAACATATTACTTAGCTCTATAGAATAAGAGATACATATCAGAAATAAGTACTACCAGAAAACATCAGCCAGCAATTCTTCTTCAGAAAAAAAATAGAAAACTTCAGATGCACCCAAAGTTTTCACAGACCAGCTGCCAGCACACAAACGCCTTCATGAAACAGTAGGGATGAACCTGTTAGAAAGGTTAGAGGGATACCCACAAGAACTTGTTAGCATCAAGGAAAAAAATAGTAATTCTCAACATCTGGCCTAACACAACAAGAAAGAGTGGAAGAAGACAGTTTCTCCTCCTGTGCAACATTACTGGACATTACCATCATCCTGCGGGCACATAAGCAAGCAGCACACTGCTGGCAGATAAGGCAAGAGCACTCTTTTTTGGGCTACTGTTTTTTGTTGGGCTTTTGGAACACATAGGGATGAAAGAGCATGAAATAAATACTTCTCAATTTGCATTGTAATACACCTCATGGGACTGAGAAGTGAGATTGGGAAAAAAGTTGCAGGGAGAAATGGAACATACAGGCATGGAAAACAAGACCGTTCCTCAAATTTTTGGATCTGTGGTCAGAGGCCTCAGGAAGGTGATATGGACCCATTGAACAAGGAAATGAGTGGGAGAATGAGAAGAGGACAGCAGGACTGGGATACAGAGCCTGGGGAGGGACAAGGATAGACTGAAGATGTCACAGGAGAGAGTAAATAGAAGAGAACATGCTGCCCCCTCCCAGAAACTGAGGAATCTCAGCATTTCTTTGCTGTCAGGAACACCAGTAAAACCCTCCAGCTGTCCCCATACTCTGTGCCTTGGTTCAATTAGAGAACTATAATTTGCTAGTATTGAATAATATTTGGTTAGTTCAATAGAACATGTTTGCGTGGTGGATGCAAGTGTTCCTGCTGATGACCTCTGCTGATGACAACTTAATGTCACATGGCATATTTCTGGAAGTTTTTTGTTTGTTTTTTTAAGTCCCAGAAATCTCCCTTTCTCAGACATACACACACAGAATTAAATTATGTGATTAGGAGTAAAGTTGCACATGTTAAACTATGGGGGTGTTGAAGTTGCCTGCAACACCTTTGCAAGGCCTCCTTGCATGTGTCCTATGATCCTTCATTTAATCATCATGAGTTAAATATCACAGGGCCCAGGTGTACATTGTACCTACTCTGTTGTGCAGTCTTGCATTTCCACATACAGCATCTCAAGGTGTATCTCACCATACCAACCTCCCATGCCATCCAGCTACTCCTGTGATGGCCTGCTGCCCTACTACACATTCCAAGTATATATCTAATCTAGCAGATGTGTCTAAGCAGCTAACCCATAACATTTCTGATCATCTTGCTTAAGACATTAAGATATTAACAAAGAAAAGCAAAACTGTCTATAAGAGGAAGAACAGCAAATCAGGAGTATGAATGGTTTTAACACAACTATTTTGATCCAACTGGAGGTTGTATGCTTGTGCATACAGAGGCAAGGCCTGTGCTTATGGTCTAGGAATCAGGTGCTGAGTATTTCGTATATTTTTAAGTCTTCCTCTCTGAATAAAGACAGTTCCTGAGAAATGATGAGCAGCCTTCTCTGTCTACCCAAACTCCTAGGGATAAATGGAGCAAGATCTGTTTCTGGAGAGGAGACCAATGCATCCTGCTAGTGACAAAGGGAGAAGCAACAGCTACAGCCTCCTAAAAGAACAGATGCTTTAGTATTTCAAATGGACCAGTTTTAAACATGAGATCCCCTGCATAGCTAAGGGCCTCTTCTCTCTCTCCTGCTGCCCCTCTACAGACAGCCAAGTTTGGCATGTTCCACACTAGGGGTTTCTCTCTGCCATCCAGTCTTTAACACTCTACACCTGGGCTGCCCCTTAATTGATAATGTAATTATCAGCATAGTCATATTACTTCACACTAAGCATTTTCAACCATTTATCACAATGTTGATCTTTATTTTAAATATAAATCAGGCAATCATTTATGTCTTTTATGTTCTTTGTATTTATTCAAGAATATTTAACTGTAGACAAAAGGTGACTTATTCATTATTCATCCTGAACAAGGCAAGTATGGCAATTTGAAAAGCCTGACATTTGAGCTTTTTGCCAACACTAGCAAAATTATATCCTTCCCATTGTAAATCAATGAAGTAGAATCATTGTGCACAAAAGAATTAAATTGCCTTGTCACTTTAATAAGGCCACCTTATATACAACCTTCAACCAATGCCATTGTGCAGAAAAAGGGTGCATCCTTTGCCTCAGCTGCCTCAGATCTCAGTAGGCTTTCCAATTAAATGAACATCCTCTTAGACTTTCACTCCACTCCACTCTTTCTCTTTTTTGAGAGGCGATGTCAGAATGTCATAGGCATAACTTGCTATCAGTGGCATGCACACATCAATGCGAATTAACTTCCTTCAGCTAGTGCTTTCTTTTGGCAGCATTTTTAACTTGTTTGTCAATTCCAAAATGATGGAACTCCAAGAAAAGGGATTTTTTTTTAATTGTTTACTGTGCCTGGATAAAAACTGCATGGAAATAGCTATCTGCAAAACAAGAACACTATATAAATATGAGAATCCTTTGCCGGCAATGTAGATAATGTAAAATGGCAAAGAAACAACATGTCCAATCAAGCAGAACACAAGTGGCATGAGCCAGAAAGGGAAGAACTTTGTGTATTCTCACTTCACAGGCTAGGACCCTATTATTATAATCAGACCTGATTTTTCCCATCTAACACTCCTTGGATGTGTTTTACCCTGAGAGCAGAAACCTTTAAGCAGCCATTTCCAGGCTTTTAAATGACTATCCAGAAAAGCTATTTCATAATTCAACAGTAGACAGCTATCTATAATAGTAACTTGCCTGCCCCTTCCTTTCAAATGTATGCTAGTGTGCAGAGATTGATAGAGTAACTTCAGCCTGGATTTTTCTCCATATTGGAGAAATGAAAACAATGAAACAAAGCTGTGTGTGCTAATAGTCGAAACACAGGAACGCAAGTGAATCTTCATATTCCAAAATATATTCAAAAAGCTGTAACTTTACAATTGTTTTGGAGTCTCAGTATTTTTCCCTGTTTTGATAGATAACTGAAAGGTACCTGGTAAAGAAAAACCCATGTAAGTATAAAAACAGTGACAATATTCTTGATGCTGTTAACATTTTGAGTTTAGTCAGAAAACATTAATAACAAATGACCTTTTTCTGAAGGGTACTTTAAGGAAACCAAGCAATTTTCTGTAATGTGGTTACCATAGCGATTGGCCCTCTAAAAAGACCAGAAAAAAAAATGATGTACATCTGTAATCAACCAGCTAAAGCAACAACAAATGGTTTGATAAAGCAACACTGAGTTTAATTCCAAGCCAGAAAGATACTGGCTTTTGAAAATTAAGTATAAAAGAAACTATTCATGGGTGGAAAATAGGTCCTCTAGTAACTATTACAGAACATTTATGATGACTCAGAAGGGATTTTCCTTGAAAAATACATTAGTGCACAATAGATCAATTTTTTTCTTATAAACTACTTCATCATCTCCGCTGTACTGAGTCATTCAGAAAAAGAGCCCAGCAAGCACGTGGGGACAGCTAATAGGAACCTCTGCCTCCCCCGCTCATTGTCTCTTGCCTTTCCCAGAGCACACCTGAAAAATAAACAATTAAAAGAAATGCCACAATTTTAAACATTATCTGCAACTAGACTTATAAACTAGGACTGGAAATGTTTCAGCCTACCTGCTTAAGTAAGGCTGCAGGTGTGACCACCACAGAATATCTAAGGACTGGAAAAGTTCAAAGCACCCATTCCTGAACATAAGACTTGATATTTAAACCCAAAATTACAATTATAAAGCTACAACCACCTACAAACTCTTAAAAATTCTCTTACATGCTGCTTCACCCTGGACAAACACCATGGACATCCCATTTTTCATGGTGGAGTTCCCCAGAGGCATAACATGATGAACCTGCCTGTGCTCAGAACAGCCCTTGCCATGGCAAGATATTGCAGCCCAATGCCATATAATGCCCAGAGGCAGACGTCCCTCCCTTAGTAACCTGAGAGGCCCAGGACATGTCTAACAACCCCCAACACAGTAGTGCCAAATACTAAGTGACTTGTTGCTTAATTTTAAAAGATTTTCAGCCAAATCTTAAAAGCAAAAGTGTGACTCTCTCCTTATTGTTAATAATATACAGCATAATATACAGCTTAGAAGCTCACCTTCTGGAGGATGTCTCAGAGCCTGGGGGAGGGCAAAGGCTCATCTCTGTAAGTCAGTTAAACTCTTCCTTGTGTTTAAATTTTGGGCATTTCTCAGGATACTGTTTGGTTTGGATGTCCTCTTGGTAGGCCATGAGACAGGCAGCCCAGAAGGAGATTCGTCTCACTCAGTTTTGGATGCCTGGCAATTCCATGCCCAAATCTCCATTTGTGACCTTCAGCTTCCTTTATAGCCAAAGGAGAGAGACAGGTATATGCAGAAAGCTATTTATCTGCCTTGCATTAAACTGAGATATAATCTACCCTAGTTTCCTAAAGTTCCACTTTCCATCTTGGTGACCAGCATCTGGAAGCTACAGCTGGATCTTGCAGTGCATTACTTGTCAGCATTTAACAACATCTTTTTGAGCTGGATTCAGGAACACCTCAACTGCTTCTGCCCTACTCCTGAGAACTGGAAATGCTGGTGAGCTCTGTGCAGACATGCTTGATGGCTATATATGAACCAGGCCATACTGGAAGCAGTATAGCTGTGTGCACTTTTGGCTGCATCAAAATGGATAATCTCTGTATCATAAGAAGATCTTATTAACTCACACGGAGTCCATGCAAACACATTTTTTCTGCTTTTGTGTTCCAGTGAATCTGCATAGCACAGAATTACAAGGTTTCATACAGACCTACCAGGTCCAGTTTTCACTAGCTCTGCACCACACTAGTGCCCAACTGCTTAAACTGTATCCAAGGTATATATCTCAGGCCAGAACTGGAGCCACAGCGTTCTGCAGGAGTGGATCAATATGAAAATGAAGCACGCCAAGAGCATACAAGAGATGTAGCACATGGTCTATGAATATTTTGTTTCAAAAGCAAGCATTTATTTTTATCAGAGCATGTAAAATTTTAGCACCATTGGAGATCTAGTGGCTCTAACTTTCAAAGAGCATAAAGCTTACACTGATTTAAAAAATTAGAGACTAGTCCTTCTGTTTTTGAAAACTCCACTTTTCTAAGCCAATTGAAAGACTGCTATTTCATGTCCTAACTAAAACTGGCACTTCACAAAGAATTGTCATTAACAAACTACTGCATAGAATCACAGAATGGTTGAGATTGGAAGGGACCTTTGGAGATCGTCTAGTCTAACCACCTGATCAAAGTAGGGTCACCTACAGCAGGTTGCTCGGGGCATTGTCCAGTCAGGTTTTGAATATCTCCATGTTCGGAGACTCCACAACCTCTCTGTACAACTTGTTCCACTGTTTGATCACCCTCATGGTAAAAATGTTTTTCTTAGGTTTAAATGGAATTTCCCGTGTTTGTGCCCATTGTCTTGTCTTGTCAATGGGTACAACTGAGAAGAGTCTGGCTCTGTCTTCTTTACTCCCTCCATCAGGTATTTATACACATTGATAAGATCCCCCCCCAAACCTTCTCTTCTCCAGGCTGAACATTCCCAGCTCTCTCAGCCTCTCCTTATACGACAGATGTTTCAAGCCCTTAATCATCTTTCTGGCCCTTCACTGAACATGCTCCAGTATGTCCATGCTGCTCTTGTACTGGGAAGCCCAAAACTGGGCCCAGCACTCCAGATGTGGCCTCACTAGGGCTGAGCAGAGGAGAAGGATCACCTCCTTTGACCTGCTGGCTATGCTTTTCCTAATACAGCCCAGGAGGTTGTTGGCCTTCTTTGCCACAAGGGTACATTGCTAGCTCATGTTCAACTTGCTGATCCCCAGGACCTTTCTGTAAATCCATTCTGACTACTCCCAATCATCATCTTGTCCTTCGTATGTTTGGAAATGGCTTCTAGGAAGACTTGCACTGGGGGTAAATCTTTCTTAATCCAGACTTTCATACTGGTCTCAGGGGCCTGGGATTCCTGAAAGCTGGTCTAACCAGTAAAGACTGAGGCAAAGAAAGCATCAAGTATCTCTGCCTTTTCTGTGTCCTTTGCCACCAGATCCCCCAATCCATTGAGTAGCATGCCCACATTTTCCCTCATCTTCCTTTTGGTGTTAGCGCACGTGAAGTCTTTCTTGGTGCCCTTCACATCCCTTGCCAGATTCAACTCCAGGTAGACTTTGACTTTCCTTATCCTATCTTCGCACTCTCAGACAGTGTCTCAATATTCCTCACAGATCACCTGACCCTGCTTCGACTTCTTGCACACTTCCTTTTTACATCTGAGTTTGTCAAGACCAACTTGTTCATCTGTGCAGGCCTCCTGCCATCTCTGCTTGATTTTCTGCTCATTAGGATGGACCTTTCTTGAGTTTTGAAGGGGTGATCCTTGAAAATCAACCAGCTCTCCCAGACTCTTTTTCTCTTTAGGACCGTATCCCATGGGAGTCTTCCAAGCAGGTTCCTGTACAGGTCAAATGCTGCTCTCCTGAAATCCAGGGCTAGGAACCTGGTTTTTGACTTGTTCCCACCTCTCAACATCCTGAACTCCACCATCTCATAGTCACTACAGCCAAGGCTACCCCGACCTACACATCTCCAACCCGTTCTTCCTTGTTTGTAAGTCTGAGGTCCATCAGAGTGACCCCCCCCTCCTTGTCAGCTTGATCATCTGCATTACGAAGTTGCCATCAGTGCACTCCAGAAACCTCCTGCACAGCTTTTGCCCTGCTGTGTTGTCTCTCCAGCAGAGATCAAGGTGGCTCAAGTCCTCCACAATAGCCAGGACCTGTGAATGTGAGATTTCTTCCAGTTGTCTGAATGAGGCCTCATGTACTTCTTCCTGATCAGGCCGTCTATAGCAGACACCCCAACATCATCCATGTTGGTCTGCCCATTAATCCTGATCCACAAAGCTCTCAGCTGGCTTATCACCCATTCCTAGGCAGAGCTTCATGCATTCCTGCTGCTCTCTCACATGAAGGGCAACTCTCTCTAGCTTGTCCTGCCTAAAGAGCCTGCATTCCTCCATTTCCTCCACCTCCATCCTCCACTCCAGTTGTGGGAGCTATCCCACCACATCTCTGTAATCCCAATGAGATTGCAGCCCTGTAACCACACGCAGACTTCTCATTCCTCCTGTTTGTTTCCCATGCTGCATGCATTAGTGCACAGGCTCTTCACAGAGGCACCCAGTTGGGCCGATTGCTCAGAAGCAGCATGAAAGCTTCCTCTGCTGCGCTGTCCTGTAGGCACTTCCTTATTTGTGTGCATACACTTCATGTGGACCCCTTTCAGCCCTATTTTGTTGATTACAAGATCTTCCTCGTCCGCATCACCCTGCACCCTTTGCCTGCCAACCTACTCCACTGCTTCCTCACTTGAGTGTAGGTCATCTCCTTCCCCCCATTGTGCCTAGTTTAAAGCTCTCCTCACCAGGCTGGCCAGCCTGTTGGCAAGGATGCTTCTGTCCAGCTTGGTCAGTTGGATCCCATCTCTTCTTAGCAGTCCCCAGAAAGGGTCCCATGGTCATAGAAAACAAATCCCTGTTGTTGAAATCAGCTGCAGAACTGGGAGATTCAAAAATGGCTAGGTATGAGATGGTTCCTGCTTTTAAGGAAATCAGCAATGCCCAATAGCCCCTAATCTTCTTTTCAGGCCTGTTAGTAAAGATCTCCCATCTTTTGTGGATTCTGTCTGTGTTAGAGAGAAGAAATGTATGCTCTCCCTTTCCATGCCAATACTGATTCCACCCTTACCATCTTGCAGTGGTCTACTTAAGGTTATTTGTCTAGACAACGAGTTGCCTCACCCAGACTTCTACAGATAAGCATTGAGCTACTGGGCAAACAAACACTGGAACAATTTAGGAATGCACAAAGTTGAAAAACTCTCTCTGATTTCTGGTCACAATACACAAGTAAATATTTGTGACTTTGGACATATTAACAAGGATCTCTCTGATGTTATATCAGCAACTCTTTTAGGAACATGAGTTTCCTTAAAAAATAAAACAAAGAAATGCTGGAATTCACCAGGCAGTCAGTGTGATTGACAGGGTTGTTAGCTCATGAATACAAGTCAGTGTTGGAACAGCAGTCACATTATTTCCTTTCCAGGCATCGTTTAACTGACTTTAAAAACAACAATTTATTTGGATAAATGTTCAAAGTCTCTATCCATTATTTAATCAGGCATTAATGACCAGTTTATAATGAGAGTATTTCATGCTGCCAATATTCCCATATTAGTTTGACTTTGATGTGATACTGCTCTAAGTTTGTCTGGATCATTTGATTATTTCAATGTCAAAAATATGTTTGGTAAAAGGATATCATGACAGTGATTGCTGAAGCCTGCCTTTATGAAATATATATTGATTGTGAATTTGTGGTCAGCCACAAAAGAAATATCAGTAATTTAATTCCCAGGAAAATTTTGTTTGTTTTACCAAAATTTTTCATTTTCCACAGAAGTCCTTTACACATAGACATAGCAAGCAAGAGTACATAGATACCTTTGGGCTGAAACTAAAAGGAAGAAGATTTCCAAAATAAAACCTTTGCCAGGAAGGACAAACATGTGGACAATTGACACAGGTAAAGTAGCTTCTTCGGACTCCTACTGGAGGGACAAGAAGTCCTTGCTAGAAATGCTTGAATTGAGTTTATGCTACCTTGCATTTGTCCTCTAATGACCTCATTCAACCGTCAACTCTTGCAGTCATTTTACAAGCATTAGTAGCTTGCAACATTTGAGAAGAGGGCTTTTTTAGGTCAATATCAACCATGACCTGTCATTCTGTCTACAGAGCCTGTCTACTGCTGCTCTGGACATTCAGAATCAAACAGCACTGTACAGAGCTCAGGCATGGACACCCAGCCTTTCAGATCAGCTTCTACTAATGTTGCACTAACTGTAGCCACTGGAAGAAATCAGACTGAGAGAGATTTACTTTCAGATTCAAAAGGGTAAATTCAAGTGTTTGCATATGCTGGGGCTTTAAAATTCCATTGTAGTTAATGGAGATCTAGTCAAGACAATGATAACTATTTACCCTAAAGTAAAGGCTAAAAGTAAAGGATATTTAGCATAAATAAAGTTTACCCTAAAGCTAAAGTACGGGTAACTGACTCAGGCACAAAGTGAACCTTAGGTGGTGTTGAGCTGACCAAACATGGGTGTCTACTTTTAGCAGACTAGTGGAAGTGGTGGCCCTGGAATGGTCATCTTTACAAACACAACATGCTGTGACCCAGGAAGATTGGCTAGATCGGTACATCTATAACCTTTGTGGCTTCACAGCAATACGTCTAAGAACATGTCTGGGAGGACTCTACTCAGGGATACCCACTATTAGATTACATTGTTCGCTCATAGGAATTCACCCATAGGAACATAGCAGCATTTGTGACTGAGGCATCTGCCACAGAGGTGGCAGATATGATGTGACCAGCACAAAATGCATGTCCTTCTGCCTGATTCTGAACTGGTGGGCAGGAAGGATGTGGAGGCAACTGAATCAAGCATCAGCAACTCTACTGGGAATTTAGATGTATGTGGAGAAATCTGTATGTCTGAACGGAGCCTCAGCTCGAGCCTCGAGCCTCAGCTCAGGAGATGCAGTCTGCAGAGACTCAGCATGCCAGAAGAGCAAGTAAAGGACTGAATTCTCTGATGGCAGGCTCATACTTAAGATGGAAGATATCAAGAGACACAGATTCCAGCTTTCTACTGCAAGAAAACAGTCACGATAGAGTTTTTATATTCTCTGAAATGTGATAAGGCCAGAATTTTTAGGAAGCAAAGCCTAAAGCTAACCTCTAGAACCATCGTTTCAACTCATGCATGGCCTGATTTTCAAGAATGCCAAGCACTAAACCTCCCTTTCACTTACATGGAAATATCTGAGATCTTGGGGGAGAAGGATCCCTTCAGACCACAGACTGGGATTTTTGAATCTCATTTATGACTTCATTTTTTCCTTAATGTCAGCACAAGTATTTACACAAATCAGAAGAGAAGGAGCATCCTGGACTAGACTGCAAAGGTACAAAAGCAAGAATGAGAGCATTAGGGAGACAGTGTAAGGACAATTCAAGCTTTATAGCAATAGACAATCAGCAAATTTACAGACACAGGATCAGCTTAAGGAGAGAAGCTTGGGGTCATAGATAAAGTTTTTGTTATTGGCAGCAAAGATGATGTACAAGGCAAGGATAGTACTGGAGCCCCAGAAATAGCACAAATTACTTTTTCTAGGAGGATTTTGGTCTTTGAAGTACACACTTTAACCTAATCTCTCTTTAACAGCCTTGCCAGGAATGGAGAGGTATCTCACATGAAAAGTGATTTACAAATCAGAAATGTGAAAAGTCAGCTTCTGCAGTGGTTCATAGAACAAAGAAAAACACACTGGAGAAAAACACACCTTGAACTGCTGATATTTACTTAAAGAGTGTCCTGTGTACAATAAATAGGAATATAGAAAATGAGAGTATGAACATAAAGGAAGATATAAGCAGCCCTGTTATGACAGCAATTTACAGACATTTAAGTTAGCCTGTGCTTGTTGAAATGATTTTACGTGAGCACAAAGGAGGAAAAAGTGCTTCTACCTGCCTCCAGTGCCCACCAAGATAAAAGATGGGAAGGCTGACAGCCTCTTATTTTGATACTGATGTTAATGTCATTAATTTAAAAAAAATATTTTAGGCTTATTGGGAAAAGAGACAAAAAGATGATGTTAGGAGTTTGCTTGCTTGTTTGTTTTGAAAAAGAAAGAAAGAGTTCCAACACAGAAGGCAGCATGGGAGAAGGCACTAAATAATTCTCCATAGCCTAAAACCATGTCCAAGTGTGCAAGGACCACAAAAACCCAATTCAAAATAGGAGTATCTGGTCTAGCATTCAAAAAGTGAACTTGGACAGGCAGGAAAGGGGACTGAAGCACATCTAAACCCTCTATCCTTGACACTTTTTTCCTAACAAACCCTGGAATACATTCAACATTGTAAGATCACCATCTTGATCTGCACAACAAAAAAGACAGCTTAAGCAGGCTTGAAGAGCAAAGCTTTTTCAGAGTTCTTCAAATGCTCTCCCAGAAATGAGACGCAATACTGAAATTATGCATCTGACCTGAAGGCATTAGAGATAACATCAAATGTGGGTTGTCGTCTCTTTTTTCCTCTATTTATCTGACATTCACAGTCAAGGTAAGGCTTGTGGGGAGAGAATATCTTTTATAAGACCATCTGATGGACTTAGAAAAGAAACACAAGAGCTTTTGGGCATACATACTCTTCTTCAGGTCTAAAGAAGCAGCACACTTCAGGCTAAGGACAGAATGAGCACCAACAACAGTGACATCAAATTAATTATGTTACTTAGATAGAGAGAAACATTTAATCAGTATCTGTAGAGCAGAGAGAGGCTGCTAACAAAAGCAGAAGCCTGAGGCATTGGGGGAAAAAAGAGTAAAGAGTACCATAACAGTTGTACAGTACAGCAAAAATTACAGTGTGGATAAACCCAATACTGTTGTAATATTTGATCTAGGTAGCACAACAGAATGAATAACTTCAATCACTGTTGAATGAAAACCAAACAGCAGAACACCTGATCTTTTCACAGCTCTACAGCTCACAACCCCAAGCAGTTTTAATACCAACAGGAGACATTATAACCAATTCCACAACTTTTTCCCCTTCTCTTCGAGAGGGGAAAATTCTTTTCTGAAATCAATATCCATCTCCCTCCATATTTTCACAAACAAAAACATGATTTTCTCCATTTGTGTGTATTAAGAGAAGGTCCATAAGGATGATTTGTGCTACCACTAGCCCAGAATCACTAACACAACTCCCTTGACATATATCCCAGAAAATTCTGTTTAATAGGGTAACTTTAAAGTGGTGACCAATACCTTACAGACAAACACCTTTTATGACTGAGTAAGGTAAAAGCAGAATATTTTTAATAAATTGTATTGATGTTAGAAATATTTTAGGAGCTATGCAGATGGCATTCAGTGTAACAGTAGAAAGATTCAAAACACTGGAGTATGCAGTTTTGTACTATACGGAGATTCAGGTTTACACCATCAGTGGACCAGTTTTATTCTTGTGCTCCATATTTTTGCCTTCTGCAAAAAAAGACAGAATTATTAGAGCCATAAGAACATCGCTATTAACCTTTACTTCTAATACTTTAGCATCTGAGTAAGCCAAAGGCAAGATCTGGGTTGAAGATTGATTGCACCTGACCCTCCACCAGCCAGAGTTAAAAGCTGAAGTAGGCAGAGAAGATGCCTCCATATCCACATGAGAGGTAGGGCAGCACTTACACCTTCTACCATCAAAGCCTGGAAATGAAAGCTGGGAATTTTGTGCTCAACTCCTGCAGTCTCACAGGGGTGTATTGGACTGCCCTTGCTCTGGGTCATCTTTGAAGTCACTCATAGCTTAGATAAACATGAACAACTTTAGCCTATTACAAATTGCATGAATAGCATCAAGGCAAGCCACAGCAGCTATACTATCAGCGAGCAACAAGAAGGCTCCAAGAAAGGGAGGTTTAGCATGGGATTCAGTATGAGAATCAAACACCTAAATTTAGGTACTGACACGAGCTTGGTGCCTAAGCTCCCTTTGCAGTTAACAGAGAGACACAGCTTGGTTCAGTTCCTTAAACACAGTTATCTAGTGTCATTTGAGACAAGCTGAGTTTCCTGACTGACCTCCAGCAGGGCAAAGATTTCTCACAGATCTTATAAGACATCTGCATGAGGCTGACAGATGTCTTAATACCATAAGGCATCAGATTTGGCAAGATGTGTTTACACTTAGGCAACTGGATCAAGTTCCAGTCATCAGCAGCATAACTGGAGCCCAGAGCAAGGTTCAGCTCACCCATAAAGAGATCAAAGGGCTGGGCAGCTCTCTAGGCTTCACAGACCATATTGACTTGCTATCAGGAGAGCTTAGACCCCTAGAACACACAAAGATGCCCACATTTAGGTGTCCTAATGGCAGCTGAACCACACAATCGGGGCAGTATTCAGTCACCTAAACAGGGATCCTGTCTGGCCCATCCCAAATGGCATGAATCTCCCACAGACCTTATAGGATTTCTGCCAGCCTCGTGTGGACACCTGGAGTACCCTAGGCAGTCTCGCTAGAAGCTTATATGTGAGCATCCAATCCCACAGCTCTGCAATTTCACTCTGGCTTTGGAAGAGCTACAGAGAAGCCACAGCTGCCACGACTTGCACATAGTCAGGTCTGTCACAGGAAAGGAAGGCTCAGGGTAGAAAAGTCAGACAGGCTTGAGTTATTAGCGTGCAAAGGATTAAATTTCAGGGAGGTGGTTGTGCTGGTCTAACACAGGCAGGTTACCATTGCCTGCATTCACTCACTCCTTTCTCCTCCTCTCTTCCTCCCACTTCAGACACAAGGTCCCAACACTCACCTCTCTCTCTCCTCTCTCTCTCCCCCCCTTCCTCCCTCCTTGTGTTCACTCCAGCATTTCATCAGACCCAAGCCAGTTTTACTCAACCTCAAAAAAACTATTATTTTTTCTGGGTAAGCTTTCTGCTCTTCCAAGTAAGGACGAATGGCTGGAGGGGGAAAGATGAAGCTGGGATCAAAAAAAGACAGACGAAGCTGGGATCAAAAAAAGACAGACAAGAATAATGGTATTTTATCCTTTCAGCAATTTCAAGCTGTTAGATGGGCTCAGGTTATCCCATATAGCTTCATCCAACCATACAGATCAATTTCCTGTACTGGTATTTTGTTTACTTCCAGACCAGTCAACACTTACATGCTTCAGGGAAAGTGATCTTAACTTTAAAGCAATCCTCTTAGAGGAACATTTCATGTTAGATTTTGTTTCTTCTCTTCCATCTATTTTAAAACTCTCCTGTTCATTAAGTTTATATTAAAACCAGCACTCCTTTCAGGTCAGCCAAGGTATACTTAGTGTAGTAAAACATGAGCTTTCTTTCTGAGCCATTAAAGCTAATACGTATTCCCTCTTGGTTCTCCTTACGTTTTTCATTAGAATCGCAGACATCAAGACTCGATTCTGATCCATTTTTCAGTTGTCTCGCAGTGTTCCTTCCGTTCTTCTCTACAACAGAGCTAAATTAAATGAATTATAACCAATTTAAATGCTCTAGTATTCTTAAACTAATTCTCAGTTCTTAAGAACATTCCAGATTAACCCTAGCAGAAAAGTGAGGCCAAGGTTCAACTCATCTCTTAGGCATCTAAGTGACCTAAATTAGGCAACTAAGTCACCTTCATTAGGAACACAAAGCATCTCAGCTCCTTTACAGTTCCTTGGAAATCTCTCTTTCTTGACTGATATTTTATACATTCAATGTCCATGGATAAAGCCCAAGATAAGTCATTGTTTCTACCACTGTGAACAAGTGAGAGCTGGCAGAAAACGTGTTTGTACAGGTCTTTCAGATGAACAATGGCAGAAGAGCTAAGACTCATCATTTTTATTTTCTAATAATTTTGCAGGATAGGAAGATGTGCATGTTTTGTTATCTGGCTCTGCTAGGACACTCCAGTGTTCAGAAGATTTGAATCTCTGTTTCTACACAAGTTTAACAGGAAACTATCATTGCAGAAAAATAACCCACATTTTGCATTTGCAAATTCACTTTGTAGTTGTCATACTTAAGTGCTTACTGTCTACTTGCCATCCCTGGAAAGCTGGCCTTACCACCTATATTGTACTGCAAGATGTACAGAAGTGCTTGGTTTGCATCAAGAACATTGTCCAAACTCAGCCTGGTCCATGACTAGGATTTAGTTTTATTGGAAATGAAAAAAAAGTCATACACTGAACACCGCAGGCTTGGCTGTTCTAAAGGTTTCAACCTTACTTAGTCACATCCCAGGCGGAGTTAATGAATCGCAAGTAAGGTTGTACAGCAGGACTTCACCAGGTACCAGGTGTGAAAGACAATGAAGAAAGCTTCTGGAAGAATCTCACTCCAAGCCAACTGAGTGTTGAAACTTTAAAACTGTGGTTGACATCTAGGCTCCCCACTGTGCCCATGTGGTGTCCTGGCACAATGAAAATGGGGACCTCCTCCAAACATCTAACCATGGGCGTAAAGTAAAAGTTGCTCTTCTGCAGTTTTATATACCTTGTTAGTGTAAGGCTCCTATTGTTATTTAATACAGTAACAAAACTGTTTGCGCTCTCTCAGAACTGAGTTGAATGGAGTTGATGTCAAGTTGGTGTTAGAGCAACTGGTTATGCAACAGCCAATTAACCATAGCTAATTACAGGAGTCAAATCATGCAAGTCCTAAGTTTTGATAAACAATTTCAGTGAAAGCTTCTTGATGACAGGAAAGCCGTTGATAGTATGGAGAGGAAAACAAAAAAAATGTTCTTTACTATATAACCAAAGAGCAATATATGCCTAGGTAACTGAAGCCAGCCAACAGACTCCCAGAGTTTTAGGTCTGGTGTTATACAAGTGTGAGGAGTACAAGCTTCCATGAATTAACATTAATCCTCCATGCATTACAGCTCTTCTCTCACTCGTTCCGTCCAGGTGATTGCATGTGTCACATCGTAACAAAAATCTTAATCCCCACAAGCATTCTTGAGATTTTCATAAATGTCTCCTCGTTAGGTAATTAATAAATGGCAAAATGGAGTAAGAGAAATGAAGTTGCCTGTTTAAGGTTACCAGCAAGGTTGGGTCAGAGCCTAAACCTCCATCTCTCCTACGCAGGCTCTAGATGATTAATCTTTTCCATCCAAACAGGTTTGGCTGCTAAACACATGGACATGCCACCCCTCTGTAGAAACGTACACCTCTACTAGACTGAATCAAAATCTCGCTACATGGAGATCATCAGAAACACTAGAGATACCTGGCTAAGTCTCTTCTCCGGACTTTTCTTCATTTGGCCAGAAAACACATTTTCCCCCACTAGGGCTTCATTTCCTGTATCATACCTCCACCTTCATAGGAGAACTGACCCCACTTCCTCCTCCTGAGTAAAACGCAGTGCATGATGTACCTCAGACAGTAGTAACTCACCAACTGACCCTGCAGCCGCCTGCTGAGGGGGGAAGCAAAGCACTGAGCTGCAGTGCCCTTCAGGGCTGCTCCCTGGGCTCTCAGCAATAGGTTTTGAGGGATGCAAAATTGCCATGGTACCCAAGAGGACAAAATAGTAGGAGAACTACCTGTACTATTTCAACTGAGGCCAATTCAGCTTGCTGGGAAAAGATCTGTTTGCCTACAAACACCCACCAAGAGAAACACTTCTGTATATGGCTATAATATTTGTTTGCAGTCACTTAAAGCCAGAACAGTTCTCAGACAGGTGCCTTTCCTTAGGCTTCCTGTATTTCTTAAGACTCAAGTATTTACATGGAGCTACTCAGCTCACCATCTTCATTATGTTGGTTCTACTAAGATCTTTGGTTCACTTTTTCAAGGCTTTTATAGTAACCATTAAAAAGCAATCTAATACAGTTCTCCTTAATGCCAGTGCTGTTCTAAACATAGTGAAGTACATAGCACTTTTCTCAATCCCTCTTTTCAGTGGGATAGAGTTTTAATCAGCCTGTCATCAGTTTTCCATGGCTGAAAGGACTTTGTCACATCCGATCACCATCCAAGCTTACAGGGCAGGAGGTTCAGAATAGCTTTGCTGTGGCTCACCACATAGATAATTCTCTTTGCCTACATTCATTTTGTATTCCTCAGGCAGGTAGCACAGAGGTGTTCAGGGGGGAAAAAAAAGTTCAGTATCTGTGAAAGCCCCCATAAACTTGAAATCAGGTTATAGACAATATTAATTTGATTTTGCCAGTCAATAGACATTTTTACAGAGTAAAAGACACTCACCTGCAGAACTGTAAAGTGGAGGCTATCAGGAGAAGCAATGCCACAATGATCCATAGGCAAACATGGGCTGAAAAACAATTGCACTTTGTCATCTACAATCCTGAACAGTGCTTTTCATCCTTTAAATAATGATGGAAGTAACCTGTAGATGACATGCAGGTGTGGTACAGATAGCACATGCTTAATGACATGATTAATATTAGATATCATAGGAGCAGCTTTTCTCTGCCAACACATGCCATCTTTTGGAAAGTCAGAGACATTCATAGGATACTGTTTGGAACAGATATGGGTAGTGCAGGCCCTTAGTTTTCATTAGAGGAAGAGTTTGCTCTCCATCTTTGACTCTTAAAAAGGCACTGTGATCTCTTTGAGATATACGCAGAGACAGAGAGAAATCATGCTTTCAGCTCTTGTAAGATTTTTCATTTTTCTTATAATTTGAGTGATAATTTTACTCTCAAACCCTTTCCCACATCACACATTTTTAGCCTTCCTCATTGGGGAGAAAAGCATGAAAAGTGTATACTAAAAACTACAAATTCAGATAGAAACAGCCCTAAAGGTACCATTTTTAGTGGTAATATTGCTGTTTTCGTAACTACCATGACCCTTAAAACAAGCCCAATTTTTAAAATGCTGGAGGTTGATTGCTGGATAACAGTCAGTCACAAAGCCACCAGGAAACAGGTTTCATTTACCCCAAAGGCAATTAAGGGCCTAAATACCTTTGTACTAGTGTTTAAATAAAATATGAAGCATTTAAATGTTCTGCATCTACACACACACACTCAAGGAGAAATATCCCAGGATTCCTGTCCCTGCTTTACAGACCTACTCGCATTAGGACAAGGAAGTTTTAAAGCCTGTGCCCCACATCGGTAGGCAAATTCCCAGTCTCTGGGCTGTCACGCAGGAAGGGAGGCAAGGAGACGCTGCAGCCATTGCCACCGCGTCCTTGCTGCATGGACAGCACTTGCACAGGTCTGTGATCCCAACCTGAAACACGCTGATGTTTTATTATGGGGTCATTTGAAGGAAGCACTCCAAGATGTTACGCATTTTTATCTGTTTTGCCCAAAACTGTTAACCCGATCTGATTGCGATTTGAAGCTTCCAGCAACCCTGGCGAAGCAACACTTTTTTGGCAAATACATGTTGTACGAAAAACAATACCCATTTCTCAGCAGGATACTTCTTTCAGCAAAACTCTTACTGAGCCCGAGTTAAAGCTGCCTTGTGCCAGCAGAAGCAATACCACGAGCCTTCTCTGCACTTGGAATGAACCCACTAGGACTACAGTGAGTACAGGAAAATAAGTGGGGAAACATAGGGAAGGAATTTCTACACAACGTGAAATAACCCAGTTCTCAGAAAAGGGCACCAAAGCAAACACACATGCATATGTGTGCTTGTTTCACAAAGGAAAAGGAATTACAAGGAGAAAAAGAAATGAGGGGCAAGCTGGCAGGGAAGTTTATGCTGCAACAATCTGAAGATGAAAACAAACCATGCAGTTCCCTCTGTCTGGTATTGCTGGAATTAAAAGCTGTCAAGCAAAGTCCCTCACTTGCATAGTCCTTTAGGCTGAAGAAACATAGGTCATACCTTTTCCATTTTCTGAGTTTCATTTTATCCTATTGACCACTACCATATAGATATTGTCTTCATTTTAATGCAATTTTCTTTAATACTTTTCCATCTATGGCATTACACCAGTTTTTATTCTTCCTGGCTATTATTCATCCAAGCTTTTCAGGTTGATCTAGTTTAATTTTCTCCTGCTTAATCAGCCCAGCTAGGCTTTTTCAGATGAATAACTCTTCTCTGGATGTTTTCAATCCTAAGATTTTTAAGAGGACAGCATTCCAAGTGTCATAGAATTGCATAAATACAGATTAAGCCGTGTGTGTTCCGCACACATACAGAAGGAGTCAAAGGAAAATTGTCCATCTCATCTCCTCTCTTTGAAGTTGCTCATCTGCAAATTTCTCTCCCCCCATGGAGAAAACATGTTTGTGCTACATGTTCACAAACCGTCTCTCGCAACTTTTCTGAGAATATTAATTTCTACCCCTTATTCATAAAGATCCTGTTCTTTTCTCTAATGTCTCTTGCTTGTCCTGTGGCTCTATCACAGGGAGCTGAAAACAACCCTCTGAAATGCAAGTGCAAATGCTTATGAGTGCGAGCCAAAGTTCTAGATAGAGCTGAAACACTAGTCAGTCTTTAGCTGTCTCCAGATAAGCTGATTTCTCAAAGATTAACATACATAGCTTCTCCTGAACATGTTATTTGCCCTTAATTCAAATAATTAAAACTTTAAAAGGGGGGATTGATTAAGCCTTCTTTTTATAAAGTGACAGCTGTGATGACAGAAGCCACCACACAAAGGCAGGGACCTACCAAGGGCTGAGGTACAAGGAAAGAAGTTTCCGCTGAAAAGTGACTGCAAACATGCAGGGGGCCAGATCTGGCATGATACAGGTGTCTGCATGCTGGGGAAGTATGTGGAGGCAGACAGAGGGAAATGGAGAATTTGGAAGGATTTTAGGCAGAGTCCTCTTTCAAAACTTGACTCCTGAAATTCTGAAATTGACTTTCCTTGACTCCTGAAATTCTGAAATACAGAAAAAAAACCTTGCGGGTACATACCTAGGATGGGATCCAAAGAACCCACAGGATCCCAGATCTCAGGGTAACTTCTCAGAGTACCAACAGATGCGTACATCTGTCAGTGCACCGGAACCAGGATTTACCTAGCTAGACCAAAACAGACCTCCACCTCTCGCATAATTATACTCCCCCTCCTCACATAACTGTGCTAAATCCTACTGCTAACTCTAACACTGAAATACCCAAACAAGCATCAAGATTCATGAAGCTCAGGGCTGTACAAACAAATAGTAAGGGAATCCCTGCCTGCATAGTTACACATAATTTACCTGGAAAGAAAAAAAATGAGGATGCAAGAATAAAAGCTTATGAAAAAACAACCTACACACCAAGATGACAGAGGAAACCAGAACAAGCAGTGGTCACAGGGCTGAATTATTTCAGTACTCTATTTTCACTACGTTTGGCCGGGGAACTCGTCCCTCCTCGCGCCGTTTTTTTGCCATAACTGCTGATTCGGGCCGTTTTACTTCCCGCTGCTGAGCTCTGCCTCACCCGACACCGTGGCCCTGGGGCCAACTACCACCAGGAGGAGCTCTTCAACTATTTATATCAGCCCTGCAGCTCCGGCAGCATTTCATTAAGGCCATGCAAAGGCACTAGTAGCCACACATTGCATTCCGTGGAAAACACCTGCAAAAGACCCATAGCACACCGCACACTTTATTCTTTTTGCAAATCTCTTTTTGATGAGGGAGTAAAACACCACAAGGAACTACAACAAAACCAGAACATGTGATTTTCTTAAGCAACCTTATCAGAGAAACTCCGTTACACAGTAGATGTGATTTTACCAGATTTGGGGGAGAAAGATGGAAAGGCACCTCCCTGGAGTTCAGAGTTTCTTAATGGCCTCTGCAGAGGTATCGGGGGCACCATTACAGATTCTGCACAAGTGATGCTGCTCTGCCACTGTCGAGTAAGTCGCATCTGCTCTGTGTATCTACTTGCCCCCACTGAAAGCACAGGAAATCATGCTAGCAGCAGTTTGTTCTCCCTCCCTCAGGGATTCACATTACAAGGAGTTTCCTCATTTTACTTTCACACCGTCAGTATTCTTAAAGTTGCACCTCCTTCAACATTTCTTCTCTTCCCACCTGTCACTACACACACAAACATCTACCTGCACAGTGACAATGGGCCACTGCTCTTGCACGCTCTGTAATAAAATGAATGAATTATTGTAATGGTTAGCGATATTCCACACTTGGAGTCACATTTACGGAGCCATTGCTAAATGACCTTCATCAATGCTTCAAAGGATGCACACATCTAAGAATAAATTCACTTCTCTTCAGAGTTCATCCAGGCTCAGTTCTCTTGGGCATCAGTACAACACCCAGGTTTTGTTGCCCCGATTTGGGCACAAAGGACATGACTTCAGGACTGGTATAAATGGGAGGAGAGGAGCTAACAGATCTCCATCTCCCCCAGCTGATACTCCTACACTGTGATTACACACGGCTTTTGTCAGGATTGTGCTTGATCCAGACAGAGCATCATATTTATGATGCTCTCTTCTGGATCTAGCTTTATTTTTCCATGGATTTATCTGTGCTGAAAAATGCATTACACATGATTATTCATTAAACCATACAATCTCCTTACAATACAAGGTCTCATATAATGAACCATGATAAATTAGTTGGGTGAGCTGTTCTGTAGACCTTATTTGTTCATATTGTTCCAAAATCTAATAAATTACACTGGATATCAGAAGTGGTCAGCTTCACCGAAACTCTTTCCCTATTTTATATTTCTCTGACAAGCACAGCACTGAACTGTACTACTACAAGAAACAGGGGTCAGAAGTGATTTAGCACAGTTTAAAGTAGTGTCATGACTCTTTTACAATATGCACAGTTTGTGGTGAAGTGCTACAGTATTGACTGCTTTCATTTCAGAATTATCTCTAAACAAACACGCTTTTCCCCTAACCCTGAAGACCAGTCATTTATTCCCCTGTGACCTCACATAGAAGCACATCATTCCCTCTTCATATCATATGTAAAACCAAAGCAAGTGTTTTCATTAGAAGCATTTTGCTTTCTATATAATAACTTATGAAACAACAGCTTGCTATACCAAAGGTGAATACTGTGAAATAAAAGCATGCTGAGCTGGCTTCCAAACCCTGGCAGGAAAAAAAAGTTCACAAGGATGTCAGACATTTGATTCTGGCCATGCTTTAACAAGTTGCCCTCAGTGTCACAACCCCAACCATTTGGGGGGGGTGGGAGTGGGGTTGTGAGAGCCAAAGATCCACTTGTCTGACACACTCACCTCCAGCAAATTGCTATGTTCAGCCAATTGATTTCTGTCCCTCAAGTATTCCCTCCTTTGCTTTTCTCACCGATATAGGT
Source organism: Dromaius novaehollandiae (assembly GCF_036370855.1). Taxonomy (NCBI): domain Eukaryota; kingdom Metazoa; phylum Chordata; class Aves; order Casuariiformes; family Dromaiidae; genus Dromaius; species Dromaius novaehollandiae. The sequence continues at coordinate 155,281,114 of NC_088098.1, forward strand.
AGCACTTCTAGAGATCAATCCCACGCAAAACTAAGGGGGCTAAGCAAGAGACCCGATATCCAGGGTTTTTTTCCCCTGAACACCTTAGAAGTGTGTGTTGTAGGCTGTTATCAGTCATTTCATGGGTTGTTTACTGATACCTCATGGATCAACAGGGTCCTGTAAATTAGAAGTTCAACACCACCTTGGTACGTGTACAAGTCCTGCCAACATCATTCCTGAGTGAAAAACGATGCTCCAGAATAAAATGCCGATCAATAAAAATGGCATCTCTCATATACATACACTTGCTTCCTGCTCCATAAAAGAGCCCTTATCTGTCATATTATTGTCATTTGTTTCAGGAATGATGAACAATTACGTGTTTCACTACAAGTCTGTATAGAAAGTTTTTACTTCACTTTCCGAAAGCAACAAGAATTATGAAATCACATGACCAGCTCATCTGCTTCCCATACTGTCCCCCCAACATGAAAAATTTTTAAACCTCTTGGTGAACTTGAGCCACACTTGGCAAAGTGGCTGAGCTCTTGAATTTCATATGAGCCAACAGCCAGTTAGATCTGAGAGGCTCTGTACAGGATTCTCCTTAAACCAAGATAAAAACAGATGCCAGCTCATTATGACTGGTCCAAATACTGCAAGATACAGTAAAGGCAACAAGGTGGAGCAGCCTCACATCAGCATCTTTTGGACTAGAAATCAAGTAATGACTTGCTGAGCAGTTTAATATATTACTATGTGTATAGTCACCACTTGCAAAATTCTCACACACACTGAATAAACTAGTTCACTGCTTTCTCTTCTTACCTGCAAACCCGCCCTGCACAGAGTCTGGATATCTTCTCCTCAAAAAGCTAACAAAGGTGTTGTTGTCTGGCTCAGTAGAGAAGTTTGCATGCACGTCTGGAAGAAGCCATGCTATAAGGAAACACACTACAAGAAAGCGATTATTCATGGCAGTTATGACCATTTTTCTGTTGACAGCACTAAGACCAAAAGTTTCTGGAAAGCCGCAGATCCCGAAAATAAAGGGTAAAGAGGGGAGAGGGAATCTGATGCACTTGCATATGAAAAAAGCAAAGCATTCAGGTACAGCTCAGACGAGTAACTTCGTGTACGGCAGTGGCTTCCCAAGTGCTCAGAAGCTGCCTCACTGTGCCCAGCCGGTGCTCTGTGACCTCACACACAATTCTTCATTCCGTCGCATTCCCCAGCTGCCAGGACACAGCCAGCTCTCCAGCAGCGAATGGGGAGCTCGATGCTGTGTAGACAAAGCTCCCCCGCCAACTTCTACCTCAAATGAGATAATGCTCGGGTAGAATACTTTCAGTCCTTTTTGCCCCTTTCTGTCAAGTACAGCTCATGGTTCAAAACTCTTCCATTTACCAAGGTTTTGAGCAACTCTAAAAAAACCTGCTACTTGTCTGTTGCTTCGAGTTTTCAAGCTCATGTTCTTCACTATATACATAGCGCACAGTACATGCTGCCTTGCCAAAGGATCATGTCAGCATTTCCCCTATCAGTATAAAGAGAAAGGGCTATTTTCACTATGCTTTCCTCACCCTAGAGCTCTGCCACATGTGGTTGTTCATTGCTTGTCATGCCTGCCCCACAGCACATCTCTGACACAAGGCTGGCTAATTTATCTGTGTGCAGACCAGCTGTTGGCCATTCTTTTGGTTAGGAGCACAGCCCAAAGGATGACTGTTGCTACACTCTGGTTGAACTAGCCTCAAAATGTCTTTGCTTTCTTTGAATTGCCAGGGAGAATGCTTGACACACCCAAAAAGCATCTTGGTCAAATCTGGCGATGCAGATGAATCCAGCCTCGCATATCTGTATAATCATTTATCTAGAAATGACTTTCCCCCCTGCCATATTTCAGTGCTTCTCAAGTTACACAGATGCATCTGAGCTCTTTATCCTCAGCCTTGTGGAAAGCATAACTGATCATATTAAGTATTGCATTGTGGATACTGATAAAACCTGACTCTCTTAAAGAGCAGGAAGCCATTCAGAACAGTCAGAAAACAGTATGCTTCTTTTAGTCAAATGTTTCCCTAACAGTAACTTCTTATATTGAAATGTTATTTCCATTTGCTTCTTAATAAAACTCAGTTAATCTAAATTGTTTTAAAGGCACTTCTAAAACAAGTCCAATAAACCACAAGTTGACAAAAGCAAAAATAACTGGAATGGATTTTTATGCTGTCAGTCTTCATCATCTTCAGAATAACAGGCAAACACAATTAACCGTTTCAAGGGACTAGACTGAACTTCCACTACAATTTGTACAAGGTGTTATGTGCTATGTCACTTACAGAACAGTTTTCCCATTCTACAGTCTTCAGCAAGCAAATTATGCAGTGTTGATTTGTGCAGCTACCCATAGGAAGTACTCAAGTATGCTGGATTCATAAATTGGGTTATTTATGAATGTATTAAACTATGCATGGAAATATTTCTATACATCAAGCCCTCAGAAGTGAATTTCTCCATTAAACCAGAAACTAAGTCTATTAAGTGAGAGTAATTCAAGTTTAATTCCATTTCTTCGCTACTGTTCCCCAAAAAACAACAAATTAATCTGATTGTTACAGTCACCTAGCCTTTGTCATCTTTTTTACAAGTAGGAAAAAGGACTCTCCTTAACCTAGAGTTCTTCAGGATGTATTGTGCATGCACACACACCCCGCCACTCAAAACTGAAGAATGTTCTTCCCTTGCAACAATTGTAGGGAAAGCTTACCTCCAACCCTCCCTCTGATTCAGCAGATGAGATGTAAGTTGGGACATATTCTTTGTATCTCAGTTGTCTTTGAACTGTCAAATCTCAGAAGAGAGTGGGAAGCAACAGCACACAGAAAACTCCATTTTTGGATAATACTTGATTTGTTTCCTTTCCTCAAGTCATCTGTCCAACCATCCACACCAGTAGCCCCTCACCAACACTACTATTGCATGGGAGTCAGGGAATTCTTTACATTAACATTGACTACAACTGACCTGTAATTAAGCATTGTGTCATTGCCAGATGCTTCTCTGACAGTCCAGCTAATTCCTATGCATCCATTCATGCCATCTGCAGAAGGGCGAGATTCCTCAACACGCCTACTGATGTAGCTGGAAACTCTTGTCATTCTCTGACTGCAAAGGGTGGTTCTACCATAGCTATCTCATTACACACCATGATCCAATCCATTATCCAACTGGACAATTTCAGTGCAGAAGTAGCTAAGGCTTTTGATCTTTTAGCCTTAGAGCCAGCTGAAGTTGTAGGGATCAGGCCCACAAAGTTTAAGAAAAGAAAGGTTCCCTTGACGCTCAAAACACATGAGGAAGTTTCAGCCCTAGGGATAGGAGTTTCTGGCTAAATCACTAAATGCCCTGGTTTAAACACACTATCAGAAGAAATGATCAGAAAACAAGACTACATATGAGGGCTAACTATAAATACCCAAATCTCACTTACTTGCTGTAACCAGGAAAAACATCTTCAATGGGTCACACACAACAGGTTCATGCTTTGCTTGGGAACACAGTTCTTTACAAATGGAAACAATCCTTTAAGGACCTGGAGGACAGTTAGGTGTGAAAACATGAAGACAGCATAAAGCAGCAGGGATTGAGTAGAAATGGTTTCATAAAACCATAGGCTTCTTTATTTCCAGCACATAGTTCAGGATCACTAAGACTAAGGCCTCTACTGAAGAGACAGCGGTAACAGTCCATCAGGCTGATAAACGGGTTCATTAAGCCAGAAAAGTCTCCATTTTGGAACCATTTCTGCTGTTAACAAAGGAATACATGAAGAGCACGTGTGCTCTAACAAGAGCCATTCATCATTTAAGTCCTGAAACAAGACTGGGATAGCACAGGGCCCTGGAAATCTTCATTCATGGTTCGGAAAAGAGGATTAGGTCTCTTCACTTACAGATAAAAGAGGTCAGTAGCATAACTACAGTGGTGACACTTCCAGTAGGCCCCCTGGAAACAAGCAAATCAGGAACACAGGCAGGGAAAACACTGGACAGGAACTGAGTTACTCAGCAAGAAGTCCAGTGCTTCTTGTTGGTATCTGAGTTCATGGCATTCAGGATGTGAACTTGGACCTCCTCTTGGCCACTCAACAGCAATATGAGAACAAAGACTTGCTGTTGACCATTAAACATGCATTCTGAAACCAGTCTCATGAGCACAAGGGAGCACATCCTACTGCATAATCCAAGCGTCTGGATTCATTGCAGTAGTGAGATGAGATCCTAACTGTGCTGTGAGACTTCATGGAATTACAGCTGACCATGAAAGAAAGGCTTTGTTAAACCTACAGTTTTAACGAGCTACAGTTTCAATGAGGAATTCACCGACATCTCAATAAGCTCTTGGGATTGCACTGGACTGAGGCATTACATTTCTTACTTAACCTAAAGGATACCACAGCACAAAAATGTGACTGTAGAGAAAAGAAAGAAAATTTTCTGTCAAAGGATCCAAGACATAGGTAAGGGACAGAGAAAGCATCTTAGGCTACCCCTCCTTTTCAGAGTTTTGAAACATCCTGATGCTCTGGAAAGTCTATTAGGACCTGTCTTTTTTTCTGGTAATGACTGTGAAGGAAAGATGCTCCGTGAGACAGCCAGCAGATACATGGAACCAGGTCTCAGTGCTGACACAGAAATCCTTCTGAAGATCTGGTGCTCCAGTAAGGTTGCATCACTCTCCAGAATCCGTGTTTTCAAATGCTTAGCTTCATGTCCCAGGTAGTCATCAAGCTCCCTCTCTGCTACTAGGAAAGGGCACAGTGCTCTCTCCTTTTCGTGCTCTCCTTCCCAGCATAGGTTAAACAGTTCCATGGCTTCGAGCAACAGTAGAAATCTCTCTCTTGCCAAAGTCAATAGTAATTAGCAGGTGTAGTGGATGGAGCATGCATTGCACTGTCCCAGCATTTTCTCAACTGGAGAAGCTCAGAAAGGAAAGTTCTTGCAGGTTTATTGAGGAAACCAAAAGACCAGTCCTACAGCAGCGGTTGTTCCTCAGTTCCTTGGAATTCTGCCTGCTTTAGTAAGGCCTGAGATTAAATGAGCTAGTGATCACAGCCAAATTCCTTGCTCACAACAAACCGGATCCTTTGCCACCTCAACGTTTTACTTTGTTGAAAGAACCCTTGTGATGCTTAACACACAGATGCTACAATAAGTCACACATGCTGGGGGAATGTGGAAAACAAAACAAAATCTCCCATACCCATACAGGTGCTAAGCCAAATGCGGCATGAGCATTTTCAAGCCCCTATCAAGCTGCAGGCCACAGTCAGTGCCACAGAAAGAGCTATTACTCTTACAGGACAAACTATCAATAGACTACATTTCCTGGATCTTGAAAAGTAGCTTTAAATTTATAACAAGCTAACTCCAGCCAGTTACACAACAATACAAAAGTACAAATATTAACTGCACACAATGGCCTCAAATTCAGGGAAACTGTGAGCCATTTCTGACAAAGCAGAAGCTAACATGGTCCCCTGCTGGGAAAATACTGTTAAAACATGCTATTTCTGTATCCTCATCTACTGTCCACAGCAAAACACAGAGCTATTACAAGCTGTTTGACAAGCAAGAGATCTCTAATAAAAATAAGGAACATATTGGCTAAAAAGATTGTTTGCAGAATCTCACCACGCCTACCCGTAACATTATAGTCTGGATGCCACATATGGCTTGTCAGATTCCTGGAATTAATTTTTAGCAGTAGGTAAAAGTTTTCCCCGCTGTGAAATGTTCCATTGCCTTTTAAATGCCAACCTGAGGATAAGACTTGCTGCTTACATACAGGAAAGTCAGGAGGATACAATGAGATGTGCACAGGGCCTTATATGCCCAAGCTTGTTAGTGCTGCTGCGTAACTTAGCAAGCCAGCAGACAGGCCTGCAAGTGTACATGGGACAGCCAGGCAAATGAAGGACATGACAAATTCGTGGCCTCTCAGACTGTCCTTGGGCAACAAGTACAGCTTATGACCTCTGCCATGCTCACATAAAAGAGAGCCTGTGCATGTTCAAAAGAGGGCGGCGTGGGGGGGAATCAGGGACTATCTGAGCAAGTTTTGGACTGCTAATATTTTCACTATTTAAATAGCAATAATATATAACTGTTCACAGTAACTCATTAAACTGTAGTTCTCATTTCCTTGCAACAACACGAGAATTAGATTTGGGCCTGAACTGGGACTTGAGGACAGCCCCTCAAATTCATAAAAAGCTCAGGCTAATTTAGTTCCAAATCCAGGCTCACCTCCCCTTCCAAGACGGCATTTGGTCCACATAAGGGGGGGAAAAAAAGTTAAAAAGAAAAAAAAGAAAAAAAAAGTGTGATCTGGGCTTACACAAATAAAATGATATATTTTTGGTAGCACAGAATATGATACCATCCAATACTTCTAGTATTCTTCAGAAAAGCTGATTTTGGAATTGTAAAAATGTAGCAGTTGCAATAAGAGAAACTAAGCCCAACTGCTTCAGCACACAGAAGGAAAAGATGCTAGTTCACAATCAGCCCTAAACATTGCAGGAGCACTGAAGAGTACATGAGGCACATGGCAAGTCAATACTCCTTTTCCAGATTATGAAGCATGCCTGACAGGGCAAATTTCTCAACTCAACTCAAATTTTCTCTCAGTGTTTCTCCAAACTGCAGACTCCCTATTTCTGGGATCCTTCAACATCAGTACTGTGGAACTTGCAGTATACATACAAATATGTATATGTTCCACACACATCTCCTCTGATTATTTTAGGCCTCTCAAATGCTCCCATAATCAATAGCTGTTACATGCTCCCTCCTTTCCCACCTTCTGCCCCACAGCCAGCAGAAGAGTCCAAAGCCAGCAGGTTCTGCATCTACACTTCACGGCGTACTAGGTTTAGTAGCTCCAGTGCAGTATAAATTAGATACCACTGGGACAAGCAGCAAGAGCTTTAGAGGCAGAACATTATATGGAAAATACTAGTGACTACAGTCACTTATAGCGAAAAGCATCTCAAGATCAATTGTGACTGCTCTTTTCTCAGAAAACCATCACAGCCTGAGCAGAAATAGCTCTTTGTGCTGTGCTGGTAGCAGGATGCAAACCACACCTCTGATCTGCTGCTTCTACCAGCCCAGCCTGTAGTATCATTAACTTCCTTAACTCCAGCCCTAACTGAATCAAGGGTGGCCAGTATAGCCATTCATTTGCTTTTCATTCCAAGTTTCAAAGCACTTCTGTAGCTCTCCCCACACCCCTACGTTGCTGATCTACCAATCCTCCCCCTGCTTTTCCTCCACCTCCCCAGAAACACTGTAGACCCTCCACCGACAGACCACATATCTTCTTCCAACTATCAAAACATATTACACCCTTGCAAAACATTCCCTGTGCTTCTGGGCAGGCACATGGCAAAAATCTCGCAACAATTTTAGAACAGAAACTACTTAGTGAAGTATTAATGAAATGGTAAAAATGCCTTTCAGAAGCAAGAATAAATTAAACATGAACTTCTACTTACCTGTTGGACACAAATGATGATTTGAAGAGAAATTCTGATGGTGACTGAAAAACCAAGAGTCACTTAAGGTGAGAAATCAGAAACCAACCATGCTAAAAGATAAGGGAAAACATTTTTTGTTCCCATCAGAACAGCTCCATGTCTCTCACATCTTCCACAGCAAACATCTGTCCTCCTAACCATTTCCATTCCTACTCTACATCCTAACCTTGCAGGCAGACCAGTTTATCTCAGGCAAACAGTGCTATTATGGCAATGCTGGTAGATTTAATGTTATATATACGTGACTGGGGGGAAAGCTTTTATTAACTCAACTAACCCACTCACTCCTGGGAGGTGGGGGGGGAAGGGGGGAGGGGAAGGGAATCCTAAAACACTTTTAAGCTCAAAAGTAAATGAGGGCTTCAAATTGTGGGAAAAAAAAGCTGTCTTTGCAATGATGAAACAAAGGAAAAGTTAGAAAATGAAAGATTTCTGACAAAAGTGACAAATGCTACACTTAAAGTCCTCTGTTCTTTTTCATCACAGGACACTGATAAGCTGAATGGAAATAGAGGTATTATTTTACACATCTAAGGCTCAGTTATTAACCTCTTCAAATGCTTTGCCCAAAGGCTGAAGCTACGTTTTCGAACAAACGACTCCCTACACTTCCCATTACGTGTCCTGCCATTCTGCACAAAGCTACACCGTGGTTCCTACCACTAAAAGCATTCCCATGCAGTCATGTGCAAGTAATGTCCCTAGGATGCACTCTGATCACAAATCTCCAGTTTATTCTGACAGATCATGCATGTAGACAAATATTTTATCTATGTAGCGATTTAATTTTCTGATGTTTTTTATTTTTCTCCCTCTCATCAGCTTCCATCTTTGATCTCCTGCATCTCTTGCAATGCCCCAGCAGGTTCCGGTTGCCGAAGAATTTGCAGTAAAAATTCCTAAAGGCAAGACAGCTAAGATCGTACTTCCTGCTCCTTTTTTTTTGTTTGTTTGTTTTTTGTTTTGTTTTTTTGTTTTCTAAGTATCAATTTGTTGTTATAAAAGACCATGAAAAGGCCCTTTCAAAATAGTGTATCAACTATTAAAAGGCACAGGTTATTTGTATGAATGGCAGAAAAATCAAGACATTTTCCTTCTTAATCTCATAATCCACACATTAGATGAAATGTAACACTTCATTGGGTAGGGGGGAAATAATGGTTTAATTACAACAATGTAGCATAAACACTTTCGTAGTCCATATCAGGATATTATTGTGACATCTAAACTAAACTTGAGTTCTCCACAGTTACTGTAAACAGATACCCTATATTCCCTAAGTGACTGGCATTAAGAAGATTTATACAAAGGCAGTCAGTTGTTTAATCTTTAAGATGTCATGACATGGTGAGACAAACAAGCATACATCAATAAGTACAGAGAAATGTTATGCTACATTTTGGACAGTTTAGAACTGAAAGTGCTTCACATCTACAGGATAAGAAATGGCTTCATCTCCTCATCCCTAAATGATGAGAGCAAAGAAAATAACCCTTTAATAGGTTAAATAAACAGTGCCCCATTTATCCATGCTTATATAAAGTTCCCAACAATTCAGAAAGTCACATGGTGAAATTTACAATCTATATACAGTATAACAAATTGTAAAAGAAAAAAGATCAGATATTCCTTGGTTCCCAAAAGCCTGAATCTCGTTCTCTGCACTAGAGCTAAGGACAAAAGCTACATACAGTATTAATTTTAATTTTTTTTTTTTTTTTTTTTTTTTTTTTTTTTTTTTTAAAAAAAAGCTTCATCATCCCAATCCACCTTGACCAAAATCAGTCCCTAGGTCCTGGTCATATTTAACAACTGCTTAATCCCAATGTTTAAGGCATGTTCATTAGATATCAGTAGAAGGGTACTGTCAGAAGTAAGAATCACAGGTACTGAAGTGTCAGTAACTTTACACAGCAGTGCTACCCTTTACAACACAACGTAAAATAAATTCATGTTACAATGGAAGTTGTTCCTGAGTTAAAATTTGCTAAATACTGCTAAACTTAATGTTTTCTTTTTTTTTTTTTTTTTTTTTGGTACTTCCTCCTCTGGAATGTCCTTTCTCAATGGAAAATTAAAATTCACACTGAAATATAGAAAGTAAAAATGTGTTACCAAATTCTAATTATACTGGCATTCTCAAATCTAAATTTAGCCAATATGCAATGAATTTGCAGTGTTTAGTATCACTTAGCTTTGAGCAAGAGTATTTTCTAAATACAAGGATAATTATATATGTCAGTTCACATTTTTGTGCAACTGCAAACAACAGAAAAGGATTTTTGTATCAGGAATTGTCATTAACTTAAAGGTTTGTGAATATGTGGAACTGAGCTATAGTAGACATTTTTAATTCTTTCTTACACAGTCTGTTCTTCCAGAATTAAAGGAAAACATGTTGAATTGTAGGAACACAGATTTAAATACCTACAGATATATTCAGTTCTCTAAAATCAGACAATTAATTGTCCATGCATATTATTAAGCATTTGTTCCCACAGAAGTTTCTCAAATACATAATCTTTGATACTGTTTCCTATTGCAGAGGAAAAAAAAAAACTATCCACTTTTCTCAGCCAAGAACAGCTTTAAAAATACATTTTTCATCAGATTCAAACTGCACATGAAAATTGTTATCATCATAATCATCCAGGCTCCAACTTCACAAAGTTTATAAATATTTGTTCAAGTCCAAGCATTAAATTTAACACCAGTTAAAGGGCATTAGAAAATCAGGACTACCAAAGGTGCAACTTCGTCTGTGCTATACTTGCACTTTTGGCTGTTAACTGCAGAAAAACACCACAGAAAACTGGACTGTTAGAGCTTGACCCAAAGCCTACTGAAATCAATGAAACTTCTACAATGAGCTTTAAGGGATTTAGTATGTTAAGTGCTCCAACTGAAGCTCACCCTTTGCAGTAACATGGCATCTCCTCCTAATTTAAATACAGGAAAGGATTGCAGTAATTGCACCTACCAGACTAAGGAAGAAAGGTTTTCAATGATATTCACTGTATGTATTGTCATATCTGTCAGAGGTGCAAATTAAGAATTTCAATATGATGAACAAAACTTTACTTCCAGATTTGTTTGTTTAAATTCTAGTGGGATGGAAACCAGTAATATACTGAGAAAACAGGATGGGAAAGGAATGACTGACTCTGCTTCCACAGTCTGGAAATTCTAAACAAAAAAGAATATCATATAGTGGTATAAGAAGAGAGCTCTGAATGAAGTTTGGCCTAGGCCATGTGCCTTATGCACAAAGGTTACCTAGAATTTAATTGTTGTGACCATAAAAAATAAATAGCAACAATTTATTCACAAAAAATGAATCTGATTGATTTTTTTGCTTTAACAAACTGTATGATCCGTTAAATTATCAGCCAGCTGTATATTTAAGCCCAACAATAGAAAATGTAGTACATAAACACCTAAAAATCACAGTCATAAAAAGCAGGCAAGTACATCAGTCTTTTGGTGGCCAAAGCACAGCAAATTAATTCACCAAATAAATGTAAATAGATGTAAATCATGGGCATTTGTTTTGTTAAAAATTACTTCTATTGTCAATAAACAATTTTCTGCATTTTGCTTTCATACTGTTTTTAAAGAATTGTAAACTGTTTAAAAATGTATGCACAAGCATAAATAAAAGGTTTTAAATACAGTGGCCGATAGAAAAAACACCTTTTAAAATTTGTTTGTGTGATGAATGGGTAATTTGGAACAAATCCGTAATTATCCACAAAGAACTCTGACCTTCCATAGGTGAGACAGTACTGCCAACATTTCTAACACTTGTGACCATTATAATAACAGGAGGAAAAAATAACATATCAGCCCTGATACATCAATCACATATGCATTCAAAATTACAGATATTTACAAGAAAAATATATATTTAATTAAAAAGCCACTGAAAAACATGGACTTTTAGTCAGGTGCTGCACTTTCTGCAAAATGAGGTAATTTAGATGCAAACAAATTAAGTTTAGTAGAGTTCAGGATCCATGGTCTCCCCATTTAAAGTATAGATTGCTTCAGTGAATGGCTTGGCTGTTTCTATGCGTTCAGAGCAAGAAAAAAAAACACTAGATCCAGTTAAATCCTGTTTTGTAGTGCTCTTGATGCAACACTGACTAATGTCAGAAGGCTTCCCAGCTCAGTTTTACAACTGGTCTTTCAATAGAAAGAAAAAAAAAATTAGTTATAAGTTGGTTTCATCCCAAGATGGGTCATTCATGTTCTTTAGAACTTTTCTAACTAGCTTCTCCAAGTCCTTGCGAGCTCTTTGTTCTTCTTCCAATGATTTCTTCATCTTTTTGTTATCCTGTTTAATAGAGACAGAAGTATTAGCAAATCTTTTTACAACAACAAACTGATCTCTTCCAACCAAACGTACACCATCAACCACAAATTCTGAAGGCTCTTCTCAGTAAGACTGTTACTAGCTGTTCACAAGCAGAGCAGCTATTCTGCCTTCTATTAAAATTTCACAAGTTACACACAATACTTGACACAATGAAACAAAACCACCAAATGGAAACTGGGGTATTTCCTATTTACACTTAGAAGTGCTTCATAATGCAAGTGCTAGCAAGAGATGGCCAACAATTTTGAATTCTTTTGCTCAAAGCTGATCAAGGAACAGTTGAATGTACTTGGTGTTAGTGAGAAGGGAAACAGAACAATAACAGTAGAATAAATATCCCTGTAAGAGCCTCCTGTGATTATCACTAGTTTTGCAATCTCAGAAAAGCTTCTTAAAACTTAATGCAAGTTAACTTGCTTAATTAGGAAAGTAAATAGTTGAAAGGGGCATCCTGAAAACTATCTATGTTCTCAGAAAAGTGTTTTGTGACTAAGTCTTAAGCCAGCCAGACAACTACTGACAATCTAAGAAGAGTCTGAATTTAAAGAAACACCACCACCGTGCACATGTGTTAATGAATGAGTCAGGTTTCAGTATTTTGCACCATGCACTGAAATGCCATTATTGGCAGGACTGTAACAATATTACTGACTGAACCACAGCTTATATTGTTTATTCCAGTAGAGACCAGGGTGATACTGGCAAAAGTGGGGAGGCAACCAGAAATTAAGGCAACAATTATATTAGGACCCCAGGATCAAGGATCTCCTGGTGTTTAACACATAGGTCTGTAATCCAGGGGTCCCACTGGATTCCCATCAGCTCTCACTTACAGAAGTTTCTAGAAACAGGAAGGGATCAACAGCTGCCTCCTCCTTACCTCCATTATCTCTCCAAGTCCATTGAGAAACTGAAAAATTTCAACTTTTTTCTTGTAGATACATAGTTCTTTTCTTTACTTTTCCTTCTGTTCCCCCCTTTCCCCCTTTAGGATTGTACTATTACAGTGTAATCTCTGTGGAACAATAGTTATAAATAACTGATGGAAGCTGCAAGGGACCCATTTTTTGTGGTAACTGTCACGAACTGGTGGTCTGGGACTGACACCAACCACCACGTACTCCCAGACGGCTCTTATCCATGAAGCCTTGGGTCACTTGGGACATTCCCATCCTAGAGATTCTCTCTGCCATTTCAAGAATTGGCAACATCACAGCAAAGGACCAGTAAAAGCTTCTAAGCTAAGATCTCAAATATACAAGACAATGAAGTTAGGCTTTAATAGCTCTTTGTTTCAGAAGCTATGAGATTCTGAAGATGTCTATTTGGAGTGGAACAAGGCAAGAGAGCTGTTACTTGAAGTTGAGGAAAAGGTGACTTTTTGTTTAGGGTCATGCACAGAGCAGTGGAAGCACTTTTATCCTTGATACTGAAGCAGTCAGGCCACAGAAAGGCTAACAGGTTATCACTGCTGCCCATATTAAGTGAACTGTCTTTTTAAAAAGACTGTCAAGTTGACTTCAGACCTGGGATACACATGCTTTATAGGCTGAAACCACCAAAAATTAAATACATAAACTATCTTATCTTTAAAAATATTGAGCATACTTATTAAAGATGGGCAAAGAATCTGGATTCATGTTTATGGCCCCAAAACTGCAGTAACTTGAACATAAATCCATTTTATATAAAACACAGGAGATTTTATCAGACTTCTTGAGTCATAGATCTGTTAAGATCAGTTAGCTAGTTCACACATTGGAGAGCAAAGATAATTTAATGTCTTTTTGCCTACACATTAAGCAATGAGTATGTGCAGCAGCATAAACAAGGTTTAAACAGACTGTGTCCTGACAAGAAGGCTTATTTTTAAACAACTCAAAAATGGATACTTAAAACATGCTGAAAACATTGGCTGCATCCTCCATACCAGCTATGCAGGTGAGATCTTGTACAATTCCCTCAAGTGACAAATCAGCTGGCTAAGCTAACCTGTAGCCCTCATTAAAAAAAGGCCACGTGATAAGCAGTGAAAAGGACTCTCTTGTCTCCTGAAATGAGAGGTTTTAAGAACTGAGTTGTAAGAGGTGTTCAGATTACTGAAAAACTGTTTAAAAAAGGCCTAAACAGATACACATATTTATACTACTAAAATTATACACTCTAAGAGCAAATACTATTCCACAGTCTCTATACCCTTATTTTGCTGCTGATATAGCAGAACCGAATTTATTTAGTGCTTTCAGCACTTCGCAAGTTGTAACATTTGTAAATAAATGAAACACAGCTTAGTAAGTCACCTCAGGATACTTAACGCAATTCGCATAGGTTGGCACGCCGAGGACAGATGACAGCCACAAAACAGAGTGCCTTTTGTCAAGCTGTCAAGATTTATTTCTAAAATCAAATCTCAGGGTCTTGACTTTAGTCCAAAATTTAAAATCATCCCTGTCAAACTGTATCAATTTAAAAGCTATATTTATTTTTATAATGAGCTTTCCATCCTTCCATTCTCTATCTTGGTATAAATATAGCACGTTACCAACCTGTCTTAATTCCTGTACTTCATCCTTTAATGCATATACCGTGTCAACAAGGCTTCTAAAATAAAAGAAAAAGAATATCTGTTATAACAGTTTTCAGAAAACATGTCTAAATCTATTATTAAACTGATATATGAAGTATATCAAAAACAAAAAATATCTAACAGCCATTTTCACAAAAAACTTAGTGTTAAAAATCGTCTCTTAATCCTGACTTACGTTCAGTTAGGCAAGGACCTTTCACTAGCTTCTATGACAGGACAGACCCCTCAAACAAAAGTGTTCTTGAAATACAATTCTGTTACAGAAACATAATACAGAAACCAGTATAAGTCCATTCTGTGTATTATGTTTCTGTAACAGAATTGTATTTCACTTTCAACATACATCTCACCAAAAAAACCAGACTGATACCCCACACAAAATGGGAAGATGATACCAATTTAATACCAAAATTCTACAGCACTCACAAAAACCATTTACAAGTGAAACGTATCAATTCTTGGTACAGAAGAAAGAAACGGAGTAGCATATACAGAGCAGCCAGACTACAAGCATTTAAAGGAAGGCCCACTGCACCTGCAAGGCCTGGCAGCATACTCCAAGCAGCTGTCTCCCCCACTAGTAATATACCACACACACACCCCTCGTACTACTACTACTACAACAGGAGGTGGGAGATGAAGAAGAGTGCAAAGTTTACTGTTTCAATCCATCATTCATTTAAAGTTTTCTTACTTCTCTTCTATAACAGTCTGACCATTACTTTTAGTTTCTTCTACAATAATTTTCTCTTCTTCCGGAAGCAGGACTTGAGGAGCTGATTCTTTACGGGAACCTGTTGTAAAAATAAATGACAAAATGAGCAACTTGCAAACAATGCTGGGACATCTTAAAGATTATTTTTTCATTTATTATATGATACACCTGCATGACCAAGGTGTATCACTTTCAATTTTGTCCTCTCCTCCGCACACACAGTTACTGACGTATCTTTTCACATTTGAACCCACAGCCTTACACTACAACAAAAAATTGTCTGACCCATTCCTATCCTGCTGATGACAGAACCCCTCTGTGCTATCGAGGGGGATATTACACCCAGTTTGAGGAACAGTAAGCTATTCAACTATCAGTAAAATCTATACAAGTTCATCATAGCTGCATCAGAGAACGAATAATATGTTTAAGCAACAGCAATTTAAGCCTCAAGGACAGATTCTGATCTCACACTGATATGCATCCAAGAAATAATTCCACTCTAAATCAATTACGCTATCAGTAAGAAGCGGAATAGTGATACCAAATGATAGAAGGATGGAAGGAGAAAAGAAATTTAAAATCCCTTTTCCCAGAAAGAAAA
This sequence comes from Dromaius novaehollandiae, assembly GCF_036370855.1. Lineage (NCBI taxonomy): Eukaryota > Metazoa > Chordata > Aves > Casuariiformes > Dromaiidae > Dromaius > Dromaius novaehollandiae. Next base: position 155,296,986 of record NC_088098.1, read on the forward strand.
CTATAAACACCACAACTGCACGTGTATGTGCATAGACATATATACACATACACATAAACACAGGCCTTTAGTCCCATAACAAATTGCTACCAAATGAAATATAGTTCATATTTAATACATATTTTTAAAGCAGTTAAAATGGTTTGATGACAAAACTCAAAACATTCGATAACATCTTCAGAACACTTTTTCACAATCATTACAATTTTTAACATCAAGATCGTTCATATAATTTCTAAAAAAGTAGTTCTAAATAGAAAAATCTACTGCTCAGATGTATCCATCCAAAAACACATATATTCTAGAAATGCTATTTAATTAAGCTGCAACAAATTACTAGCAGTTTTTCAATAATAAAACCATTTTTGTGTGTGTGTGTATGTATATATGTGTGTGTATATATACACTATAATGTAAATAAATAGCTAAGAATTTGTTCAGAATTCAAACAGAGTAGACAAGGCATTAAAGTTCTTGCATATTTAACCAAGATGTCAGTTTTAACAAACAATATGCGCTTGTTTACCAATTCATTGTAACAGATTTTGACTAACCAGGAATAGCTTAATTTTAAGCACAGTTTGAACTGATAATTGTGTACTACAGGGTGCATGCCTGTTAGGAGAAATTAGTTAGCTCTTGCCAAACAGCTGCTTTGTGGTAACAGTGCCTTTCTTCTAGGATTCATAATAAAATACATAATCTAAATGCACAAAATCAAAAGAAAAATATCTACTCCCCTTAACAACTGCAGTGTTGGGTTCTAAACATGAGCTTGTAGGAGAAAAAAGAACATAGCTCCACAGTAGGTGCTAAGCTAGTTACGTTACTTTAGTAAACAAGGGCAAATATCCTTTAATGGAGGAAAGGGTTTCTTTAAGCTGACAGTAAAGAATTAACAGTATATGACAGTCAGTGGACAAATCTTTAATGGGTTAACTTAGGGGGAAAAAACAAAAAACAACCTTCTCAGGGAAGGAATGACTTGAAAAATAAGCATAGCAAAGCTCTGTAAGGGTCTCAAGGGCATTTCCCTATTTGTGCTATCAACCATTAACTGCAAAAATTTGTCTCATCTTTATTTCAGTTAATTGGTTACTGCTCTGTTTCATTAGCTCAAGACATAACACAGAACATTGAGCTCAATGTTATTTTAGAAAGTTAGTTTACGCCTGCTGCTACTGGATCACTAAATTTTCGGTCCCAGTATCAATTCTGAGCACCTCAGCACAGCACATGCTGAGAAAGAAACTGAGCCAAGAGGGAGAATTGCCTTGTGTTTCTCCCCCATGATTCCCTTCAACCAAAGGGAGCAGTACATTATGGTTACATCTATATGGAGCTCCATTCAATTGTCTTTGCCTGGTCAGAGTAACATGGGTCCTTTGAAAGGTAGAAATAGCATGGAGGAGACAGCTTAAAAAAATAAAGTAACTGTACAGTTATATATACGCATGCATGTAAAACAGATGTAGACACATCAGCATATGTTTGTGGACCGCACAGCACAGAATGCACTTAATACTACTGAGACACAGAATGTACAGTTTCATAAAAACAAAATTTTCCACCAACATACACATAAGGACAGCATACTACACACATACACACTTACGTGATGTAAACTGTTGCTGTAAACAGTGATCTTTTTGTGCCACAATATATTAACTACCGTGGAATTCAGGATATCACAAATTTTAACCTCGTTTTCATTGTTCTGATACCCTCAATCACGTTGTAACTTTTTCACTCATATCACAGAACCCTCTCTGCTTTTATTGTTCATCTTTATACTGAAAAAAAGAAATTGTATTTTTCCTTTATCTTTTTAATCTCACAACATTTGCTAAGTATCAAAAGGTATAAACACACATCCATCCTGCAACAAAACTGTAATCAAATGAATATTCACACAATAGTATCAGACTTTCTGTGCCAAATTCAAATGGCAAAACTAAGATACTTCCTTGTCCTGCTTTTCCATATCATTTATGCCAAAAGCTTTGCATTTTTTTGGTGCATTTACTTGTAAATGTGCATCTAAAATGAATTTCAAATAAAGTATCACCTCATTATTGGCACTAAGTAATATTCCCTAAATTGTACCTTGTGCCTCTGCCAGGTTCTCTATGGCCGTTTTCTATGCAACTATTTCTCTCCAGAAAACTTTTACAAGCTACAGCTTCAGGACAGGAAGACAGGGGTTGCATTATAGCACAGTGGATATTACATACACAGTCAAATTAATAAGACAGTCCAGAAAGTTGCTACAACTTAGATTACCCTAAGCACCTGTCCAAGACACATTCAAGCTCCATGAAGCAGCACAGAAGAATCAAAAGTTACTTCAGGCTGCCATATCCACCATTCTTCAATCCTAAGTTTGCAAGTTTAGTGCTGAATTTCTCAGACACTACTCAATCTCATTCTGCCTCAGACATGCAAAAAGACAATGTTTAAATTGACTTCTAACAAAGCTAGTCCTACACCACTTTGAGACAATACAACCAAACGTGCTAGTTTAAAATAAAGATGGAAAAAAAAAACACGCCGAACTTTACAGGGTTTGGTTTTGTTCTCATTTGGGGGAGAACAGGGGCCCTGGGGGAAGAAGGGTGGTAGGGAAAAAGAAAGGGTGTTTGGCAAACCCAGACAATTACTTCAGATTAGTGAACAAACTTTAAGGCCAAGGAAGCTGCCCTAACTTTTCAATGGGAAGCCTCAGAAATCAACCTCATAAATCATGTCTCAGAAGAATGAGATATGCCACTCTAAGTCTGTTGCATAAGGGCAAAGTTAAGGGCAAAATGCATGACTGACCACTAGAATCAAGATTCAACCAAATTTCCATCAATTAAATGCCATCAACAAAATAAAGGAGTCTATCTACTATTTGTATTTTCCACCTAGATTGGAAGATAAAAAATTACAATGCTTTTTGCCAACACCATACTCCAAACGGCATAACTTTGGCATTCTAACCATATAGCATTGACATTCTGACCTAGAGATCTGGGCCAGAAACCTTAGCAACAGCCACTGTGTAATGTGGCAAAACACCTGACACACAGACCAAGCCTGTGAGTGAGAGCCCATTGCTTTTAGTTACCAGTATCTGATCCCCTCCCTGGCCTAATCAGCAACACTGGCAAGCCACTCTCGGCATAGCTGGAAAAAAAAGGAAAATTGAAGGATATTTATATGACTGAGAGACTTCATGTCAAAAAAAGTTCACTTTGTCTGAAACTTCTAGATCACTCATAGCCCTGGAGTACAGTCTTAACACAAAATGAAAAGGAATAAGCGTGCAGACTGAATTCCACAGAGGTTCTCAGTGATGTCTGGTTGCAAGCATAACCGCACAACCCCAGCTTTTTATTTATTTTTTCCCCAAGGGGAGTATGAGACACCTTAAAAAAAAGGTTCATAAGGGATGATACTGGATCCTTACAGAAGTCAGGCTTCAAAAGGAGGAGTGCTGGTAATCACTCTGATCCTTCATTTTGAATCTTTTAGGAGGCACACATGGAGAGAGTCCAGAAGTTCTGCTCAGACCTTATTACCTCAGGCAGAAGGGAAGCAAGAGGAGAAGCGGCTGATATTTAGATAACTTCGCTTTAACCAGATATTAACTCTCTGCCTATGCTCAGAGACCTTGTTTGTTTAGGAACCTTTTAAGCCAACAGTAAAGTGGAGGTGAGGATTCACACCACCTGCTTTGAGTAGCTAACATCAGGGCCTCTCCTTGCAGTCCATCAAGAATGGGGCTCCTCCAGATAGCCCTCTTTATAAGGCTCAACCTAGGTAGTCTCAACAGTGATAATCAAATTTGCCTTCCTCCCACGACTATGAGGTTCCTAATTTAAGCAACGGAAGTTCAAGTCCTCAATTTGCCCATGTAACTATTCCCCCTATATGGTGGTTAACTTCCAAAAACTCATGGCATAATTTGATACCATCAGTAATGACTCTACTGAACAGCTTCCAAGTATCGCAGGTTTTTTTCGTTTTTCATATTTTTTGCATTGGGAGAGGCAAGGAGGGGAACAAGGCACAATAAAGGTCAAAACTTAGAAACAGCAGTTGTAAATACACAATTCTGTTTTCTACCAACTTTACTAGGATCTCTTCATAAGCTAACAAACTCTTCAAACTTATTTGCTTGAGTTTCAAAGACAGAAGTCGACTTGCTACTGAAAGACAAATACGTGCGCACACACAACTGGTTAAATGCATGATTAGCCACTGGTAGACACAAGACATGGCATTTTCCTGTGGAAGCAAATATTGAACAAAAAAAATAAGAACTACTCGTCATTTAAAGCATTCAGCTTCTCATTGCATTAGTCACATTCAAAATGTTAAAGTGGATGAGCAGACCTGCCACATTAACCATCTTTTTCTCAATGACTCTTCAGTGAATTCCCAAAATGAAGAATCCTAAAAATAGTGCTTCCAAACTCTATTCAGGTTAAAGTACTAAAAAAATCATTCATGCTACAGATCTGCCAAAGTCAAGAGGGAGCTCTTCAGTATCTCATGCAAGTAACAATTGATCAGAATCCAAACATAGGGCCAAACTAAAGTCTACCCTTCGCAATCTCTTGGGAGTAGCAAACAGGTTTTGGCACGAAGGTTTGTTTGTTTGTTTGTTTTTAAACTAGCAGCGATACATAAGTAGGAAAGAACCCCACATGACTCAGATGACAGATTTGTATAGTTTACAACAAAATGTTTTAATCATTGAAATGGACTGAAGTCAACATACAACTCAATATGCAAAAGTGTTTGTCATTTAAGAACAGAATAAATACTTTGAAAGACATATAAATCACCTGAAAAAAATAGGAGATTTCTAAGACAACATTTTGAAAGAGTTACCCCACAAAATTTGCTGTATCTCATCAACCAATACAAAAATATCCAACCAGAGGGCTGTACGTCTAAAACCAGAGTTGCTACAATCACAGCAAAAAAGTCTTTAAGACATTTTAGTAGTACTAGGAGATTATATCTACTATCTGCTACTAGGAGATATATATTCTGATGCGAACATTTTAGTATGTATATTAGTCCATTATTTTATTTAAATTCACTCAAATTTAAGCAACTTTTAGTAGAAGCACTTAAGATAGCTCTTGTTTTCAAAACCAAAATGTTATAATACTAAATCTTGAAAATATGTAAGGGTGTAGAAACAAATTATCTCTGGTAACAGGACCTACAGAAATTGGTTTTCAATTGTTCCAGTTATTCAGCCTGTGCTTTTACTGAGAACATACCAGTACAAACAATGAAAAAGCAAATATAATCAGTTAAAAATTAAGATCAGTTAAAATCAGAGGCAGTAAAAGCAGAGAAACATTTTATAGATGGCAAAATTTCCAGATAGTTATTAAAAAAAGGGGGGGGGGGAGAGGATACAGAAGGATACACAGTTCATGTTACAAGGAATTGCCTGCAGTTGTCAATTATATTAAACACAGATTACACACTTGGGGGGGGGGGGGCAGGGGAGAAGCTCTTTTGCTTCAGGATTTGATTCCTCAGGAGAGAAGGGAGAGAGAGAAAGGAGGCAAGGGGAGAAGAGGGAGTTAAATGTAAAGTTCCAAGTTATGCCATCCTTTCCCCCTATATATTAATTAAATATTAAAGTCACAGTCTAACAAATGCAAAATTTATTTCAACTGTACATAACAGATGTCCTTTGTATATAAAACAAAACACTGAATTTATATATGCAATCACGAACAATATGCATACTGTACAGTACAATGCAACATTCAGATATACATCCATTTTGTGTTTTCAAAAGGCAGTCACCTACTAAAGATGGCTTCTCCCATTCACAAATGAAGTTCACAATATATATAATTTTCTTTTATGTTTTACGTCACTATATACACATGACTGTGTTTTGGCAAGATTATTCAAAACACAATATAGGTTGGTTTCAATTTATGGTAAATACTAATTTTATGGAAACACTGGATAAGCCATGTGAAGAGGGGCTGACAATGGCTTGAACCTACCTTCTAATTCAGATTCTTCATCCTTCCAGTATGTTAACTGTACACATATATTTTACAGAATTGCATAAACTTAAGGTACTATTGTTACCATGACTAAAGTTCCACAAAAATAGAAACACTGAACCTTTGGACTGAATACCACCATCTCCACGTTTGCTTTTTTTTTTTTTTTTTTTAAAAAAAAAAAAAAAAAAAGTATGTTGCATTAATACTCCTAATCAATTCACAATAGCTAACGGCCTGTAACACTGAAGACAGCAAATGATTTTAACTGCGCAGTGATGTTAATATGAAAGATCATAATTATGATAATAATTAGTGACTCAAATGCTACAATAATTAACGGTGGTAAACTGTCAAAGCTTTGGTGCATAGAAAGTCAATAAAATCTTCAGATCTGGATAACAAAGCATTCTGTGTGATAAGGAAAGTTCAAGTGCAGCAGCTGCATTTCAAACTCATTTACACTTTATAACATGAAACAGTCATAAAAGAATTATCATTTATCCAATGCAGAACACATTATTTAACTAGAACACCACAGCTTAAGAAATGGGAAAAAGCAATCCATACTTTTCATATAATTAAAAACAACCACTCTCAACTCAAAGGAAGAGTGAAGTGGCTTACAGATGCACTGTGGAATGGTATGGAGCACACATACTTATTTCCTCTCTCTATTTGAACTGGAGGAGTATTGGTTAAAGTTCAACATACGTAAGTTCCTGGCCATTAAGTTAACCGACAACCACTAGGTTTTTTTCATATACCCCTGAAAATTCTCTTCAGTAATCATTGCTGCTTGCTAGTCAAATTTCAAATACAAACAACAGTGAGAGAGGATAAAATGGGTGATCAAACAATGCAAGACTGAATGTAAATCTACAGACATGAACTACTTTGAAATAGCTTCCTCCATGCTGATAACCTTCTGGAATCATTCATGTCTAGCAATTATTAACTTTCTGCTCATGTAACCTGCAGAAAGATATTAATTACCTATAAACTTTTAAACAGTGTGATCAAGTTCCCAGGCAGCAGTTAATTGCACCAAGATTATTCTGAACTTGTTCAAGTAGTAATACTTGAACATGAATAACGTACCTATTTGAAAGGGGGTAAGGGAATGGCACCAGGGATCCTGGTGAAAAAATATGAACTGTTACTGTCCTTTTAGCATATGCTCTTCCCTAATGCTAACGAAGATTCAGAAGATATTTCATTTTTGTTTCAGTTCCAATTATGTTATCCACAAGACAGACCACAAATTTGCCCCAGCAATGCCCCAGGTGCAGGTTCAAGACCTTCGGCTGTGTATAAGGTGTCACAGTTCTCTGTAAAACCAACATTATTGTAAGTGAAGAGTTGTTGCTGAAAACAAACCTGCTCATGAGAGAAGTCACAAGACAAAATCTGTCACAGACATGCTATGCTCCAAACAGGAAAAGCCAAAAGCCAAGCACTATTTTTTAAGAACTTCACATGAGCCAATTTGATCACACTTGTACCTACAGCTTCAGATGCTGACCACTCGAGCTTTCATCATGGGAACCATTTGTATCTTGTCTTTTCAAGAAGAATGGTCGATTTATAGTTGACAGTTGTGTATTTTAACAGGCAAGTAGACATCTAAACCTGTTTTCTACCACACTACTGCATACAGTAAAGTGACAGTATGACCATAGGTAATATGAGATTATCAAAACACTGCATGTAATGAGCATGGACTGCCAGGTTTTCATGATAACTGCCAGACTAGGGGTGGGGGGAAGCAGTGTGATCCTTCATATAAACGTCTAAGCAATGAGGAAAAGACAGAAGTATAAAAACAGAAATTTTCATAGATTAGCAAATGCTCTTCCAAACAAGTGGGGCAGATATGTGAATATCTGAATGATTTTACAGTTCTTGTACTGCTTATTTTTAAACTATATTTCTCTTACTCTACCAGCTTTGTAATTTGTTAATAATATACAGAAAATTCAACCACTAAGGCTAAAGTATTTCCATATTGCTGGCACTTGGCTCTTAGACCAGTATGGTTTCAGTACAAAATACAAAAACATGCTGTATCCAAAAGAAATAAAAGCAAAGAAGAAAGGACCTGTTGCTACACTGACCAAGTCAAAAAAACAGAACATTCAGAGCTACATATTAATGTCAGTCACTTAAAAAAACCTCAAGAAATATCATCCTTAACAGGATATACACTCTTTAAAATCACTTATTTGTATGTGTATTAAATTGGCAATAGAGCCTTCCCACCAGGTATAAATGAAGTATCAGAAGCTCCCTCAGAAGTTGTTAAAATATCACATTAAAGAGACAAGGAACAGCAAGAAAACATCTAAGAAAAGCAGGCTGTGATACAACAAGCATTTGTTAAGAAAAAGCTCAGAAGTGCATTAGTTCTGGTGAGAGATATATGAGCAACAGCTCTTACGAGATGTAGACCCCATTCTGTAACTATGGGCTGTCCATATACTGTCATAGTCAGAGTCTTCTGAGAGGTCTGAAGGCTCCAAACGAGAAAGACTACTGCGACGACCCAAGGAGTCTAGACTTGATTGGTCATCATCAGCCAAGACGTGATTATGCATCAGGTCAGTGCCTTGCCATGCTAAGGATGTATAGGTGAAATGAAATGGTGGATGTGGATAGGCAGAGGTGGAATGAGGAGGAGAACGTAAGGAATAGCCACAACCAAACACATGAAACAAAAGCAAAAGGTGATGGGAAGAGAAGGAAAAGAGAAAATATTGTTAAAAAGGCACCAAAGCTTTTTTTTTTTTTGGTTGGGTTTTAGGTATAAGTTACACTCATCATGTAATAACTTTTGAATTGTTACAACACAATTTTTGAAGTTACTTTTAAGCTCCTAAGCAGCCTCAGTTGAGAATTCTGAATAACGAAAATCTTGTTTGAGGATAGATTTTTCAGAAGGGGAGTTTGGCTCTTTTCAAATATGGAGTCAACTCTCATCTGGGGGAATCTGAATTGAGACAGAGCAATAAGCACATTAAGCCAGCACAATCCGGCACTGACATGAAAAGCAAAAGCCCTTTTCCCTCCCCAAATCTCACTGTTTGTTTCTGCACCGCCATTCTTTCCCTCCCTTGCAAAGAAACAGCCATTTCTACAGCTGCTTGGTGAACCAGATCAGGGAACAGTTTCAAATGAAGATTAACCCTGCAAAAATGCAGGTAATTTCCCCACCAGCTCACAATAGAGCCACATAAGTGTTGGTGTCAGCATTATAGAGGGAGAAATACAGGGGAAAAAACAAAGGTTTAGAGGCATTCTCAACACAGAGCAGGGCTGCTCATTTTTTAAATCAGCAACATCACCTTCATCCATTCAAAGGGGCTGTCAAACTACAACTCATCTGTACCTGTGCCCATAGTTATTTGTTTAACCAAGTAGTAACTGAATTCATAGAAAACAGGGCCAAGAGACTAAAGTCAACCTAGTCAGACTCCCTTCTATGCCCACACTCACCTCCTCCCACAGGACTCTATCTAAATCTGTCTTCCCAACTAAGTACTTCAAGATGTCTAGGGTAGTGGACAAAAGTATCAAAGGACACTTTTTCTCTTCTACTTTCATCCCTGTTCCTCCCTCCGAAGGCCTGGCAACATTGGAGGACTGTGTAAGTGGCCACGTTATGAGCTACCATACACACTACACTGCAAAAGATTTTAAGCCTTCATTTGGAGAGGAAATGCATACAAATACACTGAGTTTACAAGAAGCAGAAGGAGGGGAAGCTCTCCTCTCTTTTATTCACATCTGTCTTCCCAAATTAAACATGAGCTCTTCCCACCCAAACACTGAAAAAAGTCACCCTACTGCCTCTAATGCTGCTGTCTTCCAGTCTGCACTGCTGCACCCTAACTGTTCTGAATTGGCATTTCCAAAAGCAGCATGACTTGGGCTTTAGCTTCAGATGCAGCTAGTAGATTTGCCAAATCAGTGCTGTGAGAAACAGGCAGAATATGAAAACAGAGGTAAGGAAGGGGAATGTAAAAAAACTGACATTTTTCCATAGATGTCCGGAAATTTTTTTGTTCTATTCTTTTGTACCAACTACTGCTTCCACAGAAGCAATCCCAGCATGAAAGTTATTCTTTCCACTTCCAATTGCAGCCTACAAATGGATCTGCTGATACTTGAAGTCTTAGGTGACAACACTATTCTTCCCAAAGAAAGCAGCCGTGCGCTTAACCAATAAAATCATTGTTCCTTGCTGCAGTTAATTGCAAATAAAAGCTGTTGACTTCTGATGTACGTAATGATGTCTATTGCACTATGTATATTTCTTAAATATACATAGAAAGGAAGAATAGGCAAAAAAGCAGAAGAAATCCATTACATGTCTGCACACACGCAAATTGTGCAAGTGCAAATGTTTCCCCAACCATTTCTTGTCACATTACCCTTGAAAATAATGAACAGAGCACAGTTGCAACACTTAAACATCTCACTGAATTTTGTTTGAAGCAACAGTGTATCTTTGGAATTTTGAATACGTATTCATTTCCTTTTATTAAATTAAGCACACTACAGTAATGGTTGTAGTGTTAAAAAAAATTACGATTAATCAAAAATGATCTAATACTAGCCAATTTACGAAACTGAGTTTTATCACCTTGGAGACCTATAGTTTGTCAAGACAGGTCAAGAAGAAAAATTAAAATGAAGGTTTTGGCTGTTACCTCAAATGTTTCTGAAATCTAAACATTTAAAAAAAAGAAAAAAAAAAAGTCACAGCCATGCAATATATCCCTTCATACAAGGGGCTGTATTCCCATTTTAAAGCACATATGAATACAAAGTAGTGGGGTTTTCAAGGTGATAACAGTAAGTGAACACATATTAGGAAAATCTATGAACTAAGTCTGCAGCCATATTTTGAGACTTCCCAACTGTCAGCATAAAGTGCTTTTGCTTGGAAGCAAAACAGGCACAGAACTCTGTGGCTAGCAATAACAGTGATTAATATAGCAAAATTTAAACAGTTTTTGTGGACAAGTTATAATGTCCAATCTTCTAATCCCTGCTAAAGGCAAAACCAGCCAAGTACTTCAATATCATTATATTGTGTTCCAAGGATATCTGAACTAAATCCATATTCAACAATGTCAAAACTGTGCAAATTTGAACAAGCCCAACAGCGTTTTCTCCTTCCTTGTGTAAATGGAACACATGCTGGCAGACTCCCCTGCTTTGTGCAATGTTTTACTTACAAGCCAGAGGAGCTCCACATAGCAAACTTGCTTCGGATTAAATGAAGTAGGACCCCAGAGGCATATTACAGGTTTTCAATAAGCTAGATATCGATCTGAGAAACTAAAAATGGCTTTAACCAACACAGAGACCCAGGGGAAAAGTTTCTCCTGAAATTACATTATAAAATTTATCATTAATACTAAAAACAGCTAGTGATAATAAAAGAAAAGAAATATTTGTGTGTATAGGTTACTCTTCCATAACAGAAGTCTTTGTTGAACAGAAACAAAGACGACAAATATATACTCCTCCAAAGTTATGAATTACTCTTCATTTCTCCTCTCTACTTACCAGCTTCTCAAAGTTTATCAAAAAACATACCGAGCAACTGTCACATTCAGTCCAGACACCTCTCGTTCCCTGATGAAGGCTTTGTGCAATTTTAAATCATGACTAGTCATATAGGTTTGTGTTTTAAAAAAAACAAAAACAAAAAACCCCTCCACTGACAGAATTATAGTCTTTAACAGTGGAACTTGGCTTCCAATACTTAAACATTCAACACTGATATGAAACCAGAAACAGATTATTACTTCTTCCAGGTCCACCTTGCTATTTGCAAAGGCCAGGAACCACAAACACTAATCTTCTCTTTTTTGCAAAGAGCCTAATTTGTGTTTCAGTTAGCTATTTAAGTATTTTCTAACTTACTTGAATTTAGTGTTTGACGTGTTTTGGCACTTGTGCAATACGCTTCAATGACTTTAAGAATTTGTGCGTCTTCTTCTAAAGCAGCTGTACCTAGAACCAATGGGAAAAATAAAGTTTTAAGCACAGTTACTTTTTTTTAATTAAGACATGCCTTTGTAAGTCACTTCCATTTAAGGCTAAATGCTACATATTACACTTAAGATCAAAGTTCAGCCTAAAATAACCCTTAAAAATTCTGTCTTCTCCTTTTAAATCAACTTTCGGTGAGCAAAGGGCCAATATTAAGTTTCAAAAGACAAAATACTATTACAAAATTTAAAAAATGGAAAAGAAAAGAAACAATTCAGAGTAATTACCCACACATTCAAGAAATTTTACAAGCATTTGAAGTAGCAAAGAACACGTTTTGAAACGTGGTTACTGTCATACTACACAAAACAGCCATTAAACTGAAAAATTGTATACCCCACTTATTGTACACACCTCATTTCAGTTTCATCAAAGAAATAAGGAACAAGATACTAACTCACAGAAAATAAATCTTGAAAACTTTGTGGTTTTCCAAATATATCAGATTTACCACTTTCAATGGTGTTCTATTGAAAATCAGACTTAACATTATAATATGTGCATTTGTACAATTTCAGTCCAGTGTGCTGCAGGAAAGATGCCACTACCATGTAAGAATTTTTGTCACAACTGGAGTAGATTAAATTCCTCAAACTTTAAAGTGGAAACAGCATTATGGGAAAAACAAAAACCCCTAACTAGTCAAGCTTCACATGGCATAGTTTTTCTAAAGATTCTGCTCCATTGCAATTCTATTCCTTAGAGAACTTCAGTAAGAATGCTGTTGAATTTTTCATTTAGAGCAAAGAGTGAAATTCCAGTCAAAGTGAAATCTAGAGGATATCTTTTACCATTAATTTAGATGGACCTAGGATTCTATATAGGACAAGATGGTTTTTTGTTTCAAAAGCATTATTCCATTTTCCTCACCCCAAAGCTTCAGGAAAACACTAGTCTTGCAGATTTTCTGTTGCATGAATCTAAAGTGCCTCCAATACCAACAGTAGTACACTTTAGGAGCCAAAGCATCCAGTTTTATTTTCAACGATTTATTACCAACACAGCAAAGCCAAATCTCCAAAAACGTGTCAGCACTGACTGCCAAACTGACTGTTGAAGAAACTATCTTCACCGGGTATAATTTTTCCCTCTGGTTTAAGAGACTCTGATACTTCAAAACACAGGTTATTTCTCTTTCAAGGCAGCAAAAATAATCAGATTTTGTTGTGTTTGTTCTTTGTTGTGGTATGATTACATTAACCAAGACAAATATTTCATTTATGAAATCAACTTTGTAAGGGCACTCAGATGAAATACCATGCTTATTTAGGTTTGTCTGTTACAACGTTGATTAACAGAATCCCCCATGAATTCCTGGGGATCCAGAGATAAAATAAAATATAAGAGATATAACAAAAAAACAAAACTATTACCAATGAGCTTGAAGTCTCATAGTAGTTACTCAGTGGAAAATTTTTGCGGGTCCAAAAATTGGAAAATACTGAAAAAACACTAGCATAGAACAAAGGCTTCTAATTACTGACACAGTAGAAAAAAGGCATATGTCAAGAATCATTTAAGTATTTCAGATAAATAAAATTCTTCACCTTAAAGTCACAAAAAATCCCTTTCATGGAAAGTCATTTCATACATACAAAATATTGAAAGGTGTTAATTTAAACAGAAGAGAAACAATGTAGTTGCCAATGTATTTTCCTTCTGCCAAAAAAGAACTCGTATCTCCTCTCTTAAACCATGCTTTAATTGCTCCAAAGTGTACAAGTGCAGAAGCCCTGTAAAGCTGTCAGCTACATGTTGCAACTATTGAACACCCATCTTCCAATATTTGACGTGAAACTGTATTGCAGTACTTTCATTATTCCTAAAGAGATCCCTGTTAGTAAGAACAAAACAAATTCAATAGCATTTTTCAACATTACAGCTACTATTATTAGGGATAGAAATGAAGTGGTAGAGCTACACTGTAAGGATTTCTAGTAACATAGAACTAAATTGGCAACTCAGATTAGTGGTTACTCTGAAAGTGTTAAGGTTTTTTCCTATTTTTTTGGTTATGTTACTTGCATTCAGATGATATGGCTGTTATTTACAAGCTAATTTCCTGAATTGCATAAAAGTAGAAATAAAAATGAGTATTAAAATACAAAGTTCATTCTTCCATAAATCCTCCTATAACTGATACATCACATACTCAAAATGAATTTTTGTAAACATATTTTAAATTGTTCCATCACTTGTGTGCCTAACTAGTTAGAGAGAAACAGTTATTAAAAATACTTTAACACTGGGGTGTTTATTAACCACAGAGTGGTATTTAGGCTTTCTATTTCTTAAAAATTAAAGTATTTTAGAAGTCTTAATTGCAAATTTTAAAGCATATCAAGAAAAGTGGCCTGTGATGTTATACACAACTTTCCAAAAGGATGTTTAAAAAAAAAATCAGTATGGATCTAAAATTTTCTTAGGTAAAAATGACACAGCCATTTTTCCCATAAGAGAATACTACTGTCATTTTACAGGCAAAGCTGCTGTCATATTTACCTATTATGCAGGAGACTGATGAAAACACCACTTCTCCAAATGCTGTCTTCTATGGTCAGGAGCGAGACGAGACTAGAAAAAACATCTTCCTTCATATTATGGGGAACCATTACCTCCCTTGGCTATAAAGATTTTTAAGAGGCTGGTTAAATTTAAATAAGGAAACTTCTTACTCTTTCAGTCCACAGTGAATCTTTTGAGGATGCGGAAGAGAATCACCTTTTTTTTTAAAATGCATTCTCAAAATATGAAAAGAATCACTCGTAACCAAAATAAAGTGCTAGCCAGATGACATTCACTGCCTGCAAGAGGCTTCTTAAATATTTGTAAAACTTTGTCACTGATAAAAAACAACCCACTCTGAAATTCACCCTGTTAATGAGTGCCATAACTCATTTACAGGTACTGTCCAAATCCACATATAGACAATTAGTAACTACATGACACTGAATATTGGAGCTCTTGTTACTGTCTAAGCTCCCACTGACATTTTTAAGTAGCAGTAACAGAACTTTAGTTTCTAGATTCTGAATATACTTTTAGTTTAATTTCAGCAAGCAAACAACAGCTAGTCCACGTAATTATTACTTAAGGCTGCACAGATACTGCACACAGAACACAACAAGGCAGCCTTAAATTACTAAATATTGTGTAGTAAGGAGATTATTAGGATGGACTACTACAGTATAGGACAATAGACAACCTATTTGATACTGTTTCAAAGTTAAGTTTGGGATCATCTTCCTCATGCCAATTAGGAAAACAGGAAAAAAGAGGAGAGCTCTGAAAGGCTGTCTGACCTACTACACAGGTTCATGTCTTTCAACCTTTATGACCATGAGATCCTTACCTAAGCATCAGCCATGTAACAAGCATCATGAAAATATAGCTCACCTGCCTACATCCTGAACTAGAACTTCCACCTGCACATCCATGAACACAGGATCATTCTGTTCACTACCTCAACTCTTTGCCATATGAAATTCACAGCACAGTGGAGGGATCTCCACCTCAGGTTAAGCAACAGCGCCCCAAGGAAAAGCTTTCTCTCCCCAACACTGCATAAACTGATCAGAGCCAATGTTCATGATAACATGCTTCATGCATTCTGAACACGCAAGAAGCACAGTCTCTATCTGAAGAGGCTCATGAGCAAAGGACAGACATGTAGAGGCAAAAGTTGCAGTAAAAGACTGTGACCTTCAGATACAAGTACAGTCAAAAAAGTTATTAAGACCCTACCTTTTACTGACATAAGTATTTGGATTATTCACTCTCAGAGACTTACAAGGCAAAATTAGAGCAAAACTAACAATGAAATAAACAGTGTTTGCTGGATAATGTTAACACTCTCTCCACCTCAAATTGCCCAACATCCAGATTTGGACCCATATATATGTTTTCTATACTTCCATCAATCTCTCTTGGCTTAATGTTTTTAAAGACTTCGGGCAGCCTAAAGCTCTGCAGCTTTTTCTGATGCAGATGCCAGCAAATGACCTTATTTCTAGGAAAGTAGACCAGGTTGTTGGATCTTAAAAGACTGACCTTGGAAGCAACTAGTCTTCGAATCAGCAGCTATACCCAGATTTCCAATACCCAGCTCAGTGGAAGCTCCTACCAGAATCAATTCAAGAACATAGCTATTAAATATTCTATAGAACGGGATAGTATTTTTTAACTTCCAACTTGCTGTTTACAGTAGTTACAGATAGTTTTACCTCAGTGAGCTTTAAATGGCTCTATAGTCAATCTTGCTTCGTTCTGTAGTAAGCAGATAGAAAAAGGCACTTCACAAGCATACAGAACCTGACCTAATTGAGTTGTCTACTTCTGGCTAAAAATTGAGCCATAGAAGCACCTGTTTCTCTCCACTGACTACAAAAGCGCCTGAAATGACTAGCTCACATACAGACAATCTGCGAACAGAGGATATGAGTCCCACCAAGACCAATAATATCAAAAATAGTTACTTCCTTGCAGGAGGAAGAGTATTATCTAACATGGTAGAAATTAAACAAGAGTTTCGCAACATACTAAGGTGACTAATGCTATACTTGCTACCCTGCTAATTAGAAACAGCAACAGACTGGGAGAACTGCTGACAAATTGCAAATTAGAAATTCTAAACATAAATAAATAAATCTCTAGGTATTCCTCAAAGATTTCTGCCCTTCCCTCCCCCCACCCCCCCCTTTTTTTTTTTTTTTTTTTTTAGTATCTACACATGTAGGCCAATATTAGAAAGTGGGATGTCTCTCATCAAACCTTGGACATTTTTCTGCATTCTGTAGCCAATAGTTAAGGCTCTAGAAAGCAACTCATCCCATCCAGGTAAGTGTCTAAGATGAATAAAACAAACTGCCCTCTGAAGATACCTACCTCTCCCCACTGACAGGAGAGAGGAGACCACATGACTTGCTTTGACTGCACATCTAACTTCCACAGAGTTTAAACTGACATTAATTTCAGCCTATGTACTATGCAGACATTTGTTCAGTCTCTCTTACTTTTTCTCAGTGCAAACTCTTCATCTGATGGCTTCCGTTCCGGCTTGCGTTTGGGAAGCAGCTTTTTCATGGTTTTAGGGCTTTTACTGAGATCCTGTGAGAGGAGAATAAAAATAAGAGAGTAAAGCTTTTTTACAATATTTCAGAAGTTTAACTTTTAAGATGCACACAGTATTTACTAATTGAATATATTTTAACAGCACCAAAATTCAATTCACTGATATTTTTGGCACATCAGGTTTGCCTGAACTGGCTCATTTCCTCTCTATACCTCCTCCAACTATATACATACAAAGTTACATATTTTTTCTGATCCTACTAACAGAAATACATAGAAAAGCTGCTGCAAAAGCATGCAGGCTGTCTGGGAACTACAGCAAAGGAAACAGGCAGGCATATATTAACACAGTATTTTTCTTAACTTTTGAAGGGACAACCCATTTGACTTGTCTATTTAGAAGCAGGTAAAAAAGGACCTAACGAGGAAGCTTGGCAGATAGTATACCTATCTTCTTTAAAGGCAGAATTTTTAAGTATTTAGAGCTTTGTAAGAACAGACCTACAGCAAAAAAATGCAGCAACAAGTACAGCATTTCTGCTGAAAAAGGAGTCATGCTAATTTACAGGAACACAAAGGAATATACTGGTCTACCCCTTACCTTAAGGATACAAGACATCCTCTATAAAAGTACAGAACAAGAAAGTGAAAAGGTGAATGAGCAGGACACAGACGAAAGAGGATGAAGATAGGTTTTGAACATCATCATACGCTAAACACTGTAAAGATGAGTGAAATTTTACTACATTTGAGAGTTTAGTGCCATATACACAAAGGCATGAAAGGAATTTAACTAATGATGAGATGAGCAGCACATACTACAGCTGAACAAGAGAACCTCTTATAGCAAATAAGCCTAAATATTAACCTTCCAATCGGAGACCACCTATCGCTTTTTCCCTGTCATGCAGAGGATTTACAAAAAAACAACCCACCACAAACAAATCAAGAAAACACACAACCAAGCTGTACTACGTCCCCTCCCCCCCCTTTTTCTTTTTTTAAGAAGTCCATTTTAAGAAAGACGTCACCTCATAGTCAATTTTTAAGAAATTGCAAAGCACATGCCTATAAAATAACATTGCTCACTCAACATCTCATGCTTGTATAATAAAACATTCACAGGCATATCTGTATGCCTCTTTCTGGGCCCTGTTTTTTCATGCTAAATTAGAACCATGAGAATGCATGACACAGAAAGATACCAAAACAAAACATATCACCATGCCAATATTCTCCTGTGCGCATGTGCATGTGTGTGTAAATTAAAAAAAAAAAAAAAATCTTTACACACACACGCACACACAATTCCAACATAAATTGAATGTTTTCTTAATGTTCACAGGACTGCAAAAAGTAGCAGCAACACCAAATTAACCTAAAATTGCTACTCTTTTGTGGGTGAAGACAACATTTTGTATTTCTCTTGGAACAGACTGACTCCTGTTTCATATCATATGCTAATTAAAAACTATGACAGCATCTCAAATTCTAAACTTTTTTTTTTTTGGTCAATGGTGACATTAACCACCAGTTTCATCTGAATATAAAAAAGTTACATGGATTTTGACAGTAACCACTTTGTTGTTGTTGTTAATAGGCTACTGTTAGTTGCTATTACTAGGCCACCTAGTAGCAGTGGTAAATACTGAGAAGCCAAGACCAAGAGTCAGTTATACCATCACACTTCTTTAGAACAATTTGATCCACCACTTTCAAGCACCTTATGATCTCTGATACTACACGCTTTTACATGTTTAGCAAATAACTTACTTTACAATAAGCCCAGATCACCAACTTAAGAATGGAATCATTCGTTTACAAAATAGAGGAAGGAAAAAAAAAGGGGGGGGTTTCCCATTGACTGGACAAAGAATGGAAATAAGAAGAAAAAATGGGGAGTAGGGGGAAGGGAAACAGAAAAATCCTCTCCTATCAAGCCTTCTTATCTGAGCTGCAAGACTAAATCCCTGCCTCAAATAATCATCATCAACACCATTCACTAGTCCATTACTAGCATCACTAGTCCATTTCAGCAGTAGCTGTTGAAGCATCTTCTATATAGAACACATGCACAAAACGGTAAAACAATGGTATGAAAAGAAGAGTTAAACTTCTCACAGTAGGCCTGCTGCACAGGAATATTTCTCAGCTACAGCATCTCACCTCTTTATAACAAAGAGCTGCTGAAGGCCGTAACGGAGGTGCAGGCCTTAAACAGCTCAGACTCCAAGGCTTGGGAGTTTTAGGAGGTTCCAGAGGTCCCCAGTTTATCACGGTATGTGGAGTCCCATGATGGGATGGATGTGGAAGAGTGTGGTAAGCAGGAGTCAGTGGTATTGGCTTGCTGTCTGAATGCTTGCTGGAGGGTGTTACCGGATGGGAGGGAAGCTGTCAAAGACAATGGTTACAAGAAGGGAAAGAAAGTGTATTACTATAATGAAGATAAAATATCCAAGAGCAGTCAAATAACTCCACCAGCTGGTCTAGCACTTATGTTTATCACAGCTGGCCTTCAGAAACTCTAACACTGAATTATGATTTGGAAAAATGGAGCTTAAAGAAATTTTTAGTGTCTGCCACAGAAAGAGCATACACTAAAGGAAGAACAGCTACAAGCGGCCTTGCTCCCACTTCTCTCACCACTAAGGATGGAGCTAAATTTAGATCCATTCAGACTGAACAACTCAAATTCAGAACCCAAAAGAAGGTACATGAAACTGCTTCTCCACAGACTGTCAGGTATATCATCAGTTAAAACCTACTGTTTTAAGGACACTTAAAAATGATACGTGTATTAGTCAAAAAATTAGAAAGTAACGACAAAGAATTTTCTTGTGCCTTTCCTAGGCTAAACTATTAAACTAAAAAATAATTATTTTACTCTTAGTTCAAACAATTAACAACAGAATGATCCTATGATCCAAACTGGGGTCATAAAAACATTCATATCACTGTTACTAATAGCTAAAGGAAATGCTTTACATAGTAGTATATTTGCCAGATAACCTAACACACTATACACTGCTCATTCACTTTAGCCCATAAGATATTTCTTACTGTGTGAGATGGCACAGAGTGAGGTTTAATGGTGGGATTCCCAACAGTTGTGACTTTGGTTTGCTTCTGCAGGTGGTCCACCCATTCATGCAAATCCTGTTGGTTGTTACAAGACACTAGTATCCTTTCAATCATATTTCCTAGGTGAGAGAAGACGTAAGATGTCAGAAGTCACAGAAAAATGATGTAGTCAGTCTGACATGATTATAAAAACATACATTTCCTAAAATGTTAAATCCCTTAAGTACTATGTGAAGATTTTAACCCGTATTTTCAGTACCACAGCATCTCATTTTTCCATGTCATGATACTTCCTCCATGCATTTGCTCCTGGGCCAAGCCTACGAATTCTACCTTTTTTTTCCCCCCTCCCTTTAATAATGAAAAAATAATCTTTATGGTAAATAGATGTAGGAGACAGGCTCGTCCTAAGCTCCAGGAGGACAATAGTAGCCTTATTGCTTCTACAACCCCTCAAAAAAGCCAGTACATAGCCTAACATGTTCTTCTTCAGCCTGTCAGCTGCAATACTGGAAAAGTGCATTTCGCTGATGTTCCCTCAGAAAAAGCCATAATCTCAGTCTGCACCTAATATTAAACTGAGGTGAAAGGCACTTGAGAAAGCAACTTTAATTGCTGCAGTTAAGGTATGTGATGAGTATACAGTGGAGTTATCTGAGGTCAGCTTCATAGCTATTATTTCAGAAAACAAGCACCATCAACAGCTGTTTCCTTCCATATCACAGTACAGATGTGTGACACTGCCTGCCACTTGAGAGAGTCAAAGTTACCCTAACAAACCTGCCTGAAGACAGAAGTGATCCAGGAACTGAAAGAAGGTACAAGACTTCACAGTGTGGATCCTGCTCTGCAGTTTATCTTCCCAAGATTCTGACTTCAGTAATGGGTCTGCAGGTCTTTAAACCCACCATGGAATTAAAGTACATGCTGAAACAAAGTACCTAACAGACAGAAAATTCCCAAAGCAAGTGCAACTGCAATCATGATCAGACACATTGATGTCTCAGGGAGCAGACCGACCATTTCTAGAAGAAAGCTCTTGATAAAAGCTCTTTCAGAGCCTCTGGAATTCCCATCTTTCCATAGCATAGTCTGAACTGGTTGACTATATAGGATATCCTTCAATGCTACTCCCTCCATCCATTAAAATACAGAAATTTGAGGATGAATCCCATGGAAAGATGAATTAGCCTGCTAACTGCTAAAAACAGGTGGTAAAACAACTTTCAAGTGAAGCTCTGGGTACCTGCCTTACAAAGTTTGCATAGTCTGATATTTGAAAGAGCATACACTGGAGTAAATAAAAATATCTGTGGCCATTACCTGATATTTCAAATGCATTTTTATGATTTTCACTGTCTTCTAGCTTTGTGATTGTCATTCCTGTCATTGGTAGTTTCCCCTATAAAAGCAGTAACATTGAAGTTAAATCCAAAACATACTAACACGTTACCAGGATATAAACATTTAAAGCTCTGAACAAAGGCACATAGAGTAATTCAGCAAATGCAAGTATACTGATGAGTATAAAATATTTAAAAATCCACACAGCTTATAATAGAAGTTTTCATATGCTCAACTTTTGCAGATGACATCTATGACTAAGGAGTCAACCTGAAATCTGAACAGGCTACAAATCCATAGAAACACATCAGCAGTCATTCATTATAGCCTCAGCTTCCTGGAGTTAAGACCCTCAGGGACATGCATCCATGTTACACACTTAGAGGGTGTGTACTCCCTCTAATAGTGACTGATCTTCAAACACATTTGTTTATGAACTGCCTGGTTAGCTCTTAAAACAAGACCTGTGGTAAAAGTATGTTTATAGAGGAAGATTTCAGTAGATAAATGCCTTTTTTAAAGTGAAGATTTAGGTCTAACATCCCCACTGCTAAATTCACTCACAGAAATTTTGGGAGAAAGAAAACAAAAGCAGTTTACACCTTCAAAGAAGTCTGTAAAGTTTCAGAAGAACATATTAACTTTGCAGAAGATAACCTTCTCTCATTTTAAACCCAGTAAAGCTGGAAAAAAAAGTAAATTTAGGGTAACATGTTACTCCTCTAGAAACACTGAAGAAGAGATGAACACTGAATACTGTCAGAATGAAAGGCTTTACCAAAAATGCAACTTCTATTAAAGTTCTTTAAGATGGATCTTTTATTCTCCTGTACAAAAACACTGTTCAGCACATACTGACAAAAGTGGTCCCTGCAAGTAGACACACACCAACCAGGGACAGAGGTGTGTAAACATACTGCCTTCAATGGCACAGTTTCTCTGGGAAAGGCTGAAGGAGTTGCATCATCTTCTGTCCATATCCCAGGTCTGAGACAAGGAACCCAGAACAAATCCGGAATGCACCCAATATGCAAACTATACATAGCTCTTAGCCACTGCCTCAAAGACATAACAATGAAATAATATGATGAAATAATTTTGCCTTGCTGTGAAAATGCAGTCATTAGAATTTGAGAAGTTCTCAGTGCTGGGAAAATCAATTGAGAACTTATAATGAAATCAACAGTTTTGCTTTCAACAGAGGAAAACTTACAAAAAAAACAAACTGTTCAAGAACATGGTTTACAGAAGTACTTATGGTTTACAGAAGTACTTATAGCTGGTGAAATCTTGTGCTCCTTCAAGAACTTTTGTTTCAGCTTTTTCTTTGCTTTTGATGTTTGACTGTGATGTCTGAAAGCCATAGAGCAATACTTGCTGAGGAACATTTATAAAGACTTCAAAAGGTCGAGGACTGTGCATTTGCTTCAAGTTCAGCTCTTAGAAAGCTCAAAGAGTGTCTCTAGCAGCAATAAGTAGTGGATTTGTAAAGTGAAACATCTGGTGCTAGGGTCCAGATTGTATGTGCATTTCAAGTGCTTTTATACTGGGCTAACTCTAGGCTGGTGCCACAGACTGAGTGCCAATCAGTAACTTGGAGCAGATCAGGTCCACATCTTCCAGTTCAGCTTCATTCAAAGAAAATCCAGTTCTGAGCTCTGAGACTACTTCCACAGCGTGACCCAAAGAACAGTAAAGAGGGACAACTAGAAGACTAATTTCAAAAATGCTCTCCTGATTCAAAAATAACACACTAATGTAGATACACCTACAGGACTAGATGGTAGGACAGCCTAACTCACACCAATGCAAGCTTAAGAGCGCTGCGCAATTTTGGTAAGACTCACGCAGCAGCCAGAAGAGTACTAACAATGTCACTTCCCTAAATAGATCTAAAAAGCTACTGATATTTCCTTTCATGAACTAGTACTAACAAGTACAGAGGTTAAATAACTTGTTCATAGTCACTCAGTGCACCAGCTGCAAAAACTGAACCCAGGCTTCACCTTCTAGCCCAGTATTTATATAAACCAGATCACTAGTTCTTATTGTAGAAATCACCTTCTCTCTTTCTTTGTACATGCAGAAGTTTAATAATCCTTTTCAAGTTTTCTATGAATCACCATTTGGAGAAAAAACACCACCCCCAACACATTTATACACATACATACAAATATTACTTTACCTGATAGATGAACCCACTCATTCTCGGGCTGGCAGACAACATTAGCAAAATGTTAGGGAAGAGAAGAAGGTATCTTTCATTTTTTTCCTTATTAAAGAAAAAAAAAGATGGGGGTAAATACAACATCACAAGCCCCCCCCTCTTTTTTTGTTTTAAATTAAAACCATCTCCAGTGTTATAATTCCATAGTTACTCCACAAATGTTTGCCATTGGCAAAATTAACACTACATAAAAATAATAAAAAGAAAGAGCAAGAATTATTTCATTTTCTACTTGAAAAGTGTGAGCAACACATGCCTATACTACTCCTCAGAGAGTACAGCCTAAAGAAATTTTACATTCTGGGTGAAGTCTTGTCTGTGTTTCATTCGATAACAAGTGTTTCACTGATTTCAGCAAAACCAAAATTATATATTTGATATATTTCTTAATACAATTTAGATGGACACACTTAAGAATGTCAAGGCCTTGATGTTTCAAATTGGAAAGATCAGATTTTTATATGAAGTGGGATATTACCATTATTCTGAAGTGGAAAAGGAATATAAAAGAAAAGCAATAATGCTT
Source organism: Dromaius novaehollandiae (assembly GCF_036370855.1). Classification (NCBI taxonomy): domain Eukaryota; kingdom Metazoa; phylum Chordata; class Aves; order Casuariiformes; family Dromaiidae; genus Dromaius; species Dromaius novaehollandiae. The sequence goes on from NC_088098.1 coordinate 155,321,335, forward strand.
ATATTTACAATGAAGATACTCCATTCTTGATTCTGGTTACGGACATTCACAGCACCCTGCGACCAGTCTTCTGGTCTTTCTGCGGAGTCTGCCAGTTTTCCTTTCAATGCCAGCTGTGGCAATGTCTGCTGTGAATTAGATGCTTCTCTACTAGCTAGTGAATAGACCACTGGTAAGTTTCCTAATTAAATAGCAGAGATTTTCAGGCACTGTAAAATAGGTCTATAATCAACTGGTAGCCTCCAAAATGCATATGTTTCCTCTTATCCTAATTCTCCAAAACCACTTGGTTCTCAAGCTTGTATTTTAAAATATGTATTTTAAAACTGTGTGAAGTGGCCAAAACCATGAGGGAGGAGTGGGCCTCAGACACCATACAGCATGACATTTGAAAGTTTTCGTTGTTTAAACACGCAGTAATTGCTTTGCCAAATGATTCTGTAACAGAACTATGCATGGAAGATCCTCTTTATGTATCATGTATTTTTGGAAACAGTCCCTTAAAATCATCTTTACATGTTTCTAACTGCTATATCTGGCTATGCTTCAGTCAATTTTACAGCTGAGACCATCTACCTTTGAGGAAAGATTTTTCATGACAAAAGCCTTAAATCAGTACAGAAAGACTGTAGCGTTTAGTGTCTCTGAGGCATTCTGTTTACTTCTGCTACACGATGATTATTAATAATTTATTTGCAAAAGGGAAAGAAAGACTGACAACGAAGATTGAAACTACATTACCTCACTTCCAGCACACTGAATCATGACCTGGGACATGTAAATTACACTGCCAAGAGTTTTAATGTCCTCTCCCTCCCAACAACGGATAGCTTCTGTCAGTATTTGCAGTTCAAGTTCTTTCCGTTTCCGTACTTCTTGACATTGTGCCTAGTACATAGGGAAAAATATCATGTCTATCAATTCAACTAATTTATCGTAGGTTAAGGGTATAAATAGCACTACAGTTGTATTTACTGTTGTGCTTGTAGTACACAAAAGAGTATCTAATCTAAAGCATTTCATTCAGATGATTTTTAGCAGTATTTCTTATAAAATCAGTTTTGTTAATTTCAATATTAGGACTTTTCCTTTCAATATACTGACCTCAACTACTCCACAGTCAAAGCCATGTTTCTCAAATTTCTTTTTCCTATGAATTTTAAGCCAACAGTGTATGACTAAGCACAAAACAGTAATACAGCTGTCATGTATATCCATGACCATACATAAAGTATCTTTCCGTAGTAAGAAGAGTTGTGTCAACTGTGCAAACTATGTGTATGACCTCATGCACCTGTTTTTATAACCTATTTACTAGCTATACTCCCACTTAATTCATTTGAATTCTTCAGAACAAGAACTGCTTCCTCCTATTTGTAGGCCACCCAACAGAATGGGATCCCTAACCTTCTTTGGAACACAGATAACAGCAAATTTGCGCTAAAAAAACCCAAACAAACAAACAAACAAACCCCCCCCCCACACGGCTACCACCCCTCACTTCTTAAAACTAAGTATTTTGTAATAGAGATTGTGTTAAAACATAAGCTAGTTGCATCTCTCAGCAGACAGCTCATCCGCTCAAATCAGACTTGTCCCTCCTGATTATCACTAAGAATTCCACATCTTTAAGTTTTATCAGCACTTTCCCTTTCCTCCTACATCGCAACAACAACACCATTTCTCTAGAAGGAAAAATCAGAAAATATACTCTAAGTGTTGTAAAGAAGCCCTTCCCCAAGCCACTAGTTATGCTAGCACTAATATAAAGTGGAGATGAAGCATGAGCAAGAGGGCAGACTGACAGGCGAGGAATGCATGTGTAGCTCTGTTATGTTGACAGTCTATTTGCTACAGGTCCCCAACAAATTGCCATCCTTAGCTCTGTCCACACACAGAGCATCAATTTCCAGGCTTTCAAAATTCTCCTACATGAAAATTTCTTACACAAAAGATATATGAAGAGCTTTTCTTTTTTTAAACAACTAAAGGGAGGTGAAATTAGAAAACATTCTCCTTAAAATATATATCTATTTTTCATCACTCTTACAGAAAGATTTTTGAAGGCAGTCATGGATTTCTGTATATCTGTCCGATCCGGATGATAATCCTAAAAACAAAGGGAAAAAGATACAATAGTACTTTTAGTTCTAGTAAAAGTAATGAAACTCTTTGTAGAGGCTTAACTGTAAACAAACAATCTTGTAAAATAAAAAAAAGTTTTTAGACCTATTTGCTCTCTTTTCACAGCCTTCTTATTTTTATATCAAATTCTGGTAGTCTTGCTTGCAGTAAAAATTAAGAATCACTTACAACATTTCTACTTATGCTTAAAAGAGAGCCAAGCAAATTTTGCAAGACCTAGTAGACCAAAGACTGCTTTCCAATTTTTTATGTTAGCTGTCTTTGTCACAACCTGTATTCCTTCCAGATTAAGATGGCATGCTGTCACTGATAGACTGAAATTAAAATGTGTGACAAGACAAAGACCCATATGCTTTTTGTTTCTCTCCCTCCATCACACCCCAAAAATCCAACCTATAAAATGCAAATGCCGAAGCAGTTCCTCAAACACCTTCCCACATTACAATGATCATCTTTGGACAGTGTTCAGTATAAGTCAAGGGGACTATCTTGGTGATGTGTCCAACAGGTTGAATTGTTAAGATGAGAAGCAGAATTCCTTCTACAGGATAAAGTAGCCTCAAGTAGTGTGCAGGAGACACATTCAACATCAAGTCAACCAATGACCAGGCAAGACTGACCTAGGAGTGAAAGTGAGCCTCTCTGGCTAGTTTTACTGTAAATATTTAGCTTTTGGTGGAAGTTTTACTGCACTAAGTTTTAAACTAGTGAAGCCCATTTTTTAGAAGGCTGAAGGAAGAGCAAACAAATTTTATTTTGGGTCCCATCATGTTTGACATGTACCTTTAAAATAATTGTTGTCAAATCATCATTAAGCTGGAACATAAATGCTGATAAGATATACCTCCATGTGCCTTTCAAGTTCTTTGAGTAACGTGGGGTATTTATCCAGACGCATAAAAGGTTTGCTGAGGCCTGTGGTCAATACAAGGATCCCAGGGCTGTTGGCACCTTTCATCTCCATGAATTCTCCTAGCTCCTCACTGTGCACACAAAATATTTATACAAATTAAGACCAAATTGCCAAGACAATTAATATTATATCAAATTTTTTACTCTAGTCTTTCATCTGCAATGAATATTGCCAAGAAAATAAGAGGTCAAAGAAGGTGTACTTCAATTACTTTTTAATATAAACACTGACGTCCAGTTCTGCGTTACATAAAAGGAAGAAAGACATCTGCAGATTTGGGTTCCATCATTAATCCAATGGGAGCAATAGACATGGCATCAAACCCATCATTTTAGGCAACAGATGCTCAGAGACAGCTCCTAAATGCTACCCCATGCAATCAAAGATTACAAAGTAAAGTCATTTGCACTGCATTTTATTACTCAGCTTTTTATTCTAGTAAAATGACATCTGACCCTAAGGGGAATTCACATAGGTAACGCCCAAGCATAAAATAGTCAATGGCTCCATGTTTAATCATGTGTCAAGTACAACAGGTTACCAGATATTGCTATTTCAGGCACTAATGTGAAAGGCAAGAAATGTTTTAGAACTTTTTCCCCCCCACACGTATGTATTCGATAACCTCATATCACACATACAGGTTTTATTGCAATGTGGCCAGTGAACCAACAGCCACACAAATGGTAGACCATAGCAAAAAATAATTAATATGCAGTCCATCCTCATATATGAGTTATGGCTTCACTGAGGGTAAAGTTACCCAACACACTTGTTTTGACAGCAAAGATGGCTTAAGAAGTTCACATACTCCAGATACCATGAACTGCTATTTCCTCTACCCAGAGGGTTTTTTGAAGTTGGATCATTTCAGAGATCTGTGCTACAGCATGGCCCCTCGATTTGTTACATTAACACAACTGAAAAGGCAGCAGAGCACCATGGGAATTAAAGCACACTTTACTATCAAAGAAAACTTACAGTATCTACATTTTTAGCTTCCTAATAAAGCAAAAATTTCAGAAAACTAACATACAGGTTAAAGACAGGATTTTCAAGAGCTTATATGACCAGGAACAAAATTAGCGCTTTTCTTGGGGAAAGGAAGGGACAGCAGCACTTGGGCTTATCTGCAAACCTCAGAAAACTCCTATTCCAGAAGAACGTGAGATTCTGAAGACAAAAATCTAAATAAAGGAAATTCAAAAGGCCACTTATTAAAAAAAGATAAGATCTTTTTGCATTCAAGCTGCGCAATTCTAGACATCTGCACATGGCATTGCTCATGTTTTGTGAGCCCTTTTTCATAGTAAATTCAGTAGTTCTCAGAAGAAAGCTACTCTCATGACACTCATCTAAATTCTACGCTAACATGTTCAGAAAGTCCTTACTTCCAACTGATTAGCACCAGTAGGTCCTCACAGGTTAGAATTACTACTTAACACATTTTTCCCCTCTAGTTATTAGCATAACTTCATCTTTCAAAAGAAGTCTTAGCCAGCTACCAGACTCAATATTTTTAAAAACACCAGAGTTAAACATCAAACAGCAACAGAGAAAGAACACTTATATGTTATGGCCACATTAACAAATAAACCTATTACTCCGATATAAAGAAATGTCACTACAGAAACCTCCTTTTTATTTATGCCTAGATAACAAACTTGGAAGGGTAAATATCTCCAAGTTTAGGGGAGGGTGTATTCATTCAGAAGTGAAAGCAAACTGTGATCTCATCAATTCCTATAGGAAAAAAAACATCGATAAGACACTGCCATTATAAACCAATATATATGCTCAAATACTGTAGTGAGGCAGGCTATATAGAAACATTAAAGACAAAACAGACCTCCCTGCCTCCCCAGCCCTGCCGCTCATTCCAGAACTAACAGCTAACAACTAGCAGTTGATCAGTGTCGTCTATCCAAATGGATGAAAAGAACAAAACAAGACTACAAACCAAGTATCTTACGCAACATCCACCCAGCTCTCTCCTCCTGGCTGTTAAAAATTTAAAGCTTCCCTAAACTCACAGAACAATGTACTTTCCCATGCAGTTATTGCAGCTTTTACAGTCTTCAGATTAGTCATCTTGTATTTACTTTAACTGCTTTGTTCAAATACTTGCAATACTGTTTCTGAATTGCCAGGCACAGCATAACTTTATGCAACCTCTTTTAGAGCACGTCATATCCAATCTAACCAGACCAGGCACTTCTCAGTGCATCTGTTTGTACCATTTCTGCTGTTCTGAACTGCAAAGCTGAGAAAGCAGATGAGAGTTCTCCAACAGCTGCTCTCGTTTTAAAGATCCAAGGAAAACAGTTCAGCACACTTCAGAAAGCCCACAGCTCCACAGTGCAGACTTTCCAAATCCCCTTCCCAAGTGACATGTATCAGCAACTCCAAGCTTTCCTAAAATCAGCTCAAGGCAAGATCAGGTTTTAGTCAAAATTAACTAAAACTCATGGAAGACCTCTTACCTTAAGTTGCATGGAAAGTTATGACAATGTAACACAAAAACCTGAATGCTTTTTTGGTTTAAATTTAGATTTAAGAAATAAGGCTGCCCAACTCTGAATATCCTGATGCTCAAGATCTACTTTATCTTATGCCTTCTCAGGCACATTTCTTACTCAGCATAAAAAACAAAAAACAAGAAACAAACAAAAAACCCCGCACACCTATTTCAGAACTTCATAACCGATTCTGGTGGCACCCTAAACAAGACAAAGGATTTGGACTCATATTTATATTGGTTTACAGTATTACTGGCTACTTGTTCATGGAGGATTTCGACTAATTCACTGGAACCTTAGGCGCAATGGCTGCGGTGTGCTCGCACATCCTCTCCCACTAACTCGGCTGTAGGGGGGGCACTTGGCTCCAGCAGGGGAAAGAGGTGGACAGATGAGAGGACAGTGCTCAATTTCTACAGGAAGCTTTACCAAAGCTTACCTGTGAAAGCCTGCCTGTCTCCAGGAACTCAGTGGTTTTAAATTTCAGTTCACTAGTTATATAACATTGGTCTTCTATGCCATTACTTCCGTTTGTTTTTATCATTAATTCTACCTGCATGCACCCCATACCCAGGCCAGCAATATGAAGTGAGAGCATATATGGTACTTGATAAGCATCTTTATCAAAAACTTTTTTTTCCTCCTTTCTTTGAGTGATAGGCATTTGCCATGAGAACTAACAGGAAGCAAACATTTAGACCCATCCTTTGCCTTTTGTTTGCTTCATTCATATACACAGCCCTTGCTGTCTCGTTTTTTAAATTGCTTCCTTTCACATTACCTGTTGTTCTTCCCCACTTCAGGCAGCACTGTCTATACACACCTCTATGTTGCTTTTCTTTTCTCCCCAACATACCATGTGTATGTCGTACAATACATTCTGATCATGAACACCACAGGCCATTCAATTTAACACTGTTCTGAACAATGCTAACTTTTGCTCTTAGATTGCAAAGATTAAAAAAATCCTCATTCCTAATTACTTTAGCCTTCTCCATGCTGCTGTGTGCATACAAATGCTTTATAGAAATGGTATTTGCTGAGCTACCCACTAACATAATGCTTTTTTTTTTTTTTTTTAATTTAATGCCTCTACAGTGGTTGCCACAATCATTGTGGTTACCAAACCCATTCCACCCACATTCACATTTCTAATTTTCATATCACTGTTCCATTTATTCTTAGCTTTGGCATCATAAAACAGATTTGGCAGAAAACAGGAAAAAGCCCACTGTAGTCTACTTTGAAGCCTGAAATAAAAACCCAATACTAACTTATTTTCAGTGTCCACTTTTTTCCAATTCCTTTCTTTAACAAAACACACACTATAGTTCTGCATTTGTTACAGCTGTTTCCAAGCTATTCACTGCTCTTCAACAAAAGAAACCTTGTTGTTTATCACATCATTTTTACTTAATCACAGCATAAGAACTTACAGAGCAAGTTCAAACCTCAGCTCACTGGAAATATATGCAATGTCCTGAAAAACATGTTCAACAATGGCATCATCAGGAAGCCTTTTAAACAGAGCAGTGTTAATAGGTGTAATTAAAACTGAATTACACAATTTTCCTCTCAACATTCCTGAGAGGACAATGTTTTCTTTCATACACTTCTATACATTGCTCTTACAAGTTTTGACACGCTAGCTTATTCAAACTCCAGAATTTGTGTGGGTGCGTGTGTACATGTATATGTGCATATGTATTCTTTCAATACAACAGGACCAAAAATTGAGTGGTTTAACTGTGCAGACTCTGTTACCAGTCTGCTAAATAATCTGCTACCTCTGCAGCTTCATGACTATAAAATAACCTTGTTGAAAAGGACATACCTTTAACTCAGATCTAAAAGTAAATGTCCTTCATCTATTCACAACACACAAATACAAGATTGCAACAAAACAGAAAGGTTTACTTTCAGTAAAATGGGGGGGGGGGGTAAACAGTTTGGAATATAACAACAGTTCACAACTGGCTTTTATTTAACAGTAGCTTAAAAACCAGTGTTGTTAGCTTAAGAGCACAGCTGTTTTAACAAAGACAATAGCTCTTTCAGGTCAAAATTTCTATTGATGCTTGTAAGTGCTGCACTCTCCTACTATTTGCTAAGTAAAATTCTGGCCCACAGCTAAGTACACAAAAAAGGTATTATTTAGCTGAACAAGAAAAAAAAAATCTATTTAACAGTTTAATTATCAACTTAGTCACAACTGCCTATCATAAGTAGCTTCTTCAGAAGGAAGCAGCAAAGGTTATTTCAATTCACTGCTCTGCTTGAGTTATTTTACAGAGTAAAATTCAAAAAAAAAAAAAGCATACAAAAGGGCTCTGCTTCATTTATCCCAAAATTTCTAGCTCGAGTTCTCCCTTCCCTCCAAACTAAAGTTAACTCAACAAGAGATTATTTTACAAGTCTCTATGAAAAGTGTCCTTAGACCTTATTAACACGCTCAACTCTCTCTTAGTGCACCTGCAGGGCTGCCTCAAAAGCTGCAGTTCAGCGGGGGGGGGGGGGGGGCGCGGGAAGGGAAGAAAACAACTTCAGATGTGCCTGCCATAACAGAAGCGGGGGAGCACCATTTAAACCTGAGGAAAAAAACATCCAGGAAGTAAGGCATATATGTTGAAGACTGCAACTTACACTTCTGAAGTAGGTCTCTGTTTGTAATAGACGGAGCACGAGCTATCACTGCTGAGGGGTCTGAGGACAGCACAAAGACACCGCATTTTGAGCGCGCCGTGGCAAAGCTTGGCTCAGTGGCCCCTGAACCGCAGCTTTTCCTTTCCTAGCGCCAAACTTCCCAGGCCAGCTCCTCGCTCGGGGACTGGGGCTCAGCGTATGACATCAGCCTGCGCGCCCGCAGGCTTGGGGACGCACACGCGTGGGGGAGGCACAAGGAGCTCTCTGACTCGAGCTGAGCTCCAGGCCACGCTCCGGTTACTTGGAACAACTGTAGGGTTGCAGTGCCACTGGGTTTATCCAGAGCGCTAGGTCAGGCAGGCAAGCACAGGGCATGCCTGGGACATGTTATTCAGCAGGATCTAGTGAAATTAGGGTTTGAACGAGACTTAGATTTTGATGATAAGTTTCCTCCAACAGAAAATTGGCTCAATATTTGTCATTTTGCAGAATAAAGAATAAGCAGACATGTATCAATTTAAGTTTTCTTTCAGAAATATTTTTCTTCCAGTTTGTTTGTTTAAACAACACCATGTTTAAGACAAAGTCAAAAAGCTTAAAACCTCTCTCTCCCCAAAATTACATATTTAATGTTGATTACATTAAGAATTAATACTGAAGGCCTATTCTCCCCATATTTTTTCAGAAGAATTCCGTATCAACTTATAGGTGAGGCTCTTTAAGCTTTTTTTTTTTTCTTTCTTTGATTATGCAATCCACTTTTCTATTCAACATGGAAAAAATCTTTTCACTTGTCATTTTAGACACAGACTCAGTACAGTTCCAGTCCCAGCCTCCTCCTCCTCTTTTCCTCTGCTGGAGTTTCCCCTTGCAATAAACTTTGTGGCTTGTGATCTTCTCCAGGTACATAACATCTCATGTTGCTGGGACTCCTTCCTCCTCTGCAATTATTTATTTCTGTACTTTGTATCCAACTGCTTTTTTTCAAATTGATTTGAGGGAAATTCTTTCTTTTACTTTCTTCTTTGCCTTAGGTTGCTTATCCTGCTGCTTCTTCTCTTACAAGACGGCAAACATATTTTTATGATCACAAGCACAGATGGCAACCAACGCTACTCTGCCTGGACACCGTGCCCTTGAGGCAGTGCTGCTCTGACCAGCTAGCAAAACTCTCTCCAAAAACACCACAATAAAAACAATCCTCTTACGCTTGCACTTGAACTAGAATTTTCAAGCAAAACTACAGGATATTAGAAATTCAAATTTCATATAAAGAAGCCAAATAGATGTAACTGCTATTGAATAAAGAAAATAGGGAGCATGTACATACAGTGGCACTACAGCCACTACGAGAGAAGGGAAACAAGGAGAACAAAGAGCCCGTGGTGGAAACACACACTGACCTCAGCAAGAGGCATCATCCAGCCATACCTGGCAAGCTCTGTCTTTAAGCTGTAATCAGTGGCTTAAGACACAATTAAGCACAATGCCAGACATCTACAAACCAAGGTGGCAGCCCAGAAAAAACATGCAGGTAAGAACAGTCAATGGAATCGTGTGCGCATACAAGTGAGAATGGCAGTCCAAACGTCAATGAATAACAGACTACAGAGGAGAAGCAGCAAAGCTGACCACAAGGCAAAAACAGTATCAACAGCACAGACTACAAAACCAGGAAAACAAAATTATGCAAATTACACAATGGCTCTTAAGCAGCTCCCAAGACAAAAAAAGGCCAAAAAAAGAAAAAACCCACCAATCTAATTTCAAGACTGTATAAGATCAGAAAACTGATGTCAAGTAGCAACTCTGATACACAGATAAAAGTTACAGTGCAACAACTGGAACCAAGTAAGAGGGTTTGCTCACAATGTTCCAAACTTAGTAGAAATGATGAAGCAGAAGATTTTTCTCGTTCTTGTCACAGGCAAACACCACCTCAGAAACATTTAGTCTGGCACCGGAATTCTCTTCAGGGCTGGATTAGGCTTTATTCCCATTTCTGCCTATTTACCTACATTCAAGGTCTCTTTACTGGTATTCTTTTCAATAGTTTGTTTTCAATACCTGTTTAACTTACGGAAATGAAAAATGTTTGTGGCTTTGCAGATTTGAGCCTGAAAGACCTCTCATTCATGAAGGAAAACAAAAGCTAACCCTTCCTCCCCAGCTTGTTCAATATATAGATACACCTTATATTTTATACTAATTGAATAAGACTCTTCTCATGTTGCAGTTATGTACAATCAAGAAGCAAACCCCAAAGAGGAGAAACAGGAAGCTAATCAGACTGGAATTCATACTGAATGGCATGAAAAGACAGTCACGTTCCCATTGAATGCTCCTTTTAAGTCTCCAGCCCTAACCCAAGAGCTACTATTTAGAACTGATGCTTGAAAAACCTTTCCAGAAAAATATGACTCTTTTAACATCAACAGTGTGTGCATATATAGAATGACATTTTAACAGATACTACAACACTAGTCAAAGTACATGCATGATAGTTGAGAAACTAACATAGTAAAAACTTCACAAGTACAATATTCCATTAAGCCACATGAACGTTCATAATTGTTTTGATGTTGCCATGTTCCAACTAGTTAAAGAAATCATATAATAAATGCTTTAAAATGGTAACCAATTTCCTTTAAGTTCTTTTCACTCAACAACAATAAAAATAGTAATAAAACTAGTGTATTATAGAATTTAAAAGAGGTAAAAAGTTTCTGAAGTCTCACCTAAAGCAATTATCCAGATTTTTGTTTCATTTTTGTTGATATAGTCCCCACCAAAACTGAGTGAATTTAATAAGCTGCAGGAAATACTAATTTTGTGATATCAGAAGCTGGCTTTTAAAATCATGTGCTAGGTCTTCTGTAGCAAGCATTTCCGAAGTACACTCTGTGCACTTCATAAATGGAACATGTTTACATAGAGTTAATGGCAAGAAATAACCTAATGATGCTGACAGTAAGAATTTCCTACATTTCTAAGAAAATCACTATAGACACTTTTTTTTCCTCCAAAGTACTACTGAATCAGCGTAACTGTCATGAATATGCTATTCAAATTGAAAAATTTGGCAAACGTATCTACTTCTCTGCTATATTTTTGTCGTTGTTGAAACACGTATGATGTTTTTGGTCCCTCTGTTAAAATTATACCACGAGAAACAGCGAATAAATCATGACACTTTCTTAAAAATGTTAACCTCTGAATTTGACAATTCCAAAAAATTCCAGTTCAATATTAATTGAATTTTAACTGCAGCATAATTGTTTCATTACTATTACAGCCACGACTATCCTCAAACCTCACAGTATTTTAACATTAAGGTTATGAGGAATGCTTTTACCAGGGGGCGGGGGCATTTCAACTAAGTATTTTCCTTCATGCTTTCAATCAGTTTGTTATTCCGCTTACCTTTAAACCCACATAATTAAAAAGTTTCTGGCATTCTATGAAAGAGGAAAAGTTTCAGAATTGTTTAAAGTCAGTTTCTAATTCCTTCATGGTAGCTTTTACAAGGAGAATTTCTGGTCGAGTCACTTGCTATGTACTGCAATGGCATTAAACAAAAATGAAAGATTTATAATATTGAAATAAGGGCAATTAAAAAAAAAAAGAGAATAGGGTTCATTTTTGCTGACCCATACATTCCAACAAAATGGCATTAAAATTCATCAGGACTCATCTCCCTTTGCACTGCCTCTTATGAACAATACGATTGTTTTGAACCTACTTCTGCATCCAAATTATTTAATTGCTCTGTGATACTTATATTGGCTCCATCAGGCTTTGGTATCAAGTTGACTTTACAGACCAGAAGTCTGTTCTTTTTTAGACAACATATGTCCAAAGCAGCACAAAAGGGAAGAAATGTTTCTCTTCTCCGTTTCCAAACAATTATCTTTTCTCCCCTGCATTTTAATCATTCTTTTGCAGACATGGCTGTTTCCTCTGTTTTCCAAAAGCTTTGAAACATAGGATAATCCTTTATAAGTATCTCCAAATATTCAGAAATACAGATGCTTACTTTTCTATCACCTCCTATTCCCCTTTTATAGATTAGATCCCAGACCTCTGCATGGAAAGAGCGTAAAGGCACAAACAGGATAAAAAATCTTAGCCTAAGAGTATTTAAAAAAAAATAAAAAGGCTTGGATCATCTAAATATTTCACCATTTACAGAGAATGGTATTTGAAGTAGGCCATTAGAAAGAAAACAAACACGAAGATTTCATTAGGGAGTTTTAAACATATTTTATCTTGTTTAATTTTCTTTTTTCATTGCCTTTGACAAAGAGCATCTTCTTCCTGTCTAAATGGCAATGGGAATACCAGTTTACTTTTTCAAAGGGGTGCGGGAGCAGAACTCTTATTAACAAAAAGTGATAGTTCATAGTATTTGATAGCTAGGTTTTTGGTTTATACTATTATGCATAAGAGTCACAATTAGGCCTCACAACATTACCGTTAAAATAAGATGCAAGTTCTTGGAAGAAGTTAAGGCTATATAGAAAACAAGTCAATTATGCTGCTCTTTGTGTAGGGAGAGTGAATACCACCTCTATTTTGGTTCTTCACAGCAAGACAAAAAGAAAAGGGAAGGGGAAAGAGGAAAGAACAGATATCCTCTGCTAGCATGTCCTGTCTGAGGTTCCAGAGAAGGTCATGGTTCTGTCCTGCACCGCAAGAAAGATAAACAGCACCAAACCCTGTAACAGCTGCTGCAGCATGTGCTCATCAGGAGTATATACAGGGAAATTTCCTGAAAGCAGGCTTCTTTTAATTAATTTCTGGCCTCAGCATTCCCCTCTTAATATGATATAGGGCATGCAACTTCTGTATGTATTCAAGGTCAGTCCTGAAGCTGAGCAGCCTCTGTCACATTAATTCAGCATCCTACCTCTTACAAACAGGAAATACTACTTCTGTAAATTTAAAAAGCTCATGTTACTTTCCTGTCGCGCAGGAAAGTAAAACTAAGGGTATACCATATACCAATGTTAAGTTAAGCATATGCATACAAATTTACTGGATTTTACAGGGCTAAGTTACAATTAAACAACTGCATAAAAAGGCTACCAGTAATTAAGTCAGTAACACTACAGCATCACAGACAAGTTTTTTTTTTTTAATCTGCACGTTCTTAAAATGAAGATAATTGCTACAGTTTGTTTTACAGGTTCAGAGTCCAGCATACATACTTTAAATGAGAAAATCCTTTTGCATAGTTGATAACACACTGCTAAAAGTGACAAGCTGGTCCTGACTGCATGGAAGGGCTTTGAAATTTGGGGGGGGGGGGGGTGTTTTTGTTTTTTTGAAACAAGCCCTACCATACGGAATGCTCGTCAGAAAAGACATCTGAGCTTTATAGCACAAGGGTATTTTATTCACTTTTCTTATATTAGATTTAAAAGACTACAAAGTAAACATACCTGTGTTCTGTGAGAACATTCACTGCTGATGGATGGTTGGCACAGTATGCAAGGTATAAGCTTTTCATTTGTGGCATCAAATTTAGAAAACATCCTCCAACCCTCTGCTGAGCTTCAGGCAACCTAAAAATGGAATAACAAGGAAGATGAAATTACAGTAATACCAAAAAGACAAAAATAAATAAAAGACTGGAAAAATAGGGTATGTTCTTAATGAGCAACTTCTACCCAGTTCATTTGATTCCCTCCCCCCCTTTAAATCAATGGATAAGATTTCTGTGGTCACTGATATGCAGACAACAGCTTTCTCTTCCATCTTTACAGTTTCAAGCTTGTGACTACCTGGATATGCCACCACAGTGTAGACAGAGTACAGCATATACCTCTGAGATGGCCATTTTGGCTGCCTTTTTTTTTTTAAAAAAAAAAAAAAAAAAAAAAAAAAAACACACTGGCAGTTAGTATGCTATTTAGGAGTACAATTTGATGTTTTCATCAATGTATCTATTGGTTAGAACAGTTATTATCCATTTTTATGCCATGCCAAATCTTATAAGCAATACTTTGGCACTTTAGACAAAACTGGATGGAATAGCAACAGGATTCTCTCTCTCCATCCTCCACCAATACAGGTATTCTTAAAGGATTCATGAAAAGATCTAAGTCACATACTGAGCTCTGGTTACATAAAAACAGGCTAGTTACAGTGCAACAACAGGGGTTTTTTTATGCCGTCGTCACTCACCTTCCCTTTTAAGGGCCATAAAGCACTTCCATATGGGCTTGTAACTAGATAAAGAGTGCTGCTTCACCACCATCAATACAGAAATACTGTCTTGCTCTAACAAATATAGATAAGATCTTTCTATCATTCATACTTTCCTCATTTTTCATGCTAGAATGTACCATGTTTGCTAAGCTCTGAAGGGAAATTTCACTTTGGAGTTTTAAAACCGATTTTATTCAGAAGAGTTTCTGTTTGGTACAAAATGGTACTTAAGAAACAGCAGTCTCAGTGACCTGTGCAAAAACAGAAGATTCAGCAAGTGAAAGCACATTTAGAAGAAAAGGTTACTTTCACACAATCTTGGTGAATCTAATCAGCTTTGACTAGAGTCAAAAGGATATACATGCATTTTTTTTCATGTACCTGTAGGGAGGAGAAGAGAGCAAAAGAGAGAATATGAGTATACACGCTACGTTTTTCCATAGCTTTTAGCAGAAACTGACTTTGAGAAGTCATCTCAAATTGCCATAAGAAAACATCTGGTGTACAAACGTATGAAGCCAGCTGTGTGACACCAGCTTCGAAGTGGTACAACTGGTAGAAAGTAAAAGTTCAAATTCTGATTATGCATGTGTATAAGCAACTACAAAACAAAAAGACCCACAATTCTTCTAACCTTATTCCTAATATCTCCTTAATCTGCATACTTCATATGCAGAAGCAGGGGAGGAAACATTTTTTTAAAAAAATATAAAGTGATCTTTAAGTTAAATACAAACTAATAGAAGTTGGGAAGAAATATATAGTCTGACTAGCCATGTTTTCTTTACTGCTATCACATCACCATTCTCAGAACTATCCATGAAAGTATCCATACTAGATTACCTCTCCTCTGTGAGAAAGGATAAACTGGACCAACAATTCTTCAATATCATAAAGGGGCTCAAAGTGATGAAACCCTATACTTTCTAAAAAAAAAAAAAAAAAAAAAAAAAAAAAAAAAAAAAAAAAAAAAAAAAAAAAAAAAAAAAAGTCCCCTAATAGAAGACTAAGATTACATGGCTAGTAGCCGATTTTCCCCACAATGTAAGTTAACCTGAAGATGGGACAATTTTCAGCACTCATAGTTCTCACAGGCCTCATAGACCATAACAAACAAAACAGCCACCTTTCCAGGACACATGTTCCTCTAGGCAGGGAATATCCTGATCCCAGTCAAATAGTGTTCTCATCCCACTCTCTGGGTTTGTTCACAGGAGTTAAAATTCAAAGTTCATCCCAAATAACATTCCCCAAAAATTCAGAACAACAACGTCTGTTTCCTATTAAACTGTTCACTCCCCTGCTCCATTTCCCAGGGCATGGGAAGACCTACCCAATACGAACAGTCAAAATGACTGTATGAGCATGCAGAATATGAGAGGCAGGAGAAGTATGTTTCCTTATTTGAAAGCAGCATTCATTATAGATATCTAGAATATGACGACTGCCTACCTAGTTAGCAATGTCAGATACACTCTGGTCACATTTTCAAAGTTCCTTGCTTTAAAGGCTAGAGCCCGTATTTTATTGATCCATATCTTTATTTGTTTTAAAAAAGAAGTTTAAAATCTGAAATCAACAGAGTGGCCTCCTTTGCAAGCATTTAGTGAAAAATAGGGACATTCCTCAACATACAGAGGAAATGCTATTCTTATAGTTTTCCTAGCAGTATTTCCTGTCCAGCAGCTAGTCCCCTTCAATACATCTAAGCATGAGCTAATAATATATTCTTCAAGTAACAGATACAGCAGAAATCTCAAACCTTGAAGACATACTCAGGGCATATAACTCAATGCTAAATAGTAAGAGGGCCCCAGAAACTGCTGCTGAAAATAGTTAATTGTCTTTTCATACTGTAGTGCCTGGGGGGGAAAAAAAAATGAATGATGGTTGTTCATATCAGCTGTCTGCTTCTCCTCAGACTGCTGTTCTTTTAGCAGAATGAAAGACCGATATTATTCTTTTGTACATGCATAATAACTATATACTACATAGTCTTTGCTGAATTAAAATTATTAATAGACTTCAGGAGGGGGTAGCAACTCATCACCTTTGACTTTTCTAATCCCTGCATTACTCACAAGTATTCTACTATTTTACAGGAACAATTACTAAATTATCTACATCTCCTTAGCTGTCTAAGGAAACAACAGTTTAATACCTAGCAGCAGATTATATAAAGCTGTTGGCAATTAATGTGTTCAAATTCAATAGAGAGCATAGCTATTTTATAGTTTATTCTGAAGCTGACATTCCAACAATATTCTCATATTTGATACTGTAATTAAAAAGGAATCACAAGTATTAAAATTCTTGATATAGTCACTGGATATACACAAACTGGTTTAGAAAAGACATTTACCGCTGCTTGCAAATTTAGTTACAAGTGACAATATATCGATCATGCATAGCACATTTTAGAGTTCTTCCAGAGTTTTAAAGTACTTTAGTTTTCATCATATAACCAAGACCAATAAATATTTTCTCCCTCATCCTCAAGATATATATATTACATATATGTTATGTTAAGAAAGGTGAAGTGTAATGTCAGGTACAAAAAGGGCAAAGAAGTATTTAAATTTCATTCACAGTACTAGAGAATCATAACAGAGCCTTGGCTGTTGTACATATCACATGCTAAAGACCACATCATAAGACAACATCTAAATTACTAGCCGGTTATTCATTTTTGCAACTATATCCGATAACAATCAGTTCTATTATTCCAGACTTAAAATGGGTCCCCACTGCATGATAATTTGAGAGGGAGAAAGGAAGGATGAACTAGCTTGCTGTTCAGTCACACTTACTGTAAGATTCTGATCAGCACCACTGATCACAACTAGACTAAAGCTAGACTGGCAACACAGAGAAATAATTAGTTGTTCTGTAATGTCACTATATCCTGCGTATTCTGTAGAAATTTGCCCTGGCTTTACTGTGAAGTCAGCGGACAGTATACTACTCTGGTAAAGGCTGTGGAAATTGATGAATCCAGACAAACTAAAACACAGACTAGTGAAGTCAATTAAAAAATATATATATATATAGTATGCTATCTCCAAGTTTTCTTTTTGCAAGGTAAAGATCAGAGGTTCCTAAATTTCACTTGACAGATAAAGTGTGTCACGCAGCAACGTATGTACCTACATACAGCTGCACATCAGAGAGAGGAATCACTCAGCTATCTGGGTAGCAGCCTCTGTTCTTCTCTCTCCTCCAGAATAAGACAAACAGAAGAATTCCCACCACCACCACTTCACCCTCTTCAAAGGGGCTTGAGCATCAACAATAATACATTCACTACATTGGAGAAAACTCAGTACAGAGACTGTCCTGAACTTAAATTTGGCAGGAGAAAAGATCCTGGACAAGAAAAGGACTCAAAAAGTAATTAAGGGACAGTTACAACTAATAGCTTTGAGGGATGCAGTTTGCAAAGAAACAAAAAATTAGATCAGATCTCCTGAGGCTTCACAATTCACAGGATTACTTCATAACTTTCTGAGCTACTGCTTTCACAAAAGGAGGATCTATTCCACTTATTTACAAGCCATCCAGAAATTTTTAAAGGTTCTCTTCATAATCATCCCTTTCACTGTCTATTATCTGCCTTCCTGTCAGGTATCAGTTAATCTGCATATTTATTTCAGGCAATCTGCGCACACTGTGTTCAAATTCACATAACATTGATAGCCTTACTTCTTTTGAGTCACACTAACCAAGTTAAGTTTCTTATGCGCTTATGCACAGAACGAGAGAGAGAAACACAAGCAAAGTTGCTGTGAATGCAAAAGTGGGGACATGAGGCGAATACCCAGCAAAACCTAGTTATGTCTGTTATGGAGCAGGAAGACGCATCTATTCTACTATCTAAAAGAGTCACCGAGCATCTTATCTTCAACTAGCTACACAGGAGACTAAACCTAAGCAGTCCAGGCAATCTGGTGCCATGGCGCCCTTATTGAAAAGTATGGCCACAGACTGACCATCTCTATTCAACAGCTCTCATTCGCCTGGGAAGTAGGAGATTCCAGTTCAAACTCCTGTTACAAAAATATCCAAAACTTCCACAGCACAGATTACTTAGATCAGCTCAGAGATCACTTAACAAACACTAACTTTGTTCACTCGGACACTCCTGTGCTGCGTGAGCAACAGCAGAACTGAGATTTGGCACTGGATCATAGATCCAGGAAGAGATCCAGAGCACTGGACCACTTTCTGCCTTCAAGAGACTGGAGCACTTTTGCTCTGTTTTAAAATCAGAAATCATGCTCTCTTTTGGAACTGAAGAATCCCACAAATGTATTCGTGCCTTGTCAAGTTACGGTTCTTTTCCATTCATCAAACAGGAAGTGCATTTGAAGCTGATCAGCAAAGAAAGCGCTTTTGAGGTGGATCAGTCAAAAGAGTCTCACTTATCTCTAGTTAGACTTGTTTCATACACTACCTTGGTTATATCTTTTCTTCTGTTACCTGTCAAAGGCAAGAGTAACCCCAAAGGAATCTGTCTGATGGTTGCTAGCATCCAGGCAGCCAGGGAAGAAATGTTCCCAGGACTATGACAGATGGAGGACTGCACAGGAGCACCACAGTTATACTGCAGTAGAGGCTGACGTGGACAAGTTCAAATAAGACAATCCTTTAGCAACGCACCAAAAGTTTTAATTCAAACCACCTCCTCCTACTTCTCCCCCTGCCAAACTCAAACCAAAATGAAAACCATACAAAGTAACCCCTTCTCCAGATCCCCCAAATGCACCAAAAAACCTCACCAGAGCATAAACATGTTCTGAAATAAACTGATTTTTTACAAACATGAGGATTAAATAAGCCAATGTGGTCAGGTAAAGAGAGAAAGAGTACCAGAAAGTTTTTGTCACTGAAGCACAATGATCTGTTAAGATGAAACTCCGAAGACAGAAAGTGACCTGAGTGGGATGTGGAAGTTAAACAATATTCAACTCACTGACACACACAAAAAACAAGAGTATGTCAAGCTATTTAGGCTGGCAACACTACAACTGGCAGAATGTCTGCATTTGGTCACTCTGACACGTGAAGTGAGAAAAAACACTACATCGGATGCTGCAATATCAAGTGCCTGAATGATGGAACTATAAGCTATCTGCCAAAACCAAAATAAAACGATAAATCTATTTTCAGCCTGGAAGCTACTCTGAGTTTACAAACAGGTTCACCAGCCAAAACAACATGGCAAACTGACAAATCAAGGCAGCAGAGCAAGCTTTCTTCTACATGATGGGAATTATGATGGATTAGATTCAGAACAGCAGAATGTTGGACACTCAAGTCACTATGCTATGATGAAAATTAAACTGAAAATACAACTTGGCATAACCAACATATTTACCAGAAGAAAGTAATGCAAAACATTTGCAGTCTTCAGTAACTCTGAGGCATCACTTCCTCTGCCCACCTACTAGCATCCATTATGTTCCCAATGTATTACACAGCAACATTTCACTTACCAGGAAGAAATAATAAAGGACATTACGAGAAGGTGCTCTACTACAGTTTAATGTAGCTTTAAACTCAGGCTTATTTAGAATTTTTTGCATGATTTAAGGTATCATATTAATCTACACATCAAGTTAAAACAAATATTAATGCAAGATTTGAACAGATTGAACAGATTTCCTTGTTTAAAGAAATGTGGTCCTCCACTCTTGTTTTTAAGTAGACCTTAATCAAAACAGTGTTAACCTTAATCAAAACAGTGTTAAAAGATAACAGCCTGGTTAAGCAAGGTACTCCATTTCTCCAACTTCTTTCTGATTCACAGAAACAATGTAACAGTAACAAGAGAATGAGACAACAGAAGGTGAAATGACAAGAAAAGAAAGCAAACATTTAAGTGAGTGAAGTAACCCATTCTCAGGTGTTTATACACTTAACTAATCAAGTCCTAAATTTAACTTGCCAGCAAGTAGAATACACTTTTTCAGAAACAGTGCAGAAGAAATGCCATTTCAGGAACACTTCCATTCCACCACTAAAGAGCCATCTAAACTACCCAGTCCTCCTCTCCATCCGCTCTTGTGTAAGTTGTATAGAAACAGAACAGAGAGAACCTGGATGGGAGGGGAAAGAGGGACCGAAAATTCAGCAATATACCCAGATATATGCTACTGTCCAGAACAGATGCAGCTTATACTTGATCACCACAAAGATTCCTCTTAACATGGAGGGGCTTGGGGGATAAGAGAGTCGAGTCAAAACAAAACATACGGAGCTGATCTAGAAAGACCACTACTGCCAGAATGGTATTTTCAACTCCATCCAAGACACCCATCACTCCGCCAAGTGCTCCCAGTAGTTCCCCTGCACAGACTGAAACTTGTCTAAGCCACCAGTAGCAGTTCAAATGACTAATTTAGCAGAAAACCAGTAAATTTGGATTAGCAAGCTGAATTAGCTCACCATGTAGTCAGGCAAGACCAGAACATATACAAAGAAAAAGGACACAACTGAGGTGAGAAATAGGAACTCTACTTTCAGTGGAGTTTCAGCAGTAGAAAACTGATAGCACAATTCAGTTGTGATATGTTCACCTTCACCTTCTTACTTGCACCTCAGAGTACAGAGTACAAGTTGAAATGATTGCTGGATATTTTTCTACCAGAGCTATGTAAGGAAGAGAGGTGATTTTTTTTTTTTCCTCCTTCAAACGTTTTCTTCCCCCCTCTTCTTTCTGTGCTTTATGTTGTTTATATAGTTCAGTACAGGCACGGGGACTAATTTTCATTTAGACTGTTCTTTTGGTCTATCCTATATGCCTCTCCCAGCACATGTCGAAGACCAGAGACAGAAAAATACCTAAGCACAAGCTTTCTCACAGAGTCCTCCAAGTCTACATACACTGTACTATCACCATGCAAGTTTCCTTCAGTCTTTTTCTTACTCTTTTAATAGAAGTAGACGTAAAATTCATGCCTCCAAAAGGAAAGTCCTGCTTCCTTTACAACTTCTCCCCTGGTAGGTAACTGCATCATGGCATTCTGTAAACTATTTCCAAACTATTTGAAATTACTACCTCTGCCATTTTATCCTAGGGTCAATATCTACCTGAGCAAGCAATGAGTGCATTATCCAAACATCTACTGCTTTACTGCTGCAACAACTATATTTAAAATGAAGAAAACAAAAATATTTTATCTCAAACATTAACACACACAACAAGCAAAATAACGGTAAAATATTTGCTCAATAGAATTCTACGGTATCATGTATATATAGTACTTACTTGGTACATTCTTCTAAAGACTGTACAAGCATTTGCTGGAAAGAACTTATTTCTTCCAGGTTTCCCATTAAGTATGAAGTGTTTGCTGAGTTTAACCTGGAGCCAAGATAAATAAAAGGTTTACAGGTTTACAGTTATTGACTAACTGTGCTTTAATAAAACCAACCTTAAAATAAAACACTTTCTTGTATCAAGAACCAGGACCAGCCTGTCCTGATCAGCAAACAAACAGAATAAAAGCAAGCCCTGCCCCAAGGATCTTACAGTCCACAGATGAAAATGCACATTAACATTGAAATTGAAGTTTTGACCATACAACCTCTTCCCAATACATACGAGATCTTAAGTCTATTATTTAAAAAAAAATAAAATAAAAAAAAAAACACATAAACTCACATACTTTTCACTGGCTTGTAATGGTCGCAGGTAGTTTGAAAGCATTGTCTGTAGCTCCTTAGCATATTCATTTTCTGTTTCTAAAATATTTTGTAGCACCTGAAATAAATGACAGCTGCTAATTCAAAATGTTAAAATCAATACTAGTTGTAAAACATAGTAAGATGTTCTTAGCACTTTGAAAATATTAAAAACACACACCAGTAACAAACCATTAAGTACTGAATCAACAAAACCTGGGGGGAAACATGACAGGACTATTCTTTAGCCGTATACCAGAAAAAGAGAAGCGCTAAGCTAACAGGAGTTTCACTTTCCTTAACAAAAACACTTCCTGTAAAATTTGGGAGCTCTACAGTGTTCTTCCAGACCTAAGAGTAATTATTCCCCCTGTATACTTCAAAACAATCAAAGATCATCAAAGTTTGGTAAAGCACGTTACAAGTTGTAAGAGAAATGAACAACCAGTGTTATTTTCTCAGTCTCAATTACAACCTGCAATGTCTAATCTTGTTAGGGAAGTGTTTACTTTTTCCACACACTTTATTCTATCTGGAAGGTCTGAATAGCAAATAGATTTTATAAATATCAAATAGATTTTATAAATATCAAATAGATTTTATAAATATCAAATAATCGTCAACTTTACTTAGCAACATGATTAGCTTCAGTGCATTCTTTTTAAATGGGGACGTGTAAGCTTTGACCAAAAGTGCAATAGTATAAACTATGTTAAAAAAAATTCCAACAGACTCTAGCCTAAAACCAGTAATTTGTAAAATATGGCACACACTTTTTTTTTGTTTGCATATAAATCAAGCAACTTGGAATATCCTGAAATACGTACGACAGGCATTTTACTGGGCCATCTCCAAGGAGCCTGCTTCAGGATATCCTCAAATGTATTCAGATCAAATTCTACTAGGCTTTTAGTAGAGGGCCTACTAGCTGCTCCAAAAAGTTCATGATTTAGCAGAAGAACACAGTTACGCTTCAAAATTCTTGCAATTCACTGCTTATAAGTCACAACGCAAATATTCCCTTTTTGCTATACACCATATTTGTCAAATCTACATTAATATCTTATTTCAGCATTTATAGTGAGGACTGCATTAAGTGCATTATTCACTGTTGTAGTCCATACTTTTTTTAAGGAGATAAAAAAGCCATTCATTCCTAAATGCAAACCTGATGAAATAACTTTAAATAGTTCAGTATGTCAATGGAGAATTCACTGTTCATTGGTGTCACTGATTCTGCTTATTCCTTGAATGGTTCTATTCATTTGGAGAAAGAGAGACCACTTTTGAGTTCATTCTTTTGTTGGAAATCTGAATCCTGAGCCAAAGATTAAAATGTCTCCATTCTCTGCTAAACACTGACAGAAGAACGTCAGAGAAAGTCATAGCTATTAATTAGGAAACTGCAACATACAGTACAACATGGGTGCACAAATTCTAAAAAGAAATCAGCTAAGAACTTTTACTACTTAGACTAACAAAAAAATTAAATTTCTGTTGATCACAGAAATAGAATCCATGTTCTCACATACATATAAAACAAAACAAAAGTCAATTATTAAAATAGAAATTATTGATATAAGTATTTAGCAGCCACAAGGTTCAGGACTAAGTGCAAGACCAATCTTTTCTAATATGGTCTTCCCCACAAAATCTCCCATCCCAAAGTTGTTACACAGCCATTAGCAGGAAAAAGGAGACTGAGACCCAAGGACAAAAATGCAGTGTCTTGATGAAGCGCTGAACAATATCAGAAGACATTCCAAGATAAAATTGACAAATTTAGTAGAGATCTTGAAGAGCTGTACCACTGCTGCATTTTCTCAGAGTATTTTCCATTCTTTGATATAGCAGCTGTCTGAAAAAGCTCAAAATGAAACAAATTTCGTGTTTGACACTGCTCAGTTATTTTCCTGTGCTTGCTAGGATTTTTATTTGAGGGTTTTCTTCAGAATATAGGGAAGAAGCAATTGGAGCAAATGATTTGAAAGAGGAAAAAGCCAGTAAAGTTTAAAAATTACAAGCAGCAACCTGGTAAATGACAAGAGAAACAAAAACAAATACAGCAGTAAATAAAACTATGTTACAAAACCTACACGAGCTACTAAATTCACTTATACTGCTTTACATTACTGTAGAAGTTCCCAGTGTTATGCACTGCTTTAGACACGCACATACTTTTAAATAGTTTTCAGAATACATTAATTTTTTTTCCCTTCTATACAAGCACAGTTTCCATTGCATACAACATTATTTTACTTTCAATATCTTTCAAAAAGGACTAGTCCTGCTTAAGTAGCTTTAAAATGTCAGTTTTGTGAATCCTTGCATCCTTCCAGCAGGATTTACCACAAAGAAGCTGTCAGGTTAATATGCTTGGACTGTGCTTTGAAGAGATAGGTGCTCTGTACCGTAACTCAGTATTTTGGCACCAAAACACCCTTACATTCCTCATCTCCACATCTCCCCACATGCTCTAATAATCACCTTTTTTCCCTTTGCTGCTTTCTGCATGTTCTGGCTGCTGCAAGATCCCATGAGACCTCGAAGACCTTGTTTCCAAAACTCCACCACAACATTTGCACAGATAAGACCGGGTACCAAAAGAGCAGCATTGAAATGGCAGCTTTTACAATCCATAACACTGATGAATAGCACAGAAAACTGAGCTCATACAGCACAAGCTCTCTCAGTCACAAGGCATGGAAAAATTAAGCATAGATAACAGTTCTGTTGCACAAAACCCCAGTAACCTCCCTAAGGCAAAAACAACCACCCAAAAATGAATTTAAATGACCTACATGAAACAGATCACCTTCCAAACCAGGGCGGGGGGGCGGGCAAGACATTTAACAGCTACACTTGGACGTGATCCTGTAGCACATTCCCTTTTTATTCAAGCAGCATAGCACTCAACTAAAATGCCCCATGCTTAAGCAAATAATGATCAATGTCTAATTTTTCTGGATCATGAGAACCAGAGAGACCTGCCACACAGGTATTCCATAACTTAAGGGTTCTCAAAAACTGTTACAAATACCTCATCCAACTTCAAAAGTGTGGCCTCAAAAGCAGCATCACTTCTCAAATGCTTAAGTGAAAAAAGAAGTCATGCTATGGAGTATGGAGTACCTTTTCCTTACCTTCTTTTTAAAACACTTATTTAATCCTCAGATAATTGTCTTATAAGCTGAATTAATAATTTTCTTTCAGACACATTAAGTGTTAAATTCTCCAGTGGTGACCAAGTAAAAATAAAATACAAAGAATAAAGAATAAAGCCTGCTCTGTCCTCAGGGAACGACCTTCAGTAATATGCCCACTTCTTCAGTAACAGGTTACTAAATTACTTTTAAATGAAAAACGTTTCGTGCTCCATCATGAGTCTGGTTCATATTATATAGTACTTTAGACTCTCACCATTTCATGGAGGACAAGACCTCACAGCACAGCCTCTCTCTCATAGCTTGCGTTCCCCAGCCAGACAAGATGCAAGCATAAACTGAGTTTGCCTCATAGCCTCAACAACACCTCATTCAAGGTGCAGCTAATAAAGCACACGTTGAGATCAGAATGTATGTGATCTGTGTTATTAACTTCAGATGGAGCTCTGTGAATCCATAAAAATAAAGAACATATTTACAAAGGACTGAGGAACAGAGGAAAGCAGAGTACCAGTGGTGAAAGCAGCCTCATCTTAATACTATGCACCTTTCCATTAGCCTATCCCAGTTATTTTCCCAGCAGGGGAGATTAGCGAAGCCTCTCCTACCACATTTTGAACTTGCGCTGAACTGCCCTTTGATTCCTTTCCTCTGCCCCACACACCCAAGGGCACTGCCCGCACTGCAAATCCTCCTCTAGGAAAGGTGCGACAACCAGGAGGTTTACAGGCTCTCAACACTCACCAGTACAGGGGAAGATAGTCACAACTAAAAAGTACCAAGGAGTCCTAGAGTGCCAGTCTCGCAACACCACTAGTTGTCAAGAGAGCCTTTAATACAGATTTTAACACTTGCTTTTTAATTCAGGATACATTCTTTAATCAGGAGCTATTCTGTTTTTACATTAGATTTGGCTCAATTTTGTAATCAATGCAGAGTAACGATAATTTCTAGCATAAGGAAACTCCATACCTATGAGAATGATCCCATAAAAAAGCAAGAGTTGCAGCTTACATAGAAAGAAGGAACATAAATTACACTTATCATTTAAATTGTTTGCTGTTTTTCTTATCTATATGTAAAATCATTACATACGTAATAACTATTGAAAAATAATTACTTTATAAAGTTGTACTGCCATAGCAAGCACTCCGTATTTTTCAAGAAAAAGTAGATGCCAATTATCCTAATTTAGATTTTAAGCTGAGCAATAAAGTCTTGCCTGTCTGGAAAAGTGCATGCATGCTACAGAAGAGAGAGTGCAAGTGCGAGTGCGTCTCCCTATACACACACACACACACACACACACACACACACACACACATATACATATATACATATACACACACACATACATATATACATATACACACACACAAATAAAAATCAGGAGGTGCATGTTATACTGTGGAAAACCATGAAAAAAAGACAAGCATCCAATGCAGACAGTTTTAAGAACAGCAGTCTAGGGCCAGCTCTCCAATTTATCATGTATATTGCCATGAACTGGTCATTTTTCCTCCCTCAAGACCCAAGCTGTCTTCAACAGTTAACAAATAGCTAGCAGTCAAAACAGTACAAATCTTACTGCATCAGTCGAGCGCACCCACGAAGTTGCAACTGAGCAGAATGATGAAATAACCTGATACCCAAAAGTAGGTGTGATGATCGCCACTAATTTCACTGGGGTTTGGGGGGGGGGGGGGGGGGTTCGGGGGGTTTTTTGAACAAATAACTTTAAAAGCCAGGTACTGCTGGATGTTTCCTAAAGTATACAGTAATCCATGATGACTACAACAGAGTATCCAGGGTATGGTATAAAAAAAAAAAAAAAAAAGAGAAACAAATGGAGATATGATATCAAAATTGCATGGCTTTTTTAATTTTTTTCTCCTTAATTATGGTTTTAGGCAAATTCAAACATCTATTTTCTACCATTTTCACTGAAGTACATTGCCACCCTCAAAACTGCTCTGAATTACTCTTACAACATGAAACATGAAGCTAAAATATTCAATTGATTACTGACACAGTTAAACTGTAGTTGTAGTTGAGCCCAAATTAAATAGCTGCCACTTGCATTTTTCTAATGTTAAAGACCTGTCACAGAAACCATAATATGATAAGATTGTATCCGAGTTTTGTATTTACCACTGTTTCTTTTTTTCTTTAAACCTAAAGGACTGATGTTCCGGGGAGCTGCCAATTTATTTTAATTAGAATTTCGACACAGCTGTATATTACACTTAATTTTAAGTAAAAACAGAAAATAAATCCTTTCTTCACTTCATTTACTTCAGTTTACTTGTAGGTAAAAATGCAGTTTTTTTTTTTTTTTAAGCAAAAACAAGCATCAACACAATTTTCCAGTTCGACACTCTGGTTTTCATCAACTGACGCGTACCTACTTAGTTGCAATGACTCTTTTATACTGATTTTCCAAATCAAAGAGTCAGCAAGGATAAAAATGTCTAATAAAGAAAAGCCACACTTGGAACTACAGACCTCAGCAATTTCAAACGGAGAGAAAAATAAAAAGGAAAGCAAGCAGATCGTTTGTTCTTGGATATAATACCATAAGAGCACGAGTCCCTGCAACATGAGGGAATGTGCGCCTGCAGAGGTATTTTTCATCGTGGCTAGCAGGTGTGGGATATAACATCGAAAGAATTGCAGCCCTTCATGCACCATGGCATCAGGGCTATTGACAGAGGCACCACAAAAGTGAGGAGGGAAAAGCAGGAGGCAACTACACTGCTTTCAATCCCAGGACTCTGCAAAACTGCTGCACTCCTCCAGGTGCCTCATGTTATTCACACCACACCCACAAAAGATGAAAGCATAAGACTCTGCTTTATGATCCTTGCTAAGAACTGACAAATAAGAAGAAAAACGTAATGACAGCTGCGGCAAAGGAAAGCAGCCCTGTGTTTCATTTTTACACCAGTAGGGAGCAGTGGTTAACAAAAACAGTAAGATGCTTTTTGCTTTGCAGTGCATCTACTGCAAGTAAATAAAAGTCTCAAAACAGTTACAATGGGTTTAGAGTTTGATGTGTTTCTTAAATCTATCTACTAAAGAACTGAGTATAAGGCCAAAGAAATCCTTGGGATATATTAGAGGCTCATTCTGGCTATACTACTTTGTCCTGAACTCAATCCATCAGTATAAAGGGAGACGTTCCAGAAGTTGATGACTGAATTGATTCACAAGCCTGAATACAAAGAAGGAAAATTCAGAATGTTCAGTGTCTTGTTCAACAAAAAGGACAAATTATTCTTAATCATTTTAACACAGAAGAATTTCATTAATGCATAGTGATTGGGAAAGACTAATTGCATATTTGGGTGGAGAAAAGAGAAATTAACAACTAGCCAAGCATGTAAGTGAGCAGAATATATTACAGAAATACGTATTATTCACTTACTTTAGACTGTAATTTTGCATCATACTTGAGAAGCCACATGTGAAATTTTGTAAATCTAATAATGATCTTGTTAATATGAGAATTCACTAAAGCCCCTATCCAGTTTTGGCACTAAGGCTCTGGAAAGGCTGCCAATTTTTTTGTACAGGTAAGAGCACATAGATAAATGAGGTTCTACCGTATATAATAGCTCACATAGAGGAAAAAGAATCACTCACCACATTGTAATAGCTTTTGCTAATTGCAGACGTATCAAAGCCTTTAGGAGGACTCTTCAATGTACCTGATTTGGGGGAGACCGGTTTTTCTGAAATGTAAGATATTTTTATGTCAATGGGATGCAATTTCATAGCTCAACACTAGAGGTCAAACAGACTGCTTTAAAATGTTTGTAACAAGCTACAGTGAAATTACATTTCACTGGGAAATGTACACATCTGTGCTTGAAAGTACTGGTAAAAAAAATCAAAATGGTTCATATGTTCATAATGAGTAAAATCCTGGCCTCAGTGAAGGCAACAGAAAAAATCCCATTAGCTTTACTGGAACCAAAAAGTCAGCCAATAAAATTAGTTTTTCCAAAATTATTTTTAAGAGCAAAAACTTCATCACAGACTGCAATTAAAAATTAGAGCATTTCCAAACACTACATGCACTTTTAAACAAAAGTAGACAATAACTTCTGTTATAAACTTAGTGAAGCCAGTAAAAGCAACTGCCCAAGGGTAGAAGTACCAGAGGTGGGACGTTACACTTAGTCTTCTTGAAACAGAATCAAAAAACTATACAAGTAGTAAAATGACTTACCAAATGCTATCTTAGAAAAAATATCTTTAAAAGCAAATTACTCTTTATTGTTAAGGAAATCTAAAAATTTTTACACAGTTGAGAACAATTTATGTACAGTGTCCATCCAAACAATAAATGCAACCCTTAGGAAATACAATGCCATAGTGTATCTATCCCTCAGCTATACATGGTCTTCCTTAAAGGACGACGTATGTCTACAAGATTGAACAACAGCCAGAGAGGCTGCAGCACTGAACCACTCGAGGAGCTATTGAGTGCTGACACCCAGAACACGGAGGCACCAAAAACACACTCCCCAAGCCTCCTCCCACCTCTACCATGCCTCTAATTCAACCATGGAAGGGGGAGGAGGAGGAGGAGCAGAGGGGCACTCAGAAGCATCAAACTGCATGCTGGAGAAACAGAAGGCAAGATTTACAGCATCTTTCTGACCTCTCATGCTTGACAACGCACAACCAAGTGAGACTGTAGTATCAGGACATTATGCTAAAGAAAAGAAAAAAAAACAAAACTCCACACACACACACACACCACCAGGCTTGTCTAATACGCCAAGCACTTGAGTACCTAAACAATAAAATAGCAGGTCATCCAATACAAAAAACAGCAGCATCAGAAACACACCCATTGAGAGTTCTACCCTTATTTTAAAAGCAAACTCCTCTGTTTCAATTAAATTTTAATAAATATTTATGAATAAGTTAACTCTAGTTTACCTGGCACTTCAGACCATTAAGAATAAGTGATGCAAGTCTAAGATAGAGTACGGCCTCTCCGCTAGAAGCCCAGTTAGCCAAGTGAATGGCCAGCTACGGGAAATCCCCTCGGTTAATGAAGCTGACCAGAAGGACACCACCACAAGGTATCCAACATGCTACCAATCTCTATTGGACATAAAGTAATGTAGTGTGCTCTTGAGGCTACTTCATTTGATGCCACACTCTGCCTGTTGCAGTCTCAGCCCAGCAGACTGCAGGTGTGGGCCACCTTTTTCCCTTGGCTGCCAGGAGTGCAGGATATGCTGGCTGGACAAAGTTTTAGCTAGAAGTCTGTTCGGAAAAGTTTTAGCTAGAAGTCTGTTCGGAAAAGTTTTAGCTAGAAGTCTGTTCGGAAAAGTTTTAGCTAGAAGTCTGTTCGGAAAAGTTTTAGCTAGAAGTCTGTTCGGAAAAGTTTTAGCTAGAAGTCTGTTCGGAAAAGTTTTAGCTAGAAGTCTGTTCGGAAAAGTTTTAGCTAGAAGTCTGTTCGGAAAAGTTTTAGCTAGAAGTCTGTTCGGAAAAGTTTTAGCTAGAAGTCTGTTCGGAAAAGTTTTAGCTAGAAGTCTGTTCGGAAAAGTTTTAGCTAGAAGTCTGTTCGGAAAAGTTTTAGCTAGAAGTCTGTTCGGAAAAGTTTTAGCTAGAAGTCTGTTCGGAAAAGTTTTAGCTAGAAGTCTGTTCGGAAAAGTTTTAGCTAGAAGTCTGTTCGGAAAAGTTTTAGCTAGAAGTCTGTTCGGAAAAGTTTAGTGTTCAAGAGCACTCATGCTCTTTTTACCTTAAGGAGATTTTCCCTGTATTGCTCAAACTCTCCTCAAAGAAGCTATTCTAAAAAAAAAATGTGGGCTTAAAACTGCCAAACATGGGCAAAAACATTTCTCCTTACCATGTTCAGAGAGCACAGTTAAATCATTTTGCTTAAGGTTTTTTGTTCCCTCAGAAATCAGCTATAAGCTGACATGCAGCACAGAAAACATTAACTCAGGCAGTTACAGTCAGTCAAGAGCACTGATGCTCAGTCACCAGCCTTGCAGTACATACACGCTCTGTTATACAGCCAAATAATCCCACACGATGGGACTCCTTCCCTTCCCTTGTAACAAAACTACAAACACAAGGAGATTTGGCATTAAACACACTGCTGAAGAAATGCCTAAATTCATGTTGTATTTACAGCTATAATGCTACTCTTTAATGGGACAATTAGAACTTGTTTCATTGTCCTGTAGGATGAAAATGATGCAAAGCTTAAATGAACTTGGTATTTTGCTTTCATTCTTTGTCAGAGCTCTTGACTTATCCCTACACTTTACAGCAACTTTCAACTTCATGAAATACATAAAGAGATATTAATCACGTGCCAGAGACATGGGAGGAGAAACCAAACAAACTGAATTACCTAAGGAAAAAGGTATATACTTGTCCCTGAATTCTATACAGATGTCTGACCTTGTTAATCTGGAGAAAACTGGCTGGTCAAAGAACACTGGCTCTTCTTACAGCTACTTTATCATTTTAAAGAATGTAAAAATGCACCTCTTCCCTTAACTTTATTTTTCCTAAGCTGATGAAGATATTAGATTTTTGCTGGAATATATAGAGAATCATTTGTATTACCGGCTGTTCAGGTGAATCAGTTATCCATCATATACACAGGATCAAATTCAGATTTAAAACAAGATACACACACAAAATTTACACATTAGAATCATTTTGCCTAAACAGCCATAATCAACATTCAGCTTTTAAAACACAAAGGCTGTTTCTATTGTAGAAAAATGCAGAATTAGACACAGCAAATCAGTCCAGCTGTCTATCATGTCTGGTATTCTGCCTCCAAGCACTGCCTTGCTTCATAAGGAGGAATAAGGAACAGTCCTGTTGCAATTCACTTATTACACAGTGCGTTACATGGAAGGAAATCTCCAGCTTGCACATAAGAAATCACTTTCTTAGCATGAACAAACATAAGCATTACTTATTTATCATCCATCATAAGAGGACATTAGAGAACTTTTACAAACATACTGCATAAATCATTAAACATTTCAAGCAGAGGCCTATCTAGTGTACTGGGAAAATACAAAGGTCTACAGCCATGAGTCCACAGGTTTCAGAAAAATTAGCAAAACCCTAGAATCTTGCCTATTCCAACACAATTCTCCAAAGCCTAGAAAGCTGTAACTTTGCTAGAGAGTGGCCTGAGCTGGATACCAGGTTTTCCCATACAGAAGCTTCTTCCCTTCTTCCTACTTTTCTCTCAATCCTAGTGGGAATCTGTTTCATTCACACTGAAAACTCAGTGCAAACATACATGGCATATGATCACATCCAAAGCAAACAAGCATCTGTTCCAAGTACTGAAAGAAACTTTATCTAACAGATGACTGACACAAAAAGGTAAGTACCCACTATTTCCAGTCAAAGCATTACATTCCATTGCATCCTAATATTTTGAAGTTTTTACTCTGCTAATGATTAATGAGGTAGAACTCAATTAATCAATCATCTCTGGTCCCAGACAGAGGCTA
Organism: Dromaius novaehollandiae; assembly: GCF_036370855.1. NCBI lineage: Eukaryota > Metazoa > Chordata > Aves > Casuariiformes > Dromaiidae > Dromaius > Dromaius novaehollandiae. The sequence goes on from NC_088098.1 coordinate 155,354,135, forward strand.
GCACAGGCTTCCTAAATTATTCTTGTAAATTCTAAATTATTCTAAACTATTCTAAATTACTACATACTCGGTACAATCTCCGTGTACAGGACAGCAATTTAGAACAGCTGCTTCTGTAACCTGTCCCTAAGTAGTATACAAGATGTCACCAACTACCTAAAATAAAGTTAATTAAAAGTTATCTCTTCCCTTACAAACATGTAACTTTCCAAGAAACTGTAAAAGGACAACTTACCCAATTCTTCCTAATGTTCTATTTTATTTTCATTAACATGGAAGTACTTCTTCTAGTTGCCTTCAAATTAGTTGCCATTTTCACATTCTCTCCTCTCTCTCTTCTTTCATTTCTTTAGCTTATGTTATTTTCATGCACCAATCTACTTCACACTACTCTGAAAAGAGCTCCATCATGAACATCACGATATCTTCCTGTCATTACTAGACCGCGTTCTTCTTGCGGCAGCTGTGGTTGAAATGCTTTAAGAAAGCATGTTCTGAAGGAGTGCTTTGTAGGGTAGCATGAAGTAGACCGGTGCCTGAAAATGAACATGACATAAGCTAAAGACATGAAAGAAGAGAGAGAGGAGAGAATGCGAGAATGGCAACTAATCTGAAGGCAACTAAAGAAGTCTGACCAAGATCTGACCTTGACTATTTCATCCTACAGTACTGGAGGAGAGATGCCAACTCAGCTGCCAAAAGTGATGTGGCCCTGTTAGTTATGTGCTACAAGCATGCTCTTTCTCTCAAGGCTAATCAGTTCAAGCCAACACCATAACGACACGCTTACGTTTGTTGTATTTGTTCCCAGTTCTCAAGCTAGCTCAGGCATCACTACAAGGTGCTCCACTGAGTAATATGGACATGACCAGCACTTCTTCTCTGTTAGCATTCACTTGTCCCAAACTCCAATTTGATTTATGCCTACAGAACACCACTTGACAGAATACAAAATATCCCTCCAGGTGTGCATGAGTTGGGGGGGGGGGGGGGGTAGTAATACTAGTTTTTCTAAGTCTATTTGTCTTTCCCTGATGCACCAAGGGTTAGGAATAGCAGATACTCTTTATTCTCCTACTATACACTGCCTTTTTCTGTACCATCAAATTTTGCCATTTTTGCATCCAACCAGAAGCACCATTAACATTTCAAGTTTTACTGGGCCTTATACTAACAGAACTACCCAGCCCGCAGAACAGAAGAGAGGCTAGACAGTAATAACACATTAAATTCTGAGAAGGATTGGAAAAAAAAGCTTGTGATGTATCAAATGCCATTTTCAAAGCTTAATTAATTTTTGCATAGTCATGCCATGGATTACACTTCAAAAAAAACTTAACTAGCAAGTGACCTGTGATTTTTTTTTAAATATGATTAACAAACAACAGTAGTTTGGCAAGTACCTCTCATGCTTGCCAAGTGCCATTCTTTTCATCACAAAGTAATTCTCAAAACTAAGTCTCCAAATCTCTTTACCATGCAAGATCAAACCAGCAGTATAAGACTCCATCTCCACATTCCTATACTTTCATATTCCAAGGTCCTTAAAGGAAAAAAAATCAATAGGCCATACTGTCAAATATCTAATAAACTTATACAGTATAAATCTTCTACCCTCTGTCACATGCAACAGTACAGCAGGATAAAAAAAAACAAAAAACAAAAAACAAACCACCAAACCCACACACAACACCCTCTCAAAGTACTTCCTGACTAGCAATCAAAGAACATTAAAAAAAGGCAAGATGTTGTTACAGGATTCAAAGAAGGAATTGAAAACATGCATGCAGGAGTGAGAAAGAGAAATGGACCATCTTTTTCATCCTTTCAGGTATGTGCTTACCTTATAAAGAAGCTACTTTAAATTTATAAATAGAAAAAAGAAGTTTATCAGAAGTACCTAATTTCAAACAGATCCCTTTTGTCCCCTTCCAAAAAATAACACCCAAAAACAGAATAAAAATCACTTCTCACCTCAACTGAACAAATTTCTTTTCCTAAAATTTACAGTCATTGTCCAACTTAAGAAAAAGAAAATTAAATGCAGCATTTTGCTCAATAATCCCATTTTAGCTTTTCCACAACCATTTATAATATGCACCATACACATATTACTATTCTGTGCTAACACTAATCATTCTATTCTATAGCTAAACAAACAAGCTACTATATAGCAAACAAGGGTACAGCTTTGCAATGTTTTAGGTACTCTGTGCTAACTGATCATAGGCTTATTGCACAAGCAGGGAATGCACAATACAGTTCACTTTCCTTCTATAATCTGTAAGAAAGCAGTGTGAATCAGAGCAGATCCCATGGCATTTGTTTCCTTCATGACAACTTCTTCATATAGCCAGTATTCTGAACTACCTGTCAGGAAAAACAACTACTGTATCTTAGTTTCAGATTATTTGATATTTTTTGCCTTCTCTTCCTGGCTTTCTTTCTCTCCTTGGCTTTCTATCCACTACAGGGCAACTGCACAAGTTAAGATTACAAACATACCATTATCCGATACTAAGAGTACATTTTAATATTTTAATTTAGAACAAAAATCCATTTATCTAAACATCTAACAACTATGAATTTTGTGAGAATTAAAACAGAACACACATGCATAACAAATGACTTTCCTTTCTTCTGTTATCCAGTTTCCCAAAGTCAGGTTACAACACATTGAAGAGATTTATTTAATGAAACCCAGCAGTTCCCAGAGGCTATTGAAATAACATATCATCAGAAATGATAACACACAACATTCCCTGCACAGAATTTCTAATTAGAAGTAGTTACAGTACTTTCAGCCACATTTGAGGGAAGAAGTATAGTTAGAGTAATGTTGTCAATGCCAGAACATTTTACTGAGACTCTTGGAAACGGATTAGATGTCCAGGATGAACACTCTGGTTATAAAGAGTTAATCTTTATCGAGGGCAAGTACTGCAACAATCCTACACTGTTTTTTTTTTTAAATAGATTCATTAGAACACTAAGGGGTAAACAGACTTTTAATCTGAGCCTGCAAGAGAGTAAGTTCTTCTAACTCATTTTGAAGTACACTGTGGGTATGGGGATCGAAGCACTTTGGTGTTTTAATCACTTAGTCAAAGCATGAATATGAATACACTTAAAACATTTCTAAAGTAGCAAAATCTTAAACAAGAGAGATATATCTGCCAGGAAGTCAAGAAAAACGGAAGGGGGAAGATTGCTGCTCAAAAAACACCAACCAGTCTCACAAAAAGGAGCAAGGGGACAGTAGTCCAACACAGACTGTCAACCCATAAAGATTACCTGGACAAAACTTCTTGTAAGAACCATCAGAGCCACTTCGTGGTAAGTGGGACGACATGTTACATTGCTTTTTCAACAGGAACAGTAGAACAAAGACAGTCCAGCCTCAAAACACAATGTTAGTACGTTAGGATACAGAAGCAGGAGGATGCTAGAAAAGCCCTCTCTCTCTAGCACCTCCAGCAATAACCACAAAGCAGAGATCAGTTGAGAAGAGAAATGTAAACGACCAAAAAAAGATGGAACTGTCCAATCTCAAGAAAAGAAAGAGAAACAGCAGCAAAATGAGAACAACGAACTTCAAGTGAGAAGACTTCAGTAAACTTAAAATATTGACAGAAAAGATCCCACAAGGGACAATCTAGGAGAAAAAGGCTCAGAAGAATGACATTTCCTTCTAAAAAAAATTAGGGGCATGACAAATGAAGAATAGGAAATGCAAATGTAAATTAATTTGGTCAAAAAAAATAATCACAAATACTTCAGAGACCTCAGACACACAAAATGAAGCAGAAGTTATTAAAAAAAGTCAGGTCACCAGATGAAATACAACTAGCAAGGGCATAATGGCAGTAGCAAAAAAATGTTCCAGAATATACATAAATCATAGGAAAAAGCTGATCCGTAATTCCATAAGGAAGAAAAGCTATTAACAGATGATACTAAGAAGTTCACAGTATGTAATGCTTCCTTCCATCACACCTCCTCTCCCCCATCTATGGTCAATTACAGACAGTTGAAACACACCCCTACAAAGGCATAAAGGCAGGTTAAAATTAGTATTTTGATAAATGAAGTATGGCCAAATCAACAGAGCAGGTACTAAGAGAAATAACTACACCCATGCTTGAAACCATGGAGGAGAAGTAAAGTTTCAAAAACAATGCAAAAGAAGGAGGAGAACAGAGAAAGCTAGAGCACTGCAGACCAGTCATTTTCTTTCTATAGTAGCTTGTAAGTGCACAGAAAATAAAACAATGAACTCTGAACTGCCTGAGAAAGGGGACAGAGGGGACACAAACTGTCTTCTATAGAAGCAAGTGAGCACATGAGAGAGCTCAAGAATGCAGTAAGTCTCACAAAAGCCAGAGGGACCAAGACCGCAGGGAACATACCTATAGTGCGAAGGGAAAAGAAATGCTCAGCAGAAAACTCTTCTAATGGTGAGAAGGGAAAGTTAAGCCAGGAACCGCAAGCAGTTCACCTCAGCCCAGAAATCTGACATAAAGGAAGGACTGGCAAGAATCAAATTGCATTTCGTGGTAGCCTCAGAGCTTCTTGGCTTTCCTGTTTGGGAGAGACACTTCATCCAAGTTCATTTTGTATTCTAAAAAAACAACCTTAATTTTCAGCTGCTAGCAATGTTTGGCTCTCATATGTTCACTTTTTAAGGCTACTTCCACTTGGGAGCCACAGTGCTGGACCCAGGGTCCAGTATGAAGAGTCAGAGAAGATCAAAACTGATTAAATCAGAATGAGAGCTCTGCAAAAGCATTTTAAATGAGGGAACAGGACATTCAGCATGGCTGAGACAGATTGCTGCAGCACTACAGACAAGAAAAAGCATTCTAAACCACTGCTTTGGGAATCTTTTTTTTCAGGATAAGCCTTATCTGAGAGGTATCTGAAGAACATTAAAACTAAGTCTTTAGTTCTCAACTATGTCTAAGAGGGCCTAATTGAAAATGACACCAAAGTTACAGATGTAAGACCTATGCATTCAGCATACAGTGACTGTAGATAGAAAAATCAAGGAAGAAAACAAGATGACACAACCAGGGGAAAAAGGACAATTTTAAAAATGGGGTTTACTCCCAAAACTTTAGGTAACAACCACGTATCTGTGTGGCTGTATGTCTGGAGTGGAGCTATGACAAAGGGACCAGTGGCAAAGCCTCTCAGAGCTTCCTCAGGTAGTTAGAAGAACAAAGGTTTATTCTCAATCTCTGAAAGCAAGCAGGGACCAGGAAGAGACAAGAAATAGATCATGTCGCCCTTGTCAAGGTTCTGGCAGAGTAAAAAGCAACACTAGTTCCAGTATTTAGTTATGAAGATGACATTTCAAGAAGGCATTTTCATTATATGATTTTTGGAATAACATTGATATAAGATTAAAATTTGTACAGAAAAGTGGAGGATGTGTAAACAATAAAGAAAAAGAAAGTTACAAATACATCATCTTCCAAAAAACATCTCTCGTCTGATTTTGAATATACTTTAGTAGGGTTGAGGATTTTTCCTCTAGGAGTTGCTTTTGTTTGCTTCTAAATAACAGGCATATTTAGAAACCTGCAGGAAATCTCTCACTATTTAAACCCAAACACCAAATCAGAGTATGTCAGCATCAGAGATGAAATCTAGCATTCTAGGAATTCAGTCAAAGCCGCCCAGCTTGAGTCAGACAGACAGGCAGGCAAGAGTGTTCTGTATGTACAGCATTAACTCAAAACTACTAGAGAACTCTACATAGGCAGCTTGGATGGGGGAGTATCACTTCCTAAGCATTAATGATTTCTATGAATGAAGCTCAGTAAATACAATCACACTAACTAAAAAAAAAGAAAAGAAAAGAAAGAAAAACAAAACAAACAAAAAAACCCAACATTATAACTTTTAATGAATCAACCAACTATCCACCTCTACCCAAAGCAAAGAGTTGTACAAATATGCTCTCCTTCAAAACTCACCATTTGATTTTATTTCTCGTACGTAGTTACTTGGAAACCACCCTGTTTTGCCATTTAGAGTTCCTTCCCACCAGCCTCCTTCTTCCACTCTTGTAACATGAATAATATCTCCTTTTGAAAAAGAAAGTTCATCTTCATTTGTCTGTTGAAAATTAAATTTTGCTCTCACCACCAACTGATGGTTGCTGTTATCTGTCATGTCCTAGTAAGTGAGAATACAAACAACAAAAGGATAACTTTAGAGACTTAAACAATTATTCCATGACCAAAACAGAAGCATCCATAAAAATGGAAACAGCCTCTCCCCCCAACAACACTCCCCATACATTTTTATTCCAAGCATTTTCAAGGCGCAATTTTCCAATTCTAGTATTTCTGTCATTTACATCTACGGATTTATATCAGTCCGGCGAGTATACTATCTTATTATGGCCCCTTCAAATCAGAAGAGACCAGAAGAGCTAAAATTAGAATAATTCTTACTCTCCAAAAATCAAATACTATTTTCTATACATAGTATAAACTGAAACTGCCTTTGGCAACTACAAAGGAACAACAGCTTTATATTAGAGAGTTTTTCTAAGACATTCCAGATGCGGTGGGGGGGAGGGGAGGGAGAGTTGGGTTTAAGTCAAAAACTTCAATGTTGGATATAAATAAAGAGTTTGCAGCTTAAAACTTTCTGTAATAGGTCATGTTGAAAGATTCGACATTGGAATGGGCAAATCAAAATGGCCTACCAATGGAAAAGGCCCGTATCCTGTCTTCTTTTATGAAACCTAAGAAACCATTATTATGCAATTTACTTTCAATAAAGACAAACCACTTGCCACAAGGTTAGTAAAGGTGCAAATCTTCAGACTTGAAGCTGCCTATATATATGCTCATCCCCATCATAGATATGAAGGAAGATTCTCTCTCTATTGTAATAACTGAATGCTGGTAGCTACTTTTTTAAAGTCTTTCAAAATAATCATATTCAAACTTTGTATTTTGGTTTTGGACATCAATTCTGAATGTTTGCATCACTCAAGCATGTTATAAGTCAGGACAAACACTCACACTGGAGAAAGAAAAAAGCTAAAAAATCTGGACAGCTTTAAATGACCCCAAAACAGTCTCTTACACTGGAATTGAGAGAACATGATTATTAAAAAAATATGTCCATCTCTACAACAAATAAGGATCAATACCTGTATAACTAAGAAAAAGTGACTCAGTGAGAAAATGACTGTGTAAGTGAATCCTAGCCAGTTCTTCACGTAGTAGAATTTCACTTGCACATTTGCTATACAGTCCAGGTGATTAAAAGATGTACCCTGTAATACCACTCGGATCATACAACATGTCAGCTTAACTTAAATACGCAGCAATTACAAAACTGTATTGCATCTTATAATTTATTGCAAGACTTTTAGTAGCTGAGCAGCTGTAATGAAATGAGGACAAAATGCAATTTTCAGAATTTGCAGAACGCTCCAAGATACCATAAGACAAACTGTTTAACAATTATACTGCAGTAGTTTCAAACAAGTGTCTCTGCTTTAGTCCTCTACTCATACATCATGTGCTTTCACTTGTTATGACTGCTCAACGGGAGAATACGTTTGCATTAATAAACAGTAAAAAGCCACAAAATAAGCAACAGCATTGCACAGCGATGTCAACTACAGCCCATTTACTCTATCAGGGTGGCTCTCCAGCACAAGAAACTGAGTAGCAAATTTGCTGAGAACAGTTGCAAATTGCATGTCTTCAGCAGCAAAGCCAACCTAAGAATTTCCTGGTCTCGGCCACTAGCTCTCTTCTCCTCCATCTTGCAGTTCCCTGCCCCTTAGTTATGCCAGTGCTGCACAGATCAAAATAACGCAAGCACTTAAAACTCTGATCACTTCAGTGATTCAACTTGCAGCTAGTCCCACAAACAGTTGCATCAGCGAAGGCGAGTGGGTGGTGAACAGTGGAGTGGGAGCTGGAATGAGTGGCCTGGGGCAAGAACTTGCACTGCCTCTGCTACCACAGAAAACACATCAAGCCACACCTAAGCAAGCTTAACCAGGGGGTTGGGTTAAAGTGCCACACACCAGCCATCACTGTTCAAAATAGTCTTGTTCATGCATGAAATTAGAAGTTTACAGCAGGAATCTGAACTGTCTTTCCAAATATTTTAGCTGACAAAAATACCTTTCAAGACAGCTAATTTCAATATGGTACTCCACCTTCACATCACCTGTACTGCCAAACAACTGCCCATACATCGCAGTTACCTGAAGGCTACCTGAAGAAGGATTCACCCTTTAAAACAGAAAACAGGAATAACTACTAACACTGCCAACATTACAAGCATCACCTCCGCTGAGGTTTGAATATCCTTCCTTCATCATCACTTAAACTCAGAGGCAGTACAGCCCATGGAGAAAATAAGATTTTGCCTTTTAAAAAAGCAACTCCGTGCCATGAAAACTAAGAAGAATACTAGAGGGACACAGCACATGCGTATGAGATGGAGTGGTAAGTGACACGAAAAATCATCACAAGTTCATAGAAAGCTGCATGTATTTTGGAAGAACATAAGAAAAACTGCGAAAACAGAACTTCATAGGCTTTAACTACAGAGGTGAGAGAGAGACAGAGTAAACAGTTACTCTGCTATGCTATTGTTTACTTACAGATCTAGTTAAAAGAAAAAAAAAATCATTCCTCAGCCTGTTTCAGTTCTTCTAGAACTTACCAAACTCCGATACTGTCCCTGAAAGAGTTTTGAAGTTCTACTGTGCAAAGACTGGGATCCAAGGGAATCAAAAGATTTTATCCGATGAGATGAGGGCCGAGCACATACAGAGTCACTTCCCAGCCCTATGTCTGGAGGGGAAAGAAAAAAAAAAAAAAAAAAAAAATCAAACATCAATTCAAGAAATCTGCATATAAATTTCTACATATATCTGTAAAACTCATGCACTTAAAGCAGATTCAAGGTATCAGTCATTGCTCAGTAACTCGAGATGAAAAAGATGAATAGTAACAGAATGGTCCGAACTCCTCAGACACTGGCAGTTTATTCCACATGCAGACAGGAAAATTATCTGAGCATTTTAGGAAAAGGAGGGCTGGAATAGTGTTTCTCCATTCCTACCCACTACCAGTCTATTTAAAGGTAATTAACCAGCATCATTTTAACTAGTTGCCAAGAAATTCGAATGCATAAAACTTTCTTGAAGCAAAGCCAGCCACATCTGTTTCTTAATTCTTCCCCCCTTTCCCTCCAATCTCCTTCTCAATTAAAACATTCTTTCCACTGTGTCTTTTTTCCAACATTCCTCTGGCTCATCCCTTTTTTGCCAACTAAGCTATTTTTCCTTTTTGGGGGGGGTGGGGGGGGAAGGAAAGGGAGCAAGAAGGGATAAAGAAGAGAAGAAAGCTGGCTGCTTGAAAAAAATAAACCTCCCCAAGCTTCTCCCCCTCTTTGATTTCTCTCTGAAACACCACATTCATTCAAGACGTTCATCCAAAGGGCAGTGTTACGTGTTGTTAGGGCAGGGTGCGGGCTGGGGGCTCTCTAGAGCCGGGAGATCCCAGGGCAGCAGGGCTGGCCCTCATGGCCAGGGCCTGTCCCACTGCCCCACGAGGGAGCAGGGAACTGGGGGCAGCCAGAGCAGCCCCAGCATCGGACACTGCCACAGGGATGGGAATGGGTCCAGGCCAGGCGGTCACCCACAGGTTGGGGTTGGGATCAGACCCCAAGCCCCAGCAGCCAAACCCCCGGGAGGGGGAATGCTCCGAGGCCCCTACAGGAGTGACACGTTACAGAGCACAAACATTGCTCCTTTGCCCAAGAGTAAAACACGTCATTCCTTTTCCTTCTGCTTTCTAAATGCAAGGAAATCCTTTAGTAAGCATCTGAGCTCCAAGGAGCCCCCAAAGCAATGTAATGTTTTCTGTCCCAAGCTTGGACGTTTTCACTAGACTGTGCAAGTCTCCCAACTGCTTTCCTGCTTCTTATGTCTCTGTGTATTCTCCTTCCTAGCAGTTTGCTATGCCTCCAACACTTCACCTATATTAGCAGTTCACAGACACAACTACATTCTCCTACTCAGTTGCTTTCAGACTAAAGCAAGCCATGATTACACAGTCCTCGTTATTTTTGATCAAAGAGAAATGACATATGCAGATTTAGTTCCACAAAGAGACTGATGAACAGAATATATCTGCTGTTCCACATGAAATAAGATCTGAAGGGAGAACTCAATTCATGTTAACTAGAAAACTTTCTAACTTCAGCACAGCATCTAACGGCAGCCGAGATGCAGGAGAAGGGAAAGCATTCGAGATGGACAAAGAGCACAGAAGAAAAATGTTGATAAAGATGCTCTCACTCCCCCTCAACCACTTCAGACCATCTTGTTAATGTGTATCTTTTTGACTGAGTCACTGCTATCCTTCAAAAATCGTTATCCTTCAAAAAGTTTTAAAATATAGACTCCCCAGTCAAGTATTAGAACTATTTCTATTAAGTTACATATTTTGTATGGATAATGTCATTACACATTAAAGTCATAGAAGAACTCACTCTTTGTGAACTTGCTTCCTTAAAAGCATTTAAAGGCTATTGTGTTAGTATAAATGCTGCACATTATAACCCATTACAGAAAGAATACACTACTACATCTTTACAAACTGCTGGGAGAAGAATGGGACTAGATTGTGGACATCATTTGTAGATCATAACTTTATGGCCAATTCTAACTCTGCCAAAAATTTAAAGTGCCCATAGTAAGAGAACCTTCAGAAACCAACAGAACTTAAGAATTAACAGTAACTTCAAACATCTCCATGCTGAGTTTGTTACCTACAAAGGAGATGTTTTCTATTTGCAGTCAAGTGGAAGAACAGACACACCACCAAATCCAGTGTTAGACCCTAGGGATAGGATCAGGTTTATTCATTATGGTATGTTCCAACTTCCAAAACACTATACATAATTCTGTTTAAGTGTGTCCTCATTCCTGAAATTCTCTATTTTACAAAAGCAGAGTTAATATGCCAACACAGGAGCACCTCTTGGAGTTTGAATTATAAACTGAACATGGCTCAGAGCTGAAAGGAAGCAAAGACTATTCCAAACAAACGACATACAAACTGCAAGTATTTTTTACTAATATCTGAATACTTCCAAATTAGTGTAAAGCTTTGATAGTCTTAAAAGGCTTGCAGACCTTATTTATCCACTAAAATTTCAAATACAAAGCAAACATGTTAAAGGATTTTTTTTAGTGGGATTATTTCCAGGAAAAAATAAAAATAGTAACAAAATCAACTCTGCTGTAAGAAATTCAGAAATCTTGACTGACAATGGAACATGCATGTTTGATAAATACTGGTTTGGTAGTTTTCACAGAAGCTTCACACTTCCATCCACCCAAATATTTCCACGGTTTATAACACCCATTCTTCTTCTCCAGTTACCTCCTCAACTTCTCTATATCAGTTCCTCTCCTCTTTTCTGACTACAACCAGCTACGGGTACCTTGTTCCTATCCCATCTTAACGCAAAGAGTCTGGTGGAGCATATATACATAGAAGCCTTCTGTCAAGCTCTGCGCTCATTATTCATACTCCTTCAGTTGTGGAAAGATCCATCTCAGAAGATCTGCATATGCTTCAAATTCTTGCAGACTCAAACGGAGATCTGAAAGCCGTCTTTCAACACTAGACAGGGAGATGGAGTCTGAAATGCCTTCTACATAGTCACCCGATTGAGGAAAATTGTTTGGGAAGAACAGTTAGTCAGGAAGATTTATGCAGCTCTGCTTGCTACTAGGAATGAAGCAGCAACACAGTTTGCATGTGGTTTTGATTTTTGGTTCCTCCCTCTCCCCCCATCAAAGGAATAAAGCAGGGTCCTTTCTAATGCCAGCTGCAACTGTGGCTTTTTGATGTGGATATTTCTCTATTGATGTCTGGACCAAACACAGCCGCACTTTCCCTGCCCCTTACTCCTCCTCCCCTCCAAGACATCTATGGTCAGGGTACAGTAGCAACTCTAAAGATGTACTGAAACAGTCCATATTTACACCTGCAGCTAAGATGAAAAGCAATGTTGTTAACTGGTGTTAGTGACTTCAAAGTCGTCATCAATGGAATTACTCCATATCAATTCATTAGAACCAAGAATTTTGGTTGTAAACCTCACTCCTAAGGGGCATTTTCTGATACAAGAAAAAACACAATAAATTCCCTATTGTAATCCACCAGGCTACTATGAAAATAACAAGATACAACACTACTATTAAACCAAACAACACTGATTCACAACTGACTTTTCTTTATATCAACTTCATCGTCCTCCTCACATTAAAGGTGGCAATCATAGTTTATTTTTAAACAACTTGCTCTCTCTCCAGTCTCTAACCTGATGAACAAAAGTGGAACTTGCTGCAGACAATGTAAAACCCCAGCACGGAGCACCAAGATGATGAAAAGGGCCACCAAGATTAACATTTCTTTACTGTGCTTGGACCAGTTGCCCACTGCTTAGCACAGCCTCATCCTACAACAGAGCACTGCACACCTGTGAGCTGTTTCTACAGCTATCTCTCATAAGGAATATGAGGCAGATACTACATCTTGTAGCTGCTACCAAAACGAATGGTGCAGAGCCTAAGGGATCAGAGATGCTCACCACCCTTGTGCTACTGCCAAAAAAAGTGTTTTCTTAAGGGCAAAAATAAAGAACAAGGCAAAAGTGTTTGTTGGCAACAATGTTCAATTATAGGAGTGAAGGACAGAGGAGCAAAAGTCTTTTTCAGTAGTTAGTACAAAGTGTGTGTGGGTGGGGAGACCAACAGGTCCTTCTAAGAACACTTGCCACATAAAAGGCTCTGTATTTTGCTTCACTGCAAAAAATCCTTCTGCAGAAGAAGAGACTGAAGAATCCTGAGAAGCTGCTGTCAAAGTCTTAAAACAGCAAGCACAGAATTAACTCCAACAAGAAACTCTTCTAAAAGGCTGCTGATGTTCATTTTACCATGGATACAGCAACAGGTATAAGCATGTATTAATGTGTGTTGAGTATAAGGTAAGAGAGCATCAAAACAGAGCAGATTCTACTTACCTGCAGTCACCTTATTTAAAGCAACTAGAGAGCTGAGAACCTTGCTGAAATTCTGTCCCTGATAAAGATCATTTGCATCGAAAGTCTAAAAACAAAACAAAAAAAACATACATTAAACACAAAAACCCTTAAACTAAGCATTTCTACCATTACTATCATGCAAACCATGACTGTAGAAGCTATTTCCTGATATAGGTGACCATCGTTTCAGGAACTGTTATGGACCACTAAAACCGTGAGTGTTTGGCTTTTTTTTTTTTTTTTTTTTTTAATCATTTTAAAACAGAAGCAGAATACAGAAACAGCTGCGTGTGAGAAAAACCGAAGAACACAGGAGCTAAAAATACCAAGTGGCAATGAAACGACAGGAAATTGCTCTCTTCTGATAATTACATTTTATTCAACTTTCCTCATAGATTTTTTTGGCCAAAAAGTTACTGGGTACCATTGAAAGCACTACATTACTCTTAGCATACGCTCCTTTTTCTGTAATAGTTCACAGGCACTATACCTAATTGTTCACAATGTTTTTTTTTTTTTTTTTTTTAAAGAAGTACTAAACTAACGTACATGCTATCTGTAATTCTATGAGGCACAGAGGAAAGCAGTGTTCCGTAACATTAATAAATTTTACAAAGAGTAAAGTTACTGGATAGGTTAAATGGAGAATTATGTTTGGGAAGTGTGTGGAGGGGTGGAGGGAGCTAGAGGTCATTTTATGTTTTTATTATTTTTAAATCATGATAAAGGGATCCAAACCTCAAACTGTCTTGTAGAAAATATACTAGTATCTTTCATGAGCTGGGTGATGACATTAAACATCTGGATATTCAGGCAAAAAAGTGAGCCATAGTATTTGCCTGAGGTAATGGAAACACTCATCCAAAAACTCATGAAAATAGCTCTTGCAATAGATCCTATATAGGTTGAAAGGAGTCATACTATTCCCTTGTGCAAGATTAAAAAGAGGACAATGAAGACCGAGCTATTACGCTTGTTCCAACTGATTTAAGAAACAGAAAGAGATTCAGTCTCATGCAGTATAGTAGCTTTTACCTACAAAGTCAGTAAGAACCTGTTTATTTTCCTGATAACAGACCCGTTCTGCAGGCATTATCGGAAAACCTGTCCCCCCAGAAAACAGCATACAGACACAGGAGAGGAAGACAGAAAGGGACAAAGGAGGACTGGGAAGAGGAAAAGGGAGCTTGAAGCCAACAGAAATGCACCTTATTATCATAAACCTTATCTAAAGTAACCACACAACAGACTAACAAACTGGTTGTGACTCGTTAGGTGATCTGCTAACAAAGGCAGAACGGATTTGGGAAACATTTAATGAGGCACGGATTACTCACTCATAAGAAAAAAAACCTCACGTTCACAGTACTTGAGGTGCTTATGTACGTTAACACTCGGATTTTGAACCTACACATTTTTTCCTCAGCCTGTGAACCACAGTTCATGTTTGGTCCTACTGAGCAACAAGTCTGACGTGGCTGCGCTAGTTCCTGACATCTCTTAAGCGTAGGTAGCAGATACAAGGCTCACAACCGCAACGCTGCAAATTGCCAGCAGAATCGCACAGTCAGTGGTAAACACTAATGTACTCCAAGCAGTTAGCACTTGCATAAAATAAGTCAAAAAGTTATTATTTAACGAAGTATCACTGGGCTAAAGATAATTTAAAGACTACTTATTTATTTGAAGCTTTAAGAAATAAGTAAAGGGATGAGGGAGTCTCACAGATGCAAATTCTGTAGGTTTTTTTTTTTTTTCTGATACATGAGGAAGTACTGAAAAGTTCCATACACAAAGAAGAAAATAAGCGAATAAGTTATCTGATTTTATACAAAGAGAACAGAGATGCACTGAAGTTATATTAATGGCATAACTCATGACAGACATGAGAAAAGACACTGCCGAGAAGAGACACTTATGAAGTGACAACAAAGTACATAAACTTAGCTTGATAGGAAAACTGGCGATCAGCTTAACCACTCCTCAAATTGGGAAAAAAAAATAAGCTATTATGGAACAAGGAAGGACCAAGAGTTTAAAATTTTCATCATTAGCTATATACTTACTGTGGTAGTTTTTAGACAAGCAAACTAAAAAGATGAACAGAGTCATGAAACAATGGTCCTGACCCTAAATAAAAGAAATTCATGAGAGAGAGGCACTTGCTCAGTGCTGCTCAGCATCAGCGAAGGCAGACACCAGAACTGGATCAGAAAAGTATTAATGGGGGGGAGAGAGGGAAATTTTAAAAAGGTTCAAGAAAAAAAGGTTATAAACTATAGCTTAAACTTGCTTAAAAAAAACTAAGTATTTTTTAGGCTCACCTTCATTCTGAATTCTGATACAGCTAAAAGGTCTCCAGCAAAGTCAGACTAACTCACGAACAACAGGATGTGAGAAAGCCTCGTTTCCTGTTATGCTGAGACTTATAAGGGATATCAAGAACGATTTCATTGGATCATCCCAGCATATACAATGCCACAAAAAAGCCTGTATCCAGGAAACACATCTAGTATGTTACTTCACAGGAAGCAACACAATGAGAGGATAAGACAAACGCTTGCTTCCTTGCAATTTTATGTAACGCAATTTTGCCAGGAAGCCACCCTCAGCGAGTGTCACAGCCACTACATTCATTCACAGTATTTGATAAGAGTGGGGGGGAGGGAACAACACCTTTCAGAGGAATTTTACACTATATAAGTAAGTGTTTAAGAATAACCTAACCTAGAGAGATAAAACGTGATGAAACCTGTCGTGTCTTTGTGGTCTGCAGCTGCATTAACAGGCAAAAGCCCCCTTCAAAACTCTTGTTAGGAGACTGAAGCATACAAAGCTTCTAGTGGAGCGAGAAAGTTTAGGTTCTCTACAGTTCTGAAGCCAATTCATTATTTGCACATCAAAACTGAACTGAACTACTTGAATGTGTGCACTTTATTTCAATAAAAAATAATCTTCTACATTAGTGTAGGTTTCCCAGTTTCACAGAGAGATCCAGAAGGTATCTCTGACATGCGTTAAATCATCTCAAGGTGTTTTAAGAAGAGCTTAAATGGAGCTGCTAGAAAAAGCAGTCCTCTCCAGCCTTTCGTAAGTCAGACTTGCCTGTGCACTACCATGTCATTTCTGTTTTTTACATGCAGATCTGCTCCAGTAAGTTATACTTTAAAACACCATTTCTGGATGGAAGAGAGGCAGTCATTTAGTACCTTCTCTATTCAACATTAATGGATCGCACACGCACACACACACTGAATCTGTAAGTGCCAGAATCAAGGCTGAATTTAGAGATCCAAGCATCAAGCAAAGTTATTTCCATATTGCACACTAGTATGAAATAGAACAGTCTGCAGGCTAACTTTGCTTCTGTAATACTAACATAGCTGTTTTTCAAATCATGTCAGAAGCATAACATGAATTCAAAGTTGCCTGCACTTATAACAGCTCCAAGACCTAAAAATGCAAACACTAAGAGATATTAGCTTGAAAATATTGAGACTTGTGTTTTAAGCAGTATGTGACAGGCATATACAGATGCTAAACGAATCTTCACGGCAAAATACTTCCAACACACCCTTACTTTCCATGCAAACAACATTCTGAAGCCTGCAGAGATTCCACCTATGATGAACCTTGTTTTTCTAATGAGTATCTTCCTCCAAGACAGTCAGATATACTTGTATGCTGACCGGTGGTTTAAAACTGACATAAATCACATGAGATGAAGACCCAGACAAGCCAAATCTCTTGAGCAAACTATTTAAATAGAATACATAAATATCACTCCTTTGTTTTCAAATTCCATAGAATTGACCACGTACAGATATGCATTATTTAAGCATTAACATAAAGCACATCTTATAAATAGAGAAAAGAGAACTATATTAGGAGCCTTGCACCAGGAACACTTTGCAACTTATAAATAGTTATAGCAGGGAATCAATAAACTTCAAGCTAAGCAGCCTGACCCATTTACATCTCCTGTTACTGGCCTGTTTTCCTGCTCTTTAAATCAGTCTCCTGTTCTTCTGTTCTCTCCCATCTTTCACCTTGCACATCAATATCACAGATGGATGCTATATTCTAGAAGCAGGCCAGACCAGACTACCTAATATATAGGGGTCTTCCGTTATCTATAATCCTGGGCATACCCCCAAGAGCACACCGGCCCATCTGGTCACAGCACCACAACTGCACAGATCTGCTCATCCCCCTGTCATGACGCACAGACCTCCAACCTCCCTCCCCATCACCCAGGCACCTACCCTCAGGCGATGAGTCCATCTCCCTATAACCGCACCTGTACTTTTTTGGCCCCTAGCATTTCAACTGGCTGCAAATTTTATTGGTAATGAATAGGTGATCTCTTCCAGGTCACTGATGAAATGTTAAATCACATGGTCAAGTACCAATGGCAGCAAATACCCTACAGAAAGATGTACACTGAATGGCAATTCCTCATTTATAACTGCATTAAAGCCTATTAATTAGCCAGATTTTTAATACATATGAGCCATATTGATTTTTCCATCACTCATGTTTCTTAAACAGCAAACTAAATGCCTTAGAGATCCATTTCCTCCACATAATGGTTGTCAAATACCAAATCCATACTCATTTTAAAGTAAAGCTGACTTCTGCATACAACTCTCAAAACTCCAGCACATTAAACATGGCCAGGGTAATACATTCAAGGTCATTTTAAGTCATCTGAATCACTAACCCTCAGATGATGGAGACTCCTGTTCAAAAGGTGTTTATTTTCTGAAACAAAAATATTAAGGAAATAAAGCTAACACAGCAATATTCATCTCTCTCATCCCTGTAAGGGATAGTCCCTACTGAAACTGCAAAAGCATTAACTGAGGGATTAGTGAAAGGAAAAGGAAAGTAGCAAATCAGGTCAAGAATACACAAGGTGAGAGCCAACTAAGATATCCAATAAGCCTGTAGCAAGCATTCATTTGTTCAACCCACCCAGATTGAAGACCTCAGATGTTCTTATAATATTTCATTCTTCCCTACTAGCCCATAAAATCAGAAACCAATTAGGGAGGAAGGAAATTTTTAAATTAGCTTGTTTCTCCTGATAAGAAAAGGTTTATAACTGGAGACAGGAAAAATTGGGAGGTGTTTCAGACAAGCTTCCAGACACACAAACTTTTCTTCACATATTACATCTTCCACCAGTTTTATCTTGCACATATCCTTAAACCATGAAAGCTTCGGTGAGACTAACAGTCACAGTAAAAAACTTCATGCATTGGTCATGAGCAAAACAGAAGTTTCTTTTCAATAAATACTTTCTTTTTATTTGACTAGTGCCTTGAATATACACGTGCACACTATTCTCAGAGGATATTAATGTCTTAAGCATTTGACTGCTTTCCTTAAAACAGTGCAGCGTAAACTGCGGCAGCTCAGGAGCTGACTTATGAGCAGTCCAGACACCTGTGCAGCACAGATAGGGCCGGCAGCACTAACCTCACCAGCCACCCCAAACTAAGCTGCAAACCCTAGGCTGTACCAAAGATGCAGGACACTTTCCAGATCAGCTTGGTGGCCTAGGGCCCCTTGTGCAAAAGACTGAAAGAACATTGGCTGGCTCACCTAAAGGAAATAAAAGATAACAGGGTCTCTCTGCCTCACCCGCAGAGTTTGGCAAAAAACAGCATGACCATATAATGTGTCATTCCACCTGCTCCTACTGGACATACTGCAGTGTTTTTGGCCATAGGAGCACGAAGAAACAAGTGGTAGAAAAAACAACTCACAGTTAGAAATTGGGGACCTTCTTTAAAAGCATTAAGAGCCTCTAACATTTACTTCCTTTCCAGCCCCCCAGTACAGTTCTACCCCTTGACCAGAGAGCAAGGTGAAGCCAAAACGCCATTCATGTTCCATCTTCCTGTGATTACCTTTAAAAGGCCTAGGCTAGAAAAAAAAAAAGATTACACAGATAAGGCCACAGATGAAGCATAATTTTTTTTGTTTATTCTAACCTTAGGTCAGCTGTAAGTGGAGCTTAGTCTCATTCAGCTATTATGTAACAGCTGTTCCTTGAGTAGCAAGTAAATCATCGGAAAGCTGCGGCTGTAAGAGGAAAGATAAGAAAAGCAGGGAACTATGACAACTGAGAGAGGAAGGAAAGGGGGGGGGGAAGACAATTACAAGTTTTCTGAAACTCTGTATGAGGCATACTATTTCCCAAATCTAGTAATGCACAGCACAAGGGAAAGCTAAATCTAAAAAAGAAAAGGAAAATCATGTTTCAAAAGTTAAGAGTAAGACAACAGGAAAAGTTTGAAAATTACTCAGAGAATAGATGTGCAGTGCAGGATTTCTGTGTGGTTTGGTAACAGTTCACAAGAGAAATTAAAACTGTGAATGGTGAAGAACACAAAACTTCAGATGAGATCTTGGATAAATTTTACTGCTCAGATGTAAACCTACTCCTCAGTAGTAAAACACATAATTGTACTAAGACACCACATCACATAAAAGCTTTAATTCCTATAATTAGTAACATCTTTAAGACCTAACATGCTATTTACAAAAGCAGGCTTAACCAACAGAAAAACTGTACAGGGAACTTTGTAATTAGTGTGTGTATGTATATCTGAATAAGCATTTACAATAAAAATCTGAAGAGAACAGAAGTTAGAAAGCTTGTTTTAATGTCCCTGAAGATTTGTTAAGGCTTCCCTAGCTCCAATATTTTTTCCCCAAAACCAGCTGCATCAAAGCACTGACGATTCTGCAGAGCATTAATTTCAAATACTACATAACATTTTACCTAAGCCGTTGTCATAAAGGCAACATCTAAACATCAGCAAAACTAAACATACACAACTTATTTTTCATGCAAAGATGTTTCTGGCAAACAATCTGCACAAAGAAATATTAGCTTCCTTTTGGAGACGGGCTGTACAACTCCTGAAGCTTTCTCCATCTGTCTCTTGCTAGAATGCTACACAGTGAGAAGTTAGCATCGGCAAATGAATTCTCAGAGGACTTCCTTTAGCATAAATGTTACGCAATTTTGTATTTTAAACCAGGAACTTTTGCAAGCAGGAAAAGAAGATGTAATTTAAAAATAGATATGGAAAGGTTAGCACCATCTGCATTTGTACTTTCCTCTAAGAAAACATCAGGCTGTTGCAAATTTCTATCTGCACAGCAAACTAAGAACTATGTATATCACAGCTCCATCCCAAATCACTACCAAATTGCTTTGGAAGTTTTGAACCTTACAGATAATACCACATAGTGATAATTGCAGCTGCCATTGATAAGGAGATACTTAGTGAAATACAATATTCATAAATGAGTAGGTACTAAGGCTTAAGGAAGCTGTGATGGTCATCTGCTTAGATGAAGGCCACAATAATAATGCATTCTGATGACCAAGACCAGATGCTCAGTTAACTAAGGTTATACGATTTTTCTAAATTTGCTAACGGGTTCTACTGGGTCTTCTATTATCCACTAAGCTAGTCCTGTTCCAGAACAATGTTCCAGAAGCCAAAGCTGAAGTCTCTGCACTCATAGAGCTGCTTCACGAGAAACCAACAAGCTTCTCAAGAGTCAAAGTATTTTTTTTTTTAACCTGAGAATGACCGTTTCATCTGACCAAGTAATGGAAAAAAGCAGATATCTATCTCTACAGTCTTTGTTGGCATAGATTTTACAGTAAACAAACTGCAATGTGTCAATAATCTTTTGCTAAACAAAGGCTCCAGCTTTCATAGTGTTTCTTTTAGACACCACGAATGGCAAATTTAAGCACTAAGGGATGCAAGTGCGGTAGAAGCCAAAACCGTAACTGGGATTGGAGACTGTGCCACAGTTAATGAAAAGGTCATGCCCAAATTTCAAAACAGAAACAAAACCAACAAAACCCACAACTCCTAACAGGAGACCTTCTCAAAAGCATCAGGCAGCAGAAAGAGACAGTTCCAGTTGTTGCTTTTTCTGAGAACAATGCTAACAATGCGCTTTTGAGTCAGATAGCACTAGTTATACTTATGAAACCAATTTTTTCTTGCACGAGTAGCTTACTAAAGATCAATGTAGCAGAAGACAGTTGAGTGTTTAGGCCTTGGTACGAGATAATAATCGGTAATTAGTTTCTAAGCAATTTGTAATTTCAAAAAAGGAAACAGAAGCTTTTTGTCTTCTAAGTTTATGGGATGCCTGTAACAATAACAAGACTGTGATCCCTGGCAGAGGTGAATGAATGCAATCAGAGAGTGGCTGGTCACTTGAACGTCTGCACTTTTTTTTTTTTTCTTTTCTTCCTTCAATCACAGTAGTAGATCATACTTTGGGGCAGCTATTCCTTCATACCAGGGCTTCTGCTAATTCAAACCACTCTTGGGCACCTATCTTTCCACCCATCCCATTTAACATCACCAAGGAGTAGTAGCATGGCAGAAAATTCTCTGTAATTAATTCTTTGTAACAGGAGTTACAGTTTAGAGGATGTCTATTTCACCTAATACATCAGGGTGTATTTCATGGGCAGAGATGCACCTTCCTCTTTGTGATTTATAGATAATGTCATAACTAAAAGCAAAGTCATTGCAAAGAAATTTGTAAACTGTTTCCTGTCTTAAAATGTAAACAAGTAAACAAATCCACAGTATTTAGCAACCCATACATTATGACCACATACATTTTGATATATTCACAATCTTTTCCTGGCATGTATTTTTGTAAAAAAAATGTCAGGAAAAACGAGTTAGAAACCAGCTTTCAAAAGAGAACAAAGCAAAAAAATGGCTCTGAACATTCAAACACTGGACCAACAATTCCCACTAACTGAAAATATCAAGAGGAATGAAAATGAACTCAAGCAGATCACACTCAATCATAACAGAAATTCAAAGGACTAGACACCAACAATTACAGTCACTTAAGATTACAGAACCGGACTGAGGAACAGAGAGAACATGTCTTGCTGACTGCATTTGCCATATTCAGCATCCAACTGCACTGTCTCTGCACAGTTCTGCAAGCTGCTCTTTGTCAGTGGCTGAACTCGGTAATGACACACAGAAATTTTAAGAGGGCCAGAATAAACCAAGTACTGGATACAAGGCAGTGGACACATTTAGGGAACTTGCAACTATATTTCAAACATTAGGAAGTGAGAATCCCCATTTCAGAGTACTTAGATTTATCTTCTGAAATAAAGTACTACTTATCAGCTAAACTGCAAACCTCTTCATACTCTTACCTAAAAACACAGCAATGAAGGTTTGCCATAACTGACTTCAGCCTTCTTCAGGCTAGATGTGTTCTGTCAACATTTCAGAATTAATTTCTGAAGTATCAATTTAGCTTAAAAAGCCATGCTGTATGGAGTGAAGGGAAGAGGACAGAGAAAAATGAAGTTAAAAAATACGTCCTTGTATTACATCCTCAAACAACTGGGGAAAAAAGTAGGAAAACTAATTTCTTTGGGACCAAAATAGGCACAGCATTATTTGTTTTACCTGTAACTCAGTTCTCCGCGTATAAAATAGGGATAACAGAAGCTAAGTATCAGTCTAAGTTGCAACCAAAGTACCACAGACACATAGTAAGGCTGCTGAGACAGAAATTCTTTTAAACAGCAGTGTTCAGAAAGACAGACATACACAAAGTGTGTGGGGATGGGGAAGTAATCTTACTGCAAAGACATGGCACTATGTATCAGTTATCATCTGCCCTCTTAAAATAGCCTCCTGCTGGCTGTTTTACTGTGGTATCACATGCTCCGACGACAACTTAAATGCTATCACATGCTCACATTTGATCCGGAACAAATGGATACAGATCAGATGATGCATACCTCCAGTATCAGTGGAGAGGAAATAACAGATGAAGCAGGAGCCACATACAGTCTCACTGACAGTGCCTCAGACACACACTGGATTTGGCCACTGTTTACCAGCATGTTGAAGAGACTCACATTTTGGTGCACGTATGCGTGCTTTTTTTCTTTAGTAGCTATATGAACTGTGGAAACAGGAAAACGCTTGTACAATTAAGCATAAGCAGGAAAACAGTGAAGGGGAACCAGCATTTTCAGACTTCTGCTATGGGTCAGAATTTGACTCGGCATGATTAGAACCCACAAGCCTGGAAAAAACTCGGAGTGGGGGGGAAATAAAGATAGCTTAGAAACGCAAAAGCACAATACAAAACAAGAATGAGTGTTACACCCTTCTGCTAAAAGGGTGTTTATCAGAGATCTTAATTGCTTCCTGAACATACTGTTAAAAGTGCCAAAAACTAACCAAGAATAATGGCTTAGTGAATTTCTATGCAGCCTGCTGAAGCTTTCATTTTAGAGCCACCAGCTGGAAACAAGTAACCCCAGAATAATTAGCAGAAGTGAACAAGCACCCAAAACTGACAATTCAAGTTTCAATTAAATCAGAGTGAATTTGTTCCTAATACTTTCCTTTTAAAACCACTGAAGAGCTGAAAACTGCATGCACAGTCTCTGACCTACAGCTCCTCCAAAGCAGACCCTTTCTACTCATAGCTTGCAATTTTGATTTTAGCAAGTACAAATACTGTTAAAAAGGAGCTGAGGAGCTAGATCTCTCCCTGTCCTCCAGGCACCTGCACCAGGATCATCCACCGTTTATAAAAATACATTTGAAAGAGTTTTTGAAAGCACAGGCACAGGGCTGGATTCAGGAGCAGGGACAGCTGTGACGAGTCCCACCACCATCTGCTCCGCCCCGCAAGGAAACCGCTCCTGTTGCAGGGCTGGTTTAGCCACCTGAGCAGCAGATGAACAGCTACAGAGCCCCGCACCTTAAGGCAAGGAACCCTGAAAACGGAAGCAGATTTACTACAAGAACCTGTAACTTGAGGCCATCCAGCAGCTGCTAGGTAAGCAGCAGAGTCACCCCTAAAAAGGGTGAGGCAAGCACCTAGGGGCGAGAAACACAACGCATGTTCAGGTAAACCATTCCTGCTCAGGGCTCCCAAGCCCACAAACCAGGACGAGGTTTCAGGATAAATCTAAACTAACATAACAATCCAGGTGGGGAACCTCCCTTATCTGCTTCTCCTAGCCAAGTACTCCCACACCTCCTTACGCTCATGTAACTCAGGGGCTCATTTAACCCACACAGCAATCCAGTTATAACAGCTAAACTGGCAGAAAACGCATCCACCAAGAAGTAGAACATTTGCTGCAAGTTTAGTGAGCTAAACCAGCTCAATATAGGATCAGACTGTCACCAGAGCCAATGTGTGGGAGTGAGACATCTCGTCTGTCAAAGCAAGAAGTTTCATTTTGGGTGCAGGGAAATGTCACAGCAGTTCAGATATTTCCCAATAGCAAAAAATTCAACTAAATTCCACACATACACACCCTCAAAAACAGTAATCCAACATCATGCTGATGTTTGGTAATAAATTTTTCTACGAAATTCACACTCTTGGTTTACTGGAATAACAGAAAAAATCCAAGTATTAATAGATGACGGTTTCTGGTAGATTACAAACACCTCCAAAAAATAAAATCCGCACCAGTTCTGTGTTCACAGTGTCTTGTTCACAGTACTGCCGGGGACACAGGCTGAGAGAAGTAAGGGTACCTTGCCCAAGAAACCAACTATTTCAAGAATTTTATAGTTCTTATTTATCACCTAAGAGGTCATATAATGAAGAATTAGCACAAAATGTGATACTGGTATCAATTTTTTTTATTTTTGAAGTGTCAAAGTAGAAGCAGCATCCAATTCCTCCTGAGAAGTAAAATGGAGCAAATAATTTATGACATAGCATCATTTTCAGCAATTGCAAAATATTTTCTATGAGGACAGTCTATCTTACAAAGCAAAAAACTCCCATTGATGAAAGCTTTCTTGCCTTGAAAAAAATCAAGGTAGAAATCATAGCCACTCTCTATAACACAAGACAGATTAATAATGGAAAATGACCTTGTGCAGACTGGATCAAGCAGATGGTTCCCTTCAGCACAAATACATTCCTCCCCAGTACAGAATAGGGCTCAGGTACCCTAACTGGCAAGGATCGCTAAAGCTTTTACTATCAGCGGCCAGTCCCAGCAGCACATCTCAATTCCTCCTGTCCTCTTATTCATGTATTCTTATCTCCCCAGTTCTTCTAACCACACGCCATCCTCCCCCTCTTTGCAGACACCCTAATCTCAATGCCCTCTCCAAACCACAACCACTCATGCTCCAGCCTTCACAAAACAGAATCCTAAATCCATCTTCTTACTTACAACATATCTCATCTCACCAACACTGCCCTGATCCGGCACCCTGATCCGGCATCCTGATCCAGGGTGCAGGTGCCAAGTTCCCATAGTGGGCACTGAACACAGCAAGCTACAGCCATCATCTGATCAGTGGTAACTGTAAGGAAGCATCTGATTCACAACACACTAATCATCTCCACATAGCCGGTCAACACTGAACAGTGAATGCTTGTGTGGAGGCGCTGCCCTAGCAGCTGAGGAAAGCGTCTGTCCACAGGCAGAATCACCAGCTACCACATGCTGCTCTGACATAGGACAGTGGCACTAGAACTTGGGACCTTCTGATGAAGACTCAAGCACGCTACCATGTGCTCTTATAACAGTTCTGTGACTGGCAGAGGTTGTTTCAGCATGAGGTTTTTTGCTGATGTAACTGCTTCTCATGTAGTACAACTCAGTACTGCTTCAAAGCTGCTTCTCATGACAACAAGAATTTCTAATACAGGCCCAAACACTCTTCCAAGGAGTATCTAGGGATGTATCCATGGAATTCAGGACAAGCATTTAAGGAAATCAGCAACCTAACCTGAATCTAACAGTTGCTAATTATGAAGACTATAAAAGGGCAATTATTACATAATAATACTTCTCCAAGTTTTTCGCCCAGCAGTTTGTGGCTCAGGAACTACCTGCACTTATAAGCCTGAGACGGATTTTCCAAACTTCTCCAGTTGCTTTTGGAGTCCATGCAACTTCAGATGCTACAAAGGCCTCCACAAATGATTTCCACAGCTCAGTTACATGTGAACCACTTCCTTCCTTCCTCACTTCTTTGAGTAGCCCCTAGATCCTGTGCAAGAAGAAACAAAACAAACAAACAAACAAACCTTTCCACCTTCTCCATGTCACTCATGATTGAGACCCCACGGACCTCAGATACTCTTTTCTGGACAAAAGAATCAATACAATTGTGTTACTCCCATGGACGCCTTTCCTTACATTTTCTTGACCATCCTTGTCATCTGCTGTACCTTCTCTGAACTACTTTATTCTTTTTCAGACCAGGGGAGCTGTGGAAAGAGGGGAAAAGAGACACCAAGAGTTCACCATGTACACAACAGAATTATACAGTAGCATAACAATGTTTTCTGTTCCATATTCCATTCCTAGTAATTTGATTTCCATTTCTGACAAACCAATGTCACTAAGCACTGAAGCCAACAGCATTTTCATAGTGCCATTATAACCCCTATCATCTAGTTCACCAAGCATAATGGTTCACTTTCTTGTGACAGACATTATCTTTTCCTAATTTAAAATAAAATCAACTTGCTTTCTTATTTTAAATATAGCAAGCATAAGGATTCTAAGTTCCAACAATCCAGTTTGCCCAAGTGTTTAAATGGCAGACAACACTGTTTCCTTTAAATACAATATTTCTCCTGGCCATTGCCATAAATATGGTTCATCTTGATGCTAGAACACACAAAAAAAATCAAAGAGAGTAATCAAACACAGTAACTTTGCGACTTATCAGGACTACATGACATGCATCAGTTCAAAGAAAATTCAGATACTAAACTGAAATTTTAACTGTAGTATGCAACACAATACTTGACAAAGCCTGAGTAGCAGAGCAGTGGTAGGCAGCAAACATGAATCAAGCTTTTAAAGATCCAGGAAGGAGAGAACGGAAGGGATCTGGAGAATTACAGATCAGTAAAGCAAATGCCTCAGCCAAGTAAATTGATAAAAGATGCAATAAAGAATTGGCAGGTTTTGCATAAATATGAAAATGGAAAAGAATTAACATTGCTTTCATAGAAAGAACTAATGTTTCAAAAATTCATCAATGCTCTTTGAAGCAATTGTCAGTAAACATAGGACAGTCCATATCTGAAAATACTTTGAGAAGGCATGTCACCAAGGGCTGTTGTTACTTTAAACAAAGGTATCATGCAATGAAGGAGTCCTCTGGAAGATTCAGAACTGGTCAAGAATTAAGAAACAACACTTAGAGACAAACAGTTGGTTTTCACTATGAAGGGATTAATAGAAATATCTCATCTGTCTTAAGACTGGCACTATACAACACAATGCACATGTGATTTCAGAGAGGGTGTGGGAAGTGAGTAACTTTGTATCCTCAAAGCTCAAGGTAGTCAAAAACTGAGCTCACAGCAAGCAGCTACAGTCAGAGCTTATGAATGACCGCACATTAAAATGACAGGTGAAATCCAGTGCCAGTGGATGCAAAAACCACCCTCAGGCAAAAGGGGGGAGGGGGGGGGCTCTTAATTATACATGCAGAAGACTGAGCTCTAAATTAGTTATTCCTACTGACAAATAAAGGAGGATAGTCAACTAACAACTTCAGACCAAAGATCAGCCAAGACAAGAAATCCAAAAGAATATTAGAAACAGTTAGAGAAGATAGAGACAGCAAGCAAAAACCTTTTATTATTCCCATAATACCTCCACAGCTCTGGTCCACTTTTCTCAAGAATATACAATAGAACAAGAAAGGGTACAAAGATGTACACTGGTTAAACTGACTAGACTAATGCAATGGCTTTCACACAAGGACAGAGTAAATGAACTAAAAGTGTTCATCTTGGAAAGAGAATATGGGATGAAGGGAAGTATACTACAGAAGCACACGAAGTCATGTATACTACAGAGAAGACCCACAACAAAAGAACAGTCACCCATTGCCAGCAGCTGCAGCAGCTGAACAAACAAAAGGAGGTAAGTTTTCATAGAAGCTATGGATCTCATTGCCACAGGATGTTGTGCAGGTCCCAAATAGCTTCAGAAAGTTTTTTAAAAAAAAATCATAGAAGTCCCCTAAGAGCTATTAAAAATACAATGATACAGATGCTATTCCTGACTCCACAAGAAGCTCCTCAGCCATGGTCTCTGTAAGCAGCTGGGAAGATTCAACAGAAAAAGCATCAAGGTGCCTTTACACTGTTTCTTATGCTTTTCTCCAAAGCATCCATTACAGACCATTATCTCACAGGATAACACACTAAACAGACTTTTCATCTGAACCTGCACAGTCATCCTTCAGTCTTTACAAACAACAAAATTATTCCTACTTTCTTTTTCTCTAAAGCCAAGTTAGGCAAAACAAGTTTGTCATGCTAACTTAGTCATTACCAAAAAAAAAAAGCGCACACACAGCAAGGTACTACTTGAGCCACAGTAATTAGCCTTCATTCCCCAAATTCTTTAAACTATATACCAGATGTCGTTTTGCAACTACCACAGAATTTAAAAGCAGAGTTAAATGATTGAATACAGTCATACTGGAAGGTACAGAAATAGTATCAAAACAAATAACAGAATACTGTACTGAAATTACCTGCCAACAAGTCTGAGAATGTATTCTACCTAGTCCAGTATAACTGCACCCTGCTGCCCCAAGAGACGATCCTAACTCAATGCCTTCCACACATGAACCCCCTACACTTCCCTTGGGTCCGATCTGGCCACAATGTAATCAAAGAATGAGAGTTAGTTCAGCTACAGAAAGCTACTCAGTTTATTTTCTGTAAGACAGGCTCATGGAAACAATTCAGTGCAATTGCACAGTCTGTATATCTTGACCCAGGGGAAACGGCAGGACTGTGTCCAAGATGTTAAGGCTATACGCACTTCCCCTTTCAGAGGCAGCCCACAGTTACGACAGAAACGGTGCAACAAACTGCATCCACCATTAAAAGATGCAAGTACAGTAACCCTAACATTACTGAATACATATGAGCCACTTAAGAAATATTGACATGGACTAAAATTTGGACTACTTCAAAATTAGCTAGTAATTATTTTTAGTTTTAAATAATGACCAGGCAACAATCAAAGAGAAACAGTTCCACATCACTATACCAATATGTTATTGTATAGAATACCAATGATAATGTTTTGTTGTGAAAATTTCATATGGTACATTAACAGGGGTTATTTTTTCATTTAATAATCTTTGTTATTTAAATGTATGTAAAATCAGCCTCAGTCTCAAGGAACAAGTCATGCATTTTTACACTGCCCTGTCTTTACAGACAGCTGATACTACAGGGACTTCTGCAGGAGGCTCAAAATTTTCTCAGACACAGACACATCAAAGTTAAATACAGTGAGTTAAGGGTGAGACTTCAAGAGCAACTGAAACCCCTGGGGGAAGCACTTAGAACTGAAAACTGTCATTTACATAACACTAAAGAAAGGATGCTAACAGAATCACATGAGACTACAGCATCCTCAGAAACAAAATTCATCATGGAAACCACTGTGAAAGCATAAGTGGCTAAAAAGTTCAGTCATTCAGTGTGACTCTCAGAACAAGCCGAAGTAAGAGCATGTATAAACCCTTTTTAGATCGTAATCTCCATTACAACACCCAAAAAAAAAAAAACCCCAGGTGAAACTCCAGCAGAGGTCACTAACGTGACTGGTACCAACGAGTCTTGAGACCTCATCCTTTTAGCTGAGAGGTCAGAGTAGATACCCGTTCTCATCAGAGTCGCACTGCACCAGAAACAGAACTGCTACAAGAGATGAAGTCTGCAAAATACATCATTGTATTAACATAGAAAATATCAATCCAGAGTAAAGGTCCTAACTGAATAAAATAAATAGAAAAACAAGAGGTTGTGCATTAAAAACAGTAACCAGGTCAGTGACTTTAAAGATCCAGTCTCAGAGAAGTTCAGCACAAAAAGCCAAGGTGTTCTGCACATGGCAAGAACTGGCATGGCATCCAGCCATGCCCAAGGTGATGTCCTCTCACTTCCCTTGCTTCTTAAAGCAACAGCATGTAATGGCTGTTAGCATCCAACTTGACCACAAAAGAGGCAGAAACTTCCCTGTATGTCTAAACACACCCAGAAGTACAGCCTACAACTTAAAGATAAGAGTTTACCAGGTATTACGTTGTCATACCTTTAAAGGCTCAGTGTCCGTAGTGTCTTAAACTCTAATTAAACTGATCAAATACAAGCAAAGGCATCTCCCTTGCAAATGACCGGGCAAACAGCGGAAGTACTCTGAAGCCTCAAAGGCGCGACTGAAGAGAGCTGGTGTGCACCAGGGGATTGCCCATTGGGCAGGGTTCAAACGGCAGTGTTTAATCCAGACTAATGTTGCTCTGCACTGCTGCAATCCAACAAAGAAAGCAATTACAGCAAGAATTTGTGCTTAGCAAATACAGTAGCTAAAAAGCTATCAATTCCTATTATTCAGAAGCATCAAAACTTCTGTATGCAATACCAGGTTTGTTCCATGTACCTGGGACAGTGATGATATTGCTAATTTTCTGTAGCATATCTTATACATCTCTAAATCCAATTTTTTTTCTCCTGAAAGGTCACTGTGTTTCTTCTTTCCCGGTCATTAGCAACAAATGTTTGAAAACGCTGACAGCTTTTGGAAGTCCCACAGTTTCCTCTTATGAAAGAGAAATGACACCAGATGCTGCAAATAGAAAGAAATGAAATGACAAGAAAATATAATGGAATAAAACATGCAGTTCTAAAAGTAGGTTGAAAAGCTAAGCAAGCCATTCCAATAGGATGTTCCAGAAACATTTAGTAAATAAAGATGTGATTCCAACAAAATGAAATTGCTTGAATATCTCTAGCAATGTTCTTTCAAAAAAGCCAGTGCCACAAGAAGAGACATCAAGAAGTTGACTCAACTTCAGAAAAAAAAATTTTTTTTAATTAAGCTCTTTCACAGCTGAGGAAATCTTTTATATACATTGCAAGAAACAGAACGCAAAGCTATCAAAAAAGCCAAAGAAATACAAACTAGGACAGTATTCGGTTTTCTTTCAATACATCTCACAGCTACCAGCGAACAACTCCAGGTGAACACACTCTTTTTAACCTCCTGAAAGTGACATGGGATCTGAAAGCAAACATGCAGAGCTTACAAAAAACTGATCCTGCTGATTAAAAAGCACTTCTCATTTCTTTTTGTGAACAGACTGAAAATACTCATTTTGCACAGTGAGACAGTCTAGCCACATCTGTTTTACACAAACCTTTGCAAGTCTTCTCAAATAGCCTATCTTATTCTATACAAAGACTGCCATGTTATCCAATACTACACACCTGATAAAGTAATACAGTATTTGTATTTACTGCCTTGCAATATGGTTAGTTTTAGGTTGCCAAGACAATAAATCCAGTTATGAAAGTTGCTCTTAGATCATGAAGTAGTAGCTCCCACAAAAGCTTTTACCAACTAGAAAAGCTACAACAGCAGTTTCTTCCAGACACAGATCTCCACATCATCTACACCTTCACCATCTTTTGAAACTGAGTTACTACAACATGCTTCACACAAAGCTGTGCGTTAACTTCTGTATTGTATCAAAGGAACACAAATTCTGCTTCATGACAATTCATCCCCCTAAACTCCTCAATCAGCTAGTTAGTGCTTTCCAAACAGTTTAGCCTATAAAGTCCCAGTAGCTGCGGGGCCTCCCAACACAGGAGCGTCTCTTCCCCAGTGCCACCCTGTTGCACTAACTGCTGGCCAAGGCTTTCTGGCTAAATCCCTCTCATCTCAAGTCAGATGAGTAGTTTAGCAGCTGCATTCTCTGCAAGTTGATTGAGCAAGCAGTTCTTCACCTGTCAAAGCAGCCAGCTCATTGACTCAAAAGGCATGCTGCATCTGCTTGCATAAATGTCCTTGGAAAAAAACTGTTTTAAAAAGCCAGGAAAACAAAGGAGAGAGTTTCATGTTACGAGGGGAAATTAATGTCCTTCATTAAATTATAGGAAGGGCACCTGAAGACTCCTCTTTTGGACTACAAAGCCTCCAGATTCTACAGAAGTTAAAGAAACATATAAAGATGAAAAAGTAATTTTAATATTAAAAACAGGAGAATTTCAAACAAACCTCAACATACCTCACTTCAAGCACTGCCACAGTTACCTGAGGGTAGACACTGCCATGAAAATAAAGTTATTTCACCTGGGTGAAATAGTTTTATCTAGTGAAAACTATTAAACTCAGAAAGCAGTGAGGACAGTCCTTATTGAGACCTGCGTTAACTTCTACCAAGAACAAACACAAACTTCAGAGCAATTTCAGGCAGCAATTAGATCAAATTCAGTCCAGCTTCAGGACTCTCAGCAGTGAAGCAAAAACACCACAACCCTGCGTGAAACGCTGAGTGCTCTTGCAAAACGTCACTCCAAGAGTTCAGGTCCCTTAAAAGAAACAAACAAACAAACCACCACACCACACCACTAGTAGGTGACTGCCACGATTTACGACAGACTAGCAGTCCTTCTGCAGTCCGCATATACATCGCAGTACCTCTTTCGGTTACTTTAACAAATGCATATGGCTATCTGGGTCAATTTTGTACTGCTGGAAGCATGGATCTGGTACCAATGACTGAACAATCATAGCAAAGCTTCATTCAGTGCAAGTCTGACTTGAGATCAACTTGCATGTTTACTGGGCAAGAGAAAGGTTTAATCTTCAAAACATGCACCACATAGGGAGCAAAAACCTGCCATTTCTGCTTGTGTGGCAAACAGCCCCTGTCAATACTGACACTTCCCATTATTTAACCTTTTATTTTCTCTTACCTTAAACTTTCCTAAACTTCAGATATTTAAGCTAGTATTTTTCATGCAGTGCATCTGCCTCATGCTTTACTTTATCACATTCATAATATTTTGAATGGAACTTTCCTATTGTGCCATTACCAAAAATGAAAACAAGGAAATAGTATGTTTGCTAGAATTTAACTTTGGAAACTCCATTCTTCGAAACACTTCAGCTCTCCTTGCATCGAAGCAGGATTTTTAAAAGGCTCTTTTCCCTCTGTCAAAATTTCTTTCCAAAACACACTAGAAATTGTCTCCTAAAAGAAATCACCCAATTTTAACCAGATTCTTGATTTTGCTGTGTTTTAAACTGGTCTACAGACACGCTTAAGAAAGACTAATCTTGTCATAGACTCCCAGAGGACTCCACCTACACAGGACTAAGCAGAACTCCCCCTGGAACTGCAGTATTGATGCAGTTCAGACACTAACACCGAAAGAGGAAGCCTTTAAGAGAAAGCAACTGTCCAATTCAAATGCTGGGAAACCAAAGCTAGATCTACAACAGATTAGTCAGGGGTCAGAAGAAGAATGATATAGCCAAGACTAAGATTCATCTAATTTTAGGAAACTGATTTTCAGATGTCTGGCTCTATGTTGGCTCCCTTTGTACCCCAGAGGGACATGCATCCCATACACCATAGGTCACCCTCTGGTGAGGCCTCTTTCATTGACTATAAAAGACAGCCTCCATGACTAACCTAAGCTGCAGTCCATGAGAGAGAGCTGAAAGCAAGGGAAGAGAGGAAGATGTAGATGTTATGGAGAACTACAGCCTTAGGGAAATCCCACTGCTCCTCAAACACCCTCTCAGCTAGAAAGTTGTACCCTCCTCTCCTTTGCAAGTTTGAGCCCATCACCCCCTTCACTCTAAGCAACTTAATCAGATCAAAACTACGAAGCAATCCAGCTTTTTGCTGGGCTAGTTCTCTGCTGATTTAGGGACCTGACCAGCACCAGATCTAGTCTACAGTAAGCAGCAGGAGCAGATGGAGAAGAACCTTCCCCTTTGAGCAGCCATGAGGAGTTAGTTACATTAACTCACTTTTCTCAGGACCTAGGAAATCACTGTTAGGCAGATGAAGTTAGGCAGGAGAAACGCCTTTCTAGAAATAACAGAATAGATCAAACAGCATGACAAACAGTTTGGGAGAAGATGTAGAACTGAAAATCAGGACTGAAATCCCTGAAGAAGAGGGAAAACAGACCCAACAAGAAGGAAGAATGAGAGGAGAGAAATCGAAGCAATGGTCAAGAGCTTGGCGTACAAGCCAAGTCACACCATTCCCCTACTATCAACAAATACTTACAAGACACAGTAGTTGAGCACGTGTGTCTCTTCTCAGCCCAGTACAAACAAGGAACGGTAAACTTAACACCACTAGCAGATACGCTATCAAGTCAGGTAGAGAGGCAGAGTAGGAGAGCTGGCAGTCTCACCCCCATGCATCACATTAATGTGCTGTCACAGGGAACATTTTTAAAATCTACGAAATCTCCTAAAGGTGGTCTGCATATACACTATACAATAATGACTTACCAGCGTTTCCCTCAAGATCTCTGTCCCATTCAGTGCCTAGGACAAGACTCTGAAGGGATCAATCGGGATTTGTCTATAAGGCCACTTTCCCGAAGTGCTGGCTTTAGCATCAGTAATTGCTCATGGAGCTCCCAGGCCCCAAGCCTCTCCCAGTCAGCATGTCCTCCTACCCTCGGAGTTCTCTGAGGGTCACTCTGAGAAGCAAGTCATTTCACTTACCTGGATTAAAAACAATTTCAAAAAAGGGTTCAAGTTTGCCATTTCGCTCCAAAAATAACTGCATTTGCAAAAGCAGGGGGCTGCTGCAGTGACAGGCAGGTACTCTGAACTAGCAGTGCCACTGAGCCAAAAGCTCACAAAACTTGCTCCTTCATATGCCCGTGTTTCCTGCAGAATATGGAAGGCATGGTAAGGAGCCAGCAAACTGTATGTCTCAAAGTGAAGCTAGCTAACTGCTACAGTGGAGAACTGGATTCCCTCTACCTCTCCATCACAACACTGCTACACCACAGCAAAAATCCATGTCATTTCCTCTGCCTTTATCAATTGCTTGTACCCTTAGCTGTTCAGAAATCAAGACTGCAGTTCTGCAAGAGTTTAAAATCAATTCAGGGCAACACTGCAACTATCCCTTCCCTTCTCTGTGCCAGCCCTGGCTCTCTTCTGACCCCACAATGACATAGTTCAGTGGAAAACATAATTAGTAGGGCTAGCTCTATCAGCCCAACACCACCTCACAAGCCTGCCAAGCACCTGTGCTAGAACAGGAATGGGCAAGAAATATGCAACCAACAGCACAAGTGGCTGCTGCTACACCGCAGCAATTGGTTTAAGCTATCCTGGGACCACAGCTGGACTTCAGTCTGTTTTGCAGTATAGTTAGCACTCACAGCTGCCACTGAGGTCTACAGGAGCTGTATCAAACTAACAAATACTTTGGCCTGCAGCTCAGTGCACTGTAAAATAAGGATAATGCCAGCCCTTCATAAACAGTCTTAAGAAATAAATAGTTAATGCTTGTGAATATTTGATACTGTTATGGAAAGAACCACAGAATACCCATGCAAGAATTAATCATAATGTCATCAGGTAAAAATTGAAGTTATATCCAATAAAATTATGAGACCATATAATGAACAATGGAAAGAGTACCGAACTGCTTTCCAACTGATACCAGGCAAGGTTCCTGCAGAAATCTCTGAGTAGTTACATATTATCACAATGCACATATACAGGGAGCCCAAATAGCCTTTCTGGTTTTAGCATAACACTTGCCGTTTGGTCAAAGCCTCAGTAGCATTAGTGACAAAAAGTTCTGATTCTAAAACACTTGTATAATACTAACAAGGATAAGCACCCCACTTATCTATTTTTAAGCTAACTAATAGAAAAAAGTGATTTATATACATCTGTGCAAGACAAGCCTAACCTACATGCTCTCGAGTGTCCTGGTTAGAAAAACTAGACTGCAGCATTTGCGTTTTTAAACAACTTGTTACACTACTGCCTCTCATTTCCGTCTCAAAGAATCCTTTCCTGAAATCCAACAGTTTCGGACTGCTCTAAAGGCACATCAGTATTTTTTTCACTCACTGACAGCTATAAATAAAATTGTAATCATTCATTTAATCCTGAATGACAGTTGAATCCTACTGACAGTTGAAAATGAGATGCTCACTTCTAGCAAGAAGATTAACAAAAAATTAGAAGATAAACCATCTTAATAAGCAAGTACAGGCAAGAAAGAAATCAGCAAGCTGACAGGCACCTTCAATATGGCAGAGTCCTCTATGCCAACTAATTAACTGCAGCCATAAATAATACCTAGAGGTGGTCAATTTAACTATTAGCAGTTTACAGTATCAAAGTCAGCTAATTACAACAACTTTGTATCTTAACAATAAAGAAGCGCTCTTTCAGTTTCACTGCCAAGTACCTAAAATGCCTGAGCTCTATTTATACAGGAACGTTATCTTTTGTAAAACGTTCACATGACCCGGGGGGGGGGGGGGGGGGGTGAAGAACCGGCCTGAGGCAAAGGGTGTGAAAATGCATTTTCTTGTAATTTACTTTACTCTGCTAACAAGCCTGCAGGGTAAATGGATTTAAATGGCCTATTCTAATAATGGTTAGATTAGAACAGATTAATATCCTGTTTCATATATATATTCAAGCACTTTCCTAAACATTGAGTGTCAATCTTTGTCAAAAGCTCATAGTCAAATAGCTAAGCAGCAGTTTACAGCATCCCCATACACTCAAGTAGTCTAACATACATAAGAACAAAAAATCTAAGCAAGTGATAGAAACCTTTGACCACCTTAAGGTTTTTGTGCTGAGGCTGCTTTTAGATGGAACATGGAAATCAGCTAAGTGCACATTTTTAAAGGCATTCTGTATGTTTTTGCTACGTAGAATATGCAAGAAAAAGCATAAGTCCCAACACATTTTGCATGTAAAACTAGTTATTAAATAAATAAAGGAAAAAATATTTGTGTCTGCTGATTCGAACCAAACTGCTTGTAGGCACTGTTTGTGAAAAGTTTTTAGAAATAGGAGCTGTCCTTTCCTCCAATCTCATTTTTATTCAGTAATTGAGTGAACAAGTTGGGGGGGGGTGGAGAGGGGGAATGAATTCTCTCCCCCCCTCCCAATTCCCAGTCTCTTTGCTTTGTGCTGACTGACTGACCTGAAAACATTTGTAGAAGAGACTGAAAAGTAAGTAAGCAGAACAGCTGAAAAGTAAGTCAGTCAAGTTTTATTTATTTTAGGTTGGGGTGGTTTCCCAGTTTCACAAACGGGGCCCACAAAAATTTGTGCTGGCACAAGTAAAGAGGAGCATATTTAAGGAGGAACTAGCAGCAGCAATACCTTGAACTAGCATCATCAAACACTTTGCGTGCTATCTACCACACAGCTAAGCAATGCAGAAAGCTAAGTGCTGCCAAAAGAGGAGGTGCTGCTCCACTCCCTCCTCTGCTGCATCCTTTGTGCCACAGTCACTCAGCTGACCCACTGGGATTCCGTTCAGGGGGACACACTGGCCGAAAAACCTAACCCACCGGAGGTGGGGGCAAGCAGCGAACTGCAAGCCTGGCGATTCATCTACACATAAAGGAAGGGGTGTTTCTGCTCATTCTTCATCAGAAATAAGCATGAAATACAGAGGCGAAATTCATCTAGATGAAGTAAAAATAATATTCAGGCAGTACACGTTGGCTGCCAGAGCTGTAAGGAAAGTCAGACACAGACACTGAGCCGGTTGGTGCCTGCCTAGGGGTGTTTCCATGGCAGCTGACACTAATCTAAACCAGGGTGCTGTCACAGCATAGCGCACTCCCTCCCTCTTCCAGACCATCCCAACCTCCTGCTTACGCAGACTGATGCTTGAGCAATCTGCCCATCAACAGGATTATGAAAAAAAAATTTTTGTTGTCCATAAAATTAGAGCAGGATTTCAAACTGTATCCAGACAACTGCTGAGATAGGCAGTCCTGCTCCTAACAGGTGTCCCTAATTCCTCCCTTGCACTAAACCTGGCACTCAGACACTGGACTGAGGTAATCTGGCTCACTATCCCAGAAGTAGTAGGTTTGTTTAGATTTTTCTGTTTTATTTTTAAATAGGTTGGATTTCTGTGGATTTACTGAGTCGACTGGCTCCAAAAGCTATCCAACACACATCCAAACTAGCACAAGATAAAACGGTCAGAGGACAGAGGAGAAGGCGGGGGCAGACCTCCTCTTCTGGCAACAGTGACCTGCTAGATTGGCTCACTTTCTTTTATGTAAAATCACCACCAGTTAATGTTACACTGAACCACCGATAATCTCACTACTAAGTATTTTTGCACTATTTCAATTCAACTTTGTTCTTCTGTCTTCAGAGGAAGCTGCCTAGCATGCAGCTACACACAGAGCCACTCTAAGCTCTGCTCCCTTATGCCAGCGCTGCTAGATAGGTAGGTGAAGGAAGAGCACTTTGACCAACATTCAAGCTCTGCCTTGGGACACCTGGAGCCTGTCCCTAAAAATTTTCAGAAAGGAACTTTTATAATTTATATATAAAAATAAGAAAAAAGCAGTGGTAGTGCCTTCAGTACAGAAACTAGATTCCTGACTGGAAAAATCTGAGCATGCTTAGGTCACCCTAAAAATTGACAACCATTAAACCTAATTTCTCCAACACTGCAAACTACAAATACCCCTTAAAGAAACACACATTCCCACCCACCACCCCAGTCCCCTCTCTGATAACCACACTAATGCCTCTCTCCTTTAGGAAAATTAGTGAGAGGAAGTGGGCAGGAAATGAGACAGTGAGGAGGAAAAAGAAAGACTCAACCCTACCACAGTAAGATTTGTGAAGGGTCCCTTCACAAACAGAAAGCATCAGCTAGTAATAGATATATTTGACAGCACTATTTTTTTCCTTTATTATTTCAGTTCCACTATTACATTCTACCTTGCACAGGGTTGGTGAAGCAAGTAACACTAAGGATTTGTATTGAAGCAGAGTCTTGGCTCAGATTTCAGTGTTTTCTTTCTAAATCAGACCCAAAAGCAACTGCTAGCCAATTGTTTCTAAATACTCCATTCAAAGAAGCACAGCCAACTCAATGATGAAATACAGCAACACTGTGCTGCGCAAAACATACAACAGTCAAAAACCCAAAAGAGATTTTTAGACTTCAGCTGAAGTTCAGCATAGAAGAATGGTTCAGTGATCATATTTTCATCTGCTAAATACCAGTCTTCAGCGCAGCCTCTCCACCAAACACAGCACATGCCACGAACCCCTCACTCCCCTCCCCAGCAGCCATGCACCCCCCACCCACTCCTACCCTCCCAGGGCTGCAGCACCTCAGGAGCTCAGCCATGCAGATGAAACATAGAACGGCTGCTGGGCTGCCCAAACAGACCCTCCCCACTTCCCTGAAGCAAAGGCAGCCAGCAAAACACAATTACCTTAGCATCCAGTCTAGAAATATCCTCCCTGCCCAAGGAGAGATTCCCCCCCCACACCTTTCCTTTTACGTGGCAGTGCTCACAATCCTCTCTGTACGCTTGGCCCATGAGACGGCACAGACAGAAGGACACTGCTGTCTCCTTTTTCCTCCCTCCCACCCTCCAACACCAGGCTACCACAGCTGGCTCCGCACAGATCCAGAGAGGAGGCTGCCACCTACTGAAGTATCACATGATCTTCCTACACAGCTGAGTTTCCCTTCCCCAGCCACCTTCAAGTTACCCAGCCAAATAAATCCTGCTTACATTTTGATACAGGCAAGGAGATGGATTGAAGCAATATGGCTGAAGATGGCTTATTTTCAGTAACTAGTCTGAGGTTTTCAGTGCTACAGTTTTTCCTATTACCTAGGATCCTTCAGTGTTTCCTTAAAGCTGTAAAGACCTGGAAAAAGCTAGCAATGTCAAAAAAAAACTTTATTATGCTTCTTACAAATGCAGACTCACTGTTCCAGCTTTTAATAACACTGACATGACCAGCCCAGCATCTGGCAAAATGTCTAAATGCAGTTAACTACAACAAAAAAGAGGTCTCAGGCTGAAACATGTAAGAACTAGAGGTATCTGGACATTCAGCTGAACACAGTACGGTGAGACTAACTCCCCTTACAGAAAAAAAGAGAAAGTCACCACCATACACTAAATATGCCTTTTCCTTTCAATTAGAACAAGTGAGCAGGGTGCTTCTTTCTTCTCATCAAAACCATCTTATAAAAATCAAGCCTGTGAAACCATCTCTCCACAATAGTGTGCACAGCACCTTTCCCACACATACCAAGCTATCTGCATGCAAGCAGAAGCCAGGAACAGTTGCAAAGCTAGAAGCATTTAAGAAATCAGAGTAGGTCATACAAGAACTAGGCTTAATATTACATCATTTTCACAGTACTAAAGTGGTTTGTGTTGACTTAAGTCCCAAAAGAACATGAGGAGAATCTGCTGAGATCACAGTAAATGAGCAAAAGCAGCAGCCTGCTTTGTGGAGCTGAACTAGCTTCTGCATAGATCTTACGTAAACTTCACGGCAACTGTTCTGCTAGAGTTCTTCCCTTGCAAAAAAGATATAACATAGTCAGTTGTTCCTGTCACAAGAGGAAAAAACTTCTCAAGTTCCCATGCAGTCCAAGCACTGCCACTTGCTATACTGCAGAATGAACTACAGCAATCAAGACCTTATTGATCATTCCACAGTCCAAAAGCATACCTTAAAGACATACAATGCTATGTCCTCATTAGACCTGCAAGTACACACATTTTCTTTGCGCAGAATACTACCATTTCTAACACTCTACATGGAAGCAGATTTTTTGTCCTTGCTTTGTCATACATACACAGGCTTGGGAAATTTAGCTGACACCTAATAACAAGTATTTAGCAGAAGGGGAAAAAAGAAGTCCAAGTAAACTTCAGAAGTCATTTTCAAAAACCACAGCAGCAACGAACATGGTCATAACCACTCTCTGTGAAGGAAGAAAGGCAGGCAGGCTCTGACCTGCATGCAGAACTGCCTAGCAAAACACACTTCACTGCTCCATGCTCATCTCACAGCAGGTGCAATGCTGCCTGCTGCCACCTGCGTACTCCTTTCCCAGCACCCGAGGTACCGTACCTGCTGCAGGTCTCTTGCCGAGAAGGACAGAGCAGCTCACCTCTCTCCCGAGCGCTTCCCTCACACCTGCAGTTCCCAGCACTCTGGCAGAGCCTCCTCGCTGCCCGGGGCGAATCGGAAGAGGAGGAGGTCCCTCCGCCCACAGTGCCCTCTGGTCCTGCCCGCAGGCTACTGCTCTCACACTTCAGAAAACCAACAGGCAAGCCCTGCCCCGCTGAACTTCACACCAGAGAGCTGCAAGGCAGCAGAAGGCTGAAGAAACTAGAAGCACGAACTCCTCTGACAGGTCAGGAGAACAGCGCAAGTCAGCAAGCAACCTTTGTATCCTCTCCCCGGGGGACTGTGAAGCTCTGCCTGAAAACCTCCCCTCCAGCTCTCAGTACCCACCCTTTTCTCCTGCTGTTGTTAGCCTCTATACTTCTCCCTCACATGATTAGCTCCTCTTCTGTCAAAGGAAGCACTGAGCCCTTTTTGTGAAAACAATTTGCTATATTTGAGCACAAGATTATACAATGCTAAAATCTTCCATGAATTCTAGATTAACAGTACAATACACTATTTAATTGCTAGACAAAGTTTTATTTCGATCTTAAGAATAAAACAAATGCCATAAACAAAGCAGTTGCACAGAGACCTCTCCCAAACCACAGAGCAACTACTTCAGCAGTTGCAAAGCTACTCTGAACAGATCTGTACCAAGTAATATTTATAGTGAAAAAGTCTAATGTATCACCATAGCTTTCCTTGTATGTACTGTTCACCAACGCACAACTGAAACATTCTGGATATATTTTGACAACCCAGACTCGCCCCACACAGGCAGTCAGATCTAGTCCACGCAGTGAAAACTAATGACTCCACACCCTTGGCGGATTCACCATGCCATACAGGGTCTGTACGTACATACATACATACACACACACACACACACACACACACACACACACACACAAAAAGCATTTTTGTGTTTGAAGTGTTATGTCACTGTGCAGTACAAAAGAATGGGCAGGCACAAAAATATTTATGGTCCAATTCAAAACTTCTGAATTTTTTTTTACTCAGGAAATACTGAATTGAGCCCTTCAATAGCCAAAAATCCTAGCACATTCCCCAACCATTCTTATTACAGTCCTCCTTATGAAAGCACATATTGCAAAAATATTTGGGTTTTTTGTTTGGCTGAGTGTTTTGTTTTTTTTTTTTTTTTTGGAACAGTTTAATTTTTTCAGTCTTTTTAACATTATGGAGTATCAGGTGCTTTTGATCATGTACACCAATGAGGAGAATCATTCCTCCTCTTCAATGAAAGCTAGTAGACTCACTTTAGAAGTGATAGCACAACAAAACACTACTGGTGATGCGATGAGTTTGGCAGAACCACAAAAAGTAAACCTTCCTTCTCTTCCAGTGAGAATTTAAGTGAGCAGGGAACAGTGTTAGGATCTGAAATGTTGTCATGCATTTCCTTGTTTTAGATTGTGGTTTTACAAGATAAAGCAGTAACAGCTTATGATACTACCACTCCTCCCTGTCCAACATGATATGTTCCTGCCTATCCGCATGTCATCTCCTCAGCCACCAGGACACCAGGCATGCATGGTATACTGGACGAGGAATAAAGCTGACCTTCAAAAATAAATAAATTTCCACTGTGCTATTTGTGAGACACCCATGATGAGATAACATACAAGGCCTTCTCCTCAACAAGAATTTAAAGAATTGGTAAAAGCATGAAACACGATCACAGACCTAGATTTCTTATTTGGGTGTAAGACTCTTTCATGACATGTAAAAAGAGGCCATTCTGTAAAATATTCAAGTAATAGGATTTTCCTATCTTCCTTATTCCAAAATGTGCTAACATAAGCTTTCCAATCGCTCAAGCCAGGCTGTGCTTCACTATCATGGGCAAAAGAGGCTAGAAAGAGAAGACCACAGAGAACTGCATGCAACATTTACTTTCAGAACTCTTAGATTAACCCATCAGGAAGGGGACAGAAATGGAAGGGGGGAATATAGTAGTGAGACTTCTATCTTTGGTAAAACAGAAAAAAATTAAATTTTAATTTTTCCCATCTTTAAATTTTTCTCTACTAATAAAGAAATAAAAATTGTACAAAGAATGCATGCATCTTTAATAAAAGATTAAAAAAAACCCTTGCCCATTGAACTTCACACCAAAGAGCTGCAAGGCAGCAGCGGGCTTAAGAAACTAGAAAGCAAGAACTCCTCCGACAGGTCAAGAGAACAGTGCAAGTCAGCAAGCAACCTTTGTATTCTCCCTCCCAAAATTAACCTTTATTAAAGATGCATAAATCCTTTGTACAATATTCTCTTTCAAATATTTACCAATAAGATCTCAGGCTCCAAAGCAAGCTTTCTAATGTGTGGTTTGTAAGTAGTAGGTGGTAACTTTAAAAAGTGGAAATTCTGAAAGATATTTATGACAAAGCATCAGAAAGGTGCTCAGCCAAGCCAACTGGCAGCACACATTCTGTGTGAAAGGAACATTCCACTGGAATAACACCAAGGAGCAAACCTAAAAAAAAAAAAAAAAAAAAACAACAACCAATGGTCTGAACGAGGCGTAAAAGTGTGGATGTGTGATTAAATTTCTATCATGTCATCAAAATATTGGCCTAAAGCTCTTCAATACTAGAATCCTAGCCATTCCTAATTCCTAACTAGCAGATGTCAGCTAAGTCCATCCATGCTAACAGCTTAGCTCTACACCTTCCTTATACAAGCAGGATCTTCAAAATCCAACTTGCGGAGAATACCTTTTCAAGGCCACAGTGGTAGATCACTATGGCTACAATCCTACTAAGGAAATACGCAAGACAACGTTTGTAAGGAAAAGCAGTAGCACTATCAGATCAACTGATATGGCTGGAGTGGGTGAGGGAAGGAGACAGCGACAGGCAAGCTAGCTCCCAGAAGATTAGCTGGTCTAACAGAATGACACTGTTTCCCCTTATGAACTTCCTCCCCCAGGCTAGAGCTGTATTATAGACACATTTGAATATCTTGATATAATCCATAGCTCTCCAGAAGTCATTCCCCAAATTTGCACATAGTGTTCTGAACCTTAAGGGGAAATCCTTCTTGCAGTAGAAATTTACCAGTGGAAACTGATAACCAAACACAGGACCTTCTTGGACAGCACAAGACTGTTAGGTTTACCTTATTTCTTCTTCCACTAATTTACCGTAAAAATAAAATCCTGGTTTGGGTTTTGCTTTCTCTGCAATAGTAAGACCATGTTGAATCCCATCGGCAAGTAGGTCTTTGACAGGCACAGAAAAGGCTCTGAAATCTATGGCTTGCCTATCTTTTTCCATTAGCCAACTGCTGCCCCTCGCCCACCAGTATAACAGTCAAAAATACAAAATATAACCCAATAGCATTAGATATTTGCAGTTGAGCTGAGCAGGCAATAATCCAGTCTTTGATAAAAGACAGCACTGCTGCAAGACATTACTCATGGAATTTGATCCAGTTGGACTGAAGTTACTGTTCGCAGGACATATGTAAGTGTTCTGTCCTTTAGACAACTGACACTATTCTGGAGTTTTCTTCTTTCATTAACCCCGCTTTTAACTGCTCCCCAAAAGAATTCTCTGCTGTTGACCAAGACAGATTTCTTCAATGCTTCTTTTTGGTCCTGCAAGCTATCAAGCAGCCCTGGTGAAATGATAAGAAAAGACCGCATA
Source organism: Dromaius novaehollandiae (assembly GCF_036370855.1). Taxonomy (NCBI): domain Eukaryota; kingdom Metazoa; phylum Chordata; class Aves; order Casuariiformes; family Dromaiidae; genus Dromaius; species Dromaius novaehollandiae. The sequence continues at coordinate 155,399,003 of NC_088098.1, forward strand.
CACTCTTAGAGGCCTTTTAAAGAGCCTGCACCTGGAGTAACATGACATAGGTACAAGAGAATCCTTCCAGACAAATTTATTAGGGCTCATATAGGAATAAATGTTATGTGACCATCATCTTCTGACTCTTGCCTCTCCTGCTAGACTTCTGTGGAGGATGCTGCACTCCAGCAGTGAGTCTCATATCAACTATACATGTTTATCCATGTTCTTCTGGAACAGAATTCACCATGTGCAATGATTATATTGTAGGTCTTCTCCAGCGAACTGTTCTGATAAATAGGTCATTCTTCCTACGAGAGAGTATATTTAAATGCTTTTCTACCCAATGATAAAACTGTATTAATTAGCACTGTGTGGGAAAACAGCCTTTAAAGCAAAAAAAGGTGAGAGTAGCATATAGCAAATATGTCCTGCCTTAAAAAAAAAAAAAAAAAAAAGCAGTAAGATGTGAATTTACAATGCAGGCCACTATTTTACCATCTCTTCTATCCACATAGACATTCTAAACATGCACTGAAGCTTCAAAGTAGAGTAATCTATTTTACACTACAATCATTATGAACAGACACTGACAGTGTCCACAGGGGGGAACTGTTTTGGAGTGGCAAATTAAGTCCCTTGTTGAGGTCTTCAGAACATTTTCCTATGGATGGATCTCAAATATTTGTACCTGTCTGTGGGAAGTCTTTATAAAAATGAACGGAAGATTGTTCCAAAAAGTGTTAATTCTTGACGCTTCCTTTGCATTACCATCCCAAACTTCAGCTTACACAGAGTTGTTGTGAGCTCCAAATTAAGCACTCTTTTTGCTCTGGAACAGTTACACGTCAAAAAAAGCACTGGTGGGGAGAAAAGAAAAAAAAAAAAAAGGACCCATCTGTTTCCTTTAAGGAAGAGTAATCCTTCTAGTTAGAATTTGACATATCCCTTCTGAGTATCTGTTATCTAACTCTTCAGATTTATTGGGAAGTGAGAGGAGGAAAATAAGAACAACTTTCAGACATCTAACACTTCTGAAACAACAAAGTCCTTCACCTCTGTCCCTTATTTTTAGGGTAGGAGGACAGCAGTCTTCAATGGATGCCATAAAGAAAACACTGACTGCTGTGCAACTTTCCATTAAACCATAGCAGTTTATCAGCTTTTCAAACATGCCGTAACAAGGGCTCCCAAGCTGGAACCACACAGAACAAAAAGAATCCAGCAAGGCAAGGAGCTCCGACACAGTACTGTAAAAATATGGTTCTACTATTTTCATGACCAGCTCAGATCTGGAAGCAAAAAGCATTTGTGCAATGCTGAACCTAGGCTAACCAAACCAGTATTGTGTTTTTACCGTACTCCCAGAATTACACACAGAGGAACCACCCGACCTCACTACATATAACTTAGACTCAGTGCCAGGCTCGAGTGCTCTCCTTGTAGAGCCATGCAAACCTCCACTTTGTGGAACCGTTACTCAGCTTAGGAAAAGCACCACATTCACACACACAACAAGGTCACGTCTCCCCTGCCTCACTCTATAGCTTCCACTGATAGCTGTAGTATTCCAATGCATCTGCTATTTAGGGTATCGCACGTACATCCACCACTTTGTCCAATATTGATGCTCACCATTACCTCTTCATTATCCAACCTGTTTTCTCTGAAGATAATCCCTTCACTGTTTTTCGAGATGCTCCTTGCTCAATGACAAAAAAACAGTGAGTAGTCTTCAAAATGAGCATCTGCTCTTTCTAAACCTGACCGCAAGTAAGGAAGCATTACACAGACGCTGCACAGAGCAGCTATGGCATCTCCCCAGTTCCCACAGTGAGCAAGGCAGAGTTCCACCAGGGCTGACTCACACCTTGCTAAAGGAGACAGGAGAAAGAGCCCAGAACAAGTGGAAGGCCAAGAGGCCCCTGCCAGATCCTCACTCGTTGAATCTGGGTTGCCATTCCTCCCATCTTTGGACGCAGCTAGGAGGTTGGAAAAATAATGAGAAAACAACAGGGAACAGCCAACATACAAGCATAAGCAAAGCTCGTAACACGCACACAGCAGGCTCCATAAGCCCAAGCATTTGTATCCCCCTTCCTGCCAGCTTCTCAATTCTTCTGGTAGCTTGGGAGTAATTCCTGTTCTAACATGCTGAGCTGGAAGCTACTGCAGCCAGTTACCTCCACATCAGAAAGGAGTTTCCGGCAATCTTGCTGAGAAGCTCCTGAGGCCAGGTAAACAATTTGGTTATGCCCAAAAATATTCAGGCTCTGAGAGCAAGACACAAAATACCTTTTTCACTGTTTTTTCTTTACTTTCTTGTCACTCTAAGCAAAAGGGCTCACAAAAGCTTTCTGCTACTTCCAAAGAGAGGCCAAAATAGAAGCTTTTGCAACAGTGTGACTATTCCCAGACTGTAATAATTGAAAAAAACTTCAATCTCAGTGAGAGACCTATTGTAGGGAAGGAGTAAAGGAGAAATACCATGGTATTTTTTTTTCCTTCTGCTTTCTCATTTGCACTATTGAACTTATTTCTGAATTGAGATTTCAGGGTCCTCCCAGCTCATATATGTCTCTCTTACTTGGATTTTACATCAGTTTTCAGACATGGATTTCAGAACATGAAAAAAAATTTAACAGAGCCCTACAAAAGATAAATGGAAAACACATTAGGCAGCCACAAAAGCCAGCTGCTGTAAGGCAAAATGCTTGAGACAATGCAAAGCTCACCCCAGAATTTGGTTTCTGAATCTTTTAAAACTTCCCCCCCCCCAACAAATCCCAGAAGATCCTGGTGTGCTCTTTAATTGCATTGTAGGGGGAAAAAAGAAAGGCAGACATGGGTGTAAGGTCTTATTTCATGAAGAACAGTACTAGGAGATACCTTTATTCCTATCTTTCCCCATGATGGAACCCAAGACTAAATGCAAGCCCTGTAAGTATCATTAATTTCATTAATAGTATTTCACTGTTTAGGGGCCTAAGGAAAGCCATCAATCTTCTTAATGATATTCTGTTCTTACCTGGCAAAATTACAAGCAGGACCAGAGATACTGTAAGGACCTGACAACTAATTAAGGCAACACTAGGCTAATTTACTTACAGAAGCACTAGAAACTATTTCTTCCACCCAAAAAAAGCCTCTAGCTGAAATTACAGTACCACTCACTTTCCAGTGCAGAGAAATTGGAATTTTTTTTAATTACACCAGCTCTTCCCTCCTGCCAGTAAGTTAGACATCAGTGTATATTTGCTATAGCTAAATATACTCAGAGTAGATGATTAGGTAATCGCAACACTGAGAAAGGATATTCGAGAAATATGGCAGTTTGCTAGGCCTTTTTATTACATAAAGAATAGATCCAGCATCTAGTATTTTCCTTAAACAGTACTTCATTTGGCTGCTATCAGCTTGATTTCTGTAAGACAACTCCAGCGCTTCAGAAGCAGTTGTACAAGTGAAATGAATACAATTGTACGTTTATTACTAAGAACCCATTTCAGCAGAAAAGAGAAGTTTTTAATTGCACGGCAACAAAGCCGCGTACAAATCACGCCACTGAACCGAGTTCTGGCAGCGTTTTTTGGCAACGACGCCTGGCTCTTTACCGATGAAGACGCTGAATGCAGCATCCCCCAATACTCGGCAAGAAAATGCAACACAAGAGCTTAACGCCCCTTCCACCCCGTACAGACCAGTTTTAGAAACACACCAGGCAGATTTTTCCTCCGCACGAGAAAGGCCCCTCTGAACACTGCCGGCCATCGGGCACGGCATAACGGGGCCCTCGCCCTCAGTAATTTTATGTTCACGCTGCCAGCCACGCAGACCCCCACCCCGAGCCCGGCTCCGCACGGGGCTCCCCCCGCCAGCCCAGCCCGGTCCGGCACAGCCGCGGCCGCCCGCGCCGGCGGCCCACGGGCGAGCGGCGCAGCCCCACGCGGGGGAACGACACCCCCCCAGCCCGCACCCAGGGGAGGGGCGGCTGCCACCATCTTGTTAACCGCCGTCCACCGGCCGCCGCTGCCCGACGCGCCCCGCCGACGGCCCCGGCAACAAAGGCAGCGCAGCGCCGCCGCCGCCCTGCGCGGGGGGTCCAAGCCCGGCGCGGCCGCCCGCCCGCCCCGGCATCCCCGTGCCCCTGCCCCCGTGCCGCCGCCGCCCCGACTCACCTCCAGGCGGAGGGAGGCGTCGCAGCCCCGCAGGAACTCGCGGATGTTGCTCAGGCACTCGCCCTCCGTGCGCGGCTCCGGGTATACCTGCAAGACAAGAGGCGGCGGGCTCAGCGCCGTGCCGTGCCGTGCCCCCGGCCTCGCCTCGCCTCGCCGCGCCGCTCCTCCCCGCGCCGCCCGCCGGCGCTGCCCTCACCTCCCGCTCCCTCCGCAGGCGGCGGCGCCGAGCGCTCCCTGGGAAGGCGGCTGAACCGGGAAGTAAACACGGAGCACAGGAAATGGCGTGCGAGGGCAGGGGCACGGAGGGCTGCGGCGCCCCGCTCCGCTCCCCTCCGCGGCCCCGCTCACGGCGGCCGGCCGGCCGGGAGAGGCCGCGGCACCCCGGCTCGGGGGTGGGGGGGGGATCAGGTCTTCATGGAAAATCCTACAGAGATTTTAAAGAGCCACCGAGGCCCGTGGCATCAGCCATTTGGGTGGGGGAGCCCGGGCTGAGGCGGGGGCACAGCCCCGCCTGGTGCCGCCGCCCCCGCCAGGGAAGCTGCCCTCGCCAGCTCTGTGCTGAGGGGGAGGGGGCGCCTCCCCCCCGGATCGCATCCTGCCCCGAGCTGGACTGGGGAAAAATATATATATACACTATATATATACTATATATATATATATACACATGCACTCTCTCTCTCTATATATATAGCCCTTTTGTCATATAAAGGAAAAAGCAGAAGCGGTGTAGGTGGTTCTTGCCTTTTGTGGTGCTGTCCGTGCACTCATTGACCTCACTTCGCCCTTTAATATCGCTTTTATAAAGGAAAAAAATACATCAGAAATTCCCCAAAGAGCTCAGTGGAAAAACATGAGTACTCAAGAGTTAATGATTATCAGTTCTAACATCTAGTATTAATTATTTTCACTTATCTGTTGTTTAACAGACTGCTGCAGTCTCTCCCTAGCCCTGAGAACAAGGAAGTTCACAAAGAGGAAAACCTTGATTGAACTTACAGAAAAAAGCATTTGACAATACAGCCATGCAGTCGCTGTAGCCTTACTCATACTGACTTTAGTTCTATCTTGACCCTTAAACTTAAAATGTAGAACTTTATGCAGAAAAAGTTGCCTTGGGTGCCAATAGCTTAATTTACCATAACTTAAGTTCTGTGCATGCATAAGCATTATTTCACAATAAATTCACTTACTTCTATGAAGCAGTTTACCAAACAAAATATTGCTCAAACCAAGAGTAAATAGACCAGCAGCCCTGAACACATAGTTCTGTTTGAATGTGAAAGCCTAGCGCAAAAGTGCACTGGAAGTCACTGGAAGTTAAGGTGGCAATGCACGACATTGTGTCCTTTGATTACACATTACAGCAGGAAGGATCTTTTGTTAAATACACACATATGTCAGGACTACATGTGTTCACAACCATAATACACCTCCATAGCACTTTTAACTTAACACAAGGTTGACTCCTTTTAAACAGTGCATCAAGCTGAGACCAAGAGAGTGCTTTTCCAAATGTTTATACAATATCAAAGATATTTCTGACTTCATGATACCACAAAAACTAGTAAATACAACAGCATGACTGAGTGAACCCAGTGCAATGAAACTTAGAACACAAATCACCATAACCTTCTAAAAATAGAATTCAGAAGGTATCAAAGCTGGTCTCACAACTGGAAAGTACCATAGAAAACAGCAGACTCCAGTATCTTTAGCTCAGGATCCAACCATGCCAAACAAGCAAATGAGTTTTAAATGAAGGCCACTGTTTCATAATAGAAGGAATTGGTAGCAATATCACCTGAAGGCGTTTCCTTCCCTTAAGCAAGTGCACACACGCCATAAACTCAATTTTTTTGGTACGATGATAGACTGCTGTGGGTTAAAAATAACCATTTTACCATATAAAAAAAAAGAGTATCAAGGAAGTCCTGCATGAGTAGATCAGCCTGAATGGGAGTATCAGTAAATTTAGAAAGGATATAAGTGATAACAGAACCCTCCTGGAAACATGAACATCATCCCTCTGGCACTGGTTTTGCACTGATTGTTTGTTATCCCTTTTGATTGCTCTGATTGATTAATTTACTTCTTATTCCCAAAGTCCTTATTCCCAAGTTAAGCACAGAATTCTGTAATTGTAGAGACCCAGATATATGAAATGTTATCTCATAAAAGACTGCACAGTACCTGGAAATAGGCCAAAACAAAAAAAGCTAAGTAGGGACACCTGATTAGAGGAGGAAAAGAACTTCCAGTTAAAGATTAAAGAAACAACAACCAAAAAACCTAACCTTACAAAAAGTCCCTTTTCAGATCTGGAAGTTTAAAACACACACAAAATACATGTCAGGGAAAATTCAGCCCTACCAAAACTCTAATGCATCTTTCCAGTTAAAAATCATCTTCCCTCAACAAAATAAAATAAGGTTCAGTAAATCTTTTAAAATGTAATTTTTTTCTCTCACAAAATAAGGAAACAGATTTCAGCAGTAACATAGGGCTCTATCAGAGTGATGACATGAACAGGCTACATTTTCAACTCTTGTGGGTACAGTGGCATTTTTATTCAACAGGAGATAGAGGCATATGGGTAAAGAATCTAAAAATATCTGTGTATCCTGCTAGAAATTTAAAGAAAAGCATAATGGACCCATAAAAGAAGCAAATCCACCAAATTATTTACCTGGGAAATCTTAATATGACTCTGACAACCATCTACTTAGAAACATAGTGATCTGGGTAATAAACAGAACCTGAGATAGGATCTCAAACTTATTTAAGTAGAGGAAGCCACTGTTAAAGTCACACCTATAGTAATAGACATCCTTTACATTAAGTTACACGAAACTCTCATAGGTGACATTTTTAGCCTCACAGACTGTTTAAAATGTAATAGAATATAAACGCAAGCAGACCACAAGCAGGTATCAGTCTGCCTGAATAATGGCAAGTACATTTTTCATTCCGCTGATTTCTTAAAAGAGAGGACAAACAAAAGTAATAAAGTAGGGCCATGCTCCAAGATAACTTAATAAAAAGTAGACTGTATGCACATAAAGCTAATGAAAAAAAGAGGTTACATTTTTTCCTCCCCAGTGTTTGTTTCATCCTCCTGCTAGCGAAGGCCAGCACTGTTAGTTCATTAATAGAGGCTGTCCTCTTATTACATGTCTATATGACTTGTAGTACAAAGAGGCCTCAGTATCCAACTGGAACCTCTATGTGCTACAGCAATACAAATAAAAAAGAATAATAGTAATTAGAAAAGACAGGAATTCCAGAGGGACCTGACAGATTCTTAATTAGGGACTGGGGCTCCACAGTGGAATTCAGAGAGACAAGTGGAAGGTAATGCACAGAGCAGCAACAGTTTAAACCACTAAGAGGACCGGTTCTGATTAAGATTTAATCTCTCAGGGAGTAGCTCTAGAAATTATGGATAGTTCATGAGGACATTTATGTGATGCACCACAACTAATAAGAAGCAGGGTGTATTTTTTGCCACCAAAAAGAGATGGAAGGTGATACAGGATACAAATAGATGGAACCCAGCTAAATATTGCATCTGTTTTGATCTGTTTAAATCTATGATTTAATCAACAACACCACATACATAAAAAGGGCACTGCAGAGACAGACAGTATCAACAAAGGTATGACACTGGCTTTCTTAGAAAAAATGAAAAAGGCTACCATTATTTCACTGGACAGGGAAAGTGTACAAAAAAAATAAGAGAGGAACATATAAAACAATACATACATTTAAAGGAGAAAAAGACAGTCCTTTGATTGTAATGAATAAACACCAGAAATGAATAAAAAGTAGAAGACTCGCTTTTTCAGCTATAACTATGAAAAACTAGGTGTTTACTCATATTTATCTGATGAACAGGTTGACAAGATGGGTGAAAACTGAGAGGCATATGACATTTTTGAAATATAAAATGGGATCTACCATGAAGGCAATAGGAAGAGATTGAATAATAGCAGGGTTACTACATAAGTCAAAAAAAATCAGTCATATAGTCATCTAGAATGACATATAATCTGTACAACATGCTTTATTGTGTACGAAGACCATTTCAATTACAAGAAGGCAGTGACTAATACAACAGGTAACTGCAGACCAGTAGATATGTGCAGCAGACACTTAAACCTGTTTTGGTCAAGAGTACAGCTGCCTGATTCTGACCAGTTCAAAGACTCAGCCTTCAAGCAGGCATGCTGGGGGGGAAATCCTGTAAAGAGGCAACCCTGCACTTTAAAGAGCCTTACAGAAAAATGACACCATAAAGGAATGTTATAGGGACAGAGTGGACTAGCGTGCTGTCCATCTGTCACAATGTTCCTGATCATTTCTCTTGTATACTGCTGATTCTGCCTATAGTCTTTTACACCAGATCTGTCTTACAACAGGAAACTTTTTTTTCTCCACGTTTTAAAACATCTTGTCCACGCAGAGTATTATTGTAATCTAATCAGCAAAAATACTATAAATGAATGATACGGCAAGCTATGGAGACAGTCCTGTTTATCATATTCCACAGTAGAGCAGCCACGTTTCAATTACACAGCATCCTGTCTCTCTGAAGGGCCAAGGCAGAATGGCAGCAATGGCAGCAGATTTTCTTGCTGGAACACAGCGGTACGGAGCATCACTGGGGAGAACACCTCCACCACAAATGCTACAGACCAGGGTTTATCACCAGGGTTCTTGTTCAGACTACGGATGAGATAAACACTTTCACTGGGAGGAGGAAATCAGGAAATCTCTCGCTAACTCAGGCTGTAAAGAAGCATGTGGTTCACCATCCAGTAACAACTGCAGCCTCTCTCACTACCCCTTCTCCTGTTTGTATTAGCCTTCTGCCAGCTCCGTTACCTGTGTTTAGCAGTGCCTGTCCCTTGGGACAAATACACCAACGCTCATCTCCTGTTCCATCTTCATTCCTATAGCACCTGCCCTCATAAATTTTATCAGGCAGGGATGTAAAAGAAAGAGTGGCATGAAACTGGTATTCTCTACAGCCACAGAGGACAAAAAATGTGTTTCTCTGTGAAATTCACAAAAGAATGAGACATGTAGAGGGACATTCATCATGTCTACCGCTAGGCATCTATCTTAGGTGCAGAGCTCCCTACATGATCGATGAACAGAGACAGGCTTAAATGATGGTATATGGAGTCCTAAGCTCTTATCAAGGACAGCACAGCAATAAAAACAGAAGCTGCAGCTGCCTTTTGAAGGGTTGTATCTTTCATGTCTATAAAGGAGGAGCATTCTGCACTTGAACCCAAACACTTCGTGCATTGTACATCTTGCTGATGACATTAGCAGGATTCTATAATTTAACTAAAAACACACATCAGGATTCTTAGTAAGATGCAATTTTGTTTTAAAATTATGCATATATAGAGAGCACCAGATCTTACAATGATACTATCTCTGCAGTACTGTCACTCATTAGTATTGACTTTTCCCAGCCTATAAAAACTGCTACCCAAAACTTTTCAATAGTAACACACGCAAAAATTATTCTGTGCTACACACCTGTATTTTGGCATGAGGAAGCTGCGAAAACCCAGCATCAGGCAGTCAGTGTAGAAGATAAGAGCTAGATCCAGGAAGAGGCTTCAGCTCTTAGAAGTCAGACACTAGACTGCCCAAATTTTACGCTTCCAATGTTCATAAAAGAATTCGTCTAGGTGCCCTGGCTCCCTGTAGAACACAAAGGAGAAGGTAAGTGCCTTTAAACAAGACATAAAATTCTCATATGCCAAGAAGGGTACCCCTTGCTCGGAGCTAACCAAGAGTTAACACAGAAAAAGACAAGAGAAAAAGACACGAGCAGGGGTGCTTCTGTGTTCTTGACACTATCCTGGACTTTTAACAGAGAGTCTCCATATGCTTATTGTCCCAAACCCCAGTTATGTCCTAGACTTAGGAGTGCCCTTGGCTGCCCTCTCAAAGAACCCAACAAGCTATCCTCTCTAAGAAGTGGCAGATGACCAGTTTTTACAAAATAGCTCAACATAGGGGTTCCCAAGTCTCCTGCCCTCAGACACCGCTATCAGTGACGGCAGCAGCTCTGTATGGATCTATAGATCCCACTGCCTCATTCCATAGCCTTAAGTGGGTTAAGGCCACACATCTGAATCTCTTCTGTTGTACATCCCGCATCACCCCACCAGTCACTGTGCCCCATCCTTCCATCCGCCCAACCACAGACCACACAACACCACCTTGCAGCCAGCAACTCCAGCCCCAAATTCCAATCTGTCATTTAGCCCTGCTAAATCAGATAACCTTATCTCACCCATCAGGAACCTAGCACCCTTCCTTTATTTGCTAACGGGCCACATCATCAGCCACATCTCCCTGCTCCTTTGACTTCCACCCTGTTACAGCATCTGGAACCAGAAGCACTTTGACTCACTAAAGATTTCTCTAATGCTTTTCTTCTGCACATTCCCAGAAAAGCCCACCTCACTGATTTAGGATCATTACTAGCAACCTGCATTCAAATACACTGATGCTCTGCTTTAGCCACTTCAGTCCTTTCTTAGAAATAGCCCTCAAAAACTAAGTTAAGCTAACACTGCTAAGTTTGGGAAGGAAATTTACACTTAATATCTCAATCAGCTCTGTAACAGCATTGATAAACTAGTTCTTTCAGTCTCATATAAAAACTCAAGCCATTTTTTCTTTATTCTCCCCTGTAAAAATGAAACTGTAAGACTAATACAGCAGTTTGAACTCATCATTTCAGATCTGCACATATATTAAACAATGTTTAGGAAAACACTATGTACTTTGCACTGAAAGTGCTGTACTTTTGCTACTTCCCTCAGACCCTGATCAAATTCCCATCAAAGTCTGTAAACTGACTCATAAGAGTTGTGTATTTCATCAAGCCAAAGATACAAACACAGTAATTTAAGGGTGTCATGACATTCTAGATAATGATATTTTTGTTTTCATTAGTTTCCATTATATTTTTGTATTTCATACAAAAACTGCATTAAGACAATGTTAAGAAACTGTATTAAGAGAAGGCCAAGCACTTAAAATTCAGCAAATGCAAGATGGAAAGTTGCCTTTGCAACTGTAATCATTATCTTCTTGTAGGCCCACTCTGTGAACCAAACAAGGCAGGAGTCCTATTGAAATACTACCATGTGAGTATGCATATTTAGAGTATTTTACATATACGCATAGGAGGGTCAAGTTACAGTTGCATGAGCAATCTTTTTTCTAACATTTCCTAAATTCTGAGAGCTAGTATTTCTAAATCCCATGTTTTTGCTTACTTGCTTGCTATTTTAAAGAAAAAGATGAAATCAGGTAATGTGCCACTATCACAAACTCCATGCAATATTATCAGAATCACACTGCTGAGACTGATGAATTGCTACTCCAGGTGTGAGATTCAGGCAGTGGTTGGAGAGGACCTATCTAAACAGGTATTTGGGGAGCCCCATTCCCTGGCATTCCTCTGTGAAGGGAGGTTGGCACGCAGGGATTTTGCACCCCTTCCCATGTAATCCTGTGGCGTTTCCTGTGCAACACATCATGTCACTGTGTTGATGTAGTGTGAGCCTGGGCTCCAGGAGTCCAATCATTCAGGGTTTGTTTACGCTGGAAGAGCTCTGCTGCTACAGCTATGCTGGCACAGCTCCTCAGTGTGGATGTAACATATGCCAGAGAGGGAATTCCTCTGCCAGTCTAACTGTACCACTTCCCCGAATGACATTAACAAAGCCAACAAAAAGCACTTTTCTGTCAGCACAGCTGCATCAGTGAGGAGGGGAACTGAGGCGGGTGATTTTACTACTTTTTCCCTTTAAGTGTGTGAACATATCCCATTGGACTACCACAGCACTACAGTGGAGACCATATTATGGGCAAAATGCCAAGATTTTCCTATGGAACTCCTTGCAGAGAAGGAAAACGGAGACTTCGTACGTTAGACCTGAACTGAGCTTCACAGGACAAGAGGGGACTCTGCCCACCGAATATCCAAGGTCTGCAGTGAGGAAGGGAGCTACGAGAACTTCTCTCAGAAGCAGCCAAACACCTCACCTTGACTTTGCTGTGCCATTCAGGGGCAATCACTGCGAACACTTTATACTAATAGATACGGAGAGAGTCTTGCATTGCTCCACCGAGTAAAAGCATGAAGAGTCCAGGAGTGTCACACTGGCTAAGGATCAGGGAGTAAAGCTCAGCCAGCCAAGCTAAAGTCCAGCCAGCGTGCAAGACTGACGCGGTTTCCATGTTGCCAACTATAATATTTTCACAAGCTCTGTGGTGTTTGCTCTTTTTTAAGGCTGCTTCTCTTCAAATCACAGGCATTGGGTAACAATAAATTAAAAATGTAACTTAAGAAATATATGTATTGAATTCACTTCAGCATTTCAAAGCCAGATTTTAAATACATGTATGTATATATATGTATAAATGCATGCATTTATATAGATATATAATTTGTAAACTTCAATTTTAAAGCCAGACTTACAGTTTTTCTAAGGCTTGAATTACAATCTTAAGCATTTCCAATTGAATAATGTGGTGTGCTCCACCGCTAGCATGTTTTGGTAACCAGAGGGAGACCGCTGATGCCAACGCCGAAGCTCTTGCCTTTCCATACACAGATGCAGCGTGCTGAGGATGGTCTAGGTTAAAAGTAGGGCTGCTGGAGACTTAAGGAATTGCCTTTTCTGCTGTCCCTATTACACACTGATGCAAAAAGAACATATCTAACAACTATGGAAAGGGCATTAGAGTGTGAGACCAGCAAAACTACATTTTTTTCTGTATTTTTCTCACAAAAACAGTTTCATCATCAATAATAGTACTGATTTCCCCCTCCTTTCTGGCTCTGGCATATCCTTATTTAACTCAGTGTAGACCCTTCTGCATTAACGGGGTCTGATTTTCAAGGAAGGAGAGAAACCAAACCCAGATACAAGTCCTCTGCTTCCTTGGCATACTGTATTTCTCTGGGTAAATCAGTCACCAGAATTACAAAGCTGCTGAGTAAATGAAAAAGGCAACACTATTTTCCTTCTGTGTATTTGCTGCACTCCTGTACTCATAAGGTGAAAGGATTAATGTGCCAAGTAACTCCGTAACAGGCCCAATGATCCCTTGAAGTAGCCAACAGTAATACTGATGAGGATAAAATCTAATCTGGGAAAACACATGCCAAATAACTTTGCTCTGGCTAACTTTCCAAGAGTGCTCCACTAGCCCTCCGAGTACTTCCACCCAGGAATGACAGGATGCGTGCACACCAGGGCTCCCCGAGCAGCCACGGCAGGCACAGCTGCCCAGCGCGGATTATTCTTCCCAGAAGCACAAATAATCTCCTCAGGAGCCTGTATGCAAGGACTGTTGCCAGGAGGAGAGAGTATATGGGCATTAAAATGCAGATTTTGCTTCCTGTCTCGCAGGTCTAGTCCTGTGATGACCTTCGGCTACTGCCGTAATACTGGTTTCTGCAATACCTTCCCTATGGATTTCTATGAGCAAAGGCAGGATAGTCTTTTGATTCAGCCAGGCATACCCCAACAGCCTCGCCAGGATCACAGGGGCAAAGCCATCCTGCCAGAGGCACTTCCCAAATTCAGACTGCTCAGGTGCGACCCGCCTCAGCAACACTACCTTACGAGAGACTGCTGTACCGCTAGTGAGATGCTCACCACTGTTTCTGAATTCTGCCTGCGCTCCACGGTCAGCTCACAGCTAATGCTGCACTCTCTGCAAAGGCAAGAGGTGATAAAAATCACTGCCTGTCATTATTTCTAACTCCCAGATACCTTCCCTTCCTTCTTTCTCTGCAAAGCTGGAAACACCACATTCAGGTCACACCCTCAACAGGACAGAAGCATTCAGCCCCAATATGTCAATGTGAAATCAGGGACAAGCGAACATAATTCCTACTTTGTCAACACGACGAGTGTTCATACCTATAGCTGCCATACCTAACAGCTTGAACCCTCCTTATGGGGAATATGAGTCTTTTTAAGTGTTTATGCTCATATACAGCAACTCATTTGCCTTGTGAGCCATGAACAGTTAATTTCTCCCTAAATTAAAATTCAGAAATTGTCTTTTGGCCAAAGACTTCAGTCATTTAAAAGAGGAGGATGATATTAATATAGTGGGGGTTTTTTTTAAATATACTAATCTTTTCTCCCATCAATCCTGATGCTATATTTTTAACCAGCCAAATTAACGTCAGCTTTGCTGCCCAACCTCCAGTCAGAGAACAGTTTTGTCACAACTGCATATTCCCCCTTGAGTCTGAGCCAGGAAGAGAGTTTTATTTATTTTCCTTAGGCCAGACTCGCTCCGCTCCTCTCACGCATTCGTGATGCAGGAACAGTCAAAGGAAACGGCTGTGTTTTGGATCAGCCTCCCACATGTAGTAGAGCAGCTTCTGGATTGTTTAATCTTACACTCGGCACAACAGTTGACGATGGTCTGTTCCGCAGAGCACAGCCGCGGCGTGCCGGGCTCCAGCTGCACACCCGGCGCGCTTCCTCATCAGAGGGCTTCAAAGAGCAAAACCAGCTGCTCTCACGCCCTGTGGCACCCCTTCACCCAGAGGGACGGGGACCACGCCATGCCGAATCGCCGGGCAGAGGCCAGATTCCTCCCCTTCCCCCAGCGCCTTCTCCTTAGCAGGACTCTTAAATGAATAAAGATGTCCTCAAAATAGCGCTTTTTGTTGAATGACTGACCAAAAATGAAAGTACAACAGAACTTAATGGAGCGCGAAGTCTAACATGACAAGGAAAATTCCCGCTCTAGTTTTAATCTCTATTTACAATGTCAAAAGTGGGTCAAACTGGTCTGTGATGGAGGAATTTACTTGGAAAATGATCTGTGCAATGAAAAGCATCTAAGAAGTGAACAACTACACTGCAATGCTTGCGCAGTGATCCTCTCCCTTACCATCAAAGTAAATCAATTTCAGAGCAGAGGGCTGAAATGCTGTAACTTGAAATCAGAGCCTTTCATTCACACAACTTTTAGTGCAGTTCCCTACCCTATAGCATAGGCCAACTGACCAGTGCATTTCAGTATAAATCTCTGTGCTTTAAAAAACTGACACACAGCTGGTTTTGGTTCATGGCTTTATTTGGGAGCAAGGGGGTTGTTTTTTTTCTTTTTTTACTAATTGTTCTTTCTTTCCTTCCCATGTTCAGGATAAAGTTATCCAGTAGTGCCATCACACTGCCTAACACAACTATTTTGTTTTACCGTATCATATTCTCTCTTGAAACGCAAAGGAATCATAATGATACCAAAGGGGAGCCAAAAAATGAGAGAAAATCTGTACTAACATTACTTTCCAAATTATTTTCATTCACAGTTCTTGGAATCTGGTGAATTTAACACCTGTCTTTTGTTGTTCTTCAAGACAGAATTTAATGTAAACAAATTTAGTCAAAACTTCCTGACAAGTTGGGTGTTATTCTGCGCAAAGATGGCGTACAAATACACAGCAAACTAAAGGAATAACATACTAACCAGCCTTGAAATCCACTGATTTATCTACTTAAGGTAAATCTGTTCTTTGACCTTCAAGTGCTTTATTCCTTTTATGGTCACACAACCTTTATTTATTAAAATTCTTCTACTAATTACTCTCAGGATGCCCAGAGGCTTTAGAAGGACAAAATGCCAAAAAATGTATTATTTTATTACTGTACATATAGAATCCTTTTTCTAAACAGTTTTAAAAAGAAAGAAATTTATAGCATTTTCTAGAAAGCATCTTTGAAAAACCTTAATAAACTTTCTTTCTTATTTATAATTTGTATCATTTATGCCGTATTTGGTTTTAGTTGCTGCAGTGCACTTACAGGAAAATGAGCTCTGTGAGTCTTCAAAGAGTTAGTCTGCTCATGTCAGATATTTATAGAAAGTTTTTTTGAGATTTTGAGAACTGAAGCAGCCTCGGTCTGTGGACCAAACTTTGCATCCTTTAGACTTCAAAAATGTCCAGTGTGAACTGTAGGCTTTCAGGATGAATAAGGAATAAAGGGCTTATATTTAAAATGCACCCAGTATAAAAAAAATACTGCATAAATGAAAAGTAGTAACAAAAAAGGCACTGAAAAATAACAGAAAAACAAGGAGGGATGTAAATGTTATGTGTTTTTATTAGTAAAACAAAAAAAAAAGAAAGTAGTATAGAGAATAGCTCAGTCTTATCTTTCTTTCAGTCTCTCACCTATCATTATGTGGCACATGTTCTGTATCTACAGAAGGAGAATCTTTACAAAGTTTGAGGGGAAAATGAGTTCACGAGTCCCCTTCGATGTGTCTGAGAATTAGAAAGGGCAGCGTGAAAGGCACACTAAAACAAATGCGGTTCTCCTCACAGAAATAAGCAAACAGCCTACAAAAAGTGTGATTTCCCCCCTGAATTTAACTAAACCAGAGCCTGAGGGGAACAGGACTATGGACTAACATAGGCTGGCCCAGCCCATGGGCAGTCCCCAGGTAGCACTAATTCAGGGAGCTCAAAGGCCACGAAGCTCCAGCTTTCCTCCCTCCCATCGCTGAAGCAAGCTGCCTTCCCGCCCTGGCTGCCACCCCAGCCCATATGCAAATCCCCTCTCTCTGCACCACAAGGTCCATGAAGGCACGGACAGACAGACCCCAATAAGCCCCCAGCGCAGACCCACTGAAGCTCCTTGCACACCACACTGGGAGTAGGGTAGGCGGGGGCAGCTGTGTTCGTGCACAAACCCTCTTCCGGGTTCGTGTCACGAAGGGATCCCTACCTGAACATCAAAGACATCAGCTACCCTGATATTAAAAAAAAAAAAAAAGCAATATTTCCATTAACAAACTCATCTACATTAACAAAGCCATTCCTAGTTATACCCCAGTCAGGAACATATATTGAGCTGGAAAGCACTATTCTATTGACTTATTTCCATCAGGCTCTCTTAATTATTTTGTCGCACAGTACAGCCTGTCTCCCAAGTTGGGTTCAGGGTCCCATTTTACTAGGCTTGACATCCACATGCAGGGAAAGACTTTTTCTGCCCCAAAGTTTGCAGTCCAAAGCACTTTTGAGAAGCTGCACACAGAGACGACTGATAAGATGTTGTGCTGAGACTTAATTCTGTTAAGACTTGGTGCTAACCAGACAAGAGCGAGCCTGGGGAAAGGAAGCACCGAGGGACCTTGCCTTTGCAGCTGGGGACCCCTGCTCACGTAGGTAGCTGAGACAACTCAGGTGGCCCCTGCCCACAACCCCATGTCCTCCCTGCTGCCAGACGCGTCATCCCAGGCAGCGGAAAAGGACATTTACCCGCTCCGGAGCTGTGGTTCACAGGGTACTGAATGAAATGGATAGCGGTTTGCACCTACCCTACCTGAGCTGCGAGTGCCCCAGGAGCAGGTACCTGCCTCTTCCAGCTCTATTAAGAAACAGCAACTCCTGGGCAGAGCAGGGAGCGGCAGTGGCTTTGGGCGTCCCAGCTGGCTCCACCTGCCACTGTGCCGGAGCCCAAGTCATTGGGCGTCCCAGCTGGCTCCACCTGTCACTGTGCCGGAGCCCAAGTCACCCACGCTCCCACCGCAGCCAATACGCCATGTCCACTCCTATCGCCTAGATCCATCGACAAATCCTGGGCTCCCCAGCGGTTTCTCCAGCCCCACATTGTCTCCGAGTTAGCTTGCAAATTTTGGGGGGCAGGAATGCCCTACTCAGTCCAGGACAGCGGGACTCCCATCCCGGACCAGGATCTCTGGGCTACAGTACAACACAAAACAACAACCACTTCAGTGCGTAGCAAATTCGAGAACCGAACCGAGATAGCCAAAGCCAGTGCTGCATCCAATGCCCTATTTAGCTCAATGTACCGGGTTTTCAACTTTGTGGGTCAGTGGGCTATTTTAAAAAGAGCCACCAAAGGTAACGAAAACCTACTGTCAGCAGGCTTAAACTGGGGTGGCAAGGTCTGCAAGCTGAAAACTTGCAAAATGTGGTATTATTTTCATGCAAGGAATCTTCCCGTCAACATAGCAGACGACCTTCATTCATCTCATCTTCACTACCTTGTATGGTTCAAGAGGAAAGTTTTGCCAATATACACAGTTGAAGTGTATATATTACGGAAAAAAAGAATAACGGGTATGTATGTTACACTGTTGAACACTTCCTCCAGCAGGCAGACTGCAGGCTGGGACGCTGAGCCCAGGTGGGACAATTGTATCATTCCAAATCTTGAGATACAGTATCAAAAACCAAAATTCTCTATATCGGAACTACAAAAAAAGAATTATGTAGGCATATATAATACACGAAAGTTAGCTGACGCACTACATTTTTTCAAACACAACACAGAATAGAACTGTGGGTTGGGGTTTTTTCCCCAAATCCGAAAGAGATGGGATTTTTCCCCTACTAAGACCTAAAAGACCTAAATAATTCTGAAACAGCCTGCATGAAAACTAAGCGTAGTGTCACCAAACATGTCCCCTTCAGACGTTGAGAGGGACGAGCGGAATTGCACCCCAGGCGAGGTGAGACGCTGGCTTACTCCAGCAGTCGCAGAGACAAGTTTCCAGTCAGCTTTACGGCACCGGCAGAAGAGGTCCAATCTCAAAAACGCACATTCAAATCCAAGAACGAGGGCTTTGTAGGAAAGAGCCTGTTTTCTGTTTTCTTTTCTCTTTTTTCCCCCCTCCTCTGTCTCCCCTCCGTGTGAAAAAACCCAAAGGCAAACCCAAAGGCAGCGAAGCCCCTTTCGGGGAGGCAGCTCGCACCCCCAGCTGTCCCCTCCCTCGGCGCCGGCGCTGCGCGGGGGGCACCGGCGCTGCGCGGCCGCCCGCGGCTGAGCCTTCCTCGCCCTCCTCCTCCTCCTCCCGCCCGCCGGCGCTCCGCGCTCGCTGCCCCGGGCAGGGCTCCCGGCGGGGGCCGCCGCGGCGGGGCCAGGCGCGCCCCGTGCCCGCGGGGGCTTCGGGCACCGGCGCTGCGCGGCCGCGGGCGGGGGACGAGGCCGGGCCGGGCGCGGCCGCACAAAGGGCGCCGCGGGGCCGGCAGCGGCACTTACTTTCTCGATGGTGCCGGGGAGCAGGCGGTCCAGCAGCCTGCACAGCACCACGCCGTCTTTCAGAGACGACTGCAAAAATCCCTCCGGGTCCGAGATGGTCTTTTTGGGCGACTCCAGCACGCCCAGAGTGATCAGCCACGTAACGGTCTGCTCCGCTGAATTCATGGCCGCGGCCAGGAGGAGCCGGGCTCCGGCGAGCGGCGGCAGCGCACCGCGCAGGAGACCCTCGGATCGTTAATTTTTTGGATGTCCCCCCCCCCCCCCCCAAAAAAAAGGAAAGCTCTCTTTTTCCCGGGCCGGGGCTTCACGCGGATGCCGCGGCGGCCGGCGCTGCCCCCGCCTCCCCCATGTGAATGCAGATGACGACGCCCCGCGCCCGGGCGGCCCGCCCCGCCGCCGCCGCCGCTAGACGCCCGCGAAGCCGCAGTGCCGCCCCCCGCCGCCGCCCCATGACATCACCGGCGGCGGCGGGAGGCGGGGGGCGCGCGCCGAGCCCCCCCCCGCCGCTGCCCGTGGCCCCCGGGGGCGGCCGGCGCTGCCCCCTAGCGGGGGCGCCCAGCGCCGCCGCAGCGCCCGAACGGGCCGGGGGGGGGGGTCGACGTCGGCAGCCCTTTAGGATCAGGGAGAAGTGAGCGGCCCCCCCTCGCCGGGCAGAAACAAAACAAAACACAGGAAAAAAGCGGTTTCCATCATAGGCCGAGGGTTTTGGTAAAACCTCCTTCCAGGAGCGCTGGCAGCGTGTCCTTGGCCCGCCGAGCCCTTGTCGCGTCCTCCTTGCCCGCCTGCACTTGGCACCAGCGGCAAAGCCAACTGGCCGCCTCGTCGCCCTCCTTTCCAGCCATCGTGCCTGCAGCGTGCCGTGTGTGTCACGCACTCACTTTCTGCGAGCTTCCACAATCCGGGTTTACGGCACCACTTGGGAAGCCAGTGTAAATACTTGGGAATATTGGGAAGGTTAATCCGAAAGAACTGGTTAAAGCATCAGCATCCTCTCTGGTTTTATTCCAGAGCAACCCATCGCTTAAGACTTTGCTCAGACACGATCCTATTCGAAAGGGGTGTTTTTCTGTGTTGAAATCAGCCGTGCATTGCCCAGGGGAGGCAGAGCCTCCCTGCCGCCACGAGCATCGCCGCTGGGGCACGTGCACTGCGAGACGTGATGTGGACGCTGCCGCCTGCCCCCGTTCGGGGCAATCCACATCCCGCCTGCCCCAGGTGCAAAACTGCGCTTAAAACAATGCTAGATAGTATGTTTTCAGCCCAGAACTATTTTCTCTGGTTTTGCAGTCGTATGCAACGTATTACTTACTGCCTGTCGTATAGTGCTGCAGGTTGCTTCCAACTTGGCTTTCATGTGCACCGGGAAATAGCTGTACTGGCTTACAGGGCAGCTCTCCTGGTTCACCGTCCTGTCTCTGACGACGGGCCAGCTCCAGCTGCTTCTCCAAAAGACATAGGTGCCTTTGGATTTCAGATGTGATAATCTGACTCCACCATTAAATCTCCTCATCTGTAATATTAGCAGCTTTCACTAAACTCTGATGCATAATGCCTAAAAGCCCTTCCAAAATTTGTTAATACTAATCATTTGAAATTTTTGCTTTCCTGTTCACCCCTTCAGTATCTGTTTTGAGCGAAAGCTTCCTGGCGGCTATTTGTTTGGCTACCAGTAAAAGGACGGCAACAACACAGCTCTCCGTTGAAGTCCATAAGCGATATGGATGGCCTAAGTGGAGCACTTCGAAACAAACTTGGCAACAGCAGAGGAATAGTTCTCAAATCTTCAGAGGAAAAAAAGTGCCCAAAAGATTTAGGAGCATGCCAATACCTTCCTGGATTCCTTTCCTCTCAAACTTTCTCTGTACCTAATAAAAAAATATAAACTTTCCCCATATCTAACATATCTAATGCAAATCCTCCATACTCTTTGCACCGCTTGCTTGTTTTACTCTTTTCTCCTGCGTGCCTCAGTCTTGCCTGCTTACACTGCAGGCTCCTAGGACTGACCGCTCTTTTGCATCTGCATCATCTAGCAAGGGGAAACCTATATCATAGTGGGAGGTTTTAGGTAATGCAAATGATGAAACATCTGATTATTAGGTTTTTTTGCTCCTTTCCTTTTTGTTTCACCACTAAAGCTGTTCTGATTATTTTATGTCCTGAATTTGGTCCCACTTTTGCTTCAAAATAATTTGTAAGCTGATAGTAAATTTTATTTAAGCACTCATTAAGATAATATTTAGGCAATCTAAAAACTTTGTGAAGGCATTGAAACACATGATTCTAACACCCTTTTTCTATAAACCATCTTTTAAATATGTGCAAAACTGAAAAAAATCATTTTGGTATTGAATTCATACATACAGGATAGAAATGGACCACATGTAGGTTGAAGAAGCTTGCAGGTCTTAAATCGCTTTGCACAAGCAAGAACATCGTATTTTGATTGGGGGGGGGGGAAGTTAATCATACCTGGGTCCCTTTTTGAACAAGAGAGAAAGAAATACATGAACCAGATCTGGCAGAGATCTAGTAGATTTTAGAACACATCATTTTCAGTAAATAAATATGTGACAATCTCTTTGGACTTTCAAAAGCTTTTGTCATATTCTTGCAAGAAGTTACTAAGGAAACTAGGTAGTCATGAGGTAGAAGGTAAATTCTGCTGTGGATTAGAAAGTGGTTGAAAGGCAAGACGTACAGCAGAAATAAACTGTCAGTTCTCAATTTGACAAAAAATTAATACTGGCAGTATTTCCTGTATTTTGCAGTATAAACTGAGTTGGCAGCAATATTCGCCACTAATTGAAAGTGATCAAGTGGAAATTGTACTTCTGCATTTTTATTTGGTCTTTTAGCCCATGAGCAATGTTTTTTTAGAGGAGGGAGAAAAGAAAGAGAGAAAGGAAATAGCAGGTGAAGAAAGCTTCTGCCTCATTTTGGATTCTCCCTTCCCATTTTTCATTTTCAGTTATTAATACCTCTTCTGTCTGCTTTTGGAGCAGCAATGAGATGCTTTGGCCAGACATGCAACCCTCTGCTTTCCTCATGCCAAAGCAAGGTCAGGACTTCGATGGGCAGGAGACTAATTAACTATCAGTCCAGCTTAAAAAGAAATTGCCTTTACAGTCAGTAATTAGCCATACAGGGGTCATACTGGATCAATCACAGTTCCGGGATTCCCAAGCGGTATGTAGTTATCTTCGTAGCTTTAGCCTGGGGACGTTTATATCCCTCTGAGAAAAACCTCACCCCAACAAAGCTTTTGTGTTAAGCTCAGAGATACATTTCCATGCCTAAAGATGGTGTTTGTGAACTCAGGAAGCAGCTCCTGAGCAGCATGCTACCAGCAGAGGTTAAGAGGCAGAAATACGGAGCAGAGCATTGTTGTACGTGGATAAAGCTACATGGTCACATTCCCTGGGTTCCCACTGCAAACAGGAGGCTGCTGCCTCTGACAAAGTGAGGGGAGGCCTCACTTTGCCTGTCTCTGCATCTCCTCCCAAAGTGACCCCTGAGTAACTGAAGGAGCGCAGAAACCTGCAGCAGGCACAGATGCAATCAGCCAACCGGAGCATCTCTTCTCCCAAAACATCCAATTTAGCCAAGGGGCTAAGATTACGCTTTCCTCTAGCCCAAGCTGTGCCTTGTTTTCTAGAGAGTGCGTGGAAGAGGGAGAGGCGAAGGAAGTAATACAAGAAGTGGATCAATCAAATAAAATAAACATGAAAGGAAAAACAGATAGGAGAGATGAGTGGAAAAAGAGAACAAGTGAGCCAACTATTTAATTATCTGCAAAGTGCCAAAGTGTTTTAATAGGCAGATGCAAAAAGCTCTGGTCCTGAGAAGCTTGTCAACCAAGCATAAATAAACATAAAAATAAATGGCACCTTACAGAGTGCAGCTAAAGTGCTGATGCAGCAACATGAACACGGGACTTTCTGAGTAGGTATTTGACAACGGGACATAGGCAGGATGAGGCTCAGGTGCCTGGAAACTGGGTGCTCAGCTCCAGCGCAGTGCTATGGGTGGCCAAGCAGCACAGAGAGGCTTAGGCAGCTGCGATGGAGTTCACACATTGCTGAGTGCAGAGATGCCTAAGCCAGCCCAGATAAGAAAATACAAAGGAAAAAGTGCCTCTGCACATCTCTCTTTTATGGGGGCTACAGGCACCTGGCTCAGGGATGGAGGGAAAACAGGGATGTATGAGTGTGGTTAGGGCTTTTCACTGTGAGAGGGAAGCCCCAGAGCCCAACCTCCTGCTTTATTTCCAATACGCATTTGCCAGCTCTCCCCTTTAAAGTAGGGCAGTCACTAGAGGTGAAATCTCACTTCTGGTGCCATGAAGCACCCACGCCTGGCTGACCACGTGGCCAGTTTCAACAGGCAAAATGAAGCATCTCCCCCAGAATACCCAAACCTTTCCCTGGACTATGATTTCAAACCTCTAGGGCATCTGGCTCGCTTGTTCTACTTCCTGGGCATGTGCTCTTACGGTATATGCAAAAGCAGAAACACTTTCAACAGGTCTTTATTTTAAATCATGCAGCCCATTAGCATCATGTTGTGACTGAACTCAGAGTCTGGGGTGCTACCAGATCCTTAGAAATCTTCGTCTTAGCAGTCACAAGTCTTGTTAATGTCTCCTTCACTTTGTAGGGCAACTAAGACAATTCTCTGTGTTGTAAGCTTTATCACACTCATACATGCTTTTGTAGCTTTTATCCTGCCTATGGTCTTAAGATGGAAATATCTGCAGAGTCCTCTGGCAAGCCTGTGATAGTCCAAAATGTAGCTCTGCATTTGTGCTCCTGAGAGCATCAATTCAACAGCTTGCATTGCCTTTGTCTTCTACGGGCAAGTCAGGATAATGACATTGATCGGTTATATTCTTTATTCTTTCAGAATCCAATAATAAGCATCTCTGCTTTAGGTGGAGATGAGTACAAAAAGATGGTCCTTGCCAACGAAAGGCTTAGTCTAAATCATATGTCATAGAAAGTGAAGGAGAGACTGGAGAAAGGAAAAAATGAAGAAGGACAGTAGTTGCAGCAGTGCAGTCACACATTGGCTCCCTTTATACCTATACAGATCTTATCTTTCAACACATATAGATTTATTACAGAAAGAGGTTGATTTTAATTGCAATTTTGTAGGATTTTATTCATGCCTAATGAGGACTGAGAAACAAATGAAGGACAAGAATTGAATGGCTAGAAATGGTTGAAAATGTTTTGAATTTAAACCAAAAGGAGGTGGTAAGCTTTTCAGTTTTTTTTAATGTGTGCATACTCAAGGGATGGTAATTGCTAAAATTTGCACTGTGTTTTGAGAGCATGAGAGGGAAGACATGTTTTTTTCACATTGCAGACTGGGAGGAAGCAAATCTGTGGTTCCCCTGGGGAAGGTCTGGGGGGAGGGGAAATTGGCAGCGAGTCCCATAGTTTCAGGCCAGTCGCAGAAAAAGCTGTGTCCTGTAAGCTGAAATGTCAGAGGCAGATCACCAGCTGGCAGAAGCTGTCACAGCTCCCTTGAAGTTGAGGAACCTGTGACATTTTTTAAACAGCGTGCTCTAAAACTTTAGCTATGAACTCTGATTTTGGACCATCAATATGACCATCCATAAAAAGAGCAAATTGGATTCCAGTATATATCTGATGAAGAATTTGGGACAGAGTAAGGGAAACATTTTTACAGCATCATTAGTAAAATCTCATTTTGAATATAGCAGAGAGACTTGGACACCCATGTTCAAGAAAAATTAAATCACATTGAAACAGAGTCATTACAAAGATTGAAGGTGATCGTATGAGAGCTTGGCTTGTTTAGCCTAGCAAAACAAAGCCTGAGAAAAGGGATATGATTGCTGTCTATAAATACATGAGTGAGTAAATATTGCAGATAGACAAGAGCTATTTAAGCTTAAGGACAATGCTAATACAAGAACAAATAGATATAAACAGGTCCTGAATAAATTTATATTGGAAATTTCTAAAAGAAATTTGATTCTTCTAGCCATAAGATTCTTCAATGCTGTTTCAAAGGAATAGTGGGGTGAGAAACCCAACAGTTTGTTAAAGGGAGTATAATGAATGGGTTAAAGCGATTATATGACCAACAGTAGTAGTAGGGACTGGACCAGTCCCAGTTCCTCAGCAGAATATACTCAGCAGAATTTCCATTATGCCAACCAGAAGCAAAGTGGGCCAAGCATTCATCATAATAGATGATGTTTAGTGTGAAAAGTCAAATAAGCAGAACCACAGTCAAAGCTGTTCTTTCACTCAAAGTGAACGCTAAGGACACTCGTTCACTGCTGCATGGTAAATTCACTTAGTGAGTTAGGTTAAGGGAAGAAAGCCCTCTTCTTTGAGATACAGACCCGTTGAGCTGGAAGCTACACATGGTGACTCCGGCAGGTATTTTGTAAAGTCTTTTTCTATTAATATTTTTCAATCCTATAAAAGTTTCCTACAGATCTATGCCAGTTTTTGATTTTTAAAAATGCACTCACTACCCGAGTGAAGTAGGGTCCTGCTACTGGTGTGAATAGCCTGTCCTCTTCACCTTGCTCCAAGTCCCTGGCTGTAGACAGGCAGGAGTTTCTGAAATACAGGAGGATGAAAGGGCAGCATATAGGATGTAGGGGAGGGTGGGGAGAGATCACAGAGGTGATAAAAGTTCTTGGTCTATGCATTGATCAGAAGCAATAAAACATACAGCTCTCTAAACACTATTTTCATGATGACATTTCCACACTTTGCTCCCAGTGCAAATTGCAGGTGAAGAGGAAGAGGGTTAAACAGGTAATTTGCAGAGGCTGGTAGTCAGTGAGATTTCCAAGGGGATCTCATTTACAGTTGTATCAGTGGTCAACACACTAGGACTGTTTGATAAAACTCCAGTACTGGTATGGTCCCCATTTATCTGGGAAATCACCATGCCCACGTGGCACCGCAAGTGTTATGGTCTGCTGGGTCACTCCTGCTGTTTGCTGGGTGCCAGGGTTGCATTCCCCAGCGCTGACAGAAGGGCCCCCAGGGGAGCATATCAGGAACTTGCTCCCTTTGGCACCTGGCCAGAGCCCAAGTCTGGCATGCAGCAAGGCTCAGTGTAACATCTATCTGTTTGATCAAGCTTTTAAGTGCTCTCAGGACTATTTTTTGCAGCCGGCCACATGAGTTTATGGAGTTTTTATTTTTAGCCCTACAGTACGATTTATTGACTATGTGTATTTCACATGCAGTAGGTATTGAAGTGCCAAGGTGACAGAAGCCATTTAATGATCAGTCAATAAATGTTACAGTCAATAAATGTCACCACTTGCCTTACAGTTAGCGTCTGCACCCTTTCAGCCCTCATGATCCCACACATTACATTATATCCACTTAGATTATAGATCTTTGGATCATCGCTGCTTCACTTCAGACTTACTTCTGACACGGTCAGCAGTAATGTGCTCTCCAAGTGCGCTTCTTGAAAGGAACTGAATACAGAACAAATTGCTCCAGTGCAAGTCCCGCTGAGGAGCTACGCAGCTTACTGAAGCTTTGCCTACCTAGATTAAAGGGCTTTTGCACTGGTGTTGCTACCCAGGTACCAAGAGGAGGATGGAGGGCAAACTGAGGAAGCTCATCTCTGCCCTTCTATTTTGAGAGATCAAGCAGGACATGCAGAGAAAACAGTAGCTGAAGTTTTCACCTCTCCTCAGAATATCTGTGCACCTCTGGCTTGTTTTTTTCTGCTCTTTAAAGAACAGTTGCGAGAAAAACCCTCACGTCCTTGTTGCTGGTTAAAACTATAACCACCTGAAGGTTTTATGGCAATGGTTATTCAGCTCAGACCTCTGCCTTTTTCTCTTCAAGCTCCTGGTGTTAAAAACCCCACTCTTTTGTATTCTTCCTCTGCTTTTATAGTTCTGTTTATAGCAATTATCATTTTCATTGCTTTTAATTTCAGCCAAATAAAACTACAAAGTATGCACTGATAAATTAATAGTCACATGCTAAGAAACATAATAAACAACATCTTCAAGAGACCTTGAACCTTGAAGATACACAAGTTTATAAAAGCCAAGGTATGTTCACAGGATCACACCACAGCTGATTAGGAAGGAGAAACAGGGGAGTCACTAACATGCTCGGTTTCCTAGAATTCCCAAGCTCAGGTAACATCATCATTCAGCAAAGAAACCATCCGTAAGGCCTGCCCTCATTTCATTTCTGCAGGCATATTTCAGATGTAACCCCACTGAAGTCATTAACCCATTTAAGAATGACCCATGTGAGGAGATACTCAGGCCTTCATTACTCAGTAACCTTGTGTTAAACCTCATGTTTCCAACAAAGTAATGGGATATTCCTGCCTTTAGACACAGGAACTGTATTACAAAACATTGTAAGAATCCTGGGCTGAAGACTGTCTGAAGTTTTTGTCTCCTTTTTCTTTGCCGATTGAAGATTGTTTCTTAGGCTCCCAGCGGAGAGTTTCTGTATTTATGTAAAGCATATTTTAAAAGACAACTCTGCAGTCGTGGCTTCCACATCTTTTAGCTGGTTTTCAGAAGTCATACATCAGCTCAGTAACAGATATAGCTACAAAATAGAAAGACATTGCATAGGTAAGATAAAATCTCTTTAATTAAGCAAAGTAGATTTTTCAAGGTTCGTCTCGGATTTTTTAGGTTGCCTTCAAAGCGCTGCAGATCTGTATGTATTTTCACTGTGTGAGGTGTGATGACTTAGTATGGTGATATTTATCTGCCTATCTTATATTATTCAGTAACTGATATAATGAATTGGTTCTGTATCTAGATACTTTTCAACCTGGAGAGTGTTCAGCTCATCTCTACTAATAATCACTATCTGTCCAGTGAAACAGACCATGAGGAA
Organism: Dromaius novaehollandiae; assembly: GCF_036370855.1. Classification (NCBI taxonomy): domain Eukaryota; kingdom Metazoa; phylum Chordata; class Aves; order Casuariiformes; family Dromaiidae; genus Dromaius; species Dromaius novaehollandiae. Next base: position 155,427,143 of record NC_088098.1, read on the forward strand.
AGCTGTGTAGGAAAGCTTCCTTCTTCACTAATTGGACTAGACTTGGAAACCAGAAGCTTTCCCAGGAGCATTGCCTATTTTTCTCATAATTACTTGCATATTCAGTTCAACAGCAAAACAAGTCTATAATTGTTCAGTTCTGAAGCAAAAAGTTTCTTAGCATGTATGTTCATCAGAAAAAATGTGCAATTACTAGATCGGTACTAAATCAGTACTCTCTGCATCAATTTTTCATTAGGAAGTGCATAAAACAATAACCAAAGGACATCAAGGGAAGGAAACTGCGTAGCGATAATGTTTAACGCATCCTTGTTAGTACACGGGAAGTAAGAATTTTTCCACTGTTCAACATGTAAATTACATTTACCTTCTAATCACACCGATTTAGATAATCTGAGGTAGTTTAACATTCAGATATGTTTTGTAGCCAATTTATGTTTGATGTGTAACTCACAACAGTACTGACATCATCTTTAAATTTAACCACATGGGTGGGGTCAGACCAAAATGCAGGCTTCCCAATTTGCTGCCTGACTTAACTAATGTGCACAAAGATCCTTAAATGCTCTTTGGCTCTACTGCTATGGATTGAATGTCACTGCTTAATGCCACTGTGAAGAAATAGCACCACTGAAATAACTTGATCTAGTTATTTAACCTTGCAAATATATACTAAGGACTGTGACAAAGACTAGCAAAAGGGGGGGGAGGGAAGGAAGGGTTAAAAAAAAAAGCTGAAATTGAGAACAGTCCCTGCAAATCTAAACCACAGTTTTCTTTATCATTTTCTCCCATCCAAACTCATAGCACTGTCCAGACTAGTAATAATTATTTTAACATCATTACATTCCAGCATATACATTTGTGTCTGCTGCTCAGGAACTTCTTGAAAATAGGATTATTTAATTAGTTGATATAGAACTCAAACACTGAAGTCTTTTTCCACCTAAATTTCAGTACAAAACAGAGAAAAAGGACTGTTTTAAATACAAAGTATGAAATTTCATGTTATCTTTTATTCAGAAGACATCATCATACCAGACCAATTTCACCTGTGGGAACTTCTGGCTGCAACTTCTATTGACAAGAGAAATAATCGTATTTATCAGTCTTGTAGCCAAATAATATAAAATAAAAAAAGTCCCCTGTTTCCTTTGGTGCAATAACTTAGGTTCTGGAGTTGATCATAGAAACAAGTATAAAATGAGTATACATGCAGGACACAGACTTTCACCAGGACTACTCTAGCTGAGATTTCAAGCTCAGACAACTTAACCAATATGAAACAGATTAGGTCAGCCATCAGAAAGCAGATCTCCCTCCCCCCTTCCAATTTCAACTTTTTGTTCTTGACATTAAAGCTATTTGAAAGTTTAACTTAAAATTGGCATTATTTTCTATATCATTTAAGGAAAAAATACAATCAGCCACTGTCATGCTGTAAAGCTGCACTCCTTGTGCTCAGACCAACGTAGAAATAAGTCTTGGGTCTCTTCCATACATACATAGAATATTTCAAGAGAAAAGGCAAACATTTCAGAAAGTTATGAATGATAGGAAACAGCAACATCAGACAACAACTCAGAGAAACCATCAGCTGTAGCTACCTCCTTAAAAGTGGAGCTGGACCATTTACCAGCTCTTGTAAGGGATCATCTCTCAGAACATGCACATAGCCTCTTTCCAGGAAAGATGTTTCTCTTTCGATCTATATACCACCATACACCACTGCACTGTCCTGCCTATTTGTGTCAGATCCGTGCAGAGAGCAGACCCAGAGAGTCAGCTGGGCATAGAGGAAGAGGCAAAGCAGCTCAGGAAATACTGACACAAAAGGACTTTCTCTCTTCCAGGATCCAGACCTCATTCTGTTGAATACCAATTTCAGTTCTCCCAAATGAAAAATATACAGCAAGAACTCGAGGGGAAACCTGATAGGGATTTTCCTTCCAGGTTCTCTCCTACTGATTTTAATAAATGAAGAAATAATTCACATCCAGGGAAAGTTGTTCTGAATCTCTCAGGATTTTGAAAGTTGATGTAAATAAAGGTCGGTCTTCAGGCAGAAGTTGCAATGACTTATTAATTTAACAAATGCAACATGGTGTTTGGACCAGAGCTAAGAATTTTGCATACATAAAAAATAAGTAACAAAGTAATGAATTTTGCAATTAGTTGAGGTCACTATTTATGCTCTTTCAGCTAGTATCCAAGTTTCTTCAAAGGCTTAAGCAGGACTCCAGCTGGTGAGAAGTATCAATCCAGTAGTCTGTCACCATATATGCTTATTTAAGCATTCCACAGATCAGCCTGCAGTGCGTTTGACTTAAACACCAAGCAGCTACAAACTGACCCCACATTTTTTATTCAATGCCTATATATTCATTGGGATCTTTGCCTAAACAACTGAAAGAGCAGAAGTTCTACAGTAGCAGTTTAATATAATTAAATATTCTGTGGCAAAGTTGGAAAATCTTGTTCACATGGAATAGTATTTCTCAAAAAGGCACAGCAGGACTCCTCAAGGAACAGCTACTATTCCATGTAATAAGAATGTCAAAATCTGAGCCCAGGGCATTTTTATTTAGCACTTTGTACCTTGTAATTTACAAAGTACAAGACATTATTTGCTTTAATATAAAGTACATTTTAGGGCTATATTTATTAAACAATATAGTTTTATCTGAAATATGCATATATATAATTTACAGCAAAATAACCTCATAAAAACAGAAAGAGAAATGATGGCACATCATGCCTGTAGGAGTACAAAGCTGCGTGTAATTTAGCTTCCTCCCTCAAAAGAAAAACAAAAAACCAAAAAAGAACAAACAAACTTGAAAAAATTCAACTTTTTGTAGTCAAATAGTGTTCATTTATGAAGTTTGTAAACACTGGATTCTATCTCTCATAAGCAGATTTAGCTTCAACAAAGATATTTGATTGTTTATTGTAAATTACAGTTGTATATAGTTTGGGTACCGTTTAAAGCCCAGAAAAAAATTGTTTTAAGTTAGGGACCTAAAAATAAGACGACTGTCAAGAAATGTTCATTTTTAGACCATGAACTATGACAGTGCCCTTTAGTCATAAGTCTAAAAATAAAAAAACTATGTGCTACAACTGTATTTCCTGTAACATATGTTCCTGATTGAGGTATTTAACTAGCACAGGATGTGCTCAGATGAAACGGAAACTGCCCCTCTAAAACAGCCAGTTGAGCTCCCAAAATAAAGTATAGATGAGTTTGCCAACCACAATGCCATTAAGCCTCAGCCTTTTACTCAGGCAGGGATGTATTAATGCACTGACAGGAGGAGTGCTGCACTCCTTCACCTAACCAAACAATCTGGATATTCAGTTAAAAATGTTGATACATATCACAGAATAAAATGAGATCTGCAGACAGTTATTACTTTAAAGGCTTTAAACTATGCAGTCCAGCAAATGGATCAACTTCCAACATAGTCACTAGTTACCATGAATTGTTTAAAAACACAGGATGTGAATAACACTGGTAGCACAAAGGAGTGAAAAGGACTATTTGAGAGAGGTGTTCAAAGGGCTGCTGAACTGTAAATAAAGTTACACACGTGGTGGGTGAACAAAAATATTATTAGTTCTGAAGAAGACTTACAGAAACAGTCTGAAGCAAAAGAGAAAAAGAATAAAGCTTTTAAAATTAGTACAGAAACATTAATTCTTAGCCGCCTAAAGTACTTGGTATTAGAGTGCAGCCAGCAGGCCAGGGGAAGTGGTTATTCCCCTCTCTCTTGCAAGGCCATTATTCCCATTAGGGAGGCCACATCTAGAGTACCGCACCCTGCTTTGGCCTCCCAGAATAAGTCTGCAAAAGACTTACTGACAATCTGTAGCAAGACCAGGACCAGGCTATAAAGATGGTTGAGGAACTGAAGCACATGATAGACATGAGAAAGCTGGGTTTGTTCAGCCTGGAAAAGAGCAGGTAAGGGAGGGATCTAGTTGCTGCCTCCCCTTCTCTAATGAGGGGTTATAGAACAGGCAAGACAAGACTCTTCTCAGAGGTGCACAGTGAAAAGACAAGAGGCAACACGCAAATGTTGCTCCAAGGAAATTCTGAATGGATGTAAGAAAAAAAAAGTCACAGTGAGAGTGGTTAAGGGCTGCAACAGGTTGCCCAGAAATAGCAGTTTCCAGAATGTGGAAGCTCCATCCCTGTAGAATCCAAAACTTGACTAGAGAAAGCCTTGCACATGCAGATCTAACTCTGAAGTCAGCCCTGCTTTGAGAAGGAGGTTGGACTAGCGACTTCCCAAAGTCCTTTCTGACCTAATTGATTCCTGATTCTGCTCCACAATTATGTGAGCTGAGACCATCTAGATTTGCTTTGCAGAGAGCCCCAATGTTTCCCTGTTGGAAGCGGAGCATGGAAAGAGAGTATCACCGCACATCTGCTGCACTCTAGGAGACGGCTAATCAAACTCTCCACCAGCCTGTAGCACTGGTCTTCCAGCTAATTCAAAGCTAAATCATCTTGAGAAACAAGACATATAGCCATGCTACCAAAAGCTGTTTCACTGGAAGGAATGACACCTGCATAAAAATGTCCAATCTGCCATCTTGAAACCAGATGCAAATGCGAGTGATACCTAACTTCTTTCCAGTTGGAGAGCTTATTTGCATCTCAGAGCTGAAAACTGAAATCAGTATTTAAATAACGCATTTAAATGCCAAGGATATGGCAAAAAATCTTGAGGTACTGAGTTAGAAGTCTTGCACCTTTACCAGTATGAATTAAAATAATCCACCTAAAATATAAAAATAAGTCCTGATGATTCACTATCAATAACTTATGCATTGTGAAGATTCTAAATTTAATTATTTGAGTCATTACTGAAAGAACATTAAGAATAACAACAGATATATGTGCTAATGAAGCTACTGATAATAGTAAGGGAAAAGTGAGAACACAAGGAAGGAACAAGAGCACAGTAAACAAAGCATATGACCTATGAAAAAAGATGGATCAAATCATCAACTACATAAAAAGGCTATTGCAAAACTTTTAAAATCATGGAAATAATGTGTTTTCCATGTCTATGGAGCATGCAATGAGAAATAACAGGTTTAAACTGTAGCAAGGAAAATTCAGATTAGCCAGTGGGAAAATGTCTTTACAGCTTTCCTGGGGAGGTAGGTGTAATCTTAGCCTTATTAGCAATCTTTAAGAAAATGCAAGACAAATATCTGTCAGGAGTAATATATCTACACATGTTCCTGCTGGGAGCAAGAAGATGCACTAGACAAACTTTGGTGCCCCTTCAAGCTTAATGATTTCATAAAGAAACTTTCACATTTCAAGCATAGGAATAAAAAAATATCACTGAGTCTAAATTACAGTCTAAAATACAATCTGAAATAGAGTTACAGCCATAAATGCAAGATCAGAGATCAGTAAGTTTTAGAGAAAAAGAGCTAATCGTTTTTACTATTTAATGTGATGTTATTTGCTAAAAAAATTCATTGTAATCACCTTGACATTAACAAATGTATAGGAATAAGCTCAAGGCATTTTATTACGCAGTACTGAATAAGCAGATGAGACAGCAGCCAGTTATCAAATGGAGCCTCCATGACTATGACTTAAGATGTGACCTGTGTTATGGAGAATGTCAAACTAAATAATCATCACTCCCACTTCTGGTCTTAAAATGCAGAAAACAAGCAGAATTTCTCTTTGGCCATCCACGACCAGAAAGACCAAAACAACTACAGTGATTATTTATATTTTTTCCAGGATTAAAGGTTTCTTTTCAAAAATGGTTCTGAAGACAAGCATTTACCGCTTATTGCCATCAGTTCTTCAAGAATTTTCAGGTAAACAGAATGAAACAGAAGCATCCCAGTTTGTTAGCATATCTTTCAAGACACAGAAACTAGCAGCCCAATCTGAATCTCCAGGTCTTAGCAAGAGGCTCCATTATTTCTTTAGCAATACGATTTTCAGGCAACCTTCCTTTCTCTTCCTGTCAGCTATTTGAAGAAGTGACCTCACCCATGTAGCTAATAAAATCACAAAAGCTCAAAAGCTTAGTATGCTGAGCTCAGTGATGTTCTTAGCTCTGTCCCCCTGTAATCACTTTTACAGTGTCTCTCCTTACCAGTAAGATGAGCTACATGAGTTGGAGTTCATTATATATCTCAGCCAGAAATGGATTCTGCTTCCTGTCACATTCCCAGCAGTGAAAGGTTCTGTCTAACTTTTAACTGCAGGACTCAGACCATAGCATACATATGAATTATATTCAGGCAGAGTGATTTTCATCAATCCATATCTGTGTAATAGTAGCTAAAAACAATATAGCCACTATAGGATTCCTTTCATTCCTCATTAGTATACTTTCATTTCTAAAATTTGGTGAAGAACAGAGGTATCTACACAAACAGATAAAAATAAGTGTATTTGAAGGCCAGTTAGGATTAAATAAAAAGTAGTAAGTTGAAAAATGTTTATATAAAGGCCTTACAAAATATCCAAACGTAACTAACATTAAAACAAAACTGCTATTTTTTTAATCATTAAAATAAGTGAAATTAAAAGACTCAACTTTGCCAAAACTTACAATCCGTGGTATTTAAAAAAATATTATGTTTAAAATATCAGTTAAGAAACAAGCTTTTCAGCAACACTTCACATTGACTTTTCCCTAGCCTCTAGCTATGCTTACAGCTATACTGTTTGTATACAAAAAAGCTATAGCACAAGTAGAATTCACTCCGTGTCTTTATTTGCATGTGCACAGAGACAATTTTTGAAAAAATAAAAGCCTTTCAGTAAGTTGTAGCAAACTCACTGAAAGAAATAAATATGAACCATGTCTGCCTTAAGAATATCCCATCTATGTATAGCTATTAATTACGCTTACTTTGTTTGAAGGTGAAAAGGTATCTATAAATTATTTCTATATTAGGCATTTTACACAGCATGAGCAAATGTAGTAGCTAGGCACCAAAATCAGTAAATTAAGAGAAACCTCAGAATCAAGTCCAGAATATGTTCTTTCCCTCCTTAATTTCAGCCAAATGGCTATTTGGCTTTTCATCCTTCTTTCTTTCTTGATGCTCTCTCTCTCTCCTTCCTCCATATTTATTTTATTTATCCTATGTCTTTTTTTTCCCTTTTTTATCTCCTTTTCACTTCTTCTGGCAAATATTAAATTCTAATGAACACCTTGGCCTCTTTTACAAAAGATGTTTAGAAGGAATGGGATGTTTTTCTTGGAGAAAAAAGCTGTTGGTATTTGGTCTTGCCTTGAAAACTAAACAATAAGACTAGCAAAAATATCTTCTGGGAGGAAACTGTGACATTGAACAACTATAAACTTCCTTTGAAATCTGCTTTTTTTACAAAAAGCGCTAAAACAGATTTTTTTAATTTCCTTGATTTTTTAAATGAAAATACTTCTGTTTCCCAACTTTTAAACCAGAATGTCCCTAATTTAGGGGCATTTTTCAATCAAAAGTTTTTATTTTTATATAAAAAGATTTATAAATATAAGTCCATACTTTTTAATCCATTTATAAGTCCACGCCTTTTAGGGAAAACAACATCTGAATGGATGTATTGTCCAGCCTCATATAGAGATGAGGCATGTTTCTTTCTTTTTCAAAATAAACTCAGGCTTTTTGTTCCTAATGCCTTTTGTTTCCATGCCTTTTCTGACCTTAATAGTTATTGGGAATCTTATTTTGATGTAGTAGCTCAAGAATGTGCTCAGCTATACTTCACGTAAGGGAACTAAATGCTTCTGGTTTTGCTCCAGATTAGTATTTCTTATGCTTGTGATACTGTTTTATTCGTTGACTTCCAGCTGTGGCAGCTTCTGCAACAGACAGGTAACTTTACAATCACAGCAGTTCACCAGCCTAAACAGCAGTTCAAATGGTTTCCAAAATCTAAAGGCTCTCCTACCACCTTAAAAGGGGCGGGGGGGGGGGGGAAAGGCGGTTGTGAATATAAATGGTCAGCATATCAAGTGCAGAGATTAGAGTTTGGAAATCCCTGCTCCAGCACAGACATACTGAATCAGGACATCCCTCAGCTGCCTGCAGCCCCTGAGCGTGTGCAGGGTCCCAACAGCAAGAGGGTAGCGGACGCCCCAGGTCGTGCCAGCAGGGAGATAACGCTGCGCGGTCCCTGGACTCTGCACCCAGAAAGGTTGCTACAGGTTAGCCATTATTCTGCCCTGAAACATTCAAATAGTCAGCACGGTAGTGTAGGAGCTAAGACTGGAGGATCCCATATAACGAAGCGATGACCAGCCAAAGAACTGGGAATAGAGACAACAACTGCAGTTTAAAAAAAGAAAGGTCTTGTGACTACTGGACGTGTGCTCCACACCCAGACACAAATGCCTTAGGTTGATTCATCTTTAGGCTCTAGAGTGCCAGCATAAAATGTGATCAACAGAGTGAAAGCAGGCAACATGCATGTTTAATACACACTTGAAAATAATGACAAAAATTTGACATTTGTCATTGATCTATTGTTGATAGATCAGTTTAGAAAAAACATGAATCGTTTTACAAATTGCTGTTCAAATGCAGGGACAACATCCAGCTGTCTAGGTCACTCAGTTAGACATTTAGTCCCATCTCCATGATCCTTCGGGAGAGTAACATGAACCCATTACTAAACATTATCCTAAAGTGTCAGCAATCCAAAAATTAACCACTCCTTTTGCTACTCTTGAAGAGCTTCACATTTTAATGGAAATACAAATAATACGGATAAAGTTTATTTGTAAAGTGGCAATGGACAGACACATGGCCAAAGTCAGAATATTTGAAGCAACGTATAAACCAGAGTTTTTATCAAGTTTGCACTTCCTCTTTTTCATTCAAGTTCCTCAGTCATGTGACAAGATGTAAAATAGCGTAGAACATATAGTGCCAGTGTAGGTTATAGACCCTTTCTAAATGGTATACTAAACTTTACACAGTCTTATGACATCCGCAGATCTGCTCAGACTTTTTAAATTTACATAGACTTATGTCTTGGTCTTCCAAATAAATTTATGAATTGCAGCCTTCACCCTTTTCAGGACACGGTCCTTTTATAAAACATCCTAAAGATGAAATTTGCAACTTTCCAAAGCCCTCCAGAAATAACATCAGCCTTTCTGGCAGAGTTTCATCCACCTCTGACCTAGATTATAAGACTTAGCAGTCAGGAACAGAACCCATTCAATGTTTAGTTCCCTGTCAGCAGACAAAGAGGAATAAAAGATAGTTCTCCAGAGGAAGAAATAAGAAAATGCATATTATTCACAAATCTTGCTTCAAATCTTCATCAGCAATGCATGAAGATAAAAAGAAACCATGAGATTGGCTTAAAAATCGTGAGATTTGAAATATGAATAAATTTGGAGTAATTTACCTGCCGTTGAGTTTTTGAGCCTCTAGAGTGTGCTCCAGTCATATTTTCAAGGTTTTCTTTACAAACTGCAACGGGTAGAAACTTTATCTCTAAGCAAAGCTGAGATGCAATTATAGTCCTAAAAATTCAGAAGTCGTGGCCTTCAGATAAACATCGTTTTACAGAAAATTTCTAAAATTATATGATTAGCAATTCTGCGTAATATTAGAAATGTAAGAGAGGGAAAAATTACCAAACTGACAGCAGAAGGTCTGCAAATGCATAAGCATTTTTGCAAAGATTAAGGCAATTTTCCTGTGTTGCCAAGCAGCATAAACTCCAAAATTTAGGGCGCTACTTAGTGAGCCATTTGGTATACAAGTTCAGTGACTTATCCTCTCAGTAGGCATTAGTAACAACCAACTGCAGCAAAAAGAGAGTTTTTTGTTATGTATATCTTTGCAATTTTGAACACTCAATGCCTTTACAAAATCTGAATTGAGCCCTCAAATATAAAGAGGGCTGATCAGCTTTCTAATAATTCATTCTCAGCTCTTTGTATTTGCCCTCCAAGGTTCTTCCTACACTCTTGTTAACATTTTCAGGCATCCCCCTCAAATATCTACAGCTGAAGACTTACTTTTATTTAAAAGAAAATAGATTTTCAAATAAGAGCTGAAGTTTTACAGAAAATGCCAAATATTGCAATAGAGTCATGCAGGTTATCAGCCCTGTATCTGTCTAATTTGAACATTAACTCAAGGCCAGACTGCCATGAGATGGCAGTGCCTGCTGGCTTCCGCAAACCCACACTGAGTCTCAACTGTTCCGTATACAAATAAGGAAGCAAAACTCCGTATTACGCATTAGATGTGGTATACAGATTAACCAACAGCCAATAGCCTCCTAATTTATCCAGCAGTTCTGCAATAAATACATAGAATTAAGCGTGGTAATATGCATAAGTATATTCAATTAATATTTGTTCATTAACATGACAAATTTACCAATGGAATGACTATAGGATAATTTGATAAACTAGAAGTTTCTAAGTGGGCAAAAACAGGCAGGATCCTGTGCATGCTGTTATTATGAATTCAACCTCGAAGATGGTGCTTTTACTTTTTAGGCCAAGCCTGTGTAAATCTGCACATACGTGTTAATACTGTCATTTTTCCTATTATCTGCAACTTGATGGTATAGCACTTCAGATTCTCCTCAAGCTTGCCATGCCACACAGTGCCCTCAACAAGAATGATGAAAGCTTTTGCCCTCCCCTTGGCCTATAGCCCAATGGCTAAAATGCTCCGATAGGTGTTAGACATTTGTCTGAATGCTCCTGTGCAGAAGTGTGCATTAAACCTGGATCTGTGGCTTGCTAGGTGTGTGATGTAACTACCAAACTACTGCAGTGAAATTCCTTCTAATGACTTTAGAGTAGTAGGAATAACTATCAGATTAACTTTTCTGTAAATTAACCCCATGAATATGTCTATTAGTGACAGTAATATTTAATTTATATCAGTAAATGAGGATGAAAACCCCTCCTTTCTTGCATAACATGAAAGAAATAAAATTCAAAAACATTCCAAAAAATAGATAGATTCAGTACTGGTATCACTGTATCCAACTTAGGTAATTGTTGAACTATGAAATATGATTCCCTGATCATAAGTCACACAGTCCTCACCCGGGTAAAATTCCCATAGATTTATTCTGGAGATTTACTTTAGTGCTTACTTCAGCATTCGTGTGTACATACTTTACTGTGTAAAGGCACACTTCAAAATAGGCTCGAATGCAGGTACTGTAGTTAGGTTTCTTCATATAGTAAGGAAACACAGATTTCCCGAAGGAGAAAAACTTGCCTTATCTGACAGACTCTGTTCCTGATGCAGAAAGCAGTTCCAGGCATGCAGGTGGGGGCAGAGCGGCCAGGAGAGACTGCTGAGTAAGGGATGGCGAAAGTGTAAGGGCGGAGAAATAGGCAGGACAAATCACATAGAGTCCAAGAGGAGCAAATTAGTAGGAACTGACATTGGCTGCTATTTTCCCATTCACACCCGGTGCAGGACTTAATCAGAATAGCAAACACAATGCCTTAGCTCAAATATAGTACACAATAGCCCCACACCAGGCCTGTCTATCTTAGAGAGTCTTTGGCTTCTGTAGTCTCTTGATTAATTCCCTGATTAAGGCCTTTTTCAGAGCGCTAACACAAAGATGTACTTTTCCACCCAGCAAATCAGGCTATGTCCTCCCTTCCTTACACCCTCTGCAGAGAGCACTTTAAATGTTAGAAAGATAATGAGCTTAAGCACACTTCAGAAGCGAGCACTATAATTCAAGACAGTTGCGAATTTCTTTATTTAAATAAAATACTATTAATAAGCAAATCTCAAGTTGCTCATGAGACTTTGCATTAGCTAGTGCTTAGTCAAAGCAATTTTTAGCTGGGCTAAATGAGAATAGAAAATAGGCATTTAGAAAGCTGGTATTGACTTCACAATGCACTTCATATCGGTACAATGTACAAAGAACTGAAAAAATGATGCTTTTATGAGCCAGCTAATGAGGAGTGCTACTGAACGCAAACTGCTAATAGCTCACTCAGCGATTGACCTTTTAATCATCAGCAGCTATTTACATGCATGCAGGTAAATAACATGTCCATAGAGAATGAAGTTTAAAAAAAAGGTGCATGATTTTGGTCACTCTAAAAGATGTCAGAATTCAAAACACTCAGGAATTACAGTGAAAAATATAGTGGAGGAATCAATATAGAGCAGAATGGAATTGGGTCTGAAAAGTATAAGTGAATGACATGACATGATTTTTCAGCCATTGGTCTTGATAGTGAATGAAAATAATTATTACCTGATAGCTGTTAATTGCTACTCGTAAGTGAAACATCCTAACAATGTTCAGCCAAGTTCCTATGGGAAAGCGTATACACTATCAAATTACTGTTGCATTTGGCAGTGCTTCTGCCAATTGCAGTGGAAGTCAGAGCATGAACTACCTAAAGATTACCTTTCCCTTTCACCACAAAACCCACTATCTTCAGAACTTGTTTAAATGCATTGATGATGCAGAGTGAAGACTTAACTGTTGCCTCTGTTTTGCTTCATTTCCCAGAGCATGCAAGCGCCTGCAACATTCTTCACAGGGCACTGCAATGAACAAGCCGATTTCTTTAGTTTCTCATGTCACACTAAAATATTCTGTCCTTCCTCAGTTCGTGAATCCCCAGCTCTTTTTTCCTTCAAAGCTGAAGTCAGCTCCCCCCTTATACACACACAAAAGCATTCTGCAGCATTCTGCCTGGACCCATATAAATCTCCTCAACGTCTTAATATTACCCAGAAAAATTCTTACAAGTTTTTGTCATGGCTTGCTATGCTTTTATCTAACACACTGGACAACTGATTTAAGCCTGCTTGATTTTTAAGTTCAAAAGGTAAAAGCAAAGGTAGGTCAGGAGTAAAGTACAAACGGTGTATTACTGAACATTTCCAGAAAATTTAGGGCAAAAGTCCTGACCTAGTTACATATTCTTGTTGCAATATACAGTTCCTTGCCCAACCATAGCAGCATAGGTCACTGACTGTCTCCTAAAAACTAACTAACAATAAGCCAGTTTCCTAAACATGATTATAAGTGTAACAAAAAGCCACACCAAATTTTTTCTCTTTCATCCATGTGATAACTTCTGTATTTTGTGAAATGCATTTGGGACAATAAAAACTGCTCTGCTTCTTAAAGTTGATGGTGAATATGACAAAATCATAAAAAAACAACTTCAATTGTCTACTAAAACACATGTGAAATTCTGTTCTAAGGCAACTTATGTTTATCTGAGCAACTGTACTGCAGATTTCTCCGATTTCCTGAATTATTTTTGTGAAAGTCAGCCAAACCAGAAGAACTTTGTTTTGGTCTTTTAATATATATGCCCAATAGAAAGAAACCAAAAATGAAGTGACTCTTCTAACATGCTGAATACTTCATGATCTCCTTTTCTCCAACCCTCCCACAACTCTCAGCAGCTCTAAACACCAAAGCAGCCATATGTTGACGCAGTATGTTCCCTTTTCAAAAAGATGTCCTTTCATCTCGATTGACTGTAGACACAGAAGTTCAGCCTAAAAAGCTAGTTCAACATTTGCGTCTAGACATACACTCTTAAACATATTTCATGTCCATAGATGGGCTCTTGGCTCTCTGCACTTCTGACCATCTGTTGGGAGGGCATGATGCCCACTTATATGTTAGCCAGAATTTCTGTCAGTTGCCAAGGGAAGGGGATATATAGTCCTGCAAGTGACATCTGTTCTACCAGAAGCCCTTTTCTCTCTAAACAATGTTTCTGTTTAATCTCAGGCACACTTGTTAAGAATAGTGTTTAAAAGACAAACTAATGAAAAACCCTGGAAAATATTGGAAGGAAAAGAAAACATGATGACGGTGAGCTTAAGGGTACATTTCACAGACCCGCAGAGAACTCTTTTAGTGTTAAAATGTTGGGAATATTGAAAGAAAATTGTATGCACTCTGGCTACATAGCTATGGCAGATGAAGACACTGAGGGATAAAGTGAACTACAAAGCACTCACTATAACAGAACCCAAGACAACAGCTGTGCTCTCAAAGAGAGTACTGGAGTAAAAGACAAAATTGAATGATTAACAAGATAGTATATAATGCCTTTTCACATGGAAGAAAGACAGGAGAAAGAGCAAGCTGTTCTGTACTCTTCAAAAATCATTCTATGAGGCACAGGACTGCGGGGGGGGAGGGGGGGAGAAGGGACACCAAATGATGTAGATGGCCTGTCTTCTGCCCGTAGCCTCAGAGTGCTAGGCCAAACTGGTACATCTAGAAGTTGAATCCATAACACAGAGCAAAAACTATTCAATTCACTAACATTCATGAGATTCCTACAAGACAACATGAAGTTTCTAACAGATATCTCCCAAACAGACTTCAAAAGTACTACCAAGAAGTGGCAATGAAACCACGATGAAAGAAGAAAAGAGGCAGGGATCATGCAAAGAGCCATTAGTGTCTGTAGAAATAAAGAGATGAATACAATTCACTGAGTGTTATTCCTGGCATGGTCAATGAAAGAAGATACATTCTAAAAATATATAAATTTAGTCTCAAGGCCCCATTGACTGTATTGGCTGAATCTTCTGCACACTAAACACATACTTCACATTTAGGAATCCACACTGTAGACATCTAAATCTAGATTTCTGAATCAGGAGCTGATTCCCACTCTGAAAGTTCTGATTCATGATCAGAGAGGACTTATCATGGAGGGGTGTTTCATCTCAACCTGGAGCTGGGTTGAGGCTAGGGCAGTGCACCCATACCCAAGAGCCTGAAAATGCTCCTCAGTTTTGCAGCACAGTATACAACTTGTTTCCCATCTAGTATCTTGACTTTGTTGGGACCACTGATAAATGTCCTGCCTCCCTTCCCTCAGAGATTTTTGATTCTGTTGCAACTATGTCTCTGTTGCTTGGAGAACAGTTGCTGAACTACTACAGGTGGCAGCCCCACGTTTTAAGGTAAGCCAAAAATGATTTGGGGTTACCTTAATATGCTTGGCTGCAAATTGCAGAAATTCAGCAGCTGCTACATGAACAGCTGAGCAATCTCTGCAGTCGGGGTGGAAAACTGCATGTCATGGAGGGGAATGGACAGCTGGGAGCAGGAAGTGTCACAGCCATCACAAGGTGAGCATCACCACTTGAGTCAGAGCCCTCACTGTTCCTACTCTTAAGATACTGCCATTATAAATACATAATTCTGAGCAATAGGGCTTTCCATTTACATTTCCTGCAGCATATGTTTAATAGTAATTGTAAAGTTTAGGTAACACTATAATACATATGTTTTGCAAGAATTACACCAGTATTGAAGAAAAACTAGTGTAAAATACAAACTCCTGATAGTCATGGGTTCTTTCCCACATAAGATACAGGGGAAAACTGAATTAATCTCAGTTAAACTGTCTGGCAGTAAAGCCATGGAAATCCTGAATAAAACTGAGCTAGCACCTCTAGGAAATGGCTAAGGATGTCCGAAATCTAGACTTGAGACTGCTGAATTAAACTTGAATAGTGGAACTTACTATGAAACACCTGCCTTGGCAGAGCTCTTTACTGTTTGGTAAATGAAATGTTGCAGAAAGGTGGCTAGAGGTGAGAAACATAAAGACAGGCTCAAATAAGCAATAGGATTTTCCATCTCAATGCTCATTTCCAGGGTACATCCCATGCATTCCAGACTTGTACTGTCTCATGCCCAAACTCTCTAGCCAAATCTACTTTCAGCAGCTCTGTTGTTATATTCACTATGGACATGATTCCCTGATTCTCTTTAAAATTCCCCAGTGAATTTCTGAATTAAAATTCTTATTTTATTAAAGCTTTTCCCCAAAACTGAAAAGCTTAAATATACTCTCTCTTTAACCCAAGCCCTATACCTTTTGGGAAAACATGCAAATTCCAAGATAAGGCTCCAAACACACATGGTACATGCATATTTTTAACTTCTGAGTTCATACACCTCAACACAATTAGTCTAAAGATGTTTAAAAATATCAACAGTGGCATGCATCCATTTTCTTTCTAGCATTTTTAATGGAAATGATGAAATGACTGGCTGGGGAGATGAGGGGAGAGCAGTGGATGTTGTCTACCTTGACTTCAGCAGGGCTTTTGGCACTGTCTCCCACAACGTCCTCACAGGTAAGCTCAGGGAAGGTGGGTTAGATGAGTGGACAGTGAGGTGGATTGAGAACTTGCTGAATGGCAGAGCTCAGAGGATTGTGGTCAGCGGCACAGTCTAGTTGGAGGCCTGTAGCTAGCAGTGTCCCCAGGTGTCACTACTGGGTCCAGTCTTGTGCAACTTATTCATCAGTGACCTGGATGAAGGGACAGAGTGCCTCCTCAGCAAGTGTGCTGATGATACAAAACTGGGAGCAGTGGCTGATGCACCAGAGGGCTGTGCTGCCATTCAGAGACACATGGACAGGCTGGAGAGCTGGGCAGAGAGGAACCTCATGAAGTTCAACAAAGGCAAGTGCAGGGTCCTGCACCTAGGGAGGAATAAGCCCATGCACCAGTACAGACTGGGGGCTGACCTGCTGGAAAGCAGCTCTGCGGAGAAGGACCTGGGAGTCCTGGTGGGCAACAAGTTAACCATGAGCCAGCAAGGTGCCCTTGTGGCCAAGAAGGCCAATGGAATCTTGGGGTGCATTACGAAGAGCGTTGCCAGCAGGTCGAGGGAGGTGATCCTGCCCCTCTACTCAGCCCTGGTGCGGCCACATCTGGAGTACTGTATCCAGCTCTGGGCTCCCCAGTACAAGAGAGACATGACACTACTGGAGAGAGTCCAGCATAGGACTACGAAGATAATTAGGGGACTGAAGCATCTCTCCTATGAAGAAAAGCTGCGAGAGCTGGGCCTCTGTAGCCTGGAGAAGAGAAGGCTGAAAGGGGATCTTACCAATGTATACAAATATCTTCAGGGAGGGTGTCAAGAGGATGGGGCCAGACTCTTTTCAGTGGTGCCCAGCGACAGGACAAGAGGCAACGGGCACAAACTGAAACACGGGAAGTTCCATCAGAACATGAGGAAAAACAACTTTACTGTGAAGGTGACAGAGCACTGAAATAGGTTGCCAGAGAGGCTGTGGAGTCTCCTTCCCTGCAGATATTCAAAACCCGCTTGGACATGATCCTGTGCAACGTGCTCTAGGTGATCCTGCTTCAGCAGGGGGGGTTGGACTAGATGGTCTCCACAGGCCCCTTCCAACCTCAACCATTCTGTGATTCTGTGGTTCTGTGACTCTGAAACTGAAGGTTGAACAGACATGGAAAATGAACTGCAAAGATTTTAGTCTTTAGTCAAGACTGAGACAGACTGGAAGGTCAGTGATTATGAACACAGTATTTCTGCTGCTGTCTTTGCCATTTCTTTTGTGATATAAAGGATGAATTTGATTCTTCAGTCTGGTACCATCACAAACTTCATATGCTAGCTCTAGAAAACAACTGTGATGTGGAGCACTGTAAAATCTAACTTTTAGATGTTTTAAACCCCAAATAACTGTCTTGGCTCCTATATAGCACAGCTTGGGCGGGAATTCCAAGTCAGCATGAGCAGTTTTAAATAGCAGACTCTTCCCCATACCACCTCCCCACCAATTACAGATACGGATCCACTTGGCCCATGGTCATGGCAGCTGCATAAAAGCAAACTAGGTCTAGAAAAGAAGAGCATCTGCAGTCTAAGGCTGCTTAGATGTGAATTCAAAACAGCCAGTATGCTGAATTGAGACTGCCTAACATACCCAATAGTGACCCTGGGGAAAGGAGTGCATCTTACACCATACTTACTTCTGAAATTTATCGGCCTTATTCTGAGCTTCCATGAGGTGAATGCTAGTAATTAGTTACCTATATTGTTCCCTTCAAAAGACAGCAGAAACTCTTTCTAAAAGGATGAGAAAGAGTGAGAGTGCTGCTATTCTTCTGGAGAATAGTTACAATAGTCACCTGGTGAGAGAGCAAGAATTCAAGGTCATACCACTCATCAAAAAAAATTATAAATATGAATTTAAAAAGTGAAAAATATTCCATCTGACATATGGGTCAAAAAGAAATCATTTAGGTTATGCCCTCTGAAAGTTCAATATAAATCATAAACTGCATCAAGCTAAGAAAACTAACTGGAAACAGGTTAATAAATGATATGTTATATTGCCAAAATTTTACATAATTTTACACTTATGGAAAGCAATGAACTATTGTTTCCTTTCTTTTTGTTCCCCTTCCTTTTGTATAACTATATCTGTCACAACTCCCTGGAATTCTTTCAATATCAGTTTGCTTATAGTACCAAATTTGGGGGTTATCTGAGCCAAATGTCTCTCCTCCATAGATAGGGCTTTATTTTCCTAGCATTTCCTTGAGGAAAGCCAAGGTATTTCTCAAACATACAAAGGACTCCTTATATTTTTTTGTGGGAATCACGGAATCCCAATAGTTCTCCTATGCTTTGTTTTCCCGGTAGATATGGAACTAAGGCCAGACCCACAAAAGTTTTTAAGCAACTAACTTCTATTTGAAGTGGATTTCAGTTGCTGTCAACAGGAGCAAGAAGCTTTTGTGGATCTGTCCCTATGTCTTGTCGAGGATAACATACGAAATCTGTGACAGTGGAAGAGCTAAACGTAATCTCTGATAACCCAGGCTGGTATCCTAATTACTTGAACATTCACCAGTTTCTCAATTGCTTGAAAGCTAAGCCTGCTTTGTAAGCTTGGCAATCCATCTGCATAACACGATAGGCAGACAATTAATCCCCACACAGGAAAAAAATTACGTGCATTTCAAAAAGGTAACACATTTTAGACACTGAATGGTACTACCGTCATTTTAAACCCTGGCATGGCTAAAGATGTCAGCATTAACCTTCAGGCCAACATGTGATGTCAGACAGTCTCTTATGTCCTGTCTGATTGCTTAAAATATCACACTGCCATTCCTTTGGGATTACACAATTACTTTATGCTGATATAAATAATGGCTGTGGTTTAAACTTCCCTGTAAGATGCTCCATAAAGCTTGCTAGGTCTAATTTCATAAACATCTTCAGAATGGCAGCACCAGAACAAAATAAAACACATCTTTTTGCCCCCCAAATGTCAACGTGTTTGTCATAAGAAGTCCAGTTAATAAAAAGAATATCTGTATGTTAGAATCCTATACTTTGATATCAGCACGTCACTACTACAGCTGGAATGATAGCATCTGCTAGAATAAATACTATTACATGGAGATGCTTACAGTTTAACCTAAAGTTTCACATAGCTTACAGCTTTTGCTTCCAGGCCAACTTTTATTCTTGGTACTTTCTGCTCAAAATTGTATTATTGAAGAAAGTATTCTGATACACCTAGCAGATATAGGAAAATGTACTTAAGCTGCACATAAGGCAAGGTCTCCATGGTAACAAATTATACAGCTGAATTTGTGCAGTAGCCATTCCTTCAGTCCAGCCAACCAGTTGATACAGATTTATCTAGTAAAAATTACCAATCTAATTAATAAAGCTAGCGTTTTAGTGTAAAGCTGTTTATTTTGGGGAGGTCAGTGAAAATTCACGCTAATTAAATTGGAATTTAGATATTGCAGAGGAGATGACACTGGTGAAGAACAAGATGATGTCTACAAGAACTATAGCTGTTCAAGAATTTTTTAACAGCGGTTAGCCCATTTAAAGGGTTTAGCATCTCCTGGACACTTCAAAAATATACTATGCTTCTCAAGATTAAATGTACAGTTTTATAAAAGGAAGGAACAAGTGAATACCCAAATAAATGACAGAAGAAGACAAGACTCACCAGGATGTGAATTCATGTGACCTCTGATTAACATCCATCAGACTCTCCCACTCTATATTCAGTACCATGCAGATGAGACCTAAAAGCTTTTCAGGGTATGAATAGAGCTTGTATTTCTGCACAGATGTATGAAATGTCTCTCTGTAGCAAAAAGATTTTATTTTTAGCAAGCCAGTAGTTTACTATTGAAGCAAAAGGTCTTAATCAAGCAAATTAGACATTCATTTAATACGCCAGAGTGGAAAAAGATGCCGGGAGACAAAAAGTCTCTTGTTTGGATGAATTTCCAAATGATGGTATTACAACATTCTCCTCCAGATTCTGCCATTTAACTGTTTCATAATTCATTTTAAATATTTTCCTTACTGTTTTGAATAAAACAATTTCTGACTGTAGAGTTAATGTAATCCCAGTTAACAAGAGCAAAAAAGTCTGTATAAAGTACAAAGGTACCTTGAAGTCTGATCTGCTATAAACTTCCATAAACTGATTGACAGTGGAGAGTAGTGATTTACACCCAGGGAAAATCTTACCCTACTCCTTCTTTATTAATACAGAAGTGCTGACTTACGTAACAAATGTATCTATGTTTGTAAATTCACCTAGCAACATTAAGTCTCTAGGAGCTGAATCCAGGTTATTCCAATAAACTAGATGAGGAAGAAAATGACTTAATTCAGTTCTGTTTTTAAGTAATTACATACTGATAACTTTCAACAGTTTTCAAATAGTTTAAGGAAGTTAGTTAGAAAGAATGGAACACTTTAAAAATGTACTCTCTTCCATGCAGCTCGTTCTCACATTTCACCTTCTTTAAACTTCATTACATTCCACATTTCTTACAACACATATTTATTTTCCCCAGAATATACCACCATTGCCAATATCCTTGACTTTTACACGTCTTAATATCAAAGAAATTGTACAATTAAAACAGCCTGGGACCTAAGTCTGATTTCGGGTTTTACCAAAGTGAATCAACATTTTTGTGGAAATATACATTAAAAAAAACCCTTTTTACTTCAAGTCCCACTCAAATATATGAGACAGAGGTCAGTCCGTGATTCTTGACAACTAGTGCAGTTGTCTTCACAGATGCACAGAGGTTCAATTTATTAAAGGAGACTTTGCATTATAATAGATAGGGAAATGAGACAGGCTAACTATGGAACAATTGTTATTTCAATAATTATATTTAATCCTTTAGCTTTCAGAACCCTGCACATTTAAAGACTTTCTTTCCTATATAAGCAGCAGGTCATCTGTGCCAAAAATGATCCCATGTCTGGAGTATTTTGTCTCCATGTTATTCCAGTGCTCAGAAAAATCATCACTGTCATACCACTATCACTTTTGGAGGGAAGATACTGCTTTTAACCAGTTTCCTAGGCAAGAACCCTCTCCTATTTCTTTCATTACAGAGATTGTGCACTAGATGCAAGACAGAGAAGAATAATTAAAACAGAAAGTAAAGATCTACGATTATACCTCAAACAACTGAAAACTCTTATTGCTAACACTAGTTCAAATACAATCTTACAAAAAGTTTATGTCAAAATCTTAGCATTATGATACCTTTGATTTCTCTGCTTATGTTCTCTACAAAAATATTGTTTCCTTCAGCCAAGCAATTTCTTCAACTAGTGAAAAGCCACCTGACTTTTTTGATTTTACATTGGAAATAATTTTTCCATTTCAATAAAAATGTATTTTTTTAGTCTTCTCTTTAACTGGGGAGAAAAATTCAAGATCTCAGTAAAAAAAAAAAAACTTTTTAAAAAGTAGAAAAATGAAAATCAACTTAAGTATTTTGTTTAATAATTAAAAATCATTTTGAATTTGACTTTTGAATTATTTTATTGATTGTGAAATAAAACATCTTAAAGAAATCAGATTTTAATCTAAAAATGCTACACTTTCAGTTCTGAAACAAAGAAAGCATATTCTGAATTTTTAAAAAATATTTCAATCACATTTCCAGGCAAAAAGATGGGTTTTTCCCCTAGCTAATTGGTATTTTCCAGCTGAAAAATCTATAAGATCTAATTTTGACCCAATGGCGCGAATGTTTTCCCCCCTCAATTTTTTTGCATTCTCTTCTCAAATTGGCTACATAGAAACTATTACTAACCCTGTCTCTCCTTTTCTCAAACTTTACCTCCCATTCCAGCAGGAATAAGCAGTTAGTCTCATCTCAGAATCCCTTTTCCAAGATTGCATTTTCTTAGAACAGTCTTTTCTTCAACTCCAAGGAATAGAATAAACCTCAAATGGCATATTTTGAAGGAAGACTTTGGTTATCTGTTTGTCCTAATATGTAAAATAGTTTACCAGAAAGTACAGATTTATTATAAATTTTACCTTCACTCACTAGAAGAATCCCATGGGATATGGCCCTGGAGGGAAGAGAGGTCCAAAAGACCTGGCTGATATTGAAGGACCACTTCCTCCAAGCTCATCCCAATTAAGGAGGAAATCAAACAAAGGCAGTAGGAGGCCTGAACAAATCCTGACTACACTCAAACATAAAAAGGAAGCGTACAAGAGGTGGAAGGAGGGACAGGTGACCCAGGAAGAATATAGAGACACTGTCCGAGCATGCAGGGAAGGGGTTAGGAGAGCTAAAGACCACCTGGAGTTGAATCTGGCAAGGGATGTGAAAAGCAATAAAAAAGGCTTTCACAAGTACACCATCAGCAAAAAGGAAGGTCAGGAAAAATGTGGGCCCACTGCTAAATGGGGCAGGGGCCTTGGTGACAAAGGACACAAACAAGGCTGAGGCACTGAATGCCTTCACCTCAGTTTTCACTGGCAAGATTGGCCTTCAAGAATCTCAGGCCCTGAGACCAGAGGAAAAGTCTGGAGCAATGAAAACTTACCCTTGGTGGAGGAGGATCACATTAGGGAACTTTCAGTATAAACAAGTCCATGGGACCTGATGAGAAGCACCCATGGAGCTGGCCAATATCATTGTGAGGACACTCTTCATTATCTTTGAAAGGGAAGGCCATGGTGACTGGGAGAGGTTCCTAAAGACTGGAAGAAAGCAAAAGTCACTCCTATCTTCAAGAAAGGCAAGAAGGAGATCCGGGAAACTACACCTTGATTGATGGAGCCCGGAAAATGGTATCCTGGGTACTATTTCCAGATACCTGAAGAACAAGGTGGTTATTGGGAGTAGTCAGCATGGACTTACAAAGGAGAAATCGTGCTTAACCAACCTGAGAGCCTTCTACAATGAGATGACTGGCTTGGTGGATGCAGGGAGTGCAGTGGATATTATCTCAACCTTAGAAAGGCTTTTGACAGTCTCCCACAGCATTGTCATATACAAACTGATGAAGCACAGGTTAGGTAAGTGGACAGTGAAGTGGATCAAAGCCTGGCTGAACTGCCAGACACAGAGGGTTGAGATTAGCAGTACAAAGTCCAGCTGGAGGCCAGTCACTAGTGGTGTTCCCTATAGGTCAATACTGGGGCCAACGCATCTTCATTAATAACCTGCATGATGGGACTGAATGGACCTTCAGCAAGTTTGCAGATTATACAAAACTGGGAGGAGTGACTGACACACCAGATGATTGTGCTGCCATTCAGAGGGACCTCCACAGGCTACAGAAATGGGCAGAGATGAACCTCATGAAGTTCAACAAAGGGAAATGCCCTGCACCTGGGGACTGGGGGTCAACTCACTGGAAAGCAGCTTTGCAGAGAAGTATCTGGGGGTCCTGGTGGACAAGTTGAACTTGGGTGAGCAGTGCACCCTTATGGCCAAGAAGGCCAATGGTATCCTGGGCTGCATTAGAAGCATTAGAAGGACCATTGCCAGCAGGTCAAGGGAACGTATCTTCAGCCCTGGTGAGGCCACATCTGGAATGCTGTGTCCAGCTCTGGGCTCCCCAGTACAAGACATGGACCTACTACAGCAGGGGGACTAGAACAGATGATCTCCAGAAGTCCCTTCCACCCTCAATGAT
Organism: Dromaius novaehollandiae; assembly: GCF_036370855.1. Lineage (NCBI taxonomy): Eukaryota > Metazoa > Chordata > Aves > Casuariiformes > Dromaiidae > Dromaius > Dromaius novaehollandiae. The sequence continues at coordinate 155,450,943 of NC_088098.1, forward strand.
TCTGTGATCCTCTGTGTAATATTCCAGACAGCGATCAAACAAAATTTGTAAAATTCTTCTATACTTTCAACAAATGATTGAAATCCTTGCTGTTACACATCTAGTTGTAAACAACTGCACTAGAAAGACAACTGTCCAAGATGAATCATATGTAACCTTATTCAGTATTATTAAGGATATGTAACTCCAAAAATTATGACTGAGGATTGTGTTTACACATACCTTTTGGTTTAACTGTTTTTTTTTTTTAATGTGTTTATTAAACTGATACAAACATCCATTAGCTAAGTCCATGTGAAATAAATTTGCTGTTATCTGCTCAGGTTCATGTTAATCACAACTCTAAAACTGTAAGTGAGATTGTGTATCAGCAAAGACGCCCAAAAGTCAGACTGATCTATCATCCAAAGGTTGTCTCTCCAAGTCAAGATTGAAGTCCAGGAGCAACATATGGGGAGGCTTCAGTTTTGTGCCTGGAAAGCACACAGTTCCCAAGGATTCTATCTTAATGAAGATTATTAAAAAAGAAGACTTAGCATTCATTAAAAAAAGTTTGTCTAAGACAGTCACATTTCAGAGAATATTCTGTTGATTACAAAAGAAAAAAATCAGAACTTTAAACGCAGATTAGATAAATGCAAGAGATCTGAAGACAGGCAAATATTGGTGCAGATTTACTAGTAGAGGAGTACATTATACGTACATTATATACTAATTTGGTATGAATAGATGGATGAGTCATTCTAATCCTGAAGATTTGGTAGAATCAGAGATGTGATAAAATGAAAAATTACTCTGAGTAAAAACATAAAAAATGTCAAATTTTACTCAAAATGTAACTTTTATAAACAAGTAGAAGATAAATTATCATGGAAGTGCAAAAGCAGCTTCAACTCCAGCTTTCCAAGGCTATAGTATAGCAACATTTTATTGACAAAAGAGACAACCACAAGATGGCTCCTTTCATATTATTTTGGCTAAAATAGAAACGTATCCTGATTATGTAGGCTGCTTAGTCTTTTCACTCCCTTTCATGGACAATTTAAATACCTAGGCACCACCCTCTGACAAAAAGATGGTGCTACCATTCCTTTATTAAACTACTGTTTGGAGAGGAGCATGCTCTCTTAAAGGCGTAAGAACAAAAACCCTCAAATACAAGCATCTAATCTCGCTTAACAGGGTGAATGTTCTGCAAACACTCAGACTCAAGCATAAGACATTTCACACTGTACACCCTTCTCGAGATTTCTGTTTGTTGTCTTCGTAAGAGGAAATGGCAATTTCCCTTTATTAAACATTTTTTCCATAGAAAGATTTCTGGGTTATTGAACTGTAAAATTATTAGATGGTATATTAACTCTGTATCTGTGTAAATGGAATCATTACAGATTTGATTGTTGTTTCATTTAACATCTGAATAAATGTGACACAAATGTTCCATTTCAAACTTCCATCTAAGTGCAAAACAAAATAGTGCAAACAGTAGTCATGGGTAATGTGATATTTAATGTATGAAAAGTCTGTTTGGTGTGTTAAAAGTTTATTTTCCTCAGCTACATAGATTCTATAAAGGCAGCCATAAATTCCAGGAGTCACAATGTGCAATGCCCCATGTTACCCTTCCTCTGAATGTGACAGCTAAAATTTTTATGGTATTTAACATAGTCTTTTATTCCTTAAATCCCCGAAGACTTCAGAGCACTGCACAACACATACATAAGTCACTTCCCCCAACACTGAACAGTGGGGTAGAACAGGACAACTACTTAACACTGCATAACAATTAAAGACGACAGGATCTCTAATGACTTATCAGGAAGAATCCAGGCAGTTGTAATGTGAATTATTTAAACAGGAAATTGAGCGGGACTCCACACATACATGCACTTTTTCAGATAAAAGTCTTTTACTGACAGCAAGTAGTCAGGATTTCTGTTTTCTATTCATCTTAAATGTAAAGATAAATGGAGACATTGTGAGCTTCTGGCATCCCTGTAACTATACAGAGAACTCCTATTTTTTTTTTTTAAACAGCACAATTTGAAAAGGAGGACATAGAAGGACCTTTTTATTGCAGTGGTCTATGCTCAATATAAATGGAAATGGTTTGATACTGATTTCTCACAGAACCATGTTTTCTAACCAGAATGTTGGTATTTTATCTCAGGAAAAGCTAATTTTCAGCTAAAAACTGGTAAGGCATGTAGAAAAAAGAAGGGTAGTTTGTCAAAAAGCAAACAAGTAAAATTAACTCCTTTACTTTTTAGGCACTGGACTCCTCAGTTAAGCACGGCCCAGATGAATCACACATATCAGAAGAGGTTAGTTGCATGGAGGCAGAATTGACAAAGCCTCATAATGAATACAGTCACTCTTCCCAGCCTCGTAAAAGATGGCAGTTTTACAACTGTAGTGTAACACATCAATTTTTATTTATTACCCACAAAATCACATTGTTTGGTAAGTAGTGGAGTTTTTTAAAAGGCTTCTTTATGCATGAGTAAATATTTTTCTAATGAAATCTTGGTTTGTCTTGCAACCCAATCCTCGTTTATTTAATAGTGTGATAGCTTTTCCCCAGGGAAGGCAGTCAGAAACGGGGGATGGCAGAGGGAAAAGTTGGCTCTGGCTACAACAAGCAGCTGCTCTTTGCTACTAGCCTGCAGTGGAGTAATACATCAGTAATTATTTGAAAGTCAGACAGATTCCTTGCTTTCCTTGCCAGACAAAACTCTGAGAATTGAGGACTGGAAAGGAGGATAAAGGACTTTCAGTTTACTGTTTTTCCACTCTTTTTTTTATTCCCATGTTAGCAACTACTGTTGCTATTCATTCTCCAGGTTTTGTGCCTTCAGAAGCCTCAGACACTACAGAAATGTAGCTTTAGCAGGTGAGCATTAATGCTTTGATGTTAATTAAATTAACTTTTAAAACATGTTTCAACTGTTTCTACCAATAACTTCTACCTGAAAGAATAATCTTTATTTCCTATTCTGTTTTAGGAGCAATCACAAAAGAGCAGTTGGTCATCCCTGCAGAAAGGTGAAGACAGCAAAAAACATACATAAGAACAACATATTTTAAGTGGCACAGCACTCAGTTGTGGTTTCAAGTGAAACCAAAAATAGGAAGTCAATCTAATCTGTGACCTAGTCCCTGATGATGATGAGTCAGACACCATTTACACTAGCAAAATGATGGAAAGTTTCCCACCATTGCTAAAATTCATGGTGCCTAAAGTAATGTTACCTTTTTGTCACAGTTCACTGGAAGTTTCAAAACAAAATGAATGATGAATATCAGCTGAATTAGTTTGTCCAGATTATCACTAGCCTTTTGTGAAATCCTCCTCAAACAGGATGCTCCTCTGAAGACAGGATGCTTTATGGAATTCAGGATCAGATAAAAAGTGAGAAATTCCTTAGATGACTGGGTATACCAATGCAAATGACATTTATGGAGGTTTCCTCTGTCAAAATATAGATGCATAATGCAGTTCAAGAAGCCCTTGGACATCCAAGATACCTGTTAGCTTGGTGCAGGTATGACAGAAGACCTGCAGAAACTCATGTCTTTCTGCAGCAGCAGTGACAGGGAAGAATACTCTTGAGCATTTCAAATGGCACTAGACATATACGTGTGTGTAACTAAATAAAGCCCTAGATGTTAACCAAGCTAGCAAAGAAGAAAGCATTTGAATTAATTATGTATGTGATGCGATTCTAAGTTTTTTTATGAAAATATCTGACATTATTCTGTACCAGTTATTCAAAAATACTGCATGTTCAGTCAGTCTGAAAAGAAAAATGGGAAAATATAATTTATGTGTATCAGCATCACACAGAAAAGACGCTGAGTACATTATAGAGTTATGTAATTAAGCAAATCCTTTTTCACAAAATACTTTTATATTTTAAAATAATGTATTTACTTCCTAAATTTATGCTTATTCAACTCTGTTGAATATCCAAGAAGTCCTCATTTACAGACCATTTTCTTTCTCAACCTTTAGCCAAAAGATAACATGAAAGCCAACTTAGCTAAAATAAGACCAATCTATCTCTTCTGTCTCCACATTGCCTATAAACTCTTCTGCATCTTTTTCTGTTTCTTTCTTAAAGGAAATTTAGTTCTTTTAAACTCCTCAATAAAACAAAAAGTCCATCTCCTTGATCTGAATCAAACAGAAACAAAGCCTCTCACTTCCTTTAAAAGACCAAGAATAGAATGGAGGATGAAACTAATGCAAATAAGCCTGCAGGTAACTATTTCTTACAAAATCACAAAAATAAGGACTACTACATTTACTAGGTGAACTCTTCTGAGTCGTGAGAAATCAGGAATGTATTTTTCATGTAAATAATACTGTACACACATACTATCTATTGCATTCCATTGCATAGCATATTAAATGCTAAAATCTGTCTTTAGCTAATTTGCAAAAACTCATACAAACCACAAAATGCAAAGAATCTGACATGTTATTAAATTATATATTACTGCTTCCCTTTTTTTAATAAAACGGTGTAAATTACAGTTTAACCGATCACTTTTAGTTTCCTGACTTATACCATATGCACATAGACCACAACAGCAACTATATTTGTCTAGGAAACCAAATATATCATCTAGAAAGAAGCTAGAACCATCTAACACAGACATATATTCTATGTATCTGATCTTTAGGAGAGAAAGAATGTGGAAAATATCTTTAAGACTTGTATTGTTCAGTACAGAAGCTAACTAGGATAACGATAGAAGGAGCTACAATGTAATGGTAATGAATTATAAAGAAAGGATAAACCCAGAATTCCTGTGCCCCAAATTCACAACATATAACAACTGATAGAGAACACATTTTTAATAAAAAATTACGTTTAATTTCAATTAATTAACCTGTAAAACCCATTGCCAAAACATATCAAATGTGCCAACGGGAAAGCAGAATATTAAAAATATATATTTTTTGTATTTAACTGGATAACGATATCGTTCACAGTTAAAAAAAAACAGAAAGGGGTATGTGACTCTCTAAATTACATGCCAACTGCAAACTGATTAAGGAATCTGTATCAAAGGGAGAATACTGTTATTGTCAATTTTGGAGTATTTATTGTAGGTTACTATAACAGAAATAAAAAAAAACCCTTGACCTCCTACCTAGGAATTTAGTCATGAAACTTAAGATAGCTAGGCTCAGTTCCATATGCAAAGTTCCTGCATGACACTTCAAGCCACTTCCCTTCTCTGTATTCTGCTTCCCTATTTGCAAAAGGAATAGAATAGCACTTATCTGCCTTGCAGGGAGTGTTAGAAGGCAAATAAATTAAAGACGGGTGTCTACAAGGAAATGAGATAGTCCACTGCCTTTATCTGGTATGGCAGTTTGTATATCCCAGTCAGGGAGGGAACACACATGCAAATTTTGAACATGAATCTTCTCAAGTTCAAGAATATTTAACTGATGTTCACCTTCACTATAACCCACATTTTTAATATCATTATTTTTTATGATAGTTACAAACAATACAAACACTAACATGCAATGACTATGTATGTTAGTGCGTATATACAAGACATTAAGAAACAGTTTGCCTGTTTTCAACCTAAGAAACTGCATTCTTTAATAGCAGACATTCTGGTAACGACCATTTTTATAACACACAGTAACTTTCTTTTCCTTTCAACTGTTCTGTCATACGGGATCTTCATTATTTAATACCAGACCCAAGCATACTGATTTAAAGTGTTAGCATCTGCCTAGAGAAGTTTGAAATGCGGAAAAAAAATCCACACAACCCAGAAGCAGATGTGCATATTGAATGATAAATTCTTAGGGCCTGTGAATACAAGGGCCAGATCCAACAGAAGTTCATTGTTTTTATAAGGCAAAGACCACCAATGAATAAGATACTTAATGGTAGTTGCTGTATCTGAAGATACTCAGTCCCCTGGCCAAAGCATTTAACTTCTCTCTTCTTCAGTGTCACCAGCCATAAGAGGGCTTCTCTATACTTCATTATTTTGAAATCCATAGCTTGGCAGCCTTGTAGAAAGCTAAGCATTATTTTATTTTGATAAAAATAAAATAATAGCCAGTGGATACAAATATTAGTTGAAGTAACTCTTGCTGAAATTCCTCATCTGTGTATTTATATCATAATGTTATATTTTCATCTCAAAGCACTTTGCAAAACTTGATTAACTGAGCTTCCCACCACCACTCAGGGCATGAATTTATTATTCTCATTTTACAGATGAAAAAACTAATGAAGTACTTCTATAGTTCAAATAAGACCATAATGAAGAAGAGTGCTAAGGTCAAAATACAAGTTTCAGACAGCAAGCTTTCCTTCCATCCTTCTAGTCACTAACTTAATACTGCTATAAAAATATAACCACGTATAAAGTCAATGATTTGTATGGATTTATAGTTAAAATATGATATTTCTTGGTTTAAGACTTATGCTGCTTGTCTGAAGTAGAAACAGCCACTTTTTATTACTTGACTGTCAAAATCAAAACAAAACTTTGTGAACAGAAGAGTGTTTTGTTTTCCCATAATTTTATTTGCAATCTAAATTCATTGTTTCTTGCTTGAGCCACCACTGTGATATTTTAAGGAACATATTAAGCTAAATCTACAGTTTGTTGTTGCAGCGGCATCCTGGAAAGCACCTTCTCTGCATGAGAATGCTACAATCCAGCAAAGAACCCATTCAACTTCAGCACCTTTCTACAGTGAATGAACTCCCTTATCACCTCACTGAAGACTAAAAAGTTCCCCCCATAGGCAACATTTCTGTTTCTAAGATTACATGCATACAAAAAGACTATCTGCCATGGGAAACATATGTAGAAGTGTCAAGACAATGTTTTATGGTAGCCTGTATTTCAGGGTGCAGTTCTTTCTGCCTGCAATTAGGTCTTTGTGTTGGAATCTAATCTCTGAGGATTTGATATTGTACCTACCCAGTTCTAGCTATAAATCCAAGAAAGCCAACTAAAGGTGGCTTGTAGACAAGAAACATTAACAAATACATATGCTATTACCGACTCCAACTAAATAATTTCTGTACCAGTTTTTGATTTTTTTTGGATGACATGAACAGTAATTGGTCACCAGAAAATAAAGGAACCTAACAAAGATGACTACACTGCTATTTATTCCTTTCTGTTCAAAAGCTTTACAGGTAGTGTTTTCACTTGTAGATAATTACTTGAAAGGAGAGTAGAGATCACATCTTTGTATGGTATAAAAATTAGGTAGCAATGTAATAACATTGCCATTTCTTGTTTGAAGAACGCGCTCATCTTAGCTACAGCAGGAGCGTTCATGTATCAGTGCTGAGGCATCTGACTGGCAGAAGAAAGAATAACCAGGAAGTCCTCATGCCTTTTTAGTTGGATTTTGTCTTTAAAAAGTAAGATGTTGGAAAACTAAGACACTCTTTATAGTTTCTTCCCCCCACAATACAAAGCATACATTTCTCATGCACAAAGTCTAATCCAAAAACAGTTAAGAATGCTTTATTTTTCCTAACTCCTGGTTTTTGTTTCCATGAGAGATAAAAACAATGTATTGCCTGAGAAATCAGAATTCCTATATGAACCAAAGTGTATTTCACAATACCTTAATGACTAGTTCCACTTGATGTTAAAGGAAAGCCTTTAAATTGCCTGGATCTCTTGGTACTTTTGACAGAAATGGCTTTATACTTCGGTGCCCCAGAACATAATTCCTGGCTTGCATTGCTTAATAGTGTACACTGAAAAAGCAACATCCCCTGAACTGTTGGGACTCATTAAATACTTAGATTTATACAAGCACATTACAGAATACCATCAATTTATGTTTACTACTTGAGCTTACTACTGTCAGAAAAGCAGTAAACATTTTCAACAGAAAATAATTTGTTGTATTTACCTTTTATAGACATATAATTAAAACTGTAAGCATCCCTCAGTCAAAAATTTAAAACAACATCCATTTTCACCCTAAGTTTCGCTTCTGCCATTAAATAAATGGGTAGCCATATCGTGTTAAGGTTAGGGACAACAATCAAAAGTTTCCAGAAGTTTCTGTGAAGTCATTACTCAAGAGCTGATTTCCCCACACAGTGAGAAATTTGGCATCATCGTTTTGCTGGACGTCAACAAAATTTTCCTTTGATTTGCTATCTGTCCTGCAGCACAAATCCATGGAGAGCTCAAGCGCGCAGGAATAGCGCAGCTAGCCTGAAAGCGGTTAGCACCGAGGACCGTGTATTGAAGACAAGGCAACAGAGCATTAGACCTCGGTCACGGTGCCAAGCATGGGAAGGCACTGCACACACGGGTGGTCCCCTCCAGCTGAGTGGGTCTGCTCAGGTGAGCAAGTTCCCTGGCACATAGGTGTCTGGACAAGGTACAGTTTTGTTTCAAGAAAATTTGCTACTGTGTGCTCTCGGAGAGGTGTTAAACGCAAACATCCTGCTTTATCTGCGGCTCGCTCCCGCTGCTGGATTACGCCTTGGGTGAGGACGCGTACTTTGATTTCAAGATGACAGGGACTTCAGCGCAGCGCTTGCTCGCTGCCAGGCTTTCACCGCATCTGAGCCACGCCGCAGCGCACGGCTACTAGCCTGAAAATCGCGTGTGTGCTTTTGAGACTTAACGTCCTATCTGCTAGCTTTTGAATAAGCCTGGCGTGTTAAAACCCTAGGCCCACATCCTTCCAGGGATACCGATTCCCTCGCTACCGGCGAAGGCTGGAAAACGCCTGCGACGCTTTCTGCCCCGAGGCAGGGCCCTCCCTCAGGCAGCTCTCGCCCGCGCACGGAGAAGAGCGGAAACATTTGCCGTCCGCCTCTCCCCCGGGGCAGAGGGGGACGAGAAACACTGCGGCGCCGGCTAGCTCTTTGCTTCCAGCCCACAAGCGCCGCCCCGCGCTCCAGCAGCACCCGGCGAGGCCCCCGCCGGGCAGCGAGCGCCTGGGGCAACAGAAAAAAAGAGCCGCGCCGCGGGCGGGGCCGCGCCAGCCGCGCGCCAGCTCCTGCCCCGCCCCTGCCGGGCGGCTGCGTGGGGGGAGGAGGAGGAGGTGGCGCGCGCTTCCCGCCGCGCGCCTGCTCCGCCCGCCCGCGGGGGGAGGAGCAGCGCGCGGCGCCGCCCCGCTCCCTTTGTGCTCGGGCAGCTAACGGCAGCCACAGTCGCCGCTTCCAGCCTGGCCAGCGCGCTTCTGCCCGCCCGCTTCTCTTCTCCCCTCTCCCTCCTCCCCCCCTCCTTCCCCTCCCGCCACCACCCCCTCTCTCGCTGCGCTCCCCCCCCCCTGCCCGCCCGCCATGTCGCTGGGAGCCGGCCCCGAGGCGGGTTTCTCCAGCGAGGAGCTGCTGACCCTGCGCTTCCCCTTGCACCGCGCCTGCCGCGATGGGGACGTGCCGGCCTTGTGCGCGCTGCTCCAGAGCTCGCCCCGCTCTGACTTGGCGGCCGAGGACTCCTTCTACGGCTGGACGCCCATCCACTGGGCCGCGCACTTCGGCAAGGTGGGGCCCCGGCTCGACCAGCGGGGCGAGGGCGGGCGGCGGCGGTGGCGGGGGGGGGAGGAAGAAGGGCGCGAGTCCCGCTCGCGCGCAACGCGGCGCCATCTTTGCCCCCTGCGCGCGCGCTGCCGGCAGGCGCCCCCCGCCCGCCTCTCCTCGGGGCACCACGCGGGGGGAGGGGGGGTAATCCTCATCCGCTGGCGGAGCAGAGCCGCGGCGCTCGGGCTTTTCTCGATGGGGCGGACCGTGTGGGGCTGGTGGCACCTGCCGCCGCTGAACCGTTCCTCCCCCAATCCCCGGTGGCGGGCGTCCATCTGCCTCGTCTTCCGCTTGGCCCCGCGGGCGCGCTGACGGGCAGCCGTGGGTCTCCGTTCAAAAGGTGCCCGGGTCACCGGCGAGGGGCCGCGGGAGCCAATGGGGAGGAGGCGGGGCAGGGGGCTCCGCCCACCGCTGCCCCCTCGGACCTCCCACGCGGCCGGGACGGCAGGAGCCGCCGCGCCCCCCCCGCACCCTCCCGCGCGTCCCTACTAACGCACCCTCTGCTCGTGCCTCATGCTTTGTCCGCAGAGTCTAGTCATGGCCCTTGTCGTCGTTAGACTCCACACCTGGAGACTGTTTTGTTGTGCCTCTGTTATGACGACCGGCTTGTTAGGCGTTTGGGAAGAAGATGATTGGGCTTGTAGAGCGCTCCTCTGTTGCCTTCAATGTGAAAGATAAATTGTGTGCACGCACATGAGCATGGAGTTAACTGCCTTGGCATCGTTGCGGTGCAGAAAAGATCCAGATATCAAAAGTATCAACTAGAGATGTTGTTTCTTGATCCCACGGAGGCAGTTGTGCATTTAAGTGAAGGGCAGAAGTTGCTCGGTCCGTGTTCCTGAAACCTCTGCCTTCAGGTCCCTTTGAACCTTAAGGTTAAAAAATGCGGTGATCTTTCTGAGCTTGGCGGGCAGTGTTTGAAGCCTGCTATGTAAGAATCCTAATGCCATTTTAAAAATAGTCCTGTGGTGGATTAACAAGCTTGAAAATGGGAATTAGCAGCTATTTAGGAAACAGCCAAATGGAAAAGTTACCCAAATATTTTTCTAGAATACCTTTCTTCCTTGGCTTACCCTTAAATTTAAAAGCTTAAGATGGATGATATCCTAATCTATTGATTTATGTAGGCCTTTCCTAGCTCTTAATGCTATTAATATTCTTTTCAATGCAGAATTCTAGCCTAGATAGATGTAGGTTTTTTCAGTGATTTCTTTGGCTTTTGTTTCTTTTTTGTTTCTTTGGATTTTTTTTCTTTTTTGTTTTTGTTCTCCCTCTCTTTCCCAGTATATTTCTATCTGTTTATTGATTGTGTACCGGGGAAGGAAAATGAACATGCTTATGCAGTCATAATGAGTTATGAACATGCATTAAGGGATGGATTCTGTATGTTAGATGATGGGTTCTGCAGTGCTTGTTCAAGAGGCACTGTAGGAACATAGCTGAAGTGGTTGTTTACTTGTTCGGAAGCTAATAGTCTTTCATATTCAGAAATAAATGCTTTAAAAAAAACTTGTCATGAAGTAACCTCATACAAAATGCTATGATTTGGCATTATTAATTTTCTGCCTGTGATGTTATTTTGTGGTTTCTGTTTCCTTTCTCCATCTTGTAAGAATTTCTCTTCTGTCCATGCATGTGGCAGTCTTGCTTTTGCCCTTCCAATGTGGAGTTGGGCTTTGGAAGAATCCCTCCCCCCGCCGAGCCTCTTGTGCTTTTTACCCGTTATGCTAGGATATATGAGGTTTTTGTGTGCGTTATCGTTCCTGTCAGAGACTCTTAGAAAAACAGCTGACAAAGGGAACAATATAAGCACGGTATCTTGTAATGTGCATTCCTACGTACCCACAGCAAAATGTGCTTTGGTTTTGGGGGGGTTTTTCGGTTGCATATGGTGAGGGGAACAAATCTGTCAAGGGAAATGGAATTTGCAAAGGTGATACAGGCTACAGATGTTTTTATACTACTCTGCAAATATGTGGCTTTTAAAAAGCTAGAGACTATACAGCACATATCAGAAAGATGCACTAATGTAATTGGATCCTAAATTTGATTTATTTTGTGTTCACTAGGGACAGTTATACTTTTACCTTTCACCCTCTAATAGGTAATTACCAAGAGTGAAACAGTGGCTGCTTTCAGCAAACATTCCCATGCATGGCTTTTATATTCTTATTTATGACTTTTTTTTTCCAAATTCAGACTGCTCATAATTGCAGATGGAAAGTTCTGCTTTTTCTCAAAGTATTGGAGTTTTGAAATATTTGGTTTTGAAGTCTTCATTAGTAGTTACTCAGCAAGACTCTCTCCCTCTTCTGGTACTTTTTTGTTTCTCTAGATTTTGGGGGGGCTTTTCACTTGTTTGTTATGCTTTTCCTGAAAGAAACTAGACAGCAACAGAACTTCATGCCTGTTCTTTTGGCATAGAGTAATTTAGCAGTATGGTCCAGGAGACATGTATTGGCTTTAACTTCGTCTCTGCATGAGGCTGGAATGACAAAAACACTAGTTCCTTTCTGGAAGAAGTCTTTGTGGAATGACTTGTAAGCAGTAAAATCTAAAACAATTCATACCTGTGTGCACACAAGCACATGCAGCATCAGTCCAGGGTTGGTGAGCTTTAACAATATACAAACCTTTCTTTTCCTTTACTTGTTGCACAAGTTGAACATGGAAGAAAGCCTTACTTTATCAAAGGGCACTACACAATTCTTATAGAATAAGGCTTTGTAGAACTACCTTCTTGCATACAATTGTAGGTATGCCACAATGAGGAAGCACAGTCAAAGGGCAGGATCCATTAGGAATGGATATGTGAAAGAGGGAAAAAAGCTTTTTATTGGGAAATACTAGTCTAGCAGCAATAAAGACATGGTATCTTAAGAAAAAAATGAAAACATGGTATATATGAATAAATATGGCTTACTTTGTTGAAACATACCTGAAGAGCTTAAAAATAATAAATTATAAGAAAAGTGAATTCAAAATAATAGATGAGCATTCCTGGCTGTAATATTCGAAACTCTAGTGAAAATATGCTCTGTTTTGTTTTGGGGTTTTTTTTTTTTCATTTCTACAATGTATTTTCAGGATATACCCTGACAGCAGAGAACTGCTTGTAGCTTGATATCTAAATGGATTATCATTAGAGCTGCTGTATTCAAATTAGACTTAATTATGTAGTGCCCTAAATTTTACTGGTATTCTGTAGTTTTCTGATGAAAAGAAGATGGATCAGAATGTAAAAATCATTAATGATCTCAAAAGCTACCATACAGGTAGAAAACAAAAGGCAAGGATAAAATACAAAGCTGCTGTTGCTTTGCTTTGTTTTATACTTATTTTCATTTCTATTTTAACTGCTTGCATATATACTGTTTTCTTTAACTGTACCTACTTGTTTATACTCTTTTCTGACTTCTTTAAATATATTTTTTCCCATTTGACCATTTACATTATAGCAAGCAAAATAATAGTGCAGTACACGGTTTCTTTTGGGACAAAAGTATTACAAATAAAAATGTCCATCTCTTCCTTGATATTTTGCAAGTATCATGGACTACATGGATATTGTCCATCTTCATTAAATCATACTTTCACCTCCATTTTAGGTATAGTAATACACTGGAAAATGTCTCTATAGGTAAAAAGGTGCTTAACAAAAGCAGACTTGTGTCCTGTTCTAAAACATAAGTAATCCAATGGGTTTTTGATTTGAGGTCTGTTTGCCTTTTCCTACCCACAGAAGTAACTTACCTCACTTTTCTATAGTGTTGAAAGAAGCAGTTTTTTCTGCCGGCCATGATATAGAAGACAGCAGGCTTCAGCTTTTAATAGGATGCAACGTTGTGTTCATTGTTAGTACCCTGTAAGAGATACGAAAAGGAAAAGCACAAGGAAAAAAAATTTACATGCGAAGCTGTATACTTTAATCATGACATGTATCCATCTTACAAAGCAGATTTAAAAAGTGCTAGAAGACACTGGTTTGCCAGTTCCGCTCCCTTCTCCCCCCCCCCCCCCCCCCCCCAAAAAAAAAATTGGCAGACTGTAATGCCTACCTCTTTCAGCCCAGTTTCTATTCAGGAAATTTTATTCTTTGCTGAAGTTACAATGCTTATATGAGAGGGGTCTCAAGTTAATTCTATTAAAATCTATTTTAAAAACTGGCTGAATTTTGCTTTTGTTTGCAATTATGGCAGAGGAACTTCTGGGTGTAGTTGGTGCTTTTTCCATCATTAGTAATTATTTATTAAGGGTTAACAGCCATATTGGGGGTGCTAGTATGTAGACAATAAGGAAAATCTAAGATTAAAAAAATACAGCATTTGTTTGGATAACCTAGCATTAGAATTATATTTTTGTTATACTAGTTTTGCTATACCTTGATGTAACTATCATCACTTTTTTGCAGTACAGGTACTTGTTTGCTTTTTAAAAAGATACTTTCTCTTTGGTTAATGTTAAGGTTTATGGAGCTAGATTCATTAGTATTGCAATATTTCAGTTACCCTCACCCCTGGACATTTTCCTCATGGTGAGTTAATGGTACTTTTCTTATGTCTAATTTTAAGTCCACTACAATCCTTTAAAGTGCTTTTGTATGCTGTGAAATATATGGTTCACATGTACTTGTTTGAACTATACAGAGAGGGAAAAGCTATTTGCAAAACTAATAGAAAAATACTTTAATAGTGATTGGTCCTTTTGTCTCATTTATGTAACTCGTCGAGATCAAGAACTTACAGGTTAAAAAAGATATATGAGTAAGACTCTGACATTATACAGCAGCAGAGAATAGCATTGGAATTTTGATGTTTATGCTTTTGGCCTTAATCAAGCTGCCAGCGGCCTTTCTGGTGTTTTCTAATCGCTCCTTCATGAACAAATTATTCCACAGCTGTGGTATGGCTAATAAACATTTTCTTTAATTATGGGAGACTGACCAGTAGATTTTTGTTTTATATGACTGAATGGCCTTAATCATTGCGGTAGGGGTTTTTTTTCTATTTTGTTATTGTGTGTGTGGTAGTGTTTGTTTTCTAACCACAATAAATTGAAGCCTAGACTAAATTGTTTATTTTACAATAGTGCATTCCTTTTCCTATCAACAAAAAGACAATGTCACTATGTGACACAGGAAAAGAGTACTTTTTGACTATTTTTGAAAGTTGAGGTCATCATGGCTGTGGTTTCTTAGTGTCTACAAATGTGATATTATGAACATTTAAAAATAGCAGCTGTTCTGATATCTGACACTTCTGGTTAGTATGATAGGAAAATGAAAGCCAGAATATAGAGAGTGGCAAAATAAATATATATATATATATTTTTTAAGCAAAGAGCTTTTCGTTAGCGCTACTACAGACATGCATGCTATTTCATTTTAACAGCTCTTCAGCTGTAATAACAGAAAAGTGATGAAAGTAGTTTATTCCTCATTAGATATAGATTAACTTTAAAACTGTTAGTTTTCCTTAATCTGCTTCAGTTCCTTCAGGAAAACATTAAAGAAATTTAAAATCTTCCTTGCATTTTCCAGTTTACTTTACTCTAAACTTTCTGAAAAATATTTCTGTATATTTCCTAACAAGACCCTATTGTTTTGGCAAACATTGATTAGTAATGTCTGTTTATTATCATGTTTGCAGCTTTGCTAGAGCAGAAACTTTTTTTCCCCCCCTCTAACAAAAGTGAACCAACTGTTTGTTGAGGTGAGCTCCGAGTTTGTGCCCCCTCCTCCCTATTCCAAAAATTAATGTCAACGTTCAGTTTTGAGGGGGAGAATTAAGTGCTTTTCAGGTATGGTCTCTGATCAAAGAACATAGGGAGAAGGGGAACAGAGTGAACTGATTGTTTTGCATCTACTTAGTTTCACCAGTTACGTTAGTTTTCTGAGATGTTTTTATTTAACCCTTGCTAATTGTGTCATAGCACATCTTTATAAAATTTTTATTTTTATTCCCTCATGTCTTTAAAGCTGGAGTGCCTAATGCAGTTAGTGAGAGCTGGAGCTTCTGTAAATGCCAGTACAACACGTTTTGCTCAAACACCAGCCCACATTGCTGCTTTTGGAGGACATCCTCAGTGTCTGATTTGGTTGATTCAAGTGGGGGCCAACATAAACAAACAGGTATGGACTAATGTGTGTTTCATGTCTGTGTATAATTTTGGAATGATGGTTTTGGTCCTTTTTTACTGCATGTGTCTACATGTACATACAAAGATTATATCCTAAACATCAGCATAAGTCAAATGACTTGATGAAAAAGGCCTATAACTGATAGTTGTTGTAGAGGTAGGACTAATAAATGTTCTTTAAGCCCCTAAAGGTTTGGAGAACATGCTTATTTCTATTAGGAATTGACATCTTGCTACTTCTTGAAACAAAATGGTTTCATGCTGGCCTGATGTTGACAGCATTAGCAATTATATTGATATTGTAATGTCCCTATAGGAAAAAAAATAAAAGAAAAACTAATGAGAAAGGTTTTACTTATTTAAATATATCAATAATTGAAAAATGAACTTCACCATTATTTACTGAATCCCAAGACCTTCATGGTTCTTCATGATTTAGTCATAAATCTAGCTAGTAGTAATAAGGCCTGCCATGGTTTATCTTAAGTTGTATTTGGTTTCACACGGTTTCCATTTTTAGATTATTTCCAAAGTTCTGCTAGTAACTTCCTGTGAGTAGATCAAAAACATGTACTTTGTTAACAAAGCGTGAATGAGTGAATTTTTTTTTCTCTGATAATTTTCCACTACTGTTACTCTGCATATGGATAATGCTTTGTTTGGTAGCAGAGAGTGGATTAATCCAGTGAAATATATGTAAAGGACTCTTGTACTCTGGTACAGTAATAGAATCAAATTTTTAAAACTTTCATGCTTTTGCAGAATCCATTCAGTACTGAAAGGATCTATTTCTGTGCTCTGTATGCATAATATGTACCTTCATATCAGTACTGGAAATTTTTATTTATAATGTTCTATGATAGTAAATGTGTATGCTCTAATATTAATTACTAAAGCTGTAGTACAGCACTGCAGCCATAAAATCTCTGGCCTGAAGCATCTTATTTTTTTTTGTAAAATATTTAATGGCCAGACTGTGTTTTATATGCAATAAAGTTAAGCTAAGATTGCTGAAGAACTTGAACTTTTGCATTTCTAGAACTTTTTAGTTATGCAAAAATAAGAAATGGGGAAGTTTGTGTTGAGTTTGCAGAAAAGAAGGCCGGTGCATTGAGAACAGCTGTGAGAGACACCAAGAGAATTGTAGAAACAATGAAGGTGACTGGATGCAGAGGCTATAAATTGCATCTTCTCCTTGATACCTGAAACAAGTAACTTATGCAATAAGCTATTACTGCGTAGCGGTAGAATCTTCAGAAAAGAAAATGCAAGAACTAGAAATGCATCTGGAGTCCAGGTGAGAATGTAAAGCAATGGTCATGAGAGAGGAGATATAGCATGCACGGACTAAAGATCTACATGTATCTACTAAATGAGAAGAGAAGAATGAGTGCAGATGAATGAATGAGAAGAATGAAAGCTTCAACTGTGAGGGTAGACAGAACTGACCAGTGAGGTTGAAGAACAAGGTTGCTGTCCTGCAACATGATGGAAAAAAATTGTCACATCTAGTGGGTGAGGTTATAACAAAGAAGGAAGTAGTGCCTAAGCCCTCAAAAGAAGAGGAGAAAAGTCTGGAGAGATCCTTCCTTGGGCTCAGGGCAGCAATGTAGTTGTCTTTAAGGGAAAGCAGAAGGCAGTATAATCTGCAGTTAAAAGCAGACTGGAAACTCATTCTCACTTAAGGAGTGGGTTAGTCTTCATGACTTGGGAGTATTCTTTCTAAACTGATGTCCTGTCACCAGAGCAAATCCAAATAATAGAAAGATCTGTGGTCCCCCACAGGAGGAAGAGTGATGTGGTCCTGAATTTTTTCAGCTGGGATAGTGATAATTATATCCTACAGATTTCCAAGGATGGATTTAGATACTGACAAGGAGTGGACACTAACATAAATAATACACGTATTCCACAATGTAACCTACCAATATGTTGTTGATAATGGTAGGGTCAAGTTACACTTCAGTGTAATAGCTGCTTTTGGGGGTGGGGACCCCACAAAATATTAATTGAACATGCAAGAAGTATCTTAATTAGATTTGGTTTGGTAATAAGGTAAGAAGATAGCTCTAATTAATTAAAATGGTAGTAGAAACAAAAACAAGTCTCTAAGTTGTCTTTGTTAAGATGCTGCTGATCAGTCACACTGGTTTCACCTGCACAAGAATTGAAAGCTAGACAGTGTATTTAGGTGCTACTTGTAGGAGCAGACACAACCTGCAGATAATTGGGATGTTTCATACCTGACCCTGAAAAGCATAGTGCATCTCCCCCAGTTCCTTCCAGCTGTTTGCTCACTTAAGGTCAAATTCTATTACTCTTATTGGAACTGCTTAATAAATGATCTTAGTTTCTTATTTATTTCCAAACGGTTTCAGGTTATCATCTAGGGCTTCCATGCATGCTTCCAAGCTTTTGTAGCACTATTTCCCAGTTCATATTTTGATCGTTCCTCTCAGCTGACTGATGCTGTCCTTCAAATAGACATAGTCACTGGCTAGTGCTTGTGTGAGGACAAGTGTTCTAACAACACTGGATTCAAAACACATGTTGAGAGAGATCTGGTAATGCTTGATAGTTAAACTAGTAAAAATTTGGCTGCAAATTGTTTCTTAGTCGTTAGCTCCAAACTAATTTATCACCTTTGGGAAAAGAAAAGGATAGCTTCTGGAAAGGAATCCACCTGAGTCTGAGTCCCAATGTAAACCTCCAGTACTCAGTAGAAGTTTTATGCATGCTTCCTCATCTGCCCTGAGGTTTTTGGCTCACACTGCCAGCCACAGAAGTTCAGGAAAACATTGAGACGCATATCTCCGTACTGGTGACAGTTGCCCAGGACCATGTTCAGGCAGCAATGATTAAGGACAACCACTGAAAACTGTGCTTGTCACAACTATATCATGCTTCTCAGCAACTTTTCTTCCTATTTTTGAAACCTCTGTTTCCTCTCAGAAATAAATTCACTGCAGAAGCCCCTGTTTGCCCTTGCATCTGTCTCTCTCTGAATGGTGGACAGTTCTTTTTTTCTTCTTCCCTCCTCTCCCTACAAAGGATCATAAAAATTCACAGGAGAAAGCTGAAGTACCAAGCAATGATCCTGCCTATTTTTACCCAGCATTGGACAAAAAAGAAACCCCTACTGGGTGTTTTTTTGGTTTTTTGGGGTTTTTTTTTTACTTTTTTTTCCTTCCTCTCTTCTCTCTGTTTCATTGGTTATTCCTGCTAATTGTTCTTAGTATCATTGTGAGTCAACACCTCCACTTATCTGCCTGCCTGCTTTAGTTCTCTCTTACAGTGCAAAGCAATTATACTGCTGCTACTTTCCCTGATTTTTTTTTTTCCTGTTGCTTTATCCCTGTCATAATATAGGTTGAATCTGTGCAGCTATGCACAGATAATCATGAGTCCTTTTTAATAAAAGGCTTGTTAATTCTTTTAAATATTTTTCCTTCTGTACTTAGTATATTAATTTTTTTTCCTGTTGGAAATGGCCTGTGTTGATTTGCAGAAAACAGCTTCATGTGGCTTACCTTACAGAAAAGGGATAAGAAATACTGCTTCTATACAGGTGGTAATTAACTTTTCACCCAGCCAGTTATCACCATGTGGCAGTGATGGCAGCAAGAAAGAAGACTAAGGAGGGTAGGATTACCCATGCTGGCAAGAACTGTAAACACATTGATGTCTTTGGGAGAAAAATAATCTCATTCCTTTGTGTTACAGTTTCATATTTTTAAACTACCTATTCATGCTGGATTAAATCTAGATAAATAAAAATATTCCTTCAGCTCTCATCTGTCCTCAAAATCCAGAAGGAGAAACAATCATGAATTCGAAGCATTATTAGTAAAGAATTGGAACTGTACTACAGTCATCTTTACCTTCTTCACCACCTGGCTTCAGAAACGAGAGGGTGCTGGGTCTAAGAAATCTGAACACCTTTTTGGAAATGTGATCGGTTCATAGAATTTGAAATTCTGTCAGTTGAGTAAAGAACTGAATTAGTTTGTATTTGTTGTCAGGTAAGATGGTGCTTCCATGTCTCAGTAAGATTTCTATACTAGAAGTATTTTTAAAGTATTCCCATAGTTAAAAAACCTCCAGTGCTAATGTGCATGGGAGCATCTTGTCATAAAAGGAATAGTTACAGGTAAGTAACTTCTACTTTTTAATAAAAGGCAGAGGATTAAAGGAGTAAACTAGATAAAAATTAACAGAATCATTTAGGCATTTAGAGCAATGTCATGTTTTCTTCTCCAGATTCAACTGAAAGAGGTGAAAGCTAACAGAAGTTTGTATCCCCAAAAGATGGGAAGAGGGAAATTGAGTAAAAAATGACTGTAGACTGGACTGAATAAATAACCACCCCTAAAAGAGTAGTGGGAATAAGCAGAGAAGCAAAGACTTCAGCGTAGATATAAAAAGAGAACAAGGAGGGAAGCTAGGTAGTTATTCAGTAAAATGAGATACAACTCAAAGATAATCTAGTCATAAACCTAAACTAAATAAACTGCAGTTGTCTTCAGAAAGGACAGTGATCCTCCTCCATGGGAAATTAGAACTTAGTTTGCTCCATGTAACCAAAAAAGAGGCAGGGAAGAGGCGTGTCTTATGCCCAAAAACGTATGATGCCAAGTATAGAGCCAGGTAACCTAGCCACTGAACTATTCTCAGCAGCTTCTTGAAAAACTTCTTTTGTTCTTTTTCTGTGCGTGGCCATCCATTCTAGTTGTTGAATCTAAATAGAACTGTTCTGAAGCCTTACTTTCTTCTGTAAGCTTGATTTTGTTTAAGAAAGAGTAAACATTAAAGCCTTTTTTCAGTGGGAAATAATTTTTGTCTTCCATTCTAGCTCGTGACCTAGAGAGAATTTCTTTGTAGAGCTAGGAAGATATTTCAGATAAACAGAAGTGTGAATAGATTCAGTCTCCTAGGAGAACTTCAAAAGAAGATAATGAACATTAGTGATAACTGAAAATTAGGTGCAGTAATTAAAAGGAATGGTATAAAAATCTAAATTCACATATTCTGTAACTCTCTAAATATTTTCTCAATCCCTTGGCTGCAGAGAAGGTGATACTGACTTTTCTAGGCTAGTGGTTGAAAGAAGCCCTTCTTAAGGCGTATACTTCTCAGGTATTTACCTTTTTCTCGATATTGGTGGGGTGATTATTAGCTGCTTCAAGTTTAGGTTACTTGGTGAGGAGCTCTTCTGCAAAGGAAGAAGAGCCTTTCCTTTCTCATCATTTCCCCGCAGCAATACTTACTTCATTCAGTTCTCCAGGCTTTATCACAGTATAGCTGGCATACCTAGCAACATGCTAGGTGTGTATGGGGCTAGTAAAGATCCTCATCATCTCTGTCGTATGCATGCCCAGTTGAAATAACTTGCCCTAAACGGAACTCTAGTACTGAATGTATATCTTTTGAGTGGGATTATAAATATTAATGATGAGCAAAATTAAGATGCAAATCCCTTCTTTTTCTGCACTCTTTCCTCTTCAGCAGGAAGGGGGAATGGAAGCCGAATAACAAAATACTAAATTGAAGACAGTTTCCATAATGGGAAATGAACTATTTTATGAAGGAAATAATTTTGGAAAAAATAGTGCCAAATAAATTCCCATGTATTCCCATATTAATACAACTTTATCCCTATTAAATACATCTGCCTTCCTGTAACTTCAAGTAAAGATAAATACCAGAAATAATAAATGGGTGCAATAATAATAAATAAGAGAAATTATGTAAACTTCATTGGAAGGCAGTCGTCTTTCCATCAACTACAGACAGCCATTGGGGAAGGAGGACTGTATGGCTCTCTTCTAATCACTAAGGACTCTAAGGATTTTTTTGTTCTTTCTGCCTCCAAAACTCTGCTAGCGTTAGCAGTTTCCTTTAGTTTATAAGGACATCTTTGTTACCTTTATTATTACTTTCTGCAACGCACTTTACCCAGTATGTTTGCAGATATTGTGAAAAGGCTAGACGATTAGATGTGCTAGTTAACACTACTGGAATGTAAATGGATAAAGAGAGTCTCAAAAAAGAAAAGCCCATAGGACAAAAGGGTCAAACATAACATGTCTCAGGAGAGATCTCGTCTGTATATTTCTTGTGAACCCCAGGGTCATATTCATACTGCAGTGGAGATATGCATAGATACTTCTCACCTGGTGAGTATTCAAGGTGCATTACAGTACTTTTCAGTGTGTCAGCAAGATCTGGGAGCAGTATAGTCCCACAAACATGAGCATACTGCTTCTAAACTCAAGATGGCTTGCTCAGTGCAAGGTATTAGGGAGCAAATGTGCTAGGAAATGAAATATTATGGCGTTAGTATAACTTGTTATTGTAGTATGTGCTGGCCTTTAACCAGGTTTGTGGAATATGACTGTACTGATTACCAGGTTATTGGATAATGCCCATCTTAAGAGTTAACGCCCTGGCCATTACTTCCTACTAAGTATCTAATGTACCTCAGAGCCTACTGCAGACTTCAAAATAATATTATAAAGTACCTGATGCATTTGCTAGGTAATAAATGCTGCATTTATGTATCTACTTGCTTAATTAAAATGAGTAATATAAGTTTTCATTTTTAAAAAGATGATACTTGACAAAATGTAGTTTGTCTTTACAGGATTATGTTGGTGAAACTCCTATTCATAAAGCAGCACGGTCTGGTAGTATGGATTCCATAAGTGCCCTTGTGGCTCATGGTGCGCAAATAGAGTAAGTGAGGTTTTTTGCTTTGTTGGTTGTTGTGTGTTTAGCTAACTAACTTAGACCGGTAAACACAGATACTAATGTCATAAAGAAAAATCAAAACGGCAGACACGTGATTAAAAGACAGCTAGACATGTTCAACTGTAATAATGCCCAAGATGTGTTGCATGTCTAGTAATAAAGCATACTGTACTCAAGTGATATCAGTGTGCTACATTAGTATTGCATTTATATCTGATCTACAAAAATGATACTTAGCACGCTTTTGTGAAATGCCCCCAAATTGTGCATTTTATAAAACATATAGTTATTTATTACAACAAATTTACACCTTACACTGGTGAATAAATTTAGAAAGCAATGCGAAAGCAACATTATGTGCAAAATAGCATTTCACTCACTCTTAGCCGTTAGTTTAATACTGTTTGTTAGTATATCGTGTATTTGCACTGTTAACTTTTTTCTTTAAAGGTTTATGTACTGCAAAAACATTCAGAAAATCTCACAAACTTTTGCAACTTACAGCATGGACAAAATGGATGCAGTTTTCACCTAGAAATGTTGAGTATAAGCTCTATGGCTTATAATAACGTAAATACTTTAGCAATTTGTTTTAAGTAGAACTAGCCTTATTATATTAAATGATAACTAGTCTGTTGTATTTTAACCTGCAATATGAAACTTTTGAGTTGTAAGTGAAATAATCATATAGTTAATTTCTTGTTTTACCCTTTGGTTTCCATCTTACTGTTTTTGTAATGATGTCCTAATAAATCTACCTTAAAATTTAACTTTTTCAATGGTATCATAGATTATTCAGGAAATACAGTAACTTTTAAGTTAGCTGTAATGAGCAAATTACTTCATATGAACAAACTGTTTCATAAAACATAACACTGAAGTAATTTATGCAGCTGTCAAGATCAGTTATTGACAAGTTTCATGAAATCAATCTTAATTTTATAAATTCCCATTTTGCATTCACTTTCAAATGTCTTAAGATAAACTTGGATTTAAATTTACTGTGGAATTGAGCAAACCTTAATTATCATCATCAATTAGTATGTAATCTTGTAATTTTCAGAAAGCATTCAATCAAAAGAGAAGTTACAGAACTGCATAAACAGTTTGAAATGAGTGACTTCAGAATAAGAAGAGAAAGTGTTAAATCCTATAAGACTTTCAAAATATGTAGCTGAGTACCTGAGCATGGAGATATGGCTGCAACTTTAATTTATGGAGTAAAAAGTTTTTTAAACATCATATTTGCAAGACATAGGGAAAACATTTTTGTAAAAGTTTGAAGAGAATAATGTCCACCTTTGACCAAAGCCATTTTTGGTCACTTTCTCATGTAAAATGCAGCAGAAATAGCGCAGGTTTATAGCAGTTTTATTGAACAGAAAATCATTTGGATTCTCAGTTTTGTAACTTTAAATTCCATCTGTGTTACAGTAGCATACACTGGCCATGAGTTTTATAGGTGAATAAAAATGTCCGTGAAATGTTACCATCAATCATGCCAATGCAATAGGCTGTAGGAGAGACTCATTTTTAGTCATTTAGAGGATCCAGGACTTTTCACCAAGTAGTTTAATATTGGGTGAAATTCTGGCCCTGTGACCCGAGTGAGAGAGAGCTATTGACTTGACTGAGGTCAGGATTTATTCCATCGAATCTCGTTTTCAGACCCCATATTTTAAGTTAGACCAAATCCATGTGTATGCTTCTGACAGTGATACTAATTCTCAGTGATACAGGTTTGAAAACTGGGCCCATATCTAACGGTTCTGTTGATTTCTTGATTTTTGTAAATCTTGAAAATGTAGAACCTCTGCAAATTTTATCTCCTTAATTTTGTGGCTTCTATTAGGAAAAAAAAAAGGGGGGGGGGGACTTCATCCACATTCAAGTTCCAGTTAGTATATCTTAACTGAAATGATAATTAACTCTGTAGGACCAAGGCAAGAGTTTTATTAAATATAGAACTAAGTACTAATCAGCAGAGCTGATGTGCTGATCTGTACTGATGATGAATTTGGCTTTTTTTATGGGGCTTAGGTCTTCTAATCCAGGCTTTTCTTTATTTCTCTGTATAGTTATTATGGTATCAAAAAGTTACATGAAGGTGCAGAGAATATCCCTTTTGACTGCAAATAGTCAAGTATCCTCCTTATATCTGATATATATAATAAACAGTGCTGCACCATTACTAGTGTCACATAGAAAGTAAAACAGGGATGTTTAGATTTCATTATTACACTAATAACAGTAACTGACAGTGTAATATTGCAATAAATGTATTTTTTAATAAGTGATATTGAAATACTGCTCTTAAAATGTAATAACTTGGACTACTGTAATCTCTGATATCAGCATTTACTGTGTCCATACATTATTCACTGATTGAGTTGTACTAGAAGCCAAAGATTATTGACAATAGTCCAGTAAAGATAAAAGTAAGAATTTTAGTTTGAATAAATTTACCTCATTTGAATTGTTCTACTCTGTTGCAGGCTTGTTAGTCTATTGCTTTTACAGAGATATACAATATATTGCAGTCTCTAAATTGCATTGAATGTTGCATTGTTTTCCTAATTGATGAGAGAGAATTTGGGTCTCTATTCCTTTGTAAATTTTTAGTAATATAAAACAATAATAATTGTACCCCAGTGAAAATATTTTGATTTCTTTTGTGGTATTTACCTTCTCATTTTAGCTGAAGCATATTCTGTGCACAGTATGTCCTACAGCCATAAAAATGGTTGCTCCACTAACTATGGTATTCATGGACCCTTGAAGAGGGGGAAGCAGGTGGTCACAATGTCCTCATATGAGTGAAAAGGTTTGCTGTGTAACTGACTTTTTAATGTGGATAGTACCTTTTAAAAGTATCCATAATAACTGCTGGATTTTCACTAAAAAGGCATAATGATGCAATTTATGTATGATTGATTGTGTATTATTTATAATGGTGACAAACCAAGTGTCCACAGCTCTTTACAGAGGTAAAGCCATCTTGGTGCCATGTTTTGTTTTGCTCTTTTAGTACACTATTTTTCAAACACTGGATATTATACAATTTCAAAGATTATATCAGAGCTTATATATAAATATAAAATTCAGATATAAGCATAGGACATTGTTGAATAAATTAAAAATTAATTAAGCAGATGCAGCTGTTAATTATACTAATTTGAACTGTTTTCTTTCATTTCATGCCTGTGTTTTAATGCAACTCAATTGTGTATCATGTCCACTTACTTGTGAATAAAAATTCTTCTGCAGCTGTCTTTTGAACAGTTGTATATTCCTTAGTGACTTAGTCTAGAGCTAGGAGAGAGACTTCAAATACTAGTTTTTGTTTCATCTGTATTCTGGGATAGAGAGAGATATAACTTAAGCTGAGGATGTGGCTTTATATGTATCCATCCAATTGAACATAGAAAATCTTGATGAAGAACATTTCTGACTGTACTGATAAAATAATACCATTGTTACTTGCTTACTACAGAGTTAGGTTGATCAAGATGCTTGAATACTGGAATAGGAAAGCTTTTATTTTTCCCAGGCAGAAATCTTAAGGTTTTTGGAAAACAGAGTTTTGTCTACCATGATGGGATGCTAGAAGGACTTGAAGAGGTATTTTCCTTTCTGGTTTCTGATACTCTGGTCTTCAGGTTTGGGAAAATAACTGACATGCTGGAATAAATATACCAGTACATCTGTTTCTGCCAGATGACAGATTCATATCATGACATTCATCTGCTTCTTGTTCAGGGAAGCATTTCAGCCACTTGCGTATTAAAGCTGACTAGCATTCACTCCTTTTACAATGCCAGAAATGTTGCATCTCCAGTATTTATTTTTTTAGTGAGAACTTTTCTCTAATTCTTTGACACTGGCTTAATTCATCTTTACAGCTGATGTGCTGTGAACTGCCTTGCATTGTTTAAAAACAAATGTAATCCTCTTGTTTCTTCTTCACAACTGCTCCCCCTCCCCTGTAACGTAGGAATCTGTCTAATATAGATTCTTCTTGGTGCCTTTGGATCAGCCCTTTGTGAAATTCTTGTAGTACTTTTCTCATTGAAGTGAAGTCTGTTTCAAATTTTAATTATGACCTCTGCAGTGATTTATCAGCTTTTGTTCTTCTTTGTACCTTTGCAACTTCTTGCCTTTCTGAAGTTCAGTTGTCTTTACTGAATAGACAGAAGAGTGAAGTGTAGGTTTCATGACGATAAACAACATAGAGAGACCTTTAAAAATGGGTTATTCTGTTATTATGTAAACAGTCAGTTCCTCTGAAGTCTGAAGGGGAAATTCTTCTGGCCTGTTCTCTTCAAGGGTCTCAGGATTTGGATATCTCCTGTGTTAGTTATTTATTATCTGGAAAGCAGATATTGCTGCACGTCTGGATTTCTTCTAAGTTAAAAAACTTAGCAGATACCTGTAATTTTTTAGCATTTGTTTGTATTCCTTATCTAGGTAATTGAACTACCAAGCTTCTAATATTGAACTGCAACTAACTTCTGGTATTGCATACCCATGATTTGAAATGATATTGCCATGTCATTTTTTTTACTTTGGATGCTAGACTGTTATATTGATTCAGTGTCGAAGAATCAACATCCTACTTTGTTTTCTTAGGATCATTTACTCCATCTTGAGAATAATACTTCCAGTTCTTACTGATTATTTGTTTACAAATAAGTTAGGCACTTTTTCAATAGAATGGCTCTTACATATTTATTAGTATATTAATATTTTTGTAATGTTTAATACTTTTCAACTCTGAAGATCACTTCATAGATAATTCCTTTCGCAAACCTGATTGTCTGTTCTCCATATAGCAGTTAAATGGCCAGATTAATTAATACTGTTGTATTATTAGACAGTGCAGTATAGTTGAGGAAAATATGTGACTTTTTTGTTTGTTTGTTTCATTGTATGTAATAAGTATTTTAAGGCCCTCACACCAGTATTCTTGTTGTTAGTCATTCTGCAATATGGAGGCTACAAGTTTTGGGGTACTGGCTTCCTTTCCCATCATACATAAATTTTTATGGAAAGGCAAAGTTGAAGTGCTTGTATGTTTCAGTATAAATGTAGTGAAACTCTAATTCTTTTTCAGAATAATTACAATTAAAGCTTGCTAGTTTTTTGCATATTTGGTTTCACTCTTGATTTTTACCATTGTAGAAGAACTTACGTGGTTTGTAGGAGGTGATGACCAGGAAGTTAGGTAGTATCATAAGTTGTTTGGATTAGTTTCATGGAAATATTTGGGAATACTGAGGCCAGTCATACATATATGGATAATTGGTAAATCAAAGAGTGGAAGAGAGAGGCTCAGTCTTACAGTAAACCAGGATGAAAAAAGATAGTTTTCACAGCCATAGCTGTTTTGAGTAATTGTAGGAAACTATGCAAATTCTCACCACTTGGTTCCTCAGTCTGAGTGGCTTATTCTTAATAGAGGTGAAATAACAGCAGTGGTGACTGACATCAGTTCAGAAAGAGAGAAGAATGTAAGAGGTTTGTACTTTTTAATGGAAAAAGTTAAATTCTTTGTTAAAGCAGTGATATTTTGTGACCTTTCTTGAAGAAAGGATGCAGGATATGGGTCAGCTTGATAGGGAAGCTTATTCATTAGCAATGAGACTTTGTGGTTTATAGCACTGGTTTCTTTGCTTTAGTTCAGTCCAGAAGAGCTGGATAAAGGACAGTGAAATGGTATCAACACTTTTAAAAGATGATAACTTAAGATTTCTGACAGGAATGTTAGTTTTTTTTGTGGGAGTGATCTGCCTTCTCAGATGATATTGTGCTTTTGTTCACTGTGTGGCTTCCCTTAAGATAGCTTATTTCACAGAAAAAAATACCTATTTCTTGCAACAGAAAGCTGAGTGTGGTGTGCAATTAAGTCAGGTGTAGAAATCAAGGTGTTAGAAGGTAGAAGTTGGGTAGAGCGTGTTAGTGGGGTCGCAGAAACAAGGATGCAGTATATTGACAAATAGAATTGACTAGTTCTGATGATTAGTTCAGATATTGGTGGTGGTGAGGATCTGTAAGGGTACTGTGCTTGATCTGTTGATATTTTTGACTGGATACATGACTGGAGAATTGTTGATTACGACACGTTCTAACCTTTGCAGGTAGATTTGTTGGTTTGGGTTTTATTTGCTCTTCTAGTTTGTGTCTTTTTTATGGAGTTGATCATAGTTCAGCTAGTATCTTTGAACATGGACAAAAGCATTAGGCAGTTCTAGCATGGTCTGTAGCATGTTCAGGTTGATCACGAAAGGTTGTGAAATGTGTGACTTTTGTTACAGGTTAAGAGACATATCTCCTTGCATGGAAGCTTAACAAATCCTGGGATAGCTTCAGCAGCTATAGTTTTGGAAGAATGTTCTAGAAGAGAAATGTTCTTCTGTTTCAGAGCAGTTCTTTTTTCTATTTTGCACAATGTTGATAATATGTGGTAGATAAATTTTCTTTTAAGTTGAGAGAATCTTAAATTGAGAAAAACTCTGTTAAGCTCATTTAAAGCACTTTCATGCACTTTACTAGTTTCTTAATCCAAAAGATTTTCTATCTGCTTGAAGAAAAGATAATTACATTTGGTTATTTTTGTTGCAAAAAATAAAATTTTATGTGATTTGGAAATCTTTCTCTCGATGCCTATTACTGGAAAATAATAAATCCATCTGATACCGTTAGTCCTTTCTTGCTTGCTCTTTTTCCTGTTGGTATAAAAACAGTGGCTTGAAGTTCATTTGCCTCAGTTCTTTAGTTTTATTCCCAAGCCTTTACCGTCCATGCTTTTTATACTAACTCTCATGAATTTTATCTTGCTTTCATATTTGGCACATTTGATAGAAGCTTGCTTTCTTAATTTTTCTAATCCTAGATTGTCACCGTTTTTCAATTTATACGTTGATAAATGTGGTGATCGTATTTGTTCCTAGAAGCATCTTGGCAGAATCTGTGTTGCAAGGCTATTATCTTTTCAAGTCAGGGTTTGCTCAGAACTTTTCCTTAATAGTCTTCCATACCACTTTCTGCATTGTAAGCAACTTTATCTACAATTCCTAATCTATCTCTAGAAGCATAATAGCAGCAGCTGTGATAGTTCTGATTTTCATAAGGTTGAATGGCTAATTAACTCTTTTCTATTGTCTTTGAACTTAAAGTGGCTGCACTACTAAGATGCTTATTTGAAATTCATTGTTGCTAGCTATCTAGGGAATCTTTATTTTTGTTTTAACAGGAAAGGTCTTTTCTGTTATGCTATGTTGCAAGCAGACTGTCATTTTAAAAGTTACCATATCCTTCACAGCTTTTTTTGTGAGCTGTGTTTAGGAATCCTTTCTTATGTGATTAAGTATAAATTAAAATATATTGTTGATTGCTTCTACCGGACAAAGTTAGATAGTAGTATATTGTTAAGGCAAAAGTTTACTTGGAAACATGAATCATTTTTTACAAGAGAAAGTAAAAATCCAAGTCCTGTTTAAGGTCTTTCTTAAAGCGTTAAATTGGAAAACAGAGCAATAAGTCATTATCTAAACCAGACAAATTCAGCACATTCCAACTATATAAATTAATTATAACACTTGACAATACTTAGAGCCTTGACGTTTTACTCATGATTCTCGTATTTTAATGTTGTATACCATGGTTAATGAATTCTTTCTTGTGCTAGCATTTGCTCAGATGTGAGTTGAAGAACCTAGGAGCTGGTTATAGCTGCGTAATTCTTGATGAACCTTGATTTTGGTGTGAACAAAGCAGCTTCAAAGACCTTTATTCTTTCTAGTATACTCACCTTATGATTTTTGGAGGAGGTGCTACGATTATTCACCGTAGTTTTAAAAAGTTTAAAATAATTTCAGCTGCCATATATTTTGTTGTGAAATAAAAACTTGGCACCAACTTGTGCTTTTGTAGAGGCCCAGAATGTAATCCTGGCATGAATTTTCATAGCTGTCCCCACCAATGACACACGTCTGCTTAGTTAAGAATATTTTTCTCTTGGTATCTGAAAAAAGTATGTTCCCAAAAAAAGTATTTCACAACTTCTGTATTTGGACACCAAAGGGTTAAAACACTTAAAGTTTAGTATTTTAAAAACATTTTGCTTTAGAAATTTTAGACTAGTATACTGATGTTTATAGGAAACGTTTTTTTCTCATTGTGGGCGTATTAGTGTTCTGATCTTTTTTTCTTTCTTCTTTTGTTTTGTTTTAATCCTTGTATCTGCTAATTTTTGTATAGGAATAGTTACTAATTCTTTTGAAATACAGCATACTAAATTTAAAGTAATTGAAGCCATGAGTTGACCAGTAATTTTAATCCATTCTGTATAAATTTCAGTGAAGAACTGACAAATTGGTTTCAGGATGAAAGTAATAATGCTTAAAAGGCATAAAAGGCTTAGTGTCTTGTTGTTAAGGTGGTCACATGATAATGGCTTACATAATGAATAATGTGCTACAGCACTTTATGTATGTTAATGTAACTTTTAATCTTAATGTTGCCTGCAAATATGTGATCCCTTATGATATAAGTTTCCTGTTTATGCACCATTGCCCGTTTAAATCAAACAGAAGATTCTGAAACTGTAAAAACTACACATGTCAATGTTTTACAGCTACGTAATTCGAATTGACTTGATTTTTTCAAGTAATCCTAGAAAGGGGGAGCATTCCATATAGAAACTGCTGAAACTGCCACAGGTGCTTCTCCGAAAACCTTACAGTTGTGGCATTGAATGTTCAGTATCGCTTCCTTTCTGCACACAAGGCATACTGTTGAGGTATTTGTTGCGGTGATTGGTTTTAATGCTAATCTAGGAATTCAGATATAGAATCTATAGATTTGCATGCTTTGCTTACCCTAATTTACAATTATCTACATTTTTATTTGTAAACTAACAATAGATAAGTTGAGATCAGTATTTTAACAGATATTACATTGATATACAAAAACTGTGGTTTATTTTCTTAGATTGTCGCATGGCATTAACAAAAACACAGTAAGCTGTAGGTGATGTAATCACTATTTAAAATTATACATTTAGGGGATTTTTCTACATATATACATGTTTTTTTTAAAGATTTAATGTTGAATTTTCAGAGAAACATTTGTTTTTCAAAGTATGTGACATTATAAGTGGAAGATAGTGTATTTTGAGTAGTACATAGTAAAGACATGAAGAAATATACTTGCTTTTTCCTCCAGTATTATAACAAATATGAACAATTGAAACAACTTAGAATCAAGGTATTTTCTAAGTAAATACAGTATAATTTAAAATTCAATGCGAGAAGCACAAGTCTATCTCTTTCTGCAGATCCTTTTAAGAGTAAATTTTGTAAGTTATCTTGAAGTGAATCTTTTCTTACAAGAAAGTTAGTTACATTTAAACAATTTTAGGTTAATTTTTTTTTCTACTTACTATAACTCAATCATAGTGGAAGTATCTTGCACATTTCTGAGAGCTTGCTTCAGGTTTTTCTTCCTTTAGAGCATTTTTCAAAACAACAAACTGTGGTTAGATTTAAATAGTGAAAAGCATCCTGCTTAACTAAAACTAAACTGAAAGTTAACTTCCTGTTTCTATACGCTGTTCCTATTTAGTCAGATAATACATTTTTCTTTCTTTTTTATTAATAATTGAATAATTGAATTAGACCCTCAGGCAGCATTTTTAAAAGCATTTCAGAAGGAATTATCTGTGCATGTACTTCATCAGTATCCTCTTAATAGCTGCTTTAATTTGACACCAAGACTCTCAGATGAACTGGGCCTTTAAAATGGGCATTGTGATGATGTCAACTGAAGGGAGAAACATGGAATTAAAAAAAAAAGTCCTCTTCACACCAA
The DNA here is from genome assembly GCF_036370855.1 of Dromaius novaehollandiae. NCBI lineage: Eukaryota > Metazoa > Chordata > Aves > Casuariiformes > Dromaiidae > Dromaius > Dromaius novaehollandiae. The sequence goes on from NC_088098.1 coordinate 155,483,261, forward strand.
GATTAGTCAAAAGTTTTGAAGACTGCCTGTGGACATCACTTGATGGATGAAGAAAATGGATTATAAGAGTGTTGTTTTAAGCACTGTAGAAGGTATATGAATAAATGTATATGCAAAAAGTCAGATCTTAAACTCTTAATAAACAGTACATGTTTTTGGATTTATTTAAAAAATACTTGTCACTACAGAATAATTCAAGTTAAGATGTAATCTGGCAAGGAACTTTAAGGTCACCTACTTCTACTTTTCCGTTTCCAGACTTCTCTGAACTTTTTCTATGTTTTTTTTTTATTTAGAGTAACTTTATAATGAGAAGAATGTATCTTTTCAGTTATATTTGTCTCTTTTCCTTTGCTCTGGAGTTAGCATCTCATACTTAGGTATTTCAAGGAGAATAATGTCTTTATCATTCCCAGCTCCTGGATTTTAGCCTACATAGAAGGATGGGGGTAAATAATATCACACTTCATGTTTCTAATTTCTCTGCAGTAATAACAGTTGCATGGAAATAATGAATAAACTGTAAAGCCAAAAGAAATATTCTCAAGTGAAAGAATCTTAACAGGACTCATTCCTTCTTTCAAATATATGAATTGCTTTGGAAATGATACAAGTACGTGTTTCTAAGTGCAGAGCTAATTGACTTTCTGACCACTTAACCTTATCCAGGACTAAATACAGTTTTTGTTAAGTCAGGGATTATTCAGTTCAGCCCTTCACATATACTCCTGTGTGGAGTAGATGCCAAAAAAAAAGAATTTTCAGAGCTATAGTTTTCAGTGTACTTTCTTCAGTTTCTCCACCAATTTCTGTAGGTGGACTGGTCTCCTTCAAAGGTGTCTTGTGCTTTCTGACTTTTTTTAAAAAAATTGGAAATAGAGGGGGATTTGTGGTTTTGGATCATGTGTTTGTTTTGACAATAACTAGGCCAACCTTTACAAAATATTGCACCGCATCAGTGAACACTATTTAATAGAAGACTGATTAATCTTAAGATGTATGTAACTTTTCAAGGCTTAGGCTAATTTTCTTTTGTCTAATATGATGTTCCTCCATCCTTTCTCACCTGCCTTACTGACAGCTACTTAATAAGATCTCCTTCTTTGAAAAATATCAGTCTGTATTGCTTGTTACTTGCCTAGTCTTGTTTCAGGTAGGTAACCTAGCTTACAGAAGAATGCTGAAAGAAAACATAACCTTTTCCTGAACCGCAGTGTCTTTTTTTTAAACAGCTTTTCAGGACATTTCTCCTTGTATTCGTTTCTATATTCTGGGTAATACAGTTGCAGAAATAGAGCTGTCATATTTGCTATATGATTAGCAGCAGCGAAATTGCAGCTTGCCTTAAGATTTAGTATCCAGTAGTGTATTCTGAGCTTCCTCGGACCTTCAGATACTTCAAGATTAGGGTTAAACTCACATGGTAACTGGTACTGAGGGATTTTTAACATACAAAAAAACAGAGTGGGTAGAAAAGAGGTTTTTTTGAGGGGCATATGCAACACTGAGATATTTCTGTCCATGTTATCCAAAGGTTTACATTTTTTTCTCCACTGCTTGCTTTCACAGCAAGTCTTGAGGTTATTTTTTGTTACAGTATCCTTTAGCTAGTCAAAAGTTCTTTATCAGGAGCTATGAGAAATTAAGAAAAGTATCTTTCAAGGGACATTTTTAATAGCTTTCGTAGTTGAAAATTTACTTCTATATACTGATTAACTCTTTGAATTTCCTGCTGTTTGATTTTTTAAACTTTGTAGTCCATGTCATATCGTATAATCTACCTAATAGCCAGATGAATCTTCGATTACTGCTCCTTCCTCTTTTCTCTTGATAGAGTCAGTTTACATAATTGTGATTCATAACCAAGGACTGACATATGGCCAGATAGCTTATAGGAGATTTGACTACACATGAGACCAAGAGGAATCCAGTGGAGTGAACTGTTTCTAATCTCAGTCCTATAATGAAGTCTGTTACAGCAGTGGCTTTTGTATTCTTAGCTCAGGGACTAAGCTGAGCTGGCTACATTACTCTCAAATACTGGCAGCATTTGAGGTAGACTACACGTTGCAGATTCTGAAAGGATTTAATAATAGATGTGATTCCAACCCCTTGTAACTGCTGCTGTAAAAGGGTGGTCTCAAACTTACCACTCAAAGTCCAGATCAGTGCTTTTAAAGAAAGGTGTGATAAATATTCTAGCTTTTTAGTTCATTCAGGTATTCCAATTCAGGACTTCTAGAAGACTGTATAAGAGTGTTTTTCTATTTGTTCACTCAGAATCCTCAGAGTGATGGTAGTATTTCTCATTCATCTAATAACATATTTTAGAAATATTTTTTGATTAATTTGTATCAAAAAACTCTGCCAATCTGGTAAGACTGCGTAATAGGTGCTAGAGGTGTGGCTTTTTGCTTTTTGTATTTTTTTTTGTTTTTTTTTTTCCTTTCATGCACATGGCTAATTGAGTTGCTGTTTTTTTCTTGAATTACTTGCCTTTTGTTATGATGAGGTAGTATAGTATGGGTAGTTCTTGCTGCCATTTTCTGTTTCCATGGCAGATTTTGCTTCTAGAGAAGGCTAGAAAAAAGCAACTAAATTAAATAGGTCTTTTTAATTTTTTCTGGCCTGTTTTTCTAGGGAACTGAGATTTATGAGGTTATTATCTTTACCCACCTCTCCTTTTCTCTTTCCCAGTAATGCTGGAATGCAAGCCAGAAATTTGAAAGGACTGAAGTCCCAGATCACCTTTACATTAAATGCATGGAAGTTGACAGCTGGATAGTGAAAAGACACTCCGATTAGTATTCACATTGAGAGGAAGCAGGCAGAACTTAACAGTTGTATTCTGTTTAGTAGCAGCTGACCATCTGTATTCATCTAGATCTTTTAATCCCCTTTTATTCTGTTTAACTTTGTATTTTTCTCTTTTTTTTCATTACCAACTTCCTGACACAGGAAATTCCCTTGGAGCTGATAAGTTAAATTCAGACTCAGATTTTTGAGAGATGTCTTTCCTATCTCTGCATCAAGAATGTTATATCCAATGTGCTTGAGCCCCTTGAGAACCTCTGCAGTACTGCTCTTAAAATACTCCTCTGGAAGGGAGTGTTTGTTTGTTAAGGATAAACTGTTCAGGGAGGGAAGGATGGGCAGAGATACTAAAAAAAATCTCTTTTTTTAAAGCTTCATTGTATTTTAATATCTGACAAACACTAACTTAAAGCTTATTTTTGTTATTTTTGGGAAAACAACTTTCCCTTCCCAGAATTTGTCCATGTAGTATTGCACACTTGCATCTTAATTTGTACATCTCCAAATGCCTCCAGCAACTCATTTCAGCATTCCTTTGGTGATGTAACTGTAGTCTGTCTTGCAGTCCACTCTTCAAAGCAGAGATAACGTTCAATAACATTTGCTAATTAATAGTATTATTTATTCCTTGATTGCTTAAATTAGGCAGTCAGTCAACACTGTATTGTGCTTTTTTTTAACCTTTGCCTAACTTTCATTTGCTCTTGTTTAGATTTCCTTCACCATCCTTTTGAGACTAGCAACTTGAAAACAGATTTGAGAAAATTGAGCTATTCTCTTTGTTCAAGAAGAATATGTTTAAATTTCTATTTCCTGTTGCATTGTTTAATGTCTGTATTCTAAAAAAGTAAACTAGAACTACCAAAAGAGTATTGAATAGTGGTTAGAAGGGACTTCAACATGGTATCTAATTCCGCACCAGAAAGGATTGACTATGTTTGCAAAATTTGTGGAATTATGATCTGTTCTTAAAAAGGGGGAAAGAAAAACCTCTGGAGATTCAGCAACCTTAACTAACTTACACTCCGAAACTTTCTCCTGATGTCTAACTTAAAATATCCTTTGCTTTAGTTAATTCCATTACTTCATATACTGTCTGCACCAGACACACAGAAGAGTTTAGTTTCTTTGCAGATACTTTTTAAGTATTTGAAAATAATACCTCTACCTTGAGGTTTCACTTCTTTTGACTGAATAAATCTAGTTTCTTCAGTGTTTGGGTTTTCTGTTTTTTTTTTTTTTTTTTTTTTTTTTTTAATTCTTTCTTTTTAGACCAGTGTCTGTTGCTGTTCTCTAGATTTTTCACTAGTAGTCCAAGTAGGCGATGTCTTAGAATATTCTAGTATGGAGTTAAATTATACTGATCTTCCCTAGTTAATGAATTTTCTGATTCTGTAGCATCTTCACTTATCCTTCCAAATTTTATGCAGTCCAACTGTATCCATTTATAGAATTAGTTTTGCTATAACAGTAAATTTATAAAGATTTTTAAGCTCTTTTTATAGCAATGAAGTTGCAGTATCCTAGGAAGCAAAGACGGTCTTTGTTCTTTGTTTTCTCAATGTGAGCTGGAGTGAGCAGTTTGTTCTGCACTTCATGTGAGTTTGAACAGTGGAGTCAGGTCTGTTAATCTTCTGAACTCTTACTCTGTTAGCGGGTCTGTTTCTGGATTTTTAAGTAACGTGCCTGTCTAAACTACTGAAGCCCAGAAACAAAAATCCAATTTTCTGACGAAATAGATCTGTCTGGAAAGGAAGAAAAACTTAGAAAACCTGATCTATTGGCATCTTTTTCTTCATGCTAGTTTTGTCATTTCCAGCCTTCTTGTCTCTGTTCTTTTATGTACTTCCTTATGAAGTTACAGTGTTTGAATTTCTAAGCATAGACATACTGTATGGTTGTGTAAATGTTTTTGATATAGCACTCTTTTAAAATAAATCTCTACAGCTCTAAATGTCCTGCCTGATTTAATTCTTAATCTCTTTGATACATTAAAATACTCAAAATCCAGTGCCATTTCTCTTTTTAGATGGAAAAGTCTTGGGTCAAATAACAAAGCAAGTCTCAGCATTTATGATGTCACACACTTTGAAATGAGAAACAGACCAGAAAAAAGTATAAGCAAAGCATAATTAAATATATCATCTTTATCTATCTATCTTTTTCTATATATGTATATATTTTATTGTTAGGAAGAATAGTGATGTTGTTGTTACCTTAGAAACCAGAATGCCATGGACAATTGCCAAGTCATGTTAAGTTTGTTTTGAGTATTTAATCTTTTACTCAAGATAAAGAAATAGATTGCAAAATAAACTGCAGAAGATGGTAAAATTCAAGGCTTGAATTAGTCTGAAGTTTGTGTAAAGATGAAATACTTCAGACTATTTTAGAATAAAGTATTTTGAGAAGTTTAAATAGGAAGATGCTTTTTTAAAAGCACATAGTATATTGATTTTATTGAAAGTGTATTGTCTCCCAAATTTTGCTTAGAAACCAGATATATGTGCGAAAAGTTAAGTTAGTTATAAAACTAAGATTGATAACTAATTTCTTAATGGAAATTTGCTAAGTGTATGTTTTCTCTCATCACCAACAGATAGTTAGTCAGTAAGAGCAGCAGCAGCAGCCAAGCTAGGTTGATGAATGAGTGTAATTCAGTGTCTTTGTATTGTACAGCTTGAGAAATGCCAGTGGCCTGACAGCAGCAGACCTTGCACATACCCAGGGCTTCCAAGAATGTGCCCAGTTTCTCTTGAACCTCCAGAACTGTCACCTGAATCGTTTCTATAGCAATGGCACCTTAAATGAGGTTCACCAGAATGCAGGTCCCAATCCATTCAGTGGTGGGACAAGTCGAAAGAGATCCTTTGAAGATATGGAGTCTGCTGGAGTAAAGAAGGCTAGAACTGAAGGTGAGACCCCAGAGGTAAAAGGGGAAGGGTGATACTGTTGCTGAGAAAGGAAAATAAACATTTTAAAGCAGTTCAGAATGGATGTTGAGTATTATTGACAAACTTGCTTACATATCTAAATTGCATTTTAATAAAACAAGTAGATGATTATCGTTATTCCATCCTTTGAAGAGTATACATGTGCACAAGATCCTGATTCTCCCTGTCATCAACTTGGTGTGTTCCCAAATTTTTAGTTCCAGAGAGTGTTTAAGTTACATGATGCCAAGGATAATGTTCTGAAGAGCAGAAGCTGGAATTGGCTTCTACTCCTTCCTCAGTTCTGTCTTTGGGGTACCCAAATAATGTTACATAAATTCACAAAGATGCCTGGATGTTATGACGGTAATTTGCCACATCATGATTAACTCCCACTTCAAAAACTGTTTGTTAGGTGAGATGGGTGAAAGAAATTTTGGCTCAAAAAACTTTCTCAGTCAAGAAGGGTTATGCCTACAATGTTAAGTTAACATACCTTAAGTTTCCAGGATCATTAGCACTCTTTAAGGGATTATAGGATGAGGTCAGACTAAAGTGAACCTTAAGGATTCCTATTTAGCCTTAACATATTGAGGATATTATTTCTTCCTTTCCTGTCAATAATGAGATGGTACAATCTCATGGATACTTTTTGGTGGCTATGTAAAGAAATCCTTTTCAAATCTTGTGAACACCTTGAATAGTATGAGAGAGAATAATACTCTCTGCTCCCTTTCTGGGGACCATCTCAGTAAATTCTTATTAAAAGGAATTCAGCATTCTGCACTCAGGCCTCTCATTTCTTGATCCTGACTCCAGCATCAGGAAAGGGACTTCGTAGATCTTCATTGAAGACACTTTCTTCAGTCAAAGTTTTTGTTGTTCTAACAGGTCACTTGTTCAGAAGTGACTTTCAATGAGCCAAATAAAATGAGTTCAACCAGTGCTTTGTTCCAGATACAAGAGTGGAAATAGAGTGAAATGATGTTGGCAAATATGACACAGACAACATAAATCACATCAATATTGACATTCAGTAATATTTCCTTTAGTACTTACTATCCAGATGACTGTGACTCCAGCTGACATTTCAACTTTCCCAGCATCAGAGGTCATAATATTGAAATGCATAGCTGATCATAAACAGGATTTGGTACCTTCTGTAATTGGTCTAAACCATAAGTAATTTCATGATGGAGAAGAGTTCCTATACAATTAAATATAAGACTGCCTTTCAGAAATAAAGCACTTAAGTAGCTGGTTAGAAAAAGAAACTTTATGCAGTCTACAGGTGCCCATAACAGATCCAAGGAAAGATATCTTCGATACATGCAATTCATATTCTGTTACCAGGAGACACTGCTTGAAATCAAAGATACACATCTTTTGTTTTGGAGAGGTATTCCTTCTGAGTTCATGACCAGTAATCTCTTAGTTTCAGAAAACGATTCCAGCCTGGTTAATAGATAGCATTTCCCCCAAATCTGTAGGCATGGTACTGGCCTAGCTATTTTTAGAATATGTATTGCCATGAAATAGCCCTAGTTTCTATATTACCTTTAAGCATAAACAACCGCAGCAGTGAAAAGTTAGATGGAATGAACAAATACAGATAGTATGTTTAAGTGAATGAGGTCTCCTAAGCAATTATGGAGATGCCAAAGGACAGGATATCTAACCAGCCAGAGTAGGTGGTTTTTGAGCTTTTTTTTTACCAGCAGGACTTTTAAGACCTTTGTAAACAAAGCTAAAGGCCTTGTCGTGTTTGCTTGAAAGTTTTTACAGTTATTAGGAGATTCTTCCAAATTGTTTAAGCTAAAGTTTCTGATCTGTGTCTGCCCTCAAAGGCATCAGCATCAGTATTATTTATCATGTCCATGCAAAAAGTCTGCTGGAGTGAGAATAAATCACTATTCTTGAGATGCTTTTTAAACAACAAAGGTGTGGTATGAGAAGTCATCAGTACATGTTTGTCCTTACCTAGCCTTTTTAGAAAATATGCCCTATTTTGTGATCATGTTCTTTTTAAAACCACACCAGTATATTGTCCTCTACTTTAAAGACTAGTTACGCAGCAGATTCAGGAGATAAACATGGAGAGAGTGCAGGCAACCAGTATTTGCTGGGAAGGGTAGGATTTTGATGGCCTTACCCCAAATCGGAACAATCACTGCTTTGAAAAAAAAACACATACTGTGACTAGGCACAGTGTAAGCATGTTACAATGAAACTGGAAGCAATGGAGTTGGAGTAAGAGGAATATTTAAGCTGTGCTTCACCTTTTGTCCTGGAATGGCTAAACAAGGTGTGTGGGGGGGGGTTGCTTGCACATAATTTTGTTTATGTGTACGCATGTATCTGCTTTTAGGTAGGTGCATAGTATTAAAAAGAAATTTGCCTCAAAATTATGTAACATCAATACAGGATATACTGTGATACAAACTAGTTACTCTCTTCTGATGTAATATAAAACTGAGTTCCAGAGGGTGAAGCTGAACTGAAGCACGATTAAAACCAGTAGCCACCACTGTTGCAAGGCAATTTCAAAATGTATACCAAATATTTTCTACTTTTGCCGTGGAAGTGTTGGCTGGATTTTCTCTCCATATCTTGTGAAATGTAGTAGCTCAAGAATTTATCCTTGCTTCCTGGGCTGGCTGACAGAGGGTAATGCACAACAGACAAGACTCACTGTTAGCCTGCTACAGAATGGACTGATCACACAGGTGTATGTGTGGCGGTCCTACTCTTAATATCTTGTTTATGGCCCTTGGCACCGAAGGTCTTGCAGTGTCCTGTACATCCTACACACAATACTTACTTGCTATATGCAGCAGGTGACCATACCAGTCAGCAATATGGGCCCAGCAGGGCCACTTTTAGGTGTTCTTGGGGTGGGGATGGGGGTGCAGTGCCCAAGTGTACCCTTGCACTTCCATATTCCTCGAGGCAGCTAGCAAAACTTGCCTTTCCTGTCCTGGCTGAGGGTAGTTTGAGGCCCCCTGGTATGAGGGCCATGGTCTCCTTTAAGCCCTGTATAATTTCTTTGGCCCTGAAACACTTCAGCAATTGCTTAAGGATCTTTAAAAACAAGTAGTTTATTTCAGTTGTGCCCCAGCTAATGAGAGCGCTGTCTTGCAGTCTACCAAAGTAGATCTTTATAGCATGATGCTAAGAGTATGTGCAATGTGTAGAAAGGTGTGTCAACATCAGTGTGAGACAGTGCAGGATCTGCTGGGATGGTACTGGAGGAGTGCCTTGGATGGAAGGTACAAGAGCTAGTGAAGCCAAATCCATCTTGCTTATTAAAGCAGTTCCCACAGCAGCGTAACCACTCATCAGTTTTTATCTGAGGAGAGCTCTATCTTGAGGTTCCTGGAGCAGTCTAGTATGAATGGAGTGTGCAGTATGGGAAACAGGAACCTGGAGTGAATGAGGGAGCAGTCTGGACTGACAGAGTACATGTTTTCTGAGATAGAAACTGCTTTTGTTTATCAGGTGTGCTAGCTGTAAAGCCCACGTGTGGATAATTTAAATTACTCTTTATTCATTCTCACAGTACATCAGACTGAGTGCAAAGTCTGATAGACTAGTACTAATTAGTAATTTTTCTCCACCATGGAGGATAATGAATGTGCAACTATTTATCTTTACTTATTCCCCCATTGAGAATTGCAAATATAGGTATATTTAAAGCTTTCAAAACTGAAAAATTATATTTCTTTCTAAAAAGCTTTTGTTATAGTAGCAGAAATACTTAATTTTTTGTTTGGCTGAGTTTTCAAATGTGCATCAGTGACTAAATGTAAACTTTTTTTTTTTACCAGCTTATAGCTTTGATGGCTTAATACCAATGATGAATGGAGGAGGTGCGGATGATGCTGACAATATGCACATTGATAGAGAGTTTGCTGTTGTATCAGGTGGGAGTGGACAGTTTCCTGTTAACTACAACAACATTCAAATGGTTGAAGACACCAAACAACAGGAGAGTAGTTCTGTTGGACCAAAAGAAATTGAAATATACACTGTTTCTGCAATGCAAACTCCTTGTTGTTGCAAGAATCAATATGCATTTTATTTTTAATTTGAGCATAAAACTTAATCCTTTATTTTTGCACATTGTTGTCTAGAGTCTTGAAAACTATTGTATTGCTGTAACACCCATTATTTGGGGTTTTAGTAGTTATCTAAAATCAGCTGTTTCATTCAACATATTGTAACAGTAAAGGAGAAGGCTTATTAGTAGTTCTGAGATAAACAGAAATCCACTATGGCTGTTTCACTTTTAACCTGAAGCTTGTATTACATTGTGCCTTGTTTTTAGTTGCCATGATTTCAGGTTAAAGGAAATTCAGGAATAATTTAAACGATTGATTTCATTTCCATTAAATAGATTTAATTGCTAGTAAGAAGATTTAGTAGGGAAACATATCCTAGTGCTTATATAGCTTTGCAAATAATGTATGTTACAACTAAACTATATTCAAATTAGTTCAACAAATGCTATAAAGAGTAGTCTAGACATACACGTGTTCAAAATTTGTTCAGACACAACAGTGTAAGTGCAGGATCCTGCTATGAACAACTTCTGTTTTTGTTTTATGCAAATAGAAGACTGGATGTTGCAGGTCTTAAAAATGGTATTTGGAACTAAAGTACCTTGAAAAGCAGTGTTTGAATTTTGTACTGATCTTCATGAAACAGTCATAATGTTAGTAGTATTAGTGAGTATTAATGCTATAAGTTTTTTAAGGGCTGCTCAATCAAGATGCTTTTGGTAACCCCAGGGTGTGTATAGAGTTTTGATGAAAACTGTTTTGGGTCAGCTTCTCCATGCCCTTGGTAGGTAAAGGCATGGAGTTACTATGATAGTGCATTATTACATTTTGAAATGAATTTATTACTTTAATTTGTTCTGTGATAAAAATGTTTATGCTTTGTACCACAGATCAGATTCACCAAAGGGAATGATAATGAATAGATATTTTAATATATTAGGAATAAATATATATATATATTCAGTGCTTTAAAAGTAGATTATGATATTTTCCAGTGATAATTACCAAGTGTTTATGGAAAAATGATTGTCTTTCATAAATATATTCTGTTACTATAGGTGCTAATTTTTAACAAATAATAACATTCTGTAATTATCACTAGAGCTATTCATTACCTACTTTTGCATATTAACTAACAGTAGTGCCATTTTTATTAAAATTGGTTTGGCAAAGCCAGCCTAATAAGAACTTATTTTTAAACAGTTAAAATTTTGCACTTTTCAGTTAATAAACACTATATGAAATTCTTTCTGTACATTTTCTTTACTGAAATAGTAGGGTTGATGTCTTGATGGGTTTGGGGTTTTTTCCACCTTCAATAACAATCTGGTTAGTGAGTTGAACTGGTGTGGTTACTTTAGTGTAGGGATGAAACAGGAAACTCCAGTAAGTACATCCATAGAGTTTCAAAACTGATACGTTTTTGGCATTGCATATTACTGTATGTGAAGTATCAGTATCATAATCCATATCTCAAATTATAACCATGCAAAGGACTAATAGAAAACCAGAATTTTTGATTCTTCCTTGTCAAACAGTGGTACTCATTATGTGTCACTTAAACAGGAACCCAGGGTTTTATAAATGTGGCACATTACCAACAGACTTATTCACTGGCTTGAACTGGAAATGAAACAGTAAATACAATCCTATTTTGCACATAAGTTGATGCTTTCATGTATGCATAAACATATGTGCATATATCCAGGGATAATAACAGAATGTAAAACCTAAATGTCACCATGTATGTCTGTAGTTTCTAGGTTTGCCTTACTAATCTTTGCCAATATAGATGTAAATTTTAGATGTCCTTTACTCGTAGGTATTTTTAAGGCAGAATCTATCATCCATTTTTTGTGCCAGTACTTTGAGTACCACTGCAAAAACATACCTTTCAGACATGCTGATGAAATCTGTTTATGGAAATAAAAATATTGTAATAATTACTAAATTCAAAAGAAAAATTGCTTTAAAACAGTTGTCAGTGTTTTTCGCATGCACATTTTTAGCATTTTGTTTCCTGCTACTAATTTTTTTAGTCTTCTGTGCACTCTGCTGTTGCTATTGTATATGGCATTTTGCATGTGGATTGTACAGATGTTATTATAAACTTATCATTAAATATACGCCTGTTTTTTTCTGCTTAATATCTTATCTAGCAGACTGCTAGAAAAATTGAAATACTTTCTGAATAAAGGAAATTTGAAACATATTTTATATTAGTACCCCAATATAAGCATTTGTTTATTCGGCCTGTTTCAGTCTATACTGTACTCTCAGAGCCCACAAGAAAGGAAAAAAGAGCCACAATTTAGTTATGACTGAAATAAAAAAAAACCTTCATCTTCTCACAGATACTAAGTTCCTCTATATGTTTACTCTTTCATCCCAAGTGGGCATTACAGTTAAGATGGAAAGATGCCTTTTATTCCACTTTTCAGAATGCCCAGAATATTGTCTGCTACCCTACACTTATTTCATGCAGTTAAATAAAATACTTTCTGAAAAGTTGCATTGTCTTTGGAAAGATTAATATAGGTATATTTACACATTGAATGTAGATAGATAGTTACATTTTCAACACTAGAATCTGTGCTTCAAGCTTACTGGTCAGATCTCATTACTTTGAACTACCTGTATTGTTATGGATAAAGAAAAGGTAGATTTATTTTCAAAGCTGTGTATGGAAGAATTTTTAAAATAAGTGGAGTGTAGTGGAGACATTTTGATGTATTTTGATTGATTCTTAATTTTTGGTGACAGGTGTATTTCTTAATGCAGATATGAATAGCAGTAGCTCCATATTGAATGCACTGACAAATGGATGTGCCATCAATGGACATTTGGACTTCACCGCTGCACAACAGCTCAGTGGAATGGATACCAGGCATGAAGAATGTTTAACATTAACACCTAATGGAGTAATTTCTGGAACAACCTCTCCTAGTAGGCATCGAATGCATACCAGTAATGGCACTGAGGAACCTGAAAAAGCCATGAATAGTTCCACTGATATGTGTGGATCTCTGCATCTGAATGGAAGCCCAAGTAGCTGTGTATCTAACCGACCCTCATGGGTGGAAGACCTTGGAGATACTTTGCACTATGGACACTATCATGGTTTTGGGGATACTGCTGAGAGCATCCCTGAACTTAGTAGTGTTGTTGAGCATTCCAATTCTGTTAAAGTTGAACAGAAATATGATAATACTGTCTTAGGCACAATGTATTTGTATCATGGTTCCTAGATGAATGACCTTTATGTCAAATGCATATTGAAATTGCTACCAAATGAATCTGGGGGGACAGAACACCCACACAGCATTAAATTTGAAGATTGCAACTTATTGCTATTTTTACACTTTGTTTATATAAAAAGTAAACCTTTAATTTGACAGCCTTATACAATAGTTGTAGTTTGTTGCATGTATGGGGCTTATTTAGTGATAAAACAGGTGCTGTTATGATGGAATGTTTATTATTTTCATTTTTTTATTATGGAATGTTCTGGTTTTGTATTTTTTTATTTCTAAGCTTGTGAACACTATCTTTCCCTTTTTAGAACTGTTTTCCCTTTTATTAAAACAATTAACAGAGTTTTGTGAAGAAAATGAGTTGTATGTTACCTATGTGCATCCCTTTGAAGTAAAGATTTTCCTTTTTCATATCTTCTGCTGAAGCTATGGTAGCAATATCAATGCCAGCTATCACTATGCAAGGTTTGAAAAGTGGCAATCTTACGGAGCTTCTCTAACTTTCTAATTTGTACATTTGTTTAGTATAATTAGATGTTCACCTTTTCAGTTTTTTTGAACGAGTTGTTTAAAAATGCAAAGACAAAATTTGAAAAGTTAATGTTTCACTTTCTGTAGCATAGAAGTGCTTATTGTTGTTGCTGGGCTCTTTGCGTTATAGAGTGGGAAAGTGGGTTGCCTTGTTCAGTTGCAATTGGGTATGCCTCAGGTTAGTTCTGAATTTGTGGCATTTTTATTTTGCTTCTCTTCTTTATATGTATGCTTGATATTTTACCATAGCTCACAGACTGGAGGCATGTTCGCACTGTTCTGCTTTGTACACAGTTTTAAATTACTGTTACTTGTTATAGAATTTGCCAAGTCAAAATATTTGAGTTTGACTGTCTTAGATATACATTTATTGTCCTTTTTTTTAAACATATGCTTTGAAAATGTAATGTTGTGTAGTCTTTGGGCTATGCTCACAGAAAATATGTTGTATTTAAAGCTTAATACACAAATCAAAACTTCATGTAAGTGCACTATATGAGCACTAATAATATAAGCTACTGCATTGTGGTATGATAAATGAAGAGTGGGGAAGAAAATGGTAAATGAGATAAGCCCTCTGAATTGTGTTGATTTTTTTTGTTCTTGTTTTGTTTAAAAAGGGACCTTTACAAATTGGATTTAAAAAAAAATAAAGAACCATATTACATTGTATCTGAATATTTTGTTTAGACATGATACTTTCACTGGCAATTTGAACAAGTCTTTAACAGTTTTGAAATCATGTTTCTCTTTAATCTTTCTCAGTAATCTTTTATCAGAATGTGGAAGAAATTGTGAACAGCCCAACAAGTTGTCTTTGACTGAATCATAGAAACGCATACTGCATGTTCTGTGTATAAAGGCTGTATCAGTCTTGAATTCCAAAACTAGTTAAAAACTTTGGCTGCCTGATTTCCTTTGAAGTTAAATTGTCCTTTGAACATTTTAAGGCAAAATGCTACAGGCTACAGAAAAGTTAATATTTTAAATAGACTTTGTAATATATGTGGTACACCATCCATATGTAAGATTACTGGAATTTATGCAAATTGAGAGTAACATTCCAGCTGAGCTGCATGGATTGACCAGTGATTTTGCAAATTGTTGGCCAGACCAGCAAAACTCCTAGGTACCTTCTGGAAACAAAGATGATTGATGAGAGCTGAATTTCAACTGAAGCAGGCTGTTTCTAGCATGCATGTAACCATTTGCTTGCACTCAAACAACTGCATCCATGCCCTGTTCTTGGGAAGTTTTAATTTCTTGATGTAGTGCCCAGAAGTACATGTGCCATTGCTATTATACTAACACAAGAAAGTAACTTAAATTTTTTGTATCATTGGCTTTTTTTCCTATGTATTCTGCAGAGCTTTTTTGAAAGGACCTTGTAGTTGTAATAATAAGCACTCTCATCTTAAGTACTTGTCTATAAAGCAATTCCCAAAGGATTTTCTTCTTTGGGTAACAACTAAGTTTGCATCTATTTGTTCAGATGTTACAATTTTGGGTACATATTTCTAGCATGACAAGATTTATATTCTATTTGTAAGGCAGGGTTTTTTAAAAGTGTGTACATTCAGTTTTCATACACTTGCTTTTCACGTCCCTTCACCTAAAAATAACTTGGAAGACACTGTATTTCAAATTCAAAGAGAAAACTTACTGCCTTATTTTAAATAGCACTTCTGCTTTTAAGTTGGTTGATTTGTGTGCTCAGGCACAGGCTGACAGAGGAACAGATTTCAAGGTGTATATCCATTTTCAGGCATAATGGAAGCTAAGTATTACACTAATTAAGTATACAAGATCAATGAAGCAAGTATGAATGTTATGCGGGTTTGCTAGATAGCTTGTTTTGCTGGTAATGTTGTGAAAGATAAACTTTTTGACCGAGTACTTCAGGCAAGAGCTGAGACGTGTAACTTTTTATACTTCAAATAGTTATTTTATAAGAATTCTGAGACAAACTGCCTTTTTACAGGTGATTTTTGAGACAATACCTGTACTTATAGCAGAGGTCATCTAAAATTCCATTTTTAAGTAAGTTACACCATGAATCTTCCATAGTCTATCAAACATGGAGTCAGCAGAATCACAGAATAGTTGGGGTTGGAAGGGACCTCGGGAGATTGTCTAGTCCAACCCCTGTGCCCAAGCAAGGTGACCTAGAGCAGGCTGCTCAAGACTGTGGCCAGTCAGTAATATCTCCAAGGACGGAGACTCCACAACCTCTCTGGGCAACCTGGTGCATTGCTCAGTCACCCTCACAGTAAAGAATTTTTTTCTTAGGTGTGTATGGACTTTCCTGCCTTTCAATTTGTCTTTTAATTTCAAATACATGCGAGCAATAAAACTGTAAGAGTAATGAAGCTAGAAGATTCAGTTATACTTCTGGAGGGTAAAGGGTTGAGTTATTAGATTAATAGCCTAAATTGCTAAGTGTGGAATGAGTTCTACCAGACGTAGTAGTGTCCTTCTGCATGTAATTACTGATGACGTAGGACCATTGCTTTAAAATATCTTACTATCAAAATACTGAGAACTTTTCTGTTTCTGTTCTGTTAGACCAGCTGATTAAAAAAAAAGGATAAGACTGACAAGGCCACCTCAGGTCTACGTTATGAATTTTCAGATTCTGTTAATAAATAGTGCTGAGCTATTTTAATTATGATGTGCTTTGCAAATGCGGAAAAGATCTGAGGTTTTTAAACATTTGGAGTTAGTTTCTCGTAAGTATTTAGCAAGGGTAATGATATTCTTAGACTGTTTCAAGGCTTTCATCAGCCGAGCATTGTCCTAGCTGATGCTTTGTCTTAGCATACTTTGGTCCTGGGAATGGTTCTACAAAATTAAAGTTTACTCTTCACTCCCTTGCATTTAACACAATTGCACCCACCATGTAGCTCATATGGAATACACTATCTAGTTATTCTCACAATCCTCTTGACTGTCTTTTTGCTTGAGATCCAATTATGTATGAAATTTCTGTTGATTTCTTTCTGGTTTATATACATGTTTTTGCCCTAATTCCCACAAAATGTAGTTTCTTTCCTTTTTCCTTTCTGAAACCAGCTGCAATATTTTGGCATAAATATAAATAAATAGAGCTTGAGGCAGTCATTTGGTACAGAAAATTTCTGACAAAGTGGTTTAAGTTTGGCAATGCTGGAAGAGTAACAACAGTTTTCCAGGGTAATGTTAGACAGCTTTAGAGGCTGTTACAGTTTTCAATAGTTTTAGACATAATCCCTAGATTCCAAATAAAATACTAGTCTAGGCTTCTAGCAGTTGCAAAAGAATGATAAAATTTGAACCTGATATACAAATGCTGCTAGGCTTTGAGGTCCATAGCAAATGCTTTCAAACACTATAAACTTTTCTAAACATGTGTTTTGCACTTGATTGTGATCAAAAGAAAACTCTTGATCCTTATTCAAATTTATATTCCATAAGTTAGTAAAAGATTCTCTGTAAGTCTGTTTTACTAAACTTCTTAGCAAACTGTCCTCTTTCTGCAGTCTGAAGTTATACCCTAGCTTAATATTTACAGTCAAGTTATAAATCACAAAGGCCCTTCTGCCATTTGGATTACAAATCTAATATATCCAAAAGAGCTTCTTTACAAAAGTCAAAGCAAGTCCTGAGCACAAAACAGATACAGAATTAAAAAAGAAACCTTTTTGTCTGTTTGGTATCTATGTATATGCTACAGTCAATCTACAATGCAAGTTTTTACTGGTAATGCATGCTTTCTGAAGTACAGCCTTGCATACTTTTCCACTTATTTTGAGTTCAGCCAATTTCTTCCAGTCAGTGAGAAGTTCCACGCTTAAGGAAAAAAACAAAACAAACAAAAAAAAACCCCAAAACCCCAACCCTTATTAGCACTCTTTTGCCACTGCAATACCTCTTGCCACACCATACCAGCACAGATGGTACCATAAGCCCTGTAAGCCTGTTGAATAACAAGCCACATGGAGAATTAACAGTAATTAATAGTAGTAGTAATTAATAGTGTGTAAGGCAGCTGGATCCACTCCTCTCACATTGGTGCCACTCAATTTGACACATTCACTACAACTCCCCATTACCCCCCTCAACTCTTGGTAGATTTTGCTCTGGGTGGCTACTACATTGGCAGAATTCTTTTCAACAGTGCTTTCTAGGGGTCGTTGTGATCAAAAAAAAAAAAAAAAAAAAAAAAAAACCCTTCTCTAGCAGCCTTATAATTTATAATTTTTGCATCAATTACTTTTAACTCCCGGTTACGGCTTCATGTAGAGTTATAGCTAAAACCAATTTCTTGATGCTCCAAAGAGGACGTGCTGGTGCCTTGATCTGGGGGCAGGTGGGCTGGCCGCGGATGGAGCAGTGTTGTGGATTTCCTACTGGAGTAAAAGAGAGGAACGGCCAGGGAAACTTGGTGGCCCTGGCAGAGCCAGGAGGGCTGCGGCTGTCCTGGTGAAACCCAGGGGTGGGAGCGGGAGCCGGCACCCCAGGCACGTCCCAGTTCATTGCTGCCGCTGCCCTGGGGGACACATGAGCACAGGGTAGGAAGTCTCTGAGATGCAGCTGAACCAGGAAAAGAAAGAGAGTCTTGGGTTAAGTATAGTTTACTATTCCTGGCAATGGGTAATTAGATTTGTGTTAGGTTGTGTAATGACTCCCAGATATTTCACACCTCTCTTTCCATTCCCTGGGCTTCCTGCCTCCAAATGGTGACTGCCTGTGCACCGGCAAGGATCAAAAGAAGTCTGTTTTAAAACAGATGGTTTATTTTAAAAGCATATCTGGCTGTAATATTAAAAAAAAGTAGTTTACAATACTTCAGAGCAGTCCCATAACCTTAAGAGTATGTATCCAAATTAAAAGTTTTGCCACACTCAAAATAGGTTTTATTCCTCTAAACAGCAGCCCCCCCAAAACCATAATGAATGCTACCTGTGGAGAGTTTTATTTTGATGAGAATAAAAATCAGACAGTCTCTCTCCCTCCAAAAAGCACAACAGGTTTTAATGAGTAACTTTTTTTGGTTTCTGTGTGACTCAACTGCACATACAGGATTTTATTACCATTTCCACATCAGTAGGTATTAGCCTCACCTGGCTAAAGTGCAAGCAGGAGAGACAAGGTTTTGACATAAAGTCAGTTCCCCTGGCTCTATCACTAATCTGAACAGTGTTCCACAAGGAAAATAACAGACTATCTACAGCTGAATAAAATATCAAGCTGCACAGTATTAATTATACTTCTTCTTGTCAGGCTGGAATTGTAAGATGAAAAATACACTAGACTGAATGTCTGTCTGCAAAGGCTCAGTTTCATCAAGGACAAATATGCTTTCCTGTGACTGCTGCAGGCTTCATGGTGTCTGTGGTTTTTGCCAGGTTTTATTTGGGGGAGGAGAAGTTGGGATTTATTTGTTTCTATGTTATTCTCATTGTTCCCAAACAATATTGTGAGTTGGATCAAGTCATTGATAACAATTGATGTATAGCTTGGAATCTCAGTCTTAGCTATTTTACTATTTGACATGTTGTATAATATGGCACATTTTATAAAAATCACTTCCAGAAAGACAAATTATAAAAATCAGGTAGGCACACAGTGTAAGAAGTACCAAGCAAAAAGTATATGCATGATGCAGAAGAGCACTTACGTGAATGGTAGTTCCTGGAATCAAGCAACTTTCCAGACAATAAAATACCCAATCAGAAAATTCTGTAAATTATAGGAAGTATAAAACCTTCAGGATTTTGCTATACATAATGTAGCTGATAAAATGCCTGGAGATTTATTTATTGGACTTTATTTTTAATTAATGTTTAAAATCTGCATTTTTAGCTGAAATTCTAGTACTGATGAATCACAGCAGTGTCTTCCAGGAGCTGATGGATCGGACACTGTCATATTAGAACCTGTCATCACGCGCTAGATAGATTTTCACTCTTCATATTGGAGCATCATCTTGTGGATACGAATTGGCTTTGGTGACAGTTGCCAAGTACAACATTTGTGTAAAGAATTTATTATCACATAGGTGGAGGGGCTCGTAGCTTTTCTGAATGTGTAACAGTGCTTTTGTCGTGTACACAAATAGTGCTACATCCATCCATCAAAAATAGTGCTTGTCCTGTGGCTTCTGGTAGATGGCAGGTTTAAGAGAGGCAGAAATACTCCAGGCAGTGCATTGGAGCTAAAGAAACACAATCCTCCATGGCAATATGAAAATCAATAAGGATCTGTGGTAGGACCCACCTTAGTATTTTCAATGTGTTTTTTCAATATTTCCTAAGGTAGCCAATTCCTGTCTATGAGAAAGGTACAGTTAACATGCTGGACCTGCCATATGATCTGCAGAAGGATCCGGGTAGAAGAGTTTGTGTTGGTTTTATGATCTGATGTAATCAGTGGAAAAGGGTTTTATCTGCTAAATATTTTCAGAACTTATGAGTTTAGGAACAAAACAGATCCTGTTACCCTGGCTGAAAAGCTGCCTGTGAATGTGAGCTAAGGTAAGCTAATACAGAGACGGTGATCAAAACGGATGATCTGTTGAAGTCATATGTCAAACAGGTACACTTGTTACTGCCATAACTACATGGCTACCTCAGACAGGCTACCTCGGTGAGCGTGTTGATGGACAGCATGCTGCACTCAAGCTTCTTGCCTTGTTTCAACTACTGCATATGATTTTGTATATCCGAATCTGCAAAAATGGCCACAACAATATTGTTTTTAAGTAGGACTAGGTCTTTTCATTTCATGCTCAGCACATGCTCAGTGTTTCACCTTGCAGTCCTGGTTTCCTGGTCTCCTACAAAGGGCCTTGCCGGAGCACGTCAGGGCTCCTGTCCACCCGCAAACCTGTGTTGTCTTCCCAAAGAAAGCGAGGGCTGAGGGGAACACATGGGCAGCTAGGCATTGCACACCGCAGTCTGGAGTCAGGACACCACCATGGTTCATGCCTGGACTAAGGAGCTGGGATGGGCAGCTCCCGCATGCCTTACTGGTATCACACCGTGCTTGCTGGGGATGACACCTTGCAGCGGGACCCTCAGCTGCAATGGGCCTGGACCTTTGCAAGCACTGTTTTGCTGGACTCAGAGCAGCATGGCACAGCCCCTGCCTGTGCACGCATGGGGACGCCGGGCAGTGCTGCTCTGCTCTCGCGCTGCCCGCACCCCGCGCTGCCAGACATCAGCTGACTGCAAGCTGTGCAACCAGGTTAGCGTGGCACTGGGCCCAAAATAATAAGCCCTATTTATGAGGTCTTCAGTGCACTGCCCGAGATTAAGCCTGCTGTGGCCTCAATAGTAAAAGGCAGAACGGCTGAAGGAATAATACTGCTGAAGGCAGGAATGAGAGAACAAGATCATCTGTCAGGCTGAATGTGCACAGTGAAAGAACTGAGGTACGCACAGGCGATCTCTGGCCCAGGACAACAGAGCAGCATTAGACTAAAGAGAGCAAACACAAATGTGGTTTCCTCATCCTGAAAGAAGTTCAGAAAATGACCAGTGAACTAGCCATTGTGGAAAGAGAAAATCAACACAAAGGTGCCATCCTAAATATGGGCAGCTCTTTGAGACCAGAGATTCTCAAGGAAACACCAGAGCTTTTCCAGGATAGAAAGATATATCCAAAAATCCAGCAATGATTGAAGAAGGTAGCAGAGATTTCAGGAACCAGTGGAGAAAGACAGACCAAGCAGCAAAGTGAGATGATGAAAATACTCAGCATTTCCTACTGGCCCAAGAACAAAGTAGTAACCTCTTTACCATAAATGGCATCAACAATTTTATTGTTGGTGGTGAGTTTTAAATTATTATGAATAAAATGAGCTGTTCTATAGGGCCTCAGTGACCATACTATACAAGGCATTGAAGGATTTCAGTGTGGATGTGCTTCCAAGCTGCAAAATTTCAGATGCTGGACTAAGACTCATTTGTACTGAATTTGAGCGATTTATCCAGGCAGAGGCATTTGGTCATATTTTCCTGGCTCTGCCAGGAAAACCACTTAAAATTACTAAGGCTGAAATCTGCAAAAGGCAAAACTATTTTCAAATGAAGATAAACACTCACAGAAATGGTATTTAATGGCACCCCAGAATGATGCTTGGTATCAATTTATGCATATACTCCTAAGCCTGTAACTTCAGGTACATTATTTCCGCAAGTAGTAGAAGGAGTAGCAGATGAAAAAGAAAAGACTAATGCAAAGATCCATGCCTACGATGATCAGTAAGACAAAATCTTTCCAGAGTTACAGCTGGGAGATTATTTCACAGCAATATGTTTTCCAAAGGACAAAGCATGCACCTGGAGCAAAAGACACACCGGGCCCATTTGCCTGATACTAGATGCTGCAAGAAAAAGTAACACCGCAAACCTTGCCCCCACCCCAGCCAGCCCGTCTCTCAGCCGATGCAGCAAAACCTCATCCCCGTCCTGCTCCACGCTCCCATCTAGGGGCGAGAAGTGGAAAGTTAGCGTCGCCCGAGCGGCCGGCAAACGCACCCAGTTTTCCCCACGGAGAGGCACGGGAGCGCTGCGCGGTGTCCAGCCCAGGCGCTGCCTCGTCCCTGCTAAGCAGATAGCCTAAACCCCTGCTGAGGACTTCAGGGCAGGGAGACTTGCTCACTCGCCTTGCTATGTCACCATGCCTTCATCTGCTTAAGCACCATATGAGCCTCCAGAATAGGAAGTTCAAGGAAGATGGACAGCATGTCACAGAGGTAGATACACTTACCAGGATCCGATTTCTTCAAGCATTGCCTTTCTGTATTCAGGCTATTCTGCTGGAAACCAAAATCTAGTCTGAGGAAAGCATGATTGTCTATCAGGATCAATGACAAACTCCTTCATCTATACGTACCTTCCACATCTCCCACCCACTGCTTTCTCTTTCTTGGCGTAAATGGGATTCCCATATGCAAGAAAAGAGCTGAGCTGATTTGTGGGTGGAGGCCTGTCGATTTGTAGCATCCAGCCTCCTCCCCGAAGAACAAATGAACGGGCAAACAGACGTCCTCCATGTGGATCAGTGCTAGCAGCTCCACATCCTTCCAGAAAGGACATATGGAGATTTTTCAGAGACAAACTGACCTCCTTCCTTGAAACTCATCATCAAAACAACACTAAAGGTATTCTACAATAAGGGTCAGCCCCAGTGCAACTTGTAAATTAAAAATTTATTTGTTCTGCGTGTCTGTTAAGGTTCGCGCTCAGCTTGACTGGCTTCTTCAACTCTCCTCTCTCTTTGGGCTTTCCCAGTCACATCATGCATTAACCTCGATAACACTTCTATGGAAACATCTCTTCTCTTTCCTGCCCATCCACACAACTAAAATGATTCTCTCATCTTCTCACAGTTCAGTTATTTTTCAATACCTTCTGTATTTTTGACGGTGATAAATGAAATCTAACCTAGTTGAGTTCCATACAAACTACTGCTGAAAGACCATTTCCCACACTGTTGGTCTGACTGTCACCCTCTACCCTATTTCCATCCTTGGGCTCTTTCATTAAATATCCAATATGAGCAAATTCCTTTCACTTTAAAGACGTTCCATTTGCTTCCACCCCACCCACACCATCCGTCACTCAGTACCATCTGGTCACTTGCTGACTCCATGTGGGCCATCCTGTCAGCTCCATCACCCACTTGCTGCATTTTTAAGCAAACAGCTTCATGCTTTTCCTGTGCTAGCTGTCATGCTTGGGGAAACTCCTCTTCAATGTCTACTAAGCTGTTCTCCTTCAGGTACTCCCTTGAAAAAAATGCCTTCAAAACAAAACAAAACAAAACAGCTTTCTCTGTTTTGGGGCTACTGATGAGTTGAAACAAAAACCTGTCATGTTGGCCAACGTCGTCTCTCTGATTTCTTGCACTCTATGCCTGTATCCACCAGTCATCTCCCGTCCTAGGTGTATACTTTTCTATGTGTACTTTGAGACAAAGACTGATTTTTTTTAATTCTGTGTTTACATGTAATTTAGCACAGTGAAAGTCTAGTCCAGCAACAGGGCTTCCAGGAATGATGGTAATAATGACAACAGTAGCAATAACAGCAATAAATTAAGAATATAACCAGGGACTCATCTACTCCATGGTACGATGGGACCAAATGCCACAGCACACAGCAGCAATTCCAACATCTGGTGGCAGCAATGCTATAATATATTCTGTTCTCCTCCTCTTTTACTTGTTCTCCATAGAAACATATCTGAAAATATCAATTAATATGAATATTGTGGATTGTATCCCATTGTGATTACTTGTAAGAAAAGGTTGATTTATTATGCATTTTAGCCCAGCCTTCCTCCACATCCTGTTCCTGTAATATGTCAGGCTAAAAATCTGCTTTCTCTACCTTATTTGAGGTCTCATTTTCAGATTCCCTTCTGGGTTCACAGTCACCATGAATGCTTAGGGTTCCCCAGAGCTCATGCATAGTTACACTATTTCTTGTCTGCAAGGAGGACTCCAGCTCTGCTCTCACCTTCCCTCTGATTCTCTCTCATCTCCCTCCATGAAGGTGTGCAGAGCATGCGCTGTGCCCTAAAAGTAAAGGGGCAGAGGCACTGCCAAAAAGAGATTAAAAACCAGAACTGATTATTCCAAATCTATTGGAAATAAAGATGGGAAAACAACAAACCCAAATTCTGCAGCTATGGAGCTGCAGGGCTCTCAGGAGGCTAACGGATCAACTCTTCAGAAGTCCTTTGTAAGAGCAGTGAGGGCTGGAAATCCCCTTCTCTGGGGGAGCTGAAACTCTGCAGGAAGATTATGGAGCAAGAGGTAGGTTCCCCACCCAAAGGGGGTTAACCAGATCAAACAGGAATGAAAGAGACGTTAAATGGCTAAAACTTTGACTTTGAGGGGCAGGAATCAGCTACTTTGTCCCACTGCCCCTTTGCTAGGACATGGCTCTTTCTAACAAGGTGCAGTACAGTTTCTTCTTCACAGTTCCGGTGGTGTACAGAAGATATATCCCAGCCTTTCCTTGGGCAAAAAAGGAGCTGTTCCTCTGTTTAGCAGAAAGCAGGGGCTGCAAGAGAAGAATTATAAGGTCTTATTTTTTCGTACCAGCTCAGAAGCAATCTCCGGTCACTCCCATAATCTCCATTACTGAGGCCCTCCAGGAGCTGGTACAATGAAGCCAAAACCCTCCAGTAACATCAGCCTCCTCAAAGTGTGGATGAGGGGAGTAAATAGGAAGAGGGTTGCGGGAACACAGAAGAAAGCTGAGAAGGGACAAAAGCAAAGTGCAGAAGGCATTTAATGAAGCCCCAGCAAAACATTTTGCTAGAGGTGAAAGATCTGTGCACACCTGCACAACGCCTTGCATGCTCCAAATGGTTAGAGGTGGGTTGTGGTGTTTTTAGGAATCTCTGAAGCGTTTTAAGCGTTGCATATCTCGGGGAAGGCAGTACTCCTCAGCATGCATCTTGTGTAGCATTTACAATGTTGGAGGTTTTTGCCTTGCACTACATGCTGAGTATACTAGTTGAGTTGATCTCTGGCTGCACTTACTTTTCCACTGTGCACATCAGCTCTGGTGCCCTCTTGAGAATCTTCTCCGTGAGACTACTTTGTATTGTAAACTGGAGTGGCATCATGCCAAGGAGTTCATTTTGGCTTGCACAGAGGACTGCAGAGTGCTTTTTCTAAATAGTCATTTGCTATGCTTTCCAGCACTTGGAATATGGGAACATATGGGCCTCTCCGCATAATTTGGATGTTAGGAAAACAACCCCTTCTAAAGAAAGAGGTAGTATTGTATTGCGAAAGAGAATACTGTGCCAGATCCCAGAACAGAGCTATTGAATTAGGGAGCTACTGAATGAACTACAACTACAGTGAAATGGGGAGAAAAAAAAGGGCAGAATCTCATCAAATACCGACTAAATAAATACAAACAGAGGGTGTCAGTTGGTGTGCACATAAAAGCCAAATCCAGAGAGAAATGAACGACAATTAACAGAAGAGAGTGAAGATAGAAATGCACTTTCTATTTTAATGTCAAAAATAAGAGCAAATGTGGACATTTATTTCCCAGAGCCATCAGGAATCAGTAATGACTGTCCATCAAAAGCACTAAAGTCAGTCTGTCTAGCACTGTGGGAAAGAAGAGAGTCTGCATGCTCAGCAATCTGCCACAGGTTTAGGATCAGGCAGCAATGGCAAGCGCACACCAGCAATCGAGTCGCCAGATACAAGCTTTTGCAAAGAGATCAGGTAATACTGACTTTGGACAGCTGATTGAGGAAGTCTGTCTCTCACTTTCATAGTGCTTACATAGCTCTCATGAAAGTCTGAATTATCTTTTCTTATTGGTCTGGTTAGATGAACAAAACCAAAGGAAAGCTCAATGGGAATCTTCATGAATTACTGACTGCTTTACCCATCCTCTGACAGGTGGCTGTAGTAAAGCATCAGAAAAATATTTTTGCCTGTTCATCAAGCAATTCACACAACTGGCTTACCTTACACATATGCCAAAGCCCAACCATAGATTTATTTGTTACGCTAAGTGAGGACCACACAGCCTCTCTGTCTGAACCCTTTTTTGGCAGCTTAGGTGAGGCCTGTATTATAATGAAGTGATTTTTCCCCATGTTTCACTTTTTGAATATTTAGTATAGCACAAGTGAAGCAATGTAAGGTCAGTTCAGTCTGATGCCCTCTGTTTATTCACAGGATTTATAGAGTACCTACCTGTACTGGCAGGCTGCTCTGCTCTCTGGTCCTTCATAAGCTTCTGGTGGGCCCTAGAGGACCATCTTTCTGTGGCTGCACTGATAGTTCCAGCCACCACCTCAGTCAGTCCTGCACCTCCAGTTCCTTCAGCCCTCTGTTAACTCCTTACATGCACTTACAGCTCTGTCCTACTGCATGCTTTCTAATACTTTAACCAGTCTTTCTGAAGATAAAAGGGCAATAAATATCAGCCTGCAACAGCTAATGATGAAGCCTTCATAGGGTTTCATTATCATGTCAGCTATTTCTGAAAATTGAAGTGAATACATTTATATCTAAATAAGGTTGGAGTCCTGACACTCAGAGCTACCATCAGTCCTGCAGCTGGATTAGAGCAGCTACTGGAACAAAAGGAGATGACCTGAACAGAAGCCCACTTGTGCACTCTCATACTTGTTTTTTTGGGGTATATGTCCCTCTTGCAGAACCTGCAAAGAGGTTTTAGTCAATTCTGAGGTAATGGAGACAAAAACTACATTCTAAAACCTCAAGATAAAGGTAGAGCATAGGATGTATTTCTGCTACCTGATGTATATATTTGTTGGAGAGAAAGTTGGATGTGAATTGAAGACTTGAAAGAAATTAAATTACTTGAGAGGGTACTGTAATTGAAAAGAGGAGAAACGTGTGTTCTTGAAACAAATTTATTTACTACCATGGGAGACCTGTAATTGAAAAGAGGAGAAACTTGTAAAGCGGAGCATTTGAAATTGGCTTGAGAGGAAGAGAAAGTGTGGGACTCCTGCTCTCTGAAATGAATTTCTTGCTTGATTTGTTGTACTAAACTTTGGAAACATCTATACCACTTAATGTGAAAGTGTAATGCTTTGCCCTACGAAGTCAGGCATTACCAAGTAAGAACAGAAAAATAAGATACTTTAAGATTATTCCTCAGTCTTAGACAAAATGAAACAAGGCATTGACCAAGATATAGCTGATGGCAACTCTAGGTCTAGATTTCAGATTCAGTGTTACCACTATCTTCTTCTCTGCAAGTGCTTACTAAAGGCCCAGCTGTGTCTAAAAGCTACCTGGGAGGTAAAACTGGATTTGCCTCACCTTGGAATGATTTATGAGAACAGAATTACCTCATTAGATGAGCAAATAGCATTGTTTCCAGGTATCTGGCTAGTCCTTGACAGAGGAAGTGGCTTGTCCTTCTTTTACCAGAAGAAGATAAAAAGAGAGGTGTCACTGAGCACTGTAGGGACTTCTCCATAATCAAAAGACTTCTCCATAATCACACCCTTCCTGACATGTAGTCCAAGCAGTGACTGCTTTTAATTTTCCTTTCAGTAGTGTGGTAGTGCTGAGAGCTCTGTTGATGTTCCCACAGCCATCCTGTTCCTTGCTCTGCACTAGAGTATGTGCAAGTTGTGCTACAGCCTGCCCTGGGACTGGGAGCCATCTCCCACTCCAGGTACCAAGTATCTGTATGAAACCTTACTGCAGGACTTCAAAACGGCCAACACCTCTTTCACTGCAGTTGCCATTTGGCGCCTCTTTCAGGAATACATTCAGTACTGAAACATGGTTCTAGGCTAAAACAGTTGTAAAAATGTCATTATGAAATTTGTGCTTGTTGTGCTACAGATCCGGTAGGTCAGTTCATGATGGAAAGGTCTTTGCTACAAATTCATCCTAGGAGCGTAAACCTGAGCCTGTTTTTTTTTTTCTGCCTCACACATCACTGAGTGCATTAAAGACTGTGCAGGGTGCCAAAGGCTTTCATTGACACCTCTGCAGCCTGGGGGCTACAGCTACAGGCAGGTGTGATTCATTGGCCGTGTAATAGGAACTTGCTAACCAATGCAGCTGACACTACACAAGATAGAGTTGATTCCTTAAACCACTCTCTTGTCACTGCAATAGGTCAGTAAGGTAATCATGAGTCAAATGTAGCTACAGTTTCATTTTGTCATAAGTCTCAGTTTACGCTAAGACTTCAGTGCCTCTTCTCATGGTATTGTGCTCTGGCATCCCATTTTTGATTAACTTTTTTCTTGTTTTTTTTTTTACTTTCTAAATTTAGTCCTTTATAAGAACACAGAACAAATAAACAGATGCAATGAGTCTGATCCAGGGACAGTCTTATCCAATGGCATATTTTCCCTGATACAGCTTTCTGACTTCTGACAATTTATAGCTGGAGGAATTAGGACCATGGGATAGGATCACTGGAGAAACCATGTTGGAAGGCGCCTCAGGAGGTCTCTAGGGCAACCTTCTGGTCCAAGCAGGGCCAGCTCTGAGGTCAGACCAGGTTGCTCAGGGCTTTGTCTGGTCAGTCTTGAAAATCTCCAAGGATGGAGCCTGCACAACCTCCCTGGGTGGCCTGTCCCTCTGCCTGGTTGTCCTCCTGGGAAAAAAAAATCTGCTTATATCCAGTCGAAATCTTTCTTGTTTCAGCTTATGCCCATTATCTCTCATCCTCTCACTCTGTACCTCCATGAGGAGCCCGGCGCCATCCTCCCAGTGCCCCCATCGCAGTGGGACAGCAGCTTACTGCAGCCTTCCCTTGCAGCTGAGCAAGCCCCACTCCCATGGCCTCTCCTTCCATGTCAGCTCCATTGTGGTGGCTCCGCTGGACTCGGTCCAGTTAATCGACGGCTTTGCTGTACTGAGGCCCAAAACTGGGCGCAGTATCCATCCATGGCCTAACAAGCACTGAGCAGAGGGCAATGGGTGCTGCCCTCAATCTCCTGGTTCTGTGAGAAACGGTGAATACATTTTCTTGTGCAGCACACAATTTTAGAGAGCTGTATCATATTTCGCTTCAATCATCTATTTTCTAAGCATAGGAATCACATTCTCTTCACTATTTTTTATGAAGTTGTTCTATATGGCAGAGTCTAGTTATTCTCTGTATTTCCTTTTCAATTCTGCTAAAACCTTCTGAGATGGGATGACACGACATGAAAAAGACAAACATCATAAATTTATGGTATAATTATGTACCCTATTTTGTTCTCCATTCCCTTTCTAGTAATTACAAACAGTCTGTTTACTACTTAACATTGAGGTGATGTTTTTGAACAGCTATTCACAAGCACTACAAGATCTCCTTCTTATGTGCTACTACAAATGGAGAGCCCATCATTACGTATAGGTATATAGTTAAGATTGTTTTCCCCATGTGAATTACTCTGAATGTAACAACACCAAATTTCATCTCTGACTTTATTGTGCAGTTAATCAGGACCATGAGATCCTTCTGCAACTTTTTGTAGCTGGTTTTAATTCAGACAACTCTGAAATAATTCTGTGTAATCAACAGACCCACTCACCTCTATATGTATGCTTTTTTCCCAAATCACTTACCAGTTTTCTGAACAGTGCAGGTCACAACCTAAATCTTTCGCAGACTCCACTGGTATTCTCCTTCTAGCTACTCATCTATCCCTACCTTTACTTCCTACTTTTAAAGTTGTTCCTAAAAGCTTTCCTATAACCTAATTTCTTCAAAAATCTTGGATAAAGGACCTTATCAGGAAGCCTTGGAAAAATTAGTTTGATTAAATACATTTCATCAAACAGGCTTACTCCCTCTACAAAATCCACATCGCTTCTTTCTTACATATACTGTTCATCCATCTACTACTTCTTTCTTTTATTAGCCTTCCAACCAGATTGTCTTCTAGGAAGTCAGACTGATTATTTTGTTATCTCCAGATTCTCTAGTGCCATTTTAAAAACAGACACCACCTTAGCAAAATTTGTTCCTGTGCAATGATGCCTCACCTGAACAGCAGGTTATACTCTGCAGTGATGTGGCAGACCCACATCTGAATACCTTTACTTTCCCTGTCAGAGCCTCAACTATTTCTTACTGTTTGTTTCTATCAGTTCGGTCTATATTTTCTTCCACTGACACACTAATTTGGGACAGATCCATGGGCTTGTCATTTGCAAAGAAAGAGGGTTTTGTGTGAACTCCCCCAAGGGCCTCTATAATTTTTATGCTCTTAGACTCTGAGGAATCTTTTTTTAGGCCTGTCATACTGTGGTTTTCCATTTAGTCTGCCAGAGTTTATGCTTTCTCATGTTATCCTCATTGGGAGATGGCTTCCATTTTCTAGAAGGAATTTATTTGTTTACTTAACTTCTTGTAGTCCCCTTTACTGTCTAAAAAGATAAAAGCCTAGCTTTTTGGGCTTCCTTTTAGAATTTTTTTCTAATATGTGTTTTCTCTCACCTTCTAATACAGTATCCAAAAGGCATCTCAGTTCCACTTGCAAATGCTCTATCCTTTTGGCTGCACCTTTAAACAAGCTTACTCGTTTTTGCATGGTTTATATCCCTGAAGTTAAACATTACTGTAATGGAGTTTTTTTTTAACCTTTCCACTCCTGCAAGGATGTTTAAATTGAACATGTGCCAGGCCCAGTGTACTGTTTGAGGTTAAATCAATAATTGCTTCTTCTGAGTTTTCTGATAGCGCACTCTGACTAACTGTGCTTGCATTTATGTTGTCTAACATTTGTCTCCACACCATGCTCTGCTGTGATGTTTCACATGTGAACATGGGGATCACTGAAATATATTATATTTAATATTCTTTCAGCACTTCTGACCTCTCTTGGCTTTTCAAAGTCCCTGTCATCCTCTTGGCCAGACAGCAGATAGCAAAGCGATGAAACTGTCCTCCTCCTAGTTAGCTACGAAACTTTTATCCATAGCTACTAGCTGAGACAGTATTACTTGGTTTTATTCTAGAATATTTTTTGAGGTATAGTACTATTCCCCAGCTGGAGCGAGCTCTTGCTGAGTCATTCCTAAATAATTTGTACCCAGAGTGACCATTGACCTCCCCTGAATGTGTCACTCGCACGCTGTCTGCTCAAGCATTTGGAGTACTACAATGTCCATTGACTACATTCCTTCTTCTCAGTCTCTGAGATGCCTGAAATGTCCTCACTAAAGTCATCCTAATGCTGTGCCATCCCTATTTTAGAAAGTCCAGCTTAAATAGGACTCAACTTATTGTAGCTGTTCTTCACCATTTTCTCCCTGAATTTTATCAACTTCTGTCCTTTCTTTTGCTCCCCCAGGGGCACAGAATTTTCGATATATTCATCCCCAGAAGTTGCATCACCTTAACCTCTGCACTTTTCTGTGCCTCTCAGCTTTCCCGTGGCCTTTCGATTAAATTGCCCCTGGCCTGGCTCTACTGTGACTTCAGGAGAACAGTTTTCTTAGCTGTACTGGCTCTACAGCTAAAATTGAAATGAAAGCCTCTGAAGCTGCCTTGCCTTTGAATATCAGCAGCTACAATGTTGATATTTACATGGGACAGTTCTCTGGGGTGGAAGATGCTCTTATTTATTTAATACTCATCAGAGCAAAAGACAGACACTCTTTGGAAGTACTTCTAAAAGTAGCCTACAATACTTCTTAGGGGTGATCATCTGAATCTTCACGATTTACCCTCTAACGAATTGTACACGTGTGTTATACAGCTTGGGACACTGGAGCATCTGTTTCATGTGAACCCTTCAGACAGAAAAACTGTTCCATTAAGGTAACAGCTGGGAATGGTGCATGGAATGGATACTGGGATGAGGGTTAATTTATTTTAATGCTTTCTTGCTTTCTTTTGTTTTTTTTTAATTGCTATTGAAATTGTTAATAAAGTAACAAGTGGTCTATCACAAACTGCTCTGCAAGTTCTGTGGAGAAGGTGCTTTTCTACCCATTAAGATAGAGAGGTGCTACTTTCTGTAGAGAAAAGCTGTTGATTTTGTACAGGAGTGCTCCTGGTCAGCTGCTGCTCTGAAATACAGTTTGCATGACCACATTGCTCTGATCAGTCTTGCCCTATGTTTCGTTAGTGATGTGATAGTTTGACTGCACTGTAACACTGGTAAAACCTCTTTCACTGAAACACCAACTCTCCTTAAAATCTCTCTCATAGTTAATTTGAACTATGTAGGGGAAAAATTTAAGGGCACCACTGTCCGCTGGTCTGCACTGAACATCAGAAGATGGCCAATCTACATCATAAGATGCCCACAGCATAAACCTAGGTAATTTACCAGGAAACTACACAGAACAAGCCTTTTTCAAATAGTGAAAGCTGTAAAAAAGTGTTTAAGGTCAGGTTCCTTCTTGGGCAAATCAGAAGTGGCATAACATCGTGTAAATCCAGTAAGTGGAGAGCTGCTGATCTCCATTTGGCATCTGCATGTAGAAAGGCATTACACTAACACCTTAGATATAGAACAAAATTTTCTTTAAAAAAACCCTCTTTCTCAGTAAGCTAGAGCGTGTGCTGTCATACCATGTCTTGACATTGTGAAATCGCTTGCAGTAAAAGTGAGGGTGCTTACTCACCAGGTCTACCAGGAAAAATGATCTTAGCCTCAGAAAGGGAGGAGGACAGTTCATACTGCCTTGTGGAGACACTAGGCTATGCAATTTTGTACTGAAAAGCACCACAGGGAGTCTTATTGCATTCCTCTCAGCGAGCAATTGGAATGTACAGTTTCATTAGGGAAGAGAGAGGGTAACCTCTGGCTGGAATAAGCCCAATATTTTTCTATAACCTACCTGAAATGAAGATGGACCTGGTGTAAATGTGTCACTTGTGTGCCTTTTACTGTAACATTTCAGAAAATATTTTCTGTATGAGGAGATACATCATTTTAAAAGGGAGAAGTTGCAGGTTTTAATTGAAAGCCATCCAGGTAATTCACCTAGAAAAGCTCTGAAACAACCAGAAGTAGAAGGTAGTTAGCTGTTCACTGACACAGCCTGGAACTGTTTCTGAAACACACAGTTATTACACTGTGGGTTATTACCCTGTCAAATAATACCAATTCACAAGTACAGCAGAGTGGGAGTGCTGAGGAAAACAAGGGAGTGGGAAGGTCAAAAATACAGGAGTTGAGGCCAGCCCTCCGGGCTGTGAGACCTCTCAGCTTTTAGACCTAATAACTCTGTGTTATAGGTGCAGGTTACAGATTTTGGTTTCATCAGCAATTTAGTACCTGTTAGCCATTAAACCAAGGACTACAGATCTAACTGTGGAGAGCTTGGACCTTCTGCGCACATTTATGCATTCTTGCTGTACTCGAGTCCAAATTCAGCAATTAACCACTTGACTTCTGCCTGTACTCTGCTCCTCTTTGTGCTGACTTGCCCCTGTTGAGGCTGGTGCACACCCACATCCTATATGGCAATGCATACTGAATTTGTTTTCATTTGTCTTGCTCTAAAGGTCTTGCAATCGCCGTGGGCCTTGTGGCCTTACGTGCCAAGCCTCGAGCACTGTGATAGACCACGTCCAGTGTGTCTAGCAGGCTGGCAAGTTTCATTTTCATTCCCAAATCAGTGCTCTGACACCATGGTAGGTGTTCAGAAAGAAGCCATCTCAAGCACTGAAAGAAATTGAGGTGCTAGCCAGTGTGTGCACAGCACATACCTCGGTTCACAGGTCTGTGAGATGGTCAGTGCCCAACAACCATTTGAGGCCATGGGGACAGGGATGGCCCAGGCCAGCTCCCACTGCACTAGAGAGACCCCAAATCTGGGGTCAGACTCAGCCTTCGGGAACAAGTTGCCGGACCGGTCACATTTAAGAAAATTTTGTTAGTATTCTCATACTGTTAAAAGATTATGTAGTAAATAGTCAAGCATCAGCACAATGTGGAGGTGGCCTGCATTTGTAGAGTAACATGCTTTGGCACTCTGAGAGCAACTACAAAATTTCCAAGTGCAAACAGGAGTACAAAAGGTGAGACCAGGTTCTCTCACTGATAAGATGTTGTCTGAAGTAGAGCATTACCAAGGAGGGACCTTTGCTACCAAGGGCTGCAGCTACCAAAGGCTGCAGGAGAAAACAGACAAAACACACAATGAGTGTCAGGTACAGTCTGTTTCCTGCCTTTCTTATGGAGGATGGCTAACACTTTAATCACTTGCTTAACATTTTACTTTGATCAAATTAGGCTGTTTTATTTTCATTTTGAGTCTTGCCTAGTAATAAAGTGATCTCAGAGTGAGCCAGGAGATGGTGAACATTTGCTTCTTAGAGAAACAGCAAGCTCCTGGACAGGATGGACTGGGACAAACTACCAGTGTTTAATTTTCGACATGCGTGTTGAAGGTTGTCAAGAGCAAGGGTGCATGATTTTCATGAAGCTGCCCAGCAAGTGTAAGGGCTGGTAATATCAGGTGATAGCCAGAGAAGAAATATCTTATCTAACACCCTCTTTGAAAAAAATTAGCTTCTTTTCCACAGCCAAGTAGAACATGTTCAGTGCTCAATAAAATAATCAACTAAGTGAAGGCCACAAGAAGTGGAAGTCCTAATATACCTCCTAGACTTGACTGCTTGATTATGTGCATGGATTGCCTTCACCTGTGTACTCTGCACGCTGTTTGCTCAGGTCCTCATCTGGCAAAGAGCTGTGGGAGCCAGCCCTGTGCCCTTGCAGGAGTCTGTGATGGAAATAGTGACTTGCCAGGTAGGGTTTTTTGGTTTAACAGAATCATTTATTATCTCCTTGAATCTAAACAGGCTGGTTTATACCACTTAAGGATTTGGACTGTGTGCATGTCTGAAAATTCCTTATAATACCTCTGATTTGATGATGGTTAATAGTCTGACCTTGATACCCCCACTGTTGGATATCTGACTGGGATGTATTCAAAGCACTTTCCTAAAGCACTTTCCTTTTTTTTTTGGTAGATATTTTGAAGCCCTGACAGATGGCTGAAATACCACAGCTTTACTTTTTCCTGTCTTATGTCAAATAACTTTTGCACTATAGTGCAAAACTACTACACCATAACTAAAGCCCCAGCTTTACAAATAAGACATATTAGACAAAGTCAGAACTTGTAACAATTCCTGATGATGGATTCATGTTGCAATATTAGTCTTATCTAAGTCTTTCTAGGTCAAATTTGAATGGAGTTTGTGCATTCGTAATGTGGGAATGGCTGGCTAAAAATGAAGTCCTGGACTTTTAAATGACTTGGCATAGCCTTCTGGGCCTGAATGTCAAGTCCAGCTAAATATGACTTCAGGGATCAGATTTGAGTTTTCAGTCTTCAAAAGCATGTTCTAGTGTCAAGATCCCTTACACTTTTGCTTCTGGGGGAATTTTGAATGATCGTGCTTTGCTAGTATGATATTTTTCCTCCTAGAAATTTTCTGAAGAGATAATTTCATGAAAAGCAAAGGTATTATTCTTAGGTTTTTTGATTTGATCATCTTTGAATGTTATGCTGTGCAAGTTCACTATGTATGGACCACATTGCAAAGTAACACAGAATCCATTAAAGATCTAGTTTGAGTGCTAACTTTGAAACTCTTTCCAATCCATTCAGACCAGAAAATCTTGTTAAATTCATTTTCATTGTCCAAATCTGAGTATATTTGGAAATGTTATTGTATATTTGACCACTTCATAGGTGATATTGGGATGGAAGGAATTATTTGATTTACTATTTGGGAATTGTGAACATATTGTATCACATTTCCATAATTATCCTATGATTTTAGGTGAGTAGCATCAGTCTTAATAATTACAGGCTTTATTTAAGATTAACATATTGTGAAACATACTATATTAGGATATTATTTGTGGCAAATGAGAC
The DNA here is from genome assembly GCF_036370855.1 of Dromaius novaehollandiae. Lineage (NCBI taxonomy): Eukaryota > Metazoa > Chordata > Aves > Casuariiformes > Dromaiidae > Dromaius > Dromaius novaehollandiae. Next base: position 155,519,228 of record NC_088098.1, read on the forward strand.
ATCAGATACAACAACACTTCTCTCCACAAATTTAGAAAGTTTAGAATAATTTTTCTTTTTTCTATATGACCTACTAAATCACCATCTTCATTGCTTCAGTCTTGAAGTTTTCTGACTTTGTTGTAAAGTCAGAGGGCAACAGGACTGCATAAAGAAATGTATGGATTGAATGGAATAGTTAGTAATGGAATGACCTAATTCAGCTAGAATGATTCTTCATATAAGAAAGGATATGTCAGTGCCTGTATAGGTTTAACTTAGACTGAAAATAAAATAGCTGAGTTGGTCTCTTTTCAATGGGATCTCTGAACAGAAAGCTTTTTTTTTTTTTACTTACGAGAATTAAAAAGAACCATATTACAAAGTCTGGGCATAGAATGAGTACTTTTCGAAGTTGCACAACTCTATTTGTCCTTGTTGTTTGACAAAGAGCTTTTCTTTTTGCGCAACTGAGTTTTAATAGTAAATATAGCAGTCTTTCCAAAAGGGAGAGTTCTCTGTTCTCCCTTGAATTTCTTCTGCGAGCACAGTCACCTGGGCCCAATGTGAGACATACACTGTGTGGAATTGCCTGCCCCAAAGATGGTTTAGCACACCAAAGACTCTTTAGCTCTGCATGGAGAAAAGGAGGCACCTGAGAAGCACTTGCAAAAGGCAGAAAGCTGATTGAGAGTCTGTGGCTGAAGTTTCAGAGGCAGCTGAGCCAGCATAGCTGCCTGCTGCGGACGAAAAGGAGCTGGTCCCATGGCCCCTGGTGCAGCCTGCACCATCCCACCGCCACCCTTGCATGGCTGGTGCATTTCAGAGCCTTTTCTGTGCCCATTTAACCATCGAAATGGCAAAATCTACCCACTATGTTTTCCTTACAGAGAAGTCCAATGCATGGCATAACTAGCAGAGGTAGTGGTAGGAAATTCGGCAAGGAGGTGGAGTGGGAACTATCCCTTTCTGGCACCAGTGAGCTGTTATGTCGGCTCACACCATTTTATGAAACCTTACCCTGAGACAGCTGCAAAAGGAGGGATAGCACGAATGGCAACCCAAAAAGGAGAAAGCAAAGCAGCTTCTTTTACTCCAGTGTGATTTTTCCTATGCAACAGCCTGCTTTAAGGAGCTGTTCCTGTTGAGAAGAAGAGTAGGAAGAACAGCAGCACTAAATACATGTGTCTAATCAAGAAGCAGAATAAAGATGAACAGATTGGAGCCCCATGTCACATCTCTAGTGGCTTCAAAGGAAAGAGGTTAGGATGCAGAAGAGAAATATAATTTCTTGCATGAAGAGAGAAGCGCAAAGACAAGTCCTCTGCATGACCAGGAGCAAGCCAGACTGCCCAGGACAGCATCCCCGGTGGCTCTGGGGGCTGGACTGCTGCTCATGGCCAAGGGCTTGCTGTGAATGCCTTATTTTCTCCTTCCAGGTTCATAAGCAGAGCCAGGGCACCCAGCTCCCCCATGGAAATCCTTGCACTAGTGTCACTGTCACTACTATGTTTCATTAGTCAGGAAAAGAGCCCATGGGACTCCCTTGACTGGAAGGGCAAATGAAGGTGCAGTTTTCAGGCTAGTTCCCAAACTGCTGAACAGAAAGTTGCATTGCTTGTATGTAATTTATGAGATCTGCATTCTGTAGCAATGGATATTTTAAGGATGGAACGTGTTGTTTGAGGGCGAGCATCAGAGTTTTCTCTTACTCTGGTTATGAAAACTTCAGTTCCTGAGATGTCGCTTTTCTTACATTTATTGAAAAAGAGATGGAGCTCTCTATTAAAGTAGCCTTTGACAAACTGCTTCATGTCAAAGAAAAGAGAACCACTTTACAGCCCTTTTTTTAAAGCAAATTTTTGAAAATACCTGGAAAAGCTTAGTTTAGAGGTGACAGTTTGTTTTTTGCTTAAACCATATGTGTCAAGTGCAACTGCATCAATTCCACCCAGGGTTCAAGGGCTGGTCAGGGACAAGGTTACAGTGAGGTTAAGGGACAAAACCTCAGTCAGATTTAGAAATCCTTTAAGATTAGAGGAATACTGGTGGTAGCTTTACTCCTACTCCTACTCTCACTCTCTATCCCCCAATATTTCTTCAGTTGATATTGATCTATTTAGGATGAATAAAACAAATAACTGTATTTAACAGGCCTAGTTGTGAGCAAACGGAGAGCTCTTAAAATCCCAGAATGTGAATCTACAATGTTTACCCACAGGCAGGAATTCCATTAATAATTTAAGACGTCTGTATGCCATTGAACAGTAATGTAATATTCAGCTACAAAGGATCAACATAATAGGGTATTCTAGATATCTTTACACTGTTGAAGCAGTACTTCTGTAGGTAAATTCCATTTTTATATTCAGTGAGCTCTGAAAAATTATAATTTTGCTCTATGGTTCATTTATAAAGTTTCCTACAGTTCTAGGAAGAAGCTGTCATAATGGGCCTGCGTTTGTATCACTTGCCTTGCACAGCCAACAGAGTTGTGGTTGGCTTGTCCTATGAGTCTGATGCTTCTCAAGTGCCAAAAGCCTCAGAAGCATGAGCTGCTGGCTTCAGCAGAGCATGGGATGTGGCTTCATGAACAGCAGTGCCAGATCCATGCAAAACTGGATTATCTGCTGGGTCGATGCTGAGGTGCAGTTAAATATCAAACACAGAAGGCTCAAGGATGCAGTTACACATGAGGCAACACATGGCTTCTGCAAGAGTTACAGAATCACTTGGTCAGGATTTCTTGCCAAGCCTTGGGTGCAGATACCCCAGACTGCTGCTGCCCTGGTCTACCTTTCAGGAGGATGCCTGGGCATTAGCTTTATTGGGCAGTGGCATCTGAGGGCACAAATCCATGATGGTCCCGCCTTCGGTGTCAGCGCCTTCCTAGGAGATACCTCCACTGTATGAGACTGCCTCCCTGCTACTGCCTGCCTGTACTGTTGGCCTTGGCCACCATGCGCTTCAAGTGTCACAACTGGGTAGCAGCAGCAGCAGGACAAGGCACCAGTTGGTGATCTGTGGATAGTCATTTTAGCTGATGATATGCAAGGGGAGAGATGGATGCAGCTCTCAAAGGCCCTTCACAGGGCCCCTGCTCTACTGGGCATTCACAGACTGTAGGTTATGCATGCCAGGCTGATTGCCCCCTTCACAACGAAGTCTTTAGTTCTTGCCAGGAAAGTGTCATTTATCTAACTTGGCAGATGCTGTATGAGAGGACAGGTACATCCACAAAACCAATAGAAAATAGATGGTGCCAGCAGAGGACCTTCCTACTCTATTTCCCTCGGGTTTGTTATTCAGTTGGGAAGCTCACTGCCTGAAGAAGGCTCTTTCTGATTTCTTCCTGGAGAAAACACATTACTGTATGTGTAGGGTTACAGTTTTTTATTACTTCAGAGCTTTTGGTAACTGGTGTTGGGAGGGCAGAAAATAATCCACTCCCTGCACTCTTATTTGGTTTGGCGTGATATTTTTTCCTTCTGTTCGCCTTCCCCCAAGCCTTTCTCAGACTGCAGCTGCCCTGTGTAGCCTCTGGTTCTCCCCTTTCCACCCTCCCGGGGAGGACTGGGCATGTAGATACAGAAAACATTCAATCAAGCTAAGAGCGTAAACCTCTGCAAAGAGTAAGGTTTTAAGGAAGGGTCACAATTATGGAATCAAGTAAGGAAAATATGAGTGCAAGTAAACTCTACATGAAAATAACAGCTGTAAAAACAAACAGTGCAAGCAGTGCCCACAGGCCAACCAAAACAGGTAGAACAGACTGTGCCACGGCATGGTACAAGTGGCACCTCTACTGCTGCCAAGTTAAACAGGGCACCAGTTTGTTCAGGGGCTCCCAGGCATCTCTTTTTACCTGTCTCCCTGACAGATGGGCTGTTGAACTCTTGAGGTATTGTAAATAAAATGCCTTAATTTCCCTTCTAGAAGGAATATACCTTTAAATAAACCTTAGTCTGAAGAGCTCTGCTGGCTGCCTTCAGTTGGAGGATGGAGCCCCTCAATCCCTTCATCCTCCTTCACGCACTCTCTGATGCTTTACATGTTGGTCATCTCTACCAGTGGCCTTAGGGTTATGTAAATTTTACCAGATGTGATTGGCACTGCTGCAACAAAAGACAGCCTGATAGACAAGACTAGTAGGGAAAATACCAGTTTGAACTGGATTTCTCCAAATTCAGCCTCCCTTGACAAAGATTAGTATAAATAATTAGACAGAATACATTAATAATGCTCACATTCGGGAGCATAGTTTGTCAGTGAAAGCGGAAATTAAACAGGATGAAATCGGGGAGCTCCAGTCAAAGAGAAAATGAGGCCAGTCCAAACCAGTAAGTTCTCATCAGGGAAGAGATGAATAGATTAGGCAATCTACTTTGTTGTACCTAGAATTTTCATAAGCATTACATAGTACTATAGTTTGTATTTCCAGTGAGTGTCTGACTTACCGTCCTAGAGGACTTTGTTTTCCTCCTGCCCTCGACTCTTTTTCGCTTGGGAGGTGAGGATGTGCAACAAATTAAACACCTCCAGCAAGCAGAACTGCTTCAGGTGATGCCAGAAGTTAAAACTTGCAAACACAATGGCAACTACTGTGCTGAAGCTGCCGCAGCCATGGTAGCCCTTTACCTTCCTGTAAGCCTAATTCAGAGCCTTTCCACTGGCCCACTATTACTCAAGGTCCTGACAGATGCTGAAATGCTCCGTAGAGCTTTATTGCCACATCCATGTCATTGTGTGCATGGCCAGTGAGACTCTTCTGCAATCCAGAAGCCGGTAGCTCCCACACCTCCTCTGTGACTCGCTTTGGAGTTCACTGGGTGAGAAAGGCAAGGGAGCCCATGGTGCTCCTTGTCCATGGAGTCCAGCACAGCTCAGCTGTGGTGGTATTTCAGGCTCCCTAGGAGACACATAACTTCAGCTAGGGGTAGCATCAGAGCCCCCCCTGCATCAAGCATCCAGAGAAAATGTAGATGCCCAGTGCCCAGGCTTTTAGAGCATGGAAAGATGCTTTTGGGCATGGCAAACTCAGGAGTAAAAGAAGGAGAGGAGTTGGCAGATGCAGTTGGTGAATAGCCTGGTGGGAGGTGTAGCAGAGCAAAGGCACTGATGGCTGTTACACAATCAGCTGTAACTTCTGGTGACTCAGAGCTACCCCATCAACATTTTTGGAAGACATTTGAGCCAACAAAGGAGTTTTAGACTATAGCGGGGATTTTCACCATTTCTTTGCTATGGGCTTTGATCCCAGCTCTAACAGCCATGGTAATGGACTTCTCATCCTGTGAAATTACATCTCCATCACTCATCATTGGTCCTGGGAACTGAGATCCCCAGAAAAAAAACTCTTTTTTACATCAGTCTGAAAACCAGGAAGCATATTAAAAAATAGTACCTTGAACTATCTGTACCTTTTTATCACCCACTGTTGGTAGGGCACTCTATACAGTCAGAGACATGAAGGGAGAACCAGGCTCTTTGTTATGCTTCTTTAGCACTAGTGAGGAGCAGATCTGTAACTAGTGTTCATCATTTGCAGTCACAGACATTTAGAGTGTTCAGTGTCAAATACCAAACACCTGCCCTGCTACTGTAGAAAGCAGAGGACTGAAAAAAAATGCCATTCATTAAAACTAATGCCAGGAGAACCCCCTCAGGCCATGATTTCTGCACAGCACAAACCAGGGAGTTTTACCCAGCAATTGCTGCTTCAAGCCATCTCCATACCAAAACTACAGCATACTTTCAAGCAAGGCATCTGGTTTTGAATGACCTTTTCAGACAGTGACTTTCTTTCTCCCGTGGGCTGAAGGAACAAAACCATAGAGGGGTATATGAGAAGGTTATTGCTTCAGCAATCGCCTCTCCATAACCAAGCCAGTGGGAAGGAAGCATCTGCAAAAAAATCTGTAGTTACAGATAACAGTTGCCAATAAAAGCTTCAGGCAGGTGAAAGCTGTATATTATCTATGGAATTTACTGAACTGATTTTAATTTAGCAACTTCTCTAAGAATATGAAGCAGGTAAGTAGAAGGGTTCAGAGAAACAGTAATAACAGTAAACTTATAGAGGCTTCCACGTAGGGACTGATGGACCAATCTTGAGGCAAAATCAAAAATAACTGAGGATCAGAGTTAAACAGTTTGTCAAGCAACCTTCTTAAGGTGCTTTGTGCTGCCAGTCTAGCTGCTTTAAGGAGAGTAGCAATACAGCTACCACAAGAGCCTGGCAGTCTCTCCATGAAGGCGCTGGTTGCCTTCATCGGGTTGATGCTGCCTCCAGCAGAAAGAGGTCTTGGGCAGGCCAAGAAGTGCACAGGCAGAAAAGCTCCAGCAAAGCCAGGATGTGTCAAGGTTACCCTGGAGCACAGGCAAAAATCCTCCTTTGACACCTTTGCCCACCCTTATGCAGCCCTAGTTGGGACCCTTAGACTGGAAGCAGCATCAGCTAAAGCGTTTTCTGCACAGCAAGAGGGACATCCTGCTCCCTGGATAGCTCATGGAGAAACCTAGGCTGTGGCAGCCACCAGCACCATGACAGATGTGGTAGCTGTCACCTGCTTGCTCCCCTCCAGTGCTGCGCTGGGGACGCCAGGGCCCCCTGCACTGCTTGGGGCTGCTTGCGGTGGCCCAGCAATGGCAAGGGCGATGAAGGTGAAGGTGAAGGCATGTGCAGATGAAGGCTGGGGTGGGTATGGGAAGGAGCCTCACTGCCCCTCTGCAGGGCAGTTTTGCTGTCCTGGGAGCAGGTGTCGGGGCTGCCTATGCCCACGGCCAGCCTGGGGCCTGAGCTGCGTCTCGTCCCTCCAGTCTGCGGGACTGCACACTAGCTCCTTCTGCAAGTGCACTGCTTACTAAAAACCAAAGTAAATTAAAAAAAAAAACAATTTTAACAAACCTCAAGCTACTGGAAAAATATATTGAGAGTCCCATTTCAAAATACATTGGCTGACAAACCATAAGCCTCCTTTCCTCCTTTTCTCCCCTGAATACGCTGCAGGCAGTTCATAGCTTGCTCCTTTCACAGCCTTCCCTTGACTTGCTGTGTCACCTTGAACACGTTGATACCATCTCTGTACTTCAGTTTTCTCTTTCAAATAGAGATGGGGTGATAATTTTATTTTTCCAGACTGCTTGGAAATTCTGAGGTAACAAGTATTCAGTCTTTAAAAACAAATATTGATATTTTTCTACTGTTCTAAAAAGAGTGGATTTCATTTGTCCTAATGCCACCACGATTTTTTAAAATTTATTTTCCTAGCACATTGCAGAGGGAGAGAGAGGTAAAGGCATGAGAGAAGTTTCTTGAGCAGAGCTAGAACAAGAACATCAGTATTCAAAAGGGAATCTAGCTGTCCAGACAAACACCAGCTTGTATACATTTCATTAAAGCATTTCCTGTAACACTGCCTGTTTGCTGAATTGTTCATTACTAAGGAATGGAAAACTTACATAAAACCAAACTCTGACAGAAAGGCTATACCAACAATTTACACCATGAAAGCAGAAACCTCAGTAGCTCTACTCTGCTGTATTAGGGATTACGGACTTGCAGATCACCATCTCTTGATGCGCATGCAGAAAGGTGGGAAAGCTGAAATTAAAGGAAAAAGCGTTAGTCGTCTTTCTTCCTGGACCATCTGTGCACCATTAATGGATCCCCCTTCTCACCAGCAGGTAAGTGAGGTGAGCAGTGAGGTGGGACAGGAAGCCGAGAGCAAGCACAGCGCTGCTCCGTGTCTCCGCCAGTCTCCTGCCCTCTAGCCCTCTTCTGCCCACAGCAGGAGGAACCGCGTGCCCTCTGCCAAGGCTCAGCTTTTGCCTGTGCTGGGGAAAAGCCTCGAGCCAGGCCTGCTGCTTAGGGCATGCCTTTTCCCATACTTTATGCAGGGGCATAAATAAAAATAATAGTTTCTGGAAAAAAAGAGTCCCGCTTGGAAATTAAAGACATGTTTCATAAAAGAATATAGGTCATTTGAAGATATCCTACCACACAGGTCAAAAGCAAGCTCAGCTATATCTTCTATACAGTGCAGCAGAAGCTGAGGAAACAGCAGTTGAAGGAGCCGTACTTTGGGAATTAAGGTTGCCACCAGATCTCCCTGAGAAAACTTTATACTGTCTAATGTTTCTATAAGTAGCTCTGGCTCCACAACAACTTGCTGGTGCTTCAGATCTACCGCAGAGTTAAGCTTCCCTTTTAAAAACAGCATCTTCAGTGCCATGGTAAACTGGCTTGCAGTTAAACAGATTACCATCTGCAGCACCTAGCTGGGAAGGTTGGCAGCATGCACATGGCGCATCGGGGACTGCGGCTAACCCCCCTTGCAGGGGTTGTCCCCATGCGACACTGGCATCTTGGTGGGGCTTCAGTTACCAGTCTTTGCCTTGATGTGGTTACCCATGTTGTGTCTCAAGTACCGCAGCTCAGCTGAAGGCTGGCAATGCTTTGCCTACAAGCTGTAGCTACCCCAAGCGCAGCTGGTACCACCACGCCGCCAGACCCACCTCCACGGCCTGCTGTCCAGCCACCTTGTAGGTGAGCATAGAAAGGGGGCTGGGCATTCCTCTCCAGCAGGTTATTTAAATGGTTTTTTTCCTGCTAATCCATCTCTCCTCAGCTATTTCGTCTGTATGAACCCGGTGCAGACAAACAGTGCAGCTTGCTAGGGCAGCAGAAGTGGGAGGACTGATGATAACTGTGGCAAACAGAAGCCCCAGGAGCTAACAAGCCCAGAGAAAAGCTAAGGGAGTGCTGGGAAATATGCAGTATCTGCTCTGGAGCTCTGACATGCATTTGTAAAGCGAGACAGACACAAACCCTAGGAAAAATGGAAGGATAATACTTAAGTATTATCAGTAGGTATTATCAATAATAAAGCTGCAGCGTTGTTCCATGACTTTTCACTAACAGAGACTTTTTTATCTTCCTTTTTTCTGTCTTCCTTTCTTTCCCCCTCTTTCTCTGCAACTGGCTGCTACTTGTTTCTTTTACTTCGTAGCTTTTTTAGGTCTGAGTGAGATGTAACCCTTGCAGATCTGGTCCCTTCATCATGGGGAGGCAAGATAACCCTAGCTGTTACCCTAGCTGCTGACACTACTCCTTCACTCTCCTGCTGAAAGGATCAGCTCATCATGTGCAAATAAATGCAAGGTCTACAGGGGCAGTGACAAGGAAATGTGTAACAGGACTTCTACTCTGCATACTCTGTGTCATTGTGTCTCACCTACGCTTACTCATTCATCTCACGGGAAGGAGAGAGTGGGTGGCCCCATGGGCAGGTACTGTGGTAGGCCATAAACTTTTCCTTTTCCCCTCAGGTATGCTCCAGATTTTGTGCTAAGTTTGCATGCGAATGGGAACTTCCACATAGCCAGTACGGATTGCAGCAAGTCCAATTTTAGCACAGGTCTAGCCTTGAACTGCAAACTGCAGAGCAAAACTGCAGCTGAGGGATGGCTGTTTTTTCTTGGACAGCATCAGGGGAGAAGGACCACCATGTTTTGGGGACCCTTGAGCATGGTAGTTTGGGAGAGTAGGTATTTAGTTTTTCATGGCAGATAATCTAGTTCTTGGATCATAAACCAGTGATAACTGGAAGGATTTTGAAGCTGATATTAGATGTTAATCTGACATAAGTTAGGGGAATGTAAAAGGGTCTTTTCTCTAATGGGTAACAGAACATAGAAGCAGAGAAAAGTTTTTTGATATGAAAGTATCAAGACATTTACCTGCCTTTCCTTCAATCTTTGATACTGTGTTTTTTCAAAAACTTAGATTTTTTAAGTGCTAGCATCCCACGAGGTTCAGACTTTTAACATTTTAACTAGCAATTCCAACCTTTGCTAAATGCCAATTTATTTTTCTTGTTGTTATATTTAGCAGTTGTCTTATACTTTATACAACCTTATCCCCATAATATGATTAGCAAAACTACAGAAAGCTGTGGGTAAGATGTTTTATAGTAAGAGAGGGAATCGTAGGGAGTAATTTCATGTGTCCAATCCCATAAAAGCCTGCTTACATTTGCATCATGAGAACCTTAGGAAAAAATCAAGACCCACTATTACAACAAAATGAATCCCTAGTTGTACTGGTTCTTGAAAATGAAAAATACTGACTTAAATTATTGTGTAAAACATATTAAAATTCCAACTGACTTTGGCAGAAGCTGTAGGGATTCATCTGAAAGCAGAATTGGAAACAGAAGGATGAGGAGGCTGGTATGGACGGGGTAATAAGATATGGTGCACGTAGATAATCAGAAATGTGAGATATGAAATCAATGGGAATTGTGCTTATGAATGTAAAAGACAGTTTAGTCCTAATTCTCAGTCTTCCTCAGCAGCACCTATTCCTTGGATGTATTTATGTTCATCTTCATTCTTGCTTCTTATAGTAGGCTTCCAGTATGCAAGAGAACTGACTGGTCTTGCTTTGAGTTAAATAAATTTAGAAGTTGCAAAAACAGCTGTTAACATAAAGCAGATATATTCTAATAAGCCAATAAACTACAGTTTTACAAGCACACTATCATACACAAGAAAAATGCGAGCTGACTGTCTATACTCCCTTTGGGGGTAGGCAGGCTGCTGTGGCTTTTGGGAGCACTCTGCCCAACGACCTCTCAGGGCACGTGGGGAGAGCAGGACTCACTCATTTGATCCTTGGCTCATGCCACCCTGCCACAAGGCTCGCAGCTTCTATTTTTGCAACATGATTAAAATGCCCCTCTCCCACTTCAGAGCTTTGCCAGCCACTTGTACTTCCCATCTGCGATCCCGAAGGAGTAAAGAGACACAATGTCCAGCAGCAGCTTGCTACCAAAGGACCTTTTCTCAAAACAGTCCAAAACCTGTCTGCTGTGTGACAATCCCCTCTCTGCTCTTATATGTATTTTAGCACATGGCCATGGTCATATGTGGTCAGTGCTTTAGCCTTTCATGTCAGGGTTCAGACACAGACATGAAATCTGTGCACTTAAGCTAATGACATCATGTATATGTCTCTTGGATTTGGTTCAGCCCTGCAGGAAAAGTTTCACTTCTCCTCAGAGCCTATGACACAAATGTAATGCCATGCGGATGTGGCCATCCTGCTTCTGTGCCCAGCTGAGAGGTACCAGGGAGCAATCACAGTAGCAGAAAATGCCACTGTGAACACCAAAACGGCTCACCAGCATGCACCTTGTCCGAAGTGGCAGCGCAGCAGAGCTGGCTAAAATGAATTTGATGCTCCTGACATAAGATTTCTTTTGGGAATGGATTTCCCTTGAAAGCAGTATTCACACAGTGGTGGTGGGAATTGCTTTTTGTGGCAGGTGTGTGTTTTCTAAGAGAGGTCCCCTTCCTCAGCTTCCTGCAACGTGGGAAGAAATGGACTCAACAGCTTCTGCCTCCTTCTTTGACAGCTCTTAGAAACACTCCAACATCCAGCCTTCGGGGGAGCTGGCCCCTCCCTCTCTTTCCTCTACTGTTTCCAAATTAAAATTCATTCCCTCTTGAGGGTCTTCCCTCTATTATTTCAAGTGGGAGAAACTCTCTTCATTCTCTCAATTTCTTCCAGAGAATATCCCAATGTCCTGTATTTACCCTTACGTAGGACAATCCTATCTATTTTAGTGAGACAAAAAATTGACCTTGAATATAGGGTCACCTATGTTTCCAGCCCTGCCATCCAGCTGTATCCCCATCTCAGTAAACTGGAGCTTAAGCCAGGTGCCTCCTCTTGGTTGTGCCCTCTCTCTCAAGCCTCCTTTGCCTCTGCATCCCCAGCTAAGCCATGCAGGCTCACTCTTACAGCCCAAAGGGAGCCCAGGTGCACATGGGTACCTGAGATAGGCTGATCAGCAGCACCTACCCGGCGAGTGAAGCACTGGATCTTGCATCTGCTCCTGGCGCTGTCAGGGATTTGGCAAGGCACAGTCCCAGGGCTGAGTATAGCTAAACGGCTGAGCGTATGTAACTTACCTCCCAGGGATGCAAAAGCCTTCCTCTGCCTCTGGGCTCTTACCAGCATGGGAACTCCTGCCTTGCAGAGAAGACAGCTTGACAGAGGTGCCAGCTCCCGACTCTCGGGTATAGGCCTATATGTACAATTTACGCTATTTTATCTCATCCTTTTCATCAAAAACTTCCTCTTCTTTTCAGATAAATACAGTATCTTCACTCTGAATCCTGTGTTTCCTGAGTTATGGGATTTAGAAAAAGAAAACCGAGATTAAGAAAACACCAACACAAAGAAAACAAGTTCCATTTTGTTCCATCACATGAACAGCTAAGCTCAGAAAATCACATTGCTATGGAAGTTCATTTAAGAAATTCAGTACGGTAGAGTGTTTCAGCATCAAACTTTTCCTACCACTGTGAGCACTTCAAACAGCAGGTTCATATTAAAATGCTAGAGTAGTAATAAAAAAACAGCAGCCAAAAATAGATATCAGGTTTTGGGTTTGTCTGAACCCTGCTAGAAATGAGATGTGGGAAGCTGAGTGGTTAGCTGAAGCACAGCAAAAGCAAAACATAGATCGTCAGATAAAGTATATAATCAAGGGACTGACTTCCCCTGTAACCTGATTAAGGAAGAGGTTTAGGAAAGGTAGTGATGTTTTCATCCATTTGTAATGGACAGAAATCACCACGGAATACCTTTCACTAAGGGGGGGGTGGGGGGGGGAAATCAGACTCCAGAGCTGCAAGCTCGTGTCAGGATCCTGTGTTAGACATCTCACTTACTTTCACCTGATAGCACCCCTCTCGATGGGTGAGGCAAGCAGCTTGACTCCAGTGCCCATGTGGATTCTTTTTTCTGCAATAAGCACTAGCAGGGGTTTCTCCAGGAGCTTCTGGAGAGCGGTGTGAGGTGCAGGTCAGGGCAGATAGGAGTCCTCGCCAGGACCCAGGCCTTCAGCTCGTGCTGGCCCATCTCTTCCTTAGGGTATTTTCTCCTGTTCTCCCCCTCATTCAGCTCTCGCAGGTTGTTTCAGCTCTCTCTGTTGAGTCCGAAGCCTCAGGTCCATCCCTGTTCAATACCCATGTAAACTCACAGCATTTAAAGTCTTTGGAAGTCAATAGAGAACCTCTTTCCCCAGGGGCATGCATGAGGAGACCGCAGGGGTGCCCACAAAGACTAAATTCTTCCCAAGGAGGTCTACGACTCCTACAGCCAAGGAAGAAAACCAGGTGTTTTCATGGGCGCAGGCAAGCCCTGACATCAGGTCACTGGGACCACTCTCTGGCAGATGCTGTCTCCCCATTCCAAAAAACATCTGCTTGTCCTTCTTTGCAAAGTTGATATGGAGCTCTCTGAACCCATTTCGAAGAAAAAGTGGGTATTGTTACAGGCCTATTGGCATATGCAGCACTGTGGACATGACAGTTCAATATCCCAAGCCAAATCTGCCTGCCAAAAATAGCATCTGTTGATAGCTTTCGGTGTAAGTTTTGGGATATAGCTTTGATGCAGTTCTGCTACATGACTTCCAAAGATTTTGGTATGGCCATATGGAAAAACAACAGTATAGAGTTACCGCCTACTCTCGCTTTTTCTCCTATACTCTACATGATTTAATTTGTTCACTCAATATAACCTTCTACTTTCCTATCCTTCTGAGGGAAGAGGCCAGATTTAGTCCCATCCCCTTTGTGCTGCTCCATGAGTGAAAAAGACAAAAGTCTCTGGACTGGCTGATTCAATCTGCTGTAGCAGCTCTGAGCTCCTCTCTCTCATACAGAAGGTGAGTCTGGCCAGTCATAGGATCACCTATTCTCGAAGAATAAAACAACTCCATGGGGCCAAAGTCATCTGAGTGAAAGTTAGAGCAGCCTTTAGGCTGCCCTGACTTATGCAAGGGATTAGGCTGTGTTGCAAACACAGGAAAAACTCAGACCCTGCCTTTATTCTCACACCCAAGGTGGAAAACTGACCCAGTTTGTTTTGGTGTCCAGTGCATTTGTTTATCAGCAATAGAAAATGTTTCCAAAATAGAGACCATAAGAAGATCAGGTTGCAGCAGACTCTTTGCCTTTTAATGCTTTCTCTGCTTTTTGGATTGTTCATATTAGATATACTGCTAAGCAGACAGTAGTATCAGATCCCTTTTCTGTAATTCAGCTCCTCTTAAACCAACAGAGGAAGATTATACCTTCCCGCACTTAGTTGGGGCTCTCTGTAGGTGTTGTCACTCCCTGCCTTGCTGTCCAGGTAACTCCTATCCAACTTTGCTGGTGTTCCAGTTTGAGCTCACTGGTCTCGTTTGAGTTACACATGGCAACCTGGGTCTCAGGTTCTCTTGGGCTGGTAACTTGCCTGCTCCCAAAGCAAGACCAAATTAGTAGGGTGCATTGGCTAAATCACTGCCCCAGTGTCTTTCCCATGACTCTTCTTGTGCTCAAAATCACAAACACATTTTCCCAGGATTGTGGGGAAATATCATAAAGACACTTAGTGCCGCCAACTGTATTTGCTAAGCACTGCAGCAAGCTCTTCTCTTGCTGGGTGACATTGCTAATTAGGCAGTTGCCAGTCACCCCCTCTTCCCTAGCGGTCCCAAGCCACACGTAATGCCTCTGCGTTTAGTCATACTCCATTCTGCTGCTCTGCCTTGTTCTTCTTTCTGCATATGTTCTTTCTTCTGGCTTACCTTCTGATACCAAGAGCAGGAGGAAGTCTTGTAAGATTGCCATATGATAGGCCCATGACACTTCATTTTCATCTTAGCTATCATACTGGCATATTCTTTTCCAACACAGCCAACTCTGTAATTTTTATGGTTTTGAATTCCTGCTAGTTTTCGGCATCTTGTTGTAGCATCAAAATGTAAAGGTTTTGAGGTTAGTTACAGTGCTCTTCTTGCATACCTGGTCCTGTACAGGTATGTCAGCTGCACATAACATGTTAACAATTTTAGTCTCAGCTCTAGTTTCATTCTATGGCAGTAAAGCATTCTCTTAAGGATATTGAATGAAAATTTTGCCTGCTGAATTTCTCTGCTGAATTCTGGAGCAAGTGCTCCAGTCCCCAGCCAGTATGGGGGCCCTCCACTGAACTTGCTCCAGTTTACCAATATCTTTCCTGTGTTGGTGTGGTCCAAAACTAGCTGCAGCATCTAGATGCAGTCTAATGAGTGCCAAATAGAGAGGGATAATCACTACCCTCATTTACTAGCTGTGCTCCTGTTAATACCGGCCCCAATGCTGTTGGCCACATTTTCTGACGAGGCACACTGCTGGCCAATGCACAGCTCACTGTCCCCTGCAGGGGAGGCCTTTTCTGCAGAGCTGCTCTCCAGGCAGTCCATCTCCAGTCAGTATCATTGCGGTGGGTTATTCATTCCCAAGTGCAGGACTTCACACTCATCCTTTTTGAATTTCATGAGGTTCCTGCTGGCCCATCCCTCCAGATGGCAGCCTGCCTTACGTGTATTGACTCGAGTCCCTCCCCTGCTGTTTGGTGTCATCTGCAAACTTGACAAGAGTGTGCTCCACCACCTCCTTCAGGTCACTGATAATGGTGTTAAATTGCACAGGTCCCAGGACAGGTCCCTGTGGTATTCCACTTGTTACTAGCCTCCTGGTAGAGTATGACCCATTAACCATGACTCTTTGAGCCCAACCATCCAAAGAGTTATTTACCCATCTAGTCGTCCAGCCATCTAGACCAGAACTTCTCAACTTAGATACAAGAATACTATGGGAGAGTGTCAAAAGCCTTGCTAAAGTCAAAATAAATTACATCCACCTTGCTAAAGTCAATGAGTTTGCTGCTCTTCACTTATTGAAAAATCCAGTCATTTATCATAGAAGGCAAACAGGCCAGTTAGGTATGGTTTACTCTTGGTAAATCCATGCTGATTGCTCTTATTCACCTTTTCCTCCTTCATATGCCCAGAAATGTGTTCCGAGAGGATTCGCTCCATGATTTTCCCAGGGACTAAAGTGAGACTGACCCGTTTGTAGTTCCTGAGATCATCCTTTTGGCAATTTTGAAGATGATCATATGTTACAACTCTATTTCAAATCATGCTACATAGAACAAGTCAACTGCATGCCTGGTACAACTTACACACGGTCATTTCACTTCTGTGCTATTTAAGGTCATCTTCTTGATTGTCCCAGTTTGCCTAAAATTATTTGAGTGCATGTCCAAATCCCTGTGATGGGAAATTCCCTTCAAAATGCTGGCAGTTGGGAATCCCAACCCTATGCACCTGTAGCAGAAACCCAACCCTGCCCCCTAAGGCCTATTCAAGGTCCAGAGATGCTAGACAAGGAAGAGTGGCTTTGTAGTCAGTACAGTCATCTTATCTTGCAAATATGTATAAAATTTCCCAGTTCACTGCATGCATACAGTACAATAGATCGCCCAGCAGAGAAAATGAAGCAGGATAAGCAGGATACATAAGCTTTCAGAAAGTCATTCAGTATATTGCAGAGAATGAAACACAATTCATTCATCACATGTATTAAATCCATTTGAATTATACCCACCAAGTCCATCTGAACTATACCTGTACCAAGCAGTGCAAAAGGGAGGGTGTGTTCCAGATCCTCATCTATCTAGGCCAGGGACACCTTTTCCAGAAGAAAAAGAACGGAGACCTCAGAGACAAAAAATATTGTTAATCAGCACAATTTGTGCACAGTTAGCATAATGTAATAAAACAGCCTCTACCAGCTGCTTGATACAGAGTGGAGGTGCCTTACCCCTATTTCTAGTGGAGGGAATCAATACTGTTCAGAAAGACTAGATGAAGGTATAGCACGTAAATGAACAACCTGCACTGATAGAATACCTCAGCCTGTGTCTCTAGTTTTCACTTCAAGCAAGAAATTGATCTTAAAAAGCCACATTTTTTGCTATTGCTCACAAAGGCTGCTACCCAAGTCTCTTTCTCTCCCTCAGCATGTTTTTTCTCTGCTTTGTTGAGATATTGGAAATGATAGTCATCGACTCTTCAGGTTGCTTTGAGCATTTTTGTATGGAGCTACGTTTAAACCTGCAGCGAAATCATTGTCCACTTTCAGGCATTGTCTACATTATGAAGAATGGGACAATAAATGCTCCAAAGGTTAGATACAGCTGATACCAACACATTTAAAATAAGATTTACACTAGTTCTACAAACAAAAAAAAATTCTTGCTCCTGAGCTTTGGTCCAAATCTTTTCAACGAGGCCTCCAGAAGTTTGTCTAAACCTTTAGTAAGCTAGTAGCATTAGGTAACAGATCTCTCTACTTAATTCTTGAAATATTTGCTAAAATATAAGTACAGTATCTGACATTTGCCTCAGTTACCTATGCAGAATACTAATGATTTTCCCATGGAAATTAATACTCAGTCTTTTTTGAGAAACTTGCTAACTATGGCTTGACAGTGTGTTGAAGTCAAAACATCCGGCTTGCACAAACAAGGTTCTAGCGCTTCCCTTATAACCTGTGTAAACATGGCTGATATCTTCTGGTCAGCACTGCCTCCTATGAATTAAAATTTATAGATGATATGATACCTTGATAACACACTTCTAATAGTTTTGCATTATTCTCTTGTATAGCATGACACAATTCCGGCTTTGTAAAATTTTAGTGCTGCCTCTGTACATAATAGCTTTCAGTCCTTTCATCAAAACTAGCAGAAGTGAAAAAGTCTCAGCATACTTTGTATCTAATCTTTTCAGGAAATTTGATGTTCAATTTCCCTTGAACCAATTTAGATATAACTCCTTGAAATTTTTTATGGCCCAGAAATGTTTACTTTTGTTATAGAAGTCCAGCTGTTTACCTGGGTATTGTTGTCTTCTGTTCTTCACAGAATAGAACCAGTTTTCCTTTTGCAAGGGTTTCTTTGTGTTGATTCTAAGAGCTTAGCAAAAGGGAGGTCATATTGACATCTTCTTCTATATTCCCAGACAAAATATATATATATGGATAACATAGCGATTGAGAGCAATATGAGTAATTTTAATTTAAAAATACTTTTGTCTTCTTGAAACTGTCTCCAATCCAAACAGAAGCAGCTCAGCAAATAAGAAACTTGAACTAAACATAAAATAAATCAAATCCTGATAAAGCATGAAAATGCAAAATCAAGGAAACCAAGCAATTCCATTTTGCAGTGACACTATGCCAAAATGATACAATCGTGATAAAAGTTTTTAAGTAATTGTGACCATAGAGTAGGATTGATTCAAGTTTAAGACATGTTACATTCATTTCCTCCTGCTTTTTTGTTTTCAAGAAATACCTACAAACTAAAGCATCCAAACTTAGGGGATGTTTCTGAAAGAATTGCCTTTAGTCTTTTAGTCGTTGAATAAAATCACTGTGTGGAACATGCCCCTAATGATTCATGTTTTAGTGATATGGCTCTCAATAAATTTTCTGTTCTGAATGTTATAAGACTGAAGAAGCTATTATCAGAATGGAGCATTTTCTTTCAGATGAGACCATGCAAATCTCAAGGAGAGAGACTGGCAAAAAGAAAAGTCCCCTGATATATATCTTATAATTAACACAGCGAAATATTCCTTTCTGAATGCAAGTAAATCATTTATGCACAATTCACTTGGGTTTCTCATCCTTATCACTGCTTTTTTTTTTTTTTTTTTGCAAACTTGATTTGTTTTTTAAAAATTCAGACTAGTTAAGTATATTGTATGATGAGGGTGTTCAAGATGTATTGCACCAAGGGGACAAGAGTCATTTAAATTGCATTAATTCTTCCACAAAGTGAGAGTATAAGAGATGACTCCATCTGTCTTCATCAAGTTTTACAAGATTCACTGAAAGATCCAAGTTTATTTTAAGTATACACATATTTTTTACAGATGCTGGGTTAGCAGCCCTAGATATGTTAACCTCTTAGGGGCTTACTTGACTGTTCAGCAAGCCAAATGCAAGATAACATTCAGTTTTCCTTGTATGCTGCTCATTTTCCCAAGGTATGAATCAGAAACAGTACTTCACGCCTAGTTTGGCCAGCGTCGACATGGAAAGCTGACCTATCATCAGCATAAAGTCAACTGCTATCTAGATCTTCTACCACTCCTGCAGATTCCCTTCAAGCCTCCATACTGTCTGATGGCTATATAGAAAGGCTGAATTAGTAAACTAAACTATGGAAAATAAGAGTAATATGCCAGCTTAAACATCACTACTACCACCAATATTTATAGGACCACATTTGATAAGCAGTTTGAGGAATTGCTTTGAAACTTTTTTGATAGATTCAATGCACAGGCAAACACTGCCTACAGCACAATCACATAGCAACTAAAATAACTGTATTGCAAGGAATCCTACCATTTCAGATACATTTTTGCTCACTGCTTCAATAGCTACTTGAAGTTTGGATGGAAGTTAGATGTTCAGCAGATCAAACCCCAATACCGGAAGGAATTTTGACTTGTACAAAGTATCCATCTATCTGATTGGAATTACTTCTATGGTCTTCACTACTGTAGCATCTGAGACTTCATCATCTTATATTGAATAGATATTGTATGAAGTCTTTAAAAATGGCTAGCTGAACTAGCAAGATATTTCTGATAAGGCACTGAAGCCAGCAGTCCTTTTCGGGAATGTTAGGCCACAACATCTACTTATATTTCTAAACTAAGACTTGGAAATTTAAACATAGGCACCTGTTTTAAAAAATTTGGTATCACCTACCTTTAATCTTCCTCCAGCAGAGCTGCAAGAGTAGTAAGGTCCTGCAGAGGGGCATGTAACACATGCCAGAGGTGAGAAATGGCAACTGCCATTGGCAAAGCTGTTTATAATGTGAGCGTGGTCATGGATTGAGAGACAAATTAACCCCAATAATCAAGCTTCATGCACTGACAAATAGAAGCCTGAAATTGAGGAAAGTCATCTACCCTGTTTTCTTAACTTGGTCATTAATGTGGCTTCTGTTCTAACAGCAGTGTAGAGGTATGCTAGCTTTTTTGTTGTTACCAGCAACAATAAATATTTTACTGGGAAAAGTAATCTAGCCATTCTGAACTCATGGACAAAAAACTAATACTATTTCTCAGCATTTCAGATACATACTTTGTTTACTTCGTTGCTATCCTGTGCTCTTCCTTATTGAGTCATTCCTAATACTTGTTAGATACAGACTTCAGTAATATCTGGGAAAATAAGCAGCTGTGTGTATTTTTCAATATTACATTGAATGCTTGTACTACTTTTGATATTCAAAAGTGAGAAATTAGCTCTTTTGGACTGTGGCAGGGGTTATTTTATGTAGACAGATCAAATCGGCTATGAGGACAATGATAACTTTAATTAAAGCAACAGAATGCATTCCAGTGATAATCAAATTTGGTTTTAGGCATTTCTATTACTGAGAACTTTTTTGCATTATATTTTGTAAAATACTGTTTACAATATTTTTATTACAATTTTGAAAGGTTACCTAAAAATATTCTTCCAAAAAAATGAAACCAGTGGAGCAGTCCAATTCAATTGTATTTCTGCCTGCTCCATGAAGTTAGGACACATTTAATCAGCAACTGCACTTGATTAGTAAGAAACCTACTTAAACCTAATGATGCACATGCCCAGGGTTGCTGCTCCTTAACGGATAGTAGTTCTGTTTAATATGGAAGCTTTCAGGTGATACAATGGTTGAAACTGATGCTTTGCTCTGCAGTTTCAGTCTCATGGTGGTTCTGTCTATCTGTCCCTCTAGGAACATTTTGCATTTACATCTGAAGTGACACATAAAGGGCTCCCTCACTGTCTTCTTTTACCTTCTGACTTGTATCTTCAACACCAGCTATCACTGCCAGCCGCCCTGCTGCAGAACAACTCTGTCATCTGTGGATGGGGACCACTCAGGTGTAAGGCTTGCTGACAGCTCCCTTGACATAAGTGTTGAAACACTGTTTTTCACTGATCACAGGGATTTTATCATTAGGTCAAGGGTTCAGCAGCATAATATAGACTTTGCTGTTACATCTATCACAGATTAGCAGTGGTAACAGCTGCCTGAATATTCTCAGTGAAAAGTTTAAGAAGCTTGTGATTCATACCGCTGAGACTTCCTCCCCACTGAACATCTGCTGTTTTTTACATATTATTTTTATGTTATGATAGCTGTTCATTAGCCTGTGGGAAACAAGTCAGAAGCCTTGCTCAGTTCCTAGAAGACAGAGCATCCATCTCTCTGCATTTTGTCAGCAGTGTCAGTGGTAAATGGTCACCAAGAGACTCAGATGTTCTCTCAAAACTGAAGATGGTCTCAAGTCAGTATGGTCACCATGCCAGGCAATACAAGGACACTTCTAAATTAGCTGCATCTATCATGAGCAGAAATAAAGAAAATTTGCTCAAAGAATGACAGTGTCTCATGACCATTAAATTCACTCAAAATAACCAAAAAGGAAGATTAATACATTTGTAAAAACAGCTTTTTAAACAGTATACCAAAGTGGGAACAAAGTTTTCATAATATGAAGCATTCAGCAGTGTGTCAGTATAACATGAGATGGCCTTACTTCCACCAACAAAGAGCTTAATACCACAGTACCTCGAATCTAAGTAAAGTAAGTAATTGTGCTCACAAACTGAAAGTAGACCTGTCAAATGGTACAATGCAGGTCCAACCAATTAAGAGAGGCAAGAAGCAAAACAAAGTTGCAGCCTATACATGGAGAGTTGGGAAGATAACCTAGATCATGCAAAAATGTGGAACAGGATGCCATTTCAGGCCACTTAGCAGATCAGCATCTGCCTTTTGTGAAAAACTGAAATATGGGAGGCCACAGCAAGCCATCAAGAGCTAAAAGTATATTCATTTAAGGGCAATGTAAATGCTGTTCTACTGATCTATCTTCAGCTGAATTTTCTTACCATATTCTTTCACACCTTTTTTCCCTCTGGCTGTTCACATTTAGAAAGCCTCAAAGAACCAATACAGACATTAAGTGAGAAAAGCATGGTTCAAAACCATGTCTGCACAACCTCCTGTATAAAATTGCACTGAGGTTTCAGTAGTACAGTCTTACTAAGTGTCTGTGTTCTCACTCTAGGCTGGTGGGAGGACAAGGGAATGGTTAAGGTGGAAGAGACTACAAACCTTGGAATTAGCCATAACAGCAGTAAATGGAGAGAGGAGCAGGAAAGACTGGTAAGTGTGTAGGAAGAACAGAAAAAGAGAAGTTAGGGGAAAGAGAAAAAGAGAAAAGTAAGAAACTACAGAAAATATGTATCAACCCTAAACCACCTCGGGAGCAGGAGACTTGATTCTGAGGGGATGTTTACCTAAGGCAAAGATAACTCAGTGTAATTTGACAGTCTGCAGTGACTGAAAACACAAATATGTATGCATACACACTTAGTGTGCCTATTTAGAGGTAAAATATAATTTTTATTTGTCACTATATATACACATATACATAGTGTGGTGTGTGTGTGTGTGTATAGTTATATATATATATATATATATGCTTGGCAGGGGATATCCATGCAAATTGGTGCATCTTGTGGCTTGCTTTTCAGTACCTCTTTAGAGAATATTTAGCACCTTCAACTGGCTAGTGTTTAACTGGCTCCAAAACCTTGTTGCCCCTATTTCCAACAGAAAGACCAGCTGAAATACACTGGAAAGAAAAAGCAGCATCACTTCAGTTTTCACTGTCCAAGAAGCAAAACAATGCAATTATGAATTTTAAGAGAACATTGTTTTCCAAAAAATCCCCAACCCCAACCTCATTCTCACAACACTCTTTTCTGATCCACCGGTTTTCACAATCTATTTGTATGGTCCCATTCCCTCCTCACTTACAGTCAAAGCCCATAGACTGACTTCTGCAAGAGAAATAGAAGAGCCAAAATCTACTCAGCCAGAATGTCAACCCCTCCAGCTATGCAGGTGAAGGAAAGAATCTAACCAAGTGTCACTATGAAGTTATGTGAAATAGGATCTGGATAACCAGTACAAAGCATAGCACTTTTATTACAACTAAAATATTTTTATATATAGTGGCCACAAAAGATAAAAATGCCTACCCTGGAATGGTGGCAATAATACTTTAAAAATACTGTAATGCAAAAGCACTTTCTGCTGATAACAAATATGGAATAATTTATACCTATACTGTAAAAGCACAAAAACAACTGAACAAGACCACTTCTATACTATTGATTTTTAGATAAATGGCCAGGTTTGGGAGTGACTGCAAGCACAAAAAGAGCAGAGTTGAATGGAAGGTTAAATGCTATTTTGATTCTCTTACATATTTGCTGATCATATAGTCCGTGAAGATTCATTATCAGAACTATAATTTGGTTACCACTACAACAGTTTCACGCTTCTTAGCAGCAGCTTGCTGGAGCTGCTAAGGTTAAAAAGACTTTCCTTTTCTTTCTTTTTTCTTCTTTTTTTTTTTAAACTATACAAATGATCATTAAACATGATTGCTAAATGAGCAAACTGTCAAAGTTGTTTCATTTATTTCTTGATATCACAGCTGTACAATTTTCATACATACAGCAGGAAATGCACATTGGTTACACAATGGCATTTGGCTGCATTTCCCAGTATAATACAGTAAGTGCAACTCCACTTAAAAATGTACATTTATACAACTTATACAAATTAAGGATTGCTACACTACTATCTGTGACAGTACAAAGCTTGATTTATGTTAAGTTTCATTACTAAACCACTTCCTGGTTAAATATAAAACATATTCAGTCATCTTAAAATGGCCCTTGTGGTACTTGGCCAGCATATAAAATATTTGTTGTGTAAAATTTAACCATTTACCTTTTTTTTTTTTTTTTTTTTTTAAAAAAAAATACCCTTCTAAGCCTATTTAAACATTTGCTATTGAACTGTTATACTGACACACTTTGTAGCAGGAACCAAATTTTACCTTTCTTTTGTTTGATCTTGCAGTGGTTATCATCGAAGGAAGTTATATTTGTAACGTACTGTAGCTTTATTCAAATACAGCCAGATGGCTCAACTATTTGACAATTTTGCTCAAGAGGTAAATAAAATTTTCCACTAAAGAAAAAGAAATTACATTTCAGAAATATTTGTCATCAAAATTTTAATGGGTTGAGTGCTACCAGCACCAAAAAAAAAAAAAATATTAAATTGTCTTTTAAGACCCACCTGAATATTCAACTTAAACTCTTATTACTTTTGGAATACACTGGTCCACAGACCACATTCTTTTTACAGCTTACCAAATGAAAAACAAAATTGCTCTTATTGCCGTCCCTATAACAGGAATGGTTCAGTTTTAAACCCCCTTTAAAAATATACATTTTACAATCCTTTCACCTCAACAAAGGTGACACTGACAATAAATACACTGGTTTGGTGGTTTTATTTTTCTTCACTACGAAAAGTCTAAAAACTACCTGTTGTAGGCCCTTTCTTTTTTAGACTTCTCCAATGCCTTGTCCATAGTTTTCTCATTTTCTCCTCTACATTTGGGGCAGTACCATTTGCCCTTTGGTTTATGATTGAGTCCCACACACGAAAAGTGAAACCACTCAATGGGGCACTCATCATTATCGCATCCTATCATTTCTCCATAGGAGACTTGGTTGCATAAGCAGTATGTTGGCTCATTAGGATCAATAGGAAGATCTGGGGGAGAAGCTTCCCTCTCTGCTTTAGCCTTGGATCGTTTCTTCTTCTTGGATGTTTTTGCTTTCTTCTCCTTTGGAGTTCCTGAGGTGATGTCATCATGATCATGATTATTTGAAGCGTTTTCTCGATTTTCATTATTTCTTTGCCGCCTTGATCTCTTATTGTTGGGCTTTTCAGCCTGAGCAATTGTCTCAGTCTTTGATTTATCTTGGCTGGCTTTCCCGCTGTTTCCAGTGGTATCATTAGTCTCTTGACAAGTTTCAAACTGTTCCACATGACTGTCCACTTGCCTAGTTCTGTTCTCAACAAGCTCCACCATCTGACTGACTATTTGGATCTTCTCGTCTCCCAGCTCCTGACTCCGAATTAACGCTCTCTGTATGCAGTGCAACATCCTTCTCTTCTGCACGGCATCTGTCTCTCGTTTAAATTTTTCATAATAATCATCCAGGTCCTTTAGGATCTCTGCAAAGGAGAAATAAAAACTATAAATATTTTGGATAGAGAGAATGGTGAAACAAAGCCTTCCCGTGTTTTTCCATCTTTATGCAGCAACACCTTTTTGTTATGCAGCAATACCTTTTTGTAATGCACCAAGCTGATCAAAGGCAGATTCCCTGAAGCTGAAATCTGACAAGTGGCTCATGACTCCAGGGGATTACTTTTCTTCTCAGGAACAGAATGCAAATGCTATCAGTTTAGATTTAGAAAATAAATTTCATTTTAAACGTTTAAAATCTGTGTATTTATATGTAAGCAAGAGAAGCAGTGTTTATGAAACAGCTTGTCACAAATGAGAACCTGCAGACTGACTGGTAAACACCCAGAATGTTGAAAAATCTTTCCTTTAAATTTATCAGTAATTACAAAACCCAGAAAAGTATGTCATCTAAAGTTCCAATATTAATTCTAAAATTAAAGGGGGAAATTAACTGGTTGGTTTCCTGGGCATTTTCTATATAACAACATTAACACTTTTAGTGAATGGTTAAGACTGGGAAAAAGACAGTAGGAGAGAGAGAAAGGGAAAGAAAGCACAAACCAGTGCAGAAATTAGATGAGTTACTTAATGATCGATATCATACTTGACAGCTGATGCAAAAGAATTCTGTTAACTTTTGTCTGATACAGCCAAGTTTCCTTTTTCTACACATGTGAGACCACTCAAATTCTTAGGACTGCCAAATTAGGATTACATTATCTAAACTGCCCATCTGATTTCTTCCCTAAATATTCTGTAAAGTACCTGCTATTTACTATTTTAAACAAAGAAATAAATTTCCATTGAATATTTACTGTGAGGAAACAAATATGCTTAAAAAGCTAGAAAATAACATGAAGATGCTATAGAGCCACTGGAGTAGTTAGAACTTCTGATTTAAAACACTGACATTGAAAATGAGTTAGATCCTGAACTGCACCTTACCAACTATTTCAACAGTTTATAAGAAAGAACTTTGCAAAAAAGGGTTTAAAGTTTCAAGAATAGCTCTAGAAACCTATTTTTAAGCAGATGGTTTTGAGTTTCACTATGATACTTAGATCAACTCAAACAAGATACACTAACTTCAGCATAAACATATTAAGTCCTCACAAAGGAGAATGTTATCTTTTATAAATAATCTGCACCTTGTTCTCTGATTTTTCTCTTTTCTTGCAGCTTATAATATTCTACCTTAGATGAGCAAAAGATGTTGATGTAAAACTAACCTCAGGTCACCTAATAAAAATCAGAATCTCATAGACATGCAAATGTGATACCAAAACTGTCTCTGAAATTCACAAATATGAACATTTACTTTCTCAGATTTTTTCTAAATAAAAGAACATGCTAATAGCAGTTAATATATGCAACTAATAGTAACAAAGACCCTGTGATTTAGGTTTTGTCTCGCCTAAGTATTTTTTTTTAGAACACACAGATTCCAAATTTCTTGTGAAGACATGCAAAGTTTGCTCAAGTTTTACTTTAGTTACTAGAGCTGCAGTGTATGCATCTCACAAGAGTTAAACGTGTACTGTGTTATAACCTCTCTGGCCAACATAAATATTTTAAAATGTTTATATTTAAATATTTAAAAATATTTAAAAATTTAAACAAATGCCTTTTTTGCTAATTATCAAAAAAGAAAAAAAACTTAAAGAAGATTAGGCATTCAGGAAGATTAAGCATCATTTATTCTCAATAGCCAAAATTCAGAAGTTTTATGTTCCAAGTTCTGTCACTCGACCAATGTCATCAGGAGTTCAGCCCATTTGAATCTAATACATAGGCATCTTTCATAACAAATACTTGCTCTCTAGATACTCCCAAATTATTTTGGTACACAATGACTTAAGTCAGGCATTAAGAAAACTTCTAGTGTCACATGTACACACCAAAACTAGAGTGGTATTCCACCTCCTAGAGCTGCTGCAGGAGAAATGTTCAATTCCAACGGTTTTGAATTTTGCAAAGCACTGAGTGCTGCCTGAGACACATGTTCAGTCATGTAAGACACCAAGCAAGATGTGCCTTTTTACAAGCATACCCAAACAGAAAGGGTCGCTTAGTATCAGAAAGTCCTTTGATAGAATCGAAAGCATGGTAAAAGAAACAGTTGGACAGCTGTGTTTACTCAAGACTGCAGGAGGATTGCACCACCATTCCTCATCTCAGCATGCTCAGCAAAACTTGCTTGCCCAACTAGGATGTTTGTAGAAATTTCAGGAAAAAAAAGCTTTCTGCCAGCTTTTTGAAACACAGCTCAGTCTTGTGCGACTTACACGATATGCAACTGTTAACCAGCTGTGAATGCACACTCCCCAACATCACAAACGCCACAAAAATGACAAAAAAGTGCCGTAATTTTTAAAAGCTTTAGTCCAGAACACTTCCACAGCCCAAGCGCTGGCTGAGACTGCCGTAATGGCTGCATGGCGCACCTGAGAAACGCCCCCGCCCCAGCTCTCACAGCAGCACAGCGAAGGCAGGCATCACAGCGAAGGCAGGCAGCACGGGGCAGATCGGGGCCGGACGGCGAGGGCGGGAAGCCCCTCTGTGGCCAGGAGGGGCGGAAGCCACCCAGGAAGTCCGCCTCCCTTCGGAGACCTCCTCTACCGGGGCAACGCCGTGCGGGAGACGGCCTGAGGAGCGGCCAACCCCGCCTACGAAGCCGCCCGCTGCCAACAGCGCAGCGGACACCGGCGTAACGACGCCGGGATCCAAAAGCCACCAGAAACGCCAGCCTCGAGGGCCACTGCAGGGCGCCGCCACTAGCGCGCGGGGCGGCGGCGGGTACTAACGGTCCTAACGTAACGCAGCCCACACGCGCCCGGCGGCCAACCAGGAAGTGGCCTCATTCCGCCTCGCCAGGAGGCCTGCCTGATCCTAGCAACCAGCGCAGCGGCAACGCCCCGGATGTGACGTCTCAGCCATTGTTCTCCGGCAGGAAACCGGCGGGGCTACCCCCGGCTCTCAGTGTAGCAGACAAACCAAGAGGAAGCGGAGGAGGAGCGGGACAGCGGGACGCGGCTGAGACGGGGCGGACGCGGACTACAGCCCGCCCACTCACCCATTGGGCCAATGAGAGCCGGCAGTGGGGAAAGCCCGCCCCTGCTGGCCTGGTGTTGCCAATCAGGACCAGAAAGAACCAGAAGAGCAATAATAATAATAAAAAAAGGCCAATCAGAATGGGCAGAGCTAGCGGGAGCTCCGCCCCCAATACTATCGCCCCAATCAGAAGCAGGAGAAGGTGGGGAAAGCGGCTCTCGCATCCCGAAAACACGTCAGTCACACTCAGAAGGCCTAAGGTTGGCCTGCCCGCTGCTGCTGCCTCAGCCAATCGGAACCGAGAGGCCGGGGCAGGTCGAGATATTCAAATCAACCCCACAGAAAAGTTGCTTCTCGAAACGTCACGAGGGGGCGGAGCATAAGGAGGACTTGTCCGGCCAGAGGGCCAATCAGTGAAAGGAGGCGGGCCCTGGCCGCTCAGTGAGGAGGCTTCTCCCCTATGAGGGGTGCCGGGGGCGGGGCGAGCCGCAATATGCTAATGGTGGGTGTTTATAAAAGACGCAACGAAGCCGAATCTTTAGCAAAGCGCGGAGGCGCCCGTTGGTCGTAGTGGCGCGTGCTCGGAACGTGCGAGAAAGACGCTTGCCCGCCCTGCCCTTAAATCCCCTTCTCCCCGCCTTCTGCCGAGCAGCCCCGTGCCCCCCGCGGCGGCGTGAGCGGCACGGGGAAGTTTCCCCCCGCCGTTTCCCCCAGGGGCCATCAGGCTCCCTGGCGGGCTGCCCGAGGAGCAGCTACGCGAACCGCAGGGCTCGCTCCCCGCCGCCCCTGAAGCCACATGCATGGGGGCGAGGGGCAGTGCACACGCTTAAGTAACGGGGTCCTCTCTGTCCGGCACCCCGAATGTCACCGCTGCCAGCAGCACCGAATAAAGCCCTCCCTTCCCCTCCCCCCCCCCTTCCCAAGCGGACACAAGCAAGCAAGTGACAAAGCTGCTCTGAACCCCGCACAAACTAACCTCCCTTTCCCTCCCCTCCGCCCGTGGGGCGAGGGGACAGCGTGCCCTGAGTGCGAGTGCCGGCAGCGCACGGCGGAGAGGGGGCACCTTACCATGCAGCACATCCGTAAACCCAGCCGTATCATCTCCCCCCTTCCACACACACACCACACACACACACACCAGCCCCAGCCGCCCCCCCCCCCCCCCCGCCCCACAGAGCAGGGCTATTTTACAGGGCGAAACGAAACCCGCTGAAGAGGGAACGAAGAAAGCATACCCTGCCCCCCACTCTCATCTAACTCCCCTCTCCTCCCTCCCTCACTAGCTGCCTCTCTCCCCTACTACAGCCATAATGAATACTGTACATTCCTAAATGTTGTGCTGTAATCTCTCCCTCTCTGTCCACCCAGCACTTTCTCCTGTATCCCCAAACCCTTCCGTCTCAGCCCCACCGCTAGGAACAGCCCCCCTTTGTGCACTGCACACCCCACTTCCCTGCCTCCGCCTTCTTGGCCAGCAATTTACACAGAAAAGCAGAGTCCTTGCTTAATAAGAGAAGCTGGAGACCTTTTGTTCCGCCCCATGACAAGAGCTAACGCTGCAGATCAGCCCCTCTCTCTCCTCGGATCCTTTCTCCTGGTTTTCTCCCTCCTCTCACCTCCCAAAAATAAAACTACCCTCCCTGTGGGGTGCAGGGGGGCAAACGGAGCCGAGGTTCAGCTCCGAAGAAAAGAAAGGGAAAGACACCCTCCCCCCGAGCCCCATACCACACACGCATACACACACACAGAGAAAGCACTTACCTTGATATTTGGCGTCAATTTCCCTCATCAAGGAGACATTTCGCTGCAGATCGAAGGGCATAGACTCGATGGAGTCCAGATAATCCTCCACATAGTTCACTAGGTGAAGCTGGTCTCCGTTTGCAGGACTCAACATTTTCATCCGGCAAAGAAAAAAAAATATATCCTTCCCCACACCTCTCTCTCCCTGCCTGTGTGAGAGCAAGTGCTGCTCCCTCCAAACACGGCAGCCCCGATGCACGGCTCACTCCCTGCCCCCCTCTCTCGGTAGCTCCCCCCAAAAACCGAGAGAAGCTACATCTGACTCCTCTTGTGTGAAATAGAGAGGGAGAGACACACACACACACACACCCTCCGCTAGTCCCCTACAGCCAGCAGCAGCTGATTGAATGGCTGTCGTTGTGGGTAATTCACGAAGGAGGTGGTAGGAACAATCAGAGGGATTTGTGTGTGTGTGTGTGTGTGTGTGTGTGTGTGTGTGAGGGGGGGGGAGGAGGAGGAGAAAGGAGAGGGGCTTAAACCAGCTCCTCCGAAACAATCTGGAAACAAAATGTGCTCTGCAAAGTGTCTGTCAGAGGCAGCGGCAGCCCCTCTGCATGCGCCAGCGCCGCTCTGCTCCGCTTCTCCTCCGCGTCCTCCTCCCCAGCTCTCCTCACCGCCGCCGCCGCTGCTCCCCGGTGATATTAATGCAGCCGCCTCGCTCCTATACGCCGCACTTGATCCAACGTGGAAAACCCAAATACCAGTTTCAAACACTTGGGAAACATTCAGCCCCGCCACGCACGGCGCATGCGCACCCCTCCCAGCCCTGTGTATACACACACACACTCACCGCACAGTACACGCACACACACACGGAGGCACACGCTCTCCCCTCCCCCTCCCGGAACAGCGGCGGGGCGAGCACTTGTGTGCATATTCATTATCCCTCCTCCCCTTACTCACGTTTGGGGAGGGAAGGCGGCGGGGACTGCAAGAGCAGTGAGGGGATGGGCGGCCCGTAGCTGCGCGGAGGAAATCTCCAGCGCCGCGGGGGCGCGGGGGCGGCCGCGGCGCGATCCCGTCAGAGCGCGGCGCCGAGGAGAAAGGCCGGCGGGAGGCCACGGGCGAGCCGCTGCCGCCGCCGCCCGGCTGGGAGCCCGCGGGTGAAGTTTGGTGCTTTGGCACTAGGGCACGAACTTTGTGGAGTCCCTCGCCTTTTTTTTTTTTCCTCCCTTTGCGAGCCGGCAGCGGAGGCCGTGCTTTATGCCAGCTCCGCGCGTTCTCCTAGGAGGGGCCGCGGGGGTCAGGGGAAGCCATGCGACGCCACGAGAGTAGCTGCGCCGTCACCCCGCTCTGCAGGCAGGGCTCCCCCGGAGCCGCGCCGGGGGCGGAGGGGAAGCGCTGCCCCCGCCTCCCCGGCGCAGCCAGCAGCCAGCCGCATCCATCATCCCCGCGGCTGGCGACAGCCGCGACAGCCAATCGCCTCCGCCCTCGTGTCCCGCCCCGCTGCTCGCCCGACCAATCCCGGCCGCGCGTGAGGGAGGGTGCAGCAGTGACAATGCTGCCTGGGATACCGGCCCCAGCAGAAGAGACTAACGTGCCGGAGGAGGAGGAGGAGGAGAGACCTGAGTAGGCGCATGCGCGCTCGGAGAAAATGGAGTCTAACGTTTGGCACGGAAGTAAACTACATTTCCCAGCAGCCACGGCGCGTGGCGCATGCGCCCTGGCCTCGCTCGCCTGCGGGCGGGCGGGCGGGCTTCCTGCGGCTTCATGTTTCACAGCGCTTTGGACTGCGAAAGGCCACGGCGAGGCAAGGGTTAGGCGGAGGGGAAAGCCCGCGCGTGTGGGGTGAAATGCCCCGAGGAGAAGCGAATAACTGGCGCTCGCGGGGGGGAAGAGCTGCGGGATGCCTGGGGTTGAATTATGGAAATTCTTCTGCCCCGAAAGCTGGGACGGCGTGAGGTGGAGTGTACAGCCACACACTCCCCCGGGCTCTCACCCTTCCCTGCTTTAGGGCAGAGAAAGGTCTGAAAGCCTCTGAGGTCGACTTAAAAAAGGGAAGTCTTGTTTACCCGTGTGTTGCTCGAGTTCTTGTCTACAGATTGACCCGGAGACTGTGGGAAGCCTTTAAATAAAAAGGCACGAGAATGGTGCATTTTTAAGAAATCAGCGGGTTCCCTCTTCCCTTCTCCTCCACGTCCGTTAACATTGGCTTTTAAACTAAAAAAAAGGGGAGAGGGGAATATCGTCCTTCCGAGTTTCGAACTGAAGACTAATCACATAATTGTGCCTTCCATTGTAAATTACAATTTGACTTCCCCGGCATCTGGAATGCCATAAACCTACCACTGCCCTGGGCTTCCCGTCTTTTTTTTTTTTTTTTTTTTGGGGGGGGGGGAAGACGAAAAGACAAAGCGTATAAAGCGTATTTCAGCTTTTGCACGGACAGCGAGGCAGCAAATGAGAGCACGGAGACGATCGTTTCTCTCTTGTAGGTCACCTTTAACTTGAGCTGCAGCTCGCCCGGAGAGAGTCTGTCTTTGTTTGTTTTGTAAAGTTCGTTGCACATTGCTGCTGCTGTGCCTGTTAATAATGAACAGCTGGCTGATACAGGCCAGTCACTACCAAGCTCCCTGTGCACGGGGGCTGTCCTGCTGGGCTGCCCCGTGCTCCAGGTCCTCCTCGCGTCGCCCCCAAAAAACACCCCTGAGCGGGAGTTAGCGTGCGCGACCCCCACCAAAATCTTCCCGAAAGCTGAACCGTCCTAGAGGGATAACGCACACCGACTCGGCCACCCGGGAGAATATAGTAACATTGAAACCAGCGTCCTCCCTGCACCACTGCGATGGGTGTGGGGAGATGAGACCCTCCCTCCTCCCCAGGGCCCTCGGAGCGCACACTCCCTCTTCCCCCTCCCTCCGAGGCTAGGGCGCTGACACCTAACCACCCCAACCGCGGCCCCCCAGCCGGGGAGCCCCGCGGCAGCTCTGGCGGGCGGTGAGGGCTGCGGCGGCCGCGCCGCGCACAACCACGACCAACCTCGCGGGGGGACGGGGACTGCGGTACGCCCAGCGACATCCTCCTCTCCTAGCGATGGCGGCCCCTCCCCTCCTCCCTCCGCCGAGCAGGCTCGGTGCAGAAGAAGCCATGGCTCGGAGCGGCTGAAAGCCCGCTTCTCCGGCGGCGGTGGCGGCGGGGACCCCGCGTTTCTCCGGCCCGCTGCGGCGCCGTTGGAGCCGACCGCGCGGTGCCTCTCGGAAGAGCCGGGGCTTTGCTTTAACTCCGTCCCTTTCAAATGAAGTGGCGTGGTACTGTGCGGGTTCCTTTAAAAAAATAAATAAATAAAGGCGGGGGTGGTGATGGTTTTCCCCCTCTCTTCTCGGTGTGTGCCACCGGGAGGGAAAGGCGTTACTGTCGTTTAAAAAGCGTTTTAATCGATAAGCCCAGTTGTCAAGACAACAGTACCGTCCGCGGCGGAGACACCGCCCCTCTCCGCTCACCCCTGAGGGGCCCACCCGGCGGCCCGCCCCGCCTCGCCGCTCCTCCGGGGGCCGCCTCTCGCCTCCCCCCCCTCCGCCCGGGGGAGCTGGTGAAGGCGGCCGGGCGCCGGTGTCCCCCGTTTGCCCTGTCACGAATACGGTAGGGAACTGCGGGCGCTGAAGGAGAAACCGCGGCAAGCTTGCCGTGGCTGCCCCTCCCCTCCCCCGAGCCCCGTGGCGGCGAGGGCGGCCGCGGGGCGGGGCGCGCGCTGAGCGGGGAGGCGCGCAGCTGCACCAACGGCTCCTTGAAGCCGCGCGCGTGTCAGCGGGGAGCCTGAATACTGGCTTTTTTGTTTTTTTTTCTTTCTTTCTTTTCTTTCTTTTTTTTTTTTTAAACGTAGTAACGCAGCGTTGCCAGCGCCTGGCGAGCTTATCTCGAGTCTCGTTAGGGAAATGTACTCGTGTTTACCCGAGACTTCCTTTCATCAATTTCCTCTTTCCAGAGCCTGCCATCACCTGGTAATGCGAGAACCTCGGGTTTCGTTTTAGAAAGAAGCCGCGGGTTGCAGAGAACGCCTGGCAAACGTAACCTGACTCAAGAGAGGCAAAACAACCGCGTTCTACCTCTCTTACTTTTAAAATGTCATGGGCAATCCCCTAATTTAGGGGAGACTGACTCATGATTTCTAAATGCTCAGACTTGCTAGTACAGTTGTTTGTTAAGCGCTAATGTTGTGCTTGCTATTGTACAGAACAGAGGAAGTGACAGACTCTGACTAAGGACCTTAACATCTAACTCTTTAAATTATTCCTGCTGCTGTCATCAGTTTAGTTTCTGAACACCAGGAATGGGATTTTCAAAAGAGCACAGGCAGCTATTTCCCAATCCCTCCTGCAGGAGTTAAGCACCTCACTACTCCTGGTGGAGCAGATCTTTCATAGCATACACTAAGCCCATTTTCAACCATCCCTATTCCATTTCTTAAGACAGATTTCACAAGGCAATTGCTCATCTTCTGAAGAAATGTATGCATTCTCAGTTCTTCCCCTCATTTTCTGTTCGTGTGAGTTGCTCTACTTTCTGATGTAAATCTTGAAAAGCTGAGATCTGAAGTAGGTAAATTACTATGTGTACTGCAGCATCCAGGTAATGCTCCAAGCAAGTGTTTCTGGACCTGTGTGCTCCGCTTGAGAGGGAATTGCATAATGGTAGCACTAGCCTGGGAATACCTATTCTAAATTATTGGCAACACCTTGGTAGTTATAGCCTGTTTCACTCTTACCTTGAAGAAGCTGAGCCACTGTCAGCAATGACAGGTAGTTAACAGTCTCCTCGGTAGTGTAAGAATCAAAGCTAGTAATTATGACTTGGTAGAGGCTGGACATCTAAAAAGAACGTAAATGAGTCCAAAAAGAAAGTCGTTCTTGCAAAAAAGTTAACCACCATTCTAGACACGGAGTAGTAATTATACATATAAGAAATCAGTTCATAAAAGGACCTGCTAATTTACTGAAAAAAGATTTTCTGTACTTTCTTCTAGACAACAAATTTAGGAACGTACAATTTTCAAGTGTAGTTGTTGACTCCGTAACTTCTCTGGGCAACCTGTTCCAGTATTCAGTGTTCCTCACAGTGAAGAATTGTATTCTTCTGTTCAAGTAGGATTTCCCATGTTTCAGTTTGTGCCCATTGCCTCTCATCTTGTCACTAGGCACCACTGAGAAGAGTCTTGCCCCATCCTCTTGACACCCTCCCAGCAGATATTTATACACACAGATAAGATCTCCCCTGAGCCTTCTCTTCTCCAGGCTGAACGGCCCCAGCTCTTATAGTTGCATTGCAATGTTCCAGTAATTATGGTTATTCCAGCTCATCAGCATAAAGTTCTGAATTCTTAATATGAACAGAACAAAGTCCAAAACCTCCACATACGTTCCCCACAAATGCAGATACTGAATACGTGAGGATAGATTGTATAAGGAATCCTGGCTGCCATTTTTTCTCTTTTCTGCCTAAATTGAATATTGCTGTTTGAAATATACTGTAATTACTACAGCTGTAGTTCTATTTATTACAAAAGATGTCTCCTGATCATTAGTCATTATACTTTATCAGTACAGACAACTCAGATATGAGTTAGACCTTTTAATGAATTGCTGTTTCTTGACCATTGAGTAGCATAATCATTCTCTTCTCCAGTTCCATATGCTTTTTTGCTTGTTTGTTTGTCTGTTTGCTTATCAGGCTATAATAATTCATGCTTACCTGGGAGATGATAATTGTAATCATTTCCCTTCTGGCTGAAGGTTTTGAAGCAAAACTGCAAAAAGTTAACACAGAAGACAAGCAGAGCTGAGGTTTTGCAAGTATTAAGACCAGCAGACAAAAGTCATAGTTTTAACTTTATTGCAATATGCATTCTCTACGCATTGGATAGCATATAAATATTTATGGACATTTGGGTCAGAAATACCTACCTGTTCATGTCAGGAAATGATGTGGGATTAATGGATCCCAAAATCTGGAAAACAAATCTAGCTGAGTTGGTCCATTGGTTCCCAGTAAAGGCTCAAGAACATCACATATGAGAGTCAAACACTTACCTAATGTAGGCCTGCCATTTTAAACTTTTTTCTTTTAAGCCAAGCCTTACTTAAGGAAATGGGCAATACTCTGTATTTCATTGGGTATAGCTCTGTATCTCTTCCCCTGCTTGCTGTTTTCTGGCTGCTGCTGTCTCTTCCTGGCATCTACTGCACTTAATTGCAGCAGTGCATTGAAGGTGAGTTAATTTTGACTGGAACTAGTAAGGGTGCCCTGGGGTACTTGGAGTGCAAGGCAGAAGTCCATCTGAAATGTCCAAATGTGGAGTCAGCACAGATCGAGGGGAGCTTATTCCTTGGGCTCCACACTCCCAAAATGAGCTCAGAAAAGGTGTCTCTCACCAGTTGGAAACAACTGAAAAAAGAATGCCAAGACTGCCTTCTTCTCAGCAAACTGATAATAAGATGAATCTGACCTCTAACCAAATTCATATAAGCTCTCAGGCTTGACTCTGTAAATCAGGGCGCAGAAGCCAAATACTTCTGATGAAAAACTGGTAGCATTTGTTAGAACAGTTGATGGGTAAGTTATCTGAACCATTGCAGAGCCACATGTTTCTGAACTACAAGGGCCACGGATACTACAAACATGATGTTGATAACAGATACTGCTTTTCTCCTATGTTAGCAATTCTAAGACAGCATCTTTTAATTTTTAAGAAGATAAGTGCAACCCACTTAAGAATTAGGAGAAAACTGTTAAACCTTGTAAAGAATGTATCTTCTAGTAATGGAGAGGAAAAAGTCAGTGTGAAGTCTGCTAGGAAAGTTTATTTTTTCACTGTTCTTTCTATTGACCCTAAAATTTCTTTTGCAGTTTTGTTTCATTTCTCCAGAATTAGTCTTTTTAAATAGGTCCCTCAAGATGATTTCTGTTTTGTAAAGCATGCTTTTTACTTCTTGAATATTTGAGGGAATGGCCAAACAAAATTTACAACAGAGTTAAAAACAGACTTCTGAGTCAAACATTTGTAATAAGCACAGAAACAAGTTTTATTCTCCTTTTAAAAATTAAATGAGATTCTTAGACAAATTGATAAACATCTAGGTTTTGA
The DNA here is from genome assembly GCF_036370855.1 of Dromaius novaehollandiae. NCBI lineage: Eukaryota > Metazoa > Chordata > Aves > Casuariiformes > Dromaiidae > Dromaius > Dromaius novaehollandiae. The sequence goes on from NC_088098.1 coordinate 155,556,242, forward strand.
AAAGTAGAAAGAATATAAAGGATAATTCAAAACATGTCTGTAATTACAGGCTACTACAGATTGCTAGGAGAGAAATTCAGTTCTGTGGTATGGATTTAGCTCATTTTTACTTTTGGTTTGTAGTTTGTCTTTTAAGTCTTTTTCCCCTTATTTCCTCAAGGTCAGTTTCCTTGCCAGGTTTCTGAACTAGAATCTAATTACACGGGCCATGGATACTAGAAACATGGTCTTGATAACACAACAGATACTGCTTTTCTCTTATGTCAGCAATTCTGAGACAGCATCTTTTAATTTTTAAGTGCAACCCACCAAACAATTAGGGGGAAACTGCCAAACCTTATAAAAAAAAGTGTCTTCAAATAATAAATAGAGAAGAAAAAATGAAATTTTAGCTTAATTTTTATTTGCTTATTTTTCTTATGCTACAAAACATGCTCTGGGATTAGCCCAGTGATAATACTTACATGTCGGGAACAAATTGTACTCCTGGTCTGAATACCTGGGACTGCAAATTGGAAAATATGTGATGAACCAGAACACCCTAAGATCCTCCCTGCCCACCACAAAAGTCTTGCAGACTTGCTAGTGGAAAACATGCAGAGCTGTACTTCTTCAGTCCTATTCCCTTGCCACCATGTCTTGGTCTGCTATTCACCCTACCAAACCTGTGCTCTGTGTTTTATGGGTCTTAGGCATTTCATTAACTTCCCTTCTTCTGCCAAACACAAAGAGTATCCACAAACTGGGAAGGATTTCTTCTTTTGCAACTAAAGGCTTTTTTTGATACCAGCTTGAACATGCACTTCTAGAGCAGTGGACCACATTCCATATTGTTCAGTTTCTCCTCACTGGATTCCTTTTTGCTAGTCACACAGATAGACACGGAGGAAAAATGGTTGCTTTGAACATACTGGTAGTTTCCATTCTTATGCAATAACTGGTGCATGCAAAATGAGTATCTTCTCAAGGCCCTGAGACTTCTATTTATTAAAGAAAAAGTGACTCCTCAAAAGGCATGGTTCTGCAGGTATTTCCCTCAGAAAATTACATGTGGAATTATTCTACCAGATTTTCCCTCTATCAAAATATCGCCTGAATGAAATACTGTCTTCAGGCTTATGCAGATAAATGGACAGACAATATATAAACCCATTTTAAGGACTTCTGGAAGGGTTTCAGCTTTTATTTAAGAAAAAGAAAAGGAAGCCTTGATGCCTCCTAAGGAAAATATAAAACTGTCAGGTCATGTTTTTAAGTAGAGATGTGTCCCCTTGATTCAACAGTTTACCTGAAACATATACGCCTCAATGGGATTTTGACTCAGAGATTTACCTCTCTGCATATTGCATCCCTTACTAACTACTCAGTAGGAAATACAGAAGTAATGGGAGTACAATAGGCCCAGCCCTGGTATTGATCAGGTATACCCTGGCTCCAGCTGCTGGGAAGCTCTAAAGGCAGCTTCTCCTACTCCAGATATAGCCATAGCCCAACTGTTCCTGAGAATGCCAACCGGTATTTTTAAGATGCATAGTAATGGTTCTAATCCATCAGGATTATTATTGCTTTTCATTTGAAACTGGATTTAGTACTTTTTCCATTTTTAGTGCTTGTAGAATGCTTTTGACTGTTGCACTGAATTTGTTCTACTGCATTAAAACAAGTCTGAAGCGTGAAGGATGTTAATTGCTTGTTTCAAGTATTTAATAGTAACTGTAGCCTTTCCTACCCTTAGAAATAGTATTTTATTGCAGGACATGGAGGTTTCTACACTAAATGCTAAATTAAAGCTTGTCTGGATACCACAAGACACTAAGCTTTCTGAAGCTGAGGGGAAAAAAGCTGCATTCTTGTCATCAGCTAGCACTTTCATCCATGATAGCCAAACCTGGAAATAAAGCTAAAAAACCATCCATTATTATTTAGTATTGATTTGAACTCTGTCAAAGTGCTTGGCACTATACAGAACAAAGAAGACAACAGAGTTAATGACAACTCTTAACAGGATGTGTGTTGAACGGTAAAGACATCAAAAACAGCTCACTATGGAAACTGAAATAATTGCCTTGTGAAGCTTCCCAACAAACATACAAAGCAAACATTTACAAAGGTTATTGGAGGGTATCTTCAATTTCATCCTAGCTAGCCTCAAAATAGGAAGAACATAAAACAGTTTTTTATTTGATCAAAAAGCTAAGATTGTTAGATGAAAAATATTGTGGAAAATGACTATATATTAAGAAAAGAAAAAGAAAACATTTTCCACTGGCAGGGCTTTATATCTGATGCTCTCTAAAACAAAGATGTAGACAGACTCTATTGATGAAGACAGAGATTTTGATTATAAGTGCAATAATTCAAATGATTACATTCAATTTGAGAAAAATCTATCAAACCTGTCCTTTGCAGATTCAACAGGAAAAAATTTCAGGACTTCTACAAGGCAGTTCACCACAGCCAAACCTACTCTCTGAATGTCCAGTCAAGGAACGCGGTGATCATTCTGTATTACCTTCCTCACAGAGGCCAGCGAGATGCTTTAGCAGGCAAGAAATGCAGTGCTCAGGGAAATCTAAGAAGGCTCCACTCTGAACAGTCTGCTTAGAGCCTCAGGTTGAAAACACGCCAAGATGGCGTTTCCTGAAAATGGCAGTAGACCTGTGGTACTCCTTGCCCCAGGATGTCATAGATGATAAAAGTTGATGGGTGTTTATGGAGGCTGGAGAAATTAATGGAAGAGCAGCCCAGCAGTAGAGGGTTACTAAACTGTAAAGATGCATCCAACTCAGGAAGTCCCCTGGTCAGAAGCTGGGAGAGTTGTACAGAAAATATTGTATATGCTTGTACTGTTCTCACTGTTTCCTAGGTACCTGCTCATAGCCACTCTTGCAAACAAGATACTAGTTTAAACACTTTTGGCAACTCTTACATCCATTCACTTATACTCTTCTTCACTGTAGTTGTAGTTGATAGTTTCCAAAGTGGGTCTAAGCACTCCAGCCAGTTAAACCACCACCTTGTTTCCTCTGCGTGCTCTGAAAGGAAGCAGATCCACAATCAGATGAGAGAAGCATTATCAAAAAACCCACACTCTTTGCTTGCCCTAACACTGGGAAGGAACTTGAGAATCAGCTAATCAGGGTCACAATAGCTCAGGCCATTTTTTAAAACACGTAAACTGGGTATGGCTTTTACACAGGTACCTGGAAATAAGGGGGGACAAAACTAGTTTTTGATACTTTTGATTTATTAAATTAGATTTGGGAAAGAGGCACAGCACATTTTTCTCTTAGGGGTGACAGTCATTCCTTTGACATGCAAGGCACAGTAAAACAGATCCACCCCAGTTTGATTGAACTGGCTTTACACAGCGGCAATAAAAAATAATGATTTTTCTTAAAAAAAAAAAAAAAAAAAGAAAGGCCACCCTCACTAGAAACCCCTTTAGAGAAGAAACTGCAGCTCAACTCACGCACACGGCCGGGTACGTGCTTTTATTTCGGCCGGGGCCCGCCAGGTCTCAGGTCACACCAAGAGCCCACGGAGGGGCCCTGGGCCGAGGCAGCCCAGCGCAGGCGGCCGCGCTTACCGCGGGGGTCGCCCGGCCGCGGGAGGACGCCGGCCGTCGGCGACTCCCCACCCCGGGGCAGCGGGCGGGCCCCCTCCGCCCCACGCCCCTCCTCTTCCTGCCGCTCCGGCTGTAGCTACCCCGCTCGCCTGCTGTTTCCCGGCACAGGCGGCGCAGGTGTCGCGGCAACAGCCGCCGGGGGTTGTGCGCGCTCCGCCTCGCCCCCGCCCCACCGAGAGGCGGAGCCGCGGCTCCCCGCCCGCCGACGGCGGGGCCAGGGGGTCATGCTGCGCGCCGCGGCCTGGCGGCGGTGGCCGCGCTGGGGGGCGGCGGGTGGCGGGGGCGCGCAGCCCGCGGCGCTGCCGCCGTGGCGGGGGCGCTGCGCGACGCGGCGGGAATGGCTGCCGCCGGCCGGCCAGCACAGCGGCATCGTGGCGTACAACAGCCGGAGCCGGCGGAAGGAGCCGCTGGTGCTGGGCCAGGAGGGAGCCGCGACCTGGTAGCGCCTGGCCGGGGGCACCGCGGGGGCGGCGGCGCGGCGGCGGCAACGGGCGCCCTCCCCTCCCCGCGGCGCGGCTCAGGTGTCCCTCTCTCGGCAGGTACAGCTGCGGGCCGACGGTGTACGACCACGCGCACCTGGGCCACGCTTGGTGAGTCGGTCACCGGCGTCGCCCACCGCGGGGGCCCCCGCGCCACGCGTGTCCCTGCTGCGGCGCCGCCCGCGGAGGGCGAGCCCAGGCCTAGCGGCGGGGCGAGCTGCCGGCTGGCGGGAGCCGGGACGTAAAACACGCGTGCCGCCGTGGCCCCGGGGAAAGAAGCAAAATAATTTGGAGAAAACTATGAAGAGTGCTCTTTTTTTTATTTTTATTTTATTTTTTTTTTGCTAAGTTACGTGAATTATTTCAGGTCCCATTAACATGATGTGACATCATCTTTCGCAGTCATTTGGCTACTCACCTGAAATACGTTCATTCTTTAAGGTCATATCTTTGTGAATAGCTAGAGGCTAAACTGTGTAGTTTGCTTATTTTTGTTCAATTCCTCTGGTTTTAACAACCAGCAGAGCAGTTGGGCTTCCAAAGCAGGACGTTGCATTGCAACGTGCATAGTCTCAAAATGCAAGACATGTATTTTTCTCTTGAATTTAGTTTGATTACTGTGTTGGCGCCAAGAGAAAGCTCAGGGTTGTTTTACTATTAAAAAGAGTTCTTCAGGTTAAGATTAAAAATCAGATGTTCTCTGAAAGCCCATCTAAGTTAAAAGCCTCTTCACATAGTAGCAGCTCAATGACTCTTACTGTATAAAAATGACCAGCATTTTCTTAGTAGGTTGTTAGAATAATTACAATAACAAACCTGCTTCATTATAAGTAATTTTGCAGGAGTACTTTAACTGCACCAGAGAGGGTTGCTGCCAGTTGTTTTAAACTTACCTGATCTGAAGATGTGCACAATGCCTGCAGCTTCTTGTGAAGATAATGGCATTTGTAGTAGCTCAGCTGCTCTTGAGCTCATATCTCATAATTCTTAAAAGAACAAGATTCACTAGACTGCTTGGGAGAGTAGCAGTTTTCCAGATGACTGCTAACTGTATGAACATCAAAGGCTGTATGTGTAAATAATTCATTTTTAATAGAGGGCATTTCATAATCTCTGCTGTTGTATCAGCTTCATTCTGAAACTTGTGTTGCATTTTCCTTGGGCTTAGCTATGGCAGAAGTATTACTTAAGAATATCTACTATTTCGTTCTTTAAAAAGGAAGTATAAAAATACTACTGGCAACCTGTCCTTAAATGCTGCTGTACCATTGTGTGTATGTACTATTGTCTTTATCCTCCTTGCTTTTGTCCAGTCTTACCAGAAAACTATTCTAGCTTTATTTTAAGTGATCTAAGAATCAAGAAAATGACATCTTGAATTATTTCACTTGTACTTTATACATAAGAGGAACTTCAATACCAAAAAAAGACATTTCTTAGCAATATGTGTGTTTCACAGAATGGTTGAGGTTGGGAGGAACCTCTAGAGATCATCTAGTCCAACACTGCTGCTCAAGCAGGGTCATCTAGAGCATTTAAAATCCTAGAGTATTTACATCTAGAATTACTATAGTGCAGTTGAGTATTACTCTTCATCTTGAAATAACTGCAGTTTGAAATCATAGCTTGAGAGCAATTATATAAAAACATATCAATAGATTTCTTTGTTATTCAGTTTAGATTCTCCTAGTACCATAGGCTCTGTCTTCTCTGTTGCCTCATAGCTTAACAGGGAGAAGAATTGGAGAAGCACTTCCATCTGTAGTAGGCAGCTGGTCAGTGCTCTAAAACCTTTTTAAATTTACCAGTCTTGTGGTTTAGAGCTTGAGAGCAAATGCGGAGGAAGACACTACCTGAGACTACCAAGTAAAAGGAAATATGTAATATCATGAGGAGCAAAGTGGGGGTGGGAAGAACAGGATGCACAGTACTGCTATTTCCAGAAAGCTGAATGCAGTGCTTCTGTTTATCGCTGTTCTAAAGCACTTTATTAAGGATGACTCTGTTGTTACGGTCTGGGGAATCCATTCTTCAGTAACTTTTTTTTCTATACTGATATTATACATAGTTTTGGCACAGTGAATTACACCAAATCTTGATATTACAGCTATTATTTCTTTTGTTTTTTTTCTATTCATATTTTTCTTTCTCCTTCCAGTATCTTTGCGCTCCGTACGTGTGCATGATGCTCTTTTAACATAAAGTCTTGCTAATCTAACTTTGTACTGAAGAAAGGGAGGTATGGGCAGCACTTAAGGCTGTGCAGGGTGATAGCTTATATGACCTTTATGTGTTCTGTTTATTTTTCTGTTTGCTAAAACAGGTATTAAGTGGTATAGTGGATCTAGAGTATGACCTTTTTAAGTCTGAGAATTTCACCTTTTGGTCTTGCTTTTTCTGTGTCTCTTGAATATGTTTTTGTTGGTGGTTCTCTTTGCTTTTCTATGTTCAGATTCTTCTGATTTAAAGACCTCACTCTACCTGTTCTTTTATCCATTGCTTTTTGTCCTGTGTCTGAACTAACAATTTTAGGCTTTCCTGATCTGGAAGCTGGCCATATGCTGCTGGCACCTATTTTTGACCTCCTCATGTACTACTTTGAGAAGGAATAGTTAGGACTGAGTACTGCATTCAAAGCAGTGTGTCATGCAGATAAGTAGGTATATTATCATCTCTCTGCTGCTTCTTTGGTGCTTTCACATACTGTTTCCTTTACTACTGTTGTATAGCAAAATGCCTGCAATAAAGATATTCTTGCTTTATCTAAGCAGTCAAATCCTCCAGTGTATGAAGAATTAACTATTCCTTTCCTGTGTGTGTGATCTTGCATATATCAGTGTTGACATCCTCTTGCTCAGTTGCTCTGCTTAGGCCTAATTTATTCAGGATGGTGGAGTGCTGTTGATGCCACTTACAGTAGCTCGGTCTAACTGTAGCTCTACAGTTAGACTATTTTAGTAGGTAACACTGATATGAATGCTCCTGATGGGGGTCTACAGACCAGCAAATGCATTGGGAAAGAGCATGAAATCAAATGGAGTCATTAGGGTGGCCATGATTGCTACAGTATCTCTCTTGTAAGGTTGTGTGTGTGTGTTTTAAGAACAGTATACCATTTTATCACTAAAGTTCCTTCCCCACCACCTTTTACATTTGAATCATGACAAACACAACAAATGCAGAAGGTAATGATGCAGAAATTAATGATGGAGATAAGCTTGAGATCCTTAGTAAGAATTTAAGAACTGAATTATCGTCCCTTCCCTGATTCCTTATTTTTATAAATAAACCAACTTTCTCTAGCGTGCTTCTGCTTCCAGGATTCAAAACAGGTGCTGTGTGTGCTCTGATACAACATCCAAATTTTATTCTATAGAAACAAAAAAACTTGTGAGACTGGCCTTGACTCTGCTGGTGTGGGCTGCAGCCTGGTTAATACCCAGGTTCCTAGCTCAGTGTTCTGCTGTAAGAATAATCCCAAGCCCAAGAAGAGGTTTCATTCTGTGCATTTTACCTGGTCTACCACCCCATTGGTTCTGACTATCTGCTTTTTTTCTTTTCAATTTGTTTAGTACTGAAGTAGTAAGGAACCTGCTTTCTGAGATGTCAGATCTGTGTCATTGCAGTGTTTCTTCCAAAAATTAAGTTAGAAAATCACGGGAGAGGAAACAATGCAAAATTTGTGTATGTTCTGGGAACTGAAACTACAGAGCTGTTAAATCTAATTTTAAGCTTTTGATGCTGGTATTGTTCCTTTGAAAGGAGTCCAAAGAGCAGTTTAACGTTCTCATGGAATCGTGTCACAACGTTAGATGAGCACCACTCACAATAGCTGATATTCATTAATAACTGCCTACTTGGTAGCAAGTGCTACCTTTCAAGTAGCCTTTTCTAGTATGAACATAGTGTGAACAGAACAAGAAAAAAAACAGGAGACTTTTCTTTCTCAAGATATTATATATGCTTAAATCTGAATCCTAATGCCACCTCATCCCTGCAGCTAAGGGCGAGGATGCAGATCTATCCATAATGTTTGTTTGCACTTGCTTGCTTTGACAGACACAGTTGCTGCAGTTCATTTAGGTGAAATGGAAAATTGTAGATCTGTGAATTTTCTTTTGGACTCCATCCTGCAGGAGCAGTGCACTCAGTTCTCTTCAAAGTCAGTGAAGGTTCAAGATTCTCAGTGTGCTGCAGCATAGGCTGAGAGCTTCTAGTCATCTTTTAATATTTCACATAATAATTGAATTCTACTTAGTCAAAACATGTTTTTAGAATTATGAGTGGAGAGCCTTTGAACAGCAGAAGGCTGCTACAGGCCTATACAGCTTATGCGTAGATCAGTTTGTTAGTATTAACAATTGTGTTTTATCATGAAGTACCTGAATAATTTTGAAAATTTATTCTCAAGTATAAGTAAAACAAAATAACCCCCCAAAGTAGCTGTTCTCTGGTATCAGAAAAGATCTGTGATGTGTTAATGAAATCATTTATTTGTAACTAATAGCTGTAGTTGTTGTTTGACTCTAAACAAAGTTAATTTGAACCATGTTATATTGTTTTATTTCTTTGTGTTCTTCTGCACAGTGGCATCTGAAAACCTGTTAGAATTTAGAAGGACTGAGGGTTTTTATTTTTAAGAATATATGATCTGTTCGTGTCTGTGTGTGTTTCCTATTGTTTGCTTTAAGACAGTCTTCTGGTTAACAAAACTTCAAAGATAATTTGAAGCTACATGTTAAAGAGATACAACAAAAGAATATTCAGAAAATGTGATGTAATGTGTCACTAGTGCCAGAAGAGGGTAGACCAGTTCAACTGAAATTTACTTTACTTTTGTGCAGGTTGTAACTAGTTTTGGGAAAACATTTTATCTGCTCAAGCCCTTGTTATTCCAAGTATTGGCTAATTTAGCATATCTCTGTGGGTGTTAGTGGTGTTGGTTATTTTTATTTAAATTTATTCTCACTGATGCATGTTTAAAAGCTCATGTTTTTTTCTTCTCTTCCAGTTCCTATGTTAGGTTTGATATAATTCGAAGAATAATGACTAGGTTTTTTGGAATTGAAGTAATCATGGTGATGGGGATTACAGATATAGATGACAAAATAATTAAAAGAGCCAGTGAGGTAGGTATTTGTTACAATCTCTCACCCAAATTTTTGGTATTTTCTACAGCTACTTACATAGGGAAAAGACCCAGGCTTTGTTTTCTATTTTGTTTTGTTTTAATTAGTATGTAATAAATTTTGAAAGTTCTAGCCCTCTTTGGCTTTAGGGGCTTGGAAACTGGAGGGTTTGGCATAGACAGCTGTGTGGAGGAAACTGTGTAGAGCTGTCTGTTGAGAGACAGCATGGGCTGTATTACAGGACTCAGGGCAGATGTCCTTACAAGCTTGCACTGTATCTGGAACGCCAGTGGGAAACAAACAGCCACTGCAAACCTGCAGCAGAGTTGGAGATTGTCTTATCCCAAAAGCAAAACAATGTATCAGCCAGAACGTTTTGGGCTGTCTTCTGAAGAAGAGTTTTGTGTCGTTGCTGATGTTCTTTCAGCATCGGTCATTAGATACTGATAGTATAAAACATTATGATATGCAGAGTTCTACCATCTCATGTATGTGAGGGCAACTCCTGAAAGGTGCTGAGCACCAGCTAAGTGTAGCATCAGCATCTTAAAAAGTTTGCTTAATCCAGTTTGAGTTCGTGGCCTATTCGAAAGTTGACATTGAGCGTATGGGTAAATGTTGACCAGACTGGGGCCTTAATGGGGTTGGATTAATATAAAAATAGTAGAGTTAAATAAGTATTAACTCAACCAAAGCTTTCATTGAATTCTCAGGGATGTTGATCTCACTCCAAGTTTTATGGTTATAAGTATCTCCGCGTTCAATTTTAATCAGACCTTTTTTTTTTCTTTTTCTTTTTTTTTGAGAAAACCCTTTTTTGAACCCTAAAATGCTAAGAATGCATTTTAGCTTTTAAACTCTTTTCTTTAAAAATAAATAAAAAAAAAATTAATCAGTAACTCATGTCTTCTGGGTCATCAGTTAATGTGTTGGATCAAATTACAGTTGCAAGCTAGTTTCTTGGAGCCAGAGAATTTGGCAGGTGTATTTTTTATTTAATTTTTAAATAAACAGTTGCTATTGCAGTTTAACGTAGGGCACTACATTCAAAAGAACATTAGCTTACTGCTCTCATGTAGAAATTGCTTTTTGTTCTCTTTTTCCACTTACCTCTAGCCTTTTTTAAGGCAGTAGGTCAGTACTCTAAAAAAATATTGCATTTAAATTGGTGCGTATGCATTTTCAAATTTTTATTGTCAGAACGTGATGGACATTTGCTTCTGTGTTTGATGGGGGAAAAAATGACATGATGCTTTAGTAAAATTTATGTTCATTTACCCCATTCTTTTGTTTTCTGAAGAAATCTTTGTGTCGTTGGTTAGTTGCTTGGTGCCTGCCCTGCTCTGAGCATTCTGTTTGGACAGCCAAGGCCTCTGCCTGTGTGCTTTGATTTTTCTTGTTGGGCCCTCAGTACCTGAAGCGTTATAGTGTCAGGATCAACATGCCCAATTCCCTTTGTTATTCCCCATCCTCTGGGATTCATCTAGAAAGAGTCTAAAAATTGGGCATCTTGTCTATGATGATCATGCTATATTCCCTCTGTAGTCATCTGAGAGGGAGATGAATCTTCTTGCATTTTGGACATCTAAGAATGGGGGGAATTTCCCTGTCTTCCCCCTAGGTGCCTTTCTCTTCCTGTTGATCAAAGCAGCAGCTTAGCTGAGTAATGAGATTAATCTCAGTGCTGGTGTCTGGAAGAACACCATGGTGTGTAGGCAGAGGCATGCCTTCGTTTCTCAGTCCTGAGGATCTGCCTTATTGCAGGATGAGCATCTGGTTTGTCTTCACCAGAACTCTTGGCTGCTTGTCCAGTAGCTTGTTCAAATCATGGTAGGGACCTGCAATCTGAAAACCAGACTCCTTAACTATGCTGCTATAGTGAATGGTAGAAATGAAACTGAATTTATTTTGTTAATGATTCAGTTATCTGCAAGCTGGAGAGAATGTCACTATGTTGGCTCCTGCCCAGTACATTTTCCTCAGAGAAGATGAAAAAAATCAAATATGAAACACTTTGATATCATGCTTCTGCTAGCTAGGGCAGGTTGTGCTATCGCATATCTTTCAAGTCCAAACCTAGTCTGAATATTTGGGACAATTATCTTGTCCTGTGGAAATTGCCTCTTTCCTTTGGAATTGCATGTATTCTTTACTTCTATGAAGATGCCTGTTCCTGTCAGTCAGCGCATGATTGAGAAATGTGGAAAAGGTGTTTGAGAACTACTGTAGTTGGCAAAATGTGAATTTGACTTTCATTTTTCTCTGATTGTATTGATATGTATGAGTAACAACGACTAGCTGAAATATCTTATTTTTCTTAATCACTTAAAATTAATATTCTGCCTGCTCCTGCGAGTCTATGATCTGTCTTTCTGACATGCAGGTTGTATCAGTATCCCCTGACAGTAAGTTGAATGAATTTCACATCCTGTGTTCTGTAGTATAACTTGTCACTAGTGGAAGATCCTCTCAAGAGAAACATAATGGGGGAGGGAAGGAGCTTATTAATTTAATCTTTAGTTGCTTTCTCTTAAAAGATTGATATTAAAAATGCTTTGGTAGCTCAAAAGTGTAAATGAAATACCACTTTTCAGTTATTTATAACTTACATAGCCTTTCCCCGGAATGTTAGATTAATAAGCCTTTCCGACTCTTTACCTTGGGGGCTCTGTAAGTCTTCCAATTAGCTATTAACTGACTGATAAAAGATTGCAGTGTTTTATATTATTACTTTGATTTATGATTTGCTAAACTGCTTCTATTTTTCAGATGAGTATATCACCAGTAGCTCTTGCTCGTATTTATGAAGAAGACTTTAAACAAGATATGGCTGCCTTGAAGGTACAGATACTTGAACTTTGAAATTTAAGAGTATTTTAAAGCATTTATTTTGGTAAGGAATCTGACTTTGACAATTTGATCTGAAGAAATAAATTGATTGCTTGTGTGGTGAAGTATTGTTAAGATATTGAATATCGATTAACTCTTTTCACTCTTTTGGGGGGAAAAATGGCTTTTGAGTAAGTGGAGAGAAAAAAAAATCAAACCCTAACTGTCGTGGAAGACAAGTGAATGTGTTACATCTATGTAGGAATAGAATTTTTTTGCCTTATACAACTGAGCTGTGGTTCATTGATAATATGTATTTACTCATATACAGAAATAGCCTGGTCTTGAGCATGTAAGACAAAATATTCTTTTATTGACTTCACATGACTTTGTTTCTGGTCCAGAGTACTGTCAGAAGCAGAGAGTAAGCCACTGGAGAAAATTAGTGGATTCTTTTTTTTTTCTGCGCCTCAAACTTTTCTTTTTTTAATTACTTATATCTTAGATGCTGTCTATGACTTTTTCTATTTGCAACTTTTTTTTTTTTTTTGGAAAGATAAAATTGAGCAGAACATTCTTTAAAGATTTGGTGCTTCTTAAATTGAAGTGGCTTATCAGCAGTATATTTCATATACAGGCTAATAAGCTGCTACGGTTTCTTTGTTTAAGGTCCTTCCTCCTACAGTATATATGAGAGTGACTGAAAACATTCCTCAGATAGTTTCCTTTATAAAAAGAATAATTGCTAGTGGACAAGCTTATGCAACCTCAGAAGGTAAGACTTATATCAAGGCAACTCCATGTTAGCACGTGGACAGGATATCAGTGCTCTTGTTAATCCTGTTTTGTGATAAGATACCCTGTACCAGCTTTTCCTTCTGTTAATTAAAAGACAGTGTGAGCCACTCATCTGCAATGATATGACTGCACAGAACAATTGTTGCTCTATTTCTGAATTAAATGTAACTCATCACTAACATAATTGTTTACTGTAATTGAACAGTCATGTCAAATCCTGTGGGGAAGTCCTGGCCTGGGTGCTACAAGAGAGCCGGGGAAACCTGTTAATTCTAAACAGGGGATGGGCATCTCCTGTGTGCTATGTAGCACATGTCTGCAAAGCATGATGTGGGGAAGTTTTTTAGCAGAGCTGGTGGTTGCAGGAGGATTCAATTGCATTATAACTGGAATAGTAGTAGGCTTCTTTTCAGTCATGGAAGGGATTGCTGTGAGATCTCCAGGAAAAAAAAAGCTATCCTCATGTGCAAAATGAGCAAATACAATGAAGTTATTGGAGAGCAAATAACATGGAAACATGTGCTGCTACTTGTGTAGTATTTCTGAATTTCTAGATCAGAATTTTAAATGGAAGTTCAAAGGCATTTTGTTTTCGTTTGCTTTCAGGGGAATGTTATCTCTTCATCATATCAGCAGAGTGAATGTGCCCCATCTTTGATATAAAACTAAACATTTCTTTTCTATTAGGTAATGTTTATTTTGATGTTAAGTCTTGGGGAAAAAGATATGGAGTATTAACTACTCTTTACCCAGATGCAGAAGATGAAGCAGGTAAGTTTGTGTCAATGATTTGTATTAATGTTTTGTCAAACTCTTGATTTATCTATGCATAAAGCTTCATGGAACAGTCTGAATAAATTTTCTAACTTGTTGTACCTGGCCAGCTTTTTGGTTGATTAAGAACACTTTCTATTAATTTTTTTTATTGGAGCACTCACTGCTGCCAATGTAAGAGAAATCTGTCTCCCTTCATATTTGATTTTTTTTCTATACCTTTGATAGGGTACCTGAGAACAGTTATGGTTCTTAATAAATTTTATTTAAATACTGGTGAGTGATGCATACAAATTTAATAGTGAGGTTATTTTCTCAGCCTTTGCATTAGTCAGTGATGAGGCAGCCAAGAGTAAATGCAGGAAACGCCATCTATCGTGTTATTGTTTGGGCAGTTACACCCTTCTGATGTATACCAATCATATGAATTTACTCCTTTCATTACGAAACTACTGCTGAGCAGACTGTGTGAGGGATGGTAGATTTCTTGACAGACTGTGGTAAAGCAGGCCTGTAGCTCCAGCTCTGTTCTCTTTGCTGCAGTTGTCCAGCTGCTGAGCAGGATTGCTGAGACTTTCTGTAGTTTCCGTAAGTTGAGTGTGATCAGCTCTTCACATAGGAGAGCTTGATGCAGATCTGCATCCTTTGCACACTGAAGTTCAGCATTTCATCATTGAAAAATCTGTTTGGAATTACTGAACAAGTTTGGGAGGCTGATGCTCAGGAATCGCAGCCAAAAAATTCTCACAGCTCTGCTCTGGAGTTGTTTCAGCATTATAACTTGGAGAGGGAATGTATTTTGTTGACAGTTCTGTAGAGAAAGTTATTGATAGGCTGTAATTACCCTCTTGATGAGCCCTAGGCATACAGTAGCAAAGTGGCCCCTGACTGAGTGCAACTAGAGATGTGCTATGATTTATTGTGGTGTGTTCTGTTATGTAAGCACAGAAGGTGTTTTAAGGTATTATACCATTTTTATTTGTTCTTAACTCTTGTTAAAAACTGCATTCAGAACTTCAATCTTATGGAATAACTACTGGAACATGTTATTTTTTGCCAGTATCTGGGGCTTTTCAGAGTTTTTTTAATGACTATTGTTGTTGGAAGCAGAACATCAAAATAGCGCTTTTTTCATCCCTTCCATCCATCCAGAAAGTATAAGTAGATTATAGGTCAGTTGCTTTTTTCTCTGTGAATCTAGAATGTTTCCATTTCTGAATATCCTAGAGAGTACCCAAGCAAACAGTGGCAGCTACAGGGTATGGTATCAAAACCAGAATCATCCAGGAGAGCAGAGGCTGTGAAGGCAATTCCCTCTTGCTGCTCCCTGAAACAAATCAGCGCTGTGTTTTAGAGCTCTGTTAGCTCTGCACGCTGCCTCACAGTTTCTCCAAACTCTGTAAAAGAATAATAATATTGGATAAAGGAAACTCCTACTTAGCAACGGGAAAATGCTATTGCCATAACAAAGCTTGAGGTGAATAACCCCACACACCAGTAGGTGCTGAGGGCCGATCAGCTGGAAAGCAGCTTTGCAGAAAAGGACCAGGGCATCCTGGAGGACACCAAGTTGACTGTGACCCAGCAATGTGCCCTCATGGCAAAGAAGGCCAACTGCCCCCTGGGCTGCATTAGGAAGAGTGTTGCCAACGGGTTGAGGGAGGTAGTCCTTCCTCTCTACTCAGCCCTGGTGAGACACGTCTGGAGTGTTGGGTCCAGGTCTGGGCTTCTCAGTACAAGAGAAACATGGACATACTGGAGTGCGCCCGGTGAAGGGCCACACAGATGATTAAGGGCTTGGAGCATCTGTCATACAAGGAGAGGCTGAGGGAACTGGGATTGTTTAGCCTTGAGAAAAGAAAGCTGGGGAGCATCTTAGAAGACTGAGTTACACTCTTCTTAGCGGTGGCTAGTGACAGGACAAGAGGCAAAAAATTGAAATATAGGAAATTCTATTTAAACAGAAAAAACCTTTTTACTGTGAGAGTGGTCAAGCACTGGAAGAGGTTGCCCAGAGAAGTTGTGGAGTCCCCATCCTTGGAGATACTCAAAACGCAACTGGACAAGGTCCTGAGCAGCCTTCTCTAGGTGACCCTGCTTTGAGCAGGAGGGTTGGACTAGACAGTCTCCAAAGGTCCCTTCCAACCTCAAGGATTCTGTGACTGATACTGTGTTTTACCCCGTTTCCCTTCAAGTTACTTTTTACTAATTTTACTGTTACTTCTACAGATTTTGTGACTGTTGTTTAGTCTATAACCCAGAAGATGGAAATAGTGCTTTTTTGTATTGTTACTCAAAAAAGGCAAGGATGGGATGGAGTCATCAGATACTGGTCAGCCAGAGCTTGGCAAAATAATGAAAAAGCCCAAGATGAAGATTCAATTCATAAGACATAAAGGGACAGGAATATAATCCTAGTTTTATCAAGTTTGACTGATGAAGCAGGTGTGATAGATTTTTGTAATGTGCTTCATTTAATATTGCATGACATTCTGAATAGAAATTGACTCTGTATATCAATAAAGTACAAACTGAATGGATCAAGAAGAATGACTATCAGATCTCAAAAAAAAAAAAAAAGCTGTCAGTGGAGAATCATCATTAAAATGTGTTGATACTGGAATCTTACAGGGATTGGTTTAGACCCAGTAATACAAAGTATTTTCATTAGTGATCTGGAATAAATAGAAGCAAGCCTGATCACTGCTGATTAAACAGATAAGCAACATTAAATAATTAAGAACAGGGAGCCTAGAGCAATGTGAGTCATTTGCTAAGCTGGATCCCTTCAAACCAAATAGATATACCATTTTGTCAAATACAAGATGATGTATTTATCAACAAAAAATGGAGACTCTAGAACCCCATTCTGTAGTTGCAGCTGGAAGTAGTGTTTATTTGAATGGCAGTTAGGAGTCAACAGGGACTAACTGTTGAGCATGACTCACCTCTCTGCAGTACTGTGGCAAAAATGGTTGGTGTCATCCTTGGCTGTGTAGCGAAGGAAGAAGGAAATATAGCTAGGGAGGAGACTTGTCTTTAGATAAGACACTGGTGAAAGTGATACTGGAATGTTGCTGCTGCCCAGGGATAGTTCTAATGTTCTTCTCTGCACTTGCTTTCGATTTTATAGAATGTGAATGAGAAATGATTTGTGGCCCAGAGAAAAAAATGTTTTTTTTTACCTCTCTTACTGCAGAGCAAACTGTTTGTTGTAGGAATCTGGCTGATAAGTTACTAAATGAAAGATGTAAAACCGTATAAGGCCAAAGGGACTCAAAGGATAAGATGTATTAAAGAATCTTGAACTCATTTTTTTTTAGCCTGCAGCAGTCTAATTCAGAGTATCCCCCCACCCCCCAAAGATTTGTTCATCAAACTGGAAGCCTTGTGCAAGGGTGAAGGGAGGAAAGATACAGGAAAAAGAAGCTGGGCAAATGAGAATAAAATTTGAATAGTTCCCTACATGTGCATTTCCCTTTGCTTTCATTTGTCCATTCTTTCTGAGACATATTCCAATAACAAATCACTTATTCCTGACAGTCGATGCTGATAAACAACATGGTAAAGATTTTGCCCTTTGGAAGGCTGCCAAACCTCAAGAGCTGTCTTGGACTTCTCCCTGGGGAAGAGGAAGACCTGGATGGCACATTGAGTGCTCCACAATAGCAAGGTTGGATATCTTGGATTTTAAATCCAGTGCTGATTTTTGTTTGCAATTGGTATAATGATAGCAATAATACTGAAAGTGTTTTGCCTGGTCGGTAGAAAGCACCAGTTTTAATCTGAGTACTTTCTGCGATGTTGGGTGTCATGCGTGGCCCAAACCGACTCATCTCCACGTTAACAGAGCAGCTGTCTTGTTACGTTTTGGTAACTTCTTTCTTTTAAGAAAGACCTGGGCGCTTAAAATCTGCCATGCAGGATCACACAATGGATTAGAGAGTCTTTTGACTTGAACCGAGTAATCAAAGTTTTAGTGGAAGCTATGGTACCGCTTTCATCTACCTCCCTTCCATTTGGTGCAATCTCCAACACACCTAGTCAAGCTTTTAGTGCTGTATTAAGAGGATAGGATATGAGCTTCCGTCTGAACTCCAGTGAGTATGTGAGATTTGGTTGTCTTTATAACAACACGTTATTCAGCTTTCTTCAAAATTCAGGCATAATACTAGATATTCTGATTTCTCTGTGGCAGTATATTCTGTGGGCACAATGTGAATTGCACATGGTAGCATTTTGCTCATAGTTGGTTTAAATTAATTTGCTCTTAATTTAGAGTTTTATTTTATTTTCTCTGCAGGATGATAGTACTTTGTCCTCTGTAGTAGCCCTATTAATTTATGTATTTTGGAAAAAGAGAATTTTGCTGTTCTGTCCTGGAAGATTGGTAGTGATACTTAGTTTTGCATTAGTTTCAGATCTTTTATGAAAGTTAATAACAAATTACTGAGGTCTGATCCTTTTTAACTTGAGAGTTGAGCCCAAGCTGAGAGCAGATAGAACTATTGCTTTAGGTTTCTCTTTCATATGCTGTACTGTGGCACCTGGGGTTGTTAGTCATTAGTTCCTGATTGTGAAAAGCATTTGTAAAAATGATTTTATGTCACTAAATAGTTTCAGCACTGTGAAAGAGTAGTTAAAGCAACTGAAGTGCACAAAAACATGCTGTTTGAAGTGAGATCTGTGACAGAAATGTACTCTAGGTAAGAAATGCCAACCCACTATAAAATGGCCCATCTGCTAATGTGATGCTATTTATATTCTGTATTTCTGTAGAAACTTATTTTACTGTGGCTGGAGGAGGCTCCTGTCATGCAGGTAGGGGTTCACCCATGCAGAGCATAAGTGTAGTAATCTTGGACTGTGAAAAATGGAGAACTTATTTTTGTAAGTTACCTAAAATGTTTTACTGTCACAGTCAGCTGTCAAATACCTGTTTTAAACAGTAACTACTTACCTGTCTGTTTTGCCAAAGATCTCAAAGCATTTAGTCATTTAGGTGAGTTAATTTTAGAGTATCTTTGAAGTGTATGGGATGAGGGATCTGCAAGTGGCAATGCTCTTCTATAGATGGTAGGGAAGGCAAGAGTTAGGGGTTGCTCCTGTGAAGAGCTGTCCTTAATCTGTTTTTGGAGTACGTGGAAAGAAGCAGATGGGCACGAGCTTGGGAAATGACCACCAGTCAGTTCACCAGTGACATCTTTCTGTCTCTTCCCTTCCTCTGCCCTGATTAGTTCTATAGATCAATCACAAGCCTGGGTGTCAGAGGGTGTTTTGTCCCAAAAAGCAACAAAAGTACCAATATCTAGCCAGCTACCAGAAAAAGAGGAGCAACATATTGATATGACACTTGGAAAGATGGTGTGTCTGTGTGCAGGTGTGTGCGTGCCTCGTGTTTTATTTTCTGCTTGCACAGACAACATGTATTTTTTCTTTTCCAACTTGAGTGTCCACAGCTACTGGGCGGTTTGCATAGATTTGCTTCCCTGTGAGAATGTAAATATTCTCTTTATTTAACAGAAAGGCAAAACCAAGTTATTAGCTTGTCCTGAGTGACGTAACAGGGACTTGCTGGAGTAGTGGATAGTATGTGACTCCTGTGCTTTAACCAGGAAGCCTCTAGGTCTGTCATTGTCACATGAACATCTAATGTAGCCCACGCCTCTCTATAAATGCGGGTGACTGAAAGTAAGTACTCAGCTAACCTGCACAGATGCAGCAGTGCTATTGGGATGATAGGATTGGGTTTGGGAGATCACAGGCAAGGGGCTCAGATTTCCTCATCGTTAACCCATGCACATGTATAACAGAGAGGGCTGCTGAATCGGAGGTTTGTGTTTTCAACAGGTCACTCATAGAAATTCAACTACATGTGGAAATCTGGTTTCTCCTTTCATTTGTGGCTTTATGTTGTTGTAACTCCAGTGGACTTGATTCTTCAGTGTTATTAGCATAAGCCCCAAATAGACTTTCTTTTGCTATTAAAACATTATAGGACTAAGCATTTTCTATAGTGACTCTGTAGGGTATAGCCTGAATTCTTACAGAAATGGTACAAGATAAAGAGCAGTAATATCGAGTTTAAAGAAACGTACATCACTTTGAAGTTTGGTTTGCAGATGAAGGCTGCTGTCTGATATCAATTCGGTAACCGAACAAGAAAGGAAATGTCCTGCTTGCAGTTTTTGAATCTAAGTTAGAAAAATAATTGTTCCTAGTCAAGAATATTGATTAATTGCAGGCAGATATGGCCTTGCATGGAGGCTTTGTTGCCATTTTGGTGTCTGAGATCTGTTTAAAGTCTTGTTCTGATACTGCAATAGTTAAATGATGTATTTATATTTATGTTTCATCTTATTCTTTTGCACATTTCTCTTACAAAAAAATTTTGTAGTGTTCTACTACTGATCAGGAATATATTGTTACAGTGCAGTGTTTGGAAAGCATTTGGAC
Source organism: Dromaius novaehollandiae (assembly GCF_036370855.1). Taxonomy (NCBI): domain Eukaryota; kingdom Metazoa; phylum Chordata; class Aves; order Casuariiformes; family Dromaiidae; genus Dromaius; species Dromaius novaehollandiae. Next base: position 155,576,335 of record NC_088098.1, read on the forward strand.
ATCCATACTGGTGGAATAGATCTTGCATTTCCTCATCATGAAAATGAAATTGCACAGTGTGAGGTGTATCATCAGTGTGAGCAATGGGGGAATTATTTTTTGCATTCTGGTAAGTAAAATAGTCACCTGAGAGCTGTATACAAATTCAAGGGTTTTTTTTTAGTTTGGCATTTGTTTTGTTGGAAGTATGGGGGAAACCTTACAAGCAGGTGCTTTACTACAGTGACCAAGTTCCTGTTCTCACTAAGTAAGTGCAGAAACATAAATGAGAGTGAATCCTGAGACAGCAGAATGGATGCCTTGTATTAATAAAGCACTTACAGTGAAACACTCCTAAATTTCATTTGGGGAAACCTCTATGTAATAATGCTATGTGCATCCCCAGTGTGTAGTGTTTATTCCTAACTAAAAATATGGAAATAAGAGTTCTTCATATAGAATCTCATTTGCCCTTTCATTTGCATTTCCTCAAATTTTGAGGATACTTTCTGCGCAGTAGTGTTTCTTTTTAATTTTGTTTATTTTGGCTTTAATGATCTTGCAGGAAGATGGTAAAAATAATTGATCTTTTCTGTGTGTGCTTATGTCATCCTCCTAAAAGTAGAAATTCTTACTGTCTTGGAAGTAGAACCCTCAAAATCTGACGGCAAGTGAGTGGAAGGGACAGGTAGACAGGTAGTTGATTGCAGGATTTTAAAAACATCAAAACTAGAATAAACTATTCCTGTACTCCATCATCTCTCAGTAGCACTTGCTGGTGGGTTTAAACAAAAGATTTTGGTAGAATGCTGAATAAAATGGCCTATGTTTGTAAATGCAGTGAAAGGCTTTTAATCATAATAAGAAAAGACATCTGTATTACTGGAAAATAAGAATGGGGAGAAAGCTAAGGTATGTGAACTAATGAACCAACAGAGTTCACAAAGTTGTGGTCTTCCAGAAAAATATCTGAGGTGTGAGAGTCCCTTATGCTCACTAGCACTCTGACCAACTTCTTTGCTAGCCAAACTGCAGAGGACCCTGAAAAGTTAGTTTCTGAGAATGCATGAAATCAAAATTGCTTGGGTAAGTTTTAAGTAGTGCTCAAGAATTGCATGGTATAAATGTACAACAGTGAAACTTCCTGTGAAACTCACCTGGAGTGGAAGAGTATGCAAGAGAGTGAGCATGTGACTGGACTGTCCATTCTGCTATCAAAAGCATGGCTAGCAGGTATCTAGCCTATTTCTTGCAGAGACCCCAATGAGGCAGGCAGAGCAGGCAGAAGTATGCATTCCAATGGACCTGTGATGGTCTACATCAACCGAAGGTCTGCTCCTCCAGCCAGTAAATGCCGTGGAGAGAAAGGAGCTCAGCTAAATATTTGTGGCTTGATAGAGAGAAGCCAAGACTAGGGGAAAAAATAAAAAAGGCATAGTGGGCTGGGAACTGTACAGTACAGCTTCAGTGTCTCTGCTTTCATACAGAGGTGAGCATCTTTGTCTCAATATAGCTTATAGAAGTCACATACCTCCTCTCCCCCCCCCCAGTCAGCGACCTCTCTGGCTATGCCTGAGTAGACTGTACTGAAGAGTCTTTGACTCATTCAGTCTTCATCATTACAATATAGCTTGGGTGTACATAAACCTGCCCTTGCTGCCTTGCACAATTGTGCTTCAGTAAACTGCGCTGTGTCATGCTTTGCACTACATCATTGTATGATGGTACTAGCTATAGTACCAGTGCTGGGAACCTTGAAATTTGTCCTTCCTATTGCAGTCTTCATTGTTCTGGATGGTCTCCAAGGAAATGAAGTTGATAAATTCTGGTTCAATTCTGCAGTCTCTCTTCTTATTGAACTACTTTGTGCAAGATGTCTTAGTGAACTCATTGAGCTACTTGTCTGAGTAACAGCTGCAGAATTAAGCCTGCGGTCACTCTGGGAATTGCTCAGGCTTTCTTTTTAAAATGTATTTGCAGTGTATGATATGAATACTACAGAATCCTGCTTCCAGTTCCCAGTGTAGAGCCTCTCATAAATCAATAGAGATTATCCAGAGGCTGATGCATCCTCCAGGGTGTGCTTTATGCCTGAAGTGCTGGGAGATTATGCACTCGTCACTGAGATTCACTGTTTTTTAAGGGAGGGCTCTAGCTGGCAGTATCCAGGGCATGTCAGTTTTAAAGGTTTGGAATCAAAACTAGAGGGGCAATGTTCTTTGAAAATAAATAAATAAAGAGAATTCATGAGGTTTTCTCAAACCAGAAGAACTTGATCTCAAGGGATACTTAAATACTGAGATTTCTCTAGAAGCTGACGGATTACATTCATTAAGTCAAGAAATTTTGCTGGAGGACAATAATGTGAATTATTCAGAGCAAATGATTCTGCTTCAAAAACAATTTATTCTGGTAACAGACTTTGGAATTTTAGCAGACTCAGAATTGGAGGAGTGATCCCCATTAGAGGAAGAAAATCCCTGCACTGGGGATAAATCTTTTTATAAGGACTTTATTTTTAGACTACTTGTACTCTGGGAAGAGCGCCAAGCCAAAGTTATGAAAATCCTTATATTTTGTGATTCCTCAATGAAACCATTCACTGCAAGCGATGAAACTCTTCAAAAGAGGAATACTTCAAATTCAGATGTTACTGATAACCTTATTAGGAAAACACGTGGTCAAATTATTTTAAATTTGACTGCCTAAAGTTAAGTTAATACTGAGGCATGTTTACAAAAGAAAAAAAAAAAAAAAAAAGAACCTCAAACCAGGCTAACCCCAAACCAGGCTATTCCCCTTTGCCAAAGAAGTTTGTGTGCATTTCATTCAAGTCACAAGAGCTGCAAGTGTCCAATATCTCTGACAGTCTGAGTGTTCTTAGATAACGTCCTATGTTCAACCACACAGTAGTGAAAATGGCCTCATCTGTTAGCAGTCAGGACAAATGTTGAAAATGAGATTTTGTTTTGATGGTAGACTTTTGTTGTAGCTGGACCCATAGATCTCTGGTTTTCTCCTACCCTTGATACAGTGTGTTATGTAAACTTAAATTTTCAGGTGGTCAAGGATAGGACTAAAGGTAGCTTTGTCATGGAGAGTTCTTGCTGATTCGAGTTGCTGTCAGAAAGAGCTAAGAAGTGAAACCAGATACTTTTCACATCCACTTGCCAGACCTGAGCATGTTGCTTTCCTATCCAGAAGAGGATGATAGGAGTTTGATCTGCTCGTGGAAGCTAGAGATTTCCAGACAAAACCGTGAAGGAATGCTGTGCACAGAGTAATAAAATTCAGACAGCTGACTGGGCTGTTGATTAAGAAATTAAAACTCTGCCACTCTGTGAAAACAAAAACATAATCGCATGTCAGATGTTGGCCCTTCACAGCACTCTGAAGCATCAAATAGGCATCAGATATTGCTGGACTGCAAAGTCTGAATGCATGCAGAGGGCTCATATGGTATTTAATGGTAAGAAAAGTTCACTCTCAGAAATCTGCATCTAAGTATGCTTAAGTGATGGATTCTGGAAGTAACTGAATATCTGAAAATGATGTGTTAGTTGTGGGTGCTTGGTAGGTTACAGAGTTACTCTTTTAATAGAATAAGCCCATTAAGGCTTTAAACTGCATTTCTGAAATGGTACTGAGTACTCTTATTGACTGTGTGTTCAGCATCACTCCTCTTCTGTGAATAATTGATGTTTCCTGTCAGCAGTGGTGGTGTGGCTAGGACTCAAAGGGCACAGCCATGTCCGAGCTCTGGATGCTCATCTCTGGTGTTGCTCTGACACAATGTTCAATCCTGAAGCTGAGCTCTGCAGACTCTCCCAAACGTGACAGAGATGGTTACTTCCTTTTTCCTGTACTGCAGCCCCACAAACTGAGCATGCAGCTACTGAAAGCTCTAGCAACATTCAGAGATTTTATTTAAAGTAAACTAATTCAAATTGGGCATCCTAGCAACATCCTTCCCTTGCTCTTCCTCATCTCAGCCTCTCATGGTCTGGCCAAACGAGTGGCCTTTAGTAGGTAATTAGTTCAGCTCTAGCAGACCAAGGTGAGGAATAGGCTCTTCTAAATGTTATGTCTCCTCACTAACTCTTCTTCTTTGGACAGTATCACAGCAGTGAGGAAAACAAAAATGAATTCATTTCTTCAAGCAGAACTTGGTGATTTTTGAACATGATGTAGCTCTGAAGTTAGCTCTGCTAGGAGCGGAGGGTTTGGTCAGATGACCTAAAGCTCCACCTAAATCTTCCTGTGATTCTGTGATTTCTCTGTTTACCTGGTAAACACACGAAGATAGCAGGAAAGGAACCAGTTCTGATGCAGGACCGGGGCAGACCCTGTTCAAAGCAATGCCTGTGTGGTGCTGTGTTGTGAGCAGAGATTGTGTACAACTATTTGTACCATGCAGCCATGCTCATTGCTGTCTGGAGCAGGGGGCAGTTGTGGGAACGGTCAGCGCAACAGCTATTAAAATGCTCTAGAGAAATGTAGGACAATGAATGTTGTGATTAATAGCCATTTTCAGCATGGCACAATTTAGATGACTTAAGTTGTGCAAGCAAACGTGGTGTAGGAGGTCTGGAAGGCTGCCTTTTGTTGCTTGGACACTCCCCACTGCCGTTACTTGCTCCACTTTGAGTGAAGAAACTCCCGGGTAGCATGTATGAATTTATTTCCCACGTACAGTACTCTGTTGTTGTCAGTTCTCCTCACTAACTCTTTTGTGTGACTTTAAGCTCCTGCCAGATATTTCATGAATATTCAGAAGAAATACAGCATTCTGTTTCAGAAAGTTCCTTCTGAGAAGCTACTTGCAAAACCTACCAGTTGTCTTTCAAAAACTTTGACTTGCTTCAACAGTAACTTTTCAAATAGAGCTTCAGAAAACCTCAGCTCTTCCTTGTCCTGTCTAATCCCTTCTGGCAACCTGATAGTTCCTAATTTTTGGTAGATCAAGTTTCAGAATAGGGAATGCATAGAAAATTCATTTTACACGTGGCATTTTGAAGCAATGCAGAATAAATCTTCGGAATAAAAAAAAGTAGTGTAACAACCGCAAACGAGTAATTCAATTTCAAAAAAATACAGAAAATTGTTTGGTTTGCAAGAATATTGTTTTGTGAGATCACTGGAACATCTTTAAAGGCATTAAAATATTTCTGGAAAGTCAAGAGAGACAGGTAATATAATTTGCTGTGGAGACTGAAAAGTGCTTGCTTGTTTGTAGTTTATTTTATCACCACTTCTGAACACAGATACTATTTGATTTTTTTTCTGTATTAATGTCTATTTCTTCATGTTTATTTTGAATGATGTTTTCTTTTCTTACGTTTTAAAATGCACTCAGCCAAAGCTGTGGAAAAATGTTACATGTTGCATTGATATGGTTGGCACATAGCTGTCTCGGGGTATGCTGCATCCAGTGACTCCAGTGTCTTGGTGCAGAGTTTTCTCATTCACTACCAATTCAGAAGCACACTAACTTATCCTGTATTTTTTGTCTGTTTGTTTTTGTTCTAGGACATTTGCATGTTAAAGGAAGTCAAGAAAAAATGTCCAAGTCATTAAAAAACTACATAACAATTAAGGTAATCTATTGTTATGAATGAAGACATGTAGGTAAATATTAATCATAGCCTTCTTTTGAGAAAATAGTTAAGTATGTGCTTACACTGCAGTGAAAGAACTGTGTAAGTGGAATAAGAGTGTTTTTCTGGCGTACCTGTTATCCTGCATTTGAATATAGGAAACTTGCTCTGACTTGGGGGTTGTTTATAACTTTGGGATTGAGAAGCAAAGGTTATAGTCTGGTTCTGTTCATAAAAACTAAGAGTCTTCATGAACTGCCTGTGGCACTCAGTTCTCACTGAGCTGAGAGAGTTTGTAGAACCAGCATTTGTGCCTAATATCAGACTTAAAACGGTGTCTCTTCTGTATGCTCTTAATATTTGTATGTGCTTTTGTGACTTACAAAAGAGTAGATGTTTCTCCTTGTCCTGCTTTAGGCCAAATGGGACATGGTCTCAGTGTTTTGTCTGGAACTTACCAGGTGTCCTGCAACTGCACCATGGTAGTGGTTCCTTGTATTTTCCTTTAGTCTTCACTATGATTTTCTTGCTGATGCACACAGAGCTTTGTCTTTTAATATCAACAGGTGGTGTGAATATGTCCTCTTTTACTATGTGAAAGAAAAGTAAGCCTTTACCAGAAGCAGGTCTCTAAGTTCACTGAAGCAGTGACTTCTGATATTTCCTCTTTTTCCCCCCAAAGCTTCACAGAGAGGCTGAACCAAAGTTTTTGAGGTAGCACAGAGCAGGGTTTCTCTGTCATCATGTTCCTGATACAGCTGTACTTAACACTAACTCAGCTCCAGCGATGGCTGACACCTATTGTTAAGAGTGGGTAATTTTCTTCCTGTGGACAAAGCTTAAGAGGCTGTTCGAGCACATATGTTCCCCTTTGCCCTCTTGGAAGACTAATTAAAAATCCTTTTAAAAACAGAATTCAGTTTGAGCTGCTTTATTCTTAATTCTGCTGATGCTGTCTGCGTACAGTTAAGCCTTTTCTGCCCTAGGAAAGTTATCTGTCACTCACAATTTTGACAGAAATTTCCCGAGTCTAAGCAGATGTGGTAGACAGGGCAAAGAAATGACTATTAATGCAATACATGCAACTAAAAAAAGAAAGTATGGAAAGATTCTCCTCTGTTTTTCTAGTGGGATTTCTTTGTATTGAGAAAAACATTGTGTGTGAGGTAAACAAAAATTTCTTGGTAGCAAGTACTGACATGCTTAACAACAAAAAAATTTCAGGATCAGCACTCTTCCCTTGCCGGTCTCTTCTTTTAATTTCTGTGATTAGACATGGTTAACAAGGATTAATCCTTTCCTGTAAATAATTTTCAGTCCACTGAACCAAATTTCTTCCCATATAGTCTTTCTGCATTTTGAACTTTAAGCCCCATGTGGAACTTTTTACATGTGCTCTGAAAAATTCAAGGCCCGGATGGTACCTAGGGCCTTTCTTTTGTCTCCCTTGGCAGCAAAGCGCTGAATGCATTCCAAGTAGTCAGTGAGGCATGTTTTTTTTTTTTTTTTTTTTTTCCCTGCAGCCATGCTGGATGCTCTTAATCCAGCTGTGCTATTTTTCTTCCCCTTGTTCCCCTTTCTGAATTTTTAAATAGCTATTAAATCTGACCCCCCCAAAATTGAGTGCGTAGACATAATGCATAGCCATGCAACTTGTTTTGAAAGAGTTATGAGACTTTCTTCCTCTGGGCTCCGTTATTCCCCAACTATAGAAGTGATTTTCTAGTTTAGATTGTCTTCCCAAATTCAAAGTTTGCCTCAATAGAATTTATTTCCTTACTTTATTCATACTGTTTGCCCTCTGTATACTAACATAAAGCCTCTGGGCACATTGAGTACATTCACTTGTACAGAGTTTATAGAAAAGTCTGTTTAGCTTCACAGTCTGTTTCTCGATTTAGCTTGTCTTGATTGCCTCAATTATTTCTATTTTCCTTTGAGATATTGCACATTGCTAACATTTTGCTACCTTCAGCGTTCAGGCCATTTTAATTTTGTAGTTGAAGCTAAATTTAATATGTGCATCCTCTAGTTCATGATATTTTCCATATTTTCTTACTTATACTGACTTCTCCTTATGCCTTTCTATTTCAGTGGCACTTTTTAAAATCAGTGAATTGGCAATAGCAAGTTTGTAGCACTTACTATCACCAATTTGCTAATTAAAAAAAAAAAAAAAAGGAATGAAGTGGTCACAGTTCATTTTCACATTGTCCAACCTTCTTGCTGAAAGTGGAGTTGTCAAGTGGTTGAGTGTTTTAAAATGTACCTCCCAAGCTTTTAAATAGTTCTTTTGAGTAAATGAAATTCTGTGTAGTAATAATAAAGTATTTTTAAAGCTAGTTAAGTATTAAGATGAAATTACTAAGCTTTCATAACTTAGGTAAATTCAAGCAATACAGGAAAATTTTTTCCATTCACTCTGTGTTTTACTTCATGTTCTAGTCCTTCAGGAAAAATGACACGCTTAATCTCTTTGAAGAAGTTTAATACTATTTTTTTTCCCATAAAATTTGCAAAACTTGGGAGTTGTCCTTCCCTGCAAGATTGTATCACAGTCTTAGTCAGTAATTTAGGTTTGCTTTTTCCACTGGTCTTATTCGGTGTACATTTGATCATAATTGCAAAGTATTTTTCTGCATCTTGTATTTGTGGTTGACATTTATTTATATCTTGTATATATGTATGTGTGTATATTTATATATTATATTTATATGGAATTAGATTTTATTCAGTTTAGACTTTAAAGCTTTAAGCTTATCTTAAACTACAAACATGGGTTATTTGTAATGTTAGTTGGTCTGAAATAGTCCGGGAAAGTAATAGAAGAGGGCAGAGCAACTCAAAAAGTTATTTGATAAAGTTGTCTTTTTGTTGGTGGAGTTTAGGATTTTCTGAAGAAATTTTCATCCGATCAATTCAGGATGTTTTGTTTGCGCAGCAAATACAGCTCAGGTAAGAGGAAAAAAAAATTCTTTGTTAAGATATGCATGCCTTTTCACACATACTTCCCAAGTATTGAGAATCCAGTGGCACAGTGAAGTGGGTTTCTTCCTTGCGGTGCCTTAGAGTTTCCATTTTGCAAGCAGAAAGGTTCACTGTGCTCTGTAGGGTGGCTCTCAGGCTGTCATTTAGAAAAGCATCTTTACCAAGGACAGTACTTAAGCATGTGTCTAAATACCTTCCTGAATTTCAGTTAATTGCAGCTCTCAATTAATTGCACTTTCAATTAATGAATTACCTCCATCTCTGATTTGCATCTGTTGCAGAGTTGTATTTCAGTCAAGATCAGCTGTATTTGAAGAGAGATCTAGGTAGAGCTTTACTTTATATTCCTGTAGGGTATGACAAGGGCTTTCTAATAACTTTTTTATTTCCCTGCTGTTTTATGATTTGCCCTGTGGAGTTACTCAGCATTCAAGGAGTTCTGTGGTGCAGCGAAGCTCACTTAGATGAATACTTAGTAAGCTAATGATCGTCTTAAGTTGGCAAAAACTGCAGGCAGGCAGAGGTGAGGGGGAATTTTGTTAGCTTCTGTGTCTACACCAGAGTGCTTCCAACAGGCAGATGCTACCTTTAACCAAAAGATGTTTGTATACAGATAGCATTTTTACCAGTTTATTGATATTTGCCAAAAGAGGATGGCAGTTCCGTAACTGTTTTTGGATCATCTGGTTTGTTGACACTCTCAGTGTTGTAATGAGATGCTGGAGCATGCTGAAACACCTGCTGTGTTATTTAAGCAGGCCTCTAGATGCCTCAAATAAAGCACCTCAAGCAGTAAGACTGGGAGAACTGCTGTGGTCACAGTTCTGTTGCTTTGCTAATATCTGTCGGTATGTGACATGCTGTGAATCTTTATGGACGTGCAGTTCTTGGACTGAGAGATCATCTTGCTCATTAATACCTCAAGCTGCTTGCAGGAGCTACCCATGTGATCTTCCTGATGGATCCTTGCTCTTATAAGGCAGACGAAGGCATTAGGAATGCTGTGTATTTCTGAAATATTTCAAAGAATGAGATAGCAAGAGACTGCTGATTCTTGGCTGCTGACCTCCACCATTGTGAAAAGGGAAGGGCAAATTTTAGAGGGAGACTTGCTGCCGAATAAGCCCATGTTTGGGGTAGGAGAGGGGGTAGGCGGTGGAGAGCGCTGCTGCTGTGGAGTGAGGCAGCAGGGAAGGTGGTATGCCTGACTGTTTCCTGAGGGTCTCTGTCAGAGGACAGAATAAATTGTGAACACACAGATGGCTCTCTGACTGCAGCTGGGGGCACTTGGGAGTCTTGAGCAAATGCTTTTTTAAAACAAAAAGAGAAGAGAAAAGGATAAGACCTACAACACTATCATATATGTTTGTTCTGTAAACAAAAGCTGAATGGTTAGAAATTTCTAAGATTGCCCCCAGGGCAAGCAATGGTATTGACAGCTGTGCAACTGAGAGCTGCCTGCACGCTCTTTACTGCTGCTTGTGAACTAGCTGCATTTGAGCCAATCTAAGGAGGACATGACAATTTTTGCTTTACTTACTGGTTAAATATCTTCCTGTGATAAAAACAGAGTGCTACCTGTGCAAATACAGGTGGCTTTGATAAAAAGAAATTGTGATATTATGTCAGAATATGCTGCCAGTAAGCCACTGAGCAGATACAAATTGCTTGAAGGTCTGCTGCACTTGCCACATTATGAGGCAGGATGCGGTGCCGAATACAAGGCTATTGTCAGATAAACAGCTGAGGTCAGTCCCCTCTCTTGAGTCGGGTTTTTACTATGCAGTGTGTCAGTGTGTGTTCATGCTATCCATCTAGTTTGATTGAAAGACAAAGTTTAACTGCATTCCTCTTTGTCTCGCTTTCTGCTTCCTAAATATATTTATTTGAAGTGAATACCTGAGCACCTTCTGTTTGTTCCTAATTATGTGATAACTTGGATCACAAGCAAAGCTTCTAATTATCTGTTGGCTCTGCAAGTAACATTGTTACTGATCATGAGATTTTGCTGATGTTCCTCTTTCTCAGAATGGATTGGTCTCACTTGTCCTCTGAGGAGCAAGCCAAAGGAGAGAAAAGCTTTGCTCTCCTGTCTTTCACAGTGTGTCTTTGCAGAGGGATCACTTCACTCCATCACCTTCTCTGTCTGCTCAGAGAAAAACAGCCAGAGGGAAGGAGGAAGAGGGCCTGTTGTGTTATCCAGCCATGAATGGGCTTTTATCTGTGCATTTTTTTGACAAGCTTGGTTACTCCCTGCCATGCCAGAGCTCTGGACACAGAGACTGGAGCTCAGTGTCGGTGGACCCCATTTGGTGAGGAAAAATTGGTCTGGATTAATCTGAGTGCTAGGAGCAGCGATGGTGCTCCAGGCCTTTTGCTTCCACTGCAGCTGATGCCTGTAGCCACCCCCCTCTTGACCTAGATCATCACAATTTGATACACTTAGGGCTGTTGGGAAAAGGTGTTTCCTAAGTGTATCAGGCAGCAACTAGAGCATGGTGCCCCACCATTACTATACACTGCTGCCAGTGCCTGACAGGCTGCTTCTGGGTGCAGTTTAAAGTGATAGATGCCATCTCCAAGGCTCTATGGGACCCACTTATGAGTCACTGCTTTTCTTCTTGCATCTCATCAAAGGTGGCTTTGCTTTTGCTGTTACATGGAGGTGCCGTAAACTTGCTGTAGACAGTGGGTTTCTGTCCTGAAAACACTCTGCTCGTCTTTGAAAAATAGGTTCAGTGAATTTGTGATTTTAAATGAACTATAACATTTTGTTTGTGTTGGTCTTTAATTGCCAGTAGGTCCTAATGAATGTTCTGTTGTTCTGTAATTCGGTGATGTGATGTTGATGATTTGTTAGTAAAGTAGTGAAGGATTAGGGGGTACAATGAGAATTTCTAGAAATAGACTTATTTTTGCTAGACTGTGCATTTGCAGTGACTGTAAATGGTAGTTTAGAAGAATGCTGTAAATCAGTGAAGAAGAATGGCTTTAACCAAAGTGGGCTTCATCAGAATTAGCTTTCATCAGCTCGAGTTCCTTGGAGTTCCTGTAACCAGAGTGATCAGTTTAGTAATCTTAGTGGATATAAACAATCTCTTTCAATATCTTACAATTTTTAAAAGTCAGTACATCAGTCTTTTAAAAAGCTTAGTAAAGCTTAATTTTAAAACTGACATTAATGAGACAATGGTGAAGATTTTTAATGGCACACAAGTGGAAAATCTTACAAGTTTCAGAGATGTGCCTTAGTTGTACTGGGGTAAATCCTATGGAAAGTCTGTTTAAATAGTTAGGCTCTGAGATTTGCTAATGAAACTGAGATCAGATCTCACATCTGGCGGCTTCTACTCTCTTAATTCTGTCCCCTCACTCACTCTTCTCTAATGAGTGTGTGACTGGGTAGTGTTGGGTAATTGTGTAAAACAGCTATAACGTGTGCAGGAGCAGAACTGAGATGGCTGTGGAGACTATAGGTCGTGCTCAGTGCTGATGAGATTAGGAATACAGTGTGAGCTGTACTTTAGATGTATGTTAGTGCAGAGATCAGACATAAAATGATGAAGTGGTACTACACTGTCTGTGCGTCACCCTTGAATGTAAGTAATTTACTCCGATGTGATATTGTAAGAAGGAATACATTTAAACTTAGGCCTGTCCTTGGTGGACACAACTTCCACCAAAGTCAGGTGAGCTGTCTTGTGTGAGGTCTTTAGTTATACTCTGTTGATAGTCTTTTACAGTAAATCGTGCATTACTTTACCAATAGAAAAATTCCCTATTTGTGATGGCAGCTCTCAGTAAAAGTGCCAGTGCACTAGTCCAGTACTTGCACTTCTAAGGGCACACTTCTAAGGGCACTGGCAAAATGAGAGAATCACTGCTTAAATCTGAATCAGCAGAAGTAAATAATGGTAGTCCGCTAAGCTTAATTGGATAATAAAGCTAGAATCCCTTTGAATGCAGTAACAGCATCCATAACATTGACAGGGATGCATGCTGATGTTAGCAAGGGGAGCCTAATGTAGTCTTTATAGTCAGTGGGAAGGAAGCACTCTAGGTTTAGGGTATAGCGGATATCATTGTAATGTCGCGCTCTACTTAGGATAAAGTGCAGCATCTCGCTCACAATTTTCTCTTTCTTTACACTGACTACAAAGAGAGACCAGGTCACCTGGGCTTAGACAAAGGTGTGTAAGTTGTGTGATGAGTCCTATTCCAGCTATATGCTTACAAGTTTAAGCAATTTGTATTTTCTTTAAAAGTTACCTTAGAAAGCTAATGGGGCAGTTTAGCTGTGATATTGTGAATAAATTATATACACAGCGCAGAATCTCAGCTGTGAAATTCAGGTGCATCTGCATTTTAGGTGCTGGTGGAGCAGTCCTTTAACAGTAAGTGACTGTATTCCTTATAGAGTCAGTGTCAAGGGTTAGGTGTCTTTAGAGGTCTCCAAAGACAGACCACATCTACCTAAATTAGAATAGGAATGAAATTAAGGGGGAGATCAAAGATATATCTTCCATGCTTAAATCTGAGGGGATGATTAGAAATATATCTGATCCAAGCACCAAGCACTTTGGAATAATGACTAGACAGAAAGATGCAACGGGGGGGGGGGGAGCTTAAAATCATGTACCTATTGCTTCAGTAAGCTTCCAAACACTCTTTGAATCAATCTGACTCCTTTTCAGTAGATTATACTTTGTCATATTTAATGATTGTCTTTTATATTCATTCCGTTCACCTAGTGTGCCTGAAAAACAGAGTTCTTAGTTAACTATGCAAATAACTTTGAGAAAAGTTTGCTGTGACAAATAATAAAGAACTCATATCCTGGAATGATTATTTCTTTGAATATTGTTCCTGTGTATGACAGACAACATCCTCTGTGTCATAATGTCTGAATACCGTTTTTATTTTCTTAGCAGTAGAATTTAGTGATGAGACCATGGATGATGCAAAGCACCTTCTTCAGGCAATTTCCTCTTTTATTAAAGATGCAAATGCTTATATAAAAGGACAGCTGGTATGTGACCCTGTTAGGGAAGACATACTGTGGGAAAGGTAAGTGCATTTCCTGTATCTTAAAGATTGTGATTATGTGAGCAGTAATTTGCAAATTGCTGACTGGCTCAGAGGGCTGAACTTTATAATGAACCGATTGCTGTTTAAGAAGCAGAACAAGAAGAGGGACTGAGATGCAGTGTTCCCTGCCACCCAGCATCAAGGGTTGCTTTTTTTGCTTTTTCCAACAAGCTACTTTTCATTCGTCAGTTACAGTTCGTTCACAGTATCTTTAAATTACGTTACTTATCTAGTGTGCCCGCTCTAACTTAAGCGTCTTTGCACCTCTTGACTGATGTAGAGGGAAATGCTATAACTGATGTTGTAAAGTGACTCATGGTGTAAACAGAACTGTATATGAGTAACTGAAGAAGAAAGAGAACAACTGGAAAGTAATATGCATCAGGCATGTGAGTGTGTAATCAAACTGGCTGGCGTTCTGGCATGGAGTAGAGGTCAGAGGGGGTTACTAAGAAACTGGTCAAGACAGAGATGGCATAGGGAAAGATGAAATTACAGTTGGTGGGACCCTTGCAATGACAAGGAGAATCTTTTTTGGAGTCCTTTACACAAATCAGATGCTCTTTTCAAAACAGAGAGATGTGGATTGTATTGGGTGCAAAGCTGAGAAGATGAGTGTAGTGCTGTGGAATTAAGGTAGGAGAGGGGCTGGATCCTCTGAAGTGACATACAAGCAGCCCTGTGGGTATACTATCAGAGGGGGAATGGTCTGTGCTGTAGAAGTGAGAAACAGCTGCTTTGTGGTGCATGCACGTCTTTCGGCAGAGCTTGTTGCTGCACCAGCTAAGGCTTGTAAGGGGCAGTGGGACATGTTACAAGGGAGAAGAGATGAATTAGCTAGTTACGATATTTGGCAAGAACAAGTTTTCAGCAGGAGGCTGCAGGAGACTTGCTGGGGAGAGGAAGGGTGCACAAATGTTGTAGGATATGGGGTAGATAAGGAAGCCGAAACAGATCGTCAGTGGAGGACTTACGGGAGGGCAAAGCTTTTGTGTCACTAAATGTAAGAACAAGTAAGATGAAACAGATCTCTTAATTTGGAAAGTGATAGATATTCAAGATAGAAGGGGAAACTCACAGAGGAGCACTTGGGTGGGAAGGATTAGGGTAGCAGCCATCTGATACCTGAGAGGAGGCTGTCATTCCAGGCAAAAACACTCAGAGGCAGAACAGGGTTAAGAAGAGCCCCAGAGGTACTAGGATAGTTTGAAGTTCCGCAGGTAACTGTGCTCTGCGGGTTTTATTGTGAAACAGTGGCTATAAAAATTCGATTTATCCAGCTGTGTACAAGAGAAAGCTGCCAGCAATTGTTTGCAGCTTGCCATTTATTCCCTCCACTTTTGCTTCCACTTTCCACTTTTCAAAGCAACTGCAGTGGTAAAATTGGTTCTGTGACAATGAATACAAGTTGCCACTGGCTCTTGGCTCTCTTATACAAACATTTCCACCAGAGCTTTCTGTCTCAGCCAGGTAGAGCGAAGTCACAATGCTGGAATTCGTCTAGCCTAGGAAATGAGAAAACAGAGCACACTTCTGAGCCGGTTTCTTCCAATAGGTCGTGCAGTGCTGCAGCAAGACTTCTAGCTGACGTGGATTCAGCTCTCTTACTGAGCATTGAAGCAGCCTGTGTAACAACTTTGGAACAGAAACGCACCATTAGTGTGAAAACGGGCTGCTGGAAAAAAGAACTTAGTGAAATTGTTAATGTGCTTAATTGCAGCCTAATTTTCCATCTGTTTTTAACCGATTAAGGCAAACATTACTCTCCCATTGTTGGTTTCTGTGATTAATGATGTATTTATTGAACGGATATAGCGCTTCAGATTTTGACAGGCGTGAGTATGTCCTCTTGCAACTGAAAAATGTATCCTCTTCTGATCAGTGTAGCATCTCCATCATGGAACAGCTAAGAATGAAATGACAGTGTCCTTTAGATGACTCCCTTTGGCTGAATAGCTGATGAATTCAGCATACTGCTGGCATCTTGTTTGTCTTATCTTAAACGTTACCTTTTCTTCTTGAAGGCTAGCCAACACAAAAGTAAATGTGAAGGCTGCATTTGCAGATGACTTTGACACCTCCAGGGCTGTTGCAGCAATTATGGACCTCATTCACCATGGCAACAGACAGCTTAAGGCTGTTACTAAGGTAACCCATTAGGATACAGAGATCAGAAAATGACAGCTGTCCACTGTCCTACTGTTTAATGCAGACAGATTAGTTTATTGTTCACACAGGAAACTGGCAGAAACAAAGCTCCATAAATTGTTGACCTTAATGGTACCCATTTGTCCTGGCTGCATCTACTATTGTCTTATGCGTCATTGTGTCCAAAGTATGTTTATTTCCTGCTGCCCTATATTGTTCATACTTAAGGTTTTTGAAAGGCCTGAAGCCGCTGCAACATGCTGCTAATTTTAATGTTGGTTTTATGTTCTTACTGCACTTACGTGCTTAATAAGCTGGTTTCTATGCATGGATAAGTAGGGAAATGGATGGTGGCTGTTTGGGGAGGGGAAGGGAGGGGAGGAGAGGAGAGTTGGTAGGTGATCACAGTTGCAGGTGCATGGAATAGTCATGGTGATGAATTCAGCTTTGAGTGAGTGACTTGTGCTATTGGCAGATTATAACTGTGGCCTCAGCAGGCCTGCCTGAGTCCCCATCTTCAGATAACTTGTGGTAAATTGAGGCCCTGTTAAGATCTCTTGAGGCTGACACAAAAGCAGCATCTGGTCAGGACAAGATCTGAGCAATTCTGCTTTTGCCTTTTTAGCTCAGGGTAAATTGTTTCACCTTGTTGCTGTGCTCCTCAATTGCTGGTTTCATGATGTCCACCATTTCTGTGCTGGAAAAGAGACACTGAGTATATAGTAATAACTGATTTTAAGATAGAATTTGCTGTTTGGCTTAAAAATCCTCCTCCTACTGGCCATGTTTTGGCACTAGTTTTAAATTCGGTCTCAAGCCTAAGGAGCAGCTTTCCCCTTTTTTTTTTTTTTTTTTTTTTTTTTTAAAGTTTCTCTGGGTAAATCCCTGATCAAACCAGCTTGCAGTAGGGAACTGTAATACCACCACTGCTCTTTAAATAAAAATATCCTCATTTTGCTAATGATTTTTGCTTGTTTTCTTTGAATCAATTTCAATGTTTTTATTGAGAATTGGATGTCAATCTTTTTATTGAGAATTGGATGGAGTATCTGAAGAGCAGTTGACTCAGAGTTGAATCTTTCCTGGCTGTGATGGAGCTTTCTTGTGCGCAGTCCAGCTTTCTAAGTTTTACTTCTTACTCAATGTGCATGTACTTTTTCTCCTCAAGAACTGTTTAAGTAAATTCATGTAAACACAACACATTCCCCTTTTTAATCTTCCCATAATTCTTGTCTTAATTTGTATGTTCCTGTTTCTTTTCCTCAACAATTCACTTCAGTTCCTTCCAGTTCATGTCCTTTGCAAATGCTAGTGTTTGTGGCTTATCCCAGGCTGTAACGGAGATGTCAGATAAAATCCAGTACCAGCTCCTACTTTGGTTGTGTGTGTGTGTCATTATTCCTTCCTCCCCTCCAGTATCAGTCCCTTAAATCTCTTCCCACAGTCTGTCATTTAACCTTGATTTTTCTTCTTTTTTTTTGGGGGGGGGGGGGGGGCAGGGTGTAAATATGGAGGAAAGAAATAAGCATACATGATCTTAAAAATGTTATTCATCTGCTGGTGATGGCTGGTGCTGCCAGGACATGGCCATACACCATAAGCTATCTCAATGCAGAGTTTACAGTGCTTAAATAAATAAGACACTCAAAAGCTTTGCTTTTTTTTTTTTCTCCTGTTTATTATATGCATGTCCTTAAAGCTGTGATTTTGTTCCTTTATTTTGTTTCCGTACACACAGCCCTTTCGTACACAGGAGTGCTATTTTTAGGTCTAATTTATTGTGGACATGTAATGCATTGTAGTTTCACGCATCTCTTCTCCTTGCTGTGCATGCTGGTATTAAGCTCTTCCCCTGCCCTGTTTACTTAAATCTTTCTCCTGTGAGGGGAATCATTGAAATGTGCTTTTATATCTGTGTAAAAGTTCCCACCTGGGCAGGTTTTACTGGTAGAAGTAGATCTGTGTAATTGGTAATAGTTTTCCCTTGTGGACTAGCCTATAGATAGCTGCTGAGTTCTGCAATATGTTTTAACCGGACAACCTCTTCTGAATGTTTTTTAAACAGGAAGCTGTATATCCTAGAAGCTCTGTTGTGTATGGAAGCATGATTTCCTATATAGAGGGCTTTTTTAGTGCCCTTGGAATGTCCCTTGGAGAAAAACAGGTATGAAACATTTCTTCTGTATATACCATGGTGTACTAACAGCACCAGCATTATCTTTTATAGAATGCTTTTTGAAAGTGTCAGATATAAGAGAGTTATTTATGAATTTAGTAGATCTTTCTGCATCACTTGCAGTTTCTGCTATGATGTCTTAGAAGAGCATTTGAGTAGGTAGAACAGGACAAAGCAAAATGTGAGCTCATTTCTAGATATTCCTCTGTGACTTGCTGCATCAATCGTGTTGTGCGAATGAAAGTTTGAGGAATGAAGGAAGAAAAAATCAGTGGGGGAGGCCTTTTAAGTTGGTACTACTATGTATCTGGTTTTTCCCCTGGCTTCTCCTCTTTTTCACATGGTTGCATCCAGGCTGATTTTGATAAGCACTTCCAAACTGCACAGCTGGAGCTACAGTTCGGCTCCTCTGCAGAAAACCGGGGTGCTGGGAAAGGGGCTACTCTTCTTTGAGTCAACACAGGGTGAGGGGAGCGAAGGGTAGCACAGGGAGCGCTGCATGTTCTTCTGGGCTTTGGGGCCACGGGCCTGGAGCAAAAAGTCTTGGAGCATGAAGTGGTAGGAAGGGCTGTGGTGTGTTGTAGGCCTTGGGGGAGGGAATTAAAGCATGGTGCCGGGCAGGTGATTGAAGGGCTGGTGGCAGTTGAGAGCCTCCAAGCGGGAAGGGGAGACTTGGAGGCGCGTGGCCTGGACAGTGGGAGAGGGAGATTGCAGGGGACCAGGCTACAGGGAAGGGGTAGGGCTTTTGTTTTGTGGGGTGTTGCCCCCACTGGAAAAACTTTACACATTTTTTAGTGCTTGAAAAGGTAAGACAAAATGAGAGAAATATCCCCAGCAAAGTACCGTATGGACCGAATGATAAATACAAGGGCAATATCCTATCACTATATGGAAGAGAGGCAGTTTAAGTGATGAAAGGTGTTGGAGACTAGCAAGCTGTTCTGTGCTTGAATTCTGTAGGCTCACGACTCTGGAATTGAGTGGAGGTTGAAAACTTTCTTTAGAAAAACTGTTCCACCAGAATTTATTGGGTGTGGGGGGGAGGTGTAAGAGAATAAGAAAACATTTATTCATCCTTTGAAAAATCAGGCACTGTATAGTAATAAATGCATTTATTCCCTTTGCCTCTGTGCATTTTTTAAGATTTTCTTTCAAAAGCTGTTGCATATGATTTGCCTATTTGTTACTCCTTACAACCCATGCATTTGTCATGTTCAGTTTTCTGTGACATACTAAACACTTCTGTTTGCATGTAAAATGGATGTAGAATTCATTCCTCAGAGTCCTGGGCTGTCTGTACATTGCTGAAATAAGTGCCTTATTACTTTTCTTTTTTGTATGCTGTGCTAGTTTTTCCAGGGCATCAGGGTCAGCAGAAGATGCTGGTGTGAGACAGACTTGGGAAGGGAGGAACAGTGTGTAACAGTCTTATGTCTCTCTGCTTTTTTATTTTTTTTAAGAGAGAGAGAGAGAGAGACAGACAGCAGAAGAGTTTAGAAGGTCCATGGGCTACCACAGGCTAGTAAATAAAATGGGCCAGGGGCTGTTCTCTGACCTTGAGACCAGCTAGAAGAGCTCAACTCACAACCTGACAGCTAATTCTTTTTCTGCTTCCAAAACAAGGTGGCCACATGCACGCAGCTTATTGTGGATGATCCCTAAACTGTCTGAATCCATGAACTGCCAGGCATGTAAGTTGTCTGGAAGAGTGCTAGTTGACCTGGCCTCTGCTGCGCTAACAATGCAGCATCGGGGCTACTGGGAGACAGTATTTGGGCCCTCTCTAATTGGATATGTGGATATAGCCTGTGGTCTATCCTATTTTAGGATGGGATTCATCTCAACTAATTAGCCTTATAGTCTAATGTAGCTGTCTATGCTTCTGCAATAGTCAGTGGAGACAGGTACCTCTACAGGACAGTTCATCTCAGTCTGATGACTGTGTAAAGTAAGATTATCTTTCTGTCTTTCTCCATTGGCTAGAGAGAGAGCCCTGACAACAAGTAGGTAAGACAAATCCATCTTAAATTTCTAAAAGACATCACTGACAGGACATAAGGCTAGGTAAACATCTGTCTTTTAGGCAGTCTTACTAGTTACTGCTGGGGAGTCTAGCTGATGAGTGAAACCATCATGCCTGTTCAGAGCTGGTGAGCAAAAGTAAAGATTTTAGCTCTGCTGGAAAGGTGAGTATTCCAGGTGCAACAGAAAGCAAACAACTGATTGCCTTTGGGATAGGCAAGGACCGAGTTTCCATATAAAGCATGTTATGAGCCCTCTGGATTGGTTGGTACTACGGAAGAATAAATTACTGATTGGCCCTGAGAGTCCATACAGTGTTTTACACAGAAATTGGATCAGTTCAGGTTCTAACGCTGTCCCTCCTGGAGGTTCTCGCCCTTGTGTCATGAGGAGGAGCCTGGTTTGAACTGTAGAGGCGTGCTGCTTATTCCCTCTCATCACTCATCTTTGCTCTACCTTCTGCACTGACATATTCAGCATGCTCTTTCCCCTGCCCCAGGTTACAGTGGAACACTTCAGGCACTTGTATTTATTATGTTCTTCAATCTCATAAACTTCTTTAGTATATTTGTGGCCTTTTATGGTTGTTCAGACCACTGAGTGTCTCAAACTCTAGCCCTTATACAGTCCCCCTCACCTCCCCTTCTTTTTATTTGTTTGCTTTAGTCAGTGACCTCTGAAACTACTCCCTTTCAATTCCATCCTGCTGCTCTGTGACTAAACCCAGTCCCCACTGGCTTTAATTACTCGGCTGCTCTTCTGCTCCCAGTGAAGTCTCACTGCCAGCTACTTTACCCTGCGGCATTGCCGTGCTTTACATTTCACTGCTGCATTGTCTGCTCCCCCTCTTGTGTCTTAGTGATAAAATGCTGTGACCAGATTTTCTTGATTGTTGTAGGTTTGTCCTTCCCCTTTAGGAGTTTGCCTCTAATGAGAAATAGGAATGTTTTTCCTATTGAGAGTGAGCCTGTGAACCTCGCTGTGTCAGAGCCAGTGACAAGTGTTTCTCCTCTGGTAATACCTGAGCTTCTCATCCTGGCAGCCACCAGCATGGGAGCCGAGGAAAAGAGAGGCAGTTTGCTTCCCACAGTGTTTACAATCTAGACTTCTATCAAGATGCAGTAGGGTAGAGGAAACTCTGAGGCTGCTCAAGAGAGGAGAGGGCCAACTAACAACTGACGTGTCCATTTTGCACAGTGACTGGTTCTTAGTTGGTCCAGTTTTGCTGGATGGCTGGAACTTAAGGAGGGTCAGATGAAGTTCTAGTATCTGGGGTGTTTTTCCACAGGATTTCAAGGTGGGAAGAGAAAGGTTAGTCTAGGGATTTAAAGTGAAAATACTTTATAATAGTCTTCCTTGTTCGCATTTTTTGAGGAGGATCTGGAGTTCAAAAACAGAATAAGAGGCTGGTGTGCTCTCTAGCTCTTCAGAAACTTACAGCCTAGGGGCTGTCTGAGCTGGAGGCTGCATTTTCATATTTGTCTGTTGTGAGGCCTTTCTTCTATTAATGTGTCTAATCCCTTTTTAAATTTATGCACGCTTCTGGCATCCGGGGGTTTCCTGTGGCAATGAGTTCCACAGTTGAATTATGCAGCATGTTATATTGGCATGAGTACCCTTTGCTCTAAGATAGACTCTTTCCTGTATAAGAATATGCTGAACTACTTTGAATGTGCATGCAGTCATACCGTTCTGTAACTTTTGTCCAGTATTAGTAGGGATTGTGATGTTTTAATTATATCAGTATAATGTAAGATGCACAACCAGGAGAGGTGAGAAGGCCTCAGTATGTGCAACTGAATTGTGATCGATTTTTAAATCATTTTCAGATGTTTTTAAAACAACATATTTGATTTATAGATTGCTCTGGAAGGAGGAAATTCAGCCATGCTCTGTAATGTGATTGATGAGCTTGTAAGCTTCCGTACGAAGGTGCGTAATTACGCTCTTGCTCTGCCTGAAGCAACAGAAACTATGCAAATGGAAGGTGCCATGGGATCAAAAGGACCAAAACAAGAACAGAAAGAAAAGAGGCAGCAATTAATGCAGGAGAGAAAACCCCTCCTGGAGGCTTGTGACCATCTGCGTCGAGACCTTGCTGCCTTTGGAATCCACATAAAGGTACAAGACAGTTACTGTCTTTCTGTGACTGTTAGTAATTTTTTTTGACAGGATTTAATTTTGCCCTTCATGCCCTTTGTCAGCAGCTTTCAGTATTATGTCCTGCTCCCTGTATGACTGCAATAACAGGAGGCAGTAATTAAGCTCTTGCCTGATTGTACTGCTAGCCTGCTCTTCTACTACCCCTCAACCAATGTCTCCATGCAAGCTATATCTACTTTTGCAATTACTAAGGGAGTATTATGTAGCCACTGAAAATCCCATCATGTTCAGAAATCCTTAAGTAGCCTGGTTTAATGTGGAAGAAGGGCTAGCAGTAATGTGTGCAGTTTTAAAAAGATTGCAGTGGAACTGAAAAGTAAACTGAGATAAGTTATGAAAATGTCACCTCTTCCCCATATTTCCCCTCCAAAAAGCAAAGTCCTCACAAGAAAGCCTCACCTTTCCTTGATAGATTCATTCCTAATTGCTTCCAGTCCATAATTACTTTGCTTGATTCCTGTACGAATCCTCTTTCTGCTCTGCTTTCTACTTTTAGTTTATTACTAATGCCACTGTTGTTTTTCCCTCTTTCATTGCCTCAATCATGTCTCACACTCAAGAGAAATCCCTTCATTGCTTTACTGTCTCCTCCTGTTTCAAGATGCTACGTTCTCTTCCTTAATGGGTACTGCCTCTTCCAATTCCTCTTGCTTTGCTGCTCTTCTCACCTTCAGTCTTTGTTGATTCAGTGTTGCTCCTTATGCTCAGAATAATCCTCCACTTTCTGCCAAGCATCTTCCTCCCTCTCTCCAGTTCACACTGTTCATTTTTCCCTTGCTCTTGACTTGAGCTGTGCATAGTCACTTTGCATCATTTTACCAATGGGAGTATAAAAAGCACAATTACATCAAGGAATGACAGCATACATCTCCTTTAATTGCTGAATGTGAGAGCTGTCACTTCTCAACATACCTATTAAAAGCAAGCATGAAATGTGGTCAGAAGTCTCATGATTTCACATAAAGGTGAGTGTGCTGATACAAAATGGGTTAAGGGCCAAAGCATGCTGGTGGTGAGCTACAGCTGTGAAAGCAAAGTAAGACTGTGGGAAGTTAGAAAAACTGCTTCTTTAACATGTTAGTCCGTAGCTAGGTCCTTAGTTCCACTTATCTGTCAAGAAAGTTCCCAAATCCAAAGAGAACTTCACTGAAACAAAATCTTGGAGAAAAAGATTTCCTTTTGATCTATTTGCCAAAACAGCTGCAGTCCCCTGCCCTCCTGAGAAATTCTTTGCTTCATTTTGTTTTTGAAAGGATTTACAGCCATTTGATAACCTACTAGAAATTGGCCTTAGCCAGGATTCAGCCCCTTCAGTTTGTTTCGTTCTTATTTAATAGCCTGGAGCTCAACATAGTCTGTCTTCTACTTGTCTCAGGATAGTTTGCTCCTGAAAAAGACATACGCATGCATGCATGCACACGCAGTGTAGGTCCAAAGCTGAACTGCTTTCCTTGCTGCTGCCACCTAACAGGTAAAAGTATCTAAAGATCTGCTGTGAAGGTTGCCCAGATCTTGATTTTTACAGGTCCTGGAAGAGTTCTGCAGACTGAGTAATGCAGCTCTGCATGTCCTTGCACGTGTTCCCACAGTACACACTTGATGAGATGTGGCCCCACAGAAAGCAGGGCTTGTGGAGTGGTCACTCTCACTGTGCCCTTGTTCAGCAGTTAAGGCATTCAGGGAGGAGGAAACTCAGGTTCTGGTCCTTGCTGTCAGGACTAATTATTTTATTATCTGCTGTGATTGTTTCTGCAGTTTCTCTTGAGCAGTCCCAGTAGTGCCTCTTGTCACGTAGCTGGCACATGCTGCATTAGTTCATCACAGGTGATGCTACCGCATGTGAGAAGCAAGGGGTGGTATTATCAGCTCTGCTCTTAGAGAATGGCTGGGAAACAGCTCTGTGTAGGAGCAGATGTAGGCGCTGAGTTTCCTAAGAGGGGACCAGGGTTTGACTCTATCCTTTGGCTGGTTCTAGGCAGCTCCCCACTCAGTGCACAGAAGGGTCTTTGGCCTTCCAGAGACCCTAATTTTTCCTGTGTACTATAGCAGAGATCCAGCACCCTCTGTTTCAGTATTTAGAGCTCCCATCTAAATGGTTAAATGTGGCAGCACCTAACTTTTGGGCATTTAATCATTTATCTCTCTTGGATTCAAGCAGAACACCAGAGTTGCATTGCTGTAGTGTGGTCGTACAAGATGTGACAGTGTGTGTTCTTCATAAAGTAATATAAGTAAAATATTTAACAAGATTTTTGTTTGTTACCACTGCAACAATTAATACTGACAGCCTTAAACCTATCCTTTCATTGTATGGCCTCAGTTCTGCAATGTTTGTGTTCTATTTCTGAAGCAAGGGCCAGCAACTCTGTTGAAAAGATGTAGCACTTTTGGAAAGATGCTGTTGGAGAAAAAGACCAGGCAGGCACAGCATATGAAGTTCCTCTTTTTGTCACACTCTCAAAATTAAGAACCCCAGAGCAAAGCCAAGTTTCCGAAGGCACTGCACCTGTGGATCTCATCCTCGGCCTCCTTTCCTGACAGTCCCTTCAGTTCCTTGCTCTGTCCTAAAGCTTCCCAACCTCTCTCTGGCCTCCTGTGTCCTCCACGGGTTTGTCTAGGCTGGTTGACTGGTCTGGGTTAGCTACTGCCAAAAATGTGGTGGCAACACAGTGGCTAACAGCTGGGTCCTGTTTCGAGGAAGTAATTTGAATTGCTCAGTTTCTACTCAGCCACTGATTTTCATGAAATTTTTATGAGCACCATGATACACGTGCTCTAAGGTATCTGTTAACTTGATATCCCTCTATTGAATGTGGCTGAAGTCAGCTAGCATGTTTTACAGTTAAGGGACAGGAGGGAGACCAACAGAAGAGAGAAATCAAATGAGCCTCATTTCCATAGAAAGCCTGATGGATTTGGGCTGGTGGGAAAGGGTTGGCTACTCTAAGATGTAGGTGGCAAACTAGAGAATGCTTCTAACTTAATTCAGATAAAAATCAGCTTTAAAGAGAGGCCACTTTCTCCTTCAGCTTACAACTTTTTTTACACTGGTCTCTCCTTTCCTGCTGCTGAGTGTAGATGCTGAAGTGTCTGAAGTTACAGAATTTACAACAAACTGATTATCCATCAGTTTTTTCATGCGATTATACCTGTGCACTAAATACAAACTTAAGTAAGATAATCTGTACTGTTAAGGGAAATGGAGTAGTAAGATATTTAAGGATCAAAAGTTTTACTTAAATAGAATTCTGCGTTCTACTCAGTCACTTTTGTAAGTCAGAGCTCATTTAACATTTCAGCATGTTAAACATTTAATATTCAGATTAACTTTTTTTTTCATTTTCAACAATTGAAGTCAAACAGCTAGATTGTAATAGTTAGAAATGACCAGTTTGACTGTATATTCTTTCAAAACTGTGATAGTACTCCCTTACAGATATTCACAGCAACAGACTACTATCATTCTAAAACTCAGTGAGACCAAATGTGTTGGGCAATTTATTTTCATGTACTGGCCTAGAAGAGAGAGATTTTTCCATATGCAATAGATTTAACATGAAATTCACTGACTTCTAACTGTGTGAGTTTAACAGAAATTACTCATTTGAGAGAGAATATACACCTGCTGCAGCATGCTGTACCAAAGAATTTACATTAACTCTTGTAGTGTTTTTTTTTTTCCTCCTTAACTGTTTGGGGAGAATTATATGGGTTTGTTTCCAACTTCCAAGTATTAGGAATAAATGTATTCTCTGAAATGGTATTGATATTATTATTTTTTTTTTTTGTCTAACAATTAATAGCTTTGCTGTAGGAAGCTTGCTTGAAAACCTGTCTTTCACATATATTTAAAGACAAAAATGCTCCATACTCATTTAGATCTATCTGGTATGTTGCAAGGCATACTGAACAGGATTTAGCCAGATACAGGTACCTGCATAATCTCGACTGCTAGGATTGACCCACTTACTTATTCTTACAGGACAGAACTGCTGTTTCAACCTGGGAAATTGTGGAAGGAGGTCAAGCAGAGCAGAGGAATGAGAAAAAAAGCTGATCCTTCATCACTGGACTTTTTTTTTGATTGCAGTTACTTTCAGAACAGTTGTAAATACTAATTTCCAAATAAAATCTTCAGAACAGAATGGCTAACAAACAAAGCTGTAACATAATTTGAACAAAAATGACCATGCTGTTAACTCAGTAAATACAAGAATTTAGCTGTTACTTTGACTCTCAATTGGTGTATATATGGTGGAGGCTTCACAAGCATCCAAAATATGCTGCAGTTCAGAAGCAGCAGTGTTGTCTAACACATGCCTCAGGATATTCCAATGCAGGAAATGTCTCAGCCCCAATTGCTGCCTGGTCTGCATTTGCACACTGTTTTGCTGAGCTGGCACTGAGAACTAAAAAACAGAGGCAGAAACTTACTCCCATCTGTGCAGGTGAGAACACTAGTTCAAACAACTTGTTCAGGCATAGAAGGAGGTAATGCTTCTAGCCTTGAAGTATTTCCATGGTCCAGTGTTGCTCATTTGACTCTGTGAAATCTTTAAGTATATTAAAATGCTAAGCACCTACCTGTAAGGCTTAATGTATTCTCAGTTTGCTTTTGCACAAAATACATTGAGATCTCCCTAACACTGGAAGCACAGCAGGTTCAGGATCTGTTCATCAAAATTCGAAAGTAATAATTAGTACATTTAGTGTATTACCTGTTTGGTTATTAATTCTTCTGTAAAATAAGTAATCTGCATATATTTCATAGAGGTGAATGAAATCAACTGTAACATACTTGTCCAAGACTAGACAAAGGATCAAGGATGAGGAAAGGTCATCAGTTTGGATCAGTGTTAAGCATCAGTACTGAAAATAAAATGGCTGTTACATGTTTTATGTTAAAAATCCATACAGGCAAAAGCATGCCTTAAGTCACACAAAAGAACAATAGAGCATACTTTTTTTGTCCTGTTTCCTTTAAAAGATTAACTGGATGGGGTGGATGCAGGGAGATGCACAGGATCCTGCCTTCAATGTTAGAAACTCAGCCAATAGCATATAGCTTTCCTATGTAGTATGTACTTCCCTACTGGTGCAAATACTTTAATGTCCAAATCAATTTGTGAAAAGATGGGGGAAATAAGAACATGGGCTCATATATAAGGAATTTCTTTTGGAAACTATAGTTCCCACAAGTAATCAGTTCAGAAGGATAAAAACTTTTTTATATGGTTAAGCAGGGAATAAAATCTGTAGTTGTTTCTGCTACCTTTGTGGTTACCAATACTTCAATAGAAAGCAGGGGAACTCTTCATTATGAACACTTAAGTAGATGCTTATTTGATACTGCTTGTATTTTAAATTTGTTATTGGCTGTATTGTCTTCACCAGTAGTAAACTAGAATGAATGACAAACACTTTCCCTCCAGAAGTTTGGTCAACTTCTGTGGGGAAATATAATTAGACCATGAAACACAGTTTGATGAAATATAATTACACCAATAACACACCAAACACAGTATGCACCACAGTTTATCTGCTATATTTTTATTTCCTATGGAAAGAAACTGCTACATTTCCAGAATGTTGTAAAATTAAATTGTAACAATATGTATACATTGGTGAATAACAAAGTTGCAACTTTTGTGTAGATTTAAAACCAACACTGTGGATTGAAATCTGTACTGATCTCAGTTAATTGATTTGGCTTTGCCTACAAATGCAATTTTGAAATAATACCATTGATGTTCCAAATACAAAAATGCTTGTTTTTTTTGTTTTTTTTTTTAAACAAAGTCAGTAGCTGTTTTAAAATCAGTTTTAACTTTATGATTTTATTTAGAAGGACTCAGGCTTCTCAAATAGTTTCAATGGGAGAAACAATAGTAGCGTATTTTCCTCAAGGATGTAGACAGTTTACAAAACTGCTTAAATTAAACACTGAAAATCCAGCTTTTATGAGTAGACAGTTGCTCTAATCTAAAAAGTCTGTGAACCCTCATAGATCAAAATGAGCAAATATTTTAAAACCTGCTTTAAAAATAGGCATCTGGTTTTAAAAAGAAAAAAAAATGCATTGGGGTGAGGTAGTAGTCACAGTGCATCCAGAAGTATTTATTATAAGGGCAGGAGGGAAATATTCAGAGTAGCCTTTATGATTTCAGATTTTTTTTTTTTTTTTTTTTTTTTTTTGTGGGAAGCTATTGCAAGGGATGAAAATGCAATCTGACTAGTATGCATGACACCATAGTCCAGTCTAGAATTAGATCACTGGAAGAGTGGTTGAAATGAATATATAACATCTACTGTAATAACTAGACACTTCATATGCTTGTTCCTGTACTCTGAGTATGTACACTCAGTTCTAGACTGTAGGTTTAAATGGTAGTATACACTACCAGACCTTATTGAAGTTTCTGTAAATGTACGTTGAATGAATGTGCCCCTCTTTCCATACTGGTTCAATCCTTATAACTTTAGACTGAATTTCCAAAAATTTAAGAAATAGTATTGTGCAAAAAATCCCACACAACTTCCTCTTTGCATCCAAGTCATCAGCTCTGCTAACAAGTCAGAAATGGCCATGCCACTAGAAGAAGTGCTGTCTCCATGTTGATAATAAGAGCAAAAAACCTATAAACCCAGTTGCTGAAACTCAGAGCTCAAGCTCCTACCACTGTTTTCCTATTCCTACCTTTAGCTTGCAGTATATGACTGCCTATGTACACTAAGATTGTACAAACAGGTGCAGCTGTCTGCCTTTTGTTCAATAAATATTTTTTGCTGGTTGACAAATAGCCGCATATGCACATGTACGCTGATGGTCTCAGAGCTCTAGTTCACCAGGCAATTTGTAACATTGTAACAGCACTTACCTAACTGAACTGGTCAAACTCTCATTGATAATGGAAGAGGCATCACTAAGTTTCTCACCATACCCAGTACCTACTGCTCCAAACGATAATTTCACAAGGTTTATTATATTCAGTTCTAGATGACTTGAGAGCAGCTGAAGAAATATAAAGTAAAACTTTCTCAGGTAAGAACAATTATTGTTTAATACTAATATACCTATAGTATGTCCTTATTCTGAAGTGGGGGATTTTTTTTTTTTTTTTTTCAAAAAACCCCCGACAAATTATATTGCAAGAGGGGATGTATTGTCAAAATGAATCCTGCCTCTGGGGCTGGGAATGGACAAAAGCAACTAATTACATTCAAAATCTAAAGCAACTCTCATGCATTCCCTTTCCAAAGAGGCTTTTTTTTTTTTTTTTTAAGTGAATATATTAGCATGACGAAAAATGAAGTGCAATAGCTAATTCTAGACACAGAGTCTAAGAATGAAATCATGACAACCTTGTTGTGAGCCAAGAAATTCAATTGAGCTGGTGGAAGTTTTACTTTCATCTAAATATCAAGTGCATTTTTTTTTTTGCAGTTCACACTTTAGTTATTGCTCAATAACTATGAAAAAGAACAAAGGAATACTTTCAGTTTAGTTTTATTATATTATAACAGATCTGCAACTACAGCTTATTTCAGCCAAAACATTTTTGTATTCCAAACTCTTAAAAAATATCTACATTAATCATATTTTCTATTCTTAAAAATAAAAAAAAAAAAATCTACCTAGCATACCAATGCTGCTACAGCACTTGAAAGGGTGCATTACTTATGTAAATTCTACTGTAAATGTAATTATTCTTGCAGTCATTGTTCTTCCTTTTCTTCCCGTCTGCTGCTTTGGCTTCAGGTTTCAAAAAGTTTGTTAAAAGCTGTTCCAACTTCTGAAACCATATCAGAGGCAGTCATTGAACGTCCGAATTTTTGAAAGGCTTGGTTGTTACATTGCCTTGTGAGAGAGCAAGCTCCAAATGCAGCCACTAGAAACGGATTTTGACTAAAAGGGAAAAAAAAATTATAAACAAAATCTGAACATTTTTTTCTAAAGCAGAGTCTTGTGTAATTCCTAAGGCTAATAATAAAATAGGAGAGCTGAACTCAGTTAGCTGAAATACATGATACGGTGGCATGTAACTTGGCATTGACATCGCTTGCATGCACAAAGTTGTACTACTTTACAGTAGTAAAGTACAGTAGTACAGTACTTTTACAGTACTACTGTACTTCTGAGATTCTCCAGTCCCTCTACTTTTGTTGCCATGGTGGACATAATCTTTGGACCCATACATGTTTGTCAGCATTGTAGGGAAGATCTTTTAAGTAAGATTCTTGTATTGCAGAGCATTTTTCTCTGAATTTTTTCTAAAAGAGATTTCCCTTCCCACGGCATAGCACATAACTGAATGAGAAACAATACCATGGCTGAAGGGTGCAAAAGAAAAATATACTTGCTAAAAATGAGTAAACAGGTGTTCCGTGTCTAGTTTTACCTACATAAAAACTTCCTTTCCTTCAGAGGGATACTAAAATCTCACTTAGCAGTCTTTTAACTCCCTTTTCTTCCCTCTCGTTGAGTAACTTACTGTAGTTTTATATGGCACAAATGCTCACAATAGGCAATTTTACACAGGGCCATAGTCACTGCTCTGAGGCAGGAGAGGATGACCAATGTGTAGCTTCAAGCTATCTTTCCCCTCATGCAAAAATGAGTCTCTACCATGGTGCTCTGAGGTCCAGCACACATCCTTCTTCCCCACAAAGAGGCTGGGAGCTTCTTTGTGGTGGGCCTGAATCCCTTATGCACCTGCATTGGTATAAGAGTGCTTAAAAATGGGGTGGCTCAGGCAACTGTCCCCATCTCAGGTGGCCCACAAGAAATATACTTTTCTTCCTCTGTTGCCTTGTGCTTTAACTTCTTAATTTCCTGTCACCACAGGCAACAGAGGGGGCCTGATCTCAGAGACCGCGCTGGGCTCAGGGACCACCAGGTTGGTGCCTTACACGGTCAATGAGAAGATGCATAAATTCCCCAGTGAGTGCACTGAGGGTCATTGTATTTCATTAGATCAGCTTCAAACGGGTGCAAACAACAGAAATTAAGGCACCTTCTCCTCATGCCACCCTACAACGCCTTTAAGAGCTGCCAGTGATGGTGGCACTGAGCTGCCTTCTCCAAGGCACTTGCTCACTGCCCAGGCTGGGGCAGCCATTTCTGCTGCCTTGATGGCACCAGAGCAAAGTCAAACAACTGCAGAATAAATAAGCGGCCAGCCATGGGCTGTGGCTGCTGACTGCTTACAAACCACACAGAGCTCAGTCCAGGCTGGGTTACAGTTGGCCATAAGTCACTGAAGACCTACTGATCTCTGTGTAAAGTAACAGTTTTGCGAAGGATCACTATATAAATCACAGGCAAAGCAGAATGTGGGTTTAAGCTTAGGTGTTAGCAGGGCAGCTTCCTTTCCCCTGAAAACAGCAACTTCATACACTCATCAAGGTGCAGGAATGAACACTTGAGTCATCTTAAGAATCACAATCCTGCATGCCCAAATACTGCTCTGAAACAAGAATTGTGCATAGACTTTTGGGCTCAAGACAGCTTAAGGTTTTGCACCTATTTCTAAGGCTACCAGATAACCAATTTATTACATACCATATTCCATCACCTTAGCATCCTGCCTATTTACTAAAGTGAATCCTATGTACTATACCATTAGATGCCAAAGCAATCTTAACCTGTTTTAAGATCCTCCTCCATACAAATCCATTTTGAAACAAGCCAGCCAGCCACAAGTGTGGGAGGACTAGTTGGACTGCCTACAGTGCAATCTATCAGCTGAAGCCCTGAGTCACTGAAATCAAACAGCTTCTCCTTTCCTGGAGGACACTCAATAAAAGCATTGCAGGTTTTTGAGAAAAGTCACCTTAAGAATGCCACAGGAGGCACAATGTAGTGCTGATGCCAATTAGATTCTCCCACTTTCCTTCACCTACAAAGTAAAGGGAGTTCTGAGGGGACTGTTTGGAAAAGCCACAGGAGCCCAAATCAGGAGAGCAGCAGTAAAACGTCTTGGGGATCATAAGCTACGTTCGTTAACTCTCCAAAGATCTGGTCTGTTGTATTCCATGCAAAAATGAAGTCGCAGTTACTCCTTTAGTGGCAGCTGCAACTTCAGACACACAGACAAGCCTGGTCTCATTTTTCATCCTGGGCATGTCAAACTTCTCAGCATGTTTAAGTCTGGTTCAAATGGTCTCTCACTCCTACTGGGGAACCTAATACCATGCTCTAACAGTAACACAAGCACAGATTAGGTAACTCCTATGGATGCATGTATGCATCTGCATGTAGCATGTGAAAGATTACAACACACTTCTTCATTCCTGTAATGTCAGCAAGAAATCATACCATTAAACAAAAAGAGCCACCACCAGAAAAAGCAAACAAATTATGGTGAGCAAAATGCAAACTTAGAATAAAAAAGAAATAAAATCTGAAAGGAAGTTCAAATGTTCAGGAATGCAGAAAAAAATAATTGGAAAGCCTATGAGACAACTGAATTAAAAGGAAGGGAGCAACTATAGAATATAAAGACATTACATAATTCTTAGTTTATATTCTGGGAACAAGGAGATGATCATTACATTTGAAAATTAACAAACCAACTAGAGAAAGATAAAAACTGGAGCAAGGATCTGGTGACTGCTGCAGACAGCCACACGCAGTGGCAGACCAACAAAACAAAACTCAGATGCACAAAGAATTGGACAGAAGCTCTGAAAAACAGAAGCCTCAACAAAAACAATAAGTCAGCTATATGCCTTAGCTTCAATACTGTGTTCAGCCCTGGATATCTTCTCTCAAAACAAATACCCCTGAGATTGAAAGGATTCACAAAGGAATGAAAAGATACCTAGAAAAAGAGAGAAACTGCCATATGAGCAAATAATGAAAAGAAAGCCTTGGGAAGAAACAAATAATAAAATGGTAATATCAAAACAAATGTTTTCAGCAAAGAAACAAAACACTCCAAACTGACTTCTCATATAATCTATGATCTCATACACTAAAAAAACTAGAGGAACATGCAATCATACTAAGAGCTAACATATTTAAAAGTTACACAGGAAAATCTTTTTACTTGGTGAACAACTTCTGGATTGACAGACAAATTATTGACAGCAAGAGTGAAGCAATAGTTTTTTTTTTAAACAGGAGTATTTAGACTAAGGAGAACATCTGCAGCTCATTACTTACTTGGAACAGAGACTGGTATTCCCTGACTGCTTGTGCCAAGGTTCTTTCTGATTTTCTTTAAAGCAGCTGCTTTGACAGAAAGGCTACAGGACTATATGGACCAACTAGTCTGGCAGGGATTGACAATTTAACAAGAGAGCAGACAGTCATCTGCAAGTGCAAGGCTGCTTTATATATGAGCAAAATGGAGTGATTGTCCCTTTAAACAGTCACCCTCTTTGAAATTATATTTTATTTGCAAGTCTCAGCTTATATGACTTACTGTATTCCTTAGCTACAATGCAAGATAATTCATCAAATTACAGAAATAAAACTAAATGACAACTTTTTTGTAATATAGGAATATTACTAGCAGTGACTGCCACTTATTTAGTCTTCATACTTTCTGCCTAGATTCAATTATTTTGAAAATACACACCCCATACATAAGTGTCCTTGGAACTGAGCCACATTCATATTCTTCTTCTGCCTCAAACTTGGGAGATGTTAGATTACTGAAAAACTTGTCTTATTAAACTGAAACTGTTATACTGAGTCCTCTAGAACATACATTTTAAGAAGTACATGTTTACCTTAGTCCTAATTACTCCCATTTCAGTTGGAAATTTCTATAGCAGATCTACAACAGTTGTCATAGAGGAACACAGACTGACAAGAATTAAGAAGTTAGTTTTTAATATTCATACCCATTTGTTTTTTCTGCTCCAGCAAGAAATGCCCAGTGTGCTAAGACTCCAAGAGAACCTGAAAGGAGGTCCCCCTGTCCACCACATCTTCGGCTGCTTCCTTCATGACTGCATACAAGTACTAAAAAAAAACCAAACCAAAAACAGTCATGTTCATTTTTCCTCCATTTACAATGACACCACTGTAGCTGCAAAGGCTAATGTCTGAAGAAATCCACAGAAAGCAGCACATGCTGAAACAAACTGTTCTTAAAAAACAAAAATGCATCAGCATTTTAAAAATACTTTTCCAATCACTTTTCAATCCTTTATGAATAACTTCTCACAACGTGTACACATTACTTTTTCCACTTTACTCAGACTGCACAGAAGACTCAGTCACTAATCAATTTAGTGATTCATGTTTACATATGCTATTGGTACTGCCATTGTAAGCATCAGCCTCTAACTAGACCAGATACCTCTACCAAGCCATTATACAAACACAGCTCTCCAGAGTCTCTGACCTTCAGAGCTCACAAGTGTAAGACAAGGTGTTTTACAAAGAGCAAATGCAGAAGAATATAACTAAAAAAACCCAAACCTGCCATGCGCATCAGAGAGAAACTTTACTGAAAGCATTCTTTTCCTTAGGCTTTGTAAAAGCAATATGTAAAAAGAGACCTCTTTTTATTGTGCATCAACAATGTCGTGAGCGTGCATGTGTGTTTCTGTCAGCAATATTGCTGTGGATAGGCTAGATCAGAGTATCAGATGTTGCATTTCTACTTTGAATATACAAAGGTTCTTGGTCAAACTGACCTCTTTGTGGAGCTTCAGCTATGAAGGACATGGAAATGGTTTCACTAAATTGAACTCCCTTGTCCTTCACTCTCAATAAGCCCAAGGAGGAAGTCATAGGGATACACAAAGCATACAAAAAGAAAACAGCATCAATTCTGCCACCCTTCTCCAAACTCTCCTATGAGTATGCATCTATGCTTAGCTTTCCTTCTTGCTGCTTTGAAGAGATGCGCAAAGAACTTATTTTTCTCTCCTAGCAGAAAGGAAGATCTTGGTAGTGTAAATGGTGGCCAAGTAGTGAACCTTAGCATCTCAGCTGCTAGGGTCTCCAATCCAGGAGTACACAAACAATCCTTTCAAATAGGAGAGCAGTATCTTGGGTCAACAGCTCCTATTTCAATTTTTTGAAGTTGCTTAGATGGGGTTTCTCCAAGATGTGTGAATAGTGCAGCCCAGGTGTTACAGAGGGAATATTATTTTTTATTCAAAAGGAACCATGACTTTTAGATAGTGGGAAAATCTGCATGAAAAATGAAGGACATGCAGGTAAACCTTCTTAAAAAGCAAGATGTAAAATACTACATATCACAATCAAACCATTTCCAGCTCATTTGCATAGTTCATTTCTGCTTTTTGTTACTGAGTGCAGCAAAGATTGTACTTCATTTCTGTCTCCTACCAATTCTTCCAGCAGTAATTGCTGGGCTCATCAGGCCAGGCAGTTGTGCATTTTTGCTGCCACTGAGAGGGCAAAGATTCATTAGTCACTATGAACATAGCAGACACCACTGCAGTGTTCCCAGCAGTTAATTTTCCCATTCACTCTTCTCCCCTCCCAACCCCCAGTCCCAAATTAAGATTCTGGCTGTGTTTCTCAGTGAATAGTAGTTAATGTCAAATTTCACAAATGCAATGCTTTTCTGAGTTAGCTTTTTTTTAAAAAAAATACAGTGCATTGGAGAAATTACCTCTAATTCTGCTACTTTGAAGATGGTATCTCACAGGATTTTCACTTTGAGGTCTTGAACTCCTGGCAGGAGGCAGGATGGAAATCCTCTGTTCGAAAGCTTTGAGGCCTTCTGACTGACAGCTGAGCACAAGCCCCTGCTTATTAGCTGTGTGTCACCATCTGCCTCTGTTCTGTAATTCTGTAGCCCCACAACCTTCCAGTCAGTTTTGAACTGTATAGGAAAGCAAGAGCTCCTCAAACTAGGCCAATTATAAAACTCTGCTGCAAAAAAAGTGGTCTTTTGTTTGCGTGTGTGTGGTTTTTTTTTTTTAATAAGTCTCAAATATGTGCAGACTACCTCACAAGCAGCAACAAAAGCAGACCTTTGTACTGTGCACAGAGATGCTGGAAAACAAATCCATGCAATAGCTTCAAAGAAGCAGAATTACAGGAAACTCGCTTGAATGAGGGGGAAAGGTATAATGCTTGGAGAATTCTGCACAGTGCCCTGCTCAGTTCCTCAAAGAACATCTCAAAATAAAAGGATGATGAACATTACAACAGGCAGTGTGAAAAGCAGTGAAAAACTTCTCTGAACAATAGCTACTGTTAAAGAGCTTTTAAAATAAAAGAAGGAATGCCATACAACCAACAAGACAAACTGGCACGCTGCCAAATCCACAAAGGACAAAGACTTCATGATGCTTTTCCCAACGTTTTCCCAGAACAATAAAACCAAACTGGTGTCTTCCCCCCGCACACCAACCTGGCATCCCCTACTAAACGTCTGTGACCCACTGGCTGGATCAAGCAGTTCCTTAGAGACCACACGGCTGACCTCCTTCTATGCTGCACTGAGCAGCGACAACCCGTGGCAACTTTTCAAGACTGTTATTAGATGGACGTGACTGAATAGTCGACGATGATGCCAAAAAGACAGATAGTTCTTTTCCCAGGGAAGAAGGAGGATGATGTATTTACATGAGGACGAAGTATTTCTCAGCCCATTGCTTAGTGAGGTAATACCACATTAAAGTAACGGTGAACGCTTAAAATGAAAGGCCTCAAAGATCTGACTCTTCAAGCTCTAGGAGAGCTGAGGAGATTGAGGTGACTGAATCCTGAACAACAGGGAAACTGCTAAGACTGAAATCACCATAATGTGTCCATGTTGAAAGAGAGCAATCAGAGCCACTTTAGGTCAATTAGTCTGACATCAATCCAAGTCAAAATAAAGGAGAAGTTCATCTATAGTTCAACTGAGAGACCTTAAGAGCCAGAAACACAGCCAATGCCAGTCAAATTGGCTGGGCAGGGTGGGAGGTGTTCTGTTTTGTTTTTTAATAGGTCTTGGCAACCAAATCTGATGTCATTATTTCACAAAGTGATGAGCTGAAAAAATAACTAAGTACATTTAATAGACAGACTTTTAATGGAAATTGATTTATGCCATATAATTTTCTGAAAAAAACCAGCCAAACAAAAAAACAAAACCCAACTCCCTAGCAGTTATCCATGAAGCATACATAAACCATAGTAAGAAATGGCTAGCTCAAACAAAAAACATTATCACTCAGGAAATGACTGGTGAAGTATGGCAAAGGAGATCTGCTACAGTCAGAACAACCACAGCCCTATGCAATAGTTTCCAAAGTAAGCTCGGCTATTAAATTGCATGGGCTTTGCAGATGCACATAAATATTACCAGAGCTGTATGCAACAAATACATCTCAGTCATATGGAACTACCTGGATTTCTTGCTTACCTAAGTTCATTAAAACAATTTGCACTTAAATATGAGTGAAACAGAAACAAAAAAAAGAAGGTTACCATAGTGACAGAATCCTGGAAAGCAGAAACTCAAGAGTTATAATGTACTAAACAATTCCAAACTCTATCCCAGACTTCTTGGGGAATTACGGTCAAGTCATTTAGTAGCTCTCATATACCTCAGGCCATAAAATAGGATATCATCACTCCCTTTTCAGCATGCCTTGGAGATAAGATAAACGTTAGCATTTGGGGAAGCATTCAAACCACAACATCATGCTTAGCTACACTACCAACAAGTTTTAAAATAAAGAAGTTTCCAATCTAAACTGTGCTGGCAGATCAAAACCCAAAAGAACATGTACACTTAATTAAAAAGCCTTTTATATAACTGAAAATAGCTGGTCTCTCCTTAAACTAAAAAAATAATTTAGTACTTTTGCTGGGATCGAGTACTGTGAGTTAACAGGGAAGCATTAATTCAGATATGGCTATACACAAGGCAGCCTTACTTACAAAGTGAGCTTCTAAACATATATTACAGTCAGAAAACCAAATGACCATGTACTGCAAAAAGTAACATGTCCACATGTTCTTGATTTATAACATTCATAATAGTGAACAAAACAGAGATTAATTTTTGATGTTTTTATTTAGATCATAACGTGTGAAATATGGGAAAGCTAGGTAAGACTAAAACTTAATACTGCTGATGATAAAGAAGGCTAACACACCTAAGTGAAATATCACATTTAATGAGGCTGCAGACCAAAAGATAGCTAGGAGATTAAGGTTTTATACTTGAATCTTGGATGTCCTGAACAGGTTCGCTGTACTTGTTTCCCTCCATCCACAAAGCAGGAATAATTACACTTATCCATCTCCTAAAGTGCTCATGAATCCATTCATAAAAGGTACACTCATTCTGACTTCTGATATGATCCAACTAGATTAGATAGCTAACGTCAGCTAACCCCCAGCACAACAAATAATCTTATGCCTTTTAATTAAAATGAGATTACAACTTCTATGCAAAACAACATAGCTATCAAGGACCATTTTGCTTCATCAAATGGAAGATTCAGGTTTAGACCATTATCAGAGCTTGACTAAAATCTTTTACTGATATAAATCTCTAACCTGACAGCTACCCATACTTGTAGAAATTTATCTTTTTCCTTTTGCAAGTTAGTTCACAAAAGCACACAGCTGGAGATTGTGGACTCCCAGAAACATGAACCTGAGTGAAAAAGGACAGCAAAACCAATATTAATGAGGAGGGCTGGAGAAATCACTCAACTGATGTGGAAAATGTAAGTTGGCTTTCATATAAAGGGTGTTTATACTGTTATACTCCCTAATCACACTTTTAAAACTTAGATAGGTCCTTGAGTGTGAGACACTATGCAATTGAAGCTAAAAGAAAATAATCCAAATCTTATTTTACTTTTCTTGGATAGGTGCAAGAGCCTATCCAAGAGGATGACCAGTGATGCAGAATAACATCAGAGAGACAAAAGGCTGGGCTGTGCATGCAACGAAAACACGGTGGCACTGTGGACAGGGAACACAACCTCCCTGTTTTGCTCAGTCTGCAGAAGCAGAAATGGAGCTGAAGGTATTGCCTCCAAGTTAAAACAAAGGCAGAATCTACTGGGCAGCTGGACACCATAACAGCTTTTATCTAAGTGAGAGTGGGACTGGCAAGCACTGAATAGCTTCCTCTCTACTTGTATAGGGAATGAAAGGTTGAAATTATAAGCACTGCCTGGGGATTTATGGCAATGGCTAGCTTTTTACCCCGTATTCAGCAGCAGACACTCCCTCTCACACGCTTCTTTGCTTCTCTTGACCACAGATGCAGCTGGGCAACAGAAGAGGAAACTATGTTTGGCTACTGGCTCCAGGTAAAAGTAGTCACAGGCAGATGCTGGCTAGTTACTCATGAAGACTGCCTTTTGGAAGGGAGAGGAGAGGATGAACAGAGGTGCTAGGGAAAATACAGAAAAACTCATTTTAATAAAAAACAAACTAAAAAACACCCTACTTCAAGGACCTAACGAAATTTTAAAAATGTTAGGAACTAAGATTGGTATAACCACACTTTGTTATTGACCAGTTCTCCAAAGAATAATAAAAAGAAAACCTTAGAGAGCTGTGTCATAGTGAATAAAAGCTGATTTATCTTTTACCCATAGGTTGAGTACTCATTTCTACCCTAGTCAGTGATGGCACTGATATCACCTACCAAGAACATGGTGAAACTCATCTTTGTAGAGCAGGGAATCAACAACTGTAGACCAAGCTATAATATGAAATTGCAAAGGGAAACAGAAAAACAGTATATAAAACTTAATTTAAAATCTTTGTGATTATGTTTACAGGGCAGTTGGCAGCTCATATCTGAAACTGAGACAAATTTTAGAAAGTCCTCCTTTGTAGCAGAGGATTGTTAATGATTTCACAGAGGCCACACAGGTGATTTTATACCGATTTTAGAGCCACAAGG
The DNA here is from genome assembly GCF_036370855.1 of Dromaius novaehollandiae. Lineage (NCBI taxonomy): Eukaryota > Metazoa > Chordata > Aves > Casuariiformes > Dromaiidae > Dromaius > Dromaius novaehollandiae. The sequence goes on from NC_088098.1 coordinate 155,616,360, forward strand.
AACCATTTTGTTCATCTAATCTGATCTCCTCCAAAAACAAACCTCACAAGTGTCTGGAGAGTTTACAGTTTGGGAATCTATTGAAGTTCTAGGTATGTTATTCTCATAGCTAATTTCTTTGACTGTTAACAAAATCTGCCTTACTTATAATCGGAATTTATTAAGCTTCAGCATCCAATCAGAATTTGTTGTGCCATATTGCTTAGATTACAGAGCTACCTACTGACAGGAATCCTCCACCAACACCTGTACTTTTAGCCCACTGTCAAATCACTTTATAACCTTCCTGGTATTCAACTATTTCTACTGAATTCCCTGCAGTCATGTGAATATAAGTATTGTGAAAATAACCACTACAATCAGTATAAACTAAAAAGGAACCAAGTCACAGCTTTCCCTGCTGCAAAATTCTGCATCCTCAAAAAGCCTCCCGTCCACAACAGCCAAACACACAACACTAAAGCTACATAGTCAAACTTGTAAATGCTTCTTCTTCTGTAAAGCATTCAGACTTAATTTTAAATTATGCATGCATTATATTCCTCAAGGAGAAAGTTTAAAAGTGATTATTTGGAAACTGCAGTATTAGTATGATAAGTACATGAGCTTAAGCAGAAAATGTCTGAAAAAAGGTAAGGCTTAAGCACTACAGATGGATGATGATATGAAAAATAAAAGGCAACAGGAGTACACAGATCATTCCATAATTATGTGATTGTGCTCAGAGGACATTGGCCTGATCCAGTGATCTGGGTTTCCCCTCATACTGGAATCATCATTTATGTTGTCTCAGCTGAAAAAAAAATGACATTACATCAAAAGAACAGACAGATGAAAAGAAGCAGAAGTTAAGAGTGAAAAACCTGGGAGAGAATTCAAGGTCAGTGACATGAAAACATGTTCTATTTTGCAGCACAAAGCAGACATCAGAATCTCCTTTCTCAACGTAATTTTGTATTTGAGGAGCATTTCAAAAATTGACCAACAATAACTTGCAGACTCTGCTGATGGGACCCAAAGAACGTCCTTGCCAAAGGAGGCTGAAGTCTTTAATTTCTACAGATCTCTCAAGAATTAACTTTCTTACAAGCACCACAAACCCTATAACCTGTATTAAACCTGGCAACTGCTCTCTTATGGCTCAGGAATGCTGCCTGTAATATCTGCAATCCAGGACACAGAAAAGACCAATGATAGAACCAATATAAGAGACAAGTAAGTAGCCTATAGCTGGATGTCATGCAACTGCCTAAAGGTACAGAATTTCAAATCAAACAGCTACTTAACTAAGGGAGAACAAAATCAGAACACAACAGAGGCAGAGAAAAAGTTGGGAACGAAAACAATGAAAAGCCCAAAAAGCACATATAAAACATACCAAACTTATGCCACACCTGAGCTTTCAGTTTTCAAAATTGAAACTAAAGGAGTTGGGGTTACTCCCTGTTTTTTGAGTCCTGCATGAGAAGGGACAATGAAGAAGAGTGTCTACTCTCTCCAGCAAGTACTGGAAGTACATTCACCTCAAAAACAACAACTCTCAAAAGGAGAGCAGAGATATGCTAGATTATGTGCTCAATCTAAAGCGCTCCCCCACTTTTCCTGACTTTCATTAAAAAAGCAACAGTCCAGTATGCAAAGAACACAGTGAACATAAAAATACAAAATATAGATATGCTACAGTGTTTTAAAGCTCTTTAGATGGCATAAACTGCAGCCAGGATGTTTTAGCCTCTGGTAGGGTACATTCTTTCTTAAGCATTGACTGATTGCCCAAGGGTACAAATCAAGTCTGCTCTGGGTGCAGATATGCCAGCAGACTACACAGGACACCTTGGGTACTATATGACTGACTTATGCCAGATGGATTCATTATATATAAAACTCTCCTACGGCTCCAAATAATGAAAAATTGACATATATAGAAAATAATTTTGAAGCGGCATAAATGTTTGTCAGATATTAGTGTTTCAAGTAATTACAGGCAGAGATGTGCTTATGTGAACAAAGACCATGTAGTCAAAATGGGATGAGGGCATTCATGAATTAATGTTATACTGATCAGAGTAAGTGATCTTGGCATCGGACAGATGTCTAGTTTTATTAAGTACACTTTAACCATATTTATAAGGAACTGCTCTATGAAGTTGTAATGGCAATCTATAGCTAAATTAAAAAAAAATTGCCGGGACTAACATAAAAGACATGAACATATGCGCTAATCTACAACCCAATGGTGATGGACAATATCAAGGAACTGAGTAGTCCATGAACCTAAAGACATCTTCATTTTTTCAGATGCACCAATATATGGTGAAAAAACAGTGTTATCCTGCATTAATTTAGCAATACCATCTGCACTTAGATAGACCCTCTCAGCTAAGGATTTTAAAACAGTTCACACACACAAAAAAAACCCTCAGTACCTGTGTAATGTAAAAAATGTTATAGCCATTTAAATGAGAAATAAAATAAGCACTTTTTTGGTCAAATAAATTATTAAGTTACATTAATACGCTTTTAAAATATCACCTTACACAAAGCATCTAAAGGTGATCTGCAAAGACAGCCTCCCCTTCCCTTCAATTTTCAGGGGAATACAAACAAACAACTACTATGCAGTACACTTATAGTCCAGCCACTGAACAGTAAGTGAAAACAAACAAACAAAAAACTCAAACAAACAAAAATCACACTGCTAAAAGCAGAGGCTTCACTTACCTTTCTCTCCATCCGAAATCAGATCTCGTTCTCCCTTTTGAACAACTGTTAAATTCCCCATGGCTTGGCTGAGTCTTAATACACATCCATGATGGTCACTACTGTCTACGGGGTCTCTAAGCTACAACACAAGAATTCCATACACAGTACATATTTTACTACTACAACAAAATAATCCAACACATGCTACTTCTGTGTGTGAAAAAAAGCGTTACCATCAGTTTGTCCTGGTATTTTTATTCTATACTCATTTTGAAGTGCCAAAAATGCTTAAGAAAAGGTCTTCTTTAAGAAAAAGCTCAATTTAAGAATGTGCATTGCTGTGGCAATTATCTCATGGAATGAAAACCTATACAGTGTTTCTCTACGGTATAAGAAACAGCACATAATGTTTAACCCAGTAATAAGGTTGATTTCTAAAGACTAAGAGACTAATTTTGCATATTCTTAACTATCAAAAAGGAAAACAGCTCACCATGGCTTCATATAGTCTACTAAACTCCATATAGTTTGGAGTAAGAATAGCTCTCTGGTAGCCTTGAATAAGAGAAGGCTGCTGGGAAATGAGCCACAGTCCGTCCTGCAAAAACCAGTAAGACAAACATTTACTAAATAGATTATTAAATGTCAAACCACTGAATGAACCAAAAAAGTACTTACAGCATCAATAATGATTGGAATTCCTTTGATCTTTGATTTTTCTATAATACCCTGAAAGAAATGCAGATAACTTTAAGATGCTTGCTAATTTAACTCTCAGAAGATCCAGAAGAAATTTAGCATTTTCTCCCTATCTAAAAGGTACTGTACAATAAATCTGGTCATATAAGTTGTTATTTCAAAGTAAAATAAATAAATCTGTTACATTCTGCAGATTAATAGAAGACATTTCCGTATCAACTGGTAATTTTACAGTTACATTGTCCTCTTCCTGGTTCAATGTCGATAGTGTTTCTACACCTGACACCTTGGTGCTGATACGCATCAAGAAAACAATCTAACTCACTCTTCCTGATGTGGGAGACATGTGATGCCAGTGCAAGAATATACAGAAAACATGCATCTCCAATTAAAAAAGAAAAATCCAAGTAAATATCATCACAATAGAAATCTACCAATAACAACAGCACTAATTTTAGTTGTTTTTCTGATGATAGCCCATTGCAATATTTGAGTTCATGCACAAAAAACATCCTGAGACAAGGAGTACATAACACACATCATTTCATCATGATACTGGAAGTTTTACGTCTACAAAACAAAACCAAAAAGATCCAGAGGACAGACTATTTGCAAAGTTTGTTTTCAGCAAGCAGTATCTACCAGCAGACTGTCTGCTTTTGTTTTCCCTCCTAACCGAACAGCGGAAACAGCTTATATTCAAGCTTTTTTAAATGAGCAATAACTGATATTCAAGCTTTTTGAATGTTGATCATCACTAATTTATGTCTTTGAAGCTGGAGAGTTTATCTTTTTTCTGTTTATGATAACAGAGTATGGTATCCATCCAAAAATTGAATTATTTTTGAATGCTATTAAGTTCTTCAGATAAGCTATCATATAGTTTTTAAGTAATTTTCAGAGACCGAATACACCTCTGTTCTTGTACTGTGGATAAGACTAACACTGCCCACCTTGTCTCCTGTAAATTATTCATTATTGAATATATATATCCTCACCAACTCATTCCTGCATGATTCTAATTTTTCCTATTTCAGTAGAAATCTTTCCCTTCTATTTTTAAATGGATGAGCAGAAATTAACAGTGTTCTTCAACTCAATGCTATTTTTGTTCATTTGGACACCGACTGTGTATTTTAAGTGCAAGACTGAAACACTACCCACTGCAACAAGCAGAGGTCTTTTTTCAATACACAGCTACTTTAGCTATAGCTAAATCAGAAGCCACTAAGGAATACCAACCTTTCTACTGCACACACACGTTTGTGCTGGTTTCAGCTTGAGCTACGTTTCACGGACTGCCTCCCATTCTTGGGATTCCAAGGGAGCACCACAAGTTGTCTTTTATATTCAGCAATTTAAATAATTCTGAACCAATAGCATGTTTTACACAACTCACACCATTCAGCCACTACTAAATTATTCAGATTTATGAATAAGTATATTTAACAGCAGTACAAGGATGGAATCTTAAAATAAACCTAGAATTAGTTTTGGCATATTGAAAAATAAGCAGCCTTTCTTTCAAAGATTTTAAGAAATCTATGAGACAGTCATTTCTTTATTCATTATTTATCTGCACAGACCTGCCAGCTTAGTTTCCATTCACAGAAACAGTACTGATTTGCCTCCATTGTATTAAATTCATTAGCAATTATGTTTAATTTGACCCACTTGGTAATTTTAAAACAAGGCTGTGGGTCTAGCACCCAGGTTTATATATCTTTTCCAAGTATAGATGAATGTTATCCATCCAAAAGTCCAATTATTTTGAATTCTACTCAGCTTTTCAGATATGATACCATATGGCTTTGAGCTCCAGAGGTTAGCTAGATATTGTGTAAGAAGGCATTCAGATCATTCCCCACAATTTTTGAAAACACAAAATATCATTTACTGCAACCAGGTTTTATAAGCAGTTTTAATTAGACAGAATATTTTTGTACAATAGCAGCTTCAAACTCCTTCAGTATACTTAAAATGATTACTGCCCTACTTCTCACTAGTATGAATCCTCAGTTTATTCTAGTATGTCATCTTTCATAACAGTCCATTTTTTAAAAATGAAAAAAATTTCCCCTTCATATTCCATAATGAAGGTTGATGGCAAACAATACATTTCAAAAGTTCTTATCCTTCCAAACTGTTCTCTTAACTTCAATATGATTAATCCAGTAAATTAATTTTTTTCAGTGTGCTCTTTCTGAAACCGTTATGCTTTGGCTGTTGCTGCCCATATATTTGCCTTTTCATATTAACTCATAATTGTCATCCTGATTATTGGTTAGAATTTCAATATTTTTCTACATATATATATATATCCAGCAACAGACTAAATCAATAAATTCTGAAGATCCATTATCCACAAAAAAAAAAAAAAACAGTATGCATTAAAAAATTCATAAATAAAGCACAAGTTACAAAGCATAAAAGTACAAATAAAGGTAAACAGCCTCTGGAAGGCTGGATCACTGCTACACTCTAGAGAAATAAGGCATTTCTTCCTAATAACACTTTGAGTCCCCTCTTTTCTAACACGTCCTCCGCAACTCTGGGAGAGACATTTGACCTCTGCTCTGAAGAGAAATTTCATCTTGCTAAGTAAAACCTACTGGCCAAGCAACTTTTATTGTGCAGTGAGTCTCTGAGCTACCAATTTCTAATCTAACCTACTGAAGTGATCTTTGTATCCTCTTATTATTTGTTTTACAAAAGGAAAGAAAAGCAAAGTCCTTTGTCTTATTTAGAAAGCTCCTTTTTGAACCAAAAAAGCAATTATTTTCCTTTCCTCCTCCTTCCTTAAGCCCAGGACAGAAGTTGCTCGGAGACAGACAAGGAACCTCAGAGAGGAGGTACGTACGTGTATGTATCTACATAATCTTGTAATCATAATAGCAATAACAGGGATAAGAGAAACCCCATAAGACAACCACCTTTTTGCATGACACAGCTTTCATTGGAAAAGAACCTCTGTCTCCTATTGACTGCAGACAGGATTCATCTCACCTGCTGCCATTTAAAGGTCAAATGTCTCACTACTGAAGGGCAATTCATCCCATCTAGGTTAGATGCCTCATTTAGGATGGGATGAGTCACCAACAGACATACCTGTGTCTCTTCAGTAATCACAGAGGATATGAAATAACTTGCAGCTTAGTTTTTAGAGACCCAGAGTTAGGTGAGATGAATTCCACTTTTTAACTCACTGTTATTTCAAGAATTACATTAAAAAAATTATTTGAGTAGTAGGATATATTTACAGCAATAATGGATTCATCGTCTATGCAAAGTATTTTCTTTCTGGGAAGCACAAAAATTAACTTTCAGTTGAATCTGTACTTCCACACTTTCCTGTTTTAATACTTGTAATCATTATACATAAGAACCTTTGTTGTTAATTATACAATTAATGCAGTTGAGACTAACTCTACTTTCACACCAAAATCTGTTTAACAATTTCTGATAGAATTCTACCTATAAGCAGAAATGATCTGTTCAATTCTACCCCATGTAAAAATTACTTACATGTGAAAAACTTTAGAAGAGAACAGTGACAACTAAAGATACTTCAAAATTTTACTAAGAAAACACTTGACAATCCAAAGTTAAGGTAGGTTTCCAAACACCAATCCCCCAAGACAAAAAGCAACATATACAAACACTATCAATGACAAAACCAAGACACAGTCCCTTCTCTTCAAACAGTATGCTGAATATTAACATTTCGGATGCTTCTAGCTCCAAGATATTACAACATACTATCTTTCTCTGCCCAGAATATATCATACCTCAACAGCTAAAGTTCAGTTAGTCTTGGTTCTGAACAAGGCAGGAATACTTCCACTTCCTCCACTCGATTCATAAGCACTCAAGGACATCCAGAAATGAAGGACTAGACTCACAAGGCAACCTTGGCACTAGTCACAAACCAGAGAGGATAAATGAGGAGGAAGAGCACTGCTGTGCTCCAGCCTCATGACCTACAACCACACAGGTTAGCTAAGTTACCAGAGACTGAAATTCAGATCCTTCCTCTGCCAAATTCTCCTCTACTAACACACTGAAGACCCAAGTTCAAGTTCCTACTGTAATTAAGATGAGGAGGAAATGACCTGTGATTTGCACATGCTATGAATGCACTGTAACTATTGGACTATATGGGAAAACCTCCTACATCATGATTGTTTGTTAGCGGCATCAAATACCCAACATTTAGAAATGTCCAAAATAATGTTTCATCAATTGCAATTTTTGTTGGGGGTGATTGAAGGGAGGGAGCCAGAAGGGATAAAATTAACCTGAATCTACATCTGTACTGCTCATGAAATACAAAATTCCCTGAAAATTCTTTGCTTTGTGACTGGACATCCTGGAATCGAATGCAAGGAATCTACTCAATAAGACCTCAGAAAAAAGTTGTGTCACAACAGAAACTAGAGCTATATCTGGGTAAAGATAGACATCATCATAATTGTAACTGGGAAAATTTATAGTGCAAGGGTGAAGAATTTCTATTTTTTAATTAATTATTTATCATGGAAGCTATTCCCTGGAACATAATGCATTAATTTTAGTAGAAATCTGTGTTCTCTGTCCCAACTTTCATATAGGAACTGTAAAATAGACTGGCCAAACCAAAATTCATTTTTTTGTTGAAAAAGAAAAAAAAAAAAAAACAAAACCAAAACCACACACACATGATATCAGAATCATTCTGGTTAGAAAGGAACTCAGGAGGAAAAAGCTTGAAGGAATGAATGCACAAGTTAGTGCTAAAAGATGGCACAGCAGTGTAGAAAAGCATGACATAATTTTTGCAACTGATAGACCATGCCTTGCTATGAAACAACATTCACCTGTGCTGCTCTAACACAGACACCCAGGACATTCGCAACGTTTCGTTAGTAGTTCAGAAAAAAGGAATGGGCAGAGATGACCTGATGCAAGACACTGGCTGCGAGAAACAAGAAACAGGAGTGGGAGAGTTTGAGAGAGGAATAAATTGTTACGGTATTGTATATGGTATTGTTATGTTATGTACAATCAAAGGATATCTAACCAGCAATGAAGTCTTCATAGCGTGGTCACCCTAAGGCCACAAGGAGCATAAATTGTTTAGTGCACCCAAGGTGAGCACCCACAGACTCTTGCATAACTGAAACTCTGCAGTCAGCCTGGACTTCTCCACGCAGTTCCATGAACTGGAGATAGCATACATATCCTATTTACTCTGCTGATGTGTAACAGTATACAGCTTGGTCCTGGAGGCTACCTCAGAACAGACACAATTATGTGCAGTTTTTCCCACAACTAACTTAAATGTGCCTTTTGGCTTTTTTAATTACATGTGGATTGGCAGCAGGATGATGCAATGATTTTTAATATATTACTAGTTGTATCACAGCTTGTGTTTTGAATGATGAACTGGTTTTGCTACACAGTAACCTTGGCATTCAGTATTTACCAAAGGCAGAATCAGGAAATTATAGCCAGTGCTTTTAATAAAAGATAGAATTTTAATGAAATGAACAGAAAACCACAACAGCAGAATATAAAGCAACATCTGTCTCACAACAGTAATTCATTTTCACCAGTGATGCAACACAGTCATACTTCTAGCCTGCAAAGTAAAGATACCGTGGGCAAGGTTTCCTTTACTGACACCAGCAATGAACAGGTCCTTTAAAATCAATCATGTCTTGGGCCTATTCTCGGCAAAATTCCTTACCTGTGTGCTCAAAGATGTTCAAGATTCAGCATGCCATAATAATGGATAGCATTGACCACAGTGACATCCAAATGCTTTAAGTGCGCAGTGTAACCTTGCTTCCGGCCCACCAGAAGTACATTCTACCACAATCTGCAAATGCCAAGTATGCAGTTCAATCTTCTGCTAAATGTTTTGAAGTTAAGAGAGAATATCTTAGGAGGACTCTTAAGCAGGTGAGGCCCTTCAGACAACAGTTTGAACACATAGAGCTTATTGATAATCATATTCCCAGGAGAGAGTATCCTTGCTTTTCTAAACAAGTAACTGCCAGACCTCCTTGGCATCTGGGCGCTATCTGCCTTGCCAGTAAAACACCATGTCTTCATTCACATTCAATCAAAGAAGTACTGCTCGTAGACCAGGAGAGACCGAGAGGCCCATTCTCTAAAAGCTCAAATACTATTTCTGGAATATTGGTTATATTAAGGCAATTGCTACTGTGGTTTAGCTTCACTGCTCCAGCATCTGCTATTGATTTGACAACACTGGATTGGCCAACGGTCCTGGGCTGATTAAGCTAGAGGAGCCAGACTCATGGCAGCTAGTCACTCACTTCTGGATTGGTACAGACATCCAAATATGCATAACCTGGCACTGGTTATGCTTCACACAACCTTAAATGATTAAAAGGGAGTGGCAGCCCATCACAAAAAACGCCCTCCTGGAAGCTGCTACTGCCTGCCCTTCAAGGGCCAGAAACTGCTGCTGAAAAGCAATCTATAATTGCTGGTATTTTCCACATGGCTCCTGCTCTCATCCAGCAATCCTGAATCCATAGTTTTGTCTGGAATAGAGAGATACAAAGAGAAGGAATAGCCAGAAATTTCCCTGCTAAATGCTGCAGCTGGAAATGTTTCTGCAGCCCCCTCTGCCAAGGTGCCCGGGAGGAACAAACAAGTTCCACTCCAACACACTGCAAACCAATTCCTACAAATAGGCACTAAAAACTCTAGGAAGCACTTCTGCCTTCCTACTTTCAAGCCCAGAAAAGTGCAGAGTTAGCACAGACTCAGCTGCATGTAGGTCAGGATGCAGCTCTGTGCTGGGGATACTCGGAAGATGCGCTTGGCAAGCAGAAATTTGTAATCTTGCACAGCTAGAGGTAGACAAATATTCTAAATCCAGGCTGTGCTTAAGGCTACAGGAGGTGGAAATAGAGATATATTCCCTCAACAGACTATATTTGATAGAGAAGATTTTTCAGCACATTAAAAATGCAGCTCCACTGTTTGAGATCCTTCAAATTTGAACCATCTTTTTAATAACTGCTTTCCACCGAATGATGGAAACGTACAGTCCATTCTGAAAGGTTCTGCTTTTGCCTTCATTAGTTCCCACAAACTGATCCAAGAACTCATCATTCTTTCGAAACTCAGCAGTGTCAGTCAAAATTTCACTTTGTGGACAAGATTTATATAAATCACCTTTAACTTGTCTAAAATTGCCTCAGTTTTACTTTATATATTCCTGTATGCATAACTATCACTAGCTCATTAATCACTCTACTCACCTCTCAAATCTTACATAAGAAATGATTAACTGCTGATCACCACTCATTATTTGAATGAAAGTCATGTAACAGCAGAATATCCTTTCTTTGAAACAGATGGCTTCTCTGGCTCATGGTTTACATCACATTCAATTTAACTAGACCTTTTGTCTTTTAACTTTAGCACCACATGCTAGACCTTGTTTTATAAAAACAGTTTTCAGGTGTACATGAAAATACTTCATCTAAGCAAGGCAAGAAGAGAATATGACTCTGAAGAGTCCCTCTCTACACTCCCAAGCTCATCAAGTGCTTTGGGAAGTGTTAAAAGCTGTTGTTACAACTAATGCAGCTGAAAATACTGTAGTGAAGTTAATCAAAACAGTTCTGTTCTACATAAAAAAGATAAGTGTGATCCACTTGTAGATTCTCTCTTTGAATTCAAAGCAGATCATTTGCTGGCAAACTTGCAGGAAAACAGCAGCTAACAGTTTCTTAATATCTGCCTCAATCATATGCTAAATTCTTAAAGAGGAAGTGACATAATCCAGAGTAACGCCAGAACACAAAAAGAAACACAAGAAGAGCATAGCAGAAGCCTCTGAAATACTGTCCTGGTTATACATAAAAAGAGCACTCCTTTTAGTTATCCTCCCAAATTCATGCACAAATATACATCATTTGGGAAGCTATATTCATACACTTCCATTCCTAAACCCATCCAAATCCAGTTTAAGCAATAATCCTGTTTATTACAATCCAAAGTGAGAAAACTAAATCAGAATAAGTAAATGCACTAAGTTTTCTCATCCTGTCTCATCCACTGAACATTTGTGTTCACAGAGCAAACTTACAAACTTTCCAATTTATAGTTGATTATGTTAATGATAGATTTGGCTTAAGATATTCATGATAAGCTGTATGCATTTTGTCCTAAATTGAAATAAACATAAATTTAAGATTAACTCCAGAATTTATCCACACCAATTTATTTTTATGATTTCTAGCTGAATGATGCTCAAAGAGAGTTGAAAAGGTATCCAATTCCAGCATTTTGCTTACAAACACAGTCAAGTATCAAAATAAAGTTAAACATAACTTTAAACACAAGAACATAAGCCTGCACTCGGATAGCATATAGACATCCAGCTTCATCACGAATGATCTTCATCAAGACCCATTACCTATATTAAAAAATAAATTCTGCTTGCAAGCTGCATAAACCTGTATTTAAGGTCCTGTTAGCATATTTTCAAACACTATTTTTCTAATCAAGATGTTTGCAAGAATGTCACAGAATATTAATACTTCTTAGCATGTAGCAATAGTTCTTAGCTTAAGGAACTGGATCTCTCTGCCCAGAGCTGGGGTTCCCAAACTTTATCTGCTCCAGTACCACCATCACACATAAGGAACTATACTATACCGCAGCAACTGTGCCATGCTAGGTAAAGACATCCACAACTAGAGTCTTGCCACACTGTGTGAAAGCAATGAGGCTTCGCTAGTGAGAATACTTTTTCATTAGATATCTTGTGGGAAGAGGGAGAAGGCTGAGAAATATGCAGTCTACACAAGCATTCTCACAGTGGATGCACATACATGCCCTCTGGTTTTGCCTTTGCAGTATCACAGGCACAAGGCACCTCCTCATAGTTCAGGGCTGAGAACAGAAACTGGAGTGTCCTTGGTGCTATTTCAGCTCCCTATGAACTGCAGAATACCCTTAACAGGGATCTCCAGAGGACTCCTTGGAGGGGGCAAAGCAGGGCAGAAAACAGATGCATACGTGACCTATAAATCTCAAAAAATTGAGTTTCTGGTAAATAACTTTTATGCTGTCTTGAGTCCACATGAACATTTAAAAGTGAGTGATTCCAAACAGTAACACACCCTGTTGTTCATATCCATACTGCTGGTCATAGGTATCAGAAACAGTAATAAGATTTACCTATCAACTGCATCATTACCCTGGGAAGCTTCTCAGACATCTCGCATTTGGTACAGATGCAACCGATGGTGGCTGCTCAGATGTCAAGAAGAAAATGCTTCTTAAAGCCCAAAGAAGCAGATTTAATTTTAACAGAATGTGCTCTGATAACAAAAGGTACCTCTGCATTCTGTAGTCCTTTAGAGGTTGTACAAACTGATGCAGATAATGTACTGATGTATCTGCTCCTGAACTCACAATTTTTTAAAACTGTGAAGCATTGCCTATATCTTGAATGCATGAGGTCTGAAGGGGGGAAAAATATCCCAAACAACCAAAAACAAACTCAGAAAGGCTGATACCTCAGTTGAGGTGGAACTGAGAACTCATCTGAAAGGGAAAAAAACTTCTAATGGACTATCCCCCGGCACATTGTATGGAGGTGATCCCTGGCAATGGCCCAAACATCTCCCATCCTTTGCCTGAAGTAACTACAGCCAAGGAATTTCCATGCAAGCCCACGACTCAAGAGGGGTGGAGGATAAGATTTCTGAAATTTGTATCCCAAGAGGAATCTTTATGGGGAAAACACAATTCGAATGACTGCCTCAGAAGCTCCAGAATGGTGGGGTTTGCAGAAGCAGGAAAAGAAATAGAAGTTTTTTCTACTTATGGCAATGAGCAGAAATAGCAGCTAAGCAGGGCCTCAATCAAAAGAAGAGCTCAGGCTGATATTCAGGACATTTTCTTGGAGCTAAAACAAAGACTAATAATGGAGCAAGAGAAACAAGTGTGCAGTTTGAGAAAATAGTCAATTTTACTGTGTAATCTGAGCTACAAAAAGCCCTGCTTGCTGTTAATCATTACCTCTCTTATAGAAGAGGACACAAGCACACTCTGCTGAAGACCACAATCTAGCATTGCTCCTGCAAGATGAAACAGCAAGACATGAGTGGCAGAGTCCAGGGCCCAGCGCTAGTACTTCAGAGAGAGAGGCAATGAACCCGGTGGCATGCAAAGAAGATTCCAGTGTCAACATCTTGCTTTGGTTAGGGATAGGGCTTTTCATAAGGATGAATGATTTTTTCTCTCTGATCACAATAATGCTACTGTTCCACCATAAATTCTGTATCGGTCCAGCTACACCAAGCCAGTAATGTACCCAATAAAGATTTGCTAAATTCAGAAGCAGAAAATTTGATGGGAACTCCCCATGCAGCCTACAAGCCAGGAGGACCAGAAGAAGGTCTCCAGCAAGAGGCTGGAAATCAACACAGGACGTAGCTAAGCCTGTAGCTACGTAATGGAGGGGAAGGGCCACAGCAGGCAGAATGCTGCACATCCCAGAGCATTAGGCAGCATTCTGCCTGCTCTTCCAAAGGGCTATGCAAGTAGTACAACGTTCCTTTCCAAAGTCCTTTCAGGAGCCACACTCATCCATCATCTTGCAGGACAGGAATTTGGTGCTCTCATAAAACTGAGGAATGGCTCTTGACATTACAGGTGAGAATTCTTCTAGTTCCAAGTCTTGGGTTACAGGAAAAATCAGATTAGAATAAGATCAGAAGTGCAAATATCCCTGGACTGGCTGAATGAAGAAACCTGTTGTAGGGAGATATAGTAGGAACCTAGTATTGCTGCTGTTCAAAATAAAAAAAAGGGGGCGGGGGGAGCAGTGAAAAAGGGAGGATAGCTTCAGAAACACTCTGCCTCCAAGTATTGACAGACAGTTCTGGGGACCTCAGTCTTGCTTCAATGTGGCAGCTAAACTCTCTCCTGGCTGAGTCTATACCACCGCTAGGTGGATACCAACGCTGAAGTGAATGGAGTTAATGTGGCTTTAATCTTGTGGGCAAAATCAATCACAAACACTGAAAGTAAAAATCAGATGGCTGCCTACAAGGAAATTGGTTATGGTAGCCAAGCTCCACACCAGATGTGGTGACTACCTTTTGTAAGACTACAGTAGAATGGGGAGCAGAAACTTCAGTATATACAGTCCAGAGCCCAGAAGCAGAGCAGAAACTCTGTTTTGTGAGAATAGTTTGGACTGCTTATTCACTCCAGAGCTAGAGGGTCTAATCAGAGCCAAGGCTAGAGTTTCCACATCTGCATAGGATCCAGCTGCACAACCATTAGGACCTGACAAAAGCATTCTTTAGTAGGTATTTCTGAAGCTTCCTCTCCTGGTCCTGCAAATGCATAGCTACAAAGCTGACAGAACATTTGACCTCAGCCAGGTGACAGAGAAATGGTATGTGAGGGTTTTTGCATGGAGGGTGACTCACACTAGTGGCACAAGACAGAGGGATATAGCTTTTAGAGTGGCTTCTTGTAACAGGACTTGTAAATGGAATTACAGCCAAAAATAAATGTTCACAGGAAACCAGAGAGTATATATTCAAAGAGTATTACTACACTCTCAGGGAAAAATCAAAGAAAACTGATCACAAAGTGCTTCTTTTCCATCAGACTGTTGAAAGGACCTGCCACAGCACCTACACTGCAGGCATTAAGCATGAAGGAGGCAGATGATACCCTAAAGATACTGAGAAAGCAAAACATTCTGTGGTCTTGAGTGAGAAGATGTACCACTTGGTCAGTGAGTACTTGGGCTATTCCACAACAAAACACTGTCCACAGGCTATATACCAGGAATTGCAGGTTACTTCATTATCATCTTCATTTCTCAATGCTCAGAAGAGAAGCAGCTCAAACACAGGACTGTTTGGACAAGCACATTCCTTGGCAATGTGCTGGCACAATAATGACAAGACCCAAATAAGAACAGGATCAGAGAGAAGACAGAGCACTAAGCCTCAGCACTTTAATTGGGCGGAAGGAGGGAGAGGAGCAGCCCTCTCCCATCATTCCTGCCAGGCTGATACAAGACCCTGATCAGAAAGCAGCCACCAATCTACATCTCAGCCCTGTACTGTATTCATTTGGCAGCATACTGAGGTTCACTTAAAGGGAAGAAATAAAATCATATATATATACCAAGTCATCCTTCTATACAAATCTGAAATAGCAATGCTATCACCACTTGCTTTTTTTCTTGAAGATGAAGCTATACAATGTTTAAAAATCACTACAGAAGCAAGAGGGAGATACCACCTTTCCTCAGTACAGAGGAACACCAGTCTTCATCAGGCAGACAACCAGAGTTCACCTGTCCCCAACTACATACACTTATCAAAGCTTTTGGATGAATGCAGAATATAAACAAATCCAAACGAGAAAGACAAAGCCGAAAAGAAATCTGAGAAAGATGAAGATTCGTCCAGAAAAATCAAGAACAAGTGATTAAAAACATGTAATTCCTTTTCTGATGTACTCCTGTATCCTTGTTACCACAGCAGGACTTTTACTCTGTTAGGTATAGTCCTTACTGTGTGAACTTTTCAAAAGATTATGGCTGTTAGATGAAAAAAAAAAAAGTACTGGGTAACTAATGAACATGAATAAAAGAGTAAGAATAAATACAATGAAAGCAAAACACTTGAATATGACATGAAATTAACAGGGTCAGACCTACAGTTCCTATAAGCTTGGCCTTAAGTTTTAGCATGAAGTGATTTCCAAATGCCTTGTTTTCACTGGGTGGGTTTATTTCTTTAATTTCAAGTCAGCTCAGAAAGGCTAGCCAGGCTAAAGTAAAAGTATTTTTATAACTCATTCAGAAAGCAAAATTATTTTTAGTAATGAAGGGGGAGGGGAAAAAATCAAGGAATATTCTAGGTATTTCTGTAATATGAATAAGCACACGGATAGATGTTTTGAAAACCCAGATGGAATACTTGTATTAAAGAAGTTCATGTTCAACAATATTTTAGATGTTCTAAATGAAGTTTTCTTTTTTTAAAAATTGCTTTCTTTAAAAAAAAATCAAACAAAAATAAGAAAGAAAACATTGTTCAAATTTTTTTCTTGGAACAAGCCTCTCAAAAAAAGTAAAATCTTTGTCTAAAAACTTAATGAGAATAAAGTTTGATTTCTTGTTCAGTTTTAACCAATTAACCTATAACCTAACACTTTATGAATTCATGCTCTTTATTGGTTTTGCACCTCTATATCATAAAATAAATTTTTTTTGAAAGCAGGAGAATTAAACAAGTGAACTACTCCACTAGCAACTTTCTCTAACAAAAGCCTAACCAAAACACCCTCCTAACTATTTTGTTAGTATTCTAAACTTCTTGGATAATGTGGTCTCTTGCCTTCTCTGCTCTGTAATTTCACTATGTGACTGTCAACATTTCTGTAAATTCTATTAATTCCATTTGTTACTACACCATTGATTAATTCAAAAACTCATCTCAGGAAAAAAAAAAACAGAAAAACATGTACAAAATTGAGTAAAACCTGACATTAGACTGAAATATTTACTTAAAGTGTACAAAGATATGTTGGTAGTAACATAAGACAACACCTGGAAGACTTTGTAAGTGCATCTTATTGAGAGTACAGAGCTATCTAAGCTCCTGTTTTCAGCTCTCCAGTTAGGTTTGACAGAAAATAGGCTTATCTCTTTAACCAAAGTAGAAATCTGTAACATTTTATAATCAAGAGCATTACTTACTATTGCAAGGGGACAGAGTCTTTGTCCTCTGGTACCTCTACTGACTAAAGTTGTCAAATAGGGTTCGTAAAATTAGGAACTCAAATTCATATTCAGGTTTTTATATAACAGGTGCTCATCATCCGAGAAAACACAGAGCTCTTTATTTAGAGATGCCAACATCTATTTCTTAATTAGCAACTTTCACAATCAGAACAGAAGCAAATCCAAACAACCATGTGGATGCCAGAACTTCAAGCCTTACTCTGAATTTTAATAGTGAAGATCATGACTAACAGCCATAATTTTCAGTGAACAACATCCCATTTAAAATTTTCCCTTCAAATTACAGTTTCTGCAATAAATGCTAATCACACATAACAAAAAAATTATAAATATTTCTTTGGAAAGCAGGTGCCAATCAATTATAGAAAATATTTTATTACAGAGACTCCTTTCAATCACAGAAATATACTGCAACAATTTTATTAAAACTGTTACTCACTAACAAAAATCAAAAACATTAGCTTAATCGCATAAAAGATGTGAAATTGGTTGATAACATTCAAAATAAAGACATAGAATAAAACATCAGTATATACATTACCTTAGCATTCTCAAGCAGAGTATCATCTCTACCTAAGCCCGGTCCTATGACAACTGAGTGCAGTCGTGGTAACCATTTTTCCACCTCATGGACAGCATTGGGACTATCACTAAATAGAATTGGAAAAAATAAAGACAAGTTCAAAACTGCTTCATTTTAATATTCTCAGAATCTAAGTTCCAGGTCCAAGATAGAAAGAGATATCTTATTTTCAGTGCCAAACAATTTTATCTTCCAAATTACCAAAAATTTGTAGCCCAGGAAATAGGAAATGGTTGTCCAAATGGTTAAACCACAACATTACTGTTAGTTCGTTCCTTACCAGATACCACATAAAAGCGAGGAAATAACTACAAGTATCAACTATGGCTGTTACTAAACAAGGCAAAAACAAGCAAACATGAAACCAACAATTGTTACAATCTGTCACACTTCTCTATGTTTCATTGTAGGGATTACAGTTTTTCTTGAAAGAGATCCACCATCTCTCAGGCATATACTGCAGCTTGCTGAAATGATGCAACTACTTATTACTCTGCATGGCGAAATGATAAATCTACTCATACACTTGTTTGTCAGTTGCTTCATAAGCATTTGTTCCAACTGAATTACAGCCAAATTGTCCCCATTCCCCAAAAGGGAGCAGAAGAATCAAGCTATTCAGTAAGGATATTATCTGGTTGTAATGCTTAATATTTCTGTAGCATTTAGGTTTTGTCCACATGAAAAAAATGACTAGAACATCCACTGCCAAATATGACTGCTGCAATACAGTATTCAGCAATTGATCAAAACAGTTTATTTTGTTACAATCAGTTTTGTTGTGTAAGTAAGTCAGAATATTTGTAAGTGCTGCACCCAAATGTTAATAAATCCTTTCCAGCAGTATGGAGGGGAAGCTTAGCCCCCCTCCCCACCTCTGACATAAGTGGATGGTAATAGATGAATATTTTAACTAAAGCCTGTGGGGGAAAAGGGGCTCCCTATTCGCTAAGCAAAGAGGTACTGTATGATAGTATTACTTGGAATATTTTGAGCTTGCAATACTTCAACAAAGCTTTGTTATTACGGATAAAAGCCTTTGCGTGTTTTTCATAACCAACAGCTGTAATGATGGGGACACAGCACTCGGGAACAAGTGCTTAGCTTGGCTCTGGCAGAATCAGCAAATTCCACAACGATTTCTGCAAGTGCAAGGCAGGAGCCAAAAGCTTTTGCAGCTGCACCAGGAGGGGCAGCCCGCTCAAGGCCATGCGGGGATGCAGCGCCTCGCGCCTGGCAGCAGCCCAGCGGCCCCTCCGCCAACAACAGCCGCTTCAGAAATCCCCGGCTGCAGCAGCACCGGCTCCCCAAAGGCACCATGTGCTGACACCGCCGAACGGATCTGTCAAAACAGCACTGCAGGGTGGAAGTGATGACCCACCACAAGGGCACGGGAGACAGCGAGACACCTGACGAAGGCAGCAGCCCTGAAGCAGCTCCCCGGCTTAGTGAGCTGAAGTTCAACTTCTGTTTGAACGGCGCTGCTTCCCTGCTTCTTTTAAGCCATGGGGAAACAGTATTAACATGGCAATTTCCATATAGCTCGTTTCTTTTTCCTCCACAACCACTTATCGCCTGTTCATGATGTAGATACAGGCTGAAAATAAAAATATTTCATGAAATATTGAAAGCACTATTAAAAAAAAGCAAATTCTTTTATATGTAGTAGGTGGAGCATGTGAAAAACAGCCTGTTAACAAAACTGTAATAAAATGTCACCATTTCTGAATGCAGATGACATTTTTATTCATATATTGAAATTGATTCTAGCTGTAGAACAGAAAAGCCAATCTACGGCAATTTTCTACTATATGTGAAAAGGATATTTGACTTTCGGGTAGTAGAAGCCTCACATACTAAATAAGTTAGTGTTACTTTAAACATAAAGTAAGAACAGAGCCAAGCTAGTACCATAATTTTCCCTGCTGTTTTTCAAATAGCTCATGAAAATAACCTCACAGTAGAAAGTTTATTAATTTACTTATATTCAAACTTGAGATAAGGTAATTTTGTCTCTAGCCCAATCAATAGTATACACTCTTCAAAACAAAGCCATCTCTTGGGAAATGAACGGTCCAACATTAAGTCACTCCTGCTCACTTTGCCTCCGGTAATAATAAAAACCTACTGTAGAGCTTTTCATCTTCAAAGCATTTTACACACATTACGTTTCACATAACTCCTTTGCAATTTCACATCAAGAAGCAACCCAAGGCATATGAAGGGCCAAGAGATTTAAAATCATGATAATGACTACTACATTGCAAAATCAGCTATAAAAACATGCTGAAAAATAACTGATGGATTTTGATCTTTTATAGAGCAGAAAAAATACTACCTCAGACTAGCATCACACCAACTTCACTTTAAGATACCTGATGTTCAGAACAGCTGTGATTATGCAGATAAGGATAGCTTATAAATTACCCTATCTCTACAGCTTTTCTGAATGTGGAAGGTGTATCATGCCATCTTATCGTCTTATACACAGACATCAAAGAGTAATATTTTTAAGCTGATAAAGTAAAAATGACCAATATATAACCTTCTTCAGGAAAACAACAAATGGGGATGACCTTGAAGGTTCCTGACTACGAGACTTAGCAAAAGGCAGGAACTCTTCTAGCTCTTAATAGTTATATCTACAAAAATAATCTAAACATGCCCAGAAAAGTTTCCAGGCACCACAGTCAACTGCTCTCCACCCTGTAAGGCTTCAGAGCAGGATAATGCTCAAGGTGCCTCCCAAGAACTGTCCCTGGACCATGATAATCCCTCAGCAGTGGAAGAAGTTGTTTGGGAGAGTCTAGTTAGCACAAGCAAAAACCTTGCCAACGACCTTCTGAACAATTTAACAGTACAGATAATCATGTTCTGGTATCGGGGAATAAATATTCTTTGTTACTGTTCAGTTACAGACATATTCAATATGTATTCCTGTTTTTTTGTAAGGTTAAAAACAAAAAACACAAAATCTTTTGGAGACAGCAGAGAATAGAAGTCAGGTCCCTCAGCTGTTCACTGTATAAGCACTACTTACCCAAATAATGTTGTTAACTTTCTTTGCCCCCCTTGGCTGTCATGCCAATTTCTCTGCCTGATTACTAAGCTGATTTCATACTGCTACATTTTAATATTGCTTCCGCTGCTAAACACATGCACGCAATTGAAATTATCACTATAATTTTTTTAAGAAAGTGTCTATAAAGGTATGAGATATGAAGAAGACACCCTCCCTTAATCAGAAGAGATGCAGTCTTCAACTTGTGATGGAAAAGGATCAAGTAAGCAAGAATTATTATTATCTTTACAGATGTAGAGCCATGAGATAAGCAACTTGGCTTCTTTTCCAAAATGGAAATCACCAACGCAATATCCCTACTCTGAAGAGTAAAGCTAATATTAATATAAGGCAGAGTCACAAAACTTCTTGCAAGGCCAAAAGGAAAAAAAAAATTGCACTTCTGAAAAGAGGCAAAATTCTTTAAGAAAGCACTGTTTTCTTTCCTGATGAAGAAATTGATTAAATAAAGGTCAGGAATTTCCCAAAGTAAAGTAAGTTTTTTTGGAAGGGGATGGTGTGGAAGACTGGAAAACAGCCTGGCTTTTCCCTAATGTGAAAATACAAACTCTGCACCATGAACATGTACAATGGGAATAATTCGGGAAGCTGAATCCAAGCAGTAATGCTTTGTAAACATGGAGAATGAACTACAATACCATTGTGCAAATGTGTACAATAAAAGATTCTGGTGACAGACCACAGTTGCAAATTTGCAGGGAATGAACAGATCTGCAAAGATCTACTTAGCATCCAGTTAACCACTAAGAGTTATGTAAAATGATATCAGATATTATTTCATAGAAAATATATATTATGACTGCTCACTGTTGTTCAGTCAAGCAACCAACAAATGCCCCTCCACGATGCAAAAGTTTGTCTGGAAAAAAACCAGTAAAGATCTCACTGCATACAGAAAAGAACTACCACAGGAAAAACATGTAAATAAAAAGCTGCAAGACAGCAGAATCAATAAGAAATCTGCAGGAGTTTGCATAACCCATCTCATTCCTGTGAAGTCTAATGGGTAAGGAAGAGTCTACAGCTAATGTCAAATATCAGAAAGATGATCTCCCACAAAACAATGAACTTCATCCCTTAGTCAAAGCAGATCTAACTAAATAAGCCAGCATACAGAGTGTCTCACAGTAGGGCACATCCTCGCAAAGGATCCCACAAATGTTCATCTACCTTCCTTGTCTATTAGTGAGAGGCAGAGGAGAGGTACAAAGCTTTGCTCAGTAGGTCCTGAGAAGACTGTAATTTCTTGGGAAGTCGGACACAATGGCTTTATCATTTGCCTTCCTTGAACTACCTATGTACAAGCTGTGGTGTTTAAAATCTCATATGTTTATCTTTCTGCTCTTTTCTCTGCCTCTGAATTTATTTTAAAAAGTAATTTTAAAGACAAATCCTAAAAAGAGATAGCCTCCTTGCAAACTGAACAGCACCTACTCTCTGAAATGGCCAGGATAAATTTTCTGCATTAACTATTGGTGGCTTTACCAAGCTTGTGCCAAACAAAAATCAGTGCATGCTGAAAAAAATACCTCCTACTTTGCCACTCCAATTATTTTTAGATAGAAAACAGCATTGGTTTGGTTACAGTGCTTATGGCCATAACTGCTGGATTCAGCATTGCCTAGTCTCGTTGCTGCCTCTTATCTTAATGCACAACCTCACAGCCTCTTATAACACCTTTTAGTTTTGAAGAGCTAATAAAGAAAACAAAAATTTTAAGCCAAGCTTCTTGTTCTTCAAGACTCTTCTGTATTTCACTATCACACAATAAAAATTGATATAAAACACAGTTTTATAGAATTTCATCTTAATAAAAGCTGGATGTAATAAGCTTTCCAAAGACAACAGAGAGTCTGAAACAAGATGATGACTATTGCCCTAAGGGCACACCTTACAGATCAGTCTGTAATAGATACTGGATAGTTGCCATTAGCTTGAAAGTCAAGTACTCTAAGCCATCCAGAGTTGGAGGACAAGGCCTGAAATGTAACTCCCCACTCCAGCTCCCCCAGAACAAAGACAATTTTGCTGTGTGTTGCAGTTTATTCAAAGACTGGCTTTCACCAAATAATCAAGAGCCATCCAGGCAATAGTTTTAAATAATCACAGAGAGCTCTGTCAAATTTTGCATAGAAACATAGAACTGTGGAGTGAAATTAGCATGGGAACAACTAGGAGCTGTAGAAATGGTAGATAACCAACCAGGGATGACAGCAAAGACAGGAGGCCGCAGGATGGCAGATCTTCATGTTTGTTTTAGGCTGAGTTGTAACCAACTTAGTTGAGAGATTTGGTTTGGACTTCACAAAATGACCGTCAGTGGGACCTCCTGCTATGAAAGGAAACAGGTAACACAGCAAGACTGCTCTCACCTGATCAGCTATAATTCTTCTAACTAGAGAATGATATTTTTCAAATTCTGCTCATTATCAGCATGCACCAGGAGTGACCGAGGCAACTCTAAATGCATTAAAATGTATCATTGCACAGGTTTGTTATGTAAACTCAGACAAAGCCATTTTAAGTGGGCAGTTTCAAAAATCAACCTAGAGTCTTATCTTCAAAGATGGGGAAAAGCCTCTGATCTGAGGATGAAAGAGTTTTGGTTTTGTTTGTCCAAGCACTGTAGGTAATTATATTAGTGCGAATCAAATGTTAGACCTGCTGACATTTAGATCCAGTCACGTTATACAGTACATCAAAAGAGCAAAAGACAGCACATAATGTGTAGTTCTAGAATTTAAGCAGTTATCTCAGAAAGCTAATTATTAACTATTGTGGTAAACCTTGGGTGAGGTCATTATTGGAAACTGAGTAAATAAGATACAGAGATTATTGTGGACAGGTTAGGTCAAAGGAATTAAAGGCAAAACTAAATAATGCAAAAATGTTTGAACATTAAATTAAAAAATATATTATAATAATATATATGTGCACACACATATATAATATATATGTATGTAGAGAGAGAGAGGCTATATTTGTTAAATGTGTAAATCATCATTCTTGTAAATTAACTCCAAATTTCCAGAAGCCCAACATCTTCAGAAAGCAGCACCTTTCAGCCCCATGAACAAAACTAGAAATAATGACTTATTCTAGAAATATCCTTGATCCCATTATCAACTCATGGTCTCCTACTGAGCATGTCAGACAGATCAAATCTCAGTGACCACACTGGCATGCAGTTGGTTGAATCCTATTAGCGACCTAAAAGAGACACTTGGTGAATTAAGATTAGTGTATTAAAAAAATGGGTATTTTCATCTACGGGGCTGTTGAATGATCCTTATACGGAGTTTAATCTGCAAATGCTAGGTATGGCAACTTATTTTTCTGCTGTAATCTGACTAAATGCTGGAGAGAAAAATGAAAGAAAATGAAAGACCTTAAGGAAGAAAAGATTTAATAATATTAAAATTAAGTGTTCCTTCACAGCCACTGACCCTAAAGTTAATTTAGGCATAGAAAGTGAACCTGTTAGGCTTCATCTGAAGATTAACACAGCAGCAAGAGCAGCAACCCAGCAGCCAGGAAGTACAGGCCTAAAAGCACTGGTGTTGCAAGTTCACAGGAAGAGACTGTTCTTAATATGCAGATACCACAGTCTTTACCTGCTCAATGTTCTAACTTCAAGGTGGCAAGAACACAGATGATCTATCCAAGTATGAGTTTGGGGGGAAAAAAAATAGACACCTATAATAATGACAACAAGGCCTGAAATGTATTTCACAGCTGCTACTTGGAAAGCAAAGCCACTCATTTAGGTATCAGATCTCCTGTTTCATTAGGCATTGGGCAGGGACATTGTTTACACGCTACAGGCATCAGAGCCAACAACAGCTTCCTCAATAATCAACTCAAATGCATTATACAAATGCAATCACCTCTCTTATGCAGAGCAGAGCCTCATATTGCCTGTGAGAAGGAGCTCCAAAGGAGAAGCTATTGCTTAAATCTGTTTCCTGAGATTTCTCACACAGACATGACAACAGCACTCAAGGACAACTCCATCCAACCTCGTAAAGATCCCACAAATAACAACAAAACCGTTTTATAGCCTGCATTTAGAGATATCCAAATCTTCAAAGCAGTTACAGTATGTTTTGATCTCAATCACATTACCAATGTGTATTATGACAATCCCCCCCAGAAGAACAGTGACAACCAAATGTCTTTACTCAGTTGTTTTCATATTTTAGAGAGTTCACGGAAAAGGTCCTGATCTATTAATATTTCCTATGAACTGACTTGATAATTAGAATCTGCCAAATGTCCTTCCGAATGAACTACAATAAAACAAAAACTATGATTTTAAAAGTGATAAAATAAAGTTAAATGACAATGCAACTCAGAACGAAATATGGATATAAATAAGTAAATGACTTAAAATGTCCCTGAAAAGCTATTACAGATCATTATTTTTTAATGTTAAATCTGATAAACAAAGTGATGAACTTTTTTATTTCATTGGTATCACTCTCTAGATTACATTTGACTTTTAAGAAACAGATGATAGCTGAATCAGTACGCAAAAGATTATAGTACTTCAAATCAACTTTGGACACATGAGAACACAGAACAAGCCTCAGTCTAAGCATCTGTTTTGCTGGTTGTCATGTGGAAAAAGGAATGAGACCCTAAAAGCTTCATGAAAAGAATTTTTAAAACGGTAAAAACAAGTTTCAGGCATGCCTACCCTTTGCTTAAACTCAAAGATTAAATATCATAGAAATCTAATGCTAGTGTCATATCACAGCAGTTTGGCAAGTGTTTAGAAGGATGGATCCAGCCAGGACCTAACAGGAGTGCAGTGTTCCTACATCTCATTCTCCATAGTGAGGCCAAAATGTTCTGCTACAACTCTGATTTTGAGGAGGTGATGAAACCACATCTGTTAGTATCACCTGGAATAAAGATCCCTGCAACAATAGGAAAAAAGGGGTTATGATATAGGGTCAATATATCTCCTTTCTCTGATTCACTCAGCAGCATAACACAAGAATCAGCAGCTCCTAGATCCAGAAAACAGGTCCATAAACAACTGTTGTCCAAGGCGCTGAATGACATGAATAGAAACAGTTTAAGTATACTCCTCTGAGTCAACACATACAAACTGACCTTTATCTCTCCCTAAGTACTTAGGAAAAAAACTTGTTTCTGATTCTGAGACAGGCTGCTGACTAAAAGAGGTCTGGGAGAAAGACCACAAAATTTTGACTTGCTTCTTCACTGCAGGTATAATAAGGACCCAGCAACCAAGTCACTTCGGAGGCATCTTTTTGGTGATCAGAGCAACCTGAGCTTTACTCCTTGATTTTACTTGGTGACAAAAATTCTTGCACCAGCAAGATCCAGCTGATCCAGAAGAGGGAAGTTAGTTCCAGGTTACGCACAAGAAGTGTTTAATAGCTACCCTTAGCTAGCATAACTGGAAGGTATAAGCTTCCTCCCTCAACAGACACATATTTTTGAATCTCCTCTCTACATATCAAATTAGAAAGGGTCAAAAGCATAAAATTGTTCCTAGGCCTTTGCACTGGTTAAAGTGTTCAAATAATTTATCAGGAGCTTGCTATCCATGATTCACTTTTATGATTTTCTCAAATTATCAAAAAGTAGACAAAATCAGACAAAACTAGGTAAAGTATGTTTCAGCAACCCTGATCTAAGTTGTGCTTCTTCATTAAAGGTAACTAGCCTCAACATACATGCCAGCCTGATGCAAGCTTTCTCCTTACTCATTTTTAGGATCAATCTTGACCCTAAAAGAGTGAAAAGAACTAATATTTGTTTAAACCCAAAGTAATAGTTGAACTTTGGGATTAACTAATAATAATCCTAGTCTATATAGACCCATTACTGTGGCCAGCGGGGAGAAAGGTATTAGTTCTAAATCTGTATCTAGCTCAAGGATAGGTTTTTTTGAGACACAATGAACAAACTACAGGACTTCCGGACCACAGGAAATTCATGATCTGACATCTCAGTCTGCTTCTCTGATAGATTCTAGAAATCTAGGAATATATAGACTATTGACACTACAAATAAATTATCTGCCAATCAGGTTGAAGTGGGATACTCAGTAGTGTCTCCATCTCTCTACGCCTACAGAGAAAGGCAAACACTGTAAGATTATGAAGAAGTCTTTTTAAGAGGGGATCTAACAGAAAAGATTATTCTCTCTTCATTTAAAATGTAGCCAAATGGGTTCAGACAGTTCATTTAATTTTGTGATCAAGAGCCCATCAAGGTAGGATAAGCCAATCCAGGACACGTATTCAAGAAGCCTATTCAACCTGACCTGAGCCAGCGCATACACACGGGGAATATAAAAATGTTCCTGAAAACTGTTTTCTAGAAAGTTTGAAACACTAATGCAAAAAAGTATGTACAAATCTATAGCAGAAATCCACAGACAATGCCTTCAGTAAAATTTAGCTCCTGCATTTTAACATGTTTATCTTGTCTGTATTTATGTAGAGTTTACAGTAAGAGCATGTTAACAGAGAAAACAGAAAAATGTAGCACAAAATGGGAGTGGAGGTGACGAAAGCAAGACAGCTATGAGCAAGACTCTGTATACTCCACCATTCAAAAGACCCCAACTTCTGCACTACCTACTTTTAAGTTGTTCACAAGAAACCCTTAGTCAGCAAAATATTAAATGGGTTAGTTAATAGCTGGTTGACTTTAAATTAATACTTTATTAATATCAAGCCATCGTTAAAAGTGCAGTTATGTATTTGATAGAACCTTGGATAGAAAGGAAAAGCTACTATTGATAATATTGACTATCTACGGTCCCTACAGATAAAACTATCGTTATTCAACTCAGGTGGTGAGTACACACAGTCAGGTGTAAAAGCTGCATCTTTCCAGATCCCAGGCTGCAATTCGCAGTTCTGGCTCCCCTACCTTTACTCACAGGAACAGAGAATGAAGTCACAAGATAAAAAGTAGAGAACCTTGTGTTATGGGTGTCTCTAGTACAGGATATTACACTAAAAATTAATTGCAGACTGATCTGCAGCTTAGGAGACATGGAATTCCCCTTAGCACTTGTAACTTCACAAGATGGATGCCCGTTTTCATAACCGCCCTTCTGCAATCCTAAGCAACCCTTCTCACATAACATACTTCACATCCTTGAAGTGACAGAAGCTTGCCAAGGACCTGCGACTCAACAGCCCAACTTCTAGCTCTCGCACACCTCCTGTGATCATGCCGTCACAGACAGCCTAAAGCAGCTGTAATGAGCCAGAAGAGCCCCTGCATTCAGAGCACAGCAGGAGAAAGAAAAAATGTCCTTTCCTTAAGGTGATCCCCCTTGAGGTGAAAGCAGTGCTGAAAGGTAGCTGCAGCCAAGTTGCAGGGAAGAAGATAAAATGTCAGACTCCCGGCTGTATGAAATGGCAGTTGAACCTTGGCAAAATGCCAAGTTGTTCCAACAGTGAATTGTGAAGTACACACAAGGCCATAATTATGATTAGCATAAGAAGAGAGTGGTACAACAGCTACCTAGTTAGTCTGTAGGGTCACAGAGAAATTAGAACAAAGCTAAGTTTTAAGGAGGGACACAAAAGAAAACAATGACATAGCTCAGTGGTTTTTTACCAGGATCTTCTTCCATGCATGAAGTGTGGCCTGGAAACTACAGACTCTTTGAGAGACCAGGCTCTGAATCAACAATGGCTGGCAATGCTAGCAAAACTCAAACTGCTCCTTAATATATAAAAAATTATATGAAAAATGTGACACTGGGGTATAGAGGATCTTACAAGAAAAATAGGTTGTTTGCGTAAATTTGAATAAAACCTGGGCTCAACACAATTAGTCAAGATTTCTTCCTTTATAACCAGAAGAGACCATTTTTCTCTTCTCCTCAAATGAAGCAAAAGAGAAGAGATGAAAACATGAGAAAGTTTAACAAGCTAAACCTGAACATTCAAATTACCTGCATTTTTTAATTTTGAATGTCATATAAGCAATATTTACAAAACCACTGATTCATGCAATTAGCCAGATGTCTGGGTGAAATTAATCAGAGTTGTAATAAAAGCACTGGACATTACCATCAGGTTTCATACCTAAAGCTATATGGCCATGAATGCAGATTTCTATATTTCAATGTACTTTGTCCATTGGCAAGAGTTTAAAGACAGAGGTGAAGTTTAAAATCAGAAGTGCCTTGCAAACAGAAGGGTCAAAATTGTCATTGAAATCTGAATTACACAGAAGACACTGACTAAGAATTGCCATGGAAAAGATACCCTTATTTAGTAGAAACAATCTGGTCCTCTATGAAAAAACTTTTACTGTTTACACACTGTTGCCTCCTTTTCTGATTACGCTTCTTTTCGTTCTCCTATTAATCTTTTCCATTACCACAGATACAAAGAACCCTGCATATATAAAACATGCTTCTCCCAGGGCAAGGTCAGTCCTTCCCACAGAACACAGCCATATGCAGTATCCTGAGTGTCACTTGCCACAACCTAAGTTACAAGCTAATACTGCCATTAAGATTCTCCTTCTCATTTGTTATTGCACAGTGTCAGGTAGAACAGCTCCTAAATCTGCAATACCAGCTAAGGATCTGCCTTCTGGATTTTAGAGGCTAATGCAATTGGACTTGTAAAAACTTCTCTCCTCTCCCTGCTTTTAAACATTTTTCCCTGTCTAAAATTCACAAAGCTGTGGTTTTTTTCTTTCTTTGGAAAAAATAAAACAAAAAACAATCCTCAACATCCATCTTTTTAACTGATTTATTTCTAAGCACCTCTCTCTACACAGACAAGAATGAAAACCACCTTTAGAATGTGGCAAACTTACATCCTTCAAACCGTAGGAGTTCCCATAAGGGAGATCATATTCTTCTTCTCAGACACCAAAATACTTCTACTACTACTACTAATAAATCTTTCCTGACAGCAATATCTGACACACATGCTTTTAAATTATGTTTTTTCTAGCTTAATCATGTCTTTGCTATATACACCAACAGACCAAAACATGCATGGGTACAAGCCTAGCTCAAGGCACATGTATGGAAGGCTCACATCTCAGTATGCCACCCACAGTGCTCATTCTGAAGCACTGTAACACCTAACCGAAACAATTTATCCTGTAAAAGTTCACCAATCAGTGACCCACTTCAGAACAAAAAAATCAGTTAAACGCACACAGATTTTCCCAGTTAGGTCTGTGGCATATTAAACTTTTCATTTTCTTTTTAACAAACCTTACATTTTAGATAAGAACATGCATTTATTCCCAGCAATAGCTGTGTATCCAATGCAACTCTTGCACATACTTATAAAGAAAAATGAGAATGAATATCTCTCCTGGCAACTTAACATAGATGACTATACACAAAACAGCGAGAGGAAAAAGATACACTACTGTTATTATTAGCATTAAAGACATGAGAGAACTGGGACATATTCTATTTGGCTTTTCAAATGCAGATCCTAAAGTGCTGACTTGTAGTGAACCTTAGTTCTGGGTTTTGCTACTGTTCTCATTTAAATGCATTACAATCACTAAAAAATATGTCAGCAAGTAGTAGAAAGCAAGATCTTTGCTTTTTTAAAAAAACTGTGCTTTGGGAGTAATGAAAAAAAAACCCTCTCACAACTGGCAGTTCTATATCAAAATCTCTAACTGTTTTTAAGAAAAGGACAAAACCAGTTATTTTTGTAATTTCTGTCTCACCCATCTTGTAACTCCAGAAAAGAAATAATGCAAACTAATCAATTATCAGACTGAAATGTTCAAACTAGCAATCCTGACTTGCTCATTTAAATAAAAGACAAGTCACTTACAGAACTGGATGAACAATCAGCTCTGGACTATATGATTTAATTACAGTTGCTGCGTCTTTGGTACAAAACACGTGGGATAAATCTGCACCCTAAAAAAGAAAATTTTCAAACATAATTATGAAACTTATACTTAATAATGACATAATAATTCCAAAGTTTATTCACTGAACAGCTGAACTCCTATTTGCTAGTAGTTAAAGCAAACTTGATTATCTTTTCCATTTTGGCTTAGCCTGTCATACAATGGTTTGGAGAAAATTAAAAGCATTTTCTCTATCTAACTTTCAATGTAAACTTTCTCTTTTTTTCTTTTCTTTTTTTTAACTGATAGGATGTCTAAAAATGTAGATCTTGAACCCTGTACTCATTAGAGAAATATTTGAGATGAACAGATGAACAAAGACTAAAGTATCACACAATGAGAAAAGAGACAAAAGAATACAGCAATAGAAAAGCTACATTAGAGAAGACAAATAATACTGTAATAGATTTGTAAAATATAGGTATGACAATCTGTGACAACCTTCCAAGACCCACCATTTTTACTCAATGGGCCAAATCGGTACCAGATGAAGGCTGGCACAATTTCGCCAACTCCCCTTCAGTTAAATAAACATTAAAGCTGGGGAGCTTAGCTACAAGAGTTCCTTATCAACTCAGAAAATCACAAGTACACACAAAATTATATAAGCAGAGACTAGAAAAGCTGATTTTGTATCTGTATTACATGCTAACATTTCCCAAGGTTAAGGAAAGCGTCTCCTCTGCTTTATTACTTTATATACATTTAACATTTCAAACTACTATGCAGTTAAGAGATTTGACCCTGTGACTCTTTACGTGAAGATGTAATGGGCAAAGACAAAGCAACTTCAGTAGGGGTCTGCCTAGTGCACTACTGTATTTGCATATGGTGAACAAAAAATGGAGTGGCCTTAGTATCTTATAAGATTATTAAATTGTCTTCTTCCAATTTTAAATCCCTGAAGGACTGCATCAAGAGGCGCAAAACTTATAGAGGGTAAAAAAAGAAATTGGGGGGCAGGGGGAGGAGAGAAGGAGGTACCTGGATTGGTTACCTACTTATTGAAACAAATCTTCAAAAAGGAAAACATACATAATGAACAAAAAGTGCTGATACACACATAGAGTACCAGTAAGTATATATATTATGTAAGCAAGACTCATTTACGTTTGAATAGTCATAACTGTATTTAGTTCTACTCTTAGAGATGGGGCTGTAGTGTGCACTAAATATATTTTTAGCTACTTAATGTATCACTAATATAAGGAAGTTCACACTTCTAGGAAAAAAAGACGCTTGGAAAATACTTCTGCTAAAAATCACAATATAAACAAAGTATGCTATTAAATAATGATGTTAAATTCAACACACAACTTTTAGATTTATGGCACGTAAGATTTTTACCAGCCTATAACTAAGTTTTGAAGGAAAGTTACTTCATTTGATGTACTTATCAGGTGCAGAACAAAGTTCTGAAGGCCTGACTGCAGTTTTACTGGATCAGATTTACTGAAAATGTAACTTAAAATATTAATCTAAAGTTATTTTATTGTTCACTTTTGGAGAAAATATTTCATCAAGTTTTGAAATTTCCCATCCAAGCCTCTGATTAGACAGTTTTCCCTCTGAAATTTTCAATTCTTTGACATAATCATATCTCTAACTTTACCTTATACTGGTAAAGTATGTACAGAAAGCAGAACACATACCACTTTGAGAGCTGTAATTGCAGCAAAATACGGTGCTCCTGTGTATCTAGAATGAAATACAATTTAGGTTAGGAAACAGAGTCATAAGGTTAGCTAATTTGGAAATCAGTCTGCCATAATGAAGTCTCAAATTCAAGAGCAGATTAGAAAAAGCTTTCTCCTTTGTTTGCTGTAAAAGACGGATAAAATCCTGCTACACTGAAACCAACTGCAAACCTTGGTTTGATTTCAAAGGAGCCAGGATTTCCACTTAGCCACCAGATCCCTTGATAGAAATATTTATAAAGATCGTGCCATACAAAACTAAACTCTTCTCAGACAACCATCTTAGAAGTCTGGAAACAAACAAAACAAAACAAAACGATAGTTTGAACACTGTTTGCAAGCAAAGTCTGGGATGCATGACCTGGATCAGTCCCATCTGGTTTTAGGTACTTAACTAAAGTGCCTAAACTGTGATCCCAGTTGCCCTAAATTCTCTTTAGAAAGACTGAAGAGGGAGATGTGGGCAGAATACCCACCATCTCCAGAGCTATCTAGTTCTGCCAAGAGGTAAGAGCCCAGGCCCAGCAGACCAGGAGGAAAACTAATTCCTGACCAACCATCCCAGGATGCTCCAGCTATAATAGAGCACATTTTTGCTACTTGTAGAATGTTTATTAATGGCAGATCTCTTTTACAGGAAAAAGATGCCACATCTATTTTGAAAAGGGAAACAGAAGAACAGGGAGGTTTAGTGGCTCATTTACAATATTGAGCAGATTACTGAACATGGCCAAAAAACAGAATCCAGGCTATTTTATTTCTAGGTCAGCACTGCATTTAACTGATTTATATTGTATTTCTTTTCTTCTAAAACCAGATATTTCTATTACTCCAGAACATAAAGCAAGATCCTTTTATACCCTAATAAACACCACAATTCATCAACATAAAAAGCACGCAGAAAGAAAATACTGCCTCCCTGGCTTAAGAGACCCAGCTCTCACGATATCAAAATAAAACAAAGATTACCCTAGAGCAGATGTGCCACTCTCTCTATTCACTTACTTATTCTATAAGCTCATCATGCTATGGGAAAAGACAATAATACTGAAAGTAGAGAGAGTTAAGGTGGTCAGAAAAGACAGAGAAAGTAGACACAGACACAAACATTGACACTGTTTCAACTACGCTCACTAACAAAATTTTGCATCACTATCTTGGGGTGACATACTGTTTTACAAGCCTGCACGATCATGATGATGCACTAGTAAAGCTCGCTGGAAAATATCCATTATTTTAAATGTAGGGTGAACTTAAATGGCTTTGACAAATAGTAGTGACATACTCAAGCTCTCTCAACAACATTCAGATTTCTCTTTAACTTACTCTTGACATCCTCCAACAATGCCTATGCGTCCATCTTGACCTTTATGCCTTTTTCCTGTTAGAGGAGGGATAACGTTGCGCACCAATTGAAAAATATTCTCCATATCCTTTAGAGTGTGTGTTTTGTGCAGTGAAAAAGATCTCTCTATAACTGAAAAAAGAAGAAAGCATTGCATGAAAATACGTTCTTTCTTAAAGCAGCATTTCTTTTAAGCACTCAAACATCAATAAAAACATTTGAAGATACACGAACTGACATACTTCACTTAAAGGCCTTAAAAACACTGAATTACTAGGAAGGGTGATCGTTTTTTAAATTAATTTAGGGTCTGATGCAGAAAATATTCCCACTGACTGCTCACAGTCCTAAGTTAGGGCTTAGGTACAGAACGAAAGAAAGCCCAGAATAGTTACATGGACATTTTGTAACTAGAAATACCTTCTTAGTTCAGTTTGAAATCACTTCCACAATTAAGCTCAACTGAAATAGGTACACTTAGTAAGGACTAAATGCATCCAGACAGGGAGTGAGCACAGAACAGCTAAAAGCACATTTTAAATTTGTACTCTACCTTATTTTTGCTTCCCCTTAAAGACTTCCACATCTTAGCAGAGTCAGGGCCTATCTCTCTGCTTTTTATTTTGGCAGGTGGTTACAAAGCATAATGAAAGTC
Source organism: Dromaius novaehollandiae (assembly GCF_036370855.1). Lineage (NCBI taxonomy): Eukaryota > Metazoa > Chordata > Aves > Casuariiformes > Dromaiidae > Dromaius > Dromaius novaehollandiae. Next base: position 155,650,849 of record NC_088098.1, read on the forward strand.
TTTCTGTAAAACTATAATCACATGCACTAGACGCAAACATTACAAAAATCACACAAATAATTTTTAGCTATAATTCAACTACAGATCTCTGATGTGAAGTTACATTTCAACCTATATATTAAAACAACTGCAGATTCAAATTACTGTTTCAAAAGACTATGAAAATTTAGAAGAAAGTATTTCAATGGTTACAACGACAGAGATTTAAACAGACAGTTACCTAAGAATGGGACAAATTTGAAGATCAGTACCCTACAGCAATGATGTATTAATTAGAAAGAATAAATTCTTTATCCTTGTAGTTCAACAGAACTCATTAATTATACGATTCTGTTTAAAAAAGTGGTTTGTTTGAACGTTAATATTCAACTCCTAAACCGCAGTCATGCTCTCTTTTCTTTTTCAAACAGATTTTCTAAAAATCTTTCTGTGAACTGCTAAATATTAATATAGAATTCCACAATGTCCCTTTTCAGTTGTTGGTAGGACCTCTCCCCCCCCCCCCCAAAAAAAATCTAGAGAGGAAAAGAGGAAAAACAATTCCAAAAAATTTGGATGTAATAAAGAAAAAAAAAGGTAATCAACAAGAAAACTCCTAATCTGTGCACTGTCAACAGAAAGCATCTTTTTCTCCATCCTCCACAGAATCTAACCCTAAACAAGACACACTAATCTTCAGTAATAAAATGTCTTAGTGTTCAATAACGATAAATACTCCTGGCTGATCTTTTGCTTTTAAAAATTCTTCTATAATACAGGCATTCCATTCCTATTGAGATAAAAAAAAAAAAAAAATTTGGAATATGGCCAAAATAGCATTGCAGTCATCCAGAGTAGAACAAAACACTGATCTGCTCTGGAAATAGGACAGATTATTTTCCTTAAATAACACTTCACGCATTCACTGGTTTTCAACCACACAAAAAATATACATCTCAGTATATTGCAAGCCTTAAAAGTGCAACTGCAGCTAAGAAAGACCTCTGTTTCTTTGTTGCTGGTTTTTGTTCATTTGTAAATATAAAACAGAAAGAAAACACAGAATTATGCAGAACAGAATTCTAAATAGAGCCCCACTTACCTACAGGAACACTGAGGCAGATTTAGCTATCAACAACTGATATCCTAATTCGTTAGCAGAAAATGTGTTGCCTGAAGTGTCATTTTTTACACTTATTTATAAACTCTTTGTTAAGCCTTCGCCAGTCAGAAGATTAGAATCCTGAGTTTTTCTTACTACAGTTAAATATATATAATGCATTTTTGCACAGTGTGGTAACTGTGCACCTGTATGACGAAATACAGCAAGAGAAACTAAACCTTAGTTTCAAGCCCTTACAGATAATAAAACTCTTTCAACTTTTGGCACAAAACATTTTAGAAGTAATTGTAAGGTACCATCATCCCAAGCTCAAATGATTTCCTAATAAATTTTCTAAAGCACTTCAGTTTTCCTTTAATTTAAAAGTGAAAACAGAAATTAAAGCATAGACCCCATACATATGCTGTAATTTATCTACTGAAGTCTTTTGACATCAAAGACTAGCTATCCAAACAAGAAGATGCACAAGTAAGTCAGTTAAACTAAACCATTACAGGCCTAAAAATTCAGTCTACTGTTCACTTTGAAGGGAAATTCAGGAGTATTTAACCTAGAACTGAAAAAGTTCTGAGATCCTTTCAGGAATCAAAGAGTGCCCTTTAGGGTCTGATGTGTAGGCTTATTATTCAACATTGTAGGGTTTTTTCTTTTCTTTTCTGAACCACACTATTTTTTTTTTTTTTTATGAAATACAAACCTCAGAACGGAAACAGAGTAAGACTTGCCTCATTTCAACATGGTAGGCTATAACCATCAAGCCCTGAGTGGACTCTGGTTTCAGCACTGATAGAGGACCCCAGTTCTGCTCTTGCCCATTCAGTCTACCTTCACATACAAATAGATAAAGATAAATAATACAGGACCAGAGATCTCCAGAAGTCTGCTAAGAAATGCTAATATCTGATTATCAGCTTCAGGCCCACACATAGTGTACAGAAGAAAAAGCCTGTGCATAAATACCAGTTCTAGAGCTCTTTTTTTTTCTCCCCCCTCTGGAATAAATTCAGACCCCCAAAGAATTTATAAACGAACTGGTACAGAATAAAAATATATTCAAATATTTTCCTCTTATACTATGCCTACTAAAGTAATATGATATATAATTAAAAAATTCGATTCAGAATTTTCATGTAAAGAAATTTATTTTAAAGAAGCTGTTTTTAACATGTGACTTACTTCAGTGTAGGCAAAATTCCACTCTTTTCCCAACCCTGAAAAAACATACGCACATCCTTAACTTCACATACTGAGTTAGGCCTGTTAACTTCAATAGCAGCAGAATTTCTGCTATAACATATCTGATGTTTCCAGGTCACATTTCCAGCAAATGCTCTACTTGCCTTTTATACATAAAGCTTCTCCTCACTTCCGTTTACAGAGACACGAATGTGCAGAGAACTCCCCAGTGTTTATAGGGTACTTTCAAAAGTGTTATTTCGCTCATTAAAATTTGTTATAACTAGTATATCTATATTAAATAATCAGTACAATGGTACGAATGACATTTTAATTTCATTTGACACCAGAGAGACACCTTCACCACAATATTAAATAATTCCAACTACCTTTTATTTTCAAAAGCTACTTACTACCAGAGCTTTCACATAAAACTTTTAAAAAATTAGCTTTTATTTATGCTATAGAAGGAAGTACCTATCGGTGGAGAAAGTGCTGCTGTCATAGCATTATAATTAAAGTTATCCCCATACGAACGATGGTTTGCTCTCTGAGGTGGACTCGCTGGTATAGATTGTGACCTTTGTGATACTGTAGAAGAAATTCCTGCCAACATCTGTCCCAACATTTGTAACATCTGGAGCTCTCGAGCATGCTCAGCTTCACGACGCTTGTCCTCAATTTTGAGCCTCTGTTCTTCATATTTGTAAAATTTCTCTTCTGTATCCACACTCTGCTGCAGAAATTTTTCCATCATTTTATCCAATGTTAAATTTGCATGGCGCTTTTTTGATCTTTTGGGCTGGTTGAGAGGTGGGGTAATAGTCGGAGCACTGATTTCTTTAAAGCCTAAAAGGAGAGGAGACAGAATTATTTTTCTGAAGTGCTACAAAGAAAGCAGCAAAAAATCTCCCTATGAGTTGAGATGCGGACCTAACGCATCACAAAGCTATTCTTTTTCAATGGGAAGTGCAATTATTGCAGATATTTTTACTTCGAGTGCCAAAGTGCAGGCACAAGCTTCAACAAAGTTACAAAGGTAACACAAAAACCACACCGAGGCGTCTTTCAATTGTTGTAGTACTAAACTTTAACAATAGGAGTCCTTTTGATCTTCTAAAAAGGTTTAAGTGAAGGCTATTAAATAGTATAGCCTCGTTTGTGTATTGCAGGTAATTACATTAATCTAAATTGAGTTTCAGTCTGTTGGCATTCCGGATTTGCATTTCAAAAGAACATTAGCGCAAACAACTCTTTGATGGGGTTTATGCGTAAAAAGAAGGGTGGTTAAACGTCAACCAATTGGCTGATGCCTCAGTGATGTCAACTTCTGAAGACAGGTTCACGTTTGGATTAAAAACACGGCATTAATCTAGACTTGAAACAAAACAAATAACGCTGCCCCAGCGCGTGTGGGGCGGAGGGCGGAGAGCGAGGAAGGGGCAGGCTTTACCGAGGCGACCGTGTCCGCAGAAGCGGGCTGAAGTCAGAAGCATCGTTTCTGAAACAACCCAAGCGATTAACCGCATAAAGGTTACCCCTAGCTTTGCGGCCCGTCTACGAGAAAAGCAGATTTTTTCAGGCATCACCATCGGCAGCACGCCGACCGGCAAAACGGCACGCGGTCGGAAGCGGTCATAAAAATAAAATAAAAAAATGAAATAATAAAAAAAAGCCGGTGGGGGAGAGGGGCGCCGGCTTCCTCGCACGGGCACCACCTGGCTCTGTCCCTGCGCCGCGGTTTCCCGCAGACGGCCGCCAGCAGCCCCTGCAGCCCCAGCCCCGGCCCCAGCCCCAGCCCCAGCCCCGCGCGGAGCGGCCAGGCCGGGGCCGCGCAAGGTGCGCGGCGGCGGCGGGCGGCACTCACCGTCGGCGGGCGGCACCGGGATGGCGAAGGGCGGGCACTCCACCTTGATGGGGTGCTCGGCGTAGGAGGAGCACTCGCCCGAGTCCTCGGCGAAGGCGTCGCGGGGCGACTCCGGCGCCGCGTCCTCGTCGCGCTCCGCGTCGGCGTCGCGGCCGCGGCGCGGCGTGCCCGGCGTGGGCGGCGCGGCGGGCGGCGCGCCGTCGGGGGGCGCCGCCAGCGGCTCCGCGGCGCCGTCGGGCCCCCCGCGGCAGCTGAGGATGCGGTCCATCTCGTCGTAGTACTTGCAGATCTTGCGGGCGTGCCCGTTCTTCTTCAGCCCGTCCCGCGCCTGGTAGTACTGGCGCTTGAGGCCCTTGATGCGGATGCGGCACTGCTCCGGCGTGCGCTCGAAGCCCAGCTCGGCCAGGCGGCAGGCCACGTCGCGGTACACATGGCTGTTGCGAAAGTTGCCGTCCAGCGCCGACTGCACGTCCGCCTCGCCCCAGATCTCCAGCAGCGCCCGCGTCTCCAGGTCCGACCAGAGGAAGCCCCGCGTGTTCGTGATCATCCTTGGCCGGCCGGGGTCACTGCAATGGCCGCGCCGGGAGAGCAGGGAGGGAGGGACGGAGCGGGGGGGAGGGAGGGCGGCGGGGGAGGGAGGGGGGGTTTAATGCCCGCGCTCGGCTCTCCCAGGGGGCGCCTGCACCAGCCCCGGCCGCGGCAGCCGCCGTGCAGCGGCCGCCGCTGGGCAGCCGGGCCCCGGGCGCCGCATCCCAGCGCGGGCCGCCGCCGCCGCCCGCACGCGAGCAAAACTTTCCAGGCGCCGCTTTGGGACGCGGTCACCTGCGCACAACAAAAAGGAAAAAAAAGGAAAAAAACGGGGAAAAAAAGAAAGAAAAAGGAAAAAAACGGGGGGAAAAAAGGGAAAAAAAGAAAAAAAGGAAAAAACCCTACAGCCCCCCCCCCCCCACGCCTCCCCCGCTCCGGAAAAATAATAATAAAGGCAGATGAATAGGGAGGCTCGCGGTGCGGAGCCGCGGCCGCCGCTCAGGCAGGCAGCCACCCGTGCGCGGCCGCTCCCCCGCCCCCGGCTGCTCTGGCAGCGGCAGGACGGCAGCGGCGGCTCGGCGCGGAGGCCCCGCTCATCACAGCGCGCCGCCCGCCCGCTCCCGCCGCCTCCCCGCCGCAGCGGAGCGCGGTCCCCGCACGCACACGCTGCACACATACACTGCACACACGCAGTGCATGCACACGCTGCATGCACACACACACACTGCATGCACACACACACACACACACACACGCTGCATGCATGCACACACGCTGCAGCTCGGCGGCGCACGGCCCTACCTCGCACACCGCCGCGCCGCTCGCCCGGGCAAAAACATCCAGCGCATCCCCTCCCCCCTTCCCCAGGGCCGCCGTGTCACTCAACCCGGGGCAGGCAGCCAGGCCCCCTTGCACACACACGCGCACACACACGCACACGCACACGCGCGGCGTGGTGGGGGCGGGCAGCCGCAGGCCGCAACAAAAGCCCCACGCTGCGGCTCGCACACAGCCCCCCTCGGGCGGGTGCAGGGATCCCCCCGGCCCCGGTTTATTTCGCGAAGTTGCTGCTGGTTTGTTTTGTGTGCATTGCCCCCCGCCCCCAGCACACCCCCCCGCACACCCTTTCGGCAGCCGGGCGAGCGACCCCCGGCGGGGGTGTCACTGTGCCCGGGGACACCGCTGCGCCCGGACGCAGCCTCCTCGCCCTGCTCCTTTTTTCCTTTTTTTCTTTTTTTTCTTTCTTTCTTTTCTTGTGTGTGTGTGTGTGCGTGTGCGTGTGCGCGTTGTTTCGCTTTGCAAAACCCTTCCCAAACCGAGCCCGCCACCCCCTCGGGGCAACCCCGGCGGCCCTGCCCTCCGCCCGCCCTTCCGTGCCGCCGCGGAGGGCAGCCCGCCCCCCCGCGCCCCGCCGCGGAGGGCTCTGTACCTTCGTCACCCCGCAGCCACAAGGCCAGCGCCGCGGCCGCGGCCAGCGCCAGCAGGGCGCCGGCGGTGACAGCGCCCCGTCCCCACATGCTCCCGCCAGGAGGCGCCGAGCCGGCCCGGGCCGCGCACCGCGCTGCGCTCGCCGCTTACCTAGCCACAACGCGGGGCTCGGGCCACCCCCCGCCCAGCGCGCAGCCAGGCGACGCACGCACCGCATCGGCGCGGCTTCCGGCTCGGGCCGCGGCGGGCAGCGCGGCGCAGGGCAGGGCAGGGCAGCGCGGCGCAGCGCGGGCCTGCGCGGGCGCGCCACGCCGCCCCCGGCTCCGCGCCTGCCCGCCGCGGCGCCCAATGGCGGCGCCCGATGGCGGCGCGCGCGGGCCGCGCTGAGGTAACGGCCGCCGCAGCCCGCCGCCGGGCCTGGCCCCGCGGCCGCTCCAGCCGCCCCTCTCCGCGGCGCCTGGGCGGCGGCACCTCCTCGGAGCGGGAGAGCAGGCCCGCGGCCCGGCCGGCTGCGGCGAGCGGCGCGGGCGGGTGTGCGGCCTAGAGGCCGGGCGCTCCGTGCCCGGGAGCCTTTGCAGCCTCCTTAACTGACACCAGTTAAAAACTCGTAGGAATTAGCCTTTTTTTAACATATCACCCCCCCACCACCACCACGTTTAAAAGCTCTCCTCCATCCCACCGGGCTTTTCTGAGCACACCTCTGATTTACGGTTGCGATTCATTTCTGAGCTATTTGTGTCCCAGATGCCTCATTTTACAGCAGCATTCTCCTACTGTTTTCTTTTATCCCCCGACACACCAGTCAGTGGAAATACCAGCTACTGCTCGCCCCCTGGTCCTATAGCACCTGCTTAATCGGCACAATGAATCAAAACGCGAGGCTACCCAAGAAAAGCTAATGAGGTTGGATGCACAAGAAATCTGTAACATTACGGCCCAAAACTGTTTTCATTTCTGCCGGAGACTCATAGATGATTCAAGCAAAGATTATTAATCTCAGCTCTTGAAAACTTCTAGTCTAATTATAGAAATAAAATGTCAATGTTTTAATCAATCGATATTTTGATAGGGTGAAATACCCCAACATTTTCTTTTACTATTTTTCTTTAAATACAGGACACTGTCAAACAGACCTGCCGGATTCACCTGGACCCCTCCCAAACACTACCAATTTGTGTCCTTCAGCTTTGGAGGCGTCACTTTGAAAAGCTATGCCGTCTGCAAACTTGAAGACAGGCAACCTGAGCTTTTAATAATACAGATTGAACAGTAACCCAGGTACCCAAGCAGCAATTTGGATGCCTGGCGAGTTTACTGTCAAGTATTAACTTGCTTGTTGAAAAGCTCCTTTTTATAGGTCCTGGTATCTGGTATGATTTTAAAGGCAATAGCAGGTCAATGAAATTTGCCTTGTATTCATGCAGTGCAAGTAATACCTTTTACCATTGGTCCTGATTGTGTGGCAGCCCAAAGGCTAGATTCGACTACTAATCACATGTAGCTCGTACGGGAGTTTTAGCCCAAGAAAACGAGTTACTGGGTTGTTAAACATTTCTTACAGTCCAACTGGAAGCCTGAAGACTGTAGATGTTCTATAACTCTAGCACTGATTTAATGTCTGGAAAAGAGAGGGAAAGGAAGAATGCAAACGTTTTTTCAAGCTTATCAGGTATCTCTAGCTGCACCAAAAACATACTATGTGCCCAACAAAAGAGGGAGGAAGAAAGCTACAATTGTAAAAATGTTCTTTTTCACTGGGTCCTCTTGTTTCTTTTGTAGCAGAGTGGAAGCGGATTTTCTTCTGATGTTACAGAACCCTGAGAAGTTTGTGCAATCATTGACATTTCCAAGACCCAATTCTCAATTAACGTTTAGAAGAAAACTTAAAGTTACTTATGTGCTTTCTGTATGCTGAAGTTGTTCAGAAGGGCTGTTATGTACAGCCCTTGGCATCAACTAAGCCAGTCACACTGTTACTATACTGTGCTTTAACTATACAGTAGCCAACAGGAGTGTAAAAGCTTTGAGCTAAACATATTGCCTCTCCTCAAATTTTCTGCCACTTTGCATCTAACTCAGGTTATCTCATTTTGGTATAGTACTGACTGCCATCTCCATACCGTATTCAGTATAAATCCACAACTACTAGTGCCATCTCTGAGCCCAGCATCAGGAATGTTACTTAACTGGGGGATGAGACCAAAAAGCAGGGCCATTTATAGGCCTACAGAAGATAAAGGCGTATGAGACAAGAGTCCACATGCCTATCACAGAATTCAAGAAAGAGTAACTGCAAGAGACACTTATTTCTTTAGATAAATGTTGTGCTGTGCATTGCTTCTGAGTCCCCTGTTCTCACAGTTCTGCCTCTTTGTCTGCTTGTCCATCTGCTTGTCCCTCTCTTGAATGAGGGGGAAGGAATGACCCTATGGAGCTCCCTTTCATGCATTGGACAAAATCCTTCGTGCTTTATTGCTTGCTCTCCATGGCTAGCCCCCACCTCTTCCTCAGTCTTGCCCCCTCTTCCTTACCAGCTGATCTCAGCCTTCATTTCCAGCATTTTAACCCTTTTCTAGCTGCACTGTCACCTCAACATATACTCCTTACTAGTGGAATAATTATTGCAACTGCCCTCCTCACAAAGGAAGGCCTACCTGAAAATAACCTACTCTTGTTGAGGTAGGGAAGTGACTGGAGGTTTGAGATAGTGTTAGCAGAAGGCAGCATTCAGTCACTGATAGCAGATGCTTGCTGGGAACAGAAAGTATATATATAGGTAGGGTGCGGTATGGACTGTAAGCTAAATGTCTCTAGGTAAAGACCCCAAAGTAGTGGCCACTGTGGACTCTTGCTGTTTTCTGCAGCTTCCTACTGAATCTTTATTCATGGTTTTTGCTTCTGATTACTCTGTACCCACTAAGAGCTAAAGTTTGAGATGTTACCATTCAGTAAGATAACTGTTGTGCAATCATGGCTATCCAAGCCACTCCAAAGGGAATATGGGCAGCAGGTGGCAATAGCAGAGCCTACAACATGGTTTGATTGCATTCTCTCCATTCAAACAATTGTCAACCTGTACTGGAATCACCATTTTAGGTCAGAAAATATATCCAAGGTTAAAACCTTGGATCAGGTTTAAACATTCACACAGAGTGAAGGAATGGAAGATATCAGAAGTAATTACTAGCCTTAATTGAACCTGCCTATAAAGTTTGTGTTAAGATTTGATTTTTTTTTTTTTTTTTTTTGGTAGAATGGGATTGTTGAAAGACTTTTCCACAGTGAAAAAGATGAAAAAGTGGACAATCTCGATTTCACTGGATGCTTACCTAGATAAATAGTAGGAGTTGGGATTGAGAATGGTAATAGGGCTGTAATAGTGTATGTGTTAAGACTGAAAAAAAAGGGACCAATCCTGCAGAAGTTATTACTGTCATTAAACTAACTGGAAAGAGCATGTTTTATACCAAATATTATGCCTTTCTTAAGACTGGACAAAAAATGGTGTAAATTTTAGTCTGTTAATCTTGATGTTTCAATAGGCTGTAGAGGAACTAAAAAGAGAATAAGATGACCAGGAATAACTGTAGTAGTTATTCCTGTCACTACATTTCTGTGCATTATGATATTCAAGAGAGAGGACATCAGCAAGCAATTAATGACAAGCAATTACAAAAAGATCAACATGCTTTGGCTTACCCACAGTGCTACTCTACTAATCATGAATGTCACGTGGTCTGAAGGAGGAAAAGCAAACTGTAGATGGGAACAAGTATACCCAGACCAGATTAAATACTTTATGGTAATGTAGTTCCTACAGCTTCTGTAATTTCTCATATTTTTATAAGGGTGGTGTAGATACTATCAGTCTTGGATATGTTTAGTGTAGTAACATTTGTTGGGCCCCTGCTTTGTTAGATAATTTTTGTTCTATCCCAAAAGATAAGATTTATCTTTTTTTTTCCCCCTCAGTGTTAATAATGAAAAGAAAGCAGAAACCAAGGAAACAATAGAGAGAATGTTTCTATTTTGTCCTCTTCTTAAAGTAGGCAATAAGAATGATATATGTACTGCAATAAAAGTGAAGGGGTTTTTTTGGGTTCACCCAACTTCTCCTGACAAATTCCTGATGCCTACTGTGAAGAAATACACATGAACTCACACACTTCTTAAGCAACCTCCAAAAAGTTAAAACAAATGCTTTTTCTTCAGTAGAGAGAAGTGAGTCCATAAGAGAGTAAATATTGTGGGGTGACACAGTTTGCTGAAAAGCTGCCTTGCTCTATCCTTTGATGGTGGAAGATGTCATTTGCCAAGTCTACTAACTTACAGAATTTAAAACACTGTTATTATAAAATATGTCACTCATTTATGCTGCTTTTCAATGTTCAATACCTACATGATGTTTTACTATTATTTCAGCTGTATTATAGTTAAGCCTGGAGTCTCTGCCTGGATATTGTCTTACCAATGTATGTACACAAAATGAGAAGCCAGCCCCTTGCTCAAAACATAGCTTTATATACATTTAGGAGAGACACACACACTCAAAATGATGGGCAGATGTGTAAAGTATAAATTGGTTTTACCTTAACTGATGCAATGCACTTCAGTCCTGGAAACACATATGGGTATATTGAACATGACTGCTAGAAGAAGTCTACATGCTCTATCGACAAAGGGATTTGAACACTGAAAGGTTCCTTTTTCAGGACCCTGCCTTCCTTTTTTTTCTGTAACATGTTGCTAGTCATCTCACAGATCTGGCATATCAGCTTTAGTAGTTGTGTCCCCAGGTGTGTCTGGAGACTTTGTGGTTGCATCTACCCATAACTTTGCATTTGAATTCAGCCTCACCTTGCATTTGCACCTTGCATTTGCAGTCAGCCTCAGACCACAGTATGCCATGGGTAATTTCTTTGCCTCTAGTTACTTCTAGCGTTCTCCATAATCTTGTTGGCCAAGGGAAAATGTCGTAACTCTCTTTTCTCCTAATGAGAGCTGTTCATATTACATAGTCCCAAGGTCCCATATATGGTAAATACACTATAGTCCTTAATATATCTGCTTTTCAATATAAAGGTGTTAAAATTTAACACATGTACCTGAGTTTGATTACAGTATCCTCGCCTTAAAAGTCAGCATATATGCATATAGATTATTTCTTTCTGTTGTTGCCGCAGCTGTATCAATGTATGGGTAGCAACAATTCATTTTCTTAATGCCAAGGCCAGCTCTGCAAGTTTTACTGGTATAATTAATCCCACTGGGGGAGGGGAAGGTCATGTAAAAATAAAAGTCAAAATAGGGTAGGAGTTCTAGGGTGCATGTAACTATGCTGTTATAAAGATGACACATCAGAATGACAATTTTCCTTGCTGTATGGGAATGACAATTTTCCTTGTTGTCCTAGTATAAAACACCTTTATACAATTATAACTATAGACGTAATAAGAAGTAGAGTTAGTAGCGCAATTGTCTTAGTTTAGTTCGGCCATGATAATTAAAATGGTACATATTTCTGACAGACAAGCCCGAAATAACCTATGGGTAATTTTAAATTACTTCATTTGACCAATGGTATTCTGCAGAGAAACTTGTCCACTCATGTAAGGAAAATAAACAAATTTTTCAAAAATACATTTCCATTTTCTGTCCTTTATTATTGTTAACATTTTTGTTAACTGTTCATTTACTCATGTCAATGAAGAGTGTTCTGGTAGCACATTTGCATGAAGAGGAGTTAATGAATGCATCATATGCAGCAGTAAAGACCAGGAGGGGCAGGATTTTTCATGGGAATATGGACAGAGGGAGTGTTGAAAGAAGGTTCCCAAGAACTAGGGCTGCCAAACACCACACGTCAAGAAAGGAAGACCCCTGGCTGGGGAGGAGGGGGGCAGGGAGCCCTTCTACCCTTAAGCCCCTGTCCCTCCTGTCTGCACTTGAAGCTCCTGCCCCAGACCCAGCACTCCTTACCAATCTACCTTCCTGCGTCGTCCCTCTCCTGCTGTCTTCCAACATCTTCCACCAAAACCAGTCTCACTGACAGGTGAAAATGGGATGAAGCTCTTACTCAGCTAAGGGGAGAGGCCTCTACAAGCTTGTGCAGTTAGAGGAAACTCTTGCTGTCCTGGGTCCATCTAGCTGGCGCTCCCAGCTCAGGAGCCTTCGTTCTCCCTCTACACCTGCCAGTTTGCAGCCTTCCTCCTCGCTGACTGCCCTGAGCCTCAACACCATATGCCAGCCGGTGGCCGCATCCCCCTGCCATGCACTGAGGCTCGTGTCATCTGGCTCTCCCTAGGCAGGAAACCTCTGCTTCTGCTGCTGCCAGACACAGCCTACGCATAACCAAAATCCAGCCAGAACCCCAATGGCAGAGAAAGAGGAGGTGTGTGCAGTAACAAAAAGGCGCCTTAGCAAGGGCTAACAACTTTTCTCCCACCCTGCTACTGTGCTGGGGGAAGAGCAGCAGAGTGATAGTGAGCTGGCGCCTCTTGGGGTGCTGAGGCTACACCTCAGCCAGGGAAGCAGAACCCGAATGGGTGGGCATACCATAGCTTATCATCTTCAGCCTGCAGTGCCTGCTGCACTCCTATCACACTAACCCACCTCAAACACTAACTCCTATCACACTAACTCCATGCTCACTTCCTTTTCAGCCCTTCTCACATACCACCACTCTCCAAATTAGGACACCAAGATGTTACTCTTACCTTCCCCATTCTTTAATTATACATCCCCCTTCCCCAAACGAGAACCCCAGACCTTTGCACCCCCACTCTCTCCTCCTTTTCTCCTGAATAGTTAGTTCATTGCCTCACTGCAGTGCCTGCTTTATTCCCCACGCTGTGTTTTCTCTTGAAAAGTGGATCCCCATGCTATGTTGCATGTGAAGGAACACCTTGCAGTGGAGCAGGCACCACATAGCTGGGAGCCAAGCCTTATACACTTCTCAAGGTTTACAGTGCATTACTATACAATATACTATATGTGCCACAGGTGGGCAGTTTCTGCAGGTCACGTCAGAGGACCAGAAAAATAGCCTGTAAGCTGCCTGCAGCCCAACTGTCAGCTGGTGAGTTACCCACTGTAAAAAAGTCTTTTAAGGCACCACCCTCCAAGTGGCCGTGAAGGCTTCCTCCCATTATATGGAAGCCAGATTATTGCTGAACTTATTTGATCCACTCCTAGGGAGAAATAAAATATACATTTTGCTCAGTAAAAATTCCATCAGGTCTCTGAGATATATTGGTATGGCAAGCTTCCACCTTCCATTGGTGTCACTCACAGTCCCCATGCAGTCACTTATCAGTTCATCTGTCACAAGAAGCAGAAAGATTTCCCTTGCATAGACAAAAAGTCACCTCCCTGAGGCCTCTAGTAACTGGTCTCGCATCTATTCTGGCAACTGAAGCGGCACAATTTTTTAAGGTTGTAGCAGCCTAAAAAGTATTTAACAGACTGCCCATTCTGTTCAGGCATTCAGAACTGTCTCTCTACAAAGAAACTGCGTAATGGGGAGGGGAAGCATTGGAAGGAAAAATTAATCACTCTTGCTTTTTTCTGGGAAAGTTCTTTTATAGTGCTTCACAGCAGACAGGAATTTGCCGGTTAGGAAAATCAGCAAACGGAATACCATTCTTTTGAGATAAAACTTGATGCCTTTTATTTGCAGCTGTGCACACAGAGCCTTAGTCCACCCTGTGTTTATCAGGTTCAAAAGCAGTATTATCAAATTCACTGAGGAAAAAGAAGTGTCGCAGGTCTGGGCTTGACTATACTTCTGACACCTCTGGGTCAAGTCTGAGACCTCAGTTTCTTTCCTTTCTCAGAGGCGGAACTTACTTCTCTCCCTCTTAGGCTGAATTTATTAAAGCTGCTGTCCTGCTGCAAATCATTGTGATTACACAAGTGACTCAATCACATTTTGAAAGCACATTATTCCAAGACAAAAGCATTACAGAGTAATACTATTACAGTAAATATTTGAGGGAAAAATAACATGTTTATCAGGTTTAACAGATGTTTGAGGTTATTAGTTCTTCAGTCGAGTCTGTGTTTCTGAGTGTTTCCCTGACTCTGTTGAGAGCTGTCTCTGTGCCCTTCTTCCTCTCTGTATTTGGTCCTGTTGAGTCAGTACCTTCTAGTATAGTAATTTTCTTGAGGGAACAAGGCTTTTCAGACTTGTTTACCAGCTGTAAGATTAACCTTAACTATTCTCTGGTGATTCTAGGATCTCAAAGATGCTAAGGATGCCTATTGGTACGTTAGTCTATGAATATCTCATGTGTGCAGTGCTGGCTATATAGTCATTTTGGGTCATTCTGGGCATCTGAAGTCTCACATCTATTACAGAAAGGCACTGAGACTGTTCAGCATGAGTAAAAGGACTCAGAACTGGAGGTCAAAGTGACAAAGGACAAAGGTGACCTAATTGTGGAGGTGTGTAAGGACCGTTTCAGACTAGTGGAAAAAGTGGAAATAAAGGAGGTCAGAGAGTTTGAGAAGACGCTTCTGGCTGAGTATTTTTGCCAGGTCATGAGCTGTGAAGGGAAATACGGAGTGTAATTCAGCTCCAGATTGTAGATATCTAAATTTAGCTATCAAATGTAGGTAACTGCCTGTGAGCTACATATCTAAACTTCCATTTCAAGCAAGGGAGATCAAGTCCTTAGAATTAATGGGGCCTGGAGAACTACTGAGAACATCCTAAATTAGACATCTACCAGGCCAGTCTGTCAAAGACCCACTCCTGCTGCTCTTAAGGTACTTCTTTAACATCTGTAAATCCATTTGGCATGTACCCAGATACCTAGGGTACCGGAGGATATGCTGGATTCCCTGAAGCCAGGCTAGGCACACACATCTCTCCAGTAACTGTGTTGGCAAGAGAAAACTATGCACCTGTTTCCCCACACAGAAACATGCCAGATGGTTGGGACAGCCTAGTTTAATGCATCCTTTCCTGCAAGCCTCCTTGAATGTCCCAGAAGGGCATGAATAAAGAGGGCACAGGGAGCTGCTCACGTGCATGCTTGTCTCACATGGTTGACACAAGAAGAGCTTAAACATGATGCCATCATCATCTGCTCCCGGGAAGCTCGAGAACTTGGTCTGTTCAGAGCCTCTCTGCCGGGCTTACTACTATGGGCACAATCTTGCTAGCATGACTCTGTGGCTTTGGACTGGAGCTGTTGGGCTCAGGGCTGTCTGATAAGACTGTCTAGATATGTTTGCAATAAACATTAATAATCAAAAAGGAGTTGCATGACTACCCTAGTCCTTTGTAGATATGGAGTATATGTGGAACAGACAGACATAGGATAGGCTAGAAACAAATTTTTTAGCTCTAGCACCAGCACCTGTAGCTCACTTGTTAACAGAAAGGGCACTTTCCGCAAGTATTTCTCTTTTACCTTACCTTCTACACAACCTAAGAGAGAAAAAAAAAAGCCCAAACAAATCCAAAATGACATTGTCACAGCTTCTTTCATTCTTTGCAGACTTCACCAGCACCTGTAGCTCACTTGTTAACAGAAAGGGCACTTTCCGCAAGTATTTCTCTTTTACCTTACCTTCTACACAACCTAAGAGAGAAAAAAAAAAGCCCAAACAAATCCAAAATGACATTGTCACAGCTTCTTTCATTCTTTGCAGACTTCACCAGCAAGGATACAAATCTTGGTTATCGCACAGGGATTACAACAGTTTAACTACCAATGCATTTTCACAGTAGAACATAAGTTGAACAGAAAACATTTCTGGAAATACAGTATGTTCACGCAGTTCAACACAATATGTGTGAACACATGAATACTTACAGTGGATATTAAGAATAGATACCACCAGCTAACGTGAGAAGATATATGTGTAGATGATTGACTCACACTTCATGAGAAAGTTCTTGATTACCTGCTGGTCATTCCACATTCCCATCACAAGGAATTCCTGGTACATGGTTGCCTTAAAAGCATCATCAGCTTTGTCTGTGCCACTGTTTTTACACGGTCATGTCCTTTGTTGCTGTTGTTAGGCTTCTGTTTGCAACTGAAGGCTGTTACTTCCATCTGCTCTGGGCAAAAATCTGCCTCTGAAAGACTGTCTTTCTCCTTTGGCATTACGCCACATAAATGCTTCTCATCAAAAGCAATAGCAGACAGTTCTGGATTTTAGGGACCGCAGGATCACCTTCAGTACCTAACTGCACACCTTTAAATTAGTTATTGTTAGGACCCTCCAACAGATGAATTTTCTGGGTCTGGACTTCTGGGTCTCTTACATTCCCCAGACAGGCAAAGCAGCTGATATACAACTGAATGCTAATGCAAACATAGAGCAATGTGGCAAGTTGCAGTGCTATGAATCTTCTCCTTCCTTTCCTTACTCTTCTTTCTCTTTTAAGCAATCAGGCTCAAAAGAAAAGATTCCTGTCCCATATCCCATATGCATCACTGCGCTCAACTGCCCACCCAAAAAAGATTTCCTCTCTCCTGTGTCCTTTGTAATCATTGTTGACAGCACTACTTTTCTGGCTGTCAATAACCTGCGCATCCCCTTTGGACTGAAACTTGTCTTGAGTTCCTTGCATTTAAACCATGGTTAAATCTTGCAGGTGATTTTTGCTTACTGTTCTGAGGAAAGGATCCTCCCTATCTACTCATACAGCAAAAAGGTTGTCAATCACAGTCACTGCAATATTTGAAGAGCAGTAAGAAGTGCTGTTTTCTGTCCAAATCCTTATCTGTAATTACTGTAATGCTCACAGCCCTATTCACTGATCAGACGCCTATTGCACTAGGCATTGTATAAAACCTGTAAAAAGGACGGGGCCCCAGAAAAATTTACAATCCAAGAATAAAAGCGAGCAATCAGGAGGATACAAATAAGCAGGCAGGAAAATGCAGAGAATTGAAAAGTCATTACTGGTCAGCATGGGGGTGACAGTTGTTCCAGCACACCTGCAGCACAACAGTTTCAAATTTTTTGCTGAAAAGCTTTGAAAAGCACAGTGCATTCATTGCACAGATGTTTATGGAGCTCTGCTCCCATGCGTGACATGCTGCATGGGAGGGAGTACCAAAGGTATGCGTCAGGAAATGTAACAAATCGGTGGCTGCAGTCAACATCTTTATGGAGAATGAGGGATAATAACACAGTGCTGATATGCTAGGAAGGTCCTTGAAAATGAAGAGAAGGATGTATTTGATGGGAGAGAGAAAAGGCCATAGAATAAGTGTGGAGTTAAAACACAAATTGATGGGGGAATTAAGAGAAACTAACGGAGGGCAGGAGCTGTTACATGTGATGGTATGGATGCAACATTTAGCTCAGCAACTCCCTAAGCTGCTGATTTTGGGAAGAGAGAAAGGAACCCTCTAAATTTCAGGTTTTCTGCCTGAGCTCTGAGCATCTCTGGAAATCCACAGCTGATTTCAAGAAGTCTGAGGTAAGGTAACTAAGACAAGTCTTGTAAATAGGGTTAGGCAATCAAATTTGTGTTGGAAAATGTTTTGAGAACTTCAAAATGAAAAGTAGTAGCCTGCCCATTCTTTATTCTTTTCCCTAAAGACTACCTAAAGACCAAAAGTAGTGCACAGATGCAGATGCCATGTTTTCGTTACCAGGACAGAACAAGGAATGAAGCACATACGCAGGATGTGAGATTCAGCCCCCAAAACTGCTATTTATATTACCTTTATAAATTTCTTAGCTGTATGCAGCTGGCTAGAGATAATTGCGATGCCTAAGATACTGTTATCCAAGTGAATTCAATCAGGGCACAGTTCACATTAGAGTATTTGGATAGTACAACAATGTCCCTTAAATTTGTTTAGTTTTCTCTCAAACTGCTGAGCACCTTTTGCAGTACAATCTTTCATCCCTGCAACATTGCTCTGCCTTCACAGCCACTCACCTTGTCTCAGTCTTTGTCCTCCCTTTCCTCTGCCTATCTGAGAATCATTTGTGTTATTCTTAGTGCAGGTTAGAACTGGAATTGCTGAGAAGTTGAAATTTTTTACAAGTTGGAAACGTTTCCTGTTTTGACATAGAATAAAAATGAGAGTTTGGAATCCTTCTACTAAGGAAAATTCTGAAAAAAAAATTCTATGACATTTCGTAGACAGGTGTTTTCAACTACGACCTTTTTTTCCCCTTAAAGTAAGGTAAAAGAAGCTTTGAAACCCACCATCACTCTGAATGGAATTCTTCTCCCTAGCTCTTGTCATTTAAAAGTTAGCCTATTCATCTAGAAGTCAATCTACCCGTTCAGCTCTGAATGAACAAATCCAGGGAGTAGTCCATTTCATCTCAAAACAGGGGGAATAAATCACCTTTTCAAGGTGATTGTCTGCATTGCCTAAGGAGTGAGTCTAGGTTGTCAAGAATAAGCAACAAACTTAACTTCCAGATGATGCTGGCTTCCATAGGCAAGATGACATCCAGCTGCAGAATGGGATGCACGTACAGTGATTATTTTGGCATTATCAGAACATTTTGTGTTTTTGTCTTCCCCCTAAAGGGAGCTTGGTTGAAATCAACCCATTTCTTTAAAAAGCCTGTATCTTTTGCAAGGATTTTCTAAGGCTAGGTATTGCAGCAGAAAATTTTGGGTCTATTCTATTTATTCCTTCACTCATATTTTCACTCTTTCCCATGTACCTGTTTTCAAATTTAGATGATTTAGCAAAGCAAGTATATACACGTCTTCTTTCCAACACAGGAGCTCACAAAATGAGCACATGACTTTATAAACTCTTGGTAAATCAAATGACTCCAGTGAAACTGCTTCACTGTAAAAAAAAGTATATTATCTATGTATGTACATATGTATGTACATATGTACTTATGTTTTCAAAGATCAGATTGTAAGTCCTTTAAGGTAGGGCTCCAATTTTTTCTTGACCTTGCTGTCAGAACTTTGGGTCAGGGGCACTCTAAGGTACATCTTGTATTTTTAGTCACTGTTTATCCAGACCAAGGGACCTGTTGGAATACATCACCATTCCCTCCTTTCTCATGCGTCTAGGTCTTCCTCCAGTGGAAACCAGTTTCAGGGAAAGAAAATGAACACAAACATTTGGCTTTTCTCCCAGCCTGCACTCAAGGTGGATTCAGAATGGGTATCTGGACCCAGGTGCTCCCTGATCTATGACGTTATATATAAAATATTTATTCTGTGACATATTATACCAAATGATCTCTGTTAATATTTGTTATTTAAGAGTGGCTGGACTTTTGGAGCTGTCAGACATGGTATCTGAATCTGTAAATATCTTACAAAGCAGGTCACAAAATCCAGGAAAGGGAATAAGTTAATAGTACTGTATTCAAAGGCTTTTAGCAGCCACTTCTTTATCTTTCCTGTATTTTATAATAATCTCTTGAAATTTTATGATGTTCTTTTCATATATGTTTTTCCCTTTTATATGCTATATTTATATGAGAGACATGAAAATATTTATATGTTATTGCTCATGTGTCCTTGGTGGTTAGTACTGATTGTTCTCATTTTTAAAATGTCCATTAATAAAAGAAGCATGCACATAATAATGCATAGACATAGCAAACTTCAGAAAAGTTTCTCAGGTTTCTGAGTTCTCACTTTTAACACTGTCCCTTTAATGTCAGCTGAACACTTAATACTGATGAGAAGACAGCTGGTTGCTCAACATGGATGTACAACATCTGCTGGCTGCTGTATAAGCATGAGACTTGGAACAGCTTCCACTCACTGTGCACCTGACTTTTTTGAAAATGGTCCAGTTTTTGTGTTTATGAACTGATTTGGTGTCTTTATTCATGGTAGAGCATCTCCTCATCCCTTCTTTATACATTCTTGAATGTGTGCCACACCATCTGAAAGAAAAGATTGAATTTGAAGGAAAACACTTGGTTTTTTAGCTTTTGCAAGGTTATTCCAAAATTTCTTCCAGTTTTAACAAAGAGAAATGATTTTTGGAGTGCCTGCATGTCTGTGTGACTCTTTGTCTCCCTTGTCACAGGTGACAGAAGTGAAAAAATAAAACTACCAAATGCTCGCAAGCTTGGAGCACTGGGAAGGGGCTGCTAAAAAAACTGTGTGGGGCTGAAGAGTCTCTGGTCCTGCTGCAGGTGAACTGTGAGGTCTCATTTCTTTAAAGAGGAAACAGAGGCAAAGCTTGTAACTATTAAGTGTGCTGGAAAAATGTCAGTGTTGGAATCCACTTATGCTTAAGAAAGTTTAAGAACATCTGGGTCCCTGATTGCAGTTGAGTGAGTATCCAGCTTGGAGAAACCTTTCCAGGGCTGTAACCAGCACTAGGAATGTGAACTATTTTGCTAGAAGCTTTAAGCAGAATACCGTAGGGTGGCTTGACAAGTATTGAATGCGCACACATACAAATGGTGGTTTTCTACATCTGTAAAATACTTTCTTTCAAAACATAACACATGAATGTCATTCTGTGCTGGTATGTCTGTGCTTATACTGTTTGCTAAAGACATCCTTTACATTTAGGGGACAAAAGAGGAAATGGGAAAGGGGAAACTTTATTTGCTATCAACACAAAAGCAAAAGGAGATGTATTCAACTGTTTCGTTCCACTTCACCTCAGTTGCTTTCTCAGAGCACAGATATGTGTACCTGTGTAACTTCCAGTGTGCAGGTGGATTTCTGGAGGGTGTTGATGTGCCCCCAGTTAAGCACATGCTTAAGAATTTGCAGACGCAAAGCTGGGGTGTAGGGGCAGACAGCGAGGGATTGGACAAGATAGAGTTAAGGAGCCGAAAACCTTGGGAGGAATAAATAGCAGTATGTAGATAAGGTAGTAGCCGCAGGGGATGAGAAGGAGTGATGATGGGAACTTGACCTTCGGGAAAGTACCGATCCAGGCTAAAGCTTATGTAAAGGGCTTGCTTGCTTGAATAAAGTTGATTCTGATCCAGCACATCGGAGTCCATGAATCAGACCACCATACTGGGGAACCTGAGTTCTCTAGGGACAGGGACACGTCTTCCCAGGCAGGTGAGTATGTACATGGTCTATGCATGCTCTAATCCAAAAGACTTGTCACCATGTTTTGTGGCATGTCATTTGAAACTCTCAGTCATGCTTATTAACTACAGATAGTACTCCATGAATGCATTTGAAATTAGCTCCCTGGGGCAAGGGTGGGGTGAGCTTGTATCTGCCAGGGTTTTGGTCTTGCCCAGAACCTGTAGGTACTTATTGCTGTATAAATACTTTTTGCCAACTCTTTCAAAATGTGAGAAGATTGTATGCTTATTAAGGAAAGAGGGAAAATGTTATTTAGGATTTCAAAGATTTGTACAAGGTAAAATTCTATTTTTCTTGGTTTTAGGTTCTGCATTTCAACCCTGAGCTGAAATGTGTTCACTGCATCATTTCTTCCTTTCTTTCCAAGCAAATCTGTGAATTTTGCCAAGGGGTTTTGGTCTTTTTAAGTCTCTGGCTCACCTGCACTGCACCAAATAGCTGTGGTGATTTAAGCCATTTACCATTTAATAGCAGTGTGCTCTTCCCCTGTACCAAAGAGAACAGAATTTCTTCTTTTGTCCTGGCTACTGTAATCCATGCACTGGGGGAACAAATCCACCTCATCTGCTTTTTAGCTACAATGAACTCTCAACTGGAGCAGTATAAAAGTATGTACTTGATTATACTATCACTGTTATGTATGTTGAGGGGTGGATGGACTAGAAATTTCTTTGGTGACTGTAATTCTTTTGTCAGGTCTCTTCCACACAAAAGTCGTCTGGGGGGAATATGGACACACCAATCTCAATTTTGGATTATAGACAGAATCAGTTGTGAACTTACACTTCTGGGTGTGAAATGGCTACTGTGTATTTGCATGTGCACCTGTCCAAAACCTCTTGGTAGCTGCATTTTTTATGAAGGTGGAAAGATAAGGGTAGAACTCATTTGCAATAATTGAAGTGTCTGAAAGTAAAGTATTTAGCCTTATATTGTCATTGTAGGCTCCTTTTTCAGTCAATGACCACAGAAATGCACCACTAAAGATAATATACATCATCCTAAAATGAGTGCTAGCAAAAAAGCATCTACAAAAGACAATTCTTCTGCTTCCTTCCATTACATTCAAGAGAAGACAGAGTACAAGCTTTGACTTCCATGGACACCTTCAGACTTCTAGAGATCAGTGGCAATAATTCAGTGAATTCAACAATTCAGTTCAATACTGCACTTTGACACCTCTCTTTACAGGTAACAAAAATAGAACACAATTATGAAGGCATTAAAATAAGTGACAGAAGAACTGGAGATACACATTTATGGTACCCATCAGGACAGCATGGCACTCATCCAGGAGTACTAAAGAATGTAACAGCTGATTTGTTAATAAATATCTACAAGTGATCATCTCCCATATATTATGCCATGCAGAGATGAAATCCTAACCCTGACTCTAACTCTATCCCTAGAAATACCAGTTAAGTTATACATATTTTATTTTTGTATTATCCTGAAGAACAGAAACATTGCTAACAGTGAACTCATGGTAAAAAAATTTCCAAAGAAATACTAACCGGTGATCTTAGTCTCATTACTGAGAGTAATAATTAGCAAAATTATTACGAACCACAAAGTCCCAAGATGTTAATGATTTAATGGCAAATTAACAGCATTCATGAAGATAAATTTTGACTGGTTTTATTTCTTTTTTGTAATGAGTTAATAAAGGAATGGACAAAGAAATACAGGCAAATAATTTACTGGCTGAAGTTTTACACAACAGGCTGGAAAGGAAACTTTAAAGCCACAGGATGGGAGGAATTGTTCTATCACTAATTGAAACTGCAGGAGAAAGGAAGCAAAGTATTACAATATCAGTCTGTAATGAAATTAAATCTGAATTTTTCCAGTGATCAGTACAGCAAAAAGTTTCTAATTTACTATCAGACAGCATAGTTAGTAAGAGAGTTAGCCAATTATGATAAAATGTCTGTATAATTAGTTAGCAAAATGCTACAGATCTGAAAAATTATTTTAAATTGGAGATTAGCACTTTTTCCCCAAAACTTCATTTCATCTATCTATGCTGCAAATTCACCCTACAATATTTTTTTCCTCAAGTATCCCACAAAGTGAATAAGGATCCAGTTTCTTTATTCAAATCCCTGGAATACATCCATTTGTTAAGTTTCAAGTTCTGCATTTTTTTGTGTCCATGGCATAGGATGGGAGTACAGCTGGTCACAGTTGCTCCTGCTTTATATCTCTTGACATACAAAAGCCTGGAAAAAGCTGTGAGCATGCCATCATGAGTATGTTGGCTTGAACATTTGGCCAACAACATAGAAAATACAAACCCTAATGCCCAACCCCAGAAGCAAAACGTAGACTCAGAGTGCTGCAGTAGTTCAACAACTGAAAAAGAAAGTAAGCAATAATATAATACTGTTTCACAACAAGGTTAAATTCTTATTTGAGATTTATGACTTTCTCTGGACTTTCACATAGGTTCACCACCATTATTTGTATGCCCTGGTGGTAATAGGAGCCTAGTAGAACTGCACAGGGGATCTTATTCATGAAACAGTTGCACTGGCCAAGTGGCACTGAGGTTGGCTGGAGACACAGATGCTTCTTTTTTCACTTTCTAGGAAGTGTCCAGATGCAATTAAATGAGCCAGGAAAAAAAAAATCTCTTCTTTGTTCCTTGGAAAGCCGAGGTATATGGAATAGATAGTTAGGTTTTTCCAGAACACACTCCTAAAATAGTTTGGTGAAGAAGCCTGTGTGACCAGACAAACTCAGACAATATGGTATTACATTTTTGAAGCGGCAGGGTTTGGGGGGAGGGAACACATGCAGCTCGAGGTTGCTTATTGTTGCTTTCTGCACCTTGTGACAGCATGAATGTGTCACACAGTGGGGACCATGGCATCTGTCACCTGTGTCTTTCCATGCCCCACTCCTCTCTGTCTCCAAACCGGCAACAGAACTCAGGTGTTGCCCGGAGAAGGTCCGGGCTGCGGGGGGGTGGGCAACCTGTGGTAGAAATATTTAGCTGTCTGCAGCGGTTAGCCAAGCATGATAGCAATTGGTCTAATTCAGTTTCTTAGCTTCATTTGAGTCCTGTTAAAGACAAGATCTTCATCTTATCCATTCTTCTGCATGCATCTGTTCTTCAACACTTGGGAGCACAGTGGTTTTCTGGACAATATTTTTTTCTGTAGATGAGGAAGAGATGGCTAGCCAAACAATCTTTATGAGGACTTCTGGATTTAAACATATTAGCATTCCAGAACAATATTTAGCTTCATTAATACATTTGTAGAAGCATGTGAAATGTGTGCAAGTTTAATTTATGGAATATGATTGTCATTCTCTTGTTTCTAGTGCCTCTTAGGTTCTCAAATATATTTTTGACAATTAGGGCTTCATTATTCTCTTTATTGGAGACATGAACTGAAGGATGAAACAGTGAAAGAATATGAATAATAATAAAGAAGAAAGTCAGTTCTAAGGATTTGTCCAAGAAGACATATATTCCCAAAGACTTAATAAAGACTTTGCAACAACCCGTTTATTTTGCCTTCAGCTCAAAATGCCAACTGAATGAATCAAAATTAGGAGTGTTCAGCAGAGCAAGAAAGAATGCACAGGACTGCTCCCACTTAAATTAATAGAGACATTCGGGAATCCTGGCTCAGATGCATAAATGAGTGTGTAACCTGAACTATTGTGAATTTGTTATATATGTAACTTTGGGGGATTTAACAAGCTATTTGAGAGATAGGAGACTATAGGTGAAATGAAAAACAAATTAAATGTGCTACTTAGAGCATCTTTACTTCATTTTGCCCTCTGAAATTGACATGTATGATTTGGCTGAACAGACGTAGAACAGTTTTTTTGATCAGGATGAAATACAATGCATTTTGCACTGCAGCACACTCTGTTACTTCTTTAGCGGCTCAGATTGCACACTGTTTGATTAATGTACATGCTTTACACAGAGTCATTTTTTTCCCTTACTGCCACACTTATAATTATGGGAAAAGACAGTATCTATCCTGAAACAGAATTTTCTTGTTAGAGAAAATACCTCTTCATTCTTTTCCGTTGAATTTTTGCTTTGCAGTTTTCAAGAAAAATGTCTTTGAAGTTCATCATTTCAGCTCTTTAATGAACACAGAAATCTCCATCAGTCTAGGAAGCAGAGACATCAAAACTAGAAACTCAATAATCAGCGAGAATCACTTGCAGAATACTGTCAGCTACAAATTTGGCCTGATGGAACATAATTTTAACAGAGTCACAGTAACAAGCAACTGAACCCCCCTAACCACCTCATTCACCCTACCAAGAACTCAGTGGGCATCTGTCATCCCTAAAACTGAAGCCATTTCGTTTGGGGATCTAATTTTAGGTATTCAAGTAAAAACAGTTACACCTACCTTTCTTTTGGTGTTTATGCATTTAAAGGGTAAAAAAAATTTAAACCAATGGAAAATTATTGTCTGTGTGACTTTGCAAAATGACAGCTTGAATCAATAACTCAGATATTTATCTGGTACATTGATTCTGAAACCTTGTGGTAATACAAAACAGTAGTGTCAAGTGTTAGCTACTTTGTTACTGAAGTTTCAATGGAAATAGCTCACCTTCATGCTAATAGGAGATACTGTAGTAGATACAGACAAAGAGTGTAAAGATGGTGTAGCAAAACAGCTATTGGCAGAATAGAGTTAAAAAAAGTTACAGTGCCAGAATTTCAAGTTATATCTCATTCTATTAATAGGAAGAAGGTGAGGTAGTCCATCTCCGCTGCTAAAAGACTTTGCCTGCCTCCAGGCTGAAAAAAACTCAGTTGTTCCCTATCAATAGGGAAAAAGTAGTTTTTTTTTTTTTTTTAATTTCCCAGAAGCTCAGGCAAAATGTCATTTCACCCAGACTTCAGAGTTTTTTTATTTTCTTACACAGAGGTAACTCTACTGGCTTCAAAATGACCCATTTTGCTTTCTGAAGGCTTGACTAACCATTGCCATACACTGGTGTACATGAGTATTTCATTGCATTGAAACTATTTACATTGTATTAATATTTACAATGCTGCAAATAGTGATAGATTCAGGCTCCTTGAAAGTAAGACAACCTTTCTGCTAATCACTCTATTACTTTATTCTAATGGCTTACAACAGAATGCTGTGTTCCTATTGCAACAAAGTCTTAAACCTATGTTCAGTGAAGCCTTAAATCTAGCTGTTTTTTAATTACTTCTGAACAATAAATAAAGCAAAGTATCTGATTAAGGATCTTCTTTCTCTGGCATTTTCAGTTATTTTCCTAAATGCCTTGAGAGGTGTCTATATTTAGATACAGAGACACTTTGCTGTCTTTTAGTTTGCTTGACACAACTTCTGAGTCTACATCTCACCTGGGAGCTTGCTGCATTTTACACAGAATTTCCTGCCAGGCAGTTTAGTTTCCAATTTCAGACAGTATAGTTTTATATTTAAAAATACATCAACAATCATGGAAGAACAAAAGAGAGAAAAAGAGACAGACAGAGGCAGACAGAGATGGACAGAGACAGAGACACAGAAAGCAAGCAAGCAAGCAGGCAAGCAAGTGAGCAAATAATTCCTTTCTATGAACCTAAAAAAACCCCTTCCTCTTACTTGCATTTAGTCAAATTCTGCTCACTTGGTTCCCAAGAGCAGTCCAAACAAACTCACTTGTAAGGCAAGCAGAAACTGAAGATCATTTATTTCTGTCTGGAAAGCACTGGGTTTTGTTGTCATCTGTGTTTTTAATGCAGCAGAAGTAACAAAAGACTCTTCTTTTTAACTACCCTATTGACAGGCCAGCATCACTGATAAATTGAAAAGAAGTACACTGAGCTCTTATAAAAGTGTTTCTAACTAGCTGAAGAGTAACGCTTACTGTGCTAGCACTACTCCCATGCCCAGGGCTGGCAGAAACTGTTCCACAAAGCCCCATAACAGCTGTGGAGAATTTTGTACTTACTTACCACGAGCAAACTAGACCATGGAAATAGGTTTGCCAACCCACAACTATCATAGAGCTTAAATGAAAACGAAAATGAAAGCCTCTAAAACTTTCAGCATCACAGGTTGCATGTTTGGCCTATGCTAGCAAAGTGAGCATATCCAGATTTGGGTTAAAACACTAGAATGTTTAGATCACAGCTAACTCAGAATTATTTATATATTTTCTTAACATACAAATGACATTATTTTTTAAGCTGTCACAGTACTTAGTCCAGACACAAGCTAAGGTCTGAGGTAGGTAAGGAACCAAAACACAGGCATTTTGTTACTGTAGATAAATTGACTTTGTGTGAGAATATAAATCACAATTTGAGAATCAGGTGTAATAGAGGTGAACAACCCTGTTTGACTGTTGACAGAATATTTGGAAGCCTACACTATGACTTTCGCTCACAGTAGCCTAATTCAGCATGTCTGCTCAGCCCTACCGGCTGTGTGCAGCAGTGAAAGGTGAACTCCCCTTACCAAAGCCACATAATACCAAAAAACTACCCTAAGGTAATTACTGTAAGGTGAAAGCCCCTATAATTCCTAAAGTTTAGGTGTTACCCATTCACCAGGACGTGGCTACGTATCCATCAGCACACAGACTGCCTCGACTGGATTTTCTGCTCTGCTCTGACCACTTTACACAACTCAGGCAACAGTAAAGAACTGTAATGTGGTTGGAGGTAGCCAACAGAGAATTTGCTTTATACAAGGGGGCTTTTCGTTGGCATTAAGCTTGCAGAGCCAGTATAGCTGCCATCTGCACTAGTTATGCTACCCTTCTGTGGTTTACCAGTACCAGAAGAAAAGGACACATTGGGAGAGTAAGAAATGACAGTGGTCAATGCCTATTTGTCTCTATGCTATCTTGCAGGGAATTTCAGAAAACTCCAGGATGCTGGATGTTGGCAGCCTGTATGGACATCCCAAACACCAATTGTCAAGAGCATTACTTGCTCGTGATGCTGTTGATGAGGAACAGTGGATTTTTTTCATCTGTGGGTAAGCATAGGAGAAAAAAATTACCTCAGTAACAGCCCTGACACAGCAAGGTGATAAGGCACAATCTGAAAAGAATCCAGTAGCTCCTGCCTTCTGCCAGCAGTTCACAGGAGAGGAATCAACACAAGAACTAAAGTGGGTTTTGTTTCCCTTGCAGCCAAGCCTGGGGGCAGTCACTGTCAAATTCAGTCACTGGTGTAAGCTAAGCAGCCTCAGAGTTACTCTAAAACTGTGCCAGCTTGCCAAGCTAACCAGAGGTTGCCAGTATTCAATGCCACCAGTGGCATCCTTCAGTAAAGCCCCAAAGACAGTAAGTTATGTTCACCAGGGAGTTCCCTACACTCATACACCTGGGTACCGTAGGGCTCGATAGCTATCTGTGATGCAAACCTGAAGAAATTGGCCCACTCTCTGGCCAATGTCTGACACATTTTGTTCTAACCCGTCTTCAGCAAGCTACGTGTTTGAATAGGAGGGGGCAGATGGATACGCTATGTTGACACATCTATGACAATGTGAGCAAGGAACATAGAGCGTGCTTTAAAGGAGGTTATTTGTTTTCATGTCTTTAAGGGATGCTGTCAGTCTTTATGCTCATCAGAAACAAATAACAAACAAGTTTTCCAGGAAAGTGAGTGTGATCTTAACAGCATCTGACTACACATGTGAATATTATCTAAATACAATTTCTATTGCATTTTCTGTAAAGTATCCTTGGGAAGAGTACTCCATGAAAAAGAGACCTTTCTGTAAAAGCAGTGCAAAAAATGACTAAAGAATTAAAAACTTCTCATTTCAGTGCCATAAACACTTAGGTAGCTGTTTGCATCCAGCTTGAATCCCTAGAGATCTTGCACTCGGTACTCTTCATGTGGTATTCATTGAGAGTAGGAGTAAAGAGGGGTCTCCTGTTGATCTACAAATTCCCAAACACTAGCAGTCTCCTTGTGCTGTCATGACAACCATGAGATTATGGTCACTGGCTCTGGACATTCGTACGCACATTTGGGATGCTGGCAGTTGAATTTCTGACTAATCCTTTACCATCAGCTGACTATTGCCTCCTGCCAGTGCTTCTTCCAGTTCAGAGATCATGAGAAGTCATTTCCACTAGGCTGTTCATTTATATTGCTGACTTAATGGTAATTTTTCTGACTAATGATACCAGATTATTCTGGGAAATGATAATGTATCAAATGGTCATTTTATCAATGGTCTAAAAAATAGTATATCATCTTTTCTCTCTTTCAATTCAGCAGTGGCCCCTAAACATTTTCTCTCCTAGGTTAATGGTCATTCTTGATTATTACAGTAGTAGTCTATGTCCTATGACAGAGAACATGAACAGCAATATCCTGAGCATGTCAGCATCTCACTTTAGTGTGACTGCAATACAAATGATTTTTGGACTCATGCTGTGGCTATTCAGGGGAAGAGACTCTCTATCTCCACCACAGCACCTTCAAAGCTCTTATCAGCAGAGGATTTCCAGAAGGTGAACAACCTGGGTAATCTCTGCTGTTTGAATCATTAGCCTATGTCAAGTATTTCTTGCTGTGATAAGCTTTCAGTTTAATTTGCAGATAGGATCATTCATATTCAAACAGAGCAACGGTAGCAGATTTGTATCCAAATAGGATAAATGTTAGTCCTTATTTGCCATGGTTTTACTGCAGTTTTATGAAGGCGTTATTCACTGAATTAGAATGGGGGAGGGGGATTAAGAGTGCCATAGTGTCTCCGTTGATGCATCCCAATTATGTGTTAAAGGAAAGCCATACAGTCTTGCTGCAACCCCTGCATGTCTCACCATGGTCTGGACCAGCATGAAACTGCATCAGTGCCATGATGCACCAGGCCCACCAGGCCTGACCCTTCACTCTACTGGTATAAGCTTCTGAACAGCTGACTGTGGCGCCACACCACTTCTCAAGGCAGCTCTGTGTCTCCTTCTCCCACAGCAAGGCTGTTGAGAAGGTAATTGGTGAAGCTGACTGTCAGATCCTTCATTTGTCAGCTTCTTTAGAAGATAAGATTGTTAATCCACCAAGAAAGAAATGCTCACTTAATGCAACCATATGATGGTGATGTATTTGGGCTTCCTGGTTCAGTAGTTGGAGAGCAAAGAATAGTGAAGAGATATTTAGAGACAGCCAGTCTCCTGGGCCCTTGGAGTCAAGGAAATTCCCTTGATTCTTTGGAGCTAATTCATTTGTTAGCTGCTGGGGAACAGCAATAACCATATCAGCATTTACCAGAATTTGTCTCTGATACCGTTTTCCACAAGGTGGAGCTGACAACTCTGCATCATGCAGAGGGAGCCCATTTTGAAGGTTCAGTGGAGCCATGAGGGGCTGACCCCTCCATGCAGTGATGGTAGCTCTGCCCAAAATAACGCTACCTTTAACATCGCAATGGGCTACTGAAATGTAATGGGGTTATAGCTTAAAAAAGTGTAAGTAGGTTTTAACTTGGCAATCACTCTCAATTCATTTCCATGGAAAGTGTATGCTTTGGACCCTGTGTCAACTGGGTACTGGCCATCTTTCTTCTTGAGTCATGACATATATGTTTCCCTCAGCTGAATTACTCTAACTAGCAGTCATCAAGTTTTCAGATGAAAGATTTGATTCTTGACATTTGCAACCAGGGGTTGGTCTGTCTCATTTCTCCTCATTCACTTCTCCTACTAGTTCAACAGTCCAAACTTACAGGCACAGTGAAAAGCTCTTCAACTTTCCAGGGGCTCTTCCATGGGTGAGATAAACAGACTTTTTGTGAGGACTCTGAGAAATTACAGGTGTATCCTGAGTTGCCCTAAGGATAGTTTATAATTGGGACCTGGTACTGTGCTGAAATTTGGTGAGAAGGAACATTAGAAAACCACAGGCAGCTTGGCTGTCTCCCTTTTATACCACTCTGAATTGTTGGGATTTAAAAGGTTGTTTATTGACACACTCAAGCAGATGAGTGAGCAATGAAAAAAACACTCTTTCCAGATGACTCCAGGAAAACACATGTATCTGGCTGCTGAGCAGATTTTCAATAAACACACTCATATTCCTCCTTCTCCTCTGCATTAACTCATAATTTTGGTAGTTCAGCTCTTTGGACTGGTTCATTTGCTCCAAGCTTAAGGGGGAAATTCACTTAATTTTGCTGGTACACCTGCACTGAAGTCAATGGACTTGCTCTCATACCAAAAAAAAACAAAACTGGAAAGAAGAAAGAGTCCGGAAGAGCAGAGCCCCATGATACCTAACAGACCATCACAAATTCTAACTCCTGGGGAGCTCTGGCAGAGGAGCAAGCTCTCATTTCTAATTAACAATTTCCAATTAACAAAAAAGGCACATGTTCACTGACTACTCTTTTTAGAGGGTGCTCAGGAGCCTATAGGAGAATACTTGCTGCCACCTTGCGGAGGCTCAGCAGAAACAAAAAATGATCTGTGTTCTTGCAAAACTTGACGGTGAGCTGGAAACACAAGCAGAAGGACCTCAGCACAGGGTGACTACCAGCTCCTGGCATCTCTCTGGGGAAGTTCATTTTGCTTTCTCTGTAGATGAAAGGTTTCTCACTTTCCAGCCCATCGATTTTCTGGAAAGCCCCAAAATGAAAGTCCACTCCCACAGAGAACTGGGACCCAGAAGATCTTCGGTTTATTGTGGGCCATTTTTTCCCTTTAATAGCTCATACAAAAATTCTATTTTCATAAGCTCCTCTTTGCTGCTGCTTCATGCCATGGAATTTGACTGGTTAGAAGAAATAAATTCAGCATTGCCTTACTCTGCTGCTCCCTAGCACTCTGCTGACCACACGCTTTGAAGTTATCCTGAAGTTATCCTCTCTTTGTCAAGCTGGTTTGGGACCACACATATTCTAGGTATTCATATAACATCTGGATTTTTTTATACTACTTTGTAAGGTAAATAATAATAATAATAATGCATACAACCTGTTTGATAGATGTGATTTTTGAAAAATTATGTCTAAGAGAAATGGTAATCACTTTTTTCTTTGTAAGAGCTTGTTTCAGAAGTAATTCCTTCAGTTTAGGGCTGTGAAAAAGCTATGGAGGCATGTATATAGACTGCATGGAGGTGCCTGCAGTCTTGGTTTCCCTAATTCTCCAGATAAAGGCACCTGCCCACATTTGCTGTGGCTCCCTCTTGCCTGAACATCAACTTTTCTTTTACATGGAAACCAGGACAGCATAGGAACAGGTATGGTGTTTCAAGCGTGAAATAAGCAAACAAGATTTTAAGCACCCAGGCTGCATAATACAGCCATATTCTGAATGTCCATTTTTGCTTGGAATAGTTTGTGTTTTAAGGCATGACAATAAATTCGCACAAGTCCCCACACACTACTGTGGATTAACACAAAGCATATCTTCTCAGGACAATCACTACAATTCCCTTAAAAGTGCAGAAAGTGAAATATCTTCTGAACCACTTCATGGTTTTGAGGATATGATTTTGCATCATCACAGAGGAAGCAAGGAACCTGGCTTTCACAATCACTGGTCTCCCATGATTTGGGTCAAAAACCTGTAAATTGTAAAGCATCTACTAGGCATGATACATTTGACTGGAGAGCTTCTGCTTTCATCTTCTGATGCAAAATTTTCTTAGTCAGAGAGAGGAAGTTGATGCAACTTGTTAAAATCCTCACTCTCTCAGCCAAAATAGAAATGCCTCTATGGGTATGCCTACATTGCAGCCAAATTTATAACTATAGCTCCAAGTAGTTCAGATTCTCATAATTCCCACCCACAGACTTCTGCTGTGTTAGTAAAGATAAGAAGTAAAGATGTATTGACTCAGCTCTCCTCTCTCTGACATAATTTGGGTCAAATGGAAAGGATTTTTCCTTCATCTTACTGGAAAAGATGTCAAGGAGCGTTCAACTGTGAAACTATAGTATCATGAGCAATTTTTTAATTCATTCCAAATGAATATCATATTGTACATTTTTAAACAAAAATCCCTGGAAGTTACAAAAAGAAAGCTACGGATATGGAGTCTCAAAGGAAAAAAATACACAACTAGAATTAGCAAAACCCCTACTCTGTTAGCTAGATTTTGTCCCATAACTTCAGTCTTTTTAATAACCTCATATAAACAGTCTTGTCAAACCTTTTGAAAGTCTGGGTAAATTGTGCTAGTTTTTTCTTTCCCTACTTAGGAACACATTTAAAGAATGGTAATAGAAGAGGGACAGATGATTTTCCAGGGTGAACGCTGCTTAATTAGGCACCAGGCTGTGACAGCCAAGTATTTTTATCAATCAAAAATATAGCTAAAAAGTGGAAAACACATTAGAAATGAATACCACATTTCTCCATGACAAAAAGCTAAAAGGGGGCTGTCTCAGGCTTCCATATTAGATATGACATGGCATCATATGGAAAATAAAAGAAGATGAAAGGTGAAACGTCAATTCAAGAAAAGAGATGAATGAAGTAACAATTCTCATAAATGATACGAAGTGTGGGATTCTTTTCTTTAATACTGGCCACCTGAAAGTTAAGACGCATCATCTAAGCTGGTTGTTTCATCCTACTCCTTTTGTGAGGTAGAGTAAATTGCTGTGGTGAGGTTCCTGCTTCTCTCCACTGACTACAGAGACAACCCAGATATCCAGCCTCTCTAGTTGCTCAACTTTTTATCTGGCAAGTTAGCAGTCCCCCTTGAAGTTCCTTAGGTTAGCCATGTCCAGAAAAGACAAAGCAGAAATTCAGAGAATCTTAACCCAATTTAACTGAAATGGCAACACAATACTAGATGAGCTTTGTTGTCAATAAATGCAAAATAATTCACCCTGGAGACACCTATGATTGGCAGACAGAGTCTCTCACAGAAGGCCTTCAAAAACACCTCTCTCCACTTAACCTGCATCTAAATCATGCAATCTGGGAACTAAAAGGAAGAAACCTGGCTCACAGGCTGAAAGAAAGCCACAGGCCACTCCAGTCGAGTGGCCTCAGTTTTGAGATAAGCTATACCACATATCCAGTGCTCAATTTAGGTGTAGCCACAGAGAACAGAAGTGGTGAATTTAGGCAGACTGATTCCTGAAGCTACTGGCATGGTACCTACACATCGCACCTATGGTACAGGTAGATCACGTCCCTTGTGCAGTAGAGCGGGCAGTTTCAGCTCCCAACAGTTTTGTTATGAGTTAGTTCCCACAGGATGCTCCTCATGGAGGGCTGAGCTCCCTCGGGTCCCATCCATCACCATGGGAGGAGTTGACTCCTCTCACAACATTATACTCTATCAGGAGGGGGATGATACAGCACCCTCCACAAGAAAGATGATACCTGCATTGCTCATTGCCCTACCCACATCCCCATCATTAGCAGTCTTTGATCACATAACAAGAGAACACTGCTCCTTGCCACACAGAAAATACAAAAGGCATGAGTCCTTAAGCATCTTATAGGGAAACAGGGCTAGATTTGTGTTAGGATTATTGTCAATTGCTCGTACTTCAGGGCGTAGCAGTTCCCCAGCTTTAATGTTATTATTCTGCTTGAAGAATCCCTACTATGTTGTTTCACCAGCATAGTAAAGCTACCCTTTCCTTGCCAAAATGGTTTTAGATCTGAGCTGTAACCAGTACGAAGAAGACAAAGGACAGGGTTAAATTAGCATGTTTGAGAGTAATATTTAATAGATGCTACTGAGAAAGCGTATTACTGTCAGGATGCTTTTTCCGGGGTATTGTTTTCTGCAAAAATGGACTGCAAAGGAGGCTAGAATGCATTTCTGCCAACTCAGATAAACTTTGTCAAAACCGAAGACTGGATTGCTAGCCCCTGAGTACACACTGGTGAGCAACTAATATTTGTTATCAAGTTATATTAACTCAATTAATATACACATATGGTAGAAAGATAATGAAGGAGCTAATTTTTTGCTGCAGTCAGAAACCCAGTTTGTCAAGATCACGAATCATTTTACTCCTAGGCAATAGCTTATCTCAGAATGTGACCATAAGCAGCCTCCATTTACTGGTTAATAGTTCACAGTTTATTTCAAGTGCCTGATAAATTCTGGGTCAGCTCTCTTGAAAACATTTGAGGACTCGGGGTTAATGTTTATTTTAGCTGAGTGAAAATATGAACCACTTATTCCTGTGGCCTCTTGTGATTTGATTTTATTTCCAGCCTGAAACAAGTGGGACACAAGCAGCCACACAGCCTTACCAGGGAGACCTAATAAAAGAGCAGAACAGAAAAATCTCTCAGAAAGAGAAGACTAGATGTGAGAAAGCTACAAAAACCAGAACAACAAGTTACCTCTGCTATCAGTTTAGGATATAAAAGACCTACAGCATTAGCTCAACCTTCTGGCATTCTAGTATTGTTCCTTACCATTTTGTCAGACCTAGTTTTAAAATAGTTTTAGAAGAATTTAAGGTTTCTTCAAACTGGAATGATTGATTCAGTTATTGCCACCCCTGTTGAAGGACTTCGACAGAGTTACTGTGTCTTCAGATATCTCCCTCAGGGAAGATGGTCAAACATGTACTCTTGTCTGACTTTTGATCAAGCTACCCAGTTTTTGCAGAACCTGTGATCTTTGAATATTATCTCAATATTTCTTTGCTTAACTCCAGTATAGATTATAGTTCTTAAAATACACATCACTTAATTTCTTCTTTCCTTTTGACTAAATGGATCATGTCATCATAAGTTTTATGGTCTTGCTAGCTGATAATCAAGAAGCAAGGGAGCTACTCTGGCTTGTTATTCAAAAAGTTGAAAAATAAGGCCTTGGACTGTTATTAGCCTTCACGTGGCTCTAATTTATACTAGAGAATGGGTTAGCCCAGAATCTGAAAGACCCCTGCAGCCCCTTTCTACAGTCACCTCCTCACTTGATTGCACCACAAGATCTCAGTGTCCCATTGAGGGGACAAATGAGTGGTCATTTTCATCTCCGGAAATGCCGCAAATTTTAGATTGATGTTTTAAGACAAGCTGACCCAAATTTCAGTTTATGTTCATATATAGCTTCAGAGGTTCAGGGGATTCTTCATAAAACCATTCACTTGTTCTTTCTTTCACTGATGTGAGGACAGAAGCCATTGCATCTCTCTGAATTAAAACCTATATCATATTCAAATTTGAACATGTGCAGAAACAGAGCAAGCATACAGGAATCACTTCCTCGTATATGCTCCAAGTGTCCAAGAATTAGTGGCTTCAGGACTTTCTGACTTCCCTTAGTTTGTCTAACCCTTTTTTAACTTGTGGTCTATACGAGGCAAGGAGTTGGCAAAGAGCTTTGCAGTATCATTATACACTGTCAAAAAACAGTTACTTCCTTTTGTTTTAAACCTTCCATCACAACATTTTAACAGCTATTCTCACTAGGACTAGCTTCACAGTAGTTTTTTTATCCCTCATAGTGGCAATTTGAGAACAGTCTCAATGAACTGAATGTTCTATCCGAGAACAAACTCCACTTCCATTCCCTGGACTGCGTAAATCCTTCCAGTGAGAAAAGGCCTTCACTCTCAAGTTGTTAGGGTGCTTGTGCCTTCGCACAAAGGCTTGTTACAAATCTTCTGTCTTTCATGATCACAAAATGTACTTAGAATGCACAGAAGTATGTCGTGAATTTACATGTCTTATCCATCAAAACACAGATTTGATCTAAAAGTCACTGAAATTGATGGATTTTTTTCTATCATCAGCTTCAAAACACATTGGCTCAAGCCTCTAAGTTGAAGCTGACAAGTGCTTTTCACAGTTTCTCCATTTGTGCTCTAATATTTTCTATTTCCTTTTCTCACTATCCATTTTCTGTATGGCCAGAAGTTAGGTACTGTACAGCCCTGATGAAAAACTTGTAACAGAATTTGAAATCATGCCCATCCTTCTTTGCTGAAGAATTTTAGCATACACTTCATTTTAGACATGCACTTAAGTGTTAATAGCATTCCTAAGATTTAAGAAAATACTTCAGTACTCAGCTGAGCAGCAGCAGGCTATGAAATCAGGTCCCTCTCCTACACTTGTCATTTCACTGAGAATGGAAATCTTCTATAGTCACTGATGTGTTCCAACCATAGTGGGCATTCTTAGTTACTTTCCTGTTACACTTTTCCATTATGATTTTCCATGTTTGTATTCTATAACTAAGCTTTCATTTTATACTTTGTATTTTCTCCCTTCTCTTTTGGACAAAAACCCTTTTGTTACACTTTTTAATTTCTTCCAATCAGTTTTATTTGTCTATGTTAAATTATTTTTTCCTTTATCCTTTCCTGATTTCATCAAGAATAGCAATCTTGCTATTTTATTTTATGGCAATCTCCTCTGTGCTTTAGAGAATTAAAAGCTTCTTTATTGGAATTAAATAGGAACAGGCTCAGTCCAATAATAATATCTTGTGTTAACATCTCCAGAATACTCTAAAAGTGTTCTTTATTGCTTGTTATTGTAAGTCTTTCAACAGACAAGTTTTGACACAAACAAGTGTTTGAAGTCAATTAGATTATATCATACCAAATCTGGAACGAGTTTCGCTCAACGCTTCTGCTTAAATTTGGGATTTAGATTAAGTATCAACAAACATTAGTAATTTTTTCAAGTTCTTCTGTCTCACAGAACTACTGAAAAAGCGGGTTTCTCAGTATGTTAAAAGGATCTGTGTAACTAATCCTGTGTAAAATTATCTCATAAGATGGTGTAGCTTTTTCCTATAACATTTTCTTTCTTTATCCTCATTCCCCTTTCCTTCTTCTATCCACTGTGCTCCTAACTTTTCTCTCTGATTTAAGAGTTACTTTCCCTGAGTGGGAAGAGAGGTTGGGATACATTATACTCAAAGCTGCTGGAACTGACCAGTGACCTGTCAAGCCAAATATGGGACTCATTTGCTCCCACAAGCAATTTAAGCAACGTTTTAGTGAAGCTGGCATAAACGTAAATCAGCACAGACTATGGGCCTGTATTTCTGCAATGCTCTGAAGATGAAAACATCATGAAAATACTGAATATTACTAATGACTAAATAGCCCCCCAAAAAGCAAACTGCAATTATGTTTAACTCCCACTGGGCATTTCAAATGAGAAAAGAAAAGGAGGCAAGCAAATTTTCAAATAATATTTTCAGAGCTGAAGCCAGAACAGGAGGTACCAAAGTAATTACTTCAGCAACTTGTTTTTGTACAGGGAATCACCAACAACATGTTTCATTTCTAGATAACTTCGCAGGCTCCCAAGAAACTCAGCAGCATCTACAGTCTGGAAAGATGTCAAAACAGTAGCACTTCATAGCAACTCAGAAACAAGGTGCCAAAAAATATACTGCATGAGCAATCACTGTTTGTATCAGAATTTCACGTAACTGAGCTACATAGAGGATAATTCTATTATAGCAGAGAAAAAAAGGTTCAGTTTCAGCTGCAAACAGCAGACCCTGTTGGAGAAGATTCTTAAAGAACTTCTGTTCTTAAATTTAGAGCAGGATTATGTACATATAATTAGATGGGAGAATATTTTTTGAAGTGGCCGAAGTTCAAATCTTGTCATGTTTATTTATATCTTTGCTATGAATAGCTCCATTGATCTCAATAAGACTTCCAGTGGCATACTCAAGGTGAGTAATGATGGAAAACTTGGTTATTAAAAAAGAAAGGACAAAAGCAAAACAGAACAGTTTTATAAGATTCATCAATAGCAAGTTTTTACATACTGAAAATAAAAATGCTCTCTAAAGAATGACACAAAAATGAATCCTCAGAAACCTTGTTAGGTGAAGTGGTGCACTGAAGAGTGATGCACTTTATTTTAGCCTTAAATATATGGTTAAAGACACAGAAAACTAGGACATTCTGAATGCAACATCATTATACAAACTCCCTACGGGATATTACATACTAAGAAGTTTCAAATGTAATGATGTTACTCTTATGCTGTATTTGAAATTAGTTCAATAAAACTTAAGGTTGTTCTAGTATTGCCTTGAGTGCATATATATTAAAACATTTTTCTTTGTCTAATATATCTATGCAATTAGAGAAAGTCTGACTGATTAGCTATGAATCCAAATCTGAAATACTGGCATTGAGCTGTCTTTATACAACCTGGACAGCAGCTAGGAAGTCTTCTTTTATATGCGGGGAGGGAAAGATTTTCTGTTGCACAAATAACTGTTAAAACAGTCATAGCAACGTTTTTTCTAGTCCTAAACTAGGACTAGAAGAGGGCCTAAAAATTTTTACAGTAAGTTTCTAATTAGAAATCTAAAAAACTTAAGCAAAAACTTCCAGTGCTACTGCCCCCAAATTATACCAGTGTCAATTATATTTGCATATTTTAAATCCCGCTTTGATCATTCTGTCTTCCTCTATCACTAAGTCCCATCTTCACACATATAACTAAATCACTACTGTCTTTGTGCCCCTCATTACATTAACATTTCCTCTCTGCATAAATTGTATTACTCACCAACATCTGGTGCATATGAAGGCCAAGCACCAGACCTAGGCAGATGGAGCAAGAACCCATGAGTAAGTTCTGTACTTTTAGGAGGAATCATTTGCTTTCATAGAGATCAGTTTACACTTTGAGGGTTACAATGTTATCTTTGTAAGTAAAATGAGGACACCTGTTTCTTTACTGCCAAATTCAGTCAAATACTTTTGATCTTTGCACAGTCCCCAGACCTGAGGTCACACCTCTCTCTGCATACTGTGTGGATGGGGGTGAAGTCTGAAGGGCTGGGGAAAAAAGGATCACAATGGCTCTTCCAGCCAAGAGAGAGAGGAAAAAAAGTGTAGTAACATGGCTAAAGGCAGGACAAAGTATAACTCCTGACCAGATTTGTTTTTGATCTGATGGTTAGTCTATGACATTCTGCAATGGCCTTTTCTGCCTGATCAGGAACAATATCGACAAGCTTGGTTGGCATCATGTGAATTTCTTCATAGGGAAGTACGGTAGCTATAGCTCAGAGAAATGATTTAAAATTGGGGTATAAAATGCAGAAGATATTTGATATGCATGAATATAAAAAGTGGCTAGATGGGCTCACTTGAAAATACATATCTATTTTGGAAAAGGGGTTATTATTTCTCCTCTTGCACATGCTGACAGTATTGAGCTTGCAAATAAAGTTTGTCCAACTATCACAAACTCATGTTTTGAAAATAACTTCATATTTAAAGGTCACAAGTGGTCTTCGTTTGGGCTCATGTGTCATTATTGGTTATTAGGATTGCACTATCAGATTCTGCCAAGCATACAATAAGATTCACCTGAGTGTGCTGCTGCAGGCAGCCAGAGTCCATAGGACTTCATGCACATACATGGATCTATTCACAATGAGCAAACTGAAAGAACCTTGGTGATTTTATATGAACAAGATCAGATTCTAATTTCCTACCAGCTTACTTACTTGATCCCCTTTATGATACTAGAAAGAGTAAAAATCTAATAAAACTTTTTATACGCCATAATTCTGTGACTTCTTATAGTCATATAAACTGTACACATTCATGCATGGTACCCTGTTAAATTCAAGGAGCATAATAGAATAGAAAGGTAGGCTTAGATTGTCCTGCTTTGGTGGAATGTGATTAAACCTTAAAATGCTGCAGTTAGAAAAAAGAAATCTATGTAAAGCTCACATTTTGTAGGCTTACCAGAGCTGCCTACTTTGTGATCACTTTGAATCATTATTTCTTACTTTGTGATTAAGGCCCCAGTCCTACCTTTTCATGTCATTTGGCAAGCACATCCACACAAAACCCCTGAAATTCAGGAAACAGTTCTTCCATTCTCTCATTCACAAACTAAAACTGTGGCAGTTGATGTATTTTTATAGCAGGTATAGCAGAAAGTCTAAAAAAATTACAAAGTGCTGATCCTTTCATATGGTAAAACATATCGATCTAACTACATAGATATAAAGTAGTGGAAGACTTGAATTATTTTGGAGAAGTTGTAGTATTAGTAAGGAGTGAACTGAGCTGGCTAGTTGAGCGGACTCAGCATACCTGCTCCCTCTGCTCTGCCAGCTGCTGCCAGCACAAAAACTCAGATTCCTCACTGAAGAAAGCTGATTTGAGACCTTGACTCACAGTTTTGCGACTAAGGCTAAACTTACCTTCCGCAGAAGACTTAGATGTGGGGTTCCTCACCAGCCCTTATTTTCCTCTTGCTCTCTAGTGTCCGTGCATCAGGGAAAGTCTATGGTCACAATTCACAGTCTTGACGGCTTTATCTGTAAAATAGCCTAATGCTTTCTACCCAAGACTTTGTATTCAGTTGCCTCAAACAGAGGCAAATTCTATTCATTCAGGCCAGGCTTTTCCATGATAAGAATGTCTCAAGCTGGTTGATTTTACCTGTTTTATTCTCAGTGTGCTGTGGTTCAGGCATCTACCAGGCACAGTAAATACAGCGATACTCTTCTACAATCACTGTGAAAGAAAATAGCCCTACAGCTATTCCACTAAGGGTCTCTAAAAGCTCTGTGATTTGCAGAGAGGGCAGAGCAGGGACACAAGCTAAGGGGAAGTGAAGGCCTGTATACCTCACTGGTGTTAGCCAGGACAAAGCTCCAGGGAGCTGAAGCTAAGTGGCTCCAACTGCAGGCTGCCTAATCAGTCTCCTTTGCACTGGCTTTATGCTGATCTCTTCCAAATCACAAAACCAGCAGAAAACTATTAACTTTCATTGTTGAGTTAGTTTTTCCATCAGCTCATCAAGCTAAGTTGGCTTGGGGAAGGGTCAAACAGAAGCCAGTACAAGAAAAGGCATGGGAAAATATTTCCAGAGCTGAGGGAGAAAGGGGAGGAATAGCAACCTGAGGAAAAGAGGACTAGCTCTTGATTTGAAGTGCAGTGTAATTTCCCTTGATTTAGGGAACCCAGGCTATGAAGTAATCCATGGGGTGAAGAGGAAGAGTTTAGTCTAGAGATAAATACGTAGACAGAATAGCGGCAATGCGATTAGCAGTTCTTTTAGACTTTGCAGCTGTGGAGAGCGTCTTGAGAGAGACAGCTGTAGTTAGGGTCAACTAGAAGCTGAGGAGTGAGAATGTTTCTGTTTAATGACCATACACACTCATTTGCTAATTTAGATAAAAGACATAATAAAGGAAGGCATTAAGCAGAAACAAAACCAGATATTGCCATGCTTCAAAAACTGCTAGGTGTTCATTGCTTTTGCAGTGACCTCATGCCTCATTAAGAAGTACAACAAATAAATCATTTGAGTGACATCATGTTTAGAGGACAAGTAATAAACCTTCCTATTGCCCTTCTGTTTTGTTCTGAGGCCTGACCTTGCAGTCATTGCATAACTGAGGTACACACCTCTATCTATGGATTTGTTTGTGTTTAAAAAGCACTGTGTTTCTGTCAATGGTTTGTACCTCCTTTGTCATCACAAACAGTCCCAGTCAGATCCCTGTGATATGTCCTCGAAGCACTGGTCTGGTCCTGGAGATTTAATATCTCAGAAGACAGAGATAGCATCAGATGATGAAAAAGACAGACATGGGTTCTTAACAGCAAGGCCTCAGCAAACTTGTTACATGCTGGTGGTAGCAGTTAGCTTGATATGCACCTTCCACCACTTGCACAGTTTGTCTCCAAAAGGAGGTATGGTCAACTTAGCAAAAATCAGCTCTGCTCTGTGATAAACATTTCACTCCTTGTGAACTTAGAAGATACTGTTAGCCCTGAGAGCAAATGGGACCCATAAGCAGGACAATGTATATAGATACCTAGGGAAGGCTGGAAAGGAAACAAATAAACAGGCTCTGATTTTCTCCTGCAAAACTAGGCAGCTTTCATACTGTGGGAGACTAGAACTGTTGTTACCCTGGCACCAACAGTCATTATTGGCTCAGGCTTGTTGGCTGGGATACAAGGCTAGTGTTCCTGTTCTTGGGCGAATTTTACACAGAAATTGCACAGAAATTACTAGAAAACTTTAGTGATGTGTTATCCAACTTCCATAAACTATAGGAGTGTCTGAATTCCAGATCATCTGGAGACTAGCATGGTGACCATGTCACCACACTGTCAGCAAGGCTAATGAACACCCTCACAACAATTAAACCATGTCCTCAGATGCTCTAAAACTAAAAAACCCAACCCTCAAACGATGTGTACAGCCTGCATACATGTACTGTCCAAACAGTAAA
The DNA here is from genome assembly GCF_036370855.1 of Dromaius novaehollandiae. NCBI lineage: Eukaryota > Metazoa > Chordata > Aves > Casuariiformes > Dromaiidae > Dromaius > Dromaius novaehollandiae. The sequence continues at coordinate 155,694,170 of NC_088098.1, forward strand.
GTATTCCACATTCCTTCCACTCCTAAATCAACTAAATTCTTACATTCTTCATGCCCATACTTGCTCCCAAAGAGATCTGCTTATACAGACAGACAGACAGACCTCAGGGATTTTGGGAAACGCTATCTTGCAACAAGTCTATACATCTGAGGGCTAGCGAGCAAACTGCAGGCTCTCAATGTTTTCCCAATTTTTTTTCACAGAAGTTCTGTTATTTCCTATACTGCATTACAGTGTATCATGAGCTATTTGACTTTAACAACATACAACTTCGATTGTACACTGAAGACCGGGGAGCACTCATGCAAAAAGATGTAGGCAGTAATAACCAAATGTACTGTACTGTGCCTGGTGAACCTGTCCTCTTGCAGTCAACGGAAACTCAGACTGCCAAGGATTTCATGACCTTGAGTCTTTGGCTTACCTCAGGAACACATCCATGCACATATAACTGTTCTCGTAAGGCCAGCTCTCTTCCACATTGCCAACTCTTTTCCCGAATTCTCTCAAGGATCTGAAACAACATGCAGCACTCTCCAATTCTATGCCATTTTGTTTTTAGGGTTAGGTTACTGTGAACTAAGTAAGTGGTGACGGGAAGGTGAACAGCAGTGCACATCCTTGGCTGAATCAGAATCCTTAACTGTAGTACCAGACCTAAATGAGTATGGGGCCAGATGGATTTGTGGTCTAAGCTAGTTAGGCTATGGTTAGCATACAAAAGTAAAACATTGCCATCACTTAAAGTGGGCTGGTGACACTTTCAGGGGAGTCCCCAACCTGACTGACTGCTGTTAGCCTTAATACACATACTCAAAAGTTTGTGTGGAGGGGTGGATAGTGGTTTCAAGCAACTACACAAAACATCTATCAATGGAGCAGCGGTCTCTTTTTATAGTATATGTTATTTATTAACAAAGCCTAAAATCCCAGTTGCATTTTCACCCTCTTATTGCAGCTGTTTTCTGTCCTAGCTTTTCTGCATCACTCCTAAATTTTCTGAATCACTGTTGGAGATTATTGATATTCATGTTTTGAATGCCAGAAATGGCTGTATTTCAGTAGAAAATGAAAACAGATCAAATACAGCAGAATCTTAGTAAAATATGAAATAATTGTTTTAACTGCTTTAACTGCTATGATTTAGTAGCAGAAGCACTGCTGTAAATCAATACTCATACTTAAGCTTTTAGGTATTTTTTTATTACGTAGACAGTAAATCAGTGCATGAGTAAGGGTGTACACTGTGGATCCTTTTACCGGTTCAAATCTTCAGGGCATAAACTCTTTGATACATGATTCTTGTTTTCTCATCTTTCTGTAATGGCACCTGCCATTTGAGAGTGACTTACATTGCACATGGGAATCTGGAAGAGTATCCATGCAAAGAGAACCTCTACTGTTTTTATGCTTTCATGCAAGGCCTTCAGAGGAAACCTAGTTACATTGCACTACCAAAAAGAAGCACTTTGACTCAGTGAGTTTCTCTTTCCCAGCTCTGGGATTGAAGGAATCCAGGCAGGAAGCAGGAACTGGGGAAAAACTACATATTCCAGAGCAAAATATTGCCATGTAACAATGAAAGTGAAACAAAAATCCATCACATAAGACTTCACACAGCCCTGAATCATATTACCTATTATTATCTTGGGGTCTATTGTAAAAGAAAAATTTGAAGAATTTAGCCTCTTCTCTCTTTGGCTTTCTTCAGAACTTTAATATTTGGAGCATATCTAATTCCTAAGTGAAATTATATATTTTGGGGGGAGTTGCAGAACCGCAACCTCTGGGCAGTAAAAGCAGAATAAGTAAAATTAACTGGACATCACTTGAAAAAAAAATTATTACAGAACTATTTCTTTTTTAGCAGGTAAGCAAAATCAAAGCATCTTATAAAGGCAAAACTGACCAAAGAAATTCTACCAATTCCAGCGCAAGACAGGCAAGTGTGAGGATGTGTGGTCATTTATTACTAAAAGTACTGCTATCTGCTCTCTAGTGAGGCGGGGAGGAGAAATTTAATAGCTGAGAGGTTCTCTTAAAAACGCTGCAACAGTTGTTTCATCTGCACATTAGCTGTTTGTCTACACATCAGCCCTTTCCTCACCCCAAATTCATAACACGCTTATGCTCTGTTAAAATGTTTTTCCAAAGTCTTTTGGCACCGAGAGGATTCATGCAAAAATGATAGGCTAGATCTCTGGGTAATCTAAATGAATGCGACTCTGTCGACTGAACTAGAATTAAGCTGAATTATAGCAGCTGGCCCAACGACCGTGAAAGCGGTTAGATTTGCTACTCGGGGAAATACCCTCAGGTGCCTGCAGGAAGTCCACCTCTAACCTCTCCTCCAAGGCAGACGCGCTTGCCTCCCAACTGGCAGAGCCGCCCAGGACACGCTGAGTTCAGAGCAACTTTCCTCCCGGCGGGGGAAGCAGCCCGCAGCTCTCCCGCGGCCAAAGCCGCCGGGGAGGTTTTGGCGGCCCAGAAGGGGCCTCCACCCGCCGCGCTCCCCCCGCGCCGCCGCCCGGGGGGCGGCCACGTAGCCGCGGTCTCCGCGCCGCCTCCGCCGAGCACCCCCTGCTCCGCGGGTCGGCGGCCGAGACGGGCCGGGGAGCCGCGGCGCCTCCGCCTCTCCCCGCCCCGCTTCCCTCCCCTGGCGTCCGGGCCGGGCCGGAGGAGCGGGGCCGGGCGGGCCGGAGCCCGCGGGCGCGCAGCGGGGCCGGGTGGCGGCGGCGGCGCTTCCCCGTCCGTGGGGCCCCGAGTTGCCGCTTGCCGCAGCGGGGCCGCCGCCGCCGCTTCCGAGGCTCCGCCGAGCGGAGCGGGGCCGCCCGGGGAGGGCGCGGGAGGAGCCGAGCGGAGCGGCGGCAGGACGGGCCGGGCCGGGGCCGGCGCGATGAAGAAGCCGGACGGGAAGGTGGTGCTGCTGGGGGACATGAACGTGGGCAAGACCTCCCTGCTGCACCGCTACATGGAGAGGCGCTTCCAGGACACGGTCAGCACCGTCGGCGGCGCCTTCTACCTCAAGCAGTGGGGGCCCTACAACATCTCCATCTGGGACACGGCAGGTGAGACCGCCCCCCAGCTCGGCCCGGTTCGGCTCGGGGCCGCCGCGACGGCACTGCGGGCGCCGCTGCGCGGCCCCTCTTTCCCACTTTTGGGGCCGGTTGCCGCGACTTGCCGGCGTCGTCGCTGTCCCTGTGGCCGGGGCTTTGGATGTCCCGGAGCGGGAGGCCGCCCCCGCCCCGCCGCGGGCCTGGCTGCGCCGTGTCCCCCGGGCGAAGGGCCGCGGGGTGGTGGCGCCTGCGGGCTGCCCCGAAGCGCGGGAGTGTTTGCAGCTGGGCTCCCCACCCTCTTCTTCTGGGTCCTGGTTGAGGGTGGCTGCTGCCTCTGTGCTGTCTCAGAGGGGGGCTGTCCTGTGACACAGTCCGTGGTGGCTTAGTTGTAGTAACATGATCTTTTTTTGTTTCTTTTCCCTAATTCTGGCTTGCTCTAATGTAAAAGCTGCTGATTGAAAAGGCCACAGTCTAATAACTCTGCTCAGGATGGGCTTTGTGTTTCTGTGAGCCCAAATGTGGGGCAAGCAGCAGAGAGAGATGTGAACCCCTCTCTGTCCAGGCTCAGGCTGATGACCTTTCACAAACAGGGCTGGTAGCAGGAATTCTTCCCTTAGCGACTGGTGCTTAGTGCATTATTTCAGTATTACTGTAAAATAAGTTGCCTGAAGCAAGTGATCTGGCAGTAGTCCAAAGTCTAAAGAGAAACATATTTTTGATGGGTCAGAAGGGACCTTCAAACTGCTGATCTTGTATTTTGGGTGTGCTTTGCAAAACCTGGATGTATGTAGAAAACTCTGATGCCTGTTTGCTCTCTTTTGCCTGAGTAGATGGCTTCTGAATGCAAATTCAGGAAGGAGTTAGAGAAATCACAACTTTTGTAGTTGCTAATGTTTGCCACAGTTTGTCACTTCTTGCTGCATATGCTTTCAAACGTCCGGTATGTAACTGGTGCTGTCAGACTATGAATTTTGAAAGCACGCAGCTTTCGAACAGCTTGGATGTGGCTATTTCTTGCACCACAGCAGTAAGAGCCTGCGCATATGGATTTAATGTGCACAGGAGCATGGCCTGTAGACTGTTTCAATGTGGGGCAGCAGCAAGCGATTCCCAGGCCTGCTCAGCTGCTATAGGCAGCACCTCCTTGGTACAGGAGGGAGTGTGCGTTGTGGTTTGGAGTCGTGGGGTGGAGGTGTTAGGAAAGCATGGACTGGGGATGTGGTTTGTGGTCTTGATCATATGAACATCTTGCTCTTGGTTATTAGGTCAGGAAGTTTTGCTCTGTTTTGTTGAGGACCAGATGACCCTGAAAAATGTCTGAGTGCTGCAAGCATTCTTGCCTATTTAGTTGGTCTTGGGGGAAATGCCTTTCACAGTCTTTTCTTGTTTTCATGCTTAGCAGAATTTTGGGCATTGCAGACATGGGCATCGCCTTAGTGGCAATATAAAGAATGCATATTATATATTCTTGTGACACTTGTGGAGCTGCAGTACCATGCAATATTCCGTTTTCTTCTTGGTGATGTTTGGGAGGGAAGTTCACTTGCTGTGTCACTTCATGTCACAATCTAGTCCAAAATGGCTTTCTTAAGCCAGGAATTGAGAAGGAGGAAGAGGGGGAGTGAAACTGCTGAAAAGTTACGCCAAAAAAAAAAAAAAAAAAAACTGGAAGGAGGAGGAGGAAACAGATTTGACTATCTTGTTACTGCTTTTTGTACTTCTTATTTTGTTACTGTGGTGAAAATTCCCTTATGATATCGCCATTTTAAATCAATTTTCAGTGTCCTTTGAAGTACTTTCTTAAAGGTAAACTTTTTTAGAATTGACATTTTTGAATGGGGGGTGTCTTCTGGTGGTACTTGCTTTTGTTTTTAATATGCCATACCCATGTGGGTGACTAGGGGCAGGCTTTATTTCAGTAGAGGAACCTTGGTAAGACTGGTCTTCAGTTATTTCCTTCATGCCCTTCTGCTTTTTTACCATTTACTGTAAAATAACTCCTCCCCACGATTTCTCTGCTGGGTTTAAAGTTTAAAAAACTTTTCAGTTGTTTACTGTAGCAGTATTTGATCCACTGTTAATTGAGGATTCAGGTTCCAGCTTTATGTGGCTTTCTAGATGCCACACGGATTCTTTTGTGATGCCAGATACTCTTCTAAATATGCCAGGTGAAGCATTTAGAAGATAACCTTCGTCAGGATGTCCTCTTCACATGCGTTCAAAGCTTACTGTCTCTGTAGCACATGGAGTTCCCTCTGGCACCCTAAGGTAGGGTCAATTTAGATGGTGCTGCTTATGTAGCACCTTACTAGAAGCTTCAGCTGTTTCCTGAGCCTCAGGAGGATTTCTGTAGCAGACTTTCCGAAGTCATATTTGCAGAAAGCCAGTAGCATTGAGGCAGGTGTCCCCTCTCTTGCCTTTTGAAGGCAGAGACAATCTTGTGTGGTCTCTGTATTGACCTGTGCTCCTGCAGAGTGAGGGGAATTCCTTGGTCTGTGGATATTATCTCTCTATGGTGTCATTGTCTTATCTCTACCAGGAGGGTGCCAAGTAAGCTTTGAGGTTTTTGTAGTAAAAAGGAGTTTAAAATTTAGCTCATTTGTCTGTTTATTAAATCTGGCATGGCTTACTGATAAATTCTTATGAGGCAGTTATATGGTAATCAAATAGAGATGAAATTTTTTGTAGCTGCATGCACATAGATATAAGGAAAATCCAGAAAGAAAGGGCCATCCAGGAGGCTAAAAATTCTCTAGTACGGTAATATGGCGAAAACAGAGTTCATGTAGTAAAATAGGATGCAAATGCTGAACACTGATTGCCAACTCAAGACATCTGTGTTAGCACTACAGTATTCCTAATAGTACTTTACACTAATAAAATGTAGAGATATGGAAGATTTGGACTGGAAAATGAAGAGATGCTTGACTGTAGCTACTATTCAGTAGTACTGTTCAGTACTCCAGAAAAATGAGCAATTACACAAGGTTAACTTCAAAAAGAGCATGTATTGGTTTTTCTCAGTTTGTGCTGTGTTGAGTATGTGAATGTATGTTTGTTTTTTGTTACTCTTTGCTTGTCAACATTTCTTTTGGTTTTAGGGCTGTAATCTCTATAGAAGCCTATGAACATGAAACACAGATTCTAATCTGGATGGTTATATGCTATTCTGATATGGGTTAGACAGTTGGCTGCAACAATGTAAGCCTGAATAAAATGAAACTTCATTCCTTCAATAGAGTTTCATTTTTACAGGATTGGACTTCAGTGATTGAGCATGCCTGCAATAGTGGTGATAGATCAGAAGTAATTGTGTGTGGATGCTACTGCTATATCAGATTCATTGCTGATGCCCTGAATTATTTAAAATACATATTATTTTTACTCAACAACCTGTAGACCTTGCATCACTTCTCACTCTGTTACTAAGAAATATCTCTCATTTCTTTCAGAATTAAATTTGCATGCCAAAAAACTTAGCATGTGTGTTGCTATGTTGTTATCATTCACTAAATCACAGAAATGCATATATTAAATATTCAACCGAATTCAGTCTGAAGAGCAAATGAGTTATTCTAGGTAGGGCTCTTCTGTCGCCTGTACTTTCATGCCCATCCTTATCTTGGAAAGATCAGTTGCCTGGTCTAGTCTAAACCTTACATATTCTTATCTGCAAGCCTTGTAAAAGAGGAGTGCAGAAGTGTCAGTCTTAACTTTTTTATGTAAATGCTCGCAGCAAATAATTTAACCTTTCCAGTTTTCCCATGTGATGATTATGAAAGAAGTCATTTGGTAATTGCATTCAACTCAAGGAAACAAATGAGCTATAGATGGAAGAATACTTGGAAGTATCATATGCTTGCCATGCTTTTATCCTCTTTCCTTCCTAGCCATCTGCTTTTGACTGTCTTCTCCCTTGTCAGAGACTTGGCTACATGGTCTTGTGTCTGACCCAGGGTGGCTGCTCCTCTATTCTTAATGCAAAGAATTATTTTACTTACCCCTTAGAGTCAGACTCTACAGATTGTTTGTTTGTTTTCTGTTTGGGTCAGCTAATTCAAAGGAATTTAAAAACCATGTGCTTAAACTATACAGAACAGAGAGGAACTGTAAACTTTTAGAATATTCAAAAGAACTGGTCTGCTGGATAGAGATCCTGTTTTCCAAAGCATGCACTCAAATGCTTTAGACCCTCTTAGTAGTATGTTTAAAGTAGTATTTTTCAGAATCAAGGAACATAAGCAACATCATCATCAAAAGGAACTTTCTCACTCAAAAGAATCAAAGGTTGGAGACTCAAGGATGTCAAAGCTGCATAGAGTTATATTCTGGGCAGTGCTGTCAGTAACTATGGAAAAAACTCCAGACCTCCTGCTGGGTGTTCATTGTTTGCAGCACTGGGCTCACGTGCAGCCTTTGATCTCTGGCAGTGCAAATGCATCCTCCAGTTCAGAGGGTGTTAGGCCTGCTCTGCTTTTGAAAGTGGAATACTATTGCATGGTGCTGGCAATTAAGGAGTTTGTGGGAGTGTTTTGGACTCTCGGGCTTCTTTTCTGACGCCTTTATATTTCAAAAGGAAAAACTTGCATGTATGTTAGATTCTGGTCTTTTAAGCAGGCATTTGTTCACCTAACAAATTGGCAATGCCACCAGCAATGACGTTTCTTAACTACTACTAGTCAGCATCCCCTCTGTTGTGGGCTTAGTATCAAAGCAGTGGACTGTTACGTTAGTGAAAAGTCTTTTGTAAAGTTCACTATGTGATGCTGTAATAGTATTTTAAAAAAAGTGTGGCTATTGATTTTACCGCCAGATAGTCATGCAGCATGATAATGAGGAGACATAAAGGTTAACCAAGAAAGCAAACTTCTCTGCTGCTTTCCCTTCCTCCCGGCTTAAGTTAGCTGTCTGCATGGGAGAACTGACTTGATTTTTTTTTCTTCTATGAATATTCAGCTATGAATTCATAATTTTACCCTTTCCCCTACCTTTATTCTGCATCTACTGAGTTTTTTTTTCTGTTATTTTGGATTTGTTGGCACTAGTAGCAGTGAGGGAGATAAACATACCCTGGAGAAGTCTTTTCTATGATTTGGGTTAGCTGTAGTGCATCTGTGTAGTGAACACTTACATTTTCAGACTGTTTTACCATTTCTTGTGATTGTCTGATGGGTCAGTGCTGGTGAACATGTGCAAATTGTTCACAATTTCTGACCTCTGGTACCCCGTGATGCATTGGCAACCATGCAGGCAACTGCCTGTACTGATCTTTCTCTGAGTAAATGTGTTTACCTGGTAAAGAGCAGAGCTCAATTGTAATGGTCCACAGTGGTATTCGATTTCTCCCTCAGGTAGGTTTTGAGTTCCTTGACTTTGAGTTTTCTTCAGTATTTTTCTGTGTAGACTTACCCTTCCTTCTACACATGTTTTCTCCTGGAAAGCAGGTGCTTGGGTGTTATTCTCTGGATGCATGGGATGGGGTGTTACCCAGTCTCTTCCAGCACTGGAAGATGAGCTTGGGAAGGCTGGTCTCCTTGCTGCTCTGGAGTCAAAAGTTACCCTGTGTATAATATCCAAAGTGACTGCAGGTCAGAAGGAGCTATCATCCTCAGTCAAATTGAAACAAAACAGAGGTTTAAAATAGGACTAAATGGTGTGCCTTCCTCACAACTGAAAATTCATAGTAGTTACTCTGTTCAATATTTTGCTATTTCTTAATTTTGGAAGTGTAAGTCTACAGCAGGAGAAAACAACCTACAAATTAGATGGTTTCTTAGGTTAGGCAAAGCCAAAGAGGACTCTGCAGCACTTGGGAATGCCCTTCCAAACAAAGTGTGACAGAAAAGCAGTTGAGGTTGGCTGCTGGTGAGTGTATGATGAGGTGTGTTTAACTGAGGAGGTGGTTCCTTAGAGGTGATTCAGGATGTCGCCTCAAAAAAGGGTTTTGGGCATCAGTGATCACTTAGTGAGGAAGGCTGCTGTATTCAGGAGGCTGGAACTTAACAAGATAATTACAGAGAATAAAATGCCTTAGGCTTGTTGCCTGTGAGTCATGGCTCATGGGCTACTTGCTAGCAAGAGTCTCTGATTTCTTTCTTTTTTTTTTTTCTTTAGCTTTGGGGAAAATTATGATGTAGAATATGATGTTGGCCTCTGTGAATTAATTGTTCATATTTTTTGCATGTAAAACAGTGACAGCTGGGGACCAGTGCCTCATACATAAATAGTACAGCTTCCCTGGGACTCCTGTGTATAGTTATAGTCCCCATACTGTGAAAGGGAAATGAGAGTGGAGGCTTAAAGAAACAGAATGGTTAGGTGCATAGAAAAATCTGTTTTATATGTGTACAAAACCCCTAAAGTGAATTCACTGTTAGTGATTTGTGTCCCACAACTTAGGAATATAAGCACACACAATTAAAGTCAAAGATGACAAATTCATTGCCACTGAAAGAAAGTGCTCTTGCACACGTAGTTAAAATATTGAAATACCTTTTCACAGCTAATGGTGAAAAAACTATAACAATCAAAAGGAACAGGAGACAAAATTAGGGCATTTTATTTACTCAGCTCTGGCTAACTCACTTTATTGAGAAGATAGAGTTTTGTTTCTCATGTTTAATTTTAGTACCTGACGCTTTGAGAGACAAGCTAATGTGGAGGGCAAGCCCACTTTGTTGTGAGTATTTGCTACGTGCCTGCATGGGTGTTGTGTATGAACCTCTGTGGTAACTTCTGTATTTCAACTCCCACATTAAATCCGTGCTTTGTATGTGGTATTTAATAATAGCATGTAAACTGAAGGCATTGTTCTAGCCAAAGTGGGAAATTTCTTGACAGTGTAATGAGAGTCTCAGCTGTATCAGCATGCTGAGATTTGTGCTTGGCTGAAGCTGTCCAGTGCTATGCTATAGGACTGCTAATATTCATCAAGGCATAGCTGAGATTTGCAACTTCAGGTCCTCAGTAGCACTCCAGCTTATTTCTACAACCAAAGATGTGGTCTTTACTTGCTAATTTTGGCCTGGAGCAAGGCCTGGAGTTTTAGAGTAAGACTCTGAAGGGTGCATGGGGGTCAATTTTGACAATTTTCAAGTGTATCTGAGTGGACAGTGGAAGGCAGAACAAGAATACATGTTAGTCTAGTCTATGGTGTGTTTTGTTTTATTGTGGAAATTTTGCTTTTTGGCTTGGCTGACGTGAATGAGTTCATAAAAGTCCTTGAACTGATTGAATGTGTCTAATTTAAAACCCTGTGCTAAAGCCCCAGATCATAGGCTGAAGAGATACTGAGAAACTTTGTAATGAAGAGTTTGTGCCTTTGGCATTGTAGTCTCCCTTCTGTGCTTACTGAAGGAAAGAGGTGGGTTCTCCAGATACCTCTGTCAAATTTAATTAACAGACAACAGAAAGGTTAGTTTAAGTGTTGACTCTCTGCTTTATGACCATACTGAAAATGGGGAGGGAGGCAGGCATGATGAAGAGATCAAGTTAATCAAACAGTGGGCAACAAAATGTTTTGTTTCAAAGTTGCTGATAAAATTTGCAAACATAGGGAAATGACCTGACCCTGGTGGATCAAGAGCAAGGTGAGGGAGAGAAACATTATTGCAGAAAACCGCAGGAGAATGGCCAAGAACCGAATTATTCACCTCAGTAAAATTAGTCTCCTGGTAGGGTACATAACTTGCTTTCTTGCACAGGACACTTATTAATGCCCTGTTGCATTCTCCAGATTGAGTATAGTATTTGTGAAACGCGTACTTGAGCTACCTAAGGAATGACCACTTTTTCAACATTTGTTTGTGTGATAGTGTGGCCGGTTATTTCCCCACATCATTCTTTCTCTAGCTGGATAAATAATGCTATGTAGAACAACAAAAAGCTTCATTATCTGTAACACAAGGATCAATGTGGACAAAGTAACTCTTGTTGACAGTAGTTCTGGTTATTTATGGGGCACCAGGCACATTCTAGAACGGAAAACAAATAGCTGCTTAAAATAAGTCTAGGCACCTAAACATACAATACTTAAGCAGGCTGGGTCTTGGTGTATTTTTCCATTGACTGTGTAATGAACTTTCATTCCTTATTTCAAAAGGAAGGTGTCATTGGGTGCTTAAAATCTAGGCAGAGGATAGGTAACTAGCTGTTTTCCAGTTACCTTTTTGAGGGCTGGTGTATGGCAAGTACTCTTGTTTCATCTTAAATAAACTACGGTGCACAAGTGACAAAGCTGGACTCATAGCCAGCTCTATACTGCTTTGGCAAAACTGCTCCTAACGCCTAGGCTAGTTAGGGTATCTTTGCGCTGCAATTGCTTCTTATCACGTAAATAAGTTGTCTGCTTCACAACAAGTGTCTTATCTCCCTGTAACTTACAATATTCAGAATTACTCTTGAAAGAAACTGGAACATCTCCTTAAGGATGCCTTATGAAATAAAGACCAACTGCAACTGTCTCAAAATTGTCCATTATGAGACCTAATTATCTTCTGCAATCTCATATTGAAGCCACTAGCCATGTGAGTTCCCAAGCAGTTTTTCCAATGGCAGCATTTTATGGCTGATCTGAAGGTGAGCTTAGTAATTCCCTGCCTGAATCAGATTGTAGTAGTGCAAAACACTTAAAGAAGTAACCTTTCTTGGGGTATCCATAGAGAAAGACATTGAATCTGCGATGGATAGTGATAAGTTTGTAGCGGCTAAAAATGTTAGAATAGAAAGAATCTATTTTCTCTCCCAAGTCTGAGTGACTAGCTTGCTTTCTAATGAGTATTGGGTAGAACATCCTGGGATTTGATCAAAATTATGATATACTCCTTTTCCTGCTACTGCCTTATTAATTATTCCATATGAATTTATAGTCAAAGATGTGCAGGCCTAGGAAATGAGAGTTGAACTTGGTGACTTGCATAAGTTCAGTTTATGCGAGTGGTACTGCTGAGAGCAGAGGTGGTCAAAGGAAATGGGGTTTTTTTGCTCTTAATTTGAATGAACTCTATCAACACAGGTAACTTGGCAGCCTTCACCACAGGAGATTCAGACTAACATCCTTCAGGACAACCAATTTGTCAGACATACAAGGTTTTCTAATGCTATTAATCTGTTTGGGCTTGGAAAAAGCAAATCTAGAAGAGATCTTTTTTTTTCTCTCTCTCTTCTCCCCCCCCCCCCCCCTTAAAATGATGTTATCAAATGTGTTTGTGAATCTTTTGATACGTTTATATCGTTCTCTTAGGAAGCAGAGTGGAGTTGAAGCTGGCTTCACATGTGCCGTCATGGAAGAACTGTGGTTGCTTCCGGTCCAGGGACCCGTGTAGGCTTTAATTTATAGCTGCTTTACGTACAAAGAAGAAAAAAATGTGTATTTGAACTTTTCCTTTTTTCTGTCTAGTCCATTAGAGCCAAAATGTATCTTGGTCTTTTTTGCAGCTGTAGTGACTTCGTGCCCTGGTTGAAGTGACCTTATTTCGAGCTCTTGCTCCCTCCCCTTTCCCCAAAGGTTCAGCATGACTGATTTCCCTCTAGCTGTGTGGGTTACTTCACTGATTGGACTAGGCTGAGTGCAATTTAATGCCTTATGTTGTGGAAGTGAAGTTCAGTTTGTCCTTCATAGCGGGGTCTGTGATCTGCACGTACAGATGTGTCATTTTTCATATCAACTGTCAAAGTTAGAAATAAGGCTCTTGGTTTACAAAACCACAAATTTATTTTAGAGGGGTTTTCTATTATTTATTTGTTTCTGTTCTCCTGCTGTCCTTTGCTCTTTTCTGGTACAGACAGAAACTGGAGAAATGAGCAGAGCCCACGGTGGTTTCGATTTTTCAAGAAACAACCAACCCCTCCACCCTCCCACCCCCTAATGAAGCTGAGTCATCTTCCAGGCTTCACAGAGGGATCATTACATCCACTGACTTGTCTTAGGTCACTGCAAGTGAGACTTATGTAAAAATAGCTGGTATAATGATACGGAAGTTTTCCCAAGAATCTGTTATAGCCTGTTGCTTATTTAAAAAAATAAATCTCGAATTTTTTTGAAACCGAAAACATCTCAAACTGCTCTTTTTCCACCTCCCTCCCCCCACCTCCATGACCCCAGGCAGTGTGCTTGCTTCTTACTTTTACCAGGAGGAACAAACACTCCTATCAGGCGCTCTTTAAGACATCAGCACTTTCCTTCTCACAGTAGATAACTGTATGTATCATATTCTTATTGTTTTCCGTATCTTCTTTCCTGTTCTGGCATTGTATGCCCTTTCCACATTAACCTGTTTAACTTCTCTCTTTTATTTTTATTTATATATGTGTATATATATATGTATATATGTGTGTGTGTGTGTATGTATGTATATATATATATAAAAATAAATAAAATGTATTTTTATTTATTTAAAAGCCGGAAATACAGTGGAAGTTTCTATCCTCTTTCTGAGTGGTAGAGTACTTCATGACCTAGAGATGCTGCCTCACCTCCTGTTTAATTATGAAAGACGAGGACTTAATGCATGTGAATTGGTAGTCGGTTCCGCTTCCAGTAAGTCGCTTCCCCTTATGTTGTGCAAGTTGAATGGACAGACACAGTGCAGTGATAATAGATTGCTCTTTGTAGCTTATTCTGTATACAAAGTTCAGAACAGAGTTGTTTATGATTTTTAGCGGTACTGCCATTGTGCTACCTTAAGGAACATTCATGAAACGAGATCAATTTTTAACCGTGCCTGTTCTGTAGCTTTCATTTCTTTAATCCTCAAATTAATGCCTCTAAATAGTGAATACTAAATATGCTCTTAAGATTGCAGGCAAAGAAGCTGGAAGTGGAATTAAAAGGGAGAACAAGTGCTAGAAATGTAAAAGCCATGTGTTCATCCTAGTACAAGTTCTGAAAACACAAGCCATGCGTCCTATGATCAAAAAATCTGAACGGCCAAGTGTAAGCACTCCCCCACAGAAACCAGGATGTCTGGCACGGTCTCCCCTTTTCGGTACTTGCTAAAGGCAGCCCACCAGATCATTAGAAATTTGTCCTACTTTTGACAAATAGCTAACTATCCAGAGGCAACCAGTGAAGATGACTGTGACTGAATAGAAACTTATGGTGGGTGGTAATGAGTGTAAGCAGTTGTAATTTCCTTAAGGATAAATTATGGATGAATGAATTGCACATGTTGTTATTAGTTGAGAATCTGCCCATGAATGAACTGGCATTGAAACAAATCATTTAAGATATCTGTCTGGTGAGTGGCTCCAGGTTTATGTCCCATGTTGCTAATGTGTGTTTGCCTTCAAAAATTAAAAAAGTAGATTTTTTTTAATGCAGTCTGCTACATCTATAACCTTCACTTTACTTCTACATAATTAGCAACGTTTTAATCTTTTTAAAATTCCTTGTGATGACTGGTTTAAAAACCAATTTAAGGGTTCAAAACCGGAACTAGCGTATATTATCTATTACAGCAGAGCTGTATTTCACCAAATGATAGCTTAACCTAAAATAAGAGGCACTTGCCAAGTATCTGCAGTGGCAGACCATCTTTGGGTGCCTGCTATTGATCTGATAGAACATAACTTCCTAATGTGGTACAGATGACTCTGTATTATTCATTATGCTTGCAAGAATCATTTCTCTTTTTAAAACATGTGGTACAGAAGGTCACTTATGACACCATGAGTGGCCAGACCTCAATGTGTGGGTGTTTTTTTGTTTTGTTTTTTTGTGAAACCTGGTCTGGGTTTTTCAGCATATGAACATTGTTTTGTAGACACCCCCCCCCCCCCTTTTTTTTTTTCTTCTTCTCCTGTGGTGAATAGTGATGCATTCAGCTGCTGTCTTGGACTAACATCCTTCTAATTTTTGCAAGGCTAGGTCATTTTGAAATATTTCTCACCCTCTTCCTGTCCTTCACTCCCAATCAACTTGGAAATACACTGGTAAGATTAAAGATTTTTGGAACTATTGCTTAAGGTACTGTCTACATATGAGCTTAGTGCTTAATTAAATCTCCAAAAGGAACCATGGTCAATACATTTGGAGCACAGCTGGCACTTTCTACATGTTACAGGACCCCAGTCCCTGTGCTGAGTAAAGCCATATTGCTGTTGTGAAGGAGCATGATGATCTCTGGCTGTGGTAAAGGGTGGGATGGTGTGTTCTCAGCCATGTCTGACTGCATTGCCCTAATATTCTTCCCAGCTGATTACTGAAGTCTGAAAAACCTGTCGCCTCTGGTATGAAGACCCCGGATATCCCTGAAAATGTCCGTAGGTTGAGCAGTGCCTTGAGAAAGGACTGGGTTCATCTTGGGTTGCATTCAAGCAGTGTGATTGCAGCTGGCAATGGGCATTGCCAGCTCACTGGTGTTGGTGACTATGGTGTCTGGGTTATACCAGTCCGTGCCATAGTCGCTCTTAAGAATGCAATGCAGATATTTGTGCTGTTTCCTGCATAGCTGAACTTTGCCTCTGATAAGCTCGTGGGAGTCATCTGCCAGAGAGTGCTCAACCATGGACTTGGCTGTGGAGCTATATGTTGGTGGTTTAGTTTCCTGTACTCAGATAGGGATTTGAAGACTGAGAACTAGGAGGCAGAAATATCTAAGACTTGTTTGTGGTTAAAGTGGTGATATGGAAAATGAAAAATGAAAACAAAGGTCATGAATTAGACTGTTTAACTTTATTTATAGTTGGATACAAAATTCTTCTCCTGAAAATATACCCCAAATGGGGTGCACTTTTGGTAACTATAAACAATTTTTCTTTTGTAAAAATGTTGCAGTCACTTAAGATGTTTTTATTAATTTTATGGTGTTTTCTTGCTCAAAAAATGTTATGATGTACTGTATCGACTTTGAGTGTGTGCAGTTACCCTTCTGCAAAAAAAACTTTATGGGAAATTTTGGTTTAAAAAAAGAATTCTGAAGAAATATCTAAGCCATGAGCAAAGTGGCTAATGAGGAAATTGAAAACACTAAGTAAACTTAAAACAGGGATAAAAATGGATAAAAAACAGGAAGTGTTCGCATCTGTGCGGGAAAGGGCAGAAGCTGACTTGCTGCCTCTCTCTATTGAGAGCAGGAGCGGCTGACTGGGGCGTTAAGATTTCAAGACACTTACTGATACAGGTGTAGGAGGGCAATGTCAGTCAATACCCCCCACATCTCTGCCTGTTTTTAATCACTCCCCTGTATCAGTGTTTGCTTGGGTGAGTTAGAAGCCAGGTCAACTCAGCAGTTCCTTACTGAGCAATAGGAAACGTCCAGTAGGTGCGTCGTGATCTACCAGGCCCCATACAGCTCGTCAAAAGGCACTAAATTAAACCAGGCCCTGCGTTTCTGCCGAAGCTAAAGATCAGATTCTGAGTTTGAAGAGCTAACTTCGTGAAAGAGGGCAGGCTTTGAAGATCTCCTTTTTGAATGATGCTAAAGGCTGCAGATGAGGACCTGGTAACGACCTCTGCTTGGTAATTGCCTGTGTAGATGTGGGGTCATCATCATCCCTGCCTGTTCTTCTGTGGGAAAGGACTGTAAATTCAAGGAAAAGGTATCAGGGTTCAGCTAGTGGAAAGAGAAGCTTCTCTTCAAAGCTTGTTTTAAAACAAGTTGCTGAGCAACATTTGACTGCTTAGCGCCGCTGCTGCAGTTAGGTGTTCGGTGCTCCTACTGCCCGCAGAACTCTTCCAAAGTAAACTCTAAATGGTGGGTTTTTTTTTTCTTTTTCAAAATCCACAATGGTTTCATTCCAATCATACCTTTCTTTAAGGAGGTCAGTCACCTGCCACGCGACCACTTCCTTTTTAAGTAGCCGTTTAAAATACTTTAAACACAAAGTTTCAGAATTTCACATTGCTGCTTACATTTTGATTAAGATTTAGAAAATTGATTTTTAGTAAAGTTCTAAATCCTTGTACCTCTGCTCCCACTTTAGTTACAGGTGTAGAGAAACTTAATAAATTTACCTCTCAAACTCCGTGCCACATTCTGTTTCTGGCAGACATAATGCTCATGCTAGATTTCAGCTAAAGTGCTGGTAGAACATATCCTCTTAGACAAGATGATAATGTCTTGTAGATCTGGTATCCCCTCATTTCTTTTGCCAGACTTTGGTGCTTTGATAAAATGTCTTCCTCTGAAACCTCACCATTGTGTAGGGGAAAGGTAAATGTTGATGGTGTTCTTCTGGTTTGTGTTGCAGAAACACTCAAGATGTGCTTAGTGGGGTGGCAGGACTAAGGTCAATTCTGTTTTTCTTACAGAAGGCACTTTGCTATGCTTTCAGACAGCTGAAAATACTGTGAACTGCTTGAAGCTTCTGGGGTTGTTTCCTTCTCTTAAAAACAAAGCAGATTAAGAGAG
Source organism: Dromaius novaehollandiae (assembly GCF_036370855.1). NCBI lineage: Eukaryota > Metazoa > Chordata > Aves > Casuariiformes > Dromaiidae > Dromaius > Dromaius novaehollandiae. The sequence continues at coordinate 155,711,577 of NC_088098.1, forward strand.
CTAAACAAAATGGGTGGTTTGAATCGATGCAAGTCTTACCTCACTAAATGAAAAAGGCATTCAGGATGGTAGAGGGGTCAATGGGATCTTTAACTGCAAATACAGGTTTTTTTTGTAGGTTACTCAAAGGTTTTATTGGTAAAAAGCATGCCAGATAGTGTGGTTAGATGCATTTGTCTATGTAAAACCTTGTGATATTGGGTGTAATGTGGTTAAATTTAAAACTCTGGAAAGAAATCATAGTGGTGGAATAAAATTAGGGCTTCTGTGAGAACTTTGATTTTGAAATTAGAATTTGCTTAAAAACTCAGGCTTGATTTTTATTAATAGAATAACAAGAACAAATTGTAACTTTCTAGCAAGCAAATAATTCCATATTTATGCAACAATGTATTTCTGATATTCTTTTGGTCTCAGAAATGTTGAATATAGTTTTTTGTGGGTGAAGTCTTGTGGTATACAGAATAGCAATCTTCTCTGATAGTATTTCTTTATATAGGAGCTGTGAGGCTCCTTTGCCTGGTGAGGACATTTCCAGTTAGATATTATGAATCTGTATTTAGTCTGATAACATGTAGTGTATCAGTCTGTTTATAAAAAGATGATTTCAGCTAAAGCTATGCAGGCTAAACAAACATATAAGGCTGTAAATGAAGACAGACTAATGGTATGGAGTGCCGCTAACAGATTAAACTAGAATCATTTGGGCAAAAATATGCATTTTGTTGTAAGGTCTGTTGGATTGGTAGTAGGTGGCAAACTGACTGAGCTCTTAGTACTCTATGATGCCCCAGAGCTTAAGTGTTGCTCTGAAAAGTATATGAAGGGGGGGGGGGGGAGAGAGAGAGAGAGAGAGAGAGAGAAGTAGTAAAGGGTTTAAGTTCACCACATAGCTTTAGTGGGACCACCTTATTTTAGTCTTGGATGTAGAATAATATGGAAAGGTTGGAGAAAAGAGCTTTGAGCATGGTTAAGGGTATCTGCCAGAGACAAAGAGCATAGGTATTTAAAAACAAAAACAAAACCCTTCTTTTTGTTAGGCCAAAGAATTTAAGTGACACAAGTGTACCTTTTAGGGAAGAGAGGTTTTTTTTTTTTTTTTTTGAAAAGGATACTTAATGAAGAAGAAGCTCTATCAAAATCCAAGCTCTGAAAGCTGAAATGCAGAAAACTTTAATTTGAGGGTTATTAATTTATTTGACTGCCTTCTGAAGTACAAATTCCTCCTCACTCACAAGATGAGGGCCGACCAAAATTCTGTCGTTGTTATGCAGGAGATCGGGCTCAAATGAAGATTACGCTTGATGATCTCTGGCCTTACTCTGTGAATCTAGAGTGTGTGTGTGTGTGTGTGTGTGTGTGTGTTTTGGGGTTTTTTTTGTTGTTTTTTTGTTTTTTGCTTTGAAAGCTGAATCTCCTCCTTCCCATAAGAGTGTCCAGCAGGACTGTGCTCAAATGGGTAGATGGAAGCCTGCGTTGCCAGTTATGGAATGAAAATTGAGTAACTGCTTGTGAGGGCTGCATGAAAAATGTTTCTGGGACCATTTAAACTAGTTTGCAACTCAGTAGTACAGAATCTGAAAAGATGACTGAGTGATGTTTATTATATCTGCAGTATGGGTGAGAGAATTTGTCTGCAATGATCAGCTTTTTTGATACTTCTCTGACTCCACGTACTCTGAAGGGCTATAGCAATGGATGGATCTGCACCAATGTAAGATGAGCAGCCAGGCATGTGCCGCTTCTAAAAAGTGAAGCCTCTACTTAAAAATCACATTTCTCCGTGAACTATCACACTGTTAACTGTCAAACAAGCAAAGCAAGTTCTTAGCAGCTGAACCATGGTTCAGCTGCTGTTTCTTTGAAGATATGCTCTGATTTAAGGCTGTCTGTCTTTGAGTGATTTCTTTAGCACAACAGAAAAATTTGGTGACTAGGAATTTATTCTGGAGCTTCTACTAATGCATGTTTATGATGATAACCCTTTCTTGGAGCATCCGAAATAAAAAAAAATCTGCATTAGCTTAAATTTCCCATTCCCTGTAGCCAAAATTCCCATTATGTTCTATTTTGATATTTTTATTAAGCTGACTTTTGAGTGTGCCCTTTTGCTGCAGGAGAATGCATCACAGCCTAAGATAAAGCTCAGATGATCTTGAAGATCATTAACTATGTCTTATGGAATTTGGCATGTGACTTGTACTGCACTGTGCTCACATTATTCCTGCATAAGTGTTCAGTGTGCTGGTTGTCCTACCTAACAATAAAAGGACCATTTTAATGAACTTCTTTGGATGAACTGTTTCATATGAACTGTGCCAAAATCCCGCTTTTTGAGTGTTAATGGAATTGGTGTTTTTATAGCTAGCTTTAAACAGTCGGTTGAACCGCTTGACCAACTCGTACGGTTGCAAGTTTGACGAGGGAGTGCTATATAGGGGCATGCATATGATTATTTTCCCAGTCTGTTAGGGCTGTCTTGAAAGGGTTGTGCAATAATTGCCCTGGGTGGTGTATTTAGTAAAAAAGCAAACAAAGCCAAAATACAATTGTGAGCACTTTTTACTGATGGAAACCGTAAAAGGAGAAGCAAATCTAATGACAGTTGCTACTATCATTGATTTAATTTATGTTACTTTTTGGGGGAAAAGCTGTAACTAGAAATAAACTTGAATCTGTGAAGAAATAGAGTATTATTTTTAGAAAAATCATTAATCCTTTTTAACGCAAGGTCCTTATTTTAAAAGACAGGTGAAGTGGCTTGGATTTTAGGACAAAATCCTTTACCTGCTTCTAATTTGATGGTCCCTGCTGAAACATGTCCTGCAAACCTTATTTATGACATGTCACTTATTTATAGCTTAGCTATTCTATTTTAAGGGGAGGAGAGAGAAGCAGGAAAAGAAGTCTGGATATAACTTACTTTGTTAAATGTATTAACATTCTTAAGTATAGAGAGTACTGAAATTTCTAATTCTGTACATAGATGTTCCCCTTTTCTTTATTTCACATGCTTTCCAACTTAACTTTTGATGATTCTGTTTTGTAAAGATTCTGAATTGATTCTGTTCTCAGCCATTATTCGTGGTAATTGCAACTCAAAAAAAAGAATTCGTATGCCGTCTTTGTATTGGAATAAGCAGAATGAGCAAAATTTCTTAATTATGTGGTTTTTTGGTCTTTTCCTATAGTTTGTCTTTTTTTATAACCTATTCTTTTCAAAACTCAGTCTTTGTTTTCTATATCTGTTTCTACATCTGTGTTTTGTGAAACATAGCAGGGGGCAGAAGTATGTGATTTGAGTTCTTACTGCCCTAACTAAAGCAGCGGAAGTAAAAATGACTTGCTTTTTTTAATGAAAGCTGGTAGTTCCTTGTATGGACTAGCCTTCCAGGCACTAGTCTTCTGTTGGCAGAATGTGACTAGCTAATATAGATGTGTGAAAGGATTTTGGTTTTGTTACCTAAAGGAGTGGAAATAAAGGATGAGTTTTATTTTTTCCTTTGCATATTACATTGAAGATAAAACGCCCAATAATAGGCCTTGATGTTTGGTAAAGCTAATCATTCCATCCATCTTTTTCCAAATCCTATTATATATGCTCCATGGAATAAGAGGAGAAGCTATTAATATCTGTTAAACATGTTGGCACAACTTGCAGGGAAAAATGGTTATATAAATAGTCAATAACATTTATGGTTTACTTTTTAAAATTGCATTTAAGAATTAATCCTTTCAAGGGGATATTCAATTAGACTTCACTGTGTATTTTTACTCTTTTTGATTCCTATCAAAACTTAGATTTCCTAGTAACAAAGTTTACATATGTTATGTGCCCCAGATAGCGCTGGATCGCTGAAGCTAGTTTAGCAGACATTTCAGAAGTGTCTCTTTAATATCTTTATTTACACAGAAGGCTGCAACTTAATCTCTTGGGATAGAGTCATGTCCTATCATATCATAAATTTGGGATTATAGTCCCAAAGCGCTTCATGTTTTATCCAAACCATTCTTTGCCCCCAGTTATATAACCAGTTGGGTTTTCCTGAGTAAATTATTAGGCTCTTCATATTCAATTTAACAGATCTGATTTTGTTTGGTTTTAATATTTGGTAGAATTCTATTTTGTATGTGCTAGTATATTGTATAGGATTTCTGCATGTGAATTCAATGAAGCCTAGATTATACCAATATGACATAATACCACTTAGATCAGGAAAATAACATAACAGTCCTCCTTTATAGTAGTGCACTGAACTTATTTCTTGAGACCTGCTAGTCATTCAAATGTCCTTGAGTTGAATGTCTTACAAAGTATCTCCTGCCTAACCATTTATGGTTAGTAAAGCTTTTCTTGTTTGAGACAGATGGTTCAAATATATCTCTTGTTCACTGCAATTTGGGACTTGTCTCCTTTTTAAATATTGTGTTCTCGTTTTATGTGAAGATATTCATACCACTTGAAACAAATGTACTCGGTACATGCTTTCCTGAATGCTGGCCTTTAGGGGAGGAGAATAGCTGGTTCTGTGTAGTTTCTTACTGTAGATAAAAGCAGTGGTATAAACTTCTAAAAGTTGTCAGGCTTAGAGCTTAGCAACTTTGGACGTAAGCTTGTAAGTGTCCTCTATGATAAAGACTCTGCGTGTGTGTGTTGGTGAGAAGAAGGAACATAGCTGCACCATGGCAGTGCTTTTGCATGTTTTTTTATGTTTTAAATTAGAGCGGAAAGAAAAATGCTTTACAGACTGAAGTTGTGTTAATTTTTATTTTATTGTAAAGGTGTTTTGGAATGTTCCCCATTTTCTACAGCTAGATCTGAGGGTATTTAAGTAATTCATACAGAAATGTTATGCAGTGGATAAGTTCTAGTCTTGGCTTTTTGTGTCCAAATAAAATACTGGTTAATGGGGTGTGATACAAATTTGTGCCATTTCTTGTGTGACAGTTCCAGCTGACTGAAGGACGGTGCTCTGTTTGGTCATGATTTCCTGTCTTAGCTAAGTCAGAGGTCACTCGCTCTGAACTGACGTTTACAGCAAAAGAACTTTACAAGCCTGAAATTCACGTTTGTGGAGCGGGGAAGTTTAGAGGGACTTGGGAGTTTCAGGCTCCTTCAGAACTCAAAGTATTTGCTCTTTAAGTCAAAAATGCATAGATTTCAGATTAAGGGAAGAGACAATCCCTTTTGCTATTTAAATCTTTTAAGATGAGATGGAGATTCTTGACGTAGAAATTGAGTGCGAGTTGCATTTGGAAATAGTAGGCTTGTGTGAATCATATATTGCCTTGAGGCTGCTTTCTTGACTAGTTTTGATGGTTTTTCTTCAGAGAGATGTACTGAAGAGTTTTTTTCCTTTGTTCTTTGTTGGCATAACCGATGTGGTGGTGGTTTTCGTCTTCCATGTGCAGCTCTTTCTACTTCACAAGTTGAAAGTGAAGCCCTGTGGGTAATAAGATCAGTACTTTCTTTCGCCAAGGCCTCCATACTTTAATAACTTGAGTAGAAACTCCTGAAGTGTGGCACAGTCCTCACCTTGAATGATGATTCATCTCTGAGTAATGAGCATAAATAAAATAAACATCTCATCTGATTTTTAGTAAAGCCAGAAATCTGTTGCATTCTGAAACGTCAATGTACGCAAGTGTATTTTATAATGTAACACTGTGTATGTACGACATTGAGGGAAGGTGAGGGTGTAGTTTAAATATATTTTCTAGTTACTCAGTGTTTTGTTGGCATTTCCTTTTTTCCTTCCAAAGACTTTTATTCTTTGGGAAACTTTGTCTTGGAGCAAAAACAAATGTTGGCATTTCTTATGGATCAGAAAATCATGTATTTGAACAGCTTCTGGGTGTGTTTTTAGAAAGAAAAAAAAATGCTGCAGTGTTTTCTGACTCATTTCTTTCCACTAATTCCTGCTTATGCTCTCCATTTTAATCCTTTGGGGTGGAGAGCTTTATTTTTATCCCGAAGTAACCACAGGCATAGGCCAGTCCTTCTTAATAAAGTCCTGACTTCAAGGGAAATGGGATAAAGCCTTCTAGAAGGAATAAATACCAGCCTTGAATAAGTAGTGAAGAACTCTGACTTCATCAGGGCAGAGCATTAAAGCCCGACTCACCTGTGGGCAGGGGAATTTTCCTGAAACCTTCAAGGACTTTTATTGTTTGTCTTTTGATAGTCAGCAGATAGCTTAGTCTGCTTGCCCAAACAGAAATCTCAGTTCCTAGCCAACTTGTTTCCCCTATGTCTCTTAAAGGGTTATAGCTTTACCACTTTGTCTGCAATCAAAGGGAAATGCTGTCCCTTAAAAAGGAGATGCTTTTGAGTCTGCTCTTGTGCTCACCTGGAGGTTCCTACTGAAGCAACCCATGAACACCTGCATCGCCCTCTTGAACCTTCCTCTCACTGCAGCAGAAGTCTAATTTCTTTTTAATGCCATTTTCTGTGCTGTGTCATGATTGTCATACCCCTGCCCCCCCTTTTTTTTTCCTGTCCCTGTTTTGGCTGTCTCTTGAGGGCACAGTTCCTGCCTCGCTCTGCATACACTCGGATTCAGGCTCTGTAAGACAGAATTAGAATATGAAAGGGAAAACCTAGCTGCTGCCTGGTGTCTGTGTTTAATCTGAACGGGATTAGAGAAGAATTCAGTCCTGTTCAAACTACAGTGATATGGACTGTCTCAAGAACTTTTTGGGCAACTTCGGTGCACTCCTGTTCATTTTTAATACAATACTAATATGGTTCTTTCACTCAACTTCATGTACTTTTCCTCACTATTACTTTAGAAAGCCAGAGTGTAGATCCCCTTTCAACCTTTGACATCTGAACAACAACATCTCTTCTTCAGTACTTTCTGGAAGACCTTTTTACCTCTTTAGTACTTGTGGTGTTTTATTACCTCAGGACATACAAAAATGCAAAATAGACTCTTACTTTATGTTCTCAGTATTGAGCCATTTCAAACTTGCTCTTCTGTAGAGGATTTCTTGAAAGTGTGTGTGTGTGGGAAGCTGTGTGACTTTTTAAGGTGCAGTGAAAGCCTTTGAAGAGGTGGTAGGTAGAGTACAGACTCAAATCTGTCTAAAGAAAATCTCTCGCTCTCTTAAACATCGGGCAGCCTATTATGGCACCTTAATAGGTTACTTTGGGTATCTTCTGGGAATGGAGGGCAGAAGGAGCTCCAAGAAGCAGGTCAAGGCAGTGATTTCGGCATCGCTGCTGCCCAGCAGATCCTGCAGCCTGCACTGCAGGAGCTGAGAAGGGCTGGGGGAGCCTCGGCGAGGCTGCGCTCCCATCGTGGTAAAATGTTCATGCGGGTTACGGCCTTCCGGCTGAGAGGTATGAATGCTATAGGAGGCTTCCTAGAGCAAAGCTGCAGCCTTAAGTCTTTTAAGTACAGTTTAAAAGTACGCTTGCCAATTTATCAGACATACTTCTTACAGGGTTGACTTCTTTTTCTCTTCTTCCTCCCTTGGATTTCTTAAGAACCTTACAGTGCTGAGGTCCTTTTGGCTCCAAATTTTTTGCTTTGGTCATGACAAGCCATCACAGGATTTTGAAAGGTCTGTTGGCTGCAGTGCTGCAGGATGGGTGAAGTCTCTAACAAGATTTCATATACTTGCTGGAGGAGCCTCTGAGAAGCTAGTGGGCGCCTTTGGGAATGCTAAATGTTGCAGGCAGTGATACAGCCAAAGGGGTGTGGAACTGCTGTAAATAAGGCATAATACATAGATGGAAAAGAAAATGTAAATTGGGTTTGATCGTTTGGCTTTGAGAATTTCCCTAATGTTATGTCTTGTGATTGATTCAGTTCTCTGCATTTGAGATGGTTTTGCCTCTCCTGCATGTTATTTTTCTTTTTGAAAGGGTGAAACTATTTAATTCTTTGAATTTAGGATTTACCATTTAATTTAGCTGTGTAAAAAGGCATGTGGTTGGCCTGGGACTAGATGGTCCTACTAAAAGGAATAACTGGTTGTAAGAAGGGGATGGCTGTCACCTTGCAATGTTTTTCACAGTAATGTCTGATACTTTTTTGCCTGACACCCTGGGGAATAGACAAGGTATTAATTTAAATTATTTGCTTAGTTTTGACTCTTTCCCCCCACATCCAGGATTCTTCCAGCCCTTAAGTGCTACAAGTGGTCTGTACAAAAGAGGACTGTGCAGCCAACAATAAATTATGCATTATTTTCTGCATGTTTATGTAGATTGTGGGGGTGAGCAAAAGAGACTATCCATAATTCCTCTGATGTAATTAATCCCTTATGCAAGGCAAATTCTTCCTACTGTTTTTTTTTCTTTTCCAACAATGTAGAAGTTGTAGAAGTAGCCAGTTTGTAGGTAGAATGTGAGTGTCATGGTTTGTATTATGCTGTGCAAGAGAACTGATTAAATTAGCATACAAATTCCATAAAACAAGTACTAGTATTGTTCTAACATTTGGCTGCTGTAGTAAATGATTTCGGGGGCTGGATTTTATGGCTTAGGCATCTGAAGTGGGAGAACTGTGCAGAATATATGTTCCATTGTGGCTTCCAGACCACAATATAATAAAGAATTCTGATGAAAACAAAGTAGGTCAGGGCAGAAGCTGCCATTTCAAAATTGGAGACTTTTAAAAACTCAGTTGCAGTGCAACTGAAAGCACAACTTTGAACATTAGATTTAAGAAAAAGTGTAAAAGCACTAATCTGCTCCCTCCCCTACCTCCCAATTGCCCTGACCCGGAGTCAGGGGATATCTTTGTTTAGTTTAGTTTTGTTCTTTTTTCCTTTTTCTTACCTTCCAAATCACTGGTTAAAGAATTTCTTTTGCTGTAGGAAAATGAATCAGAGTATGTATAAAATAGCACAGAAGCAGTTCTCCATAACCTTGCCTTTCTGAACTCCATTCACTGAACTTTTGACTGCCTCAATGTCTTGTAACCCTAATTGCCACACTCAAATTATTCACTGTGTAGAAAAAAAAATGAAACCCCATGCATGGTTTTTGATAGAGTATCCCCATTTTTTTTGTGTTGCAAGAAAGAGTAGATAGTTGTTTCTGGGTTACTTTCTCTGTACTAGGTTTGAATTTATAGACTTCGGTTTATACCCATTTCTCAATCATCTTTTCACCAGCCCTAGAGGTCTCGGTATCTTTCCTTCTGCAAACGTTTTTCATACTTCTGAGCATCCTCATCACCTTACTTTATACTACTTTATATTGCAGTCTGCACTATGTTCCTTTTCAGACTTATTCCTCTGGCAGTTTTTCACACGTGTTCAAGAACAAGCAAGCTGTGAATTTAATGTTTTGGCTTAATGTTTTCCATTTTTGTTTTATTAACAACTATGAATGCTTCTGGTCTCTTCTCACCAACATTGAGTAGTGTGCTGAGGTTTTTCAAAAGACTGTCTACAGTGACTCAAAAAAAATTATGTACATATATATACACACAAATTTTATATATAAAAATTATTTTTTTCTCACAGACTGGAGATAAGGCTCTAAGTTATCATTGTGTGTATGTTCTTTCCTGTAAAGCCAGTGTACCCTGAGAACTATGAACATGTACTCTAAGTATAAATTGCTTACTAAATCCTTCAAAGCCTAGGAAGAAGTGGGTTGCTGACTTTGAGCCAGGATTTCTTAACTAGATTTACTTACAAATTGTGTTCTGCATTTATACAATTAACAAATTCTGGCTGAGTTTGAAACACTGGAACTAAATTTTTGTTTGTAAATGCTTAGATAGGCAGAATGGGCCATACGTTGATGAAAGCAGGGTAGCTGTTCATGTGGCATAAATAAAATAACATGCCTTTTTTTCCCCTCCCAACTGTGAATGCTGTGTCGCACTTGCTCAGTCACTCATCTTTACAGATTCCCTGCTCTAAAATAAAGTATCCAGTGAGCTTAGCTGTTCTGTAGCACTGTTGCACTCTTAAGGAAAATCAGAAGGAAAAAATGAAGGTGGTATAAATCCCGCATTTTCATCTTGAATCCAAAATTGTGAAACTCGCCTAAAAGTTCTTAAACTCTTTTACTCAGTTAAGCATGGCTTCCAGTACACTAACTTTTTTTTTTTTTTTTTTTTTTTTTTAAAAAACACCTTTGCCAGGACGGGAGCAGTTCCATGGCCTTGGCTCTATGTACTGCCGAGGAGCAGCTGCCGTGATCCTCACGTACGATGTAAACAGCCTCCAGAGCCTGACAGAGCTGGAAGACAGGTTCTTGGCACTGACAGACACTGCAAGTGCTGACTGCATTTTTGCTATTGTTGGAAATAAAGTTGACCTCACCGACGACTGTGCTTTATCACCCGAAACAGAGGATGAAAATAGACCTGAAAAGTCCCTTGCCGGCTGTGGCTCCACCAAGGTGCGAAAACAAGTCCGTGCGGAGGATGCGATTGCGCTCTATAAAAAGATCCTGAAATATAAAATGCTGGATGAGAAGGATGTTCCAGCAGCTGAGAAAATGTGCTTTGAGACCAGTGCAAAAACGGGATATAAGGTGGACTACCTCTTTGAAACTGTCTTTGAGATGGTCGTACCAATAATTGTACGGCAGAAGGCTGAGGGACCACCGCAAACTGTAGACATCACTGATTACAAACCAGCAAAAAGGACAAAATCTGGTTGCTGTGCCTGAGTGAGTTATATGGTTTAGGAAAAGGGAGGGACTGTTCACCGTAGCATCTGAAGAGTAGGAAGTGCTTAGAGTTCACCAGAGAAGAGGGACTAAAATGGTGTATGAAGAAAAACCAAATCTTCTGAATGTTAAAGGTTGCTGGGAAACTCTGCTTATGAGAATGAGTGAAATTATGGAACGAGACTTGCCAGTTTCAAAGGGCTCTGAGGACACAGTGCGTGTTAGTACAATTGGTAGTGACAATCATTTGAACAGTCTTGAAGGAGTCTTAGTTTTAATGGCTCACCATTTAATGTTGCATGTAAACTATCTGTTTATGTACCGTACACTCCTTTCACATGACTATCATCTTTTTCCTTGTGATCCTAACTTTGGAAAATTGAATACATGGTAGTTTTTTATTCTCAAAAAAAGAAAATCCTGGTATAATTTATATTTGTAGCTAATAAAGAAATTACAGTCTTTTAATGTCAGCTATGACAGTGTAAGATTCAGAAGCTGTACTATTAAAATCACTGTGGATATGGACTATTCATGCAGAGACTTTATTAATGTGAATTCTGCTTCCTTTGGGGGCTTTCATGTGTTAACGGGCAGCGTCATGTATCTTGCTGCTTTAGTTGTAAGTTGCAGGGGAAAGGTTTCCTGTTCATTTTCTTTCATTTCTGTAATTATTTTTAATGTGGCTTGCAAAGTTTGTGGGGAGGGAAGGAAACTGTGATCGGACTTTATTTTGCCTTTTTTTTGCAGATACCTCTTTATGATGCCTATATGATACCAGCATGTTCAATACCTGTGTTCCTTCTCCCTGCCAACTCCATAGTTGTGTCCAGGAGAGGCTGCAGCTTTGATTTCGGCAGCTATGCGTGACATTGCCTCTACCTGGAGGGAAGTGAGGACTGGCATTTTCTGATGTGAAGCAGGCTAATGCTGTAAGAAGGGAAGAGAAACTGCCTTTTGTGCAGTAGTAAGGCGCACAAAGACACACTAATGAGGTGTGTGGTTTCTCTTCTTGCTGCAGTGAAGACAACGGGCTAACACTACTCCTAGCGCTTCCCAACCCTCTCAGCTACAAAGTGAACATGTGCAGTGACCCAGGATCTCACACAGAGACGACATAGCCACAGTGAAGAACTGTCAGTTAAGTGGAAGGAAAAGAAAAAAAGAAAAAGGCAGCTCCTGTGTTTCCAGTTCTGCAAGTTTTTATGGGGCAAGCCCTGTTTCTTCCTATGAATTCTTCTGGGATCAGTTCCTAAAGATGAAGGGTTGGTTGTTTTCATGTTTGGCCATTCCCTTTCTCTGTCCCACTCAACTCAGTTGTTTAGTGCATATGGAGACAATTCCCAAACAAATAATTAAATTATTACTGAGTACACTTTTAAAACATTTTTTCAAAAATGTGTGCTATTGAGCAACTTGCTGCAGAGAAACTAAGCTAAAGGTCAAAGCAGTTTCATCTTCCCCTTTCAAGATTATGCACAGTACATATTAAATGTGATGAGGAATAATGGCTCTTGAGGAAAAACCTCTGTCACATTTAAAATGGTTCCTTTTGTCACCCATTGGATTGTCTAGGGATCTACAATTTAATGCCAGCTAATTTGCCAGATACTTAAATGCACATGCTCTGTGGTGTTCAAAACCCAGCTGAATACAAACAAAAACCTCCTAGCTAGTAACAAGTTTTCAAGGCTGTGGTATCTAGTCTTTCATCAGGATTGGGAAAAGGCAAAGAGGCTCCAAACCTCAGTCTTATTCATAACCAAAGCAATATGCCAACATGTTTGTGGCAAGTCCAGCACTGGAGAAACTGGATATACAGGGCTCAGAAGGTGCTGCTGTTCCTTTAGAAACATCTAGGTGTGCCAGCCTGTGAGGGATAATGGGGTTGCACAGCTGAACCTGGCATACTAAGTAATACTTGAGTTGTTAGTGAAAAATTTGGAGGAAATGCGGATTGTTAAAGGTGCATGTTAGCCCCATTTCTTTACTACTTTTCCAAGTCTGTGCCTTCAAGCAAAACCTGAAGGTTTCTGGAGTTTGATGTAGGAAAGAGATGGATAGATAGATTAAAAAGTAATTTAAACTGTTTCAGCTGAGCTCCATTTTACAGCACTATGTTGGTGCTGTATCTGCAGTAGTTGTGCCTGTGCTTAGAGAGCCCTGTTACCTGAAAGTATACAGTTTTTTTTTTTCCTGTGTAGTGGTGCTGTCTGTCTGTCTGTCTGTCTCTCTCTCTTTTCTTTTCCTTTTTTTTTTTTTTAACAGCATGGAGGAATAGTATTACAGTCTGGCCTGCTCCTGTTTCTGGAATCAAACCATTTAGGTTTGTGCTTATTTAACTGTCTTAACATTAATTCATTCATTCCCCTGCTGCTTCTGCAGTTGCATCCTGATATCGCAGCACTGCTAAAGGCATTTTTTTTTCCCTCATACTACACCATTCTACTGGAAAAATTCTGCTTGGTTTACCGACGCATAGGGACTAATAGCTGAGGAAATGGCACTAACGCACACATGTTCTATTTTTTTTTTTTGGTCTTAATATTGACCTAACAGTTAATATACTTGCTTTTGAATAGCAGTGTGCCATCTGATAGGATGCCATAGGCTGTGCCTGTGTGCTAGAACCTGCATCAACAGTCATTTTGCTAAGTATTTTTCGGGAACAACTCCTTCCTTGTTTAAGTCAATTATACTTGTGTGGTTCATTTGTAAAAGTGACGGTCTCAAAGGATGAGCTAGACAAAAGTCAAGCAATACTGGAGAACTACTGCTCTTCTGTGGTGCGCGGGGCTCTTTAAATATTGCTACAAAAAATCAGGGATGCCACTGATGCAGAAACTGTAGCAGATGTTATTGCTGGTGGTTGCTTATGAGGAGGATGGAAACGGGACAGAAGATGGCTTAGCACCTACAAGTTCTGCTGTTTGTATTGAAGTGGCCTGCCCATGCAACATAACTGAATTGCCTCAGGAGCTCAAATGTTCTCCCCGTGTTGAAAATTCAGATCCCCCTAGCCTTTAGGTAGCATGTTGGAACATTCTTTGGGATGCATCTTGCTGGACTGGCACCCATCCACAGCCTGTCCCCTTCCCTCGAGCCGCTCCCCGAGCCCTGTCTGCCCTGCGGGACTCTTGGGAAGGTGATGCTGTGCTTCCCACCCTCTCTGAGGTGCCAGCAGTGCAAGGCTGAGGTAGTTGGTAAAGCCCTGTTGGGGTCAGTATGGGCTGAGTTTTGGGTGTTCCTGGTGTGTGTGTGTTGGGGGTGGGGGGGGGTGTGCATGCCGTGATAAGAGTCTGAATCTCCAAAATGCCCTGTAATGGCTCTGAATGTGGCAGAGTTGTTGCATCATTTGTTTCAACGTGGTTGTGCCCTCACCCATGTCCTGAGCATGAGCGGGTTTGGTGGAAAATGCGGCTGTCTGCGTTACTTCCCCTCTGGAATTACCCTCCCTGCTCACGGGGCTCGGCGAGATATTTGTTCCTTTTGTGGCCAGGCTTTCTTGTAAGGAGATGAGGCTAACTGCTATCCTGCTCGGACCCACAACCTCCCAGCGCTCGCTCGGTCTGTGCAGACGACAGCATCCGGCAATGCCCCCAGCCCCGAGCGGTAACTGGGGCTGCCGCTGAGTGAGGTTTGCACTACCTGAAGCAGCGATAGCTGGGCTGCAAAGCGATGTTTGCGCTCTGCGTCTGCGGCGTGGCAGCTGCTGGGCTCGTTTGGGGTGCACAGGACCTCTGCTGCTGTTTCAAGCTTTGGGAGACTGAATTGCTCACTGGGAAAGAGCTAACTTCCCAGCATCCCTGCTGCGAGAGGGCAGTCGGACCAGGGGACATCCAGAGGCCTTTTCCAACCACAAATATCTCATGATTTTAAGGTAGCTTTGCCCTTCCAGCGCAAGGGGGAGGCTCATCGGCGCTTGAGCAGCGATCTCCTCTGGCCTCGTGGCATGGTGATGATACTCGGGGTTAATTCCCTCATGCACCCTGCCAGGCTGCCTAGCAGACATCCCGAGAGCATCTGTGTGCAAATTTAAAGCATGACAAGTACATGTCGCGGAGGCAGCATCAGGGTAAAGCGGCGAAGGCAAGTCTCAAACCTCCAGCGTCCAGATGAGATGCAGCCAAAGCTTGTAAAGCTGTGGCCCTGTAAACTCTGTTTTAGTAGCTATTTGACACCTGCTGTCAGAGGGTCACGTTTACTGCTTGCAGTTTGCTAATTTTCTGTTTCTGGCTGCCTTGGACAAGTCTGACTGCACTGTCTGTAAACAGACTTGGCAGATTTGATCAATACACTCTGAGAAAAATGTTGGTGTAAACAGACATAGTTACATTGATATCACTATACAAATGCCAATAAACTGATGCACTATCCCTACACAAGGGGAGTGTAATCTTGTTTGATGTTTCCGGGCTCAGGAATATGTTACATCTTAGGATGTTTTCCAAAAGCAAGGTGTAGGAAACCAACAGCATGTTTTAAAGCAAAAGATTTGACTGATATCAGGAACAGGCAAAACACTTGTGGTTTTTCCATCCCAGGGCTGGAGCTCCATGCTTCAGTGAAGAGATGGTTCTCTTTTGTTGTAGCTGTGTTTTTCTGTATAAAAATGTTTTAACTTTCTGAGAGTAGGTGCTTTGGGGATGCAAACTTGTGGCTAAGAAGTGATTTGAGTGAGTTAGCGTTCCTCAGTGCTCTGTAGTGTGCTCAAGGTTAGCTCTCAGGGTGAAATCCTCTGGCTTCTTGAAGTAGTCCATGCATTTTTGTTTGCCAGCTCCCTCCCCTTTTAAAAAAAATTGATTAAGCATGCTTTGGAGAACTTGGATATAAGTACACAGAACTGAAGTACATGATGTACAAAAGTGAAATACAAAAGTTCAAGTCTGCATGGCATGATTACTGTTTTTTTTTTTTCATTCTCTGAACTATGTGCCTGACTTCTTAGCTCAAATGCTGTACTGATACTGTGCTGAACAAACTCGTTAGGAACGGAGTATATGATGTCAGAGAAAAATAAGAATTAAAGCAACTCTCAGAGAAAACCTCTGTTTTACATGCAGAAAAATTAACTGCATGGAAAGTTTAGGCAACATATTAGCCACTAAAATCCAAATAACTAACTCTTGTCCATTATTTATTTATTTATTTTTTTTTACAGATTTGCATAACCTCTGCATGAGTTCCCTTAAAATGCTTACTGTGCAGAATTGCACAGTAGAAGTGCATGTTGTAAAAGTCTTAAGTGATGAATGTTTGATCATCCCACAATCATCAATGTCCAGCAAGACCTGGAGGAGGTAAATTGATGATTCTAGGGCACTTGTTATTGCCACATGTAATTTAAAGCGATTGGCAAATATGGGACAGCTTTGGCTAATGTTGCCTCCAATATGTTTCCAATTCTGAGCATTTTATTTAGCTGAAACAAATAGTAGTGTGATGCTCATTAGGAGGATGCCTTTTATGCATATAGATGGCCACAAAGCTGATTTCAGGATCTGCTGTCACTCAGTAATTTCTCCGTGGATACATCTGTACAACTAATCTGAGTTAGAAAGTGTGTTAGCTCAGAACTTTATACTTTCTACATTTTGCAGAGGTAACTTGTTAAGTTTGGTTAATGTTGGTTTCTTGAATGTTGTAGAACATGATTAATAATTCACTTTAAAGTGCAACATATCAATTTTTCCTGCCTAACAACAGATGAAATACTTAGTAGTTCAGCTTAAATATGCAATTCTAGAAACACAACTTCCTTTTTAGATCTTTTGTAAGTGCCATGAGAAAAACAAGTGTATAACTGGTTGAAGAGTTCAAATTTCAGTGGAAAGAGTTTTTTGGCCATGCTTCTTTTCTGCCTTAGGTGCAAGTAAAGTAATTCAAAAGAGTAATCAATACGTATTTGATAGAAAAAAGTAGTTTATAAAATAGAAATTGTCAACAAATAGAGGTGTAGAAAAAACCAAATTTTATTTATGACACAGCAAGGATGGAATGTAATTAGAAAAGCTAACAGACACCCAAAGCAGGAGAGAGGTGAACTGCTGAAAAAAAAAAATCATCATTTTTTTAAAAGTCTCTTCAGTTTCACTTTTAAGTGTTCAGGCATATAACCAGACTTATGTGAATAGGAAGCAAATGAGTGGTTTGAAATTGATTCCTTTCTTTCTTTTTTTTTTTTTTTTTTTCCCCTCTCTGGAAGCAGTGACAGACAACTTTCCTTCTTTTTATAGAAGGAAAGAGCATCTTTTCTGGCCATTTAGCCTGGCATGCAGTAGCGTGGTTCTCTATAGGAAAAGATGGTGTCAAACAGATACCTGCTTCCTTCTCCCCTACTTTTCCAAGGATGGATGTACTCTGGTCGTCATACTGCTATGTCTCCAGTCACCAGGACTACGTGCCTTCAGGACAGGCAACTGGCAGGTCTGAAAGGTCTGGATTTGAAGATAATGTGTCATTGAGCAATACACCCTCTTGGAAAACCTACCCTACATGCAATAACTGTTTCAGCAGTGCACAATTAAAATCTGTTTGCGGTGACTGGCTTGGTTTCAAAGGGGAAAAGCTGCAATGCAAAAAATACTGTGTTGATACTGTACGCGTAGTGTGACACAGAATGAACGTTCAGAACAGGAACACAGGAGAGCATTTTAGTGATCCTTTGGCCTGGGATATGTCTAGAAAAATTAATCAGGTTTGTAAAATAATATGCTGATTTTCATCATGAAGTCTAATCAAAAGAAGAGCATTGTATTTAGTGGCTGCTAATTTTTGGAACACCTGTGGGCTTCTCTGCTATTGCCAATGCTAAGGAGATTAAGTGGGGTCAGAGTTGAAAAAAAAAATACAGCAAAAAGATGATTGTTTTGGGTTTGTTTGAAATGCCCACACAGAAAATACTGACATCAAAGTTAGGTTTTAATGCTGGACACAAGCCTTTTCCGGAGTATACTTTCAGTATTTTGCAAGGGTTTAACACTTGTTTTGATCACTGTACATTAATTGTTTGAGCAAACTACAGCTGTTAGTGTTTACTGTTGTGACAAATACAGTTAATAGAATAGATACATATATTCTCTTAGAGTAAATGTAGTGGGTATCTGACCAAAGTAACCATTTATTATTGGAATATTTTTGGTGTTTCAAAGCTGAGAGTACTTGTATCAGTTGCCAAATGACATCATGTTAGACTAGCAAAAAATATATATTGTATAGTAGGATAACACAGCACTATGTATGTGTGTTATACTTAATTTGTGTTGCACCGAGGGATGAGGTAATAAGTTAAAAAAGCACCAAATGATTTATTCAAACGTCTAAACATCACAGAAGGTTTCACTGTATGAGAACCATGGTACAAACAGGTTCCTCATACTGTGAAGGACTTCTATAAATTTTTCATACAGACTTGACATCTGCTGATATGACTTCGGATGAGTCCTGCCTTGAGGGTATCTGCTGAGGGCTTGCTTTGGAACGGCTGGTCAATTGTAGTGAGCCAGAAGCTATATTTATTTGCAAAGTAGTGACAAGTTCCACGTGCGCCATTGCATTCGATGAAAGGAGTAGCTCTGAAATCTTCCAGGCAGCTCCCGGGAGAAACCAGTGACTGTCCTCCACCTTCATCACCAGCTGCAGTGTGCTAAAAGAGAGAAGGAGGGTTGCGTTCAGAGTATAACCTCAGGCAATGCTGTCAAAAACTTGCAAATGGGAAAAGGGGAAAAAAACAGAGTAGAATTGCTCCTAATTCTTATCTCCAGAACCTTAGAAGCAGAGAGAGGGCTAATCTTACACCTAGGTAAAACTTAAGGGTTTGGCTATACTTTATCTATGCAAAGGAATTATTTCATATGGTGATGTCACTTGAAACTCTTCTGACAAACATCTTAAGATTGTCACTGTTGGAAGAAGTTGTTGGAATTGGAGAATAATTTAGGTTAGAAGGGCTCTCTGGAGGTCATTTCAGCCAATCCCCTGCTCAAAACAGAGTCAACTTCAAAGTTGCACTAGGTTGCTCCAGGGCACTGTCAAGTTGTGAATAGCTCCAAGGATGGAGATCGCACAACCTCTCTGAGCAACTTGTTCCTGTGTTTGATTACCCTCACTGAGAAGAATTTCTTCTCCCATATATTTAATTGGAATTTTCCTTATCATAGTGTCTTTAATACTCTGCATCACATAGGAAGAGCACAGTGGGGAAAAAATAGCCACTATTCCAAAAAATAATCCCCTCTATGGCACATTCATTAACAGCAAAATAAACCAAAATTATGCTTCTCTAAACCACTCAACTGTTACCTTTAACATGCACTGTGGTAATGAACTGAATGTTACCTACTTTTGTTTTGTCAAAGGCATCTCTAAAAAAAGACAGTTTCCCTTTAAGAACCATACAGTTGCATTTTTAAATGAAGCCATTTAACTTTCTGTTTAAAAAGTGAAGGAATTCGAGATATAAATAAAGCAGCCTGAGAATAAAGTTGATCAATAGTTTTGCAAATATAGGGACAAATCTATTGGGCACATTCAATATGTTTTCCTGCCTTTGTTTTAATAAACACCGTATTATTCTTCACGTATGAACAAAGGTGTACACCTTAACTGCTTGGCTTACGCTGCACAGGCCCACTGTGCTCATATAAATTAGTAACAGAAGTGGCCACCTTTTAATAGCATAACGGACTCTGATCTTTGGCTGGTGTCATATGTTGCTGAGGTCTAGGGTGTGTGTGTGTGGGGGGGGGGGGGGCGGTTTTTTGCCTTTTTTTAGCCCAGTGACAAGCATCAGCTTTCTTGCAAATTCTCAAGATGATGCTAAACTGAAAGGCTGTTGTGCTAAGCTGTGAAGTTCAGGAGCTAACCTAATCTTTATCCCTCTGGAAGAACAAAGCTTGTAAGAACAAGGGATAAACTATTAGCAGCTTTGAGGCTTTTGCAGTGGGAGCTGGAGAGCAGTTAGTACCAACTTCCCATGCTGTTTGAGCACCAGCTTGGGAGCAAGCCTGCTTGACAATGAATTTGGCATTACTACGCTCAGTGTACAATCTCCCACTGTAATTTCTGTAATATCTATTCTTTTATTGGCTATGGCTTTTATTCTTCTGCAAGGCTTATACCACCCTACCTTTTAAGGACACATTATAATGCAGTGTCCTTCCTACATGAAATCTTTTTGACCTTGCAGGGCTGCTTGGGCAAGGGCCCATGACTACTCCCTTCACGACTGGCCCTTACGCAGGGAAAGGAGGTGACAAATTTCAGCCAAGGAAGCAAAACAGTATGTACTCTGAGATAACTGTGAATGGGTGTACTTTTCCTTCAGAGGTTCTGCACAAGAAGCAAAAACTTCACTTAGTGGGTACACCAAACACTTCATTTGCTTTGAACACTAGCTGAGAAAAATGTGAAAACTTATCTTCTGAAACTCTTCTCAATGTATGTTCCTTGGTACTGGCAGACTTTGTCCTAGCAAACAATTCTTGCCAAGGTGACAACTTTGCCCTTAACAATGCTCGCTATTTACACAGGGCTTTACAAATGTTTAGCTACTCCACAAGCATTCCAAGGATTAATTATGAGATTGGTATCAGATGTGTTTTACAGAAGCAAAAGAAAGGTCAAGCGTAGGGCTGGTCAAAAATTTTATCTGCCTTTTCTCAAAACTTTTTCTGTAACTAAATGGAAAATACCAGCTTGCTGTTTACTTTTATTTCTGAAAAATTAAAGCTTTTGCCACATAAATGATTCATAGGAAAGGCTGACTAAAGTTTTTCTGTGATGTTTTCTTCTAGAGAAATCTTTTTCTTTCTTCTAACTTTGTTTACTTGGGCATTCAGTCCAGCGTTTACTGAGTTTCTAAGACAGGCATGCTGTTGCAGGTTTTGACTCTAGTCTACAGCAAGCAAGTCAGATAAGTGAACATATGTCAGATTGTTCACATGAACATATGCTAGCTGCTGTTTAGTGTATTAGCTCTTCTGGGTGCTTACGTGATTCCTCTGTACAGTCTAGCTCCCACAGGTAACAGTTTTGAGTTTGAGCTGAGCAAGCTGGTGGCCCTTCATTAGGTCTCCTAGTGCACATGTACTGCTAAGCTTTCCCATAAGATTCCATTCCTAGTTAAAAAATCACAAGATTTAAGAGATTCTATGAGCGACAGGATATATACAGCTCCTGTTGCCATTGGAGATACAATGTTAGTTTTAAAAACAACAAGGAAACTGTCTCTTTCTTTCTAGACTAGGTGAAACATTTTAGCTTCTCAATTCTCTACCAAACATCAGTGATTCTGAGTTACCAAAAGGAAGAGAAAAGCTTTGTTTGTTTGTTTTGTTTTCCAGGTTGGTTTCTTAATAGTGATACATATCAGTATCTCCCACTTTTCCTCTAGATGTGAAAATGCTTTGTAGGCTAATGTTGCACCTCAGTGCATTTTTATTTGCTTATCCACAGCTGTCCATCTGTTCTGCTCTCAGACACAATTCTGTCTATAAAGTAAGGACTACAGATACTATTCTGACAAAGAGGCAATTTTCTCTGCAATTCAAAAAATTTTGTTTCTCATCTGTTTCCTAGAAACTAGCTTTGTAGTCCTGCTTCCTCAGGACAACGAATAGTTTTGGTGTTACTGGACCTAAAACATAACAGTTTTACTAGTATCTAAGGCTCACACTTAAAACCTAGTGCCACACAAAGTGTAACATTGGAGAACAAATACCATAAGGAAGGAATATCCAATCCACAAACTGCGCCAGCCTTCAGGGCAGCGAGGTATTGAAGCTTCTTGGCTATGGACAGCAATGGCCACAGCTGGGGCCTCACAAACGGAGCAGCGACTGATATATGGTTTAATTTCTTCTTCTGCCACAGGCATCATTGGAAGAGGTGCTGTAGTTGAGAGCCAGTAGGATTTATCATTTCGATTTGCATAATAACAAATATCTCCAGGGTTACAGTAGAGGAAAGGCATAGTACTAAAACGAGCCAAACACGAACCAGCCAGTCCTGTTTAAAAAAAAAAAAAAATTATGGCTATCCATTCTCACAGAAGACGATGCATTTTTTCAGTTTCCTGCACCTTCATAAGTGTGCGTTAGTAAAACCCTGCGTGCCATAACGTTTCCCTGGCTTTACAGTTCCCCTCAAACAGCCCTAATGACTTGCAGGATCTCTCCCAGGGGCACTATATGCAGACATACAATTTTTATCTTATTTTGGTGCTTCTTAAGCCTATTTGCCACAGTCCCAATTTTCTCTCTTTTTTTTTTTTCTTTTTCCTTAGTCAGAGGATATGGAACGGAGACTTCTGCTGATGCTAGTAATTCCTGGGAAATGTAGACGTACCTAAGTCCTGGTTGTGTGCTTTTTCTTGTCCTTCAAAGTACAGTAGGCTGTATCCACTCCAGAGTTTGTTCATACCAATTGGACACATTGGCTCTTGCTCAGACTGGCTGTGCTTCACCAGCAGGTAGCCAATGCTAACACTGCGACCTGGCATGCCTGGCAGCCCAGGGCTACCGGGGCGGCCTGGCTGACCTTAGAGGAGGGGAAAAAAATAATACAACTTACTTCAAGATCCCACAAATGTGCTGATACTAGCTGATGTTTCAGCTAAGCTGCCTATAAACAAAGCTCAATTGCAAGATACCATCTTCTTATGGCAAATTATTATTAAAACAGCTGCAGTCGTAGAATTAATGCAGTTGATTATGAAGTTGATGGGTGCTGGATTAGGCTCCCTGGTTTCTAAATGATATACTTCGTTATCAGAGACAGGGAAAGTCACATATAAGGTTCTGATGAATGTTAGCATCCCTCATAGAATACAGATGAACATATTTTTCCTTAAAAACATTTTACTCATTCAAGATTAACCAATGTTTTTTGAGTTTCTTGCATTTGCTTCATAGAGTTAAAACTACGCTCTGCAAACACTTTTTTTCCCCCTGTGTGCTTTAGCTAGTTAAGATGGCATGTTTCTCTTTGACTGAATAAGCGCACAGATATTTCTTTTATAAATACGTTCCCTTATACATTACCTATCACCTATCCAAACATTTATTTACATGAATGTAACTGCTAGTAAAACTCTAGGCTGAAATTATTAGAGACAACAAGTATAAACATATACTCAGATTAGAACAAACTTACTCACATGAATGCACCGAGCTCTGCTTCTAACAAAACTTATTCTGAAAACTTTGGTTTAAACTACCTCCCTAAAAAGTTAGTCAGCGGTACCTTATGAAAGGACTGTGAAGACATAAACTGTTCCCCCCCGGCCAGTGATACAGTAGCTACAGAACCATTTATGGCAGTGAAATAGGAAAGGGAGAAGAAGAGCTTGTGCAACATGACTCACCTTCAAATCCTACCGGGCCCTGAAACCCTGTTGCTCCTTGTTCCCCTCTGAAGCCAGGAGGAGCTGGAATGCCGCCCCTGCCCTGGGGTCCTGGGTCCCCGGATGCGCCTCTGAAACCTTGCAGCAACAAAGTTAATGAGCACAGTGACTGCAGTGACAGACACATGCTACCCACTTTAAATTGCTTTACTTGCACATGTTCAGCCCTATCTGCCAGGTTTACCAGTTTACATTAAAAGCAAGATTCTATGGTTCTGGCTCAGGCAAAGAGCACTGATTTCACTGGAAAAGGCTGCAGTGATCAAGACTATGTGAACCCCACAACTCTGACCTTTCATGCTTGCTAGCACCACACATCCCTGATGGGGCCAGTAGGCCTGATGCATTGCATCAGGTTTGCGCATCACTAACTGCATTACCTTCCCTGGGTCAAAGCATGCTCTCATGGATGCACCTGATTCCATCAGAGACTTTCAGTCTGGATTTAAATGAGATCCTCGTCTGATGTTGCTTGGGTTATGTGAGTGTTGCCAAAGTTTTCTCCTGTCCTAGTTACACTCTGAATGCTAGGACAAGGAAGAGGAAAGCCAATCCCCTAACTTTGAAAGACCTCAATTTTACTGTCCTTTCTGACTCATAGGACGTAGCACTGGAGAGAGCCAAAGCAGTGCTCTGACGGCCTCATTGTTCTAAGGGGAACCGAGACTTCCTCTGAGCGTGTGACTCCTACCTGGATCGCCTGGTGGGCCCTGAGGTCCCATGTCTCCTGGGCTTCCTTGGGATCCTATATTTCCACGGGGGCCTGGTGAACCTTGCTCAGCAACCAATCTTGGGGGAAGCGGGGGCAGCCCAGGAGAGCCTGGAGGCCCTTGAAACCCTGTGATAGGAGGCAAGAGGAGACAGTTTGACAAAAAGCCCTGAATTTCCTTAGTGTGCTTTCATCCACAGACTTGCTGTTGCTTGGCTGCAAATGTGAGAAAGGGATCATTGTCTGTATTTCATCACCTTGGGTATAGCAGCTATATTTACTGTACTGGAGGAATGTGTGTGACGATGGGGAGCGTCTTTTCTTGGACAGCATAAAGATAAACGAAAAGAAATCAATGATGCTACTGCTTCCTTAGTTATGACATAGGAAGTTGTGACATTCCCCCAACACAGCGAACAGCACTTGGAGGTACAGCATCACCTTTTGGTGAGTGTCTGGAGACATAAGTACATGACAGTTGGTATACATGGAGAGAGGGATTTTTTAAATATTTCTAAATATCCAGTAGGCCTAGTCTGCAGGTTTGGTACAAGTGTTAGTTTAAATCACAAATGTTTCCTTTCCTTCCCCACCCCCTCCAAAAATGGCTCTGAATTTGAAGTTGGCACCTTGCACAAAATAAATTTAATTGAGGCAAACAGTAAACTACCCATGTTAAATTCAGGTACCTGTCCACTGGAATTTATCAGGGTTCACAGAGAATCATGTAGGTTGGAAGGGACTCCAGAGGGCATCCAGCCCAACCTCCTACTCAAAGCAGGGCCAGTCACATCAGCTCTGTGTAGCTGCAAAAGTAGTAGTTTAGAAAGAGCCAAGCATCTGATTGTCTTTACTCACCAGTAACTCCTCTATCCCCCTTGGGTCCGATGGGTCCCAAATCACCTGGAAATCCTATTGTGCCCATAAAGCCAATGACACCTTGTTCACCCTTACGACCTTTAATGCAAAATGACATATGACATTATTGCATTTCAATGCAGATCATGTGAATTCAAGAGTTATGCTATTAAATCTGCAGTAGCACAGAATGGCCCTCAGATGACCAGCCTTCCCCACTCTTACCTTTTGGTCCTGGGTACCCTGGAGCGCCCGGTTCCCCTGTTGGTCCAGGATCACCTCTAATTCCTTTTGGGCCAATTTGTCCACTCACACCTGCTTGTCCACTTTCTCCTTTGCTTCCCGGTGGAGACGGTATCCCAGGCTGCCCCTGTAGTCCTGGATAGCCTGTTTAGAGCACATTGGGGTTGTAATCTGATTATACTGCCTTAAGACCTGGACATAGGGAGAACTAACAGTGCTATCTAATTGTACTCTGTCAGCTTTTATTTCTTTATTTTAAGCAGGGAGCTAATGCTTAGTGCCCCAGTAGATTCATTCGGCACTCCTACTACTCCTGCTATTAGCCTGGCATGCCTGACTGCTACAGTGGCAAAGGAATTAGAGCTAAATCCCATAAAGCACAGTGTCATCTAAAGCCAGACTGCAGCAGAACTGAGGTGCCCACTGAGATACAGCCTTTGATGAGCTCCCCTTCCCCAGCAAATGCCCCCTTCACTAAGTGCCTCCCTGTGGTGTCCTAAATTGTCCAAGTAACTAGAGAGAAACCAGACAGCACTGAGGTATCTGACTCAGGGCCTGGTTGTAAATAAGGTGAGGACTTATAGTTCCACTTCAGTGCTTCAGTTGAACATCTGGATATAAATAATTACTTCATTCTGTCTTGAAAATTATGGGAACAGCATTTTTTTCCAGAATTACCTATTGCCTAAAGCTGAACCTGGCAGGTTTCTGTTCAGTTACCTCCTCTACCTGATGTGAGATGTAGATTTGAACCCTGTTTCCAAGGAGAGAGAGGGACTTCCTAACCAAGGTTTTGAGTGGGGCACCTGTTGCCCTGCCTGTTAAAGTTGGATCATCTGTGGATAAGAATGAGAGATGCACTGGGCCAAGTAAGAGAGCATGATGTCTATCTCAGCGTTTCAGCTGGGAGATGGTGTTTTGGTGCTTACTCTCCTGACTGCCTTTTTTCTTTTTTTTTTAACCCAGCGACAGTCTGGGGGAGTGGGAAGCAGTATCCAAAGTTAGGCTAACTAACGTTCTCTTTGCATTTGAAAACCTAGATATTTTCTTCGTTTCCCAGCTAGTTTACCCATTAAAGTTTTTGCTGAGTTTACAATAAAACTTCCATATGTCATATAAAGGTGACACTGGGACACCTGTAACTCCTGCTACAAGCACTTCACTGTAGCACTAAAGTTTGAAATAATTGTGCAGTCCAACAAACAACAGGTATATCAGCTTCCAAATATACAGAGCCACAGACTGATTGTCCCATGTATATGAGAGAAGCAGGCTCATGCATGGAGTTTTAGAAAGAAGAAGAGCTAATGCTTTCCCACATAATATAGTTTGCCTAATAATTTCATGTAGGAAAAATTGGTGAATGATTAAGATAACATTACTAGGCTTGCAAGTCTGCAACCGATCTGAGATTTTAAAGTATTAAGTTAGCGTAATACTTCTGAAAGTTGGATCATTAAAGAAAATTAGATCATTAGAGAAAACTGGATCATTAAATCTGTTATTTGAATGAAAATCAAACCCCTCTAAGACAATCCGGAGGAACTATCTTTTGCATTTGATAGTTTTATCCCTATTTTATATGCCGTGAGTTTTCTCTAAAGCTTATTCATGGAGTTTTGAGACATGTACTTTTGTGTTGCCTTTAATAGGGGTGCTTTACTGAATCAAGACTAAAATCACAATGACTGCAGTTGCTAACACTGTACTTAACCTTCTATTGTTGTCTGAGGGGCGCAAGGCATGAATTACCTGGCACTCCATCTAGACCTGGAGATCCTTTATCACCAGGATATCCTGATATATTTGAAATCCCAGGAAGCCCTGGAAATCCGTCCTCCCCTGGAAAGCCAAAGGGTCCTTGGGTTCCTGAAAGGAAGAGAATAAATAATCAGCACTGCAAGGGAAAATGCACAACTGCAATTATACAGCCTCACCTGATACAAAGTATGGAGAGTAGGATTTTCAAAATGAAAAACACCTGCAACTCCCACTGATTTTTGTTTTATTTTTTTCAGACTATGTTGCACAGGTTTTTTTTTACAAAAAACAAAAAAATAGATCTGCTCCAAAGCTCTATGGATAGCTAACTACATCTCACTGTGGTAATAATCTTATGCCTCCAGGTAAAATATTTTTTCAAGGTAAAAATTTGTCTCATAATATCCTAGCTATATGAAGCAGAAGACAAAGCAGCTTTGTACTTCTGTGTCCTATGGCGTCAGGGATCACAGACCTTTAGGTTTTTTTGGTTCAACTAAAACAAAATAATCTGAATCCATGGAAATTCTCCCTAGACGAAAACTGTTAATCAGCCCACTAATGACAAATTATCCTTTTGAATGGAAGACTGATGCAAGTTGTCAGGAAACCATAAAACCCCTTTTGGTTAGTCAGTATTTTAATAAAAATTTATAAATATTTAATCCTGACAAACAAACATGAGTGAAATAAGCTAAATAGCTGCTTCTTCCCGGATTTGACAGTAAACCTTGAGTGGTGTTTGAGAAGACACAGTACGCTAGTAATAACAAAGCATAATACAAATAAATAGGAATAAGCAACTGAAAAAAGCAGGCAGAGGCAGTATGGTTTCATGCATATGCCAGTCCTTACTCCTTTCAGAGCCAAAATGTTGGAAAACTTTTTTAAAAAAACCCTGCAGTCAGTTGATTCATCCAAAACATCAGCCTGGTGACTCCCTGATGGGAGAAGAACAGCGGTGGTGACCCTCATGAGGATAATCGCTGCTGCAGCAAGTGGGGCCGAGCAGGAAAGCTGTGTGGTTACACAGCATGGGAGGTGATGGCACGAGCAAAGGGCTGTGTGCTCGGACAGCGCTCGGGGGGATCTGGGGTTCAATCACGCAGTGACAGACAGAGAGGCTTTCTGAAGAAAGACAAACATGGAAGGATTTGCAACAAAAAGGAAAAAAAAAAATCCCATAGGCACTGGTGTAACTTAAGCCTCTTTACACATCTAAAAATAGCGTGGGAGCTGGTGGCCACGGGCAGCCCCCAGCCTTCGCAGGGCGCTGAGCTCAGTGGGTGCTACAAGGCGCTGCTGCTCTGGGGGTGCCCCAGCCTCGTGCGGAGGGGACGGCTTGTGCAGTGTTTAGCAACACACGTCTCCCCTTCTGAGCAAGGGCTTCCTGAGTCCTGGCAATAAGTCCAAATCATGGCCTTCCCCACATCAGGCACTGCTCCTGGAGATGCCCTATAGAGCTGTCTGTACTATACTGCATTTCATGAGACTTTGCACGCCCACAGCTGGAATGAGAAATAAGTAAATCCCATTCTCCAGAGTACAAACCTGGAACACCTCTGTCTCCCTTTTGGCCTGGAGGTCCTTGGCTGCCTTCGACTCTGCTTGGTTCTCCTGCTTCCCCTTTGTCACCAATGATACCTGGGAAACCTGCAGTGCCGTAGTCATCTGGACCTGTTATGGAATTGTTTACCATTAAACAAAAAGCTGAAATGTTTCTGGGTGTGATAATATCTCAGTATGCCAATGTACATGTACAGAGAATGCTGTTTGACTAAATATATAAGCCTGTAATGGAAAAAAAATTAACAGTCCTAGTGCTTTCACTTTACAAGAGCAAAGGAATTATGATTTGAAGTTGTGGTCTAAAAGTCACCTGTGTTGCAGCATGCAAAATATATTTAGTTGTTTGCCGGATCCCACAATAATGGGGGAAATTCCACCAAGGCCTGACACACACACTGGGCTTTGCACTGACACAGTTAAGAAAGCCACTTTGCAAAGATCTCACACATCAAACTTGCAGTGTAACAGCCAACACAATAAAGTGCCTGTAAACAGGCCAAATAAAATTCTCAGTTACCTGGTGATCCTGGTAAGCCCTTAGTACCTGGTAAACCATGTAATCCACTGATTCCTCTTAAGCCAGGTAAACCTGTTTAAACATTACACTTGATTATCTTAATAGTTTGTATAGGTATGTATTCTTTGGCAAAAAACTGAAGTGCTTGATTAAATACAATTCTGTGTCAAAATCTTTTATATTACATGCAAATGAATTCATTACAATAAGCTTATTAAACAAATACACTCACTCCATATTTTTTGATTGGCAAATTTTAGTATTAGCTAATAAACTAACTATGAGATTTTTTTTAAAAAAATTCTGATCTGTCTGGTAACAATCCATTAGTTCTACTCTTGCTACCACAATTTTGTTAATATCATAGTTTTCCAAAATCCTCAAACCAAGACAATTATGGCATAATTGTACACTCTTAAATGTGATTATAACGAACCTCTCTTCAGGAGAAATTCACTATGTCAATTAAAAAAAAAGACTAACAAATTGTCTAATAGCAGCTGCTGCTGTTACAAGTAAAATTTATCCCATCTATTTGTACCTGTCTAAGAGTTAAGCATGATGTTTAAGATA
The DNA here is from genome assembly GCF_036370855.1 of Dromaius novaehollandiae. Classification (NCBI taxonomy): domain Eukaryota; kingdom Metazoa; phylum Chordata; class Aves; order Casuariiformes; family Dromaiidae; genus Dromaius; species Dromaius novaehollandiae. Next base: position 155,740,855 of record NC_088098.1, read on the forward strand.
GACAGGTATCTCTGCAATCAATGGACAGAGCTACATAGCTCTGGGGGACAATTCAGCTTTCACAAACATAAGTGTCTGTCCCTCTCTTCACTGTATATAAAGGCAGCTTTCATGACCATATTGTCTTAGATTTCATGCAGATTCAGATAGATGAAACTCACTAAAGACAGGGCAATTTCTGGCTACCTTATAGATAAAAACCTTCTTATTTTCAGGTATTAAGGGATCAGACCAAAGAGATTCTGTAACCTGTGACATAAACAGTTTCATTTTCCAATATTGCCTATATTTTGATAGTGGAATTCTGTCCAAGTTGTAAGTCACTTACCTTTCCAGCTACACATGTTGGATCAGTTAACTGTTTTTGGTGATGACATAGGACAATCATACTGTTTGCTATCTAATGCCACATTCTAATATTCTAGTGCTGTATATCACACAGGTCTTCATTAATGCATCTGAACTTCACGAGCAATGAATGCTTATTACAGGGAGCTACGCCACTCTGAACTGCAAAAAGCCCCCTTTCTTCTTCTTCACCCCAGAGGAACCGTAGCATGCGCTCACAGTGAAATGACCGAGTAGCTAGAGTGGTACGTATACCTGCTTGTCCGGGTAAGCCAGGCCAGCCGGGAATTCCCTTTACACCTTGGAAGCCGGGGGTCCCAGGACTTCCCTGCTGCCCTGGCGGGCCGACCAGTCCCGGCAAACCTAGACAACAATTATAAAACATTGCTCATCAGTGTCCTTAAAACATGACAGCCCAAAATGCTGACTTGTGCTATCGTTCTCACAGGTAGTGAAATGAAGGCTTTTTACCCTAAAGCTGTTGTATGAAATGACACCATTCATCCAAATGCAACAAATCTCAGGAAAGAAAAGGTAGGAGGGACACGGTATGCAAAAACAATTAATTGCAAATTTCATGTCTCTGGCAACTTGAGAAATATAGTGGGCTTCTCTTATTAAAACAATTTTACTTACAATAAGTAATTTCATTTGTGTGCATCTCAGTTTCCCCTTTTGCCCCATCTGTTTAGCCTTTCATAATGGAAAGCTGATTCAACTAGGACTGTTCTCAAGGAGGTACCTACCAAAACTACTCCAGTCTCAGCTGGAGTTTCTAAACCCTATATGACAAACATGTGGAACAGCTGATCTGAAAGACCATTTTCATGCTCTTCCTACAACAAGACATGTTTTTAAGCCACAAGTCATGATCCAGACCAGAACCTGGCTTCCATTTCCCTATATTCTTGTACAGTCAGCCAATTAAACTGGTTCAAAGTCTTCATAACTGGGTCCTGTGGGATATTTCATTTCATTTATGTTAGAAAAGAGCATTGAAATGCCCATGTCCTTGTAGTATTGAGATAGATAGCATTAGAATACTTGAGTATGCCAGTAATACAACACTTTGGCTAGACACATGATCACTACAAAAAAGGAAAAAATGGTATGATCAGGGTTCATCCTTTGAAATTTCCTCCTAATAAGTTCTCTTGGCAGTTCCACATCTTTTTTACTGATCTTTGCCAATTTACAGAGTGATCAATATTTTAAAAACTTAATGACTTTCTTTGGAGGGAAGACAGGTTTTTTTGCCTTCTCAACCAGTTTTATTCTTAGGAGTTAATAAGAAGAATATTTTACCTTCCTGTCCCACAGAGCCAGGGGTACCCTGGATGCCCTTGAGGCCTTCAATTCCAGGGAAACCAGGATCGCCCCCTTCACCTTTTTGTCCTGTGCCTCCGCTTAAGCCTGCAACAATACAAAAACCACATATCTTCTCAATAATTTCTATATGACCCTAAGCTAACAAGCATAACATCAGTTGCCTACTGAATGGGTCCTGCCCTTTGCTGTGCAAAGATGTTCTTCTTAGTCAGTGTGCTTGTATAGCCTGGGAGAACAACTAATCTTCCATAGCATGTGAGCCAATCTGTCATTAAATTTGTTTTTAAAAGTACTACCCACATTATGTGGAAAATGGCAGTGTTATTAAAGTGTGCTGGTTGTGCAGGGATAACTCCAATTTTAATACATGACCTAACCAATCCAATCAAAAAAAGACCTGACTCCGCCATCCTGTCTCACGTAATTATGGCCTTGATATTGCTCCTTTTGTCAACAATGGCAAAATGTTATATGAAAATGTTTTACTAGAGTTGCATGTGATTGATGTTTACTGCCATACCTGCACTTTCAGTTTAAGAGGTAAACATAGCACATAGTCATTTCAATAAAGAAAAGATACATCTCTTTGGGAGCCGTCATGAGAACCTAGCTTCTGCAGCCATCAAAAGCACGTGCGAAGCTCTCTGTCTTTGCCTCTGTGGACTTTTATATACGAAAATAATATATCCAGAGTAACTGTGAAATTAATACCTGTGAAGCCTGGCACACCAGCTTCCCCTTTAAGTCCTGGCATTCCTGGTAAGTTTATAGTTTCTCCTGGCTCACCTATTTCAAACAAAAATTAACAAATGAGTAGTAAAGCTTTAATTCAAATAAATAATTTCTGTTATTTTGAAGAAGTTGTAGCTTTCAAGGCAAAGTTCACCAATCATTATCTTTCTAGAAAAAAGTAATAAAATCAAATAAGAGGGAGAAGTTAAAGAACGGAAAACATAAGGTCTCTAGAACAGACCCTCCCCCCACCGCACTCCACCCCGGGATGGATTTATTCAAGGGCAATACATGTTGCATTAACATTATGTAACATTAACAATATTAACCTATTCACAAATGTCCACATTTACTATATTATGCTGTAAGACTGTTTTAACAGTCTTACAGCATGATATACTCACTTACTACAGTCTTAGAGTATGACATACTTAGAGTCTTAGGGTACGATATACTCATTTACTAAATCATACTCTAAGACTGTTTTAAGACTCTCTAAGACTCTTAAGAACTTAATGTTGTGCATGTGACGGTTAACAAATACAAAGCATGCTTAGATGTGGGAACAAACTCACCTATCTCACCGTGTGAGCCAGGAGTACCAAAATGGCCTGAAATTCCTGGAATACCCTTTTCTCCCTATCACATGATGAAAGACAGACAAAAGTTAATGAAGATGAAGGTTTGTTCAGCCTTCCAAGCAGCACAGTTTGGAAATATTAAAAAAGGTCATTATATTTACCATTTTTGAGTTTCTATAGTACTTAATTTCAGTCATTTGGCTGAAATCAGTTAAACCAAACCAACACAAACCAGGTGAAAAGTTGTGTTGGCAAACAGTTACATTTGAAATTGGGAACATTATATTATACATATATAGTAGTGGCAGTTTTGAATCCTGCAGCCCTCAGTTAGGAAAAAGTCCCATTGCAATCTAGAGGTGAATGTACCTGAGAAAGGAACACAGTTTTTGTGTCTATTAAGTAAAAGGTATCTGTGAGTCTGCTGTTAGGCCTTTTGCAAGGCTCTTTTGTTTTTGTTTTTTTTTTATTGTGACTTATTTTGCTGTCACAGTAGATCATGGTGAATTGCTCAGATTCTTAGACTTTGTATTCTAAGGCGAGTAACAACAAGTGAGTAATTTATAGCAGTGGTACAATCAGTCCTGAGAGAAAGGGAAGAGCAAGTCTAGTGTTGAGAATGATTTTTACCAGCAGCAATGGTAACAGTACCAAGGAGCTAGGAGGGAGAATCTGGGTCAACAGCTAAAAGCTGGTGTCTGAAATTTGGGTAATGTCTCCCAATGAGAAAAGTAAGGTAACGATTCTTAGGACTGCTTAATGAACAGTGGAAAGATCAAAGGAAAACATTTGATTCAGAGGATGCCTTATACCTTTGGCCCTTTTACTCAATTTTTATTGTATTTGGTACCTTTGTACTTTAGCTGTCAGGCAGAGTTTTAAAGGTGTGAGAGATGTTCACTAAGCAAGCCGAATGCCAGCGAAAGGACACTGTTATTCACTCTCGGGCATTAACTAACCCTGCCTCCTGTGCTCCCAGGGAAGCCTCTGATGCCAGGAGAGCCAGACTGACCAGGATACCCTTTCAGACCTGTGAATCCTTTAGCACCGATGTCTCCTTTCACCCCAGCCACGTAACTGGGATGCCCAGGGGAGCCGGGAGTTCCCGTCTTCCCAGGGAGGCCGGGCATTCCTTTACTACCTGCAGGGCGGAAAAAGAAAAATGTCTTAAAATATAAAAGCAGGGAAGGCTGATATGGCATTCTCTGTATGCAAAAGTTATGCCATGCTGGTGGCCTTCTCCAAGCACAGAGACGAGGCACCGCAATGCTCTAGTATAAAAAGGCAGTGCACACAAGTAGCGTAAATACAGAAAAGATTTCACTGGGGTTGGCTGTCTGTGAACCTCAGCCAGGAGCTCAGCTTTTATTACCAGGGATTTTGTTGAGTGGGCAGAAGCACAGTGGTATGAGTGAAGAATATTTAAAATAATAAACGAGACAAGTATTTAGACACCGATCAACAGCCCTGAATGAGCTTGCTTTATTTTGCTCCAACACTGACCTTTCAAGCCAAAGAATCCCTTTGTGCCAATTTCTCCGACTTCTCCTTTTTCACCTTTAACTTCCTTCAGCATGCCAGGCTTAAGCGCTGGGGGTTCTCCTGGGGGGCCTTGATCCCCACGGTCACCTCAAGGGAAAAAGACAACCGTATTTAGAAAAACTAGTCGGGTGTGCCGTGTTGGAAAAAGGGCGAACAGAAGAACAAACTCAGCAAAAAGTCTTGGGGTTAACGGAAGCTATGGAAAACCTGCTTGTACAAAAAGGGACTTGTATCAATACAACATGTCAGCAGAAAAGGTAAACATAAAAAAAAGAAAAATGAAAAAAAGAAAGTTAAAAAAAAGAAAATTGAGTTAAACTGTTGTACATACAATTCTGGGGAGCTGGACCCAGGCTCCTCTCTGAAAGATAATTTACCTCTCAGCAGATCAGCTAGGTATCATGTGATTATAAAAGCCAAAAAACACACTGGAGAAAGCACAGAAAAGTAGGTTAGTTCCTGTGAAAGGGAAACTCTCAAGGCAAAGAGGGCTTTAGCAGACAGGCTTGGGCAGAAGAGTGTTTGGGTTTGTAAAAAGTTATTTGTTTTGTTCCTTTTCTTTCTTTGCAGATTACCAGTGACACCAGTAAATACCCTGAAGAAAGAACCCAAATAGACTGTGTGTCTGTCTCTTTGTGGGGGAGACAGGCCACCCACATAAGCTTGTCTCCTATGATCATATATTGACCTATAGCATACCATAAAATCTTTCCTTCACTAAGTCAGGTTTTTTTGATGCGAGGTGCCTAAAAGTGATGTAAGTTAACCCGCATTTAGCTAGCAGCGTGCTGTTTTCTTAGTTGCATTTTGCTCAGGTCTCCACTGAATTACCGGGAGCACTGCTTTGCAACCTATGAATTTCAGGCCAGTTTTTCTTAAGTATCTATCTCTAGGTCCCAGAATGAACATTTTGGCCTTGTGGCAAAAAATGGATTTAAAGATATTTCTATGCAAGGAAAAGAGGACTGAGTTACAGTGTTAATTTCTTTTTAATTGCTATGTTTCTGAATCCTGTCTACTTGCTTGCAGAGTTTTCTGAATATTTCAGTGCTGTGCCTTTGATCTTTGTTACACATTTTTAGGTGCCTTCAAGATGCAAAATCTGAGTATTTTCCCCAAAATCACCTCACATTTTCTGGCAAAAAGCTCTGTTAAGTGCTGCATGTGTCTAGAGGTGCCGCTCTCTGAGCTCAGTTGAACAGTGAGGTGTCTGGCCCCAAGCTAATCATGTTATAGATCCACAGACAACCAACCTCTCCTTGAGCCTAAAATCCAGGCCTCTCAGACTGAGGCCCATGTGTGAAGTAGACGGAGGAATTTCTGAGCTAAATTTACCGCGTCAAAAATGTGTCTTTGTCGTCTTTGTATCCTTGTAAAATAGTTCTTCATATGTGAAAAGCAAACACCGGTAACACCCTTAAGTAAATACCTTTAAAGCCTCGTGAGCCCTGTGCGCCTTTATCACCCTGAAAGCCGAATGAGCCAAATTCTCCTTTGATTCCTTTGATTCCCGGTCTGCCTTTCAGGCCTGTCATGCCTTTGAAACCATCCACGCCGGGCGAACCCCTCAGGCCTTTGAAGGAGAAAGGGGAAGAAAATTGTTGCGTCACTCGAACAGATTTCTGTGGACTATGCAAATGTGAGCTAGGAAAGCAGGACTAAAACTATATGAAAAGGTCAGCGCTGCAGCGCTTGGTTTTGGTGCCTTGCTGCACAGGGGAATCTGCAGCTCCAGATCAGGCATCCGAGCTCTCTGCTTCCCCAAAAGGGAAGTTTGTGGACACAGCAAGAACTAAAGGGCTGTATCCGAAATACCAGTTCAACTCCTCCCCTAGAGATGAGCTAGGACCTAGTTCCACTCCAGGTTTTCAGTCATCTCTTTCTTCTACAAGTAGAAATACAAATTATGGGCCTAGGGCTGGCCAGTCCTTTCTCAGCAAAAATTACTGCACTCCTCTTTTCGAAACAAGAGGTGCTGTTTTACCTGGGACATTGTAACTACAGATCTTCATTCCTCTCAAATGAGAACTGACCAAAACTGCAGAGTAATCCTGGGTAGAAAGTCTTAGCTGAGTCTGATCTCCCCAATGGGGGAGAAATTGCTGCATGCATTTTAGGCATGCATCTCCCCTTTCTGTTTCAGTTGCTTCCGCGTAGAGCTGAATTCTGCTGCAACTCTCTATGTGGCGCAGACACCTTGCACTATACATAGCACTTTTGTAGCTGGCAAGTGAGAATCGCACCTTCTTTGTACAAAAGATTAGTATTCTGGTAAAATTCAACATTAAGGTCCTGTGCCTTCAGATGGCATTGCTCAGTATATGACTCACCAACCTCCAAAAATTTTAAGGAAAGGGTTTGGGGAACCATCTCTCTTAATGTCACTGAGAGTCGGTGAGCCTCGGACAAGGGAAAGACTTTTGGAGACAGCAAACAGTAAATACAATCTATTTTTCAAAAGGAGAAATAAAACTGCCGTTGCCCTTCTAGATAGGGCTATGTGTCACAAGCCAGCTTTTTGGCAAGCACAACACAGGGGGAAACAGTTAGAGTGATTCTGAAATATATTTGGCCTGTGACCATAATTCTACTGTTTTAACAGAGTTACCCCAGCAGCGAATGTGTCCTCTTAATCTCAGAGTAGCTTCAAGCAATATTATTTTTTTAATACAGCTGTTAAGAGCTTACCTTTTTCACCTGGAAAGCCATCCATTCCACTTATGCCAGGGGGACCGGTCATGCCAGGTATGCCTTGTAATCCTGGGTAACCTGTTTCACCTTTGTCACCAGACAGACCTTTCAGGCCCACGGGACCAGGAAAGCCTCTTTCACCATCTTCCCCTCTAGCACCAGGTGGACCTGCAATGTGAACATGGGAAAAGGGAGATGAAAAGCATTCTGAAATACATGACAACTTCTAGCACCAGGTAGCTAGACAGGTTGAAAACTGCTACCAGGATTAGGATTTTTTTCAGCAAAGAACTGCAGAAATGATCATGAAGAAAAAGCAGCTTATCCATTATAAAAACATTTTTCTTAGATAAAATACAATCTTAGTGTTACAAAGCAGATTAGTTCTTCTCAGAGGACAGCTGCAAACCAGCCTTGTTTGCGATTGCTCTGCCAATCTGGTTCTATACCCTCTTCTAACCTTTCCCTCCTTATCCTCTTTAATTTAAGAATTAAGTCCTTTTTCCATGATGCAACTCCCATTTTGGCAGCTCTGTTCTCCCAGTCTGTTACCAGAAAGCTCTGACCTGGCCTGGCAGGTGGCTATAAAAGGAAAAGCAGCAGCTCTGACAGTGAGGACCATCATCATTCCCACTGGTATCTGCGATATCAGCATAATTCACAATCACTGTCCATGAGTGCCTACATTAATACTATCATTTTGCTGACAGAATTAAAGCATGGCATGTGCCACAATCCCAAGACTTTGGTTGCCCAGGCACAGGAGGAGATGTGACATAGGACAGCAGTAATTGCTCACCGACTGGTCCTTGTGGACCAGGCCCGCCGTCTGGCCCAGGATTTCCTGGTGCCCCTGGGAATCCGTGTGTTCCTGGTCTTCCTGGCAAACCGACCAAACCAGGGAGACCTTGGGGCCCTGGATCACCTTTGGGTCCTGGCAAACCTGGATTACCATCTGCTCCTAAAATACCAGAATCATGCATTAGACAGCATAAATATCTACAGAGCTGGTTATTACATATTACTTTGCTAAGCGGGTGTGTATGCACTGTTCTTTCAGAAAATGTTTCTCCTCCAAAAATTCAGCAAGTACACAAAGATCAAATTAATAGACTGCTTATTAGTTTTTAAATAATTGACATTATCTGTACTAATCTCAATGTTTGCATTGGAAAGACTAACTACATCTGTCCAATGAATGGAACAATTTAGCACCAGATGGACATAGGCAGAACAGGTTTCTTCCATTTTTGACTCCAGTAATTCTGTAATTCCTGAACTCTCTGTTTATATATCTTTGTAAGAGTTGAATAAGGCAGCTGACAGAACTACAGAAATAATGCTCTATATGTTTTCTGAAATGTGGTAGGCAGAAATGGGAAGATTTAAGGCAGACAATGTGTTCTGATTTTGTGCTATTGCTCAGAACTTTTCAGGTAATGTTGTTACATGGCACTATCACAAGATTCATAAATATTCCTAGGCAAAACGGCTCTGGTTCTACACTACTTAGCACACTGAAAATTAACGTCTTTACTAAACAAAAGCAACATGGGTGTCAAGTCCTTCAAGATCAAAAAAGTAACACCTGCTTTGCATTCAGAATGGAGAAGCAGTAGTGTATGGGACTTCAAAAGTACATAGAACATAAAATGAAGGTCAAATAGGTCTCAATTCTTTATTCAGCTCTTATATCAATGTATGCCCGTTGACTTGAATGTAGTTACATGTGTCTTACAACTGAAAGGAAAATCAAGTCACATCGAATGAGTTTCCTCAATAATAGAATAAAGATTAGAGCTCTATTCGGAAGGGCTAATGGAGTAGATGATATCAAGGAATCACTAGCTGCTTCATATAAAACTAAAAAAGAAAAAAAAATCACTCATACAAAAAATTCACATACTTTTGGAGCTGTTTGGCCTGAACTGCAAAACACGTCAAGAACAGACATGCTAATAATGCTTTTTCTCTTTGCTGTAACTATTTCTCGTTGTTAGTTCTATAAAAATGCTTAGAAAGAAGACAAAAAGTCATAGACTTTTCCTTCTTTTCAGTCTATATTTTATCTTGAATTTCTTCCCCTTTTCAGAAAACTGGTCTAGAAGCTTTAGTGATGTTTTCTGCCTTTTTTCAAACTTAACACAGCTTACCACAATGCCACAGAGCTTCCTTCATTTCTTTTGCTCACTCTGTGGCTCTTGTGAAGTTGAAATCAGATTTCCTTGCTTCAAATCACTCATGAAAAATGACATGCTCTTCTTTTCTTATTTGTATTGAAAATCACAAGAAGACTCTTTGAAATGAGTCCCTGTGACACACCTCCTTGCTTTGAGTCACTGACACATTTACAATTCCTTCTTCACTTCTCACTTGCATCGCAACAGGGCAAGGGGGGATTTGCAGCCTCAGTTTTTGTGTGTCCAAATGCTGCTGAAACTCTGCAGCAGACAGTGCCTAACTCCCACATGTGCTATAGAAAATCCCTCATAAAACACAGAGAGTTACAAAGTCAGATTTTGTAGAGAAACTATGATTTTATTTGTCTTCTATAGAAACTTTAGCATGGTTTTTAAACTCTGTAAAATAATGAAATAAAATGAACCCCAAAGTCATGAATAAATATAGATAGTTATCTTTCACTTGTTCCTGAGTGTCCAAAGACTGATTGGGTAAAAGGACTCATTAACATTTTCCTATAGGCTATATGTATAATATCCTATCATGCTAATTGGACCTGAGAGGACCTCAGTTAAAATTTACGAATTCTGCATTGGAGCAACCTGCTATTCTGCAAGGCCATGTATTATCTGAACATTTTGGGGAATGTGAAGTAAGCTCAGTAATAGGCAGTATGTGGGTAAAATGTCAGAGCAATGACCACACCAGTCTAGCAGTGTCACTCACCTTGTTATAAACCATTCCCTTAACTACAAAGGGAAGAATGAAGAATACATCTGAACACAACAAAGACCAGCAAAATCTTGTTATTTGATATCACATTGTAGCTGATTTCTCTCCGTGCAGTGTGAAGTGAAGCATTGGTCATAACCAATGGATCTCCAGAAGCTGTTGGGAGGAGCCAGGCATTTTGGCAACTACGCCAGATAGATCAGGAAGGGATGGGAGACCGTCTGGCACTGGGGTTTGATTCTTGGATCATGAGTAGGTCTCATGCATCCTAACACAGACTCTTACAACTTCACATCACTAATTTGACTACATTTATACCTCAACTCTTACTCAAATATTTCTTTACTTGTATTAGCAGTTACCTCTAATTCCTGGTACTCCTTGATCTCCTGGAGTGCCTTTCAATCCAGGAAAGCCAGGGAGTCCAGCATCCCCTCTGGAACCTGCTGCTGCTCCTAAAACTTCACCAGGAATGCCTTTCAATCCTGCCGGTCCAGGAGCACCGGATTTTCCTGTAAGGCCTGGGTGCCCCTGTAGTCCAGGTAAACCACTTGGGCCCCTGTCTCCTCTGGGCCCCGTAAATCCTATAAATAAAACAGTGATTAGGCATCACAGTGTTCACTACAAATGCTGTAGTTCAAATCCCAGAAAGGCCACCATAATACCAACTATTGTACATAGTTATTTCCCTTTGTTTAATACCACAGATTTTGAATAAAAACTAACAGTGAAATGTATATAAATGTTTTAAGAAAAGTATGTATAAGGAAATTTGACCAAACGTGGAAATTGGCAAAACTTGCAAGACATGCCTCAGGATGTCCACGTACCCAGTGCCCAGATGATAAAAGATCCACAGCACCACAGACAGTCACTTCCATGCAACTATTTTCAGTTGGCTACTGCCAATTGGCTATTGCATTTTATGAACACCTTATTCTATTAGGCCACCAAAATCATTCCTGTACACAAAAAGTCGGTTTGATATGCAGTAGGGGTAAGATGTTCCCATGCTCCTGGCAAACTAGTCTTTCAGCTCTGTTATGACTGTCCTCTACCCTGTAGCTGAACAACTGGGAGCAAGCACCCATTACCAGAAGTAGTGGAGGAAGGTTTCTTGTGGACTGGGAGACTGGACCAGGACAGGGAGTTAAGTATAAACACTTGTGAGAACAGTATGGAAAAAAGCTGAAGATCGGTTTGAGTGCTGGCTATCCTGTGGCCTTGGAGCCATAAGGTTGAGGAGCTCTGATTTAGCATTTGGAGCACTCTGTAGAGCTTGGCAGGGAAAAATACGGGTTCATGTTCCTGCTCCAGGCTGCACAGAGCCAGGTTTATGTCCATAACCCTTCCACATTAACCAGGACATGCACAAGCCCTTCTTTCACCCTTCTCTTTTGCCATTACATGTGATGCAGAATGTGTGCTCTCCTTGGGGCAAAGCAGCATCTGAGCACTGCATTTGAGAAAGTTGGTAGCACTTTGGTATCTGTGAGGATTTAGGTCTTGGAAAACAGAAGCAGAGAGAGAATTTCTAAAGAGCTCCCAAATTAAGCTGCATCAATGGCTTCTGAACTGTGCTTAGTGCCTGTTTCTCTGACCAAATTAAGCTGGTCAACCACAGGGAAGTAAAAGCACTTTTCTCTGAATTAGAGTAGAAAATCTGCAGTAAGGGACTGTCTAAGTAGCTTTCACAGATCTAATGTTTCTTCTACAGTGAACGTGTGGAGAAGGACAAGAAGATCCATATTGTTATGAAGATACTCCAGCCTAATTCCTTTACCTTGCATATCACCATACATTTCCCAACACAACAGGCACCTCCAGTCTCATTTTACTCCAAATTTTGCTTGTTCCTTGGGAATCTGAACTGCATTATCTGGACTGCCAGAGGGCCTTCCCATCCACAGTAGGAAAAGCAGTAGTCTAATAAATTGTATTTTGGCATCACTCACCAAAAATATGCATTCATTTTATTTTAAAATGCATTAATCAATACCTATGCAAACTTACAACCCCCCCCCCCCCCAAGAATTACAAACATTCCCAAGCTCTATTTTTAGGAAAAAATAGAGGTTTCATTATAGCTAGAACATTTCTGAATTTTCTGAAAACCGTCCTCTTTTTCTACCTGAAATTTTTTTACAAGTGGAAAACAGATAATGTTAAACCGTTCATTCGGGATTTTCTGGCTGTAACTCTTGTTGGACCGACTGATGACCTGTGAATATGTCCAGACTGTTTCTGCAGCTTATGTGTGTGTGCAGTAGGCCTATTTTAGGCTCATATGTCTTACTACGCATGAAGAGAACAACTATACATGCTGTTAATTGATGTGTCTTGGACACGCTGGAATCTCTGGAAAGATACAGAAGCCCTGGATTTAATGTGCACCTATTACAAACTTCCATAAGATGTGACAGTCACTGAACACTTGCAAACACTTTGTATTACTGTTTGGAAGCACAATCACTTATGAGTAGGGTGAGTAGCTGGCATTCTGTCTTTAACACATCCAGTATAATTTATATTAATGCTGGAAAGAGTTAAATAGAAACATGAATACTAGTATTTTCTTATTCTCTGCATCACTGTGCTGGGTATATTCCATCTGGAATCTGAAGCATCTTATTACTGAATTTCTTTATTTCTATATCAACTTTATGAGATTTTACCGTCACATTTATAATTCTGCACTATAAAGCTCATTTGAAAGGTTGGAATCTATGTTATTTTTCACCATTACAGAAGCAGCATGAAATCCTTGTGGCTTCAAAAAAATAGCAGATTTTTGTAACAGATTATTGTTTGAACATGGAAAGGAAGATAAACAAAGATGAATCCTAGGTTCCTGTGACTGTAGAAAAGAGATCAAAAGTAAACAGAGAATGACTAGATACCTGGAGGACCTGGGACTCCTTCCCGACCTGGATCACCCCGTGTACCGTTTAGCCCTGGATATCCCACTGGACCTGCGTCGCCTGGGAATCCTCTTGCACCTTTTGCACCTAAATTATATAAAAGAAAGTAAAGCAAGTGAGATCCAAAAAACCCAGAAATGTGCATAGGCAAAGATAGTAGGCAAAGATTGTGGTGAATATCATAATGATGTATTTCAGGATGCAAAGATTAATTTTTAAAAATTTAATTGGATGCTGTGCACTGTAGATCTTTAGGACCATCCAAGATCCCAAGACATGGATGAAATGCTAGGCTAAGTGCTCTGCAAACGTGTTAAAAAGACTGCTCCTGACTTCAAGACTAATGATATGGAGGCTACTGGAGTGAATATCATATGTCTAATAGACTTTTGGAGACTTTTTAAAAGAATTTTTTGTAAATTAAGTTTCTTAGCTTAAAGTCAAAAGGCGATGTCAAAGGAAGAATGCTCAATAGAAACCGGTATAGGAGAGAGGCTGTAGGAGGAATTAAGTTTTACCTTGCTGGCTAGAACTGACCACAGAACAAGAGCAGGCTGTTTTAAATAACCACAAAACAGAAAAATAAGGCTAACGGTTAGATCTAATCAGCTTAGGAACAGAATACAAAGTAATTTGTCTACTTACTGTGTTTGCAATAGTGCAGGTCTACAACTAGGATAGTCAAAGAAGGGCTGTGCCCTGAGAAAGCGTTCCTCTGGCCCTGACCTTATGTTCATACTGACGTTCCGACTTCCAGGAAAAATGAAACCCTCACTTCCTTTTGACGTAATATTTGGTATTTCAGTAAGGGCAACTGCTTATTAGTGTTTCTTAACATCTGAAAGCCTACAAGCATTTAGTAGGATTCTTTTCTTTCTGTTAAGTTTATAAGATTATACTATTTATGCATTTTTTCATGCAATAATTCTATTACATTATTCTCATTAGTATGTTGCATGCCAAGATCAAGATATTTGGTAATGTTTTTAAAAATAATTCCTAGGGAATGCTTTGCTTTTTATTTCCCAGAACTAGTTCCTTGAACTCCAAGTTCCCAGCTCATACTTGAAGGTCAGCAACATGCTTTAACATTTTTAGTGTTGTTGCTTAGCGTCATCATGAATTACAACCCATTTATTTATTACACTGAAAGCAAGTTTCTCTCTATTCATCCCTAACTATGAAAAAATAATCAAAATGTCACTCGAATTCTGATGCTTTTTCCATTTTAGTTTTCTGATTTTTTATTATTTAGCCATCAGTTTTTGAAGTTTTAGTTGTTGTTCATGAAGGGGAGAAGGAAATTTTAAAAGAAGGTTAGAATTAAGGAGCATATAAACAGCCTATGCAGTGTGAATAGCATTTTCCCAGTGCAATACAGGACCATTGTTCTCTCCCCCATATGAACAATAACTTCTCAGAAAGCAATTAAAAGGAAAACTCCTAGGCTTTCAGGTCTCAATGAAAAATTCTAATGTGCCTTTTACCCAAATAGCATCTTCGCCTTGTTTGCCATCTGTAATAACCGACTCATTCATTCTGCTCAGAATTGTACTAATTAAAAAGCCATGTTAGAGAAAGCAGGCAGCAGATGGAGAATGCAAGCACTGCTTACCACGTATTTCAGTAACTTATTACGTGATGTTAGCTTGTGTTAACATGTTGCGCCAAACAGTAGTAAGAAAAAGTTCTTATTTTAGAACAATGTTCAGTTTGCAAACTTTTAAGTAGTACGGTTGCAAGATAAAACAGCTTAAATACAACATCCTAAGGAGACAATGGTGATAGCGTAAATTAGATTTTGGTACTTTTGTGTCAATATAGTGAACATGGGCAAGCATTACACTCCAGAAAACTAGATTGATGGAGCTATAGCAACAAGAAGCTGATAAAAGCTGTAAAAAGTGTCCTATTCTTCCCAGTTTTCTATCTCCAGAACTTTCTCAGGTTGAAAGGAGGCTACAAACACAGAATTCGGCCCTCAGCAAGGGCATTTTTCCTGTTGTTGGAGGGCAGGGAGACAATAAACCTTAAAAGTACTGAAAGATATAAACTGATGAAAATAGAGAAAGAGCTGTTAAAGGGCTAACCAAAACTCTAAAATATAAAACACAAGAATCTGTGGTGCAACACCAATGTACAGCAGTCTTAGAGACAGAAATTAAATCTGTCTGCAGAAACAAATCATCCTACTCAGGAAAAGATACAAAGATCGCAAAGCAAAAAATCTTTAGCAGCACTGATCCTAGTGCCAAACTAAGGCATTAAGACTAAGACAACATAAATCAGAACTATATATCATCTCTCAACAGAGAGAAGATTTCTCCTTTTAAGAGCCATGAATTTGTGATAAATCAATTCATACATGCCATAATAAACCCTGTTCTGAAAAAATAAAAAGGCTGACCTTAAACATTATAGTCCAGATCTCCGACCTTGGCCAAGGCACAGAGGGTGCAGCTCAGGAATAAGTGCACCAAGAATTTTACAAATCCTGAACTCTGAAGGACCAAATTATGTTATTTATCAGTATCCTTATCAGCTGGAGAGAATTATTTACTGAAAATCAGCTTTATTGCTCAGACCGGGAAGAAGTATGCTTATAGGAACTATCAGTGGTGCTTAGAGGCACCACTGATAGTTTCTACAGAGAGATCTCTTTGAGGTCTAATGTTCTGACCTCTTAGCACACCTTGTCTGTGTTTCATTCCCCATCTCACACAGTCCTTCATACCCTGTCCCTACCTCCTCTTCCTTTAGGAAAGAGGTGAGAAACCTTCATTTCTGGGATTGCCAAATGATCCCTCTGGGCCTGGGCAGATGAGCTCTGCAAGGAAAGTGTGCGTGGGCACAGACAGTGCAACTGCATGGCGTCAGACAACCTGGCCCATTACGCTGAGCTGTATCAAACAGTTTAAGCTGACCCTCATTGAAGGGCTGTGCATATCATGTGAAGAGCAGCAGTGAGAAGGAGCTTTTGCAATGCTCCATTGCAACCCTCTCCTCCAAGGATAACAGGAATTATTGCCCCACTCTTAGAGGACAGGACTTTCCCCGTGAGGTGCCCAATCAGCTGTGAGGGACGGCAGGGATTTCTTTCTCCCTGTTTACTCTCACTTACGTGCAGTGGGGAAGAGCAAATGGGAGGCACTTTCTGTTTCTGTTTCATGGCTGAAATTCATCAGCGGGCAGAATTAGCTCAGGAATGGTACAGCCACCAAGGCTGCATGCTGCTCACACCCCTCTGCCTACTTCAAGTTAATGCTTTCCTCTATTGTCACTTCTTGGGCCTAAAATACACTCACTGCTAAGACACAGCTTGAATAGGTTTGGCAAGATCTTCCTCAAAATGTCATGCATATGGGAACAAAAGTGAAGGCAAAATGTTACCTGTGGCTCCCGGCAGTCCTGGCTTGCCTTGGGATCCCTTTGGCGCTCTCACACAGCCCGCGCCTGCAAACAAACATGATTAGTTGCACGGTATGCGCTCACATGCTCTCTTTCATCAGCTCTGTGCCCTGCAGTTGAGACAACATTAAAGCCAGTGAATTATATTTAATGGGCAAAATCCCAAGTTAAAAAAAGTTGTCTTTGTTTTATAACAGAAATTTGCTAATGGGTGGCATTTCCTGGGGAGCATTCAGGCTGAGCTCCACCCCAATAACACTGAACCAAGAACCATTCTTCTGCCTATTTTATTGGGACTACAGTGTCTGCTCTAGTAAGACTGGCATAGCAAAGGTATTCCAACGTTATAGATGGCTGTTTTTCCAGAGAGACACTTCTTCTCCCTGTAGGCAATGTTTATTTTTGACCTGAAGTTTACAATCAAGAGTGTCTGAAGTAGTAATCAAAAAGAAAGTATCAAGCCACAAGAGCAGCATAAGACTAAATATTAAGGTATTTTCAAGCCACTTCTATGTACAGTACCTGACCAAATTGGCTCAGTTCCATCTCCTCTGGAAGAGTCTTCAATGATTTGTCCACAGTCTATGAGTGCAGAATGGGAGAAGACAGTTATCATTTACAAGTGAAGAATTCTAAAACCTTTTCAATTCTAGCCAGTGTCTATTACAACATTATATAATGTATTCACTTAACTATTGTGCATTGGAGAAACCACATGAAACAAAAAATTATAAAATATTGGAACTCTTCTACCTGTATATTTATTAGAGCCAGGCCTGAAACTTAATTCTCCCACTGTTAGAAGCCTACGTTTTCCCCACAGTGTATTGGGTGTGCAGGTGCCTACTTCGACTTGCAAATTCTGCCAGACACATCAAAGCTTAGCAACAAAACTCTGAGCCAAAGTCTTGTGAATATAGCCCCGGCATTCTTATGCTGGGAGGGATTTGGAAAGCTGCAGAGATACCGTGACATCTGGAAGGACAGATACACAATTTTCTCTGGCCAATTAGAAGGTTAAGTTGGATGGGAAAGACTAGAGAGAAACTACTGTGAGTACTCTAAAGGGCAGAACACTGCTCTGTTGCCTTCAACTGCTCAAAAAAAGATAGATTCTACTCAATGATACTGACACAGCCATTTATGCTATTTTGACACTTGAAATGAAAATACTGGAAAGTATTTCTTTCTTCAAGGCTTCTGAACAACTAACACAGTCAATCCCTTTTTACCCATATAATCTCCCAGCAAATGCTGTCTTTTAAACAGTGATGCTGTACAGATACTGTACACAATCCAATAATGGTCTCCCATGGCTTTGATACAAGACAGAGCATTCACTCTTACCTAGCTGGCCAGGCTCTCCTGGCAGACCAGGCAAACCTGGAGGTCCATGGCTTCCATCTGGTCCACGGTCACCTGGAGGACCATGGTATCCTTTTGGGCCAGTAAATCCTTCACCTGGCAGGCCAGCTTCTCCTGGAAAGCCCTTTGGGCCCAATTCTCCTGGATAACCAGGATCACCAGGGAAACCTCTGATACCATCACCCTGTGGGAAGTGGATAGAAGTGATCACTCTTGACTTTGCTGAGAAACAAACAAAACTCAAACAGTTAAACTACTCTTATGAGTAACATTTTGTAGGCAGCTACTCCTCACGTATCACATCCCAGCTATTTAAATCAATGCTGCAAATAACATATATTTGAAATAATCAGACTACAGTTCAGATCCCACAGCAGAAAAGGCACTCAAGAAGTGCTCTCACCAGGGAGCATTCCTGTAAAAAGGCTGGCCAATGAACAACACTGGGCAACACAAATTACTAGTGAGGACCACCTTACTCCCCTTTCTGTGAAGCTGCAAGTGGATTTTGGGGAATCCACACACATCACTAGAGAGCTCCTTGCTCTGCTGCTTACATGTGTGGCTCTTGGTGGTCTGACTGGAATGTGACCAGTATATTCTCACATCCTACTCCTCTGTTCTCAGTCAAGAAAAGGGAAAGGGAAAAAACTGAAAATATAATGTCCTCTTTGTCAGAGCAGACAGAAAGACAGGAACTGAGGAGGCAGACAAAGGTTACAAAGTATCAGGATAGGGATAATATTTATCAACACTAATAATAATCATTGGAGTTAGGTCCAGCTGGTGTTTGAATCCCAACTAGTTTTGCTGTGGCATTTAGTTCGCAAATCTTGAGAACAGCTGGCATAAAGTTGTGCCCAAATAAGTAGTTTTTGGGGGGCCTATTATTCTAGTGATATTGCTGCAATCTTAAATCAACATTTTATGACTAGAAAATGTTTCCATCCTTAGAAGCAGTAGAAAGTATCATCTTTACTGGTAGCAACAACCACTGCAGTCCAGATTTGATGCTATGGCTCTGGCCCATCTTGTGATGCAAGAGCATCCTAATGGTCCAAACCAGCATTTATGATAGGCAAGACGAATTGCACTTGCAGGGTGTTCTTTTGCCTACAGTAAGACACTAGAAGACCAACACAGACTAGATGTCTAACTTTCAGATGGCTACAGTTAGTTGGGTGAGATGCTACCAAGCATATGTATGATGACATGACCTACATTTTGAGGATGTAAAATTCTAATAATTTTTACTTTTCTGTAACTCAATCACAACAAAGCTGTAGAAGTTCTGTCACACTGAGTATCTCTTAGATAAAGTTAGGAGTCACTAATAAATGCCTAATAATCACTAACAAAGCACTAATAGCAAATTGGCCTAACTGGGTTGTACAGTACCACTTATTTGTTTAAATAAAATGGGAATGAAAGAGAACAGCTATTTAAAAAACCTGGGAGTAAAACTGATGTTTGATACATCAATAACCAGCAAATCTAGTTTAGTTGTGTATCACAATCTGTGCATGAAGGACAGCCAGGTGATGACAATTTCTCAGAATTAAATTCATTAGCAATGGAGTGTGGCTGAAATGATTTAGCTATATTTGCTACTTACTGGAAGGCCAGGCTGTCCTGGTAAACCATCTAAGCCATCTCTGCCTGGGAAGCCATCTTCACCTCTGATACCAGGCAGCCCAGGATCTCCTCGAATTCCTTTGGTGCCTAAAGAAGAGCTCTCATTGTGAGACTAGTCTCTCATGAAAAGTATGAGTAATTGCAAAACACATGCAACATGAATTTTTTACATTACCTTTAGTAGTTATGTGTAAAGAAGCTCCCTTTTCTCCTTTTAGTCCAGGAAATCCATGCGGACCTGACAATCCCTGACGTTATCCATATTGAAAAAACAAACAAACAAACCAAGAACCACTTAAGTATCAAGATTTGTATTTCTAGTATCCTGTCTGCTCTAAGTTTACTTCTTTTCTATTACTTTCTATGAATAATTCCCTCTTTAGTATTCCCATTCTTGTGCCTGAACCTTTATTAATATGCTCTACCTGTGTAAGGCCACTGGAGCAAGGTCTCGTGGCATGACAGGGGTGCTTTTGCATGAGGAAGGCTCTGGTGGAAGTGCTGCTTTCTATGAGCTAGAGTCCAACAGATGACTGCAGCTGGAGGACTGCATCAGAGGAGGCATGGTAAATTACTTACTGTTCACCAGTGAGGGAATTGCTGTAAGCAACCCTTCGGCACCACAGAAACACAACTCAAGGTTATATTTGTCTGTAGGCAT
Organism: Dromaius novaehollandiae; assembly: GCF_036370855.1. Taxonomy (NCBI): domain Eukaryota; kingdom Metazoa; phylum Chordata; class Aves; order Casuariiformes; family Dromaiidae; genus Dromaius; species Dromaius novaehollandiae. The sequence continues at coordinate 155,760,981 of NC_088098.1, forward strand.
TCTCGCCTGCCCACCACTACAAATAACAGCCTCATAACTATCAGTGGATTATGCTTCACAACACTGGGTTTGAAAAGTAACATTTTCTTCATTTACGAGGGACAAGAACTTAGGCACAGAGCGATTAAGTGACTTGCCTCAAACCACAGAATCGTAGGAAGGTTTTGGTTAGAAGGGACAGTGGAGGTCTGTCCAAAACAATGCTAAGAGCTAGATACAGCAGGTTGCATAGGATCCTGTCCAGTTAAGTTTCGAAAATCTCCAAGGATGGAGATTTCATCTCTTGCAAAGGCAATCTGTGGTGAAGCTGAAGACCAGGCTCTGTGATTCCTGATCCCTTGGTATAACACAAAGGTCTCTTTTCGAATATCTCATCTGAAAGCAGTATTGCCAGCTTTCTGGCCAAGAGCCTTTGGGTCACTGGACCAAACCAATGGTAGGTGCCAAGACCCGGAGGTTACAGATTCATTCACCACTAGCCATTTCACATCAGTTAGTTTTAGTTCTGGATAGTCATATTCATGCTCACAAAATATAAGCCATGTATGTTAGATTTCTCCTACCTTCCTCTCACTCAGTTCCGGGGTAAACATCGAATGAAATGAATCTTCCTGATACATATATTTTTTGCTTAAAAGACTCCTTTGCCATTAATTATTTAATAGGGCATCTTTTCCATCACTATCTTTTACTGACTTTCTCCAAGAGTTTCTTGTGTGAAAAGCACATGTGGAAACTGTATCTCAGCTGCTGGTCGTGTTAAGAATACAGATTCACAATTCTGTAAGTCTGAAGGGAGGGATCAAATCTAAGTAAAAGGATCCTTGTTTACCTGGACATATTTGAAAATTGCATTGTAATGATCAGTGAAGCTGTGTCTAGATACCAGAGTGGAGATGTTTGTTTCAGATGTTCCTTTTTGCAGGCCAGAAGGAATGCCAGAAACTTGCTAAATATGCTATTTTATTGATTATATATCTGCAGAGTTCTTCAAGAATAATTGCTGCAATAATTACCTGTTTTTCACTTTTCTATTTTTTGTTTTTAAGGTTTAGATGTTGTGTATAATGCAATTTTAGCACATAGGTGTTTTCTAATGGTTTACAGTTGTTTCTCATTCTGCTTTCCCCACAGAAAGGAATGCCCATTACTTAGAATCAAATTCTGTTTTCATTGAATTGACATAGATCTGATCTAAATTAAGTTAATTTGTTATCTATAAATGTAACATGTTGAACATGCTCAAAGAATTATGGAGTCCCTTCTGACTAGGAATACAGACCAAGGATATTTAAGCTAACTTTTTCTACTTCAAATTTTCTGCAGACCAGAAGTTTTGATACAGTCAAGGCTTTGCTGCTGAGTGATATTTTGCTATGCTATGGTATGTCTGCATATGTCTTAACTTCACAGTAATTTAAAGTTGAATTATTGAGTAAAGATATTGAAATTCTTCAGTTCAAAGGCAAAAAATAATTTGCAAAGCTTTAGGAAAACCAATACTTCAAAACTGAACCATTTGAAAATATGTTTTTCAATTTTTTCCCCAAGACTCTTGGAAAGTAGAACTTTTCATAAAAATAATTCAATTTTCAGGAAAAAAAATCTATTTTTTCCTGTTTTTTTTGACCTCAACAATCAAGCCAAAGTTTATTTTTAATATGTTTAATTCCAAAATAAAAAAAACTTTAAGCAGTTGTAAGTGACTGTGTTTTTGGCTGTTCAGAAGAGACTAAAGCACTAACTGAAGACATTAAGTTTGCTCTGACAGCTTTTCATAGGCAAAATCAGTTCTGGGTCAGCCCTACAAAAATTTGATTCTAAACTCTTGAGAGAAGATGTAACTTCCTGAAGTCAGTTCTGACTGAGAAAACATGATGGAGTTAGCATACCACAGCACCTTTAACTGTAAATAATAAGCAAACAATTATTAGCAAAGCAGTCTTTGCAGAGTTATTCACTGGTGGCTTTTAAGAAGATTTAGTTTATTATAAACAAGGATGTCACAGTTTGTCAGCTTGACATATGCATCTTCTTAGAAACTGCTGTAAGGAACTGCTGAAATTGCTACCCTGCTAGATGGCCAGATCATGATCAGTACTACAGCTGGTCATCAGGTCATTTCTAGTAGGCATAAAAAACCGCACATTAAAGAAACAAGTATCTTACTTTTGCCCCAGGATAACCAGGAATACCATGTGGGCCTTGATCACCAGGTTCTCCTTTTGTCCCAGGCTGGCCAGGAGTTCCTGGAAAACCACGTGGGCCAGGAGGACCAGTAGAGCCCCTTCTGATTTCCTCCCCCACAAGGCAAGTACCACAGTCCCCTTCTTCGCCTAAGAAAATGGTTTGGAAAGAGAAGAAAGAATGCTCTGTCAGAACAAATACACTTTCACCTGTATCCATAATATACATATCTGAGAATACTTGAGAACTTTCTCAAATATGTCAGAAAAGTGCGTCTTCCTTTTTTCATACAAGAAACTTACACAGTGTTTCCCTCATTGTATTAGCACCAGACCAAATTCATTCGTCTCTGTGTATGCCATATTTAGACAAAACTCAAACAGAATGCAATGGGAGTTTTACACAATTGCATAACAGCAGATAATCTGTGCACTTGTTTGCTATAACCTGCCTTTAGGTCCTTTCGGTCCTCTTTGCCCAGGAAAACCTTGTGTGCCAGCTCTACCTGGAGTCCCCTCCTGTCCTTTTAATCCAAAGAGATAACCTAGAAGGTTAATTAAATAAAAATTTAAATTAATGTATTGTATTTTTACTTTTCTTCTCTTTCTTCCCTGTTCCTTTGAGCTGCACCACATCTGCATTTTTCTGTTTCCACTCAATGTCATTTACTGTCTAACCCAGTTTGTTCTTATCTACCACCTTCTCTCTTTTCTCCTTTTCACAGCTTCCCACATGCATTGTCAGTAATTTCAGTTTGCACAATAATGGCCTATCTGCCCCCTTCCTTAACCAACTCTTCACCTTCCTGCCACTCTGTCGTGACATAACCACCCAAAAGGGCCATTTGCTTCCCTCTGCCTTCCTAAGCCCTGCTTATTTCATCTGTTTTCGAAGAATTCACCTTCTTTGGTATTCCTCAGCAGTGATAGTCCTCCCGATAGCAGCTTGCCTGGCTTTTTCCTCCCTTTAGCTATGATTGTTCCGCAGGACAGGTGCACTCCAAGGCGCACACATCAGGAACTGACCGGCGCACATGGCCCCAGGCCCAGGTTTTCCTGGGCTGGAAACCACCATGAGGCATATGGGGACAGTATATGCTCAGGTCTCATCTCAATGTGGTTGTAGGACATGGCCTCAGGACCCAGGAAGTGGTCTGCTACCACAAACACAACCTTTGTAACTTCTGGTACTCCTGGCCCTGCTCTTCCTCAGCACAGCGTATTTTGCAGTACCACAGACCACCAGCTCTGGATCACTTTCTGCAATCCTTTTCTCCATGCCTGCTCTTGCACTGTCTGACACTCTTCACAGAGGCAGAGAATAACCTAGGTTGGAAGGGACGTCCAGAGACCATCTGGTCCAACCCTCTGCTCAAAGCAGGGCCAAACTTAAAGTTAGAGCAAGTTGTCCAGCTCCTTGTTGCGATTTGTGACCTTTGCCTCTTGTCCTTTCGCTGTGCACCTGAGTGAAGGGTCTGGTTCCATTTTTCCTATGACCTCCCGAGAGACAGAGGAAGACAGCAGTAAGCTTCCTCTTAGCCTTCTCTTCTCCAGGCTAAGGAATAAACCCAGCTCTTTCATCCACTCCTTGTGCATCATACGCTCCAGCCCCCAACCGTCTTGACAGCCCTCCATAGATTAGTGTTTTTCTTGTACCGTGGAGACAAAAACTGGACTTTTCTGCAACTTCTCATTTTAATCTCTGTTTGTTGAACATGCTGTTTACAGTCAGTATGTCCTCCATTTGAGACCCTGTTCAATCTATCTTTTATCTCTTGCACACTTACTAGGACCCTGTTATCCGAGCGCTGGTATACGTCTTTTATGTGAAACTTCAGCTGTAAAAAATCTTTTTTTCACCATGAAAAAAATGCAAGTCTGAGCATGAAATCCCCATATCCCTCCCAAAGGCCAAAACAGGTCTCTGTATTTCAAATTTGCCAGAATTGTCTAAAAATCATGTTAACCTTTTTTTTTCATCCATGAGCATACAACTTTTTCCCCCTGTGTCCCCCCCCACCAGCTATCCATTTTGTTTCATTCTCTCAATCTACTTTTTCACTCTGCCTTGCCAAAAACTATCTATAAAGATGCTCTTGTGAGTTCTCATCATTTCTCTTCATGCACTTACCAGGAGATCCGCGGGGACCAGGTGGACCACGGAGTCCTGGTGTGCCGTGCTTACCCGGAAACCCAGGCGTGCCCGCCTGATAAGCAGGAGAACCTATTTCACCTTTTTCACCCTTTGGTCCCATTTCTCCAGGTAAGCCTGGCTTATCCCCGTCCCCTGGAACAGAACCACAAACAGGGAAGAAGCTCAGAAGAATTTCTTAACAAAGCTGCACAAAGAGCAGTTACATAACAGAAGTGAAAATTCATGCAACTACATCTAGCACACAAAGAAAAACAGAGACATTTAGTGCATAGCAAAAATGGTAACAGTATTTTTCACTCAAACAATCAACAACAGCTACTGAAGCAAGTAACTTCTTATCTCTACGGCAGTTGCCTTGCCAGAGCCCTATGGGAGCCAAGGCAGGAGTGCAAAGTGCACCTCTGAGCTTCTGCCCCAGCAGTTAGTTATCTATCACACTGTATTGTATATTACACAATGCACCACAGTTCCCTGCCCCAACGCCATTCCAGTTAAAACTTGTTATAAAATCCAGTTGTTAGAACACGTGATGCTGGTGTATTACCATCGGTGAATCCAGGAAGACCAGGTGCTCCAGGATCTCCCTCCTCTCCTGGGTCTCCCTCTGGTCCAGAAATACCTGGAAAGCCTGGATCACCTCTTGCACCTGAAAGACATCCCCAGTTCCACAAAATACACATTAATGTGATGCTGTTTGTGACGCATAAATAGTGACTTTTGATATGCTGCAGATTGCTCAACCTACTGCAATTTTTAAAAAGTAAAAATTAAGAACTTCAACTGCTATAGAATATGATAAATTATTTCTTAAAGGTAGCTTTAGAAATGTAGAAACCTGCCACCTCTTGCCACCTCAATATGAATGCAGTCTATCTGAGAGATTTCTGTAAAGCCCTAACATCTGGGGCTGAGCATGCCCTGTAGCAGGAATGGTGCAGAGCCAGCAGGCTGAGGGAAAGGAGAACATCTCTCTGCACTTTCTAATATGCCCCCAGGGCCATGTTGCTCCCAGCAGGTACAGGAGGCCAGCCCTCTGGGGAAAGCTCCTCCTTCTCCTTATGTGAATTAGCCATGATAGCAGGTGTATATGTGAGCTTCATTCTGCTCCCCAGTACCAAAAGCATCTCACTGGGCCCAGCTGTTGCATGTAGAAAGTATCATGTTTTTTGTCAAAGGTCCACAATGCCAGAGGACATGTGATATGTCCAACATACTGCCTGCTTCCTTCTCTCTCCTCACAGTCGCGCCTGCTCCTATAACCTTGGCAGGGTGTTCTGGGTGGTTTGGACAATGTCTGGGGCCTTTTACCCTCTTTCTCAGGGAAGAAGGGACCCATACATTGTTAGTCTCCGGCTTTCAAGAAGGCTGGTAAACTCAACAGGATGAGGGCCCAGGCTGGAGCAATGGCATGTGATCATCCTTTCTGTTTGTTAGCACTTCCCCTGGCACAGTTTTGGCCTTGCAAACCGACATTCTCCCTCTCTGTGTTTCTGGTCTGGTCAGCCAGAGCCACCACTGCTCTGCAAAACAGCTGACAGTGGGTAGTACAAGCCTACTGAAAAGATCACAAAAGAAATTTTTCAATTTAAAAAAGGAAGAAACAAATCCCCTTCTATTCCTCAGGACTTCTTTCTTTTCCTTTTTTTCTTTTTATATATATTAGATTAGATGAATGGTCTCTGCTATTCCACCATTTAATCCAAAGACTCTGAAACTGAAAAGGAAGAAGAACACATATCTTCCATTCTTCCTCTCACAGTATGACTATGTCACACTCTTTTGCTTATTTTTTCTCTGTGGTCTCAGGAATGCATGGATACCTTTTGTATGGTAGTCCAGCTTCAGCAGGGGAGACAGAAAGAAGCCACTTGCCTGCAGAAAGGGCACTCTTTGGGAGGGCAACTATACCTTCTGTAACAGTTTAAGGAGTTGAATTTTCAGGATTTCATGCTTTTGATCTATGTGGAAGGTAGTCCATGGCTAAGATAAGTAACCTAAGTGAAGCAGACATACCTTTTCTTGGAATGGGGTAAGGAAGATAAGTTGTTGGTCCTGGAACACCTCTCTCACCCTGCTCTCCCTGTGTTAATAGAAATTGAAGTATTGCATTTAAGCATGTTATTCCAGAGGATTTTTTAAAACTGAAATATATGCCCATGAAACACAAAGAAACAAACTCTCAAAAGCAATGATGTGAATTTTAAGAAATCCGACAGACTCCAAGTTAACAACTCAACTGGTTATTCTACAATGACAACAAGCACTTCAATTGTTACTACATTACAAAGAAGAAAGGAAAGCAAAGTTACATCTGGTTTATTGCTTCTAGCAAATGAAAGTAAAACAGTACCTTGCTTCCTCTAGGACCATAGCCACCTGGTTCACCATCAAGTCCTGAAAAACCCTGTAATACACATCAAAATGGTTCACTTTTCCCTTATCCCAAAAAGGATAAAATTATTTGGTCTGTATCAGTTAGCTTCCACTGATATTGGTGTGAGAAATATGCAACAGCGCTGAACAGTTTGTCTTCCCTGGGGTGTAATAATTAAGGTAACACCATTAAGTGTCCTTGTGTTTCAGTGTTCTATTTGTTGGACCAAACCCAACTCCGGTCAAACGCCAGGGGACCTGCTGTGGCGCAGGCTCTGCAGCTCCTGGCAATGTGCGGTGGGATAGAGCGCCTACCCTCGCATCGTCCCCTTGGACATCCCCCTCGCACTCTCCTCCCCCACTCCCTCACAGCCATGCTGGGCACACTGTATGGCACAGAAATTTTCCATCCTCACCACAGCAAATCACAGAATCAAAGAATCACAGACTAGTTGGTGTTTTGAAGGGGCCTCCAGATACCATCTGGTCCAACCCCCTTGCTCAAGCAGGGGTAGCTAGAGCAGGATGCCAAGGACCACGTCCAGTCTGATGTTATAATATTTAAGGTCCTGCCCCCTTCCCTCAGTTGAAGTGTTTGAAATCCACTCTGCAAAAAGAGTAATGCTAAAAAGGTGAACTTTTGGGAGAAAACAGGGGCCAGATCCTTAACTGATACCAATCCACATAACTTAACTGAAACCAGCAAAGCTGTATAATTCACACTAGTTTGGTTATTAGCTAGCATTTTTAAGTAACTCCTGAGTTTCACAATGGGATGAACTCCTGCACAGAGCAGGAATTTTAATAACTGGCTCTATAAAACATTTACACAATTTTAAAGCACTACCAATTCCACAGCACTCAGCAAGATACCACAAACAGAACCATATACATCAAAGACTTTCCCATAATGGCAACTATAGATCAAAGTATCAGAAGAGGAGACTTAAGTAGTAGGTGTAAAATCTCTTTACACTAGATGGAGCTGGCGGCCTAAAAGTGAAGCCGGGGGATCAAGTCATTCATGAAAAAGCAACAAAAATGTGCTTACTGGGGAAAAGCCCATTAAGTAGCCCATTCCTTTGCATATACATATTATAGAGTGATATTCCATCCAAACCAATGTACACTCCACTAAAATTGTTGCCAAGATTTACCTTCAACAAAAGGAAGCCCCTGAAGGTTTCTGACTGAAGCACAAACATAAACTAAGGGAAAGACAGTTATTTAGCTTTAATAGTCTCTCAATGTACATATTACTGATTGATAGCATTTTTCCTTCCCGACCACCAGGTTTTGTGATTGGACTGAATAGCTGTGAAAATTTCATGTTATTATTGTCCTGCCTTGGTGGCAAGACAAATCCTTAAACCAACCAGGAATGGGGAAGCATGGAGAAGACATGCATCCCACAGTTATTTGAATATCTCATGGAAATAATTTCTAATACTGATTGAAGAGGCCTTTTTCTGAACACACATAAAAAGTATGAGCTCTTCATGTCTGGCAGAATTCTATTTTAAACATTGTGTCTGTTTCTATAGTGACAGAGATTTAATTGGTTTATTTATCAGTTTCCTTCTCTTTCATTTTGCTTTTTGATATCCAAGATGTAACACAGACTAGAGATTTCAAAAACATCTTCAGAAAGCTAATTAAAAGACTAAGTTTCTGCACGGCAGGAAGAAAGTTACAGAAAGCATGGTAGCAGTAAGGGGAACAATGAGTGTGATGCTTTCTCATAGTGCTCTGAAAACGTGCTTGTGTTGAAATGGCAAAACATGCTTTAGTTATAGGGCTTCTTTTTTATTTCCACTGATGAGGAGACCACCTGACCCAAAATTACAATGATAGATGAATCCAGACGATATTTACTAGACTACAGCTGGTATAATTTCAGGCAGAATTTGTCCTCTGCAGTTTGCTTTTCAGACAGCTTGTCTAAATATGCATTAAAAACAAGTCTCGTGTGAAATACTCACTCTTTCTCCACTGAGTCCTGGAAAACCATTGATACCAGGCAGCCCCTATGAAGGCACATTAAAATTAGCAAAATAAAGTGGCATCGTAACAAGTCTTTTAAGAACCATTATTATTTCTTAGCCAAAGTAAGTTGGACAGTAAATTCGAAGTTCTAAAACTAACAGTCATAATTCAGATACACTTTCAATGACATACATGTATGGTGGAAACAGAACAGATCTGAAGTTTAATATGATATTTGTTTTTTTCCACCTTCTATCTTTTTATCAGTACATTGAAAGTGATCATGAAAATTTTATATCTGATATTTTAAAAAACATATGTTGAATACTATTCTTATGCTGTTCATGCACTCTAGAGACAGTGCGACTTAAAGCATCCATAGATGCTACAAGATTAGCATTTAAGCATTTAGATATGTTTTTTGTTTGGGTTCACAGAGTAGCTGTAGTCAAAGTCATGTTTGTTAAGCATTGTGCGAAGAGAGCTAAGGTGGTCACAGTGACATGAAGCTCGGGACCAGCAGAGGAGCCACGGTGAGCGACCACAGCTTTCTGCACCTGTTGCCCGGTGAGTGTCACGCATGGCTTCCCAGCAAGGACATACGCATATCTGCTAGTCCAGTGGTGCCCTCCTCCCTTTACCATATCACAATGGCCTTTTCCCTTTCTCATACCAATAAGTTCAGAGATGGCCATTCTTTGGCATCCAGGGGCTGAAAAACTATCATTTCTATGGTTTCTTAATCTGTTTTTCATTTCTAAAGAAAAAGTCTCAGTTTGGTCTTGCCCCCATTTAGCTTGATGAATAATGCTTTTAATGAGTGACTCACCCTTTGTCCTGGGAAGCCCATTACTCCTTCTTCACCTTTTTCAGGAGCATAGATAAGAAAACCCTAGGAAACATTACAAGTCAGTTCAGCATATTTGAATGTTATGTGCAAAACAACTTTCACACTGCCTTTATAGAAACTAAACGGAAGGAAAACATCATTATAACACATGGAGTGACTAAAAAGAGCTAAATGTGAAAGAACTGATGTCCTTAAAATTGAGTGTAACAAACATGCTTGCTTCATTAGAATAACAGGATCACGCCATTAGACAGAGGACAAGGTTTCCCTCCCGTCATCTCCCATGTCTTTATTTCTTCTGTAGCTGTGACTCTGAAGAAGAGCCAAAGCAACTGTTTAGCTATACAACCAATCAGGCAACTCAGCCCATGTGCAAACTGTGGCTTCAGAGGGCTATTTGGCAAACAGGGGCGTGCTACCATCCATCCTACCATTAAGAAAAATGAGAGACACACATATGCCTGTCTGTTATGTCAGCATAAAATCTACAGTATTTCTGCTGCAGTCAATAAAATACCACATGTATAAAATCTGAGGAAGAGCTAAAGAACTGGCTAGCAACTGCATGCTGAAGGCATCAGGGCTCACACCATAGCTGCCTCCCGTAGCCTCATGGGGAAGTTGAACAGACCATCTGAGAAAATAAAGCTCTGCAGGATCCTCAGTGAGGCATCCCTAATTGGTAAAGGCTATATTTTAAATCATCCTGGAAAGCAAAAAGGAACCACTCAATAGCAAAACTATTCAGACAACCTACAGATCGCCTGTGAGTTAATTAAATCACATTCAGTCAAGCATGGTTGATAGCTCTAAGTGATACAGCAACACAGGGTATTACTGTCCACTTAGTCAACAGACTTAATGACCAATGAGACCAAAACACTATATATGCTGCACTGAAAATGTCTGATAACATTTCTATGCATACTTATTTAAAGGAATGTTTAAATGTAGCAGATGAGTAGAAATGCAGATATTCATTATTAGTTAAAACTAGAATTAAAAAAATATGTGAGGGAAATTCTTATTTTGGTAAACCAATAAGAGAACGACTGATTGCATTGTGGAGTTATTATACATCATGCTGTTCAGTCTTTCTAAAGCATCAGAACTGGTGCCTCAGATTATCTTGTTTCATATCCACATCACATAATTTAAATGAAGAATGCACCAGTATTAACTCCAATGTTGTTTGCTCTTGATCTTCTCTACTTGACTTACTGGGATTCCAGCTTCCCCTTTTTGTCCAGGTTCGCCTCTTTCGCCCTAACAACAAAGAAGCAGCATTCAGATGTTAGCTGTTCCCATTTATATCTTTAAAACCTTTTTAACAGCACAAAGTGACAAATATTTGGCAAGAGACAAAACACCACTCTTGTACGGTTCTTCAGGCATACACTCATCATATTAAATGCATGTTTTTGATGTTTGATAATTTTTTTCTGAAAAGCTTTCTAGGAATGTGAACACTGTTGGATGTCTCCAGGTTTGCTGCTCAAATTTTAGGGTGATAAGTGCCACAGAAATGCCGATAAATAAATGCACATTCTCCCAGCTCTACATACTAATTATTTGTGAATGGTCTGATCAGACATAGGAGTTTCTATTAGGGTGAGATAAATTATAGCCTAAAGTCCCCTCACTATGTCAACTCCATCTCCATTGACTATAAAGGCTGTCCAGGCAAGTAGCTCATATGCAGATATCTCTGTTTAGTCATGGAAATCCCAACTTGTATGTTGCTCAATGCAGACTGCAGATCAGGAGTAACAAAAGTTAAATGAGCTGATGATAAGACCTGACCAAAGCATGATTTTTAAATTTGGAAAGAGGGATTTCTGCTTTAAGAATGACTAAGATCAATCAGTGACTAAAACTGATCATAATTTTTTTGTCTTTTGACATTAAGATCAATGTAGTAACTAAAATTTCAGCAGACTAAAGTTTGCTGAAAGGATGACTGAAGTCAGCATCAACTATGAAGATAAGGAATACCCACAAATGGTATCTTTGGCAGGTGTCAGAACTATTGGTACCAGTCAAAGGCAGATTTGGATCTTTCAGTATCATATCCATTTACTTCTTATCTTTCTGCCCAAAGTGTGTGTGCTACGTGAACTTAAAAAGTACTGGTCTGGAGGCTGGTGACTCATATGAAATATATATACAGTATGAAGCAATATATGAGAATAAACTGCATCGTGCTATAGAGGATTTTGCCAATATGGATGAACAAGTATACAAATATCTGTAACATACAAACATACATGACAATTCAGATCGCTTCCCTAAAGATATGCTTCTTTTAAAGCAGGATAATTTCACTCACTATTAGGAAAAAGAAGATACTGAATGACTTCTAGGCTAAAATTTCTGACTGTAGAATGAGAAGATGCCAATGATGGTCAGTAGCTGTGTACTAGAGTTTACTTAAACAAAAAGAACAAGTGCTTTTTGAATGACTTTACCTATCATAGTCTCAACAAATATTTCACAATCCAAGCTATGGGAAAGCAGCATATTTCTCTCTTCATGTACTAATGTCTTCTAAGTACCACCTCTAGAAGCATATTTGTACAATAATTTAGTTTTGATACTGCAGAGCTCTTAATTCCTCATGTATTTTGGCAAGATATTCCATAGTTACCTTATGTTTGTCAGAGGGGACACCCATCAGTTCCCTTGTAGGAAGCCCAGGTGGACCTGGAGGACCTGGGGGTCCCTGCGGTGAAAGCACAAAGGTACATTTACTAACAGTTACAATACCTTCTGAAGCTGCACAGGCTCTAAGGAACTGGAACAAAATGAGCAATGCGGATTTGCCTCTGCTAGTAATATGGTTCTAAACCTCTAAATAAATTGATGGCAAGTAATAAATTTATTTTGTGCTGTGATTAACATTTAACAATACTTGCTCTTGCACTGTAGGCTTCCAGAATGACTGTAAAGATTATTGCTTTATTTAAAATAAGCCTGACTCCATAAATTTCAGCAGTGTTACCTCTGATTTGTATTGGTGTATATGAAGACAGTTAGACATAGACACGTAAAAGTGTAATTCAGTTATGACATTCACTATGGAGATTATCATTATTTTCAAAGCTAATACTTGTTTATTTTTCAATACAGTTTTGCAATATAGTTGAAAACTAAGGAAGTACTTAAAATAGGATCATTTATAAATAAGGAACTACATCAACTTTGTCTATTAGTAGTGATATTAACTCATTAGTTCTCCTTTACCTGTTCACCTTTTTCTCCATAGAAACCAAGGCCTCTGTTTCCCTGCAAAGACAATAGGTCAAGATTTACTAAATGTACATCTCAGTACACGTAGAATTTGAATTTAAACAAACTTAAAGGCTGTTTCAGGTTTAGAATTCTTTAAAACACCACTGAAGAAGTGTAATCGTATAATAGTCTAGTTATACTTCAAGATATTTTTATAGATTTAAAAAAATTTTTACAGACTTAAACATTCAGAAAGAAGGCTCTAATTAAAATCTCATGCTAGCAGTGTTTCATATAGCAGGCTTTGAGTCATTCTCTGAGTAAGAAGGTGAAAAGATCAAACATTTCTTTTCCAAGCTTTTTAATAGAACTAAATGTTAAATAAAATACTTAAGTAGGCTGGAACAATGAACTCATGTATTTCTTCCGCTGAGATACAATTGAATATTGTACAGACTGCAAGGATTCTCTGTTCAGAGGAAGCTACTGTGACTACAGTAGCAAATTAAATCTGGCTCTAGAACTGGTTTAATCATTTCAGGGTAGGTGATCCCTGTGTAAGATTAACTTCTTGTGGTATGCAGCCAACACAGAAGTTCTTGTGCTCCACAGCCTACGGTGCAGCCTGTGGTTCTTTTCTTTTGCTGGCTTCAAGTGAGTCTTGGATCAAACCTCAGGGGCTCAAAATCAACACAAACATAACTTTCACACAAAGACTTACTTGTGGTCCTGGTGGTCCTGGGGGCCCTGGGGGTCCCTAGGGAAACACAATAGGGGAGAGAAAGTTACCTGTCACGTAGCAATGAATACATGTAGGAGCTCAGTTACTTTAAGTCTGAAATATAAATACACATTTAGAAGGTGGTGCATTCCTTAGCATTCAATCTGCTATCCTTACTGCATTAGCTATGTTTACTAGTCTGAAAAATACCACCTAAGTCATATAATAATCTTTCCTAAAAGCATAAAAGTCTTCTACTAAGACCTAATGAAATCCTATTTTTATTTCAAGCAATAAGAATTTGTGGTTTTGGATTCTGCTTTAGCAAATTTTTAAGTTTATCTTAAAAGTAAGTATATCTCTGAGTGATTCTCTGGACTGGTGTCTTGGTACTGAATCATTCTGTAAGGAATGAAGGACCTGAAGGGTTTTTTTTTTTGTTTAAGATTACCACCTGCTTTTCAGATTACCTACTTGGTATTGAACAGAATGAAATCAAAGGAAGGTGTTAGGAAAAAAAAAGGTAACAGAGAAATAATGCTGCCAGAGAGAGTATTGCAAGAAGATCAGTGGGAAAGCTATTAAGTGGAGAGTGTCATCTGCCTGACTCAGTCAGCTAAGGTGGATGATGGGGTCCAAAGGGCTCTAAACACTGAAAATGCTGCCAAATGTCAGAAGGGTGGGGTGACTAAGAAACAGCAGCTGTTCAGAGAGGAGGATAGTGAATAAGAGGAGTAAGAAAAGAGAGGGAACAGCAGATGGAACTGCCCATTTACAGAGCTCAGAAGGGGATGCAACTGTGTTAAGCAGTTAATCAACCACAACCTGCAAGGAAAAGATAACGTTAAGGTGAAACCATGCCACTACTTTTTAAACCTTCTCTGCTTTGCTATGTACCTTTGTGTGCATAAACGATAGACTTGTTCTGAAAAAATGACTTTTGATTCAGGCTTGATCAGTCAAGAAGTCATTGAGACTGACTGATCTGCAGGGCAGATGCACTCTGTAGGGCATACCACAGTCTTGAGGCCCTGCAGGGGCCTGGTGGAGCTGAGTTTGCCTTTGTGTGTGATCTAGGACATACAGAAGAGGAATGATGCAAAGATCCCACAGGTAAGTCACAGCTTTAGAGCTGTTAAAACAGTTGGATCTATTTTTTTAACAGCTGGGAGATGTGGGGATCCATCCACTCTGGAAGAGTGTTCAAAAAAAGATGTTGCAAGGATTGCACCCAGAGGGATGTACTCATGGGACTCAGAAAATGGTACAGCTCATAGCACTCCTTACGTCCATGCCGGTGTACTGGGAATGAGGGTCATTGTAGGCTGGAGGTCCTGTGTGAAGCTCATGAACCTCATGGCTTCACTCTAGAGGGAGTGCAGGTAAACGACAAAGAAGATTTCCCTTCAGGGGGACCAGAGGAGAAAGAAAAGCTGCAGCTTCCCCCAGATGATAAAGCAGGCACAGCAGAAAATTTACTTTGGAAAGGCTTAGCGTGCTGTGGATCTAGTACTAGAAAATTTGTTTGTGACAGGAGGGTCCCTGCAAACATCTGTGGAGGCTGTGTGTAAGAAGTCCTGAATTAAAAAAAAAAAAATTATGCTTCCAAAATCAGTGACATAGAGCAGGTCTGAGGTGAATACTGACAAAAAAAAAAGGGAAAACAACCAATAAAGCAAATGTTATAAAGCTGTCTTAGAGGGGGGGAAAAAAAGCAAACTTAAAGGAAAATTAAATACATTGAATTTGAACATTTACTTCTCACCCATAAAACCATTAACTATGCTAACAGGAAGTGCAGAAAATGGTATCTGGAGAGAACACAATCTTCCCAAAGAACTATTCAGCAACAGTGGTCAAATTCAATGCTGTAACTGTTGATTTTTGAAAAAAAGTGACTGAAAGAAAAGTTTAAATATAAAATTGTATCCTAAATACTAATGAAGAAAGGTATCTATTTAATCTTCTGTAGGAAGTGTGGACAGCTAATATACATACCCTTTAAGAATAGAAAATATAACATGTTTAGGCCCTAATCTCTTTCACAACTCATTGTAGGAGGATGTAGACACTTAAATGGACCACATGCAATTATCTGTACAAACTAGGCACTTTTCAGAATGTTGAAGAAATAAAATATAAATGAAGAGCCTCAGGCAAAACAGGATGAAAGAAAATATACTTCTTTTTAAAATATTCGTCCTTGTTAAATTAGTGTCTCACAGTGTTTTTTTCTTTCAAAATTTTACTTCCAAGGATACCTGCTCATTATATCTAAACCCATTTTTTCTAACCATTTGCTTGGTTACTACCCAACATAATGGATCTTGCTGAAATGATTCTTTTATTAGGCTTATTTCCTGTAGAACATATTTCAAACATACTTACTGGTCTTCCTGGCGCTCCTCTTGGACCAACAGGTCCTTGAATACCCAATGTACCCTGAGGTCCCTTTAAATAGAAAACCATCAATTAATATTGTTCTGATATCGGATACTAGTGGTACTTTATCACATTTGTTGTAATACTACTTACTTGAAAACCATTGAACCCTGGGTCCCCAGGTTCTCCCTAAAACCAACAAAGTGAAAGAATACAGTAAATACTATATACAACACTGAATAAAAATATTTCTTGTTCATCGATTAAATTTTGTTCTCTTTCCATCTTACAAACTATTTAGAATAATCATAGCTTATAATGCTATACAAATTCTTACCTACAGATGTATCCAATACAGATTTTGATATACATAACCTAATATGTTTTTTTACACATCAATTTTATACTTTATATATATACTATAACTGCATGCAGTGCAGTTGGAGGGTACAAAGTTGGCTAGAGAAGTTAGGGATCCAAATTACAAGGATGAAATGGACAACAGTACATGTTTAATTCTCTTTTGAAAACCCCATCTAACCAGTCGCTTAATTAGGGATATAAGCTTAGCTGAAACGCACAAGTTGACCGAGGACATTTTTCATGAGTTGCATGGGAATTACCAAATCATTTTGATTCTCTTCTGAGTCACTGAAAAGCATTTGGAACATACCGTTTTCAGTGACCACATATTTTAACTGCAGTACATGTTGAAATGTTTTTGCAAATTGGATCCAAAAATGTGCTAGTGCAAAGATCTTCCAATACCCATAAATAACGTAGTATTCGGCCCAGACACCTTTAATCATTTTGAATAGTATCTTAACTTTTTAATATATCTAGCTAATTTGAGTATATTTAATGGAATAATTGTACCAAGTGGTACTTGGTACCATAATTTGGTACCAAGTACTTTCTGGAATGAATATAGGTGTCAATATCTTCTCCTTGACCATCATATACTTAGGCAATTTCATAATCCTTACTAATTATTAGCAAGTGATCACATTTTAAAGGGTTGTTGAAAGGAAAAAAAAAACATTAAAAATACAGGCTATCTACAGATATGTCAAATAAAAACATATTTTGGCATTTATCACTGGCACAAAATATTCATGAATGATGTCAGCAGATCTCTTCTGTGCTGAGCAAAGCTCTGACAGTTTAATATGCAGGCTGTACTTTATATAAGTTTGTCACAAAGACAATTTATACTCTACTAATATATGTAACCCCCTATCATCTGATACCTTCAAATTACACAAAATTATATAAATGACAAAAAGCTACAACACAAGTTTTAAAGGATTAGATAGAGTAAAAGCATCCATACTTAGAGGTTAGATAACTAGATTATCTACTGAAGCATATTTTATCATAAGTCAACCAAAATTCTGTAGGAAAATTATACAGAAAGGACACTAATATTAAATAGAATCATTCAATGGACAAAACTATGACAAATGGATGATTCTGCCATGAATGATGTGAAGGTAGCCCACTGAACAAAGAGGACAATATTTGAACTACAACATTTGCATTTCTATTTAAAAATACAAAGTTATAAACATTTTAAAATCAACAGTTATTCAGAGTTCTCCACTGCGTGTAGGTTGGCATTCCTTGCAAATAAGTGAGTGGACATCTCTTCCCTGGAAATAGGCTTTACTGTCACCAGAGAAAGTGGAAGTTGCCTTGCAAAATCTACAAAAAAATCCAAGTGGGTCCTTTGGAACATGGCTTTAAGAATGTAAGAAAATTAACTCACTACTATCTATTTTTAAAACAGGAGTGGATACAAATTTGTAATTCATCAGTGCACAAGAGTTATATACCTACCCTGTATTGGCTAGCAATGTCTGGCGGTAGTATATAGGGCTCCCCCTTCTGGCCCTTTGGTCCTTGGATTCCCTAGATTGCCGTGACCAAAAAAAAAAAAAAAAAAAAAAGTAAGCTTTCATATCATCTATGAGCACATAAACAGTTGGAGTAATGAAAAACATTTGTCAGCTTTTTCATGAGTATATACACATTGCTGTTCAAGTGCAAAGACTATGCCTAGCTCTGGAAATTCATGGTATAAACACAAAATATAAATCCTCATGGGTATGTAAAAGCAGAAATTCCCAATTAAGGGGAAGAGCTTCCCATTATGCGGGAGTGATATGGGATAGCACTCACAACCCCAGCCTCCCAGCACGAACAGTAGCTGGGGTACCTCAGGGTTGGGTATTGACCTGGGAAATGCAGGAGCTCCACACTTCATCACAGCATGACCCTCCACAATCGCTCTAAAGAAAGCCAGCAATTTCTCTGGCAGCTAGCTCAGCAACAATAAATACAATTTGGGAGTGGGCTGGGGAAATAAAAGGTTATGAGTTTGATATCATCATTGCTGGATAAAGATGTACAGGTTTCCCTGAAGTAATCTCCCTGCAGGACCTGTGGGATAGGTATAGCTCTGAGCAGGCCTTCTACCCTGGCTGCAATTTATAACTAATCATTGTGCAGTACTTCTACAGTAGGGCCACAAGGACACTATCCTACGCCAAAAGGGAGCTCCATTTAAGAGCTCTCCCATTTGATTTCCAACACGTACTTGAAAAAAAAATTCACCAAAATAATGATCTTGGCTGCTGGTGTTCATATACTGTCAGCTACTTACAATGGTACCAGGGAAACCAGCGGGTCCTGGGCTTCCTGAGTCACCAGGATCACCTGCTGTCCCATTACAGCCGTCATGACCCGGTTTCCCCCTTGATCCTGGCTGCCCTGGATGACCCTGTAGAGAAAAAAAAAGTGTTTATCTATCCATCTGTTTCTAGTTTTCCTTTTCCTGTAGTCACACAGTATTTAGACATTCTCACATTAAGCCCAAGGCTTGGATCCATGGGAAACTATGATTTTCAAAGAAAGAAAGAAACAGACAGTGCCTTTTTTTAATATAGCTGCAGCTTGAACCAGACGCCCCAGACAGCATGAAAAAAATGAGTAGTGAAGGACCTTTCAGAAAGGGTAAGAAAGCTATGTTCAATGCAGTCTCTGTTAATCAGAGAACTAAACCAGATGAGGCTCATGTACAGGGAGTTACCAAGAACTGGGATTGTTAAGGATTATGTTGCTTTCAGCACTTCACACTGGAAAAGTATGAAGAAAAGTTCCTTACTGGCTATGAACGAGCTAGGAAAAAAGTTAGTGATGCTTTTGGAGCATTTGGTTGGGTGTCAGGATGAAGCTGTAAGTACAGACATGGGGAGAAAGCAGAGGAGCTCAAACCAAGAAAATAGGGGGCACTGCTGAAGTTCCCCACTGAGCATCTGAGGTACAGGAAGGGAGAAAAAAGTAACTCCTATCTTAAACTGGATTTCCATTGCTTCAACTACATCCACCTTATTGCAGTTACTTCTGGCTGCACTGGGATCTATAGGAAGCAAACCTGACTTTGAGTAGCTCTTTCTTCCAGGGGACTCAGTCAGAAAAAATGGAAACTAACGTAAACAGAATACATGTCTCCCTTCTCCATTACCTAGAACAAGAGTTTTCTCTTTGGTTCTGCTCCCTTGCTTAGAATAAAAAGAAATCTGTCCATGCCCCTACCTAGCTCCATCAAGTACTGTCACTCCTCACTCCAGAACAGGTTTAGGCTTGCCACCATCCTATCTTGGCCTCCAGCCCCGCATCCCAGTGCTTTGCCATTACAGTTCCTACTTGTTTGTGCCTATTTGCCCTCAGATTTATTTCTTGGTCTGAGAAAACTGGTTGGGGAACATAACTGAGTGGGAAGGGCAGGGGAACATGAGGGCAGGTCACAATAAGCATGCAGGCTGGAGTAATATCTGAAGGTATTCTATTCCTCCCTCTTCTCTGCAATGTGCAGACATCCTGAAGGCTGTGCTAAAAAAACTTGCTCAGGTAACAGAAGCAGGTAGTAAATCACTCCCCTCCTTTACAACAGAGTGATTTACTATCCTTCCCAGCACTTAAAAAATACTCAGTATGAAGTGGTGAGATGAACAAGATCCTTGGCTACAGGAGTTTTAATAAGAACAGTAAAGAGGGTCTTCAGCTTTTCCTTTAAGAGGGAAAAAGAGAGAGAGGAGGAAGAGTATGACAGAGAAAGCCCTGAAACTTGATATGGAACTCTTCCGGAAACAAAAAGGGGTGAAAGGAGAGTGGATGTGGATGTGTGGGTTGCAAAGTGAGGCCCTGGTGTCAGAGAGCACTACAAAGGAAACCCAAGCCTGGGAAATCTGTCTAGGGATTCCAGTGACTCAGATTTCTTTGTTATTTTATGACACAAGAAGTAAAGAAGTGTAAGCTGGGAAAATACCGCACTGTGAACTTAACCCAGTTTTCCTCTTTGAATATTTCAGTTTCATGGACCTGGACAATTTGTTCAAAGTTTGACACTATTTAGCATTTAGTAAGATTTTTAAGACTACCATCTCAATCATGCCATATGAGCTATAAAACAAATTACAATGCTTAGTATTCTTACAATTGTTGATTTTTTTCTCAGTGCTTTACAACTCTGCAATAATTAAGGAATGACCCACTGGTGTCCTTTGCTCACATGTCTAAGAGAGGTGAAGTACTTATCTCATAGTTCTCTCTTACAAAAGAGCATGCTTAGCTGGATAACCTCCAGGGACACTGGAAACCTTCTTCCTCTTTTGTCCCTTTGCATGGATTTCTCCATGGATCAAAGCAAATGGACCTTAAATATCTGAGGGAGTGAGACAGGGGGCAAAAATTCTGTCCTCTTGTTATACGTCTGCAGTTTCACTTACTTTAAGAAATGGTATTGGCTTAGAAGTGTGTATATGGCTGAGGCAGAATTTAGCCCAAAGATTTTAACTGAGGTACAAAGGCATTAAACCAATCTGAAATATTTGCAGATAGTGATTTCTAAAACATGAGGTAACTGTCTACTTACAGGGACGCCATCTGCCCCTGGGAATCCAGTCACTCCTCTTTGCCCCTAGAGTAAAACAGCACAATTAAAATGATGTTCCTCCCAGTATTTGGTTCATTAGCTGAAACATCTGATATTCAGAAGTTACCATTTCTCCTTTGGGTCCACTTATTCCTGGAGGTCCTCTTTCACCTTTGTGACCTTTGGGACCTTGCACTCCTGGGATCCCCATCAATCCTGGTGGTCCAGTGAACCCCTGCGATCCAAGGAGTCCTGGCTGGCCCTGATAAAAGTAATAAAAAAGCATTTATCTAGGAACAGTTGTAATGCATGAAGCTGGATTAGTTATCACTACTGCAATGGAGTCAATCTCTGGAAGAGAAAATAAACAAAGAATCTCGCTTCAGCAGGCCAGACTCTTTGATGAACGTCATCTGGTAACACCACACAGAGAAGCTCTGAGAACAGTGACTGCATTGTGCCTGAAATCCATAAATGGAAATTAAGACAAAAATCAAGAAGAAGATCTTCCTACTTGAATATTCTCTGTTACTCTACGAAAGAAAGTCATTTCTCTGGAATCAGGAAAATTGGCTGCTCAAGAGTGATGCTCATTAATCTACAACATTACCAATTACAGTACACTCCAAGCAAATAAAACATGCTTAATTGTGAAGTCTGCTTAATGGACATATTTCTTACAAATGGAACTGGATATTTAATAGCAAGACCGTCTGCTTCTGTGGGATGGTATTTCTGTTTAACAATGGAGCCTAAAGATGACTCAACATGTAGGCTATGAGGGTATGGCATCCACATAAGTTGAAGAGTTGCACCCAGGGCTCCCCCATCATTAAAAGTTTCCTCCCAGTGTTGGTTCAGTAAAACAGCACTAATGACTCTCTTCAGGCCACTTCAAACATTGTTTAAATATAATCCTCTATTGACTGCCAACATCACAAGGCTCAACAGGGAAAAACATCATTTTGAAATGACACAGTGGTGGTTTTAAGTAATGGGGTTGTGACAGTATGTCTGAGATTCGTGAACCAAAGCATTTGAAAACCATTCCAAATGGAGTGTCACCAACAGCACATATGTTTTGTATGCTCTACAATACTCAGTGCACTAATGCCACCTTAATATTAAATCATGGTAATCTTCTCTTGAGAAATACGCTTGAACAGTGTAATACACCATTTACCAAGACATTCTAACTAAGTAGATTCTAATGAATGTAGTTTTAAAATGCAATTAGATTTTTCAAAGACCATTGTACAGACACATCAATATCTCACAAAGCAAGAATTACAGCAAAATGTGAACACTAATATATATACAAACAAGCAATAAAAACAATAACGTCTTATTTTAGCATAAAGTACATATCCTCTTCCACCTACAACATCTTATTTCCTTTTCCACGCTCACCCATGCTTGGAAAGAAAGAGTTAAAAGATCTTGTAAATCCTTTGCAAGTAGGATACTAGTTTAACTTCATTTAATGTCACTGAAATGGGGGGGGGGGGAGGAATGAAGGAGGGAAGTGCGGGAACTGAAAGAAATGAACTTCTAAATATCCTAGTTCCCTTGAATTCAGAAAGCAGTAGTCAAGATACAGAATAATACCTTCTTGAATTTTAGACAAACTTTGCTTTATTCTTGCAGTAATGGATAGGCCCACTTGTGACACTCTTCCAAAATATCATTGTCAACCATCTATTTATAATGAAAAGTCATCAATTGCAGCTCTATGCAAAAATACTCTAGTTGTTTGTATGACAAACCGCCAGACAAACACTACAACTGAAACCTATCTTACTTCTGGTTTAAAAAAAAAAAAATCAATTTTCCATATAGCTTTTGTGGAAAAGTGACAGTAAAGCTGTCTGAATATGTCTTTATATTTTAAAATTGTATTGTTTCAAACGAGTCTATACTGAGAAGCTGACATAATGAAACAACATACAAAATTCAGTACCACTTTTACTTGGAAAAGAGCAGGAATGACCCTGTATGCATACAATTACATTTAGTTCCTCAGGGACTAGCCACCAGTATGGAACTCTTGCACCTTATTTGCTATAGCTTTACAATTAATCTGACAGAACTGAATGCTTAGGAGCATGGCTAAAGGACGCAATGGATTTAACTGTTCGAGTTGTCAGAGTGAAACAGAATCTGTCCTGTGCTTACAACCAATCCCAGTTTTATATAGCACCACTACTTCTACAGCAAGCCTGCTGTAAGGGTCTTGGGGAATATCAGGTTTTAGGAAGCCAATTTCTTTTCATTTTTTATGTTAACAAATTGAGAAGAAACAAAGGTCAGATGAATAGATATAAAATATAATATGATTTCTGTTGGCAGGGAAGCATACACATCTGAACAAGTGGCAGCTCCTTTACTTATGCCAGTTGCAATTTGCTATTACAGATGAATCTTTCTCCACATTAATAGTTTTCAGCTTGTTTTTAATCTGTGAATCTCTGGAAATTATCCTATGGTGGTGAAGACCCTTGTCTAGCCAGATTCACAACAGACACTATTTTCTTAGTTACCTGTCTCAAATGGAAATTTGCTGATTAAAGTCACTAGAATAATCTGAACCAACATGTACAGCAGTGTGAGCTCTGTGGACAGGAAAAGAAGTCTTTCCTGCTGCTGCCTTTTCTTACCTACTATGGTTAGAAAAGTAGAGACCACCCACCCATATCTGGAAAGGGACCTTTAAGAGGAAGAAAGTGTGTATTACACACCTGTAAAAACATAAAAACACAGAAAAATTATTCAAATTCAGTTATGGAAAAGCATTTGAGCTGGCTCAAGTTTCAATTTTAATTTTGAGAAGTTCTGGAAAGAAATCTTTTAGTTCGTTCCACAAACACACAGAAGAATTGGATTCTCTATATTGAAAGTGTTGCTTCATTCTTTTATTGAAGTAAATGAAAGCTGAAGGTGATCAAATAAATTCCAGAAGCTATTCATCTACCTGGGACATGTAGAGAGTCTTTTTAGTGCATATATACGCTCATTTCTTGTGCAGCAGACAATGTAAAACATTTAATTGCAGCGTCTGATAAAATGCCAGTTATGTTCAGATAGTCAATAGGGTGCACACCTTCCTCCAGGGGACATGCAGAGGTATAATACTTCAAAGCCAGCACTACATGGGACACAGTTACATCACTAATTCTGATACCAAATACCACTCTCCCACTTTCAGTCCCATTTTCCAATCTGATATGGAGGAAGGAGTAAACAAGGAATGGAAAAAGAGGGAGAGAGCCATGCTTCCCCATGCTTTCCTGGTAACTGTCAGAATATTTGTTTACTGAGAAATGGGGGTGTCCTTGGATGAAGTATCCTACATTATTGTTTGCAATAAGGACAATACAATTGATCTTTCTGGGACTAGTTTATCAGAAGGCTAGAGCTAGAGCTGGAGAAGTACTTAATATCATGACAATGTTTGTGTAATTCTTTAGCCAGTAAGTAACTCATCATGTTAACTGAATTAACTTTGCTAACCTTTGTTAACTCAGACATGTCAACTTTTAATCTACTTTCTTTATCTTAGATCTTCTGTTGAACAAGTTTGTCCCTTATTCATTAGCAGATGACCTAAGAACATTTGCTCTTTTGCAAAGGTCATTAAGGAGATTTAAGCAAAGACAATCAATTTGAAAGGCTGAGTGATGCTTTATTTGACTAAATTGTTAGAGTCCTGAATTTCCCTGTGTGAAACATCTGCATGGTACAATTCCGGTTATGCTCCTGAAGGTTCAGAAATCCTAGAAAAGTCTCCAGAGCCCTGATGTCCTCTCCAGATAAAATCTTCAGGTCAAAAAAGAAGGCAAGCCTAGGGAAATATGCTAACCCTATGTGTCATATTTTAAACTACTCACAATGTACTTTCTCTGATGCTCCTTTTTCTTAAATGAAAAACAGAGCAATGGAAAAATGTGTTATTGCCCATCCTGTTCTCCAGTAGAAGGTTTTAAATTTTGCTGAGGCAAACTGGAACTTTTTCAGAATCCAGACTATGCAATGATTAGTTCTCATCAGAAGTACATTTACAGGCCAGTGTTAAGAGGCTTACAGAAGAGTGTGTGGCATATTATCTGACAATCACCTTGTAGGGAGCATGTGGAAAGAAAAAGAAGTGGGTCAATGGAATATCTTGAAGGCTATCGAGGAGTTTTACCTTCCTCTTCACTTTTATACTGAACTTCCATTACTGTTCAGATGAATTACAAAGCTATCAAAGTCAGGATGCAGTCTCTGATATTTCAGAGACCAGCTGGAAGAGGTCTCACACAATTCACGTGGCCAGCACAGTCATGTGGAAAATCTATTTACAGAGAGGAGCAAAGGTCAGAAATTTAGGGAGCCTGGAAGAAATCTTCCCAGAAAACGTTTGCAATCTTGTATATACATCGGTGCTTGTCCAATGAGGAACATGAAAGAAAATGCTATCATGGTTGGAATTTAATTTAATAACTATTTTGTGATTAAGTCCCAGTGGACTTAGTAAGATCCCAAACAGAATTTTAAATCTGCACTGAATGTTTCAGAACGATAATTTTAAATTCCAACTCTTTTAGGACCAGTCAAATAAAAGAGATATCATCCTGTAATAATTTCTTCTTTCTAAATTACTGCTAAATTCAGACTATGGAAATACAACTGGTAGGGAAAGCTGTGCTAATTTTGAGAGCAATCAATTGTTCAAGTTGTTATACAAATAAAGATAGAGTAAGTGAAACTCCCTGCTCCAAAGAGGTTAAAATACAAAGACATCCTCATGAATTGCCAAGAAACACTTTGCTGATGTGTATATACGGAGAGGGAGAAAATTAGTGATTTGGAATAATGAGGAGGCAGATTCAGAATGACTGCATAGCTTCACTGTAATTGAACCCATTTCACCATATTCCATCATAGGCTTTTATTTTGTAACTACTTCTGGTATATGGAATGTGATGATTCAGTATTCCCCAAATGGAAATGACCCTTGTAGGTCATAGTTTACTTAGCAGTGGACATGAAGAAAAGAGGTCAGTTCCCTGACATTTTAAAAAAGGTCATTTCTGAAAGAACAAGTTCACTTCCTGTGGCAATGGTGATCTGACTGTGTGATAGACAAGTGGGAGTGAAATTTTTGTAAGAGAACTGGATCTGCAACAGTTACTGCAGGAATAGATGGGAAAAGGAAGTGACTGCAAGAACCTAGATCTAATACCATTAATGGAAGACAAAAGCAAGCACAACAGAAAGCAACTCTGCAGGAATGGCAATAAAATGGGTTATACGGAAAATAGGCAACTTCTGAGCTGATGAAAAGGGCTAATCCAGGAAAAGGCATTCCAGCAGGTGCACCTCAAAGAAACTGAAAAGTTTTAAATGTAACATCTGATCAAATGAGGAGAAACCTACTGCCAAAGCTAAACTGCTCCCAGTAGGTGCACTAGTTCATTTAGAGCCAGAGTGCTCACCTCTGTGCTGCCTTATGCTGCCCAGTACAAGATGGACTTCAAGAGAGCACATCAGACAATGCCCAGCGACTATTTACAGAACCAATTCCAAAACAAGTTTAAGACCCATAGGCTCTGTAACATCTCTAGAGTTATTTTTGCATAATCCCTCCATGGCATGGATATGTGGGCAGCCTTTCTTTCCTGCCAGCTTGGCTAAAACCACATTTTTCATTTACACACACTTTTCCACTGTTACTGAAATAAACCAAGTTCACAAACACCTTGCTTTCAAGGCCGTGCTCCGCTGGGCACAACTTCAGTCACTCATGAGCAGAGCATTTACCATGATGCAGAAGAGATTGGTACATTTCTACGCCGTGGAGCCATAAACGGATTATGCTTTACGTTGGTAATTGAGTGAGAATGGTTCCATGTGTCTCAGCAACTCAAAGTTCTGTTTCAGCAAGATTTAGACAACATTGTGCAATTCTAAGAGGGAAAACTACACTAAACTACAATAAGCTCGTGAAATTCAGCTGAATGGTAGAAAATGTAAATATACAGGGCAAAACATACAGAGCCGCTAATGGCATTTACTGAAAAGAAAGTTTTTTGGGAGAAAAAAGGCTTGAAGTCTGTGCTGACTTGGCTGGTAAACATACTAGCATTTCATTTTTATTCCTGTGTCTTCAGGACACCAATAATGATTATTTTCTAAAAGATCATCAACCTTGATCTGCATTATTTTAGTACAGGAGAGAGAATTCAGAAGCTCCTCACTAGATGGCACTAACCCTTGCAGCTTGAAGTGATGTTAAACAACACAGGTGCACGTTTACAGACTGCATTAAACTTCAGGAAATCTGATAAGGAGTTCAGGTGGGGTCAAAATGCCTTTGTGCTAGGTCTAAGGCAACAAAAGCAGACTGCTTCTGCAAAATGCCTGGCAGTGAAATAGCTGGGAAAGTTAGAATTAAATGGAATGAAATGTATCATGAAAGAGTGCAGCATGGCTTCTTTAGGTGCCCTGTGTTTAATTGCTCAGTCTTTTTATCTTGTGCAACAGGAAAACATAATGTTCTAAGAGGAATGAGCAAAACTTTTATTCTTTTATTTCTCCAGTGGATTGCTGGATTTAAATTTAATGCCATATGTCTGCATTTTCTTAAATTTATGCTCTGAATCTGTATTTTACCATGGGGCTGGAATTAGCTTGTCACCCTGGGTTACCAGCATTAGGTATGGACGGACTTGTATGATCTAACTTTACCATTCATAATAGACATAAGTCTTTCTCATACGCCTTAAACTACATTATCTTAAATTCTAAAAGACAGAGTAGCACTGAGAGATTCACTAGGCCTAAAAAAAAAAATTACATGGTTTACTGTTATTTCTATTTTTAATTCATCTTTCACTACTTTACAGAAGCTTAAGAGTAAAAAAAAATAAGCGTTAAGTTAAAAATAACTAAAAAATGAATTTAGTTCAGTCTAGTGGCATGGTAATAATTTGCTGCTCTTTCAACTACATTGTCTGGACATGCAACATTTTCTCTCAGGACAGAAGTGACCAAATGACATTAATGTTAATTCCTGAGCAGTGATTCAGCTTGCAGAAGTTGGATTTTTTTTTTAATTAAGGAAGGAATAAACATTAAATCTTCATAAAAACCAGCTATGAAAGGATTCTCTTTACCAGAAGCCACAGTTCTTTTCTGCAGTCAGTGACTGAAGTAATTTTGTACTGTTCCCACGGTTTGATCTAATTTGTGATCTTCCAGAAAGTTGCTATGTCACCCAAGAAGATAAAACATGCATAAAAGAAAATACACACTGGAATGTAGGTCAAACACTCAAAAGAACCAGTTAAAAGTTTCTTCATGCCACAAAACACATACAAGTATATATCAGAAATGTTTTCTGTGTTTTGCAGAGCTGCTTTAGAAAGAATGAAACTGGGGCCATGGCAGTGTTCCTTCAAAGATAAACATCAGAAAGGGCAAGTCTACACAAAACTGCGGGAGGATTTCCATGCTAAGTCTTCAAAAGGTCATTACATGGAGGAAAGGAGAGGAAGAAGGAGGAGAAGATATGGGAAGGAAGCAGTGGGCAGAGGGGAAGGGTGTTTTTGTTTGCAGAATAGGAAGGTGATAGCTCTGAAAACCCCCAAGAAGTATTTCTGTTAAGATATAGTTGCACAAACCAACTGTAAGGTGGCAAGCTAGGGTCTGCGTTTGCAACACATCAGTTTTCTGTGGAGCTTGCCTGCATTTGTGTTCTTACTGTGTAGTAAATACGAAGTACCTTACCCCATTTCCTGTGAGAAGTAAGCTGTAGGAGGGTCAGCACGCACACACAGATAATGGAGGTGTAACAGCTGACAGGCTATGCATTCACAGCCCAGTTTATTTCATGGTAATTCATTAGCACAAAAATTTAGGATCAGAGTTAAGACATAATTACCAAATACACCTACCTGGTGAGCATGTTCTACGTGACAGGACTTGTAATAACTTTTTTTTTTTGAAGGATGGTATTTATTAACAAATAAAGACATTTATGTGTCTACATTCAGTGTAGCCATCCAAAGCTCCCTTCAAGGGAGGGGATCTTATGGCATGATATACCCTAATGCAGACATTCAGTCTAGCTCAAATGAATGCACCTTAAATGTGGAGAACACTAAGTGTCACGTAAATATCAGCACTTCTTTATAGCTTCTTAGTTCAGTTTCTATCATCCTCATTTAAAGCATAGTAAAATTTCTGCCTACTTTAGACCCTGCTAAAGTATGATGCTCTGACAGTGAATAAAGGATATAAAATAATCATGGGGAAATCTGAGGATTTCAGAAATCTTTGGATTCCAGAAGTCTGCAGAGCTAGCACGGCTGGGGCGGGCTTCACCCTGCGTACTCTAGGCAGATGCCTTGGGTCAGCGTGAGAATGGAAGTGCGATGAACGGAGTTACTCCTGTGTACGTTGGTTAAACTGAGGGCAACAATCTTAGTTTTGAAACTTGGAGGCCAGTAACACAGTCAGGAGTCCATGTCTACGATGGGAAATAATTTAATTCCACTGACATGTAAATATTGTCCCTCTGGATTCTACCTAAATACTAAGTCTTTATTAAAGAGTTAACTAAAATAACTAAGTTGATTTGAAGTAACATTTCTAAAACATGAACAGCAAACTTGAGATCATGAGCTAGTGATATTTTACAGAACACTACCATAACATGTAGTGTTGGGAAACATTCATTATCATTTAATTAATTGGAGAAGGTTAGTTTGATATTCAACCAAGAAATTCACCAGAAAGGAAAGTCATTTTGCCAAATTTGCTCTTCCAACCAGACAAATATTAAGATAGTGGGTGTGGAGCACAAGGAAGCAGGGAACTCCCAGTTACTTTGAGACAGTTATGGTATCATTCTTACATAAAAGGGCAGAATTTGGTCATGGTACCTACTAAATGTTTGACCGAGTATTTCGAGGGACAGGGAATGCCTCAGGACATTTTTAGCACAATGAGTATGCTTTCAAAACAGGAGAAAATTCTGTTCATTCAACATGGGTTTTGACAGGATTAAAAAGGCTAGATGCTTTCCAGGACAATGTATGATATAGAGTAATTTTCCTAATCTGCTAAAATCTACACTGAAATCTTATTTCATTCTTTGCATTTATTTCATTAACCATTGACTTTACAGGATCAATAGTCTTTTATTCCTTTTATTAAATCACAATCCACACAAAATAGCAAAAACTTGTATAACAAAGTGAGCCAGAGGTTTTATTTCACATAATCACAAACTTGTTGCTTGGCTATTTAGGCTCTTAAAGACAAGACAACAACCAGCACCTGCTTGTATTAGAACATTCAGTAATAAACTCAAAAACTGATCTGCCAGCCCAATTGTTTTCAAATGGCTTTCATTGGTGTGTGGGAGTGTTCTCAAGATCTTAAAATTCAGGAAGTTCAACACAGATGTTTTCTGTCAGTAGGCGTTGGAAGCACCAATAGTAACATCTGTTCACTTTTCGTATTTGTGAGAACATTTTTTTTCTGTCCAAAAACCATTCACTGTTGAAATTTCTAAATTGTGCAACTGGCCAAAATGTTAAGCTCATTAGACTCCATGTTTAAGAGTATGTGAAATTTAAAACCCCTGCAGGAATTCAGTCTATCATATGCCAATTTTTCCATTCTCTGCTCCTCCTCTGTTTAAACAAATCTGTAACTATTTTTGTGATGGGAACAGCTATCAAAACTGACTTGATCATTCAAATGCAAGTTACTACTGGCTGTTTTATTTCTCAAAAGAATTTAATTCTCTTATAGAGGCTGTGACATTAAGATGTTCTGTGCATTAGTCCCCCTTATATATTCTCTTTACATGGGAGTCCAGAATATACTTTCTAGCAGCATCTGCAAAGGACTGTGTGTAGACCTTAGACACCCTCATGCTCCAATCCTGGGAATTTAAAATTTGGGATGGTCTCCGAGTTCCCTGGAAGCCCAGATGAGTGGGCTCCAAACTGCGAGGAAGGACTGTGGGTTTTGAGACACGTGTACAGCATTGTGAAGAATCATTGTTTATGCAAAAACAAGTGAAATTATTTTTCTGTTAATGCTCTTGGACAGATGGGTCTCATGAACAGTAGGGTGCTGTGAGATCATCTGCATGAAGACTGCACAGTTGTTTTCCCTACAGGAGTTGCTAATCTTGATGTTAGTATCAATGCAGTTCCTGAGTCAGCTGAAGCTAAATGAACCCTTATGTGTCCCCATGGATGTGGCTTGTTAACATTGCAAATATTCTAACGCAATCACTTTGATGGGCTTTAAACTGAGCCCGGCTTCATGTTGGGTTTGCCTCTACAATCAATAAATAGTGTAAGTGATCTATGAGAGATCTTGCCATCTTTAGGTAATAAATGGTGACACTGAAAATTGACAACAGTTCTCTTCAATATGACACAAACAAGTTTCCTGTCTTTTGTATACACAACCTCACAGAAGATTTTTATAAGTTGACATTACTAGATAAAACTAAAAGATCTAAGAAAACTAAATGATCTGGGGAAAATGCTATAACAGCCACTTACTTGGAGAAGTCTTTGTGGTCTCATACAGGTCTGTCTTTTTTTTTTTCCTTTTTAAATCAGGAAGAAGGAGATTAAAAATACTTTAAGTTCTAGAGAACTACTTCTATATCATCTAGCTGAATAAAACACTCTCTTTGTTGAATGTAGCTTGTGGCAGCAGTCCAGAAGAGAGACGAGTGGAGTATATATTTGAATAAGATGATATAATACTCCAGATCCTTATGAAAGCCCTAACCTTTCTATAATGCCTCCTTTGAGGTAGCCAAAAGGGAAGCCAGGAGTGCCCACAAGTCTTTTGCAGGCTCTAAAATCTCCTCATTCATACGAAAGAGAATGTGTTCTAGAGCACATAAGAGGCAGATATTTCTATGACTTTTCAAGGAGGAAACCCATCTATTATTTCAAACTTTTATTTCAAAAGCTAGTGGAAAGTTTTAAACCATTTACAGTAGACAGTCTGGGTTCCATGGCTGGTTCAGCAGAGGATTGGAATGAGAATCAGAACAAACCATTCTTTTTGACCTCTTGTTCCTTTTCATTCAGCAGACACTGAGGGAGTGAAAGTACTATTAATCTGTAAGGGTGAATTGCTTTTTTCTTGAAGGAGATCCTGTTACTTTGACAGGCCTTGGAGAAAATGAAGATGGTTCTCTAACTGATAGAAAATACAGTTAATTTAGAGGAAAAGAAAAGCCTTCCAGACAAGGACCACCAGCAGCAGGAGCCTTCACATTCCAAGGGAATAACAGAGATTGTTAAAGAATTTGTCATGCCTACTAATCTGTGTCCCATCACTGGGGAATGGTTTGAGGCTTCACGTACAGGACTGAATCTTCAGGAGTTTAGATTCTGATTCTGGAGTGCCTCCAAGCTCTGTTAAATTAGTGCCCCCTCAGAAAAACATAGTCTGCTTGCAGTATTAGTGGTGCCAAAAAAGTCACTGCTGCACTGTCTTGGTCAACCTATAATAATGTAATTGTGGAAATGGCTCCAGCAGTCCAGTGGGAGAGATTGCATTTATTGATATGGAGATTTGAATCGCCGTGGATGACAGATCAGAATGTTTCAGGTCACAGGTTAACAATGACAGACTGCCATAATGTGGATGGCCAGATGAGTCATTACCAAGCAAACTGCGTGTCAGTGTCACAGCCCCTCATATGCTCTACAGTAACTGTCCATGTCCACACTTTGTAGCAAATCTTCTTTCACCAATAAGCTACTTCAGACAGACAGTTGAGATGTCCCATAAATTCAAATCTCAAGGCATTTTATGGACATTTTTGACATTCTAATTAATATCACAGAGCTGATTATTCTTTGCCAGAGGATGGCTACAGGGAAATAAATGGCACACTCTGCCTTGGAGAGAGTGTGCACAGTCCCCAGTAGGCACAGACAGTGAAAACAGTGTTAGTGTCTATGCAGGTAAGAGCATAGATGAGAGAATCTGCATGGGTAGAAGCTGCATGCATAGAAGCTTAAAGAAGAAAGTGAGCGTATAATAATAAACCAAGCTGTTCCCTTTGTAAAGCTTCTTGTGAAGAGGGACAAAAATACAATGACATTTCTCTTACAGACATTCCCTAGCATGACTTAGCTCATGAAAGAAAAATCATGGGGTCTTCAAGTATATTCACATGGAGAGAATGGGCAGTTTGAGATCTTTAAAATTATTCACAAGACAAATCCAGGACATGCAGTGTATAGAATTTAATTACCTACAGTCACAATAAGATTACAGATAGCCTGGAGAGTGGTAACCTCAAAGTTATCTCAATAATAACCAATAACCAAATATGGCAAAACATTTGACTTTCAGAATTCTCTTTAAGAATCTGAAAATTAACTGTTTACCTGATCTACAGCTCTTAGATTTTTTCTGTGATACCCACAGAATTTGCATATGTCTATATGTGTATTTATTCCCCCTTTGGTTTGTTGTCTTCAGATCTCTGTAGATCTAAAATAACTTATAAAGCATACTAGTTTCTTTAAAACAGATAAGGTTGGAGGGCATTCCTTGACATGTAGTCACTGAAAACTTATTTCTAGTTATACCAGTTGATTAATGCAACATTAGTTGCATACTATTCACCCAACTGTAATGAAACAAGCCACAAAATTGTCTATTTGCATATTCATTTCACTCTTGATGATTCTTGATGATTTTATCTAGTTTTTACACATGGTCACATTAGATACATTGAGAAGATGGAACTAATTCTAAAAAAATTTAGAATACAACCCCACAGGGATTACTCAAGCCAGGAAGAATTTTAATGAAGCATCATACAAAAAGCATTTGCATAGCCATCAGAAAGCATACAGAAGGCATTATTAACTCTGATAGATTGTGAACGCAAAAATTAAAACCCATCAAAAAACATTTCCTCTCAAGAGTCAGTAAAACAGTTTTACTTTTGAAGAGAAACATGGTTTATTACAATTCTCCAATTCATTTTTAGTTATTCATAAAATTCTGTCTAGACATTCAGATGTGGGTGCCTTAGATTTCAAATTACCACAGAAATTCAAAGTACTGTATTTATTTATTTCATGCAAAATACTTACGAGATTTCTGCAGAAGTCTGTCCTAAACCAAACTTTTCACAAAAAATTAAGATATATATGCAGAAAGTCTTAAAAAAATTGTGAAATGTATTTTGAAAATACAGGAAAATTGTTGAGAAAAATAGCTGCAAATATATTTCAAGATATAGCAAAGTATTAGACTCTAGGATACTGTTTTTCAGTTAAGTTATTTGCTATTTCATTCAAGTTATATCTTGGAGAACAGATGACCTCTTTACCCAGTCAAATATGTAATCCTTGATAGTAGAAACTAGTGATGATTTGAGAAAATTACTAATTGACAGAGGCACTAAGAATGTTGTGCCTGCTCAATGACTATATGACTAGGAATTCATTATCTAAGGGAGTATTTTTACCTTCTGCATAGTTCACTTTTGTTATTATCTTCTCAGTGGGAAACATTCACCACTCCAATTCTCTGTGTGTACAGCCTCAGCAAATGGTGATTATGGACTCCAGTGGGTCTGAGGCAAAGAATTTACAAGTCACAGACAAAATACGGTTGCCTGCAGACTCCTAGTTTCCACAAGTTACTATAGTGATTCCCTCCTGTACATTTTATTACCCCAAAGTTGTTTAATGAATTGTTTCTTTCCAGTCTTTTTAAGAGCTATTAATAAAGCACATGCGTTACTCTCTATATTTGTATAAAGATACCACTAATAATTGATACTTTTTTAAGAAATACAGCTTTCAACTTATGAGATATGAACATTAAATCCTACCCCAATGGTCTGCAAGGAGCTTTTTGTTCACTGTGTATGAACAAATTATTAATATTAAGCAATGGCAAAAAGATTGTAAAAAAAAAAAAAAAAGCCCTCAAAATAAATCAGGGCAAGAGATGAAGCCGTGCCGAGTGACAGCAGCATTTCTAAAGCCTTGCAGCCATAAGTCAGCCATTACTCCTTTTTGGAAAAGTTAGAAATGGTATCTCAATTAAGCACTTGTTGCAGTGGGGAAGAGATGTGAACCAACATGGAAACCCCTGAGAGCAATGGTTTAGTGCTCAGTACTTGTATCCCTGGAATCTGAGTCATTGCTGCCCATCTTCATCTAGCAGGGAAGACTTTGCATCTTCATGCTATTGATCTACAAGAGGATCTACAAACATTAAATATGCACGGTTCATCTGCAATACTCAGTTTTCTCTACAAAGTAATAGAAAACTCATAAATGGGGGGACTCATTTCAACCACTGCGCAAAGACGATGACACTAAAAATGTGCATGAATACTATGAAAAATCAATGTTCCAAAACCACTTATTTTCACAAGTATGAAATACAGAGCTCCTTGTTTAATTCTCCTACACCATTCCAAACTACTCCCTCCTCATTATCTCCACAGAAAGACTATTCATTCATGATAAGTTAGTTTGATTAGTTCGGATCATTTTCCATCATTGTTCACATGCTCCATTCTACTTCCTACAAAATTACTTACAAGCTGCAGTCACAGTGAAGAAGAGCTTTTGACTCACACCCTTTTATTTGCTCAAAAATCTGTCTGCACTGCCCAGTTCATAAACCCACTAAAATAATCATAATACTGTAATGTTTTCATGCAGTGCTGCTAGTTATGCATTCAGAGTTACAATTGGAGAAATAAGGGTTAGAAATATTATTAGTAATTATAATCAGACCCCTGCAATAATCCTCTTCAAGAACTTGATCTCTCAATTCTTGCTCAGACAGACTTTACATGATATGAGTAGGAAATGTCTGTGAGAAAGAATCTTGGAAATGAGGTCCAAATGATGCAGTTTATCACTTCAAAACATAGAAAAGTAATAGGTCCTCTTTTGTCAGTTTATTTTGCATTTTTTTTCAGATTATGCAGTAGCCAGAATAAACTAAATATACCCCATTAGAGGACATACCTTTTATCATTGAAAGGTATTCATTTTTACATTAAAAAAACTGCAGATAAGAAAATTTGCAGGCAACTGATACAAACATTCTAAACATTTTTGGTTAAAATTTTATTGGTAAACAATAAACTCTAAAGAAGCAGAAGTCTTTTTTGACGCATTTGTAAGTAAACAGACTGCAAAACATATCTTAGACAAATATCAATGTGGATGGATAAACAGTCTGAGAGAGGAGGTTTCCAAAAAATCTCAAGCTGTCATGTAATATTAACAGGAATACAGTGTGCTCTTGGCAGCACTACTCTGAGCAAAATGTTATGACCATGGATGGTAAAGCAATGAATAAACTGCAGTTAGTCCTGTTCATGAAGCACTTGTTTGAAGGCTGTACACTAATGCCAAAAAATCTGTAGAACTAAGTGCTACTAGTCCTACAGATCCCAAGTAGGCCATATAAGAGCTTATCACTCTCACTGCTGTAAAAAACCAAACCAAAACAAAAACTAAACCACTGCATACTTTATAACATTTCTAGAACTACAGTGCTAAACAAAGCTGGGAATATAAAGAAAATAATGGTAGCTTCTGTTACACCTGAGTCACCAATTTCTGAGGGCAATCCAAAGAGAATTTAACACTGGACTGACTTAGGGAGCCTTAGCAACAGAGCTGTTTAGGATTATTTCACTGAATGTTTCCTTATTAGAAGACACCAAATTGTCAGAAACAAATTCTTTGAATATACTGGTTTAGATGACATTGGGAGAAAAAAATTGGGAAAGAATTCCCCATTCCAAAATGGAATTTTTGGTCAAAACTAGAGATGGTCCCAACTCTCATGCTAGTGAATTAGCAATAGCTACAGCATTCACTTGTGATGTGGGAAGCTCAGGTTCAAGTATAGAGCACGGCTATATTGCCATGTCTGTATTTCTGTCTCTAACTGTGGTTTCATATCTCAGTCCTTAAAAAAAAAGTCTCAGTTTTGCCATATTTAGGAATAAATTATCTCAAGTCTTGAAAATGTTTTAGGTCAGCAAAACCAGCTCTGTTTACATTTGTTCTGCCATGCACTAGCCAAGAACAGTTTCCTAACTTTTATGCTGGGGGACAGTATGTTTGAATCTTGCTGTCTCCTGCCCTTTCGCACCTGCTATGCTGTGAATGGAGTTAATGTCACCAGGCTGGCTCTCCTGGCTTTATTCCAGCCTAAGATTTCCTCATCTTGGAGGGAGCCTCTTCAGCTGCTCCTGTAGAGCAACTTTAATTCCACTTTCCCCTGCTGGAGTCTTGCAAAGGAGGATTTAACAGAAATCTAGTCTTCCTTAATTTTCATCTAATTCACAACAGTTCATTAGCTTCTGACTAGTACGGTTTTGATAATTAAAGTGAAGGAGATAACAGCGTGCACCTATACTCTTAATTTAAATGTGATCTTATTGTCATTTAACTTTTATTTTCCCAAATTGTCCTGTAAAATGAAGCACATTTGTGCTCTGCAAATCAAAACTCAGATTTATATTTATTTCTTTCTGAAAGAATTGATAAAAAAGGAAAGGATATCGAAAGGGCAGTACAGAATGAATACAATGCTGGAAAAGGACATCCACCAACATGCAGCAGTAGCTTCAGAAAAGGTCTCCACTGGAAGAGTAGGAATCTGCTAGAAGGAGGTTTTCTGGATCACCTCCTGTCATTTAGAGTTTTTTTTTTTTTATGATAACAAGGTATTCCTAATTTCTATGCCTGGACTTCTATGCCTTTCACTATAAGATTGTCCTGATTTGGGATTATTCTGGCTTTCAGTACACAAACATAACCACTGTTTAAGCAATAAGGATGTTGCAACAAATTCTATTGCCTTGTCGTCCCTGATTAACTCCACTGAGTTCAATTAAATCACTCCAGTACTAAACCAGTGCAGCTGAACTGGGAACAAATTTGGGCCTAACATCTAACAGATGTGCAATGGGATAATTTCCAATGTCTTCTTTTTTCTTAGAAAGCAGTTTATAGTAAAAGCTACTTTAACTCCAATTCCTTATAGCTCAGAATCTCTCACAGTAACAAGCTTTAGGAATGGGAATGAAAGAAAACACGCTTATAACAAGATGGAATAACAGCTTTACTTAAAATACAAACTGTTTCACATGCTGATTCATATCCATATTATATAGAATCCTTCCGCTGAAAGCATTCCAAGAATGTGCCATTTACCATTAAATCAATGAAGTCAAAGAGCATGGGAATGTACTGTTAGATCCCAGAACAATCCGTCCAGATTCTACTACCAAAAACCTGCAATACTGTGCAAAGTCGAGATCATGCCTGATATTTTGTCTAGACGATACAAAAAGCACAGTGATTTTTTTTGAAAGCCTAGGATGCATGCATTTAAACAGTACCATTTGTGACCATTTTTGTCTGAAAAATTAAACAACGTTGGATTTATGAAAACAACGCTTTCTCAGTGAACATGTTCTATTTTCTCTCAATGTATATGTGAATGTTTAGTTGCATAAATTTTGTATGTGAACTTTTCTGAAAACAAACCTCTAAAAATAAGTAATTGAAGCTGACTCGAATGCATAGCAGAAGTAGGAATTTTGCTGAGTTATTACATGTTCAGCCTTTTCACTCCATACCTCGTCTAATGTTAGGACCCCAGCTTCTGATATAAATATGATTCTTATATAAACACATTCTTTCCAACAATATTCATCTGGCTCTTTGCACCTAAAAGAGTATGAAACATTACAGAGCTCTCAGCACTTCTTTCTCTCTCTCATTCAGCAAGCAAAAATAAATCTTTTCTTTTTCTGCTGGTATACAATATGCAGTGCCAGGAGCTGCAAAATCCTTCCCTTTTCTAGTAGTGTC
This sequence comes from Dromaius novaehollandiae, assembly GCF_036370855.1. Lineage (NCBI taxonomy): Eukaryota > Metazoa > Chordata > Aves > Casuariiformes > Dromaiidae > Dromaius > Dromaius novaehollandiae. The sequence continues at coordinate 155,799,719 of NC_088098.1, forward strand.
TAGTGCACTTCAGAACTCTTTGTTAGCCCCAGAAGTGAAGAAATGTCAAACAAAGTTGCTACTGCATAATCATCTCCTCCCACATAAACTCTGGCAATAGGTTTAATATTCAGTTGCAGCTGAAGAATATACTTGTTGAGATTAATGTGGCATCATAGCTGAGCTGCTTGCGTAGTTTTATTTAGAGTTGCGTCAGCATGCCTGCTAAAAGATCCAGCTAGGCTATTTAAAACACATCTGAGCAAGGCAAGAAATCAGATTTTTCACAAGTAATGCCCTGGAGTTTTCACAAGGAAGTGGGGAGTCTTGATTTCTGTCTGTCTTCAAGGAAAGAAGTCCTTATACAAGCAGGACAGAATTTGGCTCCTCTTTCTGAGTTTTGGCAAGATACCTAGGCTACATTCAAACGGAGGGACCCAGCACAGCTTCCCAACTCATGGATGCGGATGCTTGTCCCACCCATTTCCTGACTGTATCCAGGAGGGGACATAGGTGCACATCACCTCCCTTTTCCCTTTCCTCTGCCCTGTGCTCTACTGGGAGAGCACCAAGCTCATGAGGAAGGAGGAAGAGAGCTTGTGGGGCACCCGTACTTCAAGGCTAACTGCCAGAGGACCTACAGCACACTTTAGTTTAGACACTACTCTAATGAACTGGTACCAAACAGTTACATGGAGACAACAAGCAGAAATTCAGAATAATACAATGATTTCATAGCTAGAATACTGCATTAACACTCTGGACCTGAATAGTTTAATTCTCAGCGCCATCATGGATCTCCTGCTTAAAACTGGGCAAAGCTCTTCCAATTGCATCAGCAGATAACATTTCCTTAGGTAAAGTCTTTGTCTCTTTTGCTTAAACAGGCAGCACATTCTGCAGCACTGAAATGGTATCTTACTGTTATTTACATTACTTTTATGCCTAAGACCCTCTCTTGAGATTAGGACCAAACTGCTGTGTGTTGAATAATAGCAGTACAGATATAACTCAGTCTACCATACTAATTTGGAATGCAAACCATGTTTGCATTATTGTTATTTTATATTATACAGAAAATGTATTGTAATTATTTGCATGAATTTTCTTCACAGTAAACCCACAGTAATTGCAAGTGTTCTCTGTTCAGCTGAGCATGATAAGCAGTCTCTCACATACGCACCCAAATGTGCCCACAGATAAACAGAAAGCTCTTCATGTCCAGCACACAGGTGTCCACTTTTGTGGAGGAGGGGAACCACAGTTCCTCCCCATTTGCTCATCACCCTCATAGTGCGCCGGCTGAGCTCCGTTTGCTGAAGGTCCACCTCCAGGGAGAGAAACGTGATATGGGAAGTCGTCTATATTTAGATCTGAGAACAACTGAGCAGCCCAATGCTGGCGGCACTGAACAGATTTTCTGCCTATTGCAATGTCTACAGCAGCCTTGAAAATTTATGCTCTGCATAGCAAAGGGTCATGCTTCTTTATCAGCTAAGAGTTGGCTTATACTCCATTTGCATTCAGAGCAGTAATGCTGAGACAAGAAAGCTTGTATAAGAAAGCCAGAACTTGATCCACCAAACCATCATTTTCAGTTACATTGCTCCAACTGCAATATATCACTTTCCATAAAATCCAGACTATTTTTTTTCTCTGTAGTAAGAATAATGTATTTTTGTGGCCGAGTTCTCTATAAGCGTTTGCTTCTGACACAGAGAACTAAAAAAAAAAAAAAAAAAAAAAAAAGAACTTTTCCTGTTTCTATGTATAACTACATGTGCCAAAAGGAAATATATTTGGACATTATTATGCAGCTTGCTGAGAAACTATCTTAAATGTGAAGTTTCTTCTTTCCTACTGGTCATTTTAATTCCTTATCTTAAGCATTCAAACTATTTGCTAATTAGTCTGTCTCTCTTGTTGCTTTTTTGTCCTTTTTTATTTTTACAAAGTAGTTGCTATGAAAATAATAAGTAGTTGTGGACACAGAGATTTCTTTTTTCTTTTTAATCGAAGGTTCCTCTTCTTATTGGGTGGGAATGTTAACATATTTCTGGGAATAGCCTTGTAGAAACTAGCTTGGTAGAATTTTGTTGTGAGGTTGTCTGAGAAGCTGGGCAAGTAAAAAGACTGAGCAAGTCTTTTTGTGAGTAACTGTACCAGGAGTTATTATTAAGGACTGATCCATCCCCTTAAAATGAGTAGAAAATACATCTCATCAATCTCACATTACAGAAGATACATTGGGCTTAAAGGCTTCAATTGTTTTTCATTGCAAAATTTATTTTCCATTTCCCTGTTACCTTGCTATAGCCCTAAGAAAAAAAACAAACATATTCAAAGATGCTTGTCCACATGTTAACATATTTACGGGTTTTCAGACATATACTCACAAAGTTGCCAACATGACTAAAAGCAGAGGATATAAAGTGTGGACTCTATGTGGGAACACGAACTTTTGATAAGAATCCTGTTGTGCAGCATTTTGTTCTAGTTGGCATTAGCACTGCTCTGATATTGCACAACTGAACTTCACAGCTAAAAAGCAGAGATGGAGTGGCTGTTTCTTTTAAAAAAGGTAACTCTTCTAAAATCTTTCAACAGAAACATCTTTCCATCTGCTGCTATAGTTTCTTTATCCTGAAATTGTTCTGAGGAATTTCCTGTTTACTCTCAATCTCCTAATTTATAGATCACGTCCTCCAACACCAATGGAAGAGTTTATGTAATTCCCATTCACTGAATTCCTTCATTATGCTCTCTTAGAACAAGCTGGATTATTATTATCTTAATGTTCATAAGTTCAAAATGTTTAGCAGTTCTTTGTAATGAACTTTTCTAGAAATTGCAATTTAACTCCAAGTTACTTACTGACAATTGCCTGATTAAAAAATGAAATTAAATTAAAATTGCTGGAGTAAAACCTAGAGTGTGTCTTTCAGAGAAACATTATCATAGTTCTGAATTTCCTCATTTTGTTGGTGCTTCCAGTATGTGCTAGTTCTATCTGAAACAGCAAAAAAGGTAATGTCTCCTATTCAGTTCACTTCTTAAATCCTTCCTCATCTGTCTTCCTCCATGTTTTATGTCTGATCTTCAAGTACTGGATCAGCCTGCATCAGACCCTCCAGTGTGACAGTTGGGAGAGCTATAGGTGACCGACTCAGAAGGGAAAGATTTGTAAATAGTTGCTTATGGAGTTTCTCCTTTATCGTTTCATGGAGTTGGTAAGATAGGCAGCATTTCCATGGGGTAAACTCTGGCTCTCATCCCTGGCTATCCAGATCCTTCTTGGATCAGCAGACACCGGGACCCAGCTATACAGAGCCCCTCCCTTTTCCTCCAGCCACACTTCCTTTACAGAAAGGTTTGTACAGCAAAGGACAGATGCAGAAATCCAGTCTGTGATGTCTTTCCTAAGCAATATTTATGGAGGAGGATGGATGAGTCACTTTTTCCATCTAACAGAAACATGTACTTCCATCCTCAGCCCATCCAAGTGCAGGCAGCCTTCCTGAGGCCTGGGAAAATGGAAGATGAGCGAGCCATGGAATGAGATTACCCCCAGGCACAGAGCAGAGTATCTATCACTGCATCACCCAGAAAGCATTGCAAATTCCATAGCTAGAATGGCTTTAGAAAATTGTGATTCAGTTTATTTACTAAAATAAGATTTATATTGCTAAGTCCACACTGCATTTTTAAGTGGTTTGTTGAAAATCTTCCAAAGGATGACTTGGGAACCTGATTCACTTTAGCTTAGCAGAAACTTTTTAAATCAAGTCAGCAATGAGTAGAGGCTATTTGCTGCTGACCAGCCGAACTCAAATAATACTCATCCCCTTTTGCCCCGACTCCCCTGTGTTCTTCTCTGAAGCAATGTGGCAGGGAAGGTTCCTTCAACACCACAAAGAAAGATCTAGGAGCTCAGTGCCCACACCATAAGAGACAAAAATTCAACTGAATGGTCCATTTAAATAGCATGCTGTATGGTGGGTGAATCAGGCATTGTTACACCTCATAGTCTAAACTGGCCTTCAGACAAACAAAATATTACACTGACAATACCCCAATTCCCTTAGTTTCCAGCAACTCTATTCAAACACAGGAACACAAACACTTCAACTTCTGTTCCATGACAGTTTATCACAGATCCTGTCCACCACATAAACATTTAAAGAGAATGGACTTAAGTTGTCTTCCCCTTGTGCAACACTGAGTCCTGCTCCTTTCCGACTGCTTTCCACTGCCACTCAGGTCACTGTCCTCTCCTGTTCCCTGCTGCACCTCTCCTTCTGGCCTTAGTCCCACCCATCTGCTGCTGGTTTCTAGACAAATCACATGCATAATCGTACTTTTTCTGCCTCCTTTACATTCCACTTCCACACCCTCCTTAAATCTTTTCTTGAAATAGCCAGTTGGCAGGAAGATGATGGTCATCAGGTGCACATTCCTGCAGAGAGAAGCACCAGCTAAAAGCAAAGGGTGGGGCTGGCATGGGGATAACCAGGGAGAGAAAGAAAAACAAACAGGCTGTGAAAACTAGGTAGGAAAACACTGTCTAAATTAGGGACTTCCCATGTCTGGTAGCCTGGATGGCCAGCAAGGCTTCAGTGAAGCTTGGACTGATAAAGCACCTTGCCTTATTTCTACTCTGTAACATGGTCTTAAAAGAGGGGGAGCCCCTTCCCTCCCCCAACATACACAAGTATGTGAGGAAGGTGGCTAGAGTGTTTTGATAACATTTTTAAGGGAAAGGACTTTTCAGCAGAGGAAAGTACACATCAAAGCATAGCCAATTTTCAGAAGACATTGGGAGGTAATAAGCAGTTGTGTTTTGTAAGAATAAGCTGTTGAGAGGACGAACACATTCTTACTTTTTTTTCTTCTCTCTCTAACCATGGATTTGAGGTTGATAAAGGCAAATGAGCTCACCTCCCAGTAGAGATAAAATTCCACTCATACAACTGAATGACAGTCCTAATCACACTAAAACTATGCCAATCAATAAAAGCCCCAAACCTTCCCATAACCCTCCTGCCCCCCACCCACAAAACTGAGTTCTCACTGCATTGGAAAAATAGCTGCTGACAACGTGAGAGCTGTCCATCTACTGAGTTTTCTAAAGGTTATACTTCTGCCATTTACTGGCGTAGTTACACTGCAAATGAACTTCTTAGTCACTGATATGTTCTAGTAAAATTCTGACCTAAGCAAAGCAGTCATTTTGGCCAATTGGCTGTGGTTGATTAGATTCCTGTTATTTTTACTTTGTTTTGACTGGCTTTGAAACGGCAGTCCTAAATAGGCTTTTCTCACTTTCTGGAATCTTAGGGGGAGTTGCAGAGGTATCATAGCGTATGTGTATACAGTATCATGGTTCCATGCAGAGCTATTACAGGCTGCCACTTAAACATTAGTACCTCCGTATTCTGATTTCCTACCCAGCTATCAAAACAAGATGGACTGTTGTGCCAGCATTCCTTCCACACTTCAATAATGGAAATGATATTAAAACCCAAAGGGGGATACACAATTTCCACAACTCCTGGTGAATGTCACATTCTTGTGCTCCTCACCTTTCTCTGACTAAAGACTGCAGTTTCGGGCACCTTTCTAGAAATATTCAGAGCCTCCTTTGAGGTGTGAGGCTTTGATTGGGGACAGAAGAAACCTCCTAGCAAAAGGAGAAGAGAATTGTCATACAGACTGACAGCTGTCATACAGACTGACAATTCTTGCAATATTTGTCCTAGTCTTAGGGAATGATTCTCCAACTCCTATGACTTAAATCCTCTAGCTACAGATCCCACCAACAGGAGCTACTTAGCAACGTACATTAAATATTTAACTGTAGTATTGATATGTATGCATTTGTCCAAAACCAAATTAAAATCTGAAGAGACGCCAGAAGAACAACATAATCAAAGATGGAAATGATAATTGTCTCATCTAATGACCTTTCTTGCCTCTGAATTTTTGAGAGTTAAACAACATATCAGGACTTGTAAATAGGACTATATCCCGTCAGACATATGAACTAATCCCTCTGCTGTTCTCCACATTGATAAGAGCTTGGCCAGAATGGTGTAAGTCTAGTTGTGAATACTGCATTTCAAGAGCGAAGAGGAAAATAATAAAGAATGATCAGTGATACAAGAAACTTTACCTACAAGCAACAAATGAGTGAATTGGGATTTCCTAACCTGCAGTAGCAAAGATTAAGTGGGGACATAACAGCAGAGAGACACTGGCAGATACACTTTAGATATAGGGACATGTATTCTAATGGCAAGAATAGTAATCATGTAGGCCAGCTTGCTGGGGAAGACCATGGGGTCTCTGTTACTGGAGGTCTAAGAGAAAGATACACATCTATTGCAAACAGTAGCACAGGTGGCACACCTTACAGTTTATTAGGACATTACAAGAATCTACGGTCCTTCAAAGAGATCAAGGCCTCTTTTTAATAGAGGATAGGCACTCCATATGCACATTTAGTAACAGTCTAGATAGCATTCCCTGTAAAGAAATAGCAGAGTTGAAGGTAGAAGGAGGAAACCACAGACATTTTCTTTGCCAAGGATAAGAATCTCAACCACAGGGATATAGATCAAGGGACAAGAACCAAGTTTTCAGAAATACTCAGTATCAAACCCTGGCATGAAGTTCCACAGGAAGCCCTCAACTCCCAGTTAGTCACATCAGTAAATAAACATGATTATCACCACAACAGATAGAACTAGCTGTCAAATGCTTTCAAACATTTGCTTTACTTAGGTAACTAAATGAGTACTGAGCTGAAAGATTCATCTTACATGACTTCCCTTCCAACAGACCAAAAGTCTGCGGCTAAGCCAAGAACAGAAGCTACATTTCCTGAGAGCCCTAAGTTATAAGCAGGACAGCTTACCTTAGCATCACTGCACTAACACCTGCTCCTCATGCCTGCTCACACTCCGGCTGCAGGTGCAACTCAGCTGCTCATGTAGCAATTACTCAACCATCAGAAGTACAGCTAGGCTACAGTCAGTGCTGATTCACTTCAATAGGGCAAACTACAAGCTGTAGTGGGTTAGTTGCTGCTTCATGAGCTAGCTGCCAATCCATCTCAGGAGCAAGGACAACTTAATATAGTATATATAAGATGGAAAAGCTTTCTGCTTTTATATTTTGGTAATAACTTCTCATATACTTGCACATTATGCAAAGCTGACACTGAGATTCTCTGCTGACAAAAATACTATGTATATTAAAGTGCCATGTTTCCCACTAGGCCTGAGAGTCCCAGAATGGTAATAACCTTGACAAGATTGTGCTTAGCAAAAGTGATTATGTGTTCATGTGTGGCTCTTTAATGTAATGACACAATCTGTAAATACAATAGTCTATGTTTAAATAATGCTTCCTTACAAAGTTTCAGGCATACAACTAAGGAGTTAAGTAGTTTCCATGTTTGTTTTTCCTGGATCCTGTTCTGAGACTATCTTCCATAGCTGGAAAAGGTCAACATCCTACCATTAATACAACATTATTCCCACAAGTTTCAACAACAACAAAAAGCTTTCATAAACAAAAGCCATTTTTTTAATGTGGTGCATCATGAACCATGTTTACTTGTGCTGTTATTTTGCCAGTACCTTATGGTTTAAAAAAGATAAGGCTATTAACGGAATTTAAAATACGTATTTTTTGTTCTTATTCCACATCGGGAATGAAAGAAAATGTTACTAAACTGTCCTCCCAACTTCCTCTCTTGAGAAGTCAGGCAACTTGGCAATATAACACTTCTGAAAAAAAAAAAAATATATATATACACACACACATATTTGAAGGAGCCACAACACGCAACATGTAGAAAAAAGATTATCCATTACTATTCAAAATTATCTGACCTTTGCTCTGAAAATAAATAATGTTATGACATTAAGAAACTAGTTTGAAGTATTTTTAACAGTTATTACAATAAAGACTTTGCCATAACCAAAATGCTTGGAGGAATTAATCTACTTTGACTTTTAACTCACTTTTTTCTTATGCACTGGTTGACAAACACACTTCATCTGGGAAATACACAAAATGCACATTTATAGTCTTTCTATTTCTCAATTTTATATAACACTTGGACAGAGTGTGCACGAAAGCAGCACTGAAGTACTCACATGACATCTGTCTAAAAATGTAAAAGTACAAATATTCAGAGAACATAGTTTTCTCTTCCTATATAGTTTTCAACTGCAGCACCTGTTTGGATTACTCATTTGTTCGTAATGCACATGATTTACACTCATTTTTCTCCAGAGAATGAATGTGAAAAACTGGTCTGTACTATCCAAAACATGGATCCCCTTTGTTTCTTTCCTTTAATCTTTCAAATTCAATGTGGAAAGACTGTATTGCAACAGTGCTATATAAAAAAGCAGGTGGGGTGCATAAATCTGTGATAATCTTGAACTCTAAAAAATATAAATCACTCCCGCTACCATCTGACGGTCTAATTGATTCCATCTCTTCTCCATAATATACTTTCCAAAAACAATCAGTGAGCTGATACATGCAGTCAGTTAGCAGTTTTGATGAGAAATGGTAATGTAAGCTTTCTAACATGACTATAAACAGTCTTCTGAACAGTCAAGGCACCCTTCAACCCTCCTGCACTGTCTATGGACACTGGATCATGGTATAGGTCAGACCCTGGTCTCTGGGTATATCTTCTCGGTCAGCTTTTTCTTTGAAGGACTCTTTTCCCTCCCCAGTGTTTCATTAAGGAAATGTATTTAGAGTCAGGGACGTCACTTTTGACATTTGTATGAAACCTGGGCAAGTTACAAACTTTTTAAAAATTGCATCTGCTCAGCAAAGCTTTTTGCTTTCAGCAATCGAAACATGGGACAATCCCATTGCTATTTAGTGTGTTCAAACCCTCACACCGCCTAGGTAGACCAGGCTCTGCAGAGATGGAGCATCTCATATAGGTATGCCTACTGCATACCTGCATGATCATTTGTACAGCAAAGTATCAGCCTCACAAAGGCTTAGGTATGTTCCCACCCCAAAGCTGCAGAGTTTCAGGAGAATTTTTGCTATCGTTAATCATCCAAACCAACATGGGATGGTTATGAAATTGAGAGCAGGTTTCCTGTCTCTCCTGAATCAGCATTCAGACAGTGTTGAACATACAGAATGCATAGGGAAGAAGACGGGTTGGATTAAGATGTTGGGATAAACTCTTGTTTGGAGGTAAAAGAGAATCCATAGTATGTTTGCAAGAATGACTGGTAATGGGAGTCAGAGAGGAAAGATGGGTTCTGCTGGTGCAGGAAGACTGGGACTGAGAATACCAAAGGAAAAGGGAGCTGAATTTTTTGAAAAAAGGATGGGGAACTGGTGAAAGAGGGACTTTATGGTAAAATGAGGACATAGATGATTGTAGCAGAGATGCAGAACAATGCATGGAGTAAGTGCTTCAATTTGCAGCCTGAATAGTTGTAATTTTAAACATTTTTATACATAATACTGGATTGCACAAGAAACGTACTACACAACATTAATGCCAGACAAGCCAGTCAGGATTTTGTATCTAAATTTATGTTTCCATCTAAGCAGGTTCCACTTAGCGGTATCAGGGTGCTGTAGACTGCCCCCTCTTCTGAGAAAAACATGTGGAGAGCAGCTGAGGAATAGGTGGAGCTGTGACTCTACAACGTGACTGCTAGGAGGGATGCCTAGATACCAGAGGAATGCATTTTTTCTTCAACAGTGTTGCAATTACTCCACTCCACTTCCTTCAACAAAGCAAGGAAGCTGCAGGTACAACACTGCTCCACTGAAGCCTAAGGCTTCCTGCAGCTTCCCTGCAAGCTGTACACAACCACTGCAGCGAGCGCAAGCACTACGGTGAAAACTCCAGCCAGGAGGTATGATCACCCTAATGGAGTTATGAGTAATTAGTCCATACATTTTGTTTTGGTTGAAAGATACTCAGTAAATCCAATCAGAAGAGTCAGATAATGCAACCTCCCTCTGAGAAGCTTTCATGAATGCTCTGCTCGAATTTCAAATTTATGTTTGGCTAGTTCTCACCCAAGCAAGAAGTTTTGTTCAGAGCTCTTCCCTAAATGAGTCCTAACTATAGCTCGGGTAACCCAAAAGGTGAACAACTTTGAGTACTAACAGACAATTACTCTGCAACATAAAAATTCAGTTTAGAGATACAGAGAGAAAAAAGGCATGCAAGGGGCAACCACAGATCATCCAGCTGAGACATATAATACCACAGACAAAAGGAGAGGGCCAAAATCCAGAAACTGACTTTGTAATATAGTAATTAAAGTAACAGATTCATGGAATGATTATCAGAACGCACATTGCAGCACATAACAGAAAGCAAAAGCACGATTCATACTCCTCATGCTCAGTGTCCACCAGCCACAAAGCAATAAAAATACATCTCACAGTAACAGCAACAGAGGAGATTACATCATTTCAGAGACACAGCTGACTGTAGCTGTAATCCAGAGCTGTAATCTTGAGGAGCACAAACGTCTGGCTAAAAACTGGTAAGAGCCAATGTAGCATTACAGCCAGGGCAGGGCATCACACAAAGGCATATGCACTGACCGTAGACTAAACTGCGCCAAGCTCCAGGGTCATAAACAAAGCAGGGGATTGTTTCATAGCCCCTATCAGAATTTATTCTTAGCATAGTGGTTTGCCCAAATACTCAGAAAGCAGATACAAAGTAAATGAAATTCATCAGTCGTCAGCTGGCTAGATACGGCTCCTGCATCCTGGAGTGTTTTAAGGGTTGTGTAATACTTTCACTCCAAAGGAAAAAAACACTTTTTACTAGACAAAGTATATTTTTCAATTATTGACTCTTAATATCACTTCATTTTTGAGGGTTTTTTTTTAACTTCCCTCTTGACACTCTAATATATAAATATTACCAGATTATTTAAAAGACTTGTCTTTTACTTGGTATACATATCACTACATACACTTCTACCATTTTTCTTTCTAACTTTAACCATCCTTACTTCAGCCCATTCTAGCCAACTTAGGGAAACTTCTGACAGCTCTACTATTACATCAAAAGCTTTGTACCCTTGGAAATAAGCACTGCTAAGAAAGAAGTCTTGATGCTAATTTGCTTTGGAGCGTAGTAGATTAATATCTTTGGATGGTTTCATCTCAATTCTCCCCTGAAAGTTAAACTTAAGCAGAGATGGATATTTCCTATTTCCATTACAAGAAGCTGAAAGGATCTCACAAAAGGGTAAGCTAGAAGCTTAAGCATTTCCTTTTTGGACTGGTTGGAGTGTTAATGTTGTAGATTTGATTTAAAACATCTGTGCCTTCCCTGGTACAGCACAGTAAAATCTGTGATATTTCTGCCTTCTCATGAAACACACTTTGAATCCCGGATGATTTCTTAGATGCTTAGTTAGCTCTTAAAAAGTCAAACTGTATTTCTTGCCATATTTCAGTTCTGAAAACTCATCACACTAGCAACTATGATCACGATCAAACTAGAAATGTCCCTCTTGCAGTGTTTCAAATAATTTGTGTATTTGTGGAAACTGTTGCTGTATATTCAGCAAATACACATTTATAGTGGGATTCCTCCTTGAACATTTTATATATGCCTTCAGCTAATGTTATTCATTTGCACCATATGCTTAAAGGATATCATGTATTCACTCAAAGCTGGTTAATTCACAGGTATTGTGAGAGCTTAGGACTTATTTGCTTTGCTAGTGAGTGAATTCTGAGGAAGTTCAGAACTTGAACTAAATGGCCATTTAAGAGGTAGCCTTAAGCTAGACTTGTATTTCAATTCATTATAAGAAAAGATGATAATACTTGAGAAAACACAAGCTGATCAGTCTTCCTTCCGAAGCCTATAATAGATCTTCAAATAAGTAAACTGCAAGAAGAGAAGAACAAATATAATCTAATAGTAGGTATTGAATTTCATTATGGGGATGCTTTTAGCTGGGCAGAAAAAGAAATTGTGCTCCATCAGATATGGGTAACAGTCCTACAGCTTCTAACTGCATATATTTCTGTAGATCTTTAATAGAATTTAGTTATAAAGAATTAGGAATATGAAAGAGATATTATAGTACGAAAGACTTCTATATCAAATATCTCCTCTTGAAGCAAAGGATTCACAAGTGGCTGCAAGAGTGTTTCAGCAATAGGAAAAGCCTGGCAGAGAAGTATGTTTAACCCACAAAAATGGAAAAGAAACCTGTTGGTGTAGTACACAGATGCATGAACACATTTAGCTTTTCAATGATGTTTTACTAGGTGAGGGTTTAGTCAGCCAGCTAATGCTCTGATTTATGCTGTGTAAAACATCCGTGAAGTCAGTTAAGTTACACAAGGTATAAATCAGCATAGGTTTTTGTCTAGGTCTAAGAATAGATAGAGAAGGAAAATCCCTACAGGGAAAACACAGACCATAATGTCTGTGAGAGGAAGAGGAAACAGCAACCAATATTACACCAAGACTACAGGCCCCTGCAGACAATACGACCTGTATACTTAGATCAGTTGGGTCTTTTTAAGCAGATAAAACCAGTATTTTTTAAGGTGTACTTACTGAGAATGGTATTAAGCATTTATTTAGTTTTGGTAAACATGAGTGAACAAACTGTCAGACTTAGAGAGGACACGCTGAAATTATTCAGAGGAGTTTTGATGATTAAATGTATATGTAACGGATACAATGAATACCGGCTAGCAGAAGCTATTACCTTACCCAATAAAACCAGTACTGTGATAGCAACCTGTATCTTTGATGGTTATATATGCACTTTAACTGAGAAAAAATACTCCTATGGGAGCGGACACATGTCCAGTGAGTATTGGAAACACTGAAGAGGAAAATGCAGGAGAAGGAAGCGGCATCATCTTCAAAAGTGAGTGCAATCCCTCTGCGTGTTCCTCGCTGTGCAGCCCACGTACCATAGCGGGGCAAGGGCTTAGGCATCCCATCGAGCTTTCAGTGTTTGCCTCGTTGGGCAGCACGGGGCCCGTGGTACACTTCCATTACTGCTCTGGGGGCATCCGGACCCTCTCCATGAGTACCTCAAGGTGAAGGGACTCCCTTCTCTTCGCTTAGGTGGCAGCCGCAGATCGGGATTAACCCTACCAGAGCAGCTCTCTTTCACATATCAGTGCGTAGCTGGAATAACTCAAATGGCTTCAGAGGCATGACACGGGATGAAGGTGTCTCAGGCAACAGGAGAATCAAGCCCATTCTTTAACACACTTGCCTGAGATTACTACTGCAGATCAAACCTTGGCACTCACAAAGGGCCCTGCATCTTTAAAAACATCACTCCAAAACATACCGTTCCTCTCCTGAAGAGATGCTTGAGTGGTTGTGCCAGGTAGAAAATATGCCACTACACTTCTGCTGGGCCCTGGGGAAATAGCTTTCCAGGCACAGGGGTGATTATTTCCCCACTCAGATCTAGCCTTGCAGATACAATTGCTGAGAACCACCATCACCTTTTATTTTTCGTCTCCCTTTTCTGCCAGAAGAAAATCTTGACACTTCCTACCCTGGATGAGCTGTACTGAGGCCTGAAGGAAAAAGCGAGGGGAAAGAGGGGGCTGCTAGCCCATGCACCCTCCCAGCTATGTGCTGGGGACAGGAGGGAACAAGGGGGCCAGTGATCTCCTGCTCCTCATCCCAGGGCACGGACCCTGCTCCTGGGTGCACAGAGACTTTCCTCCATGTTTTTGCTTGAAGGCACAGGAACAGCCCACCTTTTAGGCACTATTTTTCTATGGTGCTCAAAGGTCTGTCATTAACAACAGTTATATTTTGTGATGGCATTTTTCAAGTGGCTTTACAATTCAAGTGCTTTTTTTAGGCATGTGTTTTTCTCCTTAGGCTGTTCCGCTGTTTTCCTGAGGGCTTTAATGTTTTTCCTCCTCTCCTTTGATGACAAAACTCTATCATACCCTGAGAAAGATTTCTGGTCCTCCCCCTTCTCCCTTCTGTTGAGCTTTGATTCTCCACATCAACTTCTTGAATTGTGACCCTGTTATTTAACTGGATAAACTGACTTCTTTCATTTTATATTTTACTTCATATTTCATAGTACATCTGCTGCATTTTAGAGTTCACTGCATGTATTTTTCAAGCCATGCCATAGGATCTTGGCAGCTACACATGACTGCAGAGATTTTATACTCATATATTTGAAGTACAGAGGAAGCAATTAAAGCATATGGACCTCTCCCATACAGTAGGGAGCACAGTACACATCTTCTCACTTGATTTATTATAACCTTATGTCATTTAGGAAAACCAGCTCCACAACTGCTTGAAAGAAATAAGCCAGCTGAGAAAGGGAGAAGACCCGCAGAGAGAGCTGTGGGTCAGGGAAGTCTGAATATTTTCACTTGGATGCAGCAGTACGACTCAGTCAAGACCACGTGGGGGAATCAGTTATGAGGGAGAGGGGTACAAATTCTGCAGTTTGGTTTGAGGGGTTTTAGTGATGTCATGACAGAAAGAAGGCCAAATGCCCTGTTCAGCCTGTGCGCTTACCTCGGGCTCTGCCCCATGGCGCAGGCGAAGGAGGCGTGCAGTCCCTGGGGCCCCAAGCTGCACAGCAGAAGCTGCCCTGCGCCATGCACAGAAGCAACCTCTGCTCCTTTGAGCAGGTGATGAAGGACAAGGCTGGGTTGCTTCCTCCTGCTGGGTTTCCCTTCATCTGCAAGGCGGCAGCAGCTGAACAGGCACTGTGGGTCTCTTGCAATTTTGCCTGGCCCATCTGCAGGCCATGCAGAAGGCAAGAGAACCGTCCCCACAACCTCATCTGGCTGAGCACGTGGAGAAGAGGACTCTGGAATGGTAACTCTGTGATGGAAAGGGAGTTCATCTCTCAGTTGTAAGGGACACTCTGGTATGCGCACAGCCGTATTTCCTGGGAACACACTGGAAGCATTCCTTTTGGAAAATGTGTTCTAACCATAAACTGTCATGCCAACTCATGCCCTCACTAAATACCAAAATAATGAATGTATACAGGTCTAATGGCCACAGAGTGATGCCTCAGGGCTCCTCGCTGTTTGAGTTCTTGTGCATTTGAAAGAAACTGTCATTCTGCCCCTACATGCATGTGACATTTGTTAGTACTCTGCAAGTGCTAACAGTGCTCTTGGCACCATGCAAAGAATGCAAATGCAAATAGTTCCTGCCCCAAAGAGCTTACATCCTAAAGAAGACAAATACAGCATGTGGTGAAGAGCACAGACCTCTATGTTGTAGGGGGGAAGAGTTTTGCTTACAGAATTAGCTTATCTCATTCCTATTCTGAGCGACAGAGAAGTAAAGTCTCTCGTGGGAAGCCTTCGATAGAAAAAGAGTGGTGAAACTGCATGGGAAAAGATGTTACATGTAGTTTAGGATAAGGTTGTGGCAGTGACAGAAATGTCATTAAAACAAGACAGAAGTAGAGGATCTAGAGACTGGAAAATAGTCAAAAGCAAGAGGTAGTTCACAGGGGAAAAAGAAATGTTTGGGTCCGAAGAGAATAGTAAGGACATATCCCGGTCCTTATTAGAGTGGGCAGAAGGACTGTGCTTGGAATGGACTGAAGGATTATGAGCACTGAGGAGGATATTATGAGCACAAGGGTTTTTTTTTTTTTGCTCTTAGACTGATATTATGCTTTGCCAAGAACTTCAGGTCCAAATATACCAACTTTTAGATAGGCTTGATAATATATCCCTAACCAGTGATACTATATTTGCAAAAATGAGTTTTGCTAAATACCAAAATATGCTGTAGAAATAGTTAAACACAGAAGTTCACTGGCCAACCATGACCCCTACAAAACCCTCCCCCCAAACAAAGAACTTTTCTTTGATGGGCATCTACAATGGTACTAGACAACAGGGAATTGGACAGATTAACACTGTCTTTTCATAGAAAAATTATTTTAGCCTATGGCAGAAAAAATGCTGCATATTCTCAAAAGGGATGTTTTATTTGTTAAGGCTATCGGATTATTCACTGTCTAGAGCCATCCTCCATGCCTAAAACAGAGAAGTTTCCTTCATGATCATTCTGTATACTCCCACTGTGAATATATGATTGTAGGATATTTTAATGCTCGTCAACCTTTTTTCAGATCTGTGTAATGGAGGCACTTATACGCCCTCTTCATTATGCAAAGACACTGGAAAGTATTTAGAATACTTACATACATTTAAATTGAGGTAAATATAGAACATTTTTTCTCTTAAGTGTCAGTGAGAAAATACTGAGAGCGGGATTAATCTGCCTAGACAGATACTGTGCATTATGACAGTCTGCCCATTCCCACATTCCTGATCTATCAAGGTCAGACTCAAAGGATTCCATTAATATTTTAATACTTACTAAATTAGACAAAAGGAAAATGGGTCAATGTTACTTGGTCCCATGTGACAAAAACACAGAAAATAGAAACAAGCACCATTTGAGAAACTTGTAGAGCCCTGGACACATGTCATGAGAAACCATTTACACTCTCTGGAGTGTAATTGAAGAGCTAAAAGATGACCTGGATTATCCTCCTTAGATGCCTGTGTGGACTACCCAGTTACATAGAAAGGCTATCACCCACAGGCTGAATGTTCTTTAAACTACTATTCACAGTAAGCAGAAATTGCAAAACTTGGCCAGAAGTACAAAAAAAATTTTTGTGCGGTAGTTGCACCATCTAGGTGATACTTGAATGTCCGGAGTCAAAGCCTGACAGTCTAACCAAATGGACAATACATGTGTCCTAAAACAATCCAGACAGCACATTTCACATCTGTAATGAAGCATAATTCATATGTGAAAAACAAACAAAAATATCAACAATACATGAGAATGTACTGTGCTCTGCAGATACTATTGGACAGAATGAGTGAAAAACCTACAGATATGTAGAGTCACAAAACTGTTTATTTGCATGTACTTATTTTCTAAATAAGATAAAATGTGCTTTCAGTATTTCACAGGAAGATGGTAAGGAAAAAAATAATTTGCTGTTTCAGTTTTGAGCTGTTTTTGCTGTTTCATTATAGCAATATTTTTAAATGATTGTGAATAATATCCAGAGGTTTCTTACTCAAGTTTCAACAACTGAATCTTATTCAACTTTGTCATCAAGACAGCTTTCCATTGCTCATCTCTAACAAGACAGCTGGCTTTTAAAATTTTTCATTTCTATTATTTCTTCATTACAGCTGAATAAGTTTTATTTTATCTTCTGGATAAAATGGTTCTTGATTTCTTTTCCTACACCAACAAAGTGTGTTTCATCTTGCTTTCTTTTTCTTTCATTCAAATTTGCAATATGCGGATGGCCAAATGTGCTTTTAAAAATTCTGTCCTCAAAATAAACTCCTAAAATATCAGTGAAATATCTTCTCAACTTATTAACAAAATACTCTGAGTATTGTTTTCTTGTTCGTAACAAGCCCAAGATCAATGGAATATGTCGCTAATGCAAAAGGCATCAAATGGTGTCATTTCAAATGCAACAAGAGCTGAATCCACATTGCAAACAGAGTTAATCCAGGACATTTATTTCAGTCTGAATTTTGATTAAGACACAACCTTGGTATGCATTTTGATTGATTATACTAATTCTTGGGCTTTGACCAACACTCCTGCATTGTTCTCTCATCACACTGGTTGAGATTGCAAAGCTCTTCGAGAAGAGCTCATGGGAGAAGGATCTGCATAGTTCTGACCTAAGTCAACTGGTTCCAGAGAAAAAGTACATCTGTACGAATGCTGCGCTTCAATAGCTATTTTGCTGAAGCTAATTTAAGTGAATATCTGAAAGTTTTAAAAGATGAAGTTGAAAATGGGAGTAAAAAAGTGGATGCGTATTTTTGACCACTTTTCAGTCAAGTGCCATTCTTTTTCTTCTCTACTGTTGATTTGAAGGTGTTTTAGAGGAATTTTGATATCAGGGCTGAAAAGAAGATAGGGAGTGCAGATTGTCAGCATGGGGCATGCTTAACAACACCATAAATCTTTAGATTACAGGTATATAATTTTTAAAGTTTTCTTTAGGAAACAAACAATGTTTCATATCTGACTAAGGCTGAAACACTCTGCAAAAGAATATAAAAAAGAGAAAAAAGACAAAAAATTCATATTTGGTTAATGTGAATATTTTGTTTGATTCGAGAGACACATTTCATTTCAGTTTTATTTAACCTTTTAAAATCCCTTAAAATATTTTGAATATTTACAGATGTAAATGTGGTTTGGTCATGAAAATTTTAAGTGGTATATTTCTGCATGTGTCAAAACAACCCCCTGTTTTTCTTATACATTTTCTGTCTGAAATGGCTTCCCAAGGAAACCTTTGGGAACTGACTGTTCCCAAATCTCAGATTTTGTGTAGAATGCACGTAAGTAAGGAAGATTCGTTATTTCTCTTTCATGGGAAAGTTATCTAACCTCCGTCCACCAGTTCAAAAAGATCTCTGATGTTGATTAAACATTTATAAACAGAGTTAAAGAAGAAAAGGAAACATGCATATTTCACTTAAAAAAATGTCAGGGCAACTGTACTAAAGAACAGCAATTAGCAACCAACATGAGTGACGAGCTACACGGCTGACTGATAGCCACTGTAGGCCAGGTTAAGCAATTTTGTCTAAGTACAGTATTAGGTAAAAAACCAGACATTAACTTTCAGACTGACTCAGGTTAAGCTATATCAAGCAAACCTGAATCCTGCCTGCCTTTGGTACCTAATTCTAGAGATTAAGAGCCTACTTGCTGCTAACAGTTCATGTAATTAAGCCTTGAGCCCAAGATTTAGAAGCCTATGGAACAATGTCAAGAGCCTGGGAATTTATGTATGCTGGTAAGGCCTCATATGGCAGTGTTTTAAAAGGATAAACATAAATAAAAGCATACATCTGAAACTGTATCTTCAAATATGTATATGTAAAAGGGAACTGAACCCTTGAAGCTGAGAGCAGTTCAGTTTCACGCTATTAAACACATTTCTGTGGTTATACACTCTTTTTCCCTTTCTTTTACAGCCACCAGTAAGCTGCTTTCCAGTATTATCTTGACTAGCCTGAGGAAAAAAGCAAAAGAAATCTCAACATACTATACCAGACTTAATTGCTTCAGCAGTGATTCTGAGGCACAGTACTGAAATACTGAAAGCTACCCTCCTGTCAATGCATAATGCTTATTAGCACCATAGGTATGCTACATTTAAATCTGCTACCTTTACAAATACCGCCTCTCTGAGGGCAGTGTCTCCCTCTGGAAGTTTTCAGGGAGAGAACACACTCAATCTTGGGCTATGAAGCAATATGAAAATTTAAAATACCTTTTTTTGGTAATTCATACCCATTCCAGTGCAGAATCTGACAATGCTTTTGAAGATACATGATCAAATTCATTCCCAAAGCCAGTATATCTTTGCACAGCAAACAGTGGTGGGCAATCAAGGCAGTTTTCAAAGCATTTCTGTTTGGGGAAGGGGAGAACCAAAAGAGAAAGGCAAGCAAGGGCAGCAGGCTGCTGCAAGGCACATAAGCTTGGTGAATTCACCAAGCTCAGTGGGGTTTCTCACAGTGGTTGGTATGTGTTTGGGTGTCCGCTGAGTGGCTTCCTGAGGATGTCTGAAGGGTGCATGAACTAGCAAGGTTGCCCCATGACCCTTACAACGGGGTGGTGCTTGCACAGGCCTAGAAGCTGGCATCAGCCTGTATACAGAGGCTTTGATCAGCTTGCTCTCTCCCCACAACTCCTACGTACGTCTCAGGGAGGCCAGATCTTTCTTGTTGCTACTTAGCTTAATAAGGATAGAGTGAGCAAAGAGAACAGTAATCCTACTCACTCAATCAAAGGAGAAATCATAGTAATTTAAGCTTTCAAGAACAAACATATTTTAAGCTCAAGATGCAGGTAGAAGCTGAGCAACACAGCAGGGACCACTTCGTTTGCTGCACAGAGAGCACAACATGTGTTATTACCCACCCCCGAGGCAGGCTTTGTATGTGGAGCTGCTGATCTGGGGAGAATGGACTTGTGCTCCATGGGCAAGAGTGGCTAAGCTGGAGCAGCTAAGGGAAACAGGTCCATACACAAGGGCTGTAAGGATGTCTTGGAGCAATCCCACCTCTGTGGTGACTGCCTTAAGTGGCCACCATCAAGATCTCTGATGTTGATTAAACATGCATGCAGAGGATGTCAATCTCAGAGCAGAAGGATAATCAGCTTAGGAGGAGGGATGAAATCCCAAATTCTCTCCAACCTCCAACCAATTATAATGTCCATTTCTTCTGAGGATGCTCCTGGAGCAGAGGGAGTCTTCCAGGAGAGGAAAAAGCAAGTGATAGTAGTGAGAGGTTTGATTATTGGACACAGATAGCTGGGTTTGCAACAGCTGAGAGGACTGTACAGCCTGCTGAGAGCAAAGGTAACAGAACCCAGGAGATGTCCAGATAAGTTTGGTGGGGTAGAAGGGAGGAACTGGTGGTCACAACCTATGTTATACCACCAATGTAGGAAAGTACAGCAGGAACGTTTCAGGGGGTTAACTCAAGTCTGCTGTGTGGGAGACTGAAGTCCAGGAAAACTCTTTGGAATAAGAAAAACCTGCATAGGAAGAATGGGCCGGACTCCAGTCAAAACAGAATCAGGCTGCTGATTAAAAAGGTCACAGAAAAACAGTTAAATTAGAAACAGGGGGAAGACTGACAGGTGTAGTGGAGCACCTGGTTCAGACTCAAGCAACTTGTGAGAGAGACACGGCTAATGTTCAATATATCTCTGAACAGGCAAAGAAATAAACAGCATAAATGCAATAAATAGGAAATGTAAATAACTGTTTACAAGGTCAGTTGACCAGCTCTTGCAACACAGAATGAGCAATATTTGTAAGTGCTTCTACACCGATGCTAGAGACCTAAAAAATAGGACAAGGGAACTCAATTCCTTGGCATCAAATGGCAACCCTGTTATAGCAGGCATCTCACGCTGGTGGAAGGAGACTAATATGTGGAATACAATGTGGCTAGGCTGTCAACTTTACAGCAATGATAGAAGAAGAGGTACAGGCAGGGGAGAGGCACAGCATGTGAAGGATAATACAACGTGCAACAGAAGAAAATACTGGCAGCAAAGGGAAACATTAGGGAGTCTCTGTGGGTGGAAGTAACACAAAGGCAGTACTGCATTTGTATTTAGGACTCCCAGTTTACAACACTAATCATGAAATGTTCTGTGAAATTAGAGAAGCTGCAAAACTAGGACTGGTACGAAGAGTGGCAAATTTCAACTACCTACAAACAGACAGGCACAAAGCCTCATCTAGCTGAGACATGGACATAAATTTTTTTGACACAAAAAATGACTGCATCTTAGAACAATGAGTCCCGGAACCCACAGGAAAAGATGCCTCTCTGGATTTAGTCTTGCATGCTGCACAGGACCTAGTTCCAGAGATATTAATGGAAGAACTACTCTGTAATAGCTTCACAATATAATTGAACTTAATATTGTAGTGGGATGGAGCAGGCCAAACAAATACATCACATGAATATTTAATTTCAAGAAGGGGAACTACATAAGAATGAGACAAATAGTAAAAACCTAAAAAAAGCAGTACAAAAGGCAAGAGGCCTAAAGAAACCTGGAGGCTTTTCAAAAATACTGTATTAAAAGTCATGGTAAACTGTGTGTCACATCTCAAAAAAAGAAATAAAAAAGTCCAATAAAAATCCTGCATAGCTCCTTAAAAAAGCTAAAGACAGCTATTGGAGGGAAAAAGACTAATATTTACAAAACTGCTGAAATGAACAGGAAAGCCCATAAAACACAACAGATCATGTGTAAATGAAAACCAGAATGACTAAAAAAGAATGTGAACATCTTGCACAGAAGATTCTCAAGTTGACAGTAAAAAGTTCTTTAAAGGTGTGCAAGAAGCCATCTAGGGAAGCAGCAGTATCACATGATGGCAAAGGTTTAAAAGGAGCACTCTGGGATGATAAGGGCATAGCAGAGAACAGGTCTTTACTGCTGAAGGTGTTTGAGATAGTCCCAAATCCAAGCTATTCTTTGAGCCAGATTAATTTCAGGTAAATATACAGGAAGTATTAGATAAAATAGGGCAGATGTTAATAAGTGATCAGGAGTGGGTGACCATCACCTGAGACTTCTGAAGGAACTCAAGTATGAAATTGCAGAACTGCTGGCCAAGGACCTAGTAGCCATAATATGTGTGGATCTTCAAAATGTCTTTCACAAACTTTGGCACCAAAGGTTGTTAAAATAAATTCCCTTGGGGTTGCAGAAGCGGTTTCTTTATGGACTGAAGGATTGGTTAAAGGATAGGAAGAAAAGGGTAGGGCTTGATGATCACTTTTCACAATGGAGATGCAACACCAGTGGGGCATCTCAGAGACGGGTGCTAGAGATGGCTTTGGTAAAGATTTCCACCAGTGACCTAGAGAAAGAATTGAATAGTGAAACATCCATGTTTGTAGATATTAACTTCTCTCAGGTTGTCAAATGTCATGCTGATGATGGGGAGCTCCAGAAGGACCTCACAAAACTGTGTGGGTAGATAAGCTTCAGGGGTCATTAAGAGTGATATTGAGCAGAAAACAGCAGGTGTCACTTTGCTTCTAAGACTTTGGTGCACCCATAATCCCAAGTGCTGTGTGCAGTTCTGGTCTCTCACAGAAGGGATGGAGAAGAGCGGACGGATTAGGGGGAGGATGTGCTGCCTTCTAAGGCTAAAAAGGCTGGGACTCTTCATTTTGAACAGCAGAAAGCTGAGAGGGGATATTACTGAAGTGTACAAAATTATGGAAGCAGTGCACAAGGTAAATGCAGCACTGTTCTTTCCCAAACCTTACAGTACTAGAGATATGGGGTACTCAATGAAACTGGAGGGAGACTGGATAGTAATTCTTACAGCGTGAGTAGTGCACTTGCTGCCACAGGAGGTTGTGAAGACAGAGAGTAACAGCAGGTTCAGAAAAGGATTAGACAAGTGTATGGAGAACAGATCCAACATGGGTACTGAAGGAATATATAAATAGGGAAATGCTCCCCCCAAACAGCCTCTCCTACTGCCACTGTTGGAGACACAGTAGTGGGCTAGATGAACTACTGGTCTAACATGGGAAGACATTTCTTATTTTGTAAAAATAAGGTAAAATAATATATTTCATCATATATATCTACTTACACTAACCGAGAGTTACAAAGAAGCTACACCCATTATACCAGCCAGAATTTGGTTAATGGTAAAGTTCAAGAATTAATCTACTTAGCAGTTTATAAAATGATCTTACTGAATTTATACATTTCCCCAAAGATATAAGAATGGAAGTGACCTTAGAATATTTACGTGTTGTATTTTGTTGTTTAAGTATAGAGAAAAACATCTGCCAGATACTGTCCATGTGTTAAGATCTAAACTTGTACACAAAGCATTTCTAAGTAAAGTTCAGACAGTAGATTTCACTATACCATAGCACTCAAAAGCAGAGGGAAATGATTATAAGTGAATTGGTATTAGCTTGCCCTGGCTATTGCACTAGTGAAGGCAATAAAAAATTTCTGTAAGAGTTTTAGTGAACAAAATGGCCTTTATGGGGACATGGAACTGTCTTTTCATTTCACAGTTTCTATTATTCCTGCCCCTTACAAAAACAATAGCTAAATGGCTCAAGATTAATGGCTCAAGTTAGATGCTTGACTCAGACAGAAAGTACAAAGTAAGATTTCAATAGAATGCATTTTCTCACTCTACAGAGAGATCAAAAAGATTCACTTCCATTTTCTACAAAGCCTTCTAGGTTGATTATGAAGTGAAGTTAAACTTCAATAGACCGAACAGTTGGTCATTGTACTGAAAGCACTTATCATTTCCTACATAAACGCATTAATGTTTTAACAAATTTTAAAGGTGTATATAGTCTACTCTGCCCAATATATGGTTTGCAAAGAGCTTTAAATCTCAAAATGTTAAGAGTTGCAATAAAAATCTATTGAAAAAAATAGAAGTTTTTCCTAATTTTTCCTTTACTCACAGGCCTCAATTTTATTCAAAATAGGATTTTAATACAATGTCAGTGCTTCTCTTATTTCATTTCCCTATTTTTCAAACACCTTAGTGCTTCTTATGATATTTTCTCCACATATGTCTTAGTGAGAGGATGAGTCGCTCTCTTCCCTCTCCCTTTTCACCCTGTGCCCTCCACCAGAGGCTTATATACACATGGTTTCTTTTCATCTGGATTTGAATACTCTCACAAGAATTTTTATTCTCACTACAACTTGGCTGAGCTTTTTGCCAGCTGTGAAAATGGCCAGATAATTGTGAAGCTGTTCCGTGAGCCTGGCACCAGTAACCCCAGCTGGAAGCACCTGATTAGTCACAAGGTATGTTTAGGCCTTTAAAGACTGGATATTTGTATCCAGCTAATGGTAAATACGCATCTAGGTTTTAAGTAAAACAGCTACCCTGCAGTGAAAAGGAACAGAGACTAGAGCGTCATTAGAAATTAGAAAAAAACTCACTCATGGAAGAAGTTCCCTTTACTCTTTGCTCCAAAGGCGTAAACTCAAAAGTGGCAGAGGAGGTGGTATCTTCAAGGGGATGCTGTGTGGCCCTAAAAAGACATTCCTGTAGCGAAACTCCTTCAAGCACTGGCTAGGCATTTGTTGTGAATTACAAAACATAGTTATTAGCAATCCCTGTGATTTGCTGAATGTTAGAATCAGACCTGTTTTCCTCAGGGAAATGAAGCAGAAAGTGCCTTTTGCAGGTGCCTTCAGAGCCCCCAGAGCAGCTCTGATGTGACGGAGGAGATAACAGGTTGGCTGCTGGATTCTCCTTGCAGCAGCCGCTCCTCCACTGTTGCAGGAGGCAAACAAAGCTTCTGCTGCTTCCTCTTCTTGCCCCCACTGTCCCCATCTAGCTCTGTTTGAGCCCAGGGAAGCTTCCTGGACAAGCCCAGCCAAAAAAGGGGAGGAAAAGCTGAAAGCACAGTTGAGTGATGCCATAATTCTTCCTGGCAGGCCTGCTGGGTGCATGCACTAATTTGTGCGAGGTGGTCTTTTGTCCCTAGAAACTGCCTTTATGAAATACGATTCAACTTTTCTGTGCCTTCGTCTCCCACTTTATCTGTTCTCAAACCAAAAGTAGTGTAAGACAGAACCACAGGGCTTCCAGCTGTCATACATCTGGAGACCTGGCACAAATGACCAAAGTTTAGCCGAATCCTCATATATGTAGACAGACAGTGCCTCTGTGCCTCTAGCATGGAGCCCCCAGATGATGTCAAGGGGATATTTTTGTAAAGAGCACTTTATTTAAACAAATGCCCTTGGATGAAGACACTAAATAAAGCATCTTTATCCAAGTGCTGTATCTTAAGAATGGAACTGAAACAATAGCAGAAAATGAAGCAGAAGCACATATAAATAACAAGCAGGCAATTTTTCCAGATGTTTTCTGCTTTAATTATTTGCAATAGTATTTAATACTCTACTGCACTTATATCAGTCAACAGTTTCTGATATGCATTCATTAGCAGCAATCCAAAGAAAGTGCCTTTGTTTGTCTAGTTTTGAGAGATCTGTTATGAAAAGAATGTAAATTTTCATAGAGCGGTAGGGCTGATAACTGGCTGCAGACTTCCACAGCACTATTTTTACCTGAATTCCAGATGCCCTGTAAGTGACAGGTCTGTTGTATCTGACACAGAGAGGCATCGAACAAGCAGGCTCTAGCAAACTTCTTCAGGCATTCTTACAAGTGTAAACATGCAATATGTCTTTTGTGCATGTAATGAGTCACCTCAAACAGCAAATGTGTGTCGTGCCAGATTATACAGAGGTTTTGTGAAAATAAATATTCCCAATGAGTATTAGCATGAGATCAGAAGCTATGCCAAATTTAACTAGTCTCTAAAGGCCAATCTTGTTCCTTAAACCAGCTGTTTAACCAAGGTTGTGACATCTGAAGAGACCAGCAGACTCAAAATATACGCAGTGTATGCTGACTCACAGTGAGGTATGTAATTTCACAGAATTAAAATACAATTTTTGAAGTGTTATAAAATTCTTTAAATTACTTTCTCCAATATTCCTTCATATCTTGCACAATAAACCATAAGAAGCAAAATATAAATTATATTTTGTAACATCCTCCTCTTCTCTTTTTTAGTCTATATTTAATGGGAGCCCAGTGAGATTAGTTACTGAGGTTACTTTGCTTCTCTGACGTCAGTGAAAAATGGAGAGCGAGCACACAAAATTTGCCATTATCTCCTAAGCCAGATACTAAATAAATCACAGGGAGCTTCTGGACACTGGCACCAGACTGATTTTCTACTTGGATAGTTTAACATTTTCAGCTTTTCTAACCTACACATTTACTTTTGTCTGGCTGCCTCTTCTCTTGCACACTTAGCAACTTGTTAAACAAGGCTTATTCAGCCATGAAGGAAAATGAAAAATACGTCAGTTACAAAGTTGGTAGTTTTTCAACAATTGACTGTTTTCATCAACTGTAGAGCAGAACAAGTACATCCATGCTTTGCTCTTAGAACAAAAAAAAGACTCTGAAAAAAGACATTAGTAATATCAGACTTGAACCCATTTCGTACAGCATCAGTTTTTGCCTTTCAGTGCCTTCAGTGGGATGTGGCAGGAGGCACTTGCTAAACTTCATGTGATAAATGGCCATGGTAAGGCAATAGCATCAGGAGAGCGCCCAACTGGAAGCTGTGTCTCAATGGAGGGTTTGTCTGTCTTATTTTCATCGGTTTGCCATTAGGCTATTGTAATGAAAAGCAGACCATGAGCAGATCGTGGTGAGAGGATGGGAGTATATAACCATTACAGTGCTCATGGCTTGGTAATGCAGGGATCATCTGACTTCCACAGAGACCTCAGGACTTCTGCTGTAAACAAGAGTGTTCCCTGCCTCCCACCTACACTGAGCCTTTCCTTCCACCTCTTCTTCCACTCAGACGTAGAGTCAAGCTTGAGGAATGCGATGGGAACCAGACCTGGCAGTGTGCAGTGTAGAAGGAAGGCAGAGAACTAAACAAGCTTATGAGGGCTGTGATAGCAGAAAGAGCATATGACCTGCTGCATCTCTTTCCTGACCTATTCTTAGAGATGGGTGGATGGAAAAGGCTGAATCATCCTCTCAGCTGCAGAAGACCAAATTGTACAGAAGGAGCCTGCCAGCCAGGGCTTTAAGCCACATAGGATAGGAACTGGCCTATGGCTTGGAGCTCTTTGTGGCAGGTGGCTAATCCCTCCCACCCCACCTCCCTTCCTCTGCCTCATCTCCCACTATTCCCCAAAACTGAAAAAAGAGTAACAGCAAGAACCTAACACCACAAAGTCACAAGTGGTTCCCTTCCAGCAGGGATTTTAGGGTTTGCAGGCCTGGTTCCCGCCTGCTTTAACAGACATCACACATATCAGATATCTTTTATGGGATACTATTTCTTTAGAAATATTTCAAGAAGGTTACTGAATGATTTGGTTTATGTTTATTTAGCATTGTCACACAATCCAGGGATGCTCTAGCATATAATACAGGAGGATGTTTGTCCCTAGAATTCTGGTCTAACCAGCTCATTATGGCTGTGAGGTCCCTTGGCTGTGAACTTCAACAGAAGAATGTGCTGCACTTTGTAACAAAGTATTTCTTCAAATCAACAAGTGCTTCAAACTACAGGTACAAATACACAAGTGTAAGATGAAATAACAGAACTTTTTTCTTGAAAAAGAATACTTATTTTAATATCCTTAGCTTTGACCGTCTGACATAGGTCCACATACAACAAATGTTGTTGAACTGGTACCATGAAGAACATGTGAATAGGAAAAAATGTTACTTACACGGCCTCCCTTTTCAGGGAAACACTGACATCCTCCACTGCAGTCTCTTCCTCCACATGGTCCTGTGTAAGTCTTTCCACCCTGCAAACCAGAAGATATATAAAAAGAAAATTAAATATCAATTACAGTATCTGGCACAACAGTAACAAGTCATGCTTAGAAGCAGCAGCACTGAGTGGCCTTCCAGTTTCTGGAGATCAGCAGCAAGAAATATAATGTTACTATATTAATTTCCCCCCACAGTTTCAAAATGTTGCAGCTTCATGTTGAGCAATATGTCTCACACATCTTTTTGAGGCATGCAACAGATATCCCTATCACAGACGTGCAGCTGCTTGGACTCTTCAGGGACACAGTCTAAGTCCTGTGTCACCATGCAGTGCATCCTTCTATGCATGCTCTAAATTGTTGCTATATTTTAAAATATTTATGGGAGAACATAAAGGAAGTCTTGGGTATCATGTTCAAAATCACGAGCCAAACTCCTCCCCCTTTCCTGGCTGCCTATCCTGGAGGCCCCTACAACTTGCTACCAACTACTCTGACCTAGAGTTCAGACCTAGGTTAAGTAGGTAACTGCAGCTACGTCTGTTCTGCATGTCTGGAACTGCCTTGGCCTGGACTGCAAGTACATGAACACAAAATATGCAATGCTGTATGCAAATCTTTGGATGGACTTGAACAGGCAAGCTCGAAATACACCTAATGCACACCAACAGCACAAAATATAGCAGTCACTGTCACTTTTCAGAAACCTGACCAGAAAAGAAGATGCTGTGCTATGGTACAACTTTTATAACTGTAACTCAGTAATTAGGAACACAGGGAAGGCCAGCCTGTGTGGCCCACCTAAGCTCAGGGGTTTGAAACCCTTAAGAGTACCCCAGCAGCCTAGTAAGTAATCTGGGAAAGGAGGAAGAGAGAAGGGGCGATTCCCCATCATTATTTCTGAACCTGTTTTGCCCCACAGCAAATAATTACCAGATCCACAGGGAAAAGAAAGAAGGACTGAAGTCTAGTGGAAGTGAAGTCTACAGGAAGGATGTCTTGGAGCCACAGCTTCTCACTGAGGGCTGCTGCTAATTTTCATGTGCACCACTCCTTACACAAAACCAAAAATACTCCTAAGAACAGAAACCAGACGCAAGGCACCCCAACACGAGGGTGCAGAGTCATGCTCCATTCTGCTTGCTCCCCTCCTAGCCTGGAGAGCTGGGAACCCTTTGCTGCACCGTGGCAGGGATGAACGGCTCCTTCCCCCTCCCTGCCTGAGCATGTTGCCTCTTGAAAGGTGGGTGACTTGGGTACAAACAAGCCTCTAAAACAAAATGGGTGCTCTGAACTGCCTTGCTGTTGTTTAAAAGGGCAGTCGTGCTGCCACCTCGTTTAAACCCCAAACAGTATGTGCTTGACTCCAGCGGGGAGCACTGAGTTCTGGGTTCCTTCCTGCCCTAGCTTCGACTCAAGGATCTAAAATATAGCAAGTGACTGGCACTGCCTTGTTGAGCATTTTTCATGGACTAGCTCTCAGCAATTCACTCCACATGTGCGGTTGCTGGATCACATTTCTGAGGTATGCAGGTCTCTCTTTACACTGTCGAGAACCTGAAAACACCACTCCAGGCTTTGGACTCCAGTGGCTGAGCTGAAGGAACAAAAGGTATGAAGTAGGTGTCTAACAAGCATTACCAAAGTCCTCCTTTGGATTATACTTACACAACAGGTTCTCAAAGTATTATGGCAAGCAGAAATATAAAGTTCCCAAAATAAATTCTTATGTTTGTCATGAGAGGTTGATGGCTGTGCCATAAAATTAATTTCCATATTCAATAGTTTTAGATATTAAAATATTTTCGTTTCAGCTCTCTACTTACTTCCCATGTTCAATGAAATGAACAGGCATTTCACATTGATAAAACAGGACCACAGAACTGAACCCATGCCCCCAGCTATTTAGAAGTTAGATGTTTGATTCAGAAAATTATCTCATGGACATAATAGTGCTCTGCATCTTGCTCTGAACTCCACTTTAGGATTAAGCTAGTATTTAGGGGACATAATAAGCCAAGGCCATTTTCTGAACTCTAGCAACTTGTTCAGGTAGGTCTGTCTGTTAGTTAAATGGTCAAACAGTCACAGACACAGCTTACCAGAGAACTAAACTTACTATTTCCATGTTGCTTTCCTATTAACCTGTTTGCATATGAAGTCTGGATCTCTCTCTTATGTTCTTTCATTTCCACAGAGGTCCCCCCTTCCCCCCTTTTCAGAAACCCAGAACAGTTTTATTCATTTCCATGGATGCCACACAGATCCCTGTGTGAACATTTTCCTCTGCAGGACTAAGGTCTTTGCTAAGGAGCAAGGTACTAAGGAGTGCAGCCATTAAAAGAAATTCATTATGGACTTTTAAAGAGCTGTTTTGGTTGGAGCTGTAAATAACAATGTAACAGTAAAAGACTGACAGATACAATAATTTAATCATGTGGGTTTCCAATTATGCCTACTGCGAAAATAATAAAGAGAACAATAAGGAGTTTATTTCTTTCTTAATTAGCAGAGTGACTCTAAATTTGGTAAACTGTTGCTAAGGAGAAAATAGAGTATGAATCAGAACTATGGCAAGATATTTGTGCACTTGTAAAAAAAGGGAGGCTGCTAATACTAATTTAGACTGGAAGAAGTTCAAGGTCTATTGTTTGTGTACTATCCATCATCCAACATTTTAATTTGCATGTCGTAACAGCACCAGCAGCTAATATGGGGACACAATTGTTTTTTTCCATAATTTTAGGAAGGAAGATTTTTTTTTCTTTTCTCATTTTACGTCCTTTTATGCACATAGATTCATCAGATAATGAAGAGGAAAAATTAGGAAGATTTCTCCAAAGGTAGGGAACTTAATGAGAAAACATTTCAGACCATTGCTAATACGTCTTTTCTGGATTATACTTGGGCTCTCCTTATAGCCTGATATTGGCTTCTTCATTTTTTGACTGCTAGTGGGAGGACTCTGGAAGCCTTTAGTCACATGTAACATTTTCCATTTTATCATCTATGCATGTTTATAATTTTTTGAAGGCAGATAATTGTACCATCATTTAATCTGACATTACAGGGAAGTTACAGTATAAGACATTATGGGAAGTTACAGTATAGAACATTATAGTTTAAGATGTTTTTAAGGTTAAAAAAAAATTTGTTAAAGGTCCTTGTAAAACTACGATGAAAAAAATTATATGCACACAGAGAGACAATTCACATGAAGGGAAATCAAATGGGGACATAATTAGCAATAATTAGAATTCAAAAAGTCCAGTTAAAAACTTAGAAATGGACAATGTAGTTTTAAAGTACCACAAAAATGTTTATTTCTTGAGGAAAAAACATTTCTCGTCATGTAACACCAAGGGTGACAAGCCAGATGTAGATGTCTTGATCTGAAACAGGCGCCTGGACTACCTCTTTAGTCAGTGGGGAAAACAGGCAGTTCTAGGACAAAATTCACCGCATCCTGATTTTGGCATCTATACTGACCACTGCACTAGTCCCAGAAAGTACTTACTTCTCTCTGTTAAGCATAACAGTGGGTGCAGGTGACTAGCTTATACGAAGATATCTACACTGTAGAAGTCTAAAGACAGGGAGACGGATCTCCTAATTTAGTCAGCATGCAGTTAGATTTTGAAAACTGCATTTGCAGCAAAATGGTATTCTACGATCTGTGCAACTAAAGTGGAAAGATGGCAACTTTCTCAAATCCGAGGTTATCTATTGACTGAACATCCAAATACAGATCTTGCTAATTTTTTGTGTGATCCAAAATTTTGCTAATCATTAACAAGTCCAGAGTCTAGGCAGACTCTAGAAATGGGGTTTGTATAATCTAATTTAAGGTACCTGTGATATAGACATCTACAGCACATCATCTGCCCTGCTGTTATAAACAAAACAGGGAATTTAATCAGAACTATTTTAGATATTCCAGATAAACCACACCCTAGAAGGGTCAGTTTTCCTGGCACAGATTATAGAAGTAGCCCAGGGTAACTAGTTCAGATGTATGTGTCTACACTGCAGATGCCTAGATTCAGGTGAGACGAATCCCACGCTATGGGTCTTAATCTGAACGTCCCTGTGAGTAAGAGGTGCTACTGGAACACCAGGCCTCTGATGGGAACAAGGAGTGTGGTGAAAACCATTCAAGGGCAGAGATATAATGTGAGCACAAAATGGGTTATACTGTTGCACTGGTATGCAAGCCATCTGTGCATGAAATGAGAAACTGCTGAATTAGAATTAGGTAGGGGAGTCGAGGCTAACGCATGATAATTCTGTCCAAAATGCATATAATGTAAATGAAATGTAGCCAGCATGAAGTGTAGGCCAGAAAGCTGTTTTGGGATATAAGGCTCTCTCACCTAGATAACTATCAGTAATACAACATTGGGCCAAAATTCCCTAGGTAACAGCATCAGAAACACCGACTTTGGGTATGATTGTAACAAAATTGGTGCCAATAGGGAAAAACTAATACAGGGTGGGTTGTTTATTTGGGAGAAGTCTGGGTGGAGAAAAGCAAATGCACAGGTGGCGAAAAGGTGGGTTCAGGAAAAGAAAAAATGGGAAATAGGGTATTAAATCTGGTGAAGAAAAAAGAAGAGGGGGAATTTTCAGATTGTGGGAATGTGGATGCCTACAAGCAGCAGTGATGCTGACCTGCAGGCCCAAGCCCCCAGGGCACCCCTTGGACTGCCCATGGGACTCTCCATCATGTCTGTGCCTGAAGACTTGGCATGGGAGGGTGGGCTAAGAAGGGATAAACTTGTAAGGAAGGATATACACTTGCACCCA
The DNA here is from genome assembly GCF_036370855.1 of Dromaius novaehollandiae. Taxonomy (NCBI): domain Eukaryota; kingdom Metazoa; phylum Chordata; class Aves; order Casuariiformes; family Dromaiidae; genus Dromaius; species Dromaius novaehollandiae. The sequence goes on from NC_088098.1 coordinate 155,832,486, forward strand.
AATACTATGTGCATGAGGATAGGCAATAGAATTGCAACTTAATAGTGCTTATGTGCTATAAGATTTCTTTATAGTAATGTAATTGTGTAATAATACTAATATTAATAATAAGCTCCTCTAGTACAGCTGGCAGAGCCATTTTGCTTCCGGCCATGCACACACCTATGTGCCATCCTGGCCGCCTGGGTTCCAGCTGAATTACTCGGGGATCTAAAAAACAAGGCAGAGTAACTCCCCAGCCGTCTGAGACTATAGCTAAGTAGAAGCTACTAAATATAAAGGGCCGGAGATAGATCCCTGGCTATGGAGTCAAGCAGCACAGACTAGCTTATGTCCACACTGGTCAGAGCCAGCCTTCTTTAGAGCAGATTTATCTTGCAAGACCAAGAAAAAGCAGTCCAGAACAGATGAAGACCTGAAATTCCCTGTCCGCCCTCTTTCAGTTAGCAGTTTAGACAAATCCACAGGGGCCCACACGAGCATGTCTAGCTCACAGAACCAGACCTATCTTGAAATGAGGTTACACTTCCTCTATTTTTAAAATACAGCTGGAGAAGATGATGGGGTGGAGGAGGAATGTGTAGAGCAGCTTTTCCCTGCACCATTCATTGCCCATAACAGTTTCGCAGGAAATGGGACACTGAATTTCAGTGCTCTGACTGAGGAAATCAAACAAGCACCTATCCTTGGAAGTGCTCTAACTAGCAGGCCATGAACTAGGCTGCAATGGATGGTGAAGGTGGAATAAGGAAAGAAATAAATGGAAAGGGAGAAGAGGGAATTTTCCAGCTCTCCCTTTAATAACATTGGGTCACTGTGCTGAAATGAATATGAGATTCATGGTTCAAGGGACCTGAACACAACTTACACTTATACACAAGCAAGAGAAAATGCACAAGTGCCAGCTATGTATGTAAAGCCTGCATATTTTCTTGGTGCTAACACATTATCTTTTTTATGCATGTGAAATAGCAAGCATAAAATGTGGGTGTCCCAATACGAAAAACTTTTTTCATTCTCTTGATTTCTCACAAAATCTTTGTGCCAAAACAGTATTACTTACGTTAGTACATCTTCAGCCAACAAAAGACAATTTCTTTTTAGAGAATTCATAAAGGGTTCTGGTTTTGACTTAAATCCTGTTTCTTTCACCCAAACTCTTAAAAAAAAATTGAAACATATCCCCAGGTCTCTTTAAACTTTGCCACACATTAATGATTTATTACTAATCTTGACCACATTTACGTAATTGCTGTCTCTGCACGCCCATTCAAGTACCTTTACTCTAATGGTTGGTATTCTGACAAAGAACAAAGGCAACAAGAGGACAGGCCTCAAAAGAAAGTTCTATGAGTACATGAAATCCAGGAAATATAAGCCATTTCCTGACATGCTGCTCAAGAAAAAAAAAAAAAAAAAAAAAAAAAAAAAGAGGGAAATTATAATAACCTGGAATCAAAAGATTCTGCACACCCACATTTTCTTTGGTACAGTTTTGTAAGTTACAGTTGTGCATTAACTTCCATCTTGGCACAGCGCGATTCTATTCTTTCCATTGGTCACAGCAGCGACTTCAAGTTTTACTCACAAAGATTTCAGAAGGTCTGGGAACTCACTGAAAAGCTGATCTATGGCTCAGGGTGCTGGCATGCTGCATGCCTCTGCAGCCTGCAGTGGGTGGCATATGCAGATGCTTCGTGTGAGATTTTAGTTTGAAACTCAAGTAAGGATTCCAAACATGCTGAAGCAGCATGTTGCATGGCTGTCAGGAAGACTGGCCCATACTTCCATTGCGAATCCATATTTCCACATTTGACATTCAGTTGTCAAAACTCATATTAATTTCAAATTTATCTATAAAACCTCGATTTATAGGCATTTCATTTTCTGCTTCCTTTCAAAAAAATGGAGAAAAATTAAAATATGGCTATGTTTGGTTATTCCTGTTGTTGAGAAATCAGATAGATAGGAACTTCATTGGTTTTAAGCATAATTGCACAGTTGTATTTGCTCAAAGCCGGCTTTTTACTACTTAAAGAGAGGAAAACATTTGTTGCCTGGATGCCAAACTTATTTCTCTAGAAACATCTATAAACAATCATTCAAAACAAGTACAGAGAATGCTGTCAGTGGGGGAGGCCTGGATTAACCAGCATTAAGCCCAGTCTGGAAAACGCTCTGTCCTCATAGAATTACAATGCCAAAGAAGGAACTAGTCATCTGAAGCTGACTGCTTGCAATCCAGTTGCTCCTAGTATAGTGGACAGTAAGACCACTGTGAAGGCCTTAATTGGCAGGGGAAAGGGAGATATAAATTGGCACATTCAGAGAGGAAGGAAAAGATGTGGGTGTGGATGCTCTCTCCAACTGTTCTGAGAATTATTTAACTAAGAAATAATTCTTTCTTTCATATTTGAATGGAAGCCAGAATCTCTTCTAGACTGGATGCATGTCAATTGGAATAATTTACTGCGTGACCTCAATATCATATGAATGTTTACATTTCCCACCAAAAGTAGGGGGAGCAATGTATTTACATATCCTTCAATGAGAAAAAGCCTGTAGGAGGACGCTGGTCCCAGGATGAACACACAGAGACAATGCCACCAGCCATACTCAGAGAGCTGGTCTCTAACAACTGCCTAATTGAATCTTCACAATGTAATGAATACAGCAATGCTTGTGGCGAATCGTATGCTTTACTGATTTGTGTGGAGTTTCAAATGCTATTTCTCTCTCGCTATGGAGTGTATTGAGAAAACTGGAATGCAGGTCTCTGAGTAAGCAGCTTGCTTCGGTTCTGAGTCCAGGTGAACGTGCAAATGTCAAGAGGAGGAGCACACAAAAGCAGCACAGCTCCTAAGCACTGAGATACCTGGGCTTGATGTCTGGGGGTGAGGTAAGGCAGGGCGAGAGAACACAAAGTCTGTGATGCTGAAAAGTCCTGAAAAGACATAAACTTGCCCTTTCAAATATGTCTCAGCAATTGTGTCAAGGGCAGCAATGGGAAACACGAACCTGTACCTCTTAGAAATGAAGCTATGAAAGACTTTCCTCTTATGGACCAGCTTGTGTCTCTTAATTACATGAACCTTCTGGCATGCAGCCCTGATTTGGAGGCTGTATAGTTTCATTTCAAAATGGAACTTCACAGTTCTACAAGCTCACTCTATTTGGGGCACTATTTACCATCCCCTTTCCTAATTATAAAGTTCTCCTGTCCTAGTTTTCAGACTGTGCTTCACAGCAACTGCAGAAGCCAGACATACTACAGTGTGAAGTTACCCTTCACGTTTTCATAAAAGCATTTTTATTTCTGTGGCTTTCCTCCCAAACACATATTTACCCAGGAAACCAGATGGAATCCAGAAGGAGCTGCTGTGATATAGTAGACATTAAAAAGAAAGTCGGGTCTTTAAGAGGCTTAATCACAGCGTAAATCATAAAAGCTGCCTAAATATACAGTACAGATATTTGAATAACTAACCAGGGGTCTTGCCCACTTGCCCAGCATAGGGTAGTTTGCAAACAGTGTACTTCCCAGCAAGCAACATATGCCATGAGATAGTTTTCTGTCAAGAAGTCAGTGAGTAGGGGCCTGGTATTTTACAGGTACAGACACTAGATTCAGCTGCATTTAGCTGGATTATTCCTCACAGAGATGATTATATGTTATCCTAAGAAAGGAATATGAGATGGGAAAAAAACAGTTAAAACACAATAAAAATGGTCACCATTATATAAATATTCATCACTGCTCTTTATTTCTGAATAATCTGCAATGCTATGGAAAATTGCAATGTGCTGCAGCTCTAAAGATCTAATTGAGGAGAGTTAAGATACAGAGGGCTTTTCCTGGAATAAAATTGCATCCAAAGAAGGAAGCACAAGGTCCTCTGTGACTTCCCTATTAAAGACAGGTGATTTTGGTGCCTAAAGGAATGACAATTCTTGCCTTAAAGATCAACTAAGTCTTGAGCATACATTATCAAGAGAGAGGTGATGTTGCAGGCAACCTAAACTCTCTGAGAAGTGTGCCATCATGGCTGAAGATATCTGCAGTACTTCTCAAAAAGGGGCAAATGTTACAGGGTCATCAACTGACACCCAAGAGCTAGAGCGTTTACAGAAGAACAGTAAAAGTGTTGCTCCTATTAGCACTCCATTTTCAATTTTACCAGCTTAGGAATCATATCTACTCACAGAAAAAAAAAGAGATATGAGTCTAGTAAGAGTTTGAAGCTGGAAATATATTGATAAAGGTAAGCAAAATAAGGTATGCAAATTATTAGTTATTATTAATAACTACTATTAATTAAGGTAAGCTAATACCCACTGGCTTCCTTGATTATAATATGCTCAGACACTTTGTGAACATGTAGATGCCTAAATTTAGGTGACTTAACTCTCCCTCTGCACAAATAGTCAGATGATATTTACAGCCATATATCAGAGAAAGAAGATGCTGAAGTGGCTGAAGGAAAATCTGGATTGCTAAATTGAAATTTTATTTTGATATCTTTTTTAACTTGATTCCACTTTGGCAAATTCATGCTTTTAGAGATGCATATTATTTTAGTCTTTTATCTTTTCTTATAAGACAACTGATTCTCCTCTACCACGCAGCATGGCATTCCTCATCTAACAGCGTGGTGGTGATCCTTAGAGTAAGAGCACCAGGACATCTTAACAAGAGCCCCACCTCCCAGCATATCATTCCTAACTGAATCTGGTTAGGTGGCTTTAAAAATTAACACTACAGGAGTCAGCAGAAGTGTTTTCCAGTTATGATGGCCAAGAAAGCTATCTAATGTGGCAAAGCAGACATATTTACTTGTGTCTCTAGGGAGTCTGTGATGACAAGCTATACTAGAAGGCACAGTTTGTTTCTCCTTTAATTTTTATTCTATTAGAAAGTCCTATGCAAACTACTACACAATTTGTATTTGATTTGCACAAGTGTAAATGCCTGTGTAAGGCGCAAGTTAGTGAACAGTGTAACCACCTGGTATGTTCAATTATATTGCACAGTGGATCAAAAATATTTTCCATAAAGCAATAAGGATAAGAGACTGTCAGCCGTTAATCTGAATTTGGCTTTTGTCCAATATTTTATATTACTGAAATAAAATCCCCCTTCCCGTCACCAAGTACAGAAAGCCATTTGTTCACATACTAGTAGCACAATAATGAAACACAGAATCCACTCATTAAAGTAGCAATTTCTATATTTAACTACTTTTAGTTTCTGAAGTCTAGTCATTTTCAGTTCTGGAAAGACATCCAAATAATGATATCATTTGCTTCAAACAATAGAAAGTCTGGATGCTATTCTATATATGGAGATTTTTTAGTCTATTTATAAACCACGCCAGTTATTTGACCTGTCTAGTTTACTCACCTACGTAAATTGGCAAACTCAGGAAACTTACTTAAGAACATATTACTCTCAGTGATTGGGAAACCTTAAAGTTGTTAAATCATATTTCACATGTGTATCCAATAATTCTAAAACTGATTTGCACCTATTAAAAACCTAGAATAAACAAACCTGCCAATGTAGGAAAGATTTTTGCTTTTGAACAAGCAGCAGTGCAATTGCATTAGCTCTACTCAAGAGTTAGAGATTGATATAAAACAGCTGTACAGCTGTTTTCATGGCTGTGTCTTCTGTATTTGTTCAGTGCAGTGCAATGGTGCCAGGTTTTCCCCAATGTAAGCATAACCACTGAGACTTTATTCCAGTTTCCTGATTTCTGTAATTACTTAAAAATGCCTGTTTGTGTGTGAACTGTATTTATATATTTAGTTACTTAGCTAGTTTTCCTCTGAAGAATAGCTGTATACAGCCATAACCTGCTGACCTGGTTCTTATGTATTCAGAGATCCTGGGAGGTTTTTTTCTCTTGGGTGGTGGGAGGTTGGTGACAGTTTTTGATGGCTTTTTTTTAAACCTGCTGTGCCTGCAAAATCAGACATACCTGAGAGGGAAAGAGCGAGTTGAGTCAGAGTTCTTCTTGCAGAATTATTTACTAAATAGCAATTAGATGTATACAGCAAGAACTGGAACTGAGGAGCTATCACTGAGAGCATAATTTGAAAGGAATGGATTCGCACAGGTTTATCACTGATGGCTCAGACTAACTGACACTGCTTTTATTATGCATGGTGATGGGTAAGTATTTAGCCCAATATAACCCTTACAGTTCTGGCTCAGTTTTCAGAGTCGGCTGTTAGACAAATCACTGTACTGGAAATATTAAATGTGGAAATTTGCTATGCAACTTTTCAGAACTGCTTCTCAGGATAGGACTGGTATTTCCTTAAAAGTAAGAAGAATGGATAAGAGATTTGCAAACTGGGAAAAGAACTACATTTGATGATGGAAGGGTTTATTGCTAACTGCTTGGTCAGATGCAACACCCACCATTTCCTTTCTATTTGAAAAAAGAAAAAGACCATGAGAACTAGCTTTCTTACTGACCTATTACATTTTTCAGTTCAGATTCCAAAACACAATCTCCTCCCTGAACCTTTTACTCTACGCTCTGAGTGGATCAGATAAAACTATTCAGGTCGTTGAATATCAGGCATTTAGTCACTTGTGTTCTCCATATCCATTTGGCCATTTCAAACTGGAAAAAGTCAGCAGGATGTGATTGCAAAATAGCAAAACACATAGTCCTAAGTAAATATTTTTGGAATGGGTCTAAAAAGCTCAATAAATATCTGCTGGAGTGGTTACTGTGAATTTCTACTATTGAGACATTTTTCTTTGGTAAAGATTTGGGTGAAACAGTGGACATATGCTACAGGCTTTAACATACCAGGACTATATGCAGACCCCATTGCAAATTTTGCTGTTTGCGGTGGAGTCAAACCAGGCAATCTGTATTTCCTAAAATATAGAAAAAAACATTCATAAAAAAGATCTCATCTTTGTGGATATAAAAATTGATAGACAAGTATAAGTGATAATCTTCTCTCTCACCTATATACTTTTGATTTGCAAGATATCTTAATAAATTTTCACAAAGAGAAAAGAATGGACCTGGAAAAGCTTCTCCTGCTTTTTTTAAATTTGCAAATGAAATGTCCCAATATGCACCTGAACATCTGAAAAATTATAACAGTGGAAGCAGCACTATTCCTGCTCGTAACAATTGCATGCTATTTTTCAGTTCCCACTTCTACCTAAAGCCATTTTAGTTACTTCCCTATTCAAGAGACAAAATCCATAGCGTAATGCAATGCTGATTTTATTTTGCATATTTGTGATCAGCTGATGCCAAAATCTGAAACCTGGAATGGATAAATTAAGTTCTCCTTGATATTAAAATAAATAGCAGAGAGTTTTTCTTTGGATTTTTTTTTCATCCTTCCTACTCACTTCTATATGAATTTCTCGGAGTGATGGTAAGTTTGTTTTTGTGTTTTCCATGTTTCTGTTTCTTCAAAATGTCCAAATGGCAATACAAGAGTGCTACCACAGCCACAATTTGTCACCATGAAATGCAGGCTCAGGTGAACACAGTGTGCAATTTACCTTTATCCACAATAAAAAAAAGGGCTCTTCTCGCCCATATGCAGCATTGCTTTATCACTTATAACCTGCTTCAGTTTAGCAGCTGACCTGATTTCTGCAGTATTTCAGAGCTGAGTTGAATGCACTTTCCCAGAGTCACATGACGAGTCACTGATTCAGCTTGGTCTAGGACCCAAGACCTTTCTGCCTTCCAGTCCGTTACTCTAACCAACAGACAAACACTGTCTGCATTGCTGCAATAAGTCTTGTGGCTCAGTCTCCACACCAAAAAAGCCCTTATCACAGTACAAACAACTAACATACTGGGATTATAAACAACCAAATATTAAGCTTCTTTAAACTGACCGAAGTGATGTCATCTGGCCTTTCTTTCACATCTTCTTTCATTATATGCTTGTCTTTTCAAATGTAGCCACAAAAATCCACAAATGTTCATGTCTTGGCATGGAGTAGAACACAGACAAGAATAAACCAAGGAATACACCTGTATTTCATTATAAAAGAAATGAGATTGGCTTGACTTTTAAAACAGATAGAAGGGACTCTTCAGCACTCATCAAGTTTAGAAGTCTTAGTGACTTATAAGTGATGCTTTATTTAGAACACATTTCCTGTACAAACTGTGTACCCCACACAATTCAGGAGGAAGAATTTTGAATTGGAAATCCAGATGAGGGAAACAGCAGACAGGATTTCTGTCTTCAGCTTTGCCACAAGCATCTTTCTACAAAACTTCTCTTAAGTGATGTTGATTCTAAATGTTGAGTTGGGATGTCCAAAGCTCAAGAATGAAGCTTAGAAATAATTATCAGTAATGATATGAAAATAACCTGACATTGCAACATTCACATCAGAGTCACAACACCACTCCAAAAAACCCTCAAGCTCCATCTCCTTGCTGGCCTCCATGAAACCTCACAGATTATATCTCATGCGTCTGTTTGGAATAAATCTTTGGATTAGAGACCAGTAACAAGACAGTCACTTTCTTGGGCAGATATCACCCTATTAGCACAGGCCACTCAAAGCTCCCAAACGACATGAAAACCCAGTGGCCTTTCCCTGACATAAGACACAAGACTCCACCAAACTCCAAAGCCTGGTAGAGGACAACAGCTCTTCACATGGACTGACTGAGGAATGAAGACTCCACTGAATCATTATTACAGATATGCCTCGGCCACTGTCAGAGCCTTCTCCAGCAGCCCTTTCCTCTCCCACATAGCGTCAAAGCTCCATTTTCAGTCACTGGAAGACAACACAGAAAATAATCTATCTGTCTTTCCTTTCTTTTCTCTCATCATGGAGAAGTCAGTTTCTATGCCATATTCTGTGAGAAGAACAGACCTTAAAGCAAAATATGATACATTTCTGATACAACAACTCTGCTTTTTCCTTCCTAACAGAATTCTTTCTGACAATTTAGTTTTATAAAAGAGACTTAATGGTTGAACTGCTGAAAGAATGATAAAATAGCTCCATTAGTTGCCTCCTAACCATATCGTTCTTGCTCTGTTCTTTTCATCTAAGCAGCCTCTAATAAATTACTCCAGCTGATTTTTGAAACACAGATCTTTTTCACGAATAGGTAACAGTACTGACACATGCCAAATCAGTAATGAGGTTTCAGGTCCTATCATGCTTTGTCAGTAATAGCTATTGTTCACAAATGGATGCCACTAAGCAGCATTCTTTGAGGTGCTGAGCACTGATTGTTTAGTGCCCACAATTTGCATGAGGAGAACCTCATTCCTCCTTCAAAAGAGATAAGCATCAGCCCCCAGGAGATTCCCACTATTTATATTACTCCATTTGTAAACTCTCCCTTTTCTGTTCCTAAAGGTGAGCAGAGGGTTTCCTTAGTCATACGATTCTGGAACCTGTTTAGCTGAATTGGAAAGATGCGAAAACAAGTCTTGGAGACATCTAATCCAAATCTTGTCCTCTTTATTTCCTTAGTGTGTACTTACACACACACACAAGTGTAATTGGTTTTCCAGCTGTGAAAAAGAATAGTTTTTTTTTCTGGCTCTTTTTCCTTAATTTTCTCCTTTTTCTGATGAACGGATCTCTTGGGTTTCCCTCAGGCAACTACTTTTCAGCAGCAGGAGATCTCACATCAGCTGCTACCTTCGCTTCAATTTCAATTTTATTGCTGAAGCACAATCTTTTAGCTTAACTGCGCCAGTTCACTACATCTCCCAGTTTTCATGACTCTAACTTTTCACACTGTCCATTCAGAATATTTATTCTGCAGTTTTTACTTCTGATAATCTAAGAATAATATTTTAATTTCCCCTGGCATTTTTGACTCTTTCCCATTACCTTCCACATGCTCTTTCTTTCTCTCTGTACAGCATGTGGGTCACCAAGGCATATGCACAACTCCCTAAAGTGGATTACAGTCACACTTACATTAATCCTTATTTCACGGTAGTGATGTCTGCCATCCGCTAGTACAGAGAACAATTGATTTAGTAGCTTATGAAAGTACTTCTTGCTACTAATTTTTATGCGCTTGCCAGATTTTGGAGTCTAGATCATTAGCTGATGCAGGTAGGCAAGATACTAAGAATATGGGCATGACAAAAAATTCCTTGAAAACCTTGGAATAAGAATAATAAAGCCCCTGTATGGATTTTCCTCCAAATATTTACCCAGCAAGAGAAAGGATCTCTACAATTACAAACCTCCTAGAGTTTTTTGTGACTTCCCTACGCCATATCTCTTCTCACTGCCTAATCCCCCACATCTATCTCTTAATGCAAACGGCCAGCATGTCTGAACAAAGTCGTCCCACTAAATCTCATCTTTTCCCTTGATCATGAAAACTGAGCCTCTTGTTGCATACTAGAGAACTCCATCACCGTCATAAAGCATGACATTCACTGTTGTGAATTCTTCCTCTGTATGCTAGATCGTATAGCAGAAGAGAATGTTTTCTTATGGTTTTTCATATCTTTAGATCTCTAAGAAAACATTAGTTCTTAAGTATTTTCTCTGTAAGCCGTAGAAATAATATAAAAATCATGTAAAAACTGCTCTTAAAATCTTACAGTAATAGACCCCCCCAATTTACTTATTTAACACTTCTAAGTCAAAATCGCATTATGCTACCCTTGGTACAAAAGCATAACACAAATGTGATTATTACCCCAAAGTGGTAACAATTCAACTCTCTATTGCTATCTTTTGCTAGCAACAGAGGTCCTAGATGAGACATGACTTACATCACAGAAGACAACAGTTTATGCCAGATGCTAAAACAGCGATAGGATGCATTACAAAAACAATCTGGAGGGCTTGTATTCTGACAGAAGATGCTAGGTATTAGCCATCCCTGTTTTTTTATCTTTTCCTTTTTCAAACATTTTCTGCTTGTTGTTCATTCGATTTATTTTCTTTAGGCCTGACACCAATCTAACCTAAGCCAGCTGTGCGCTGAACATTTTTTTCCCGTCACACTACACTGTATTCAGTTCTAGCTATCACAGTGGAGCCTGTGGGGAGAGCAGGGAGGGAAATACTTGCTGAGACCTCCCTTCCACCATCAGCAGACACTTGGGAAGAAGGTGGAGAGTAATACAGCATTGCCACACTTTGCTGTGTCTATTTTGCTAGAAATAGCTGGCACAGTAAAAGGGAGGTTAACTTATTTCTCACTTCCCTCCCCTGCCCCCATCCCAGGAAGGCTGTTGGAGAAAAGAAATTCTTCTGAATTGTACATCCGTCCCATGTCTCCTCCTGGGAAGGGACAGTTATTTCTTATCTTGGCTGTTTTACATCACTGAAATGTAAAGGGAGAGTTTGGAGGAAGGAAATGAGAGAAAAGACAGAGATGTCTATGTTTTAGAGCATTGGAGGGAACTGCTGTGTACATACCACATGGTAGGGTGTGGGGGTGGGAAGAGGAACACTGTAGGTAATGATGAGCTAGAAAAACTCCCCTGATACAAAAATAGTTTTTTTCAGTGCAAAAGAGATCTTTGATCAGCTATCTGATCTTTGTGTTTTTTTCTTTTTTAATTACAATTAAATATCTTTACATTATTTCAACCTGTAAACTTCTCCTTTAGTGACTGTCCTGTGAGATCCTAAAGAAAAGATGTAGTTGTCTATTATTCGTGCCTCAAAGATACAAAGGAAAGAAAAACAGCCTTTTTTCCTGTTTTCTAGGACACACTGTCCCAGGAAATATGGACTTATGGCTAAATCTCATGTAAATAATGTCATGTAAAATGGGTACTCTGAGGAGACACAAAGGAACTTTAATTATCTCATTTAGAAGAGGCTCTTGTTAAAGCACACAGAGTTGAAATACGTGAGGAGTAAACTTCAAAAGATCTGGAGTTAGAGATAAAACACGCAAAACTCAGAGTACTTATCTGAAGCTTATCTGACCTATTTGATGCTCCTAAGTCTGCAAAATAATACCAGAAATCTTGTACAAGCAGGCTTTTTGTGATAATTTCAGAACTTGCAGAAATTTGATCTCTTTGGTAGGAATTCTTCACCTCTGGACTTTGTTGTAACACTGAGAGTGGTGTGAGAAAACAAAAATCAGCAGCTTATGAAACTTCCACCACTGAAGTCCTAACCATACATTTCATAACTGTTACTGATTTAGATGCTTAAAATTCCTCATTTAAGTGTGTTACTACTGCACTGATGGGAACTTAGACAAACTCGGTCACTTTTGCTTTGAAAGCATGTGGTCTGAAGTGAAGAAGAGCAGTCTTTTCCCAAGAACTCTTGCGGACAACCAGTCTAGAGCCAAGAGCAGGAACAACATCTGTTGGCACCTGCTAGAGAGGAAAGGGAATTGAACAAGCTGGAACTACAGACCAGGGCTAATCAGGCTTATCTGAACATTTATTTTCTAGTATTTGGGGCTTTTCTGTTAAAAACAGCTAAGTTAAAGCGTGGAAGATTGTATGTACGAACATGCTGGCAAAAACATAGGTAACTTCCCTGTGCCAAATATATCTGGGGCAAATGGCAGTGCTAATGAACTGTTCGTGGGGGCGAAGAGATTCCAAGAGGATTTTCCTTTTCTTCTTTTTTCTTCAGAAAAGTAAGAAAGCTTAATTCAGTCAGCCTGTTCTGTGTGGCTGGGACTCCGCATGGATCCCTGCATCACTGCACTTTCTCTAAAGGAACAGCAAGACTGCAGGGACTGCGGGGAGCTAGGCGCAAAAGCAGAGAGAAGGGAGTTGTCAGGAAGCTGGCTGCCAGAGCAGTAGTCACAGCTAGCAGGAGCAACTACTGGCAAAGCCAGTAGTGGAGCTCAGCATGGCATGACACATGCAACCATTAGGGCTGAGGCAGGTTCGGCAAGAAATGCCCCACCGGGGCACCATGCTTCTGTGGGACAGGAGGATAAGAGCCTGCCACCTCAGCAGTCATTCATAACGCCTGCAGGACAGCGTGATGCTGTGAACATATGCTGTGAAGGCAATTTCGCCTCCTCTTGTGGATTACTTAGGTTTTCCAAAATGACGTATGATTAACCAGGAGGTAGAAAGAACAGGGAAGTGTAAAGATTTATTTATTTAAGCCCTTCTGTTTAGTTCGTTGTTCCTAAGGAGGGAAGTACTGCTCAATAAGTGAGTGTAATTTAGATTGCCAGATTTCTGGGTGGAGACTCAAACTGGTGCTCTTTGTTTGGCTCTGAGTGGTTTTTTTTTTTTTTGGTAGAGAGACCTAAAATTGATTCTGACCTCCACGGCTTCTTGCCAGAGGGATGAATTATGTTGAATTAGTCGTTGGGTTGGACATCACTCTACCTGAATGATGTGAGCAGATATGGACCTCAGAAGATTCAGTGCATACAGGCTGGTTGATACCTTGTATCAATCTAGTCTGAGAGCTATGTCATTCACACACATGGTCAGGTGTAATTTATGATTTCCACAGTTCAGCCAGGAAAAGCTTCACAATCACATTGTCAAATTACACTTCTGCAAATGGAGTACCGCCATGCTAAAAATACAGATTGGGAAAAACTCAGGCTTTGCCTTTCTGGCTTTATTTATAATAGAAGCTTTGTGAACAAAGCATACATATGCAAGCCAAAAATGGCTGTAACGCAGACCTGGCTAAAGACTGCCAAAATAGACCCTTACATTTAACTGGAATGACTGAAAGAATGCAACCGAGATGGCACAATGCAATATTTTCCATTACTTCGTAATAACAAGGTTACTTTTAAATATTAAATGCCATAATAAGATTATTCAAGTACATGTTTAAATGTTGCATGGTTTTGATTGAGTTTTTCATTTAGACAGGGATCATATTGACTGTGTTATTTTATTTGGCATACTTATTCAGAAATGTTGCTTTTTAAAAATAACATTTCTCTATTTTTATTTTTGGAAAGAAATTCCAATGAAAATTGAAATTTCAAATAAATCTATTCTCTTCAGAGAGCTAGCGGTGCAATCACACTGAATTTTCTACTTTCCCATAATAAAACTTCCTTGACCTCTAACACTAGACCTATCCTTTCCTGCAAATACAGAACACAATAATAAAATATCTATCGTATAGGAAAGACATCAGCAGTGTTTTTCATGCCATCTGCATTCTGGTTCCCGGTGTTCTCAAGAGCTGACTAAGGGTGCTCCTTGGACAACTTTCAAAACCAGGGCAAAGAATGCCTAGCGCACTGCTGGGGTGAAGCATCAGTGAGCAGAACCGCTGCTGACCTGCACCATCCCAGCACACCTTGCCCAACGTCCATAGGTTAGCCATCACGCTCCATAAAAGCATCTTCTTTGCCTATATTCCTTATAGGAGCTCCAAAAGCATTACTTAAACTGGCAGCGATGAAGGCTGACTAAAATGTTGGCTGAAGCAGTGCACTGGTGCAATGTTACAGCCTCATCTAGTTTGCAAGCCTAACCATGCAGCTGTGAGGCCATCAGCAGAACTGGTGGGATGCAAACAGACTGCACTGGGCATCTAAGTAGATTTTCTGTCACCTGCAGTAGTAGCAACATGAGCTACTAAGCTCTGGTATCTGGTTTGTGGGATGAAAACTCAGCCCCAAGGAAGTAAAGGAGAAATTTATACTGACTTGTGCACGTTACGATATTTTATTTCTTGAATATGATGTATAAATGCCAGAGCTCACTATCATATGCAAATGCAACTTGTGTACAAATATCCAGTGCTCTGTATTTAAGGACTATCCTAGTCTCTACTGTTCTAGAGAACAGACCAGTGTTACAAAAATAAAAGCTACAATTACAGGTAAAACAACAGGTGCTTTTGGGCAAATGCATACTGCCAGAAATTTTCAAAAAATATGACCCTGGAAACATGGGAATGGTATTTCCCATTCAGAATTTATGCTTAAAACTAGACTTAATTGCATTCCCAGCCAACCACTAACAGATATGCACACAGAGATATATGTCTAGTGGTATTACATTTGTTGCTGTATTTTCCTTCTAAACACTGACTGTTACAGAGAGCAGAACTCCAAATAAAATCTGGATGGATGACACCATGAAAAACTGCAATGAAAATAGGTTATTTATGGACTGAAGTTTTACATTCGTGCCACTTAATTCATCTTAAGTTACAAATTCATGTCCTTTATTTCACTGTAAAATATAGGACCATGGCTGATATAAATAACTGTAGCAGCAATTTATATCAGCTGAGGAACTGATCGAGATTGTACTAAACATTTTTAGTATGGTGTTTTTTAATAATAGTACATTATGTCTCTGAATTTAAAATAATAATTTTTAAGCTGAAAGTTCAATACAGTGCCTAAAAATGCATTTGTATGCTTTCTTCTACTGTTCATTAGTAATCCTTAGCCTCAAAAATAGCAAAAAATAAACTGTGTATGGTAGGAGATAGCAACAACAGTAGAAAAACACAAAAAAGCCTTCATCAGCCAAGGCAAAGTTGGGAAGATTATTTATACTGGCCTTAATTTTCATTTTTTGTATTTAAACAAAATGTAAACTTGATTACAAAGAAGGTATTTCTCAACCCTGACTACATGTTTTAGCTTTTTACAGTCAAGTAGGAAAAAGTTATGTGAACACAACATACTTTGTATGTAATTATGAAGCACAGAAAACTTCAGTGTCAAGATGACAGGTCACTTGATATATCCTTTTCTTCCTCAGCACAAGGTACAGAGTTGGAGAAAAATGTCTTGCAGACATTTTAAGTGACCTTTTTTAAGTAAGTTTGAAATGCAATTTACTTTCTTTTATCTTAAAAATAGCACACAGCTTCAGGAAAATAGTAATAATAATAATAATAAAAAATAAAATCAAGCAACTTTCTTTTCCACACCTCAATATAGACTGAAGGCGCCTGTGCTGGAAGACGCCTCTGCCTCAGGGGGCATGCCTAGCTGCCTCGGGCTAGGGAGATCTGATAAGGCTGCCAGTGGCATGGATAGCACTGCTGGCCTTAAAGACCAGCAAGGCTGTTCCCATTATCTTCAAAGTGCAGCAGGAGCCTAGTCACATTACTGCTTTAGTACAGCTTTCTGCATGAGATTAGTAGTTAAAGGCAGAGCAGCTCCAAGGGACTGTGAAAGACAGTCTTGGTATCGCTTTGCTATCTACTCTCATTGTGACGCGTTAGCAAGAAATTTGATTTCACTTTAGTTAACTGAATTTTTTACTTTTGTTAGCCTGTGTGAAGGAAACTTCATCTGGGACCCTGTTCCAACAAAATTATGGATACTAAACAGCAAATACAGAAGCCCTGTAAGGAACACCGCGTTTTGGACATGTTCCTGCCCCAGGATGTGCAGGCCCGCCCCGCTGTTGCAAGGACGTAATAAGGACTGGCACTAGCAGTTGTAGTGGGGATAGTCCTGCTGCTGCCAGGGTTGCAGGAACAGCAGAGCCTCCGGTTCAGCCTTGCAGGCTGCGTGCGGGCTGCAGCCAAGCACAAATTCCAGATGCTGAGACAGGGATGTAATAGGAGCAGCCAAAGAAGCAAGTCGGGCAGCCTTCCCTTTCATGGAGAGAAGTTGTGTTTCACTAAAATTCTCTTCTGCAGTGAAGATTTTTCTCCTACCATTAAGCTGCTCCCTTTCTTAGGGCCTGGCAGAACCAACTGCATGAGGAAATCAGAAGGTAACACAAGTAACGTGTTTGGGGCAGGTTCCTGATTAGCAATGAAGAAAAAAAGTTCATTTTTCTTTCGCTAGCCCATTTGCAGTGAGAGCTCTGAAGCCTCTCATCTCTTTGACTGATCCTTGGTGAAGTGCCGGCAGCAAAATGAACTTTCCAGAGTGGCTGAATATCAAATAAATGTGGGTTGCCTGTACTAGAGAACAATACCATTGTGATTTATCTTGTTACGACACAAGTTAGCATAATTCTTTGTTCCTCACTTGATAAATGTAAGCAGACACACGGGGTACGCAGGGGCATAACATCATTTTCTTCTATTCCTTAGAAAAGGCAAAACTAAAAGATCTTATCTGTAAGCATTATATATTCTAAATGTAGAAACAGAAAGACAGGAAAGGTTTCAGGGATTTGGTTTTCTAATTAAATAATGTGAAGGATGGTTTCCTCCATCCTTCCTGTTTTTCTACATGTCTAACTGTCAGGAGCTAGATGGAAATGAGAGCTGTAGTGAAGAAACAGTGAACCGAGTTACATCAAAGTTTTAAAAAAGAAAACAGCATTACCAAATTGAAAGAAACTGTATGTCACCATTAAAGTAATATTAGGTAGGGGGATTCCCATACTTGCTGGGATGAAGAACTATTGACTTCACAAGTGGGTGCATGTATTTTTTGAATTCACAAAACAGTGATTCAAGCTTGTGCAACCACTTCTTTCAGCCTCCTGTTACACAAATGCTCCTGTATCACTCCAGCTCCAGCATCCCAAGCTGGAACTGCAGATACCCTGTGGGCTTCTTTATAATATGCCAGTGCTAAGAGGCAACAGTAGAAACGGATACTTCCCATTTTGCCTGCATACAGATGGCAACTCAAGCAGGCCTGGGAGCTGCCATCTCTGGTCAGCACACACGTACCACTTTCAAATAGCGTACATACACTGCTATCGTGAAATAAATAATCTGGGAACCATATATGAGACTGCAGCACAAAAAAAGAGGAAGTTCTGTTCATTTGGACTGAAAAACAACAGTCATGAACATCTGGTTCCTTAATGCAGCCCAAATCATGAAGCAGACATAAAACCAGCTTGTCTGTAGGCTGAGCTTTGGTATCCAAGTGGAGATCTGGAGTTTTGTCATTTGTGTTGGCCCATGAGGGAGAATGTTCTTGAGCACTAGTCCTAAGGCCTGTGTATGGGAAGACCACAATGGTAGAGCAAAAAATTTAGAATATTCATGCTATATAATCACCATAAAGAAGTAGTAGTGGTAATGGCAAGACTAGGTTGGAGACAAAAGTGGGATGACTTGCAGAAAGCAGAACTAGGACACCTAAAATCTCAAGTAACACATTTGGAGAAAGAATTATCATTTGACTGCTACTCTGACTGTTCTGACTGCACTAAAATAAATGTCATATAAACTAACTTCTGTGCTGCTGCTTTTTCTTAAGCAAAAGTATGCAAAGTAGCTTTAAACTTATCTCTTATCTCTCTGCTTGCTGTATATGGAATTTTCCAAAGGAATCTGTCTAGCAGATTTTTTTAACTAGAGTTGGTCAAAAGCATGATGAAGCCCCAGTAGGGAAAATAAATAACAGTGTCGTGACACTTGGAACCCAGTTGTTGTTATTAGTGATGAAGGAAGATAACTGTCTGCCCTGAGCAGGAGTCTTCTGATGGTCTCAATAAAATCTAGGAGGGAGGAAAACAAGCTGGCCTAAGTGGTCAATGAAGCATGAGTATTTCCTCACATTCCTTCAATATACAACTAGCCCTGATCAGTTACTCACCAACCTTCAGTATCAGATTTTAGGAGTGCTTGCTATATATCTGTCAATGAAAATATCTAGAAACAGAAACTTCCTCTTGCCCACCTGAAAACTGAGAATGAAAGGCTGAAGTCCCTGGACCTTTAAGATGGCAAGCATTTATCCTACAGAGGAGTTCTTTGCCTTAATTTATCTACCGATGATAGCCACAGGGGACACACAGGGGCTAGGAGGGAGAAGGAACAGTACTCTCTGCACATTTCATGCTAAGCATGCAGCTTGTTTCTTCCAGGCTGAGGAAGGAAAATGCCTGGAGCAAGAAACTGGAAGGAAACTCTATGGGGAACTTTGCAAAAATTTGCTTCCCTCAGTTTTCTCATGGAAGGTGATCTGAACTCTTAACAATAAAATAAATGCCTCATGAAGCCTCATATGAATCAACTTCTAGTCATCTAAGATTGTTCTTCTAAATGCAGCACTTCTCAGAAAGTTCCTGTGGAACAATTTAATACAATTAGTTCCACGCAATCAGCAGAAATCCACTGCTGATGTGCTGCTTTTGCAATACCAGAAGCAAAATTGAGCATGACTGAACTCTTTTCCTGCAATGCCATGCTGCTATACAAACAGTAACTGGTTTCAGGCTAGAACATTACCCTGCCCTTTGAGTCCAGGATAGCCTGTGCAGGATGACTGCACTCTCAGGCCTCTTTGGGGAGGCAATGAATGGACACCGTGGGGGGTAGGGTCCTGCAGTGCTAATGGCCACATCAAAAAATAAAACAAGACAGAGATGGAGGAGAAGAAAAGAAAAGCAGGACCAAGAGGTAGAAATCTATTATATTTTCACAAAGCTCAAAGGGAAAGAATATACAAGTTCTATTACAGCTTCTGTTGCTTCTTTTATATATATATATATATATAAAAATAAATTTTATATAAATATATAAAAGATATATATAATCTTTTATTTTTATATATGTGTATATATATATAAAATTCATTTTCTCAGTGTTGTTTTTATTATGTTTCTTTCACCTTCCTGTCTCCTGATCTTTCTTTAGCAAAAAACATATTGAGATGCGCTCAGGCTTAGAAATTATTAAAAGAACCGCACTGTACTTTTCTCAAAACTGTCTCTTTGTGAGGAAACATTTCCCTACTTTCCATCTGATTACAGACTACAGTATTTAGCCAGGTACCAAATGCTGGGAGCATTTTGCTTCAGCGTGCACACTCTCTTCTCCACTTGACCATGGATCACTGGAGAGCACGGAGTAGAGGTGTAACATGTTCTTCTAGGAAAACCCCAAGGGCCATAGCCTCTGGCAATGCGCACTCACATGAGGGCTGAGCCAAAGCAGCCTCAAGACAGGCTGTGGCAAATGTCAATGGCTGCTGGCAGCTGGTGGCACCTTCTGCCAGTGGGTAGCTAACCCCAGAGATTCACTGCAAAAAGCAGAAGATGTTTCTTGTTACAGGCATGTGATTACAACACAAAACAGCTAAGCTGTGCCCTGGATGATCATTCCAAATTAAATTCTGAAAGCGATAAAAGTGGCCAGGGATTTTATGCACTTGGAAGTAAAGACTTGAATCAATATTAAGACAGACAAGCCAGCAGCGTTTTCTAAAGTGAGCAGTGGCTATGCATACCTGGAATATCAGGTGCTCTGTTGAGACACCTTAGAAGGGCCTGTCTGACAATCATTGGTCCCTGTACAACCAGAGAAGGGACAGGGACATCTCCAGGGGACAATCTGGTCCAGCTGCTGTGACTCTCTAGACACCTATCATGCAATATGCTCACCTATCCCTTGGAGATAGCTCTTCTTGGCAGTTAGCTTGGACCAACTGCCTGGCTCATGCTGGGTGAGAGGAACTCAATCCTTCTGAAAACCTGGTTTCTCTCACCTATCTCAGGTTGGACACGTACTCTTGGCGGTACCTTTACTATTGTGACGGGGAAAATATTGTATTAATGAGCTCATCTTAGACAGGTTGACAGCTTACATCATGCAAGTAGGCAACAAGATTTTCAGCTGGAGAGTATCTTTTGTTTGCTTTTCCATGCAACGTGGAGAAATTCTTGGATTATTAGCAAGCAAAAAGTGTGATGGAAGTCTGAAGCAGGCATTCAGATGTATGAAAGGAAATACAAGCAGTTAGAACTGCAAGCCATGTTTCAGCTTATTTGAGAAGGTACATTTTATTACCATGGGTGGAATTAGTTTCTGAAACAGAGCTTCCAGGAGATCCTACTATTATATCATAGTTATTAAATTTATAGTACTTGAGGGAAGGTTTCATTCTGTTTCTTTGTATACCTCCCAGGAGAACCTCGCACTAGTATGCTTGACTCAGTAAATACTTGGTTTGGTAGCATAAATTGATTTCCAGCAAACACGTGATCTAAGGTTATTTTCGTAGAAGAAGAAATTTGGAATTATCTATTTGCATAGTATCTATCTATCTGTTTGGAATTATCTATCTGCTGAAAAAATTATTTTCCCAAAAAGGAGACTTTGAAAGATACTAGATTTTGTGAATTATCAGAGTATAATTACAGAAATTCACAGAAGGGTTTATTTTCCACACAGGAAGAATGATGTATATTAGACAAGCATGTACAGATAGGGAAAACTTACAGGTTGACTAATCCATTATCTCTGTCCCAAGCTAGATAAACTTTTAGAAAATATGGTCTCTGATACAGAATGTAGGCCATCAGCCCAAAGGTGGGCTCTTATAAATAGGTTTTAAGTAGTCACTAAATACAAAACTGTCCTTACTGTTTGATTCTATATAAGTTTTGATGAAGATGCATATGTCTCAGTATGTGCTGGAAATAACCATTTCCAAAGAAGCAAAAACTTGGTTGCACCACTACCTATCTCTTGATTTTGAAAACTATCAACTCAAAAGAGGAAACAGCCACCAAACCTCTTCTATCCAGAAATATGGATTTTAAAACATAATAGTTTCCAATCTATGATAACAGTCATTTCACCTCTTCTGTCTTAAGAACTACTGCATTTCCTATATCAGTAAACTGTGTTTGTTTCTTTGCATTATTTTACAACAACAATACAAGTTTAAGGAAAATACAATCTCTTTTCCTATTCCCAGTGCCATCTTTTCTAAACCTAACATAAAATTGTAACTCAAGGAATTGTTTGTAAACAATT
Organism: Dromaius novaehollandiae; assembly: GCF_036370855.1. NCBI lineage: Eukaryota > Metazoa > Chordata > Aves > Casuariiformes > Dromaiidae > Dromaius > Dromaius novaehollandiae. The sequence continues at coordinate 155,854,114 of NC_088098.1, forward strand.
CTTTTTTTGAGTGAGATGCCCTCTTTCCCCAGGTAACCAGCATCACAGCTTGAGCTTCTCTCTTCACACTGTGAAGTTCATATTAGGAAACAATGAAGTAAACAATAGGAAGAAACAAGGAAAAAAACCACCAAGCTCTAGGCCAACTTAACTTAAAGAACTTAACTTTATCATACAGAAGTTATTTGAAATAGTTTCTACACAGTAGTAGCTTCTCTGATTAGCCCTCAGAAAATATTGCAAACTTTTCAGAGTACAGGAACTCTGGGCCATACAGTCCAAAGCACATAAAATTGCACATGAATGTGCATCCACCTAAAGAATAGATGCTGCATAATGGCCCAATCCTTCATTCACATTAGTAGGCCTTAGCAGACCAATAACCAACTTTTTATAATGTTGAAACTGTTAGGAAGATGTAAGAAAAATATAAGTAGAATTCTGCCTCTATTCCTAGGAGCTACAGAGCTACAGCCTGCCTTTGTGGTGGTACTCCTATTGCTGTGCTGTGCCAGTGATGGACAAAAATATCTGTTTCTACTGGTACACTGTTGGTACAGAGGAATCGCTACATCACCCCCAAAACTAAAAAAAAAGGCTTTATTCTGTCAACGGGGGTTAACTTCATAGTCCCCATCATTGTGAATTTGACAATGATCATCATGGCTAGCTGAACTGGATTTAGATTTAGGATTTGCCACTCTGTACAGTAAAATTACATTGATTGATGACATTTTAACCTCACAAATGTCAAGTTATATTACCCACAGTAACTGTGTTTTGGCCCTACTTCACAGGCAAGGTAAAAGGATGAAGTTAACAACATTAGGGCAATGTTACATTTGTGGAAATAGGCCAACCGATGAATGATATGTATTTGGATTCCCAGATTTCCTTGCACAGAAAATCTCAGCCAGAACCTCATATTACTGCTAGTTACAAGAATTCATTATTAAATGTAAAAACAAAAAGAATTATAGCATTATAAAAAGGGCCTAAGTGAAAATAAGTAGGAATGTTGGTTAAATCATTTTAAATCACCACAGCTATCTTAAGGGGAGAAAGAATGAAAAGAAAAAACAAGAGAATTAACTGGAATCCATCACACTGTAAAGAGTGGGCACACCAATCTCAAGTTGCTATTTTCATCCTAGTACACATAATAGGACAAGAGGGCAAAGGTAGAAATTAAAGAAAAACAAATTCCAGCCGTCAGGAAGCATTTTTCACATGAGAATCATAAATGTTGGAACGCTCTATCAAGTAAGGTTAATGAGGCTAACAGCTAGCAGCCAAGGAACATAAAATTAGATGGCATCATGGATGGATGACAAAAAAGGAAGCAATTTTGTAATTATCCTGGAGGCAAGAATGCTTCTGATGCTCTTTGCATACCAACATACATACAGAACCACATCTGCCTTTCAGTTACATCTGCAAAATCCCATTTACCATCCTTAGGGGAATTTTGCAGAGTCAGTGACAGGATAACCTGGCCCATGGATTTTATGGAAGGTAAGTATAAGTGAGGAAAAGAAGGGTTATTTTTCCTTAATTGACTGTGATTTAAAAACTAGGTTCATTTTTCAAATTTGCTGTATTTTGCAAATTGCTTATATTCAGTTATAGTGTTATACAATTAAATAATACCTAAGAACTATATGAAAATCTATTTTTGAAACTGTTCCCATAATAGTAACAAAGACACAAATCTCACTGCACCATTCTTGGACTTGATACTGCATGATAGTCTGATTACAATTCATATAAGAAGTTAAAATGCAAAAAAATCAACATAATATATCTTAAATGTGTTAAAACCAGACATTTTGGTAAGTGTCAAGATGAAATTTCAGCTATATAGATGGGCTTTTTTTGGTTAGGTCCCATAATGATTGATTCTTCCCCCTGCCCTACTTCGCAGTTTTGTAAGAGACGTGGAAGAAAGTATAAAATCTTCACTGACTGATGGGGCTGTATAAAATAAAGAAATGTAATATCTGGATTAAATGCTGAGTTGGGAGCAATGAAAATATATTTGAACACTGCCCATTGAAAAGTGTTATCTATAAACAGAGAAACTTTGGGCACACAAAGTTAGAGGTACTCCTTTCTGGGTATCTGTTTACCTGAATAGAAGAGTCTCAATAAACAGTCAGTTGAACATAAGGTCCCAGTACCATAATTCAGTGAAAAGGGATAAGACAACATTGGCTGAATAAAATGGGTAGTACTGAACATAAATAAGGAGGTTGTGCTATTTTCTTAGTTCAGACTGATGAAATACTTCTCCAGTTGTAACTGCCAACTTCAAAAATGAATGGAAGAGAACTTAGAGAAAAGCCATGGGGAATGGTTAAAGACTTGACAAAAAGGTTCCTGTTTGGTGACAGACTGTAGGAGGCCAATCTATGTAGTGTCTCAAGAAGAAGGTGGTAATAGGAGTTTACAACAATTGTTTTACAAGATACAGCAGCAGTGGTGGCAGAACATACCATCACGGACATGGCATTCTCCCAGCTCCATGTCTAGCCAAGCAAAACTCCAAAATGGGTTAAATGCTATGTCTATACAAGTATCTACATAATGAAGAGAAATTAGGAACACTGAGCCCTTTAATCTACCTTGCAAAACAGTCTCAATGATAGAATTTAGAGCTAGAAAAATCTGGTCAAGAAATAAAGCAATCATCATATTTATTTATTTATTTTAAGAGCAATTAACTATTGGAACAACTCAGCAAGGGTTGTGATAGATTGTCCATCACTGGAAAATTTAAAAATGCAGATGGGACATTTCTCTGAAAGTTACACTTTAATTCAAACATGAATTAAGTTCAGGAAATTCTTTCAGCCTGCATTCTAAAAGATTAGTCTATTTTTATACATCCATTTTTTACACTAATATGTCACATAAATCAAGTGTACTCCATCAAACTGTGTCTGTCTTTTCCATCGATGATAAGCAAGGATTGCAGACGGGAGAAAAAAGACCTAACACTTAGTGCTCTAAGTCTTACATGAAAATAATGTGGTGGAATGTCATAAGACTAAAATGAATAAAATTCCTGGCTGGTTGCTCACATGACCATTAAAGTCAAACCTCAGACATTACTTTATTGCTTGGGAACAAATGCAGGTGAGAGATGTGGGGACATACTCTGACTCACTCTTCCAGGATCCTATTCTAAGCTTCTAGCTCCTAAACATTAAAAATTGAACCTGCTCATCGTAAAACATTTCTCAGCTCAAGCAAACAGATAAGACCTACAACTACAGTAACAGGAAAGCCAAAAGACATATGTAATGTTAAGTCACTCATTACTACCTGAGTGAGGCTAGGAATTTTTTCAGTGTCCTGAAAGCAGAACTTCAATAACGATTAACATAAAACCACGCTGTCAGCACACACAGGCAGCATTTCTATTAATTGTTACCCCGAACATTAAATTCAGTTAATCCTATTGTAATCTGTTGCATCTCTCAGGACCCAACAGAAAAGCTTGAACACCTACTACCTGAACCAAAGTGTATTCAAATCCATTGACTTAAAGGAGTTTTCTACAAACATACTGTAATCTCACTTTAAAAACTGACTGAAAACATTAGACCATAGGATAACACCAATTTAAATTAGAATTTTCTGCTGAAGACAACTTGTTGTTCTGCTTAAAAGCCAGTGGCATGAAATGACTCTCACATAACACTGCAGTTAATCATTACAAAATAGTTAAGCCAGCAGTGTATTTGTGTTCTTCAGCATTAGCTATTTAGACTCAAAGCAATTGTTCACATGTCCTTAATAATTAGACAGAAGCCATGTGATAATATTCCAAGATCTCACACTGTTAAGTCTTTACAAAGCATGCTGAATATACTCTTTGGAAACAGATGAAATTTTGGGGGCATGTCTAATGCAGCACACAGCAATACAGCACAGAGGTTCAAAAAGCTGGTCTCAAACGACCTAACTTGGGTACTCTGTCTCATCTGAACAGCATGGGCTGCAGTGTATTTATAAAACCTGCTTAAGAAATTCATTAGGAAAGTTAATCTTCAGCAAGCTCCCTTGCTCACCACCATCATGGCTGCAAGGAGACCAATTCCACAGGGATGGATAGTCAGGGAGTCCTGGCTCGCCTGGGCTCCCTAGCTAGTCAAATATGGCTCTCATGTTGATGTTATGTTTTAAGAAGGTCTGGCTGTGCTGTCAGGCTGACGGCAAGTCTGAAACTCACACCTGAAGAAAGACAGCCTCCTGGAGCTCCAGCCACCAGCCTTTCAGATCACCCCCAGGTTCAGCCGCAAGCTCTGTCCTGCAGCAGAGCCCCATTTGGGACCTGCTGTCTTCTGCTACTTGTGATATTCTGCAGCTCCCCCTGTCCTCAGGTCTCCAAGTTTTCTGGTATTTGTCTTGCTGCTTTTCGACATGCAGAGAATTTGGGAACAGATCCTCAGATCAAGGGGTCAAAAGTCTTTCCTGCTTGTGCTCTGGAGCACAGTCTCTGTGTACACTGCACATTTCCGAGACACAGGGAACAGCTGATGTTACTAACCAGACCATCTGAAAAGGTTAACTAGACTAGCTGAAATTACATTCAGTTCTGAAGTGTCAGAAAAAAGGAAATTTCTTCAAGCTATGACAAAACCGAGTTGGTCCTTTGTGTATAAAAAAAGAAAGAAACAAACAAGCCCCTTTAATTTTAATTCACCATTCCCTCATCCCCTCTTATAGGAAAACAATATTCCCCTTTGACAGTAGGCAATCTTGGAAGTAGGAAGACACAATAGCAGTTCTGATATTGAACAGCAAGATTTCTGTGGCTGAAATAACTTTAGGGCAATCAGGCTGGACCACAAAAAGACAACAGAATGGTCCACGGCCTGGCTTCTCAACTACTAAGGAAAAGGACTTTTCATGAAAAAAGAGAATAAGCTTTTGTTTACAGAAAGCTGCAGACAGTGGGGAATCATAAGATGAGAGCTGAGGAGTGTTATGAAGGTCTGTCCTTTAAAACAAAAAAAAATGAAACCAAAAAACAATTATTTTCACTTTACTTGAATAAGCAGAAATCCTACAGGTGTACACATTTTAATGGGCTTTGGAAGACAATATTTCTACATAGAATCGTATCATAACATGCATTTCTGCGTATTACCCGTTATCATTATGAGCTACTGGAATTTCACTGCAGACTCTGTCTACAAGGTAAATAGCAAAAATACTTGGTGTGTGCACTTCCATACCCCTTGATCTCTTTAGAAAGAAAGATGAACTTTAATCTCCCAATATTACTTGCACTATTCTATGAATGTATGTGTGCTCATCTTAGTGGAACATTTATTTAAAAGCCTGATGAAAGATTGGTAGCCTCTAGGCTAATAGTAAATGGCAGGGTGTGATTTTAGTTTACCTCTCATTCATAACAAATGATGCCTGTACTTCAGTTCCTCTCAGTTCCTTGGCTACAAATGTTGCTGGCTTCAAGGGAGATGGTGAATGATAGACGAATAATACAAAAATCACACTAATGAAAACGAAATACCTTTAGGTATTAGTAAAAAATACATCATTCCTAATTTGAGAGGGTGTACCTTCAATGAAATAGCTCACAAGCTTAGAGTCCATTTAATGGCAACTGGATTTGATATACAAAGAGCTACCAAAACTTCAGTAAGATGTTTCTTACTGGCCTCTGGTTTGGTCACAATATATATGTTCTCCCTTGAGAAAAACAACAGATCAGTGGTTCAAAGTGTGAAGCCCTGCACACCTACTAAGCAGCACAAGATGATGTAAGCATGTTGCTGTAGGGCTTACATGAATTCCTTACTTAGACAAATTCAAGACTACAGTCTCAATCTTCAAAGTGATTTATGATCCAGCCTCAAGCTACCCTTCTAATCACCCATCTAACTCAATGGTGACCATATGTAATACTGTATCCCTAAGGGACAATACCAACCTCAAGCAAAGATTAGAGTTGTGAAAGCAGAAGTAAAATCTTCCTGAAGTTCTCTCACTTCTTAGACTATTGAACATACCTTATCAAGAACAGCTACAATCTTCTTCCCTTGAAGGCAAAAGCGGTATTACTATGAGCCAGTAACACCAAAAAGAATGCAAAATTTCTCCTCTTACATACAAAAAATAATTAGAAGATCAGTACTGGTCACAGCATGCATTAGATCACCTGTGTAAGATGTTTGGCTCTTAATTTGATAGCATAGACTCATAAAAGGAAATAAACGTTGAAGAGAAATCTAAATTTTTCCAGATTGTTCTACAGTTCATAAGCTATCTGAGCTTATTTAGATAATTCCTTGGAAGGGATTCAGGTATAGACAATCTGATGTGTGGAGATATTACCACATTTTACTCCCTTTGAGTCTAGGTTAAGTCTAGTTATTCAGAGGAAAAGGGGACTGATTTCTTTAGTTCCTGGTTCTCAGAAAGGAAGGATTCCCAAGAACTCCTCTCCTTATTCCTGTGCCTGGGGCAAAATCTAAATAGAGTATCTCATGAAGACTTTTTTTTAAAAATGGCAATATTAATAGTTCCATAGCTAAGGCAGAAAGACTGTGATTTAGCAGATGAATCAAAACTGTACGAGGACTGGAACAGAAAAGTAAGAAATAGTTCTAGTTTGGAAGCTGACTGTACAACTGATGACCAATAAACCCCAGTTCACAGTAAATTAGTATAATTAAGACCCCTGCCTTCTATCACTCAGCCATGCTTGACTTTATTCTAAAATCAGAAGGCAAAAGAGCACTTTTTTCACATGGCCCTCAGCTGACTACTCAGTGTAGACAGAAAATTTCTAGTAGGAGAGAGGCAGCTGAAGGAGATGCACTGCAGTTTTCTTACTTTCCAAGAGCAGATCAAAAGGCAGCTGGTGAACACAGTACAAGCCACTGGACAGTGAGCACATAGCCAAGTGCTAAATTCTCTAGTCCCTGTCCTTTTCCTGTGAAGGACTGTCTTTCCTAACATTTAGGAACAAGAAAGAGGGTTACCGAAGTGAATGCTTTTTTGATGCCTCCACTTTTGCAAATCTGTGATCTGTTGCTATTTACATATATTTTCATGCTTAGCTTTGTCCTTTATTTTACTTACGTGATGTAAATGTCAAAAATGGGACATCTCGGTGCCATGAAACATCACATAAAGCTTAAAATGAAACTATGGTGAGTTTTTTTCTTTAGGCATAGATTTCCTATTCAAAGGGATAACATAGCAGTACTGTTGCAAAGCAAACCACAAGTATTCACAATGTTAACTGCTGTCTGCATTTTCTGCACCTCACTGTAAAACAGCTTAGTTCCTTCATTTCATTCCTACTCAGGTAAAACTCCCACCCAATTCACTGATGTATGTGGGAAATGAGACTGTGCCCTCGTTTCTAGCCAATTCACCTGTACTGAAGTGTCATGGTTTGAGGCACACACGCTCTATGTCTATATTAATAAACAGTACTGTGCCATGCAACTTGATCATCTGTACTGTTAAGTTCTTAGAAAGGTCTCTCGTATGCTTTTGGCTCGGGCCTGCAAGCTTTAGCTTGCTTTGCTTTAGCACTCTCCTAAGAAGTATCTCGGCACAGGGCAGGAGTTGGCATAATCCAAGGACCACAGGCGGTCTGTAAGAGGCCATCTCTGTTAGCCTCTGTTCTGGAGGCTAAGGAGGCTAATTACCAAGGCTAATGACTATTGTGGACTTGGATAGATGGTGCCAGTTGGCCACAGGAGCAGAGATTACACCTGGGACTGGATAGTTTCACTGTAACGGACATAGCCAGAGCGGAAGCAGCCCCTGGGCTTCACTGAGCTAAGAGGTAACAGACGTGCCAGCTGCCTCATGGGCATGTACAGAGGACAGAAGATTTGGGCACTTCATACCTTCTCCTGCCATGCACCTGCAAAGCACCTGGGGATAATCTGGCTTCAGTCCCACACCACAACGGAAACACTTAAATTTCCTTATTCATTTCCTTCTTCCAGCGAATGTCAGGCAAGATTTTCCAAGTTTTGCACAGAGAGGTTTTGGGTCGTTTCCAGCAGACTGTTTCTTTGGCTCCCTGTCTGAGGGAGATATGCAGGCTTCCCATGCTCTGCAGCCCCAGCGGCTATTCCCAGCTCTGCGCGGGGAGAGGCATTCCTTTCTGCCCACTCCCTTCCCCGTGACTCAGCCTGGGACATACTGGCAGCCCCGGGAAGCAACGCCGTCCTCATTCCTGAGGAGCTCCCTAGTGTCTCGACACGCACATGTTGAGGGTGCCGTGAGACTTAAACCAGGTGGCTGGACATCAACTACTTGGGGTCAGTGCGGCTGCAGCTCAAATGTAACATGCCTTTCTATGCCTGTCTTCATCTGTTTACAGCATGCTTGGGGACTGCACAGGCAGCCAGTGCTCTCTGCTGAGAGCAGGGCACATGTGAGCACAATGTAGGCAAAGCCTGCTAAGCTGTCCCAGCTCCCAGCCTTGACCTTAAGGAACGACTCCCCTAACTGCAAGGCTGCGGCTCAGAAAGCTTGGACCGTATAGCAGGACCTGAGAATTGAGACTCCTACAGTACAGTCAGCAAAACACTAATTCGTCCACGCACTTCCCCCCGCCTAGGTCAGGAGCTGCACAAGTCTCAGATGAGGAACAGGTTTGTTTTCAGTGCTGTATTTCCGCAGGAGGTCAGGCTGCGCAGAGAAACGGCCAGCTTCCTGCAGCGCCAGGAACTCTGGCCTTCCGAGGACAGCCCAGGACGACATCTACTAAGCTCAGTCCACCACATCGGATGCTAGCAGCTGATATGCAAATTCCGGGAACTGCTTTGGACGTAAGCTTTTGGGAGCGCCGCACTGCACTGTGGGACAGAACCTAAATCTGAGACAGTTGCAGTTGTTTGTTTTCGGATGACACAAACTCAGAAAAACAAAAGCCTTTGCAAAACAGGTCAAATGGAAGGGTTTGTATTGCATCCAAAATATTTCCGCTTTGCTGAAATGTCTTTTTTTATACAGCCTGATTATAAAGTAATTGTGACCAACAAAGAGCTTTTAGGAGCCTTAGGAAATATAAAGCAAAGTATAGTTGGAGTACAAAATTTATTACAGGCTCCATTGACCTATGTTGAGCGGAGGTGCAGGCTTGGTCTGCAGTTAAGGACTGCCAAAAATAAGCCAAGCCCTATTTATCTGAATGATCTTCACTCACTGACTTCAGCAAGCCAGTTCAAAATAAAGGTTGGGATCATTTATGGATAAATAGGACTTCCGAAATATACCAGTAAGCATATGTCATTGGTAACAGATATGATCTAAGGCTTCTCCTGATCTCTCATATATAAATTAAAAAAAAGAATCTGATAATGGAATATGCAAAACATTGCAAAACACAACACACAGTTTAGAGGAAACAGAAATTTTGCTATCACACAAATGGTGAAAAAAGCCCATGTTCTGGAATACAAACTACCTCCAGGGATTTTAAAGATAGACTTTGTATAAAAAATGGAATATAAATGTGTATCTCTTTCCCATAGGCAAGCTATTAGCAGTGCTTGCCAGGTTAGAGAGCAAAGCTTATTTTATGAGATGGACTGAAAGTTCATAAGGAGAAAAAGTGTTAAGAGAGAAATAAATCACTTTCATGGTTTTACTGTTTCCTGAGATGATAATTCTCAGCTATCAGACATTGAAACTGAATTTTTTTCTTAATATTTAGTGATGTCTTAATACTGATGTCAGACTGTGAAAACTTTAATAGATATATTTTCCTTTGAGACAAGGGTATGGATTATTAACACACAAAGAAAGATTAATGTCAGTACAGATTACTAATTCGAACTTGTTGGTAAATTTATGTTGGAATTTTTTTTCTTCACAAAAAGACTTTTTTGAGGAATATCTGCTTTTCCAGGAAAAAAGGCAAAATAGCAGCTTCCTTTCTTTTCATACAGAAAGCTCCAGTCAATTTTGAAAATCTTCTTTTGGCTCTCCTAAAACAAATCTATTTTCCTAAAATTTCTGCTGTACCTTCAGGTTTTGCTTTTGCTTTTTCAGCTCGAATCAAGGTCGACTTTTTGCCAAACTGCCAAGTTTTCCACCACCTACGGTTAACCTCCAGCTACCTTGCGGTCACATAACCTAGTTCCAGTTGAACTGAGAACTGGCACGCTCATGGCACAGACATCAGGGCCATCTTCTCCCCCCCCCCCAGCCCCTGGGGTTTGGCTGCCCGGGCTCAGGGCCAGACCTTGGTGCAGCTGTGTGGCCTTGAATCCAAAAGCTGTCTGGAAAGAGCTGTGTGAGAAAAAAGCTGGGAGAAGTGGGGTTTCCACTCGGCATTAGCGCTCGGGTCCTTGCTACAGCACAGCTATGCCTGGGCCACCCTGCAGGCTGGCTTTCCAACCCAGCCTCAGCCCATCCCCGTCCCCACGGCCCTGCCTGGCCACCGCGGGCCCTGTTGGACCTGGTGACGGTGCCCAGACCCGCTCTGCCGGGTGCTGGGGTCTGCGCACCCTCCCTGCCTGGGAGGTGAGGGTTCTCCCTGCTTGTCCTGCTGCCCGCCACGGCTCCCAGCGCCCCGGCCCGTGTGGGGCAGCCTGACATACTCCTGCCAAATAAGCAAAGTCCACTATCTCCCCTCATCCCTGCGTTATGCAGTGGTAAAGGTAGAAACTCGAAACTGAACAATGGCACAAAGCGAAGGCCTAGATGAAGAAGATGTCAAGAAACGCTCTGAAGATTCAGTGTTTGCTGAAACACTGAAATTGTGAAAAAGGTGCAGCTGAGCTGCAAAAATGTCTCAGCTGAGGCCTGTGTATTTATTCATTCCAATACAAGCTTGCTCATTAACTTCTCTATGCCTGCTTTTCCCTTGCTGTGCATCATTTCTAGGGTCTGAAAACAATGAGCTACCTTTGCATGGTAAAAATTCACTCCTTCAGCTTCCAAATGGACAAAAAGAGCCATGTGAAAATTAAGAGTATTAGTTCTTAATCATTCAGAAGTGTCTGCATGACAAAAATCACGTTCTTTCACTGTGAGCTGAGTCAACTGCTGCTGTCAACTAGTGGCTGCAAATAATAAGAGAATAACTGTTGATAAACATCAGGAAACACTGCAAATTTCACTGTGCCTCTTGCTCCTTAGGAACAAAGAAAGTACCACAAATAGTATAACACATTACTTTCCTAAGAGAGAATGGGCTAGAGAAGGTAAACTGCCTTCTTTGGCAAGCAAAGGCATCAGAACTGTAAACTACTAAATCGGTTTCGAATTCTCCAAGATCCTGGGTTAGTATAACACAATATGAAGAGTGTTCCAATCCTTGACTGATATTTGGCTTCGAAAAATAAAAGCAAATAACTACTAAAGAGCATTCTATTTTCAAACAAGAAATTCACTAATGCAAAAGGAAAAAAAAGAGCCAATAATATAACCTGTGCTCTAAACTATGTCACTTGGTATCAACATTTTAACCTCTGTTCTCCCCTTCAAATAAAGCATTCACTGTGTAACACAGGAAGCAGACAGAAATCTCTTCTACGAAATGCAGCATGGCTATATTAAATGCCATTTAATAGCTCTAATAAAAAAGAGCTACACAGAATATATTACTGCATGCTTCTTGAGCATGCTTCTTACCTACTCACAAAAAAAAAAAAAGAGTAAAGAATCCACATGTGTGTTTTCCACTGAGAGATTAAAGAGCATAGAAATGCATGAGAAGCTCATTCTCATAGCTAACCCAGAGAGACAGTATATTGCTGTTGGTGTAACTTGTCTTTAGTTCTTGGATGAGTAACTTGAAATAGTGTTACGATATGACTCTACACAAAGAACAGTCTCCCTAATTTAACACACACAGACATAGTAGAAATGGCTTTTAAAGAAATCTATCTATGAGGATGGCTTAAAGCATATGAAATTAGGATGAGTATTGTTTTCACAGGCGTGACAGCAAAGAGGTGTTTCAAGCAATAATCTGAAGAAGAACAAGGGAAGGAGACATCTAGGGAAACTGTATTACTGATGTGTGGAGCAGACAGCACAGGAGGAAAAAAGACCAGAAGTATGGAATTTATAGCTATGGACCATGACTCCATGCACGTAACACCTGCAGTGAGTGCACTAGTCTGCCTGACATCATATTGATGCTGCCAGGTGAAATCCTGGTGCTCCTAAAAGCAAAAATAAAAATCCCATTTGTGCAGCTGCCCTTCCTCCCATCTACAGCATGGTGCACGCTGTGTGACACTCATCATGGAAACATCACTGCTACATCAAGGCTTGGCTGTTGATGTTAGTGAAAGTGAGGGGTTTTGCCTTATGCAGCCAGCTGGACGCTGCTTCCTTCATCCAGAAGATCCCATAGCCCTTTAATGGAGTTACTCCGGCACATCTTTGTGACTGAATTTAGAAAAATGTCCTCTCCAAACTCCCCACTAATTCTGTCAGAGTTAAAATAGGCATTGCGCAAAGTGATCAATTACTCAAGAAGGCTTCCCAAAATGCTGGTTTTGTTTTTTGGGTTTTTTTTTTGGCCAGATATCACTACTATGTCTAATTTTCTTATAAAATGTTACAGACATAAATAGGCCATGCCTGCAAGTCAGTGGAATTAGCACATCTATTTCATTGTAATGGTGAGATGAAGCTGTTCTGAAATAGGACTGCCATGTTTCTGTTTGGGGGATCTAGATAGAGCTATTTCTGAAGTAATGCACAGCTAGGGGGTCTGATTTTTCCAGGAAGTGATGGATTTGCTTTGCATGCAAAAAGAAATATAGTAGATGTCAACACATCAGACTGACTACTCATTCCTGCATCACCTGCACAGTACATATGCACTAAGTGTTCTATTCTGCACACTGTCTGTGATCTTAGCATATGCATGAGTAGTGGATATGCCCAGCAGCATGGGCTGAGTGATTATTCCACCCTGACTTCTTTCAGCCTGGAAATCCTGGGTTAACATAAAAAGTCCTCCTGTTTCAACCAGACAAAAGTTTCCAAGTGGAAAAAAACAGGACACATCTGGGAAAACCTGGATACATGATAGCCATAGAGTATTGACACGTTCTCGCTTGAGAGCATTAACTTAGACATCTGTGGTAGCCATCTAATTTCACTACAAATCTAAAGACAGAAGTAAATAGTATTGTTTGTTTTATCCTTCCTTTTTAAGGATTGTTGCTTTCCTCTCTTTGATGCCATTCTCCCTAATACATCCTTTTACAATGTTATATACCATTAACATGAATTATACCCAATGCATTACTTTGATTTTATGTCTATTTTTTTACTTATTTGTGCGTATACATGTATTCTCCTTTTTAGATATCTGTCACTTGTCATCTGATACTTATTTTTGAAGTTCTTAGTCTAACTCATTCTCTTTCAGTTTTCTTTATTTTATCTGAAGTTCATTCCCTTCTTTTCAGGGATTCTAATGCTCCCACGACAATATAGTTTAAAAAAAATGTAATTTTCATTAGGAACAGTTTAAAAATATACTAAAGGGGCACCAATAAAGTCATAAAATGTTACAAAACCACTTATGAAGAAGTGTGGCTGGGGAAAGACAACAGAAAATAATCAATATTAATGGAAAATAGGTTCTCTCTGAGAAGAATGCTATAATCCAAGAATTATATTTTTGATACAATACATTTGGGATGAGACAGAGGGAGAAGAAATCTGTAAACTTGGCTATATTTTGGGTAGTGACACAACTTAATTCTATTTAAGCCAGATGAATATTTAAATTTGCATTTTGGTATAGTTCCAAAGCTATTTGGGGCCTTTAACATAACCAGCATAGGCCAAAGAGTGCTAAAGATAACTGGAGCCTGATCCACTCCATTTGGCTGTCTCTCTTAGTATTTCCATCCAGGGATCCTTCTTCCTTAGTTTGAAGCAGCATCCTCTTCTGTCATCAAAGGCACCATTTTTTCTTCCCCAATACAGAGATACTCTAAACATCCTCTTCCCCCCCCCCCATTTCTTTCTCTGCTCAGAAACATCCATCTCCTAAACAGCTAGCAAGTCTGCCAGACAATACATCCAGTCAAGCTTTTCAGAGTTCCTCTCTCTCTCCTTGCCCGATTTTTCCTTAATCTCATTCCAGCTTCTTCCTATGTGTAATTTGCTCACTCAACAACACTGATCTCCAACAACTGTAAATCATTCACATATATGGCTGCCAAAATCAGCTGTTCTGCTTGTCCAATTATAGGCAGAACAAGGATTTTAAGATCTGATCCCACAAACTTTAATAATACTGTTCACTTTCACAGCATTTTTATATGAGCTAATAAAACACTTCATAACATTAACAAATTAATCTGTCTAACAAATAGTAAAAGATTTACTGTTGCAAATATGGTTACAATATAAAGAAAAAAAGGAGTTTTCCTCACTTGCACAGAAAATATGGAATTCAGGCATTCTTCTGAATCTCAATACGTATGCACAAAATCAATCCTCCATATCACTGCCAGCTACCCACCTGCAATTATTCAGATGCTGCTGTTTCCCACACATGCTTACTCTGTAACTTTGCAAACACATTTAACTGGAGCTGCTCCTGAAAGGAGCAAGCCCACCTTCCTTCCCATCCCCAGCTGCTCATTCCCAGTCCTGTGCCAGTGCAAGTGTTTATGAATATCAGTGGTGATCTGATACAGCCTCAAATTAGCTCTCGCCCCTCTTCTCTTTTTTGGGGGCTGGTTGGTTTACACCAATAATTTTACAATCCAGTTCACCATGTGATTACAGAAAGACCTATGCTGGCCAAGGGAAGGGAGTGGCACAAAGCAGGAAATGGGATAAGTATTTTGGTGGCCATGCAGCTCAAATTTTTCATGAAAGCATGACCTTACTTCCTCACTCGCATTCACAGTGCTATCGCTGGAGAATGACGTGTTTCATCTCCTACACAGCCACCTTAGGAATCAGGGAGATTAGACCTCCATGCAGGCTAATTTATTCTTCCAAGAAATACTGGCAAAAAAAGCACGTGGAGATTCAAATAGCCATGGCCAGAATGCATCCATTAACTGAGGTAGCTGAATACCTCTTCAGTATACATCTATATTACATTGCAGCCTGCAGTGCAGAAGCAAGAATATGCAGGAGAATAAATTAGCCTATGCTATACCTATAGCTCAGGTATCATGCTATGCAGTCTGCAGCACAACTTCATAAAAAGAAGACTCATGCCACAAACGCCACAGTTTTATGTCAACTGATCCCAGTGATTTCATTACTGGACCTGAATATCATCAACCTGTTCCAGTTTCACTACTGTGTGGTAAATATTCATTTTGCACAATTCAGTAGAATGATGATTTTATCACAAGAACATGACAAAGACCAGGAACACGTGACGCTCGAGGTCCTTGCTCGCTTCCCTTCCCATGCGGCTTTGGGTCCCCAGCCTCCCTGAGTTCCCACTCAGCCATGGTGTGGAGAGACCAACCTCAATACCCCGCCAAGCATAATCAGCCATGCAGACTGAAGGGCACGCTGCATGTGCTGGCTGCAGCTGGAGTGCAAAAATCATCGTAACGTGTTACAGTATCTGCTGCAAAAGCCCTATTTCCCACTTCCTCATGCATTATGCCATCTCTCTACAAATATATAACCACACCAGATATCTATAAGGAGTGTCAATTAATAAAAAGGGGTAAAAGTTGCAGAGAGTAGGAATAAAATATAAGCAGGATGGCATTTAAAATAATTTAATCAAGGTCATATCTGCCCTTGGCATGGGACTACAAAGCCTCACCCTCACTTAATGACTGACAGAAGCAGTCATGGGCTAAGTCTTAGCAACCTTTCAGCCTGCAGTATTCAGGCCTGATCCAAAGCCTACTGGCACTCATGAAAATCTTTCAATTAAATTCACCAGGCATTGTAACAAGCACATGCAGCTCTCCCACTTATTTCACACCCCTGTGGTAATGACCCAAGAGTTTTAATAAACTCTGTTTGTATCACCACCACAAGCAGATATTCACAATCACCTCTACAGCATTTAATTTACCATTTCTCATTTTTGGATTTAACTATTTAATTTAAACAACAATATATTTATGTGTGTGTCTGATTTGTAAAATTAAGCCATAGCTTCAGCTGCCATCTAAGTCCTTAGATGAGGTCTATACTTAAGTGAAGATACTTCTCCAGGTTAACTTCTCCAATCTGCTCTCTGGTAGCTGTAACACTTCATTTTTGTCCTACCCATCTGTCTCATCGGTGCTTTTCTTATGAAAATGAAGCAGTTTTAAGGCTTACATCTAACTGCTCATTATTGCTTTAACAAGCTAATCTGTTTTGAGCAAAAGTAACTGCAGAATATTTCAAACTACCTGACACCAAAGTCTTACAGTTCTCTGTCACACATCATTTTCTTGAAGGCAATAATTTGTAAGGCTTGCTGAGATGATTTGTTTGTTGTTTCTTTTAATGAAATGATAGATAAACCATCTGGCAAAACAAAATGCGGCTCCCCACTCTCTGGTACCAAGGAAACTGTTTTTCCCTTCTCTCTCCTCAGTAAAAGTCATAAGGTATTTTACTTACAGCATCTACTTTGACGGCTGACAGCATGATTCCTAGCAGGATCAGCACAAGCCCCGCATGCCTGCGTAAAAGGGTGAAAAAGTACAACACTGTTTTAACCTAACAGAATACAAGCACGTGAAAAAACTATACAGTGAAAGGTTATCACCGTAAGACTTTAAAAAAGCCAGTTCCCCAGACCGGCCAAGTGGGATTACTTACTGACAAATAAAAATACGCGCGTTCGGAAGCCGCGAGATGTCCATTTTTGCGCCCTCCCTGCCCGGGGGGCTCCGCTCCGGGTTTCCTTACGCGGGACGGCAGCCCCTGGAAAGCAGACAAAAACCCGCATTTCACGCCAGCCGCCTCCCCGGCGCTCGCCGCGCCGCGCGGAGCCGCTACCGGGGGCGCGCAGCGGCCGGCGGGCCGCGCCGCGCGGGAAGCGGCTCCGCGAGCGCGCAGCCACCGGCGCGGGGGCGCAGACCCCGCGTCCCTCTTCCTGCCGGCCGCGGCCGCCCCCGCGCAGCCCGCCCGCCGCGGCCCGCGCCGCTCCGCACCGTTCCGCGCGGCGCCGCCGCCGCTCCCGCCCGGGCGGCCGCGGCGGTGGGGGGCAAAAAGGGAGCGCGGGCTCCCTCACCCCGCCCCCCGCCACACACCAGCGAGCAGCGGCAGGAGGAACTGCGGCCGGCGGGGCGCGGGCGCTGGCGAGGTTTCTTCCTCCCAGGGTCTCCGCCCGGGAGGAGGAGGAGGAGGGGGGGCTGCCGCCGCCCATAAGTTACGGCGCGGCGAGTCCCTCGCCTCGAAGGCATTGCAGGCGCCGTCGCCGCGACCGGGCAGAGGCGCGCATGTGGGGCCGGCCCCGCAGAGCCGCACACTGAGCCGCCGGCGCCCCCGACGGCGCGGCGCGGCGCGGTGCGGTGCGGTGCGGTGCGGTGCGCGGCAGCATGCTGCTCTGGCTGGGCTTCGGGCTGCTGCTGAGCGCCGAGCTCAGCGCCGTGTCTGCCGCGGTGAGTACGCGGGGGCGGGCGGGCAGCCGCGGCTCCCCCCGGCCCTCCCTGCGAAATGCCCCCCGCGCCCCCTCCCCTCTCTCCCCTCCTCGGGAAGGACGCGCCGCGACGGACGGGACGGGACGGGGAGCCGAGGTGGGGCAAGCGGGGCCGGCGGCAGGGAGCCCCTTCGCCCGCTCCCCGCCTGAGCCACGCCGGGAAGGTGGAGCGGCCAGGTGGTGCTCCGCGCCCGCGGGGATGCCCCGTGGCTGCGGCCCTCGGCGGGGGCCGCCTCCGCTCGCTGCCCCGCTCCCGCCGCGCTCGCGCGGGTATCGGCGGGCAGAGGGGCCGGAGCCGCGGCGCAGCCCCGCGGCGGGCGCGGGGAGCCCATCGCGGGGCCGCCCGTCCCGGCTGGGGCCGCCGCGGGGCGGCGGCGGCGCCCGCGCTCTGCCGCGGATCCGCCGCGCTCACCTCTGGCTGAGGAGGGGGCGTGAGGGTAGGTGGTTGCCGGGATTCAGAGCCTTTGGCTCGCTGCCGCTGACCCCTGCAGGAGGCTGGAGACCGGGAAGGCTTCTAATGTTAATGATTAAAGTTCAGTCCTGGCATCTTTCCCCATGGGGCGAGATTCAGCCACAGATAATTAAAATCGAAAGTATGCAAGTAGTCTGGAAGTCTTGCTAAGAGAACTAATTTTATTACTGAGATACTGGCTGTCCACTGTCCCTTGAGTTAAAGGACTCTGTTTCCTGGCGCTCCTGAAGTATTTGTCCCATTCCTCAGATATTCTACCCTCCAAGTAAAAGCAGTTAGCGTTATAATCCGAAATAGGACATCATTTCATGTCTCCTTGGTTTCTTGCGTTTGGCCAGTTTGATATTGGAATATTGAAATTCAGTGATGCTGAAAACACGTAAGTGGGCATGGGCAGGAAGCTTTTTGTAATATCGTCTTCTTAATCAGTAAAGGAAGTACCGGAAAGGGACATTTTAATCTTTTTCTGCAGTTTCAGCAGAAATTAAATTCTATATTGAATTATGTTTTCTCTATGTGAAGATGGAGATGATATGCCTTGAATTAGCTAAATAAGAAGTGCATTGAACTTCTGATGTCTTATGTGTTGCTCTTAGGCTGATAATATCCTTTACTGTGATTGCAGTAAATCACTTGGTGATACACCTTTTAGATGTTTCACGCATCGTTTGGCATTCAACTGCCATCTTTTCAGGATATATTAATTTTAATTAATTAAAATCCTTTGAGATAAGTGATTCACATTTGAATTTTGGATTTGGTATTCATGGAGGTATAAATATCTGTCTGTGGAATATGTTCCCATCTTGCACTCTTTACATGGAGTCACTGGGTACACCATGACTGTCAACCAGAGAAAGCAAGCAGCCTGTAGGGAAGATGTGCCTCTTAAAAGAACACAAAAACTTTAATATCTGTTACATGATTTCAGGTCTTTTATGGCAACTCTGAAGAAACACTGTTTCAGAATTCTCCTCTGTGCTAGATAAATTGTTTTACTAAAATCAAAAGTCTTCATAATGTAATCTGGAGCTGTTAATTGTTAATAATTGTTAATTGTTAATAATCTTAATGTTATTGCATAATTAACCTTTATCTCTATGCTGTGCTGCCTGCATAAGCTTTACAATTCCTGTATGCTATGGAAGTTAAACTTCCGGCAGCTTCGTTAGCTTAGATAAACTTTAAGCCGTACATGGGTGGCCTTTGAATCGGTTCAGTTCTGTCGGCATTGTCCACAACTCCGCTCTGTCGCAGGTTACTAGCAGCTATCTGAAGGGCGATGGAGACTGCTGTAGGCCTGCAGCGTACCAGAATGTGGGTGGTAGCTGAGAGGCTTCCCTTTTGGGATCGTTGAGCCAGACTGATGCACGCCAGTGATGATGACTGAATGGTGTTACGCTATCTACTGTACCCTGGGCAGGACCTCTTCTGCTTTTGAAGAGCTGGCACAGCTGGCCCAGTGCTCACGTTGTGCTCAGATGAACAAGTTCCCGCTGTTCAGTTGCTCTATTTACATTTAAAGAGTAGCTGTGTTTTTAGAAGATGACTGTGGAATAGACAAGGTTGAATCTGGTATTGATTGCAATAGACTGAATGCACATGCCACTATTTTTCTCCTGGGAAAAAAAAAGTCTCTTTCTTGCCCCCAAATAGCTTACATCAGCTAGACTTTCCAAAAAATTGTATTTGTGCTGCCACACTCTTGTCAAGTTACGTTCTTAATTTTCCTGTTGCCTTCATCATGGTTGTACAGGGTTGACTAACTGAAACTTGAGATCATGTCTGTGGATGAAAATGTAACAGAAGCAACTCATGCTATGTTGTTTGTATTAATTTTGCAGTGTAGCAGGACTGACAAAGTGAAAAATTGTTTTCTATCATTGACATATTCATGATTAAATACATTCAGGGAGATTTGGAAGGGCTGCTCTTATGTAAGCGTTTGACATAGCAAAGCCAGACTTGAGCCAGCTGGGGTCAGGATCACATGCCTTACTGTAGAAAAAGGGATGAATCCTTGGTGGCTTCCACAGGGCCCTTCTCAGGTTGTATTGTGGCACTATAAAATGCATCCAGGCACTAGAAGCTCAGTGTGTTCTGCCTTAAAATATTAGTTAGAGCTAATTTTGGCTTTTGTAGAGTTTTATGTTTTTTCTCATGAGATTCAACTTCCATTCTGAAATTGAGAGCAGAATGGAAAACATGGCACCAGACCGAGATGTTCTCAGGTCAGACTGAGAGATTATTCCCGTGAGACAGTTACAGGAGAAACTTGTTTTGACGGAACTCTGCAGGGGTTCTCATTTCTGACACTCTTCTGGCTCCCGTTTCCTTTGAAGAAAGTCTGTTTCCTAACATTAGTGCTATTTAGTTGAGAGATGACAATGCCATGGAAATCCTAGTTTAATGGTTTGATATGTTGTCAGTATTACAGTAGTTGCATTCTATGTGTTTTCTGAAATGCTACAAGAACTTCTGGCTCTGCTTAAACAGTGGGACAAACTACCTTTGATATAAATAGTCTGCATGTCATTCCACTTCAGAGGAGTGGAGATGTCCGTATCTTAGCTTTTCTCCTTGAATTCCCATTCCATCTTCCTTTGAACTTTTTCTGTTGGCAAAATGGGAGCTGGGCCGGAACGGAGAGAAAGCTCCATCCAGCTAGTAGGAGGAGGTAGGCCAAAACTATGATTAAAAGCATGCATAATTTTTTCCATAAGGACAATGCTGTTTCTACCAGTGCTGTTTAAGCTGAATGTGTACCGACTGTTAGGAGCGTCCTGATGAGAGGCCAAAAGGTTACTGTCCCCTGTAAGCCCTGTCTGGGGT
The DNA here is from genome assembly GCF_036370855.1 of Dromaius novaehollandiae. Lineage (NCBI taxonomy): Eukaryota > Metazoa > Chordata > Aves > Casuariiformes > Dromaiidae > Dromaius > Dromaius novaehollandiae. Next base: position 155,875,032 of record NC_088098.1, read on the forward strand.
GTGGCGCGGTCAGTGGCTGGGCAGAGGCTGCTGTGCTGTGTAGCCTTCACGCCTTCCTCACGTCACCCATTCTATTTTTAATCATATTTGGGACCACTGTTTGACACAAACACACACAAACAATTTGAGTCCGAAAGCAAATAAGAAGTCAGTCCCAACTAGTCTGAAAGATTTTTCTGTTCTGCTTTCATTAAAAAATGGTTCACTGGGATGCAATAGTATAGCCAAAGGCTAGATAAAAGGAATGACTTCAACTTTTTTGTATATGGCTTGAAAAAATTCATATGACTGTCTGAATGACTGACAACAATTCACTTTGGTGTATTTTTACGTGAGAAATAAGGCAAAGTTGAGCACCTGCATTCTCCAGCCATCCATGTGAAGGACCACAGCTATCTTAGATGCTGAGCCACTCACCTCACCTATGCTTTAAAGCCATGTGACATCCATGTCCCTAAATCTCCTGAAGGACTTGTCCTGTAAATAGTAACAGCATGTTTAACAAACCCTGATAAGTCTCAGTTCGGAACAGAGATATGATCACTTTAATTCCAAAAGATGGCCAGATGGAGAGATCCAACTGACATTCAATGAACTGCCTGGGAAATGGAAGGCAGGGTTTGGTCCCCCCCGCCTCAGGCTGAAGGGGACTATAGTGGGGCATGGGATGGGTGTGAGGAAGAGAAGCGCAGCACTTCCCCTTCCTCCTGGTGGAGCTAGATCACCCCGTAGGAAGGGATGTGAGATCTGGGGTGGCCACAGAGAGCACTGAGAGCCCAGGCAGGGATGTGGCCTTCCAGCCTGCAGGGAGGAGTGTTCTCCAGGAAAGTGGGAGTCCTGGGGTCTGCTCCTGGCAGTAAGGAGTCATTCGATGAAAATATAAACAAAGCAGAATTTGTAAGCGCTTCTAGGAACAAGGGGGCAGGCCCTGTGACTCCTTGCTTCCTGGGGAACATCCTTCTCCCTGCTGTCCTTCCTGTCCACTTTCCCTCCCTCTGGCCACAGAGGCGTATACACCTTTTATACAACGGCACAGCTCCAGCAAGAGAGAGACTTCTTCTCCCCATACCATCACCAGTGTAGTCTATAGTCTTGTGGAAGAAGTAGATTTGAATCCTGTTGGGCAGAAGGGGGAATTGGGCCCGGTTGCCCTGCTTCCCCTGCCAGAGCTCCAGCGCCACTACTGCTCCGTGAGAAGGATGCCACAGTGGTTGCTCCTCCAGCTCCATGCCAAGGCAAGAGTAACCCAGCTCTCTCTCCTCAGGCATCTGAGGTTGGGCGGTTACATTTGGAGAAGTGACTCTGGCTAAAAAACTAAGCTGGTACCAAATTTCGAGTGGCAGCCTTAGGAGGGGAGAGGATGATGTGGTGCCAGAATTCGGAGAGAAATGTAGGTTGCTTCAGAAATACATACATGTTTGCTGCCTGCTGTGTATGAGCACCACCAGCTGAGTGTACTGGCTGCGGAGAACTCTTGTCCAGGCTCCCTAAGCACTCCTGACTCATCTTTGGGAATGTCATTCCCAGAGCCAGCTGTTCAGCATCAGCATATGCAAGTGCATTTGTGGTCCATAATCTCAAGTATCACAGTTTTCACTTCTGAACATTTTATGTCTATTGAATGTTTCTAGAACTACTGCACTATTCCATTGCAGCTCCTCTGCTTGCAGTATATAATCTGGAAAATAATTAGGTTATATAATGTGTGAGGTTATACTGGATGTTCATCCTACTTGCATATATACTGTCACTTGCCGTGATTGTGTGGAGAAATGTAGGAGAGCTGATGCAGGCACCTAAGGCAATTGTTTAAAAATGTCAGAACCATCTCTTGGGATAGGCTTATGAATATTGTTCTTTTTATAGAACTAGACTAAACAAAGGAAGATTCAACAACCTCAACATGAAAATAAATTGACTTACTTCATCAGTGTTTAAAAGTTGCATACTGGTCCCTTCCCAGAATTTCCATTGCCTTTCCCATTAGAAAGGCAATTGACACCTTGCAAAGTTTGGTCCTAGGGCAAAATTTGGGTTTGGGCTATAATCTGGCTGACTGAAATAGCAACTAGTGTATTTAATGAGTAATTGAACATATGAAGTATTGCTACAATTTAATGATGTTTGTGGGAAGATAAATTTTGACTTCTCTGGGTCATGACTGGCTGGAATTATTCTTAGTAATTTAATACATCAGAAAAGTATGTGGCATTAGCCCTCCAAGAGACTTTCTAAAGCAGTATTTTGGATTGTATGGAAGCCTAAGTTCAGAACAAATTATAACAGTGTCAATAAGTCAGTTATTATCATTATGTCATTCTAATCTGAAGGGACTTTCAGTAAAGAAAAAGGCAAATGTTTTCTGTATGTAGAAAATAAGAAAAATCCTTTCTGTTGTTACTCTCTGACATATATAACAGATGAAGGACAAAATTTTAGTCAGACAAAATCTGTATCCTCTTTTAGCTTTAAGTTTCTATTTAGTGTTAGAAAAATATATCCATATATCACTAAATGAGATTGAATAAGTATTTCAAAGACTAAAAAGAATACTGTTTACCTTCATCTGGCTTTGAGATTTCCTCTTACTGATCGAACAGCTTGACTAAACTTTCTTTAAAAATATGTATAAAGCATTGTATATTAAAAACACTTTTACTTCCAGTCATTTCTATCTCTGCTATACCGTGTTCTGCTCTATGTTTACTTATTACCACCTTGATTGAACTAATATCTCAACTGTGCATTTATTAGGAAATCTCCTATAAGTTACACCCCATTGTACCTACTTCTGTCACATTTCCAACAAGGGCAAAAACATGGTAAACCATAAGGTAGTATTGACTTCTCCTAGCTTAGGTGAATGTATGGTAGTGACAGGAAATACTCCTTTTCACCTCTGATTTGCCAAGTCATCAAGCATATGAAAACTTCAACAGGGGCATCAGAATATTACTGAAATCTGTTGGCTTCCTGTGTACTTATGGGTTCAAAAGAAAATTGTAGCTCCACCTTTATACCTGTAAGAGTGTTCTTTTTGGTAAACTTGTTCAGCTTGTTTTATGAAAGTTATGTGTAGGTTGGGGCTTTTTTGGGTGGATCCAAGAGCAGAACTACCAAACATCCTCTGTTCCCCTCCTTTCCTCTCCCTTTTCTCTCTGTGCATGCGCCCGTTGGCTTCACCTTCACTACTGCTGTTGCTGGCAAATAGCCTCTTGCAGGGTCTGAGGAAGGGTGTGCATCATCGCTAGAACAATGTAATGGACAAAGCACAAAGCGCTGTCAAGTGCGCAGAGTAAACAAATTGCATATAAAAAGAAACACATTTTTCTTTCATCTTTTTGTGGCTTTCATCCTCTAGTAACAATGACAGATGCAGCATTTTGAGATGAAGGCTTTCAAGATGGTTGAGAGGGAATTGAAGGAAGAAATTGTCGAAGTTATAAAATAAATAAAAGAATTAGCTTAATACACAAGGATTAGTGTGAAGAACTAGGACACTTTAATTAAAGGCCTGGTGAGTTAGGTGCATTTAGGAGAAAAATACCCTTTCATTTATTGGGCATGGGACAAATTAACAATTTTCCTACTTGCAAAACACAGAAAAGAATGTGTACCTGCTTTCAAGAATATTTCAAACTCTGCATCTGAGAAGCAGAAATAATTTTTTAGGTAAAATATTGTCATCCCAACAGAGAACTCTGTCCAGCTTTTAAAATGGTAGCAGAAGAGATGTGCTGAGAAGCTCACGTTATCAGGCTCCATACTTAATCTCTGAATTGAGATGTGATGAAAGTCGCAAATTAATTCTAGATGCTAAACTTCTTAAAAAGCTGCCAGAAGGCTAGTGGTGTTCCCTATTACTTGTTAGAAGGAAATGACTTGAGGTAGCTACCATTGTCTCTCCTCTACCACCTTAAAAAAAAAAAAAAAAAAAAGTCCAGTCAGATCTGTCTTTTCTGTGAGACTGTTTTTTTTTCCTCTGCTGCCTTGGAATTTATAATCTCTAGCTACATGGGAGGTTTATTGGTTCACCATGACGATCAACCTATTCCTCCTAGCCAAGGTGCTATTATGTCTTCTGTACAGGAGGATATTACCTTGATAATGGAGCACTACCCTGGTAGAGCACTTCTAAATAGCTTCGTGGATGCAACTGTCCTAATTTATCAATATAGTTGATGCTGTTCTTATGCGAGGATTATTTTTATAGATATCCATTTTGGAAACTTACAATGAAATAGGTAATCTCTTATGCAAAAAATCACTAACTGGGGGTATTGTTTTTTATTAATTGGTTCTATTTTAATAGATAATTTATGGGGTCCTTAGCTTAGTATAGAGAGGTTAGAATGGTTTTGTTAGAATGGTTTCTCTTTCTTTTTTGTTTTGTTTTTTATGGTTTTTTTGGTCATGTTCTTCTTCAGACACTTTGTTTCAGTTGTAGCTAAGGAATAAAACAAATCAGACAGCTGATGTTCACTGGATAGCTATGTGCTGACTGGATATTGTAAATCTCTTGGTCTTATTAGTCCAGTTGTTTATGTGGTGGAAGAAAACTTGTTTTCTAGTCTACTGAAGACTTCTGTTTTTGAGGAATACAAATATTTGATAGTCTACAATCTTAGGAAATAAATGCTTTTAATAAGACCAGATAAGGTTGGAAAATACACTGGTATAGACTTATGGGACCCTAAAGAATTAGAACAAAAGTATGAAGAAAAATTAATATATTAACGGCTTGTATTCACAGTGCGTGTATTAAGGGAAAAATAAGCTAAATGAGGATTGACTCAAACATCCCAGGAATTTTTATATTGTGCTTGAAGCTCTGTCCCTTTTATGGCAATGGCAAGTCAGTTATCTGATAGCAGAATGAAAAAGGATACATTTTGGCTGCCGTAAAGCCAGGATGCATGTGCAAGTGCTGTTCAGGGCCAAAACTCAAAGATTTTAGTTGTAAATACTCAAACACATGTGTTTTTAACAGTTTGCAAGAACAGCCAAGGAAGACTAAAACTAAATAAGTGCTTGTAATATTACAGCCTTGCTTGAGCAAATTGAATTTGTTTTTACTGAAACTATAGTCATGTTTTATCAGAAGTCATTAATAACTGGGGCAGCATATTTGTTAAGAAGAGCTGCATTTTAGGAATCAACATGCAAATGCTTAGAAAAAACTTGGGAATAGCAAAAGGTATAAATGAAAGTGAGAAGAAAGTTAAAAAAGCTTAATTTTATCCTAGGAGGTCTATGTTTTTATCATATGTTAAAATGATACAGCAGTTCTGAGGAGTCAAGGCTGTGTGACTGATCCTAAGGAGCCAGAGTAGAGACCAGGGCAAGAAACATCCCAGAAGCCAGGAATCGGAAGAAATTGTCAAAAACTAGAATAAAAAAAAATCAGGAAAGGGAAAAAGGACCAAGTGCGACAGCCACAGATTGGAGTTTTGATTAGCTGGAAAACTACTGTGGGAGCTAACTTTGGGCTCCCGGCCCCTGCCACCAATTGCAAGGACACTCCAGCTGGCAGTCCCAGGCTGGAAAAGGTTGTTCCTCTGCTCACTACTGATAAGTCCCAGCTGGGGAAAGAATCAGCCATGAGTTCTGATGCTGTTAATTCTTATGCAACATAATCTGTCTGTGATTTTTTTTAATGCTATTTTAAAACTTATTTCCCATTTTGGTTGCTGGTGATATAGCAAATGTTGTACCAATGCCTGAAGTCTTTAGGTTAAATAATGTCTCAGCTCATGCACTCGAGAATGCCAAATCAAGCAGCAAAACAAATCCATCTTCCTGGGGACATGCCTTTGAAAGTGATTCACACTGGTCAGACAAACAGTGGATGCTGATTTTTTTGATGCATTTTCCAGGAATGGTGTGCTTGGGTAGGGTAGAGAATGTGATCTTGAATAAACTGGATGTGTCATGAGCATAGAAAAGCTGTGACATGCATGCTGATAATTGCCAACCTTGCAGTGATTCTAGCTCAGTGGTCTTAATCCTGTCAGATGCAGACTGATTTCCAGTAAGTAGATAGTGACTTTGGTTTCCATTTGCTTCATTTTTAGAGTAGTTGAAGGTGCTAAGGACACAGAAACTTTTTTTTTTTTTTTTTTTTTTCCCCAGAGTTCAGAGTATCAGGAAGGCCAAAGAAAATGGAAGTGATAAAGGTGGCAGGACAAAGCCAGAAAACTGTATAGGTCAAAAATGAGGAATATAGTTTTCTGAGGGATGCTTCTGTGTACTGACATAGTAAGAATCACATTTTCTTCCTGGTGTTTTCAAATAAAATCCACAAAGGAATGAGCCTAGTTGATGATTGCCTTATACCAATTTGTGTCACGACTGTCATTGGAAAGATGACACAAGCACCTGTTAAACCGTCTTTGTTCTGAACATCTTCCTCACGTTCAGAAATACTCTCTCACTAAAATCACAAAAGTTCCTGGTGCTGGAACAGATATAATGTGAAAGCAAGAGGAGATCTGTGTGATCCTATAGGTTCGCTATTCCCAGATGTCACCAGGCCCAGAGAAGGTATATGACAACTGGGCAATACCTAGGATTTTGTTAAGACTAACTGAATCTAAGTTAAGACCTGAGCTGGTGTCTACATTGTCCCAGTGCAGCCTGAAATAAAAGCCAACATATCACAGTTTTAGCCTAGAGTCAGCAAATTACCAATTCTGTGCACAATTTTAGTCTCTCATGCAATATGAGATGCACCTGTACATTGACAGACACATGCAAGTGTAGGCTCCCTTTCAGTAGAGTGCTTACATTATATTTATTTAATGTCAGTATATCAGTAAAATTCATTTTAGTAAATAGTCACTTGCTTTTAAAATTAAATGAATCATTTTGTTTATAAAAGAGAACAGCATGCAGAACTTGAGGCAGCATCAAAACAGGTTGTGTGCTCAGTATCTTCTGTTGAGTTCAGATTTATTTTAGCTGGACTGTTATCCTGTACCATAGGGCCCATCAGCAATTCTTTGTTTTCATAAATCTTCATTCATTTTAGTATATTAAAGTCCAAACACTTCATGAGCAATACATGTGCTCTGTGCTTGGTCAAATGCATTCCATCATTACAGTGATAATGTGAAATTACATGGAACGGGTTTGCACATGGTACAGTGTGTATGTATATTGTCTAAAAGAAATGTATGAAATTGATTGATATGGGAAGGCGCACAGGCAATTATGTCATGTCTTGCATTGTTTTTGATAACACCCCTCAATTTCCGATAAATGTGGTTCAGCTGTCTAGAAAATTATTTCACTGTTTTAAATCTGAAGATACATAAATCATATCAATTCAATCATGAAGATGGAGAATAAGTTCTCCGTGAAGTTTCACATATTGAATAAAGTATTACTGAAAAGAACTAAATGTTGTGTTGTACTTAAAACATGAGCATATTATGAGTTTAGCTGTACCTAAACACAGCTAACAAATTTCGAGAATGTCAGTTGAAATGTAAAGCTTAGATACAATAACACTACATAAAAATGAAAATAAAATATTGCATATCAAGTGATCTGTTTTTATTATTATTGTTTGCTGTGTTACAAAGTGTAAACTACAGAATATTCTTAAGTAGATTTATAGTATTACACGGAAGCTGCCAAGAAAACTTTTTTTTTTTTTTTTAATCTGAGTCACACTGTGGTAAAGACAATTATTATGTATCTGCATAGTTAACCAGTCTCATAGTTGTTGCTGTGGTGGGCAGCAGTCTGCGTGCTTCTCTTCTTAATACAAATGATTAACCTCATAGCCTGATATCGAGTGAGGTCATTGATGAGACAGTTGGCTGCTCAGTCATTTGACTGAATTTGGGTGTTGGCACTTAGAAATTTGAATGTCTGCTGGAATTATTTAGTGACCCTTTTCCTATGTGTGAAACTGGGTCTGTCATGGAAAAGTCTGAGCTTATGCCAATGTCCATTTCTTTAGGCTGGTTATTTGCACGATTGTACTTGAGAGGCATGAAAGAGATGGGACTATAAAAGAGTTAAGATACTTTCCACATTGTGATACCCCCTAACACAGAAATGTTCCACAGAATATTGGCTGGGTAAGACCAATAGCCACACTTAGATGTCATGTCCTGCCCTGTGCCATCCCATTCTTGCTGTGCTCCTTGTGGGATAGATGCTGTTTCAGTCTTCACCGTAAACTTTTTAATGGGAGCATATTGTGGACTAGGCTGGAAGTGTCACCAGCTTTTTCTTGCTTAGCCATTCCCTCATATATAAAGAATTAAAGGTAAATTAGCACTATTTGCCTTTTGATATTTGCCACCACCTGCGTTTGAAGCAGGAGCTAGGCTGAAGTTTCAGCTTGCCCCAGCAGAGATGGAGACATGCTCCTGTAGCATCAGCAACTCCTCTTTGTCTCAGGAGAAAGACACGACTGATGGGCTGGGAATCGAAGGTTAGAAATTTTGCTTTTACATCTGCTTCTCATGAGCTAGAGGATGACCAGCAGGCATCTCAAAGCCCAGGCCTGTCCTGCAGGGGTTGCAAATGTTTGATCTCCTAGAGAGTCTCTGTTCCAGGGCTGCACTGTCTTTGTGTGGATTCATACTTGAAGTTGAACTCTTTGGCTGACTACAGTAGGTAGAAAGAACAATGTATGTTGTATCTATCTACTTCAAAATCTACATGTGATGAGAAAGTGGAGAGAGTAAGCTCTAAAAAGGCAAGAAAGTGTCAGTAAGATATACATATCTTTTCTCACTTTAAAGATGTTTTTAGGGATTTAGGACATGAGAAATGAGTTCTGTTAAGAATTAGCACTTGAAGAGAAGTAGGTTAGCAGTCTAACTTCTCTGTCATGAGAGTAAAAATGAATTTCAACACCTTGATGGTTTGAGGATTACTTATTATTTGCAGATTCACAGAAAGAAAAATTGACTGATTAGATTTCCTTTGACTGTTTTCCACCCTTAGAATCAGTGTTACTCTGTTTTGTAAACTGAAAGTCAAACTTCATGTCTGTAACCATTTTTTTCATACATTTTATTTAAATATTGGAACTTAGTGATGATAGGCTGACAGCTTCCTAAAAATTTAGTTAACTGAAGTGTAACAGAACAGCTGAAAATATGTATTATTGTCCAATGACAAGAAACCATTAAACTTTTGGATGTGTTGACATCTGAGAAACTATCTAGGTAGTGATCAAGATAAATTAGCAGGGGAAAAAATACCTGCTGAGGCTCCAAGCTGAGTGACCAAAGAAGGATTTAAAAAAATAATAAACACATTAAATAAAGACACATCTTCCAAAATGTTATTGGTAGCATACAAGGGAACTGTTTGTGCATAGGGTTTTTTGTAATACTTCCCACTGTTAAGTGAACGCTTCATACTAGCTTTAAATACTGTGGACCTATTTCTTTGCACCTCTTCCCCCTCATTTAGTAGGCTTTCAGTCCAGAGGTGTTTTCAGAGAAGTGGGAACAAGAATGGGAGGTTGACTGAAACCTGTAAAGTTACATGGCTGCGGCCAGCTGATGTACTGTTTCTTTTTTAGGGACCACTGACAGCTGATGCAGATCAAAACATCTAGAAGCCTCTCTAACCTGTGCCAAATGCAGAAATGCATGTTTGTGGGAGAAAAACCCTAAAATGTTTAGAAATAAGAGGTCGCTTTAGAATAGGTAGTAAAAATAACTGCTAGAATAATGATAAAAGTATTACCACTATAAGTAATTTGAATAAAGAACTTCATTTTGGAACCTGCAGTATCAGCCAACCACAATACCTATGCACTGCAATCTGTATTATTCTCAGTTCTGTGCTGAGTAGTCTAAAATGACTATATATTGGCATATGATGTTTCTTTTCTAAGATTTTTTTCACCAGAAACATAAGCATCTTCTTTATTTTCATTTTAGAATCAGGTACCTCTACACATACCTGTTTCTGAATTCTTCCTTTTTGTTTACAAGTTAATGATATTGATACTTTATCCCTTTCAGCATTTTGTTTTTCCCTGTTCTAGATGTATATCATTATTGCCTATTGAAGTTTACCCCCACCCTTCAATCTTTAAAGTCTTTGGGAACTTCTTGCCTCCAAGTCAGGTGTATGGATCCAAATAGATAATCAAGGAAGAATAGCAGGTTCCCATCAATTTCTTTTCCCTTGACAATAAATTTAGCATAGCCTAGATTCTGACTCTATGGTAAAAATAAAACATGCTTTTTCTCTACTTTTATGTTAAACTATGAGTCTTCACCCTATGCAATCTAAGATTTTTTTTTTTTCCTATTTTGCACTGTTCTGCACAGTTCTCATCCAAACTTTCTGGATATGAAGCTATGGAAATTGCACCCTATCCAAAGGGAGAGTTTGTTTCAGAAAGAAATATTTAATGTTAATTGTAGGCATATATTGCCATGCAACAAACCTCCCCAAGGGCTGTCACTTTTCTCCCAAGAATCCAATTTGATTGTCTTGTCTCCAGTTCGTTCAGCACATGGTTTCCCTCCCACTCCACATTCACCCGCTCCTTCAACTACAAATGGAATCACAAAAATGTTCAAGTAGTTTATCCTGAATTGATGGATCCAGTATATTTTTAAGGAGCTGGTTCCAAACAAGCACTAGAATAGCTGTTGCAACTTGACTCCAGCACTGGAGAGAGTCCCAGACACTGCCCTCGCCGTTATAGTCTGCAGCATGGACTTGCCCATATAGACTTTCTTGATATTTTTCTTTTCCTTTCCCCTCTTTCATTTGTTGTGCACAAAGAACTTTTTTCTCTGAACAGGTCAGGCTGGCTGCTTAGCTGTCCTACTCAAGAAAATAGCAGGTATTGCTACCTCCGTAAAGCCAATAAAATAATTATCTGGTTGTCCTAAAATAAGGCCTTGTTTGTTGCTGATTTGGTGTAATGAGAAGGATGTACAGTCAGTATCCTGTACAGCTCCAGGTGAATATGGAGAGCAGAAATCCATTCCCTGTCTTGCCATAAGCTGCTTCTGCAGCCTCAGACAATATTTTTAGCTTCCCTATATCTCAGTCTCCCAAAAGCGAAGGATAACAAAACTTCCTAATTCTCAAAATAGGATTGTGTGGCATTCTGTGATAGGGATTATATGAAGACTGGAAGTGTGTAATAAATCCTAATTTTATCAAGTTTGAACATTGTTTGTGTTGTTTTTTTTTTTTTTTTTTTTTTTTGTATCAGCAGTTTCAGGAATAAAACAAATGTGCATATCCCAAAAGCTGGCAGCTAACAGCTGTCACAACATGTAGCTTTGGGTTGTCAGGGTTTTTGCTGCATTGGCCCTTGCTGTTCTCATTTTTAGGTGTTTCTACAGCAACCACAAAGACAAAAACCTCATTTCAAGAGGCTAAATATAAGAATGGGAAAAAATCAGATGATCCACGGGAGTTTTGTCAGAGGGTTCAGGATAGTGCACCAGATTAGCTGGGGGTTTCCATCTGAAGCTTTTATTATGGCTACGTCTTTGTGACCCTAGTTGAGAACAGAATTATTCCTAAGCTTGATTAAACCATATTTAAAAGCATATGTGCTGAAGTGTTTCTGCTTAGAGCACTAAAATAGAAAACTTTTTTTTCTTTACAAAACAAGGCAAGTATTCACAGAATTATTTGGACAAGTGAGCATGATGGATTTGAATTTTGATATCCAGTGTAGAGGAAACAAATAAAAGTAGTTGGACAGAATAGCTTTAAACCCACATGCCTTATGATGCTTGCCAGTTTGTCTGAGGAGAAAGCACACAAAGTTTATTAATTATAATATTAAATTTGTTTTAGTGATTTTTAAAAAAGAAACTTCTGGAAACTGAAATCTTAATTTTTAATTTTTTTTCAGTTTCTCTAGCATGAAATTCTTTTCCCATGAAAGAAGGGGAAATGGAGTAAATGAATAAAGGAAAGGCTTACCAACAAATAGTAATAATAATAGCTTTGTTTTATCATAAACAAAAAATTTAGTGTCGTAATGTGAAACTATGTTACTAGCTCTGCTTTTCCCCCAGTGCTAATTGAAAGTAATGGGAGTGATTTTGGAAAAAGAAAATTTGTAAGTTCTTTACCATGAATTTTGCAGACTTAGACAAGATAGGGAATCTGGGCTGTTCTCAGCTGGACAGCAAACAGTAGGGCTATTCTTTTGGTCCTAAAACCCTGACCTCTTAGGAAAAGTAATCCAAGTGCTTCCAAAATAGGCACATCTGTGTGCTTTAAGTACTGTCTCTCTCATTGATAGTTGATATATGCTCCACCAATTTAATTATGAGTGAGCAAGAATTACAGTTTTATTCTGTAGCATTACAGAATAAAAGACATGAAACTACCTCATCCCCAAAATTTTTAGGCACCCTGATGTATTTTTTGTTTAGAAAAGTTGTGTTGATCTATTTTAGGAACAGCAAGTATGGCAGACAGATGCTATTCTTTATTCTCTTCACTACTTGCAGTTTCTGGTGGGCACCTAAATACTTTACCTGTGTTAAATATATTTACAAGGACTAAATCACTGTAGCATCATTACAAAAGTAAAATTTTCTCTATTCATATGCTGAAGTATGGAAATGGAGATGGAAATGGAAAGGAAACATCCCGCTGGTTTGCTTTGACCTGTTTTTCCCTTGAAGGTGTAACACATTTGAGATACCCAGAAGAATCGCTGAAATTTCAACATGGCTGTAGAGTGAGGAATAGATGTGAGCTTACTCTTGCAAGTATTATTTTTTGGTTGTAGACTTTTTTGTTTTTTGTCCAGGTTTAGAATAAAAGTGCTACCAGCTGCTGTCAGCTCCTTGCCACAGTAATATTATGTAGCCGTGAACTACATATTGCAGATCTGATTGATGGGGAGAAGCTTGCTGGTTTTCCAAAAGAGCAGTAAGAAAAGTCATCCTTCTTAGCAAATGTTTGTTCAGCTCTAATAGTAGGACTAAGAGAATACCTTGACCACATCGATATATTGAGAGTCAAGAAATTTGGCCTCTATTGGTAAATTCTTTATGATTGATTTTATAGAGTTGGACAAGACAGAGAATCCAGCCTGAATTGGCTGAATGACTTGCTCCTTGATATTAAAGTAGCTGTATCCAGCAATACCACTAAAAGAAGTATTTCTACTCCTTTTCCTTATGTATGTTAGCATGAATTTTCATTTTGCTGTAAGCTAAAGCCCTTTTCAGCCAGGTTGGTTCCCAGAGTTGTCTCTTTGTACAACTACATGAAGGTCAGTGTTAGCACAAGAGAGGGAGTGGGAGCAGGGCCAGACCACAGTTATTAACAGCAGCAGGGATTTGTGCTGTGTTACAGGAACTGTGTTAACCACAGTTTCAAGGTGTGGTTTCACATTAGAGCTAAACTGACCTAAAGGAGGGGTGGAGGATGAGTGGGGCAGACCATTTTGGTAGCAGTGAGCTTACCAGATGGGCTTAGCTGACTTCCTGAAACTGCAGCCTTGCTCCCTGTCTTGTCTATTTAAATTTGGAGCAGAAGTGGACTTCAGATAAGTTTGCATGATATATAGCCAAACATACTTCCCTCTTGCTGGCAGTCTGTATGCTAAATATAATACTAATACTTCTTAGTACAGAAAAAATGTTAAAAGAATATTTTGTTTTCATAGTGGAGCTCAAAAAAGCTAGGAAAGTTCTGTGCAACCTAAATATGCCCCCCCCCATACATAATACTAGCCTTCAATTGCTTGATGTATTTCGTAGGACCCTATCTCATTTAATACGCAGAACAGTTTATGAACACAGGATGAGTGATGAATCAGGGTTTTTTTTCCTTACTCTTCACTTTTTAGACTTGTGTCTTATTTAAGGACTGATGATCAAGTCATGCTTTGAAGACATAATAACTGTCTTCAGCTTCTTATGAGCTTCATATGGCTCCTATCACAGTAATATCTGAATGCTTCAAAAAACTTGCACTCATTTTTGGAAACTTACCCACCCAGATTCAAGTAGGCAGTTTATTGCTACAGTCAATTATTTCATCATATTCTGTTTGTGTGAGCCAGAGTGATGCTTGAAACTCTTTCCTAAAGATTTCATAGTTATTTGCTGACAGTTTGGGAGATGAAGTATAGACAAGGAAATGTCAAAAGTATCTCCTAATTAGCATTCTGTAGTGTTTCATACCCACTTGCTTATGCTTTTAATACAGTAACTTCAGCTGAAGCTGGGGTCTTCAAGATCTTTGGTCTGAGAAAAGATTCTACACCAGAAATGTAGAAAATGAGGGATGTGTAATTAGTGACTGTCTGTGAAAAACATGGAAATCATTTGTACAGTCTTTGAGAAATTTCATGGCAGAGGCAGGGACTGAATCCCATTCTCCAGAGCAGTATTCTGTCTTAGCCAGAAAATGTCTTTTCCTGCAATTCTCTGTCTCAATTCTCCATGTATCTTCCTCTATCTGCAAGAACAAAGGTGGTATGATGCAGAGAGCTTCCCTTATGATATTATACTGATGCTGAGATTTCATTTTCTCTTTAAACTGATTTGAGTGGGAATGCCACTGAAAGGGATGGTCATTCTCTCTTTCAGCTCAAACGTATCTTCAGAAAGGAAATATATTTTCGACCAAATCAATTCCTTGCTCTGGCTTGTTAGGCAACAAAGGAAAGGAAGAATATGGTGGTGCCAGTAAGGCTAGGCCAGGTTGGTGTAGAGCACTTAGATTGGCTGCGTGATCGTAATTCAACCCTAGGGCAAGTTCAGCCTGTTCAAGAAAAGCATGAGAGCTTCCTGGGAAGAAAACAGTCCTCTGCTCAGGAGAGGTCCTCTGCTGAAGAGTTCTCACAAAGGACTACTTTCATTTCCTGATTTGTTTCATCTTGGGATTGGGAGGTTGTAAATCTACAGGTTGTAAGGTTATAATCTTGTTTCCATGTTGACTTTTTTGAAAATATAAGGTTGTGAAGTGTAGATCCACCAGAGAGATCTGAAATTTGAGATGCCTTATATGGAGGGTTTGCAGGGAACCTGTTCACTGCTGCTCTCAGTTATCCCATCACGTTGTGTGTGTGGTAGCAGGTGTGGTATTAAAAACCCTTTCTTCATACTTGCTGAAAGCAGTAGTGAAATGGGAATCCCTTCTGCCGTTTCTCTACAGGACTCCTATTTTGCTCCAGTAGAGAGTCTTCACTCTTTTCTTTTCCTTCTCTTGAGTGCCATGGTTTCTCAGCCCAGCGTTGGTTGTTTCCTTTTACATTACCGATTTATCTTAGCTGTCATCCTCTTCCTTTTTCCTTTATCTTGATGGTCCAGTCCCAGCATGTTTGGCTACCGTTTTAGTCCTATCCTTGGCTATTCATCTGAAGCCAGTTGACCTTGCATGTATTGCCAGCGTTACTAGCTTTGCCTGTAATAAGGAAGAAAAGTGTATGCAGTAGACCACACGTTTTGATGGGAAAATTGTATGTACTTGGATATTTTGCCTTTTAACTGCTGATGAGCAAGCAGTTCCCAGTTTATAAGATGCTTTATCTCTTGGATGTATCTATTACAACATCAATGCTTTGTCTGTGCTCCTCTCCTGGTGTTCTGGTCTTTCTAGTGAACTATTGCCAGTTATAACTCTTACATTTGAAAACATGGAAAGAATTGATGGAACAATCGTGCTTTTCCCTGGAAATTGTTCAGTCAGTCTTTATTTCAGCAGGGTTCTGTTTTTTGTTTATTGCTGTCCTGTCCAATGCTTAAAATTAATAGAATGGAAAGGTCAGATGTTGTAGGACTTCCCTGCAAACCCATTTTGCATCTCATGAATATGAAACTTTTAAAAATAGCTAAAAGCTATGTTGAAGCAACTGAAGAATGATAAAATCTGTGAATCCCGCTGATGTAATGGTAAAATTGTAAAGCGGTTATTTTTAGGTCTCATGTAGGCAGATGCAGGTTTTTGCAACCCACTTTGAATTATCTGTGGCAATAGAAAATTATATATTACTATTAAATGTGTAAAGCTTACAGTTTTCCTAAGTATGTTTCTAATTAGCAAATATCTTTCAGAAGATCAGCACTGGCATTGTGACAAGTCATGTCCTTCTGAACGTGGTGCCTTTTATGCACTGTTGGTAATATGTAGCCCCTGTTATCTACTGCATGACAATGAGCACCTTAAAAACTAATTGTAAAGTGAGTGTGTATTACCAATGTATTAAACATTTGCAGTGTATTGTAAGTTTTTTTTTCTATTTATCTGTTTAAAGTAGTACTTAAAAAGGCTTAGTTGTTCAAAAAGGTCATTGTATACCTAATAACACAGTTTGACAATTGTGTCAAAGGCCAAAAAGCAAGACTTAATTTTTAGTCTCTTAATAGGCTGAAAGGAAATACAACAGAAGGAGAAAATGTGTAAGGTTCAGTGTAATACAGCAGGTGTGTTACAGCTTATACTTGCAATAATTTTACAGCTTATAAAGACTTTAGAAAGCTCCCCATTGTTACAGTAGACTTTAGCTTAGATATTATACATTGGACTTAGGGCTGTGTTATGACTAAGAAATGAAGAAAGAAACCAGAAGAAACCTCACAGTCCAAAGTTCATGCTGCACTGGAGATCTGTATTCTGGTTTTGCTAAATGCCATCAGTATATACTAATAAATAAATACAGGTGGGGGTCATAGCATAAACATTATGGTGCTCTTTTAAAATGAGTAAGAATTAAGAAGACAAAGTTTGAGGAGAGATGGAGCTGGCTTCTTTAGCTAGTATTGGTGTTTGAAGAAGAACTATTTTCTTTGAATTAAAAGTGGACAAATATTAGAATTACAGCACGTCTTCTGAATGTTTATGGATTTCATGACTTCCATAATACATAAAACCGTAAAGAAAAAGTAGTCATGCTTTCTGAACAGCAAGACTGAAAATTCTCACTGTCAGTATTTCATTTATTTATTAGGAGCTTTTCTTTTAAAGCATTTTGCTTTTAATATAAGTGAGTAATTGTTTTATGTTTTCAAAGGAATAATAATGACTTTGTGTTACATTCTAGATAGTTCGGAATTTAGGAATGCGACTTTTATTTTAAGGTTGCATGGGATCTCCCAAAGGCATTTCACTTTTGACCTTTAGATGAAATAAATGGATGTTCGTTTTTTGTAGAATGGACAGAGTCTGCTGGTCCAGTGTAAAGGCATTTCTTATTTAGCACACAGTCAAGCTTTATGTGAAGAATTAGATATACAGATTAAGCAACAGTACTAAAATGAAGTAATGCCAATATAATGCCAATCTTGTTCTCCCCCTAAATAAGTTTATATCCTTACATGCAAGCTACTAATGATGATCTGCATTGTTAGCTTTGCCTGTGGCTTCTTTCCTTCTAATTTTCCATTCATAATTTTGTAGCAGTAGAGATGCTTGTGTGTGTACGTGTGCGCTAAGGATCAGGCTTTCCTTCTTCAGAAGTCTGGGGTACCTACCATATGAATTAAAAAATGTATAGATATTGGTTAGTAGGTACATCTTGTCTTCACAGTAGAACAGTTTTGGTTGTAATTAATAGGCAATTGAGAGATGCCAAGATTACAAATTCTATAGTACGTAAGTATTAAAGCAGCTTTTCCTGCTGTTATGGTTTTTGTCACATGTTAATTCTTTCATCCTCTCCCCAAGAGGAAATATGTGCAACATTTTTGTGTGGCCTTAAGTTTTGAAATAATGCATATGGACTGTAGTTGGATTTTATGTTAGAGAAGGCAAAATCAAAAAAGCGCCGTGTACTAGAAGCAGAAGTTGGAGAGCTGTATCATGATGCTCCACAATTTCTGTAGGAATTCATTCCGTAGAGCTGATCTTTTAAAAATTTTATTTCTTTTTTTTTGTGTGTGTGCAGAATGGATTTGAAAATGATTGAGGCCTCTTGCCTTGTGGTTTGTCCAACTTTCCAACGATGAGATAAGTCACTAGGAGGTGATTAAGGTTTTAGTCAGCAGTTGTGGTAGCTGCTTATGGAATACCTGTTCAGTAGTGCCTATAGTACCATTGCCAAAGAAAGGCAAAAAAAAGATGAACACTACCCAACTGACTGGTATAAGCCAGTCAGCCAAGAGGGTAACAGTTGTTAATTTTTGAAGAGGAGAGAAGAGCTTATTTTCTTAATATTGTGCAAGAAGGGCATTCTTCCAGAGGAGACTCTGTAACTCCTGAGTTTACCCCTATGAATGTGGGGTAAAACTCAAGAAAAATATGGTATACAGAGGAAGTATTAATCACTGCCCTACAAACTATTTCTTTGAATCAACTGCTGTAGAGGCAAAGTATGGCACCTCAGTATTAAAGTGCAGTGCATTTGATTTTTTAGAAGGTTTTTAATGGATTTTAGTATTTGAATGGATTGCTGCTCATTTAAGATTTTTCACAAATTTGGGACAAAATCTAACTCTTGCACAGGCCTAATTGCACTGAGAAACAGTACATTTGGGCCTGAAAGGGATTTCGCAGAAGTAAGGTCTTTTGAAAGGCTGCTTCTAAAAATATTTGGGACTACTGAGCTCTGAATAGTCTGAGTTAAGTGCAAATGGTTTCTTTGTTTCACTGAACCTCCTCACCTTTGTAGTTTGAGCCCCTCTTTGTATTTAGATGAAAGAATTGCAGAGAAAGCTAAAACTTATAGGCTGCAATAGTGCCTGCAGAGTTGCTTTTGTAGGCGAGAGATGGCTCCAGCAGATGAGGAGAGAAAAGAACATGCCTTTGTGCAGGCTCAGGGTCTTTACGGCTTTCCTCTGCCCATTTGTTTTGCAGATGCACTCTTTAGCTTTAATGAGCTTTCTATACTGCGTGCTCTCGGCCAGTCAGCTCTGGTGTTGTGGAGAGAATGGATTCTCAGCTCTCTTGCTGTCTTTGATTTTTATCAAATGTAGAAACAAGGGCATTTCCTTTCCCAGTGTCCTTCTCAGCAATGAAAGTGATAAATGGAGAGAGCATCCAGAGTGCTAGCTGTTTATGCTAAGCAAGTTTGACTAGGCACTGGTTCCACTCTCCACTGGTAAGGATGCAAAAAGA
The DNA here is from genome assembly GCF_036370855.1 of Dromaius novaehollandiae. NCBI lineage: Eukaryota > Metazoa > Chordata > Aves > Casuariiformes > Dromaiidae > Dromaius > Dromaius novaehollandiae. The sequence continues at coordinate 155,894,070 of NC_088098.1, forward strand.
GATATGTTTGTCCTGTTTTATATTTGTCCTATGGGCTCAGATTAACATGCATGTTTTTGTCTGATGATCGGTAATATTTTGGGTTTGAAAAGCTATGCAAATACGTCTGTGCAATTTTTTTAATCCGTTCTTGGCTAATGGGCAAGTGGGGGGGAAATACACTTGTAAGAAATGAAATTCTCACCAGCTTTTTTGACCTAGGCATATGAGTTTGGGGAAGGTTCTTACTTTACTCTGATCTAACTATATTAGAATAACTAGCAAGAATCTCTGTGAAAACAACATTTGCAGAGCTTCCTGTTCCCTACATAGCATGAGGCAGGAGGGAAACAGGGAAAACAAAACAAGGCTTCATATAGGTGATGGTCTGAACAAGTGTGAATCATAGGCACCCAAAATACAATTTCCTGTTTTACAGAAGCAATGAGTTCAGCAATCCCCTCTGTATGTTGGCTGCAGAAAAAAAGCATTCTTGAGCGCTTCCAAGTATTTAACCCATCATCCAGTTACAGTTGTGAAAAATACAGAAAGCTTAGAGTCCATAAAAGGAGATAATTTGAAGTTAATAGACGCAGTGCTATGTAGCACATAAATGGAATGCAAGCAGTCGTGTGTTTTAGTCTTGTATTCTACTTTATTAAATTATCCTAATCTGTCAATTTAATTCATGTCTGTACTAAAAAAAACTCAACATGACATAACAGAAGACTGCTTGTGTGCCTGCCTTGTTGTCTTGGTTCTTTCATAATGCCTGAAGACTGCAAGATGAACCTCGCTGTGGTTGAAAAGCAGCAGAATGAACAGTTGAAACTCAAGGGTTGATTAAAAGATTGGCCAAAAAGTCCATTCCGTCTGCTGTGCTCCCTAATACATATTAACCTAAATGGGTTAAATATACAACTTGATCTATGGAGCACAAAATTGCTTCACCAAACGAAAGCTACCTAAGCCTGTACATGTAGTGCATTTCATTTCCTCGCTTTTATTTTTTCAGTTAATAAGTTAATGTGTTAGTTACTGGGTGCTTAATATAGGGTGCAATGAATAAAATTCTGCACATCTGGGTATGTTGGATGAGGCAGGCACTGTTATTAACACATCAAAATCAAGTGAGTCATGATTGCCCCTCATGTTTAAGAATGATTGATTTGACAGCAGAGAACTTCACATGTAAAATTTTGTATCTTAAAACATTTGAAATGGATTTGAGAAGAAGCAGCAATGTCCAGGTGGCTGAAGGCCATGATATTGGGGGTTACTTTGGAGTCTGGAGGTTCTTGGAGTGGGGTGCTGTGTTCCCCTCCCTCCCACATATTGCTTAGCACTAAGCAAGTGGAAGGCATGGGGGCCCTTGTCTACCTGGAGGTAAACTCATTTTTATTCTTACGGCTGTCATATTTCTGACATCAAGAAAAGAGCAGTAGCAGACAGTGGTAAGCCTCTGTTGTGTGCTCTTGTACTCTGAGAGAGAATCTTGTTGCTGAAGTGGGGAGGAACGTGGCAGCAGGGACACAGAAGAGGGAGAGAAAGGTAATTCTGATTGCAGTGCTCCCAAAACCCTGTTTGTAGCCTCCTGCTCCAGAATCCAATCCCTCCATCATCATTCTGTCCAATTCTGGGCTCCTCAGTACCTGAAAGACATGGACCTACTGGAGTAAGTCCAGCAAAGGGCCACGAAGATGAATAAGGGACGGCAGCATCTGACATACAAAGAGAGGCTGAGAGAGCTATGACTGTTCAGCCTGGAGAAGAGATGGCTCGGGGGGATCTTATCAATGTGTGTAAATAGCTGGTTGGAAGGTGTAAAGAAGACAGAGACAGATTCTTCTCAGTGGCATGCAGTGACACGAGACGCAATGGGCATAAACTGAAACAGAGGAAATCCCACTTGAACATAAGAAAACACTTCTTCACTGCAAGGGTGACTGAGCACTGGAACAGGTTGCACAGAGAGGTTGTGGAGTCTCCATCCTTGGAGATATTCAAAACCCAACTGGACATGGTCCTGGGCAACCCGCTGTAGCTGACCCTACTTGAGCAGGGGGGCTGGACCAAACAGTCTGCAGAAGTCCCTGTCAACCTCAATTGTTCTGTGACTGTGATTCCTGCTTTTGTTCACCCAGGGACACACTTTATGCATGTCTCTGCAACCCAGAGTTGTCCCTCAAACTTTCCTGTCTCCAAACCCTTCCACTCAACAGCTATCCCTCTTCTCCATTACCAGCTCTCCTCCAGTGCTGTAGCCAAATGGTTCTTCCCAGTTCCACCTTTCCCACCTGAACCCAAATCCCTCACACCGTATGATTCCCTAATCCTGAATCCCCTCACAACTTTCAGCCCACAAGAACAAGGGCTGCAGCTGCTCAATTCCTTCACTTCTACTTGGTTTTTGGAAAACGACTTTCTTTCTCTGTCTCTTCTGTGCTCCTCCCATTAGTTGCTGTACTGGCTGAGCCTTATGCCCTTTTGTGTCCCTCTCCCCCCCTCCCTTTCCCAAGGTCCAGCTCTTGTTTCTAGAGGTTTTTTAAAACATAGTCTGTGATTATCAGATATCCACCAGGGTACAATATACGGAAGCCTTAATGTTTGCAACCTTGTTCTGGCCCAGTGTGGCTAAAGCTTGGAAGACTAATCTATAGCTGCATCAATCTGTTAATTGAAGATGGTTTTTCTCTTAACATCCTGTATTACAACATATTTGATATGTGCATCATTAAAACTTTACTGTTGAAGATTACTGATGTTCTTCCAGACTGTCTTGGGTATGGTCAGTTTTGAAGACTTAGGCACAATTGTTCCACTGTGAATTTTAGAAACATATGTTCAGGAATGTATGTATTTCCTATGCCATTTATGCAGCTGCTAACAAACACTTGGTACTATCTCTTACTTTAGGGGAAAAAAAAGTAAAGAACATGCTGTACCCGTGTATGAGTCATAGTTCATTTATCTTCTATGAGAAATTCTAAATGCTGTATTGCATGACCTTTGTCATCTTTGTGTACAGTGGAAAAAATATACCAAGCCAGGAATATCAATGAAAGTCTTCTCAATAACCAAAAACAGGCAAGTAAGTTCCCATTGGATCATTTTTTTTCACTAAAGAGATCTTTACTGTGGAACAAATGATGATGACTGCCTGAGAATTTACAAGCTAAATAAGTTTTGAGATCATACTGCCTCCTTGACTAACCAGCATTTTCTGATCTTACATCAAAGGAATGGGATTTTTTTGGTTTGCAGACTAAGTCTGAGGCAAACATGTCTGTTTTTATGTTCTGAATTGAAAGCATTTGTTTTATACATTAATTATTTGTTAACATATATAATGTATTAATTGCCAGTGATATTCGTAGCTTCTGTGTTCATTGGATAAAATTGCATTGGATAAAAGATGGTAAGGGAAAAATCAAAACATACTACACCTAGGCCTGAAGGGCAGCTAGGACATCTACCACGAGGTATATCTCCCAGCTTCTCTACCCAGCATGTTTCAAGTACTGTTATTACGCAGGGAATTGTGTAGTGCAGAAAGCATTTCTCACTGCCCCTTCCCTGCCCCCCCAGCATCATGGATTCCGGTTCCTTGAGAGTTAATGTTTGGCTTGGTGCTGCCCTAACAGCTTACTACAGCTTGCTCTCTGGAACCTAAGATATCTTATAATAGATTTGATACACATTCTCAGAATAAGAGGAATAATGTGATATTTGTCCAGTGATATTTGTGGGGGTGTTGGAGAAATGAGAATTGACAGACACTAAAATGCTGTTATCATTCAAACCACAATAATCATGAAGTTTCATAATGCTGTATTTGTGAGTGCATATTTCCCTAGTCTTTGTTCTTACATTACACTTAATAGCCTGTTTATAAACACGCATCCTAAACAACGAGCCCTAACATAAAGACATAGCAATTGGCTGGTGTAGCATTTGTCATAGGAAAATGGGAAACTCAGAGCAAACTTTAATACAGAAAAGGAAATAAAAAATATAAGGAAGTATTCTAGGGGTATTGTTGTTCTAGATTTGATTTTCATCTCTAGGGAGGAACTAGTTGGGGTTATGAAGTTGGTGATAATGATTGTTGAATTATAGTTTTCATAATTTGTAAGAAGTGAAGAAGGAGAAAATAACTGAAAGAATAAAAGTAAAGTCTCTTCAGTAGCCTGAGACGTTTAGGTAGGATCCTATTGGAAGCAAGCCTGAACAATTAAAGAAAACTTGTGGTCTCTTTAAGTAAGGCAAAGAACATAAAGTGTATAGTTTACCACAATGAAAAAAACAGAAAGTGTAAGAGGAAACAATTGAGAGCCTCATTTGGCTTCAACTTCCTGAGTCTCCTCATTACACAAAAAAATGGCAGTGCAGCCGAATTACTAAGAATCAGCCTAAGTAAGTAACATGGACAAGTAGGGACAAATTCAGAAGGGTCAGAATGAGATCGTCAGCAAGGGGCACAGTAAAGAGAGAACATTCAATATGTTTGCAAGCAGTAAAAGAAAACCAAAGGCTAGAAGTTGCTTGGTAGTAAATGGAGGGGAAAACCTCATGATGAGACAGGCTCTGAGGAAGGGCACAAGTCTTGAGATATATAAAAAGTTACTAAGAAATGGAGAATAAATTCTGTCAATGCTGCAGATAAGAGAAGGAATCATATTAAATTGCTAGGAGAGGGATTCAGGTTAGCCTTTAAGAAAATCTGCCAAATTGTGAAGAAGCTGAGCACTGAAATAGGTTACCTTGATAGGTTTTAAAGAAAGACCAGATAAGTCTCTGTGAGGAATAGGGACCGTTGATCCTGCCTTGAGACAGCAGGTTTAATGGCTTCTTGCGTTCTCTTTTCAGGCACCATTTCCTACATCTGTAACTTAAGAGGAAACATGGTGCTTATTGTCTGATTCACAGTATCAGAAATTCAGATGTGTAGACACTGAGCTACGTGAAATCTTCAGAGAAACTTGTTTTGCCTCAGAGGACCTTAAGGACTGTTAAGCACATTAAAGTATGTGGTATCACAGTTGCCTCAAACACTGGCAATTAAGTTCAGTTTCAGTGTGTATCTGTGAACACTTGGAATAGTAATCAAACCTTTTCATATATTATGTTCATATGTTTTTGTTCCTCATCTCCAGCCTTGTAGGATGTAGGAGGATCCTTTTCAAATGCTCTTTTTTGTTTGTTTGTTTAAAGATTTTGGGAGAAACTTCCATGATGATTTTACATTTGAGTAACAATTTTCTGTCCTCTCAGACCCTGCTTGATATTGTTCAGTCTCATTTGGCCATGTTCTGGGGGTAATGATGTCTAGAGAATGCTGGCAAAATGGCTTTGTTTGAGTGCACCTCAAACTGATTGGAAAAATATACATGCAAAAAGTTTAGAGGATTTTTTAGCTCTCCTTTTAGGGCTGCGTGCCAGATGGAGAGCCCAGCTGCCTGTCCCTCATGACCCTTCATTTACTTTTTTTTTTTAAATCTCAGCAAGGAAAAGAGCAAAAAAAATTAATTAAGAAAAAAGATTAGCTAAGATTTTCTTTCATGAAAGAGCAGGGAGCTTTTTAAAAAGCACTTCACAGAAAAGCCTCACCTCCATTTGATCCTGTTCTTTGATGTAGCTATATTTACCATTCTCCCAGATTCTTCACACTACATGTAATCGTGAATTATTAATTATTTCTGGGACTGAATTTGCATGGGAGTTATTGGGAAATTCTTAAAGATTTCAGTGAAAGCAGCTGAACTGAGTGAAGACCTATTTTGGAATAGAAGGCGCTTGATGGCATTTGAGACCTCTTTTGAGTTGGAATGTTTCTTAGAAAAAGGGATGTGTGTTGTTAACATTCCAGTCGATTTTGAGAGAAAACTCCAATACCTTCTTTTAGAAGGCTCTTTCCTCACCCCTCTTGCTTGCCCTCCCACATACAAAACTTCTCAGTTACTGCTTGCATTTTACACAAAACATATATAACGGGGCAGTTTATCAGAAAGACAGAGCTAATAAATTGCTCTCTCAGTTTATTTAGCATATGACCCTACGCATATCTGTGACTTGCACTGAATTACATTAGCCATAGATTTAGTACTTCTGGGCATTTTTTAAAGCAGTGTATTTGTTATAAAGTTAATGCTTCCACTAGTGGGAAAAGGAACTCATTGTTACAGTGACATGTCTTTGTAATTTGAGATAACTTATTTCTATTCAGAGCTTAGACTTTGCATGTGTAATTTATAATAGTAAAAAAACAGATCCTTGATATTCTAAACTGCAGGCAAACACAGTTCAACAGAGGGGTGAAAATAACTATTTTTTACTGTTTTTCTTTATTATTTAGAAGCAAAGAAACTCAAAACCTAGTCTACATTCCCACTGTACCTACTTTCGTGAATCAGTGCCTGAAATCTTTGTAAGTCATCCTGAGAAGGATTTTGGCTAGCAAAAAAAAAAAAAGAACGGAGAGTTAGGGTTGAGTGGCAGCCCTATAGATGTGTGCACATGTCCAGACTAGAAGGACCAGGAATGGAGAGAGGGAGATCTCCCTATAGTAACTCCATTCCTTTTGATCCACACTCTTGACCCCAGTCCTAATTTTCTGCTCATCACTGACCTATCCTGCAGACTCCCCTTTTCTCCCAACTCTTCTTTCCTCGTGACATCACCCTTCTCCTGCTCACCCCTCCTGCCTCAAGTATTATACTGTTTCATATTCTCCAGTTCTCTGTCTCCAGTCCCAGATCTCCGCTGCCTCAGCAACCAGAGGGTCTCCTGATTTCCCCCGCTGAGGCCAGCCTTGCTCCATCTGCCCTAGGATATGGCTAATGATGTCTTCTTCACCTCCCCCCTGGGTCCCATAGGCTCATGCCACTATCCCATTGGCCCCTCCAGTCCATTCTCTTATCTGGACCTTTTTTCACAGAAACAAAACTGTTCCCTTTTGATTTTCTGTAGTTTCCTTCCTCCCAGTCTCCCAGCACAGATCCTCTGATCCATCAAAAATTAGTTGCTGGCACCTTCCTGGACAACAAAACAGAGCATTAGCCGGTATTTCTGGAGGAATTAAAACACAAAAGCAAAACGAGAATCAAAAACTGCAACTTACAAGTCCTCTCAGTCCTGATATAATCATTGATGAATTATGCTCTCATAGAACATAGTTCATCATCTGTGTCATTAGCCACCTTTCTTCCTTGTCCAGTCTCCCCTTTGTAACGTGAAACACCAGCCCGGGGGCTCATTTGGCATTCCGCGCAATATATGCTACTCTTGGGAACGTGCATTGTTTCATCTACTAATCCAGTTAATCATAGATGAAGGACTGATTTTTTTTTCTCCCTGATTTGTCAGTTGTTGAATTATCATAGTACTTGCAATATATGTATATTTAAAATATATTTAATGATCTCTTTTTTTAATAATTAAGGTCTGATTGAGGTCTAAATATATACGTGCTAGGCTAAGCGCAAAACTCATCCAACTTCTGAAGCAGCTCATGCCACACCTGCATTCTGAAGCTACTGTTCTAAAGAGCTTTAATGAGAGCCGCATTGCTTCTTTCTTAGAAATATATCTTAGTAAGCCATGTAAAAGAAACTTTATGGGGACTGATTAGCTCTGAGTACTATTTCAGTAAATTGGTGACCATACAGCTGCATTATCCGTTTGTCTAATGAAGGCTGGCAGTGGAAGCTCATCTGATTTGTGTCCCTATGAGAATTCATAAAAAATTAAATGCATGTTTCATGAAGATTAGCACAATGAGTAAAAATTTTTGCCTAAAATGAAGTCTTCCATTGACATGAATATCTAGCTGGCCCACTGAAATTCCAGCATTCTCAACAAAGACAGTATATTAAATAATTATTTTTCTAATTTTGCTTTCCAAATTTGTTACTATAATTACTTCAGTAATGCAGTGCAAATGTGCTTTGGTTTGGAAGTATGCTAAATATCTCTCACGGATTAATATGGCCTGGTGAATGACTTCAGTCTCAAAAGAAACTGTTTCTCACAAAACTCTCCTAGAGGTCAAGGATCAAAAAGCTATGTAGACAAGTCGTGATTGACCATGTTTAAGAAAATTTCACAGTGTCATTTGAACCAATGTAGTTAATAATGTGTCTGAGTTTAACAACATTTCCTGTTTTCAGTGCTTTGTAATTGTAATCTAATCTCTTTTGGTTTGGAAGGAAGATTAAACCATAGTCAGGGACTAATTTTCAAAAACTGAAAGTACATGAAAAGTCAGCTGTTTTTGCTTGAAAGTGAAAATATAAAGTGAGTTAAAATAGGCTTCTAATTTTAAGCAAAAATGTGTCAGCAAATATTACATTTTTCAGTGCAGTCATTGAAAAGCAGCTGTTCAACATACATCCCTAAAATGTGGTTATTTTTTTTAAGTAAAAAGTTGTAGAAAATCCGGTTCTGTAAAAATCCATTTCTGTAATCCAATAAGTATCCCTTTTCTAAATCTTGAAAGTACTCTTAAAGAGTTCTTAAACTAGTTCATGTAACTTGAATTTATTATTTTAAAGTCATTTTACTATGGAATCTGCACTTCTAGCAGTTAGTATAAATAAAATCAGATATGCAATGCCCAAGTGGCTAACAGACTGCCACCATTTATTTGGAATAAAAAGATAACACTCAAAATTGAAGCTGATAATCTTTCATAAGAGCTACATGTGACTCTCCCTAAATGTGCATGAAGGTGCTATTCTAACTTATCCTTACTCTGCTTTTTATCATACTCCTGTTGAAATGCTGCATCATGTAAAAGGTACATTTTTTTTTCACTAGATAGTCATTTTAAATTAATTTATTGCATCTTGCAATGTAAAGGTGGCTGTCTTTGAAGACTCAAATAGTTTTTACCTGAGATAGTGCTATGATTTGAAATGTTGCTCCTACAGAACTCTGCCCTGCAGAATAACTTTGTGGTCTCGGTGGCCCTTCAGTTCTTCCCTGTCAAGGTGAATCTCAAACCATTCAAGATTTTATTGATGATAAGGCACTCAATCAGATAGATAGGAAATTAAGCATATATGCAGTGCACAGAATAGGAACTATCTGCTTATAATGGCTGCATGGGGCAGGCCGCTACATCCTGCAGTAGCTGCAGGTTTTAAGGTCGTGTGGCCTGGATTCAGTGGGAGATAGATGGCTTACACTGTAAGGATAGCAATCCCTCCAGTATTAGAGCAGGCTCATATAATATGTAAGCCGAACACATAAAAGCTTGTAAGCATGTATGCATGTCACATAGAAGCATGTAATCACTCAAGCATACATGTATTTCTTTCACACTCCAGAGTCAATGTAGCAGCTTCCCATGGGCAGGTGTCTGCCCGCCTGTGAGGAGGGCAGCAGTTCCCTAGTTCTCCACTGGTCTATTGATCTCCGGCAGTGTTTAGAGCTTCTGTCTTCTTCTGTCATGCGATCCTGTTTTGGGCTCTTCGTTTCTTGGCTTATGCTGTCTTTTCTGCTCAACTTTCTGCTTTTTTCTCCTTGTCCCAAGCACCAGTTGCTTCCTTTTTTTGATTTTTTTTTCAGTGTCGTCACTTGCTTTATTCCTTCGCCCCTGCTTTACCAATATAATGTGTACTTTCGCTGTGTTACAGTGTTCACATGCAAGCAATTGTTAGGTCTTACGGAGTTTATATTCAAGCACTTATTAAGCCTTATGGCATTCATAGTCAAGTATTTATAACCTAGCAATTTCTACAGTTCTGGAATAGTCTGAAGCAAGGTAATTTGCCGTAGCTTAGTATGGCTTTATTAATTTGATTTAAAACTATAAAAGAGCCTACAATCTCTGCCTCTTCCCCAAAATTGTTAGGTAGTTAGTACAAAATGCTTTAACATCTAGGAGCTCTGTCTCAGTAGCTCATTGTGGACAAGTACAAAAAGAAACTCTTACATGAGGAATTTTTCTGGGAAGCAGAATTAAACAGTATTAGTAAGTCTATCAATAAAGCAGACTTTTTACAATCTGCTATTTGCAACAACCACCAAAAAAGGCCAGGAAAAAAAGAATTTCACTACATACTTTTTTTAGTTTTGTTGAGAAAATTTGCTTGAAATATACAAATTTGCTTGAAATATACAAAGCCTGTTCTTTATAGCCTTGTTTTTGAAAGACACAAGACTAAACTATCAATTTCTCCGTATTTCCTTGTGAAAACAGCTTGCCCAGTCCTAAAACCTCATATTTGCAACCTAAGCTGACAGAAGGGTAGAGGTCTTGCACATTCTGTTTTGTGAAAATGAGCAACTGGATATTAGAGCAAGACCGTACTAATGACTTCAGTGAGGAAAAGGTGACAGCAGTCATTTCGCCAATAGATATGAGAGAGATTATAAATTCTCTAACTGCCAGAAAAAATTCAGATTTTAGCTTTATCAAGACAATGAAAAGTCTATTCTTTGTTTTTTTTTCTTTTTGTTGTTTTTTAAACCATGGAAATCCTTTTGGTAATGAAGTGTTAATCTCCAGAAAACATACAGGTTTAGTCTGTAAAGGATGCATTTCTGCAGTATCAATTCTGTACACCATGTTTAGGAGGCAGGAAACCTGCATTCAGAATGAAGAGCTACAAGCTTGGAAATGAAACAGTTGGTAAAATGTTGGCTGGCTTGTTACTGTTCTGATTTTTTAAGCAACTGCACTATCATCACCCTAAATTTTGTACACTGATGGGTTATAGAAATGGTATTACTTGTACTGGCTCTTCCGGCTAACTTCCCCAACCTCTCAAGCATGGTATTTCTCTTCAGGATTCAGCATCCTCTAGCTGGATCTCGCCCCTGCCCTAATCTCAGTGAGAACCTCTGTATCACCCAACGCAGATAAGATTGCAACTTCCATCTGAGTGTCGTCGGCATATCAAGAAGTCGTGCATTTCATGGTATCATATGCAGGGACAAAGCAAAGTTGTTACTAACTTGTTGGAGAGAATAGATGAACAGCAGTTAATAGGAGGAAATGATCACACCTAAAGTGCATTTCCGACATTTAGGAGTGAGGTCCCATGGTCACAGTTTGTCCTTCAGAGGAGTTTGCATAGTGAAAGAAGACAATGTCTGTTCTAGCTAAACAAAGTCCCAGAGTTACTGAGGCGGGGCGGAAAGGCAAGTGGTGGATTCCAGTTACTGAACCAAACAATCTGTTTACTTAAAGGAAGGGTCAGCAGACCCTTATTTCATTTTCCTACAGCTCCTGCTGTAGGAAATATGGATTCCCATTCCACAAATGTGCTGTATACATTGTATGAATTTCTGTTCCACTTAATTCTGAGTGATTTTCATTTCAGGCAGTCATTTCAGAAGTTTTGTAGTTGTTTTTCTGAAGGAAAAAGGCAAAGCTCTTTTTTCTTCAAAAAGTTTTCACAGATTTTTCCTTTTTGGTTTTTTTGATAGGGCGGTTTTTGGAAATGGGACCGTGATATGGCAACTCACTGCAAGACCTCCATTGTCTGAAATCCTAGTAGTAGTAACTAATCCACTCATTTACAAATCACATCTATTAGAGACATTTATAAGTTATTGTTAATACTGCAAATCAGTTTGATTTGGCCCACAGTTAAATACTGCAGAGTGACAGAGTAGATCAACGGTCATTTATTGATGATGCTGCACATGTAACAAGTCTGTGGTATTACTGCACTGTAGGCTACAAAATAACGTCTACAGGGGCTTGTCTCTGCCGTGAAAGCCCTCCCGCAGGAAATGCTTGCTCGGGGCACACAACAAATTGCCGTGAGCAGGGTTAGCATGTGAGCTGGCAGCATGTCTGCTGCTGTGCGTGCTCGGCTGTGGTGTACGTGTGTGTGCCTGCGCAGCCCTGAGCACGCGGGAGCGTTTGTCAAGGGGAGAGTGACTTTGCACTGCCTGTGGTAGCCTGAGCAGTAATGTAGAGATGCTAACAAGATACCCATTCATGCCTTCCTTACAAGGAGAAGTTAATGTAAAGGAAGCTAACTTTCTTCCCAGAAAAAGGAATTTGAACTATCGTAGGCCACTTTGGTTTGTCCTTCAACTTTTCACTGCCAGCAGTACCTCTTGGTCAACCTTACCCTGCCAGCAGTCTTTTGGTCAAAGATAATCAAAAGTCTTCAGTGCTTTTATTCTGTTTCCTTTTTGTTTGAGTCTATTTGAAGTTTTCTTGTGATTCAAGTACGTGTGACGTTTCAGTGCCAATTGTACATATGTTAGAAGTAGCACTCTTGACATGGGAAAGGCCAGAAGAGTTTAGGAGGAGGGAAAAATATGTGAGTTGGAGTTCCTTCTGACTTGTACACTAGAATGAATACTTTCATACAGTATTTGGGATTAGTCACCATTTTTAAGAGAGAACAAAGCATTTTTCATTTGTTTTAAAAATGTTTTGAATTTTAAATATAGAAATACATATTTCTTCTCTACAAGAATGAAATAGTGTAATACCTATGATTGATAATGTTTCACTAGTCCTCCAAAATAGTTTCAAAATACTCAAAATAATACAGAAAAGCATTTAGAGGTTTTGCAAAGATAAAACTCTGATTCTTGCTTCTACACAAAATGGTAACACGTAACCATCTAACAGGAAGGAAGGATGTGAAAAACCAAAGGAGGAAGGCTGCTTTCCTAATGAGTATAACAGAATTTCTGTGGTACGAATTCCCTGATGTTTCCATCTTCCCACAGATGCTATTCTTGCAAAGAGTTCTTCCAGGGGATGAAATGGTGATTCCATGATCTAAAAAGTGATATGAGTTACTGTTACATCAGGCCTTGATTAGAGAAGTATAAAAGCTTTCCTATTTTTACTATATGGACATTCCAAGAAGGCTATTTAAGTGTCTTCTATGATGTCATGCTGCTGAGCTAAAAACAGAAAAGAAAAGAAAATTTGTTCCTACTTAAAATAAGAGTTGCTTGGGTAATGACAGTTAACCTTGGTTGTGATGTTTTGAATCTTTTCAGAAAATCTGCTGTGTGGAGACATGAGAAGTCTTCATAACATGCTAATTTTAAGAGACTAAAATTTTTCACGTGTGAGAAATGAAACTGCTATGTTAAATACATATACTTCAGGGATAAATAGCTGATAAAGACAGGATCCTATACTGGAGGCTAAAGAATTCCTGATGTTCTTGTTTTATTTTGGCCATTATGGCCATTCATTTGTTAAAGCTCTTTTGCTTGGAAAAATAGACAAGGTCTAACTGCCTTTACTAAATAAACGTGTGACCAAAGTTATGCTCCTATACCCAAATCTAAATGAATAACGAGATTTTCCAAAATTGCTGGGTACTCCAGAGTTTCTGTTCATACTGTTGGGTCACGTGGTAGCTGCAGGACTCTTAACAAAAGAATATGCTGCAATGAGTGGGATCTACTTAGTGCTCTGCAATTTTGAAAATTATGTTGCTACTTTTGATTTGTACCACAGAAATGTTAATGCTAATGCCAATACTGTTGCTAAACAGAGCTCTTCCAATGTTTTTCTCCTTTCCAATAGTGTTGTGGTATGAGCACACTTGTAACTACAGATGCTTTGATTTTGAATTCTGCTGAATTCCATTGATTAAAAATTATTATTTGTTTTTAGAAGGGGTCAAAAGAAAAACCAGCTAGGACACAAATATCAATGTTTGACCTTGATTGTGCTCCTGTAGAGATGCCTGCAGGTTCTGCAATATGAATGTCTTACCCATCTTTGGGACAATTTGCTGTTTTTCTTAGTGCCCTTGTATTTATAAATCAGAACTCCTAATCCCACGTGTCAGTGTCTTTTCCCTCCTTCCTTTCTCCAGTCCTGGTGTGCTCTGAGCACTGTCAGCCTAGGGTGATGCGTTAGAGATCGTGCTGGGCTAAGAAATGAGGGAAGGGTTAATACAAGAGTCTTTGTCAAGGATGTTTTGTGATATGGACTCCTGGGGAGATAGGCTGAGTTTACAAGGCTGGGTTTGGTAGGTGGGATCGCTTCTGCTCCATGCCTTTCCTGGGCTTCCAGTTTTGTGTGTGTGTGATGCAAGGGCTATAAACTCTTCCATTTTTTTGACGACTCTGAGAACTACTGCAAGTTTCATATTGTTAAAATCCATCTAAATACCTTCTCTTTCTAACGGTGTCTATGACTTTGATTAAATGTTTTGTCTTTATCTTAGTAGAGTATTTTTCAAAACCACATTATTTTACTTGGGGGATCAAATAAACTGTTCAAGACAGGGAACAATAAATATTGTAAAAACTTAATAGAAATAAGTATCCCCTTTCAAACAAGCATCAGTGAAATTAAGAGACTAATTCTCTTACATAACTTCTGCTTATGTTAACTCTGGGTAAAATGTGTTGATGATAACTTTTTCAAACAGACTTAATCTGCCTTAAAAGCTTAAGTTATTTCATATTTGACTTTATTTTGTTTCAACTTCTCAATTACATCAGGGAGAAAAATGATCCATGAGCAACTCCAAATGGAGTTACCTTTATCCCTCTGCAAGAAATGTGACCTGGGCCCAAAACGATTGTCATACTGTCTTAAAAAGAAAGCTTAAAACAAATAGCCTCCAGTTTCTTTGAAATTTTTCTACAAGTTTTGATCTCTAGCTTGCAGAATTCCAATCTATAAGACAGTCAAGGGGATAATACTTTTTAAATAAAAAGCCTAGAAGATTTTCATATACGCATATAACTCCAGTTTAAAGAAGAATGCCAAAGATCACAGGACTCATGATGATCATGAATATTTGCAACACAGGCATAAGGTGGTAGTCACAAGTTTAAGGCTGGTTATGTGTAGGCAGGATTAATGCCCATTTAGTGATGAGCCACTTTTAATAAGGAAATATAGCGATTTTGAGCACTTTGATTTTCTTTAACTCTTCACGCAGTGTAAATATGAGATTAAAAAAAAAGTGTTATTTAGATATGTGGTTAAAAGTGTAGTCTGTTCTAGGGAGCAGTTTGGGAATACATCTGGCCCAGTTAGAAAGTTGCCATGAGAATGACATGTTCTGAACTTTGAATTTTAATATGACTTTTGCAGATGTGCTGGCATTGAAAGGCGGTCTCGTGATGTGACTTTGGGTGGTTTTGCTTACATTTTTCATTTTTATTCCTGTTTTTGAGGACACTTGTTACTCAAATTTATCAATATTTGCATTTCTTGTAGCAAAATTATTAAGCTGAACATTTTTTAATTGGTAGATCTATTCAGGATGTTCTGAAACTACTAGACTAATTTATAGTTTGTAAACAGCTTTACATCTGGCACTGAAATATGAGCAAAATGCTTCTCATTTAGTGCTGTGCAAGCATTCACATTTTTAGTGTGCATTATTTGAGGTAATTTTTCGTTACCTGAGGATAGTTTTCCTGAATTTATGCTTATATGTGAGTGTAGGGAACACACCACAGACCACAAGGATGTAGACTTAAGGATATAAGATAAGGTTTTCACAATCAGAAATTTTTAAATTTCTTTAGCAAAACTACTACTGTGTGTATTGCTACTGTTGCATATGATACTTATCTTCCAGAATTGTTTGTTGGCTGGGAAGAATCTAAGGAAGGAGCACTGGGAAATTCCTTTTCAACATCTGTTTGAGTTCCCTGAAATTGCCTGTAGCTTGCAAACTACGGCATGAAGCCATATTGATAGTGCCACAATGCATGGTCATTTTTGACAAATAAGAAGGCTGTCTAAGCTTCCAGTCACATTACAACTGGTTGTTGTAGTCAGTTCAGCTCCCTGGAAAAGATCAAGGTTGATGAACCTGTTCTGAAACAAATGAGGACACCATATCTTACAAAACAATAATGAAAGAGATAATTAAATGGAATTCATACAGGTATAGAGAATAGAAAGTAACTATGAAGTTTATCTAGGAAGAATTTAGGCCAGCATAGCTTTAGAGATGTTTTGAACCTCCTTTCACTAATACCAATAAAAGCAGAAGTATCTATGAGTAAATTCAAGTTATGCTATTGTAGAAGAGAGTATGATCAATAGTATTTCGTTTTAATGCTAAGCCCTGGGGACCTCCATCTTTTTCTGGCACAACAGCATGCAGTAGCTCATAAATTTGTCAGCTTACCAGTTTTTTTCAGTGCTTAGTAAAATGACAGATGCCTTAGATAATTAAAGCATTCGTGAAACTTGTATCAATCGATCTTACACCTCTCACATCAGACTGACTTAAAGCACCATTCCCGACAGTGGTCCTCATGCCTGCTTGCATCATGTTACCCCTCTGCTGTGCCAGTGTTTTTTAGGTTGACCCCAGCATGAAGCTAGTTCAAGAAGCTAAAATGAGCCGTTTAAAAAAAAAAAGAAGAAACCGCACCCTTTGTAGTCATCATGTAGTTTAGTCCAGCATGGGTTAGATATGTGCCAGTCCAGCAAAAGAGCAGAGATGGGCCCACAAGAGCAGAGATGGGACCACAAAAGGGAAGGGCAAACCTGCGGCACGTCCCACTTGGATTGGGCTCTGTGGCTGTAGGTGTTGTGGACCACCCTGTTAGGGCATCGCAGGGGGAAGAGCTTTCCATGGATCCTACTTGGATCCTTTGGGTGCCTGGAGCCTCTTAATGGCAGGATATTTTTTCAAAGGGCTCTCAAACTGACACTCTGCCCTTTTTTTGTAATAACCCTTGTCTAATGATTTTGGAGGATTTTGTTTCATTTTTTGCCAATGAATGAGGTCTTTAGTGTTTAGTACTGAGCTGTTACTTGACAGATGAGCTTGCTGTGCTGTATTTGGTTTTTAACTGTAAATAGCAAGCAAGGCTCTCAAAGCCTATGTGTATCTGCTGCTCATTATTTACAAATGAAAGAAATCACATAGTTGCGCTTTATTGGGCTGCTTCTTACTGTTTTTAAATAAACTACCTACAAGATATTTACAGCTGTATCTTTATGTTCATCAGCATTTGCACTCCTGTTGACCTCTACGTGTGGAATGCAGGTCAGGCAAATGTTTAATTTTACTGAGCTATAGCTTTTCCATCATTCAGGAAGTTGCCATAGAAAAAAATGGATTTTCAGCTTCTCTTCTAAATAACGTTATTTCGGTTTCTGCCATAAAAGCTATTTACTTTTATTTTTGTACTTAATTAGTACAACATTTCTGTAAACTCAGATATTAAACACTTCCCTGGATGCTTGTAAAATATGCTTTTATTTACCAAATGCATTAAACAACTGAAGTGGTACAATAAAAATTACGTTGTATGTTTTGCAAGAGGAAAAATTCAATTTTTGTCAGCTTCCTGTCTAGTCAACAAAGAAACCCAAAAGAAAGAGAAGATTGGCAAGTTTGTTTCCTTTTGCATCTGGCAAAAGTTACACGCTAAAATAATATTTCCTGTTGCTATTTTGCTCTACTGTGGTCATGTTCTGACTTTTAATTTTTTATTAAAACTGGATTTTCAAATGCGGGTTTTGAAAAATGTGGTTTTGAGAAAATTGTGTCTGTTTTTCATTTGGGCCAGACAAGTAAATTAGAGTATACATGGATAGTACTGATATTTCCTTGTGGTTAGGTTTCAAAAATGCCAAAAGAATCCAATTGACTAGCCACAATACTAAAATCGAGTTCAACAGCACAAAAAGAAAAAAATAAACTGTTTGAAAATTAGTCTAAAAATTGTCATTAGTTACTGGTTTGATGAAAATTTCTCTTTAATAAATATGCTTATTTACAGTATATCATGCATCTAAATTTCACAATCCAAATTCAAACCAAAATGTTTTCTGGAAAAAAGAGCCTATGCGTATAGGAAAAGCTGGGATTATAGTCTCTTCCAGTATGCATATTCTTGTGTGTTTACACAAGAGTTAAATTCAGTGCGAGTCAGAGGATTACATTAGGACAATAAAAGCTACACTAGTTACTGATAATTTGCATCACTTTTCTCTGAACTCCTCTATGCCCTAGTGTTCTTAACTAAGAACTGGATCCAACAGGAGATGTAGACACCTAAAATGGAATTTAGTGGGACAAAGTGTGTGATTTAGACCATCTGATTTGGACTTAAATCTCCCTTCCTTCCCATGCAAGTTTGCTGCAAATCAGATGAATGAGGAAGACTCCTACAGTGCTTCTTGCAAGTCACAGAAATCATTGCTAACTTGGACATACGAACGATAGTGATAGTACTGCCTGTCAGGAAGCAGAAGATGTGGGCTTCTATCTCCTAATTCTCCAAGGAGTGTTGTAATCTATAGGTTAGGCTGTGGTAAAGCTGATCTTCATTCTTTCTTTTGAAGCCAAGTACAAGGGAATCAGAGGTTGGGCATGGGTGCCCAGATATGCGTGTAAAAGAGAGAGGCTGTTGCTCACAGAGGAGGATATTTTCCTGCTTCTGGCGTCGTCCATGTAGGATCTAGAGTAAGCTCATTCCAAATGTTAGATGCTGCCTTAGCCTCTTAATCTTCTTGCACACTGTGATTTTTTGAGTTGCTTCTCAAGTATCTGTCCCGGTGCCAAAGTTTGCGGGTGGTTTTGGTTGTTTTTGCCTTTTTTTTTCTCTTTCTGCTTGTTTTCTTATCTCTAAACTCTTTCTTAAAGGCAGCACCATTTGGACGAGCTGCTGAGTATTGCAATTTAGCTGGTGCTCCTTGGAGAGGAAAAAAGAGGTCTTTGCGGTCATTTGTCTGCAACAACAACAACAACAAAGTTTGCTCTTTTTTTCCTGTCTTTGTCTATGCTTCTGAGCAAGAGTTGAGCCTTCACATCTTTACTGAGCTTTTGTAAAACAATGATCTTTGCATTAAAATTATGTATCTTGCAAGTTTAGGGCTCTCCAACAGCCATGGCCATATCCATGTGGGGTCCTTAAACATGATGATGTGTCCTTTGAAATGTAACTAGAACTGAGTGAAATGTCTTTGGAGCATGCAGAGTTTTAAGGAGAAAAGATACTGATGTGTCCTGAAGAGAAAGTAGTTCGTAGTTAATATAGCATCCTTGCTAGGAGGAAAAGAGAATTTACTGGCTTGTAAAAGAGCGAAGAAGGCAATGCTTCTTATTACAGCTTTTTGAGAATCAAAGTGGAAGTTTGGCTTCTGTCAAGTAAATGACTGACAATTTGTTGCAAAAGTGACTACAAAACATTGTTACAGGTTATTATTTTAGCAGAATTGAAATTATAACTCTGAGCTTGAAGGAAAATGCCCAGGTAGATTGCTGACAGCTGATTTGTTAAAAGCACAGGGAGTTTTCTTTTCTCTATTTCTCATATTTGAGAAAAATGCATGTAATAAACTTTTGGTATTTCTCCCTATCCAAAATCTGTGGTAGTATTAAGTTGCAAATACACCTGAAACAGATTTTACTTTAGGAAATACTGCTCCAGTTTTAGGTCTGCCCTGTGATGTTGCAGGTTTTAGATTTGGCAGTCTGCAACAGCTGGCTGAAATCTTTCACTGTACAATTAAGTGCAGCTTTTCTCTGTAGCAGTGATATTGGTGTAGGATGAACCTGTTTGGAAGGGCTTTGAGATCCATGTAGAAGAAAAGTGGGTTTATAAAATGAAGCTTTTTGTGTGTGTATATATTTTGGCTGGCTGCTAAGTAGACTAAACATGCTGCATGCTTTTTAAATCCAGTGTTTGACAAGGATGTAGAATTGCTGTGGTTACTACTGCTGTTTCCAGAATACCATAATGTTCACAGAATGTATTAATTGCTCATTAACTGTCTTATGACTTGTTGAGTCTGCTGGCCAAAGTGAGGATATTGCTGTCCTAACCTGACTCCTCTTCCCCAGGTAACTGAGGAGATCAGTGGACTAACCTCCTATCTAGTGTTGTGAAGTATGAACAGTGTGTTTTAAATTGTTCATATTGTTTGTTATTGAGCTATTATTTCATTATCAGAATTTCTGGAAGGTTCAGGTTTCTTTTAGAAGAAAACAGGCCTGTATGTAAAATCAGTGTTGTCAAGCTTAGATAATTCAGAAATCTTTTGGTCAGTTCTGATAAATCAATGCAATAAAAATTGCATCTGGTCTAGTAGAATTTGATAGTCTCTAAATATTCTAGCTGGCAGAATCCTCTTGGAAGGATTTTAATGACAAGTCGTATACTCCTGCCATATGCCATGGAGGTCAATTGGGATTTCCTTTAGGGTTTTCCTTGCGGAAGCTGCAGAATCTGACAGGTAGGGGCAAATCTTGTAAAAGTGTTGTGAAACCAAGCTTGGTGTTGGGGATCTTCACACTGTGCAGATATAGCCACAGTTTCAGGGATCTGCTGGAGGAGTAATCTATTCCTCTAGGCTATCTGTCCTGAGGAATTGTTGTCAGTGTGTGTGTAGAGCCTTTACTGCAGATGCAGCATACCCATTTATAAGGAGAGGTACCTAAAAGTTAATCTTTCAAGCTCAGAGGCAGGGTGGGCTAGGGGATAAGGAGCTGGTGATGGGGAGCAGTGGGCAAGGAAGGAGCAGATGGACACCTTTCATACCCTATATGGGACAGAGGAGGCAGAAAGCCTACTTGGTAAAATCAGGCCTAGGGCGAAGTTCCCTAGTAATCCCTGCATGTGCATACAACCTCCTCCGCTGGTGAGGACTCGCAGGACAGGAGGGTGTTAAATGGAAATTAGGAACTGCATAAATGAAAATGTACTACTCGGAGTGCACCCAAAGGAAAGTTTTGCTCAGGTAGTGTGATTTTTTAAAACACATTAGTCTTTCTGTGGTGGATTTTGCATTACCTGGGTTTGTTCTCTGGTACAGGCACGAGGGTCCAGGGGTTTTTCTTCCTCTGCTTTTCTTGCATTCTTTAGCATGCATCTCAGCCAACAGGATTTTGTCTCTGAATTTATTTAGTCTAGGCAACTAGTGGCTGAGGAAAAAGCTCTTCACTTCAGAGCAGTGTACTGTTTTGAAGATGTTACTTTCAAATATATGTGTTGCTGGTTGCTCGTGTTTATCAGCTGAGGGAAGGGAAACCACCACTCATGAGCTTGCTGTAAACATTTGCAAAACTGCTTCATTAACCTTCTGCATATTGCTAGTAAGACATCTCCTGTGCCTTGAAGTTTAGAAAAAGAAAAAAAAAAACAACCCTTGGTAAGAGTTAGGGTGCTGGTGGGCTCCATCTCTTGCCTCTGCTGCAGACTAGTGAATGCTGCAGCATACTCTGCCTGGTTGTGATCTCTGGGCTTACTCTGTCTGGTAGAGGCAGCTGAGGCACACGCTGTATTGTGCAATTTGTGCAATTGCCTTTGTGCAATTCCTTGCAAAATGGGAAACCCGTCAGTGCCATGTGAGGACCAGTTATAAGAGTGAAAATATAGTGATGGCTTTGGACAAAATGAAGAATACAGTGCCGAGAAATAGTCTTCTCTTCAGCATAAAGGCTATGACAATGCTGAGCGAGGGAAATACCCCTGTGGAATGAGGAGCAGCATCCATGTGGTGTAGTCACTGATTCATAGAAAGAGTCTGTGACTCAGCAGCCACAGAAATTGTCTTATCATGATGCAGTCTTCAGTCTTCATGTTTATAGGTAAAAATAGGCTCTGTGGGTTATCTCTGTGGCTAGGTTGTGGTACTGAATGTAGTGCTTAGTGCTTGAAATTGTAGCTTTGTGTTCACATCCTGCAAACCACCATGATAAATGAAACCATAAACTAGAAAGCAGAGTGGTTTTGTGGCTGTTAAGAGGGATTTTTCTGCATTTAAGAAACAGTACTATAAGGAAGGAGCTTGGCCTGTGTCCATGCCACTACAGTTCATCTGTCTCGTGCCTCGTTTCTGGTGTTCCTCCTTCTGTCAAGCCCAACGGGCTGAAGCTGTGCTCTTGATGAGTTGCTCTGGTGGTGACAGCAGCCTGCTGCCAAATTCCCTGGAGCTGCTCAGCTCCGTTGCATCACCTCATAAGACCCGTGGTGTATGAGAGGAAGGAAGGAAGGAGAGAGTCCCCCCGGGATCATGGCTTGCTTTCACTAGAACAATTTCTTATCTTTGTCTTGCTTCCTGCTGGGATCGGAGGAGCTCTGGGACAAGGAAGGTGGCTGCGTGTTGGTTGTGTGAACTGCCCAAATGGTGGCCACCAATCTCTCCCTCCCTGGCAGGGATGCAGGGTTGGGAGCAGACTGTGGGCCTTCATGGCCCCTTTGATCATTAACGATTGGGTCTGGTTGTGTGCCAGAGGAGGCATACCTGGCGCAGTGAGAGGGCTCTTGGCTTGCCCATTCGTAAAGGTGGAGCACTGCCAGCCTGGAGATTTGCTCCAGCTCACTAGTTTTGGTTGCTTTGCATTTTGTCTGCCTGCCAGAGGAGTTTGGGGGCAGGCTCTTGATCACATGGAGCACCCATAGTCACACTTATTAGGAGAACGCTGTACTTACAGCGTGGGGGTCAGTGTGCTGCATGCTGAACACCAAAAACACAGAAACTAGACAGACAACTACCTATTTGTAAAAGGCAGTGAAGCCCTGCAGGTGTGGATTTACTGTGAGGACAGCAAGGAGACCAAAGCCTGTCTCCTTTGGCATCGCTTGCTGCAGCGTGCATGCTCTGCCGTTACGGGACACTGTCGTAATGCCACAGTTTCCATCGTCCTAGATTATCCTTGTACATTAAACAGATGCTCATGTTTGTTGTGTGGATGCATCCCAGAGTGCAGCAAGAAAAATAAACTCTAACTATTTGCTTCAGAGAGTTTAATTACTTACGTTTTGTTTCCCTTCAATTTAAATGCTTCGTAGCTATTAATGCTAGTTATGCTGAAAAGATGAATTAGAGGGCAGGATATTTGGATCTGTGTCATGTAGGATAAGGAACAGTGTGCTTTGTGCTTTCCAGAGTAATCGCGTACAACGTGGGTGGTGAGCTCTGCAACAGAGGTGGTAGCTTTGCAAATAATTTTGTCTTCCAAAATTTTTTTTTCAAGTTAGTAAAATGAGGTATGGAAATTCCTCACCTATACCACATAGATCAAGTTTGCATCTTCACAAAGCAGAAGAGTAGGATGGGGATTATAGGCAGTGGTTGCCATAAACTAATTTAGAAAGGGTCATGCCCTTTGAAATGTATTCCTGAAAGTGCTTTTCACTGATGTAACATGGTCCTGGAGCATGCTCTAATTCTCAGCTGTTGGTGAAAAATAATGACTGTAATGCCAGAGTATCCACATGCTCCTATATCCTATTGGCACCTGGAATTTTTTCACTGCTTTGAAAACATAACTGAAAGTGGAGTTCTTAAATACGAAAAGAGTACAAAAACAACTAGATAAACAGTCACTTGGTAAATACAGTATTCTGTACTTGCTGGGGGCTAAAACAGCATCTGGCATTCTATGGAAATAGACCTGCTCAGAGATGTGCTGATGGGGGTCTTATGTTTTAATGATAATGTCAGATATTTCTTTAGTTAGTACTCACAAGCCAGTTAAGTACTTCGAGCTGTGCAGGACAGAGTAATATTCTGATGTTTAGGGTGATATTCTAATGTGATATTCTGAAAATTCCAGTAAATAAGATAATACCGTGGTTGTTAATAGAGCTTCCTGTAAAGAATTTTATTTTGAGAAAACTGTTGCTTTAAATGTCATTTTTGTCCAAATATGGAACTACAGGAATAACTTCATATTTCCTGTGAACTAACTGGAAGCCCCCTGGATCTGCATTGCTTTGTAATATTTATGTTCACATCACTACCAGGAAAGTCATGTTCACAGAACAGCTTTCAGGGGACTCCCATGACCCTGCCTCCAGGACAGACCCCTGGGGAATTTGGAAAGGAATGTAAAAAATGAGATCCCTGGAATCAAACATTCCAGCTCCAACAACCTGGAATTTTTTGACTAAGATGTTACTTCTTTTTTAATTGCAACTTTTTATTAAAACTTCCTGCTCACATTAATTTACATAGTAGAATGTTTTCTGAAATAATTAGCATTAAGCATTTAAAAAATGAGGTAATATTCCTCTGAATGGCCTAAATACTTTGGAGATCTCTGATAAGAATCTGTGTTCTGTCCGTAGTTTTGGTATCAACATCCTGTAGCATTCTGGTAACTTTAAAAACCAAAAAACAAACAACAAAACAAAAGCATAAACAAAAAACACAACACCCCACCACCCCAGGAAAAAAAAATCTGCAAAACCAACAAACAACTCTCCCCTCACCCGAGAGCTATAAAGAAGTTGTTTCCAATTATATTCTGATTATATTCTCCAGAGCTTTTCTATAGAAAATCAGATGGTTTTCTGAAAATTTTACAAGGATTTTAAAGAAAAACAAAGCTGAATCTATATAATTGGTTCTAGTTTCATCATGCATGCACAATACTACCTCGGGCGGTAACTTGCTGTCCTTTTCAGATATTAACTATATGTTGGTTTGCGCGAGGCTTGGATAAAGTTTCCCTCATACTAATAGGGATACTAAATTGATGCATTGACATACTAGTAATTGAAGTGCCATGGTTTTCCACTATGTAGATTTGTTACAGGAGATTGTCCTTTCCTAGAAGGTGTGTTATAAGCACAGTTCTATGTTAACAGAGAGATTAGTGAAGACTACTTCCTTTCCTTTCTGTCATACTCATATACGTCTACTTAGATCCAAATGAGGTCTTCAGGAGAAGGAGTATTTTAATTCTTCTTACCCATGCAAAGTGTAAGGAGCCTATTGAGATTATCAGATTGCACTCAATTCAGTTGCTTAAACAAAGGCATCTAGTAGCCTTTGAGACATTTACATAGGCATGACAGATAGGACCTAGGACCTAGGGGAGAGCCCTTCCCACCTGGCCTAACAGCTGGAGACCAGTGGAATACCATAGGACATCTTGAATGATACTGTACTTAGGCCAACCAAATTTGATTCTTAATGTCTGTCACCAGAATGACGTGTTTTCTTCTGTGCTCTATCAATAATGGATCCACAGAAAATGGAAATGACACAACCAAGGGCTTTAAATAGCTTCTACATGACAGAAACATCCAGTTATTGCTGACCAGAGTAACTTAATTTAGTGACCTAGAGGCTGAAAGCTGTAAAACCCATAAGCCATCTCTTGGTTCAAGGAATTCCCTGAACAATCATACTGCAGTCTACCCATGGTTTGCTGGGAAAAAGAAAAGGACATAAAAGTATGTTGCCAATGTTTTTTTTTTATGGTGGAGAAAAAGGACTGGGGAGAGGAGAAAAGAGCCAGAACTTGTTGACATTAAGAAAAAAATCATAAATGTTCCCTTTTGTCTGTTATTGTTTTGTCTATTATTATTTGTCTATCTGTCCGTAGACCTCTGAACTTAGTGGATTTACAAATGAAGTGAGAACTGTGCTCAGTTTGTGTTCTCAACTGTAAGTCTTGAAAATGAAGGCATGGCACACGTTCCTCTTCCCAAACCATACTGAGGACTGAAGCATGATTGCATGCAGTCCAGGACAACTGGCTTTCTATCAGCTCCCACGAGGGGCAAGCTTCCCACTCTTTTGACATCCTTTAGTCTCTTAGCACAGATGTTGTGAAACAGTGGGTGCCCTCATCCTAGCAGAGGTTATGGGAATGACTGAGAGTGAAGGCTGATGGATCAAGTTGTTCATTTGACTTGTGACAGTTGATTTGACTTGACATTTGTCACAGCCAAGAAATGTGAAGCCCTATAAAAGCCCTCCTATGCACAGCTAATCTTCTAGTGCTTCTCTGCAGGATTTGTGTGGATGGTTGTGCTAAGGTTTCCATTGATGAGATATACCCAGAATACGAAGTCACACAGATGCTGTCCCAATAATCAGTTAAAACTAACCATCTTAAAGAATAATAGTTTCTATGGTTCACTGGAAGCAAGCCTAAAAATACAACCGTTTAAAATGATTCGCTAACATATTTGAATCAGAAGTGGATGACTTTGTCAGCAGATTACTGATTTGACGGAAAATGACTTCAGAACTGCTGAAATAAAAATTGTAAAACCTAGTCAGTAACCAAAATATTAAAAAATAAACTATTCAGTATAAAAAATAAAATTAGTCAGAAAAAACAGAATTTTGAGACATTTTTCAGAAATGTTTAATTAGTGCAGTTTGAGCTTTTTGATTTTTCTCCATTTCTTATGTGCAAAAGGAATAAAAAGCTGGATTCACAAAGGAATTGCTTTTTCCTTGATAGCTATTTCCTGAAATTTTGAAGATGCCCATGTTCAGTGTACTGAAGAGTTTTTAATCCACTCTTCAGCTCCTAGATTAGTATCCATTTACCAGCTGGTTCTTGGGTGATCTGCTTTCACACTTCTGGTGTGCTCCACAACAACCTAACTGTTGTGGAAGCAGGATGAAAGCAAGTGAAAATGCCTTCATACGCTAGTGCTTTGGACTCTCATTAAGGAAGGAAGATGCTCAGGTTCCCATCTCTGATCTAATAAAATTTCAGTGTGCCATGTGAAATGTAATTATTTCAACAGAAAAAAGTTTCTGTGTCTTGCCTTTGAAATGGTTCATAGCACAGCAGGTTTCCTGGTCTTCTAAGAGAAATGAACTCAAATCCTCTGAGGCAGAAAATAGTATATGGTAGAAAAACTTTAAGTCTTTGTCAAACACTTAATGCAAAGCTGTTTTGAAGGAGAGTGACTTTTTTAAAGTGTGGCAAGGAAAAATGATGTGTTTATACTGAACAATTATTTTGCTGTGCCAGCATTTTTACAAATACGTTTTAAAACCCTAGCATAGTCAGGACAAATTTTCTTCCACAGAGTTCATGTCAACTAGTATATCATAATACAACTTACCCTTCCAAAAATAATGTTTCAAAATATATTTGTCAAGCCCTTGTAGCTAATACATATGTTAATACTAATTCATACCTTGTTACTGTTGTCTAAACAGACCTAGAAGTTGTGTCGTTTGGGTCTTCTTAAATAAATGAGTTCTTGTTTCCTCCAAATCACAATTTTTATCCTTTTGTATAAATACAGTATAGTGAGATATAGAAACAATGAGGCTTTTTATCCTGGTATGTTTATTCAAGAAAAAAAAAATGGTAGCCACCTTTTTCCAAAATCTAAAATAAATCTAAATAATCTTACAAAGGCAAATATCTACATTTTGCTAAGTCATTAAGACAGTCTTTCTTTTTTTCCTTTTCTTTCCAGTTAAGTGTAAACCAGAAGTTTTAGGAACACTTTTTTTTAAACCTTTTTAATGGAGTGCAAAAAATGAGCAGTTCTACTTACTCTGTAGAATACAGAGTACAAATTACAACTGTACAAATACAGTTATATCTAAAGGGTAAAGACAAGAATATAATACAGCTAGGGAGCTATTTTGACATTCTGAGGAGAGAAGAAAATATGTCAGGAATTCAAGAGATAAGCATCACCTCCCTATTGCCGTATTTGGTGGGACGGGAAACTGAAGACATGTATAGATTCAGCTATTTTTTTCAGCTACATATGAGTTGTACCTATGTGCAAGTAGGTAGGACTGCAGTCTCTGCTGTATAAAAATAAGTCTCCCTTGGCCTTTCCCATTGTGGTTAGGCTAGCATAGGGGTGGAAAGAGGGCACTTGTGTGAAAATAGGAGATTCATAGTTAAAGCTCTTGTGGTCGAACAGATATTCCATTGGCATAGTCAAAATTGGTGTGAATTGGAACTAAAGCAATGTGGGGAGGGAAGGAAATCTCCACTGTTCTCATCAGAAAACGTGGTCAGTTTAAGCGTAATGTCTAAACAGAAAATGTCATTTTATAATAAATAAAGTATGAGATGAAATCATTACAATTATTGTTACTTGTTGAAGGATTTCAGCTATTAATTAGAAACAGCGAAGAGTCACAGGAATTTTAGTATTTGTGCTGTTCTCACCAGTTACTTGTTTACAGGGTTTTCAGGCATTTGAAAGACATTGTGTTTTGGGTAGGAGAAGTGATTATATTGCCTGTGAATGAGATTTTCAACAGGAACAGAGTTAAGTAAACAGTCTGTTTTATTAAATTTCTACCTTATATATGTGCTTAACAGTATGAATTTGAGCTAGATTGAGACCTATGCAATTAGCCTAAGCTAATAGGCAGTTTTAGCTCAACTGTACATATTTACTGAAAAAACTTTGCTATCTCTGGCAAGACTTGCACACATTCTAAAACTTCAAGTATATAATGAGGGGAAAAACATGCTTCATTTGATGCTGAGCTTTCCTGTGAAAGTGTGCCATAGTCCTATCATCTCATCCATACCACTTCTGATTATTCAAAAAAACAGACAGGCAATGTAACACTTTTCTATTTCTTCTTCACTGATAGCCTTATTTTTAAAACAACAAAATAAATTTGAAACAAGCAAATAGTGTGCACATTTAGTCAGTGTAATTACATATTCCTTTTCCTGCTTCATCTGTGTTTAGTGTTCATGTGTCGTGTTCTGTCTCAGGTTCTGGGCAGGAACTGCCACATTGGTGTTTTATATGCTGCTTTCATAAAAGGGCACTGAAACTCAGCAAGCAGACTCTGAACTTATCTTGTGGGAAAGCGAACTACATGTTGGCTTTAAAAACGCACTTCTGTAAGCGAGATGAGTGTCCAAGAACTGACTCTGCCTTTGTATTTTGTTTGGTGATATCTGTAGTCTCCAGAAATGGTGCATGTCCAAATATGGCAGTTGTCTCCCTCACAGATTGTTAATCTGGCGGTTTGTATTGTTCCTGTATGTGTTCCAAGCAATAGCCCTCAAAATGCCAGGGAAGTAGCTGGACATGGAAAAATAGAGCAAAATGCAGAAGTCTGTAGCTAAGACCTCACAGATGTGTTAGAAAGTGAGTTGCAGAGCACAATTTCTCCCATCTGCTGCAGGAACTTTTAGAAGTCGTCTCAGCTATGTCACTCACAGGCCTTGGTACTTCTGAGATTTTGTATGGCCTTTATCAAAGACAGAGATCTGGTTTAGGAGACCTCTTTGTTAGCAGTACTTTTTTAGGACTTTATGTTACTGTGAGAGTAAATGAATCACTCTTTTAGGCAAATATTTGATCTGCATGTAGCACTTCCATATATGTGATGTTAAAGGGACATAATCTTTTTATAGTTTTATGCTGATTTGCAAGCATGATTCACTAAACTTATTATCAGTTGCAGACAGTCTGGGAGAGTGAAACAGAACGGAAATGCTTGTCAAAAAATGAAGCAATTTATAGTGCTAAAATGAGCTTTTGCTTCTGGGCTAACTGGTATTTTGTGGGAGGAGTGAGATAAAATGAATGCTATCAAATATTATATAAGAGGCTGGTCTGAAGTGTGAGGAAGCTATGAGTATTTAAAAACTGCTAGCCCATCATGCAAAGTGTGTGAGGTATCACAGTGCATCTGGCAAAAATCTTTGGATTAATCTATAACTGGCTCCTACACAAGGGATAAAGAGCCTTCCTTTTCATTCCCCACACCTAAATTGAACGTCCTGCACAGCACTATTCCTTTTTTGTTTTGCATTTGGAGGACATCAATGATTACTCCAAAATCCATGCAGTTTCTGAAGAACATGTCATTTCAAAGAGGATGGCTGGGAGATAGGATGAAACTATTTCTCTTGATTTCTCTCATTACCTCTAGCCATATGTGGTGGGAAATCATGAACTGGATTGTTGTTATGAGACTGGCTTAAGATCATAACAGTTTAGAAGTAAGCAATAATTGGAACGCTTTCTGCTCATTTACCTTGCAAAGATTATCTTTGTGCCTTTGTAGTAAATTTTCCACTTATGACTTGATTGTGTAAGGTTCAAAATTCATTCCTAAATGCAAATCTCCTTGACCACTAAAAGATACTCAACTAAATTTCTAACACTTTCTGAGGAACAAAGACCCATTATTATTCTGTATCCCATTCTGTCTAGATCCCCTTCTGTTTGACCCTCAGTATTACTTTTCTCTCCATTTTTTCCCTTTTTCTCATACATAACCCATATTCCCCTTCTGCCCATTTCACCTTCTCCTTAGTCCTCCAAAATGTGATTCATCTCAAATCAGAGCAAACTTCAAAAACAGACGAGATGAATTCCATCCAATAAATGCCTGTTTCTTGCCATTGAATAAAGGGAGACTGCAGTAACTAGTATAGATGTTTATATCTGCACTTGGTCAGGTGAACCCAAACACTGATTCTTGTACCTTCTGTAACCATCTCTCCGTTTCCCGCCTCATTACATGTTCCTTTGACCTCCTTAAACTGACCCTTGACCTGAAAGCTTTCTTTAGTCTGGCCCTCCCATCCTCCCAGAGGACTAAGAGGAAAACAATCTTATTTCCTCCTAGCATATGTAGGATGTTATCAGTTGTATCATCACATGCCTCAGAGTCAAAAATTTGCTTTAATAGCTCCCACTACTGGAAGGCAGTAGTGGCTGTCATTGTTGGTGAACCTTCCTTCCACTTGCAGAGGTTACAGTCAGTTATAACAGGAGATGCTGCTACTGTAAAATAACAGCATGATTTTGTAGAGCAGGTGATCTATGTTGGTATAGCAGGCTGCAGTGCTTGACCAGTAGGACCTTATGCAGCTGTGTTCTGTTGGACCTGTTCAGGAGGAGCTATGCTCCCTGAAGTTCAGTACATCCTTACCTTCCTTGTATTTGATTAGAATAATCTCATATTTAAAAAACAGGAAAAACTGAGTATAATGGCATCATTTTTAGGAGCACAAAAGGAGACCTGAAAGCACAAGTCCATTCTTCTGACCATTCTAAATTTAAGAACAAAACCCAATTAAAAATCGACAACAACATGCCTTTTTTTTAAACTGTGCATGTTAAATAACAGGCCGAAGGAAATATACAGGGATTAACTTGAAAACAGATGTTTGTAATGATTCAATGACGTATGTTAATTACATTCCCAGATGCAATTAAAACAGACGTTTTCTGAATTTAAGGGATGTGTTGATAAAGCTGATAACATTCTACATGATGCTGGAGAAGGAAGTATGATCCGTAGGCATGTGTCTTCCAGCTGTGATCTCATCAGGTCTGAAAAACTAAGAAAGGTCACATTGGGTCAGTTCTTGAAATGGGCGGTCCAATGTTTTTCTAGGCAAAACCATGTACTGCAAGAAGCAATGTTGATAGTTCAGTGGGTGACACTTTTCCCCTTCTGTCACTATTGATTTGGAGTTGTAGCATGTGCTGATATTGTTTTTGGATTTAATTCTCTTTCTATAGTATAGGAGTTACACTCATTCAATTCAATGTTGCTTTTCATTTTTATCTGTGTTTACAATATATTATTATGGTATACTGCTGTTGTTATGTAAGAGAAATAATTTTGCTTTATATGAATGTGGAGAAAGTTTGACTTTATGGAACAATTCAGTGGATCTACATATAAAAGAGTAAGCTCTCAACAAGAGGAACAAGTGCTTCAGGAGTTGGTATTTTAGTTTTATGTGACAGCCTTCGATAATTTTATTTTCAGCAACCCAATTTCTCTTTTATGCTTTACTTGAAAAGAAAATCTATTTATTTATTTTTAATCTCAAAATGGATTAGATGCATTTGTTTTTATTTCCCAGAAGTACTGAGATCTCTGTGACTGTGGTATCAATAGGCGTGAAGGGCTGGGCTCTCGGCATCTTTGCTGAGAACTTGCTTTGGAGAGGTGCTGTCCCTGACTGTTTCTGGGACTACTTCTGGGATAAGTACTTCATGAGGCTGCTGAAAGATTTTGGGTGCTGCAGTGGATATTCAGTGATATAAATTTTTTTGCTTGTTTTCCCCCTAGTTTGTTTCTATGGGGCATAACAACTATAAAAGTGATAAAGACTGCTGAGTTACTGGCTGCTTCATGACTGTGAGGAGGAAAAGGGAGGAGTAGGCTAGGTGCACCTGAGTGTGCTGAAATGTTTTGGTAACGCAAAGCAACTGTAAGCCTTTACCTAATGGGTGCATCAACTAATCTGACTTGCCCTTTCTCTCGGATGTTACCATCTTTCTTATTTAATTAAAGAACCACTAATTAATTAGTGGTTCTTTATGGTTGCCATAGAAATCATTTGGTTACTATTGACAACTAAACCAACCCCCAAATCTCTCGAGTCACCATCTTATGGCTTATGTGAACAAAGGCATGAAAGCTTTTAGTGGTACTTGTTCCTGTTAAGCTCCCTTCGTCAAACATCTAAGTAAGATCTCCTCTTCCTCCCTTCTGGGGGAAAGGACATGTGAAATGAGTATTTCATGTGAGGAAATCAGCTGTCAGGACTAGCTAGGTCAGTGCACTAGCCTTCCCTCCTGAAATAAAAACGCCCCTCTCCCAAGTCCTCCTGTTTCTCTGCCCTCCAGAATTTCACATTACAGAATCTGAATAGACTTGGGAGTCTTTTTAAAATTTCTCCTGAAGTACTGACATTTTCTGGAGCTATAAGTTGGCTGTATGTTGACTTTAGTTTATCTCATGTAGAAAACCTGTGGGGTCGATCTGTCCTGAGAAAAGTCTGTCTGAAAACAAGAATCTGTATAGTAGAAAATAGTTCAGATTGCTTATATTTTACTCATTTTTCTTCAATGCATTCTATTCTTGTAAGGAATATGCTTTTACTGAATGGAAGCAGTCTCATCATAATGATAATTACAGTTAGATATTATAAAAGACAAGAAAGAGAGGAAAGGGTAATTTGTAATGTAGCAAGTGTGGGATATGGGACCAGAAGCACCATTGCCTGGCTATAAGCATTAACAGTTGCCTCTATTTCTAATATTTTAAATATGGAATGGTTTGCTCTATTGGAGGCTGTGGTTTGACTTGATTTCATATAGTATGTATAGATGTCTTTGTCATATATACAGTTTACCGTGGTAATGATATCAATATTTTAATTTCCTTCTAAGACTGTTGTCCTGCTATCTGAAGATTGTTAATAACTGCTTAAAAAAAATTTAGTGAATCAATATTAAAAGGTCTCATGGTAAACGCCTAAAGGGTACAGACAAAATTCTGTGACTTGAAGAATATGTGCTTTGATTCTTTTTAAAGTCTGTTATTTTTCCTCCATAACTATAGAAGATAAATCATGAACTGCAGTTTCACCATTCCTATCTCCTGAAAACAGTGGGATGTATATATACAGATTAAGTATTTGTGCAGAATGCAAGCCATTTCTTTACACACTGGTGTTAGAGATGACTTTTAAAATTCTACTAGTCTTTGAATGTATAAATATAGAATCCTTAGAGGAGAACCCACCTGTTGTTTTAAATTGAAACATTCATGTTGCTAGATGCAGAGTATATGTATATCCTATAAAAATGAGTTATTTTTAAATGGTGGCCCAAAATATAGTGATTATAAAATAAGTTTTTAACCAGAAAAAAAATACTTTTTATTTTACAAGGGCATCTTTTTATTATACTGAGCATGGAAGTGTACATTTATATAAAGGTAACAAAACATTGTGTTGGACTCAAGTGAACTGTTTAACATTCCTCGTGTTTACTCCCTTTGTAATCTGCATGGTACTGATGACATCTCTAGCTCTTTATGGTATGATCTGGCACCCAGTTCAAGAAATTAATCCTTAATTTCCCTTTTATTTTCAGGGTTGTTCTGGTTGTGGAAAATGTGACTGCAGTGGAGTGAAAGGGCAAAAAGTGAGTATGTCAGCTCTCTCCATCCAATTTTCTTGCTTATTTAAGTGACGTGGTGTCTTGGATTTCCCTGCAGCAGCTGTCCCACTCCTGTGCCCTCCCCTGCTTCTCCATCTCTCCTCCATTGCAGCTTTGCTTTGTCCGTCCCTAAACTGGGGTCTCAACCCGGGATCCTTGACCCCTCCAGGCCTTCGCCCCAACTAACTTCCTATGGCAGACAGATAGCATCCTCCTGCTCTGTTCCACGTGGAGAAGCAGCCCCAGCCTGTCTCCCACCTGAGGTTTGTTCTGCCTGATCAGCCTTGTCATTTCTTACACCTCACCTCCGGCATTTGCGGTGGGAAGTGCAGATCCTGACATGACATCCTGCGTAATTGAAGTCTGCTGCGAGAGTACACCTCTGCAAGTGATGTGATACGTTAGTTCAGAAATGCTCTCCACGGTACAGATTGCTCTCCAGGAAGGCTATCGTGCATCATAAGTAACCTACCCTGACCAAGGTTTCCTGAAGTAAGGCATTGCCTCCTGCAGTTAAAAGCAAGTTAATAATGAACTTAAATATAGCAAAGTGTTTCATGTCAGTTTAACAGAGGGAAGTGTTAAAATTCATACTGAACCCACCCAAAATATTTATTTTCAGTGCTTCCCATTGATAACTGAAAGAGAAAACAGAGTTGAAATTCTGTTTTTAAATTTTTTTACAGAACCTTGCAGATCAATTTCAGGGTTCCCATTCAGCTACCCAAACTATTTCTGTGGTACAAAACAAAAAAGATATATTAAAGGCTTCTTTTGAAGCATTAACAGTGAAGAAAACATATAGCTTACTTAAACATTCCACGAATTCCCCTTGTAAATTACCTGCATTTGTAAATATCGTAGGCGTTCAATCACTCCCCTTATCTCTCTCAATTCTGTTGTAGAGATTTTAATCTAAACTGTGTTCAGTTGTGCATGCGCATGTACTATACCTCTGCCAATGTAACTGAGTGTAAACCAAAGGTTTTATCATCCTGTGATTGCAGTGGGAACATTTTTCAAGGTAAGCTGTTTAGGTCACCCAGGGAAGTATTAGAGGAGTTTTTATTGTTTTGATAAATATCTTGTGTTCTACATTGTCTCACATGTGATAGCTGCATATTTACAGATGAGAGTTTTAAAAATGTCTGTTGGTGGCTCTTCTTTGGTGTTTTCTAGAAAGAGGAATATAAATGGCTTAATTAGAGACCTAAGCATAAATCATTTTATTTGTAACAGAACATAGATTAATTTATGAGAAAGATTAAAAGTATCAAGTTTCAAAACATCTTTTAAGGTGGAGTCTCCTTTCTCAATGACCAAGTAATAGCTGTTTAGTAAAAGTCAGCCATCCATTAGAACCTGACAAAGTTAAGATTGGTGAGTCTTGGAAATTTGAATTTATTCCTTGATATGTGGATCTTATTTTTCAGCTGCAAGTACAGGTAAATTATGGTAGAGTAAGACAGATATTAAGTTATAACTCTGTTGTTCAAAGCTATTAGTTTTCAGTTGGTAGTGTGTGCCAGCATCTTGTAACTAGATCATTTTTAAAAATGATGCAGTTTTGGGAAAGAGTGTGTATCAACACTTAGTCTTCATTTACTTCAGACTATGATCATCAGTCTCTCTGCTAGAGGTAGAGGACAGATTCTTTTGCTGGCATATTTAATTTACATCATTCAGAGTTTCAAGAAGTTCTATTTATAAAAAATATGTGCTTGTCTATTATGATAGTAGTTAAAACTACCTCAAATTAATGTAGGTTAATCAAAAATGTAGAAGAGAGAAGATTATCAATCCTTAGCAGTAGCATTCCTAGTAAATTCCAGATCTCATACACTTACCTGTTGGATGAGTCTGTTGTGCAGCACAGCTCACAAACTTCTCTGTTCTTAAACACATATATACTGAAATATTTACGTGCTCTCATACTGTGCAGGGAATTTAACTACTGACATCTCAACAAGTGAATAAATAGCTATGCCTAGAAAATCACATCTAAGAAAAGAATCTGGAAATATTTTGAAATATATGTTAAAATAATTTGATTCAGATCAATGTGTACCAAAGTCTGATGGTTACAATAACAATCTGAAGCTTCCAATTGTGTACCTAGGAGTTTGAACAGAAACCTTTTTTTAAATTACTTTTTAAAATGTCCCCATCCCCATTTTAGCCCAGTGTAACTTTTAGCCACAGTTCTTTACATTTAACATTTACCTAGTGTAAGAACTGCCTGCTACCCTGTCCCATGCCTGAATAGATGTGAAGCTGGTCAGGGAAAAGGAGGAAAGCGTCTTTCCTGTTTGGCTCTATATTTTTGGAAATGATCATTCCAACCATTTGGCTTTGGCTTTGAAACACGTCTCTGTTCAACAGGGTTCCCTCTATTCCCACTATTATTTGTTAGTGCATGTTATCATGTACCTGTTATTTCAGAGATCTACGTGAATGCCGTTTAACCAGAGAAAGACCTCTGTTCTGCATATATGCGTAGCCAAGAGCAACTCCAGAGGCTGTTGCAATCCCTCACTCTGGTGATGCCCAAGGAGACCAAGGCTGAGAACATCTGTTCTGCACATCTCACGTAGCCTCATGTGTGCGAAGTACGTACCCACTCTGCCCAGTGCTGTCCAGGGCCAACACATTGCTTGCGCTGGAAGCCCTTTTGATCTGGCTTCCATGTTGTGCAGAAGTACAGAAACACTGAAGGGCGCTTTCTAATCCACCCACACTCTTAAATGACATAACCACACCACTTCACTGCCGTGGGAGCTTCTGCAGCTGCGGAAGTGGGTGCTGGGTTTGCCCTTTAATGCCTTAATTATTAGCATCTGGAGATGCATTGCTTACCATAGTGTGGGAAGAAGTTCCAGACCTGATGGTTTACATTTTTTTTTAATTAACTTTCTTCCCAAATAATCATATTAATGATCTCACAGAAAAGTGCTGAAAATAGTATTTGAGATAGAAACTGTGAAATACCTATGAAGTATTACCTAAGAGAATTTCAGACCTGGAACAGTGAATTATACTGCCATATTTTCATCTCTTATTTGAGAATCTTTTCATTAATATGACCATTTGGATGGCCATATTTAGAATACATTCAGTCCATTCTCTTATTAGACTGTTTGCATGAAAATTGCAGCACTATGCCAGACTCCTTTAAGATGACTCATACTTTATCAAGGGCACATAATTGACAAAGTCTAAGGGTTTTTGGTCCAGATTTCAGAAGACAAATGTAATTGCAACAGATGGCTTTTAGCCTATAAAGCCTTTATTACACTGAACATCAGGCTGTTATTTTAAGCTATATAATGTCAAGTATCATGTATTTGCAGAACAGAAGGGGCAGAAATATTAGAATAGCTTAATATTGTTAAAATAATACAACAATAAACAATACCTTACTGTTTTCCATTAGATTAGCCTATAATATCTTCATTTTTTTCTTTTACTCTTTTTTTTATTTGGCTTTCTACATAATAACTTACTGTTCTTTCTAACCTTGCTAAAGTGTGAGATCTGTTGAAACTGATTAGGATTTTGAATGCTTGCCTACATTTTATTTGGTTACTCAGACAGAAGCTATGTTTTCTTTTTTATGCCTACCTAGATTTTGAGAACCATTTCAAGCAGCTGTGGAGATAAGAACTGCTAGGCATTAATGTGGATAGAAAAAGCATGTTAAGCATTTAATTACTATTTAGAGCAAAGACTGTATAGAGCTGAGTAAAATTCTTTGTTCACTGACTTTTTTTTTTTTCCAAGAATGTTCAGTCTCTCATTCATGAGCATTTGCAGTCATTTTATGCTGTATCAGAAACATGTATAATGGGGAGTAATACTGGAACTTTGCTGTAACTAATGTAGAAAGATTAACGTTCTAATGCTTATCAGTTAGAATGCATTAAAATAGAAATTGTTATTCTTTTGTATCATGTAATGATTCCCCTTCCTCAGCATTACACATTGAAAGTTAAAATTGCAAGAATCTCAATATGTGATTTTTTGTCATTGTGCACAAGCTATTGTACTTTCTTAAGAAAAAATCTCTGCTGGGAAATTCTGTGGAAAAAAAAAAGAAAAGACTAGAATTAACTACTACATAACTGATGCTTTTGTTTTTTCTTTTTGTTTTTGAGATGGAAGGAAACTTGAGCAAACCATTTAATTGCAGCATATTTTTGTTCGCCTGGTTCTGCGAATGTATCTGTATTGTTATGCCTACATGAAAATTACTTCTTTGTTCCCCTTGCTGGGCACATTGTCCCAGTGTATATTGACTAGGGTGCAGAAATGCCCAGACTGGCTTTGCTTGAGCTATTTCAGGTCTGGAAGCCAGGTAGCTCTGTTCCTGGCTTGGGTGGACAGTCCCTGTGGAATCTCTGCAGTCCACGGTCAACAGGAACGGCGACCAGTCACTTCCCTCCTCTGCTCTTGTTGTATGTTCTTAGAAGTCACACTGGGTTTTGCTGTCTGCAAGTGATTGTGCTTCTCCATTTATTCTGGGTAATGAAGAGTTGCCTATGTCCAGTGGACTGTGTCCCTGTCTATTTTTTGTTGTGTTTTTAAGGTTTATCAGGTTGTAAGGGCCTGTCAAGGCTTTTCTTGTCATTCTAGTTATAGAAAGATAGAGCAAAAGTACATATGAGTTAAAACAATATAAAATTTCTTGTTGGAGAGAAGCTCAGGCAGTTGACCAGAACATCGATAGAAACGTAGTTCTGAGTTACCTTCACAATATAGCAGAAGACAAGAGATCCTTTAGGTTACTCAGTAATCACTAGGTCTGTGCTTTTCATATTCAACATATATTAACAGCATCAAGATTTTTTGGGGGGAGGGGTCATGGATGTTCACTTTTACACTTTTCGTTAGCATTGTCCGTTTCATAGAAATATGTACTGTTTGGATTTAATCTGCTCTTCCAGAGTTTTTAGTGTCTGTATTTAAAGTAGGTGCTACAGGAACTTATCTGGCTCACAGCACCTGTCCATGTCTGAATTGAAGGATCATGAATTGAGGACACTAAAGAAAGCACAGCTAAACTATACATCCCAGAGAGGGTCATACAGTTGGCAAGAGGGAGGACAGGCAAGGTGGGAGGAAAGATTGTATTTGTGGTCTGGAAAGGACTAGTTGACAACATGAAGTCATCTAACCATTCCTGAAGGGGGAAATCAGAAGTTTGTGACCAAATAAACAAAGATATGGATCTTTGTTCTGATCCGATCTTCTTCAGGGAGATTTGACTCATCAAATTTGTCAATATTTTTGAAAAGCAGTAATATTTTTGAATGGCAATAATTTCTACAATGTTTGTGTCTATTCTGCAGTCACAGTAATGCATTTCTATTGATTTACCCATTCTTTATGTCACTCAGAGAATATCTATATTTTACAAAGAGAGTATCCAGACAAAGCTGATATTTTTGAAAAGAGCAAGAGTAGTGTGTGTGTGTGTGTGTGTATGTGTGTGTATGTATGTATATATATATATGTATGTATATATAGTGATATATAATAAGTATTGAAAGCTTTCTCAGTTTTCCAACTTGCAGGTCAAACTTTTAAGTGATATCTGGAGCCCTCAAATTTTCTTAGTCTGAAATAGTCATTGGAACCCATGTCTGCTTTGCACAAATGGGGCCAAATGTTTCTGGCAAAGCTTTCAATAAGAAGATATGTTTATGCACTCAATATGGTATATATCTTTGATTAACTCAAACTAGTGGTGAATTGATCTCTGTGGAAAGAGTGCTAGAAAAACAAATATCCCAGTAATACTATGTAATGCAATATGCTTGGATTTAGTTTTTCAGAGCCTACTTTTAAAGGTTGTCACACATTAGTATTTCAGTTGGCATTATATAACCTTTTAAACAGCTGTTGCCAGATGTGTATCTTTGCTTGCAAAGATGTTGGTATAATCTGAGGCATTTCATCATGGAACAAACATGCTGTATAGCCTCACGAGTTTGATTTTTACATTTGTATAACTGCTGTTAGTATCTATCTTCATTATGGTTTGTTAAAGGATTACAGGGCCTTATTTTGATCTGAGTCATGTGGGCCTCCAGTGAAGTCAGTAAAGTTTCCCAAATGTGAGATCAAAGTAAGATCAGAAAAGGCCTATAAAATCTCCACTTCTTTAAAATTTGTAGGCACTGGAAGAAGAGCCATTCAGTGGAATACCCATGGGTAGTTTAGAATCGTTCCAAGTTAAAAATTTTGTTACCGCAACCAGAACCACACTTCCAGCATCTATTGACTACGTAGTGATTCTTAAATTGTATGGGCGTGCAGTTTTTTAATTATCTTGTCATATGTGTGACAACAACTGCAGTCTGCTGCTGCTTTCTGTATGTTCATCTTATTGCCTATAATGCTAATACTCTGTCATGCTGACAGGGTTGAGTGGGTGTAGATTAAGGGTCTGGGACAGCAAATGTCTGGGGAACAGCAGTAGCTACATTTTGCAGTTTATCCCTCAGGCTTCTTTAAATCATTTTTCCATTCAATTTATATTGTGTTTGCTGGTGATCTCAGACCAAGCCAGCCATTATAATTGATGGTTCTGTGATATGTCGGTTTCCACACAAGGATTTCATCATACTTGATGCATTTAATAATCTCTCCCTACATTTTCTGTGCAGCAATGTTCGCAAGAAAGAATCTTAGTATATATTAACTAACACTAGGAAACCACACTAGTGTGGTAATCTCTTTAAATCTTATGTCATGTTCTAGCCTCTCTAGCCAAGAGCAAAGAGAGGTTTTTTTTTTTCTTCTTTTTTTTTCTTTTTTAATCTAGTGCTAGAGGTAGTTAATTGTTTGGCTCTGTTTGCTCAGCTACCTGCTATTTCAGATTTTAAATGTATGTCTTCAGTCAAGGGTCATAATTTAGATTAGTCATTCGGAACTGGTGTTGGCTCTCAGGAAGGCAAATCTAAGTTCTGTTAAAGTTTGGATTTTATTAAGGAAGCATGAAAGTGGGATTGTCAAAGAGGAAACCTGAAGTAGCTGCTAAAAAAGTGATAGTAAAGTACTTTATCATTCAAGCAAGTTCTAGCCAGCTGGAGAACCTCTTTAGTTTAACCAAGAAAGGAGCTTAAAATCACAAAAGTAGCAAGAACAGCTGAGAGAACGTTTTCAAGAGATGCTAAAAGGATTTGCCTTTTCTTTCAATTAAGTAGAACACCTCATAAAGTTTATATAACAATGAATAAATTGATTTACAAGAAAAGTAGCAAAGAAAGTTAGCCTGAATGATGAAATAATGGTTAGCTTTCAGTAACAGGTAACATCTTACACATCATCTTTGATAGCAGAAGATAATGAAATTAAAGGTAAAGCCAAGGTAAAAGCAACCTAGATTCCTATCCAGAAAATCATGTTTCTGTCCCTTAGAATATTTCAAGAATAACTAAAATGGCAAAAACTACCTATAAATTTTGTAGCTCTTAAGGAAAGCATGTGACAGCCTCCACCAAAGTTCAGCAGGAACATTTTTAAATGTTTTGAAATGCCAACAAAAATAATTCTCACCAAGGCCTGCGTCAAAGATCAGTGTGCACAGTTAAAGTAAATACTGAGTTGAGTGAGTGACTGAACACAGACACTAGCATCAAATAGGGTGTCTTCTCACTCTTCTCTCATTTGACACTGTTACTGTCTTTATGATGAGGAGATGTAAACTGATGCAATGAAAGTATTTCATGGCTAGTTAGCAGTATACAGAAAGGTTTTGGTTTTTTGATAACCCCTTGTTTTGCTAGAGCAGTTCAATCTACTGGCAGGCAAGCACTGAAGGACTGTGAAGAACTGCAAAAGAAATGCAGGTTAAGTAGCAGTAAAGGAGGAGAGAGATGGTAGAGAGGGGGGCATGTAAAATGTACTCTGACTCTAAACTCAGGAGTTATGTGAAAAAATGAAGGAGTACCAAAGACTTGCATAATATAGCACTGTGTAGCACTTTTACTGAGATTTGGCCATTGAGAAATATGCAATTTAAGAATGCAATTACCAATCTTCAACTCAAATTTCTTTTCTGTCTGAAAATGTGGAGATGAAAGTTGGAAATCTTATTAAAGATGCAAAGACACATTTATTCCTGTAAAATTCCTCCAAAGGGAATTCTTTAGGAAATTCTAGGTATTAAATGAAATGAGTTTGTAACAACGCCAAGACACTGGAGGTGAGGGACACCTTACCTCAAAAAAAAGAAAAGGAAAAAAAAGAAAAAACAACACTTCGAAAATAAAAGGTATGCAAAGTATAAGCCTTTGATAGCAAAACTTTGGACTCTACATGCCTTTGGGTACAAGCAGATTTCAAGATGGGACGGAGAACAACAGCACTGCCAATGTGACTGATAGATATCTCTGTAGCAAAGGGGAATCTTACAGTCTCAAACCCAACTCCCATCACGACAGATTCCCTCCTGCAGTGGCTGTGTCACTTTCCTGTACATTCCTCTGGGTGGCAGTCATACATCACTGATTTTGTGTACTCTGACGTGCTGTTTTACACACTTTTCCTTTTTTGTCAAAAATAAAACCTGTAAGAAATCTCAGCAGTATACCAGCTTTTACTTGAAATTCATTGACAAGTAATGATCGACTGATTATGCTGATATGCTCCACAGTATCAAAATAAGGAAAGTTTTTGTTTTTCATTATCATTATTGATTATGGCATCTTTAATAATTTCACTTGTTTACATTGAATAATCCTGAAGATACTACATAAAATCAAATTGTATTGTCTGCCCTCCAGTGCTTCTGACTGAGTCAAGGGACTCTACAGTTTAAACTGAAGAAACACTGATTACATTTTTGGG
Source organism: Dromaius novaehollandiae (assembly GCF_036370855.1). Taxonomy (NCBI): domain Eukaryota; kingdom Metazoa; phylum Chordata; class Aves; order Casuariiformes; family Dromaiidae; genus Dromaius; species Dromaius novaehollandiae. Next base: position 155,936,517 of record NC_088098.1, read on the forward strand.
ACAGTGTTATCTGCCTTGTGGTATTCTCATGATTAAAAAGTCAGAAGCCAGAGTATTTGTCCTAGCTGTTGTGGAAAGATATTTTACTTCTATGCAACTTTAAAAAATGTTTAAAACTTTTGAAATGCCATTTCAGACCTAACCAAAAAAAGCATCTAGAATAGCAATGTCTAGAATAGCAATGTCTGCTTAGGATATGAGCTACTTTGTTATGAGAACTTACTGCAGTCTGTACTGTCTAGGACCAGCTGCCCATGTTTTTACTATTTATGGAAGAGATTATTTTCTGTAAATATGTCCATGACAACCTTTGGCAAGAGAATAAAACTTTGCATGTAACGTCACATTTCATTCTAGGTCTAGGATCTGAACAAAAATAAATTAAAAATCCCCAAAAGTTCAAAACCTTTTTTTCTGCTGTTTCATCTTTAAGTGTGAGCCTTTAAAGAATGCCAAATGCAAACAAGTGCTAAATAATTTTCACTAACGAAGAAGGAAGGGTGTGGTGCAATTTTTACCCCTGATTTTCTTAGACCTTTAACATTGTGATTTAACACAATGTGCAATAAAACAAAGGAAGAGTTACTCACAGCTGATGAATTCAACAGATGATCAGAATGGGTAGGAAATATAGCACCCTTTTGAATCAACCTGTCTCCAGGTGTTAGAATTTCCTTTTTCATGCTGCAAACACATTTGTCCTTCGAACTTCCTCTTCCCTAGTGGTTCTTTGATTTTGTTCTATTCCCCAGGGTGGCTCTAGCTTATGGGAAGAGGGTCCTTGATCCTGATCTGATTTAAAAAAAAAATTTTGGGGGGGAAATAGACTATGGGTACCATTGGTAAAAGGTTCGTGTGACTGACTTCTGAAACACCATGAGCTCTGTGTTTTTAAAAAAAATCAAGAAAAGTTTAAAGATAAAGACAAAGACAATGGATTGCATACCTTGGTGTTTAACTCCCAAGCACTGGGCATGCAGACTTTTACAAGCAGAAAATAAAACTCATCAGCTGTCTATTGGCTTCTGCAATCTGTTAGCCTTGCTTTTATATTCCTGTCATACTGTGCTCTGGATCATACCTTGAGGTAGACTACTCGCTGCTTATAAAGTGTTCAAACTAGGGAACATGAATGTTTTCTTCTGTGAATGAATGAAGGGTGCATGTACCCCACTGAACTTCAGCAACTTTCTTCCTTTCTTTCCTTTTTTTTTTTTTTAATGGAGGCAAAACAAGCAAATCTTCTAAGTAGTAGTCTGCCATAAGTACAAATACGTTCCTCCTTAGCATCTCACCTACTTCTGGATCTATAACATGGCTTTATCCGCATTGGAGTCAAATATCACACAAAATATAGCACTGCCAAAGACAAAAAAAAAATCTGAGAAAGGAATCATTTTGAGCTAAAATTAAGAGTGTGTGTGGCTCAGCAAGTCCTAGAAAGGGACATGTGGGCACTTCTGTTGAAAAAAGTGAGCACAGCAGTTGCAAAATGAGGAATAACTGCGGAGTGAACAAGAAGAAGAATTATAGGAAGAAGCCTTAGTAAATTAAGTAGGGAGGGGCCACTACTTATAGCTGGTTTAATTTAAATTCTGTGATGCTGATAGGCAATCAGTTGCATGACACTAATTAAGTAGAGGTTGAGGTTGTAGCCATGACTGACTTGAATATTAGTTTTAATTCACCTGGCTTATTTTCTTATTCATTAAGTTCTACTTCATTAACACTGCATATCCACCCACTTATTTGCCTACAAACTAAACACATGAATACTGATATGTAGAGAAAAGGATACACAAAGATTGTTATTTCTATTTTTATAGTCTTGGGAAGCACTTAGCTACTTCCTGAGGAATGCTCTTTGCAGCCAGGAGACAATACTGAAATATACTTTGAGTCTATTTACATTTAGAAGGCAGAGGCACAGATTCAGTCCATGAACAGTAAACCTGAACAGCTCTCTAATTAAATGTTTATACTGGTTGATTCACTACTGGAGAATCTGGCTCATTTTGTATCACTCAGTGCGGGTTCCCCAGTGTTGTAAATTCACTAGACTCAGGAACAGATACTTTCATAACAGGAGAAAAAAAAATCCTTTTGAAGAGTAAGAAAATGCTATGTGAGATGCCATTGTTCACAAAACATCATCTACCCTTTATATATCTGGCTCTGTATAGCCCTGATTTTTGCACCGTAAGTGGGTGCTCTTTGCTGTTCTTATGCTCGAGTGCAGCTTGGGAGCTGCTTTAGCTGGGGACCGAAGGAATTGCATGGGTGACGGACGCTGGGGAGAGGGCAAAGGGAAATGAGATGGCAAAAGCAGCATCCCTGCAGAGAAGCGTGGTGAGAGCGCGCTGCTCTCCAGCAGCTATTGGAATAGCTCTCTGTCTGTATAGATGTCTTCAAGTAACATAGAGCAGCCCTAGTAATGCTTTAGGTTGTCCAGGGACTAGTCTAGCCGGCAGCCAGCCTGCTTTTGGAGCTGTGCAGGTGATCTACAGTGATCATGGCTGCTCTTTCTGTTAGTCATGCCAAAAATGTTGGACTCATGTTTCCACTTGAGTTTTCTCAGATTCTTCCTGGCAGTGTATAAGAATCTAGATTTTGCTGGCTCCCCCCTGCCCTTTCCATTCTGCATACTGTCAGGGGCTCATCCCCAAAACTTCTGGGTGAGCCAAGATCTTTACAGAGCTCCTACACAGATTCTTTGCATGTCTTTACAGTTATGTTTGTATAATTAATTACTTGCTACTCATACAGTTCCAGAATTTTGTAGCTATAGAGTGGATATATTCTAGCTCTGAAGCATGAGCAGTTGGAATCTTGTAATGTTAAGCATCCTTAGTGCATTTAAGGACACTTGCCATATGAGCATATAGCAGTAACTCTGTTTGACTGATATCCACTTCACACTTTCAATAAAATACTGAAAATGGTAAGTGCAGCTAAGGACAAACAGATGATCTCTTATCGTATGTGTTTATTTTAATTGTGAAAGATATTCAGAGCCAGTGCTCCCTCTCGTGGTTAAAATTACTCTTCTATAAAAGAATTGGATTTTCACCTCTGCCAATTCTTGAATAACATAACACTTGGCCAATTACAATTTTGTAAAACTTGTATAAAACTGCGGAGAGCGAAACACAATGGCTCAGGAGTGCTACTGAGATCACACAGTAGTGTTTCCCACTGAGTAGTATAATTACTGGTCTAACACCTCAAAGCCAGTGCGCTTGGGTGCTTGCAGTTTTATCAGCTGAAGGAACAACTACCCAGCCTGCATTCAGCTCTCATGTGGTTTGGGGTAGTTTGTGCAGGAACTGTCTAGGTCTTTTCAAGGCTGTTACGTGTTACTGTAGATTTGACAAGGTCACACTGGAGCAGCAAGGTGTGATGAATGCTTCAGGATTCATCTGTATGGTTGGGGGTTTTTTTAGTGCATAATTGCACCTAGACCCTAGACTAAACTTGATCAAAACCAACATATTAGCCTATTCCTACAATCAGAATGAGAAAAAGAGAAAAATAGAAAATAATGCTGAATTGTCATGTAGTGTTTCTCTCTTTTGGAAACCGCAGCCTGAATTTTCATCTTGAAGCAGCCAGTAATTTAGAACCAAAACTTTTTTTTGTCATAGATGCCCATGGTGGTGTTTCAGTTCAACAACAAAATGTTAGCTTTTGGGAAGAGGGGTGTGTATCTGTTTGTGAGAAAGTTTAAGCTTGGAATGGATGTCAGATTTTTTCAGTGTGAATAGTGGTCCAAAGACAACTCTCCTTAAAGTTAAGCACTTGCTGGCTGTGATCTTGGTTCCTTTTGCTGCAAAGGCGTAGCTGAAGGGCTCTGATTGATAAAACCCCAGTGACTCTAACTGCTCTGGTGTGAGACACTGCTACTGCTACCTTTCCGACCCCGTGGGAGGGTTGGCTGAATGACGTGCGGCAGCCACCTTTTTTGGGTAGGTCAGCTTAGCTGCGTTTTGACGGAGGTTTTTTAATACATTTTTAGGTGAAGGACCTGCACATGTTCTGTTCTGCCCTCTCTGCTATTGGGGTAGTCTCTGGCAGAAGCCAACCAAACAGGTGGAGTTGGATGGGGGCTGTGCGATATTGTTTTAAATGACTTCAGAAAAAGCTGCATGTTCTTATTTATCCTATGCCTGAGTCTTTGGAGAGTTTGAGTGCACTGCATTCATGTGGGCCGAGGCACTGCATGAGCCCACAGTTTTAGAAACGTGATTTATATCCATGTTACCAGTCTCTCAAGTTTCAAATCTCTCAGTCCAACAGTCCCTAGGCGAAATAATAAGGGAAGTAATTTATAATGTGTTGCTGATTATTTCCTCCTTCACAGCCCTTAATTTATTACAGTTAAGTCTTTTGAAAGTACTTGCTTCATGTGACAGTCTTGCATGGCAATCTGCAGGTGTTCCACATGTGAAACACTATTTCATGGCTAACTTGAGAGTGTTAGTGCTAGCAAGAAGATCAGAGCATGTAGCTATGCTCTTAACAGGTTTAGCTTTCTTTAGAAGTCCATTCATTTGTTTTAATTTGTATGTCTAAAACAAAGGCATTTGGATGCATTTCACAAAGGTTGGACTAGGAAAGGCAATCTTGCTAATCAAATGAGTGAATGAACACTTGCTGGCTTTTTCCGTAGCATCTTTGCATTTTCAGTAGCAGCTGAGAGGCTGAATATTTATCTTTGTGAGCTGAATAATGACTTTTCCATTGTGTTTTCTGACAGTTTGCCTTGAATCAGTGGAGATGCAGATGACTTGGTTACATCTGTTTTAATTTCTGAGTCTCATGAATTAATTTGTAAGAAGCAGAAGCTCTTTCATTATTATTTGCCAAGGCTTTGCAGCTGTGCACATTGGGACTGGAACAGTACATGGCCCTTACATGTGCTCTTTACACATCACAACTAGAAATCTCATTGTTGAGCAAAAAATAAGCAGGATCACAACAGTGATCTGGTGCTTGCCAATTTATGTAGCATGGATGCTTGATGACTTCCAGCTTAAATGTAGTGCAAATGCTAGCTGTTGGGCTGCTTGGCTGGAACACTGGGTGAACCAAGGGACTGGACAGACAAGTGGAAAGGGATGCTAGTCAAGTATTTCCTTGCAACACAGGGCATCTTCAGAATATGCTTACATCTATACTGGACAACGTGATACTTCTGAACTTGAAGTTCTAAATAAGCCACCTTGGATAAGAAAAGTAGCAGTGCAACTGCTGCTACGCCAGCTATCTGTGCAGGCTAATCTACCCTGTCAAATCAGGACACCTGGAGCTGTGCTTTAGTATGATGTTACTGCTTCTAGATGGTACAATTTCTATACTCCATTGTCCAGTGTAGACGTTTGGAGACTGATAGACCTTTACTGTAATTTAGTGTAGTTCCACTGATGCCAAAAAGACTTCTCATGGTGTATGTTTGTACTATCTGGAGCAGGAGTATTAAGGTTAGATCTTTGTTCATTAGCACTGCTTCTTTCCTTACGAGTCCTCAGCGTGCTTGTTTCCTAAAGCCTTTTTAAAAAGAGACGGTGTGATGTACAGACGAAAGTAAGGGACTGCTGTGCAGGACTTGTCCCTAGCTCTGTTACTGGTCTTTGGTGAATAGATTGTCTTGAGTTTCCATGGATGGCATGGAGGAGTAAGATCCCCTTAATGGTATAGCCTGAGACTGCACAAATTTGGGCTATTACCCAATACTTACTTTGCAGTAAAATTAATTAGGAGGACAGAGTAGAGAAAGAGAAGTGTAAGCACTGCTGCTGCTGCCCACCTGTGAAAATAAATGACCAAGATGGCAGGTTGTAAGCAGGCAGGTATGAAGCAACTTCCCTCTGGGGAATCACAGGCAAAAATAGGAGCTTAGTTCCTATCCTAATAGGAGTGTGTGAAACAACGAGTCGGCAGAAGGTGGGGGACATGACAGCCCTGCACATGCTCAGGAGTTGGGCTCTCCAGGCCTCTGGACATCCAGTAGTTTGACTGGATGTCCAGAAGTCTTGGACAAATAGCCATTTCATTTTTCTTTCTGTTGGCCTAAAAATTCAAGTCAGTAAAAGAAAATGGAACCTTGGGTTAACCTCTTTGGCAAGATGGAAAAGTCATAACCTTAGTGAATTACAGGCACTTTAACGCACTTTTACAGTGCCAGAGCAGTCTTAAGGGAGCCTTAGAGTAAATGAAAATCAGATCCATGAAATTCAGTTTTAACTTTCCGTAAAAGTGGATGGAGGAGTATTTCCCCCTGTTGCAAGGTGCAGTGATTTCAAAGTGTGTTGAAGTCCTCAGATGAACTAATCTCCTGAGTGCAAAACATGTTAGCTATGTTACATGGGACTCATATTTCTCTGTAGGTGTCAAAATAATCTTGTTTTCTTCTCACTTGCACATGTTGGGCTTTCCTTGGGCAATGGAAAACTCTGTTGAGGTTTCTCAGCCCTACTTGAGTGTCTTCTGCTTCTTTAATCCATCTCCCAGCAGGTCACGAGAGCAAGTGCCCAGGATTCAGTGTAAAATCCTGTTCTTAAATGACACAACATCTGTTTTTGTAGAAATACTTGTTACTGCAGTGCCAATTAGCTAGCCAAAGTATGGGTTTAAGAACCTCAATAATCTGTTTAACATTTCAGATATACTCCAGATTTTAGAATAATTATTTCCATATTTATTCAGAAGCCTGGATCCTGGTATGTTCTTCTTTAAAATATTTTTCAAACCAATTTTAGTTATTTTAGAAATAGGATTTTGTACCTTTTACTGATGACCTAGAAATATGTTTCTTGATCTGTCCTGCTGTTTTTCTTTGTTTTGCTGTGTTTTGCAGTATATTACACTGCCTGGGGTTTTGGTAACTAATAAATTTTATTATCAAAGATGGCAATGAACAACAAGGAGTTAATAAAGGAGGTCATGCCATTTTGGCACTTTGAGGAAAAACTGTTTGTCTCAAAAAGTTGTTTCTTATTGAAGAATTAATTTTTTTGTGGGAGGAGAAGGAGGAATGGCAATGTGAACATTTTTTCCAGGCAGGAAATATTAATAAATGAGGTGGGAAATAATGTGTTTTCTTCACCTTATCATGTTTTATTTTGATTTTAGAAAAGTCATGTCCCCGGGGTCTGCCATTAGAGTTGGTTCAGGAAACACCACAAAGAGCTGAATGGGCACCTAGCACCCCCAGGCATCTATTCCAGTGGCAACCCATGTGGCAGCATTACCAAATCAAGATATTTTGTTATTTCACTACAAAAAAAACTTCTCACAATCAGGTTTATGTCAGAACTTTTTTTTTACTTTGTCATGGATCCCATTTTCTAAGCAGTGATTTATATGGGAGAAGAATAAGGAAGGGGCTGGGAGGGATACATTGAGGCAGTTCAAAGTTGCTTCTCCTCTATCCCCTTCTTCTGTTCGTTCTCCTTCCCCTTCTCACGAGGGCGCAGGAATTGCTGCACTCTGTATGCAAGTGTTGCCGGGATCAGTTGTTACCTGTAACACCCGGCCCATGCTGACATGCCGTACAGGTAGAACTGTGCGGGTGGTGGATGCATCTCTGGGTCCTTTTCTTTGAGACTTGAGATATAAAGGAAATGACAAGACCATGTTTCCTCCAAATCCACAGAAAATTGGGCTGGCAGGAACAAACTCAGGAGCAACCTCAGCAGGGACACTGAACGCAGCTGGTACCATTAGATTTCCCTTATTTCCACCAAAGTCACTCTCTTTCCTGTACCAACTCATTATTTTGCTTTAATGATTTCATCTGCACGTTCTCATGCTCTTTTCATCTCAGTCATGGTTTTCTTCCCCTCACCTCTTTTCTCTTACCCAGTCCTATAAGTCGCCTCTCTTCTCCTCCGTCTCTTCATCCTATTAATATTTTCTTAAAATCTCACCCAAAGACCTAAAAAAATCAACCCAGTGACTCCACGAAGACCCCACAAGTCTTCCAACTCCTACCATTTTCAGAAAGTTTAACTAGCCCCACATCTGAGAGTCATCACTCAGTTTCCTCTGCCAGCATATCATAACCTTTCCTTTGCTTGTTACCTGTTTGACCAACTTGGGTAGTGAGCTTTTCAAGACTCAGGTATTTTTCTTTCCCTGTGTGCCCTGTCCTCAGCTAACTAACTCCTAGAAGTTACTAAGATATAGGCGGTAATCTTTGTCCTGAGCAAGCAGTAGAAATGTTTCTTGTTCCTCACTAAACTATTCACCTTCCTAAAATCCCGATACTAAACCATTTGCATGTTAATTGCTAATGGCAATCCCATCTCTCACTGTTTTGCTGGAAATACTGAAATCTGAGTAGCTTCCTTTCGTGTGTTTTAAATCCTGTTGCTTTTATGTCCATGTCTGTATCCCATGGCATTTGGTGTATTTTTTTTGAGTTTCTAGAATAGATGACATGTATTTTAGTTGTAGGCTGAAATTGTACACCTTCTTCTTTTTGCATTTGATCACTGATGTTTTATTTTTCAAATATTACCACATTTTTGGACAACATGAAGCGTTCTTCCTAATTTCACACCACACCTTAAAAGGACAACTGTATTTACTTCCTGCATAGAAGGTTGGACTTTTGATTTGCTTTTGTTATCAAGCTTTGACATATAGTTACATTTTTTTCCCCCTCTTCCTTAATTGCAGATTTTGCAACCTTCATGCAGAGTTCCTTTTGGTTTCACTGGGAATCCAAATACGGTGAAAATGTAATAGCTGCAGTATGGATCTATGGTGTGGATGGATTTCATGTCTGTCTCTGGTTTATCTGATTTAAATACATCTGGGGTTGTAGGGAGAGAGCACAGCTGAAGTATAATGTTTTGAGAAACACATATTTGCTGCTGTCTGTCCCCTACCCTGAAACTCAAAAGTAAGTGAAAAGTTTGGTCTCCAAAATCTGCTATTGAGAATAATGTATAAGAAGAGGAGCAGTGCTGACCATTCTTACAGCAGTAAATGCAACATTGATATTTGCATTTTCCAGGAGTTTGCAGCTTTTTCCAGCACAGAAACAGAGGATATGTGGGTAGCTGGAAGGAGCAGTTTCAGGTGTTCTGTTGCTAATGGGTTTTCTTCTTCCTAGGGTGAAAGAGGCTTGCCGGGATTACAGGGTGTGATTGGGTTTCCTGGAATGCAAGGACCTGAAGGTCCCCCTGGGCCACCAGGGCTTAAGGTAAGAACTGAAGCTTTAATATTTAAAACACTCAGATCTCCCTCAACTGCTGTCACTAGGAAAGACAAAGCTCTCTCTTTTGCATTACAGGGTGATACTGGAGAACCAGGACTGCCAGGAACAAAAGGAACAAGAGTGAGTTCTAACTTACTTACATTTTTGCAATCTGAAGGTTAACATATCCTTAAGTCTTTGTGGCTACCTTCAAGTGCAAGATGGGGTTAGTCGCCTTTTTCAGTTAATCAATGGCCTCCTCTTGTGCTGCACAATGATTTCAAAATTCTTGCTCTTGCCTTTCAAGTTCTGCATTGTGCAGTCAGTGCCTTTGCTCATTTGCATTTTCACCTGGTCCATACCACTGCCGCAACAGCGCTGCTTTTAATATTCCTTTGATATCTCTCTGCCATACCAAGAGGATTTTTTCCGATTTGAATATGAACCACCCTTATTACCTCATGCAAAATTCTCCTTTATGTTTGCTCTCTAACCTCCTTTAAGCACTCCAGCAGAGAAGCTGATACACTCATGAGCACATACACATTAAAAATTATGTACACAGTGTGGGGCTAAATCATTAAAGTCAGGGACAAAGAATCTCCTGATGTTTTTAGTGGTAGGAGAGTCTCTGAGTATGCCTGTAACCTTCCTATTGTTATTCCTGTTTAATATGATACTTGTATAACATTTATTTTAGCAGATTATATTAGCCAAGGCCGTGTCGTTTAGTGTTTGGTGAGGTGTCAAGCTCATTTTGAGCATTTTCACATTTTGCAGTGAAAGAGCGAAAGAGGATTTGAATGATTTGACTAGTAATGATACACACATATTTTTACCTATGCCCTCTTGTCCACAGATCTCCAAAATACTATCTCAGTTTTGTTCCCCATTTGCCTGCAGTTGTTGCAGCACATAGAATTTACTGAGTCAGTTGCAGCTCTGAGTTACGGCAGAGGGGGTATTCTATTAGCTCAAGAAATCCCCATTTCAATCCATGCCGTTCACAATAACTGGAGGTATCCTGACTGTTAATGTAAATTAGTGTCTCCTGATAAATGTGTTCACCTTTTGTAGTGCAAGTAGGCTGTATATTAGCAATGATAAAGTTTAGGGAGATGAAAATATACTATCTGAGCTAAAGGATTCACATACATCTTTTCTGCTTCACAACACTTGTATTAGAAAGTGCTCCATGAATAAATAAGCTGGTAGCATGAAAATGATATGCCAAGTCAAACACCTGATGCATTACGCTAGCAAGATGCTCAGGAAAAAAATAATGTATTTCAACCCAGTAGCTTCTTAATGCAGAAGATGAAATTGCCACACTGATGTGGATTATGAAAGATGGAAAAGCATCTTTGTAGTGTATTAGCATCCTCTTTTGCTATGAAGAGATGCCTACAGTAAATTTCATGTTAGAAATGATGCTTGTGAAAAGACAAAACCTCCATCCTTTTTTTGCCTGTGCAGTTAAAGAAAATGAAAAAATGGCTTTCGATTATTAGAATGTCATGACTGAACGTTCTTAAGATTACAGATATTTTGCAAAGAAACTTTAAAAGAAACTGTTACTCATTTTTTGACTGTCCCCACTGGAGATGAGACTAGGGCTGCAGTTTGTCATTGCTGTTTTGTCATTTTGTCCTTTAAATTTCCCAAGTTCAAGATGTTTTTTGTCAATTACAGGGCCCACCAGGATCATCAGGATATCCAGGAAACCCAGGCCTTCCTGTATGTGAGATGTATATGTGTTTTCATAAAGAATTCAAAGTTTTAATTATGACATCTGGCCTGTATTACTGCTATATTGCTAATTTCTTCACTTCCTTTTCATGTAGGGCATTCCCGGACAAGATGGCCCTCCAGGTCCACCTGGTATTCCAGGATGTAATGGCACAAAGGTGACATTTACATATGTTTATAACATCTCTGTGCTGAAATAAAAACCCCTCAAGAGTATGTTCCCTAAACAAAACCAATTTCTCTGTTCCGCATAGGGTGAAAGAGGTCCAGTAGGTCCCCCAGGTTTACCAGGATTGACTGGAAGCATAGTAAGTAGATTCTTTCATGCTTAATTCACTTGTTTTAACTCTGATTCTTGAAATGTTAATATAACTATGTCAAATTATAGAGTATAAAATGTAATTTTTACACTACTGGTGAAAAATAAATAACATCAATTATTTATTTTTTCACAGGGACCTCCAGGACCTCCTGGAATGAAGGTACATTGTGCTCTGAATGTGTTCATATCCTGCTTCCAACCATAAGAATTAAGATGAACTCTACACCCTCTAAGACTAGCGGTCCTTACTTAAGGACTGAAGAATGGTACTGGCACGCTTCACTTTGTATTCTGTTCTGCAGTCCCACTAAATAAAGGCAGTGGGACAACCCCCAGTTTATAACAGTTGAACATGTGCCTTGTTCTGTGCAGGTCTTAAAAGTGTAAGTATTACAGATGGCTTACAACAGCACAAAATAGTAGATGTCACTAACTATATAAGTGGTATGGTGGCCACCTAATTATGCGTAAAGATGTAGATTCATTTTATAATTCCAACATTTCTTTTGATATTGTTGGAATTTCAGTCATCTGAGTAGTTTCATGTAGATAATTTTGCAGAAGGAGGACATGTAGTTCACAATATGAACAGAATCTGACACATACTAAACAAATAATTTTCATAAATAAAAAGTTTAACTACTTACTAAATATTGAGTGTATCCATGAACTAAGGTATGGAATGAATGACAACAGAGAAGTTTGGTACTCTTTAAAATTAGAAGATATAATTTGAAACTACAAGTTAGGTACAAATTATAAATGTAATCTCACATTTATAATGACAAGACTACCTGAAGCCGTAAAATGCCCCTTTCCCTTTCTGTCTCATGGGAAGAAATGACTCAGTCTAAAAAACCTGAAGTTCTTGAATGTTTCTTTCCTAGACATGTATGCATAGGTACACAACTTTTAAAATAAAATCACTTAATCAAAAAATATTGCAACTTTGTTCAAAAAAGTAGAAAAATGGGATTTTTTACTATCAAAAAAGAAATAAAGAAGCGAATAATGAATGATCAAGATAGTTTCCAAATTTAAGTGATGTGGATTCTTTTTTGGGCGTTTCTTACTTGATTTGGGAGTTATGTTTACAAATACTCAAGCCATGAATGCTACTTTGATTTCAGAATTAGGTATAAGGCTGAAGAGCTCGGCCTGGAAAAGAACTTGTGAGGTTACCTACTTCTGTCAGCAGCCAGGCCAGTTGTGTACTAATGCTGTAGTTGTGTTAGATTTGGTGGGAAAATCTTTCCAATTATTCATTACAATGTAGAAAGTAAGGGTGAGAATTAAGGTTTGGTCCTGGAATTCCTTTGACAGCTTTAAAGAAAATTTGGCAATTGAGGTCTTCAGCTGAATTAAAAGAAGGAAGGTGATTTTTTTTTAAGTGATCATTCCAAATGATTCCAAATTTTGCATAGCTCAGATTTTCTCTCATCTTAATATCAGGATTTTTGAATGTATTTGAAGGGGTGTTTAAGTACTATTGTTTTTATTCTTCTATAGGGAGATCCAGGTGAAGTTATTGGTCTTTTACCTCCTAGTGTGCTAAAAGGTGATAAAGGCTTTCCTGGTCAACCTGGACTACCTGTAAGTCTAAATGATGTTTGAATAGCAGTGAGTTTCAATTGAAATTATATTAGTATCATTAAATTGCCAAATATATATCACCTTTTAATGACGTCTTTTTATTTTTTTGCAGGGTCCACCTGGAGCCTCAGGGTTCCAGGGGCCAGTGGGGCCACCGGGGCTTCCAGGAGAGCCAGTAAGTTTCTTTTCATGGTGATTTGCACTTCACTTATAAAGCTTTATAGAAAAGCTCAGTGAAGTGTATATGGCCAAGAATGATGGCCAGTGGTATAATTTGGGAAAGGCAACCTGTGGTTCCAGACTTCATGTTCAGCCTCCTGGACTCTACCATGGCAGGAGTGACTAAGTACATGGGCTTCCAACAGCATCTGCCCCTCGAGTCATCTTTTCTTCTTACAGGATTTTTGTTTTTAATTTTTTAATAGTTATTCCTCCTTTTCCCTCCTCCCCCATTTAATTAACAGAAAATAAACCACTAACCTAGCTGCCAGATCTAAATCAAAATGTTTGCTGAGATTGGTCTTATGGGTGGCCTCAGTAAAAAGTACTGTGGACAGCAGGTCAACATCAGCTGTCTGTTATTTGTGGTAATTGCCAAATGTTGAAGGCATTTTAGCTACTTTAAACTTTGGCAGGTCTCATAGATACCTAATGTCTTCTCTTCCTTTGTTAGATGAAGTTAACAGCTAGTAGAGATCAGTTATTTCCATCTATTAAAATCTACCCTGTTTATCTTGCTGTTAAAGTGAGCTGTGTTAGAATTCCATTTATGCTAAAGAAAACTGAAAGGATGTACAGAAAAATTCAGTAAGAAGTAACTAATCAATATAAAGGTAGCTGAGTTGAGTCACTGTTTGCACTTATTAATATAAAAAAGAACAATCTTAATAAAAGAAATGTGAGGGTTCATACTTAGCACAAGTGGTCAGCAGCATGCAAAACAACCACACTGAGGTCAGTAATGAAGTTACTTTTCCAGGCAGTACTATGGCTTTCTTTGATTGTCTCGTGTCTAGATGCTGACTAGGTCCAGCATTCTTAACTGCATAGCAAGATCTGATGGAAGATCTTATGTTCTGTTCATTTTTATTATTTATGTTAAGTTGTGGATTGGAGTAGACAGTAGCAGAGAAATGCCGCAGGTCTTGGTTCAATGGAAGGGTTTGCATTTTTGCTATATAGAACATAGAAATTAGTCCACTTAGAATACTATACACATATCTGCTAAAATGTCCTGTCTTGCAGGGTCCTCCAGGGCAACCAGGACCCCCAGGTGAGAAGGTAAGGACTTATTTTATTATAAAGATTAAGTCTATTCATTTACTTATTTACTTATTATTTGTTTATTATTTTATTATATTAGTTCCCGAAAAAGCTGGAAACTAAGGGTAATAAAGGAGTGGGTGTTTTTACACTTTAGGATCTAGTTTTATATCTTAATAGGACATCATAGAAAGAGGCTTTTAAGATAATTTTTTAGGCCTCTTTAGATTTTTTAGATCTGTTATCTCCCTCGATCAAATCTGTAGTGACTAGAATATTCTGTGATTTTTGGACCCATCTAAAAATGTCAAAATGTAATGTTGTTCTCATTTATCAATAAAATGTTGAAAAAAGGGAGCATACTGACATTGAAATTGTACTGTAAATTTCATTTTATATATTTTTTCACCAATTGCAAGGATGTGGAACTTAAAACAGCTGAGGGGTTAGGGCATGATTTATTTGTTTGTTTCACATGTGTATTAAAAAGACTGTCTCTTATATCCTCTTTTAACTTTTGCCATTTCCAAAATACTTTCATATGCGTGTATGTATGTACATGTGCACTGCTGGTAAAAATTCAGTAATCTATGTGTAATTTTTATTTTCAGGGCTACATGGGCTTGGGTTTTCAGGGTCCCAAAGGTGAAAAGGTAAGTCTCTCTTGAAACCTTTTAGAGAGCAACTGTCAGAAATATTCTTGAAACTTTATTTGTTTTAGATAAATAAATTGCTAGAATTAATCTATGAAGAAAATCAGTGCAATAACTTTGTAATTTTTGGAAGACTTGAATAAATCAAATCTGTAACTCGTAACTAAGTGAACATAATTCATGAGTGGTTACAGAATCTTGACATGATACTGTTATACTTCACATTAATTTAGGTCATTATGCTGTTTTCCAGCTGTGATTAGTACCAGCTACTTCAGGAAAAAATACTTAGATTGCAGTTGGCAGATCAGAAAGCGTTTCCTCTTCATATCAGGGCTCATCATGAGATTTATTTGAAATTGGTTTAGAGCTAAGGGATGAGATTTAATATGCTGTCCAAAATCATCAGAATTAATTGTGATAGGACTCTTGAGAGCCTGTCTGCATCACTGTTTTAGTTTGGATTGGGACCGTGCATTTGAGGCAGATCTTTCAGTTGTCCTCTTTTACTGTGTTTTGGCTGAACCAAGAGCAGTTTCAGAGCACACAGACTCGTTTCCTTTTGAATGATACTAAACCAAAAGATGTGTTCATTGCTGGCAAGAGCAGTATTTACAGGATATCTTGTTACTTGCCAACACTGCCAGACTGTTCATAAAAATAGTAAACATCCCAGAAGCCAGTATAGGATTTTGTGCTGTCCTGCTTCTCACCGTTTGCTGCAGGGGCACTGAGCCTATGACCCTACTTTGGTTTTCTTGTTGCTAGATTTTGATCAGTGATACTACTTTTTCTGCATACCCCATGACTAAACTGACTGTGATGCACTGCTGAGTTGCCATGTATTAGCTGAGCTATGATGCTATGATAACTGATCCCATTTATTCTCTTAACCAGCATCAACTGGAAGCTAAAACGTACTAGGCTTAATGTGTTACCTCTCCTGCTGAGGTCTAAGCTAGTGTGTTTTATGTTGCATTTGCAGGAGCCAAGAAATGCATGCTGTCATGGGTTATAGTTCAGTAAATTGCATGTCTGAGTCCTTCGCTTCTTCAGAAGCTCCTCAATGAGTGTCTTTGGCAGAGGCCTTGTCAAGTATTAGTAAATCATGTTACCGTAGGGCTTTGGCGTTTTTTTGCTGCCTTACATGTCTGGAGACACTGTATTCCTATGGGATACAATTTTTCATAACATGATGCATTGCTGAGATTAACGTGTTATAAAATTGCTTGGAAAATGTAGACAATAGAAGCACGTGAACTCCTGGACTACTCAGGTTTGCCTTTAGCGAAAAAGGAAGGGTATTGCTAGGTAGCGTTGCTTGGCAGAAATGTATCAGCCCTTTTGGACGTTGTTCTACTGTAAAAGATACTGCTTTTACCCTCTATAAAGAGGCGGGTTCCCACGCTGCTATGGACAAATCCGTACTGACAGGGTGTGGTCTACACTTACCTCCTTGAACTTGGCCTTTAGAGACAGTTGTAAAGCTGAGGAAGCACTATAAACTTTGACTCACATTTTCTTTTTCCAAGAATAGATTTTCTGAACCTGATCTCTTTTCCTAATATCCTTCTTTCTAAGGGAGCTACTAAAATACTTTTGCACCATTATAATAATTTATGTTGGACGCATTCCTGATATTCATTATTGATCATTCTCCAGCTTATCGGGAGATACAGAGATCCCTTTTCAGGACAGTCTTAGCCTATCACGTTTTAAAATTGTGTCTCTTGTAACTGCGTATGCAAACCTTTCTCTGACTGATTTTGCTGAAAAAATAATTAAAAAAAACATTTAGCTGTATTTTTAAAAGTGAATTGTAGTTCTCTTTTGTTGTATTGGTCTTAGTAAGGATTGCTCTCAGTGTCAGTACTGTTTCTAATGAGCTATCCTGATTTGGTGTTGACAGGGAGAACAAGGAGTAAGGGGCCCCCCTGGACCCCCAGGCCCAGCTCCGCATATGAAAGAAAAAGGAAGCGAAATCATAAGGGGAGAAAAGGTGAGACCTTAAATGATTACTCCTGTTTTACTCTTGTTTAAAGGATAATCAGTAGGAACTAGGACTAACTAAAGGAAAAGGGAACATTAAGTTACCTACAGCCAATTTTTAAAAATGTTCTCCCTATTTTATGTAATCAATTTTAATGGTCTTTCTAGAAGTTTCTCTGAAAAATCTGATGATAACTGCATAAATAGGAAGGATGATTGATAAACATAATCTGGTAAACCCCAAATACTCTAAAAATTTGAAATAAGTAACTTATACTGGGCTTTTCATTTCCAGAATCACACTTACGGAATCTGAGTCCTAAAGAATTCTGCAACTATTGAATCAGACACTATGAGCAACACATTAGTATAATAAATTAGCTTAATGGATTCCAGTTTTATGCTTAAAAATTTGTGTTTAGTCTTAACTTCTTGCATATCATACTATTAAGCATAGTTTTTTGAAGTGGGGAACAAGGTTCAATGTTCTGTGTTTGTAAAGTAAAGAAGAAGTAAATGACTTACAGCCTAAATGAATTATCGATACAATTTTGCTTATTAATCTACATTTTTTTCCTCTTTCATTAGGGTGAACCTGGTGAAAAAGGTGAACAGGGTGTCCCAGTAAGTATCATTGAGAAGATTCTTTATTATAGTGAAAGTTGTAAAGAATCTCATGGTGGCCCCGAAGATATTTGTAGCTGATAGATAAAAGCAGATTTATGTTAGAGTATGTCAGTATTCTTAATGTGGTGTTTATTTATTTTCCAGGGATTACCAGGTTCAGGTTTCAAAGGGGAAAAGGGTGAACCTGGAAAGCCTGGTCCACGTGTAAGTATGCTCAACCTTATCAAGAACATAGTTGCAGTCATTGTATTGTTTCCGTAAATTAATTAAACTTAGTAATCAGGAATGAAACAGCAGATGTGGTACATTTCAGACAAGGAGTTTTGCAGTAGTCTTCAGCAGGACAAGTGCATGAGTCAAGACAGTGATAATGTGCAGTAATAGTAGTAGGTAACATGCTTTCAGATAGCTAAAGACACCTAACGCTGCCTGAGGTGCTGAACGCAGAGGCAGGACTCCCCCTGATCCCAGCTGAAGCAAGATCATTCCATCAGAAGAGGAGAAGCGAAGCAAAGCAAATCACTTTGTATGAAGGAGTTTAGCTGAATGAAATATTTGAAGTACTCTTTCGCACAATCTGCGACTAAGTCTGTTTGGCTGGAAGGTACCATTTCTTACAAAGAAGAGGAATGGAGCAAAAAATTTATATGACTGACCTAAGTTACCTTGCTGATTTCTAGCCTCATTATAGATGCTTGAGGCCACAGGGGCTGTTACATTTGCCTAGTCTGATCTATGTTGTAGTCTTATTCATACCACTTTTGTGTGAGTCATGCTGTATCTTTCATGACTAAGTTGATAGCAAAAGCAGTTTCTACATAAAATCTTATTTAGATTACTGTTTTTCAAATTGTGAGTCAACATAAGCTGTTAGAAAAAGATCCAAGACAGCTATAGGCATTGAATTGTACTGTAATCTGAAAAAGAGAAAATCTCACTCCTTGTTTCTCAGTATAGTGAAAGGTCAAGTGTTCTGTCAGCCTTTCAGTATAGGTACATAATGGGTTTATCCCTATTATCATGTATATATCTTTTCCTTCTACAGTAAATGAGGGCTTGAAAGATGGGAGAATAGAGAAACATTGACCTAGACCTTACTGAGGAAATCAGAGAGTCTTTGAATGGATTGTGCAAAAATATGGCTTTCAGTTTGTGAAGAGTTCCCTGAACATTTCTAAGAAATTTCTATATAAATATTGCTATTCAAGTATTGGCTATATGCTATTCATAGCTCCTTCTGAAATTAAGAGAAGTCTTGAAAGGTAAACAAATATTAAGATTAGATTTCTAGTTTTATGGAATCATTTGGCTGCCATATGATTAATTCTGGTTAGAATGTACATTTGAAGAGTCTACTAACTGTTTGGATTTTACAGCTCATATTTCTAATTAGTAATTAAAAATTACTAGTAACACTTCTTCATAAGATACCATAGCTGCCCCAGCAGTGATGGTGGCCAGTTCATGTTTGTTGTATCATTTTTAACCTTCCATTTAACTGTTTTAGATTGACTTGATTTGTCCTAGAATTGATAGGATTATTTTTTAGACTGAATTGCGTGTTACTTTGTGTATTAAATATATTTCTTTTGTTAGCTTTATGGGACAAACTCATATTGTTTATGATAGGCATACAACCTGAGGACTGTGATACCAAATAAATGCCTGCCTCTAGTGGATTAGGCTACAAGCCTAGGCTCTACTTCCCTTATAGTCCATAGTAAGAGAGAGAGAATCCTAAAAATTAGTTTGGTCCATCGAGGTCATTTATCACGTACCCATTGATTAACTCAAGGAAATCTGAACCCCTGTGTAGGGTAGCACAGTGGTCGAACAGGGAAACCCCTTGCCTTGGAAGTGGGAGTCTTGGATTCCAGGTTATCATCTGCCTCCTGATCGAAATTATAGCTTCCAATTTATGGAAAACATTTTTACCAGTAGATTACCCCGTGGTCTGAGGTGGGGCCGCTTTTCCAGCCCTTCTGCTGAAACTGATCCAGCGGGAGTCTATGAATAAAAGTTTTTTGAGGCTAGAGAGTGTATAAGCAAGAGGTTAGAAAGGGATTGCTATGAAGGGAGAAGGTACTGGGTCTGGTTCCTGCTCCCTGTGCTGTTGATATATTTTGTCTGAAGACTCTTTGGCTGGGAAATCCTTAAGTTATTCCTGGAGCTGGGACCAAATCTGCAGGATTTTACTTAACACTGCGGGTTGTAGGAGGTTGAATAATATAAGCGCTAGGAAGTTAGTTTGCCTGCTTTGTACACTCAACGCTGTTAGCTGTGTTAGTACTCTTCCGCTAATGCACTATCATGGTGATTGTTTAGTTTTACTGTTTCACCCACTGTATATAGCAATTGTATATATGTGTCAGCCTGTTAAGCAGAGTGGAACTTGGTGTTTTACAGGGAAAGCCTGGAAAAGATGGTGAACCAGGACCAAAAGGAGAACCTGTATGTTTTTTTCCATACTATATCTTACATTTTAAAACCCAAACTTGACTGTCTATTGCAAATGTTTGAAATTTTCTAGTCTTCTGAATTGTTTACATAAAATTGTTGCTTCCAGTGAATTAGTGCCTGGTTTGAGAACTTAAAACTTTGATGCTGCCAGAGAAAAGTTACAGCTATATTTGTGTTACCTGGTTTTGCTGTCTTCCACACACAGGGTTTGCCTGGTGGGTTTGGGATTCCCGGACAACCTGGTGTACCTGGTGTTAAGGTGCGTAGCGGTATCTTACTTCCCATTGCACAGAATAAATAGTTAGGAATTCATACGCCCTGTTCACAGGAATTCATTAAAACAACAAATGCGCACAAAGCCATATTAAATGAATATTGTGAAGGCATCATGCAGAGATTAGGAAATGTCAAAATTAAAGTTGCTTAGGCATCCTTAATTTAGACCTCTTATATGAATAGATTAGTGCAGGCTTTAATTACATAAGCTCTTTGCTTAGCTGGTAAATGTAGAAATATACTTTCCCCAAAATCGCAGATTCTGTTTACATAGTGTGAAGCAGTACAGTCCCATGAACTGTAACTAATTACTACTTATTGTAATGTCCCAGGTACTTAGCATTTGGAATTTGTGTGAATATGTATCAAAGTATTCATTTGCTAAGGAAATTCTACTTTATGGTGAAGAAAATCTCATATATTATATGGAAAATAACTGAATGCCACTGAGTTTTTTGTGTGCCATAGTTCAATTTAAAATATGAAATTCGTTTTGATTTAGGGTGAAAAAGGGGAACAAGGTCTTCCAGGGCCTCCAGGAAGAGTAAGTAAAATAAATTCTTGTTTTATTTGAGCTTAAAGGAAATTATACATGTCATGAAAGTCCAAGCACACTCAAACAATCAGAAAAAAAAGAGAGACTATGCATATTCTGATCTCATTGAAATCAGTAATGCTATTATCATTTTTCCTTAATAGAAGCAAAAGTTGGAAACCCTATTTCTTAAGTATGTTTGAAATTTGGAAAGGGACCTCCCAAGGAATATGAATTTTGAATGTTTTTTACTGTGAAAATGATAGTCAATTGTTAATCAATACAAACTATTCAAAAGAGAGCTCTGCAGCTTTGTAGTCCATAATTTTTTTGACACTTCAAGTAAAAAATGAAATTGCTATTAGTCAGGAACAGATAAATCATTGATTGTGCTTCTTTCCCAACATCTGAATGTAGTTTGAAAAATGGTGCATACTTCTTGCATATTTTATTGTGAATGTATACATGTATGTCAAGTTTAGATTGATGCTAGCAGAAATTATCAGAATAAAGTCTTTTAAAATGAAAGGTAATATAAACCTGATGGGTCAGTGCTTAGACCATGTTAAGGTTTCTTTACACCATTCTTGTTGAGAGAAGTGTTATAAAGCTCTGCAGTTAATCCTACTGGTGATATGAAGGAATTCTGGTAGAACAGGAAATCTTTTTTTTCTGGTAATTCCTCAGCAGCTACCAGTCTCTTGCAGCAGTAATTACATATCAGTGAAATTGCCAGTATAACTGAAACTGCTAGAAGTTGTTATCACAAAGCAAGATGGACTCTGTACCATCGGATTAGGATAGGTGAGATGCAAACTTTAGCATAGTTGCATATTCCTGGTGTTCTAGTCTTTGTACTGTGATTCAGATTATAGATACTGGAACAGTGGATTCTTTTGGTGAAAAAGGAGACCCTGGAGTTTCAGGTTTGCCAGGACTGAAAGGTCAAAAAGGTGAAAAAGGTAGGTATTTTGTCTTGTCTTTTTGCCTGAGTTATGTTTTTATTTTTCTTTTTGCAAGAAATTATAATTGCACTGTCTTTGTGCATCTGGAACTCTATATGGCAATTAAATGTTCCAGTCATTAATTGATACCACGTTGTTGAAGTTTTGTTACACACTGTGGAAAAGATGCTTTTTCTCATTGTAAGTAAGACTACATTCCAATGATAGATTAAAAGAGTCAGGGAAACAATAAAATGGGACTTGAAACTTTGATTTTGTGGCTGTTAGATAATTCAGTGAGATTATTTAGCAAAGACAAATCTACAGAAGCATAAGGTAAGATAATAATGCAGAGAATCTTGAAAAGAGTCCTTAAAAAAACAAGTTAGTAGCTAAATTTTAGTCTTAAAAAACTCATAATTTGTCAAACTCCTCAGTAAACACGGAAAATTAAGCATTCCTCTTTCACATTTTCCCCATCATAGACCTTACCCTGTTGATGAAAGATCAGTGGAGAAGGTGGCACTCAGCCTTTGTAGGATCAGGGCCTTTTCACTAAATTTACTGTTTGCAGATATCTATAGACTATTTATCTTAAGTTTTGATTCAGACCATATTGCTTACTTACTTATTCAGACTCATAATGCTTACTTAAATAATATGTGCTAAAATGTCACTGGTGTTGGCATTGCCTGTTTCATCACATAATTGAAAACCTCTCTTTTTTAACCTCTCTTTTTAAGGTTTCCCTGGTATACAAGGAATCCCAGGTCTTCCAGGTATGAGTTTGTGGCCACTGATTTTGTTCACTTTTTTCCTTTGTTCTTCTTGGGTGAAGACACCTGAGGGATGTTTTCATCCACCACTTCCAGTTATTCCCTGACTTGCAGATACCTGGGCAGTGGCTGCTCTGAGGGTCTAATCTTCACCTTAGACCCTTCCCGTGGATTGCTTGTCTCATGTCTCTGATGTGATCGAGCTTGCTCTCTGTGTAGAGCCCTGTTAACTTTTTGTGAGGAATAGTCTTTCTGTTTAAAGGGAAAAACAGGTAGTGTGCACAGGTTGTCAGAGATGATAGTTGAGAAATTTTAGATTCCCTGGTCAAGAAAACTTGTAAAATGTGAATATGCACATCTGTACCTATATATGTATACTTATGTACAGATATGTATATGAATGCCTGCCATCTCCCATATAATTTGGTTTGCTCTTACTTCAGCTGTATGGGTATTTGCATGAATATAACAAAACAAGGCTTGTAGGGAGAAATAATATCATTTATTAAATCAAGGTAGTTCCTGAAGGCTCCCTGAATTTTTCCGGCAATATCACCTGAGCTAATAAAAGATATTTCTTCTCCCTGAAAGTGTTGGTTTTTTCTTGCGCTAGTATCTTTACATCCATGACAACACTACTGTTATGTGTATGTGCACATGCACATGGATTTGGACTAAGCCACAATGTTTGCTTTTCAAAAATGAAGCAAATCATCTGCAGAAACCTGACAGCAGCATATCTACCAGTGATATTAATATTACCTCATTCTTTGCCTGCATTTTCCATCTTGACAGTGAGCTAAGTATGAAATTAGTGTGAACCAGTGTCAGATAGTTGCCAGGAATTTTTCACAGTTTAGGGAGGAGATACTATACACCGTAGACTGTGATAT
Source organism: Dromaius novaehollandiae (assembly GCF_036370855.1). NCBI lineage: Eukaryota > Metazoa > Chordata > Aves > Casuariiformes > Dromaiidae > Dromaius > Dromaius novaehollandiae. The sequence goes on from NC_088098.1 coordinate 155,959,802, forward strand.
TCCCTGAAGAATTCCGCATGACAAGACAAGAATAACTGTGGCTCTTAGTCTGTTGTTACCCCACAGAAACTGAGATTTGTTTGACTTTTCATATCTTCTTGCAACGCTGCTGGAGGATCAAAATGTTTTAACAGTCAAGTCTAAGGATTAGCTTTTAACTAACTCATTAAAGTGTAATTGCACGAATGGCTAAAAGGAGATTTTAACTAGTTTTTTTCTAGCTATTTAACAGATTCTCTTTATTGGGTGTTATTTACTTCTCATTCCTGCAAACAGTTTTGGTTTTAGCATTCCAGAAATCTGCTAGCATTGTCGAATACTTGTTCACTGAAGTTCTTAGAGATACTGTCTATTTCTAAATAGGTTTAAGACGTATTTGGCTTATTATGAAATAAGGAAAAGTGTAATAGCTTCTAAATGTAATAAATATTCTCAGTTAACTGCTCTGTGGCCACTTTTTCCTACCTAGCGAAAGCTGATTAAATTAAATCTCAGAGAGCGCTCTTGCTGCAGAATAAGAGTGTTTGCATAGGGACCTAATGCGGGTATGTTATTCTGGGCTGTAGTGAGATTATAACCTGTGTATTCTGTGTAAATCACCAGTAGTCAAAATATCGTCCCTTTTGATTTTACAGTAGCATTTTTCCTTTGAGCTCTGGAAAGTAATGGAAGCTGATGTGTTGATAATGTTGTCTTTTTTAATTGTAACTTTCTTCATGTATGTTTTGCTCTGTCCAAAGGTCGACCTGTTCCAGACCGGGTAGGAGCACCTGGTGTCCCTGGAGAGAGAGGTGAAAAAGGTGAAAAGGGTTCTCCAGGGTTCCCTTTACCTGGACCACCTGGAAGAGATGGTTTCCCAGGTCCTCCTGGTTTGCCTGGCCCACCAGGTCCTCCAGGTGTAACAGGTAGGTAAAGCACTCCGTTGCTTTTCAGTATGAAGTCTCAAAAAATGTTAACATTTGCATGCACATAAAAAGAAAAAGACAAGATTATAAAAGCTATGATCAGAATTCATGTGTGAAAAGATGCATCTAGATCATGGAAGAAATGAATCTGAGCTGTTAATGGGTCAAGCAAAAGGTGTTCCATGATGCAGCAAGCCACTCATTTCCAGACTGGGACAAGGATTCTTTGCTAAATAAGTGCTTTTAAAATGTCTTCAAAAAGTACATTGTGGACTGTTACATTATATCCAAAGAAATTACCATAATACATATTGGTTTCCTCTGTGTTCTAATGTGCCACCGCAGAGATATTTATACATTCTCAATAAAAACAATTAAAAAATACTAATAATGTTCTTACCATAAAAGATAGCTGTGCAATATCACAATTTACAAGTCTGCACTTCCAATATGTGTAATATAGATTGAAAAAACATAAAAACTATAGATTGAGGTGCTCAGTTTTTTTCATTTACTAGAAGTTTTTATTGTAAAATGAAATTATCTTATGAGAGAAGGGTGTCAACACTTGCTTTACAGTTGTTGCTACATTTGCCAATGAGTAACTACAAAATCTAACACTTAGAACAGGGAATTAAATAGCTAAAGCTTACCTTGCTCCTAATAAGAAGAACAACAATTCCCATTTTTCTGTCAGTGCTTAATTCTGCTCCTTCCCCAGACACTTCTTCAATAGAAAACATTTTTTTCTTGTTTGTATTTAACTTTCATTTGCCAGACTTCACATAAAGATTTTTACTACTGACTTTGACCAAAATGATGTGTGATTGTATTGAATCAGAACCTGTGTCATAACATGTAACAGAATAAGCGTATTTTTTTTTCTCATATCAACTCTGCTAAACATTATGTTTTGTTACCCATTCCAGTTCCAACATATGTAGTTTCTTGTTTTCAGGAAGCTTTAGCAATGTGGAAAAGTTAGGTGCTAAGAAGCTAATCTTGACCTAGAAAGTTTCCCAAAACATTGAAAACAAAGGTCTATATATAAAAAATACTACTAAATGGTTTTCTTCAGGACTTCAAGAAATATTCTCCATTGTCTTCAGGGTCAAAAATGCATTTTTTCATCCAAAGCACTTTTCTTAGCTGAAAATTATGATAAAATAGGATTTTACGTGGAAGTTGTTTGTAACCTTATTATGGCAGAGCCTGTCTTTTCTCTGTAATTTTAGAGGTTTCTAAAGCAGCATAGATGGAATCAGAATGCAGAATCACAGAAAATTTTTTCAGAGCAAAAACGAACAGGAAAATAAAATGATACCCTGACTCATCACTACTCATGAAGACACATTCAGCTGTGACACTCACAGAAGCAGCCTTATAATGGAAAATTTCACTTGTCAAACAATATTCTTTATTATTACTTTTGAATTGCAGATGGAGTTGATCAATGCCAGCCAGGAGAACCTGGTGCACCAGGTAGACCTGGAGCTCCAGGACAGCATGGATTTCCAGGAGAGATGGGAGAGAAAGGTAATATTATTTATAGTTAATGTGTGATTGTTTTCTACTGCTTTGTACCCTGGGCCTTGGATTTGTCAAGATGCTGAGGAGGTTGGGTTGGATCCAGAGAAACAGTGCCTGATGTTAGTTACACAAGCAGTTCACGGACGCTAAAGATGTTTCTTGAGTCTTGGGTAAGTAAAAGAAGTGTGCTGTGTATCGAGTCACGTGACCCAAACTTTGCTAATGTTTCACTTAGCCTCCATGTTTCGGGAAAGTGCTAAAGGAGAGCACAGGGCAGAAAGAGAAGCTGGGAAGAAAGAAAGGGTTGAATATTGCCTTATTAAGTGTAAATAGAGCTGTTTATGGCAACTGAAGATGTGAATTCTGAGATGAAGTTTTCTGAGATTTAAGGTTTCTCCTTTTTATTCTTTTTATTTCTTCTATACCCAGTATGTATTTGCCTTCTTCTTTCTTGATCCTCTTCAGCCTGGTCCCTTTTAACCCTTCTACTAAATATTATTCTTAGGATAAGAACGAATTGATTCTCCTGACATCCCTTTAAAGTTTTTAAAGAATTTTGAATAAATTTGCTGATAAATTTTCATTGAAACATTTACTTATAGGTGACACATTCATTTTTAATCTTTCAACATGAAGCATATTAAGTAGGCATTTGCCCCTGAAGCTTGCAGTTGTCTTCTGTGTTTTCACTGTTATTCATTAATGTTTTTCTTCTTTGTTTTTTACTGGTTTTTTTAGGTGACAAAGGTGAGTCCTGTCTCTCATGTGAAGTAGGACCTCCTGGACTCCCTGGACCACAAGGGCCACCAGGTCCAGCAGGTAAAAAACCGTGACAAAATTATCTACCACAGCTAAAACCTAAAAATGCAACTTAAGTCATATAATTATTTTCTGTCCCATTAATCAAATTGCTTGTGAAACTAATGAAAGAAGGATGGAATATTCTTATTGGCCTGATTCCAAATTCCCACTGAAATCAATGAGAATTTCCAAGAAAGCAGGAACTGGTTGCAGTGGAGTGTCTTTGAAAACTGTCGACCAAATGTTTTTGGAGAAGATTGCGAAAGCGAAAAAATAATGTCGGAAGCATTTGCCACTATGTGGTGAGGCAGAGCAGCAGCCCATATATGCATTCCCAGTTTTGGCATTAAACTGTATGGTCAAAAGAAATAATTTGTCTGCTACTGTATCAGAAAAGTGCCATGCACAAATAGTGACATTATACTTGATTGTTCTAGTGGTTGTGTAGAAAAATGAATATGTTTTAGGAAGTTTCAACATTGCAATGTTTAAATAATAGTTCTAAATGGTAATGTGAATTCAGAACATAGTATCCAACCCATGAAATTGGTTGAATTGCATATTTTCGTCGTAAATCAAATGCATTGTCAACTTCTGAGCTCTAATGCATGCAGACACCTTCACTGATTTTAGCAGAATTATAGCGATATAACTAAGGATGGAATTAGATACTTTGAGAAGGATCATAAAGGCTCCACAGACAATGGGCTATTTGTAAAAGCATATAATAAATAGAATACTGTTTTTCATTTCTCCAATTAGGTTTTCCAGGACAAGCAGGTTTCAAAGGTGAAAGAGGCTTACCTGGACTTGATGGCCTTCCAGGCGTACCTGTAAGTAACACCTTTCCAAACGTTTGGTATTTATTTTCTGTTAGACATGTCATGAAAGAACATTCAGTGTGGTTGTGTAATATTTCTGTTTAAAAATAGACCAGCACAGTGATATAATAAAAATAAGGAACTGGATATGCCTGGCAAAATAAACTAGGAAGCAGCGGGATCTAGCTTTGAGAGGAAACAAGAGCTGTCAGAAGTGGGTTATATTTCTGTCCTTATCCATCATATGAGCTCTGCAGGACACTTGACCTTGCGGCTCAGCAAGCAAAGCAGCAGAGTTGGGCAAGAAATAGGATTTTTCGTGAAATGTGCAGATCTGACCTTCTCATGTTACAGTGGGTCTTTCCCACGTCTCTCTGCTGTTGTGTGTGTGTATATATATATTAAGAGTGAGGGAGAGAGTGCAGTGCCATCTAGTGTAGCCTAGGCAGTTAAAATCATATTAGCATGCAACATATTTTAGCAGTTTGTCTGAATTTTGGGAAATGTGTGTAGCATAGTCAGTCCATAAAACCTGATTTTCAGATAGTTAGCAGGAAAATCAAGTGTTTTGCAAGAAATAAAGGAAGTTTGTGAGAGTGGGTAGTATCCTGATAAGCTAAATTATGCTGACACAGCATAATACAGCTCTCAGCCAGTAAGGCTGAATACCAGAAGTAGAGTAGCCACATAAGCATAGCACTTCCCAAAAATGTAGCACAAATTACCCCTAGCACTGAACTAGCACTACTGTGGTTGATTTTGTCAGAGTTAGCTTAAATGTCCCCGCATTCACTGGGGTCTACTGTAAAGACCTACATTAGCGTACACATTCCTGTATCATAACATGGATTTTGACTTCTTTCCTGATGTAACTAGATTGAGAGTTTGTCAGAGTCTTTCCAGCTTAGTTTCTCCAGAGCTGTTTTCTTCTTCCAGCTGAGCATTTTTGGCAATATAGCTTCTCAGCGACATTCATGTGTGCTAATTTTAATATACATTGGAGTTATACAAGCTCCCTCTGTCACCAGTGGTGATAGGCACCTTCAGAAGTTTAACTATCCCATCTATATGAATTACTTGCTTGAAGAACCTGTTCCTCTGTCTTGAGTATAAATAAAGCCTAGATACATGAATTTTAGGCTAAAGTTAGCTGAAGTGAATTCCACTCTCTGTGTTTTCTCCTTGATAAACAAGACGGTGTTACTCAGTGACTTAATTTACTGTAATATAAATTGGATTCCTGAAAGAAACTGTGGAGAAAAATAAAAGAGGACATCCTAACATATTTTAGCTTTTTCATGATTGGGATTGGTTCTCAGCACATATTTTGCCACACCTTTATGTTTACTCTTTATTGTCTGTTGAATTCTGTTCACATGTTTTATCAGACAAGGACTGGGTAGTATTCTGAATGCTCTTAAGCTTGTTTTGCTCCACAAAGTTTGGTTGGGTCGAGACCTAGCACATAGGTTAGCTTGGGAAAACTACTTAGAGCCCAGCCTCGCAAACTCACATTGTTCAAGGCCATGCCAGAGCATCAGAGTCTGATGTAGGACTTGCCAAACCTAGTGGAAAGATTGTCTTTGACTGTGTACTGGTTCAGGCTTAAATGGAGGGTACACATAAGCCATAAGCAGTGGATGTTGCCCAGGAATTTTTTGCTCTCCTACCCCAGTGAGCAGAGCAGATTCACTTGAAATTAAAGACACTGTTTGTATGAAAGAAGTACATGCAAGTTCTGGACAATATGTAGGCAAAATTTGGAATTCTGAAAGTACAGGATATCCTATTATTATGTAGGGAATTTCTGCCCTGGAGAGCTTACAAAACCTTTTTTGAACATGTGCATGGGGAGACATGTAAGCTCTGAAAAAGACAGTGTTAAGAAACCTAGATTGTCCTGATGCTGATACCATAGGTCTATCTGAAATCCAGCAGGCAGTCTATTGAAAATTCAGAGTACTTTTTCAGTGTCATGGCCTTAAGTTCCTGTGTAAACGGTGGAAATTTATGTGCATCATGTAAAATGATATACCTGTGGTATGATATGGTGACAAGATGATCAAGACAGTGAATTTTGCAATAATTGCTTATTCATTCTTCTCTCTCCTGGAAAATATTCTCATTTGACCTCCTTGATTGAAGACTTAATGATTTATTTGATTTGGGTCTACTCTTTAATTTTTGATTGACAGGCATTTGATGCCCCATTGACATTTGAATTTATTAAATTTCAGGGGCCCCCAGGCACTCCAGGACTTATAGGCAGCCCTGGGGCAAAAGGAGAACCAGGAGATTTTTCTTATGAATCTATCCTGAAAGGTGAAAAGGGAGATCCTGGTTTCCCAGGACAACCAGGTATTCCTGGAAGAGAAGGGTCACCGGGAAAAGATGGCCTCCCAGGTCCACAGGGTCCGAAAGGAGCGTCGGTATGTGTGTTTCTTTATTTTTATATGCTGTTCTATACATGTCATCTTTCAGATCAGAATGTTCTTATGTCCCACATATGCGTTATATTTATTGGCCTCATTCACTGAATCACGTTTTGTCCTTACTTGGAGTGTACCAAAAGAGGACTCCAGTTTCCCTGGAACCAGTGAGGAATATGGTCCTTAAACAGCAAAATTTTTCTGAGTTAGATTTTGACCCAGTATACATGCCATGCAGATAAGTGATCTGACTCAGATGTATGGCTTGTTACTTTGAGGACTGCAGAGCAGGGCTACTTCCCCTACAAAGTGGTGAGCATGGGCATTATTTTTGTTCCCTTCCTCCTCTCTTCTACCTTGATAGTGAGAACAAGTGTAGCTGATTTAATTCGTATCTGGAGATGACTGAAGGAATGCAGTTAGCCACAAAGAGGTGATGACGATAAGATGCAACTCTCTTCTAGCATACTTTCTTCTTTTTGAAGCTAATGTTTCACATTCTTGCCCTGCTAGGGAGTTTAGCTGATGTGGATGTGGAGATCAGATTTGTTCCCAGATTCATCACTGGGAATATAGCCTAAATAATCCAATTACTTGCATTGCGCCATGGGTAGAGTTTCCATGTGCACAACAGGCATAGTTTCTGTGTGCTCTTCCACATGGGACCCAGTCCTGTTTCCATTGAATTCAGTGATAAAGAATCCACTTTCTTTAGTGTTAAAGATAAGTACCCTGTGCTAAATCCAAGCTACAGCATATTCGGACAAAGAGGGGAACATGTCCTGCCTTGCCAATCAGGCAAGAAGTACAATTATACTTTCTAAAAATTAGGGTACAACTGGCTTGAAAGGAGAACGTGGTCCCCCCGGCCAACCTGGATTCCCTGGAGTACGTGGCGAAAGAGGTTTTCCTGGTCCTCCTGGGATAGGCTCAGCAGGGTTACCTGGTGACAAAGGAGACAGAGGCTTTGCTGGAACCCCAGGTTTACCAGGCCTTCCAGGTAATGCTATATTATGCTTAAAAAAATACTTTAAGTGGTGCAGCTTAGGGAATCACTGGGATTTAAGATGAGAAGAAACAGAGTTAATAGTTTAGGTCAGTGTTTGATGTCAACAGTATACCTGCAACTGTTTAGGGACAGTTTTCTTGAAGAGTTTTTTAGGCCAGAGCAGGATGGTTTGGTTCCTCCTCCTACAAGCTCTACTTTTCTACGAATTTTCTACAAAAAGTCATTATAAAAGGTCTGTCATGGATGTGCTGACTAATACTGTTCACTAGGTGAAACTTCCTTGTTTGATTTCATCAGTTTACACACTTAGTATATCTTTACATTCACAGGGGCAAAAGGTGAAGCAGGACGAACTGTTCCTCTCCCTGGTCCTCCTGGGACAGATGGCCTTCCTGGGCCACCTGGTTTCCCTGGACCCCAAGGTACAATATCCTCTTAATCTTTGCTCTGATGATGATAATGGTTCTATTCCCCAGGAGCTAGCCTTTTTCATAACACTTGGCTTTTTTCCTCTTGCAAAGGTGACAAAGGGAATCCTGGGCTACCAGGAAGACCCGGCCTCCCAGGAGAAAAAGGTGCTGTTGGGCAGCCAGGTATAGGATTCCCTGGACCTCCAGGACCCAAAGGTAAGATACAGTTATCCATGTAACTAACAGGTGGTGTATCTGGAGTAGGGGTGCACTGTCATGCAGCCATGGCTGTGGCAGGAAATTGGGGAAGAGCCAGTAGCCTCCCTTATGAAAGGCATGCAAGCACCGTGATCAGTGTACTCTCAAGGCACACCTGCTTTGTGCAGACATGGACAGTGTCAAAGCTACTGCCAAAACTGAAAGCGATATAGTACAGTATCTTAGCACAGCATCTGAGGTAGGTGAGAGACGAGGTGACTTTGCTAAGAGTTGAGGCATTATCTTAGATTGGTCAAAAAGCCATACTGATGTAACTATAGTACTTTTGGGCTAGATCTAGCCCAAAAGTGTTGTGTACCAGGTGGCTGGGAATGATTTGGTCAGCATACCAGTCTGTTCAGTGTAAGTTTAGACTTCTCTGTGTGGCCACTGACCTGTCAGGATATGCACATAAGCTTGTTGGGAGTCCAAATGTTCATATTCTGGTTTGGGATTTTTGGGAGAGATATTTTGTGCTGCTGCTGCTAATCATTCAGGATTAGATAACCAAGCCTTTGTCAGCCTCCTTCCCCAAACTCTTGTGTCTCTGCCTTATTTATTTCATTTATTGTGATTACACACACCAGCAAGCTGGGAGAATCAGAAAGACTTAAGGAAGAGAAAGGGCAGATCTTTGCCTGTGACCACCTCCAGTTCCTCCAAGACTAAAGCAGGACTAGGATGAACAGAAGAGGTCAGCTGCATCTAGAAAAGCTTTCTTGTATGCTCTTTGATGCTAGCAGGAAAGGAATGGCATATCAAAGACATTTCTTTCAAGGGCCCTTCTTGGGGGAGTGCAGCTCTGCCCAATGACTTGCCTGGGGCTTAGCCAGTCCAGTTCTGGCATCCCCAGTACAAAAGAGACATGGACCTATTGGAGAGAATCCAGCAAAGAGCCATGAAGATCATTAAGGGATTGAAGATTCTGGCATATGAGGAGATGCTGAGAGCTGGGACTGTTCAACCTGGAGAAGAGATCTCATCGATGTGTGTATAAATACCTGATGAGGGGAATAAAGAAGACAGAGCCAGATTCTTCGCAGTGATGCCCAGTGAAAGGGCAAGAGGCAATTCTGTTTAAACATTAGAAAAAACTAGTTTACTGTAAGGGTGGTCAAACACTAGAGCATGTTTCCCAGAGAGGTTGTGGAGTCTCATTTTTGGAGATCGTTGAAACTGACCGAACAAGGTCCTGAGCAACCCATGCTAGTTAGCCCTGCTTTCAGCAGGAGGCTGAATGAGACAATCTCAGGAGGTCTCTTCTCACCTCAACCATTCTGTTATTCTGTTATTTGCCAGAAAGCTGGATTTCCCACTTCCTGAGAGTTTCACCTGTGAAAGAAGCTTCTCTGATTACTGAGTGTGTGCTGGTGCTGTGAGCACTACCTTTAAGTGATTCACAGAATGTCAGATATATTTCTTCCTGCATTCCCAAACTGCAGTCGATGGGCCTACTGTAGCACACAAACCCTCTGTATGTGACACACAGAAGGATTTTTAATTGCATGTGTAGGATATGCAATTACACATATATTGGACAGAAAGGTGTTGATTCTCAGATGGATTTTGTTGTGCATCCCTCAGTCTGATGCCCCTCCCACAGAGTGGCCCTCTCTGAATATTGGGATTTTGGGAACATAGTTGCGCGGAGAGAATGTTTCTAAATGACGTGAACCCACAAGGCTATTAATATAAGAGCAGTCACTCAAAATTTATTTTTTCTGAGCAGTCATTTCTCCTCAAAAGCCAAATGCTGCATGAAGCTTAGCATTTGAATCTCTGTTGGGAACACTGGCTTTTGGGTGCTGGCATCCCTATAAATTTGACAGTTATAAGAGACCAAACAGAAATTTTTAAACATGTCCCTGTGAGAGTGTGAATAATTCATTTAGAGGCTTGAAGAAATGACAGAGGACACTTACAGACAGAGGAACTAATGATTTGAGTTTTGTTTTGTTTTTGTAGGTTTCCAAGGTCAGCCTGGCTCTCCTGGTCAGCCGGGCACTCCAGGAACTCCTGGCCTGGATGGTTTACCAGGTGCCCCAGGTTTACAAGGTCAAAAAGTAGGTGTCTGCTGTTGTTGGTACTCTTCTTTTCTGTGAGCATCCATGTTAACAGGAATCTGTGCAAAGATTCCTCTGTCAAAGGAAAGAATAGTTGGCCAGGCTGTTGTGCATCTTATGTTTTCCCCTATACATGCAAAGAAACAAAGTGTTTAAAATGAATTCTGAATTGCTTACACATCTGCCCTGAAGTTGTATGTTGCATTCTTCCTCTGAGCGGTTTAAATAAAGTCAATCAATACATTCTTGGGTTTGATATATAGACTCCTAATCTGTTGTGTTTCTGTGGTCAGGGTGAACCCGGAGTAGGTCTCCCAGGCCCTAAGGGTTTACCAGGCCCACCAGGCCCAGCTGGTATCCCTGGAGAAAAGGGAATTCCGGGATTGCCTGGCTTACGTGGCGAGCAAGGGTTTCCGGGGATTCCTGGTCAGCAAGGATTCCGAGGTAACGTAGCAGAAACAATTAAGATATATTTCTGTATTTCTATTTCATTTTAAAGTCATTCCCCCGTGGACGCAGCAAAAAGTCTATCTGAAATTTAAATCCTCCTGGTATCTCAGCCCTTTTCCTTCCCCTTTCCTTCTTTTTGCCTACCAATCACGAGCAGCAAACAGTAGCCTTTCCTCTGAGCCCAGGCAGAAAGTATTACAGCACAAAATGACTTTTTTTGCCCAAATACTTCCAAAGCACCTGTCTAGCATCTTCCATGAACCAGAATTCAAATAATATGGGAGGACACTTAGTGTATGTCTCTTTCCACACAGGTGACCCTGGCCTCCCCGGCTTACAAGGTTTACAGGGCTCTCCAGGTGCACCAGGACTAGGCCCGCAGGGATCACCAGGACCTGCTGGACAACCAGGACCCCAGGGACCACCAGGTGAAAGAAAAATACTCTCATGTTGCTGCTTGGGAGTGGATTTTTGGTTTAAATGGATGTTAATGTTAGTAAAGGTCCTGCTCATAAGCTGCTGTGAGGGGTGAGCTCCATGGAGCGGCACAGGGAGGATGTCAGCAGCCCCATCCCCCTGGGCCAAAGCTTAGGGCATATGTGAGGCTTCCTGAGAAAATGCCTGCCCTTTAGTCTCTCCCAGTGATCATAGGTAATACGTACATGATCAAAGCTCCACTTAGGGAATGAGGAACATTTCTGCTGTTTTCTTACCATTACTAGAGAAATTTGCTTTGTAGACACAAAGTCTTCATGCCACATAATTTATGAACCACAGGAGTACATTATAGGTAGGGAACTCCTGTTAATGGTGTTTTCTGTCCTGTATTAAGTACTAATCTTTTTTCTTCTATTTTTCTTAGGATTTCCTGGAATAAAAGGAGAAAGGGGCTTTCCTGGTATCCCAGGTCTAGATATGCCAGGACCAAAAGGGGATAAAGGTAGCCAGGGCCAGCCTGGAGTACCAGGCTCTGTGGGGTTACCTGGCCTGCCTGGACCACAAGGCGCAGTTGGACTGAAAGGATCAGCAGGTAAAGCGTTCTTACCTTGAGAAAAGTAATCCTTTGCCTTGGAAATTTGCATCTTTGACAACTGTTTTATTAAATCCTGGTAGCATGCCTTTTCGCTTGTTAGGAATAGATCCATCAAAGAGTCTGAGCTTCAGAGAAACACTTGGGCTGTTATCTGCGAAGCAGCTCTGAGCGTGTATAACTTTAAACTCATACTGTTTGGTGGATCAAATCCAGCAACTTGCATGAACTAGCCCTTAACTTGTAATGATGGAAGATTTTTCTTCTATGAAGTTTCAGTGACAGAATCTGGTATTAATAGTGCCTTTCTTGATGACAGCATTGTTTACTGCAATTGAAAGTTTTAAGGATCTGTCAAACACCTATTACAAGCTTTGTTTTATTCTCCTTTTTTATGATACTATATTTACTGTTATTTTCTCTATTAGGGTATTTTAAATTAGACCATCTTCTTTGTGCCATTTTTCCTTAAATAGTTCAATGCCTAATGTAATAGGAAGTAAGTCATTCCATTTCTCTTTCTTCTTTTATGCTGCTCTGCCATCTTTCTGTTAATCACTTTTTCACTTTGCTTTCAGGAGCCAAAGGAGAAATGGGAGTTATGGGAACTCCTGGATTGCCAGGGTCTCCTGGACCAGTTGGAGATCGAGGTTTCCCTGGTGAAAAAGGTAAGACCTACTGAGATAAATTTTCTTTGCTCAGAAACTGAATAGGCTAAAATTCCTGTGTGTTTAAAGGGAATTGAATGTCAGAATTTGAGTCTGCATGTCAGAATTTTTCATTTTGCTAGCTTATCTTTGTCTAGATAGATAGGTAGCTCTGTATAACTAGCATGCAGAGCACAGCAGACAGTGGCAGCTAACAGAGACACAGTTGTTGCCACAGTTAGTGCACCAGAGGGGCCCCCAAACTCCACTCAGGACTGTGCGGGACTGCTGAAGATTACACAGCGCTGGTGATGACACATGAGGCACAGACTCATACTTTGTCTGGAACAGCTGACTGTGGCACATCAGTGGCCTCAAGCCAGACAAAACTCCAGAGGGAGGATGCCACTGTCCAGGTCTTGGACTGCAGGGAGTGCCTGGTGCCTCTCCCTGTGGCTGAGGATGGGGTAGGGGTGTCCTTACCTGTGGGAGTTGTGTTCTGGTTAAAATACTGAGTTGTCAGGTGAATGGAGCTGCAGGAGGAAGGGAAAAGACTGTACACCATCAGGGAGGATGAACAGGAGATTGATAGGATGACCTGGAGAGACAAAAGCCAGAGCTCCATAATGTGGAGGGACAGTTAAAGGCTAGTCCCCAAGGACTGGTGGATGGAGACTCCCACGATGGGGAAGGCTTGGGAGCCAGTGACTTCTGGCAGTAGACCAAAGGCTCATTCTCCACACAAAGATCTGCAGCTTCAGAACAGGTATAGTGCCTTGGGAACCAGTGAGGAAGAGGAACAAGACCCATTGGAGAGGCATAGTAGCCAGATGAGCCTGAATTAAGTGTCTGCATAAAGAGAAAAATGACGGTCATAATTATTGTAGACTACCTCTCACAGACTTGCTCAGTCCGCCAACTTGATTTGGGAGGTTTCCTGTGTATCCTAGGCCCAAATCTGGGATGTTGCAGAGGAACTACCAAGGCTCATCCAGCCTTCAGGGAGAAAGAGGAAAAATAAGGAAAAAAAATTTACTATAAGGATGGTCAGACACTGGAACAGGTCCCCAGAGAAAATCTGTCCCTGGAGATATTCAAATCTTGACTTGAACAGGTACTGGAGCAACCTGCTTTAATTTGGCCCTGCTTTGAGCAGTGGGTTGATAACCACTGGAGCTCCCTTCCAACCTTAATTATTCTGTTCTCTGATAACACATTAGCCTGAGCATCTATTTGTGCTAGAGATACCTGGATAGAGAGACATTTGTTCCATCTTGAGAGAGCTATCTAACAGGCATGAAACGAGTAATTCTCTGTGGGTTCCTCTTGCTGTCCCTTCTCACTGACTGTAGGGAGAGACATGACACCAAACCTCTAAGCAACTAAGATGTCATGAGTCTAATCTGGTTGGGAATTGCTAGCTCAATAATCTGTTAACTCCACCTCAAATGAAACACATGTGGAAACCAGAGTCTTGGGTTAAAGAGTCAGTTAGAATGTTAAAGGTGTATTCAAACTAGGAAAGTTGGTATGAGTTAGCAAAGTACAGCATAGGAGGTGCCTTCATTAGGTTTTATTGGCTAGCTAGTATGTTAAAATGGTAACCAATAATACCCTTAATTGCTAATTATTGCTGTGTTAAATATCAATGTAGTGGATTATGTTAATAGATAACATAGTAGATTCATAAAGGAATCTGTTTAACAGATGGGAAACTGGAGTAGGAAGCAGTGAAGTGTTTCATGGGAGGTTAATCAGCTGGCCATTGAAAGGGTAGGAATACAACCTGAGACCAACTTTGGTCCTCTCCGGTGCACTTCTTCTGTCTTGCATATGTATATCAACATTTTAAAATATACCTTTTTTCCTAATGAAGACAAGTCCAGAAATAACCAGATACAGGGATTATGTTTGACTTAAGGAGTGTTTAATGTTGAGTATGTCCCCTGTAAGGTAGAAACAATGTAAGTTAGAAGGCTATATCCTAGAAGCAGGAGTTTGGACACTGAACCAGGGTTTTTTGCTCCATTTTTCAACAAAACAAGGGTTTGCTAGGTCAAAGGATGCTTTAGATATTAGTCCCAGAAATACAATATTTGAAGTTATAAAAAGCCAGCAGGAAGGACTTAATTAAACCCTTCATATAGTGCCCTCTGTTTAAACTCTTTTGGACAGTTAAAGATAAGTTTAAAAAGCTTTAGAAAGATCATCATCTTATATATAGCATTATTTTTTCTATAATGAATTCCTCCCATGTGAAAATTCAATTTGATACATTTGATGGAGGGGAGCTGCTTCCTATCACTATTGTTTTGGAGGGCCTAAAACTAATGTGTGGGAAGTGGAAAAAAAAGATTCACCTCTTTTGGTAGAGCTATTGTAAAGTCCTGATCTAAAAAAAAAACCTTAATATGAGATAAATGAGATGCTCCAGACCATGGTACTCAGAATTTGAATGAATTGCTAATTTCATTTGTTAATGTCTACTAAATATTTTTGCAAAGTTTTATATGCCGCTGTAATGTTCTGTGTTATTCCTTTATAGGCAACCCAGGTTTCAAAGGAGTAATTGGACCACAGGGAGATCCTGGTGTCAAGGGGGATAAAGGTGAAGTAGGTCTCCCGGGAAAACCTGGAAGCATGGACGGCATGGACATGGTTAGTCTCAAAGGCCAAAAGGGAGATCAAGGAGAAAAAGGTAATTTTAGTCTCTAACTATGGATAAGTGTAATTAGTGGTCATATACTAATGAGAAGCAGTGTTTTGACTTCAGTTATACCTTGGTGTTAGAAAACAGCTTTTAAAAAACAAGATTAAAAAACTTCATATAGCAAATCCAGATATTGTCCTGGGCTCATTCAGCTCCGTAAACACAAAGATCAATCACAGACACGAAGGGTTTTGGTTTGAAGAAGTTCAACTTCCCATTTTAAAATCCATTTTTACCTCTTGCATCAGAAGACTCTTTCAAAAGAGAAGAAACTTTAAAAGTAGCAATTAGAACTTTCTGGAAGGGAAAAGCTGTCTTTCATGTATGGTGGAAATATTGTTCTTCCTCTGAAGACCAACAGGTATCCTAAGAAGTGGACAGCTTTTTTGGCACACAAATACTTCTTTAGGACCTGAAGAAATTTCAGAAGAGACACACATGTATGACATTCATACCTAAAGATTAACTTTTTAAGATCTGAAACATCTTGAAATATACAGGAGAATGGCAGTCAGTTTCTCTTTAGAAACTTAATGGTGTTGGAGATACTAATTTTTTTCAGACAGTGCATTCTTCTTAGATACTTAAGAGCTTTGTCTGCCCTGTTATTCTTTTGAAAGAAGACCAGTTTATTTTTTTGTATTTTTATTATTTGTCCTTTTTTATTAAAATTTGCTTTTTCACTAAAAAGTGACATTTTACATTTTGAGAGTTTCACATTTTCACACAACAGTGACTGAGTTTTCGAATAAACGGTAACTGATTTTTGATAAAAATAGAAGCGTAGGGCTGAAAGGAACCCAGTGAGGTCATGTAATCTTCCACTTCCCTAATGCAAATCCATCAGCCATTCATTGTGTATTGTATTTTCTGAATTTTCTGTATTTTCTGAAATTATCCTTCTTGTTACCTTTTCTGAATTCTCCCCAGTTTGGCTGCATCCTTATTAGAGTGCACTCCACTGAAACAACTGAGGTACTCCAACTCAGGCCCTGCTAGAATGAGATTTGGCTATTCTGAAATAATATCCTTCTCGGTTTGTGATTAGCTATAAACCTTGGTCCTTTTGTTGTGGACCGCTGCCTATGCAGTTGTTCCTCATTCTGTGTTCATGCTTTTGACTTCTCCTTCCCAAATATGCAGTCTATTCCACTTTTTGAATTTCATGCTGTTGTCTTCTGGCCCTCTCAGCAATTAGTCAAAATCTTTCTGCAGTCTGATCCCATTTTCCTTTCAACACTTCCCTGTTTAGTGCCATCCATTGATTTCATCAGTTCATTCTCTGTAGGGCATAGCGCAGAGCACTTGGAATTCCTTGCTAGTTTGACAGAGAGTCATGAATACGTACATTTCACTAAATTTAAACTGTGGGAACAGGAGAGTTTCCCAGTCTAGATATTCATTCTGTCCACGTCCTGGACTACTTGTCAGAACAAGGTGTGGGCCTGTGTGTCCTGGTTTGGTCTCAAGGAAACCTAGGCACGTGGGTTGGAAGTGTCTCCCAGTTTGGGCAACCCAGGGCCAGGGACTATGAGAGAGGGCAGGAGCAAGCAGAGAGCAGAGACACTGAGGAATGCATCTGTCTCTAAGCTGAGATGCCATTTCTGAGAGCACTTTTGTAGTTGGTAAGGATCCCTGCCTATAACAATTTAATCTAGATTGTATTTTTCTCATTTATTTAAGAACTTGGTATACGTGGTGGTGTGGAAAGCCTTAAGACAAATGCATATAGACTGTTTTTCATCACTTTCTTATCTACTAGTGGCCTGTAGACTGACTGGTTGATAATTAGTTTTATTTACTTTCCAGAAATCAAAATTAGGCACACTGGTCACACATTTAAAATAAATAAATAAATAAAGCCGGTGCTGACAAATTCAACTGGTTAATTTCTTTGGTACCTAGCTCCTTTACCTCTCCAGCACTAATAACGTGTGCTTGCAAACGTGTGACCTCCCTGTCCTCTCCTGAGCACACATACCCCACAGGTTAGCCTAGCTTGTGCAGTCCTGAAGGCTAGGATCCGAACAGACCCCAACCTGCAAACTTCTGCCCATGTTCTCCCCATCTCATCCTCCTTACCCCAAGGATACTTAGCAGCTATAGAGAAAAATTAATCTAGTTATATCCCAGAACTTTCCAGTTCTGCTAACTGCCTTCATCTCTCTAGGCACGAATATCACAGGAATGTTTTAAAAAGCTTCTAAAATACAAACCTTTGCCGAAAAGGCACAGTATTTTTTTGGTCGAAAATTGTCATTGATGTTTAATGAAAAATTTTGGTCCTGGACATTTGGAGATTTTTTTGAATAAATCCTCTTACAAATTTTGAGCTAACTATCTTCAGTAGCCTATTGCCCAGCATCTAGATGCAACACTAACAGAAAGGGTTATGACTGGAAAGCTTGGATATTACAGCTGGACAAGAGGCATGCCACAGATGGAGCCTTCCGGAATGATGAAGATGCTATAACATTAGAGAGAACTTGGGATTCACCAAATTTTTGCCTGTGAACTGGTTGTTCATGCACATATTCCCTGGTAGCTGCTTAGACAGCAAAACAATCAAATCAATCATTTCTGTTAACACCTGATACTGTCTGGCACTTCAAAAGCAGCTCATCAATCTAACTTAAACACATGCATCATTTTCAATGCACTGAGTTGCTTTTAAAGATATAACTTGTAATTTGCACAGACAACTGCAAAATTGTAAGTTTGTAGTCCTACTTCAGCACTGATTTTAGTGACTGAAAAGCTGGTGTTCTGCTCAAGTCTTTGCAATGCTATGGTATAACGTGTGAAGCTTGAATTCATCCATTGTTCAGTAAAGAGAAGCAAGGCATAGAAAAGTGAACTAGGAGGAGTGTCCTATTACACTGCATTACATTAAAATTTGATAAAATTCATCTCACTACTTATGTGTTCTTGGTGTCTAGGGGACCATGGAGCAACAGGAGAAAAAGGGTTACGTGGAGAGTACGGAGAACCAGGAATTCCAGGGAAGGATGGTGAACCTGGTACTCCAGGACATCCAGGTAGGCCTAAAGCTATCAACAAAAGGAATGTTTGTGAGGTAGTTTCAACAGTGTTAACTAATGGGACTTTTAATTTTCCCACTGTCTATAGGACCAAAAGGTGATCAAGGGCCCCCGGGGTACCCAGGAGATCCAGGAATTCCAGGACAAAAAGGATCAGTTGGTGAAATGGGTTTGCCAGGTACTGAGAGCTAGAAATTTTTTATTTTAGCTTTCCTCAAGTTAATATGGAGCATTATGAGAGACTTTATGGAGTATTTGTTGGTGTAGCTCTCTGACAGTATTGTGCAGTTTGCAGTACCTGAAATCAGGGCTTTTGGGGCATTGCTATTTCAATCCTACTATGATATCCAAATAAATCACATAAAATGTTTTCCTAAATTTCTACATGTGAATTCTGTAGTCAGGTGTAAAATGGTACTTTGGACATCTAGAAGAAGGCCCATGTACAGAATTTGTGTATATGGTGCAAGCAAGCAGTTTTTCAGATGTTATCTGCCTGGCTGGCTGGCTGTCTCTTTGTGTCAGTGTGGGAACTGCATTAAGCTTCTTGTGTGCTTTCTCCCTTCTGAACAGTTCGTCGAGTTCTAGTATATCACATGCTAACTACAAACGCTAGTGCTCTTGGAAGAGTGCTGCTGGGGAGAGAGTAAATAAAGAACAGAATGAGCAGAACCTCCATTTCAATGTGAAGAGTTTGTCTTCATTCAGATGGCCTTGTGGCTAGCATATTTAGGAAATCAAAGACAGGCGGTAAAGGAGGACAGAAGATCCGCTGCAGCAAAATACTTTTGTCCTCTTTGAAGTCATTCAAATTAGCACGTACTTTCATTCAAAGCATATTTTTAGCAACACCTCTGTTTTCTAAGAATCCAAGATTACCACCTTCTCTTATCTGGAAAACTTATCTTCCTGTAAAGAGTCCCATTTAGGGGGTGAATCTCAAAAGTTAAATTACTTCCTATTGTAGTGAGTTATATTGTTTTTTCTAGCTCCGAGTAGCTAAGACAGCTCTAAAAAAGCATTTTCAACACTGCTAAGGTACCACTAGCTCTGATGCACCCATTCTTCTTTTTTCTTACTAGGAACACCTGGAGAAAAAGGTCTGCCGGGAATTCCAGGTTCACCAGGCACACCGGGGTTCCCTGGCCAAAAAGGTGAAAAAGGAGACAAAGGAGCGGCAGGTTTTCCTGGAATTGGCTTTCCAGGATCTCCTGGTGAGAAGGTATTTACACCCCTAAAGATAAAATTGTCTTATCTGTAGTGAGTACCTGATTCTAGAAGATGCCTTTGGCCATTAAGCTATTTTGTTATATTTTCTGTTAGGCTGGTTTAAACACCTGAAGAGAAACTGGAACTGCATGCATGTGCACAGTCTTAGATGCATTCTGTTTGGTGGCACTATTTTCTCCAGGGCTCTGATTTATGCTCTCTTTTCAGGATATTTTAGAATTTAAGAATTTAAGAATTCTTAAAAATGTTAAGTAAATACAGTGTAAAAGGCTTTTTACAAACAGAGCAAATTGTCACACTGCAATATTGTTTCTGTATTTTTACAGAGATGTTGGGAAGATGAAAAAGACTACAAAATGCTCAGATATTACAGAAAAGAGAACTGTAGAAAAGAGATACTGTCTATAAAGTTAATTCCATCTCTGATAGTATTCTAATAGCATTCTCATTTGTTTCACATTCCTTTTCCTAGCCATACCGTGACAGTAATCCTGAATTTATAAGTAAAAAATTGTAAAAATAAAACTTATTAATCTGGTCGCAAATTTGCTGAAGACTTTAAAAAGATGGGTTTTTTCCGAAGATGATTAAGTGTAATAAATAAATGATGAAGCCAATTTGGAAAAGCCTTTGTAAAAACCTTCAGAAAAATGCATAGAAGACTTCTCATTCTCATATATAGTTAGATGTTATTAAGCAATTGCTAGAAAAGCCAATATTTCTGATAATGGAATTTAATGCTAAATTTAATCCTAAATTACTTTTATTCTAAATGAAAAAAGAATGAAATTCTTTATAAGTCTGATGGATGAGGGGAGGTGATAACTACTGTTGCAAACACAAAATGCTGTTTCAGCACTAATATGTGGATTTTTTAATGTGTGCTACTTCTTCTAGGGAGAACCGGGAAGAGCGGGTAGTCCAGGCTTATCTGGAGAGAAGGGTGAAAAAGGTAGTGCAGGACTCCCAGGAATGCCGGGTGCCCCAGGTCCCAGAGGATCCCCTGGCATGGCAGGATTTCCAGGCAAGTGTTTATGCTTCAATAAAAAAATAAAGTGCAATGAAAAACTAATAACAAACTTATACCAAATATCCGGGATGTAAACCCATATCTTTCTGCTTTCTTTAGGAAGCCCAGGTCGCCATGGAGAAAAGGGTGAAAAAGGACTTCCTGGCTTAAGTGGCATTCCAGGTTTAAAAGGAGAACCAGGTAGAAAACAAATATAAAACACCAAATGCTCCTTAAAGTACTCTTCACTACTGAGTGGTGGCTAAAACAAATACTGTGGCCTCCTAGATTCATTTTGGCTTGAATATACTGTGTTACACTTGTTCATTTCCCAAGTGAAAAAACACTCTGCTGTTCCTCAAGTCAATCTGAGTCAGTGTAGTGTGGGGCTAGTACTTCTTTTGCCCTATTTTTAAAAGAGATTTTACCATCTTCAGCAAGACTGGTTATTGCTGTAGCCATTAGTTATGTTGGTTTTGATTGCATTTAAACCCAGTAATGTTGATCTACGAGACCCAAACCTGAATCACCATATTTAGCATCATTACATGGACGTTGAAGGGCAAATGGGATAGGGAGGAAAGTAGCTCCACTGCTGTCATGGCTATAAGAGCATTTTGTACCCTGGAGCCTCATGTTAGTTTATTGGCTGCTGGACACATCATCTCATTGGATATAGGCTGTGCTGTTCATGCGGCTTTGCTGGATTTCCTACCCTCTAAGCTTACTGAGATTCATGATTACTAGCTATGCAAAAATTGTAATGCTTAAGCCCCATCTCACACTGATGTAATTTAGAAGTAACATCAGAGAAAAGCCAGACTGCAGTCATCATGCAGTAGCTGCTTGACATCTGTGGGAGCAAAAGAATAAGTTAAGCTTTTCTTTGGGGAAAAAAATGTGTAAAAAAAGTCCAATGATTCATAGCTGAAATGAAAATGGCAATGATTTTTCAGGTGAACCGGGTCTTCAGGGTCCTGCTGGTTCCATTGGACAGAAAGGTGAACCAGGTTATGATGGGATTCCTGGTGCAGCTGGTGCAAAGGGTGAACAAGGTACTGTGACTGTCATGTTACATTTATTTGGTACAAAAATGCAAAGAGAGGGTTTTGCTGGGAGAGGGATTTGTTGGTTCTGAGGTACTTTGGACTGGAACATTACAAAATGAAATTAGTAGAGTGTCTTGCAAACTATTGACTGTCATCCATCATTATAAAGATGAGCATTTTGATGAGCAAAAACTGTGCTTAATCAGTATAATCTTGAAAGAATTTCTTTTGCAAAAGCTGGAAATACTTTAAAGAATTGGCATGTTTTGGAATTTGTTTCCCTTTGCAAGTTGGCTGTGAAATAAAGGAGTAGGCTTGTTTCTTCTTAGGGTAGGGTTTTCAGTCATACAGGACCCATTGTACTAGATACAATGCCAGTACATAATGAAGACAGTCCCTGCCCTAAAGAGCTCTTACATAAACCATTTATTTAGATTTTGTATTTGCCTAATAGAGTTTTTGCACATTGCAGCTTAAATGTAACTAGTGGCCTATCTTCTCATTTTTCCTACCTCTATATTATAGGTCTTCCAGGTAGAGGACTTCCAGGATTTCCAGGTGCAAAGGGAGATAAAGGTAAAAACACCTTTTTAAACAAGCAGCTAATCTCCCTCCCAACATGCTTAAACATAATTTTGTAATTCAGACATACTTTCTACATCATTCTTTTACATGCTGTACCTTTTCATAGCAGGCAGAAACTCTGAGAGGCTCAAATACTAATTTCTGTTACAGTGGCAGCATCTTGGACATGAGTTAGATATGCCCTAAAATAGGTAATTATTCTTAGTGTGGAATTTACTGCAAGCTCTGCTGTGATGAGGTAATATAAATAACTCCCCTATTTGTGTGCTGTGCTTTTGAATTCCAAATATTTTTGTTTCCCTACTAATTTTGCAAAAATCAAAGTCTAGTGAGGATCCATGCACTAGATAGCTAAAGATAGTGATTTTGTGGCCAGGGTACTGCTGTAATTAATTTACCTGAGTCTATTATGCAGTACAAATGGAAATCATATTCACTGCTAAAACTGTTACTCTTTATAGCTCAGTAGAGCATGTCTAAACTGCACAGGAGCATAGTGCAGAGATGCCAAAAGTAGCAGAGATCAAAGGAGGTCTTACCAAAAGCATTTATTTCCTGGACTCAGAACTTACTAGCTTCGGTGCAGGCACATAGTTATTACAATTTCAAGACCAGTTTTGTGCTTCATGAAGTGTGTCACTACACTGTGCTGTGAAAATGTCTTGACTGGCTCGAGCCAGAGCTTGCTCAAGGTGTCTGTATGCACCATGCTCCATTTTATGAATTAGGTATGTCCTAGAGAGTAGAGTACAATAGATACAGTACTGAAGATACATCAGACCACTACTGATAAAGGACATTATATTCAGTTAAAAGACTTTCAATTTTAAGCATCCAGAAAACAAAAATGATTCAACTAGTCCAGCTATAGAATTAGCATGGTATGACAGTTTTTGGCAAGCTTATATAGCTTGAAACGTTGATGTCCTCACTGCACTCATTTATTCTTTGAATTCAGGAGACGTGTGGACAATCAAAAGTGATGAACCAGAATTTTAGAATATCTTTTATTTATCCTCTTAGAATAATTAACAGTCATGAAATTGCTGAGAAAGTTGTAATGTTAGAGAATTATTTTAATAAGCAAATTTTCTAAATATAGCTCAATAATGCATGTAAAACGCTAGATTATGAGAGCATTTTTCCCACTATACCCATCTCATTTTGTCAGCACAGCTCTTTTTAAAATACTTGATTTTAGATTAAACAGATATTTAACTGACATCAAAAGTGTTGTAGTTCCAAAAAGAGAGTCCAGATTTTAAAGACCTGTTTTTTGTTTAAGCAAAAAGCAAGGAAAGTGTGTTTTTTACATTCTATTTGTTTTATTATTCTTACTTATACTAGCTAATCTGTATTCTTTTTGCTCAGTCATGATCTAAAGTTCAACTAAATTGTAAAAGTTTGCTATTTGTACAAGCTTGAAAATAAGTAGTAAGTGTTTAAATCTAGGTCTTAGTAAATATATTCCCTTTTTCTCCAGGAACAAGCCCTGTTGTGTATACTCAGGTAAAACATCCGTTATTCGGATGTAACAATGATAGTTGCAGTGGAGCAAGGATTTGGGGGCTTTGTTCCTTGGGAAAGGGCTGATAGAAAGATGTTGAATGTTCATCCATTTTCGCAGTGAATGAAAATACCCAGGTGATCAGTTTAGCTAACAAAAGATTTATCAGTTGGGCTATTCTTTTCCTCTTGCTTTATGTCACAGAGTGGAGAATAATAGTTTTCCAAAAGAATTGCATTTGTTTCTGAATATATAGGCAAGATCAATATTTTCTCAAGGAATAAACCTTACTGTGAGTGAATAATAAGGCAGAAGGTTTTGGTGATGGTGGTCCTTTCTCTAATCATGTTTTGGGGGCTGTTTCACATCTTAGGTGCGAAAGGTGACGTGGGTTTTCCAGGATCCCCGGGGAGTCCGGGGATCCCAGGTCTGAAAGGAGAACCAGGATATGCAGGTCCACCAGGCCCTAAAGGCAGCCAAGGTCTTCCTGGACTACCAGGAAGTGCAATGGAGGGACCTAAAGGAGACAGAGGACCCCAAGGCCAACCTGGCCTTCCAGGTACTTCTTTATCTTTAGAATTAAGGTACTGCTGTTAATCAAAGCTCATCTAAATTGGTTAATAATATAATCAACATTACATGTCCTTGCTTATCCTCTCAGAGATCAGAGAAAACTCTTCCTTCATGGATAGTTTGGCATTATGTCCTAGACTATACTGATTTTATGTCTTCTGGCAGTTAATTTTGCCCAGAGTCTCCCTGACATTGAGAAGTTTTCCTCCTGCTTCAGTGTGTTTCTCTCTGGGCTTTATTTACTGTTTTTGGACAGCCATGGCTTGATGTTGCTATTTTCTGGAGTATTGATGCGTTTAAAAATGGCCCAGTGTGGCTTTAACTTGGCAGTGGCACTGTGGTAAGGGTGAAGAAAGTAAAGCAAAGATGCAATATGTTTGTAGCATGTTCATGCATGAGAACATACTATGCTTTTGCTCTGTGCATGCAGAAATCCCTGCATCATTTTCCATCAACCCAGTAGCAATAAATGGTAAAAGTCCAGTCAGAAAGGGATTCCTATGCACCTCCTTGAAACAGATTCTCCTATATATTTTCTCGAAACATTGTTATGGTAATTACTTTGGTTCTGCCCGTCTTTAGTTTGAGCCAGCTGGTCCTCCACCAGGTACTGCTCTTCTATAGAATGCCACTAAATCCTCTCTCATCCTTCTGGCTTATAGGTTTACCAGGTCCAACAGGGCCACCAGGACCCCCAGGACTTAAAGGGGTCAAAGGAGAACAGGGCAGCGATGGCTGGCCTGGGACCCCTGGAGGTCCGGGAGTCAAAGGCGATCCAGGATTCCAGGGCTTGCCTGTAAGTTATTTGCCTGCGCTCTCCAGAGTCACTCAAGCACTGGTTCTTCTAGTCTATCTAATAGATATGTTAGTCATAGATATTTGTCTTTCAAAATAATGATACTTAATGCTCAATGTGCCTTTGGACTCCCAGCTGACGATGTAAAATCAGTTGCAAAACTTTTCAGTTCTCTCTTTTTAAAGGCTACTTGCCAATAAGCCCCAGTGAGCTAATGAACTTAGAAAATTATAGGTAGTGAGTGGTAACACACTCACAACACAGGAATATAATTTACAGTGTATTAACAGTGCACAATGGCTGCAGCACATCTATAAATCCCACAAATGCATTAGTAGTTAATTTTAAAGGTTGCATATTTCACGATTTATTGCCATCTGAAAATACCTGAACTGTCTGGGTATGATATGAAACCTTTCAAATAAAGTGCACTTTCAGTACTGTCGGTGATGAAATATAGCTGTTGTTTTAGAAATACAAACAGGTAATGTTATTAATACATTGTCATAAATTATTCATTTTCCCTGATCTAAAGTGGTCCCTTTTTTGAGTACTGGGGAGAATGAGGTAAAATAGGACAGTCATCTGGAGTAGTTGATCTTCTATACTCTGTCTCACAGAATATCTACCTTCTTTTTCACACTGAAAAATGCAGTCTACATTTTAACTTTTCATTTCCTCTTTCCTACTAAGAAAATAATAATAATAATAATAATAATAATAATAATAATAATAATATGGAAGAAAGGATAAGAAATAAGAAAGGGGGTAGGTTCCTGTACACAAGTCTTAGTCTACAGGAAGAAGGGACACTCAGGGAGAAGGTCCTGATGTGAGATGCAGGATACTGATAGATACATAGAAGGCCAGATTCTTGATAATGCAAAGACCAACAGCATCCTTTCCTGTGTCAAGAAGTCACTTCCCAAAGACATTAAGGATTTGCTTCAGGGTTTGACACTGGACCTTAGCTATGTCTTTTCATCATTAAGAGCATCATATCATAACAGCTTTGAAGGGGGTAAATTTCAGAATAACATTCCAGTATAATTTAATTTAATATAATTAATATTTTGAAGTCTTTCTGCAGAGAGCTTAATTTCTATACCACAGAAATTCCAAAGCTTTTAAAATTTTGGTATTCCAGTCTAAAAGTGTTTGTTTGTTTGTTTTTTAAGGATAGGAAATGCCAAAGGATTTTGTAATTTATTTAGTAAAGGGATTTTCTTTCTTTCTTCCTCTTGTGTTCCACATTGTGTTGTACAGGGGACTCTTACTGCCTTATTGTTTCAGACTTGGGTTAGCAGTTAGTCAGCGGGAAAACTAAGCTATACTTAAAAGCTTTTAGCAGATGAGCTGCAACAGACAAAAGAAGGATGTTGGCAGTCAGTTAAGTGACTGTTTACAGCATCTTTTGAAATATGGGCTTGGTTTTCATCTAAGTGAGGCATTATGAACTTGTTATAATTCATTTCAGCTGAATAGTTCTTTTATAATAGTGAAGGCAGAAGAAAGATCATGCATTGTATATGAAGTATTTAAGTCCTAGAGTATTTTAGCCCTGTAGAAAAGTCAGAATCTTCAGTGGTCTGTGAATCACTGAGTACATTTAATTTCACTCCACATGTGAATGTAGAAGTTTTAAACCCTGCTGTGGTCTAGATTTACCACATTTTATTTTCTACCTAGCCTCTGTCTACAGGGGGTACACTGAAATGAGTATTTTATTTGCTGATGTTTGTGCTTCCTCATGGTTTTCATCACACTGTGTTTTATTGTTGAAGACCGTTTTATTAACTGTATTGTTAGCGAGACACCTTTTTTTGGTCTAGTATTTTTGTAGGACAGAAAGTAGTTTCATACAAGCAAAGTATGAAACTTGCTTCTGGAATCATACCTTCTCACCTCGTCATGGTAGAGAAGGACCATTCCTTAAACTCAATGTCTTGTCTCATGTTGAAAATATTCTTCAGAGGTTTCCAAAACTACACAGCCTATTTGAGAGTGATATCATAACAGTATAGGATAAATTGTACTTCACTTTTTCTTTTATACAGGGTACTCCAGGTTTACCGGGAGATATTGGTCAAAAGGGTGATTTGGGACCTCCAGGAGTTCCAGGTGTTCCAGGTGAGAAAAAAACTTGTTATATTTATGCAAAATAGGCAAAGGCAGCTCTTTTGTCTCCTTTCTCTCTTAAAAAAAATGCTGAAAGAATATTAACTCCATGTTCCAAAGTAAATGAAAGAGGACATTGAAAGCTGCATCAAATAGTATAAAAGGGTTTTTCCCAAAATTTTTTGCCTCTTCCCTGTTCTCTTGCCTTGCCAAGTGTAAGTGCGCATTTGGTTTAGAAGATGGGTGTAAAATCAATCATCTGGACATTTCTGGTCAAGAATCCTCAGAATTTTCTTGAGAGGGGGAGATGAGTGTTACAGCTATATTTGAGGACTCACAGCTTCCATTCATCTCCACTGCTGACCAAATAACTGTTATCATCAACATCACATACATGAAAACACTACGGTGTAAAACAATGCAATTGTTAATAGAAAAAAATTATTCTGATTTAGGTATCGAAGAGAAATTTTTCTTCTGTCATCATTTTTTGGAAATTTATGCATTTGTTCACATCTTGCTCCTGCAAACAGTGGAAAACTACTTCTGTGAATAAAGTCATGGCTCTTAAATGATCATGGGAACATACATGATTGTTCTGTACACATCATTCCAAACTGAATTTTCACGCAAAGATTTCCTTTGACTTCAGGTCCAAAAGGATCTCCTGGCTTCCCGGGTCTTAAGGGAGAGCGAGGTGACCAAGGTCTTCCTGGATCTAAAGGTACAATATAAATGTGCTTTTTTCCCAAATTTTGTTGTTGTTTAAATTGTTATTTGCTTTGTCATTACTGGAACCTTTAAATGGTAATAGAACATAACCTTCTTCTCTAATTCTTTTATTTTATATTAGTATATTTATACTAACTATATTCTTGTTTCCTTTGTTAATTTTGGCAGGTTTACAAGGCCCACCAGGCCCACCAGGTGCTTTTCAGCTTGTTAAAGGAGATCCTGGCTTACCTGGCCCTGTAGGACCAGTCGGTCTCAAAGGATTCCCGGGACTTCCAGGTCCCAAAGGACAGCAAGGTGAGAGCGTTTGTAACCTTCCAGTAGATAAACATTTTACATAATGTAAAAATAGACCTATGGTAGGCTAGACCCTGGAATATTTTCCATATAACGATATCCACTTTTTTACAAGCCACTCTATGTCTGCCAATGAAGAAAAAAGTGCTTCTTTTTCAAGCTCCTCTGCAGGAGTGCCAGAACCAGGTGCTTTTCCTACTGATTTCATACAGGGTAACCTGCAGCACACTGCATCCTTTCCCTAGAAATGTGTTTGGTAGGGTGTCTTCTCTCTTTAGGGTGGAGCATTGAATCCAGCCTTCATTACTGTGTGTCCTTGAGAGAAGGCTCAGATAAGGAAAAACACCTTGATCTAGGAGTAGAAAGTATTCCCTGAGGGAGCTTGTTCCATAGTCCTAGAATTCCTCTCTTTGACCAACCATTGCATTTTTTATAAATAAAAGGTGATCTGCGAAAGTTAAACACAGTAGAGAATAAGGGAATGGAGCAAAGGGTTAAAACAATTGAAATGCTGATAGAAGGACACGTTCTTCAGAATGATGGGGTGTGGAGAATGGAAGCTCAGAGGCATTCTTAAGTTACTAACATTTTAAGAGAAAACTTTGTTTTATGGCAAGATGATGGGCAAGCATGGTGAAATATAATGAACATTTTCTTTCTATTTAACATAATGGATATGGAAGTTTGTTCTTGAAGGTGGAGTTCTCACTCTGCAACTGTAGTGCGTTAGTAAATGGCTGTGAAATAATCCCAGTGGCAGGGCAGAGCATGGATTTGCTCATACAGGATCTGTCTCTGTTCTAGTAGTCAGTTCAACACATGAATGCAGTATTGCTTTTTGAGTGAGCTGGAAAAGAACAGCTGTGATTGTCTAAAGCTACTTAAGTGCTACAGAAATGCTGGTATGACACTGATGGTGTTAACTTCTTTTTCCCAAACTCAGAATTACTGAGTTTATATGTAAGAGTCAAAGCATC
This sequence comes from Dromaius novaehollandiae, assembly GCF_036370855.1. NCBI lineage: Eukaryota > Metazoa > Chordata > Aves > Casuariiformes > Dromaiidae > Dromaius > Dromaius novaehollandiae. The sequence continues at coordinate 155,988,779 of NC_088098.1, forward strand.
CACAGAAATCCATAAAGGGAGACATATGTGTGTCAAAAACCTGCTTGGGAAGAAGCTAAGAAGAAGCTACTGATTTTCCCACCGTTCATCACCTTATTTTTTGTGGTCTATTATCTGTAGTTCCTGCAGTTTTGAATGAATCGTATGATAAGCAGAGGGAAAATATTGCTGCCCTTCATTCTCATACTGCAGGCAAATACTAATTGTTTTAGAAGCACATTTTCTGCCTATTTCTCTGTTCTTCTCTACCATAACCATTTTGCCTGCAGTAGCCAACATATTTGCTCTAGGTACTGCAATACACTCACTGAATCTGAATGATGTCAGTGAATCTGAGTGTGCTGAGTTGTCCCAGTGCTATCATAAATCAAAAAGTCATAACATGAAGTAGCATGAAGTGATCCAGTAATAACTATTCCTTGTTTATCAACAGGGGTTACAGGACCTTCAGGCATACCTGGGCCACCTGGTAGCCCAGGGTTTGATGGTAAACCTGGGCAAAAAGGAGAAGTTGGTCCTTATGGTCCCCCAGGTAAGCCCATGAGTTCTTCGAAGACTTGATTCCTCCATAGAAAAATGTCACAGGCCGTTAGGTATGATTGTACCTAATCTCACTTTTTTAGTTATCCAGGCGGAGTGCTGCTAAGCAGCAAAGGTAGTTCACCAGGTCTGGAATTCTCTGCGGAAGCAGCAGAAGGAGCAGCTGTAACTACCTTCCAGTAAATAGTTAGACTTGTCTTTTACTGGAGTGAAAATAGAGGCTTACAAAGCATGATGGAGAAGGAAAGACAACTATCTATGCATGTCCTTTCATATAAAACATGCTTTAATTTCTAGGACGCTTCTGTTGTTTGAATTTCATTAGAAATAATACCTGCTTTCAATACAAGAAATGAGCAATTCTGTAGATTATTTTCCCTCAGGAATACAAGCTGTAACTTGTAAAATAAGGGAAAAAAAATCATTAGCTCTATAAGACGTATATCTTCTACAATGGAAAGGTTACATGTGACAGCTCTGGAAAAACACCAAAGGACATTTGAGACTTCACTAAAGCTACAAATCAAAGTAGCTGTAGGTACTACTAGGAAAGCCTGAAGATCTTGTGATGCTAGTAGGAGCCCTCCTCTCTGCTTCTACAGCTACATTCCTCTCCTGCAACTGAAAAGGAAGGAAAATCTTGGTTTCATCAGATATAAAGGCCACAAGTTCCCCACAGCATTCATTGCAAAGGAGAGAAGACTATTACCTTGCACACAGGATTTCTGTCTACAATCCCACTCTTTTTTACAAAATTTACACTGCCATGTATTATTTAAACACACATGCACACACATATATATACTGGTATAGTGCATATTTATGTATATAGTTTGGAAGAGTATATATTTATATATAGTCGTATACAAAGGATTAGTAATATGGTCACAATACCTCTGCAGATATCATACTCTAGAGTTTCCTGACAGTTGAATATTTAAATTTCACAACAATGAAAGATAAAATTTTAAAAATTTTGATCTTTATTTTATTTTTTTCTGAATAGTTCAATTTCTTTCTAACGACTATCTGGGAAGCACTAATTCTTGAGTTTCCGTTACTTGCTCTAATTTCAGCCCCATTAGAAATTGTCAATTTTTTTTCTGTGGACACCCTCAAAGGCATTTTAGTAACTACACAAATGGAAAATGAATACTCAATGCTATCTGAGTGCCAGCAAGGTGACTTTCTCTGTGACACAATTTCTGTAGAGATAAAATGAGACTTTCTTTATTTTAGGGCCCAGAGGATTCCCTGGTCCACCTGGTCCTGAAGGTTTGCCTGGGGCTATGGGCCCACCAGGTGCAGCATCTGTTGCTCATGGCTTCCTTGTTACCAGACACAGTCAGACCACTGAAGAACCACAGTGTCCATTTGGAACTAGGCTGATCTACCATGGTTACTCCTTGCTTTATGTCCAAGGCAATGAAAGAGCACATGGCCAGGATTTGGGTAAGAATTGACAGTAGAGACCAAATCAGAATTCCATTAGAAACCAAAGGTTTCTTTCATTTGTAGATTTGTATTGAACAAAACTGTATAATCATTCTTGACTAGCTGGTGCTTTATGCCTTCTAGGCTGGTACAGATAATGGACTGATGCATAGAGGAAGCACTACCAGTTTAACTAAGGAAGGCTTTACCAAAGGTCTTCCATCATACCCTTATAGCCAAATTGATGAGCTATGGGCTAGCTAAGTGGATGAAAAGTGGGTGGAAAATTGGTGAGACTGTCAGGCTCAGAGGGTATCGTCGGCTCTACAAAGTTTGATGATGGCTGGTGAATAGTGAAATGTCTCTCAGGAATTCATACTGGGCCGATACTTTTTAATGAAATTATTAACAACCTGGGTGATGGGATAGAGTGCACTCTCAGCAAGTTTGTGGTGATACCAGAATGGGAGGAGTGTTTGACATCCCAGAGGGCACAGCTGCTATTCAGAGGGACCTGGCCAGGTTGGAGAGAATGACTGAGAAGAACCACAAGAAGTTCTGTGACAGCATATGCAAAGTGCTACACCTGGAATGAAGTAACGCCATGCAACAGTACAAACTGAGGTTTAACAATCTAGAAAGCAGGAAAGGACCTGGGAGTCCTGCTGGGCAACAAGTTGAACATCAGTTAGCAGTGTGCTCTTGCAACAACCCCCCCCCCCACACACACACACACACAACCACACAACATACTAGGCTCCACTGGCAAAAGTGCAGCCAGTAGGTTGAGAGAAGTGATTCTTTCCTTTTTGTTGTGAGACCGCATCTGGTATATTGTGCCCAGACTTGGACCCCCCAATATGAGGAAGCCATTAATATACTGGAGTGAATACAGCAGCTGGCCACTAAGAGTTTTAGTACAGACTGGAGCACATGACATATGGGTCAGGGAACCATGTTTGCTCAGCCTTAAGAGAAGATTAAAGAGAGACCTTTATTGCTGTCTACAGCTAATGTGAGGGTTTAGCGAAGATGAAGCCAGACTCTTCTCAGAGGAGCACAATGATAGAAGAACAAGTTGGACTATGAGATATTCCAGTCAGATATAAAGAAAAGGGGTTTTTTGCCATGGGGGTGGTCGAACACTGGAGTAGGAGCCCAGAGAGGTTGTTGAATCTCAGTCTTTGCAGATATTCCAAACTAGACTGGACACGGACCCAAGCAACGTGATCTAACTGGCAGGTGTTTGGGATAGATGACCTCTGGAGGTCTCCTCCAGCCTAAATTATTTTATAATTCTGCAGGCAAGACTGGGTTGCTCCTTGCCTTGTCCTGTTCCTTCCTGGTGGAGCTGAGAGAAGCCACTTCCCCTATGAGAACTCAGCCCTCCAGGGCAAGCGTCTTCTGCTTTTAAGCAGCTACTGGAAATTTTTGTACGGCAGTTGGCCGTGGCTTAACAAAAATGGGTTAATAAACTTTCACTTAACTTTTCAGGCACGGCAGGGAGCTGTCTTCGTAAATTTAGTACTATGCCATTCTTATTCTGCAATATCAACAATGTATGTAACTTTGCATCAAGGAATGACTACTCCTACTGGCTCTCCACTCCTGAACCCATGCCAATGAGTATGGCTCCTATCACTGGTGATAATATCAGACCATTTATCAGCAGGTATGGTCTCAGATCTGTTGTGTTTGTAAAATTACAAAGGCTATTAAAAGCATATATGGTACTTTCTTTTTTTGAAAAAGGCTTTTAATCTATATATTTATTTTTTTCCTTCCTTTAAATTGAAATTTTGAGTTACTTTGGTGAAATGGATCAAAGTGTACACATTTTCAGTTTAGACTTAGATCAAAAATGAATCCATCTGGGGGGAAACCCAGACAAAAAGAACAGTCTATTTTGAATCTAATTGAAATGAAAAGATTTATTTTGAAATGATACTTTGCAAAAGCTGTGATGTACTTTGAAGGAGAAAAGTTTTGAATTTATTCACAATTCCTGCAAAAAAAAATTCTCCTTTTTTTTTTTTTTTTTTTTTGGACTAGCCATAGCTAGAAGCTTTTTAAGGCTCAGCTTCCTTTTGTTTGAAATTGGTAGCATTATTTATCATACAGTACACTGCCAGGCTTCTTGCATTGTTTTGGACATGGTGCTTGAATACAACCATTATTGTCTGACTTAAAAGAAATAATTGCAAAATCAATCATCTGTTTTTTAATAAATCCTTATCTAGCACAAGTTGTGGCACTTACATAGAACATAACTGTTCTGCATCAATCTGCAGTACTGAAGATTTGGTCCATTTTAAATATTAAGACCACCAGCAAAAAACTATCCTGACGTAATATGCCCAGTGCCAAAGGCAGAGGTGTGGGCAAGAGCGTAGTAAACTATACCACTGTCATTAGCTAAGAATCTGACAAAGGAGCCCCAGCCTCTGAATGAGAAGATAATCATTAGATCTAGGCATTACTAAGATTCCTACTGTTGCTCCTAAGCTGTATCAGCTTTTGCTGCTCCCTCTTCACGCTATATAAAATGAATGGGAGTGGAGAGTGCTGTCATTGCTTTCTGGGAACTGTATATATCATCCAAGAAAAGAGGCAGTTCGAATCATCCATGCATTGTTGTCTTTCAGCACCTTGGCATACTCACAAAGCCATTTGATGCTATGGCAAAACATTTTGTATCTAACTTGCATAGTGGAATCCAGCTTGCATAGTGGAATCCATCTTGTTCCTACAGTTGTTACTTTTGTACTATATTTTTGGTTTTGTGGCACAGAAATTGGTATGCCTTGAAAATCTGGTGAGCAGACTGAGACCACGCTTCTCAAGAGTGACTATAGATTTTTGTCGGTCTTGCTTTTTGGTTGTTTTTGGACATGGATGGATGGTGCTTGACTTTCAGAAATATTGAAATGGCCAGCATCTGAAATTCATGTTCCTTTTATGTTGTCCCTGATGAGGCTTCAAAAATAACCTTTGACAGTCATTTTTGAAAATCTTGCTCAATGAGGCGCCCACCAACATTTTGCTTTAAGTTACACACAGTCTAATGCATACAGAATAGCTTTTGTACTGTATAAATATGCATCTATACACATATATATGTGTATGTGTGTATGTCTATACATATAAACATACATATTTATGTATATATATATTTTTTTACCGTTTAGCTAAGGCAGAGAGTGAGATATTTGTAACATACATTTTTAACATGAGCACGTTCAGCAAGGAATCTGAGAAGGCTGTTCTTTCAATTTATTTTACTAGCTGAGGCCTTTAAATCAACAGTTTTCTCTGTCCAAAAGTTGAAAAGATGTAGAAGTGTCACTTGCTGCCTTGGGTCATGAGACTTCTTTTCATCTGAGGTCTTCCACTGAAATACCAGAAATCTCTTGAAGCAAAGCAGAGATCCAAGAACAGAGGCAGCTTTAACATTCCTCTTTTAACTTACTTGTTCATTGATGTGTTTCTTAAAATAATTGTCTTGCTTCTGCACTAAAGTTGAAGGTGGTAGGTATGAAAACAGTCTTCACAAGTCAGAAATAGAAAGCTTTCATTCTGAATTCCTTTGCTCTTGTGGGTTTACCAGTATCCAACTTAATCCATTTTGCATTTGAATTTTTTCACATCTCTGATAATAGGATTCAGACCGTTTACTTCTAGGTATCTGTTTTGAATCGCTTTCATCATTGCTAACTACAGTAGCCAATTTAGGAATTGTATGAAAAAGAAATGGATTGCATCTATCAAATTCCTTATTAACCAGCTCCCATATTATAATTGCCAGCCCAACTGACACTTTTTATGATTTTATGAAGGCGTGGTTAGCCTTTGGCTAATTTAGTGGCCCAGCAGTTCTGAAACACAATGTATTGATTTAAAGTAAAAGGATGGGTGCTGCATAGCTTTTCAGGTTCATTGGACAAGTTACTTTGCTAGAAATCTCTTACTGGAGAAAAAGACCACAAATGTAAACAAAGCCACTATCAAGAAAAATGCATAGGGAAGAGCCTGCATTAGATTATATTAGCAGTGATTGCCATTGTAAGACATTTTCCAGAGAGGTGGCTTTTTTTCTGGAAGTCACTCAAGGCTCTGTTTAGGATGATGAATTGCTGCTATTTGTCTCTGATCACAGTAGACCACTTTCTAAGTGTTACCTGCTGGGCTAAATAGTTTGGCTGTTTGCCGTTCATGTTCATGACACTTGCCACTTTTAGAAACTACAATACAAATGGGACTAGAAAAAGAGAAAGATATATATGCATTTAAATATTCAACTAACACGTCTCTTGCTTCTTTGCTCTAGGAAGGCTAATAGGAATAATGAATTAACAGTTAAGCTGTCCCTAACTGAATGAAAAAAGAAAAAGAATCAGATGGTTATTTTTCTAAAAGAAACATCCTGATTTTGCTTTGTTTTTGAAGGTGACAGCATTTTTGAATTCAAATTCCTTAATGAAAGGAACTTCTGAAAAGGAAAAAGTATTATCCCTCAAATGCATGTAGCTCATTCATGTCTTGGTCTTTCTAGATGTGCTGTGTGTGAGGCTCCTGCTATGATAATAGCCGTTCACAGTCAAACAATTCAAATACCGCAATGTCCTGAAGGCTGGAGTTCACTTTGGATTGGTTACTCCTTTGTCATGGTGAGTGCACTAGGATATACTCTGAGCTGAGAAAAGCATTTGTTTCTGGTGTTTCATCTACGCTTCTACTCTGGGAAAGATGATATCTGACAACACCATTTCAGGTCTCAGGAGGATTTTAGGCTTCTACCCTGTCTGGTGATTTTATAAAGATTCTGGCTAATTACTACATGGGGATAATATAATAGCATCCACTTTTTGGGAAATTCATGGAGCCTATTCTCTTGTTTGCAGCTCCAGCACAGGTTCCAAGTGCAGAATAAATGAGGAAATAAGCGTAATTTTCCATTGTCCCTTAACATCTTAGCTGCAGAAGCTTCCTAGAGCAGTAGAGAATCAGTGCTTGTCCTCTTCTTATTTTTGAGCCTTCAGTTTTCAAATGACTTTTTTGATCTTTTATCTATTTTTTTGGCTATATCTGTACTAGTAAAATAAAAAGAGCCAGGGAGTAGTCTGAAGAGCCGCTCTGTGGTCATACATACTGTTTAGTTGTTAGCTTACTTGCTGTCACGCTCACAGCCTATGTCTACAGCCAGTCTCCCAGGCCACATGTGGGCATGGTCTGGGGAACAGCATGGACCTGGAGCTGTTAGTGCTAGGCAGTATGAGAGAGGCCACACTCTTCTGGGTCAGAAAGAGGGTTTAGTTATTGGGATATAAACTACTGCCCCCACAGCCAGAGAGTGGGCCCTGGCCCACTGCTGTTGTAGACATAGCCTGAGTGTCAGTCCTAGAGCATTTCCGTGCTTACAGCTGCCCTCAAGGAGGTGTTGCTGATGTGTTGCGCTGATGTTAAGCAGATCAGCCCAGTGCCACCCTTCAGCTCTGGCCCCTTGCTCCTCTCTGAGCAGAGGGACCGAACAGCATACAGACACGAGAAAGGGTGAGGAGAGGCATGTGAAGAAGTACTTGTGCAAGAGAGTTACTGGGCGCTGTAACGAAAGAGTTCGTGTCCTTCTCTGACCGATGCTTTTGCATTTTTCTAGCACACCAGCGCTGGTGCCGAGGGCTCCGGCCAGGCCCTGGCCTCTCCTGGTTCCTGCCTAGAGGAGTTTCGCAGCGCTCCCTTCATTGAATGCCACGGCCGGGGCACCTGCAATTATTATGCAAATGCTTACAGCTTCTGGCTTGCCACTATAGAGAGGAATGAGATGTTCAAGTAAGTTCATGATTTATTTATCGGTATTTGAAACTCAGTCACACCTTGTCATTGAATAACAGAAGTACTGTTTGAGTGTAAAACACGATTGAAGTACTGGCTGTGCCGCAGATTGGTTAATACATACAGTTAATGACTTTTGGGTTTTTTTTAAAAAAAGATAATAGCTTTTGGGGGAATTAATGAATGTATCTTCCATTGGTGTCTACAATGTGTCATTTGCACTTAGGATTTTGCTTTTTAGAATGCTCTAACAATTTTTGCATTTCCCGTACGTTTGATTGTATTTATTGAGTCATAATTGGGATAGGCTGATATGCTGACTGAAACTAAGTTAGAATATAACATTTCCCCTAGTGGATATTAGTACATAATAGAAACACTTGACATTAGTGCAGGTGTTGAACATGGAGAGGAAGGAAACTGAGTGAGCTGAACAATTATTTGCTGCTCACCAGTCTGGCAGATATCTCTCTAAATAAACTTCAGCCCAAGACAGAGGCCTTAGGCATTTCTTCAGTCCCTCTGGGGCTCTAATTTCAGCAATTAAGTAGTAGTAGGCTCTGTTCTGGTCCCCTGCATATAACTATTTCTCAACACAGTACTGCTCGATCCATCTGAATTTTATTAAAGTTAATATATTAATAGACAGACCAGTTCTCAGGTCTGCACAGCTTGCCTGGTTTGCAGGCATTTCTCTTGAGTGCAGACGGGCCTCCTCTTCCGCTGCTTCATCTGCTCCTGCCTTCCAGATCTGTGAACACTCCTTAGCCTGTCTCAGTCAAAATGAGGCAGCTTGTGTGGCCAGGTTTGAATTCTTGTCTATGAGACAGCTGTAAACCGAGTAGGTGCCAAAGTTGAGTGCTGGGACTGATTATCCCTGGGGCTGTGATAATCACTTTAACCAGACGAGCTACTGCTAAAAGAACTCTTGTGCCAACCTTGGCGTAAGCACTGGCTCCCCAGGAAGGAGTGGGGCTGGTCAGAGGAAAATACGGAAGAGTCAGCACTACAATTGTTTGTATTTGAAGAATCCTGCATGGAGACAACTGTCAACTTTATATCCTTTTCTGGCTACAAACTGTGTCCCAAGCCACTAAAATAATCCCAGTTTATACTTGATCAGGGGACCTGTCTTGCTATCATAATTCACAAGTGTGCTCCAGTTTCCTGTAAACTCATAATCCTTTTAAATGGAAAAAGTTAAATGTAATCACACTTTTGTCTGAAAATGCTATACTTTCCGTTGTTAGGAGTAACACCTGCTGACAGATTAGAGACATGAAAGATTTTGGTTTGTCTGTCTATTTGACACCACTTTGCATATATCATTTCTTTTGTTAACTATTTATTATTCTGTAAAATCTCAAGAGTTAGAAGAAACTCATGAGTAGCCAAATGTCTCAGTTTCCTTGCCTATGTTTTTATTACTGCCTAAATTTCAGCACGCTTTCAAACTGCTGATTATTGAACGGGTAGTGTCTTCTACTTAAGGAAACCCTCAGTCTAGTTACAGAAATAAATTCTGAAGTAACTGGAAATCACTGACGTTTATAACTGATCTGGTGACTGTCTGTAACCTACACTTAAAAGTGTATTTAAATTGGAGAACTTAGGGACACCTTGATTCAGCACAGCTCAGAGAGGCACTTGGCTGCATGCAGTTTGCCTTGTCAATGATAATCCTGAAAACCGACCATTCTGTATTAACGACTGTTAATGGTTCTTTCCGTGTATCTATTTTCAATAGGAAACCGACGCCCTCAACCTTGAAAGCAGGGGATCTGCGCTCAAATGTTAGCCGTTGTCAAGTCTGTATGAGAAAAACATAATGACTTTTGAATTTCAACTAATTTCACACAATATGGTGCTATTCGTTTAACAGCAATGAAGCCTAGACATATATCATATGTACCTCATTGTTGTCGAATATGAAAACAGTAAAGTACCTTTTAGGAACTTGCATAACTAACACACACTGCTTTACTGGCCCTGTCCTTGCTGAAGAAGAAAAGAGACAACAAAGATAAGCTTCAAATGTTGACATGCCAAATGGCACTTTTGATCAAAGTATATATATTTTTTATATAAATGCAATGCACTGATAGAATAAAAAGTAAGAGTTCATCCAGAAGAAAATGCAAAGGTGCTAGGAGATATGCAGTTCTGCCTTATACTGTTTGACTCCCCTTTCTCATTCTTGTATTATATGTTTAGATTCATTCTTCTTCCCCAGATAAGCTTGTTGTTACCATTATCTAGCTGTCTCAAAATCCAAAACTCTTGGGTATGTACTTATTGTTCTTGTACAAAGCAATACTAATGTAAAAAAGAGTTTTGGGATTATGGATTGTGGTTAAGCAACAAGTAACCATCTTTCCAAAACATAGAGTGCCATCCTGCAAACTTTCCTTCTGTTTGTAGTCCTTAGTGCTATTGGTTTTAATGGGACTACATTTGGAAGAGATTGCCTAATTGATTTCCCGAATAGGCAAGTAAGTGTTTCTGCTATGTTGGTACTATGCAGCTTCTATTATGCAGTAGAACAAACTTTCCTGTGGAATAAGGAATGATCCAGCAATGGTCAAGAAAAAGAAAATATATAAATATTTTAGTAATTTATATAGATATCAACCATTAGGCAAATCAAGCATTTCAAAAAAAAAGCTTACAAAAGTTTTCTTTTTTTTCAGTGTCATAAATTAGATGTTAAATGCCAAAATATGATGTGAAATGTTCATTTTGCATAGCTCATTTCAATACCGAAGTCTGTAAATTGCAGATACTGAACCCAGGTTAATAGCTCTTTGTCTTTATTATAGTAAATCCTGCTTTGAGCTTATAGTGTTTATTCTGTATTTAATATTTTTCAGGGTTTTAAACACTACTCACACACTGAATGACTTGATTTTGAAAAATTATAAGGCCTTAATTTTGTTAATACTGTGCCAAAAAAGTCTTCAAGGTGGCCTAAGAAATATTTCTAAAGACTTTCTATGCAATTATACCAATGTTTGAGCACATCTGTGTCTAAAAGTGTTTTATAGACTATAACCGTGCAAATACCAAAAGATTCTTACAAATGCCAAGGCCTTTATGTAATTTCTTAAATGTGTATTTCTCAAGAATTCAAGTTTGTAATAAAACTATTTGTGTAAAAAAACAGAAGAAGAGAAAAAGTTTTTACTAATTTGTTATTAGCATTCATTTACAGCAATGAATTAATTTTTAATAAGCCACCAATAAATGCACAAGCTTGATGCAATCCTAGATTATTCTTGTTTTGCACATCTTGCAGATGTACAAAGCATCTTTGGAAGGGGAAAACAGGATGCTGTACTGACACCTTAGTTGTTACCTTAATAGAACTGGTAGACAAAACACGGGTTGTGCATCTGTTACTGATATATGTTTGATGTTAACATGTTATAAAAATTTTCTAACTTAACTCATGGGAAGCAATCAAGTTACACATATTTTTCACTCTTCCCTTGAATTTGTCGTGCACAGATCAGGACTGAATGATGTAGGATAAAAATCAAAGGCATCTGATGTAATTTTGCTTGTGAGCAGGCCAGCTGCATCTTGGCTCTGGTTGCCTGAGGAAGAAATGGGCCCTGGTATCTTTTTCCATGGCAAAAGCACATAATTTGTTCATGTTTCATATTGTTTTCCCAAACTTTTGAAGAGGTTGCTGCTGCTCTGAACTCACTTTCACTTAGGGTCCTTGAGAACATTGGTTGGCCAGCCTTGAATAGAAATTAGCCATTTCCTTTAGTGCTGATCCTTCCTCTCATGGAAGTTTGGACAGGTGATCATTTCGTTGATAAATGACCAGTCCTCAAAAAAGTCCTGTACTAGCCTATAGCGTACAGGAGTGTGTTTATAGCTGATCAGCCTGGTGTGTGCTTTTCCAAAGTGTCGCGTGGTGTTCAGAGGAAGAGGAGAAAAACATGGAGTGATTCCTCCTGGCAGCTAGGAAGAATTAAGCAGACCTTCAGCCTTCTTTATCTCAGAGCATCCAAGCTGCTGGTCAGACTTTCTAATTACACTCTACAGCTTATCTCCTGGTCATCTAGGGTTTTAATTTGCTTGGTTTGAGTTTTCCCAAAACTGCCAGTCAGTTGGATTTATGAAGTCCCACAGGTATGTTTAAATCTATTCTGGCCATAAGAAAACAATCCCGTTTCCCAGTGAAGGGACTGCTCACTGCAGCTAGGTGTGTACTGACCTGTATTTTCTTAACAGGAAGCATTTTGAAAACAAGGTCCTTTGAAAATTTTCAAAAACAGTTTAAGCTATAGTTTGATGTCTTACTTATCTACTGGTAATTATTTATTCTGTAATGTTCAGCTCATAATGAATGACCTTTGTCATGCTGTTTGTACTAAAGTCAGTAAGTAAATTTGTTCAGTGATTATTGATGCAAATCAGATCTGCAAATGTTCTGGACTCTAGATTTCAATGCCCTGAGTGAGAAAGAGCAACTTCCCATGCACTAAAACAGAAATGTGAAACCTTCTCTTTCTTTAAAAAATCTGCAAGAATCCCATTTTCAGTTATTTATGGCCAGCATTGTTGCTACAGTATGGTTCTTTGTATGAACAGAGAAGTGCAAATACATCATTTGTTAAAATTGTCTTGAATAAGCTTAAATTTCAGGATAAAGCTTTACTAAAGGAGTACAGCTTGGTTAGTAGGCCTGGCTGTTTCTGAATGCAGTACTTGAAGAATAACTTTCATGACTGAAATAAATACATTTCTAAAACAGCAGGTGGTGCCCTTGCTCTCTTTATGGTGAGATTGGCACTAAGAACTTTAAGCTGACAAATGCTTCTCTCTTGCCCTGTTCTCTAATCCACTAAAACGTAAAGCAGGTTTGCAGTTCTTTATTTTCCCAAGTCATGTCTCTGTTCTGACATGTTCTAGTCACCAGGAATTTTCCTTTTGAAATAGGAGTGGAGTAGTGTTCAGTAAAAATTAAGATTCTATGCACAGACAAAATACAAATACAATATAATGAAATACAATATATTGAAACAAATGATCTCACTGACTTTCCTAAAGGTATTTTAGCCTGTGTATGTTCTCTGCCAGATGTGCATTCAATTTATAATTATATATTTATTCTTCTGATAGTGATAACTTCCTTGATGAAATATGATTTTTTTCCTATGAAACAGGTCTCCTGAGAGCCATATCCCCTTACTAGACTCCCTGAAAAGTGGTTGTATTAAAGTCATACCTTTTTATGAGTGAAATCATACAGTTGTGTGACTTTTTGAGAACTACTTTACTAATTCTTATATTGAGTAATCTGCATTAATTGCACGATATAAAACATAAACATCTGTAAAACAAGACCAGGCATATGGGTCCCAAGAGATGCACTAAACCTGATAAACCAGAGAGTATGGCACTCAGCACAACCCAAAACCCCAGACCCGTGAGAACTATAAATCACAAGTGTCTTGGTATCTGCCTAGATCTCCGTTCTTTGGTCTAATAATGGTGATGACCTAGTAATAGCTGCACTTTGACATTCAGAAGGAATTTGGCAATATTTTTCTTCTGGCTGAGGTGGAGTTACCTCTGTTCTTGCTGTTCAGCGAATGGCAGTGATGTGCTGCCCACTATATTCCAACCTATTCATAAAGAAATAAAGGGTCTTCTCCATGGACTTCACAGTCTGGATTAGATAGCACAGTGAGAAAATGAGATCAATGTACATCCTTATATGCACACATTGGGTTCAGGCTAAGGCTGAGACCAATGATGGTCTGGAATATAATTAATTGTTATTATGAAAAGGGGTATCCAGTGGCCACATGGAAGCATTCGGCCTCTGTCCCTTCAGACACAGGCTAGAGTGTACAAAGAAGTCATTCCACCCATCTATTAGTTATAGTATAGTTTATTTAATATGAATTTGATATTAATTATGAGTTAGTAATATTGGGCAATACTGTACAGTCTGATTTATAAGTCAAAAATAATACACAAGCTTGTATTTAGCACTAACAGCTTAGCAGGAAGTACCATGTGTTCTCTGTGGAAAATGTATTACCAGACCGAACAACCTCAGAAAATAATCTGGAAGTAGAGATTTTTACTAATTCGCTTCCTTCAAAGTGTCAGCAGACAGGCCTTCCAAAAGATAAAAGGAAGGAGTGTGTAGCTTTGGCTATTTCTTTTTAGCAAACAGTATGCTTGCTGTGTTGCTTGAGGTGTTAATACAAACGGGAGGGTGAATCAATACTACTTCTCATGAACTCAGAAATACTTTCTCGGGTAAAGACATTTCACCCAGCCAGCCTTACTGATATCACCATCTGTGTTGGGCTCCTACCATAAGAGGATGTTGCTCTGAGCTCAACATTCTTATAGTGCAATGTTGATTTCTAAAGATATATTCCTTTCAAATTCTTAATGTCTTCAAACCAAAGAGAACAGAGGATTGCTTTTATGTAAATACTCAAAAGATTTACAAATGTCTGAATCTTTTGGTTTTACATATGTCATAAAACTGCCTTCATTTTCCCCTGGCTATATGCAGTCAGCTGTATTTATTATAACTGGCGTGCAGGAGACAGAATACTTGACAGAGTGAAAGTTATAGATGGAACATGATCATTTGATGCTCTGTCAACTTCTGTCTTGCATAAGAAAACATGCTACATTTCATGCAGAATTGTAGCAGGCTTCATCTGTCATCTCAGCTCCATGAAGTATGATTTATACTGTAGTAAATAAGCATGTAAAATGGCATGGGCAGAGGGGAGAGCCCTTGTAGAACAGTTTCAAGAGCTCAAACCTTTGATCAGACCTTTTTATTATTCTTGGTGCTGGCATAATTCACTATATTCCTTCTCTAGAATATACCTCCCAGGCTTTCACCAAAGTGGTAATTTCTCACCATCGATTTCTGGAAGAGTTTCAAAGTGGAGAATTCTAGCCCATGCCCAGTGCTGTCTTCTGCCAAAGCTTTTGTTACCTTTGTGGACATAGTAGCTGGCAGTGGAAGATGTTCCCTTCTTCCTTTTTCCTCTAACTAATTATAGCAGCATTTTTTCCAGCCTAATTTTGGACAGGAATGACAAACCTGTCTGTGGGGTGAGATCAAAGTGGCAACCAAACCACAGGAACTTGAAACACAATCACATGTCCAGAACTGTTTCTGTGTACCACTTTTAAAAATGTATCTTGGAATTCCCGCTGTATCTGTGATGCTCAGACACTGCTTCCTAAGGAGGTCTAAGTAAGTATTGTTTTTTATTTATATTGAGATCTACTTCCTATTATCATAGCATGGAAAAAAGGTGCCCCCTTTGGGACTCAGGAAACTGATAGGTGAGAAGGTGAGTTGGAGACAAAAGCGAATGAAGACCCTTGGCAGCACAACAAGCAACCAAGGAATGAAAGGACTGTTTGCTCTCGTTTCCAAGTAGATTGGCCTGGCTACAGTTCTTTCACTGATTTTCTGACCACCCTTGATCAGCAATTAGGAACTGTCAACTGTCTCCATCCAAAGGCTGTTTGTGATAACAGCCAGGCCTTCTAGTGTTGTCCCTGAACTAGGAAAAGGTCCTAGCCTAAAGCGGCAAAAGATACAGCCCATCTTATTCTCAGCCCTCCCTTTGCCAATAAAAAAACACACAGAAAAGAAAAGATGTGCTGGCATTCCAATAAAAATAAACTCAGATGTTAAAAGACAAATCTTACTTTATTCAGGGAAAGATGGTGAACTCTGAAATGGGAGGAATAAAATCTGTAATGGAAATTTGAGGAAGAATTTTTTTAGATGTTATCTTCACATGCAGTTACTCGGAATAAGAAAGGCAATATCTGAAGTGCTATAATCACCTACAGTTATGAGGGAAAAAAAAGGATTTCTTAACAGGATAGCTATTGAAGTTATGCAGGTCAAATTGAAAAAAAAAAAAAAATCAAATTTGCTGAGTAGACCCTAAACACAACCTTATACATTCCAAATAAAAAGCATATGCTGATTTCAAATATTACTGTGATTGATTGCTAGTGGTGCAAACTAGAGGTACAATATTTCCTGGAGGAAGACACTGTGACTTAGGGGTTGCAGGTACTGATAGCTCTGCAGGGAGAGTACTTGAGATTCTGCTTATATAAGGTGCTTGAGAGCATCTGTGAGGTTTCAGTTGTATCCACTTGCTTTGCCAGAGAACTGACCTAAAAAACAAAGGAATAGGTCCTCCTAGTCAAAGCATCAGCTTCTCTGGAATGACATCTGTGAAAAGGATCTTGAAGGTATGACCAGGTTCTTGATTCACTGATACGAGAAATCTGAACTCTTCTAGGTAACGTCAGTACCAACACATTTTTTGGTATATTTTGCCCTAGTCTATTATATTCATAAAAATGTAGTCAACGCATGTAAATTAATAACTATTCACGAGAGGTAAGTTTCTTTTCAGAAACAGAAACAGAACAGTGGATTTTTTTAAAAAAAAATTCTCCTTCTGTTTCCAGGCAAATTGCAGAGGATCACAGAGAGAAAGAGAAAAATTTTGTAGTTGTTTGTTTGCTTTTGCAAGGCACTGAACATGACCCCTCAGGAATGTGTAGGAGAGGAAATGAAAAGCAGACGTGGGAAGCTGAAAGAGCAGCATTTCTCCTCTATCATTAAGTATATAATAAGGTAGATTACATCAGTCATTGGCCTATTCTCCCTGGTGAACAGGTGTCATAGATACAGTACTGTCTAATCAAATATTAACTCATCATGTGGCATATGATTATGTTTATGTACACAGTTCTAAAATAAATCCACAAGAGTTTAGAAGTAACTCTTTTCAACCATTACTTATTACAAACTATAATATAAGATTTTTGACACTTCTATTTCTATATTGTTTACAATAGCAAATAAATACCATTTCTCCCATTTTACAGGTAGAGAAAATGGAAATAAAGTAACCTGCACTAGAAGAACTAGAAGAACCTGCACTGTTACAAGAAGTCAGTCTCCTGAGTCCTGGACCAGGTCAGTTCTTGCTGGATCATGCTCTGCCCAAAACTGTCTGGCCTTTCTGGACAATGGTTAAAAAAAAAGAGAGAGAGAGAGAAATATCTGTTTATTTTTTACATATTCCATTGCATTTGTTAGACTTTAGACTGTATACAACCTTATATAATATCCAGAAAGTTGCAGTAGTTTTAAAGCAACAACTGGATCAAATATGCAGGTATTATACATAGGATGTCAAATAGCATAAGAAGAGTCATATGATGAGAGTGCCTTTTGTCTTCCCCTTTTTTCTGGAGGACACTTTTCTGGAGGACAAGAAAAATCACAAAAGTATGGTATTCAAAGCAAAGCCTCAGGAGCAAACTAATGATAGATGAAAAGAAGCAAGAAACTTTTATAAAGCCAGCCTATTACCTATTCTTTTTCTTTCGGCTCCAGGAAGAGTTACTGTAGAAGAAGAAATGATGGCTACAGAAAATGTTCTGGATGACCAGGAATTCTGACATATGGGCTCTTAAAGTTTCCTCCTTGATCCATCCTGGCTGCTCTCTTTCTGAGATGAGAAGCATAAAACTCCTCCACACTAATACATATAGGTTCAAGGAGGGAGCTAAAAAATCTTCCTGTTTAGTAGAGAAGGGACTTAATAAATTGGGTATAAAGTAACAACAAATAAATTCAGCCTGGAGAGTCCTTTATAACCATCAAAGATGCTTTTTTCAATAAAAATGTAGATACAAAAATATTAAGTGTTAAGGCCTGACAAGTTTGCAAATATAGTATACAATGGGTTTGTTTGGGCTAGCAGAACTAAATAACTAAGACACTTTCAGTCCCAAATAGTGTTAGTATTTATTTAAAAGAATGCAAAGGCACACATAGGCCTTGTCTATGATTTCCTATTACCAGATACTGTTCTTCTGTGTTCCAGTGGAGGTCTTCTTATGGAGCTATATACATATATACGTGTGTGTGTGTGTATAAATTAAATGGTTACTGCTCAGTATTTTTAATTACTCAGTGAAAGTGGGAGATCTGTCAGGTGCTGAAGAGACTGAGTGCAAACTTTAGCTATGACTCAACTCCACCTTGAACTGAGATACAGGTACTGCCTGTTCCCTGTCCACCCTAGTTGCTTTTGGGAAGAAACCTGAAGGCACAGGAAAAGAGGGACAATCTAGTAATGTGCTCAAATAGGCTTGTGATGGGGACAGTCAGTGAATTAGGACTGTGCAGTGTATCATGGAGTAAATATGCCCTGGGCCAAGGTGTATGGCCTGCAAGCTCAACACCTGCCCCACCATATAAATATTGCCACTGTCACCTCAGTCTGCTTCTGCTCAGGCCAATGTTAGTCCAAGGGAGCAGAGCTGGCTGAGGCCTGAGCACCTTAAAAAAATCCCTTGTGATCTATTTAAAAAGAGGGATTTGGAATAGCAAGAATAACAAGGCTAAGCCACCTGTTGATAAAGCCTTGTCAATTTATTTGAGATTTATTGAGACTATCTCCTTCAATTCTGTATTGTATCAGCTTCAGTTTCTTTTAGATGCCTAGATGTAACAGTGGCAGTGAAGGGAGGTAGTCTTCCTGAGCTTTCTTTTACTTCTGGAGAGCAGACCAGTAAGAGCTCGTCATTGGTTTTTACTAACGCTAAATATTTTAGCAAGCTCTTGCCATTTTAAGTATTGTGGGGAAAACAAAGCATTCATCTGCCTCCTCTAGCAATTTTCATAGCTCATGAGACTAATCGTTCCTGTCAGGTAGCTGGATAGCTTTTTCATTCTTTACAGCTGTCAGCCTTTTTGCATGTGCTACTGAAAGCACAGGCTTCACCTTACACTACAGAGAATATCCTACATATTTTAATCACTTCCTAGAATCACTCACCTTTTGAAAGATGCATGGTATTGCACTCAAACACACAGGAAGGCCAGTGTTGAGTCAACAGGATTGTTGTTCTCTTGAGGATTTGTTGGCAGAAATTTAATGCTCCCAGTGAGTGGAAAAGTCTGACATGGAGAACACTCTAGTGTAATCTTGCTGAGTGTGGGATCCTTACTTTTATTTCACACTCAGGGTGTTTTGTGAGTTGATCTAGACTTTATTTTTTTCAATAGTTATATTATTGGTGGGTCTTAGAGGGCTGATTGCAGAAAAAGAAATACAGAGGAGGAATATTCTCTTGTTTTTTGTATAGGAGACACAAAGACTCATTACCGCAGAGAGATTCTGCTGCAGTAAACTTGTACTTACTGGTGCGACAGGTTTAAGCACTTAATCCTTTTGCTGCTGCAGTTATAACAATTCCTAGAATATGGCAACACTAACAGGATGTTTTTCATAGAAATTAAAAAAAGGATTATTCATTTTGATGACTCATGTCCAGCCAGTCCATTGTTGAAAGCTGTGGCTGGTTATACAAATAGTGTGTTTTCTTGATGAAAGGAAAGCAAACACTGAAGAGACCTGTCCCTTTTCTGCCACCGTCTATCTTGACCTTTGGTCTCCATTATCAATATAATGGTTAAAAATTCCAACAAAGTCTAGTTCTTTTTAGCGTATCCTATGTGTTGACTCAAGCTTTCTGTCTCTTTCTGTCCTTTTCCCCTACAGACTGTGCAGAGACAGGGAACACAATGCTGTGCCTTGTCTGCTCTGCTCTTTTGTCTCAGAGTGGAGTCAAGTCTGTTTGTCAATGTTAAGGCCACATCCTGCTCTGGTCCTGCTTAGAAGGTATCTCTGGGAACAATAGGCCCAAGAATATTTTCTGCAAGTAGATGGAGGAATGAGAAATCCCATAATCGGTCCTTCCTCTTTGGACAAGGTAACCAGAGCAGCTGAGTGGAAGCGTGGGAGTAAATTGCTCCCCAAAATGATGTGAACCTGTCTTGCTTCCTTACAATAAGGCAGAAATTATGATGCTAAGTATGACTCTGTACTCTAATGCTTTTCTACTACATATACACAAACTCTGCCCCTTTGTAATGACAAATTATAAACTTAGATTGAATTCATTCATTTTCTACTGTCTTAGTCTGCTTGGGATAGCGTTAAGCAATGAGGACAAACAACAAAGCTCTTGCTTTAAAAAATACAGCCTAGGTTGGAGTGTCCCAGTTAACATTAACTTTCCTGGCACAATTAAACAGCTTCTTACCTTTTACTTATCACCGATTTCTCTGTGGAATGCTCACCACTTGATTTTTTTTTCCTAGCTGGGAAAGTCAATTGGCTTTCTGAGAACCACCCTGCAACTTTAAGAAGCTTTGTAAGCCTTGTTCTGCCTTGTTGCCTACTACTTTATGTACACGTATTGCCAGAAGTCTTTTGTATAATAAATGCACCCATTTGAGCTAACCTTTTTGTATAAGTTCTCTAAATAACTAACAACCCAGTAATAAAAGTAATTTTCTTACATTATAAACAAAGCACAATTCAGTTAAATGTTGTGGAGCAAAAATTGCTTGCCTGAATGATTTCCCAGTGAAGCAGGAAATGTATGCTCTATTGACATCTTTGACGTGGTCCATACTGCCATCTGGGTGTCCTGAGAAAGCACCTGGCTTGCTTCCTTACCTGCTGCTTGTCCTTTCTCAGTGGCCACATCAAAGTGCACTGTAAATACAAAAACGCCATCAAATGTCAAGGATTCAAACTTGCATAATGCTGCTTGATCTGAGCTTTTGAAATGCTATTGATCATTCCTGCTTCACAGGTAGATGGCTGGATGAAGATATTCCTTCTATCAGTTGGATAAAGATACTCCTTCTGATGCTGAAACATCATACTACATTTATATAATAATTCACGTTACAGTATTAACTTGAAATCAATCATAGCTAATGTTAAAGGCACTGTTTCTCCTCCACTTGCTTCTCCAGCTTTAAGTGACCTAAGCACATAGGAAGTGGCTGATTTTAGACACATTATTTAGACACATTATTTGATAGGTGTCAGTATGTAGGTCACTGAGAATACATTAGGAATGCAGTGACATTTGTCATTCAAACTATCACAGTGACCAAGGAACCGCTAATGCTAACTATTTCACAAGTGACTGTAATCAGTTATGTGTCCCAAGTTGATGTATTGCTAAAGAAGGATGACTTTTTATGAGCCAAAACTTCCTTTTCACACTAGAACCAGCTTAGATGGGATTGTGGTCCTTTTAGATACTTTCAGAGTAATGTCAAGACACCTACAAACCAAAAAAAGGTTAAAATTGCAATGTCGTGTTTTCTTTCTTTGCAGCAGATTTCTGAGTTTGCTTCTACACTCTTCATATTTGGGGAACCAAAAGGCAACAAGCTACTTCAGTGCTCACTGACACAATATTATAGTCAAGTTGTAAGAAGCTGTTTCAATTGGTGCAGTTGCCAGGAAGCTCACAGAGTAGTTTAAGTCTTTGTCATGGATCCATGTTTTTTTTTTCCTAGCACAGGCTGAAGCAAAAGCCATAAACTGTACTAAAAACCAGTCTGATTTAGCAACATGTTATAGTGAGAACAAACAGGACTTTTCTAGAAAGAGGAACATTTAGAAGCACAGTGTTTGTAACTCACTGTTGATAGCTTAATCTCTATTTCATTCAGTGGACAACAGGACATATGGCCAGCTTAGGTTTACTAGATAATTCCAAAACGTTATTTTCAGTTAGAAATGCTATCCACTGTGAAGTAAAATCCCTCCAGCGAAGGCTGCTAAGTCTTTGCACTCTGCCAGAGGAAAGGAGCTACCCCTGATCATATGTAGTCCAACTGGAGCCACATCTATGACAGGAAGCGCAGCAGAGACAGGGCAGTCTGGAAATTCTGTCCGTGGTCATTATGTTCATTGTGGCTATAAAAAGACTTCAGTCAATTACAAATTTTGTCAGAACATTCTAATACAGATGGAAGGAGAAGGTCACTTTGAAAATAGCTCCTATTTGTTTGTCTGTCAATGCTCATAAGAAATCATATACATACACCAGATGCTAGACTGGCTGTGCCCTTTGTTCATAACACAGGCAATTAAAACAAAAACAAGAATGTCCAAGTGTTATAGTATTAATAATCCCAAAGATTAACAACTAATCCCAAACCATAATGAATTTTCCATCAGCATGACTTTTAGGTCACTGTCACTATAAATCTAGCCCAGTGAAGTCCATTACCCAAAGGAATGTCCACGAACTGCAGAAAAACAAAACAGAAGCCAGGATCAGAGATGATGAAAAATTGCCTGCTAGGTGCTGTCTCGACAGCCTGTAGATGGCAGTGCACACAGCTCAACTATTACTCACATACTCTACAAGGAAAATACCTTTGAGGAGATAAACATCCATCATCATTTCCATTCACTTCCAGTCTAATAATGTTCCATTCTAGTCTAATAATACCCAGACTTACTGCCACATGGCTGCTAGAGTCCTTGTCTTTAATCACTAATATTCTTTGAATTATTGTTTGGTATGTTGAGTAAAAAGACTTGTAATTTTGGCTGAGTATCTGATTTCTGGACAAAATGATTCCATCCCTGTGACCCTACAGAGGAATAGGTGTGTGGGGGGAGACATGTCCTTGAGAGAATGGGAAAAAAATCTTCTTGTCAAGGCACATCTCTGCTGAGTATGTTATATGAGCACTGCCACTGTAGCATGAAATACCCAAGAGAGAGTTCCAATTTGCTGCTGGTGACTCATAGGTATCTGAGGTCCCAGCCCATAAAAGACTTAGGTATCAGTAGAGATGAAGTATCTTAAACCCAAAACTGTGAACCAGAAGCCACCTTAGCTGGGAGGGAAGGGGAGTATGTGGGATTACTTTAAACTACTGTTGCAACTAAACATTGTCATGAAACTGAGGCTTGAGTGAATGTCTGAAGTGGTATTAAAAATATAGCAATTTGAACAAATGAACATTTGACAGTCACCAGCAATGCAAGTTAGGATGTTATGATTTGGATGGGTGGAAAACCAGATGGGTGACAAACTGGTTGGGTGGTGGGTCTCAGAGGATGGTGGTTAATGCGTTGTACTATACCTGGAGGCTGGCAGCAAGCTGGGTACCACAGTGGTGTATGCTGGGACAAGAGCCAGCAGCATGCCCTGGCCGCAGAGATAGCCTTTGTCGTTGGGGTGGCATCAGCAGGAGTACGGCTAGGAGATCGAGGGCAGTGTCCTTCGCCCTCTGCTCAGTGCTCATTAGGCCACATCTGGAGACTGCGCTCAGTTTTGGGTCCCCAGTACAGCAAAGATGTTGATTAAGTGGAGTGAGCGTAGCAGGGCCACTGTGATGGCAGGGTTGGAGCTAACGTGTGAGGAGAGGCTGCGGGAGCAGGGCTTGCTCCCAGCAGTGAGGGAAGGCTACGGGGACCCAACAGGAGAAGCAAATTTCTCCCATTGTGAAGCTATTCCCATGACATTTTGCAGTTATCCAGGTTGGTAATCCAGTAATCCAGGTTGGGCACAGTAGGACACACCTGTGCGTCTTGACCACTGACATTCATTAGTGTACACTGTATTGGTTCAAAAAGGTTTAAATATAGCAGATTTTGCTGCTCATTTTTTACTGTGTGAATGGCAAATTTGTGAACAGAATATGGATGACTATAGTTCATGCTTCCCCTCAAACATGGAACAAGGAACCCACTTAAGAGTTTTGCTTTTTTTTCCCACCACTATTGACAATTCACCACCAACATGCTGCAATGGACCTGAGCCTGACCTAAAGAGTACATTTTGTTTCTAATATGTTCTTTTTTAAAGCTTTGTTATCATTTTAAATTTTATTGGCCATTCACTGTGATTGGTGACATTTCACTGGTTTCTTCAACTTCTGCTATCTCTTTCCTTTTCAAAGCTAAAACCTATCATTGCTGACATTTTTCTTTGCTTCCCAGGTTTTAAATATTTATTTTGAGGGGTTTTTTTTTCTGCTCTGCATCTTTCATTGCACTTCTCATGGCTTTTTATTTAGCATCTAAGAAATAGTTCTTAAACATTTGCTGGTGTGCTTTTTTAAAGCACTTCTCACTTCAAATATGCATTTCAGTCTATTTTGTTGCCAGTTACTTTAAGCATTGAAAAAATGGCTATTAAAGCTTGATAAAAATATAATACAGGTTAATACCAGTACTTTGTTTGGTCAGATAAACTTAATCAGATCATGATCATTAATATAGGGGCAGCCATAAATTTTCTAGATTAGCAGTGATTTTTCTTCTCATCCATCAGAATGAGCTCTAACATGGCTACTCGCTTTTTATTACCTTCTGTGACAGTTTTAAGGTCTCTGTACTTACCCTACCTAGCTTTTGACCCAGACATAGCTACTCACACATTTTAAAGCTCCCATGAAAAATTTCTAGCGCCACTCATTTCTTGCCTCCACCTGAAAAAATTAGGTCTTTTTTCTAAGTGTTCCTAAGATAGTTCCTACAATGTACCTAACAAATATTGCTCTATGGTGTCATTCCTTCCTCAGCCTGATTTTCTGGCAAGTTTTTTGTCTTTTGCTTACAGAACTAGACTTCAGGTTGCAAAACTCGGGCTCCTTGCCTTGCTAGCTTTCCAGGAAAAAGCATTCAAAGACAGTAACCACCATTCCTGTATGGAGACATATCACATTTTGATAGCCTGTGATGTCTCTGCCATATAGAGACATGGGCTGTAGCTTTTCCACTGATGCCTTTGCTACAGTGTGGCTACTGCAGCTCATGGATGAGGCTGCAATTCAGCAGGCACTGCTCCTACCAAATTGTCCTGTGTTCGCTCTGCCACTTTTGCCTGTCCCTTCCCATCAACTGCTTCAACCCACAAGTGGAGAAATTGCATCCTCAACATTTTTAAATGCTCCAATAAGTAAAACCAAGCATGTGTAGTCAATTACTGACTCTTATTGTTATTAACTTCTCGCTAGAACAAGGCTCAGAACAAGGGAGTCTGGACTCTTCTGGGAAGTGAAGAGGCCAGATGAGCAGGGAAGGTGTGTTTGCCCCATCACCGCTTAGATGCCAAGGGCTGACACATTGTTGATTGTAACCCACAGCAGCCGTAGGAGCTGCTATCATTCAAGCCAGTTTCTCAGGGATTTTTTGCTGCCTTCGGCATGGCCCAGATCCTCCAGGCTTACTTATGTGCTCTACAGTTGCTCCCCACTCTACTTTGGAAACTTTTGTACCAGGCTTCTGAGAACAGCCACCTATTTTGGCCCTGACCTTCCTTTCTGGGGTAGAATCAGACCTCTGAGGCTCATGCAAATTCCTCAAGCCACCTTGATTACACTTGTCGGTGTATGGGAGGGAAGCAGAATTGATCCCCTCCATTTTCTTGCTTGTATAGGTATGTGATGTACATGGATGTGTGTAAGTGACTGGCTGATCTCAGATGCAGGATACATCGATGCCTCAGTGAGACAAGGCAGCTCCCCTTTAGGAAGCTGAACTCTACCCTGTTCCGTATGGAAACAGGCAGTGGAGTGAACAGAAAATGAGCTCTCTGCTATGAGCCATCTGACTGTGTGTGTCAGCCAGAGGCTTCAAATTTTGCTGAGCTGATAATCAAGGTCGTGAAGATAGCTGTGATTTTGAGGAACTGGATGATGTATGGTGAGCAAGGATATGGTGAGTGGGAAAAGGATAAAGATATACAATTTCTGAGTGTAGTGACAGTAAATTAGGGTGGTGTTATTTGTGGTAAAGTGTATGGGTAATCCAAGAAAACCATTGAGAGTCACTGAGAAGTGGTTAACATCCAACCACATGTTGTCATGTTTTGAATCAGATTTTGAAGTCAAATCACATGGGAAAGAGAAAGTTGCCCTTGTAACGCAAAGATGCATGAATGAGAAATGCTTGTGCATGAATGCAGTATCCATTGCAAAGGAAATACACACAAACTAAAAACAAACAAGAAAACAAATAAAATACTTAGAATACCACCTGCTTCATTTCACTAAGTAACAAACGCTGAACCTTACCTGAAGGATGCATTTATAATGAATGGATGCATTTTTAATGCATTTGTACTTCCTCTCATTCAGAAAGTTCATTCCTCTCTTCTGTAGTCTGAGAAAGGACATAACTCCCTGTGCAGGCTCACATTCCCAGATGAGCCATGTATCTCTCCGTGGTACAATCCTACACACTTGTACTGTATCTCATAGTCATTAAAAAGAGATGAATTGGCAGCTTTGAACTGATGCCTGGCAATGGAGTTTTACCATGTGTCAGAGCTGTAGGCTGCAGCAGAGCTACAGAATGGCTCCAACCTCTGTATCCAACAAGCTACCATACATTGAAGAACTTCATTGGCACTTACATGCAATACTTTTATATTTCCAAGCTTTCCTGAAGACTTCTGTGCTGATGTGATCTGAAGGGAAACTGCTACCATCCCTTTGGGCCTAATTGCTTGTATATCCTAAATGTGTGAGCCTTTCTTAGGGAAAGGAGTATTGATTCAGTTTTATAAGTCTTACAGTAGCTGAGTAAAAAGTGATGGAGAATGAACAAAGCTCCATCCATTAGACCCGTGCTAGTGTCCCTCCTCACCCTGACAAAGAGGTAGCCCACAGAGCCGAGCTACCTGAGTTGAACAAATTCAGATACCTGGGCCAGTCCAGCCATGTACTGAAGAAAGATGCTCTTCAAGAGACACATTTATACTGATATACAAACTTTGAGATTATCCTTACATAGTGCTTGAAATAAGTAACAATTTTATGCTTCACCTGTTACTTTTGCTAACTCAAAAGCAACTAAATGAAGTTATTTTTCTAGCAGCCTTGGAAGCCTAATGACTAATAACTTCAGTAACATCGTGACTTCATATCTAAAACTGGAGGGTTCCTATTGCTTGTGTCAGTCCTGTTAAATCAGAACTCTTATCAAATGCATTCTGCCATACCTTTAAGAATCCCTAGCATATACCACTGGAATTAGCTGTTCTGCATTATGCAGAGGCTCATGTTACACAATGCTGATCATCTCACACTCACTCACCAGACAAAGCAGACCTCTGTCAGAGCCCTTGGCACTGATTGGTTTCCGAAAAAACACATGCTAACTGGGAATGAAATATTACCTGCACGAAATATTCTGAGTGACAGAATGAAGTAGCTAAAAGAAAACCAATAAAGCTGAAATTTTCTGGAAATTTGGAAGGCAAATGGAGGAGGCTTAAACAATGCTTCATTCTGTATCTGTATTTTGCACTGACAAATCTGCTAAGGCTTGTCATATATGCCAAAAATAAAAGCCAAATGAAATGAAGGAGCCCATGCTGATGTCACAGGAAAAATTGGTGTCCTAGAGCAAAGAAGGCATAGATTTATTTATAACGGAACATAGGACTGGAGAAGGTCTCTGGATCTTCGTCATGTTCGATGAAAAAGAACCTGTGTGCTTGTTGTAAAAACTTATTTTCATTGCAACGATATCATCTTGCTAAAAGAAACTACAGCTACATAGGTAACTGTATGAATGAAATCTGTTTTTGTTTGACATGTTACTTCACTAAGTTCTAAGGGCAAATTTGTCCTGGACTCTGAATTTTTTTTCTAGTACTGACCAGCTAGTGTATCTATGCAGCTGCATGGTGGGGCACAGTTTAGTGGGTGTGAATTCAGGCACATGGAAAGGATCATGGGTTTAGCCATATAAATCCAGCTTGCTAGAAAATAGTTCTAAATAATAAATTGCTAAGTAAAAAAGCCAGTATGGTCAGGCTCTGATCCATACAGAACTGCTCTGAAGTGATACTGATGAAGACTGAACTGTTCCCTCCTGCTACTTTAACAGAAACAGACATGCTTCCAGCATGAAAAGCAGATGTCCAAGTCATGGTGAACTTACTTAAAGCGATATAAAGAAAAAGCTGATCTGAGACCGAAGTTCAGTAGATATTCCCACACTGCTGTTTGAACCTGGTCCAACCATGTAGTGAGCCTAAATTCACTTCACATCCACACTGTAGTTTAAGACAAGCTGGGGGAGGAAGCTTGAGCCTGGAATAATTCTGAGCTTGGGCATCAGTTTGCTCTTACCTGCACAGGGTATGGTATGGGTGCTTGTTATCTAGTGGCTGTGTGGGTAAGACTCTTGTCCCCTTTTCTAGCACTCCCCCGAGGCTGCATTTGGTGTCCTGGTACATAACATGCTGTCCATGTTATACACCAATCTAGCTGCTCAGTTCTCCTCCTCCGTGTTGGACCGTCAGTGACTATAAATATGTGTACACTGCTGTTACAGGGAAGACATCCATAGCAGGCCTGGAAAGTTGTCACTCCAGGTGGACAAACCCTGTGAGAGACAGTGATGGATTCACCAAATCCCAGAAGGGAGAGAAACAGAACCAAGTGACCTCTTTTGCTGAAAAGGTATCAGGCTGCCGTCAAGCAAGCTAAGACATCTGAGCACAGGACAGAGCAGAAATAACTGAATTATCCATGCTTGACAAAGGTGGTGCCTATATGTCTAAGGAAACCTGAAACATTGTGCTGGGAAGATTGATGTTCCCACCCCTGCACAGGCAAATTTTCCACATGGTACCATCACACCTCGGGGAGAGTGAGCTCCAGAAGTAATTCAGGAGCAGGGAGTAACATCGGGCCCCTGGGATCCCAGCGCTGCTTCGCAGGGTGGGACTGGGCTGTACGCAGCCCAGTCGGTGCCTCCTAGTTCACCTCACCCTGCCCAGGAAGAGTCAAGTCACTTTGCAGCCCCTGCACCAGCCACGTCCTACATAAATCAGGCTCTTTAGCCCCACCTGGGAAACAGGCCGGAGTCTGCGAGAACCACATGCATGTAATTTAGATTAGTTAATAGACTGGTTATAAATATCACATTAACATCATGTAACCATTGTGACTTCTATTACCCTTTGCTGGGAAAAAAAAGCATTGGGAACAGTATTTTCAAGGGCCTTTTCTGCAAACCAGCTGAAACTAGTTATGTTACACACAGGCTGGTGTAATGTGGTGCTGCCGGCTGGAGCCCAGACACTCAGTCAAAAAGACTTTGTCAAAGCCTTGGCTCTGACTCATTTGTGAGGAGCAAGCAGGTTATTTCTAAACTTTAGCAGCTAGCCTGAGTTAGTTAGCTCACTTTTTCGTGCAGTTTGGATGCTCCTGAAATGTCTGTCACAGGACATAAACATTTATGATTTCTTTAAGGCCAGACTCTTGGGCCCAGAACCAGGTAAGGTTAAATGAATACCTGCTGTTATTCTTAGCTACTTCAGCTTTCAGTAAACTCAGTATGGTTAGTTATTTAGCAATCAGTTACTTCATGTTTTTAGTGAGTGTGAGGATGGTCACCACTGCTTAGCTGCAACACCTTGCAGATAGTCCCAATTTCTTTGCATGAAAGTGCACACAGGGCCACCCATGTTGGCAGATGTGTTGCTGCTGTGGGACTTCTGCCGGAACAGAAGAAACAAAAAGAAACCCTTCACAGAGAAAAAAAAACCCACTGAAGCAGAGGAGGGCCAGAGGACAGCCTCATCCAGCGTATTCCCTGGCTTTAAGATCTGACTCTTAAACTTTGGGTGTAGCCCCCTGCTCCACAGCAGTGTCTTTCTCTCTAGCTCATTTGTTCTGGCTCCGTGCCCGTGTCTCAGTTCTTGCTTCCATAACATACAGTCATATGGCACACAGACCCAGAGCAGTGCAAGTTAGTTTTATACAGTTATAAAAATGATGAAATTGTTAAGAAGTCTCTCTTTTTTTTGAATAAGGATTATAGATTTCATTCTAATGATGCTTGAGAATTTGCTAAAGAAATAGCTCTGTTTCACAGAAGAGTTTTAGCAGTCAGTTTGAAATCAGAGGAAAACACTCAAGGTGTCTGTAACATCCTTGCAACCCTATCTTCCTTTCCATTTGTATTGGCATATGCGTACACGCAGAATTATCTGAAAGAGTTTGTTTTGGTTTGGTTTGGTTTTTTTGCTTTATGCCAGGAGCCTTTTCTTCATGACTTATCTGATACTGAGCCCAATTTCAGTGGTGTAACATCAGTGATTTTACCAGGGGTAAATACTATCTATTTTTCTTTTCCGAGAGACTTGAGACTGTAACCCCACCCTTTAGGGCTGAGTTATGATCACACCACTCTCTCAAAAGAGGACGAGCTAGGTTACTGTGCTCACTAAACTACCCAGACATAAAATGTGAATGCAACAGTTCACAATCACAATGAGTAAATGCCCTTGAGAAACAAGAGCTCCTGTTTAGCAGAACAACAACAAATTATCTTGTTATGAATAGCATTTATAATAACTTCACAAGTAAAGCTGCCATTCTGTTCTGCTAACTTAGAAGACATGAAGTCACAACATGAAACTGCCTGCTAGGAAAGAGAAAGAAACTCACTCCTTCAGATCAGGTCTGATTAGAAATAACAACTAGCACATCTCAGTTTGTGTTCTTTTTAACCTACTATTGCTCAGATAAAGGTTCCTTCCACTGACCACAGTTTTGTAAGACAAATCTTACAAGTGCTGAATTGCATTTAAATTGTGTGTAGCACTCTGCAGACAAATAAATACATGGATCTATCCAAGAAGCATGAAAATATAATCTTGCAAACACATGTGAATAATCTTTTTGATTTCAAATGAGAGCTATAATGTGATTAAAGTTTCTCATGTGGATATATGTTTGCAAGATTAGGCTTGAAGCATGAAACTTAATACACAATTTAAAAAGAAAAAGGAAAAAGCTCTCACATTTTTGGGAAAGAGCACAGGAAATAATGCCTTTTAGGCTTTACTTAGTTTATGTATCTTTCTACTTAAACTGTGTGTATGGGTTAGGGGATGTTAATTTATATGCATGACGAAATGGAGGTCAGAGTTGCAAAAAATGGGTAATGGATAATAATAAGCAAGAACCCTTTTATTTAGGGGAGAGAGAGTAGTGAGAGAGGTGCAGAGTCTGGTGTTGAGAAGCAGCCAGAAGACAAGGCACTATCAAGTTAAAACCCCGTCTCTGCTGACTTTAAGGTTGGAAGGTCAAGGGACAGACTTTGAAAGCAAGATAATAAATATGTAACAGTTGTACTGTAAAATCCTAAACAGAGACATGTGCAAGGCAGTGGTCAGCCACATATTCAACCCAATTCCCCACACTGTGGTTTACTTCAGCTCAGAAAAATGAAGCGTTTGTCTCTATCATGCTTTTGAATGGACTTGCCGTAAAAGCCATACATTTGTATGAAGAGCAGAAGGTCTGCCCAGAGGCCAGACTTCACTACATGTCCTGTGTCTATGGCCATTGACTCCAGCCTAAGTTAAGAGGCTAAATTTGTGCCCTGATGCCATTTCACACCTATGCAGATGTCATTTTATTCTCCATGAGGCTGTAACACACCTGAAGGATGTATTTTGAGCTCAATTTGGACAGGGCACAGTACAGGAGCGTAAACATGGAAAGGAAAGAGATATGATTCTGAGATACGTCTTAAAAGAAGGAGAAGGCAAAAATCCTTTTAGCAGCAGCATGTTGTGGCCAATGTAGGAAAAGTATGGCGACTAGAGAGAACACAGTTAGATCCACAGACAGATGGCTGATATGACCTTACTATTCAAGATCAAATTGAAGGACAGAATGAATTTCGCCCTAAACCGTGTTTACAAAGTGTGGGGTGGGACTCAGTTAGAGTCTAAGATGCCTAACTTGCGGTGTCAGTATGTAGGTGTATCATATAAGCCAAATGTCTAAGCTCCCACTACTGTCAACAGAGGTTTAGTCAATGGGCTCTAGGGAGGAATTCAGCTGACAAGTTGCTAGTGGCACAATTCAGCTGTCTAAACATAGACCTCTAATGTTGGTTGAGATGCCCTAGGCTGTGCCATCTGGCCTCCAGCTGCCCCTCCTGAAACAAATAAAACAAACAGGTCTGTGCCATACCTGCCAGCCCCCACAGATGTCTCAGATACCTGCATGCATCTGAAATGGATGCGAGACACTTGTGTTTAGGGGTACATCTGAACCCGTTGAATCAAGTCCTAGACTGAATCCCTTTCAGATGAGCTGCTAGGATGCTCTCCAGGGGCTTCTAAATTTAGGCATTTTAAACTTTAACATTTTAAACTTGATGTGATTCTCATACAGATGCTAACTCCAAATTAGCCATCATCACCTCCCTTACAGGTGTACATATAAACAGACTTCTGCTGAAGGTGAGCTATATCATCTGAAAATGGTACCCTCTTGTACCTTTGACGTACATATTTTTCTTTATTAACTACAAAGGCTATTATTATCTACTATGTCTGATTAACTCACACTTTAATATCTGGCTTCTAAACATCTAAAACAAGATGAAATGAAACCAAGCCTAGGGAGCTAGTCCCAGAAGAATTGATAAGATTTAGGTCTGGTCTACACAAGGAGAAAATATTTTCCATAGAATTAGTAGTGCAACTTTGTATGAATAAAGTCATGCTGGTGTGAGCACTTTTATTCTGGGACCTTTTTCCACTTTCATTTATATTGCTTGTGAGGAGGCTGGAGTAAATCAGTTCCAGGACAAGTGTGCCTGTGTGGTAACTACAAATATTTCCCTTTAGAGACAAAGCCTTGGGGACAGGAGAAGAGAAAGGAGAGAAGGGCTGGAAAAAACAGTGGGGAGGTTAGTCAAGCCATGGACAATGGTAGTAAAAGGAAGCACTTGTTTAAGTTCCTTCTGATTGTCTAATAGTGATGATAAAATTTTTGTGGTTTTTAAATGGATTGTGTTTTTATACTTACTGGCTGTTCCTTTTATTGTGAGCCTTTTGTTTGATACAAATTGTTTCAGTATGACTTTGAACTGCCTGTTTGAACAAACTGCTTAATTCACTTCCATTTTCAAGAACAAAATATCTCAAGCACTCAAAAATGTTTAGAAATAACTCCACACTCATAAAACATTAAAATCTTTGCAAGTGCCTGGAGTAGGAAATGCTGCTCATTTTTGAGATGTGCAGTCTACTTGAAAACCAATTGTGTATTTCATTTAAAATGAAAGTATATAAAATGTTTGTTGGTTTAAAGCAAATTTAATCTAAACTATCCTTTAAAATTACTTCCATCCCCAAAGCCTCTCCTTTTTGCTGCTGAAATGAGCAGTCTCCAATCCTGCAAACACTTGTGCATGACATTATAATGGCACTAATCTAATTGACTTCAGTAGGACAACACCTAAAAGTGATGTTACGTGTGTGTCAGTTTTTGCGGGAGCAGGATCACTGTAAAGTATTCATACTTCCCAGCTGAGGGACATAAGTTTAGTTCCTTGCATTGTGTGTGTTCTTATCAGATTGTTTCTTAAATATTGTATTTAAGAGGTAAATGGATCTTTGTCCAGGAAACTACTTGGAGCAACAGTCTAATTTAAATGAACAGCCTTTTAATCTAGCATCCTATCAAAACATCTATCAAACCCAGTAGCCAATTACTGCTTACAGTGATGTTGCCTTTCTTTTGAAGATGGTGTGGTGTGTGGGCAGATGGGAGCTAATTTCATCTGAGGGTAACAAAAATGCCACAAGATGTATACCTGTGATGGTGTTCAAAAGCAGCAATATTTTGTGTTGTCAAGGACCTATGGCACAGTTTTATAAAAGGCTCTAGTAACAGGTATTCTAAAGAAAGCAGAGAAGATGTTCTTTAAATATTTAGTTTGCTGTGTCTTTGTTTCATGAGTGCTTTAACTTTTCAACTTTATATTCAACTCTTTGTATGGATTTTTTTTTTTTTACATTTAATTTCCTAGATGCAAAGCCAATCCAACTACTCCCTCTTAGGAAATGTTTGAATCATGCCCTTCATTAGGCAAACATGGGAAGCCTATGTCACCTTTACCTTACTCGTCTGTGGAACGTCTGGAAACTTTACAATGTTATTTGCTTTACTGGCTGAGGTATTTTTGTTCCATTAAAAACAGATGCTGGTCCTTAGCGTTAAGAAAGATTAATTTCACAGATACAATGGTATCCTATTATAGCAATATGGTTTTGTTTTTAAACAGAACAATTTCATCATATGCATGACGCCTGACTACAATATAACCATTTTGATGTGCAAATGGAAATCTGGGAATCTGACTTTCTTACAGTATATGTAAAAGGTGGCTATATTTGTAGACTCTAAAAGTAGATTCAACTGTACAAGTTTTTGAATACTTACCATCTGTGTTAAACATGTGTTCTTAGGCCATAATTTGCCACTGCCATTTTTTCTTTGAAATGACTATAATACACTTTAAACTGACCAGGCATCTTAGCATTCAAGATCAGTTGACAGCCATCTTGTAAAAACTTGACATGTATTAACAGAAACTTGCACTGCAATTTAACCAAACAAAATGAGCCAGAGTAGTTGTGAAATGAGTCACTTCCCAACACTGTAGGGAGAACTTAGTGTGGCCCTGGATGAAATCAACCATGAACAGATCTAAGCTTCAAAAGTGGTGAGAGAGGTCCTCGGGAGTGCAAGAACAAAACACTCATGGAGAACAGTAAGCAGCATATAGTATTGTTATAACATCTGGTCCCAGAGAATGTGAATAAATGGAAGTTTGCTTATAAACAGCTGAGCCATGGCACGATTCTTCTAAATCCCTTTCAAGAGAGGTATGTTTTCAGCGAGTAGAGGCTTAGCTACGGAATTTAGTCCTCTTTCACGAACATCTGTAGCTTATTTTTCTAATTAGAAGGGCAGTCCACAAACAAACTACTTTTTATGTGGGGAAAAGAAACAATGGCTCAGAAAGAAGCTCAGGATTTTAGAGAGATGCAACAATTTGCGAGGGGAAAAAATAAACAACCAACCATGCTTTTCAAAATGCCCACATCAGTTTTTGATAGTGTCGTGTCACTGAGCCCTGACAATTACATGTATGGTATTAAATGAAATGTCACTGGGTCTTCCATTTATAATACTCCATCATAATTGATAGCCTGAGTCTTTTCAGCGCTGGCTTTGATCTTGCTGTTTGATTCATGTGAATTGACTCTAGTGCCCTAAAAAACCTCAGCTGAAATCAGTGGGCTTGAAGAAGCGTGAATATTCTTGCCCTGCAGTTCAAGCTACAGGGTAAGAAGATAATTTTATAAGATAGAATATTGCTTTTTGGATTTGTTACTGTGAATTGCCAGACTAATGTAGTGAAAATTTTCTTTCTCTTAAATGTGCCTATCGGTACATGACTGAAGACTTAATTTCTGGAATGCTAGGTTGGATCGCTGAGCACTTCTCAGCCAGCTCTTTGTTCCCTGACTCGCAAGGCATTGGGTCTGCTGAGTGAATAAAGAGATCTGAAAGTAGCCCATGAAAATAAATGAAGGGGAGGAAAGCTGATTCCAACAATAGTGACAAAGAAATTCTTCTTCTTCTTTTTTAATTTTCTATCAAATGGCTGAAAAAGGTCCCACAGTTTTCCCAGTGAAGCATCACTCAGGTCTTACCTTTCACAGCCTAGCCATCTTCTTTCTGCCTCACACAGACTGGGGGAATTCCTGCTTTTGGTCTCTGCTCCCAACACTCTTATTTAATTCAGTTACTCTTTCCTAGACAATACAGAATGTGAATAATGTCGCTAAGCCTCAGGGGAGAATGAGATTGCAGCCCCCCTCCCTGCCTCTTGCTTGTGGCAACTCTTGGTGACTTCTTGCTCAACATAACAGTTTGCCAATTTAAAGTATTGGAGGCTGCTTACAAGTCAACGGGGAAGGACAGACACTTAACTTAGGCACTCTGAATAACCTGTAAGGGTCAAACATGGCATTTCTTAAATTGGTTAAAGTGGTTCTTCTGAATCAGAGTTAAATACCTATGTAACTTTGAGAATCTAGCAAAGTTCATGATTTACAGTGCCCCCTGATGATGTTCACTTGTGGTTTTACATGTGGTAAGAAGCACCAATGTAAACTTTACATAGGGCTTTACAGTTAAGATTACTTGAACAGATAGAGGTAAATTACATGATAACGATTTAAAATATTACACAGTTGAGTTGCTGCCATGTTTAATCCTCTTTGCTTGTCAGATATAAAAATATCTCTGTGGAATTTCCTGGTATCAGAGTAGCTGCACATGAGAATCATTATTCAAAGCAAAAGCTCTTTTACCACTAACTGCCTCAAAACTTACAGTAACTTCCTAAACCACAGAGGGTGACTAGACTCCCTCATAGTGAATACTCCACAAATTCTTCCTGTTCTACTTCTGCAGTTCTCAGATATGATACAAAGTGGCTTATCAGTAAAATGAAAGACTTAGCTACTTGGTTAGCTACTTGAAATAAGCTCAATTGCAGGTTATAAAAAATGGACTAGCATTAGACTGAAAACAGAAGTAGAGACTACAGAGACTATCACATTGGATTTCTGCTCTTCTTCCTAGTATGTAGTTATGCTGGGAATTCTGTCATAAGGGTGACATGTTATGTCAATTCTATAGAGTATTCTTCCTTTTATGGTTATATTTTGTTGCTCATCTAGCTGCCTATATGAACACTACCCTGGCTGCTTGGCAATGCACTGTAATTAATATTATATGCCTTTAAATCAGAGTTTTGTAAATGCTGTTATTCTTAGTAGAGCAGAAATAGAGTTGCACATGCCAGATGAATAATTAAAGCAGTGGAATGATGCTTTCTTAATGCTACATCCTATTCTGTTTATTAAGAAAATGTCTTCAATGGCCAAAAAATTTTGAGTATATCAGACACTGCATGTGAAGACAATTAGCTCACTGTTGTCACATAAACTATTTCCTCTCTCAACAATACTGATGTAGAAGTTGTCTGTCTTTTGTTCTTTTAAATGAACGTTTGTCTCTGATTTCAGAGTTGCTGCACAGGAGCAGCAACCACTGCCATATAGCTGAAAACCCAAAGATGTAGATGTTTCTTTTGGAAGGGACCAAATTTACAGTGCATGTTCTGTCCAGTTTGTCACTTCCCAGAAATACTAGATCATGTGGCATGGGCACATACATTCATGTTTGGGAAATCCCAGAAATAAATAGATCACACTGTACAGGCATGTGTCCTCTGAGTCCCCAGAGCAGACCTCCCTACCTCTGTTACAAATCCTCTCACACTTCCTATGCTGTCAGGCCTCCCCTCTTTACCCAGAGCAGCCTTACACCCTCATCCTCCCATCCTTCCTTCCTTCCTCTTATCATCCCCCCCCAGGCAGGGCCCAATCTGTGGGCTCCCATCCCCACCACAGACCCTCAGTCCTCTGTTTCTCCTCAAACCATTTGCTAATAAATACCCTTACTCACCTCAAATATTCCCCAGCTCACTGCCTGACCTGCTCCCATGTCACCAACACAAAGTGTGTGTCCCAGGTGCTGTATCTAGAACTAGAAACTGCTTCTTCAGGCACTCACTGCAAGCACCAGGGTTGAGCAGTACAAAAGCAAAGGTGAACGCCGCTTTAAGTCATTGCACCATCCAGCAATATCAGCCCTAGCTCTCCTTTCTTAGTTGGTGCCAAAGACCTGTAGCACATTGAAAGGCTCTTCAGTTGTCTGGGCGGCTGCAGAGTTCCTTTATAACTCTCTCTGCCTCTCATTTAATACAGGATAGGCAGGACTCTATAAAGAAATACTGTATGGCATGCCTGGAGTTGAATTAGCCATGAGCTGTGTGTGCATGCACCCAGAGCAGACAGCTGCTCCCCTCTAATGTATGACAGAATATGTGATAATTTTCTAATGTTAGCAAAGACGATGCCAGTGAAGGGAGAGAGAGAATTTACATCTCAGAGCCACTGGGTAAAGATAGCTTTGGAGCTCCACGGAAAACAGAAGTGATGGGAGAAAAGTCTTTATGGGCAGATAACTTCTCATAGAGGTGAAGGGAATAGGAAGATGAAACATGAAACTTGCATCAGACTTGAAGCATGTTTCTGAATCCATTACTGGAGGGAGATTTTCTATCCTACGATAAAAGGGAGTTCCTGCCAAATTTAGTGAGGTAAACTCGGCTGACACTTAAAATCTTGGCAACCAAATCTAGTAATTCAGTTACTGCTGTGTTACTGACTGGAAAATATGCCTGCATTGGGTGGGAAAGAGTAGCCTGGCCTCTTCACCTGGCCATTCTTAGTCTCCATCTTTTTTACCTGACTGTTCCTATTTCCTCCTCCTTCTCCTGAATTGCTCTCCAAACTTCTCCCATTTCCACCTTTTTTCCTCTTGCTTCAGTCTTCAGCCATGCTAAATCTCATTTCCCAGGCTTGTTTAGCCCAGTTCTCCTTCCTGGCTGCCTCCTGAGGTCCCTCCTTCAGTTAGCTTTCCTCCCTGCCCACAGCTCCTTTCCCATCCCCTCTGCAGAGTGCTTTCCTGACCTGGCCTCTCCAACTCCAGCTCTTGGTTTCCTTTTCTGTTTTGTCCAGGTAAAACTGAAGTCTTGCCCTCTGCAGCCTCCACCTGGAACATGTGCAGGAAGCATGCAATTTCTAGGCAATTAACTGTGGATTTCTCACCAATAGGTGAAATTGCTGCTTTGCAAAGGCTTAGGACAATAGGGGTGGTTTAGGGGTGGTAGAGGACTATATTGGGTGGTTTTTCACTGGATGGGAAAAAGCAGAAGTTGCTCATACCTCATCCTCCCTTAGATTTCAAGTACCTTCTCTGAAACTGTAGGTATAAGAAGACTAAGTTTCAGAAATTCAAAAACTGTACCCTCCCCCACAACTTTTCCCCTGACTCACTCTCATGGATGGCTGGATCTTGCTGTGTGAAGTTTTCCGTAAAAATTCTGTGCCCAGCATCCAACCTCACTCTGAAGTCTTCCGTTTGTACAGTTAAAGGTTGACAAATCCTGTAATGGCAAGTCTTGCATGAGTCTTATAATGGAAAGTGC
Organism: Dromaius novaehollandiae; assembly: GCF_036370855.1. NCBI lineage: Eukaryota > Metazoa > Chordata > Aves > Casuariiformes > Dromaiidae > Dromaius > Dromaius novaehollandiae. Next base: position 156,027,433 of record NC_088098.1, read on the forward strand.
CAGGCTGGCTTACTAATAGGAGTTGCTAACAACTCCACCTAGCATTTAAATAAAAAAAAAAAAATTGGTTTAAATGCCAACTACTAAAAATTCTAGTAAAATATGTGACACTGACACTGTCTTGGGACTTCACTCAGTGAAGTCAGCTCAAAAACCATATTGACTTCAATTAGCTTTGTATCAGGTTCTGACTGACCAAACAAATAAATGCTCTTAAAAGATGAGAAAGACAATATGCATGGCTAGATTTTTTTGCTGTGACTTTGGGGGAGGGGAAAATAATAGGCTGAGAAATGTTTCATTTCTTTTTATCATGGTGAGAGAAAGGAAAAATATACCAAAGATGTTTCTTAAAAAGAGCCATTTAAATGGGACCACTATCAAAGGAGGTAATTATTTTTTTATCATAAAAGCTTGACAGCCTCTTTTTAGGGCTGAAATGCAGAAACAAAATGAAACCTTTTGTATGATGGATTGAGTTAATGCACAGCAGCTTTAAGAGTGAGAAATCCAGAGAAATGATTAGGTTATTTTTATTACTTTAGCTAGGGAGCCTGGATACTGCTGTTACAACTAGTCACTGCGGTGTAATTAATAGACCATTTGCTAATAGAATATATAGCTTTAAAGGCAGGTGCCATTGGGGATTTCAGCTATCTTGCTGTGTCCCAGAGGGCTGCAAAGAGCACGGAACTGTGCGACACCGTCGGTGCTGTTGTCCTGGCCACTGCATAGTTAATCGTGGTTGCTCAGAGAGACCTTTGCTGTGCAGAGGTCCAGACAGACTATGGGGCCTGCCTGGCTGCGGTGGCTGGGCTGCGAGCCCTCTGGCAGCCTGCAGGCAAGGGTGTGTGTGCTCCGCGGCCAGCGGTGCCAGGTGCCAAAAAAAGTCCCAAAGTCGGCTCAGCAGCTGGGAGAGGTGGAACTGTTTTGCAAAAGGAAAAGAGCAGCAAAACTTTTACCGTACAGTGTCAGGTGATTAAATTGGGGGGGGGGGGGGGCACGAGGTGCTTGGTTGGAGATCTGGAGCGCTAGCCAGAGCCTTCATGTGAGCCCTGACCTGGGGGTAAATGGCAAAAATGCAGAGCTGCACAGAGGGTATTTCTCTTCATGTCCCCCCTTTGTGGCACTCCTTCTTCCTAGTCTGCATGCGGCAGCAAATTGGTTCTCTGGGTCATCTGGTAAAGCCAATGCAAGTTTAGCTGACAGAAAAGTAACCGTTCAGCACTGCTGGCTATTGCAGGTCTTCACAAAAAAAGGGGTGAGGGAAGAACTTGGTCTCACTCCAGTAGCTTTGCATAGATTTGCATGTCCAAAGGGAATGAAAATCAAAGTCAACCAGGAACTTGACAATATCATCTGTGAGGGAATCCCCAACACAAGCGGGACTAGGCGTGAGCTCTATAACATATTACTGTTGTTTTAGGATACATCTCATCCATGGGGTGTTAAGTGCAGGTTACTGTGACCTTCAAGCTGTTGCAGCCTGTGCTGGAGGTGGGGTCAGTCTCCTCTGAGGCTCAGAGCACAAAGAGCAGAATTGTGGCTCACTGGTGCTGCCTCTGCTGCTTTTTAGGTTGCACTTAGATTGAAATATAGATCTAAGTGTTTATTTACATGTTTTTGATTAAAATGTTGTTTGCCATTGGAGGAGAGAGGATTTAAGATGATGTGTATGGGAGACATTAAGAAAATAAGTGTAATGAAGGCTCTGAACATTTATGTTTTACAGACAGGATGCTAAGAGCAAGAAAAACTAATTTGTCTTGGATATAGTATAATCTCTGAAGACACCCAGTCTGTTTCTCTGAATTCTCTGATGCATTTTACGGGATCTCAGAAATACGAAATTCAATTGTCTACAAACCTTTTTTCCAGGGAGAACTGTTTTCCTCTGGATTGTTTCTAGTGCTCCAGATGTCCCTATACTGCTTGTATACCTGTTTATAGCTTCTCTCTCTGAATCCCTAAGTCTGCAATTAAATAGGAAAAGAACATATGCTTGCCTTCCTTCTCCAGTCTCATGTTGCTCCTCTGCTGTCCCCTTAGGTTTTGTTTCACAGTTTCCATTTACTTTTCAAGCCACATGGACTGAGTACATTGTGGGTTTCTTACCTTTCCAAGTGTGCTTGGCTTTGCAAATGTTTTAAGGCAACTTAGGACCCTTTAGCTGACAAGGAATAATATGCTAATCTTATTCCATAATAAACAAAGTTTGCGGGGGTGGGACCATCATCCACATGGAAAACTATTGTCACAGAAGTATATTTAAAGAGCAACTATCTGGGTTGTGTGTATGCTATTCTCTTTTTATTAAATCCTTATTAAAAAGGAGGCTCCTAAGTCATGCACCAAACAGGTATTAGAGCTCCTCTCCTCCTGCTTTGATAAAGGGGTTGCTCCTGTCAGGCTGGAAGCTCTTCTTCCAACAAAAAGTTCCCTTGCAAGGTGATTGTGTGGTTAGTCTTTTTTGAAGAAGGGAGAGAGGAGAATGTGGAGGTGCTGTGGGGGCCCTGCGGCATCCTCTCTCCCAGGGGTCTGGCTGCCCGTGCTGGCAGCCAGCTGCAGTGCGGAGTGGCCATGCAGCCTGGGAGCCAACAGACGGGCAAGAGCTGGGTGAGAGTGAGCTGTGGGATGCCTCCTTGTGGGCTTCCCCGCTTGGCTCTGGGATGGCTTTTAAGCTCAGGCCCTCGCCCAAGTGTGCCCAGCCTTGCAGACCATCACCTTGCCTGGCTGACTTGACTGCCCATCCCAGCTGTGGCCTGTCCCCATAGCCCAGACCGGCCATCGCGGGCTGTGTCAGACCCTGTGACAATCCCTGGAGCTGCGTGGGCCAAACTGCTCCCTGGCAGGTGTTTTTGGCTCAGCTGCAAGGGAGGAGCTGCATCTATCACCCCTCCAGGGATAAGTGATAAATATGTTTGCTATTTGCTTTCCAGAGTACCTATTTTCCTGGTGCCTGTGCACCATTCTGGGCCTCTGCTTATTTGTGAACTATCAAGTGACCAGGAGAGGATAACAGAAAGGACTTTTTGCAAGGGGAAATAATCCGAGAAAAGGAGAGAGAATCCTTGTGTCTGATGATCACTGGCAGTACAGCCAGTGTTGTACATGGGGCCCTCTTATATGCAGATCTGCTTCATTCTCTTTTGCAGCTTTCCCCTATAAAAACGTAGTAGATGTACTAGATCTACCAGCATGTAGTGGAAGTAATAAAAACCAGAGGAGTCCACATAATCCACATCAGGCATATACCAGGGCATATGTTATCTCTTTTTTATGTTTGTACAGGGAGTATCACAACAGGTAATCCAACTTCTGGCTTTTGAGAGGTATCACAGTAGACTCAGATTTACACTGAAGTTACTGGAGCTTAACTAGCTACCACACATAGGCTGACATGGTAGCTGCCTTTACACATTCTTAGACTGCAGCTTATTTTAACTATTATTTCAGGCTCAATTAAATCCAATTACCTCACATTTGCTACAAGACTATGCACATACACACAGGACTATTGCCACTCAGCTGATGGTGGAGAATCTGATAAAGTCTGAGCCTGGCCTGGATACTTCTTACTGCTTTTAAGGGTAACTTATACCAGTTTATGCATCTCTTCTGAACTTGCTCCCTGAGCAAAGGTCGTATCCTTTGAAAGGTCAGTGCCCCTTAGTAGAGGAGTTGGCATTAGACTAAACTGATGACAATGGAGAGCAAAGGACCAGGCTCCACTACACATGAAAAGTCTTAACCTCAGGCTTACATGATATTAGCACTGAAAGCTTAGGGAAGACTCTACAAGTATCCCAAGCCCTGCACAGTTAGCCAGAACTTTTCAGAGATGTTTCTAGGGATTAAGTTACACAATATTTTTCTATTACTATGTGACATATTTCAATGGAAGAGAAGTCAAAGCCCAAATCTACCCAATATATTTACTGTTAACTTTTGGAAAAGTTTACTACTGCACAGGTATACAGGATCAATAATGTAATCAGAAGAGATGAAAAAATTCTAAGTATACATGAAAAAGGAGCCATCTAGCAGAAGGTGTTGGAGATGGAATAGCAATACAGGGGACCTCTGAGGAGATAAGAAACTTTCTAAGAAAATTAGGGCCAAAAATATAAGAAGTACTATCTTAATATGGCATGGATTCTGAGGCCCTGATGACTAAGATATTTATAGAAAAAAATTGCACGCATGTGATGCTCTGCCATCTGAAGCTTACTGACTCCAAGAAATCTGCTGCTTAGGCAATCCATTATTCACATGAAAGAAGCATATGACAATGGTTATGAAATAAAGTGAATACTCCTGGTTTATAAAACAAGGTACGATCTGGGGGACAAGGTGAGCACAGATTACTTTTGCACATAATACTAGTAGCTAACTTTTTAGGTAAGGTAATGGCTTGTAATGGTACACCTAAAAAAGATCTTTATCTATTTCCTTTAAGCTTATTTTATGGATTTTGTGGAGCTAATTTTGTACCAGAATGATCCTGAGTGTCATATTGTTAGTGCTTCAGAGAAGTATTCCAGTATTCCAGCACCTGCTCTCACACAAAATTAGTTCTACTTATATCCATAAAAGGAAGATGAATGAATTATACTATTTCCTGTTAATAATTTTATACCTATCTCCCAGGAGTAGTGATGCTGTAAATATTCAACAGTTTCTATTTGTAGTTTCTATTTGTTTCTATTTGGGGGATGTAATACACTTCATTATGGGTAGCTTCTACTTCAGTAGAAGAAGAGGCCCAAATGTTTGATCTGTATAAAATACATAAAAAGCAAAATACATGAAAACATAAAATGTTTTTAAAATGTACACACCTGTGATTTTGGTTATTGTTCAGTGATAAAAACTGGAAAAGAATGATCTATGCTCATGTCAATTTATATGTAAACCACCCTCTATGAACACTGCGATTGACTGTGAGTCAAATGGTTTGCTTTTTATGTTCAGTGCAGGGTTTGTCCTATTTACAACAGGGATTTCAATAAGGACAAAACCAGTAAGGTAAACCTTGAAAGCATCCGCTATTTATAAATCACTGTGTACAAGTACACATCATACATTGGAATCTGACCTTAGCAGAAATAAAATCTAAAGGGGATTGAAACTCACACAGTCATTATACCACTTGTCACACAATATCATATTTAAAACAAGTTCCTAGAAGCTTCTCCAGTGAATATGGTTCACATGTCAAAACATTCAGCTTCATTTATCATAGCCTTAAATATACAACTTGTTTAAGTGTGAGTAGCTTTAGAGTCAAACAGAGAAGGGAGAAAGAACTTGGGCAATCAAGTTTATGCATTTTCCACTGTAAGCTCAAAGTCAGCTTGAGAGGCATAATTCTGGTGTCCAGTTCAGTAGTCTTCCCTCCTGCTGAGTGGTAACATCAGGACATACAATCTTGAGGATATTACAGTTTAAATTTGATTCTATCAGTATTGAAATAAAGATGTGAGTGATTTTTACTGTTCATATTTACTTGTAAAGATTTGTTAATGTAAATTTTTTCCAGGCTGAATTCTGAAAGTATCAGACCTACTGGACCTGCTTACTGTGATTGTAGGTCAGATATGCCCTGAATCTGACTGAACTCATTAACTGTGCATATGAAATAGAGTCACCATGAGCACAGGTGATTTTAGCTGTCTAAAACTATAAAAGTCAGTACAAAGATATTCAAAAGGTGTTACTATTCCCAGTCATTCGAGTTCCCAAGCCAGCCCTGGATAAGGGAGATATGAGAAGAGACCCCTTCTGCTCTAGGGGCTGTAGTAGCAAAACAGCTGGGAGAAGGAGGAAATGGCGATGATATTATCTTCAGCTGACCTAGATGGATTTGGAAGAGGACATATGTCTACAGCTTCAGCCAGGGGTTATAAGTACGGGATTAAGTTCCTGTTCCTTTATGCTACACTTCCATCTAGGAAAGCTGAATTACCTCAGTATTTCCACAGTTGTGAAGTACTGATCTTTGCCATAATGGCTAAATAGCCACGTTTCCATTCCAGAGCTGTCTGTCTATCAGTTACAGGTCATCCATTAAAGTGACCCCCTTAGAGAGTTTTTTATATAGCAATTATACTCAGGGATAAAATCTTTTTGGTGGCATGAAGTCATTCCTATGATTGGCACCCAGTAAATGAAAGATATGTTTCAGAGTTTGGAGACAGAGAGATGAAAGTCTCTATGATCCTCTTAACAATCTATCCAAAATGTGGATTATATATTTAGATAAAGGGAAGTGATACAGCCATGAGAAAGATCTATTAAGCTGTCTGAAAGGAAGGGAAATTATGGAAATGAAAGAAAAGGAATGGAAAGTTATATTCTTTGCTGAAGTGTCTTCAATCCATTTTCAAAGTCCTTCATGCACAGTTTGAAGGCCAGGCAGCGTGGATGTGAGTCTTATTCCACATTTGAACTGTGTCAGCCTTTGTCAAACTGGATCTCTGCAGCCATGCTCTGTATGTAGTCCTGAACAAAGGAAAGAAGGACAAAATAAAAATAACACTCTCATATCTGAAGAGGAGGATTTTGCACTCCTATTGGAGATGGAAAACTGGTCATATCAGATACCAGTGAATAATCAGACCTCCTGTGTTCGTCTGAGCTGACACCTTTGTTCAGTGGCTGAAGCATTCTCTCAGTTAAAGAGTAGTAGCTGAGTGACAGAAAATCATAGATACTGCAGTGATGGGTTAATTTTACAAACTTAGTCTATTAACATGTGATATCTTCCTATAGCATATTTTAAAATCTTCATAGTGTTAATTTGTTCCAGGCCTGCCAGTCAAGTTTCTGTCTGGTATCAAACAGTAGCTAGAAAAATACATGCTTTGATATAGAGTTCAGACAGGAACAAATCTATTGGGGGCTGCTGTTCTATGTTACCTTGCAGGAGGCAGGCCATGAGAGACTGAAAAACAGAAAAAAGAAACGCTAGTTTGTAAAGTGTCAAAATGTATCTTCGCTTCGCAGCTTGGCCATTCTGTCGAATATTGGCAGAGACACTCCAGATGCTAGCTGTTTCTTTCTCAGCCTAGAAGGACAGAACAACCTTCTAACACAACGCCATTTGTATTGGGTTTGATAAACACCTGGGGCCAAGAGGAATGACTTTCTGTGTAGAGGTCTGCAACCAAAAATCGTAGGAGCATTTTATTAATGACATCCCAGGGTAAAGAGTCCTCAGATAATCTTTTTTAGCATCACATTATGCTGTGAGCAGTTGTGCTGAGATTCAGGGAAAGATGAAGTGATGGCTTTAACAGATAGAGTGAGTGGGTTTTAATTTGGAGGTGAAATAAGTCTTCTGTCTATTAATAATTTACAAGGATAAAATTTAGATTGACTTTGCTAGGGGTTTTGCCCCAAGTAACGCCATTTAAAGCAGTCTGAGGCTTGAGCCCTGGACATGTGGAATAAGTGAGTTCACAGGGAAAAAAAATCTGCTATTCACTTTGCTTTCCTGAACTGAGCTTTATTTCTGTGATTAGAAGACTACCTACTACCGCTATCCCTCTTTAAAGTTTCAGTTTTCCAAGATGATTATGACTTTCACAATGTGTGTAAGAGTTACTTTCTGTCTGAAACACAAATATTATTTTTATGCTGTCAGGAGCAGCTTGTGATCTTCAATATCTCTAATTGTGAAATGACCTATGGCTACCTGCTGACATGTGAACGTATTTATTTTTCAGTCAGTACTGAGTGCCAAATGCTAAATACAGCATACAAAGGCATTAGGTGAAACTAACATTCTCTAGAAGAATCTGGGTTCCTTAGCCAGTTAGCTTTTTTGTGGGTTTCACAAATAAAGCAGTAAAAGAGTTATCTCCTTTGATATCTATGAAATTAAAATATATGGTTGATAAAGGGCTGTAAATGCCCAAATGACGGCATGAGGGGGCATATCCTGGAACTGTAGGTCTCTGCGATCAGACAAGATCTGGCTACAGTGACCTGAGGTAGCTAAATTCAGGTTATCCAGCACCAGGATCTGAACAAGCCCCAGGCTAGAGCTGACCCGAACTGTATCACATGAGTGCCTGTGCTGGGATGGAGCTGCTTGGAGAATTCAGTTCATTCAACCATCATCCTGATATGATTAGGACTGTCTCCTGCCAGCATTATCCATAGCTTGTTGCTCATTTCAGGAATCTGTAGATGTTGTAAGGGCATTGACCTTGCCATGTGCATTGCACGCACTTTTAATTCAAGGGAATTTGTTCTTTTCCCATGATAGGAACGGACTTGTTACTACCCAGTCTACCCCGTGAAGTGGGCACAGAGTTTCCGAATGTTTCAGAGCTCTGGCTTCAGGGAAATAAAACCTGAACTTGTGTTGGCATGAGTGGCTTTTAGCCCAGCAAACGGTGATCTTTAAGCAGGTAGTCACAGAGGGGAAGGTCTGGCTGGGTCTCTATTGCTAACGAAAAGAAGCCCAGTAACCAATTCTTGACTCCAAGGCTAAGGCTGTCCACCCGATCTAGGGCTGGCCACCTCTGGAAGTTACTTGCCCTAGAGCGAATTGGAATGGTCCAAAACAGAACAAGGAAGGTATCCAACAGTAAAGCAGGCCTTCATCTTAGTCCCATGTCCTCTTACTGAGCAGCAGGGCTTTCTTTATGGCTCCCAAGACAGATGTAACCATAGAAGGGAAGGGAGGAAGAACAGCTGCATCTCTAACCTTCTGCACACCAGCCTTCAGAAAAGACCATAAAGAGTAGAAGTGTTTCTTTCGAAGATGTCAGCCTTTCAGGAACTCCCTGAGTTGTGTTTCCTCACACTGCTATGTTTCAGGGAAGTGTTTATCTAGCAGGATCCACCCAAAGGCAAATAAATATGAATTGCTTTATTATACTCGCCTTATTACACTGTGCTCAGAAACACTCCTGGTACTTGCAGATGCTTCTCCCCTTTCCCTGTGCAGCAGCAGAGCTTGATCTTAATACTGAAAATATGTGTGTGTGGGCACTAAGCACCATCTTTAGGCCCCTTGCTTTTGGACACACCAATTTGGCATTTGCTCTGTGTTGCAAAGAAGGCTAATTTGCTACCATTCTCTTGGGCGCTTTTCTATTTTTGGATTGCAGCACAAAGTATTTTGTTTAGGATTTGCTTTCTTCTGCCACCGCAGAACAGTGATGTTCTTTTGTTGTTGTTGTTGATCTTCTATATCGGCTGAAGAAATTAAGCGAACATGGTTTTTTTCGTCAATCTGGCAAATGGAAAGAAAGAGAAAAGAACAAACCCGACATCACAGGATGCTAAGAGAATTACTTCTATTTTTAGCCTGGTACATTTTCAGACATGTAAACACCTCTGTTAATCGCAGACCCTGCAGCAGTGCTCTAGGGATTACTGAATTGCTAGGAAAGCTGGCAGCCATATATGGCACACCAGTGAAGGACTTGACAAGGCTAATTGTGTTCCAAGTTGTTTTCAGCACCAGTGGGAAATGTGGTCTGTGGATGTACTGTACAAACTAAGTAGTAATGACGGAGGAAAGGGAGGTGGGGAGATAGGGGTGCTGAATAAAGGTAACAGGATCCATAAGCAGATGACATTTCACTCATATATTTGGCCTCAGGAATTTGAAAAGCAGTTGCATGTTTAACAGGAGTGAGATGTACTATGGATAGTATAGTGACTATATATACTTTGGAAAGTTTAAATGGCTGCTAGGTCTTCAGTATTTCTTCCTATCTTTCTTCGCTGTAGCAAAAAGAATATGAAATTTATTGATGACGTTTCTGCTCTAGACATGATCTTTCAAATCCAGAGAAGTGATATTTTCCCTCCATACACTTATCAAGCCTAAAATTTATACACATAATATTTCAAGCTTTAGTAATAACATTTCAGGTCTGTCCTCTTTTGGAAATTCCCAGCAGGAGCAAACGATTTGCAAATACGTTTTTGCTTGTCTTCCTTTCTTTAAATGCAGGTTTCCACCTAATCTATTGCTTGAGTAACTTATCTACTGTCCTGTGAAGTGTTCCTTAAAGAGTACTTAATTCAAAACCTGTGTGAGTAGGTGAAACTTCTGTGGTGTTTGCACCTGTTTATCTCACATTTAAAATTGGTTCTGTTCGTCAAATTCAATATATTTAACCAAATGACTTTCTCAGCATTTGGAATACGTTCATCATCCATTTATGTGCCTTTTTGGGGTTCTGGTGAGAGGAGGCAGATAACCTTTTATGGCTTACAGCTCCAGGAAAATCAGCTTGTTTTCTGTGCTGCAGGAACAAAACATGTCATAAAAACACCTCATTGAAACAGATTTAACAACATTTCTTCCATTTTTATGAGCACAGCAGTAGATTTGCAATAGGTCTGCTTTGGTGCATTCTTGTTTTTTTCTGTCATATATTGTTAAGTATACATCTCCTGCAAAATGTGAGCTGTTTCTGCTTTCCTAGGACAATTCAATGTAAGATGGTGCCTGTACTCAAGTGTGCTAGCCCTTAAGAGCTGGTGTCATAAGCTCAGCTCTGACTGAGGGCTTAATAACAGGAAATTTTGGGGGATGCAATCTCAAAGGGAAATTATTGGCATCGTGGGGTTCAGGAACAATCTGTCTACCAGAATAATATAAGGGAAGCCAGATAAAAGGGTGAAAAGATGTGAGAGGAGGTACAGGAGAATGGAGACTTAGGGAAGATAGCCAGGAAATGAGAGAAGGTCTGGAAGAATATCATGGGTGTGATGGAAAGAGATTGTAAGAAGTATTTCCAGAAGAGAGAAGCCTGGCAGAGTAGTATGAAATGATATTAAAGGGAACTGATGCATGCTCAGACTTGGGGGCAGGAGCAGAGTGAAGCTTGCAATGACAGCACTCTCCTTCTAGGGCCCTGTACCAAAAAGCAAGAAGACTTTTATGCTTGGGAGCAGGCTACCAGGCATAACCAAGCAAAAGCCAGTCCTTCTGAAGGCATTATGTGGTCTCTTGTTGGTGCACCTAGAACAGACTGGTGAAGATGTTCCTTTCCATCAAACTTGCTCAGTTATATTTGGAAGGTGCAGATCCTCAAGGCTACAGGCATCTTAAAAAAAAAAAAGTATATATATATGGGTTAGATTTTGTTCCCAGAGAGCAAGTGGCATTGCAACGAGGGGGCTGAAATCTGTCTTTTCTCAACCAAATAAACTGTTCTCACCCGTACCCTCTACTGGAAGTAATTCTTGGTCCATGGTTTCCCCTGGTTCATGGCTGAATACTGTCTGTGGGAAGCCAAAGCATGCCAGGGAGCCTGCCAGCAGTGGCTGGTAGGATGCCACTGCTGCACAGCTTGTGCCGCAGGCACATTTAGTTTCCTAGTAAAGCCATAACCTGTGAAAATGCAGTGGGGTTCAGCAACCAATGGGACAAAGATGTCTTGCTGAAGAGAAAACCTTGAGCCATTCTTTAGCTCTGAAGATGAATGTAAAGTCCTCATGGGATGTTTCCAGTAAGTATAGGCTTTTCTGTTTTCTGCTGTGCCTGGCATGAACAAGAGCCACAGTGATCTAAAATGTGCACAAGGGCTAGTGAAGGCCTGGTCTCCCCAGCTAATTGTAGCAACGATGATCGACTGGTAGTGGTGCCAAGTCACCAAAGAGCCTTGGGCTGGTGCCAGCACTGTGATGATTTTTAAGAGAAGTTTGGAATATATCAAAAAAGGTTGATAGAGGGATGAGAGGTTCAGTATAGGGATAGTCCCCTTCTGTGGCGACCCTGAATATTTAAAAATGTGTTAATTGAGTGTGGAGAAAGATTAGAGAGGTTGGTCCCAGAATGCTAAAGTGAGCATTTATGATTACTCTGCTATATTATCAGGAAATTAAGAAGTAAGGTGTACTAGTGTGTGCCACAGTGTACCCTGCTACATGGTTTCCTGACAGTCTAATCTGGGGTCACAGTTGGAGAGTATACCTACCCTACATGTGCTGTCCTTTACATGGTCTTGGGATAAAGGGGGAAGGAGAGTAAGCTGTACATCTCTTTTCAAAATGGAGCTAAGATGTAGCCAAAGTACCTGTGCAGAACCATAAACCGAACCATAAATCTTCCCATCTCATGCTACTTAGCCATAGTTAATCTCAAAATAATTTATTTTTTGTTAATATTAAGTTGAACTTGTTGAGAAAGTAATAATAAATAAATTCATAAGAATCTATTTTGAGAGATCCTGTAACTATCAAGACCAAGAGCTGCTATGATTACTGCACAGACATCAGCACAAAAATGGCAATATATTCTGCCAACAAACAATGTGTCGTTCCATTGCTGTAGGACTATCAGCCCCAAATTACCATCTGTGTCCTGCAGTGTTCGGTGTCCTATTTGGCTAATTAGCTGGCATATGCCATCATGTGAAAGAAGGAATTGTTCTATCTTGTTGGCTTTTTTTGTTCAGAATTTAGGATATTTACAGTTGTTCATCTAAAAAGTAAAGTACTTTCCATAGGCAACCATAAATGTTCTGAGTACTACATAGAACAGAAAAGACACATAGTTCTTACTGCAAAGAATTTATCTGATTCAGACAAACAGAATAAAGGGGCAGGCAGGTGAGTAGTCACACATTTTCAAAATTGCTTTCAGATGGAAAAGTGGGTTTTCAAGATGAAAAATTCACAAGAAATTCTTGCTTTGAGCTAACTTGTTGTTTTGAAACCAACCACAAGTTTCATTTCAGATATTCTGCAGCAGAGTATTGCAAGAGTTATAGTTAGGTTGTCTTGGGTTTACTTCCGCCTTTGTGAGATGGACTTAATGTCCCCCTGTGCACTGAACTGTCATTTGAGCCCCACAGATGCAATCTCCTCTTTTGCTAATAGGAGACCATGCAGTGTGTCACTGAATATACAGGCCACACAATAAACCTTGTTTACAGAGAAGAATGTTCAGCAAATAGTCTCTAACTCCCAGGAGAATAGAAATATTTCATCAAAAAAATCAAAACAAATTTCCACAAGGCAATTCCATTTCATCATTTTTTCTGTCTTTCCCTTGCGGAAGAGCACTGTCTCCCATGCCAAACAGACATCGAGGAGCCAGAAGGGGATTCGTAGTTGAAAAGATGAAGAGAGGAGACTGGTTACTGAAGTACGTGGAGCTGACAATACTTCTAATAATTGGAGGCTGTTTTTTAAAGAATTAGAACCTGGCAGACTCATTCAACTTCTGCTGACTCTAGAAGGCTATTGAGATAAATATATGCCTAGCAGTACAAGTTTGCCTAAATATTTTTTCAAACCATAGAGAAAGAAAAATTTGGCCTGAGACAGATATTCTGAACTGAAGAAGCAATGAAATCCTCTCTAAATATAGTTATCCAATATTATTATACATAATTAATACATCTTATAATTATTATGACTAAGCTTATATTTAGCTATATCTAAAATGCTTCTACTGTGAGTACTTTCAGATACATACTATCTTTTTCCATCCAGAACCTACGGGCAGGACTGCTGTATTCCTATTCCTTGCATAGAGGCTCTGTTGAAAATAAAATTCTGAATCACGCTTTAAAGAAGGTAGGATGTGGCAGCAGTGTTGCTTCTTCTTTAGTGGGAATTTTATTTCTCATTACTTCATAGCGTTAAGGATTTTGTCTGGCAGGTCTCTGCATCTTCTCAACCGAGTCCCATACATACAATAATATCCTATAATATCCTATTGGTTTAAAACTTAATTATTAGACCATGCTTGGAGAAAATTCAGGGTAGTTCTGAAAACTCTTGGACAGGTTAAATATAGTTTTGGAGACCCTCCTAGATAAGCCCCACTGATGTTCTATTGGGCTTTCAAATGCTGTTTGCAACTTCAGAACTACAATAAAACTGCAATAATTCACCTCAGCAGCTTTTCTCAGAGGAGCTTTTATCCCAGTTAGTTTGCCAGCTTTCTTAAACATGCTTTACTGTATACTGAAACTTCAGCTTTTCGGGTATTTCTGTTTCTTTGTCCATATGAATCACTCCTTAAAATGGCCTGTTTCCCTGGCACTGGGAATGAAACTGGAACAGCTTGTCCTGGCAACAGTTGCTAGTCTACAGTAATTGGATGTATTAAAAATAAAAACAACAACAAAACAATTGTTTTTCCTCATTCCTTCCCAGTAGAAATCAATTAGTCACAGTCTTTATTTAGCACATGTGACATTTACCTAAGCAAAGGCAACTGGTGAGCCAGTTATGCGTAGCAGTCCTAGTGGGGTCTTACTCATGCTTCAGGCTTTGCACAGTTGCCCTGGTTGTCACCAAGGGTTAGTCATTATTCAAGGCAGTGCAGGAAGTTTCTCTTAACAGGACAAACTGTTATGAGACCCCTTTGCTTTGAATTCAAAAGGAATCAGACAGACGAACCAGTTTCTCTACTTGTAGATGGAAGTACTCTCTAGCAGCACCATGCAAAGAGCTTCTTCTGTGTTAGGCTTTGTGCATGAGCCACATCCTCAGTCTGCGTTAAATCTTCACCTTTGGTGCTTGCTTGCTGCTGTCCGTTGGGTCTCTGCATGCTCCAGTTCACACAACTCACTCACTAAATCACGCACTCATTCCTCCATCGCACAGTACCTGTCCCTCTCCCTCCACACCCAGGTCCTAGCAGAAATGTGTACTGCGCTTATCTTCAGGCTCCAAGGTGCTCAAGGATCCAAGAAAACATTTTATTTTGTTGTCAGACACCTGATTCATGAAGCGTGGTTGCAGTTGCCTTGGAAAAGTCACCCAAGTCAGATCAAAACTTAGCTGAGAAAAAGAAGATAATCAGGAAAGCTTTGGTTTAGTGGTGTGGTTTCATTCTGGTTGAGCCAAATCCAGTGGAAGTGGAAGCCCCAGGGGATCTCTTGTAGAATCAATTCATTTCCCTTCTCGGACTGAGGTCATTTGAAGCTACATCATCCATGTGTGAAACAAATGTCTTTGCCACCTGGCATGAGGCAAATGCCCTCTTGATGTTATCTCTGAACAAAATGTGCAGTTTTGACTCTGATCTGCTGGTACTGACATGCATTTGGGCAGTAGTATAGTTGGGGTCTAAACTCTGTTCTCCCACATGGTGGATGCCCTAGTAACTATTGATTTTCCTGTCCTGCAGCCTCCTGTCAGTATTGTGACTCCAGCTCATCATTTCCTTTGCATTTATTAACAGAATCTAAAATAGAATTGAGTTAAAATTCATACAACCTGTGAAGTTTTCTCAGTGTTTTCCTTCACTTCAACAAGAAATATGAGGAATAATTCTTGATTTGAACCAAGTTCATTTCTTCTTTTGATTTTTCTCCCATTATTGTCATGTCAGTCATTACCACTGCTTCAGTTCTGACCAGCCTTGTGTATTGTCTGTGTTTTGAGGGGTTATTTCTATCTGTCGGCTCTCTTACTCTGAAAAAAGGAGCTTTCTTGTCTCTGACACTACCTTGTATGAAAAACAATTTTCTCACCCCTTAGTTTCAGCAAGGTGTCACCCCCACTTCCCCGAAGTGAGCTTTTGTGGTTGGTACATTCACATGAGGGCATTCTTTAACTCTATCAGCTGGTGATTAATCACAGTTTCGATTCAGAATATATAAAAATTTTATTTTTAAAAGATACAGTGTTATACATAAAAGCCTCCAAGGGTGACTTTGAACTTTGAAGATAATTATTTGGCAAGCAATATGGGGTCTGCTGACATAGTCAGTTAAAGAACATATTGTGCTAATTTGCGGTTATACTAGCAGAGATAAGAAGCCTGAACTACAGAATTCAGTACAATCAGGAGCATGTAAATGGGACCTATGTTATGTCTGCAGAATCTCCTGAGGTTCTGGCTCTAGTTTAGAGCATTTCTTTATTTACAACTCTGCTGTCGGAAAGAGAAATGTGTTGGATGTTCCAGAGGAATGTGAAAGCTGGAAGACACTCCTCCAGAAAGTGAGATTTCCCTTTAAAGAATGAAATGTGATTTATCTGTTCTTACCTGCTTTTCCTCTACTGGCTAATTACAGAAACTATGAATTTTATTCCCCTTTTTAATGCATCTATTAGTGTTAAAGATTTTATTAGATGAATTGATATGTTCTGAACTTAGCAAAGACTCCACAGGCGAGAGGGTAGGACAAATAAGTGTAAGGACATTCGTGTTCTAGTTTGGCCTTACTGAGAGCACCTCGAGATGAACTTTGGTTATTCATGCAGGAGTGATTTAAAATGCCTGTCCCATTTTTCTGCCAGACACTATTACCCCAGTAGCAGAGGCAGCAGAAAGGGTGATATACCCTTCTCTCAGCTACAGAGGTCACAGACTGGTGCATTCACTGAAGCTACAATAAGTCTTAGCTTTTGGGCAGTAACTCCTGGCTCTGTGGGCAGGCAGCTGAGAATAATAACCTCTTAAATTATTCCAGCATACCTTGCAAGAAACTCATTTAGAGGCACGCTGCATAATCTTGGGCCTACTTTTTCAGAAGTGTATTTTCTTTCATGAGCTTTGTGTATGTTTACATGTGCACACAGGCGCATAGACCTCTCATCTGTGCATGAAAATTTCAAAATTGCACACATGAATCTGTCTTGTGTTCTGTGTGGGTGCATACTCATAGTACATGATCAGGGTAATGCAATGAGGCCTTTAGAAATCCTGCTTGTTTGTGTCTGCAAAGCAGCTGATAATGGCATTGTGAGCTGTGCCCTGGCTGGAAAACCTGGATGACCAGTCAAAAGTCAGACACTTCTCCTCCAGACCAGAGGTCAGCAATGCATCAGTTATTGCACACATCCTGTAACACCCCAGTGCTCGATGGGGGCACTGCTTCTCACAAAAAGCAAGATGTTTCCTTCTTTCTCCCAGGAGCTGGGAGCTGATATGTCTCAGGATGTTACATCCACAGCTCCTTGTCCCTGCCCTGCTGCAAGCTATGCTGCAGCTTACCCGTGTGCCAGATTTGGCAGCTATGCTGCTAATTCCTGCTCACGGGCTGCATGGTTCAGTAATCAGTTCAATTACTGATAATGCCACAACCACATCTTTGAAGATACCTCATGGCATAAAAGCTTTGTGGAGTAGGAAACAATGGCTGTAAAACTGTGATGTTTGTGTTAAATTTTCTTGGTTAGAGGGTTAAATATGTGTTATAATCCTACATAATTACTATATTTTTAATGGAGTCCAATAAAAAGATTAGTAAAACTATTCTGGAATAATTACTTCAGTGCTGTTTACAGAAAGAAACCAACAGCAATGAGTGAAGTCTAACAAAGGGCAAGCAAGGGCTATGATCATCCACATCCAGATCTCCCCTCAGTGGATATTACTTGGGATTCTTAGGAATTTCTGATTTGAGTAAGGCCTATGTCTCCTTCAAGTCTAAGTTAAACGCTTATTTCCCTACCTTTCATATTTTTAAAAAAATATTAATTTATAAACAGCTGTACTTATTTCATTTGGGGTGGAGAAGAAGCTGGCTAGTGATTTTCTGTGACGGATGTATGTCTTTAGGAAATGCGTGCTGGAAGCAGGACCTCAGGGTTCATCTTGGCATATCCAGACTTGAACCTGGGAAAAATCGCTTCATTTATGACTCTCAAATTCTGTTGTTACTAAGAGTTTTATGCTTACTGAAGTACAGTATACCCACAGGTATGCCAAGATACATATACAATGTTAATGAAGTTGTGTATGAGTTTTTGCAAATAGCTATCAGAGTAAATAGTTAACAGCCATGTTGATGGGGCCACATAGAAGCCTCCATCCATGTTCATATGGCTCACAGCTCATAGGAAATATGGTTAAAATCAATTGTCCTCAATTAAACCTTAGTGCTCATCCACATTATTAAAGCAATAAAAATGTTGATCTGATTTAGCCCACTTAGGGATGGGACCTTGGAAATGAGTATGGCAAGAGAGTGGGAAACTCGAATTGTGCTGGTCATGCCACCACGTCTAGCAACTCCTGCTTGACAAAAAAGTAGAGCATTAACACAATTGAGCCTGAACACCATTATCCTTATGTTGGCACATGAAGCTGAAGTCCCCTTATAGCATATGACAACTGCTAGGCCAGTAATGCCAGAAGCTTACTTTACTCATGATTGACAGGTCTCCTTATTTCTGGGAGGATGATTTTTATCAAATTCATTTTCTGGTTTTGATTCTTTTTCCTTCCAAAATAAAGACTATTACCAGTCCAAATTCACACTAAATCTTGAGAGAGTAGGTGTTTCCTTTTTTCCATATTCTCTTTGGCTGTCTCTACCTTGAAATGTTTCTGTTCCCCTCCCTCTACCCAGAAGACTTCTGATAATGGGTTTGGGTGAAGTCATCAAAAAATAAAAGTCATGAAGTACATGAAAAGTCAGAAGGGCGTCTACTTTTTCTTGGATCACTTCTTTCAAATAAGGTCTGAAGTAATTTAAGAAAACATAATCTTTTCTTCTTCTTCCATTAGGGGAGGGCAGCTTAAGGATAAGTTTATTTCAGTGGGTTATATCTATGTAGAAAAGTGCCATAAATAGAATTCCACTCTCATTCCTTATATTTACATTGTTGATAGCCATGTTATACTGTATACTCTGTATTTTGGATTTTCCAGATATTGTAAAAGGAGCTTATGAACAGATAAAAACATAACTCCTTAGAATATATCCCCCTCTATCTTTATTCTGTTCTTGTCACCATGGTATCTGAGTGCCTAATAAAATATTAAAATTAACAACACAGGCTGTAATTCTGATCAGAATCATTGGATTCTATTGTTCACATTTTCAGCCCAATTTAGATAAGTTTCCCTCCTTCTCTTTCTTCAGACACTATCTTCTGCAGAAGATTTCAAATATTCCAGCAAATGAAGGAACAAGATCTGTATTTCTCCTTAAAAACAGTGATCTTCATAAATATTCTTAATTTTCTTCTAAGAAAAAGAGTCCATAGCAGGAGTTGTGGTACTGAAGACGTTTCCTGCATTCATCTGGGTTCCATTCCTGAAAATAAAACAGGAGTTTGATCTTATTCTCTGTGAACCCTGAACCTCTTTGTAGTGAAGTTTATACCACAGTTTCAGATGTGGGAGGATTTTGGATGTGACTATGGATGTAGAGGCAGATATCTGATGCTTGAGAGAATCTCAAGGATTGCTGTCAAGTATTAATCTGCACTGATTTTCAGGGTAAACCTGAGAGAGGATTTCTACGCTGCACAGGGGCCCAGTGTTCAGAAAGCAAGCTAACCTGAATGGAGTTTCTCCTGTTAGTGATAGTTCAGGTATCTCAAGTGGTGCTGCATTGTGGGGTGTAGCCATAGCCTTAAGAGCCTTAAAGGAACCAGTGACTGTTGCTAACGTATAAAACATTATTGTATAGGATTTCATTACACAAAAACAAAGTGGTACAAGGAGAACTGTATTCATTACATAAACAGCACACTTCAGCAAATAAGACTAACATCCTATAAGTATGCATACAAGTGTAGGAATATGAATCTTACAAAACACACCATGAATGGAACAAACTGTTACTGACTGATGTAATTTCAGTAATTTTGTAATCAAGAATTTCTACCCACTACCCCTGAAAGGAAAAGTACACAGAGTTCTGCACACTCATTATGTACTTACTTCTCCTTCGATAGCAACAAACATGTTAGCTGTTGAAATGGTGGCTTTGGGTCCTTTTCGTTGTTCCTTGACCATTCACAAAGTTGTCATTGCTCGTAAAAGTTAGGAAGTGGAAAGTCTGTGCTTTGATAAGTGATATTATCTCTAATGGAAGAAACAAAATTATAACCAAAATAAAATCAGCTATTTCAATTTTCCCTCCCCAGAAAAACAAAATAAGCATATTGATGGAAAAATAAATGATGGCTAACAGTTGATTCCTTTCAGATAGCAGTAATGGAAATGGTCCTTTTAAATATAATTGCATATGTGAACAATCATTGAGATCTGCCAAAGTTTTCATTGCTGTGAAGTTAATCTTTCATCTTTTAAAACATTTCTATATGGCTCCAGATCAGTTACAGTCAGAACAACAGCAGCTATGGCCTCAATTGAAAATGTTTGTACTAATTGATAGAAGAGTGTATGTGTATATATATACACAGACAGATATTAGTATTCCAGACACACACCAGAAACTTCTGCATTGCTAAAAGTAAACTCAAACTCATATTTTCTGTTTTCATTTTTGAAGCTACCTTTCTTTTTATACTGCAAATTTTACTGATTTATTACATTCAGGCATCGCTTATCATTAAAACTTAGGTTATTTATACAAACCAAGCCTGAACATCAGATATTGGAAGGTCAGTTTTTGGCACTGCACTTCTGAAAAGATGTGAACCAGTTGGAAGGAATCTGGAGGAAAACAACAGGAATGACTAGAGGTCTAGAAAACAACCTATGAGAAAAGATGAAGGAACCGAGGTTGTTTAGTCTGCAGAGGACCGACTGAGGGGAAAAATGTTAATAGTTTTCAAATATCTATTAAGCAGCTGTGAGGAGGGAACAGCTTATCACTTCTCCAAGCTGATGGCTGATAAAGCAAGAAGGAATGGTCTTAAACTGTGGTAATGAGGAGACAGATGAGACACTAGAAAATACATTGTAACAGCATGTCCAAAGATGCACTGGAAGAGTTCTGGAAGGTTTTGGAATTTCCCTTCTCTGGAGATTTGAATGAACAGGTTAGAAAAATGACTGTCAAGAATAAACTTTGGGGAGTAGGAGAAGAAGTGAAAGGCAGGCTAGGCAGTCTTTTAAGGGTCCTTCCAGTCCTTGTTTCTGGATTCCATGATTCCTATATGAAAACTGAGCACTTGCATCAAGAATGCAATCCAGTTGATTGAAGGCTTGAATTTTCTTCTCACTTTCAGTAACAGGAATGAGATGGGAATCTGACATTCATTTCCTGATGGACAAACTATTTCTGATATCACACTCTGGGTTGTGTGATATAATAGGGCAGCATGCTCCCTGAAGTACCATTCCAGATGTTCATGATAGCCTGGGGACAGATTTCCTTCCAGATCAGGATGTACCAATGGAAGAGATTACTAACCCCCATCAATGCCTGCAGCAGGAGCATACTGTCTCCTTGCTCTGTCTTTCCAATTGGCTGCTAGAGTGGCTTACACGGATGCTCAAAAAACATTTCAGTCAAAATAACCAGATTACCAAAGATCTATTTGAAGCATGTATGCTAACCTGGATATGTCACTTTGAGCAACTTCTGCCAGTAGGTGTCCAGTGAGGTCAGCGATAAGGAGGGAGTGAGGCTGGGCTGAGGCTGACCCACTGGTCATGTAGATTTTCTTCTTCCTCTCTTAAAACTGTGTAGGCATTGCTCTGACCATAACTGTCCCCGCTAATCTTTCTGCTCTCCCACCTGTCATCCTTTCTTCAAGAAACAAATCTCTTTACCATTTCCTCCCATCCAACTCATTTTTAGATAATTTTTGCTCTGTTGGGCAAAACTCTTGCATCATGGATTGTAGCTCTGACATTTTTAATTTGACATAAAGTTAATATATGCTGGGATAAGTTATGATCAATGCAAGACAGAGAGGGGTTGGAGGCTGTAGTAGTCCTCAGGAAGAATGGGCAAGATAGATAATGTTATACCATTGCTTTAAATATCATGTTCATTTTGATATATTACCTTTTTGGCAAACTGGTTTCATTCTTCAGGTACTGCCAGCATGAAGCTGATGATGCATTACATAGTGCAAAATCAGTCCAAGAAGTTATACTGGTAACTGGCAAGCCCTGCTTTCATTAAAAGACTGTTAATATTTGTAGGATAACTCCGACATTTCAGTTCTTTGCTACCTGAAACTCAGGATATAACTGGGGATGAAAATAGAAACTACCAAGACATTGATAAAATGTTACTTTTTCAGACTCTTATGCTGAGATCCAAAAATGAATCAGAGGTTGTGTCCTTCACCTTTAGGTGCCTGGATTCCTAATTGGATCCACGGTCCCAAGCTAGGCATATGGTCTCCTTGTTCAGTACAAGGGGATAGGAAAGTTCCTCAGAGTGGAGCTGCAAGTACCCACCAGCTGAGCAGAAAGCCCCTTCAGCCAACCTCTGGAAAATGCAACAGGCAGAAGTGCATAGAATAACGTTGTCCTTCTATGAAGTCTGTGCACTTTCCTCAGTCTTTCCTGTGAGAGGTACCTCCCTCCCTAGACACTCACAGCCCAGGGTCCTCTGCGGTTGCTAAGCGCCTCTCTGAAATGGAGCAAGATGTGGGACAATCCCTCCCTCAGCTCTAGTGAAGGCAAGCCAACCCCAGCTAGGTCTCCTCGCCACTGGGTTAGGTTTGGGGCTATGCAGGGCTCTCTCAGATCTTCCTGTTGCAAGAGACGCCATGAGTGACTAGGCCACAGAAAGGAGATAAAAGTGAGAGGATGGACTAACCTCAGCGTGTGAGGCCATATGGGAGCTGATCTATAGCTGTGATATGCACACACCAGGGACCAGGACCCAGCATCCACACTCACAGGTGGGAATGTAAATTAGTCGTCTTCTTGCCCTGAGATTCTGAATGAATCTGTAATTATCATACCCCTGTGTACTGATTTCAGTCAGAGAGCTGGGCAGTGCCCTCAGCCTAGCTTCTCCCACATCCCAGAGCTATCCTCTTCCTGTGGAGTCCCTGGGTAGAGAAGGGACTGCTGCCATCACCCTCTCTTCCTCCAGCTACTACTGGCAAAAGCAGAGTCCTCATCTGCTGTGGTTTTGAAAGAAAAGTAAGGAAAATGTTCAGGACAGTGAATGTTGAGGAAAGAAACTGAATAAGGCACATACAACCCACAATAGCCTTCCCCAAATAATCCTTGGTTGTCCTAGCTGGGTCCATACTCAGTATGCTAGGTGTTGTAGGTCCCGTCCTGGGACATGCACCCTTTCCTGGGGGGGGAGGGGGGGATGGAGGGGTCCATGCTTGACTTAGAGCTGCAAATTCTATTGATGGCCAAGACATGGAAAAATTCAGCATCGTGGTGTGCTCAGGGTTGCAGCATCTCTAGCATGGGCCTCTTTGGAGACAGCAATATTTTGCAGGACTGGAAGGAAAATACAGAGGAAAGATTTTGAAGACATCATATCAGAATTAAACTGATATGTCTTTCTGAGACTATGTAAAAGAGAGAAAACAGAGCTGTGTTCCTTACAGGGACATTCTTTGTATTATACAGATATTATGTTAAGGAT
Organism: Dromaius novaehollandiae; assembly: GCF_036370855.1. NCBI lineage: Eukaryota > Metazoa > Chordata > Aves > Casuariiformes > Dromaiidae > Dromaius > Dromaius novaehollandiae. Next base: position 156,050,655 of record NC_088098.1, read on the forward strand.
CTTATGAAAGTGGACATAGTTAGCAATATAATGTGTAAAGCCTGAGTCCATGAGTGCTAAAAAGCTAAACTAAACCCCAAACTCTCCTCCAGTTTTTTGGACGTTGAATCCATCTGCCACGTCCCTTGTCCTACCTTGCATTTCTGGACCCTCTGAAATTCCCAGGTGTGTATAAGAATGACTCACACAACCTCCATCTGCTCTTTGATCCATGTTGGGCACAAGAACCTTATATCTCTGCCATGAAGCCAAAGGGCTCCCTTCAAACTGAACACACTTTTTTGGGTGGTTATAATGTCACCTTAAAGGGATATCCCTATCTGAAGAGTGCATTGACCTTAAACATAACTTCTTGGAAGGTGTAGAGTTATATATGTTTGCAACATTATAAAAACTTCAGCAATGCAGAATTAGAATTGTCTTAGAAATTAGCATGATCCAGATCACCCTTACACTAAAGCTTTAAGGTTACTTTTGTTCTTCATGATATTTGCAATTGCTTATTTTATAAAGATACTGTGCAAATTCTGCAAGATACACTGTAGGTGGGGTCGGTCTATCTGCACTGGCTATCCACTTACAAAGACAAATATAGGTATTTCATTCAGATTATAGATTGAAATCTTTGTCAGGGCCTTAAATTAATGAAGATGAATAACATTTGTTTGAAAGGTTGGAAATAGCTATTAAAATTGAAGCTACTTACATTCTGTAAGTCATCAGTTTAGAGATTCACTCATAATATGCAGATTTACTCACAGTAATCTTATGAAAGTTAACAAACTAGCTAAAAGTATGTCCACAGTTTCCTTTAAACAGTTCCTTCTACCTGTAAAGCAGGCCTGGAAACACTTTTTGACAGGATAAGACTTAGAAATTAATGGCAAAAGGTGGGTGGCAGGGGAAATCAGTGACACTGTTATTAAGAAGGACATTATTTTGCGTGGATGCTGGTCTGAATAGAAAGACATTTACCAGAGCAAAACCCACTATCTACAAATATGACTTTGTCTAAAACATTTCAGCAACACAGCCAAGGAGTAAGTGACTTCAGGAAGTGAAAAATAACTCCTGTTTTGCTCAGGCAAGCAAGCTCTCCTTCTTGAAACAATTTCATAACCCTTCACTTGCATATAAATTGCAAGTAGCAAGAGACTTACAAGAGCTGTGCAGGCATGTTTTCTGTGATGAGCAGCCTCCTCCCAGCTGCAGTTTTCAGAGGGGGGTGGAGAGCAGCATTCTTCATAGGGTCACCATTCACACTTCAAACAGGACATGTATGGGAACTAGAATAACACTGGTGCTGTTCTGAATGTATATTAGAAAGCACCAAAGTGGATATAGTTTATCCCTATGGTATCCAGATGCCATGGAAACCCACCTCATGTAAGCCAGAATGTTTCTTTTATGATTTAAATTCCATTGCTTCTGGCCCACACGAAGCATATGAATACCACCAAGGGAGAATTCACATATAAACTATCGAATACTGCCTAGCAATTTCAGATCTTTTGCAAAGTGACAGCAAGATCATTTATATGGTCCCTGTGTTCATTTTCAATCCTTTGGTTGCTTCAAGAAGAAACAGAAAACTCTATAATGTAAAACTTTATATAAAGCTGTATCTATGACGTTTTGGTATGAACACTTACACAAAACCAAATTGCATTGTACTCTAACTGGATAGTAAAATGATCAGGACAGAGCTTTCTTAGAACATGCAGGCTTAATGAAGATACTATTTCCTTAAAGAGTGACTAAATAGAAAGCCCTAAAAGTTCTTAAAAGATTGTTTAATGATTTAAACCAACTTTGCTTGATGATTTAAACCTCTTTTTGCTGCATCTAATTCTCAGTCTCTGAAAGTTCCTATTTGTTGTGAGAAAGGAAAATCGTTCATATGCTAAAAAGGAGTAAGGTAGCTGTGCTGTTAGAAATCCAACTTTGGTAGCAAAGTTTAATCTTAATTTTGTAGGAAAGGAAGCAGCTGTATGGCAAGCTGTCTCAATTTTTTGTAATATCCTGAAAGTTCAGCAAGGACTAGATGATGACTTGATCATTTTTCTTGTATTTTTTTCAGAGGCAAAAGTAAAGTCACTAGAACTGTCTGAGTTGTCCTGTGACGTTTCTGTGGCCCAGTCTGTAGGTTTTCTCTGAATAGCAAAGACAGAAGTTATCTCCCAGTCACTCACCATCTTCCAGCTACATCCTTCATATCCTTCACAAATCTGTGCTGAAGTTGTTAGCAGTCAGATAATCTTTGCCATGTTTGCCTTCTTGTGCTATTGGCAACTTCCTCTTGTACTACCCATGCTTTTCTATGTCTCAGTGAGGCAATATTTGGAATCGTAGCTATTCTTTTCTTTCAGTGTCTACAACAACTGCATCCAATGACAGCAGTTTGTGTGTGTATGAATACCTGGGAAAAAAGAAAAAAAAAAGAGTGCCATGCTTAACACTCTGGAGTACTTTGATATTTGTTTTCTTTGAGGTTGGTCAATAGCTATTGGCCAGGTATAGATGCACAGGGATGGACTGCCTTTGTCAGCCTGTTTGGAGCCATATAACCATATTCTTCAGCAGAATTTATTCAATACACTCAGAAAAAGTAGAGCTTAATCATTAATCTAGTATTGTTAGAATACTTACACTGATATTTTCTCAAAATTCTGTGTGTTGCCTACAATACATGCTCTGCCTCCAAAGGCTGTTTTGGTTTGGCTGTTTTGGCTGCTCCTCCTTGCTTTACTGCTTCATTCTGCTGTTGTTAAAGGTCTCTGGCTGAGGAGCACTGGAGTAGCCTGCTCAGCTAGTTTAGGATGTGGCCACCACTAACCATCTGTGTAAAGTTATTACCCTGAACAGGGCTAGCAGAGCAAAACATGTGCCCACACCTCTGCTGTTCCAGTTCACACTTAAACTGCTGATGGTAGTGGATTTGAAGACCCCAAAGTGCAGACTGCATGGCTTGCTGCCCAGTTTCCTCTGTGACAGTGGCGATGACCTCTTGTGTGGGGCTCATTAGAAAGCAGAGGAGACCCATAACTTCTTCAATCAGTTCAATTGCCCAGTGAATGTGATCACCTTTCACATTAACTGCAGTCAGAAGCTTCACTGCAAGTCATACAGAGATATCTGAACATGCTTTGAAGGAGCTACCTTGGATACTGCTGGCTGAATAGCTGTGGCAGCCCAGAGCCCAGTGTGGGCTACATTTCCAATTATTTACTCAGCTTCTCAGGTGGGTTGCACAACACAAGCTGAAAGCTGTGCTGCCATAGCTACACAGTAACAGTACTCCCACTAGTTTAAAGCTAGACCGGGTTTGTGTCCCTGAGCTCCAGTCATGGCTCCACATAAACAGAACAACTCTGAGCTTCTTTGTTTGTGTAGTGGGACTTCAATTCCCCACTGGGGTCTTCAAACATTGCTGCAATAGAAATAATAATGAATCATAAATAACTTCTGCTGAATCATTTGAAAACTATTCACTATGTAGTGGATGTTTATTTATTAGTGCAGAATAGGTGATGCAACAAAAGATAGCAAACAAAATGAGTGGTGGGCTGTTTTGCTCCAATTCATTGTACATTTTCTTCTGGGGATAATTATGTCTTAAAATAAAAGCAGATTATATGCATTTGTGGTTGGAAAGATTCTCCTTGCCTCCAAATCTCTTCTTAAAATGGCTTTGTTTATTAGTCCTCATATTGCCTTAGTATTATTGCAGTACCGATAAAATGTCTGCAGAGGGGAGCTTTTTCCAAATGAGAATTATGAGATGTCAGAACTGGGTATGTTCTGTACTTCTGTTAGTGTGTCTATGCTCTTCTGGCATAAATTCATGCCAGCCTCTACCTTTGGACCCAGGACAGCTAGATGGAGCTCTTTCCTCTCTAATTAGCAGGAAACTAGCTTGAAGAACTAATTTAAAAGCTTGGGTCCAATCTTGCCAGTGAAAGTATTCTCATCTCTTAGGTAAGATAGCTCTGAATAAGGACTATATAGAAAGGTTTTGCAAGATTAAACCCAAAGGCTTAAACTGGGAAGATGTTAATAATGTGCATGCAAGTAGAAGCACCCTAGCTAGTTCTGCAGTGCATGGACTATTGGCAGAAAAGATAAAATTAAAGTAAATGAGATACAACTTGAAAGATTCCTGCAAGGCAGAATCTCTGTAAATTATATACACATATATACAGAAGATTCTCTTTGTCTCCAGCTCAGCGAATCTAGACAGATGTAAACTGTCTGCACTGGTCAGTGAAGTTAGCTGAGATGCCGCTTGCAAGAGGCTGTGTTGAAACAAGCCAGGTAATGGTCCTGTGATCTTAATAGCAAGGCCAAGACAAGACTAAACATTGTCTTGAAAGTGTGCAAAGCAGGGCAGCAGTCCCAGATATGCATGCTAGTTACTCTTGTTTCGTTAGGAAATTCTATCCTAGTATGGAAGTTTAGGGTAACTGTTATTTCCTGTCCTGTATGATATACATAAATACTCTTCTGTCAGCCGTCAGGAAATGAAGATAAATGAAAATGGAGAACCATGTGCCTTAAAAATATGCACAGTAAAGATATGCATCATTTATATAAATGCAATTAGATTGTATCTTTTGGGGGAGTAAAGGTAACTGTAATAAACAAAGATGTGAGGATGTTTACTCTTTGTTTTGCTTTGTAATACATGCTGGGATTGCACTAAATCCTCTTAGAATCAGTGAAAGACTTTCCCATTGATTTGGGGCCATAGAATTGGAAATAAACACATCACATAATTGCCTTCATAAACAACTCATCAAACTCCACTCATGAAACTGTTCTTCTGTCAACCATTAGGTGTTTTTGCTTATAGAGAGAAACATAACTGAGCTGTCTGCTTCTGCTTTGGTCTCCCCTACAGTCTAATAACACCATGAACTGACAGTGGGGACAGAGATACAATGACACTTGTTGACACCTAAGCATGAGATCTATAACGTATTTCAGGCTTTTCCTGGAGGCCACCACACCCTTCTGCTAGTTTTGCTGTTTAAGACCTCGTGCCTGCCTCCCTGGGCAGCTGAAGGGAGGCAGGTATATTTGCTTTCATTTAGTACCTCCTCTGTCATGGCCCAGGATGGTGGACTCCAAAGTGCAGCTTGTGATTTTCTTAGCTGTGCACAGCACTGTGGACCTGAAGGAGCCTGCTTGAGATGCAGGACTCATGCTCTTAGACAATTGCAACTTCCAGCCCCCTCTGCATGTTTCAATTCCAGCTAACAGTAGTTGTTGTTTATTGCCACAAGTCCTACTGAAAAGGTATTCGCGGATCTCACTGCACTGAAGATTAGAAACATCCTTCTAATTTCCAGACAGGATTTATTAATAGCCAGTTTATACCGATTTGTTCTTGTACTAGCATACCTGTAATCCTAAATAGAACTTCTTCCTCCATGCTGCTGATAGAATACAGTCAGGCAGTGTTTATATTAGCAATAGGAATAATGGGAAGGAATCAGTAGACAGGAGCAGCTCGTGCTCAGACTCTTCCATTACATCCATTACAGGCATTTTGGAGAGTTTACATGGGATTTGGCTAGGAACTGGATGAAACTGTAGGTCTGAACACCCCCACCGAATATGTGGTTCAGAGCTCTCTGAAGGAAAGCTGTGCTTCAGACCTTTGCTTCCTCAACCTCAGGTCCCTCTAGGAAGTGTCACACTGATGGATGACACTGCACACAGCAGTTTTCCCACTACCATTATCCATGTAAGGTCTGGCGCACAGAAGTCTCACTTCTATTTCTGCTCATGCTGTCTCTGCATGAAACCACCTGTAGCTTCATCCATCTCCCTCCTTGTAGCCTGGACAGTGTCCACTGCGATGTGCTGCAGGGAAGAAGTGAATTCTGTGACTCCAATAGCTATTCTGGCAGGACAACCAGAGTGAACTAGCAGCTGGACTTATGGATTTCTTTACCCTCAAGTAACAAAACTCATAGAACAACTAGCTGGGAGTCCTTACTGGTGTGACTGCTTTGCACAGGACTGATTGGAGATTCTGGCCATGGGGGAGTGAGTTGAGACTACTGGGACTGCATCACGCTTGGGATGACAAGTAGTGGGTGTGAACTTTCCCACTGCAGAGGAGCACCACCAAGACTCTCTCCTGTGAGCTGGTGCCAGGACTTTACCAGCCTTATATGAAACTTTGGAAGCTGATACCTGTGTTCTAAAGAACAGCTGTAGCCCTGTGGAGCCTTTCAATCTGCAAAGCTTGGTCCACGGCTAACCTGTGTGGGATGGGCAAGTCCACCACGGGCAGAGTAGCAACAAAGCTCTCCAAGACCATTCTCTACACATGCTTCCTTCACATAGTGCAAATGGGCCACATACATAATAAAATTGCTCAGACCTTTGCACTGCAGGGGTTGCAGAACTTTGTGTATGTTGGGGGAGTAGGGTAGTGCCCTACACTCTCATGCAGTTCCCAGTGCACAGCAGCCATGACCACCTCCTCTACAAGGGCTGCCACCAGCTGTTTTTCTGACCAAAGGTAGGCCCAGATGCCTTGATAGATTTCACCAAAGGGGCTCAGACTTCTGCAAGTGTGGTCATGGACTCAGTGGGATGCTGGCACCATTTTTGCAAGCTGAAACAGGACCATTCAGAACATTCAGGCCTGATAGAGATGCTGCATACCCATGCCTCACTGAATCAAGAATCTGTGATGAAGAACACATTGACAAGGATGGAAGTTCTCCTTTCCTGGAGGGAATATGCAAGTCAAGCATGCATTTGGCTAACTTTTGCAAGGTGGTGGGCTATGCAGAGCATCCATGATGCCAGTGCCCTCCAAACTACAGATTCCTGCTGTGTCCTGCAGGGTTGCTGGAGAAAATATCGTGGACAGTGTTCCTTAAAGGTGTTTTTTCAATAAATCTGTGCATGAACTGTTGTGCCCTCTACAAAAAGAGTATTCAGGATGACATATGTGCTTGGGATGCTCCTTCATGGCTTCTTTATTGATGGTGGCTACAAATACAGGGAACATCTCGCAGTGGGCAAGGTGTTTGAATATCCCCATCTTTCCCAGAAATGAAACTCCGTAATGGAAATATTCAGGTTATAAAAGAAATAATTCCCAACATGTCTCTTAAATCTGCTTGATCTTCCCCATCCTCCAGGAAAAGGCATGGGGGATATCTTCATGCCCTTCTGCAACCCTAAGGGTTTCCTGCTTCAACTGCCCACCGGCAGCACTCAATCCACTATCCCTTTTGGCAAGCACAGTAACTCTAGCTATGTCTTCTCTGACTCTCTCTGCCCTTTGGGACTTATCCTGGATATCAATATGTGGCTTTGACTCAGTTGCTCTCAGGAAACCACCCCCACCCGTCCCCTGAGGTGAGTCTCCCACCCTCGCAGGTCTTGCCTGGAGTTGTTGCCTGAGGGGATGTAGCAGCCAGAATATACATCCAGCTCAGGAGAAAGGGGTGGTGAGTGGGTGCTTTTTTTGCTGCTCAGCAAAGATCTGACAGGAGAAGGGGGCCTTGAGGGTGGTTTGCTTGCATTTTGCACTGCAGGGAGCTGGCAAGAGACATGGTGGTGGGAGGGAAGCTTGTTGAAGGTTCCGTTTGCAGAAACTGCTTGAGGGATGGGAAAATTGATAAAGGTTGGGGTAGTAGGGCTGGCTGGCCCTGGGTGTGAAGGGACCCCCTCAGCAAGGAAGGTTCTCCTCCCGTGTGTCAGACAAAACTTTCTCTCACTTCTTCCTCCTTTATGTATTTTAGTAAAAATCTCCCATCTGCTCTGTGACTAGGCTTTTCGCTGAAATGTTCAATTCACAGAGAGGCTGAGCCCATCTAGCATCACAAGTGGCCATATTCCTTGCCCCAGAGGGTCCTCGTAGCTGGATCTCTTCAGTCTCAGAAACTGTGCTTGCCTTTCCACACACAAGGCATTAGGGACCAAGCTTTCTGCATGTCTCGGCAGTGACACAGCTATTCAAAGAACAACTACACCTGCCAGTACTAGGATAGGCCATCAGGATCTACAGCCCACACTCCCTTATCCAGCTCCCTGCTCATTTCCCATATTTCCTGCAAAAAAGCACTGCACATGCTGGGAGGACACAGGGCTTTAGACCAAGGTCAAATATCTGTAGCTAAGCGGAAGTGGGTCAGCATAGGTGACTTTGTCTCCTGAGAAGGCAGACAGGCTCCATCATTTGTAAGGAGACAGAGCAGGGGATGGGAGGCCCAGCATGGCCAAGAATTGCTAAGAGCAAGGACAGCTGCTGGTATGGAGGTCCCTCTTCAGGATCCCTTTGTCCTCCACTTCCCAGAAGCATGGACTCCAAGCTCTGGAGAGAGGTAGAAGAGCTGCTTGTTCCTACCACTTCTGCTCCCAGCTCCTGCCAGCTGCTGTTATTCCTCCTGGCCCTCCTAAGCATCCTGAATAATCTTTGTAACAAAGCTCAGAATTGTGTCTCTTCTTCCTCAAAGCTCCCTTGACCCTGAAGCACTGCAGCATCCTCCAGGATGGCCTCCTGAGCCTTTTGCTTACAGCAGTGTTGGGGTGGGCTTATAGAGGAAGGGCAAAACAACCTCTGTGCCCCATCCTCCTGAGGTGTATCTTGGAGGAGAGGTAAGCAAGTTTGTCAGTCCCTCGCTGCCTGTGAGGGTACAGTGCACTGTTCTTTTGCCTGTGGTTATCCTCTCTACTGCTCCCATGTTGTCATGGACACAACTTTCTGTAAGATTGTGGGAGAACTGGAATAGACCTATTTCTGCCCTGACAGACTCCTCCTGAGAAGCAAGTGAAGTCAAGCTTTGAATATCCCACCAGGTTCTGGTTAATTACCTCTATGCCTGTGTCCAGCACTTTAATACAGGAGACCAAGTCTCTGGTGGCCAGCTGACCTCTGCAACAAAGGAAGGCAGAGAAGCAAAAAGCTTCAAGCATCCAAGTGTAGAGAGGGGCAGAGCAGAGAATTTCTATTAGGCAGTTACAGCAGCAAACTGCCTCCCCACTCACAGTGATCCCTTACTTTGTTTTCATAGCCTGGACTGCAGATAGATTGGGCCAAACCATCCTGTTCCCAGAGGCAGGAGAAGCTGTTGATTGCAGTGATGCATCCTCTCAGGATTTGCCATGAATCTGCTTGATGCTTTGCTGCTGCCTATCAGACTGAGAAATGGTTTGGGGCTGTGTGTTTTAGGGGCTATACAGAACCCTACTGATGCTCCCTCCAGTAATCAAACACCTGGAAATGCTGCTTGATGTCAACATTTGTCTACTTTCCCATCTCACCAGGTCATGAGATGCCATGCTGTGGACTTCTATGAGAAGCAATGGTGTGTCAACAAATACGATGGAGAATCATTTTCTTTCCCTATTTCTCTCCCAGGAATACAAGACCCATAGACTATCTTCTGTCCACAGGTTGCCTTCTCAAACAGGGAACGAAGTTGTTTTTCTACCCTGGATGCTCTGTTCCTGTGGAACTGCATTTTCTCCAAAACATTATTGACTATGTGGTGCAGGGATCCCTGCAAAATGACAGGAATGACCATGGGAAGTCCTGGGAGGAGGTGGGCATCCAGCAAGGGTGGATGCAGCTTTTTCATTGGTCTCAGAATGTGGAAGAAAGTTGGAGAGAAGTACCCAGCTGCTACCCCAGTAGCAGACTTGTGTTGTAAATGCATGAAAACCCTTTGGCCCATACTTTTCAGTCTCATGGCTGAGAACAGGAATAGGACTAATAGTGTTATTGTGCCTGGTGCCACCACTACATCTTCAGCTGATAATCCAATGTATACAGAGAGAGAAAGGCACAATGCAATAGTGTCTGTGCATGGAAGGCTTGGAGGGATGAATCATCATGCTGTGCTGCATTTGAAGCTTACCTGGATGCCTGGACTAAGCTAGGTGCTTGTACTGTGTGGGACTGAATGAGTGGTTTTGGATGTATATAGTAGTTACACATAAGAATTCTCTGGCAGATTATAGTCCTTGCAGAACAGCTTGCAAAAGTGGACAGACTGGCAATAGGCTAAACCACAGCTCTAAATCTACTGCTGCAATTCTGCTGAAGTTTCACTCCTAGTGTAGAGACATGGCTAAGAAATAGTACACTTGAGAATTAGCAGCACTTGCACAGAAGGTCATGGTGGGGAGGGTTCAAGGGAGGAGTCCCTCAGAATGCCCTTACATGCCTTCTACAGGGTCTAGGGATGGGGTCTCTAGAGCAGGACTGGCTTGGCAGCCCCGTGAGCCTGGAGTGTGGAGCTTCATTTCGTGGTGAGCCTCCACCCAAAGATCTCCTCAGGCTGTCTATAATGGGCACAGATCTTTTGCTGTCTCCACAGAATGATTATTGCATTCAGAAAAACTATTTCTGCATTGAATTACATGCAACATGGCTGGCAACCATGTATACAAGCTGCTGATACTGGCACTGTGCTATTCAGCTACCCAAGAAATTTTCAGCCCATTCATGTCACAGTTTTATGACTAGTATCGTTTCCTCAGAGCTCATTTCCACAGATCTCTGTGAATCTTCTCAGAGAATGGAGAGGTAGCTGATACTTTGGCAGACAAGACAAAGGGGGTAAGTTGGATCATTAAATGAGGGTGATAAAGAAAATCAGAAGTTCAGCTAAGTGGGAACAGTAACAGAAGGTTGGGCAGGCAACTAAGGGAAAGAGTAACTAACCAGAGAACTTTCTTTGAAAGATGAAGGGGCATTTGCAAGCACAGTTGTTGATAAATAGAAAGGCACAGCTGGCCCTTGGACCTTTGCATGGCAGGAGGGCCACTTTAGGGTGTTGTGGGATAAGTGGAAAAGTCAAGATCCTCCTAGTAGCATAGATATTTTGTATAACACCTAATGTTGATGTGGCCTACATGCTGGTTTGAAACCTACTGTCTCTGTGGAGCATTGGAACCTTTCTCAAGTGGAGATTTCATTTTAGTTTCCTCTAAAGGAAATCTAGCTTCTGCCCACTGAAATCACTCTTCCAGTTCAACCAAGACAAGAAAGGAGGCAGTCAGGGGAGTTTCTTCAAAACTACAGGACTGCTCTAAGCCACAGTGTCAGTGTAGACATTACCTCACACTCTCTTCTTTTCAGCCTTCAGAGGGTAAGGTGAAACAAGCTAAGCTGTTTATGTTTGTGTCCTGACTTAGTAGCTCAGATGTGGCACTGGAGTTTGAAGCTATACCTACAGGATCTCTGTTCTAGTATGCATGTCCAGCTTTCTCTTCTGAGGAATTCGGGTAGAGAGGTGCTTTTTTGCATCTGACCCACTCCACTGGTATCTGGACATGGAAACATGGAAGCATTCTTCAGTCACAAGATGGACATGACTTGAAGCCTGATTCCACTGAACCTACAGTGTTGCACTGCCTCCTACTTTGTCCAAAAAGCCCAGGTTCCTGGGAAACCTACCTCCTTACTTGTATGTTAAAGAGGACTTTTTTTTTTCAGGGCAGTACATGGTCAAATAAGATGGGCCCCAGAAGTCCTACAGTATTTAGAAGGTTGGATGAAACTGGTTTAAGTAATGTGGGACAGTGAACTTACCCCACTGTAGGTAAGAGGGGAAATAAGGAACATTTAAGTAGGAACATTTTTCACTTCTCTCTTTAAATGATACTTTGGGGATTGAACAAAGTGGAAAAAATGGACTGGATTTTTTCTTCCACCAAAGTGTAACAGAGTGCTGTGGTTCAAATCAGATCTGTTTCTTTAGGAAACAATGTGCAAACCTTTACACATAATAATACCTATTTTAAAAACAAATCTTTGACACAGAATTATAACTATTGAAAAATGAAATGAAAGATTCCCAATTCGATGTCTGGCATTTCCCCTTCACTACTTTGTATGTTCCATTTGGATAAGCATCAGTGAATCATCACAAGTCATTTGCCTGAGGTTTAGCTGAGTGATCAAATCTAACTTTGTTTCTCACAACCTGGGAGATTAGCAGGAACATAAATTAAGAGTTTTATCTACTTCAACCATTAAGAACAAATATTTAAGTTTTATATATCTTTTACGCATATTGTGGGGTGATATTAATAAGAGCTTTTTGTTTTCTTTTGCTCTTTTGATGTATTTCTTTGGAAACAAGATACTTTAATATTTCAAGGTGAGTCATTACTGAGATTTTGTAGACTATCAGGCACCAAAAATCTCCTGAAATACCTGAAAAAAAGTATTTACAATCAGATCTGCTTAATCCTAAATCAATCATCAAGTCCCATTTCTGTTTGGGTTAGTAGATTCTCTGGGCTAACAAAAGGGTGACAGGAAGCTAGATAGCCAGATATTTTGATAAAGTAAGTGGGGATTAAAGAGGTCTGAGTGATGTTCTGCAAAACAAGGAAGAGTAAATGCTCGGTCAGAGTTCAGAAGGGCAGACGAGAAACAATACTGCATGCTGTCTCCTCTTTGCCCTGTCAAGGGCAATAGTATCAATAGTAGGACCTATCAAAAGTAGGACCCTATCAATAGTAGGACCTAAGTTGTATTCCCTCTATAGCCATGAACCTTGTGGGAAGTTGCTGACAGAGTCCAGTTACATACCTACTGCAATAAACAAGGCTCATGAACTACACCTGGAACACAAGGAAGTCCTTTTTGGCATGTAAGTAGTCCTGGTTGAATGGCAGAGCCTTTGGAGAGCTAAATCAGAGTAAAATCCATTTTAAAACCCCCTGTTTTCAGTGCCCTACTGTGCTGCTATGCTTTGGTATACTTAAATATTTTTCTCCCATTTTGAACAGCATTAGGAAAAAATACAGCCAGTGTAGCTCATGAAGCTGCCTGCTCCTTCCTGAACCCTTTTCTCAAGGCCTTCTATCATGACCCTGGAAGAAGCTACTAGCTCATAATGGCAGTGGGGATTCCTGTTATTAATTAGCTTATATTAAGAATCAAACTTCACTTGATTTCATTTCTTTTAGTTCATCTACATTAAGTCATGCTCTTATAAATATGGCCTTTGTTGTCCTCTTCTTTCTCTTATTGTTTGTAATGCTCGCTTGTGTTATTTCCTATGATAAAATGCAGGATGTTATCAGATGTCTGTGGAATGGAAATGAGCATGTCTGTAAAGGGATATTCTACATAACTAGATGCTTCTCTGGGGTGTGGGAATATGCTGACATAACCATTTGTGTGTCTGAGCCTCCTCTGATTCCTTTCAGACCCCTTATCATACCAAACATTCCTGTGCTTCTAGTTGCTAGCATACTATTGAATTTGTAAATGAATATTTACCATTTCCTTTTTACTGTCTCAGATAGCCTAGTTGGGGATGAATCGAGGAAAACAAATACTGAAGATACTATGCCACAAGAAAAATAGAAACATTAAAAGGTTGACACACCAAAATTCTTCTCCAGGCAGCAGCCAGTATCTGATACTTCAAGAAAAGTCATGCCTAACATCCACCAAGTCAGCTTCTATTACTGCTAGTGGAATTTCTTCCTGATCCATTAGTGGTCTAAAGAAAATTGCCTGTCCTTGTATATATCTGAAAAATGAGTCCTAGAATGGATCAGCATGTTGTAAAACAGAAAATCAGGAAGATATTGCTCCAAATAAAAACATTAGGATTAACCTTTGTGATGGTGCTGATAAAAAAAGGACAGCTGTGAAAAGTTATCATCAACAATACCTGCACAAATTAGCATATTGGTACTCTGTTAGAGAAACATAGAGCTATTCCTTCATTTTCTTATCTTATTAAATTGTTAACAGGACTGGAAGATCCTTCTTTTCCTCCTTCCTTCCTTCCTTCCTTCTTTCCTTCTTTTCTTCTTTCCTTCCTCCCTTCCTCCCTTCCTCTCCTCCTCCCTTCCTCCCTTCCTTTTCCCCTTCCACCCTCCAACATGGATCTAATCAAGGCAGGTAGGAAGAGAAAGAGAAAACACACAGTGGTGAGCTGTACAGCTGGGCAGGTTAGCACACACATTAGCTGGGTGATGGATAATGCTCAGGAATGCTTGCACACCGTGCCTTTTTTAATTGCCCTCTATGAAGTAGTGAACTAAGGCAGGAAGGACTATTTTTCTTTTACTCTGAATTCTTCACATCAGCAATATTTAGTATCATTAGACCCTTTTCTGTGTCAGCTTGAGCTCCCTAAAATTTTATCAGTGAATGTTCTCACTTTTTGTTCTTTTTATATAGCTTAGACATTTTGCTATTCAGCTTTCTGAATAATGATTGCAAACCAGGCTGCTGGATGCAAAAGGAGGGCAAAATGTGTGTTCACTATCCTTGAATTATGTAGCACCTGCTAGAGTGCAGTACAGAACATTCTATCTGTGGTGTAAAACCAGAGCATATCAGACTAAATTATTAGAGGAGGACTTATCCCCCTATCACTCCCATACACAAGTCATGTCTTCCAGAAAGCCCTGCATTTGATTCAAGTGCTCTATCTTTGATATCATTTTATTCATAACCAAACAAAAAGGTTCAGCTAAGCACGAGGTAATGTAAGAAATAATGCAGAGATGGGCAGTGTCCAAGGAACAGCTCAGTCAGGCTATAGGTGAATGTAGGGCTGCACAGGTATGCACATAGTCCACAGTTCTTCCATGCCAGGACTAGACTTTTTCCAAACAACCACTAATGCCTGTGACCTGCCTGAGGGAGTCCCTACTAAAGCCTCTGAACTGCTACCAAGGCTTTAGGACGAAGCATAGCCTCTGGCAGTAAGCTCCCTGCCCGATGCACCTTTATTGCCCCTCTTGTGAGCTGAAGGTGAGGATGATTAAAGCACAGTCTCTGAGCAATCTGGCAGGGGTTGCTTGCTTCCACTCTTTCTAGCTGGGACCTGCATGTTCATTTGCACAAGTGAAGGGGTCTTTTCCTATTTTAGATGGCACAACCTAAACTGCGTATTCAGTAAAATGACTTGGAGAGTTGCAGAGCAGTCCCACTTTGTTAATTAAGCCAGAGTTGTGTTTAATTCATTTTGACACCACACTTCTTCCCCTCTTATATTTGTAGCAGTAGGAATCCTACTCACTGTCTAACAGTTCCACAGAAACATGCAATTACAAAAATTGCCTATCAGTCTTCATGTCTCTTGCAGTGGCCAACATAGCCAAAACACTGAAACTTATCTGACCAGATGTGAACTGGGTGTGTGCCATGGAAGATTCCTGCTCCCTCCAGGCAATCATAGGCAGCACAAATCTGTGTGTGTGTATGTGCGCGTGCACGTGTGTGTGTGTGCGCTGTTGGTGGGGGGGCAGAAGCATAGCTACAGATGTTCTTAGTGGCTATCAAATTGTTCAGTCCTATTCAGAAATAAGCACCATTCTCTGTGTTCCCTTTGGCTAACTCTTAGAGTAGACTCAAGTTGTTACCTAACCTGCCACGTGAAAACAAGAAGTGTATAGTGTGAATCCATGGTGGTCCACAGACTACTCGTTAGCCAGGATAATAAGAAAATATATTTCCTTCGTTGTTAGATAACTGTGAGGATGGTAGCTGGAAAAAATAATACGGCTTAGTAGGTGAAACCAGACTCTACCACAGTATATCCATTGTAACACATTAAAGAAAGATGGAAATAGCAACAACACCACCTGGATGCATAGAAGAAAACAAGCATTCTTTTTGGCAGAAGGAAAACTAACTGTGTTTGCCTCCATCCACATCTATACTTTCTCTCTCTATTCCAATCATCACTGTAGTCCTAGAATGGTCTTTGAATGATGTCCCAGGAGAACATTAACACTTCTGGAAAAAGGTTTGAAAGTGCTAACTTTGTCAGTTATCTGCAGATTTTTAATCTGCAGCTGAAAATATGCTACAAGCAATTGTTAGATAGCACTGCACTCCTCTGAGATAGGCAAGGGTTGTCTTCTCTGTTTTGCAAAGAGGCAACAAACAAACAGCAATTATTAATGCTCAGGTATAAACCTACAACATCAACAACAGAAGCCAAAATACAGTGGTGTTCTTTTGTGTAACTATCCTCTTCTTCCTTTTAATGCATTTACCAGTTAAAAAGGAGTGAATAATTCAGAATAATAAAATACTGGGAGCTATTCACACAGGCTAACTGCAATCTAGTAAGACTTATCTCTCTACATATTAAGTTGAGACAGTGAGGATGAGCTGCCCATTAAAGGAGACTTTCTGTCTGTCTGTCTGTCTGTCTCTCTCTCTCTCGACTTTTGAATATGGGTGGCTAATTGCACATGACTCACACGCAGTTGAAAGAAGACTCCCATGTGAAGACAACACTAAATGATTGGGGTTGCACAGGAGCTGAGGCCAGAGGGCAATCCAGACTCTGGAGTGTGGAAGAGACTGCACAGCCCAACACTGCCATTCATGTCCCGTTCACATCCCATGGTGAAGCAGTGAGAGCCTTCGTGAAAAACGCCTCCTTCTACCTGGGAACTAGTCCTCATGTTCCTCCTCTCCTCAGGTCTCCTATGTATGTGGTGTGCACTTTATGGTTCTTGAGCATGCAAATACGTTATATTGTCAGGGAGACTGACTACCCTGCAGGAGTTTAAGGAACTTATGCTAAAATTAACAGGGAAACTACCTTCAGGGTGAGATTTCAACTAAAATCTGTTTTAAAAAGTATTTGAGTATCTGACAACCTAAGAGTTAAGTACCCAGATATCTTTAAACATGTGACTCCTAATCTGTGCTGAATATGATTACCAACCTTAGGCTAAACCACACACTCAAAGGTTTGGTGTTTGATCTAGGCCCTCAGTTGACATTTATCAGAATTGTCAGGTGCCTGTTTATTTACCATTTTCCCAAGAAAAGAAGTTGCATATTTTTAAATCATTATTTTAAATGTTTTCTCTAATGGACAAGATGAATTAACAATTATATCTCTAGTTATCTCACTTTCTTCTCCAGCTTATTCTCTATTTGTATGTTTGTCTGTTTGTCTTAGTGAACAAAGAGAGCTGGGACATTGCAGACGACATACAAGCGCAACCGTTTGTTTTGTTGGGTTTTTTTTTAGTATCCAATGACTTTCTCAGTGCTGTGGAAATTTATTTCCATGACAGCCTTCTTGAATGACATATTTGCCATTTTCAGTTTACTCTGTGCGTGTTTGCGTACGTTTGTGTAAGCGTGCGTGTGTGCTGGTGGGTGGGTGTGGCAGGAGAACAATTCCCATTGACGAGGAAGGCTGGGAGGAGGTATTTATGAAATATTATGAAAGACTTAGAAGGAAACAGTGCAGGTAACTGCCAAAGCAAATTAATTATTAATGTTTATAGTTTAAGAGTTTTTAGAAGCCCAGCTGTTCAGGGTGTGTGCATGCGTGCGTGCGTGTGTGTGTGTGTGTGTGTGTAAATATAAAGGTTAATGACTCACACTGTGTTTAGTCAATGAATGAGTAAAAGTGCCCAGGCTTCAAGCAACAGTTAGCAGACATGCCTGAGAATATCCACCCTAGTAATCATCGCCCAGAATCCGTAAACAGTGAAATTTCACTTGCTTGGAACCCTCTGACAGCCCTGATATTATCATTACACTTTATGGGGTTCTTTATCATGTGACAGAGAGACATGCTGCTTTTTTAGAAAATATATAGTGCGTTTTTACAGCTGAATGATAATACTTAAGAAAGCAGACAATGTTTTATACAAGAAGAAGCCATGTAGCTGGTTTGAAATGTTGGAAGTCTGGTGTTCCCAGAAATGGCCTGTATTTAAGGAAACAGTTGCACAACTAGCCAATATCCAGCTTGGTAGAAGAGTTAGTTTTGTCTTCATCTCTCAATACCTTATGGAAAAAATTCATATGAGAAAGAACTCCACGTGATCCCGAAAAAGAAGAGAGAAACAAACAGTTAAAATATATTTTTTAAATTGCATAAAGACTCTATAGCTGAGCAAAAAAAAAAAAAAAAGAAAGAAAGAAAAAAAAGAAACCTGATGATGCTTTTAGTGAATAATTTATTTGCAAAAAGGAAAAGAAATTATACTTGTATTATTTGTTGTCCAGGAGTAAGAGCTTTCACTTGCAACACAGAAGGCCTAGGCTTCTTTTTTCTGCTTACGTAGATTTGCACCTGGATCTCCAGCCCCACAGGCAGTGTGTTTGAATGCTCTGACATAAGTTATGGGTTCTCAGTCTCTCTGGGTGAAGCTTTCCTAATCTGTATGAGATTCTGAAACATGCGTTGATCCTGGTGCTTGAAACCATGCATAATACCTTCCAAAACACACTGGAGTTCTTTCTTTCTGTGCCAATGAGTATTTAAGCATTTTCTCTCTAGGGAGAAGAAAGGGTTCAAATCTGTTCAGAGAGGAGGAAACTGAACCTTAGATTCCCACATCTTGGATGGGTGGAAAAATAATGGTAGACTTTTTTCCGTACTATTTTTGTGATCAATGCCTACATCTATCCTTTTTTTTTTTTTTGATTGTCTCATTGTTTTTAATTACTTTACTTGGAAACAAACAAACAGTTTCATTTGATCTAAAGTTTTGGCTTCTTCTTTTTCAACAAGACAAATGGGATGCTTTTATTTCTTCATGTCATGGCAGTCCCAGTTTTCACTTTCAAAAGTCTGGCTGCACTTGTTGTGTTTGCCTAGCTTAAAAGTATAACAAACCAGTGCTCACTGCTGGTCAGAGCATATGGAGCCTGACTGTGTGCAGGTAATAGCTGAGAAAGTACAGTAATTTCAGACCTTCAGAAAAGGCTTCAGAGAGAAGACAGAAAGGACACATCCTGAAAACTCTGAGGTCATGACTTACAGAAAGAGTGAAAGCCAGACCATGAGAATTTTGGTAATTCTTTGGTGCTTTATATAGATTTTTAGTAGTCAGCAAATTCCACAGGTAAGTCTAAGTGTCTTTCTTCTCTATCACTTTGCCAGGTTTAATCAGGGATTAAACCTGACACTTGCACGCTTATGGCACGAGGGGATCGTGCATAAGGAATTGGGGCAAGGAGAGCTGCAAGTACTGTGCCAGCAGACTCAGCTGCCTGGGGCTCCTGAGCCTGGCAAGCCAAGGAAGTTGCAGACAGACAGTCTGCATCTGAAAAGACCCACTAACACTGCACATCTAAAAACTAAGTACATCCAGCCAGTGTCGAAGTGATTAGGATCCAAGATTTGGGTCCACTTGCAACATACTGGTTCCCGTTCACAGGAGGGCTGAGTATGATTGCACTTGAGTAGATTACAGGTTAGAGGACTACATGTTTATATCAAATTATATTGTGGGTTGCAGCTCCAAAACTTGGCTAATTAGGCTTCTAAAGTCAAGGCAGATAGGTTTTGTACTGTATGCATATACAATAAACATAACCCCCAGAAGATGATCTTTTGCATTCTTTTTAGTCCTTTCTGGGCCAGTGGTCAGGTCAACAGGCCAAACGTTATTGAAGTCTTCATCAGCTCCCTTCTGGAAAGATGAAATTCAATATTAGCTCATCTGTGTGTATGGTGTGTGTGTGTGCACATAGATGTGGGACAACAGCCACCACAATTGTGACAATAAAGACCTACTTTGCCTAAGTCTGAAGGGGATGAGGGCAGAGGCTTATTGAGAGCTGGAGATCAGTGCTGTGGAGCGAAAGCCCGACATTATGGGAAAGGGGCATAGGATTCCTCAACTAGACTATTTTCTTCAAAGCCACTTTCTATGCAGAACTGCCCTAACATGTCAGAGCTGAACAGTAACAAAGTACCAGGTATCATTACACAAGTGTTAAAACCTGAGCAAGGCAATGCCAAACAGGCACCCTGTGCAGGGAAAACCTGCTGAGCCCACGCTCAGGGAAGCTTCACAGCAAAGCTCAGCAATGAAAGTACCCTTGGAAAAAAGGAGGTGCCCAACACCTTGTGTGGTCATTAATATCAGCTTCTGTCCTCATGTTTTATCAAGTAAAACTTCAAACATTCTTAGTGAAATTTCTCCAGTGTTCTTAAGTTGTAGACTGTGTCTCTGGCTGCTCAGGGGCTTGGGGAGTCTACCTAATCCATACATAGTATCTATTTTTAAAGCATTGCCTATCTCAAAAGGCCAGGGGTACCCTAGGTTTTCACAGCAGCACCACTCCCTCTTCAAGTTGCTTTGTGTTAAGATTGCACATACTGTTTACATGGCTCTTAGCAGAAGCAAATTGAAACTATAGTAGACCCACCTTTGCCAACATCTGACCACCTCCATATAACTGGCAGTGTGAGCCATGCATGCTCTTTGATCTGTAATTCTGTGACTCTCAGCAGCTGTTTGTTCTCCTCCCAAACTTTCCTCTCAGGGCACATCCCACTCAAAAAGCATCATATGTCTGGGATAGACTTTTACCATCCCTGCTGCTGAGCCCTGTCTTGGCAGCAGAGAGTCCTCGAATCATATCAGCCCTGCTGTCAGCTGTACCATGGCCTGTTTTTTCATGTAGACCCCTCTAACCATATGGCCAAGAACTCACATAGCTTGCCAGCTTTCCCTTAATTCTTATTTATCCAGTTGCAAAGCAAAGGCAATCAAAAATCACTTGTCACTTTGATCCCTGCGGCACGTAAAAATTAAAATGCCCATCAAAATGTGTCTCTAAAAGAAAAGCAAGAAGGTAGTTTTGAGTCGTTTGTGTACTTTATACAAGTAATAGTTAACAGTCTTCAATAAAGTTTAACAGATTCCTGTGACTAGGTTTGGGGTAGAGATTCTGAGGTATACAAGAAAGGAATGGTAGAAACACTAAAAATGTGCTAAAATCAGTTTCTGTACCAAACAATGGGAGGACACTAATTGCTGCATTTCTCTTTCAAAAATGTTGTAAGGAGTGTTCCTGAGATCACAACAAGTGAAGACAATTCTTCAGCAACAAGTAAATTAATTGAACCAATAACAAAAGTTAGAATTATAAAATGCTGTGATGAATGTGACATAATAGGGGCAAATAAGCACTGCCTCAATAAAGAAAATGTGTCTATGTCTAACCTATTCAATTTGTATGAGAGTCTCAAAAAAACAGCAGATTACTAGGATTACTAATGGGACTGACCAAAAAACAAGAATTGTGTTTTCTATGAAAAAATGATGTTTGAGCAATTTGGACCCTTTCAACTTTTTGTTGAAGTGCTGGGAGCTCCTCATATATCCAGGCACAAACCAGTTGACTATGGCACTTGGCACATAGTCTTAAACCTTGACATCCTCCAGGACAGAAGAGATCCCTGACTCTACAGTGTTTACTATTTGAGGGGTGTATTTCCCTCCCTCTCTCTTTCACACACACACACATACACACACACACACATGCACACTTGTTTTTGTCACAATTTCTTGTGGTCTTAACATACTCAGAAAGGTTGCCAGTGAATGTTTCTTTAGAATGGCACAACATTAGAAATTAAAGTTAAATTTCAAAATAAAAATGTTTTATTGAAAAATTCCAATCTTCGATACAAGGCCCACATTCATGAGGGCCAAAGTGCCTTTATTAAAGCCTGTCACAAAAGTTTTGGAAGTGTAACTAAATATGACAAATAAGAGGTTATCTATTTTGCATTAAACAGAACTTCTAGGGACTGCTGAAATCAAGTGACTGTCAGCACGCGAAAAAAAATTATTTTCACTATCCAAACTGTAATAAAAGTCTCAGTAAAAGAAATCCGACAAATGCTAGGTTGCACAAGGAGATGGTGGAGAAGAACATGGTTATGTAAATGGGGAGTGTGCCAAATTACGGTAGTCACATCTAACAACAAAACAAAACAAAACCAGAAAGGGACATTTTATGGCAATGGGCTAAAATTGTTAAGATTGTGGAGAGACTTCCACCTTATGAGAGTGTGAGATAGTTCATGCTAGGAAAGACAGAAGGAAGAGGGAATATGAGAGACAGAGGTAAAATATTGAAATTTGGAAAGAGTGAGAAAATGTAAATTGAGAGCTTCCTTTGATCCCTTTGAAGCAGAACAAGGGAACAATCTGTGAAACTGTGAAACAACACATTTAAACCTGGTTGAAAGAAAAGGCTCTTTATGCAACCTATAATTATCTGTTTGGACTGATAGCTAGAAGATTTTGGAGTTAGGAGCTTAGCTGAATTAAAAAAAAATGATTAGACTTTTATACAGATAATGAGAACATTCATAGTTAATTAGACAGGATATGAAATGTACAGGATATAAAACAAGATGTGTTATGGCATAAGAGAGCTACCAGTTAATGGAGGTTAGGTAGATATTTCCTTATAGCTAGATTATTCTGTGCTTGTTCATTCTTGATTTTCTTTCACCTTTCTCTGAAGCATTTGGTGTCAGAAATGGGATAACAAGCTAGTCTGTGGATCAGTGCTGTGTTCTCAAATGATAATTCCTGTGCCACAAACAAAATAAGATCAGAGAATTGTATTCAGTTAATTCTAAGACCTGAAACTGGATCCAGGAGATATGAAAACCTGGACAAAAATTATGTTTTGCTCTGTACTTTCTTTTCTTTTGTGAAGCAGAGTCACATGATCCCATGCATCCCTGCTGATGCATCCACAGATGCTCTTTTTTCTCTTCAGCCATTGCACAGAATTGTTGGGACTTTTATGAACTTAGAGGCTTTTCCTCTCTACCTAGATTGGATGAAACTGGCTGATGGTTTCAAAAAATGTCAGGGAGGATCAGCATGGGCTACTTTATCTAACAACGATTTTAAAAGGCAACATCCACCTGAAACTGAGTCAGATGAGCTCTAGGACAGGGCACATCTGGGATTAATGAATGTACAGTCTGAAGCAGTGGTGATGACAGCTCAGAGGAGACCTGCAGTCCACAGACTGTGTCGTGGGATTTCCATGTACACCAGCTTTACCTGCAGAGGCACATTGCAGCCACCTCAGGGCCCTGGCTCCCTTCCAGCCTGGAAACCTTGGTGTCTTCTCTGTGCAACCAGAGAAGTGGAAGACCAATGCATTCGTGGATCTCTCTTCACAGCAGTGCTGGGTCTGGCTGTTGCACTTACCTGGAACGGAGAATTCAGACAAAATCTGATAAGATAGACATAGCTTCAGAGATGAATTGGACATGCCTCATTATTTCATTTATTATGTGTGTAGTAGGCATCTCAGCTTCTTAACCTGATGGTTCAAGGAGAGCCCATCTGTGGTGTCAAGAGAGGAATCCAGCTGACTTAATGGTGCATGCCATATGGTGTGTCACCTCTCTTTGGACTCTGTTAACTGCATTGGCTAGTTCTCTGTTGACTATAATGGGTGGCTGGGCACCTGAACTGTATACAGTTAAAGGCAGAGGGAGATGAATCCATCTTTGGATCAAGTTGATTTCTGCAAGTTGATTTCTTAGCTCTGAGATACTTCTGAAAAACTTGAGTAATTTAAAGAGGACAAGAAAGTTATAGCTCACAGCCTGAATTTCTTATATTTCTGTTCTCTTAAAACACTCAGAATTTCTTATACTCAGGAAGATTTTCAGGGTGATACATATAACTGTTGAGAAGTCTTTTTTAATTTGTTGAACTCAGTTGTAGAGAATTTACAGCAATTTTGCCAGCCAAAAATGTTGCTACTACCACATTACCAGCCAGCTGACCTATTATCCAACAGCATGGGTGGGCTGGGAAAAGTGGTGGGATGCTGATTTGTTGAGGGTGACAGAAGAATTTAAGTCTTCAAAAAAAAGATTGTTTGAGGGAAGGCAAGGAAAGTAATAAAACATAAAATTACTCTTTGCTAAATTTGGTTACATCTAGTATTGTCGAGTGGATTATAAGAAGTGTATAACTAGGTTGCATGTCTTTTGTAGGTCATTCTGTGTGTCTTAGTGAAGGATTGGATATGGTTAAATATGATTCTCTATTGGCTATTTCACCAGTACCCTGGCCTCCCATGATTTTAGGATTGTTCTTAAAAGGTTATGTAGGATGTGAAAAATTCAGTCTGTAGTTTGTGCAAAGGTCTGCCTACTCAATATTTAGTCTTTCTACTGTGGTAAGGCCTAAAGGCAGTAACAGAGAGTACTGTTCTCTGAAATTCTCTGAAAAAGGGTTTTTCTGTTCTAAAGGTCTTACGTTAAGTATGATTTATAATCAAATCTTTTCTCTGAAAAGTTAACCTGTAAAAGTAATGTTGACAGCATATGACTGACCTTAACATTATATAAGTACTTACAATAATTTAAAAATGTATATTTTCATGGCTTACCTTTAATAAACAATATAACCCATGATGTTGATCCCAAATGTCAATATAATACCATTTTTAGTTGTCATAATAATTGGATTCAATATTATAAATAATCTTTACTGCTTAAAACTTGTAGGTATACAGATAGGACCATGGTTTAGCCAAAGATAAAATTAATTTGTTAAATCAGTCTTTTATATAGTGAAATCTGACTGATACCTGAAAAGCCTATGAAAATGGTCATTCACAAAATATAGAACCTTCTTCCTTCCAGAAGACATAGTCTCTTTTGTGCTTTTTGGAGAAACTATGTAACTTCCTGGTTTTAGTGCTGGAGAAAACAGTCAATAACTCCAATGGGGTCCATAATGTTGTCCATGGGAGAAAAAGTGAATATGCTCATGTTTATTAAACAGTCATATGAGGTAATGGAAGAAATCCTCTGGCCAGGTTCTGATCTCAGTTACACTGGATAAACTAGACTAATTCTGGAATTAGTCCTCAAGTAATTCAGGGAAATTCAGAATCTAGATTTCAGTCTTCAGATTAGAAACAGTGTCTAAGAGTTGTCTTTTCACTCAGCTGCAATCTTTCAAGTTGTTCAAGTTAAATGCATTCTTTAAAACCTTCTGGAAAAAAAACCTTTGAAATTAAAGGAACTAAGATTAAATTGTCAACACCACACTAAATGAGACTTAAACCATTTGTTCATTACTATTGCCTGAGTTACTGTAAACTTTAAGAAGCATGTACCCTGTGAGCAGTGTGCCTGGGTTCACTAAACAAGGTACTGCTAACCATCAGTAAGGGAATTAGATTCTTTACCAAAATGTTTTGGTTATTTTCTAGAATATATTTTATTTCTTTTAGCTATGTAAAATGCCATTTTTACCTTTATCTTTTAGACAGTTTTTCAGTTTCTTTCAATCTTTCTTTTGCATATGTACTCCATTCTCACCATTTCTGTTTAGTATTCATTACCCAAATGTAGGCTGATGTCATATCTTCCACTGAGCAGAGGGAATCTAAAAGGCGGGGAACAGAGCTGGAGGACAAAGAAGACGGCTGTAGCCACTCAGCGAAGTATAGTTGTGTTTTATCGTTAGACTAAGTTGTCTGCATTTGAATGTTTTTTACCCCAAAGTAATATTATTTTGTACTCAGAGATAGACGATAATTTCCCCATCTCTTTTAATAAGTCTTCATCAAGATCTGGCCATATATCAATATTAATTATACAAGAATATATTCCTGTGTATTACATTCTTTGTTTTCATAAACATGGTACTTTCAAAGCTGTTCCGTCATTCTCCTATTAGTTAAAATGACATACTTTTCAAATACCGTGTGCTTGCTTTGTCTCCTGCAGAAATAAACAACCAGCAGTCTTTCAACCTCCATGAGTCCACGTGAGTGCCTTTCCTGATGAAAATTGGTCCTTTCTCAGAAAAAAAGGTTAATTGGCTGATCCTGTAATGTGCAGCTTGCCACCTTTTTGCAGATGTTTAAGGTTATCTTTAAGCATGCACTTATTTCAGCATAGCTGGCCTCCCCTGATCCGTGTAGCACCAGATGTGCAGCTCTGCCTTGCCCCTGGGCCCCAGAGCTGTGCAGGTCACAAGTTGCCTGGCAATTGTGGTTGTCAAAAACAAGGAGGTAAAGTTCAGCTGGAAACTTTCGTTCTTTCTCTGGGGATGCATGCATTGCCATCCCTTTTGGCACACCTGTGTATGGTTGGTGGTCTGTCTCAAAATTAACCTGTTGAAAGAAAATACTCTCATGCCAGCTGTGTGCTTGTACAAGGGCTTGAATAATCGAGGTAGCTCTATTGCACACTCTCTGCAAAACTGCCAAAGCAAAACAGGTTGAACGAATGCATCCTCATTTGCCTGTGCTGTCCAAATTGCATTTAACCTATATTCGCCCACTTTTATCTGAAATACATGTAACAGAGGAAGGTATGATAGGTTTCAATAGCTTTCCAACACTACTGAAGCAAAAATCAAATTAGCCATGGAATCTCCGTATTGTTTATTGGCTCAGGCACCCCATGTCAAGATTTGGAACTCACTGGACAGTAAAAGCTAATTATGGATCAAGAATTTCTTTGGTACAGTCCCATATATTTAACACAAAAATGTATTCAAAGTTCTGTTTTCCTGATCAGTGTAAAGCTAAGGAGAAGGCAGCTTCCTACTTCAGAAATTCAGAGATGCCCCTTCATCTAGTACTTTTACCCCAAAACATTATTTGCCCCCCAAAAGCACTGCCTGAGGGCAGCACACAACACTGCATTTCTGTCTTCTGTTGATGATGTCCTCACTTTCTGATTGTCCCATACCCAGCTGCAAAATAAAGCAATACTATCAGATCCTGTTTCTGCAAGCAAGTCCCTGGGAATCTATCAGTTCACAGATTTTAGGTTTTGCTCTTGCCATGTTGGGCATTATCTTAGTATTACAGCTGCCACTGACCAAAAGAATGTATTTGAACATTGAGTGAAGGGTATTTAGTGTATCCATTACCCTTAAGCACATCTGTAATGGAAGGTAGCTTGTAGCATCTTTCAGCTGGAGTTCTCAAGTCTGTCCTGCCCCAGTGCACAAGGTGCTGTATAATAGTCTCTGTGACAGCAGCTCCCCTGCATATCGGTCCACCAGAGCTGGAAGATCCCTCCTATGCCTGTGTTGAGGGACAGGAGAAACTTTGATGTAAGGTTGTAGCTGGACAGAATTTGACTTTTTTTAGCATATATTTGAGGTTCTTTGCTGTGTCTGGTAGAATTGTCCAGCTGACCATAGAAGAGTTTGACCAGTTACATTTGGATGGGAAGATAAGCTGTGCGTGAGAAAGTGCATGGTGTAGGGTCTTTAGGGTGGGGAAGGTAATACTAGAATCAAATGCTGGAATCAAATCAGACTTTGTAAGCCCATATGATAGGCCACTGTGTTTCCCTTCAATAAGTCACCAGATGTACTGCATAAGTTAAAACTTGCTTTATGCCATGATGTTTAGTAATATTTTGTTTTTGCTCTGAACTGCAAAGTCATCCACAAGTTGCCAGATATATAATGAAGTTTAAATGCATGTACGGAGGGAACCATACTTGCCTTGTTTGGAGATGCATTCAAAGAATAGATGAGGCACACCCTTAGGTGCCTTGCCTATATTCCTGACCTCCTCAGTAGGGAGGTTGATGAGTCATTTCTTATTCTCACGTATGGAAAAAAGTATTTCCCTCACCTATCAAATCCTGATGTAACATTTATTAAAGACAATGAAAAGATTTTGATTTCAGGCCTGAAGAAGGCATGTGTATCCAAAAAGTTGTCGGGTGTTACTGGCTGGTTTAATGAAATATGCTATTTTTCCCTGCAAAGTTTGCCTGACATATCATTTGACTATCCCTTCTACAGCAATACCACTAAGTCTATCATTGGCTTATACAGGCACAGGATTAAGGACCTATGACCCTTTACAAGTGCTCCTCTTGGACTTGGGCATCTGAATATCCCTGAGCACAGCTGGACTCTCAATGGTGTATTGAGTGCAAGACAAATGGTGTGCAAATGAACAAATAAAAATTCCTGAAGAAGCTCTTTGGCTGCTTATACTGTGTAATGAGTTACTCAGAGAATATTTCTAAATATCAGTTCTTGCTGCAGGTAAGCAGTAGGGAATACAGAGCTACAATCTCAGTGCATATATAGGCTAGCTGGAGCTCTTTCCATGGTTTACCATACTAAGATTAAACTGAGAAATATCATTTCCATTTTCATCAGCTAGATTAACTATAAGCAGTCGTATTTTCATGGTTGAACTTTCTCAAGAATATACATTTATGTTCTCTACAATTTGTATCTTATGAAAATATCACCAAGAGATATTAACAGTATATATTTCTTATATCCCTGGAGTGCCAGCTTGTTGGGTACCAGAGGGGTGAGCACAGCGTGGGTTCAATTGCAGGAAGCTTCCCTTTCAGATTCTCAGGGCCCTACAGATTTCAGATCCGAGAGACTGATCACCACCCTCTGCTGACTGCAGCAATGCCACTGGAGAAATGCTTGCCAACCCCCCATAACCGTCCTCTCCACTGTTCAGTTCATGTAAACACTTTTTAGCCTGTTTCAGCTTTAACCCAGCTCATTTTGACTGAATTGGTCTGCGCGTGACTATCCAAGCAACTCAGCCAGCAGGTCTGTAGGACAGTAATCTCCAGCGGTGTGGCAGTGACAGGCCTTAAAGGTAGGCTGTGGGCAGGAATCTCTTCATCTCTTTCCCCAGGAGCTAAGAAAGAGGGAGCAGTGATACAGCCCTTAAAGATTTTGTTTTTATGTTTTCCTTTTTGTTTTTATGTTTTTTGCCTCTGAATCCTCTTTAGCACAAGAACTGCAGCTGGCACTCTAGCGGTAACATGGGCTAGGAACAGACAAGTGAATTGTATAGGAAGCAATATGATAGGAAATATTCAGTCATAGAATGTGGAGGTTTTATTTTTCCAGGCATTAGTGAGATTACCCATAGTAATCTCCAATCATGGAGGAGGACTGTTGTCACGTTCCCCCAAAATTGTCTGTAGCTCATTGAGCTTCTGAGTCATTCATTCTGTGCAAAACTGAGAGTAATTACAGACTTTAAAAGCCTGTATCTCCATTACTGTGGGTGTACTCTTCCCATTCTCTTTTGTTTGGTTAACAGGTGCAGCTTATAGTCCATATGTGTTTTCTGTATCTGAACAGAGATCGCAGCTAGAAGAAAGGCACGTGCAGTGCTGACCATATTGCAGCTCTCTGAGGCCAGCCACTTCAGCTAGAGTTGCATTGCTCTTCACTTCAGCTTTGCTTCATGTCGGAGGAGAAGCAAGCAGAACAGAGCCTCGTTTTACCCATTCTCTTTTCTGCTTTCCTTCTCTTACCATTCGTCCTTTCCTCCTCATTCACCATATCTCTCATAAAGTTCCTGTTTTTCCTTGTGCCAGGCGGCTGTTGAGACATCACAAAGCTGGGTATCAGCAGTGTCTTTATCACCTTAGCTCGCAGAGAAACCCTTGCACCTTTTATGATTTAATGCAAAGTTTCTGTGTCTCATAGTCATGTTGAATTACATAACAATACTAATACTTTACACTTAGTATATTCATCAGGGGATCTCCAAGCATTTTCAACAAAAATGGCAGGATTCCTATCATTTCTACTATCTCTAATATACAGTTGGGGAAGCTGAGGTATGAACTCAATTCATCAGTTGCATGAAGCAGTTTGCCCAAGAATTCACACCGGAGACCAGGATCTGTACCGCCTGTCAAATATGAAAATAGTGCTGCAAAATGACATTACCACCCCTTTTCATTCAAGGGATTCTAATGAAAAGTATCCAAACATTTGGCTTGCATGGCAATTACACCATCCTTAGGTAGCCAGACTAGGAGAGAAGTCATTCTTTGGAAGTGGGAAGAGTCTGCTAGCACCTCACATCAACCAACGCAAGCTTGTCTTACTTTTTCAATGGCACTGAAGCATGATACCACCTAAGCCTGGGGCCAATAAATATCCCCAGGATAAGGCTGCTTACAAGTCTCTGCCATTCATGAAATTCTCTAAATACTCACTGTCATGAGCAATATTTCAAAGCCATAGAAGTGAGAAAATATGCACTATTTTACAAGGGCAAGTTAAATGCATTTCTAATGCCCTGTGCAGGAGATGAAAAGAAACCAGGCAATTAAATAAGGAAGTCTGGGGTCCATTTTATAGCCTTGTATGTGACTGCAAAAGGGAGAGTGGTAATTGCCATTGGTGTGTGATATCCTTTAGCAACTTGGCTCGGAGAATATCTCTGAATCCTAGAATGCTGACATTTTATAAAGCCTGCAGGCCTATCAGTCTTGAATAAAAGAGCTCACCCCATTAAAGCATTTAAAATTAATTTTAATCCATGGAATTCAAGTCTTGTCTTTAAAACTTTACAAACAGGTTTAAAGCTGCTATGTACCAAAAATTCATGGTGGTCTACAGTGATTTTTTTTATAAGCTGAACAAAGCATAACAATTATGCAGAGGATTCAGCAAGGCCCAGTTGGAGTGTACAGATAATACACTTGGAGAAGAGGCTTTTCTATATTTTATAATAGCTACTCTATGTATGATGTCTACAGAAAAATGTCATTATGATAATAATTACCCCTTAAGTCAAGCACATTATAATGGAAAGACAGTGCTGCTCCTTTATTTGTATGACAATAAACCCTCAAGGTGGATATCCTGTCCCATAGGCAGCACATTATAATGTAGGCACAGTTAGCTGTGTAGCAAGGTGCTTGAATTTGTCCTGTTTTGCTGCAAAGGGTGGGAAATTCTGCTGCTGCTTCATTTCGCGTGCTACTTCTCACTGAAGTGTGCAAACTGCAGTGTTCATAGCTTTGAGAGGAAGTAAGATGGAGCTTCAGCTCTTGCCCATTTTGCCTCACAGTCCCAAGATTTCATACCGACAATGGCTAATATACAACAAATACCTAAGCAATTATGCTTCATTTTCAAGGCTGTTCAGCTTCTTCCTCTTCAGAGTCTTCAGCTTCTCTTCTCTCTTCTACGAAGGAAATGTTGATTCCCACCTCTTGTTTGTCAGTTACTCCAACCTTCAGTCCTTGTTATGTTTTTGAGCAGGTACTCCATGCTTTCTCCCATGCTTCTTCTCCCTATAACACTCTGCTATGTGTGTGGAGAGTCTTGCTCGGCAGCTGGCGTACTGACACCGCAGCTTACTGTGCTGCCCACTATGGCCCTGCTGTGTCACCGTGCTCCTTGGCGCCGGTGCCTTGCCTCAGTCGCACTGTCTGCCGTGCTGTTGTTAAGGCTCTCCCTGGCTGGAGCACTCAGGGGGACCACATGAACTTGTGGGTCAGCGTCAGTTTTGCTGTTCCAGCTCCCTGTGAGGTTACACTCTAGCCCTGAAAAGTGGAATGATCCAATTTAAAAAAAAGCCCAACCCTGTACTAAAAATAGTGGTGGTGTTTTTTAAACAGGACCACTTCTTTGAACCTAGGAACAAGTAGCTGAGACTAGAGAGGATGGACACGTCTTAAAACCTCTTCCCCAGAGAAATTGTATGCTCTTTTTTTCTTTTCTATTGGTATTTATGTGCTGACTCCAGTCATAATTAAATTGCAAGCTCCGTAGGGAAGAGACTATCCTTTTGTTCTGTGTTAATTAGCAGCTTATGCAACAAGGCCTCTGTGACTGGACTTCTGAGAGATTAAAAAGTCAATGATGTGTTATAATTTTCAGGGTCAGAGGGAGGTTTTCTGTCAATTGGCACAGGAAGAAGAGTGGCAGCTGGTTTACAACCATAATATAGTACATTAGCCGAATGCTGCTGCTGAAATGATAAACAGTTATGAAATAGTTAATGTTGAAACTTGAATTATCATACTAAGGATTTTGAGTCAATAGTCTACTGTGATAAACATTCCCATCTCTCCAGGCTTTATTTCAGGCTGTCTGCACAGTCAGTAAAGGAACAATGTATTGATATACTCTCAGTTCATATTTTCAGTGTTTTCTGGAGTGGTTAGGGTTGGAAACATATTTATTTTCATAAGTTAAAAATGAGATTCCTGGGGGATTCCAGTGGGCTGCTAACTTCATAACGGCTGCCAGGAGCAGCTACTGACCAAATGCCTTTGCTCTTCTGGTTCAAGTCTCTGGGTCAGTTAAAAAACAGTAAATGTTTTCCATGGAATTTTACGAAAGAACTAACAAAACTTCTCTAAGGTGGAAAAAAAATCAGATATAGTTCAAGTTTTCTGTGTGATACTAAGATTGGTTGATTCTGAACACTCAAAATGTTTCAGTTTTCAGTTGTTCTAACTGTTTGCTAAAACACGTGAAAGAAGAAAATATGTTATGTGAAAATTTTCTTTTCAAAGTCGGTTTTTCATTATAACTTTCAAATCATCTCAGTTTGCAACAAATAGAAACCACATGGGGATTTCAGTTATTATTTGTATAATGTGTCAGTGAAAGAAATTTAGAGCTTTTTCCAAGCATCAGAGAAATGTTAGGAGTTCACAAACTGTCACCAGTGTCATTAATCATCCTGGATTTTTAAGTATGTAATTCTAACCATGCTAAACAATTAAATCAAATTTAAGGCCAAAGTTTGCCTCTGAATATGTATATGCAGTATCCATTTAAGTCAATGTGAGGACAAAATTTAGCTCTTAAACCTTTTAACTGATAAAGTCCTAAAATAGCTTTGCAGGCAAGAATTTCCTGGCAAGACCAGGGTTTTGTAAATCGAAAAGCATGCAATCATATTTCAATGTAAAAAAGCATATAAATATCAAACTACATCTTGAATTGTAGCCAAATGCAACATAATATCAAGCCTGGCTCAGAAGTGTTATATACAAAATTAATGCTTTGTCAAGTTCCTGTAACAGTATATAACAAACACAGAAATTAGCACATATACATGTCTCATTGCACAGAATTAGAAGATTCCAGCATCCTTCTTATCTCAGTGGCAAGCTGTTTTGGTAAAAAGAAATCACATGTTTTTAAAATCGGAGTAGGATGCAGAGTAAGTGCAGAATATTTGAAGGAGATTTTTATATTTACGGCCAGGTTCTGATAAACTTACTGCCACTGACTAGCACAGCTCTTCATCCTTCCAGAAGCTACACTCCCTCAGTCAGCGGCTTCCTTTAAGAGTAAAGTACTTCAGAGTGTAAGTAACAGCATTAGAATTTTTCCCTGAGATGTTTGGACAAAAGCCATTTACACCACTCATTTATCTGAGAGAATCTCAAAAGCCAGTGAGAAATTTTAACCTGTGAGAAAGTAATATACAATTAATCTTTTTCAGAAGTTCTTATTTAGTTATGACCTTCAGCCTACATATGTCCATCCTTATTTAGCATTATATACCCTACAATTTTTCATTTCCTCTCCTAAACTTGATGTTTAGTGCCTCGCATTGCTGGAGCTCCTTTCCAGTGGAAGTTACAGTTTAGCAGTGGAGCAAGTGATTTCTTTATAGATGGGACTTGAAGACAAGCGCTTAGTGACTGATGCATAGAGAAAGCAGAAGCTGGGTTGGGATGGAACGGTGAGGGGCATTGTCATAGTGATAAATCAAAACCACCTCTGCAACAACATTGTGAACAGATGTTAGTGGCTCTTGGTGAGGCCAGAGAAGAGGACTTGGAAGCAGTCAGGATAGTAAAAACCCAGATTATTGTTTTAGTGTGTGAATGGAAAACAACAGAAGAAGGCACAAGATCTGAGAGAAACTAGAAACTCATCTGAGGCTGAAGACAGTGATAGCAACAGGTACGTAAATCTCTTTCCTTGAGACAGGTTATCTGGGAATACTTTCACACTGTGGCTGTACCTATGAGAATACTGAAAATCAGTTTTTCTTTCTACCTCAGTAGTACCCATAATGCCCACAGTCCAGCCGTTTGGACTCTTCAAAAAGCAAGGTATGGCAGATAGACTGACCTCTTTTGGAAAGTTACCACAAAGAGTCCCAGAGACACAAGGAGACAAGACAAGAGAAGAGCCATCAGTGAGACCTTTTCCAGCTGTATCTGGCTAGAAAGTCAGAATCATCTGTCTATACAGAATCAGAGAATCACGCTGGATGGGAGGGACCTCTGGAGGTCCTCTGTCCCAACCCCCTGCTCAAACAAGGACCAGAGTTTTTGTCAGTCAAGCTTTGGATATCTCCATGAACAGATTTTCCACAACCTCTCTGGGATCCTGTTCCAGTGTTTGACCACCCTCATGGCAAAAAATGTTTTCTTACATGGAGTGGGAATTTCCTATGTTGCAACTTGTGCCTATCACCTCTTGTCCTTCCACTGTGGACCTCTGACGAGAGTCTGACTCCATCTTCCCTCCACCCTCCCATCAGGCAGTTGCAGACAGCACTACGGCCTCTCTCAGACTTTTCCTCTAAAGGATGAACAAATCCAACACTTAGAAGTGTCAGGGCAGAGGGCCGTGTGTAATCACATCAGCCGCCCTAAGCTATACCGTCCCCACTCCTAAATCACAGTCCATGAAATTGTGAGTGAAGAAATAGCATCTTTTTGCTTGATTTCCACTCTGTTCACAGAAACAGGACTTCTTGTGTATCCTTTGCGTAAACAAAGGGGATTTTATAACAGAATAAGAACTTGTCTTCATGATCAAATTCTTATTCTAGAGACAACAGCTTTCAAGACCCATATTACAGAAAAACTGATTGTCCTTCCATGAAACTCTTCACCACCATAATTCCTGTTGCTGATTTCTAAAAGCACTAGTGTGGCAAAACTGTCTGTCAGTGAGAAGCAACTTAAGGCAGAATTTAATTTGTAAATGCCTTAGCTGCTTCTCCTGGTATATTTTAAGTTTTTGCACCAATTATTCTGTGGCAAAATCTGATTCTTTAGATACTTTTCACTGTGCTGAAATAAGAAGGAAATTCCAATATGCACACTCTTCTTTTTAAAGGATTTTCCTTTGAGAGGTGAGGACTTTGGCATTCCTGCTTTCATAACAAAATATGCAGCAACACACTGATAGACATAAAACATATGAAAACACTTTGGTTATTTCCTGTTTTTCTCCCAGTTAAATCAACTCTTATTGAAGAAGGAATACCTTCTTGAAAAAAACTTCCATCCAACACTGATCACAGTTTTATTCCATCTTTTCCACACACCCATCTTTTCTAGTATTCGACATTCAGAACACCAAAACGTTCTTAAGCAAAATTAATCTTAAAAAATTCATTTTTATGGAACAAATGAGACTTCTCCCATATTGATTAGTAAGACAGTTACATTGGAAATTTGTCTGCCAGCTGACCTCATTTTCAATACCAGCTATCACTAGTGCTTATTTAAGCATGGCCTAACTCTGTCAGTTCCCCTGAGACTTTCCTGCCTTACCCCAGTGAAGGTGAAGAAATGCCCCTAGGTTTACTGACTCTGAATGCTTGTGCAAACAATGCAAATATAGATGGGGATTCACACAATTCATGTGTATATATACTTGGAAAGCGTAATTTAGGAAGGCTTAGGGTAGAAAAAGTCTTAATAAAATGTGTTTTGGTAATATCCAGTTTTCCTATTACTGTAGATCTTTTTAAAAGTGTTTTCATAAGGTTTAATAATTAAAGAAGTTATAAAGCCATTGCAGCTGGTCCCAGGGACAAAAGCTGTTCCCAGGACAACTCTCACTTCCCTCCCAGTTATAACTTGGGACACTCCTGGGTTTGTCATTGTCATGCAAATATGTTATTGTGCAAAAACTACTGATTTTCTCTACTGTTTAAAAACATACAAAGGTTTTTGAGAAGGACGCTTTCTAGTGGCATGCCTCTGTTATCGCTGTTCTCTCAGAATCTAGTGTGATCAATCATTTCTCTCTGTTTGCAAAGCTAGTTTAAGAGCTCTTACCTTCCCCATCTTTGGCTGCTTATTCCCAGCACTGAGCAACAGGTCACTGCCCCCTTAGTAGTACTGAAGCAACAGTTTGTCACTGGATGTTACATCACTGAAATAACCCTTTTTTTAACTTGAAAAAAAAAAGGTTTTTTGTGGGGAGTTTTAAATACAGTATTGTGGCTGGCACAGCTCCACAAACAGTTAAACTAGCACAATGAAGGAGGCGGTCATTTATAGGTATAAGGCAGGAATACACTGAGTGCAGGAACCTCTTAAATCAGCTGCCACCTGAAAAAGAGTTCCTGTAACTACATCATTGTGTGATGTGCTGGGGGAGTAGAAGAATATTTTTGTGAATAGAACTGCAGTGATTCATGTGTTTGGTGTTCTGGAATGTGTTGAGCATATGGTATTGCAGGCTTTATGTAAGTGACCTTGCAAGTTTGTATTTTTAAATGTATTATGGAACTACTAATGAATAGGTTGTGATTTTTCCCTCCTACTGGTGCAATCTTGAGTTTGTGATAAGCATACAGCTTGGGGCAGACCCAGAAGCCCTTCCTACAGGACAAGCATTTCTTCCATCCCAGTGAAATGAGGAGTTCTCCATAAAGAGATTTTCTGAGAGATTTTCTCTCTTGGCATATGCTACCTTGGGTTTTTCTGTGGGAAGAAATGATGTGAGCCATGATATGAATTCAGAGAGATATTGTGTACAAAGTCCTCTCATTTTCCATGAGCATAAATAAGCTAGAAAATCATCTCCCAGTTCCTGTTCTTTGA
Source organism: Dromaius novaehollandiae (assembly GCF_036370855.1). Lineage (NCBI taxonomy): Eukaryota > Metazoa > Chordata > Aves > Casuariiformes > Dromaiidae > Dromaius > Dromaius novaehollandiae. The sequence continues at coordinate 156,087,038 of NC_088098.1, forward strand.
CAGAAATATAAGGCAGTGACTATCTTAGTGAACAACATGCTGCCAGGGATCGTTGCTGGGCCCAGAAACTCCACCATCTCTGCTGTCACAATGTTGGACTTTTCCATGGCAAGGTTTTGGCCTGGTGAGCTTTCTATCTCCCAGAAAATTCCACAATACAGCTTGGGATTTAACATGGATCAGACAGTGTTCCCATTGGGTAGCTTGTAGGTGGTCGCCCTGTTTAAGAGGATAAGTGGTTTTAATATTGTGGATGGGACCTTTCCATGCCTGTTGTCCTTTGGCCAGGGCATGATTGTAGTCATGTTTCATTTCTGAGCAGAGAAGTAACAGAAAAGAACAAGATGCATCCGTGTTTCTCTCAGAATTTTTTCATCTTCTTTTCTTGACATGCTCAGCTAACTTTTTTGGTGCAAGGCAGCTCTCAATTTCCTGTGAGGGACTCTGTGGTGAGACAGTTCCTTGGAGCAGGCCACAATTAGCTACTGGAACAAAAAAAAATAAACCTTGTCTCCTCTGAGGAAAGACAATAAAGTGGATGGAAGCCTTCCATGAACTCAATATGGCTTACAGACTGGACCTCCTTAATCTGGTTTTGACTAGCTAATAATCCTGCAGATGTTATGTTGAAGAAAAAAAGTTGTTTGAACTTTGTTAGTTCGTTGATCACCTTAGTAAAAATCTGACACCTACATACCAGGGCCAGCTGAATCTTTTGTCCGAGTTTTACAGCTTAGCAGAAAATACTTAACGTGTTGTGACACAAAGTATTTTCTTTACAAAGCCCTCAAAGCCCTAATGGAATACTGTAGGCAAATACATTTTCTTTGTATTGAGCTAAAGTTCTTGTGTTTGGCATCCAATGTTTGGAAGTTGTATTTAGCTGGCTCATAAGTAGTGCCCTAGAAGTATGATAACTATATTTTTTTCACTGCAAATACTTCTAAATATTGGATCAAATAGTGTCAACTTCTTTTAAGTGAAAGGTCTCATTTAGTGCTTTTTGCAGTTCTGGACTGCCTTTGATGACACATATGGTCTATAGGGCCTGAAGGCTTGCCTAGCTGCAGAAATTGATCAGAAAAGATCCTCCAAAATAATTATTCCTCTGAGCTATTCTGCAGGCTCTCATCCGAAATGATAATGAGCATGCTCCAGAATAATTACTGTGCTTACAAAGCAGGGTAAATATCCTGAAATGAAATACTTTATTTTTCAGATTAGTCTGTCTATATAGTGGAGTCATTCTAGAGCATAGGAATAGCAAAAAGAAATATATAAACTATGTTAATATTTTGATTACCCATATAATTCTGATGTCGATAATTTTATTAACAATTCTTGCATTCCTAAACCCATTTAAAATGTGTGCAGTTGTTTTCAGCACACATCTACAATGCTAGATGATTATGTCAGACATATCTGTACCTAGTAAAAAAAAAAGTGTGAATTCAGGTTTGCAAGCTTACTACAGAGACAAAGATTTTTTTTTAAGTTTAAGTGGAGCACATCCAATGTAATGAACTAGTTTGCTTGCTTGAATGAAAAACTGACTAAGGTCCTGCTTTGATGAATGCTTCTTTCAATGGCAGAGTGAGTTCAGGTAGTCCTCAAAAAACACCACTTCTCCCCAACCTTGTGCTCTCCCATTGTACAGCTGCACAGTGAATCAGGCTGGGAAACTGATAACTCAGCAAAAAAACACCCATAAAAATATTTTTCAATCTGTATTAGTTTCTCATTCCACTTTGGGGCCCTTATTGTGCTCCACTGCTGTACTGCACAGCTGAGGGGTGGTGTACAAAGGGAAATGACAATAGGTGGGCTGACAATAACAGTTCCTTTTCCTTTTCCTTTTATTTCCTTGAAACCTTTCATTGCTTTATCTAAAAGTAGAAAACCTTCTGCTGGTAAAAGTGGTAACTAATAATTTCAAGAGCAAAAGTGAATGTGTGGGGAGTTCTTATCTTAGCACCCAGTTGTTGTTATTCTGTCGAAAGGCTTTATGTTGTGAAAGGGATGATATTTCTTCATCAGTTTCCCAAGGCTTTCAGTATCTATATTAATTACCACTGTGTTTAAAACCTGCTAGCTCTTATTTTCCTTATTAGATACTACGCGGACTTGTATTTTAGCTTCTTTTTTTTTCCCATTGGCCTCTAAGAGTTTGCTTCAGGTCTCTACAAGTACCACAGCCTGCTCAAAATTTATTATAACACCACAGTTCTAACTATTTGCATGCAAAATTAAAATGCAACAGAATAATTATGCCAAAAGTGTTCTTTTGTCTAGACAAAGCCTTTTAAAGATGGCAGGATGGGGGAAGGCTCCTGTGTTTCTCTCCAGGAAATTCTGCACACCTACCATGCCGTATGATCACCCTGAAGCCAATGCCCCTGCGGGACATGTCAGACCTGTTGATTGTCAGTACATGTGTAACATTACTATCAGGTTTCGGCAGTTTCGGACTTAATGTTCACAAGCCACTGACTGCATACTACATGGAGTATGACCAACATGTCCTGGCTGTGCTGGCTTTGCTGTACACCTGACCTGTGCGTGAAAAATGATCTCTGGCTAATACACTCTTCTTCAACCAGGACAAAAATTCTGGGCAGTAGAAGAGAACTGGTCTAGAAATCCATGATATATCATGTACGGCCCCAGAGTAAATTTAATCTTAGGAGAAACCTTTTAGATAGCATAGTAAATGTAAAAAGAACCCTGAAAATGTCTTCCTGAAGACATCCTGCTAATTAGGGAGTTGAAATTTAAACAACTACAACCTTAGGAAATGTTTTGTGAATGTCAGTGAACATCTTTGTGCGTGTGCCAGATTTTTGAATATATAGCTTTTACATTGCCAGGGATATGAACATGAAAATGTCTAATAAGTAAGTCTTGAGCCAAGCAGAAACAAGACAGCCAAAAAAATCTGGCTAACCCAAGCCACTTTTTGATATTTCTCTCGAGAAGACATCTACAAAACCACTAAATTTTAGGACCAAGGCTTTTTACTGTTCCTAAAGTGTTAGCATGAAGAGCACAGTAAAAAGCCGGGGCCAATAAATCGTTATGAAAAATCATTACTGAGCAGACACAGAAGCCAAATTAAAAATAGGACTATCACCACATTATTAGGAGTCATATTTTTTAAAGTGCCTGCAGGGCAGTGCTTCTCTTATTTTTGCCCTCAGAACAAATCCTAGCTCTGCATGCAGTTATCTCCAGATAAGTGCAAACAAACACTTACAGCCAGCTTCATTTTAATATGTACACATACTCTGAATGGCAGAAATTGTACATGCCATATCTTGTGAAATTTATTCTGTCCGAAAGGTTAAGCAGTCTTGACAGGAATGTGAATACCGGCTGTGCAGTCGCTTCCATGACAGAGTATGAGATACCATGAACTGGGTCAAATGATGGGTGGCAGGGGTCCAGGGCGCCGGAGTCATGTGTCTGATGCGCGTGTGTGTGGTTATGTGATGGGGGCATCTCAGGGCACAGCAGGTCACATGCCGGGAGGGCAAGAGAGGAGGGAAGGCTGTACAGCTGGTCTGCAAGATCCCCTGTGGAGACAGGATGATGACTGGGTAACTGAGTAACTGGCTTCTTTCCATCTGATGGATGCCAAACACCAGCTGTAGCCTGAAGTAGGACAGTAACCATGGCACTGCTCTGTAAATGCACGATACTGCCTTGTCCAGGGAAGAGAGCATCCATGAACAACACAGGGCTGATATTTTCTGATCGATAAATCATACATGCAAACTCTGTTCCTGCTCTGTTCTCTAATAGTGAGCTTTTCAAGGGAAAAGACAGCCATCGGGCCACTTGGGTCTTTGTGAGCATGGACTTTGTAACAGCTGCCTGAACGTGACCCAAAGTGAGGAAGGCATTTTGATTACCTAATAGAGAGGGCTTGATTCTGAAGGGACTTTCAGGTTGCCTTCCTTATATGGAGAAGAGATGTCAGTAAGTGGTAGCAGAGAAAAAGGATGAGATTTTATTTGGGAAGCAAGGACAGATACTGGGGCGGGATGACAGGGGTATTTTTTTGCCTTTTTTTTTTAATGGTGATTTGATGTCTTTCTTAGAGTAAGAAGCAAGTCTTACTGCTGTTTCCCATTGCTGTGTCACTCAGTGTCACTCCATCACAAAACTCTAGCTAACAGTAAGATGCATCATATTGTTATGATAGGAGTCACAAGATGGCACTATTTGGTATCAGGCTAGACCTAAGACAGGACTTAAGGACCAGGACGGTGCATTCCACAAGGTGGAATGTGAATGACCATAACTGCAGTTCTAGATTGCAATTCAGGTACTGCCTTGACTTGCAAGTTCCCCGACGGCTACAGCTCTGTGCATTTCCTGATCACCCTCTGATCTCGCATGTGTGATTGACTGGAATCTAGCTGCTCTGTTTCGTTGCACATAATTACCTTGGAGTTCCTAATCAGTTAGGCATTATCAGAGCACACCTTCCATATACCAACAGGATTGGGTTCCTCAAGAAATGTCATTTTTTCCACTTCTTAAAAAAATAGTGTTTCTGGAAGAAGTGTTGCTCCTCTTTGATAATTTAGTGGCAAGAGTGTCCACTTAGGAAATAGAAAACCCATTTCAGTGCTCTCAGACTGACATCTCCTATCTGATCATGTCATTCTCTACCAGCTTTTCTCCTCCATCAGTTAAAGCTATGCCACTGTACAGGAGAGATTTCAGACTTATTGGGGAATGAAGTGGAGAGACATACATCTGATATTGCATCTTAGTGGACATGGCATCAAGCTGAGAGCATGGAGTCCTTTTTACCTGTTTCCAGGACTGTTTCTATCCAATGGCTATTTTATGCAGCTAGTGGAAAAGGCTAGGGAAGGAGTTGGGCTGGAGAAATGGTTGCTGTTGACTTGCCTAGACATAGAAAAAATGAAGTGGGAGAGACATCTTGTGTTGATGGAGAGGCTGTAGAAAAATCCAGAAATACCAGTATGATAACAGAAATTTCCCAGAATTGATGTACCAGAACAGGTTTGCCAGAGGAGAAATCAGGTGAAAGTTGCACTCTATGAAAAGCAGAGAACATCCCATGATGTCTTCATTTCAGAAGAAATACTCCAGCAGGTATCCTCTCCGCTAGGTTTTGGATTAAAAATAGGAAAGGACAGAAATGAGCTTGAGCCTCTGTGAACCAAAGAGATAACATCATTTGACTGATTTTCAGTTTGCTTTATGTCTTCACTGCTATCATGATAGAGAAGGTGAGACACAAACTTTATTCCTTGAGAAAAGAAGACATCACAAGTGTCTGCACTGTTTGATGAGAGAACATACGGTCAGCCACATCTCAGGTGGACAGATGGACTACAGCTTACAATTTCTGGTAGTTATATGAGCAGTATCACGTCACTGCCAGAGCGGCCCATGGCTCAGGGCAGTTGATTTCAGGCCCTTTATCCATCTTCCCTGCCATTGATCTTCTTCCCTTCACAGATCATGGGGGACAAAGAGCCCTGAACCCACAGAGATGACCCAAAGGGGCAGTCTGGAGATGATATCAAATGGTGTCACTTCTGCTTTCTCTCACAGCTGTTGTGGCCTCTTGGCTTGTTCTTCTATTTGCCAGCCAAGAGCAGTCCCACCTGTTGTCAGTATGCAGCCTCTCAAGGTCTTTAAGCTCTTTGCTGAAAGATGGTCCCCAAGTGTTAGCTCTAATCATGCCTGAGCTACACCAGCGAAGATGCAATAACAGCATACAGAAATTATATTAAAGTGATAAATACCTGAGTGATTAATCATTAGTCATATGATTAGCTCTGATAAGTGAAGCTGTAAGGGCACTGCTATCTTGATTCAGCCTCTGAAAGGAAGTGAACTCTCTCGCTGTAGCATTTAAAGACAAGCAGTTACCCCCCTGGCAGCCCTCCCTGGCTTTCAGGAGGCCTCTGGATTGCTTGTTGGCTGATGGGGCGTGTCAGCTTGACCTGCCTTCTGACTGTGCTAGTGACATCTAGGGCCATCCATTTCCTGGGCTGTCCTGAAGGTAGACCCTAGGGTCTGTCACTGCTAGCTTGCAATGTAACCTGGAGCCCAACTTGCTCTTGATAGTAGTATGATAGTTCTTTTCCCTAGAGAGTCCTCCAAACAACATTTCTACAAATATTTTTTTTCTGTGTGCTGTGCTGTTGGTGGATACCTATCACTAAGCAAATAGAGACCGGATAAATATAGTGACTGATAAAGGCTGGCTACTGCGATATTCAAGTTATAATTGATTCACCTTTTGAGAAACTGACAGCAGCAAGGTATAATTGTTGCTGACATTCTAGTGCGCAAGTCCTGCTGACTACCGAGATCAGTCCAGAATTAAATTGTGCAGTCAACTGGACTATGTGGTCGCCTCTTTCCTGGCTAGCTCCAGGCATGGGTCAGTTGTGCAGTAACCCTAAGTCTCTAATTTGTCTGAAAAGCAAAGGATGATCCTTTACTTTGAGCCTGAAGTCCAAGTAGGGAGTGCTACCTTAGAATCATTAAAATGTGTTTGTGTATATTTACATATATGTAATACATACACACACACACATACATTTATATATGTTTGTGTGTGTAGAAACATATATATAAATACATATATACATATAAATACACAGATATATGGAAGTGCACATGTAGCAGAGATAATTATATCAGTACTGTAACAGGAAGGTAGATGGCTTTTCTTCTATGAGTACAAGTAGTCCTTTAAGTAATAGCACAGTTGCGTAACAGCACGGAAATTTAAAGCTGAGCTCTGTTTGCTCTAACAAATGTAAGGCTGGCACCCTGTCAGTTATGACTCAAGTAACACATAATAACACTTCAACCATACTGAACTGTGCGTCACTAGAAGAGTTGTTGCGTACTGTATTTTCTTACTTATGGAGGAAAAGCAAGTAGCAGAATAGATTTTTTTTGGAGAGCTGTGGGTTTCCATTCTCTTTGACACGCATACACTGTAATGTGATATGACTGCAGGATTGGCTTTCTTACAGAAACACCTTACCTGAGTAACAGTGTTATTTCTAAAGAGGAACTACCCTTCAAACAGTACTCTTTACCGTAAGGACTGGTGAGGTAATGAGGTCATAAAAATCAGCAAAGGAAAAAGATTTAAGTGTTTTAATTTTCACTGTTGACCAATGTGAGGAAAATAACTCCTGTTTTGCTCTCTACTTCTCTGCAGAGAGGTCTGTAATCTCTGTTCCTGAAGACCACGACCTACCAGTGGAGCAGTAACAGCTGTGATTTCATCCTCACTTTACCTCTGTGTGCAGTAATATTGCCCTGTCATTCATAAAACTTTATGGTAGTCCAAAGCATGTAACACTTCCAGTTTTCTTTCTTTCTTTTTTAGTCAGCTGCTATTTTAATCTTTATTTTAAGTTTTAGGCATTGTCCTAAATTAGCCATTTTCTCTTTTGTTCTGAATAACAATCCTTTTTCATTCGCTCAATTTTGTCATCATTTTAAAATCACTTTTCCTTTTTTAGATTACAGGATGCTATACTGATGCATGTCATAACTGGCTGCTTATTCTGGTGTTCAGTTCAATACACAGTTAACTCTTTTTATTCCAAGAGTAGCTCAGCACATATTCTTGTTTATTCTCCCTTCGTTCTGATGAGAGCTCTTTCTCTCTCTTCATCTCTGTGTATTTGTTGCACTATATCTCCATATCCTAGTACCAAAAGTTGGGAATGAAAGGAAAAGCTGTTTGTGATTTCTCCCTTATTTAAATGCTTGAAACACCATTCTGTGTGCAGTCATTTCTTCTGTTTGCCTGTATGGTCATTCACCAGATTCTCCTTTGCCTATGGCAATCTTATGAACAGCAGTAGAAGGAGATATACTCAAGGTACAGGGGCAGACACAGACATGCAGACATTAAGAAATGGATAGTATTATCCAAAACTGCTTTTAAGGTTTGTCTTGTTTTGATTTTAAACTGGTTAGGCATACTTGCCTAAATCCATACAGAAATCTAGTTCTCTAAAGTATCCTAAAGGCTTGGAAGCTTAAACCCCATTAAGATAGACATAGAAGCAAAAGGGGTTGGTGTTACTTTTGGCAGTGGAATTTCTGGGTCTGGTACTTTAGACATTTTTGTGCAACCTTAAGCTATAGAAGAGTATGTACTCTACTTGAGGTTGTAACTTCAAATTACTTTATGGCTTGTTCTTGTGTCTTATGGCCTGGAAATCACATTGCATTATGGCCTGGCTGTCTTGTTTTGCACCCTTATATAACAACTTCTACATATGAAAAGAGCGTAAACCCACTTTTATTTTGGAACAGTCACGTCTTACAGCTATTTTGCTATGCCAGAGGTAAGACAGTAAAATATCTAACCTGTAGGGCATGGGTGTCCCATTGAAGGCATTATTGAAGAATTTTCTGTGACTTCTGATTACAGGTAATGATATGATTACTCCGTATTTCAGTAGTAGGTAACTTATACTAGCTTCTGAATTGGAGCCAGTGTATTTTCCCTAGTCTTGATTCTAAAGCTATAGTTATCCTTAAGAAAGGATAAACATAATTTTTCCTTTCTGACATGCACATGTGCTTCAGAAGACAGCATGTGAGAACATAACACACTTAAAAACATGAGTTCAAGCAACTGCAAATTATCAGGCTGTACATGCAAATGTGTTTACTGTAAGTGCAGCTCAATAATAAAGAAGAAACACAGGTCTACGATAATGAACTTAAGTTTTATTACTTTGGAAATTGGTAAAAGAATTATACAGGTGGAGTATATCACACTGCCTTCAAATATTGGCCTGGTCCACTCCTCTACAGTCCCAGGTAAATGATGCTACTGGTAAATGATGGTAGACATATCAGGAAGTCAGATTTCACGTGAGCATATATGATGCAGCATGAATGTGGACTCCTCACACTAACCTTTCTAAAGAGTCGTGTTTCAGAGGATATTTTAAAAACTAGCTTCAAATCTTTCATGAGTGATTGTTGTGATTTCTGGTAATTTGTGGCAGAGTCCCTTTGTCACGAAACAGCCTGAAACTTATTAGGATCTGAGTTTTACTGACTTCTGCTGAAGGCTATTTAAATCTGGGCTTTGATTCATATTTAGAAGAAGAGTTAGCTGGGAAATGGCTATTGTCCTTGCTGTCTGCCCTGCCCAAAGTTTCTACCACAATAATAAGGAGGCTTAAATGGGATGAACAACCAGTCCTCCACTGCTATAATTTACAGCTTGATGTATTAACATGAACAACTACCAATTTCTGTGTGTGACTACAGGACAAACTGTAAATGGAGGTGATTCAGATACCTGTCCTGTTCAGCTGCCACTGCTGACAACTGCCAGAGGATGGCCCAGGGATGGGTCAGCCATAGGTGAAAGCAGCCTCAGCTATTGCAGCTGAACTGGTTGATGAGCACAAACCAGAGCCCTTTTAGGAACTGTGTTGTAGGTTTATTCCACCGGAGCTAGAGGTGTTCAAGCTCCATTCAAAGAGATCATGAGCTCCCAGACAAACAAGTATACAACTCCTAATTAGATTGGAATTAGAGCTGACAGTATATTTCAGAGGTCTAATTGTTAAAATCCTTACACAAAAGATGCAGGTCTCAAAAAAAAAAAAAAAAAAAAAAAAAAAAAGCAGTGAAAGCTTTGACAACAGCTGATCTTGAAAGCGACTCAGGCATTTCTCCTAGTTCTCTTTATCTTTTCCTGGGGAGTCCTATTAAGTCGGTAAGATAGCAGCTCTGTGCTATGCCCTTTCAAATCACACCTACCATTCCTTCCTTCCTTACTTATTCATTGCCTTATCACTCATCTGCTCCCATCCGTCCATTTGCTTATGTCATTCACTACCTACTTCAAAATTACCTCCCCATCCACTTACTGAATGAGGGATTCAGATTACTCAAGGAGGGCTTTTTTTTTTAACATATTGTTCTTTCAGTCCAGAGGCTTTCCTCTCACCGATGGAGCTGCAGAAACCTGTGGAGCTTAGGAGGAGCTTATTGCAGGCACAGCCCTCACTTCCCAGAAACTCCTCCTCAGGTACAGAGCTTCATTCTCCTCTCTGCAGCCCGTCGACATCAGAAACTCCATAGGAGCATGACGAATTTCTGTGCTTTCATGAGACTTCTCACTCACAGAACGTACAAAGCACGTGCTTGGCTCTGAAATGCTCCAGAGTCAATTACTGACTAAGATTAGTCACAAAAAGAAATCACAGTGTTTTTTGAGTAATCACAGAGGTTGAAGTAGAACATTTTCTGCAATGTGCCCTCCTCCAGAGTTATTTTAATAGAGGAAAAACAAAACATTCAAAATTAAACCTTTTGGGCTTAAAAGCCTGACATCAGCATTTTTTTGTGATGAAAGGTCAAAATTCTCTTGTCACAAAGTGTTTTCTAGTACTGAACTTACTCCACAATTTCAAAACTTTAGATAGCACTTCAACTTAGCTTCCTAATATTATGCTTTTTCCTTAAGCACTGTCTCTCTTAGATATAAAAGATTCTCAATTTTTTATAGAAGGTTTCTAACCACTGTGATAGTTATAAAGAATATCCAAGGCTTAAAAACAGACATAAAGGACTCCAAATTTATCATATTTAAAATTCAATGTTAATCTCATGTATTTTTCCTTTACTCATGATTCTTGAATGCTGTGATTGAAAATACTAAATAAAAACTCACTAAAACTTCATATTTTTCCTACCAATGGCCTTGAAATGTGACTTTATCTTTGTTTTATTTTTTTAATTGCCAGATACAAAACTCCTTTCAAGGATCTCAACTGTGAAAACCTCACCTGTAGTCTACCCCTCTCCATCTCATTTCTTAATCTAGCAGCTGGTTTTAAAATGATTTTTCATTTCCTGCATCCAAATGACTTACCTGAATAAAATGAAGAAGATCATAAAAATACTGTTGGGCAGCCTATTTGAACTTGAAAGGAAATTTCCTGGAGACTGAAGAAAATGAGAGCAAAAATCAAATTTGAATGAAACAAAAGACTACTCATTATGGACTTTCTGCCACCATTTCATCCTTCACTTGCAAAATGCAAATATAATTCCCACTGAGTTGTTCAAAAGATCACACCTCTGAATTACAAAACAGTATGTGCCATAGCCTCCTGAATAATCACATTTTCTTAGGATCAATGTATTGAGTTACTGAAGGAGATATGTCCATCTTTCTGTGAATGTTATGATATATACTGTACATCTGTTGACAGAAAGCATTCATGTTTACACAGCCAAACCCTAGGTGCTTTATATTTCCAGGTATAATGTATATCTATGTTTATGATTGCTTTGGTTCATAAATATGCTAATGAATCACATTCAGTGACCATGGGTAACATCTACAGATGACTTACAGGTATATAAAAATGAAGTTTTTTTAAAAAGCCCTGAGAAAGGGAAAGGTAGATTTAATTTCTATCTTTCCATAAGTGGTGGATGGACAGTATCACTGGAATTGTACTCCAATTAGTTTGTAGACTCTTGATTACTGTGGAAATTTCTTAGCCAGTACTATCTTATATACCCATCAAGAGCTGCCACGGGTGGCCTAAGAGCAGGGAATAAGCCAGTCTTTCCCAGCTTCATCTCTCATGCTCAGTGGGCCCCTTCTTCTCCATTTATATTTTCCCTGCTGACACCAGGGCAACTGTGATACCAAACTATGTGCTCCCTCTCCGCCATGCCAAAACCTGCCACCCACATGCGGGCGAGCACAGCAGAGCTTGTATTTGGCTGCTCCTTCTCCCTCATTGGAAGAAGAGAAATCAAAGCTGTGGAATCACTGCACCAAGAGGGCTGAGCTGAGTGACTTTTCCTTGTGATACCATCTTTCTTCCTCTGTTAGGGCTTTTCAAGAAGGCAGTTTTGACTTTGACCTTGGACAAGAACTGTTCTTGTCTCTTTAAAAAATCCACCAGATTTTCTTTCTTTCTTTTCTTTTTTCCTATTGCTGGAACAATAGCAGGAGGAGACAGACTTCTGATACCTTTATTTTGCTTTACATATTAGGAATGCAATAATACAATTGAAAGCTTGTAAATCATAGGCTAAAACTTTGAGGCAGTGAAAATAGATAGATCTTTAGAAAGAGATCTATTAGACTTTGTCAAAGAGCCCTCAGCAGACCAAATGTCATAGGGAGCCACTCGGTGGGTTGTACGGACTGTAGCGTTCATCTAATCTAACCTGAGCTTGGCTCCATTCTGGGCTTGGCCAGCAGGCAGGTAGGTCATTTTTAGCTCATCTGGTAGAGCTGCTGTTTCTGGCTGCTGCTGAGCACCGGAGCTGGAGCCTTGGCTCTGCTCCCTGGCTGGACTCAGACACAATGAGCCCATAAGGGCTCTGCCAACTCCTCTCTGGTGTCTGGCTGGTGGCTGGCAGATGTAAACGGCTCCTTAGCTGGAGGGTGACCATGGCGTTCAAAGCCAACAAACATACACACACAATGAATATTTTTTTCCCCTCATATAAATTGTTAGATGTTTGCTGCCAATTATTTGCTAGAAGTCAAAACTTAAAAGCCTTCTGCAGTACTCTTTTAGCTCTTTTTCTTTTCTTCACCCAAATGAGGCATTAATCTTGTTTTTGCTCTGAGCAGTTAACATGTTATTATTTTTATTTAAGGTGTTATCTGGCAAAACAAAAACCCTGGTCGCTGCTAGTTCACTTATATGACAAGAAAAAACATTTATTTTCCCAGGCAAATGTTTTACCTCTCATGTTAGGAAACAGAGGGTCTGGTCCCTCAAAGAGCTGAGGCACTCAGCCCTAATGTTGCTTGGGCCTCCAAATGAGAATGGCTGACATTTTGGCACTAGCAGGAGTCTTACCTGAGTAAAGGACTGCAGGAATAGGGAAATATTTGCCTAAAAAGAGCAGAGAGCAATATTGCCCTTCTTTGTCATCTCTTTTGAGACCTAAAGACATTAAGTGTAATATGAAACTAAAGTATTGTTTAATATTTTGGTGCTTGTAAAATCAGCCATTAGTGGAGACAGAAATTTGACTCTCTGTTTCCACATCTTGCAGAAAATAAATAGGGAAAAAGAGAGCAAACCTTTAATTTAATAAGACATTTCTTGTTATTGAAGGCAACACACCTATTGCCTTCTTTCCTTCGTTAAAAAGAATCTCTTCGTAAGTGCCTTTCTCTTTCTCTCTTTAAAATCTAAATTATGATGTTTTGACATGGCTTTTACATCTTTCAGAAATTCATTGACTTCAAGTTGTTCCTGTTCTTGGCATTCTCATATCATGACAATTACAGAAACCTTTTAATTCCTGTTTTCTTTCCTACTGTTGCTGTCAACATACAAGATGAGGACAACAAGCTCTAGAAAGTACACTTACTTAATCTTTAGACATATTAGAGATGCCAACTCTTTCAAGTTAAGGGGAATGATTTTTGAACTCATAGGTAACTTCTAATTTCATATAAACACTATCTTCAGGGTCTGCAGAATTTATTCTAGCTCATATTTATTGCTTGAATTTTTTCTTTCCTTTTTTTTTTTTTCATTTTTTTGCTGAGGTGGAAGGTGGCTTTCTCTTAATTCGTTTACAATGCTACCACTGTGAATTTACTACCAGCCAAGTACTTAAAACTAAAACAATACACAAATCATTAACGCAAAGCTCACTGCAGGGAAAGAATTTGATTCCAAGTCTGGGCAGATGAGGAGAGGAAAAGGGACTGAAAATTGCTGAGTGACTTAGTGCAGTAAATCTGTACACAGATGTTCTCCTCCAATGCAGACTTCCTTTAAGACGGGTCCTGTTGTCAGCCGCCTAAGTGTGCATTTTCTCCAACCAATATCATATTTGGTCTGCATAAATGACTTTTGACAAATTTATTTAATATTTATTATCTCATGGTCAGGTTATAGATAAAACCTACTGGGTTATAGATCAAACCTACTGCCTAAATGATCCTCCCACTGTACCAGAGTAAATCCATAACAGTACCTTTCAACTATTCCTGATTTTTAAGCAACATCTCTCATTTTAAACCTGAAGAAACATGTGGTACGCAAACTCAGTGTCTCTTCAATTTTGCTGCTGAAAGCTGTTCACTGCAGAAACAAGGAATTCCAGGACATAAGTGGGGGTTTATTAAAGGAATGAATCCCATTATTGATTTAAGTTTCTGTATCAGTGTCTGTGTCTTTTACACTGCCTAAGCTTTTGCTACCAACTGTATCTCAATTTTAAGCTTTGAAACATTAAAAGACATGTCCATACCTTCAGTAGCATTACTCTCGATTTCTGCATTAGAAACCACATCTCTCCTTGTTAACTCCTACTGATAAAGTGGAATATAAAAATCATGGGTACTTCTCATACTTAAAAACATTTGGTTTGTTTGAACTGAAGACTATCATAGCACATTGATGTCTTAACAGTTTACCAACAAACATGTAAACAGTGGAATCTGTGAGCCATTGTATGGCAGAAATGGTACATCCTGGTGCAAAATGCATTGTAAAAACTGTTCTTTGCATTCTCTTATATTGTCTAAAGAAAACAAACAAATAAAAATAACTTTTGATTTTTTTCACTTTCAGTGCACCTCCATATTTAAATATGAGCCGTAGTTCTCTAAAATGTAACATTGTTAATAACAATACCAAGAAGTATAAACAAATATACTCCAGATGATTGGTGACAACTGCTATGTAATTTCATATACATTCTATATAAGCTGGGCTACTATTCTGTTGTCAGTTATTATTTACAGGGATACACACATACAACTCAGCTTTAACTGAAATCAGTGTGAAACTTCCTTTATTTAATGACCTCCATCAACAAGGTTGTTCAAGTAATAAGTTCAGTCTCTGACTATTTTCTGCACACATGCATACATGAGGTTGTAGAATAGAAGTTTTCTTGGAATAAGCTTGGTGTGACCACACTACTTAAAAATAGCAAGGCTGCAGTGTGCAACAGAGCCCAAATAAGTTTGTCAGAAAAGAATTACGCAAATGAAGGGCACTTGCTTTAGAAGAAAATTTAACTTTGTAAGTGTTTATAGAGCTCTTTTTAATACTTATGTACCCATCTCTACCAGCAGCTGGGGCAGTGCAAAGGGTTTTGACTTGCTGAGATCGATGGTGGTTCCAGCATTGAATGTCTACGTCGTATCTTTACCAGATGTGAAGTTCCTGCCAATGGCTGGCCCTTCACACACAGAGTATGCACGGGAAGGTGACCCCGAAGGACCTCGAGCCTGCAGTGTAAGTAAGGCGAGTGCTCTGGATGGTGTCCCTGTGTGTCCCTTCAGCTTTGGCCCTGTCAGGAGGGAAACCACTTTGAACATGATTGATGTACTTGTTTGTACACTGCGAGTCTCTAAGTACAAAAGGAAGGCAAATGCAAACCAAGACCAACCTCCTCCAGCACAATAAATCACTAACACAGACTGACTTTTTGTGTTCCTCAGTCATTCCATAATCCACCTTAAAAGCATGTCTGTACATGTGATATAGTCCAGTAATTCTCCAAGATATTTCAATGATGATACTGTAGTGCATGCCTTACAAAGAAATGGTATCATGCAAAAACAATCTATTCACACCTAAGTATGTTATCAGTGTTCCTAGTGCATAATAATGCATTTGCCTCGGTCAGATCTTCTAAAATTGGTACTGAGAAGTCATGCTCCTAAATTCATATTTTCCACCTAAATGCAAGATCATTCCACTACATCCAGTAGGACCAGATGTTGCTAGATGGTAAGTACCAGTGAAAAGCCATTCATTGGCTTCCTTCTGTTCATGAGGTGAAAATAGGCAGGTTTTCTTTGCAAGTCATGGAATATATTGCTCTTCAGTGATTGCCTCAAAATAAGGTTGTAGAAGGCATTATGGTAACTAACTAATGGTTAGACCTTTGAGTTCAAAAGCTAATACCTTGTTTTTTGGAGCTTAAGCATCATTCTGTGTGATTTGAATGATAATACTCAGTAATTTATGACTGTAAGATAATTTTGTTTCAGAGTTCGAACTCTCATATTGCATGCTCCCAAAATCTTTCAAGATCCTGATATGGTGCAAAATCCTTTCAAATATTTGGAGAATTTCTGGGGGGAAGGGAGGATGCAGGTCAATTTCCAGAAAGAAAAAAACATTTCTTTTTTTATCATTATTATGCCTCAGTTTAATACAAAACATGCAAGGCAACTCGATATATCTGCAGATTTAAGGTTTAATAAAGGTATTATATAAAAAGATTTAGCCAGTCTAACAGGTAGAAAAAAATCCATAGGCAAGGGACAAGCTGTAATGTAATAAGGAATTGACTTACTATCAAATGATTCATGTCTCAGCTGTGTGTGAAGTACAGATAGGAGATATTCCAGAGCACAGCACACAGTGTTCCCTGGACTGTAAAACAGCAAAAGTCCTTAGGCCGCAGAGAGCTTTCAGGGTAGGCACAAATGCTTTAAACACTGTTACGAGCGGGGGAGGACAGTCATTCCTGATTTAAGCTTGCTGTAACAGTAGCCCCTGTGCTCAGTGGAAATTGATGCCTCTCATGTGATGCGGGGTAACCTTGAAGGCTCCGACATGTGCCAGGTGACCAGATGCAGGACGTGGAGAGTTCCCTATCAGCTCCCCTGCGTGGTATGACGTTGCTACCCTCTAACCGAACTTCGGTGATATGTTTTGTTTTGTCACTTCTCAGACCCGTGCATTTTTGCCTTTCGAAAATCTACCTCAGAATGACTAAATCAAGGACATAAAATTAGTTTTTCTATTAAATGTGAAGTGAAATGCTGATATCACAGAATTGAAATACTCATGAGAATTCTTTGTATATCCTAATAATTTTGTGTCACTTTTCAGAAAAGAAACAAGAGGGGAGATAAAACTGTCCCTAATGGACTCATCCGGCTCATACCTTGGATGCTTTTTTAAAGAATAGTGAACTGGTATTTAAAATTATTAAGGATATAAGCAATAGTGTTGAAATAGCTGCTCGGCTCCAAAGACAGCAAACAAAATCTCATATATCTGCCAGTTACAAACTTGGGGAGCAGGGTTAGAGAGAAGTTTCTAGGCCTCCTTGTAGAGACAGTCCGTTTCATGTAAACCACTGTTTGAGGCTTTGGCCTTCAGCCGTAAGTGCAATTTTTTTCAGGAGAAGTAAAAGTACCCAACAAGCTATCTGCAAGATAAAACATTTTTAGATGGTGCCCACCAACAGGTGAAAATTTTCCCCTTCTCACACTGCACCTTGAAAGGCTGTGGTAACTTGTCTACATCTTGTCCTTGGAAACTTTTTACCTGTTTGCCATGAATGTTAGTGACGAAAAGGGCATGGGGCAGTCTGCAAATAAAATTAAGGCTGGAGAGCAGACATTTCCGATCCCGAAGGATCAGAAGGTGTTTTAGGAGCCACTGTTCTCAGGCTCTTTTCTTGCTCATGTTTTGCTTTCCCCATTTGCTGGTTTGAGATCACAAAATGGGAGCCCTTACCTGCCTGTTTCAGATCAACCTAGCTTTCTCTCTGCTCCTCCCCTGAGCTTGCTGAGTCTGTTAGCTACTCCTGAGGTCATCCTCAGATGCTTGCCTCCTGCATGATTGCTGGGAAATATCCATATTTTCAAATATATGAACGTCTTTACAGTTCAGCTTATCCTCCTCATTATGCTGTTTCACAAGCTATGTCATACATGTAGTTGGTCTTGTTTTTTAACCAGCTACCAAATCTCTACCGAATGTACTGGTGAGGGATCTGTCTTTGGTGACACACATGGCCTCCATCTCCTTTCAGCTCTATTAGTAAAAGCCCTGAAAAGCTCCTCACAGGAGCGACTTGCCATACTGTTTATCAGGGCTTGTGGTTTTGTCGGTCTGGTGCCTTTTAGAAGACCCTTCACCATCCATGTGGAAGTGAGCATGGTTGTTTAGTTTCTGAGGGCTGCTACGTGCTCCACAGTTGTCACATTCTTGCTGTGAGGGGATCTCAGCCAGAGCACTGCCTTTCAGAAAGAAACTGCCAAGCTCCTGCTTGAAGACTGGAAAAAATATTCTCAATAGGTAAGTCCTTAAGTACGACAAAACACGGGAATAAAATTTCCTTTCCCAAAGCTCCAGGAGTCTAATTCTAGATAATTTATGTCCTTGTTTTCCCCAGTCTTGCTCACATTGGGTAGGTTCATGATGTGCAGGCTATCATGAATGAGAAAGGATAAATAAATCCACTAAGCTTTCGTCTGCATCTGTGTGTTTGAAGAACGAAGACCTCAACAGATATATGTTAATATACAGCCTCTGAAATCTAGGAACTGTTCTTATTCACACCAGCTAAGAATCTTGTCCTTTAGCATCAAACTTTCTTTGTTCACCAGGATCCAGCCACTTACTTTTTCCAAATTCTAATAATAAACAATAATATATTTATTAAATTTATCAGCATAAGTTTTAACAAAACAAGACCTAATTATTGAGTTACAGACAACCCTTAATACTTACCAAAGCTGATGGGAACAAACAACAGACCATTTCATAAAATGAACCTAAGTTTTAGTACCTAAAATTTTATGTCATTCCATGCTTAGTGAAAACTGTGTCTTACATAATGCCTCCTCGGCTTCATGACTCATGCTGGGGAAACCAAAAACACTATTCGTAACCATTAATAAAACGGTGTTGAGCTTTTCACTGGTACTTTTTCACAGGTCCACCATGATCTCCATTCAGTATACTGGGGTTTTTGAACATAACTTTTGTTCTCAATCTAAATAAGCAAGTATTACTTTGCAGCTCAAGTTGAAGCAAAATACATGTATTTGGAGTTATGTTGATTTTTTTTCTAGTTGTAAATTTAGAAACTGAGCACTTATGCAGTTGCTGGAAAACTGGCTGAAATCCACAGCTTCTATGTATTTTAGAAATAATTCTCATGCTGTTTTTCTGTGTATCAGGGAATATAATTTCTGCCAATTATCTCCACAAAACAATTAATTTATTTCACAACTTCAGTTGTTGCCTACAACCACTTTAGCTATAGCCTTAAATACTATCTGGTAGGCTTGCCAGTAAAGTTTGGCAGCTTTTAATTCATTTCTGTTTTATTTATGGAACCCACCACTTTCCTACAGATTTTTATATTGCATACAAGAAGAAACTATCTCTGAAAAATTAATTAAAACAAAGTTCCTTGCTTGAGACAAACCTAAATCCCTCAAAAATAATCTCTGTCCTCCTGGGTTGGCATGCCTTACCTTTAGGAATTACGTAAACAACTCCTAAAACTAAATATACTCTTTTTTTAAAGTGACTAATGAATTTTAGTGTGTCAGGCTTTGGCAGTTCATCCTGAAGTGTTATGAGAAGGTCCTCAATTTTTAGAAGAGCTTGTGTTTTCTTTTGATTTGCCTAAATTTGCGTATCTGAAAAATAATACATTCAAAATGTTGTTTCATGCTATAAAGCACTCAGTAAATACATCGGCTTTAGATATTCTTTTCCCTGTCTCCTTCTGCTGCCCTGCACGGCATGTCATTCCCTCAGCTCTGTTTGTTGGACCACACTGTGAGTTGGAACATGGAAATGAAAATCTTGCAGATAAACTCTTTGAAATGTGAAACCAGAGCACAGAAATTGCTTGTCATTCTAGACACTGCAGGTCTTACTGTTCCATAATTTGAAAGATCTTCCTGCTCTGTTTCTTCCATTTCTAGAAGTCAGTTGAATCTAAATCTTTGAACTCTGTGTCTCTTCATATAGTGCATTTTTAGAGCTATTGTTCACTGGGTCTTCTGTTATGATTGCAATGTTTAGATGTTATAAAAATGGGGAAGCATTTGCAGGTAGACAAACCCTGTCATTCTCTTGTGCAACTCCTCTTTGAGGCAGAGGGTTTAGAGTCATCTCTAAAATGGTGCTGGTTGCATCTGACTAGCATCTGGCAATTACTTCTGTGAAAAAATTTGGCAGTCTGAATTTTAGATTGTAAGTTCTGGTTTTGTTATTTATGTGTATGGTGTCGGTGGGTGCAAACGGAACACAAGAAAAGTGATTATTTTTCTTAACCAGATAAAGACAACCATGACTAGAAGGAGGGGTTGCACAGTCACATTGCTCTGCCTGTAACACATGAGGCAAAGGCTTATGTGTCACAGCATCATCCGGTGCCAGAAGAAAGCCATTGCCCCCTTAGTTACCCTGGTAAACTCAAGCCTGATTAATTGTTTCTAGGGGTCATTCCTGGTCAAATGCTCCATTTGGGAGCCACACTACACAGCAACTTGGGTAGCACTCTCAGCTAAAGATAACACACAGTGTACTAGTTGGTGTATGACTTGGTGAAAATCATTTCTCTATGGAAAAAATGCTCTAGTCTCCTGCTTAAGCAGAATTAAATTAGAGAGTCTGAAAGTCCCTGCCCACAAACACTACCTACTACTCACTAGTCTATCCATAGTGTTCACAGGCATGAAATTTAGAAAAGTCATAAATCTTGATTTCTTTTTCTCCATCAAACATGACTTGATATTATGCTTGGTTGCATTATAGCACAGAATAGGCTAGATTACAAATCACAACTATTTGTGGGGCCACAATTAGTAAGAAAATAATTACTAGCAAATTAGAAAATGCTAATTTGTTGGTGCCAATTTTCCTCACAAAAGGACATAGATCGTATTTATTCTATTAATCTGAGTCACTTTGCTACAAGCCTTAATCTCAAGGGTGTTTTGATAACAAAAGTCTAACTGTATCCTCACTGATACATGTTAGCAAACTGCTTAAGCTTTTTATATATATGGATTGATAGGACATCTGGGAAATGATTGTTCCTTAGGATAAAGCTGACATAACTACATGAAATAGTATTTTAGGATATGACAAAAGCATAATGCAAGCTGATGACGTTAGCAATGATTTTAGCAGCTATTTGATTAATCTATGGCAAATGAGCAAGTGTATTTAATTACAATTTTATGTGGTGTTGATACTTGTGCTATAAATAAGGGAATTACATATGGGTCACTCCAGTGTTTGGTTGTGGAATTGTTTACTTGACATACTGATGTCATTAAATGATTATTCCAGATCACTGGGTAATCATCGTGACTTTTTACAAGAAGGAATCATTTTTTTATTGAGTCAGTTTCTAATTCAGTCCGTGAATTCCTTTAGTTCCAAATTTACTTTAATCAAAAGATACTACAAATGTATTTGTGCTGCTTATTTCTCTTTGTGTGAAATTTAAGTATAAATACATTGCTTTGGCATACCAGTTTCTGGATCCTGATCCAAAGCCTGCTCAAAGATTTGGAAGGGCAGTCAGGTCTATTTATACTGCTTAATAACAGTGGGCTAGGAATGAGTCCCTGCCTTGAAGGCTAAGTGCCACAGCTGACCTGTGCCCATACTGCCTCAAGTTAGTCCTCTTTATTGAAGAATTGCCTTCAGAGAGCAAGTTGGGACAGTCCAGTGCAGGGTGAGGGAGTGAGCTAAGCGAGCTGTGCGAATGATTAAGACCAGAGTTAGGGCTCACGCCCTATTATTTACCAGTGCAGGTGTACCTTCATTGACCTCCATTAGGTCTGGATTAGGCATTTGCAGCAGTATTGTTTGCTACTGGCTCATCTGGTTTGATATGAACCTTGACACGAAACCGCTGTAGTGTTGACTGACAATCCATAAGCCCGTCATGGAATTTGTTCCCTTGTTTGCACTAAATTTAATGGGAATAAGAGTTCAATGTGTCTAATTTGATTAATACTAGGTGGAAAGCATGGTTCTGCTAGCTGAAAGACAAGTACTATGAATTCACAATTTCACAATACCTCAGCTTCAGTGGTAAGACTAGTTTAATGAGTTCCTGTCCTTTCTCCTCTTCCCATCTCAGTCAGCCCTTTTCTGCCCCCAGTTGCTCATTCCCACACCCTGACCCCTCCAAAGCAAATGTTATTTTTAATCCAAATCAGTTCAGTGATCCAGTTCACATTGCAGTTCCACAAACAGTTGTGTTGACACAACTGTGGAGGTGGTACAATATGGTGAGGCAGGAATGAGTGGTTAGGGATAGCATATTGTGAAACGACAGCCTGGAAGAGATATCTAGAAATGAAAGGCTTTTCAGACAGACCTGTGGAACCATTAGAACAGTTCTGCATTACCAAATTAGAAGATAAAGTTCAGTAGGAAAAATTCAACAAAATAAATCACCTCATTGTCATATAAGCCTAAAGCTGGGGAGCTTTTGTAGTCTTTTTCCTTTTTCTGGCTTTAGTTCTGTCAAACTGAGGCAATAGCTGACATGCTCAAGACTGTGTCCTGAATTATAAAACAGTGTGCATATGTTATTGTTTTCCTCCTCTCCTCTCCACTCCCAAGTGAGTTTAGTTCTCATTTTGAATGTGTATGTTGAACTCTCTGCCATTCTACTGCCCATTCTAATTTCTCGTTCAGTTTTACAGTCAGGCAATAATTAGAAACTATCACTGGGGAAAAAAGCACATTTTAGTTATTTGATGTCATCCAGCCTCATATGAAATATAAACTTTCCAAAAGTAGCAGCAAGAGAATTGCAAAGAACCCATTGTTATCTCTGACAAATTCAAAATAAAACACTAAACCCTGTAGCTTAAAACAAGTGCTTCCTCTCTTAACAATCTCCAAACATCAGGGTTTAAAATGGAGAAAAGCAAGATTATGTTTTTCTTCTTAAAGAACTTGAATGAAAGGAGCTCAGCAGAATGGACTACAATGCAGGCAGCTACATAATCAATAGAACAGATTCTTCCTAGATATCAGTGCTTCTGTTGACTAAACCCTCAGATCAGAAGTTTATAAATGGACAGATTTTTCAGGGGAGAAGTTGATGAACAGTACAAGTAGGTTTCTTCAGTTCCTTTGTCTCCTTTGCTACATCATCACCCAAATTCTGGGGGCAGGAGCAGCAGGGAACTGGGGGAAAGCATGACTACCTAAAGGGGCATCTAGTGGCATGTTGTAGTTTTGCTGCAGAATGCTTGACAACCTCAGCTTTTGTAAAGCCCCCCCCCGCAACGTTCTCTGTTCCATTGCGCTTCTTTAACACAAGTGATGGAAATAGCCTTTCAGGCCTTCATAAGCTCTTTCAGTGAAAATGAGACCCTCATTTTTCAAGGCAGAAACAAAACTGATTAGCTCTCTACTTATTTATTTGCTTGTTTGCTTTAAATTTCTTTTTTAAAAAAGAGCTTTACCTATTCATAAGATAAGGTGGAAAGGGCAAAAGATTTATTTTTCCCTTGTGTGCTAATACGCCGCACAGGCCCACAAGATAAGGAGAAAAGACAAGCAGTGAAAGAGTTACATATTAAATCCTGTTCTTTTTTTAATCAGGAATGTAGTGGGAGCAGGAAGGAGGCAGGATCACTAGGCTTGAATAAAAACATATTTGCAAGAACTCTTGTCTCTAAAATCTTTTCTGTGACATTATTTAACAATAGATCAGATTCCCCTCCTCTCATGTACTGGGCAAAATTAGGCCTTCAAAAATTTACTTCATGCTTCTGTTACCTTTGTGGCATGTTTACTGGTTGCAGTAATTTTATGATTGCTTTTCAGTGACTTAGAGGCCTGGAGTATGTTTTATTTGTGTATCAATAGCATAACAATTTGAATTCAGCAAACTGTTAAATCTGCTAGGACTTCTTTTTTTTTCTTCATTGTAATTTCTGAACTAACCTGTGGCAAATGAGTTCTGGCAGATTTATCTGATGACATTATCCTCCCTTACCCTGTTAGTCTTTGACCTGACTCTCAGTTTGTCATGGCCCTGGGGCACCACCAGCCCTCCCCGACCTCGCCCACTCCCAGCCCCATCTCAGCCCAGCCTGGGGTCTTGAGACCCTGCCCTGTCCAGTTTGAGGGTAATGTCTGCAGCCCTGGCAGCAAGATCCAGCAGAGCTCGTTAAATTCCAGCTGGTCCTAGATTGCTTTTGATGAACTATTTTTAAAATGAATGCACATTGAAATGCACATGAAACCCAAAAAACTACTCCCCGATGTGGAAAACCATTAAAGCCATTTGACCTTTCATGATTTTGAGGGTCTTCTGCAGAGTCCCTGGGAACCTCACAATTTCGTTTGAGTGTGAAATCTGGTCCTCTTCTTCTGTAACTTAAACAACAGCCAACTGCCTTGCTCTTGAATGTTTTCCTCAGAGATTTTGAGCTACAAGTACACTTGTTTATCTTAACTGCCCAGATATTTCTTTGTAAAGTGGCCACTATCAAAGCTATCCATATTTAAATGTGAGTCTAAGTAGGACTTCCCATTGTGGTGTCAAAAACAGCTGAGCCTACCTGAAAAACATACTCTGAACAGAGATCAGAGCAATTTAAAGACCCTATCACTATACTGGTACCATTAACTAGCCAGGAGAAAATGTTACCCACTACAGTTGGGTAGGTATGCCCTACATACCTTTGTCCCATATCTAAAGGCTAAGTATTTCCAGGATTTTTACTGCTGATTGTAATCTCGGTCACGGACTGAACACTCTCTTTCTGGCTATTCCTATGTACTGTGTATGCAAGTACTGTGCATTTCAGAAATGTAGCTAATTATTTCCTCAAGCTTTTGTCTATTCTGTGTTGATTATCTCACTCTCAAGCTGAAAAGAAACTAGGCAACAAAAGGTTTTGTGCAATGGTGGAGCAAAACCTTCTTTTGTATCAAAACATAATTTTTCAGATGGAAAGTGCAAAGTCAGCTCTCATTGAGCTGTGAATTCTGGAGCCCGGCAGAAAGCTGAATATACAATAAAGTTAGGA
Source organism: Dromaius novaehollandiae (assembly GCF_036370855.1). Taxonomy (NCBI): domain Eukaryota; kingdom Metazoa; phylum Chordata; class Aves; order Casuariiformes; family Dromaiidae; genus Dromaius; species Dromaius novaehollandiae. The sequence continues at coordinate 156,111,882 of NC_088098.1, forward strand.
ACTGGGTAACAATTGTCTTGCCTGAATAAAAATTATAAAGGTTTTGAGGGCACTATAACATCAGTGGAGTTCATGGTTATTACTAAACTTGTTCCTAAGATTTCTTTGCATTGCAGGGGTTCCATACCATAGAAAACAGGAGTTGGGGTTCTCCAGGTAAAGAAATGAAACATACAGCATCTAAGGATAGAGGTCCATGAATGTTTTTTCCTCTGACAAAGTTTTCCTCTCGAGCTGCTAGTTTCCACTCCCTTGCTGATGCTTATCACCTCAGTTCTGCCAAAGCTGTCATTGATAAGACTTTATTCAACTGTGTAGGATGAGCAAAATGATTTAAGCTTAAAAAAAAATCATCCAGAAAAAATGACTTTTCAACCCAGATTATTCCACTAATCTAATTTAGAGCATGGCCCTGAACACACATTGTCCTGGAACACAGGCACAGCCAAGGAGGTGATAAACTGTGGTGCAAGGGAGGGAATGAGTAACTGGGGTGAGAAAGGATGGAAATCTGTTAAATTGATTTTTCCACCAGAGAAAATGAAGTCTGGAACTGCATTACAACCCTTCTCTGAGTAGGGCTGGGCAATACGAAGATTAAAAAGCACTGACAGCTGCCAGGGGCTCATCTATATGAATATCCCACAGGATGTACTGCAGAAGCTGTGCAACAGCAGGGAATTTAAATATACAGAGTGCTGTGAAGACAAGGCTTCTGAGGTTAAGCATAGTTTGGCTACAAAATTAAAATAAGTCTGTCCCATATGAGCAAATTGTAATATTTTTCTAGTGGAAAACTAGAACAGGTGTTTCTGAAGGAGGTCTTCAGGTGTGTGAATCATACTAGCACATCTAAGCTGGTTTTCCAAGAGATCTGCGAGAAAATCATAAAGGGATAAAAATGGAGATTGACTATGAGATTTTCAAACTTAAAGGGGAAAATAATCTTTGGGCTAGGAGAATAGTTTTGCTTGGTGTGTGTAGGTGTGTGCTCTTAATGTATTAGCTGACTCTAAATCTGTGGAGTTTTTAGCGCATATGTCGATTAAGAGCTTAGATTTATGATCACTTTTCGAACAGCTGTGGCAGTTTAAGATGTTTACATCTGACATGTACTTTGATGGGGGAATCATCATCCAGCAGAGGTGTTTGGAGAGAACTTGAGAGGGTTTCCTAGTCACAGGGATGGTCAGCTTAGTGTCCATGTGGGTGCCTATGGTGAGGCAGGGGAAACATGCTCCTAGGTGATCCCCAATGTCAGCCAAGCTCTGGGGCAATGACCTTCTGCTGAGGAGCAGTGAGACAGCTTGAAAAGCCTAACTGCAAGCACTGCAGTTAGGTCCAGAAATGACCATCTCTAGCACCTTACAAACCCAATTAGCTGATAAACCCTCTGTGCTTCCCCTCCTTCTCTTCCAGCCTGAATTAAACTGAAGTGAAGGAGAGTTTAGGAGATTAGACTACTGAATGCAAAACTCGAACTCCAGAACACCCAAATGTATGTGCAATGATAATATGTAAATGAGAAAGCAAACTCTGTGAAATAGTAGTAATACTGTTATTAGCTTTGCCACTGGTAAATTGCATTCATTTCTCTGTACTTATGTTGAACAACCAGAGCCTCTAATAGACTACAAAATTGTTGACTGCTAGTTGAAAAGAAGCTTAAAAGGCATACTGATTTGGCAGGAATTTATTATTGGTCATTCTATGAAAAAGCATGGAATCAGCTGAATACTTCTGTCATTAATAAAGTTATACCAAAATGGGATTCCACAGGATTCTGCTATCATTCAAATAATATTAAACGTGCTCTTAATAGCCTTGCACTGTTAATAACTTGCTACTGTTAATCTCTGCATAATGCAAAACCACAAATTAAGAAGTCTTTTCATGTAGGGAACAGAGCTTCATTTAAAGACCTTGATGGTGACAGAACCAGACTGAAATAAATCCACTTTGCAAACAGTCAGCTAACGGATGCAGAGATAAAGAAGAGCTTGTGAAGACAGAAGCAGTGCAATGTCAAATCTAATTTTTTGCACAGTTTCCTACACAGAATGTTCCCATTAAAAGCAGGAATGTAGCAGCAAAGGAGTGGTCTGTGCAAGGTACAAAATGTAAATGGTAAAAATGATCAATGAGGCTGAAAAAATAAAATTTCTTTCTATCAGGTGAGATAGAAAGTGAAGACTAATTGACTCTGATTAATTCCATATTAAATTTTGGAAGTCCAGTGGGCTTGGCAATAATGACTATCCTATTCACTTTTTATTTTTATGTCAATTTAGAAGCCAAGATTTATGCTGATTTTATAAACACTGTGCTTATCTCAATTTACCATTTGTGCTTATCTTCATTTAACTTTGATTAAGTTAAAATCAGACCATGGTTTTGATGACTTTATCTATAAATTTTTCCTATATTTTTTTCTTGTATTCTTAAGTGCAATACTCTGTTTTAATAGGGTAATTGAAATTCACTGAAATAAAAGGGCTTATTCAGCTAACATGTCCAGTTAGTGCGCCCCTGCTATACAGCCTGGACAGATCGCAGCATTGGCAAAAACATTTTTTTGGCAGCAATCCTTTCAGAAAAACATCTTTGTTTTGTTTTGTTTTGTTTTGTTTTTGGTGGGGGGGAGGAGAGTGGAAAAAATCCTGTTTTCAAAATACCAGCAAGATTTACAGGGTGAGGTAATTTTAAAATATTTTTAATTATTTCCCAATTAAAAAAATATAGAATTTATTCCTACGAACCCTGCCTCTCTTATGCCTTTAGCCCATCCCAGCTACAACACTACCGTGACTGTTTTCATAACAAAGTAGTAGAATAGCATGTACTGTTCAATGCATTTATTTCAAGTCTGACATTATGCAAGATGCCACAGAGAGGAAAGAGGAGAGTTGCCTTCAGCCAAGTGCAGGCAGGTCATTCTGTCATACACCGGGACCTGCCCTGGATGAGAATTTTCGCTAAGTAAGAGGAGCAAGGACCAGCTCCTGCTCCTGAAGCCAAGTGGCATGGAGAGGCACTGCTCAGGCTGAGCCCTGAAAGCTGGCTGGATGCTTCTGCGCTGCAAAGCATTTGGTCCTGTGATCTCTGTGATGCCCCCATGGCCCTAGGACATAATTCCCACAGTTCCTGTGGGAATGTCTTTTGGGTCAAAATCTCTAGAATAATGTAAGGGCTGTCCGGCCACTTACCAGAGCGATGCAGCATCCTGTTTTGCATTTTAAGAGTGTTCCTGGTTAGTGACCCATCTCCTGAAATGTACCTGAGTGTCATGGAGAGATTTGACTGGAGCCAGGCAGGAAACTACCAGCCAAGCAATGTCCGTGATCGGGGGGCCAAAGCTTAGGTTTGGTCTATGGCCCTTTTATTTAGCCTGTAGCTGTGCCCTTCCTGTCCCCAGTACATACCTGCCACTTAGTTTAGACACAGTCTAAGAGAATTTACATCGTCAGGGGGACTGGGACATGGTTTGGAGTGTAGCTGTTTTATCTTTGCAGATATCTGAAGCATCTACAAGAGGGCAACCCAAAAAACCAAGGGTCTCATAGCCAGCAGAGGAAATAGAGGAAGTGTATTCATGCAGGGAATGAGTCACCAAACAGTCAAAAAAGATGTACTCTGTTTTGTTGCAAATGTTAGAATGTGTATTATGAATAAGAAGAACCCTAAATAGAGGTATTTGGGTCCCTGTTTTTTCTTCATTTTCTGGGTATCCATCTTTAAAACACCTGGAGTCTACTCGACTGAATGCTAAGCACCAATAATTGCAGCAGAAGTGAACAGGAACTGTACTTGTACCTTACAAAGGCCTAAAAATTGCAAAGCATTCTGAAAAGTCCAGCCAGATAGCACCTTACACGAAGAAAACAAAATTAGCGGACACTTTTTATTTTATTTCAGTGTCTACACTCACAATATGTAAGAGGAGGACAATAACACCACCAGGGTGTTAGGAAGATAAATTCATTAATATTTGCAGAGAAAGAGAGTACCACAATGAGAGCACCATTGAAAAGCCCATGAGAAAATGAATGATTCTCTATTCAGTGCAGCATTCAGATGGTGTGCAGTAAATAGTGGATAGGGCACACACTGAGAGATGAGTCTTAAAGGAAATATTGAATAACTATCCACTCACTGAGCTCTGTTCATCCTTTCCAAACTCTGCATCCTGCTATCTGCACCTCCCATGATGTATGTAAAAGGAAAATAAATGCTGTCTGACTTCGGAGCAGCTGGGTAGCCTTAATCTCAACTAATTTTAGCCTATAAAATAAGATGTCTACTCTGTGCTTCCTCTATAGTTAGTGAAAAGAGATAGGTACCTTAGGTAGCCATTCATCATGCCTCCCCCGACACTTTTGTTAGGATGGGATTATCACCGTCTGGTGGTGTCTGTCTCTTTCCTGGACACACACTGATGGAGTGCAGAGAATCAATTTGGCTTAGGCCTGTAGCGTTGAGATGACTTCAGTCTTTACACAAATCCCACCCTAAATCTCAGTCTGTCTGGTACTGTGTGCTGTCCCAAAGTGAGTAGATCATTTTAACTGCCTTGTTTTCCTCCTAGTTTTCTGTGAATCATGATCTGTTTTGCACTGTTAAGTAAAGGTGCTGATATTGGCCTTAGTCCATCATTGACAAGATGCTTCAAAGATGCCATTCATGTGGCAGCTGGAAAGTGATGGAGTGAAGCTGCGTTAGATGTAGAACAGCTGCTTGTGTTGACTGGTATTGACTGGAGAAGGATCTTTCCTTTTCTTCATCTCACTGTTTGTAGAAGGTTCCTTCATAATATGTGTGCTCTTTTGAGAAAAGTACATCATTTAGAAAGAGGTTTTTCTGCATTAGTAAACAAGCATTCTTTTTTATTCCAGGCAAATGATTTTATTCATTCATATCACAAATCTGACCTTTGTATTATTTCAGGATGAGAAATCAGATATATTGCACAAACCTGTCAACAATAATGCAACTAGCAAAGAAATTTTATTTTGTGATTAATAACGTGTGTAGTTTTAAACCCAACATGGAGGGGAGAGATAAAACCTCAAAGGAAACAAACTTGGCTGCATTTAAACAGGAAAAAAAAAATCAGCCAAGCAAAAATTCTTCCAGGGATTAAATTTTTGTTATTTGTTTTATGTATTGTCTTTTTGTTGTTAAAATAGAGCTGTGAGGGCTTACCTCTAGTATTATGAAGTAAAGAGCCTGGATTTAAATATCTTTTGGTTCTCATGAAACCATTCCTGAGCTCAACTCCAGTTCTATAATATTTGCCATTTGTCTTTCCTGCCGTGTTATTACCATGGCATCTTTTGTGAATGAAATTCATGCCAGTATCTTTCTGACAGTTAAACTGGAGAACTTACTTTCAAAGGACATTTCAGACTCTGTAGGAAAATATAGAATAAAGAGGTTAATTAATAGCATGCTCAACAATCAATCATCTTCAATTAAAATTTAGCTGTAGTTAATGTAGGCATGCAGTCACAAGTCTCTGTCAGTCTCTGCACTCTAGGGACAAGACGAATACATAATGCAAATCCACCCTACTTCTCTTCATAGTATTAATATTCATTCTATAAAATTTTCATGGTAGGTGAAGTTCCACATTTTATTTTCTAACAGCAACTTAAGATAGCTGTTTTTATGCTGTTCCTTTCACTTGCTTTCTTCATCCACTAAACACTTAAGCTTTCTTGTGCCATTGATCAGGCAAATACTTTACCACCTGCTTACACTGAGCAGGTCTACTGCATCCTATACTCAGTGCTGAAAACAAATCAATAAATAAAAGAAATGGCCAAAGGAGATGTTATCAAAGATAACTCCTCAGAGCTCAATGTTCACTGTAGCTTTAAAGATGTTTTAATAAAAAGCAAAGTGGGTTCTACTTGACATCTCTGGTATCTCTAGGAGTCAAGTTGAACTCGGCAAGGACATAAGCAAGTTCTATACTTTTAACTACTGTTAAGACACAATTGTTTTTATGCTTCTGCGGTGATCTGCAGAAAGCGATTGCTTGTAGAATGGATAACCTGTAGTGAAACTCAATGGACTGATTTAAAAAGGTCACCACTTCCTGTTGTCAAAAAACTTTACTAGAGGTTAGTATTCAGAGATGTTAGAATAGACCACATTAAGGTTCCTCATTTGCTTCAGTGGAAAACCAGCTTGGACTAGCCTATATGTCTTTGTGCTGCAGTGGATGAGGAATACTCACACAGCATGTTCTGCTGCACGTGTGGTATCTCACAGAGAGGGAACAACTGCCCATACCCACTGAGCCAAACCATCAGAAAGTCTGCAGGAGAAACATTTTGTAAGTAATATCATCCTTAGAATTCATTTTATATCTTTCTGAAGGTCTCTAAGGTGCTGTAATGGTGCAATGACCAAAACATATTCCCAGACATTCACAGGTTTGCAAAAATGAAGACAAAGGCAGAATCCTTTCCCCAACCATTATCTACTTGTATTTACATTACTTCACTAATGAATTAAACTAGTAGTTTTACCCCTATATGCATGATGCAAACTTTAAGCTGTAAAAAGCCATATTTTTCTGAATTTTACTGTGCTAAAGGCAGCAGTGTCCCCACTTACAACACTGTCTGCAGAAGAAGTTTTGTGAGTGCTCTTTATCCTCTATCAAAATAAAGCCTGGCTGACTAGTCCTAACCACCTTCTGCTAGCAGAGCTACTTAGATGATAAGATACAGGTAAAAGACAGAAATAATGAGCTGAGAAAGGACCACCTTTTGCCAGAACAGCTGCTTGAACAACTATCTGTGACTGTAGAGCAATTTAATGTGGAATGGTTGCAAGAAACTAAAGCATTCTCATAAATGTTGATAATACTAGTTTGGATTCAAGAAGTTGTCAATGATTGATAGCATCCAGGAAAGTTAATGGTCAGTCACATTCTTGCCATCAAAAAGCAAGTAACTTGATTGCTACTTGTGCCTGAGGCAAAGATTTATGTAATGTATTTTTTAAAAAAAACTTGCCTTTCTTAAATACGTTTTTAATTTGAGCTTTTGAGAGTGGAACAATGGACTAATTGATTAAGTATTAGACATACCAAGTAGATTAGATTAGATTAATTTTAATACACTATACTAGTTACTCATCAGTCCTAAGTTATATAATACTCCCTTTCTAAAACAATGTTTTGAAAATCAGATATTTTCATTTACTGACAATGTCTGGATTGAAAAGAAATGTTGTATTATGTGGCTAACTGTTACTGAAATGCATGATGCAGCAGCTATAAATCAAAACTAAAGAAACAATTTTGTTTTGCATTTAGACATTTTACTCCATGCTTCAAGGCCTTAATACTGATTTCTTTTATGTTGACCTTTCCTCCGGTCAATTGATTCTCCTGCCACTATCTGCCAATTTTCTATAACTGTTCATGCCACATATGCTGGCCTTTCTGCTGTATTTTCCACCAAGTGTGTTTCTTTGTCTTCATCAGCTCTCCTTCTGGTAAAGCTTTGTATCTGAATACAACTCCAAGCTAGGGATGAGTGAACTGTGCCTTTTTTTGGCAGGGGGGAGATGTCTCCTGAAAAGACTGTAAGTTTTTATAATGTGATCTTTCACTTTGCTTCCTTTTTCTTTCCTGCTTTTTCTTTTCCTAGCTCTGGTTCAGATTAGTCCATGCTAAGGTGCATTATTTTTTACTTAATAAGCTAAAAGCCTTGGGACAGATATGTTGAGGACTTCAGGAGATCTGGACTGAATTTTGAACAGGGATGAATTATGGCTCTTGAGTGAAAACTAGAGGAAAGATAGCAGCTTTATTTAAGTTGGTATTGATTAAAAGATAAACCCAGAGATGAGAATTCTTAGAAACCAAACTACAAAGAACTTTGCAGGAACTTACAAACTAAAACTATGGTGGTGTTTCATTTCTTCTCTTCAAATTCCTCTTTCCCCAGAAACATTCAGAAAATGTTTCACCTTTCTTGCAATGATCCCAAACAGGACTATGTGAAATACACTCTCTTTTCCTGTTTTGAACCAAAGTACGTTCTGGGTTGCCAAACAGGAGTATCAGCATACAACTAATGTTATTCCAAAGTAGATTTCTGAGTGACATTTTGAATTATGTATTCCCACTATTGTGTCTAACCCTTTTCCAGTTTCTAATTGTGGGTCCCTTTTTGTGCATGTTAAGTAGTTTTTCATCCTGACTGAATTCTAATTTTATCTGAACCTTTGCAAGTATGTATGCTAACTATATAAAAAATCATTTTGCATTCATTTTGAAACTAGAACATGTTTTCAACAAAATGTTTCAGTTTCATAAATGTGAAATTGCAACTACTTCCAGCTTTGTCAATCAAAAAGATTTTTTAGATGTTATACTTTCAAATATACTTATTAAGATATACATGAGATTTAACTTTTTTTTGTAGTTTACAGTAGCACTCTTGTTCATAGGACATAAATCACTTTTAAAAGGTAAATATGTCTGTATTCCTAACACAAATTGCAGAATAAAATACAAGACAACCTGAAAATAAATACAAAAAAGACAGTATTCTGGAGTAATTTTAAGGAATCACTGTGCAAAAATAGTCAGTGTTCCCTCTACTAATTTGTAGGAGCTATCAAATGTAATTCAATTTTAGTTTTATATATTTAAAATGATCCAGCTCTACTTCTGATTACACACATAATAATAGGTATTATTTTAAAATGAAAGGAGCTACAAGGAAGATAGCCTTCTAATTATTTCTTACCTAGTACTGAAAAAAGGGACAATGAAATACAAATGATCACTTGAAGATTTAAGTGCTTAGTTATTAAATGATTGAAAGTATAAAGGAAATAACTAATTTTAAAGTCAATTTGAAATGTAATTGCCCATTATGCCATCAGTGATCCAGGCATACTGTGATTTACTAATGAAAATTTCAGCCTTGTATTAGGAAAGAGAAGACTTATATCATTAGTTTCTACACCTCATTTGCATTGGTTTTCAATAGAGATAACTTGATGCAAGCTGGATAGAGTGCATTATTTTGAATAATTTACAAGTTGTTTAACTTTATTACAGTGGTTTAACAATAAAAAAATCTTTTGACAAATACATTATGTTTTAATTTGAGTTAACTGAATTTAGGTCCTGATATTGCTACAGTCCTTTTGTAGCTAAACTTCACCTAAAATTATCTTGTAACTAAAATTCACAGTGTTAATCACAGAAAAGATAAATACAGTAATGACTTTCTAGTGAAATGTGACAATGTGCTGCATTTCACCATTTCTTGAAATCAAATAGGTATCAGGATGATTGGAAAAATAAGTTTCTGGAACAACATACTAAGAGAGATAAGAGAGATTAATAGCCCAAACTGTTTCAAGGAAGAATTTCATCAGTCTGTAGAATGGGTGATAGTGTTTTCTGCATTTTTCTGATGATTTTTTTATGGTGGCAGGGGATCTTGACATGAAGACTTAGGTAGGCTCATTATTCCTGTATGTCTTTACTGTCAGTTTTTACATTGAGGAAAATTAACTCAAACACATATACTCAAGTAGATTGCATGTTGTAAAAGTTTCTAAGCCACAGAAAAAGGAGAAAGAAGCAAAACAGTGATTAATGGATAAGCATCTGAACAATGCTCAGACAATTAAGTAGTAATTAAAAGCTACTTCAACATTTTCCTTGTGATATAATGGTACCTTTGAGCAATACATTATTGACTTAAAATACTTTTGGCCAGCCTTATCAGGAGCCAAAGGGACAAGCCTATCTCATAAATTGTCTGTTCCTGTCACGAAATTCTGATCTAAAGAGGTATTCCTCTGGTACCACATACCGAGGAGAGAAGAATCACCCGTTTAATTAGGAACTCAGTATTGATCTTTGAGTAGCTTAACAATTTTTTCTGTCTTTTTTTTCTTGCAGCCCATGCACTTTCTCCCAGAAAAACCTCAGGAAGACTTTGTTTTACAGGGAGGAATAGCGTCACTGAAATGCCCAAGTGTAAATTGTGATGGTGGACACACTGCTTCCTAAGCATCTCAGTCATCCCTGCTGCGGATAGTGGTAGGACACTGGGACAATAACTTTATCCATATGTGTTATTTCTACTTTTTCCTCAGGCTCTGTTTGGATGGTACAGTTAGTTCTGTCTTATGGGGTCCTAGTACTAGACCAAAAATACTGCTACATAATGCAGAATACTGATGTGGTACAAGCTTGGTCCATTCAAATTCATTTTTAAAATACTGATCATTAAATTTATTTTATAATTTTATGTCAGATCAGGTCTTGCTGGTCTATTCCACTCTGATTTTTTACTGGATTAAGCGTCACCTGTCATCTTGCAATCAGCATAAAGCCAACATAAAAGCACAAAAATCTGCCTGAGTCTCACATTCTTTTTTTCTGGGTAGTTCAATAGTCATGATCATGGGCCTATGCCTGATTTGAATCATCTCTCTTTCATTGGGTGATATAACAAAGGGAAGACTTAGAATATTTAGAATTCTAGGCATTTTTGGAAAATTTTAGAAGTTACAGAATTATTTTGCTAGAAAGCATAGGGCTTATGAAGAGCAACTTAGATCAATATACTTTTTTAAAAACTGCTCAAAGAACTTTTCACTACAGGCAGACAAGATTTCTTTGGACACAAAGGCACTAATTAGTCGTTCTGTTGGGGTATGTTTTCACAATGAGTTGAAGTTGATCTTAGACTGCACTACTTATGGTAGTGGTCAGATCAGTATTTAGTTAGATCAGCAAACCGATCCAGATCACCACGTGTGCCAGCACAGAAGGGGCATCAGGTGCTCGTGGCCAAGGGCAAGAGGACAGAACTGCCCTGTCAATGGCAGTGTGTTTTCAGATTGGCTTAAACTGATTATAATACTGTGCATTTGATGTGGTTACAGCATCTTTCATCAATTGTGTGAGGAGTTTCAAAATGAGTTTTGATGTATCAGTGAGCCCTTTTCCTGAGATTATAATATGACCTCTGCCAGTCTTTTATTCTCCTTTACAGACTGCCAAACCATTGGTTTGGATTGTGACAAATCAATTGATTGAAACCCGAGAGGTTTAAGAAGGTTCGGATTTTTTGTTTGTCTGCATTTCAAGGAATGTTGCTACTGATTTCTCTGAAGTTACATGTGAAAAGGACCACCACCTAAAAATGTAAACTTATCCTAAATGTGGAGGGATGAGATATTGATATTTCTACCCAGGGAGCTATTAGTGCAAATAGGGGTGGAGCATTCTATCTTTCTAATAATGAAAGGAGAAGCCACCTGAAAACTCTCTTCCCATTAAGGCCTGGTCGTAAGCTTCTACTGAGAAATGTATCCCTTGGAAACGCTTCATCTCTCTGAAAAAAGATCAGTGTAATTTTTATGTTTCTCTCTTTTTCCCCAGCCCCTCAATTTTCTACATCTATACTGATTTTCATATATACACTGTCTTTTGGCTCAAGCTAGTGTTTTGACTAAGGAATTTTGATTAAGGAAAATTCTAATTTTGCTGCTGATCATGTTTCTGTCTTCTCTTTGTAATTTTTCAGAGAGTATAGTCTGGAAACCTTCATCTCTTTCTTTCCCTATTCCTGGAGATGCGGGAAAAGACATAAAGATAACTGTAGGAAGATAAAGAACAAGAGGACAGCAGGGCTGACCTTAATGAGAGCATGAAGATAGAAAATTGGTGTGATAAAAGAATACAGGTTGGAATTATAAACAAGTACAATGTTACATGGGGATCTGGATGCAACGGCTATACATTTGAGAAAGTAGGTAAATAAGACCAAGTAAGGGAAGTCAAAGAGCAAGGGTGATGCAAAAATATTTCTGACCAAAAGAGATTTTTTTTTTTTGGCAGCTGCAATTTGCTTTGTTCTACTTCAACTAGAAATTTCTCTGGAAGCAACCAATAAAAATAAGATTTTTACTTTAAAGAATATGGCAACAAATATGTTTAATCAATGATAATTCAATTTGTTCAAAATTTTTTTTTTTTAAATCAGGGCTTAGCATCACTAAGGCTTAAAAACTTTAACAATACATTGGCTCCTGACGGACAACAACAGATTCAACTGTAAGAAAGAAAGGAGGTAATTCTTGCCAATAACATTCATACCCAAGAATAGAAGTCTGCACAAAGCAAGTTAAAGATTTTATGTTTCTTCCCCCTAAAACTAATGTATGAAATGAAGACTTCTTGAGCTTCAGAAAGGAATAATGGAGAAAGTATGGAGGAAGTAATGGCATAATGGAGAAAGCACTGAGGGAGCAACTGTCCATTTTGAGAAAGCAGGGTCATATCATATGGAAAAATTTCCTGGAAAGAATCAGGTAGCATTTATGATTTGACACATGTTAGAGACTAGCTCAGAAGTGGCCACCATTGCCAACAGAGTGAATGCAGATGGTCTAAATAAATGTGTTTTTTTCATAGCAGTGGTCATTTCCCTAGTGTTTCCCAGTCAAAACATTTTATGCAAAGGACTTGAGGCTTGTTGCACTTCATGTTGTGTCAACTGATCCCTTAGGATGAAGCTATCCCCACAAGTTGTTAGTGAAGACAGCCTGCTATATCTAAGACTACACAGCTTCACATTGCTGTGGTTACACTGATAGCAGAGCATCAGAGCCACTTTCTGGCTTGGGTATGGCCACATGAACTGCAGTAGCAGCAGTTGTGTTTACCTATCACTCAAAAAAGTTAAGTGACATCAACTGAAAGTGCAAAATAAAGGCAGATAAAAGAATGCTTTGAAAAGAGCACTGTTGGGGCAACTTAGGATAGTATTGCTCTGGTTGTCCACTCTGCTTTTCTGAAAGAAATTGTTGTCTCTTCATGAACTTGGCAGAACAGGCACTATGTCTGCTCTTCAGTTGCCATAGTCTCAAGCTTGACATATTACCGTAAATGGCCATTAGTTCCAATTTAAGATAATGCGCTGGATTGTGGGCTGGTGTGGCTGAGAAGTAAACAGTGTTTTTGCTGTAGGTGTGGTAACATCTATAGAGGGGTACAGCAGCCAGCTGGGGGCAATAACTTCTTAAATGATTTTAGCACGAATCACCAAAGGTTTCCAGGTGGCACTCTACTTTAAGGCATCTTTAATGTAGTTTGGTTGCTGTTGTTCACAAGTAAAATAGCCTTTTGCTTAACTGTCTGTTGAGGATTAATTTGTCATTAAAGACCTTGGGCCTTCATCTGCAGCATTTCATATGGTAAACAAACAGTACGTTAGACCTGCACAATCAAATTCCCTTCACACAGTGATCATAATGTATTTTCTTAGCTCCTCTGTTTTTATCGTTCTGGGGCTTACCAGCACAATAGCTCTAATGAATCCTCTTCCCGAGAATACTGGTATGTTCTCATAACAAGACCAGTAGTGCAAATATCTATTGCTTAATGAATTGCTGAAAAATAAGGAATAGAATAAAAAAGTTAATCTTCCCTGGCAATTTAATCCATCTCATTCATATATTACCTTTCCTGTTAAGATGTTTTACTTGCTTTGCTAATTTACTCTTAATTTCTAGACCATACAAATCCATACTGGCTTGTCTAGAGTTACACTTAAAGTCTAATTACATGCCCATTAAATTCAGCAAAAAATATTCTAATTGTTTCAATGGCTGTCAGCTCATAGGCCAAGACAATTCAGACTGGTTTATCTGCACTGGTGTAGGTATGCCCTGCAACCCTAAAACAAAAGCAGAGTATGGCATTTGCGCACTTACTGTGTAATGTGATTTAGGAACTTTGCAGGCTCACGTGATGTCCATTTGATCCTATTCTTGTCACTGAAAATTTAGAGGTATGACAAGTGAACTGTAGCATTTAAAGAAGATATTGCCTGTAGCTATTTGGTCCTCCACCTTTCCTTTTTCCCCTCACCAAGTTTATCACCTCCTCAGGAGAATGGCAGTACAGAACACGAGAATAATCCTCAGCCAGTTTAGTGCAAAGTCAGATAGCTTAGTTTAAACTTTTGATACAGGCGAGCTTAAGATAAACTGTCAGGTTTTGGACTGCAGTGGTAAAGATGAGGACTTGCATTCCCTCCACCTAACTCCTACCTGAGAGGTGGTTTTCTGGCTGAGCAGATGTTGCATAGGACATGACACCACTTATAGTGAACTTTGTTTTGGAAGCAGCAGCAGCACACACTAAAGATGTTTTAATCGCATACATCTTCAGTATCCTCTCTGGGGAGGCAACTTTCTGTTTACCTCATATTACCTCCTTTAATCTTTCTTAGGCAAAACTGTCTAGGTTAACACAACCTGCCAATACATGGCTAGGGATAATAGTAACTTCAGCCACTACAGACAGACCTGGGAGAAAATGTGTGTCCACAAGCTAAGGTCTTTAACTGGTGAGCAAGGATAACTAACCTTGAGAGAGCTGGAGTGTTTCCCAGCCACAGTTCTCCTGTCCCACCTTCACTGCAGGGATGACTCACGAGTGAAGGCAGTGAACTGCTGTGCATTGGGGAACCCTGTATCGGTGCTAGTTTATTTTGCCAGACCTAAAAAACTCTGTGTTTACAGCTGCTTCCCAAGAAATCAAGCCCTTCTTGCAGTGGGGTTAGTAAACTCGGAAGAGGGGAGAAAGCTAGGGCAAAACAGATGGCTGTGAGCAGGAAACATTTCAGCCACGCGAGCACAAGCCACTCCTGCTCCTGAGTCAGTCCTGCCTGAGCATGAGTCAAATCCCTTAATTGTGGCAGCAGAACCACAGAAGGATTCTAGCTATAGCACCTTATTGGGGCTTCTAAATGAAGCCTAAAACAGAAAAATAAGTTGTATTAAAAAAAAAAGGAAGCTGTCAGAACTGAACCCTTTTCAAACAAGAGCAAAACCAGGTTAACATCTTTCAGAAGTGTTATCTGTTTGCAGCTCTGCTTTAGTGGGGAATGCTTTCAAAGACTTTTGTTTAAAAACAGTCACAGTCAACTATGTGATATTTAGCTTTCTGTACATAACTTTGCTACTTTCCCATGTTTCATGCTGCTGAAAAGTTCTTAAAGTTCTTTAAAAAAATCATCAAAATGTGCCTGGATACTGGCTTGTTGTTCAGTGATAGCAGCCATTTCAGACATACACACACACCAAGAATTGCATATATAAAATCTACTTAACCTAGCAATATGAGCACAAAACTGAAAAGGAGTGGTGTGGAAAGGAAGGGAAAGAAGGAAAGTAGTGATTTTAGGAGGCATGAACTGACCATGTATCTTATGTAAAATATGAGGGGACAACAAGCCATTTTTTTGGTGACTGAGGGTCTCCTAAACTTTAATGAGTGTTTCATATTCTTATGATTCTGTTTTCCATACACAAAACTGACAGTTCTTAAAATATATTTAAATAAGTTATTATTTACAAAGACAGTCCAGTCATAGATGTAATGAATCCAAATAGATTTAGCCTTAGCTCAGTTCAATGTTATTTTCCAAGCTTCCCTCTTCACATGCAAGAGTCATGCATTTAGAACAGGCTGCCTGAGGTCATAGACAGGATTAAACGAGTGCAAGCCTGCTTAAGAAGACCGATTTGAACTGAGTGGATACAGAACCTTATTTATGACACAAACATAATCTGAACGAAATTGGTTTATGTCTTGTTCATGTTTAAGAGTACCGTGTGCAATATTTGCATTGGAAAATAAGAGATTTGCATGGGAGTGAATCACTAAAATTATTCGCAAGGCATTACATGATTTTACAGTGGATCTTTCATAAGAGAATAAGGATGGATCTTGTGGTATTGGTTTCAAAATAAAATTTGGATGCTATGTGTGACTTTTTTTAAATTTCTTTAAGGAAAAAAGGCTGTCTCACCATCATTTTGAATAAAAGCATAAAATCTCTTACATTTTACATAGCATTTTTTGCTCCAGAAGACTTCCAACCTATCTCTCTACATCACAGTGTCAGTGCAGGCAGCAAACATGGGGAAACATGATTTAGGCAGGATGAGAAAGCAGCACGCGGAGCACGTAAGGTCATCTCTTGAATAGTAGGATTTTCTGCTAGCAGCTGGCACTGCTGAATCTCACCAGTGACTGGAAGGCATTGTGCCAGAAGCTAGGACTTAAAAAGATCTTCAGGCTGGGGGGCACAAAACTGAAATGGAGAGGAGTTGATCATCTCTTTTCTAGTCTTAAAGATAGGTCAGGGAGGTGAGTGAGGCAATGATTGATGGAGTTGGCACTTCTGGGTTTGTCTACAAGGGAACGCTGCACTGAGGTAAGTTTAATTAGCTTTGGGGTCAATATAGTTACCATAGTGTCCATCCTTTTCGTGTATCTTCTTGGTACAGGAGAGGATTTTTCAGTTTCAAACTGTCTGGAATATATTAAAGATAAATGGGAGAAATCATTCTTACAAGGTCATGACAGTGTGCCCATGGAAGTTTACAAAATTAGGGCCAAATCCGTGCCCAGAAGGAGTTGTCAGAACAGCTTTCTCAACAAAGCCTCTTCAGACAGGGAGAGCCTGTGTGAGCAAGAAAAGTGCTTTACCGATATAACATATACCAGTCCAAAAGTGCAAAATAAGCTGTACCACTTTCATGCCAGGAAAAGTGGGTTTCCCCTTAGGTTTTTACTAGTATAAAAAAGTTGCAAAACAAAGCACCTCACTGGCCACTTTTATATACACCAAGGTTACTAGTTATACCAACCTCTGTGTTTGTTTAAATTCATACTGTGTTTTAGACTTTGTTACTGTCAAGACTAGTCCTACATAAAGCCACTGCCAGCCACACTGCTAACATAATGCCTTGTCCATACCATGGCTACTAATCAAATTTTAATGTAATAATTAACACACATAAGAACACAGGTAACAAATTGTTCTGTAGAGATACCTTAATGGAGAAAAGTCTATTGATTTGGACTTTTCTTTACTGCTAAAAACTATTATCATTTTTTTTAACCTCAAAGTAACCAACGTGCATCAACTATCCTGTGGTAAGAACACTGTGAAGATAAGGTGCTTTAATTTTACACTGAGGTAAATTTGCCAAGGTCAGTCCCAAGCAAGAGGATAGAGCTGACTGTGTTGAATGTATCTTGCGGTAAAACTAAAGTATCCAGCACTTTGCTATGTTTTCAGTTTGGCATATCTGACATATATTAGTGACTTTTATCCAAAAAAAAAAAAAAAAAAAAAAAATCCTATCTTTTTAGCAGCAAAGACTTAGTCTTTATAATCTGCTTTTGTGCTACCTCAGAAGCAATTATATAGTCCATCCTCCACAGAATGCAGAGGACAGAGCTTATGCAAGAGGCATAGACTTAGTCCTAAATTCTATATATGATTGAATTTTTCTGTTGACCTCTGTATCTATAAGTCCTCTGAAAGAGAGAAGAGTATGTGCAGAGAGTTTTGTTATCCTAGGTGATGCAACTGTGCTTGGAATAATCATGTCTACCCAGTGCTCTGGATTTGTTATGTCTACACAGTTGTTACAAAACTGCCATTTTGCATTCTCGGAAGATTCCATGATTTATTGCTTTGCCCATCAGTTTTTTTCCATGATGCTCATTGTGAAAGATCCCACCAGAAGGTAGTGGAATATTTCCCACGATTTCTCTCATTTCACCACAATGTTAGAAGCAAGCTCCATTTTCAAAGGCTGTTAGGCATCAGGCAAGAAACAATGAAGACCACTAGGATGTTGCTGGTACCATTTGCATGTCTTTAGGGACAGGGACACATGGACAGCTGAAGGTAAGCTAAGTGGACTTCTGACTGAACTAATGCATGAAACAGTGAGGCTCAACAGTGATGCAGAACAGGGACAGCTAGCAATTTCAACAGCATTTGAGGATATTAACTTTCAAGAGCCTTGAATGGAGAAATTCCCTTGCACTCATAAGAGCAGAACATGTAATGAGAATTTCCCTCAGCCTAGGGAAATATCCTCAACCATTTTCATCTGAAGGCTCACGACTCTCATTTGGTAACCATTTCTGTGGAGACAAATCAACTGTCAGGATTACTGTCAAGGTGTTATGTATGACAACTAAAAAACTGGTCATATGAGCTGTAAAAACACAGGCATTTATTGATTAGTTTATATGTTTGGGGGTAGCTAACAGTGTTTAGGTCACCAATATGACTAATACGACTATTCTCAGTGAGGATCATACCTAAAAGAAGGCAGCATTTACCTATGATGTAGCAAAGGCAGATGGGAGACTTATTAATATTAGTGCGATGTGATGGAAAGATCCAAGAAACGTACATTTTTAGAAACAATGGGCTATTTTATGCTATTTTTTTTCTTTGGCATACTATTTTTTTCTTTTGCAAGGTGATTGTAGATTGCGCATTAACAGCGCTGAAAAACTGGATGCTGATCAGCAATTGCTGCTTTACATGAGAATCATTTCCTCTATGTTATGCAGATTCTGTGAGAACAAAGTAAGCAGAGAAACACTGTGAGAAAAAGTAGTGACAGTGCACACTTCCATTTGATCAGAAGCACTTCAGTCAGACATGCACTACAATTCAGTTATGAAATGAGTGCAGATATATGAGCAAAATGGATCCACTCTTAGGGTAGGAGTTAGGACATTTGTATACAGGAAGGATTTTAATATATCACATGCAGGGATTTTATTGTACTCTGCAAAGCTTTTTATACAAACCAGCAGTGTCATGAAAATCATTGCAGAAGATATAAGTAAGTTGGAGCAGAAGAACAAGGGAAAAAATATTCTGTGAAACTGCAGAAAGACCTTACTCCTTTGGGTAGGTGGATGAGTTTATGGGGTCTCACACTAGGCCCATTTTACTTATTGCTTTGCAGTGTGGAATGTGAAAGGACAAACTTGCACCTGCGAAGTGCTGTAAGAAGTTGCTACGTCAATAAAGACATTGTTGGAGAAGGGTTGCAAGGCACAAAGGGAATGAGTTTTTTCCCTCAAAAAAAAAACTTGCCATCTCTTGCAGAAGCTGTTCCTGAAGGGTCATGACAATTTTCTTGTCTCCTCTCTCCTCTTTATCATCTTAAATTTAACTTTCTTTCCATTTCTCCATCTGTTTATCACCCTGTTGAGTTGTGTACACAACATCAGTAAACATGCTATCCGTTGATTTCCTTTCCTTCTTGCGTAGATTGGACAGGTGTTCATCCAGTGTTAGCACCTGTGGCCATGGTTGCTGCAATGTGACATGGGTGGGAAAGATAAAAAGGAACAGGTAGTTATTGCCCAAGAAATAACCTCCTGTGCCAAGAACGATAAAATGTTGCTTTTTCCTTATTGCACAATATCCATTCTAAAATAGAGCACTATCTTTGCCTGAAGTTTTCTTTTCTAATACCTTTAGGTCAACATAAAGTCAACTTGGTAAATAAACAGAATTCTGCAGTCATCAAAGGTGAAAAATGCCTAAATTGTTTGCAGTTATTGAAATGTCTGTGTGGCCAGAGGGGAGTGATTTATTTAATAATAACAGCACAAAGCCAAAGGCATAATGAAAACGAGCCAGAAAAGTTATTTTACCATTTTTTCTGTCCTGTACCTGCTGTTACAATAAACTTGCCTTCCATTCAACAGGCCACACAGATCTGCCATGTTGGATATGTATGAATCTGAGGTAAGTGGTAGAATCAGAGAGAAAGGCAATAATGATGAAGGGCTTTTCAGCAGACTTCCTCTAAGAAGCGTTTTACATTTGCAAGAAGTAAGTGGAAGTGAGGTCTTGAACATCAGAGCACTTTAGTGTCCAACTGCAAAATTAAATGCTTTCCCTCTATTATGGACTCCTCAGTAGAGAAAAAACAGTGTCAACTTTCTTTAACCAACAGTGATGTTAGATACTAGTCTTTCAAGGAAGACATTAGTGTGGAGGCTGTATGTGTTATAGAGCCAGAGCAGGCTGGGCATCTTGGCTGCCCATCAGGAGACATAAATTCAAGAGCTGATCTGAATCTGTGCTGAAGGCTGCCCACAGCCTACTCAGTTATGAGTATGTTATTTGGGTCAAAGAGCCAAAAGTGGCCAGATACCATGATGCACATCACAGCCTCATGTATGCTACTCAGTACAGAATGTAGGTGTACTTTAAGCAACTAGACCTAGAGGCCACACAGGAGTGGAAGAGTCTTCTTGAAGATGTGGCAAAATGGTAATATATACGTATTTTGTAACCTCTGACAAAGCACCTACTGAGGTATAAATGTTGTATATTACATATAAAGGAACAGGTCTTTGTGAGAGATGGTCACACATTTATTCCTGAGCTTATTAGTTCTTAGAAAAGGCAGCATAACAATAACCAGATTAGCATACAGAGAGGCCAGTGTAAGGATAGTCAGTACTGCTCAGGATCTGTGTAAATGAAAGAATTCTCTGCTGTAGAACTGCAGCAATAAATTCAATTACTCTGGAGATCTACAACACTCATATAGGTAGGTAGCCTTTGGCATCATGCCTTATGCTTCAAAAGATATCAGAGGTATTCAAGCATTTGGCAGAGCTGCATAATTTGTAATGGATGATATGTGTATTATAGCTTGTTGTTTTTTTCAAGTCCTTCTTCATTAGAGATACATTCACAACAAGAACCTCTGATGCTGTGCATGATTAAGTGTTTGGGGCATTTGTTTAAAGTCCAGCGTTCCATGATTTCCTTCCTGCAGTGATGTGGTGGGGATAAAGTTTTGGTTTGTTCACAGGCTTTGGTAGCATAAAGAGAGAAAAACAGGCCAATACTGCAAATACCTTAAAAATAAATTATTTTATTATAAAAGTTTTTTCAATGCCTAGAGGAAACACATTTTATTATCAATAAGAAAAATATTTTCTGTCATTGGAATTTCACTTAAACATAGTTTCATTATAATGTATTGTTATTTCTAGGCATCTCCCACCTGATGATACAAGAACAGAGGTACTCTTTGTTCAAATTATAGGCCTAATAACTGTGTTGATGACTATCAAAAGTATTTTGGGGAATTCAAGGGTGAACTAAAAAGCTTGTGTTATGAAGGTTTCTGTTAAAGATTTTCTGTCTCTTCATCATGATAGCAGAGTTCTCAAATGCAAAAAAAATTCTTCACCCACTAGCCAAAGCTTTTTTGAAGTAATTTATGTGCCTAAATAGCTATTTGCACCAAGTTAGCATGTTGAATTCTTTTGCCAAAATGATTGGTAGGTGAAAACAACAGCTAACTGTAATCAACTTCAACATATCCCTTCAGATAGCTCACTTATGGATGATCCATGCCATTATGGTTTTATTATAGAAGGAAACAAATTAAGTCCTTTTTAAATGTTAAATTGAAAACCCATTTTAAATCCTTAAAAACTTAAAAATCAACATTTTGGATTAGGGTGAAAAGAACATTTAGGTAAAATGAATAAAAACAAATTGAATTGTTTTAATTTAATTAAGTTATCTGAATTAGAGAATGCTTTCTTAACATATTTACAGTTGATTCATTTGATATAAAATAACCTGAAAGATCAGTAATATCTACTTATAATTATTACTTGAATGCAAAGCTACTTAGTTAAGCACTTTAAGTTCTTTCATTAAATTTAACTAAATACAATAAAAACTCAGAGACTCATAGTCTAGCTTGCAAATCTTTAAATAAAAGCAGTGATTTAAAATAATTCTTGTATCTTGAAGATTCAGAGGCTCAGCTGCTTCTTCAAATTTTCCTCATATCATTTTTTTCAGTTAGGAAAGAAAAATGACTATATGGGTGACCAGGTATAGATGCCTGCAGTGGAAAGAACTGCATCAGGACTAATCACCCTGGACTCTCTTCATTGTCCGTGCAAAAAGAAAAAAAAAAGGCACTTCAAGGCAAGATTCAGTCATCCTAATGTAGGCATCTAAAACAGGTCAGTTTCCTTGAGCTCTAAATGTCTATTTTTCTCCACGGACTATAAAGGCATGGCCACCCTAGGGAGTGACTAGCTTAGATGTGCATATCTATGTTATCAAGTAAGGTGAGATGATTCACACCCCATGTAACTTTTGTGACCAAGAACAAGTATCTACAGAGAAAGAAACATTGCGTCTATTAAAAGGCCTCTAATACAATAATGTGTGCTAATACTCTTGTTTCACCCTCCCTACAATGCCCTGGATTCTCTAAAACATATAGATTGAAATTTCTATCACAAAGAATAACATAGTGTAATACTGCATCATCCTCCCTTCTGCCTCAGGAAAGTGACTGACCATTAAACCTAAAATTACCACTTGCCTAGGTGTACATAGTAGTGATCTGATAAAATTCAAGATATGAACACAGTTTTCAGTGTTAAATAGTGGTATGTGAATTACAATTAATGTATAAAGCAGTTCATTAGTATATTAGTGTATATAGTGTATATACATATACATATATGTGTATGCACACATACTAATAACGTGCTTAAAAGGTAATTATAGATAAGAACTGTACTTCAGAAAGCAATTGAAAGCCACAGCAGTAATATACATTAATAAATACAATATACTGGGATGCAAGCTAAATATATCAATGAAAATGTAGGGATAAAGACAATATGAACTTTTTTTTTTTCATTTTGGATTGATATAGGCCTATTAAGGATGAAAGTAACCCTAGAGATGACATAGTTCCATTACTAGCTATGGAAAAGAAAGAAGCATTAATGAATATTTCTGTTTTGCATTTAGAAAGGAAAATAGAGTCTGCATTGCTAAAATACTATCTATCCTGACATTCTCTAAAGTGGGTAGTGAAGAGCACATACTAACTTTTTTAATGAGCAGCACCAAATAATTTGATTTAAAGTTTTTAAAAGGAATTTTGCACTGGTACTCACTGACAAAAAGCCTTAGCATACTGCAGGAGCCCAAGAGGCCTGGAAAAATCTAATGCTGTGCTGATATTTCAAAAGCATAAACAGGATGACTAGGGTAATTGTAGATGGGTTAACTTGACCTTGGTTCCATGTGAAAGAATGGAACAGCTGATATGGGACACTGTCAATAAGGAAATAAAGAATGGTAATATAGTTACTGCCAGCCAACATGACTATGCAAAATAGGTCATGTTAAACAAACTGCATAGTATTCTTATGAGAACAGAATTTTGATTATTAGATTTGGTTAATAAGAGTAACTATGTTGGCAAAATAAAATCTTTTAGACTTTTGTAAAGCATTGATTTTACATGTCAATCTGATTCACATATTAATGTCTAGGCAAAATCAAGAAAGCATATATTAAGTGAGATTAAAACTCAGAAATTCAATGGGTAAATGTTAACCCTAATTTATCAAGTATTACCAGTGTGGTCCTGTTGAGATCCTTTCTCGTCCCAGTGTTACTCAGTGTCTTTACCTATGGCATGAGAAAAAACATAAAGTTCTAATAACCTTTGCAAATGAGGCAATAACAAAAGAAGGAGAGAAATTATGAGGAAGACAGATGACAAACAAGAACTGATCTAGATTACTTTGTAACGGAGCAGAAAAAATACGGGTATTAATATTGCCAATTGAAGGCCACATACTTTGTGAAGTTCACATGTAGATACACTTGCAAGACTGAGGAGTGTAATGGCTCTAAGAAAATGGAAGGACTATGGTTCACAGTCAATTTTTTAGTGTAAAGATGGCATGAAATTGGCTAATGCAATCCAAATCTTTATTCTGGAAGTGGTCACAGGTGGCCTTCTAATAGGTACTATGGTCAGGCCAAATAAAGCTTTTCATAGAGAAATGCAGAAACAATGAAAGCTACCACCCAACAAATATATATTACCCTGTTTTGGACTATATGAAGCAATTTTTCTGGAATATATTGCAAACACAGTGGATGGAGAAATAGCTGGCAGGAGTTATGCACATCTGCATTAAATAAGGCACAGAAAAATAGTAGGGAGCTTGTCCTTGTGTTTAGGGAAACATGGCTTTGGCTCTATTACTTGTAAATAAGATTTCATAACTTTGTTAACTCTTATGATTTTTTTTGAATGCTTTTATGTTTTTAGTAAGCATACATCCAGCCTCAGAATGACATAAGATGCTCTAGACAGTGATGAAATTTCTGAGAGGCCTAATGGGAAACCCATCCTAGCAGTGTCCTGCTTATTTTTCTTCTTCCTGGTCCCCAAAGGTTTGCTGCGTAACAGTTATAATTCACCCTCCGCAGCAGACATGATTGTCACGAGAGACCACAGCAGCCTGTCTCCCCTGCCCAGGAACATCAGAGAAAGTCTCCTTGATTTTCCACTCCTTTCTCCCTTCCTGGGATGCTTTGAAGGAGAAAGATGGTGAAGAACATCTGCAGTTCTTATTCCTAATCTTTTAGTCTGGAAAGGAGAAAGAATATACAAAAGCAGTTTGGTGCTAGCTTGAGAAGCTATACTATGTATCTGCCAGAGTGCACATAGCAGGCCCAGGACCCTAGCGTCTTAATCCTGTCCAGCCTCCAGGGCTAGCATTTCAGATGGAAACCAAGGAGCAGGAGAAGGGGCCACTGAATATTTAGGTCTCGTTCCTGTCTGGAGTGAAAACTGAAGTCCTGGCTTGGGATGCAGAAGGTTCCTGGGGTTTGCTAATCTAGGCACAGCCAGAGAGGAGCTGCAGGAAAGGCAGAGGTGAGACTGAAAAGAAAGAAGTGGGGAGATGCATATCTCATGCTGCCCCACAGCTGGGGCATACATCCTGTACACTTACGGTTGCAAAATCCTTTTGGTGACTCCCTGCATTATGGTCCTGCAACCTTTCCTCTTCTCTGTGATTTGACACATCATCCTGTATCTGGTCAATAAAGCAAAGGGTTTGTCAATTAGCTTTGTCTGGCACATCAGGAGAGCATACAGCAAAAATTTGTGAGATATGGGCTAAATGGAGAGAAGTGTCAGAGCCAGTGTACAACTCTCATAGTAAATGCATGATAGTTGACAGACTGTGAACTGAGAGACAGGCAAATGTGAGGCAAGACTGACATCGGTGGTAGGGGGCAGGACTGGCTTTGAAACTGGGGTGTCAAAAACCACCTAACCTAAAAATCATTGGTATTCGTAAGGAGCATGAAGATCACTGTAGACAGAAATGGGTAACAAGGACAGGTTATCTTTGAATAAAGTGCTGATGAATCTGTTGCTGGCCATCCCTGTCCTTCAGCATCCTTTCCACCATACTAAGGATTTTGTGGGCTTCTAGTTTTAATCCCCCTTCTAAACTGCCTGTAACTCTGCCCTTTCTAAAACAATCACCCAACAGCTGGTGTCTTCCTTTTTTCCTCTACCATCATCTACAGACAGTCTGAGAGGAGGGAGTGGGAAAAAATGAAATGTCTCCATTTTGCTTGCCTCTGGCTTCCCTTATTGGCTAAGCATCTGTCCCACAGCTGTTACACAGCACTCAGCGCAGAGAGCAATAAGCAACTTTAAAGTGCGTCTTCCAGTTTTCTAATTTTCACCAGATTCAATAGGGCTTTGCCCAATCATAAACATTTCCTGAAATCTTCAGTTTTGTTTCTGATAAATTCCAAAGTGGTCACGTATCCAGACAGGTGAGCAAACAAATGCATATATTCATCTTAGTTAGCCATCTAAAAGATAGGGGGCAAGTGTAAGTTAGTTCTGTAGATTCCCTTTACAGTAAATTGAGAGAGACAGATATTTTCTAAGGGAAATGTGTCCTACCTATTTTAGACTATTATTCTGTGGTCATTAATTCTAGAGTAGCGCACAGCAATATTAAACATACCTTGAATGTTTCTTTTAACATAAGTTGAATGCTTCTGTTAAATAAGCAGAGCAGGGAGTATTGAGTCCATGCTGGCATTAGGGTTTTATGCTGCCTACTAGAGTGTAGATGATGCCTGAACTGGCTTAAAGTTGAGTGCTGAAAGGGGATCACATTTGACTGGGCATTTTGATGGTTTTCCACAGGTATAACTTCACTTCTGGAAATGCAGAGTATAGCTGTTGCATTTATGTAAAACACCCCTAGTCTATACAGCAAAAAAAGTATATTCTCCTGCAGTTATTTATAACAGGGACAGAAATGACTTTACTGAAACTAATTTACTTGAAGCAAAATGTTGTGAACTATATGGGCCTATTTTCAAAAGGAAGGGAGCCTCTTCAACTGTTGTGTGTTCCTGAGTCTTACGGAAACAATTCCTAGGGAAGGCTTTGTAAGATTTTAAGATTTTTTTAATTATTGAAATCCAAAAGTATGCAAGATATGTGTTTAAAGTAATATGTTAATTTGCTGTGTGTGTACAGCGTAGTTAAATCCACACATGGAAGCAACAAATCAATATTAATTATAGACTGCCTTCAAAAGTGAGACTGAACAACCTGCTTTCATTTTCCCTACAGAGAAAAGTGAAAGAGTAACTAAAATCAACAAGTGAGTAAACTGGGCTGTAAAATTGTTCCAGTATTATCAGTCTAAGGAATTAGTAATGTAAGGATGTGCAAGTGTGAATGTTTTCGGGAGTGTGATTTTTAACTTGCTGGTATTTCTTTAAATATAGCCAACATAGGAGGGTGGCAGACAACCGTTGTTTTTAAACCTGATTATCCTGCAAGAAAACCCAGATCACTTACCCATAGGCATTTTTCAGTAAATGTTCAGTTAACAACTGACAGCCATCCATTGACTTCAAAATTCTCTGATCTTTTCACAATCAATAGATTGTGTCTGTGTAATTTATACCTCTGGGACACTGTTACATGTTTAACACATTTGTTGTTCTGATGGATTTCTAAACAAAGTAGAAAAGGTCATTTTGTTACAAAAAGGAACATCATCTCAGGAAATTCTTGCAGAGGATATAAACTATTGGGTAGACAGATCAGCTGCAATGCAAGGATCTTTCATTGGGTCAAAGTTACTTCTGACAAAAGAAGTTTTTGTTAGCAAACAAACTCAGAACACTTTGTACCAGAAATGAAAGGCCCTTTCAGCTCTCTGGAAGGTATAAGAAAAGATACACCTAGGAGGCTACATTTCTGAAGCTTCTGCCAGGTCCTTAAACAGCTCCAGCTGAAGCTGAGGTAACAGCTTTCTTTGACTGGGTCTCTATAAGGTCACTACCTTATAGAACTGATCCGCATCGACCACAGCTGCTTTCTAGAGACTACAGCAACTCTTGCAACATCTGAATTGAAATGGTTTTGCAGCTATTCACCTTTAAAAAATCTTGAAAGATTTCATAAATCAGCCATTCCTCAGCCAAAAACAATTAGAATTTCCATCATGTCACAGAATGAAGTGAATTTCTAAACTCAGAAATATCCTAAACTTCCAGTATGCAGCCTACCTCTCCTTATTGGATAATCTGAATAGATTAAGAGTGATACAATGGACATTTCCTGTTCTCCGAAGGTTTGGGGGAAAATAAATCTCCTACTCTGCCAATCAGTAAGACACTCGGAAGAAAAATAATGAAGAACTGTGGAATATAACTGAAAGACAAGACCAGAAAAAACAGAAGCATGAAGGAATGAAGTGGGGTGCCTAGAAACATTCTCCTGTTATATGATTAAATACAACATACGGAATTAAAAACATGTTCATTTGCCACGATTACTTCATTCTTTGCTGTTATTAATGCTGTCTCATGTGCCTTTGCTTAATCAGCAGTTTAACTGAAAGCACACTCTTCACTTGTATTTGATTCTGTGGTCTCCCACTTCAGTAATGAAAATGTAATGTTCACATGAATATTTTATTAAGTGACCATTTTGTTCTGTGTTCATGAGCACTCAGCAGACCGTGCATGAAGCCTTTTTTTTTCTTTTTGTGGAAATTACTTGATAGAAATTATTTTAGCAAGTTATTATTATTCTTCAGACATAATTGCCTCCAACCATTGCAGTGCTTGCTACAATAAGGCTCTTGGAGATACCCGCTCCACCGTCTTCTGTCTCCACAATCCAGCCATCTGTGACAGTGTCTGTAACAGTGAGTGTGGTGTTTGGGCCATCATCAACTGGAAGAAGGATTTATTCAACTTCTGTTGAAGACACATGAAACTGTGCCAAATTCTGGGGTCAACAGCTTTGCACTCATTTTGTTTTGATGCTTGATCTTGCTGAAATTAATAGTTGTGTCTAAAGTATATATCTGGAAAATATACTTCCAAAGATATACTGAAAAGGTGCTCCACCTCTTCCTTTCGCACATATGTGTTGCCTTTCATTCTTTCCCATGCATATGAGCACACTGAAATTTGTACGGCTGCCACTCTTCCATTCCTCTTTAAAACCTGAGCCTGCCCCCAGTTTCCACTAGTGAGGCAGTCGGCAAGCTGCAGCTTCTGCTTGACAGCCATACTGTTTCTGTGTCTGCACAACTGTCTTTCCAATGTGACTCCCCACGCTAGCAATCTTCCTCAGTCTGTTGTGTATGTACAATATATACATTAAACAGAACAGAAGGAGGTCCACCATTAATTACTCATCTATACAATGTCTAGCACAATGGGAGCCCAAGGCTCCACTGAGTTTCCCAGACGCTGTCTAAATAATGCAGATAGATGATAATACTCTTTGAAGGCAGCCAGTCCATTCCAAGGGCAAGCCTTTCTCATTTTATTCACATAAAACTTCCATCAAAGCTGTACACTGGAAAAAAAGCAGGCAAGATTTGCCTCTATAGTCATTATATTCCCCAAAATGTCACTTTATCTCCCTGGTGGTCTTGTGTGTGCACAGAGTAGGCCAGCAAATACTTTGCATGAGTAAGAATTGCACTGATAGCATATCCCAAATAGTAAGAGTAAGGAACGATTAATTGCCATATATTTCATAGCATTATACTCTTTATTTTGCACTGTTAAATAAGCCCACGCAGAAAAAAACAGGTACTCCCTTCAGGAGTAGTACTTTGGGGACTATTTGCTAGGTGTATATATGACAGAAATCTGATAAAACAGGGCTGAAAGTAAACACGAGATCATATAGACTATCACACTGCCCTGAGTCAGGACAACCGTACTTGTGTCATTCCTGATAAATATTTGTCCAGCTTAAAATCCTCTGGTAATGGAGATGCAATAAAAATCCCTTGACAACCTACTCCAGGACTTCATTACCCCTGCTGCTAGGAAAATTATCCTATGTCAGAATAAATAGCAGAGGAAGTTAAGCTCCTTTTCTGAAGTTCAAAAAGAAAAAAATAAACCAGAGGAAAAAAAGTTACTACCTAAAGCAGGCCATCTGAACAAAGACAAATAGCCAAATGAATTGTAGGGCAGAGGGGAAAGCTGAATGCCTGAGATTGTTTTGCTGGGGAACGGCCTCCCAAAAGCAGTAAGAAACAAATGGAGAGAGGCATGAGTAACCTACCTAGGAAAGGAAGCAAAAGAAGAGCCTTTCAAACAGAATGCTACCTGGAAAGAAATAGAATTTGAAAAAGCAAACCGAACACAGCCCTGTTCTGTTGGAGTCCTGTTGTGTTTGGGGAAATTGGGCTTTGTTCATTTTCTGTAAATATTACATCAAAGAAATACTGAATTCTATCATCAATCTGTTCTCCAAAAGAAATACCGCGAAAGCCCCTCGACTTTGGCTATCCATGCAGGTCAGAACAGTACCTTCCAAGGTCTCTTGAACAGCACTTGCTAAAAAAAAAAGAAGAAGAAAAAGAGCATTGTTTTAAATAATTCTTAGATATTTAAACATTCTTCCTGCATGCAACAGAGGTATAGGCTTCAACCACCGTTTGAAAATATTTCATTGAACTGCTTCATGAATCATTTTTATATAAGTTGACTGTTATATTTTAATCAAACACTTTTTTCCTTAAACATCAGGGGTTTTTTTTCAATTTACGATCATTCCAGAAGGGATGAAAGAAGATAGAATTTGTCCCCCAAAGCTCATTTAAAAAAAACATTTTTTGATGTGCTGGTACCTCCCTCCTAGAAGAGTGCAAAAGGGATCCTATTGCTTTCCCCACTCCCCACACCTCAGTTTTACTTTGACGGCCGGCTCTAGAAAGAAACGCCTGTGGCAGGACGGCTGCCTTTAAAACCAGTGACACTTGAACCATTTGGAAACCCTCCGGCCACGGCGCTGCGCGGTGCGCGCGGAGGGCAGCGCCGCGCCAGCGGGGGGCAGCACGCACCAGCTCGGCGCCCTCGCTGCGGCTCTTGGGGACGCCCGCGGCTGCGGAGCGGGGCGGAGCGGCCCCGCCGCCGTGCAAGGCGGCTGCGCCTCAGCGCTCACGGAAGACGCGTTTTCGACGCGGGGGAGAGGGGAAAAAAAGGAAAAAAAAAAAAAAAGAAAAAAGATGTTCCAG
The DNA here is from genome assembly GCF_036370855.1 of Dromaius novaehollandiae. Classification (NCBI taxonomy): domain Eukaryota; kingdom Metazoa; phylum Chordata; class Aves; order Casuariiformes; family Dromaiidae; genus Dromaius; species Dromaius novaehollandiae. Next base: position 156,142,192 of record NC_088098.1, read on the forward strand.
GAAGAAAATCCTGGTGGTTGCGTCTCGCTGACGCAGCTCAGCCCCCGGTGCGTGATTTTCGCACTGGCCCATAGCCGCGGGGCTTGCGCGGGCACCGGCCGCGCGGTGCGTTGGGTTGTTTGTCGTTGGGTTGTTTTTTTCTGGGCCGTCGAGTTTGCCGAGGTCACGCTGGCCGGACCTCTTCCTTTCTTCCTTTAAATGGCAAGGGGAGGTGTCACAAAGCGAGTTATTTACACGCTGAGTCGAGAGGTGGGTATTTCGGCAGCGGCGCGTTTCTCCCTCCCGCCCCTGGAGCCGCTCCCGCACCCGGGAGCATGCTCAAAGCAGGCTTTTCCCCGTACACCTGCCGCAGTCGGGAGAATCCCTTCCCTGCGAAGATCGCTATAACTTTTCTCACTATTTCCTTGAGACTACGCTAAGGTATCAGCCTGCTTCTGGACTACAGAGTGGCGAACTTGCCACCTGAAATTTGCATCTCTGATAGAAATGATTCAAACACAGGAAAATGTCAAAATATTTATTTATCAGAAATAATAAACTGGAAATAAGGCATGGTCCACATTTTCCTCAGTTTTCTCCCCCTCCCATCTAAGCATGGATAAGCAAATAACATCTACACTGTTCTCATATATATTTAAAATAATTAATAGAAATATTATAGGTATTATTAACTTGAAGAATTACTGAATGTGCAGAAAGTTCCACAACCACAATCTCAATTTAATTATCCTGGAGTCCTCCAGAAATCTGTGGGCACAATGTTTACGCAGGCAAGTCATCTTTACTCATGGAAAAAAGGTATTTTCAGACTATGATTTCTGAATCTCTTTGCCCAATGTACAAAGCCACACATAAGTGTTGTCACAGGACCATGAGAAAAGAATTACCAGCCAAGGATCTTTAAGAGGGGGAGGAAGGGAGGGAGGGCAATTATATCCCTTAGAGTTACTCTCACTAGAGACAAAACATATTATGAGGAGTTACTAAATGAGTAGTAACAACAAATTATTTTATCAAACTATCTAGAAAGATGGCCTGTCCTCCCCTCCAAATAATACAGACTTCATAACTGGATAGTAGCATAGTTATGGTACATTAGCACTCACAGAAGCTGAGAAAGGTTAGAGAGAACAAAGCTGATCGCAGTCCATGTCCCTCTACAGTAAGTTTATGAAATATGTAACCAGAATGACACTGTATCAGAAGTATGCACATAAATGTAAAAGGGAATAAATAACTTCACCTATTTACGTGGATGTTCAAGGACATCAAAATGTAAATCACTCAAATTTGTTGGAACAGATAACTGTACTCTTGATAGTGTAAGACAGTGTTGCTGACGCAGACAATCTTTCTCTACCCTTTTTCCCCATGGTTTGACTACCACCAGCTTTGTGATCCTGGCAACAGGTGGACCACAAGAGCCAAGCCAAACATCGCGCACATCCCTTTCAAGTGTTACTCCTTATCCTCAAATCGAAAGATATTTCAAAATGAGATTTAGACTAAGAACAAACAAAAAATTTGTTTTCAAAGGGTGTGTCAGATTTTGAAATTCAACCTACTCATGCATCCAACCTCTCTGAAAATGTTCTGGGTAGCCTGGCTGTGACTTTGGGCAATATTTAAAGATAGTAACATATTCATAGGGCTTGGTGCTCCAGTCCCCCTAATGCAGAACAAAACCCCCAAGTGTAGTCTGCACATTCTGGGCTTGCACAGAGTCAAGCTTCCACATGTAACTAAAAACAGTTGGAGGCCCCTAGAGGTAATACTTTTATCTGACCAAGTAAAAGTAAAATCTTTTAACTACTGTTCAGGCAATCAGTCTTCCCAAGCAAAATTCACTGATGGCTTAAAAGCATTGCCTGCAAAATCCTGGTTGCTGACCATTTTTTATCATCCGTCTCTGTAGTTCAGTAACCAAAATGTATTTATAAATACATTTATAAATAAATTAATCACACTCATTCTTTTGACGTATCGCTAATGAATCTGAAATACTCTAAGCATGGAGAAAACTACTGAAATCAAATGGACTCTGTGCTGGCAAAACTGCATGTGGTGGATCTAAACTAAACTTCACCCTTTTCATATGCAAGGTGTATACATTTCTCGGCATGTCTCTGCCAGTTTAGGGTGGAAGGAGGTAAAAATGTATGACTGACATAACTGCAGGCAAATGCCCCTAACACAGATACTATATTTTGACAAATCTGAGCATTATCCAGCACAGCTTATTTTTCTTGGAGGCAGGAAGAGATGGCTGGAACAAGGTATGCTGGCAAAAGCATAGTTTAGCAGGAATGAAAGATGTTAATACTAGCACTCCTTTGCTGGTCAACTTCACTGGTATAGTTATATTGGCAAAGCGTTCCCAGCAGAGACCTCAAACTAGAAGATAAATGTGGTGAAGTAGAGATGGGGCAGGATGATATGACAGAAGGAAAGGAATGGGAGAGGTAAAGTGAGGAGATCATTTTTTCTTTCATTGTGATGGAATTATTCCATAGAGATGATTTAAGCAATAGTGTTTTAGGGCTCTGACAAACATCTTCTGGCAAATCTAATGCAGTTACTGAAGATGCTACTATCCCTAGTTGTCCACCCCCATGTTCTGCCCAAAATTACTTGGTGGAACGAGAGAACGCGTGCTATGCGTCAACCATCCAAACTCACAGCCTGCTGTATCACTGAAAACCCACTTATGTCAGAAATGAAAGCTAATATGTTACAGTATGCATTGGAAGAGTTGAGGCAGAGACACGTCAGCCAGTTCACGTCAGTGAACTGTGCAGAGGAGTGGGATGGACTAATGGGGTTAGTCCATTTAGTTTAATTACATGCCAGTGTAATTATATTGGAATGACTGGGAACATTTTCCAGAAGGTATATAGTTTTGAAAAACAATTCAGAGGAGTTCAGAGAAAACTGTGAATGAGGAAGATCACCGACAAAAACTAGGGTCATTCATTCTCGTGTCAGTCATGAAACAACAGTATTTGCTTTTCCCGAAGTTTATGGGCCCCACTTCTTGTGTTCTGCACCAAAGATATGTATTAAAAAACAAAACCCAGAAATAATTACAGAAAAAAAATACTCGTTATGAATCATCCACTGCTAACAAACTAAATGTTACTCCTTCTATAAATGCTAATAATATAAAGTATAAACCTCAACCTTGAATTTTAGTTTATCCTAATGCTTTTGTCACATAAATTGTTAGCTAACTTAATTCTGCTGCTATAGTCGGTACATCAAAATGTTTATTATTTACTATATAGTGATGAGTAACATATGAAAATATCATTTACATGAATTAATATTCACTGTTTTCACATGTCAAATCTAAGTGTGTTTGCTCAAGGTCAACAAGCATATTTCTTAAACTTCTAGAAAAACCTTTCCAAATTTGCAATAAGTTTCTAGACAAATGGCTCCTCTTGGTGTTTATAGGCCCAGATCGCTCAGACTGGGGAGAAGTTGCTCATGTAACTGATTCCCCTTACATCTTCAGTAGCCCAAATACAGATGATAGTCTGGCCCATTACAGTCACAGCTAGAAAATCAGCTACCCTTGATTTTTCACATGAAGTTTTTCTCACTGAGGTCTGTTACGCAGTCATAACATGTAACCTAAATTTACTGTTCCTTACAAATTCTATGCATTTTTCACATACAGAAATTGCAGTACATTACCAGGAGAGTAAATATTGTAAGCACCGTTTTCTGTGAGGGGTCATCCGGGCACAGAAAGGTTACAGGTACTTTGCCCAAGGTTACACAGTGAATCAGTAGCAGATTGACTATGAGTGCCCCTTTCCTGCTGCTGGGAAGAGGTCAGTGCCTCAGATCTCTAGCAATTCCTTTGCTAGCCCCTGCCTCGTTTATTTTTTTTTAAAGCAGGTAACTACTACCTTATTTGTAAATGTTAGCACTTCCCCACCAGAGGAAGGGAGAGCTCTTTCTTAAAAAGCCGCTTTTACTGCGACGTACCGGTATTTACAGTGAAGTGGTCCGCACCACTCCCCCCTCCCTCCCCGTTACAGCTGTTGATTTCTAAATGAGCCGTTATGACCCAAACCGCGGAGAATTTCGGGCAGGAGGCAGCGGGGCCGTGCGGCAGGGCTACGCGCGGGCTGCGCAAGGCCCTGCTACCGCCGCCGGGGAGCCCTCGCCGCCCCATCACCCCCCCCCCCCCTTTTCTTATTTTTTTTCGGCTGCTTCAGCTTCGTCGCAGACCGACAAGCTAGAGCGTGTCCCGATGGCATTCAGAAGAGAAAATGGAAAGCGCGGATGTTTGTGCGACCCCAGCCTCACTTCTCCTCCCAGGCGTGTGCAGAAGGCAGGCTTTCCGCGCTGCTCCCGGGCAGGGGAAAAGATGTGGCTGTGATTAGGAACAGACCGGGCCGGGCGTTTTCAACACAGCCTTTTCCCTTCATCCCCAGACTTTTATTATTACTTCCCTTCTCTCCACCACGGTATGTTTAATGTCGCACGCTTCACCAGCGACAGCGATTCCCTCCACCGGGCGCGGGGAGCTGCCCAGGCATCCCCGCCCCACAGCCCGCCCAGACGGGGCGCCCCCGGCCGGGGCCCCCGCAGCACGCCCGGTGCCCGGTCACGGAGGGACGGCGCACGTCTCCCCCGCCGCGCTCCCGGCGGCAAGTCGCCTCCCTCCGGCTGCGGGAGGAGAAAGGAGCCTATTGATCCCCGCGCCGGGTGCCTGCGCTGCGGCACGGCCGGCGGCCGGGTTAAGTCGCTCCGGTAAACAAGCCCGAGACCTCTCTCCCCGCCGCAAAAGCCGCTTTGCCCACCGACGGGAGAGGGGGGTGCCGAAAGGCGGATCCGACCCCAGCGCACACGGGGCACGTTAAAACCCCGCAGCCAGGCAGCGCGTAAACAAGTATTTGTAACGCCGGAGCGGGGGGTGGAAAGGGCACCTCCGCCACAGGGAAGGGGCTGGTGCAAACTGCCAAGCTGCGCAGCAGCTTTCCCGAGAAAAACAGGGGACGGAGCGCTGCGTGTCCCCCCCTCCCCCCCTTCACAACTCATTACTTAATTGCCTCGATGTGCTGTAATCCCCCAGTGTGGCGGGGTTTGTTTCCAAAGGAAACGCGAGCGCTGCCCTTATTCACAGCTAACGCAAAACGCGGAGATAAATTAATTTATTTAATTAAAAATGAGTAATGCTTTCCCCCCTCCTCTCCTCCCCTCCCCTCCTCTCCCCTCCCGAGGTGGCATTTCCTCGCCACACATAAATAACAACCATGGGGAGCGGGGAAACAAGCCGCTGATTGATGAGGGACAGGAGCGGCGACGGCCTCCCCCCGCCATGCCGGGGGGCGGCGGCGGCTCCCAGGGCCGCGAAATGGCGGGCGCGGGGGCGAGGCGGGGCGGGGTCCCCACGCGGGCTGCGGGGGGACACGCGCAGCGAGGGAGGGCGGTCACGCCGGCTGTGCTGCGTGGGTGTACGCTGACACACCGAGGTGTAGGAGGGCGCGTACCGCCGGCGGAGGGAGGCAGGGAGCGGGGCTGCCCGCGCAGGGAGGCGGTTTTCGTGGTAACGGGCGGGCGGCGGGGGTAAGATGGATGGTGGGCACGGCCATCTCGGCGACCTCGCGTCTTTGTCCCGCGGGGAGGCAGCGTGGTTTCCCCGGCACGGGGGGTGTGCGGGGGAGACTTCGTGACTCCCGATCGATGGTCGCCTGCGAAAGCCGCCCCCGTCCCCCGTCCCCCCGCCGCACATCGGGGCGGAAAGGCACCTTTCTGACCCCATCGCTTGCTCCGCCGAGGTTACACAATGAAGTCCTGTCACGGATTGCGGCCGTGCTTCCGCCCCTTCTTTCCGCCTCCCTCTCCGATTTCACAGCCCCTCTTTCTGCCTCCATCTCCAGTTTTACAACCCCTCTCCTTCTGTAAATAGCCTTGGACGTCGTCCCCCACCCGCCCCCCCGCAAGCGCAGCCGAATGAGCTAGGCTGCCGCTGCGATGGCTCAGGTTAGAGTGAGCTGCAGCACGCAAGTTTTGTCGGATGTATTTGTTCTTCCTGCTACATTCGTGTTTTAGGCACGCTCCGGGGTGTGTGCCGGGGAGGGTAGGAGGGGGCCGGGCCCAGGCGGACCGGGCCGGGCCGTGCCTGAAGCGAGCCGGCGGTTGTGGGCGGGAAAAGCCGCCGCCGGGGGAAGGAGGCAGCGAGGGGAAGGCGGGGCCAAGCGCGCCAACGGCCCAATGGCAGTGCGCCGCCCCGCCCACGGGGCCCGCCGCCGCGGCCCAATTGGTGCGCGACGCTGTCCCTCGGGCGGCGCGGCGCCCAATGCGGGGCGGTGCCGACGGGCCCGGCCCCCCCCGGCCCGCCGGGCCCCCCCCCCGCCCCGCCCCGCCCGCCCCGTCTCGGTGTGTGAGCGTCTCGGTAACTCGGCGGGTCACGTGTTGTTTTGCTCTTTAGTTCAGTCACTCCGTGCGCGATGTGTTACTTACTGCTAAACTCCTACCGACGCAGGCAGCAGCCGCTGCGGCAGCAGCAGCAGCGACGAGACGCGCAGGGGAGCGCCCGCGGCAGCGGCGGCGCCGCCGGTTCCCGAGCCGCCGAGCGGCCGCCGGCAGCGCCCGCTGCCTAGAGGCGGGAGGACCCCGCCGCCGCTCCGGGCTCCCTCCGCGGAGGATAACCCCGTCGCGCCGCCGCTGCTCGGCCGAGACGCGGAGAGGAGCGCGGCGCCGCTGCCCGCCGCGGGGCCGGGGATGGCGAGCCCTGCCGTGCTGGGGCTGTTGCCCCCCGTGAGCCCCCCTGCCGGCCCCAACCTCAACAACAACAACAACAACAACCAGAGCGTGCGGAAGTGCGGCTACCTGCGCAAGCAGAAGCACGGCCACAAGCGCTTCTTCGTGCTGCGCGGCCCGGGCGGCGGGGAGGAGGCGGCGGGCGCCCGGCTGGAGTACTACGAGAGCGAGAAGAAATGGAGGAACAAGTCCGGGGCGCCGAAGCGGGTCATCGCCCTCGACTCCTGCCTCAACATCAACAAGCGGGCGGATGCCAAGCACAAGTACCTGATCGCCCTGTACACCAAGGACGAGTACTTCGCCGTGGCGGCCGAGAACGAGCAGGAGCAGGAGGGCTGGTACCGGGCTCTCACCGACCTGCTCAACGAGGGCAAGGCGGCCTGCCAGGGCTCCCCGCACCGCCACCTCTCCTCGCCCTTCTCCGCCTCCTGCAGCGCCGCCGCCGCCTCCCTGGCCGCCGGCGGCGAGGACCTCAACTACGGGCTGATCACCCCGGCCGCCGCCGCCTACCGGGAGGTCTGGCAGGTGACGCTGAAGCCCAAGGGCTTGGGGCAGAGCAAAAACCTCACCGGCGTGCACCGGCTGTGCCTCTCAGCCCGCACCATCGGCTTCGTGCGCCTCAACTGTGAGCTGCCCTCGGTCACGCTGCAGCTGATGAACATCCGCCGCTGCGGCCACTCCGACAGCTTCTTCTTCATGGAGGTGGGGCGCTCGGCGGCCACGGGGCCCGGCGAGCTCTGGATGCAGGCGGACGACTCCGTGGTGGCCCAGAACATCCACGAGACCATCCTGGAGGCCATGAAGGCTCTGAAGGAGCTGTCCGAGTTCCGGCCCCGCAGCAAGAGCCAGTCCTCGTCCTCCTCCTCCTCCGGGGGGGCCGCCGGGCCTGGCGGCAGCGGCGCTTCTGCCACCCACCCCATCACCGTGCCTGGCCGCCGCCACCACCACCACCACCACCTGGTCAACCTGCCCCCCAGCCAGACCGGCCTGCTCCGCCGCTCCCGCACTGACAGCCTGGCGACTGGCGCCAAGGGCACACCGTGCCGGGTGCGGACAGCCAGCGAGGGCGACGGCTGCCGGGTGGGCTCAGCAGCCGGCAGCCCCATGAGCCCTGGCCCCGTGCGCACCCCGCTCAGCCGCTCGCACACGCTTAGCAGCGGCGGCAGGCAGGCGGGGAAACTGCTGCCGGCGCTGGCCGGGAGCGGCCTGCCGAGCAGCCGCTCCATGTCCATGCCCGCCTCCCACTCGCCCCCCTCCGCCACCAGCCCCATCAGCCTCTCCTCCAGCAGCGGCCTCGGCTCTGAGCCGGCCCCCCTGCACCACCCGCAGCGCCCGTCCAGCAGCAGTGCCTCCGTCTCCGGCTCCCCCAGCGATGCGGGCTTCATGTCCTTTGACGAGTACGGCTCCAGCCCCGGCGGCGACCTGCGGCCCTTCTCTTCCTCCTCCACCGCCAGCAACCGCAGCAACACGCCCGAGTCGGTCGCTGAGACCCCCCCAGTGCGGGACCCTGGGGGCGGCACTGACCTTTATGGCTACATGGCCATGGAGCGGCCCCTGAGCGGCCGGCTCTTTTACCGGCCCTGCCCCGATGCTGCTGACAAGGGCCATCGCAAGAGGACTTACTCGCTGACCACCCCGTGCCGGCAGCGGCCCGCCCCGCCGCAGGTCTCCTCTGCCTCCCTTGACGAGTACACGCTGATGCGTGCCACCTTCGCCGGCAGCGCCGGCCGCCTCTTCCCCTCCTGCCAGGCGGGAGCTTCCCCGAAAGTCACCTACACCCCCTACCCCGAGGACTATGGGGACATTGAGATCGGTTCCCACCGCAGCTCTGGCAGCAGCAGCATCAACCTGGGGCCACCGGCGGCAGGGGGAGGAGGAGGAGGAGGAGGAGGAGATGATGATGGCTACATGCCCATGACCCCCGGCGTGGCCGCAGCCTTAGGGCAGGGAAGCCGGGGCAGCGATGACTACATGCCCATGAGCCCCACCAGCGTGTCCGCTCCCAAGCAGATCCTGCAGCCCCGGGCCGGGGTGGTAGGTGGGTCCCCCGGGAACGGGAGCAGTTACAAGACCAGCTCACCCGGGGAGAGCTCCCCCGATGATAGCGGCTACATGAGGATGTGGTGCGGCTCCAAGCTGTCTGTGGAGAGCTCAGACGGGAGGCTGAGCAGTGGCGACTACATCAATATGTCCCCCCGGGACCCCCAGCATGGGCCCCAGGCTCCCTCCCTCACCCCCCCAGACTTCTTTTTCGCCCCTTCAGGGCACGGGGCCAGTGAGCCCACCAAGCCTGGCTGCTATTCGTACAGCTCCTTACCCCGCTCCTACAAGAGTCAGGGCCTGGCTAAGGACAGCGACCAGTACGTGTTCATGAACTCCCCAGGGAGGATGATCCCTGAGGAAGCGGTGTGCGGAGCGGGTCAGTCCCCCGCCGGCACCTTCGCTCCCTCCAGCCACACGGTGCCTTCGCCCCTGCGGCACAGCCGGACCGAGAGCTTCCTGAGCCAGCGGTGCCAGCGCGTGGTCCGGCCCAGCCGCCTCTCTTTGGAGACCTTGCGGACGCTGCTGCCCAGCATGAACGAGCACCCCCTGCCGCCCGAACCCAAGAGCCCTGGTGAATACATTAATATCGACTTTGGGGATGCCTCCATCTACTCTCCACCCTCGCTGCCCGCTGACAGCCCAGTCTCCTCCCTGGGCTCGGGCACGGGGCAGAGGCGCTCTCCGCTCTCCGACTACATGAACATTGACTTTGGTTCGCAGTCACCCTCCCAGTCGGGCACGGTCTCAGTGGGCTCCCTGGAAGCGCTCTCACCGGGCTCTTCCTCCAGCACTAGCCAGCCCGACGGGCGCTACCTGAAGGCGTCTGTGGGGGTGGCTTGTTTGTCCAGCCCATCCGATGGTGGGGATTACACGGAGATGACCTTTGGCATGGCCACCACCCCACCCCAGCCCATCGTTCAGAAGCCAGAAAGTGCCCGGGTTACCAGCCCCACGGCAGGGGTGAAGAGGCTCACCCTCTCGGGGGTGGAGGCATTCATTCTTTCCAGCCCTCCCCCCGACCCCAACCGTGGGGCCAAGGTCATTCGTGCAGATCCCCAGGGGCGTCGGAGGCACAGCTCTGAGACTTTCTCCTCCACCACCACTGTGACCCCCGTGTCCCCCTCTTTTGCACACAACCCCAAAAGGCACAACTCAGCCTCAGTGGAGAATGTGTCCCTCAGGAAAAGCGAAGGCCTGGAGGAGGAGCAGGGCAGCAGCCCCATGTGCCGGGAGACCTCAGCCGGCTTCCAGAACGGCCTCAACTACATCGCCATCGACGTGGTGGATGGGACCCTGGCAAACTGTGACAAAGCCAGGTCTAAAGCCAGACACGTCCTGAACGGTGGCATCAACGGAGTGGAGACAAGCGCCTATGCCAGCATAGACTTTCTGTCCCACAACCTGAAAGAAGCAAGTGCTGTGAAAGGTGAGTAGCTCCGTCTGACAGCCATGCGTACTGTTACTTACTCTTTGTGTTTCTCACTGTGGTATTATGTTCTCTCATGTAGAGCACTCTCCCTCCTGTCTTCCTTAAAATTCCCCAAACGTGTCCTCTAATAAACAGTCTTGGAGGAACTCTCTCTCTTTGTATTAGAGAAAGTTTAATTTGGGGTATTTCATCACATTTAAATTCTACTGTGCTATTTTGAGTGTGTACTTCTGGGTAACCCAGTAGAAGCTAATGTTTGCACAGTTACTATGTTTGGGTTACTTCAGAGTTTTCTTATGTGAAATTTTTAAAAGTGTTTGGAAAATGTGACCAAAATAGTTTATGTTAATGCAGCATCTAAATAATATTTGAAATGTAAAATGATTGAGCCGAAAAGAGAGAGGGCCATCATATGACAAAAAAACTTGGCTCTCTAGCTGGCAAAGTCAATTATAACAAAATGAGAAGGATTAATTTAATATCTTGATTTTGAAATTTCATATCTCTTGCAAAAGTTTAATAGTAAATCATGGGGAGCATGGAATGTGATTTTTTTTAAAAGTCTTTCCAGAAGTCAATATATGCATGACCTGTTTCCCGTTGTTTTGCACATTTTAACTAAAGGCCTGCCCTATAGTGGTGTGTAACTGCGTTCCAGCTGGCAGTTCAATCACAATATGAATGACCAGTTGGTTGGCTTGCTTTTAAATGGATTGCAAATGCTCAGCGTTCAAAGACAAAAGCAAACCTAAGAAATCTGAAACTTAGTGTGAGAGAGAATTTATATTTTAATTATGTAGCTGTTCCTTTGTTGAGGTGCTAGTTTTGGTGTTTAAAAAAAAAGAAAGAAAGAACCTCCCCCCCCCAAATAGCAAGCTACCTCCTCTTAACAAGTGAGAAATTGCATACAATTGAGGAGTGCTAGTTGAGGAGGGCACAGAACAGACAATCTGTCAAGGATTAAAAGTTAATGATGAGACACCGTAGGGATTCTCTTTGCTTTTGCATTTATGCAAGACCTGGTACTTTAAACCTGTGTGTATATAGAGCTGTAATATATGTTTATAGGTCTAGCTAGCTGAAATGACATATAATTTAGACGTAGTTGCTTGGAGGTATATAGGTATTGCTTCTGTATTCATAGTGCTGATAGAGATCATCAGTTATAAGCAAAAAGTGGGAGTTTGTAAGAGCTACTTGCAGGTTTTTTTCCTTCTGTTTTCTTATTAGTTAGTTGATTTTGAAGAAGAAAATATTTTCTCTTTTGATAGGAAGTACAGGAAGATGGAAAAGATGAGAGATCCACCGTTTGCAGAGCAAGCTTTGAACCTAATTAAGACGAGAGGATTGTTGAATGAAATGTCAAAGCTTTAAAGGATGAACTCTTACTCTGAATGACTTGGAGGGCTGAGGGCAGAGCATTGTTTGTTAGTCGTTTTTAGTTTTGCTGAAGTCAGTTTCAGGATTCGTATGGCTTGATTAAAAACAATGTGAATGCTGCAGTTATTGGTTACATTGCCTTATAAAAGTCAAGCCTTGGAATTCTGTTCCAGGACACTAACAAACTATTCTGCACATTTCTTTGCAAACTGATTTTTCACAATAATTGAATTTTTCTTGAGCCACCTATAGCCCCAACTGCAAAGCAAGCCCATGTTGGGAAAGAGCTATTTCCACAACATTCTCCAAACTGCTGACCCTAAGGCAAAGGGGGAAAACAGGGGGAGGGGAACCAGCTGCAGAAAAAACCTGGAGTGGATATGAGTGTTTTCATCATCCAGGCTAAAAGCAGGGGGAATAAAATAGTCAATCGGCGAGATAAGCAGGGGCAATTGACTCCTATCCTTCTAATAAGGTAAACAAAGGGTAATGCAATAAACGTAGCAATGTTGATTTGGTACATGGTGTACAGAGGAGAAGGTTTAATTCTATAAAATAAGGAAGCTTATAAATGTAGACCACAATCAGAGGTGTTCCGGGTAAACTCTGTGAGATTTAATTTCTATGTAGGAGGCAAAGCTATCCTCTCCACTGTTCTGTTTCCCTGAAAAATGTGTAAGCCTATTGCGCATAGTTACAGCTATTCTGCTCGGGGATTATTGTAGCTAATATCAGGGCAAGGCGGTAAGAAAAAACTTGCGCAAACATCAGTCAGCAGTGTTCTGGGTTATATCTTAAAAACAGGGTTTCGTGTTAATTGTATTTGTGGCAGACTAACTAGAAAATTAATAGCATGGAAAAGTAGAAATATAAATAATTTTATCAGTATAAGTAGAACCAAGTCATTAACTTTTTCAAATATCCAAGTTTCTGTTTTGGTTTTCATTAGGATTTCACGCTGGAGTTTGTTTACAGAACTACTACTGCCACTGTTAAAAAGATCATTCAGTTTTGTGCCAATGCATTTAAAGTTCAAAAACTGTAATTTGGGAGATTACTAGGACTTTCACGTTTTACAAAGAAACACGTGCAATTTAAAGAAAAATGTATTTTGAGCATAAGCAAGAGTAAACTCTGTTTACTACTTTAACACCGTAGTAATTCAGGTAAATTTGAGAAAATCTCATTTAGCAAAATTAATTAATAGTGTGCACAAGAGAGAGCTTTTGCCATGTATGCTCAGCATTGTTTACTTAGGTGTTTGCACTTCTTTTGAATTTTGTTTCTAACTGTATTATCAGAGTTACTGAGTGGGAAGCTTTACTTCTTCAAAACTAAAGAGAAGTCTGGAGCTATTTTAAAACAAGGGAGAATGTGCATTTGTTTAATAATAGGGACAGGAAGACCTTTTTTCAGAGATACAGGGTATACAAGCAAGCTCCTTGCAGTGGGTTTATCGGTAAATTGATATTGCCATGAGTGTAAAATATGTGTAAAAAAAAAAAAATTTTTGAATTCTTCCTAAAGGTCTGTAGCAATAGATGTAACTGTTTTCATGTGGGTTAGCTGTTTCAAAGGAAATTATTTATATCATTTGAAGTAATAAGATGTTTGGCTTTCATGTGTAGCTTGTCTCTGCTGTCAGTAACTTCTCTCTGCTGTAGGGAATGCTGTACTTTTGGAATTCTCTGCCCATACTATCCTGTTGTGACAAGAGCAAGCTAGTACAACCAAAATAGCTGTCAAAACAGAAAAATTAAAAGGTTGCTTAAAATTATCAGTTTGTTTAGTTCTGCTGTACTCTGAAAGTGTGCAAATATTTAACAGTCTGAGAAGCACTTGCCTTCATCTGATATGTAAATAAAATAATACTGTTACTGGTCAGTTGAAACTCTTGTTACATGCTGATAATTAGTTAGTCTTTGTTCTAAAATTGACTGCTTTTTTGCTTAAAGAAGTATGAACTGTGTATGATTTTTATTATTTATGGACACATTTATGCTCATTTTCTCATATAATGTAAATTATTTATTTCAATGGATCTGTGACAGATTACACCTAAAAATGATCTGACTTTTTATGGTGGATCTTAGCTCTACTGAATTCAAATGGGAGTTTTGCCTTAATTTCAGTGGGCTTTTACCCTTTGTACGTAATCTTGAAATTCTTAAGTACAATTCCTATTAAATATAGTGGTTGTTTTGCATCAACTTTGAAATAGGGAATTTTGCTTAATTGTGAAAACATCAGACTTGGGTGCAATATCTTTAATTTGTTTTTTGTTTCTACAGCTGAAATGCTCTGTAACTTTTAAAGGTTTCTAGTAGTCTAGTAGTTCTGGTCTAGTTTTCTAAAACTGAACAAATACTATGTATAATGATGCAAAAAACTGAGAGTTGTTTTCATCCTATTTAAGTTTCTCTTGTCTTGGTTTATTTAAAGAAGACTTCATCTGTAATGCATCTACTTAAGATCATAATAAGGTGATTTTTGATAATGATAATGACCCCCACCCTGTCAATTAGCTCTTGCTTTTGTGAGGGTTCTGTGATTGCACCTAAAAATAAAAAGCCTATCTTAAGAAATCTCTTCCTGTGTCTTTCTAATGGCATTTTAGATTATTTAAAACAAAAACCCTTGTTTCCTTTTTTTTTTTTTGGATTACTTTGCACAGTGAATTATATTATTAACATTTTTTTTCCTTCTAATATGCCAACTGCCATAAAGTTTGGATTTGCAGAACAGAATGAGAATGTATAATTGCCTCTTTCACAAAACTTATATTCATTTGTAAATGACTTGTTAAAAGTATTAAAGCAATTATATGTTGTGTTAGAAATCTATGCATCTTTTAAAGTCTTTTTTTAGAATAAATTATTTGTAAATGTGGTATTTTCTCTCACTGATAAGTTCTATGGAGTGGAGTGGTTGGTATGCATCAAAATTAAAAGCTGAAAGAACTGAACTACTCTGAATATCATACATAGCTTGCTCTTACCTCTGACTCTTAGAATTAAAAATTGCAGGTTCTCTTTTAATAATTCTGGAAATGTACTTCTTTCCTTTCAGATTACATTTTACAAATGACCAAACCAAAATGGTTAGGTCCAAATTTGGCAGTACTGTCCATGAAACACAAAATGCAAACTAAGTTTATCTAAAATCAAATGAAGCCTTTGATATTTTAAATTAGGTTGATTATGTGGATCTCAGCTTTTTAAAACCAGATAGAATATTAAAACATGTAACATGTATTAGACTTTTATTTTGCTTTATACTTTATGTTTAGCTATACTGCTCATTTAAAGAATGTCATGGTTACTTTGAGTCATTTAAGATAAATTGTTATAGACTAAGTTGAATGGTGGGTTTGTTCTAAAATGAACCAGTACAGTCATTGCTCAAGGCAGAGGAAATGCTTAGGTTGATGATTGCTTCTGATTACTTGATTTCTCTCAAGATAGCTACAGAGACTAACGTTCACTTGTAAGTAAAATGGATAAAGGAATGTTCGAACAGAAAAAAACATTAATACATGTTTTATATGTTTTTTTTTTCTAATAAGGAGAGAATAACATGGGTTTCTTTATACTTGATTAAGTATTATTCTTAAATAGCATTAATTACACTGGAATCCTGAAGTGGTTTAAAAGCTGAAACACAGCAAGTGTTCACAAAAAAATTATGTTATTGTTAGGGTATATAATGAGTCTCTCCCCCCTACTTGGCAGTTAAATGACAATAGAGATTCAATCCAAGTTATTTTCTATTTAAACCAAATCTTCTCTAAAGCAGTGACACCATTAATAGTTTTTTTTATTTTTAAGTAACCAGCATAAAAAGAAATGGCTATATCTAATTTATTTTCAAACAGTTGAGTTACTGTAAGCTTCTACACTGGTGTTTTAAGTGTTTCCTGTTTTTGTCTAGGTATGCATCCATTTTGTGCTATGTAGCAGTTGTGACTACTTTAGCAGAATTCTTGGAAGTTTTAGTATTACATTTGCAAAGCATGTGTAATAGCCATATAAAGTGAGTATAGCAGCCTATTTGGTAAATAGGGTGTGTAATTATGAGGGTTTCAGAGCTACCTTTATTTTTATTGTTGTTGTTTCTTGCAGTATTTGCTTAAGAGTGATCTGTGTGTATCCATGCAAATCAGTAGTATCCATTGATTTTTAGAGGTTGGTGTACCGACCCCAAAGTTCATGTATGTTTTGTTGGCGTGCTTGTTTAGTCTGTAGTTATTTTTAATTTTTTTTTCAATGGTGTATGTGTGTAAGGGGTCAAGAATGGCAGTTTTAAGGGCCAGGTTCAGTTAGGTAGTTGTCTTGCTGCTAATTGTTGAAACGGCTGGTTTTTGTCCTGGAGCCTTTCCAAAAGAAAACTTTTATTGTTTTTTTACGGTGGTATTTGTCTCAACTGGCTTCAGCTGCCCAAAATGTAGGCACCTAGCATGAGGTAGTCATCCAGGCACTCTCTGGAGTCAACAGAAGTAAAGAGAAAGAGCCAGGGTGATTCCTCCCACCTATTTTAAGTACCTATTATAAGATGGCAGGAATTTGCCTCTGCATTTGACTGTATCTCTGTCAGCTATAAAAGAAACCTGGATCACAAGTTTAGATTGTGTTTGTAGTTTTCATACTAAATTAGGTAAGATGAATCTTACTTTTAATTACAGGGATGTATTTGTATTTAAAGCAAGAATTTTAGGGTTAGACATTATAAAACCTGACTCAAAACTTACTGAAAACAATGTAAAGGTTACACGCATCTTTATGGAGGCCTACTTAAAAACAAAAAATACACTTCATTGAGTGTTAAAGTGATAACACATAGTAACTTTTGAGGCGCGCTCAAAGATAGCACTAGTGTGTAATCTCTGCTGTACAGCCAGTTAGACGCTAATGAATACTTTCCTGAACAGTATGTGTGATTACAGTGACTAGTCTGGTAAGGGCATTTAGATCTGCATGGAGATGTGTTATTGCTTGCTAGTGTAGGTGAAAGATCGACTGCTAATATTAGTTGAAGGGAAAACTAGCAACACTGAGAGAAGATACTCAATCTGATTGTGAGAAATCCAGTTGAAAATCTATTTAAAAGACCAATGACAAAACTGATGCCTGATACCTATCCAGTTTTTCTTATTTTCAAAATTTCTATAATTTTTCCAGAACAAATGTTTTTAATTTTTTTATTCAGTCACAATGGCCCCAAATTGTGCATAGGGGTCTCTAAAACAAACAGTCAAAAAATCATGTTCTTGCACACAGTGACATCCAACACACTTCGTAAAGAAGCAGATTAAAAGTTGAAAGTGGGGAAATATTTTCCAAAATAACTTTGTTTCATGTTAGTTTTTTAAAAACACCTGATAAGTTTTTTTTCAAATGCAGATTTGCCTGTCTTACCTCAAATATAAATAATGTTAGAGTGCATTTTTATCTTAGCAAACCACACATAGAAATAGTTAATGAAAAAAACCCAACCCCAGACCTAAGCCCCCGACTCTGATCACAGTATCTACATTGCAAAATAGTAATGTAATAGCTTGATTCCATAGATTAGGAATGATTCAGTGTTTTGTTTACATTATTTGTCAATCTCTTCAGCATCCTAGAGGAGAACACTTCCTTCCTGGCAGATGGCAGCCCCAGGGCCATGCACCTGCCATTACAAGCACTGCGCACTAGTAATCTACCCCAGCATCACTGTTGACAAAAGGCTAATGATTGGAGACTGTCTGCCTGACAGCCTAAACAAAATAGGAACATATTTGTCCTTCAGCGAGGGCCTGAAAGATCTTAGGAAGGACAGGCGAGATGGTATACTAAGGAATTATAATGGAATTTAATTTAGACATCTTTGGACGTGTTTGTAGCGTGAGCTGCTGCTAAGATAATTATGTTGCAGAAAGTGAGCTATGTCTCAGAGAAGGGATTTTCTGTTGCTCCAACAGAGTGATATTCTACTTTGTGTTTGGTAGCTCTGTGTAGATGGTAAGAACACACGCATAATTTAGCTTGTGGTGCCATAATAATCTGCAGAAGAGTCTATTGCATTGCTAGAAGGGAGAGGTCTGCAGTCCCCATGTAGGGTCGAGCCTTGTGCGCTTAGATGGGTCCAACGCTGTGTTGAAAAGTAAGAACGTCTCTCTAATTATTTATGGATGCTGTCTTTGGTGGTTGCACAATGCATTCCTGTTTCAGTCACTTGATTTGTAACATTACATGTTGTTATTATATCAGTAGGCCAGGATCTCTTAATTTGTCTTTTTGTTAACTTTTCTTATGCATTTATGTTTGTTTGCTTTTTTTGTTTGTTTGAAATGAAAATGGGAGATGTTTCTAGGGGACGCTACCCAAGGCGAGGATGTCTTTGAAGTAGGCCAGGATGTTCTTTGCTAAATTTAAAAACTACCCAAATATTACCCAGAGTTTGTAGAGTATTAAGCAGGATTACATGACGCACGGATTAGACATTGTTGAGCAGCTTGTTTTTGTTTGAAGGGGTCAGAAATGGAGGCACTGGGACTTTAGTGTAATGCCAAAATAGCAAACTTGCTGATACCAGAAACAGCAGAAGTTTCTTAGAAACGGCAGAACGTAGTGGCAAATTTTCCATGCTGTACAATTTCTCCAAGTGATGCTTTTTTAAAAAAAAATTATTTGAAAAGTGCAGTGATGATGAGTATAAGGTATGAAAGTCATTGTTCTTTTTGGTGCTTTCAATTTCCAGATCTGTTACACAATTTAAAGTAGATGAAGAATCATGCTAGAAGTGAGACTTAAGATAGGGGACTTTGCTTTTCTTAAGTCAAAGGCAAATCATAAATCATATGAGTAACAGTTGGAAAATTATGTCAATGAAAAATGTTAAATTGAAAGGAATAAGATCTAAACAGTTTTAGGTTTGCCTCTTGGATTGTGATCTCCCAGACAATGTATTATTTAAAAGTAGTGTTTCAGACAGTCCTAATGTCCCGTTTAACCCCTCATTAAATTGGGTTCCATTGTCAAACTAATGTATAGAATGATAATTTAGAAGATTTTTTTTTTTCTTTTGGGTCTAGGCTTTTGCTCAGCAGGAGCTACTCAGGAGTTGATTGAACAAGACATTCAGATGAAAGTCTTCTGGGGGAGAGTTAGGCTTAACTTTTACTTTAATATAGGAGGCATGGTTGCTTAAGAACAAGAAAGCAATAATGACAGTGGCTAAGTCTGCTTTCATTGATGGAGATAAGTGAGACTATAGAAAGTATTTACAGTAACTATCAATAGTACATTTCAGTGTTATTTTTAAGAAATAAGAATAGAATTGACACATGAATGCCAATGTCATCGGATTTCTGTTTCGTTAATACGAAAACACTTAATGTGGCCAAGCTGACTGCTTAAACTAGTGTTCTCTGCAGCGCTTGACTCATTGAGAAATTATAGCAAATTTCTTCTCTATTTCTTTACCAGTTTTTATGTTGCTGATTTTTTTCAAAAACTCCAGTAAAGGTTTGGTTTTCTTTTTATTTATAGTATAGTAATGATATTGATCAAGACAGTCATGGAAGTATCTTACTTGCTGAAATGCCAGGATAGATTTACGGAGATGAACAATTTCCAGTAGAGAAGAAACAGGCTTCCTGATGGTGTTCTTGAACAAGAATCTGCCCAGAAAAGATGGAGTACTTAGTTTCCTTTAAAATGTAGAAAGAGCAAATCCGAGATCAAGTGTTTAAACAAAATTTTCACTGATACCAGACAAAGACTTCCGGCAAGGGAATTATGAAATTTGGATCTAGAAGGTGGAGGAGAAATTCTTCCGTGAGGCAGTTCCATTCAGTTGTGTCGTAATACCATATATTTTTACAACATAAACATTTGAAAATGTTTGTTGGAAGGTAGACTTGGATCTTTCAAGACAGGTTTCAGCCTTGAGCGATTATTTCTGTCAAAATTAGCAAAACATTAATTTTAACGATACTGCCTTTTTAACATAAGAAGAAAATTTATGCTTTTGTCTTAACACTCATGAGCAAAAATTGTTAATTAAAAAACATGATGGTGATTAATATTAAAGTTTGTGAACTCTGAGATAGTCTCTTTGTAATAAAATTATTTACAGTTAATTAGTTTTAATCTAATATTATGAAAACTTGGAACATTTTCTACAACTTTGATTCCATATCCAAATGTAATTAATAAAAGGGTGCATAATTTATTGAGCAGTAAAGTCACAGTGGCAGCCATAGAATTAGCGCTCTATGACTTTAAGAAGAGTTACAGGGAAATGGGTATGGGGAGGAGCATTAAGAATAAACATCTATATGATCCTGAGGCACAGAATACTTGAGGGAGCTTGCTATAAACTTAAGATGGGAGTGCTTATGAATGTATAACCTCAGTATTTTACCAGTTACTCTGACAAATATCAGAGATTTTGGCATGCGCAAATGAGTGGTAGGATGGGAGTGCTCTCTTGATGAAATTCTTCTATAAAAAGGTAACTCGTTATTACAGTGTTCTGTTTTAATCCTTAAATATGAAATTCCTATATAAAGTCAGCTTCTAATTTTAGCAGTAACTAGTGTATTCTGAATAAGTAGTAGAACATGTGGGTACTAACTAAAGAAATTGGTAGTAATCAGTTGTTGAATGTTAGCCAATAGAGTGGTTTCCAGATATGAATATAAATATATATGAATATATATTTTGTTTCAGCACTGAAAGTGATTTCTAGGCCAGGTCTTCTTTAATTTTTTTCCATTAGTATGAATGTTCAAGTGACAGTAAACTAAAAGCTGTTTACGATACGGCGATACTAGATTGTGCGTCTGTGAATAATAATAATAAAAAAAGGCAACATGAAGTCAGAACTTGACAGCAGTGAAAGTGGTAACTTTATTGTTATTGATTTGAGTTGAACCAGAATTTGGCTCTTAAGAAATAGGTTGCTAGACTCCATTATTTTAATAAATGTATACTTGACTACCCTAGGAAAAAGAAACAATAGCCTAGATCTTGCAGCTTGAATGAGCATGGTTAAACTGGAGTGCTTTAATGTGGAGGGAGTTGGTCTGTGCTGTCAGTGAGCTATGTAAGATGTTTAGATACCACACTGCTGTTTCAGGGCATCGTCACAAAAGGTCACTTATAGAGTGCTCTGTGAGCCTGAAATTATTCCCCAAGACTTGAGACTGCTTCATCCATCACGAACATGGCAAGCTTTAACTTGCCATGCTGGCTGTATAGGCGCTCTGTCATCATGTGGAGAGAAAATACTACAATGTTTTCTTCTACTCTCACCCCTCATTAGATTTTTTTCTTTTCTTGTGGCTTTATAAGGGGACAACATTTCAACCATACTGTTTTTTTTTACAAAGAATTATTTACAGGATACTTTTTCTCTTGTAGGCTCAGGCTTCTATTGTACTAATCATTCCTTTGCCAAAGAATATAATTTTATTGATTTTTACTAATAACATTAGTGGTGGTCATGATGGGAGTTTAAAACATGTAACTGGGACTTAACTCTGGGACTTCAGAGATGGAAGGCATGGGTTTGAGTGGATCTAGGTTTAGAAAGGCATAGAAGTCATACCTTTCCTTTCTGGGGGCAAGTGTTTTAACTGTTCCTTACTTAGTGAATTTAAAACAGAAAATAGTGTGCTCCTTTGAGGATTGATGGGAAGCATTTAAGTGTAAGAGACAACTCTGGGCTCTCTGTCTTGAGTGGATTGAAGTGTATACCTCTTATCCTTAGTCAGGGATGTTAACTCTGAAGATGTTGTGAGCACTAAGAAATATTTCTTTGCTTAGTGTTTCCTATTAGTTTGTTTCAGATCTCGTCCCCTTTGTCAGGCACAAATTTTTTGTTTGCCTCATTCAGGCATTTTCCCATGCGCTTTGTAAAAAGCCACCTAAGTAACTGACTCTTCTTCATTCCACTCTGGAGGCCAAGTGCTATCAGGTTCTGCAGGAAGATTGCAGAGCGGAAGAGAAGTAGGTCTTTTATTGGAACTGTTTGTTCTTCATTGTATCCTTTTTTGTTATTATGTAAAATCATTGCTTTTTTGAACTGTGGAGTAGCTTTATCTTACTGGAGTGTACGTATGTGTACATCTACTGCACGTGTTCTGTACCTGTGTGTGCATGTTTGTGTGTGTGAACCTCAGTAAGATTTTGTTTTGCTTCTGTAGTCTAAGAGACATTTCACATTTGATGGATGTGAAAGACATTTTGGTATGTGTTACAAAAGATATTAATTGGTTATTTGCATCATGTACAAACACAGCAAATTCTTACCTGGAAGCAGGAAATAAAGTGTATTTAATAAATGGCAAACTGTTTTCTCATCAGTTAAAGAATAAGCACAGCGCTAGAATGAATTACATTCAGTAATTGTCAGCTAATCCAGGAGCAGGAAACCCTTGCCAAACTCTATGATTTAGTTTAGGAAAACAATTAGAAATATGGGGTACCTTTATTAGTTCAGAACGTAGCATACTGAGGCTATGACTGTAACTGTCAGAATGACCCGTATTGCCTCATGTCTTGTAAGTCTGAAATTCTGTTTTCTTCATTGGATCAGATGCTACTAGAGCTTTTTTTCCCTAACACGTATATTTGTATTGATGGGTATGGCGGCACCTTTCTTAAAACTTCTCCTTAATCTTACTGTGACAGAGTTTCCAAGATTTTTCATAGCAGGGTCAGGTATCACTAAGGAGGTTTGGGACCATTTCTCTTCTTAGTTATGAGTTGTCTTAGATCTCTTTTTGGACCATTTGCGACCACGTCATATTCTTCTGGAATCATAATAATTACTTGAATTATTTTTTTTCTTTTTTTTTAATTTAAATTAGCTACTGGAAACAAGGACCTGTAATACGGTATAAACTGCCAGCTCTGAAGTGGTCTATGGACTGTAATTTGGAAACATCTGATATTGAGGAACCTGTCATTTATAGCCTGTTCGTGTTGGGTTTATATTATATGTGTTTTATGGACATGTTTTCTCACTTAAGTGATTTTGTCCAAGTTTTATACCTGCTGTAAAGGAAATTATTTCTGTGGTCTCTTTTATCTCAAATGTAGGTTGAATCTGGACTTTTTTTGCTTAGAGACTTTTGATGGTTGTGGGTGAGGCTGAGGCATCAAACTGGAAAACATTTTTAGAGTTGTTGTGCCTTTTATTAGTGCCTCAGGTTGGTTGGTTTGTTTTTTTTCCTGCTTGTAAACAGGCATCTTGTGACTGCTGCTGAGAAGTTTCAGTATGATTGTTTAGCATAGACTGCTTAGGGTTATTTGCAAACCAAAGGAGAGTATTGGAGAGGAGACAATTTGAGAGGAGACCCTGTTTTTCCTTACAGGTCTTGTGGAATTCAGCTGGGCTGGGCTGTGTCTGGTGGACACATGAGTATAATTAATGGACCGAAATACCTTATTTCGAGGCCAGTTTATCAATGACCACATGACTTCAAAATCTTAGGGGGGTATTAATATATGCATTCTGCAAGTAGAGTAACTGCATATTAGAAAATGGAGTGAAGCTGCTTAATTCCTTCAGTGTTGCTGATTCCAGTAAGCGTATCGCCAGTGCATATTAAGGGTAGATATTCCTATTTTAGATTTCCATATATATGTGGGTTTTCTTGTCTAGCCAGAGTTGTTACACTATATTTAGAGCTAATAGGTTTGGCCCACCCCATAGACACCTTGTTTGCTCCTCATTAGGTGCCTACCAAAACAGTCCTCTTAAAATGAAGTCTAGCTTCCATATGTAGTCACTTTAAAGGCACCGATCTTTCCAATAGTGAAGAGGTAGGTCCGACCAAGTCGTTGTGGGTCTTTATACCTAGTCTTTATACTGCTTTCTCTTCCCTGACTATAGAGGGAGCCTATACTCTTAGCATAAATGGAACAGCCAGCTTCTGGACGGCTAAGATTTGGTGAGATGAGTCTTACCATATTTAGTCTATTTTAAGCAGAAGGACTTGAAATGAGACTGATGTTTGCTGTGTATGTGTATCAGCTGGATATAGCTAAGTATTTCTGCCTGACCTAGACTGTACTCTCTCTGGTTAGTTTATGATGTATTGTACTTGTTCAGTAAATGTGAAATTAAAAGGGATTTGTGTTTTCTCTAGCTATGCAGCTGCTGCACTGTTGACTGAATGCTTTTCAATATGTTTCCTGGTCAGTCACAATACATGAAATATGCAAGGATATCATGTCCTCACAACTTTGAAACAAACTTATATCTTAAAGCCATAGGCACCTCTGGGGAAACATTTATATTTTGTAAAAATATGAATGTATTTTGTATTTCATGTGCATTGTCTGTGCCTTTTCTTTCCTTTTCTGTTCTTTGCAAAAAGTGTTTCTAAAACAGCATTCTAACTTTTATAAAGCCTCATCTACTGCTATCCCACAGGAAGCTCTAGTTCTTTATTGTGACTTCCTGAAATGTTCACAACACCTACTTGTGATGTCCTAAACATCTTTAAAATGCTAGGATGCTGGCAACAGAAAAAAATACATGCAAGTCTTTGTATACTGGAAACTCTCACTGAAGTCTAGGGGAATTCTCTGCCAAGCATTGGTGGGACTAGAGCCAAACTTTGTCAAAGTGACAAAGATGTTTTTTAATCTGTTTGTTTTATAGAAACAGTCCTGGCAATATAATACAATGGTAAAAGATGATAGCTTCAGTTGTATAGTCATGTGGTCAGATGTACTGCTATAGGTAGAAGGTGTTTTTCAAAATATGAGGTGAACTTACTAAGAAAAGTAAGCCTTATTGGTTGCTTATAGACATATTTATACTCCAGCAAATCAGACCAGCCATAAAACAAAACAAAACAAAAATGCATGTGTGAAGAGCACTGTGAGATGAGGAGAAAACAAAACTCTTGAAACAGCAGAGTACAGCTTCGTTTCTGTAAATATGTAGTGAGAGCTCTGGTAATTACAGAATAAAGTCCATAATGTGCTCTGGAGTTAGCAATATTGTACACAAATGATATTAATTTTTTGTTGTTCTAAAAAGTGTCTTTGAAGCTTTGAGAAAATGCTATGAAAGCATACTGCTTTGAGAGCATAGTATCTTTCATATTCAAATGATAAGCAAACAAGCTTTTTTTTTACTTAGGGAAGCTCACATATTTTGTACCTAAGGTCTCACAGTTAAGACAACAACGCATATTTTGTTGTTTTTCAAGCTGAGATTCGTCGCATGTCTTAGGGTAGGTAACTTGGCATTTTATATTCACATTTCTTAGCTACTCTTCTTAAAAGTGAAGCTTTGGCATCTATTTGCCCTAGCAGAGCTGATGAATATAGGCTTGTTTCACTTTATGTCTCCAGGTAGCTGGTTAGATAAGGAGGATTCAAGAGGCATTCAGTGGAGCTAGGAACAACCTCATTCATTCAGTACAACTTGTGTTTCTTGCTTGAGGAAGAAGTAAAATGTCAGTAAGACAGAGGTTATTCTTCTGCATGCTTTCCACCTTCACAAATTAGTTTATGACCAACTTCCAGTTCTTAAACTGGTGTTCTCAGGAGATAAATTTTAAACACCAGAATTACTTTTCAAAACAGTTTACTGAGCTTTTCCCCTTGCTTTCAAATGGAGTATCAGTTAGCTTCCAGGTGTGATATGTGGATGGATTTTCATGATGCCAATGTGCCAAAAATACCTCCTCTCCTTTCATATCTTAACAAAACACCAGCTTCTGTAGGCAATACAGTCCATATCAGCTTCAGAAAGAAGTGCTACTTCATCTAGAGATCAAATTCAGAGCACATTTTAAAGGAAGTTACAGGTGCCCTTTAAACAAAGTCTGTTTTTAAAAAATGCAACATAAAAATAACTTTTTTATTATTTCTCATAAATGCAATTAATGCAGGGAAGGATACAATCTAATTTGCAAACAAGAAATTTAAAAATATATTCTTTGAGTCATCCTTTTGCATGGATTGCTAGGGGGTTTTGCCTGTTTATTGAAAGAATAGTATGAAAAATCTGCTGGGGGATAATGTTAGCCAGAGAATGGTTATTGTCAAGGCGATTTTGTGGCTTGCTCAGGAGCGATAGGTACTAAGGCTCAGTTTGACAAATGTGTTGACTTCAACAGGGATTAGACACCTCACTAAATTTGTGAATCTTCCTTTAAGATGATAACCGCAGTGCCATGTTTAGCTGCCAGCAAGCATACGTTCTAATGAAGCTAACAAGAGCCTGTCTCCATGTCTTTAACTGTCCATCTCAAGTACTTTCATAAACGTTATCTTGAGAGATGACCATAGCCCACTGTGTACCTGAAAAGAAGATAAGGCTTTTTGATTGTTTTGATTGTTCTCTGTGGAAGTACTATAAAGTATTTGCTGAATTCTTTTGGTTCAGGGCAGGATCTCTCTCCCAAATCCCATGTCTGAACTGGGGGACCAGGAGCATTTTCTAGCCCCTGCGTTCATGACGTGTACTCCCGTCACCCTCTGGCTTCATGCTGAAAAAGGGCCCAGATTTGCATCATTTCCCAAACCCCATCCTGTCTCCTGATACTCCTTGTGGTGGGTTGGGGGGAAAAAACAACCCCAGAGGGCAAGGGGGAGCCCCTGAGCGCTCCGGGAGTTCCCTGGCTGCTGCTCCTGGTCTAACAGATTGGGGCTGCAGAGCTATCAGTGGAGCCCCCTGCCTTGTTTTGGTACCGCCATAGTCTTTTTGAGTGTCTTCAGTTATGACTGGTTTCTCTCTATATAAAACTATTTCTAAGGCGGGATTTTTAAATTTTCATTTTGGGTTATATAGATTATATGCATAAATGTTTGTAAAATAGCAGCTGTAATACTCTAATGAGCAGAGAGAGAGCTAAAAATGTATTTGACCAGCTATAAACTAAGTTTATTTCTGACCTTTTGAACTATAATTTTCCTGCAGAAGTATTTTAAAATCTTAAAAAAATATTCACAGATCTAAACAGGTTCTCATCTCTGTGTTAAGAAGTGCATCCCTGACAGCACGCTGAACCTGGTGGTTGCTGGTTGTTAGGTTTCATGAGCATATCGCAAGCCAATGACCCTCTGTAACTTTTTCTACTTGGAGGAAAATCTGCTGGTTATGGCTTGAACTGTAGATGTGGAGCTGTGCTCCTTATGCATGATGAACTGATAAAGTTTGTTTTGTTTTTGTCTTTATTTCCACCCTGTCATGAAAGAGTTGGAAGTGGTCTGGCAACAAGTAAGAATATGTTTTTGCAAGATTATATTATATAGCTTTTTCTGACAAGTTTAGTCTTTTCATAGTATTCTCCTCCCCAAGCACTTTTTTGGAGTGTTTTATTTTCAGTTCTTTTTTTATGTGTTGCTAGTACAAGTATTTAATTACTAACAGGCACAATACATTTGATAACAACTCATAATCACAATTTTCTTCAGTTAAATTAATTCACTGTGATTAGGAGAGAAATATATTCTCCTTATGTGCATGCACAGTGCCTGGAACTGCAGGCTCCATTAATAGAGATTTCTAAGCACAACGAAAATATAAAAAATACAGAATGTATAAAATTTAAAATCCTTTAAAATAAGGAGACTCTAGCTTTATTAATGTAAATATTTTAGTTTTTTGATACAAAGTTTATATATGATAGAAGGAGTTAATAAAGGCAAAAGATTAAGGGCGTAACCTGATTTGTGCTACTGTATTAACAAGTGGACTAGTAGGGACATATTTTTAAAAGAACAGGGGTAATATTACGCACAATGAGATTAATCGCTGAAGTGACATATTTAGCTATTTAAAGATTCTCAGTAAATGATACTTCAAAAGATTTGAAATTGAGAAAACAAACTGTTCTTACTTTTTTTATAAGCTCCAAAGCACATCAGCTTATTCTTTCAATGTGAGAAAAGGATTCTAACTTGGTCTCATGAAAGAAAGGCTTTAAACAGTTGGACAGAATAAGCCTCAAAAAAAAAAAAAAAAGAGAAAAAATATCTTATTTGTGTTAATATATTGGGAAGGGCCTGGTTAAAATCATAATAAATTGTAGACGCTATCTATATGTCAAATATTGAGAACCCATTAGGAAACTACGAAAAAAGAAAATATCTCTTTTTCACCTGTTTTTTCAGTCTTGTAAGACAATGTTTTAAGTCAGTGGGCAAAATAAATGAAATAGTGACCTTTGTTGAGAAACACTGGACATCTGTAGATACTTTTTTTTCTTCTGATAGGGAATTTCCTTTTCCTCCCTTTACCACCATCCATATATACTGTGTAACTGACTTTCCATCAAAGCACTAGAAACCTTTTCAGGTTACATACAGCATAGTTTTGCTTCTCTCAAGAATTCTGCAGAAAATGTTGGCCAGTTGTACAGAGCTTTTCTTCCCAATTTTGCAGGATTGCGTGGAAATGTTTGGGAGCTATGTTCTTCAGTGTTTATACTGTGCTCTCAGATTGTAGATAGGAAACACCCGTATGGGAGAGTTGCAGTTCTGTTGCTGAGTGTCTCGATATGTAGAATAAATGAAGGACATTGTGCAATGATATTTGGCACAGTGACTCTTAACTATACAGGGGATTAAGACCTTGTTGGGGACATTAAGCTAACGTGTGGAAGGTTCAGAACCAACAAAAGGAAATTATTCTTCTCACAGCATGAAGTTAAGGTTTGAAGCTCCAGGCTACCGGATGCTAAAAGTTTCCAGGAGAGGCTAGACACAGTGGTCCTTGATCTGTATGCTATTGGGGGCTGGATGAGTATTAGGGAAGTATCTCTGTATTGTCTTGTTCTTACACTCTTGCTTAGGCTTCTGCTTTTAACCACTGTTGGACACAAGAAACTGGGCTAGAGGAGTCCTTAGTCTGCTTCCGTATGGGTGCTCTTGTGTTACATTGTTCATTTCACTTCATGGTTTTTAGGAGGGGTCTTTTGGTCTCTTCTTTGGGAACATGACACCTGTGACTTCTTGCCCAGCTTTCTCTCTCTCACTCCCCTATGACTAACTGATTCACAAAAGTGATAACAGGAAAGATTTCTAGAAAAGCATTGATACGAAACAGAAAATCATTTATTAAAATGTTTTTCTATTCCACCACCAGATGCTCAGAGTTGTAAGTGAGGATATGACAACAAGAGAAAGCAGTAGGATAAAGATTGCCCAAGAAATTGTTTCTTTTTTATGTCTCTGAGGCTGGGTTGTTTGGTGTTCATTTACATCATACCTACCTACCATCCATGCCAGATTGTTCCTCTTAGCCTTCCCTGCTTTCTCTCTTCCTTCCTTCACTCCCCGTATTTTTCTCCTGTGCCAGAATAAGGAATCTTCAGCATTTGCTGCTTCAGCAACGACATCATGGTTCAAGAAGGCTTCTTCAAGAAGCATCTCCCTGGACACGTATCCTACAGTGAAAACCTAAGAGCTGTAATAGTCAGCCTAACATTTAGTGTGTGACCACCCAGTGAGTTTAGATGCCAGGTTAGAAGCATAAATGAGGCATATAATGCGAGGGGTATTTCAGTCCAAATGGCAAGCAGTCCAAAAGTTGGTTTGCAAAACTCACAGGTAGTTGGTTGTGAAAGCTGAGGAGAGCCTTGTGTTTTAAAACATGCCACTCTGAAGATAAATATCTTCCTTTAGGACAGAGGGATGCTCCAGTCTCCATACAGACTTTGTAAACCTGAAACCTCTTTCGGTATTGGGTGCCTAAGCCCTTTTGTCAGTGATGGAGGCAGGGATCAAAGAGCGCCTGGAAGAAGTGTTTTTGTTCCCCTGACCGCAATATTTCAGTGGCTAGACCAGTCACCCAGTACTGACCTGCATCCATTACCTTTCTGCCTGAAAATATCTAAATCCTCTTTCCCCCGCTTCCCACCCCTAGCATGTTTTAGCCATATATTCTGTGGCAGAGTGCTCTCATTCTTCCTTACTGAAGCAATTTTAATGGAATAATTAGATAACCCATTGTAGTGGAAAGGCAGAGTGAACATGGCTTCCACAACTTATATGCGTCTTTATCCCTGTTTGATGAATATTTAAAAGTTTATTATGAGTAATTCTTCAATTTATTCACTGGAAAACATTGCCTTTTTTTTTCCCAGGTGAGAGAAAAAGCATGCTTTCAGCTTTTTGAGAGCACTCTGGCATTGTGTGTTTAGGCATGTGGATGAACATAACCCAATGGTTTAGGAGCAGCTATTGGACATCAGCATTGGACACCGCTGTCTAAAATGGCTGTCACTTTCTCACTTGTGGATCCAACCTGAAGTCTGATTCTGCTTTTTCTTTTTTTCCCCTGCCATCTATCTGAAATAGGTCCACCAACATTGACGGCATTTCAGTAGGCAGTGTGTGAGACTAGCAAGCTACACCTGTGCGAGCTCTCCTTTCTTGTCAGACCTTGTTACCCCTGTTAATGACTAGCAGTATGTAGCAGAAGAGGGACAAATGGTATGTAAGCGTGTGTTTAAAAGGATATGCTCTCTGCTTTTAAGATGAATGCTAGGTCATACTCCTCACAGACTCCGTGATCTTTCATAACTCTTACTCATTTAATCCTAACGTAGTATATAAAATAGAGCAGATGAACTGTTGCTTAGGAGTGCCTGTTTCTTTCCATTGCCTGTAAGAATCTAGTTATCCCAGCTCCTCACAGGGTGACTGGGTCGGAGGTGCAGAGGACATTGTAGATGCCTGAAGTTAGTTGAGAATATCACCCAACGTACCTATGCTGCAGGGGCAGACATGCTAATTCGGTCATTTGGGTTGTGTCTGAGAGGGTGGGGTTGGTAGGTTGTACAATGTATTAGTCACAAATCCCTTCCTCTCTCGCCCTTCGTCACTTACAAGGCGAGTATGTTGTTTTGCAAAAATTTGGTCTCTCATAGGAAACTTCCAGCCTCGCTTTGTATGCAAAGCAGTGTTACTAAAGTTTGCTTATTGCCATTAATCTGTTCTTGGGAAGACTTCTACCCCCTCACTGCCAGAAGGATCTGTAAAAATCGAGCCAACAGTCTAACTGAGACCATGTTTCCAGTGTTCTGGTTTTGCGTCTTCCTTGAGAGGGAAATAGAGTGAGGGCTTGTAGGGTGGGAGGCAGTTGCAGTTGCATGGTAGTGGCCACAAACCAAGGGCATGACTTCTTTTTCCACTATGGCTAAATCCTGAACAAGTGAACTGTAGAGTGGCTCTTTGGCTGGCTGTCACAGACTAATCTTCCCAGTGGCATATTTCCTATATACTTTCCACATCTTCTACTTTGTGTTCTTCCCCTCTTGTAAACTCCCAGTGGAAGGCCAAAAGGACTAACTTTTTTTCTGATGTTTTGTTTGCTCAGAGAAAGCCGCTTGACTTTGTTTAATTTCATTTAACGTT
The DNA here is from genome assembly GCF_036370855.1 of Dromaius novaehollandiae. Lineage (NCBI taxonomy): Eukaryota > Metazoa > Chordata > Aves > Casuariiformes > Dromaiidae > Dromaius > Dromaius novaehollandiae. The sequence continues at coordinate 156,173,203 of NC_088098.1, forward strand.
TTTAAACAGTAGTGTACCCTGGTTGCAAGGGAGAGGGTAATTGAACAAATTTCAAATAGTGCTATGTTGGGGGTTTTTTGCTTAATTTATTTTATTCCTAATCATGGGATTAAGTCACATCTATACAAACTTATTTAATGGTATACAATGGCTGTAGCTCTGAAATTAAGAGGTGTAATAGCAAATGTATTAAATTAATCCTGGAAAAATGAGCATGTCTAGTTTCTTAATTTCAAATTCAAAGTGCCTATTTTTGTTACTATTGATATGGGAAATGCATTTCTGGACCAGCACTTTAGCTATAAATTCATTCTAATGGCATTTGTAAGTTTAATCCTTTATTTTCCACATAATTACATTTTAATGTTTAGTTATTCATACTACAAAATCTATGAGAACCTTGACAAAATGATATTGAAATGCAAATTATATCAAATTCTGAAATCAACTAAGCATAGTCCTCATTGTCGTGTGTACGTCTATTGTAGACTCAGTTGCTTGTACTCTAGTGAAAGATGACAGTGATAATAATTTTGGTATGCGTGTAAATATATGGCATTAAATACAACTGTCCTTGATTTTAGTATCTTTGGACGAAACTTGATACTCATTATGAATTGTGGGAATTTGTCCACGCCACCAGATGAACATTTTATTCTCCCATGTGTGTGCTGGAGAAAAAAAAAATGTAAGTGCTGACACACAGCATCTTTTTCAAATGATCTGGTGGTTTGTTTCCCACTTCAAAAGATAGTATCTTTCTCCTTCTTTATATTAATGCAATTCAATGCATCTTATGATTTTAACTATTTGATTCAAGAGTTAAAAGTACTGTAAAGCTCATCTTAATGTAGGCAGCTGTGTCCACCACATCCCTGCTTTGCTTCTTTGAAGAAATTCAGTAATTTTTGTTATTGGTCGTGAAGAACCTATATTGACCTGGTGCCCACTTCTAAATTCATAAAACAACAACAAGAACTTCCAAATAACATTCTGTACTGTTTCCCAGTGAAATAACAAACCAAAAGAGTATAGTTAGTTAGTGGCCGCATGTCTCAAATTCTGACTAACCATGACTTGTTTTGAAAAAAAAACAAAAACCCCAAAACATGTCATCTTAATTTCATGGCTTAACTTGTTTATCCCATCAAACCTGGAGGCATTTTGTTTTGGATTGATATTATTCGTGGACTTTTTAAACTGTTACAGCATACTAGTTTATGTTTTGCTGTGAAGTGTTGCTAGGGAAAATGTTCTACCTGCGATGATGGCCAAATGCTGCTCTATTTGGTATAAGCAGTCTTACTGAATGGCATTCACATTCCCTGGAGTTACTTGTGAAGACCCGTAGCTAAACACATGAGTTGTTCAGTTATCCTTAGTAGGACTACCTGTGTGCTTAATACTAAGTGTATTATTCAGTAAATTGCTTAGTGATGATAAGAGCTAAGTCAGAATTTGGCTCCCATTGTATATGCTGGGGAGCAGGAGGGCTGGGGTCTTGCTGGGAAGCTGGGCCGTGTGTGTTTTCCCTGCATCTCCGTCTCCCATTAGAGACAGTGATTTTACAATGTGCATGTACGCATGTGAGTAAAGAAGCACTTGGCAACTGCAGTTCAGACCATCTCCCACTGCTGTGGGTACCACGTAGGCGCCAGGTTATCACCACCAGGACGCGCGTTGCCTTTCCTCCCTCCCCGCATGCATCGTGATGCCGCCTGCCTCCCTCCTCCACTCGTTGTCTGATGCTGACTGTTCTTGGCACAGGGGAGGTGTTGCTAAGGTGCAGCAGCATAATCCATACATATGCTTGTAAACCTATCTCCTGTCGCATAGCCAGGCAGGTACAACGTGCCGAACTCCAGCGAACCAGTGGGTAGTCGGAGCCGTGCAGCTGCCCGGCTGGCTGGCCAGCTGGGGACGCTTGCTTTTTCTGGCCGGCCAGCTGCCTCGCCTGGAGCTGTGCTTTGCTTCCAGGTGCCGGGGGCCAAAGACATTTCCCTGTGGACGGGATTCAGTTGCTTGGGCTGTAGCGTCTAATGGCCTGGCCCGGAGCCTACAAACGTAGACGTTCTTAACCTTCAGATTCAGTTATATCAATAGGATTGCTCTTCCAGGAAAAGTTAGTTAGCAGGATCAGAGCCTTAATCGATTTGGCAGGCGACGTGGGGAGGGGAGACAAAGGGACAAAGCCGTGAAGCGATTCGCCTAAAGTCACAACACAAGCCAGGAGCAGAGCGGGGTATTCCAAGTCCAACGCTTTATCCGCTCTAACGATCGCGCTGCCAGTTGAATAAATTTACTGGTTATGAATAACCAGCAACATGTTTTGCCATGAGCCACATGAATAGCTGTTTCTGTTTGTATGCGTGTAAGCAGATGAGAATTATTTTTAGGAATTAAGAAAATCCTTATTCATTGCTTACTGACTTTGAAAATTAATAAGCAGACTGGATCTTCTTTAATTGACTAACTGTTGTATTCTCTTCACAGTATATTTAACGAGTGAATATTTACTAGCTTTCTAGCAATTTTTATGTGCGTTATCTGACCTATTCCACAAGCAGCACTAGTGGGATCAGATGACTTCAAGTTGTTTTGGAAACTCAGGACTAATGATGGATGTTTTCTTAATAATACCCAAAAAACATTTAGAGGAAACTTCTGCATTGAAACAGTATTATATTTTGTATTTTGATTTGTGTTTGTCTCTGTGGGATGATGCTATCAAAAAGCATATTCATGTCCCATATGAATTTTGTTTAGCCCCTGCATAGAAACAGTGTATCCTTGTTTGGGTTATTGTCATAGATTAGATATTTAAGTGCCGTGTTGACATGAGATAGATGTTAGTGATATTAGATTAATAGCCATTAAATGAAAGATATTAGGGGCTGAAGTAAAAATTAGTGATATTGACATAAATTTTCTTCTTATTTTATCTTTAGCATAAAACTTGCAATTTATTTCTTAAAAGTAGGCTTCCTGTGAAGCTGACACTGGTATTATCTGGTTTATGTGGTAGCAGTAGTTATTTTTCATTTCCTGATTTAAAGTTTATTCAAGACCTGATTCAAGCCTCATTGAAGTCAGAGAAAATTGTTTCACAATTGAAGATTACTTTTGGACTAGTTTAAGACTATGGGTCACCACTGTAGACTCTTTGAGTGATATGCTCATCATAGGGCTGTCCTAGGCTCTTAGGCTTATGCTCACAGTCCCTATTGTCCGCCGACAAAACTGCGAGATCTAGGTTTGGAAGTGCTTTGAAGCATGGACTGCTTCACCTTCACCAGTTTACTTCTGTCCGGAAAGTACCTGTTGTGCAGTCAGGGCAACAGCAAAATTACTGAAGTGCTAATAATTCTTGCTATTGACCATCCTTGCCTGACATATTTCTTGAAAGTATATGTTTGTGTTCTTTGCGTGCGCAAAATCTTTCCCTCTGATTTCTCCATTTGAGCACATGATTTATTTATTTATTTATTTATTTATTAAACTTTATTTGGCTTTCACCATCATGTGGTCACTTTGATGGAGTGGTAACCTAAATTCAGTCAGTGGGTTGGCTTCCATTTGGAACAGAAAAGCAGTAACGCAGCATCACGATGTATTCTCAATCTCTCACTTGTTTGCCTACATAAAGTGCACACATCCTGCTTCCCTGGACAAAAGTTAGAACAACATGGCTTGTTAGGCAGTTCTTCCCCAAAAGAGGGATCTCTGCTCTCTTCCGAGAGCTGTCCATATTGCCACGTGTTCTCCCAGACAACCTTGGTGGATGATGCTTTCTGCCAAGGCAATAATTTTCTTTTGATTCCAAACTCCAGATTTGAAGAAACACTTTGGGGGCATAGTTTCATGTTATGGGATCATCACCATCCTTGCCAGCTGGATTTACAGCTCACCACCAGCAAAAAAGAGAAATTTCACTGACCCTCCCTCCTTTCCAAGTCCTCCTCCTTCTTTCTTGGCTTTCCTACTACTCCCTCAGCTCCTTCTTCCACTTGTATGCATCTTCCCCTTCTCTCCTACTTCCAGTTTGGGGGCTCCTTCAGTTGCATCATAAGCCAATCAAGTTCTTAGTTTGAAAAATAAAACAACAAAAGCAATTTTTTTTGAAGTTTGAATGGGTAGAATTGACTTACTGTCTGATCTGAAAAGTGGCACCGAGTAAATGGCAAGGAACAGGAAAGAGATAGGAAGGTGAGTGGGGGCAGTGACATATTTTCCTTTTGGTCTTGGCAAACTATTAATTCATCTTACGCTGTATCATGAAACCAAATCCTAAGTAACATCTCAGTAAGCTGATCATATAGTGGCTCCGACTGGCTTTGACAGGTCATATTCATTAAGTAAACCTTAGCTGTGAAAGATTTGATGGCAATTTAGTAATTCTCTCATTCTTGCCAAGATATGTCAGCCTTTGATTTTGTATGGTTTTGAAGAAAATCCTTTGTATTGGTTTATGAGGAGCTTATATGGATGAAAATTTGGTGACATAAATACTACACTTCCTTTGACATCTTGGTTTCATATATAATTTCATGTTTGGCTTTTATGGTCCCCAAGTAATTAAAACTATACATGAATGCTGACTTGTGCATTCTTAATATTATATCCATACCATGACAAAGCACTAGTCAAAATTAATATGTTATGTCCTTTACAGACCTTTCAGAATAAAAATGCTATTTCCCAAAGTGTTCCAAATAACTTTAATTTTCAGGAAAACTTTTGTAATCCATTTTCAAACTAGAGTTTTCACCTAATTCGTAAGCTTGGGGTCAATAAGAAACATCAAAAAATTACTATGAACTATTAAATGAATGAGACACTGTTAATAGCACTTGACATGAATGTAATCTTGCAGCCCGAGATTATATCAGGATATGACACTTTGTTGACATCTTTCAAATTGAGGTGTCAGTGTTTTTTCAGTTAAAATTTATAGACTCTTGAGTGTTTTGATCACTATTGTTTATGCATTTCTTCTTTTTAAATATTATAGCAAACTGGAAAAGTCTATATGAGCAAAGTGCTAAGGAAATCTGATTTTTAATGGCCACATTAACAAGCCATCTTAATATTGTGAGTTTATCAATATGGCCATGTTGCATTATGGCAGTGGCACACATTTTCCATTAATTCTTTGCAGTGGAAAAAATACAAAGTGGGTTGGCTGGGTACTTTAAAATAGGACAGGTTGCTTTATAATGAACTGTATAATTCACCTTGTCTCTTTAAAGCAGCTTTATAGACCGTAATCTGAAGAAGATTCCTTCTGTTTGCTCACATACCTGCTTTTTTACTTTATGGAATAATAGTTATTTAGTAAATGAGATAGCTAAATTAGAGGGTTACACCCTTATACACCCTGTTTACATTTTTTTAGAAGAATCTTTTCCTCAATACAAAACAATTTGAAGAAACTCTTGTTTGTAATATCTGGAGATGGGCAGTCTTTGATAACACCAAGGCAAAAAAACAGTTGAATTGGTACCTGCTTTCTGCGATGTCTTTTTCTGTGCTATTGATACAAACCAGTGAGGGTCACAACTTGAACTTGGGGTGCGGGGTTTAGGTTTCCTTACTAATTCTGTCTTCCCTGTCTTGCTAGTTTGAAGGACAGCAGCCAGAAAGTTCTCTAGAAATGAAGTACTATTTGATTGGGAAGAACTCCCTTTACTCTCTTTGTAAAGCTTGTGATGTATGCAAATATAAAAGCAGTTATTCCACAGCTTTTCCATGAAAACCCATCTGAATAAACTCCTTATGGTATTTTTGTATTGTTTAAATCATCAGTAAGAATTTTTGTTGCAGCTTGTATTGACTTTCTTTCATTTTTCTTTTCAGAATGAAGGAGTTAGTTTTATCACCATGACCTCAAACAACAGAGTACAACATTCAAAGAAGCTGCTCGGCAATTTTTTTTTTTTTTTTTTACAGAAGCTGCTTAAGGTTTACTTTTTGTTGTTGTTATCGTTGGTCTGGACAGTTACTTAACTTTCAAACTGTTGTGGACTAAACTGTACAACAAATCTGCAAGGAAGGGAAAGCAACCTAACTCATTACCTGTTGTTGGCATCTACAGTACCATTTTGCTGCTGTTTTGACAGAAGTTCAAGATGTTCTTTAGCTAGTTGGAACTTTTCTGCCGGCCTCTTTAACTACTGGCCAATGCCTTCATTTCCTTTTTCTGCAAAGACAAACTGTATTTATTCTTTGGCATATTAGGAGATTCTGTAACACCTGCTAAAGCAGCAAAATCTGGTATTTACTGGCATAATTTCAAGCCTATCACAGTACTACCTCAGTTCAAAGTAAAGCCGGATTTGCGGTGTCGGTGTGCAACAGGACCTCCTGTATCTCCGTGCTGAGTCTCTCTCAAGAACAGTCATCAGCCTTACTGAACTTCTAACGCGTACAGCTGCAGGGTGGTTCTGAATCCCTAGCTGCAGTGTTTACTTATCAGACAAAGCCTGACGTGGGCACTAAAAAGTCTAAAATAAGATAAAACTCCGTGCATCGGACTTGGACGAAGGATTCAGAATAGTTAAAATGTGTAACTTAAGCAACATAAGTTAAAAACATCAAACTGTATTGGGGGTATCTCTCTTTACCTTTGACACACTTGTTTTATCCTCTCTATGTAGGTGTTTATGTAGGTACTTCAGATTGCAAAAGCCTTTTCTGCTATTTACAAGCTCACTTTTGTCAGCTAACCCTGTTCTTAGCTGCATTTCTCGTAACCAAAAATCCACATAGGCATGCTAGGAATGCAGGGATGATAATGGGTATTGGACAGATTGAAGCGCTAACGTTAACACAGTATTATCTTGCCATCTAGAAAGTCCTGATACTTGCCTTCTACCACAAAAGCGTCATTGCAGCTACAGGCATTATTACAGGGGAAAGAAGAAACATTGCAGTCACTTAGCCAGAGTTCTTTTCAAGATGACCCATGTGTCACGTTCCCTGTATTCTGAAAATACAACTGATATGGTGGCTATTGTCACAAATGTCATATACAGCTGTTGCATCGGACTAGCAGAATGTCATGTCACCTCATTTCTCCATTGGTAAATTTGTTGAAGAGTTCATATACATTTTAAGGGTACCTCCCCAGTGCCTGCTCTGATAGTCATGTAAGTATTACTAGGTTTTCTGGGTTATGTGAGGTTTTTTTTTGAAAATCGTTGTGCTAAGTGGAACCTGTACATCACTCTTAACAATGCATTATCTTTTGGGATTTTTTTTCTATAAGGAAGACGAGAGTCAATGTCTCACAAATATAATGAATGGCAATGCAGTCTTCCTGCTTACATGCTGAATTTTTAGAACTGAGGATTGTATTACAAGACAAAGATGAATGTAAACTAATTCCTTCCCTACCCCATGGCACACTTTATTTTTCAGTGTAATTTTCTGGGGTTTTAAATCACAGCAATGCATAGGCTGTACAATATTAGATCTAAAAATCAATTTAAATATCTAATTTATCTGTTTGGGCTTTGGGATTCTTTTTAATAGCACTAAAAAAGGTTCTAAAACATTCTAAAATGCTGCTTGTTCAGTTCTGGAACTAGAAAAACAAATACAGTTGATGACATTTTTTGTCAGCCCCTCCCTACCCCCCTTGCCACACACACAGTAGCACTGAATGTGGTACCTGCTGAATACAACGTTTTGACTTCTATTTTGAAGTAGCCCTCTGTACCAATTATGGAGTCATGCCACTAAAACAAATGGCTATTATGCATACAGCAACTTCAAAACAAAAACTTGACAATGTAGTCAATTCTTCTCTATCCTGTATATTTCACAAAGGCATATGCAATACTTACATTCTTAATTTAGTTTACAGAATGGAACCAAAATGTATAAATGTTATGTTTGCTAAAACTTCACAATGTATATTGGGTCTTTGTACATTTTGCCTGACTTACCTTAAATTTAAAATATTTTTTGCTATATAACCAGTTATTAAGCAGTGTTTTCTTTATGGGTATGTATTGTTTCTGGATATCAAGATGTTAAATATATTTCTTGCTATTGTGATATGACAAGAGACTTAACTTATCTTGCGGTGTCTTCCAATGTACACGCTGTATATAAGGATAAATGTGATGCTGCTGGAGACCAGAATAAATGGAACTAGAGTAGTGTATTGTATTTAGTCTGTATTGATCATGGATGCTCTCCTTAATAGCCATATGCAATAAAATACATTATTTATGAAAGGAGTAAAGTATTTGTGCGCCTCTTTTCTCTAGGGGTGGTTGGTTTTTTGGTTGTTGGTATAAAATCAGTTTATTCTTTTCCCTTTAAAGTGAAATACACTTTCTCTGAATAAATCTTACTGTTCTGCAGATCCTTACCTTCTTTCCTTATAACACTCCTGAAAACCAGGCAATTGCTTTAATTTTTTTTTTAAGAATTAAAAAAATCAGTATTATAAAGGCACAATTTATACATTTAAGGAAATAACTAAGAACAGAATTTGGTCCTGATTTTTAATTCCAGCTCAAAAAACTTTCATCCCAACAGAGAGTGAAAAACTGTGGGAGTCCTTCCAGGAGTTTGTTTAGAGGAACGGAACTGACTTTTCCTTTATACTGTATAGTCATTTACACTGGTACAAAGTGAATGGGAACCTAATGCCCTACCTAGGACTAGGCTTTATCTGCTGGCTTTTGTGCAGAGCTTTTGGGGCACAGTGAGGGACGCCAAGGGAACACTATAGTCCAATCTGCTTTTGGTCAGTAGGAATGTTCCCTGTACCCATGTAAATGATCCCTTACAATGTTGCTTGTACTTGCGTAAATGACCCATGTAAGGGTCATTTATTCATGAGAGGAAATTGTGGTTATCTCATGCAGTGAAGCAGACCCCTCTGGAAGTAACCAGAGTCAGAGATCTGTTGCATTACTGTATATATATTGTTCCCGAGAGACAGGTGTTGTCCTTAACAGCTCACAAATTGTATAGACATGTTTCTAAGGGCCTTGAACATGACTATAAAGATCACATCAGCTGCTGTAACACAAAGCACCTCATCTATGAACTTTCCACAGCAAACAAAACCCTTACTGAGGAACATCAGTTCCTGCTATGCCTTGTTTTTCTTCAATGTCATAATAAATGTGTCGGCCATGGAGCATGCTTTGAAAGTCAGTGAATCAGACTACTTCATGTGCAGGGTGGGCAGTAGGGTTTTTCTTTTTTAAAAAAAGTCTGATGTCCCTTTTATTGCACAGTCCTGCTGAGATCTCCTTCACTTAAACAGAGGAGTATCTGAACAATGCACCTTTGTGCAGCACACGTGAGGCCTGCTGGCACAGGAGGAGACCCGATCTCTTAATGTAGCACATTCAAAGTTATTTGGAATGAAATTCAATCTTGGGGCATGTTTTTTGTATTCTCTTGGAAACATCTACCACTAAGTGGGCTAGTACCTTCATGGTTACCTTATGTTTGGGGGAGGGTTGAAGGATCATATTAATACAACTTTGTCTTGAAAGCACAAAAACTTGAATCATTCTGGCAGACTCAGGTTCTTTCTCTGAATGTGGCTCGAATGGAAAGAGCAGACTTGTCTGTTGCTGCAGTAGGATCATCCTGTGGCCGCTGGAATGCCAATATAAGCCACAGAATGAAAACTTAAATCACAAATAATGAATATGCTGCCCAAGAGAGAACATCCAGTTCCTTCTTTTCATCTGTCATCGCCATCTCAGCTGTAGGTTTAGCTAAGGGAGACAAAGGGGGACCCTGTGGATCTCACAGTGCCTACATCCTTAAAGAGATAGAGCACCTCAACTGCTTTGAGATGACTCTGGAGAAATACTTAGAACAATCTAAAAGTATCTTGTCCTTGTCTGTTGTTAACAGGTGTGTGATATGTTATATTACCATAGAACAGGACTCTGTTTGGTAAGACACAGAAATCCAGTGTCAGATTCTCTGGTGTGTTTGATTTCTGATGATCATAGCATAGAGGAAACCTTTGGATACTCAGCTCATCCACAGCACAGTTTTGAGTGGCCAAGGCTGCTTCCAAATTGAGCAACATCTGCACTGACCTGAGGGTGGTGCTCCTAAGTCCTCGTATACTGCTCAAGGACCTCAAAGTAGTCCATGGCTTCCAGGCTCACTGGGAACCTAGGTTTACTTTCTGCAGTACCGAGCACAGGGAAGGGTTTATAGGTATCCTGGTGTCACTCCAGCAAGAAACGAGGCTACTTTGAGCATATACCTGTGCCCTGGAGCTTAGAAGCATTCCCAAATTCTCCAGTTCAGAATGGCTGTGGAGACCACTGTAAAAGGCCACATCTTGCAATAGTCTTTAAATAATCAGTATAGGAAAAGCGAGGTATTTTCTTAGCACTTGTTCCTGCTGTTTAATTTACTCTATATCCTGAAAGATGATGGAAGAGAAAGGGTTCAAATCTAGGTATATTCATTCTGTGCACGTTTGGGAGTATTCTGAGTACGGAAGAGTGGCTCACTTGGCTCAGTCTCTGCCCCTGGAAGAGCCATTGCTGAATAGCATGAAGGGAACAGATTTGGCCTGACATGCAAGTCTTCATGCTCTGTGGGAGGCAAGTCACCTACCAAATATTTTGTGCACCTCCACTGCTTCAGTCTTTCCCAGATATCTTTTCTACCTTGAGAAACTTCAGTCAAATTTTGCCAAGATGTCAAGATACAGTGCAGGACTCACCTTTGGACCTGGCTTTTCCGAGGCAATGAGAGTCTCTGAAAGGATCTGCAAGCAGAGGCTATATTTAATGAATGAGTAATGAATGAGTTTAATGAATGAGGCTTTTTAGGAGCCCTAAATATTAAACTTACAGTTGATAATAGGCATTTCTTATTCAAGGGTGTAATTTGTAACATTTTAGTGGGAATCTGACTTCTGAAAACAGGACTTCTTTGAAGTATCTCAGCAGTTCACCAAAATAATAGGGACATAAGATGTCACCATCCACTTTCGAAAGTATAGATCTCTGTTTTTTATTATTACGATGTGTTCGACCTATGTATTAGACTAAACATATGTTTTATACTGTTTAAATGAGGGATGGGGAAACTACGGCCTGTGGGATGGATGTGACCCATAATGTTGTTTCATATGAGCCATGGCTTCATAAATTTTTTCCTGTTATAATTAGGCAACACAGTGTAACATGTTAAATGTTTTTGAAATTTTTGAAAGTCTACAAACTATGGCAGAAGAGAAGTTTTTGAAACGTCTATTTGATCCTTAGTATTCCTTCACATCATAAAAATGAATCATTAAAAATAAACTGAGTTTAGAAGCTATGTTTAGAAGACGAGGAGTCCTACTGACAAAATACTAGCTCTTACCTGAAGAAGAGGATAAAAAGGGAGGAGGCAGAGGATGGAATTAGGCACACCTTGAAACAACCATTAATATGAAAATCAGGGAGTCTAGATAAACAAATAGGATTCCCCTATTTGGAATCAAGCTTGTTGGAGATGGACTGGTGAAATGAAACTCCCACATTTGGTGGGAATTGAAATAATACCCTGTCTCAACCTCTGGAATTTCTGCTACTGCTCCTAAAAATAACTCCTCCTGATTAAGTGAGGATCCTGTCTGAAAATGTGGGTGTATCCAACAGTGCAGTTATTACTTCCCTATTCATTTGGGGATCAGAAATTCATCATGGATAAGCTTCATCAGAAATTCATTCTGGATAAGCTTTATTACAGGTAAACATCAAGGCTGACTGTTCTACTTTACACAATTCTGACAATGGGAATTTGGCCTAAGCAAGAGGGTCCAGACTGAGATCTTGCAACATGACTTAGATTTTCCTAAAGCAAACGTCCTTATGTGTACCCTTAATTCAAAATATCAGATCAAATGGTCAAACGTGTGTATAAAGAAACATCTCAAACCAGAATATTTTTGTGTGAAAAGTCTGACATTAAAACAGCAGAGTTTGCATTAATTCTTGTTCTAATGCCCCTAATTCCTTAAATAAGCAAAGAAACAAACTCCCCTCATCCAGGCATGATGGCTTTTTAGATGAGGCTGCATAGTAAATGACTGTCCAAAAGCCTCACAGATGTTCCCTGTAAGGTCTCCCAGGTATAATCTAAAGTTGTGGTGCTACAACATACTGCAATCCTATTTGACAGAACAGCTACTCCTGGAAAAAAATACATATATATATATGTGTGTGTGTGTGTGTGTGTGTGTGTATAATTTCTGTAACATCAGCCTTAAACTGGCAACTGACCTGATTTAGAAGCAGATGCTGAAGAGAACTGAACTGGTGAGATTGGTTACTCTCAGTTAAAACTCAGGTCGTTTGCTCAAGAGTGCTCTTATCCAGTTAAAGACAAAGCTAATCATTGAACATCATGATTTTACCCCTCCAAAAAACAAAACCATGCCATGATTGACTTTTCTCAGAGTCACGGACAGTGTCATTTCCTATCAGGAGGCAGCATGCACACTTTCAGGAAGACGAATCCTTCCCGCATGTTACAGGATAGCAGTAATTCCAGTTTGACGACCAGGGCTCAGGCACGCTGGGGGGGGGGCTCCCTACCGGGGCTCCCGCAGCTTCCTTGGGCCTCCGTGCTGAGGCTGGTTGACATGACAGAGCAGCCTGTTCTGATCAAACCCTTCAGACAAGTGTTGTCATCCTGAAAAAGGACCAGAAAGTGCGGGATGGTGTACTATGCCATTTCTTCAGCTGTATGATAAAAATACCTGTGTATATAAATGTGTATATGCTATAAACAAGCTGTGGAGATAAGGGAGGAATAAGGGATACAGCAACTACACCACCATATCTATCATTTTACTTAATCTTTCCTGGTGATAACTGTGAGTTATTTGCTCCTTTCCTATGGAGCAGTACTTACCTCAAATTATTTGCCATGGCATTTGCCATGGGATAAGCGTATAAACACAGGTTAGCTATCCTGGTGTGGAGCCAGGGAAGTAGTTCACACTGAGCTCACCCATAGTAAGATCACCCTGATCACCTACAAGTACTCACCAATTGCCCTTCTAATGCTGCCAATTTGTAGTATAAATACCACAAGCTGTTGCACAAAGATAAATCCTGGGGCCACAGTCTTGGTGGCTGCAGATTAGGAATGTGCATTCATGATGATTTGCATCATGAATTGCATTCATGATGATTTACTACAACTGAAGGTCTGACTCAGAGGTATTTGGGAGGTTGTTTGGGTATTTTGATATATATATATTTTAATCCTTATGTCCTGTGAAGGCCTTTTATGTTGTAGTAGAAGTTTGCCAAAGATGTCTTTGAGCAGTACCTCAAGAAATGTAATTATAGTCATTTATTTATTATGTCTATTGAACTATTGTATATAAATATCTTGATTTTTAAGTGGGATACACTCAGAACTTTTTTTTTTGCTAGAATGCCAGATCTCACAACGACTGCCCATTTTCTCAAGGCTAAAGTGCTTTTAAATGACATTTTTTTTGTTCCTGTTCAATGTGTCAGTGCAAGCAGAGAGGAATTTCCATGGCCAATCTGTGCTTTTAGCCAATGAATCAATAAAGCAATCCAATATTAATTTCAGCTGCAGGTAAATGAATGTTCCTCCAAGGATTGCAGAAGAGTAAAGGTTAAAATTTCATCTTACTTATCTAAAAAACAAATATTGAAGTAATTCGACTTTGAGTAGTCTTTTCTTGGTAACAGACTGACAAAAGTGAAATAATATTTTTCCTTTCTGCCTTTGACACAGTATGATCAATATCCCAGTACTGGATTCTTTATTATTATTATTATTATTATTAATGAATAATGATTCTAATATTTCCCAGGAAACACTTGGACAATATAAACATTTTATTACTTTATTGACTTTGTCTGTATTTCTCAGAAGTCAACAGACCGCATGATTTTTCTGTTCTAAAGGAATAAAGAAAATGAGATTTATAATTGAGCAGCTCTAGTCCGGTTCCTTCAAAAACAGAATAGCTGTACTGCAAAGAAGTTCAAGGTACCATAATTTTCAGTTTGTAAACCTGCTCTTTTCTTGTTTAACAAGCACATTTGTTGTGTGATGTACCAGGAGAACTACACTGTGATCTTCCTTGTTCATTTACAGAATCATAGATTAGAGGAGACATCCAGGGATCATGGTTAGAAGAACCTGTTTATGTTTGGACTTGCCTTTAGACATGCCCCCAGCCTGTCCTACTAGAAATTATAAGTTCCAGCAATTCTGTCATTTGTAGACTATGATTTTCCTCAGTTTGGCATATAAAGTAGCTATGTACCCTCTCAGTGTTGAGGGATGTATCATCACTTTGTGGATAAAGTTATCCCATGCTGTGAGGCTAAACTCTCCAGTTCTTCTCTGCTACAGAGGAAGCACTCTGTTTTTATCAATGGATACTGTACTAAGTGCCTCATTATGCTTGATACTACACAAGAAATCTCTGGTTTTGTGTGTAGCTTGACAGCTGTCGGTGTACAGATTGCCACGTACTGAGGGGGGTATTTATTTATTGATTTGGTTTGCCATTAGTGGGTCACTATTGTACTTGGCCTCCAACACAGAAAATACGCAAGGAGAAAAGAGATTGTTACATGAATGAACACAGAAATTTAAAAGAGATCTCTAATTTTTGACAGCTACTGAAGCTGCCTCATCTCCCTGCCTCAGAACTTAAACTGCACCTCTATTAGTGCATTCATTTAAATCGTCCCATTAATCGGTGTGACTGAGACTTAGTGAGGGAGAGCGCTCTGCAAAGCTCTTTTTTGAACTGCTGTCTTAATGCATTAATTTGCAAGGTGGCTCCAGAATGTGACTGATCTGAGGAAAAGAAAAGGGAGACTTTTCAAATTTCCTTTTGTATTCTAGGTTTTTCAGGACACTCCCAAGAGAAGAAGTAAAAACCTCCAGCTAAGCACAGAGCGGAGTGCATCATTATTCAAGCAGCCCCATAGCCTTTGCTTTGGCGGCTGCAGAAGCCCGGTATAAACAACCGCAGCGCTTCCCGGCCACCGAGACCCGGCGAGCTAATAGGATGCATCCGCTGCTTGTTTCGGCTCAAGCTGCTTGCTCTGAAATGAGCGGCGGTAGTGGGGCATGTCACAAAGCATCAAACTCAGCCTGGGCTGATGCTTTCTGCCATTGTGCTCGGCCCATTGAAAGGGCAGGAGAGGAATCCTGGAGGTATTTGAGTGCATTCCTCAAAGGAGGCTGCTGGAGGAAACCAGCCACTTACAGCTCCTCTCCGGCGGAGAGCAAAGGCAAGGCTGCCCGGAGAGCTTCCCCCGCTGCGCGCAGCTCCCAGGCAGGTCACTCGCTGCTGATGTGTGTGGCACAGCAATCATTCAGATTGTGTCTGCCTCATTTACAGCACTAAAGAGGCTTTATCAGCTGCTTTGCTGTGCTTTCTGGGATCCCCTGCTTGATTTCAATGTGCTCCTCCTTGGCGAGAAGCCAATATTTTGTTTACCTCTTAAAAGAAGATTCATTAATATGTTTTTCCTATTCTGGTTTATTTGTGTGTCAATTACCCTGTGTAGGCAATTTTGCTTTCCTAGTACATTTTTGTCTGGAAGTGGGGGAGGTTTGTTTTTGTCACTGATATATTGGTGAGTTAAGTAATTGTTTGCAAAATGAACCACATACTGTTTGTGGTTTAAGGATTTTTTTTTTTAAGTTTCTGAGCCAAGTTTTGCTTAGTGTTATTTTTATGCAATGCCACTGAAGTCAATAGAATTGCTTAGTTATAACTGAGAATGATATTAAGTCCACTGTAATTGTTCCTTCATGCTTTCTCTCAAACCTTGTTTAAATGGGTATATTTATGTGATATATTCACCACTGCTACCACTGGTGATCCTACAAGAGGACTAGGTCCACTGTGAACATTAGCAAAGCTGAGGTGAGGTACTTCTAATCTGCTAAAATAAGATAACTCAAGAAATTTTAAAGAAATAATGCTGGAGATCTCAATCTGCATTAATACTTACACTGCTGCCATAACTGGTCGTGCTGTTTTAGCGAAGACATAAGATTCATATTTTTGTCTGTGTAGATAAGGCCTGACAGGCTGATCAGACAAAGTGGTGAGAAAGTAATAATTTCACAACTTTTACTGCACTATCTTTCAGACAGAGGGTATAACTTTTTTTGTGTCTTTAAATGATGAAATGACAAGGAAGATAGCAGGACAACCCTTTTGGTTATATGCACCAAGAGATTTTTCAAGTTCTCAGTGACTGGTTTTTGTATTCTGAGAGGGGTTGTGAAGTGAGAATATGTAAAGATTAGCTTTGCTTGTTGTTTTTAGGGTGGGGAAGTAATGGCTGGGGCAATGCACCACACAGTAAAGAGCAACCTGTAACCGTCTGGGCTTGGAGAGTCAGTCAGGTGGACAGGAATCTGTGAAGTCAGAGGCCCAACATATTGCAAGGCCTTACAATTGCTCTCACATGGTTATTAAAGAATAGGAGTTCATACAAAGCAAGAAGTGTACCACAAGCTATTCCCTTCTTCATATCCCAGAGCTTAATTAAGTTTTTCCTACAAGCTGTCATTTTAAGAAGAAATAATTTTAATCATTTAATCGAATACATTCAAGATTAGATTGAGAGAAGGAGCAAGTGAATAAATGTTGCAAGACAGATCCTTTAAGTTCAGAGCCACTCTGTTGGTAAATGGCTGCGATCAGTTTCCTCTTCCTATAAAGAGATAGCACTGGGACTTCAAAGATTTATATTAAAAGCATCTCCTCATTTCAGGACAGAAAAAGCTTGATTGATTGGCTCTGTCAAAGAAAGGAAATGCTTGTCTGATTAACACCCAAATTTGCTTTCTTTTCAGGTAAACCCTTATGCACTGCAACATTATGATTTTTATTATATAATCAGGTTCCTCTTTTGGTCAGTGGGTCAGGGTTGATAATGTAACAGTGTTTTCCACCTGCCCTGTGACCAAATTGAGGAAAATTTTAAAACAAGGTTCCAAATTCTCTGTTCACAAAACAGACACGTTCCAAATAACTATAACATCTCGTTGTCTATTTGACTATCTATGTTTCAAGTTTAAAAACTGTTTCCTTGGTAACTAGACTCTTTAGTCTAGTCTACCCACATAATGCTTGCAGAGGCCGCTATGTATTGTCCAAAGGTTATTGATCTGTTTAGCAAAAGTATTTAGTCTTTTAGATTTTTGTATGAATTTTATAGGGCTTATGAGAGACAAAAGATAAAATTTGTCTCTGCTTCCCTTGCCCCATATAAAAAGAGAATCTTCTCATGTGATCCCGAAAAGTATTGTAATGGGAGACAGTGCAGTCCCTTAGCTAGAGGAAACTCATTCTTCTGCTTGACTCTCCTCTCCATTACAATTTTATCCTAAATTCCTCAGAAGTGTTGTCAGCTGTAACACCATTTTAGTGTACTTTTTCTGTCTACAAATGCTGCTATTACGAAAGACATTCAAACTTGGCCGTTCACGGCATATCTCTGCACTGTCGTCACATAGCTTTGTGATGGGCAGCTATTTGGATATTTCTGACTGGCAATTTGACTCCCCACACCCAGACAATGTACATTCATTGAGTCTTGGTTGCCTGCCACCAGGCCCATCTGTTGGGTTGATTCTTTGCCTATTTAAAAGTCAGTCAGACAGGGGTGTAAGTGCCAAGAAAATGCGAATTGAGAAGGGGAGTCTGCATAACACTGCTGGCAGAGTATCTTCAGCAAGAACCTCCTCCTTTGTGGCAGCCATTGCTGCCAGATGCCTCCCTACAGTAGATTACAACTGCTGAGATTTGCGTACCAAGAAAAGGATACATGGAGCAAAGGAAAGGAGGGAAGAGTTTTGGGGGTAACCGTGGCAACTTGTAACGCAAGCTGTGCTGCTGCAGGTACTCAGCTTGCAGCACAGCCAAGAGACGTGTGGAGCTTGTAGAGTATTAAAAAGTTGCTTTGAGGGGAGGAAAGCACATTGTCTGCACTAGGGTGAACCTGAGAGAACCCAAGACAGACACATTACACTTGAAAAGTGAGCTGTCGACCAAACTGACATAACTCCAAAAGGCCAATAATGGGATTTCTCCCGCTCTTCCACACAGGAGATCAATACAAGATTGTTCACCCTGCCTGGGGGATGCTCCTGAATGCAAACTATAGATTCAAAGATAAGATCCCTTAAGATAGATGATCTCTCTCTTAGCCACGATTGGGTTGTAAACTGAAGAGGATTAACTTATCTGTGTGTAACTATTATAATCCAAATCAGGAGAGTGTCAGACACATGAATGCTTGCAATCCCATCCATAAACGTGTTTCACTTTAAGTCTGACTCACTGAGATTATTTTATCTGTGAGGCTAACTCGTGTATCTGTCTTTGTTCTTTGCTTGCAGGACTCTAATGCTGGTGAATAGTCATTAACTCTGCTGCCCAGAGGAACAGGTAGCCTGTTTCTATATACTTGAATATAAGGAAAGAAATACCCTTGGAGCTGACTGGTGGGAATTTGTCAGATCAGAGGCTATGGATCAGCAGTACACTGCAACCTAACTAATATTTCATGGATAATTTACTTTTCTGTTCAAACTGAAAACTTTAGTATATGTATGGGGACAGCCTGAACTCAGAATAATTTAAATAATTCTGCGGAAAAGATACATCCAAAATCAGGAGAATGGGTCTGTGTGATCTGCATTTTTTTTTGGTTTGTTTTTTGTTTTTGTTAAAAACAAAGACATGGCTTTCCTGGCTAGACCATAAAATGCAGCATGGCACCAGGAACCTGTAACTAGTGCAGAGATGAAGCACACAGCACAATGCCATGTTGACTTGCCAGCTTGATCTGGAAGTAAAAAAACCATGGAAATCATTAGAGAGGACTAGAGTGTAGATAGTCTTACAGCCCTCACAAGCAAGCAAGAACAAAGCAAGAAAAAAATACAGGTGAAAGAAGAGAGGGGAGCAGGGTGGTATTTGGGAGATTCTAGGCTGAGGTGAACTTACCCAAGACAAAGCATGAACACCAAAAAGAGCTGGAGTAAGTGTGCTATGAGTGAAAGGAAGACAGATAATAGGGCCAGCTTTGACAAGACTAGATATACAGGCCAGAAATTACGGTGAAGAAAATGAAAATAGATTTAAAGAAGTCATTTGTTTAGAGAATGGGCTGGGAAGAGAGGTCAGAACAGTAAAAGAAAATTAAACAGGATAAGTAGAGGAAAGATCATGGTTTTGGCTGGTAGAAAGCAGAAAAAGGGAAAAGAGGAGAATTGAAAAGGAATGGGGAAAAGGGAAGGATGAAAACATGCTTTAAGAAAAAGATTTTTTGAAAGGAAAGGTGAATATGAAGTGAGAGGCCAAGTGTGTAATACATCTGCAGGAAACGAACTTGGATTGTTGAGGAGGTGAAGTGAACCATTCCCTGCCATTGCCCTCTCTGGGTCATGTGCTGCAGTAGTTGACAGCAACCTGCAGTTGTATCTAGTCTGGGAAACCCAACGGAAAGGAATTTTCCTGGGCTAGAGAAGAAAGAAAGGTGGGAAAAAACTGAAGGAAAAATAGAACAAAGGCGCAAAAATGCAGAAAATTGAAGTTGGCAGTTTTCCTTGTGACATAGTCAGGCAGAGGGAAAGAGATGATAGTCTCTAACTCATGCTAATTCTGTTAAGAGGCAGACAGGTCTATTATTATTATTATTATTATTATTATTATTATTATTATTATTATTATTATTATTTTGTCTACCTTTTTTGTGAACCTGGGAAGGCAATTTGTGATAGGTATTGAAGGCAAAGAACAGAGAACTGTCCAGTCTTCTTTTTGAGGGCTTGTGGCAGTGAAGAGACAAGCTTTCAGGTACTAGATAAGAATATCTTTGTGATCACCCAGCTCCTCTTCCATCTTCTGTTATTTTGTCCTTTTGATGTCTTTTGGCTGATGTCTAATCCCAAGCAGAGAACCCCAACTTCCATTACTCTGGGATAAATAATACTGAAGCAGTGCTCCAAAAGCTGTGTCTGATGCTGTACTCTGCTTTCTCTGATGGCTTCAAGTAATGCTCAGGAAACTGGTGCTCAACATGTTGTCTTTGAGCCAAGAGTTAGGGACCACTGCCTGAGGGGACAAGAAGCAGATGTAGTATGCCTGCTCGTCAGTTAATAGCCAGCCTTATGTTGTACAGTATCTGCTCTCCTTGCTCACTACAAGGGAAATAAAAAGAAGTTAGAAGAGAGTAAAAATCCCAAACAGTAACAACAATCTGTCCCTCTCCTCTATTTCCAGAAGGATTTGCATCAGTGTTGGCCAGTGTTAGACGGCATGCTCTAAACATACATGGTATCAAGTAATACCAAAATTATTAAGGGCTGATGCTTGTGTAGCCTTTGCAACACCAGTCTTCTGCTCTGCAGTGTGCTAACCACATGGCCTGGCCTCAGGGGGTCTCTCTCCACTTTTATCCTCTTCAGTCTACATCTTCAGATCTGTAAGGTACAACCTGCACAGTGCTCCACCTTGGAAGCATGATGGGCATTGACTGGAAGTGGGTGCCGCCCTGCTCTCTTCCCTCTTTATCTCACAGCCTGGTTGCAGTTCTGTTCTCTGGCAGGGTCTTGTCAGGGGCTAGGATGAGTCTAGGTGGGGACAAGGGCTGTAGGGACAGAGAGATTGGTGTAGGCTATTTTTCCAGAAGAAGGAGGAAAGGGGAAAGCCAGGTTGGAAGAGGGGAACTGAGTAAGCCATGAGCTGTGAGAGAGCCAGAAAGAGGTATGGGGAGTAAAGAGAAGGTGACAGGGAGCAGCAGGTGAGCAAGTGCTGGAGAAGCAGGTCTCACAGTCTTACTGTCCTGCAGTCTCTACTCTGGGGTGAAGTCCCCCAGTAAAGTCACATTGTCTAGAAAACAGAGGAGAAGAATAAAACCTATGTTCTCATCCAAAGCCATCTGTAAAATGACCTTTGGTGGTATTGGTATCATAGAAGATTCGAATGGCAATATACAAACCCATGTGTGTGCCCAGGTAGCTGGTTGTCTGCAGATCAGTCTATTCTGGGCAGGGTAAGAAGTACAAAAGAACAGCGAATGCTGCAGTGGAGGCATTTATTATTTATGCTGAGTAGTGCCAGACAATATGAAAGTTCTAAGAATGGCAAAAAATTGTCTAATACTCTTTTGGTGTTAATGCGCTGCAGTCCAGTGAACAAACTTGCAATCAATGAAAGCGGCCTTATAAAATAGCATAGCCTAATTCCTCACTCCTCTTCCTTGTACTCTACAGGGATTCTTTCCAGCAGCTTAACTGCTGCTTTTTGGTCCCAGAAAAATATTGTGCTTTTTTCCCCCTTATTAAAGACAATCCAAAACTTAGCTGAGAAAAACAAATATTCTTTATTTAGCCAGTTTGTTAAAATCTGATTGATTATTTTGGAATGTATTTTTCACCAGGTCTTTTTCAATAGTGGTTCTGCTGTATCTACTGGTAGTCATAGAATATGGGAAAATAGATTATGGGAAAACTAAATTATTAGTTTTGACATAGGTCCATTTCCCATTCTGACTCACAAAATTCTATGCCAACGCTTGGGAACTTTTAAGTTCCAGATTTGGATAGTCAAATTGACATAGTTAAACCCATGTCTAAACCTGTATAATATGTATGCTGTATACTCTCTTCATACTCGGTAATTTTCTTTGTGTAAGGTTTATGCAGTCACTTTAATAAATTTCCTGTATAAGTAATATCCTCCTATCCATTTACAGCAAGGTACTCTGGAGGATGTACTTCCAAAAGATGCCACTGAATTTGGATACTGCAGCAAGAAAGAATGACTCTGAGGCCACAGCATCATTTACAGCCACATTAAGCAAGCAGAAGTACTGCCATGAAAATAGGAAGTGCTCCTTTCTCCTTGCCCCTACACATATTTCCCACTTGACCCTATGCCATGCCGTCCTCTGTGCCACCACAAGGTTTCATGCAGCTGTACTGTGCACTGTGTAGGGGAACCACTCCAGAGGAAATCTATGCCAGGAAAAGGGCTTGGCAATTGTTGAGGTGAGTCAGTTCCCCATTCTGGACCACTGTAGAGACATGTCCATTCTGACGCCAGAACAAGGGAGAGGGCAATGTGGAGTCAGAAAAAAATGCAAGGCAATGGGAGACGGGGACTGCTTCTTTTGGCATCAGTGCCAGACTAAAGTGTTTGTGGAACTAAAGCCTCTGAGCTCCAGGTCTGGACCACTTGAATTAACGTAATTAAACCATGAATAAAATCTTATGCTGGCAGAGAATTCTCTCTGGCCTACAGTAAGCAGCATTCATTGCTTATTCAGTCAAGTTCCTGGAATACAGGTAATAAATACATTTCTTTTACATTATTTTTTGTGAAGGTTTTGGTAATAACATTTGATTGCAGCTAGTCTTTTCCGTCTGAGTCAGGTTGCACTTCATTTTCTTGCACTCCAGATAGAGATTTTACAGACTGACATATATGTTTTGGCACATTTTTGGAGACCCCCACTGTCCTCCTGAATCAATGGTTCTGTGCAGTTATCACTGTTGGGGTCTTGGGTATTTGCCAGAGCAAAGCAGGGGCATGGTGTGCGTGCGCGTGTGTGGCTAGGAGACAACCAGAGAGTGGTCAAAACTACAGCTTTTCTCAAAGCACTCAGCCTAGCACTCCATCCCATTTCTCTATCCCCAAAGCTGAGTGGCCATCATGGGATAGAAATGAACTAGTTACATTTCTATCTACTAAAAAAGGCTTCTGCAGCAAGCGATTTAGCAGTGGCGCTGCGTGCTCTGTCCCGGGCAGGGAGGCCCCTACTCTGGGCGAGCTTCCTTTGGTGGAGGCCTTACTACACAGCCATGAAGGCTACACTGGATTTTCCAGAATGCTTCTTCCCAGTCTCTTCCTCTTCAAAAATAAAAATGCAGTTAATGTAAGGGTCTGCACTAATAGATATTTTGCCAGCTACTTGAATGATTAGGACTGGGGCACACACTGGCTTTGCTTGTGGCATTTGTACGCTGATACGCATAGCTTTTGCTCCTCACTTGTAGATGGGTTCTCTAGGGCTGCTTGCACAATGCTTCTGTGGAGGGGAGAACTGCGTATGGGGCACAGTCCAGGCAGACCAGTCCTCAGTGAAAATATGTGCAGTTTGGCACAAAAATGGAAGCCTTCCAAATATTTCACAACTGACTGCTTAAAAACCCAAATTAAAAAATAAAAAAATGACACAATCCAGATGTCCTACATGTAGGGACGTACCAAGTGTTTTACAGGCTGGGTAACGGCTTAAGCAAGCAACAAAGAAACGAGTCCCTATTCAAAGGAGCCCATAGCGTAGGTGTCAGACAGCCCTTAACAAGCGGACGAACCAGCCAGATGGCGCAGAGCTGGGTGGGAGGGCAGGCTGCACGCAGCTTAGCTGAAGTGCGGAAGTCTCAGGTGTGTTTGGAAAGCACTGCAGCCGGCCTCCAGTTTCTGTAGACAGCTCCAGGTGGAATGTACAAAAATGGGAGACTGTTTTTGTCCCCTGGCTTTGTTCAGTGAAGACTGGCTTATGGATATCCTACCTCTGAGGAAAACGCTTTTATTGATATGTAATGTAGCGGCAGTAAGACAAAAGCACAAATTCACTTACAAACCGCACCAGTCAATTCTAGGGCTGTGAAACACTGAAACTCTAGGTGTGATACTGAAGCTTCAGGGAATAAAAGTGCTTTTATATCTCTCCAGCTATTTCTAGTCCTCTAAAGACCTCTATTTCTGTCTGTCCTTTTCACTTATAAAGCCACACATTCTCCCCCCACCCCCTTTTGTTTTACTAGATTCGTGTTTGGAAATATCTCCTTTAATTGTCAGTGTTGCTTTCATTTGCAATTCCACTTTGTCTTGCAAAATCATTCAGGAATTCTTCTTAGTGTGAAGGCAATTGTTTGAAAGCATTTCAGTAAAGCCTGTAGGAAGAAAGGCATCCATTTATTCTTCTGTTATTTACTTCTCGATCATTTTTCTTGTTATTTGCTTTTGCTGATGATCGCTAATTTGTGCGTTTAGAGTACAAGGAAAAGCCTGCTTTTATATTTTCAGAAAAAGCCAGTGCTATTTTCTGTCCTTTGCAAGATGCAACATAGGCAGTTTACTTCCTGCCTCTAAGTTTGAAATCACCCCACAACAACACCTTTTGCCATCAAGGTCTCGGGGGCTCCTCTACAGCAAGGCACTTGAGCAAATACTTAAAGCTAAGCCATGGCGTATCCTTTTTGAAGGTGGTGAAGAAGTACGAACGTATCTTAAAGTGCACATAATTTTTTATAAAGATTATAAAGATATGCATTCAAAAGGGAACTGATGAAATTATATTAAAAGTTTAACTTGAGACGCCTCTGCAATTGATGGCAAAATTCATATCATTCAACATTCCACAAGAAGTAAAACAATAAAACCTTGTAAGCCAACCTTTCAATTGGAATCTATATATATGTATATTTTCATTATCATGAAACATGAAAAATGCAGTAAATTGCAATGAAACTCTTTTTCTGAGGAAAAAAAAATTAAACCTAGGTCTAAACTAAAAAGATGACATGAAAAACGAAGAGACAAAAATGTGCTGAGTTTTCTTTTGTTCGTGTATGTGTGTGTGTGTGTCTGTGTGTGTGTATTTCCTCCTTCATGGTATATAAAACAGCCTGAAAGGTTTGGATATCAGATATGGTCACTCCTGAGATAAAGTCCGATTCTCCAAGTTCAAAGTGATTGAATTAGATATTCCTAAACTTTCAGATTTCTTCACACTGTTCTCTTTCTGGGTAGGACATTTTGCAGTGCCTGCTTCCCGTAGCTGTAAATGACTGCATAAGCTTTGAAATACTGAAAGGCGACCTGAAAATTTATTCCTTCTACCTTAGAACAGTTCGATACATCTCAGAGATTACTGTACATCTCTGGAGATGTATCCAGGACCACAGTGCAGGCATGGTATCATGAAATCAGTTCAGATGTCCAAGGAATGGAGCTGCCAAGTGAAGAACTGTATATATTTGCATCAGACAAATGCATTTGGAAATATATCAGCAGCCTGCTTCTGATGTGGGGAATTCATCAGGAATTCTGCACACAAAGAGCATGAAGGATCAGGCCCCCTGTCATTTGGATTAAGATGTCACTATCTTGTTATCTGAGATGAAGTGTAGGATTTATATAAACATCTTCTTTCCCTTGCTGAGGATCAGCCAATTCAAACAACTTGTATAAGTGGTTTCCATGCTGAAGAGGGCTGTGTTTACATCTAGAGCAGCTGTTGCTGTATTTTGGTCCTGTACAAAAATAAAGCAAAACAAAAATCTATTTAATTTTACATTTGTTACCCTGTTCCCAAACCTCTTGGTCCTAGTGGCTGCTTTGTTCATCTGGCAGCATAAAAACAGGCAATTTGGCCAGAGAAGGAATATCCCTGCCTAGCGGGATCCCCAGGCTTTGTGAAGGGCTGTTGTGATTCTTCTGCCATCTCCTTCCAGAGGTGAGAAAGGGAAAAAAAGAAGGGGAAAGGAGGGGGTATTTTTTACTGCTAGAGTGGCTTTATGTAAGCCATATAGAGACGTATTCTACCGATGTCTAACTTAGTCACTGCAGCTCATTTTCTCTCTCTCTCAGTAATATGGGGGAAGGATCTGGCAGCCTTGGATAGCTGGACACTGAATTGTTCATCACTCTCTTGATCTTAAATGCCAGAGCAGCCATTGTACTTGCGTTAGACATCTTCAGTATGATGCCTTGGAGAGTGTCTTCTGAATTGGGGACCTGGGTCCAGGGGTTCATAATATGTAATTAAAATCCCATTTCATACCACCCTGATCAATTGCATCGAGTTTTCCTGAGAGAAGATCAGCATCCTTATTTCCCCCTTAAAAATGAAAAGTCAAGTCCCGTTCTTTGCTGTTTATTCTTTCAGTACACAAATATACAAATCCCACCTTGTGCAACTCTGTTACCCTAAGTATTTCAAACAGACACAAGTATAAGGAAAAGCATAGCCATTTATATCTTATTCATTTTGCAATTCATATGTCCCTGAGAAGATTTTTTTTTTTCTTTAAAATTTGGAACCTATATATTAATGAATCTCATCTTCCTTAGCTAGTCCTAGTCAGGACTGATGAAAGCTACCTTTGATTTATTTTTTTGTTTGTGTTAAATGTCTTTTTGAACTCTGGTGTGGGTGGCTGACCTTTAGAATAAAAAGCTATACTGGTGCAATGCAGCTAGAAGCATTAAACAAGTGTACTGACAGTTAAATGAAAAGTGACTGGCTGGGCTGAGGTACACCTGTCACATTAATGCTGCCAGGGGAACTTGGTGCTCACATGCTTTCCCCCTCCCTCCCTCCCATAAATCTCACTTATATAAATTTTCTAGGGAGATTTACATCTACAATTCTGGCTTCAGAGGCATCCTGCACGGTATTTAAACGAACTCTGATTCCTTTTCTCTGGAATGCATGCTCAGGAGAGGGCTTACACGTTAAAAAAGAAAAACTAAATCAAACAGCAGTGGCTCATTCTTTAAAGTAAACAGAGCAAAGGCTATCGATGTCAGCCACTGCAGAAAGTCAGGTGTGTGCTGACAAAGGAAAGAGTGAAAAAAATTTCCCTAACACAGGAAATTATTGGGGTTTGTTTACTTTTTCTGGGGAGAAGATGATCTTTTTAGAGGATGCAACCTGATCTTTCACATAATAATAATAATAATCCACCAGAAGGCAGACTTGTTTGCAGTAAAACCTTTGAACATTATCCAGCTTGGCCCTGCTTAGAAAAAGTGCTGAGCACCTCAAGCTCAGAAAGGTCAGCAGAAAATTAGGCGATGCTCTTAGAAACAAACCCAACGTCAGAATGAGGCAGCACTTTAGGAAATAACTCCCAGATTTATCATTAATAAGCTGTAGGCGAGGAACTCCAGACCCATGTGCAATTTTGCCAACAGGTAAAGCTGTTTTGCACAGTCATGCCAAAGGACACTTAGTAATTCACTGGCCATGCTACTATTTACACTGCTTCTTGGAAACAAAGCTTCATTTCATTTCCCAAGTGGACTGAATTTTGTCATCTGTTTTGGGTTTCTTAATGCCCAACCAAATTGCAGTGTGCTTGATTACTGTTTGCTCCATCAGGGGTTAACCCCAACACAGCACAATACAAAAATGGAACATGCAAATAATAACAAATTTGCTTCTATGGAAATGGCAGAAAGCAGAAAGAGCCATGTTTCCATATAGCAGCAGATATGTATCAGACAGTAATTTTGACATCTTAGCAGTGGCAAAATCTTGTCATCTTATCAGTGAGAAGTGGGTGATTTCAGACTTGTTTCTTCTTCTTATGTAAGGATGTTACTATCACAAAGGAAAGAGTCTGGTCTATCCTTTTTTGAATCATGGAGATGATGCAAATGAGAGAAAGACCTGCCTGAGCAGAAGCATTGCAGTGATTTTTGGTAATGACATTCTGCTATTTGCTCTTGCTCCAGAGCCACGTGCTACAGATACTGCTGGGTCAAATGAAGGTTAGGAGGAGTTGCAGGCAATGCAGGCTGCATGCTGGAAAGTTCTGGATGGAAGACTAGTCCCTGAAGGACTGCTCAATGTGATACAATTAAAGTTGCCTTTCTGACTGATGTTAAAATTATGCCAAAAAAGGACACATGTACAGCTGTCTTGCATCCCCTGCTCCAAAGCACAGCCTGGCCAGGCTGGGGTGCCGGCCCCATGTTTCTGCCAACCAAAATGTCAACAGTGTGAACACACACTTCGACGCAAATAACATCACACATCAGATTTTTGCTTTGCATTCTTTTTTTGTCTTAATAACAAGAACTCTGTCCACATGTGAATATTTTTATTGCTTGCAATTGTTCTCTTCTTGTTAGTGCTGCTACTTTTTCTAAGAGTAATGGAGTAATTTTTCAAGATACAGCTGAGCCAAGTTACCAGCTGCTTCCCCTGGAAGGGGCAGATGTCACTTCACCCTCTTCTTTCTCCACTTTTCTTTTCTTTTCCAGCTGCTGCTCTTTTCCCCATCTTCTCCTTTTGTTGCTCCACTCTCAGCAGTATAATTTATTTCTCTTCACCTTTATGCTAATATACTAACATTTTTTTAAAAAAAAAAAGTTGTCTGTTTTTGCTCCAATGAGTTTTAGTAGCATTTTAGTGAACTGAAGTAGCCCTCCATGCTATCAGACAAACACCACAGCTTGCAAAAGCTAAGCAGCAGGCGTGGGTGTCCAGACATGGCGAGGGAGTGCAGGCTTTCTCTGCAGCAAAGCTGTTATTTGTCACATCCTGCTATGCAAAGTTAAACCCAAAGAACGTCATCCCACTAAAATTCTTATCAGCAAAGCCAGTTTAAGAAGTTCTGATTTTTCCTATTCTTCTACCCGTTCTCACTCCACCACCTTTTTGCTAATCTTTCTTAGCTGTGCTGCTACAACTACTTGTAGAGCTGTATTGCAAACCAGATTATTGAAATGATCAAACTCCCTTTTCAAACAAAGTTGGTTTTTAAAAGGTCCTTCAGATCCTTCTGGTGATTCTGGTCACAGCCCAGCCCCATACCCATCTCAGCACAGCTGAGAGGGTGCTGAACTGCAGCCGTGAGCCAGGTAAGTTTGCAAAGGGAACCAGTTATCCAAGTGCAGGGGAGAAACCGGCTCTCTTAAACTGCCTTTTCCAGTAGAGAAAATGGGTGTCTAAGTTACATGGCCTTGTGGGCACAACGTAGTAGTGTTCAGCAACAGATGAAGCAGAAATTCTAAACATTGATATAAGTCCAAGTTTTTATAGTGACAACAAAAGGCCAGGGACGTCAAGGTGATAGCTGTGCTCTCAGCTTTGATCATATGAATTGAGAATGGTGCCAAGTGGGAGCTGTTCAGCCCATCTTAGGATCAAACTTAAACAAAAAAGCAGTTTTGCTATGGATGCTTATTGGCTTTATCTGTTACACCTGACTGACCTGTGCTTAGAAGAGATGTAATATAAGGACATTTTCTAGGCTTAGAATAAATAAAGTGCTTATCATCACAACTGTGATCACTTGGCATTGCAGAATGTGAAAAGGAATATGATATTCTTCAAAGTCCAGATTAAGGCAAACCTCAAAACTACTATATCTTAATAGTTCTTTGCACAGTGTTACGTCCATCCTCAATCAACAACACATAATGAGCCACATTGCACTGTAATTTCTATGCTTGTATAAAATACAATTATCAGCTTAGATGTTTACATGAGATACAGGTTTTTGTTTGTAAAAAAGTGTATACACTGAGAGCTGAATTCTTCTCTGCACACCAGGCAGGAGGGAACATTGACTCCCCAGTGGCTTAATGACTTGTTTATATTAAATACAGAAATAGTCCTTAACAAGTTTCTGTTTACTAGGAGATGATTCCACCTTGCCATCTGAAAGGGACATTAATAAGTCTCAAAGTTACGTGAGGAGAGCCAGTAACCACTCAGGAGAAATGTCGGAATTACCATTCTGACTGAATTACAGGTCACAGGTGTCTGTGATAAGGAGAAGGGTTGAATCTGAATATGACCTCAGCAAGGGTCTGAGTACATATGCCCTTTGCCCTCAACAGGATTTTCTTTTGATAGTTGAGAGTTTTATCCTAAGAACACTGTGTACAGGAACATCTTGGCAGTATTTGAAATAAAGAAGAAAAATGTCTTGGAGCTGGTCTAAAGTAGACATATATAATCATTATTCGCTTTTATTTCTTTAAATTTGACATTAAACCAAGTGATCATTCTGTTACTCTTTAGACAATAGTAAATGTATATTATTTTCCTATCTGTGTCTATATCTACTTCTGTATCTATTTCTTAATATCTGTCCTGTGCTAAAGGTGATTTCAGGGTAGGTCAAATACCAAGGCACCTTTTTCTCTGGGAGTGGACCTTTAAATCTTGGGTTGTTAATCATTTTTCTGTGCCATCACCTCAGTGAATATACTCAGAAGACTGAAGAGGAGGTTGTACTCCTTGACTAATCTATTATAGTGTTTTGGGATATAGGGCATCACTGCAAAAGAAATCTCTTTCAATTAGTGGTGTTAGACAGAGTCTCCAGGTCTTGCAGCGGGACAGGAGAGTGCTTGTGTTGAATCCTATATATAATGGGAAACCAGGACACTTCAGGGAACCTGTTTAAGAGGAACCATATTCTCACAGTAAGAGATTAAAAGAATTCTGTTTAAAATCTCAACCACATGATTAAATAAACAAATAAAGAACAATGAATATAGACTAGTTGTTGTTAGCATCTGTAACTGTAATAGGAAGTGTATTAAATCTGCAACAGTGTGAATAATAAATAAAAAAGAAAAATGTTTATTCTGGAAATTGCTGCAGGTGTATGACATTTAAGTGGAATGATACCTAACTTAACCTCAGAGTCTAAGTTTCAAGAAGGTTTTAGGGCAAATGAAAATGTGAATCTTATCAGGAGTACAGGTTCAATGTCAGAGGGGACAGAACAGTTTTTTTTTTTAATAAGCTCTACCTTATGAGATTTACCCATTGAAAGCTCTCTCTCTGTTTTAAAATTCCTAATGTTCTCACTACTGATGCTTTCCAGACATCTTATTTCTTATTACCATGACTAAAGCTAAGCTAGGCATACATTGCCTTTGCAGTTGCTACTTGTGCTTTGCTAAGCTGCTACTGATATTGTTATCTCAAACTATTTCTAATGTTATCTTGCAGTATTTAGTAGAGTAAGGCCTATTAAAGGAGCTCAGATTAAATTTTGGGTCTGTACCTGAACCTTCCTAAAATCTTTTTGGAAAGCTTCTGTGGAGTTTGATGTTCATTTTCTCTCTATCTGTTTGAATAGGCCTATCTGGCTCTCTCTTGTAAAACCAAAGAAATTCCAAGGAGTCATAATAGGGTTTGAAATTTTTATGTATAGTAGAATCACAGTAGTGGCATTAGAAAGGATTAAAAAAGATCAAAGATACACACCCTAATGCTTTAGGATCACTGTTATCTAGGTGGTATTCAGATGAGAGAGTGTCTGTGGGAGGTTTTTTCATGTACCTCACACATTCTTGGAAGAACTTCTCAGGCTATTTCTAAAGATATGTATGGTCCCCTGCTTTGAACTACTGTGAGCATTCTTGTGCTCTGAAGACTTATTTTTCAAGCACCAAGAAATATGCAAGTCATCACCAAAAGCTGGATATAAAGTATGTGCTATCAAAGCTTCAAAGCAAAGAGAAGAAAAAGCAGTATAACTCTGTGTAGCTCACGAAAGATTTATTTTCCTAACACTACTGATTTGATGAGGAGAGTGCTCAGATGCTGCAGTGGTGGGAAATAGTATAAACCGCTGACAGGAAGGTGTGTTTCTCCCGCAGAATCACCAAGTCATGTTAGCCAAACTTATGCAGAAATGTAATAGAGTCAAAGTTTTGTTATAAGAGAAATGAGGTATTAACCATGTGGGCACATGAGGATATCACCTACTTGCATTAGAATAATGTTTACTCTAGGATTTTAGAGAGATCCATAACTGGAGGTAATTTTGTATGGGAGGAAACGCTGGAGATGTTTTTCTGTATTTTGTGGATGACTGGTCAAAACAGGTTCTGCTACTGCTTTCGCATTCATTCTAGCTCAAATTTTCCTGCGTTTATAAATATTCTGGGTTAGATACCTTGTTATAAAAGAAATCTTTTGTGTCTGTGAATATAAATCCCCAGATGAGATAGAGATAGAAAGATCTCACAAATAGAGATAAGACTGAACATTCAGGAAATAAGGGCAGAGGAATACGTGAGAGATGAAAAAAATGTTCCACATTTGGACATCTTCTTGGAACAATTGATCAGGAGAGAGTTAACAGGAAATTACGCTATTACTATGATTTTTTTACAACCAGTCAAAAGAATTCCTGAACTTGAAATTGACTTCTGTGTGTTTTTGAAGTAACATCTGTAGGATCCTGCTGGCTTAATCCTAGGATGTAAACAGTGAATGAAATTGATACATCATATTTCTCCTTTAAATAAAAACCATGCTTTCTCAGATTGCAGAATGTCCTTTGCTTTTTTTTTCTCAGGGTCTAAAGACTGTATTTAAAATATTTTTCTATCTGTTACCAGGACTTTGTCCTTTTTCCCCTGCCCATAACTCACAATCGACCCTGAAGCAGGTTCCAAGAACTATTGGGACTGTTTTACGAAATCAATAGGAATGTTTTATTGCTTGTTATTCCTTGCAAGGCTGCTTTATTTCCTTGTTTCTTGCTGTGCTGCTGTCCTATGATTTTTTTTTTTTTTAATTAACAGACTAGTGACCAACCATATAAATTGTCTTACTGGTGCATTTTCAACTTAGTCAAAGGAAAATTCATAATGTAAGTTCTTAAGAAAATTGCTACGTGCAGGTAACAAAAAGTGTCTTTCATTCCCCCTGGGTAGAGGAGGATAGATAGAAGAAATGAGTGTAGGGGATTTTCCTTCCTCTGAGGCTTTGTTCCTTTTTCTGAGTATACCTAAACAATACCCTGATAAGGAAGACAGACTGCACAGGTAGTTTATACAGGACCTGTTCCCACATGTACAGAGCATCTCCTCTCCTATAAAGTATGATGAAATGTATCAGATATGCCTAAACTGAAATCAAGTCATAACTCTGGCAGTCACCAAGAGCAGTCATTACATCTGGGTGTTAAGCGTCTTACAAAGTTGGGCTCGAAGATGCTTATAATGAGATAACGGGAAGTCTTGGACTTGACTGGAGTCAGGATTTCACCTTGAATATTTAGCCTGTTGAGTGTCCTAAACTGCACTATAGATGTTTTCCAGTCTTCTCTAGCAGCTAATATCCCAAGATCTTGTAGATCCCTGCAAGACTTAATTCCCTATCCCTCTGTGTCATACATCCTATAAGCTACTTGTTTTGAAAACTACTTTGAAAATAAGTGTACTCTGCACACAGGTTTTAGACCAGTACGAAGTTTGAGCTGGCAGCCAGTTTGTCTTCTTGTGCTGGGGAGCATTTATTTAATACTGATTAAATCAAACATCAGGCCTGACAGCAAAGTCTACTTATCATTTTAGCCTCCAGAAAAAGAAACTGGAATTTAATTTTATTATGAGTTTGCCTTAGAATCGCTTCATTCAGATTCGTGACCCTGTAGTCATATATTGATATTCAAGAGATTAATCTTATTTTAAATGACAGGCGAAAGTCTTCAGATCAGGCATATGGTACGTATCTATCTGTGTAGCAAGTCTCCAAATGGATCCTTCCTAGATAATTAACAGATTTCAAGGCAGGGACCCAGTGATACTAATTCATTCTAGAGTTCAGATACATACTTGATTGACTTTAATTTAAATATGTTAAGATAATAATAATAATAAATTCTATAATTCAGGCATTGTAAGAGCTTAAAGGCAAGTGTCAGTTTGTTTGGCACCTCCTAGCAGATTAGTTTTCTAATATATCTGTTTTCTAATGAAATTGCAGTGGCAAGGTTGTAATTTGGGTTATCTGCCAAATGTTCTTATGCCTATTTACATGATAAGCTTCAGCTGAAACTGACACATATTAGGTATTTCCAAAATACATGCCGGATTTATACAGCACACAGAGAG
Source organism: Dromaius novaehollandiae (assembly GCF_036370855.1). Lineage (NCBI taxonomy): Eukaryota > Metazoa > Chordata > Aves > Casuariiformes > Dromaiidae > Dromaius > Dromaius novaehollandiae. The sequence continues at coordinate 156,206,906 of NC_088098.1, forward strand.
AATGAGACATTTTTAATATGAGGTGGAGACTTCTGCTCATCAGAATTCTTACTCAGTCATTTCATCCCAACGAGCTTCCTTTATCAAGGATGAACAACTGTATTAAAACCAGGTCTCCTGCTACAAGGCAAAATGGTCTACTTGCTTGGCTATTAAAAAAACTGGAGACCATCACTTCTTCCTCTATGTAGTGAAGGGGGTGTGTGGGGGGGTTGAACTGGGTCCCTGAGAAGACTCTGGTGCTTAGTCAAATGGTCTCCAAATACTCTGTCACCTACTTTTTAAGGCTTGCCACAATGGTGGTCCCTCTAGGCCAATAGAACAGCAAAATGTCAGGTATCTAAATAAGCTTTTACCAGCAAATGTGAATGTTTTCAGCACCTGTCTTAGGTGCATGGTAGATCACTATATTGAACATTGAAGTCTTATTTCCTTACTTGCTTCTAGGCCTAAACTGAAACTTTATACTTCACCCGACTGTGACACAACTGGCAAGAGGAAACTCTTCTGCATATAAATAACTCACTTTCTGTTTTTGTCACCTTGTGCCCAGTCTTTTGCTCAATAGAAAAGAAAGAGGTGTTACTGGTCTGCTACTTCTGGTGGCAATAATGTGGAGGTCTGCTCTGTGCCACTAACTTGTGTTGAACATGATGTTGATATTGACCACAGCTAGGGCTCCTGGGGGAGTCGTGCTCCCCTAACACCTCTTACTTTGAATACTAGGAGAAACCTTTACAGAAATGAAACTGCAAGCTTCTCTGTTGGTGTGTCTGTTACCTTATTCCTTACCGTCTACCCCCTCCTGCTTACTAGTCCCAGACCATCTCTTACAGGAACACATGTACTCTAATTACGTGGTGGGCACCCTTTAATAAATTGGAGGGATCTTGAGTTAGTGCCCCTGTAGGGCCATTGGAAAGTATTTTAATTCTTTCTGATGGTAGTAAAAGACAGGATAGATAGCTGAGATGTGGAAAACCTCACCACTGAGCTGAAGAAAAAAAAAACCTCATGACAAGAATTTTTGATAAAGAAATGTGTCAAGGTTTATGATTACTTCATTTTTCACAATTTGTCCATGTAGGCAGTCTTGAGTTCAAATACTCAAAAACTTACAACGAAAAAGAAATCCACAGAACTATTCACATTAATAGCAGGAAACTATATGATTCCTTACAGCTCTGGGGCCTTAGTGATGACAGTGTCTTGGGATTTTGCTTTGCACCTCCCTGTAGGACTATAAGTCTGGTCACAAAAAATTGGGGGGAAAAAAGGATTTTTCAGCCATTATATTTTCCTCAGAATGGCGAGTAAAAAAAATCTGGTTCTAATCTCATTGCTAGTGGGTTAAATGTGGAGAAATTCTAGTGAAGTCAGTGAAATTTGTTACATTCATGAAAAATGGGGAGGAGATCGGAGCCAAGCCCTAATGTTCTTTGCTGTTTTAGAAATGATTGCCAATATTGTCAATATTTACTGCAGTCATAATTCATAAGGTATTATACCTTAATGTCCTACCTCTAGTGATTAGGCCAATGATCTCAGTTAAAGCAAAGAAAGTTATTTAGCATTAGGTTTGCTAAAAATAGATCTGAGGCCTTATGGCCTTAGACAGATTATAGTATGCTTTAAATGCTGAAAGGACAGACTTCTCTGCCATTATGTCACTGTGCTATTTCTCTCTGACACTAAATGTATTTAATGCAAGAAAAAAAATATTCATTTTATACTGCTCAGCACCTTAAAAAGTCACCATTGTCACCTACCTGTATGTTTGCCTGTCTGTCTCTCTTTCTACCTTCCTTCCAGCCCACAATGGGAAAAAGCTTAGACATAAATATTCTTTATTTCCCAAACTTATAAATAAAGGATACAGTTTAGTTCAGTCTGCTTTTCTTCTGATTGCATGCCAACAGGTGAGTAGAAAAATTTGTTCTGCGTAGATACATTTTTGTGCAGCAGATACAACTGTCAAATTAAGCAACTTTTACATTTTTGTTAAGGAAAAACTCTGTATAATTTTATTCTTTGTTTGTTTAAAATTTCTAGAAAACCTTTCCCTAAGCTTTCCTCAAAAGCAGCAGTGCTTATAATGCTAGAGCTAAAAGCATCAGCTTTCTTACCGTGACAATTAAGCTCCTCTGTGATTAGCAGCAGGTTATGCAATAGAATAGAAGACATTGCATTGACTGCTTTGCTTTTCTCTAAGGGCTAGTAAACTAACCTTCTATGTCATCAAGGGCAGGAGCACCTCAGCACCTGATAACAAATATAGAACTATGGCCCTAGAGAAAATGCAATTGCCATAAATAACATTTTTTTTTACAGTAAGTAATGTGTATGTAACTTACTACTTAGTCCAAAGTTTTTTGAAAGTGAAAATTTCTTTGCCTGGAAAACATTCTTGATGACTCCCGTATATAAGTGTCTATTAATGTGCCACCAGTGTTGTGAAGCAAAATAAACAGATTGAAACCGGATGAAGCTGCATAAGGAAAAAATTATTAGACCACTATTAAATTCTTAATACTGGTGAACCTGAACTCAGGCCCTCAATGATATTTAAGTGCTTAATTCCAACTGGTTTTAGTAGGAATTAGGCACTCAAATGCATTTTTAGAATTTGGGACTTTGCAGGTACTGTAATGAGCACAAGGGAAAAGTCGTAATTGACTAACATAAAAATGTTAATTTGACAGGTTTATTTCTTCAATAGATTTTTATTTGTTGGTAGTTTCACCATACATCATAGCCAAGCATGATATATCAGTAGGATACAGCCTTTACACTAGACTAGATACACTTATGTCAACATTTCTTATCTTCTGTGTGTTTTATAACTCTGGTGTCAGACTTTACCTTGGGCTAAACCTTGTGTGAATTAAGCCTCAGCCCAGGAACAGCATTTAATTTTTTGAATATGTTCTTAAATAGTAGAATCTCCCCTTTTACTCAGCTCAATGGGTTGGCAAGGTGGCATCAATAACATCTCAGCTAGCATTAGAGCGAAAGCTCTCTCCTGATATGTTACTCTCTTCTTCTTCTGGAACCCCCTCCTCCTCCCTCCACCCCTTAATCTGTCCCTGGAGCTAAACGTTTGCAAGTTAGGCAAGGAGTGAGGTAGCATTTGCTCTCCAGCACTCTGTGATCTGATTCCACAAATAGTTTCTCAGGCACAGAGTCCAGCTAAGATCAATGAGATTATTCACAGGAGCAAATAAAGATTTGCAGGATCAGGGCCTTGATCTCCTCATCTCTTCTCTTGGAACTACTGTCCTTTCTCAGCACCACCATAACAATGCCCTTTGGCTTCTCTTTCTCTTGTTGTTTTCCTGACAATTTGCCCATTCAGTTTTTTTTCCATCCCTTAACTTCCTTCATAGTCCCATCAGTTCTTTGTCTTTCCAAAGGCTGTTTTTTTTTTTTTTAATTTTAAACAGTGAAAACTCAGGTAAAATTAATTAAAATGGTTGATTCATCTTATGTTTAATTACTGGAACATGATTTCTTCTCTGAAGCTTGATGTGGTAGTACAAGCTTCCTCCAGAGACTTTCTAGCCTGCAATGATTCAGCGCCTATGTTCCACTGAGAATTAGCATTATTACTGAAAAAGCACTCCTCCATTTCTTTACATCTTTACATACCAGTAGCATCATTTTTACAGTTAGTTGCATCATGTGATGTCAGAACTATAAAGAAAACAATTTAATAGGAGAGAAAATAGAGAAAACACCAAAGAGCCCAGGATTGCTTCATTCGAAATCAATAGAGATTTGGTGACTGACTTCAGTGGGAACAGAATTAGGTCCCAAGACTGTACAACCACATAGCCCCAGAGGGGCTGATTTAAACAAACACTTCTTATTAAAAGAAATAATAAATTCCCCATAACAGTAAGCAGAAGAGCATATAAATACTTAAGAGCTTCCCCTGTGCCACCATTATCTTTATGCCTCATTGCCCCCACTCAGTCCTTTTTCTGGTGGGCTAGAAAGAGAAAAGGAGAGACTTTCAGCACCCACAAAATCTTGTCTCACATAATAGAGGTGTTGTCAGATGGGAGTCCTGGTAGATCAATGACAATGGAATTACATAGAGGAAGATTTTAAGGGAGTTTGAAGGAAAAGGTGTGGAGCCACAGACTGTGGGGAGGGTCACAGTATTGCTACAATGTTTCTTTTCTATTTTGATACTTGAAAGTTAGTGCTTGATGTATTTTGGTTTCTTTCTAGGCACCTATAAATACACTGGGCTTCCAGCAAAGGCCTTCAGTGACCTGTAGGACCCTGAAAGCCTCCCACAGCTGCTCTAGCAGACTTCTGAAGGGAAGAAAGTTCTTTTACATAGAACATATAGATGTTTTGCAGGGACTTGTGAGGACCATGAGCCGACCTCCTTCCAGTCATGCCATGACTCAGCATGGTCAACCAGCTTGACTCAGTATATCCTCAAATTAAAAATCCAGCTAGTCTGTCTATAGCAATGCCTACAGAAGTTGATGTACACAGACCCTAGATATATCATATTAGTCCTGAGATCCTTCATATTGAAAAATAAAAACTCTCCAGAGCAGCCCATCACACTTTCAGGCCAGTACCCCATCCTTGCTCTTATTACTCTCTGTGACACCTTCTGTGGGCTGTCTTTTTCCCTTACACATGGAGACAAGATTAGATTCCATGAATGCCAATCCAATGGTGCTAAATATTGTGAAAACTCAGCAGAAAATCAGAAGATATATGCCACAAGCTTTTCAAAGCTAAACAAATCTAGTCCTGTCATTTACATTAATGTATTATATTTTATTCTGTTGCATTATCCCTGAATAGCTAAGTAAGCCCTTATTATTGCATTATTTGTTACTGGCAGGTTACTGGCTGCATGGCTGTATTTCAGTATGGAGAAATCAAAAGAATGTGTACGAATTGTGAACTAGCTATTCCAGGGCTTATAACCATTAGATTCCCAATAGACATGCTGACAGAGATGTTAATGGTTGTGAACCAGCTATTTCTGTGCTCATGGCTATTAGAAAGTCTCCACTGAGAAGCCAGAGGAGTTTCTAATGGTCATGAACAAGCTGCTTCTGAGTTCATGGCTATTATAGATTCCAAAGAAATGCCAGTGAAGTTTATCATGTTCATGAACTGGCTGTTTCTCTCTCACAGTAATTATAAACTCTACCAAGAAACTGAAAGAGTTTGTAATGGTCACACATGAGCTATTTCTAGGCTCAGTGCTATTACTAACTCAGATAAGAAGCCAAAAGTTCACAAAGTGGTATTTCTTTCCCTGCTGGCAAACTCTGTGTAGAAAATGATAAAGCTACTAATGTTTCTCAGAAAACCACACTCTAATTCACAATAACACCTCTCAGAGTACTACAGTGGTGCAAAATCTCTGCTCTGCTCAGAGCCACTATGGCAAGTTGCCAGGAGCCTGAGGGCTGCAACTCATTTATATATGCATTTACATAAATTTACATGAATTTTGTGTCAATTTGTATTCTCTCAATGTTGCAATGAAACCTATACTGAAGTGAATAAATAACATATAGCTAGCTGAATAACACTAAAACTGTATCTCTATTTTTTCATTATACTTCTTCCTTTCCCTTCCATTTTCTTTTCAGCTCTCTAATTCCTGTTCCTTAGGTGGATTGACTTCCTGTTTTGGAGAGAGTCTGTTTTGCAGGGAGAAAACCCTATTTCATCTGTGTTAGATAGCAGGGAAGCAGAGAGTTGTGGCTTCAGCAAATTGCTGATGCTGCACCCTTAGCAATCTCCCCAACCACCAGTGGCTAATATACATATTAAAGAGGGCAGCACTAGCACAGTCCCTTGCTGACCTCCACATGTGAAGCCCTCAGAATATTCATGAGGTTTTAAATATACACTAATCCTGAATACCAGAAGCAGTAGGTCTCTTTGTATGAAAATGACTGCTGTAGTAGAGTTTTATGGATAAAAATATCTCAGTGGACTAAATTAGTCATTTAATAGCAAAGGTCCCCTTTGTGATAGGGTCTGTTAGGAATTAATGGACTTTGATGCTGTTATGTACCTTTGCCGTCTCTTAAAGATGCACAGTTTATATAGTGCTTCATTATCCTTCAATGCATCTTTCAACAAAGGCTGCTATGACTTCAGGTAATTATCTGTGTGAACCACAACCTCATATTCCACTTTCTATCAGCCTCACAAAAACGCTAGCTGTGAGATGAGAAGAGTTCCCCACTTGCTGCCTGAGGGTATGGCAATATTGTGAAGTGGAGCTGGGTTTAAATCTTGTGTGATTTTACCCTCATCAGGTATCAACAAATGGCTTTAAAGACTCAACATCCCTCTGCAACTATATGACACACAAATGGCTGATATCATTTATTTCAGAAGCCTTGCTAAAATAAGAGAAAGAGATGGAAGAGGTTACAGCTAACCATGACCAGTGTTTGTAGGAGCTTCAAGTACTGTTTAAATGGGTTGTTTTAAACATATTTTAAAACATTTTCTACTTACCTGCTGTTATAATCTAGTTAGCATGTAACTTGTGTTGGTTAACAGGTGTCGCTCATCTGAGTGACTAGGTATTAAAATCTATGGCTGTATCAATGTCACACTCAGAATGTAATACTCCTCACCAGAAGGAGAGGCTTTAAAACTTGGGTCTTATATTTCAGAGAAGAAGCGTTTCAAGTACTGGGTAAGAATTTACTGAGCCAGAGCAAAAGTCCCTTACTTCAGGATCTGATACCGTGGAAATCTGTCAGATCTATTTGTCTTCAGTGGAAGCCAGCAAGAATGGTGACCAGGAATAAATGCACAGGGAGAAGAACAGGAATGTGGTCACCATATTGTGAAGTTTTGTTTGTCCGGCATTCTGTTTTCTTGCAGTCTTTGGAATAAGAACTTCCTCATCTCTTCTTTTGTATGCTGTATATGCTGAATATCTTGACTTTAGGAAGACTTTTCACAGTCTCCAATTATATCCTTATAGCCAGATTGATGAGATGTGGACTGGATAACTCAGAGTTAAGGTGGGTGGACTATCGAAGTCAAGGGTTGTGATCAGCTGTACAAAGTTTGACTGATGGCTGTTTATTAGTTGTGCCCCTCAGGAATCGATACTGGGTCAATTCTGTTTGATGTTTTTATTAAAGGCATGGATGATGGGATTGAGTTCACTCTCAGCAACTTTTTGAGCAATACTGAACTGGGGAGGATGATCATAGCCCTCACTGGAGGTCAGGGTGGCTCTCCAGAAGGACTTGGACACACTGGAGAAACGTCCTGAGGTTCTGCAAAGGCAAATGCAGTGTCCTGCACCCAAACGAAATAAACCTGTGCAACAGCACAGGCTGTATGTCGGGTCCCTGGGGGCACCGCCAGCCTTCCCTGTCCCTGCCCACCCCCAGGCCTCCCCCCAGCCCAGCCGCAGCCCCAGCTCCGTCTCAGCCCAGCCTGTCACCATCAATCGATGCTGCAGTGGTGCCAGCTCCAGCCCTGTCATGGCCGCTGTGGCCACCACTCCATCCCCAGCCCCCAACCCGGTCCCAGCCCTGACTCACGGGCACCTCCCTGGCCCAGCCTCGGCCAGTCCCCATCCCTGTGGTGGTGCCCGACACCCCTGGAGGCTGGGGTTGCCCTGGCTTTCCCCGGGGCCCTCCGCCCTCCTCCTTTGGGGCTGGGGGGGCGGGCCCTGACTGCCAGGCCCAGCCCAGCCCTGCCAGGAGCCACCCGGCACCAGCACTGGGGAGCCCTGTCCCCTGCGGTGCCATGACAGTAGGGACTGACAGGCTAGACAGCAGCTCTGCAGAAAAAGACTCAGGGTCCTGGTGGGCAAGAAGTTGAACATGAAATTGTACCGTGTTCCTCAGGAACTCAGAATGATTTGCAAATGTTAAATGAGTCTCACAGTCACTCTGTAGGGTGGGGAAATGTCCTGTTTGCAAAGACTGAAGCACCACGTGGTTCTCTGGCTGAGCTGGGACCACAGAAGCAGGCAGGCCAGGATGAAATCGGTAGGGATGCTACAGCATGGAGAGGAGGAGGTAGAAGTTGTGTTACTCATCTTTGTGCAAAGCACAAGCCATAGCTGGGTCTTTTGCTGATGGAGATGCTAGTGTCTTGGAGAGAAGACCGAGAAGGCAGTGGCAGAGGTCTCTCCCACCACCACTCCTCCAGACTGCTGGAAGAGTATCATGGGCTGGTAAGGAGCAGAGCCAGCACCATCTTCTATGCTGCTCTCATAGCTCATTGCTTATGGTATGCAGGACATGGTGTCTGCTTCAGGCATGGTGCCCTGCAGAGCCCCAGCACAGGCACCTGGGGTAGCTGCTGGACTTGTACTTTAAGGGACTGGTCTTTCTTCCTGAACTTGGCCCTTCAGGTGACTTGCCTTCCCCTATTTTAGACGGCGTCCTTTTCGTCAGTGCTGCAGAGGGAAAGAGACGATTGGGCCAGTCAATCAGACATTGTCAGTGCAATGCTAAGCAATATATGTGTTGATTACATGTTTTTAGTGCAAAATTCAGCCTGGAGAAATCCTTTAACAAAAGGTAACAACCAAACTCAGAAGAAATAAGGCTATTTTTGTGTTTTCTTAAGATTACACTGTATTGAATGCTTTGAAAAAAAAATAATCATGGATTTGGCCGCATGTTTTAGATTGCCACTTAAAACACTGTATTAGTCCACAGTTCTGTTTTGTAATCCAGACAAGAAAATTTCATACAAGGAAGGAAACTTCTGGAAAAAAAAATAATGGCTATATAAAGAACAAATGATTGACACACTAGGACAGCAGAGGTTTGTTGTGAACTGAGTACTATGTGCAAGGTAAAGTTTTGAAATGTGATATCCAGGCAGCTTCTTCTGACAGAGCCAAAATGTTTTAAAATAGAATTACTAGAGCTCTCTGGAAATTTCCAGCCTGGCTTAATAGCCCGTGAATAAAGAAGAACTGTAGCTTCCCGGGGGGCTCAGAGGTCTGTGTGTAGCTGCAAAGAGAAATGGGTTCCCCTGGAATGCAAAGTACTGATTTGGTGAGGGCTGCAGAGGATAGAGGTAAAATGTTTATTGTAAAAATTCAGGGTTGGAGTCTCCCAGTTTCCATGCTGACACACTGCTTGAAGACTGAAGAACCTGGCTGGAGTTAGGAGAGAAGCTGAGAGTAACCCAGAGAGGTAGTCTGAGTGCTCGCTCGCTCGGAGGAAAGTTTAAGCAATTTGGTCTAAGCTAACTTTGCTGAAAGCCATTTCATTTATCAAAACACATCACATCACATCACATTACTGTTTGAAATCAAGGCCTATATACTTGATCACAGTCAACAGCAGTTTACATCTTATATAACTCCTTTAAAGATAACAATTCTTATATTTCTTTGCAGCCTTTATACAGAAATGATCAAACCAGTACTGAAACACAAAAAGCTAAACTGGAAAGGTATGGCCCAGGAGAACTGCAGATAGATTCCCCTATATGCTCAGCTTCTGCTGGTACTTGGAGATTATTGTAATACATGTGTCTAACACACCCTAAATACTTCCTACATGGGAGCAATACTTGCTGCTTGCTGTATATACAGTATCTGGGATATACTGGCCCTATATAATGGGAAATGCAAAGCAGATACAAATGGCAATGATCTGAGTTTCGACCTAAGTACGATTCCTGTATTTTCAGTTGGCTGACTTACAACCTGTTGAGGACTGTGGCTGATCAGTGATTCGGTGGCCACATTCTGACAACAAATCAAGATATACCCACTAAAAAGCAGAAGCTGTCACTTTCTGGAATGAGTAGGGAAACGATTTTGCATGGGTCAGATTGCAGTGATTACCTTAAGACAGATCACAATAAATACAGAAGTGTCTCAGTTGCTAATAGCAGACTGTCAAATGTAGGCTTGCCTGCAAATGGACTAGATGATTCAAATAAGTCTAATGTAACTCCAAAAAAAAGTGTGTTCAGAAAAAAATTACAGTAAGGAATGTGAAAATACAATAAATAACACATTTTTCTGCAAAAGCAACAAAAATACTATCGTCTTCTGTCATGCTGGACCATTTGATTGTGACAAGAAATAAGAAGTGCTAGCTTCCCAACTTCATGCATAGCTAAAAAGACACATCTCTTTGAGACAAAGCTTTAGGTATTGCCAACATAGTATTAATGTTCTTTCAAATGAAAAAAACCCAAAGTTTTACTTGAGAGAATATTTTTTTCTGTGGCCATAGATGCCTCAAGCCAGGGAAGTACATGACTACTACTGATAGTTCTCATCCTTACACTACTGAGACAACTGTTTGTGGCACCACGTGCTCCCAGAAACAGTTGTGTAGACACAACTAAGGGAACAATAAGCTTTAGTGCAGCATTGGGTACTATGGTTTGGGATAGGGAAGATGGGAACCGCTTAAGCCAGTGTTAGCAAGACTGAAAGATTTCAGGAGATATTTCAATTTGTCATCCTGATTACATGGAAGTGTTAAGGCTTGCCCCCACAGGATGATTACCTGTAAATACTGCAGTTGAAAAGATCTCAAAATATTTTCTTTTTCAATTTTTGTAGCTTACAAGAGAATTGCCAATTTGAAATTCTGTGTTCGTTATGAATGACACAAAGGAGAAGCCTAAATGCTACTTATGTTTCTTTCACAGAATACTCAGAATTTTTATGTTATATCCTTAAATCATGACAATATGCTTTGTATGTGCTAAAGCCTATGACAGGAAGTATTAGTTTAACGACAGAGTCAGTGACAAATTATTTGGTGAGAAAGGTAACTCCTATCTGAAAATAACCCCAAACCCATAACAGTAAAGGAGAGCAAAAGGTAAGGGATTTCTTTCCTGGGTGAAAACTAACTCTTAAGTGCCTGATCTCAGATTTGATTTCATCAACAAAACTGTATTACACTGTCTTGATCGTGTTCTTTGAAAGAAACAATGCAGACTTTTCAGGAAACCATAAGCATTAAAAAAATAACAGAGGAGTTGATATGGATTTCTCGATTTCTTTTATGAGGAATATTTTATACTGAGAAATTCAGAAAACTATGTGCGAGTATTTTAACAAAATGGTGTAATGTTCTGACTTTGAATCCTATTCACTTAATTTTTTGAAGCTGCTGGAATGTTTATACCAAATTCTTGTGCAGAAGAAGAAATGCTTTTTTGGAGTACTCAGAGTTCAACCTACTAAATATTGTGAAGGCTGAACCCAAATTAGAGAACATTTTTTGCACGTTAAAAGATTTTTTATGAAACATTTAAAATAGGGTATTGAAATGTATTCATACTGACTTTAACTCCCATTTTAAATAATATGCTGAAACTTAGGATAATTGAATTGTATATTTGAAGGCAACAGAATTCTACACTAAAAGAAGAGTGGTAGAAAATGTAGCTTCTCTGAAATGACATCTAAAATAAAGCACTGTTTTGGAAGGTGTTTTTCACTGAATGTGATTGCTCCTGAGTTACCTTTAAGAAACATGATTACCCAGGGGTCATTTATTTTCATTTTCCATTGTGGAGGACTTTCTGCCCCCCCCCCCCCCCCAAATACCTAGAAAGTATGCTGTATAAAAGCATTTATGACATTCAATATTTTACAGGACAGAGCCCTGTTAGCACCGTAAAATGAATAGGATAGTTCACTACAGTTCATTACTGATAGTGCAATGAAGTGCTCTGTTTATTTTAGACCTCACATCATACGTGTCCCCAAAGTATCTCAGCAACTCAGTGTTTGAACTTATCTCCCTGTGAAAAGCAAGACTGTTTCTTCTTATACATTTACTAGTGCTTTATCCGGTCTAGCTTGTGTTGTGTCAAGAGATGAAATTTCCACTGCTTCCCTTAGGAGATTGTTTTACCCTAGTAGATCTCCCTGGCAAGTAGTTTTTGCCCGAGATGCAGGCTAGCTAATTTCAAAGTGATAGTCTGAATTGTTTTCTTCACTATCAGAAAGCTTTCTGGAAGCCTCTTGTATGCACTCTGGATGCAAACCACAATCATTTGTTAGGAAGAAAAATGTCTTAAGCAGCATCTCCTGCTGAATTCCCCATCAACAGTACTAGGTCACGAGAGTATGGAAATTCAATGAGTGGTGAATCATGTGCCTCTGAGCTCCCATTCTGTCAGCAGTTTCCATTCTTTTGCTTAGCTGATGTAAACAACAGTGAATCTGTGCTGACTTACCAAAGGAGAATTTGGCACTGCAGTGTCTTTGTTTTGATAAATTTAATACTAATTTTTGTTTGTTTTCTTCCCTTTGTGTTACATCTTTTTTCTGTTGTGGCTAGGATAAGACCCAGGATGCAGCTACCCAATAGTAACTTCCAGGCAGGTTAGTTGCTTTTTTATTTATTCTGAGACCAGCTTAAAACACTGAGGATTAGGGAATCAGAATTAGCTTCCCATGTCCTAGATCCATGAGCAGGAACCCAGCTTCATGCCAAGAGAAGATGTAAGGGTTGAGTAATGTCTCCCGCACGTTAACCAAAGAAAGGGGGCTACCTGGAGACGTGGGCCACATGAGCAGCTGAGGACCAGAATCACAGGGAGCTCTGAGTTCCCCCTCCGCCTGCCCCAGCTTGCTCTAGAGCAGCCTTTCAGACTCTTGCTCCTTTAGAAAGTCAGAAGCAAAGAGTACTATTTTCTACACTGGCCTGTGATTCGGGTCATAAAGAAATCCAAATAGAAAAGAAAACTGGTAGGCATGCTATGTTGTTCCTAGGATTACATGTTTGAGCTTATTCAAATTGGGGTATCACTGGCCTGGCATCACTGCTAAGAAGAGATCAGAGAGGATTACAAAGTATTTTGACATAATAATAGCTAATCAGCTGGGCAGGCTCAGAATGCCCTGATCAGTAGAGAAGGTAATGGGATTACTATCAAAAAATAAATAAATAAAAAGAGAGAGCATGCTACTCATTGTACACACAGAAGCAGACATCAGAGTTTGGTAATGTGTGTTAGTAATGCTCAGGTAGATTGTTTTATAAAGACTTCAGCACTGTGAAATCTGTGGAATATGGGAATCAAAACTGGAAAGTTTTGGGGAACCCATAACTCACACTCAGCAACGAAGTAAGTCCAGTGATGAGAGAGCACTACACAGCCAATTCGTTCTGTTCTTTCCTGTTAGTGCTTGAGCAAAGCAGGAAGTACCAGTGTTAAATATTCAGTATTGATCACCAAGACTCAATCTGATGAAAGTAATCTGAATGGTCAGCCCAAGTGCTGGCTAGATTGGTTGTCACTTGGCAATGCTGCTGGCAGATGAGAATGTTATTGATTGTAGTTCACATTGTTTATATATTTCTCTGAAACAGTTAATTTTAGCACAGTGGGAAAGAAGGGCTTGCTACAAGTAAGACATTTGGAATAAATGACTTCATGTGATTTTTAATTACTTTCTTTCATACTGTCATCAAATAATAAATGCAGGAGCAGTTTTGCTGTCTATCAGAAGACATTTCTAGTATTGTTTGAAAAGAAAGACTATGAAAAGCCAATTAAAATAAATACTTCTATGAAGAAGGTTCTGTTCATGTTGGTATACACATTTTTTTCTATCTGCTCTTCAACAGGGAATAAAGTCTCTTTAATGGTGCATTGCATGAAGTATTCCCCTTCTGACCTGAATGCATTGTAACTCATTAGAAATGCATTCCTGTACTTTATGCAAGCTAGAGTGTGTTGATATTTTCCACTATAGTACCAAGAAGCTTTAAACTGCTGGCATTGCTATTCTCAATTACTTTTACAAGTCATGAAGTGCCTCCTACTAATCTTGAAAGGGTGTCTTAACTTTTTTTTGGTATGTCTACATCCCTGCCACCCCTCCTCATTACTGTTTGAGCATCTTACAATCTTTGTTATCTGGAGGTTCGAGATGTGCCAGTGAAGTGTCACTAGCCCTGACAGAGATGTGAGGCCCAGCTCAGAGCAGCCGAGGGCTATGTCTTTCCTAGGAGTCTGGAACCTGGTTGCCCTGATGAATTGTTAGGGTGCTTTCAGCCATGGTCTTGGCCTAAATCAACTCATACACATGCAAATGATCTCTGGGAATAGCTTGGGAGTTAGTATGGGGCAGGGATCATTTCCTGTAGGCGGTCTGCATGTGGGCAAGCTGTTCTGGAGGCAAAGACCATCTAGTAGTATGAATATGATCTGTTGTAGGCCAGTAGGTTTCAATGCCAGGGTATGGATGTGGTGTCCTGGCTAATCCCTCAGACCCTTGCTCACACATGAATTCCAGTTACTACTGATCTAAAGGACTGTTTGAGTAAGTAAGAATTACTTTAAAGGTCCAATTACTGTCATAAATAGGAAAATAACTATTGACACTTATGACAATGACATGTGTCACAACTGCATCTATAGAGTATGTAAGTACTAATATGAAGTTACTTAGGTTACAGAAACTCATTACTAAACACATTGCCATGAACAAGAAAAAATAAATGACATCATTGCATTTACTGAGTTACCTAAAGACAATACACATAGTGGCAGCACAGATGAATGGCAGACACCTTTCAATAATTTCTCTGTTCATGCATATGATCCCACTGAAGAACGGTGAAGATAAACACCTTCTAAAGCAAATAAAAATCTAAGTCTTCAAAACAAAGAGACTTTCTGAAGCTTTAGCAAAGTATCATTTAGACTGTTAAGCTCTCTGGTGGCAATTTGTGGTAGGGGGTCGGCCCGTGTTCATAAAAGTGATTAAGTGCAATGGAAGACATCAGTGGTATAGCGTAAACCTCTTGTGAATAAGATCCAATAAAGCATTTTACTCCTACTGTGCTGATTTAGTTACGAAGTCCAATATTATTCACAGGGTTTAGTCCTCATAAACTCCCTGTCCTCAGTACAAAGGTTCATTAAAGATGAATAGCATTAACACTCTGTTTTGCAGCTGATCCGCATAAATAAAATATAAACAAAGTGCAACTACCCAGAGCTTATTTTCTCAGCTGTTTTCTGGTACTTTCTAATTTCAGAGGAAATTGAATTGAAGATGGAAATTACTAAGCTATATTTAATGTGAAATCTATCAAAATCATTTCTTGACAAAATAAAGTACATACAAAAGGTATCGATTTCTAACAAATCTTAATTAAATTTGATAGGTTCCAAACTCTCTTCTTTCTTAGTTATTTTGCACTTGCATGAAGACTCTTTCAATGTTAACAAAACAAATCTTAAAATTGTTTACAATAGATATGAGTTGAGCATCATGATAACGCAGCAAAATGTAATAATTCTTTCATTTGTGCAGGTGGGGTAATCGGTGAAGATAGCTTTCAAATGAACTTTAATTACCCGATGTTTTGGTGATAAATTCCATTTTCTTAAGATTCACTCCTGATTTTTAGTGACAGTGCTGTCAGTACTGATTGAAAATATACTGATTCAACAAACTGAACTTTCCAGCTCACATAATAAATTACCTAATAAAATAATTTACCAGCTTCAAGCTGTAGCTCCTTCTTATCCCACAATACCTCAAATTCTCATCAAACATCTATGTTCCTGGAATTACAGTTCCATAACTCTTTTCCATATTCTTTCTCTTGTTTTGGTGTGACTATAATGTCACCTCCAATCTTCTCATTCTCAGCACTTACTGACATGATCTAGCTCACTGCTAGATGGGCTAGAAACATCAATGGTTGGCCTGGAGCTACATACATATTGTTTAGTTACTCCGAGCAGAAGGTGTATGTGGTATATGGATAGATACCAAATATATGTGGTATATATTCAGATCTTTCTCAATACTTTGTAGGCCAATTTAGTGAATTTCTGATGCTGTGGGAGCCAAAGAACTGCCTTTTAAAATACAACCATGCCTCCTAATCATTTACTTTGCAGGCAACAGCCAGCCTGTATTGATACAGGTGTGGGCTGGATCTGAGCTCAGGCATTGTAAGTGTAGTTAGTATAAGAACATAAGGAACAGCTGTACTGAGACAGACCATAGGGGTCTGACAGGCTCCCTATCCTATCTCTAAGACAGTCCAGTAGCTAATGATGAGATGTCTACTCCTTAAATATACCTTCCAATGCTTGTGGACTGGGGTCCACCTGGCACAAAGCTGATATCTTGACTCTCAGTAGCTCACAATAGATTTTCTTTGTGTGAATCTGAAAAGCTACTTTTTACATGTACATTTGCTTTTGGCTTCCTAGCATCTCGCAGCAGCCATATGTCACATAGTTTAATTATGTGCAGCATGAAAATCAAACTCATTTGTTTTGAAGAAACAATAGCTTTTGTATTATAACATTCCTTATTCAATTTTCAATGCCACTCTTGTCTCTTAAGACTTCTGTCACACTCTTCTGTCTTTTTTCCCAGACTGAAAGGTCCCAGGCAATTTAATCTTCTCTCACAGAGCAGTCATTCCACACCCTTGATAATCCCTGTCTCCCTTCTGTGCACTTTTCTAGGCCACCTCGTCATTTCTAAGATGGATGGCCTAGAATTGCATGCAGGTTCCAAAATACAGTGGCATTGCAGATTTATGCTACTGACCATGGAGGACATATGTCCGTTTATTGGTGGAGAGCAATTATCAGGTGCAGGTTTACCTGAAGTCATGTCCGTAACCTGTTTCTTTCTCTTATTACCCATTCCTCTGCTCTAGCATTTCCCACTGCTTTTTTTGTGTCAGATAATATGGCTGCTTCCTTAGAGAGAACAGAAAATCCACAATTGTGGATCCGCAGAAGACGGTAAAGCCACAGTTGTCTGAATCTGGCCCCAGTAGGGTTAGTGGGTTGATGTATAAGGAAAGTTGGCATTTCCTGAAAGGATGACAAATTACTCCTGCTGCCCACCCTGGTCAAAGAAACCTTCCATTAAAATAGCATGACCTCAGCAGAGATGTCAATTCACCCCATTTTTGGCCCTTTCAACAGGTTAGAGATTTTTTCCCATGCCTTCAAAAACAGAGCCAAAAAAGGAGCACAACAAAGGGGACAGAGACTATAGTCTGTCTGAGAAGAGATCCATTTGCCTGATCTGACAAAGTCTACTATGCACCGAGAAGAAGCAATCGCAAGGAACCTGCATGTAAGGTTGTTCTAGCCAGCAGAGTCAGAGACTGCATTCTTGCAGCACTTGTATCTCCCAGTTTTGCTCCAAACCTGGCAGAATTGGGCCCGTTAACTTTTTTTTTCCATACTGCATCAGCTGACATTGTTAGCCTGTGCTATGTTTCCAAACATATATTCATGAAATCTCTCAGAGGAGTTATAACATCTCACAAATTCAGCATGCTTTACAGAAGCTTTTTTTTTTTTTTTCTTTTCCTCCTGCGGTTGATTTTTGCAGTGGTTGATCAAGAAGCATGAAATGCTGAAAAGAAAAGACAGACAGAAACATGCAGATCACATTATTTCATTAATTCTCTGAAAAAGTGTTCTAATGCAACTGTGTAGTGTTTAATTGTATTTATTGCTATTATGCGGTACACATTTTATTATTCTAGAGGCCTTAATAGTATAAATGTGATTTTATTTGACTCAGGAATGAAGAGGTGAAATATATGTCAAGAAACACGAGAGCTGCAAAAATACTGTACAAATCACCTTTTTCTTTATTATGTTTTACAAAGCAAGCATATAGGATGCCTTACTATGGATGCTGAACAGCTTCATTCAGGACTTTGTTGTGTTCAGGCTAATATACTATTCTGCTATAATATTTTGATGTTATTTCAGAATAGGAGTGTCCTCTCAGTTAATTAATATAAGTGAGTATGAACAGATTTTTTTTCTGCACTGGGAGATGTTACTGAAAATAGGTGCATCTGTAGGTTGAGGGAAAATAGTAAGTGCCTGGAAAAACAGTCAAAAGATAAAAAAGCAGTCAAGAGCTAAATCTCTCTGTAGGGTGTTTCTAGAGAATCTACCATTCTTACTTCCTCCCTCATGGAGCTTTGAAATTTTTAGCAGTTTCCAGCTCTCAGTGTAAGTAGCATAAAGCTATTAACATATGATCTGATAAGAGGGCCAAAACAATTGTACCAGAGAAATAAAACAGCATGCCTTCTCAAGTGCAGAATAACTGCTACCTTCACACATCGAATTCATCAGGACACAGTGAGGTATCTAATAGCAACACATTCCTGCTCTTTGTCTCTCTCATGTGCATGTTCTCATACACAAATACCTACAAAAGACTCCTCAAAGTTTCCATTGATCAGTCAGTGCTTATGAGCATGAGTCACAGCTCTCTGTAGTATTTTTAGGGGCCAGCTTGCTGTACATTTCTACACAGAACAGGATAGATACAGTTACTGAAATCTTGATTTGATTTGGGTTTTTTATTTAAATTTAGTTGTGGCATTACATCCACAAAACAGTCTATTGAAAAAAAGAAAAAAAGGGTGGAGGGGGTGGGAAGAGAGAGAAGAAAATAATAGACCCAAAGGCAGAAAACCATATCCCTTTCCCCCATACCACTTTTCCAGCTTGCTTTTACTGGTCCTTTGTGACTAGTCCTGACTGTGATAAGAATTTTTCTACTTTGCCTCTGCCAGTCTTCTTTTCTTCCAAATACTCCTCAGTATCTCTTTCAGTCAACATCTTTCCTTGGCCTTTCATTTCCTTTCCTTAGGCCCTTTGTTTTGGCTGCCGTGTATTTTTTCAGGGCCAAAAGATGCATTCCTCTAAGCACCCTCCTTTTTAAGAGCCGCGAGAATACGACCTTTGATCAGGAAAATCAGGATGACAGTAACCATATCGCAGATTTCTGAGTGTTCTCCACCTCCAGGAAGATGACCTTGATGTGTCTGTTCTCCTGTTCTTAAGCCAGGTAACACTATGGACTTCAGCCAGATAAATACCTGTGGTATCAGGAGGTGTGATATCTGATTGATATAGCTCTGCCAGGAAAAGCCTCAGCACACACAAAATGATCCCAGCTAAACTTACTCTGACCTCAGCTCTGGGGTGTAGTTTTGTCATTCCACTCTAAAGATTTGCTACTGCATCAGGGTTTGCAGGAGGAGGATACTGATGTAATATATTGGTCTTCATGTACTCCAAAAGTGGTTCAGGGTAAATGTGTGACCTCTAGCTGTCAGGCTGGCTGATTAGGAATGGGTAAAAAACTCCCAAACCTGACTGTCCTGGGTGGCCCATTTGTGTGGTTCAGCCCCCTCTTCGCTAGGACAGGGAGACTGTTTTCTTTGTACGCACAGTGTGCATAGCTATGCATGATAGACTTCATGCAGAACAGTTTAACCAGACATCTAATTTTGCCTGGAGGGAAGAATGTTTTTTACAGTGTGTGTATTCATTCTTTTATTCATTTAGGTCTGTGTTTCTGCACTGGTGGGTAGAAATAAATCTTTACATTGTATTATTTGAGTGATAGTAGAAGTGCTGTCACCCAGGTTTATCATGTACATTATTTCTCTATAAACATAAGGAATTTCGTAACCAGACATGCAACTTTTATACTTGTAACAACTCGGGTATGCATGCAAAAATAGGCTATTGCACATGGACTACACTGTAGAAACTATTTTTTTATTTATATGCTTTCTTATACTTTATTTTTATTTCATCTTTATTTTTTGAAATACAAGACAAATCATAACTTCAAACCAGAAGAAGATACCTCTAATATTTTTACACTTTATCATCATATGTGTACATACAGTCCCCAGTTAATACCTGGGTTCCTGATGCCTGGCAGGACCTTTGCATTTCCCCCACCCCACCCCAAAACATGCATGCCCTGCTAACTTTAACAAAATTCTCCAGCTGTAGATCTCCAGCCTCAGGGTGGACTAAGCAAGAGAAGTGGCTACATTCTTTTTGCTGGGCTGGGTACTTCTGCTTCCAAGAACAGTTCTATTGGCTCAAGATTCATAGAGAGCAGAGCTGATCAGCTTCACAACATGTGGAGATACCCCATGGTGTGAGAAATTTAACTTTCCCTCCTGCCTGCAAATTCAAACTGCAATCTCTGCATCCAGATCCAAGCTCCCTCAAAATCTGTGAAGCTGGGGTAAGGTTCTTCAGCTGGGGCTTGCTTCTGTTTTAGACTTCAGAGTTTTTCATTCTTTCCTTTGAACTCTGCTGGCCCCGCCAGCTCAAAGTGGACACTTTGAACATGAAAGCCTTAAAATTCTAATTAAACTGCCTGGCAAAGGAATGTAAAAATCTGAGAAAGACTGTGGGGCAGGGATTGATAAAACTTGGATTGGGTTTATAATTTATAATGCAGGTTATGTTAGGATTAAAACCTGAACTAAATTTTTGCTCCTTCAGAGCTTGTGTTTTCACTCATTTTGGCCAGAAAGACTAAGAAAACTGAATGGAAGAAAGGTAGCTTTGTTCAGTCGCCATGCAGGTGAACACAAACTCGTTTCTGTTCATCTTGCTCAGCATCATGTCATGGCTTGCTCACAGTTACTTTGCCATCCTAGAGACTAGGCAAGACTCCTTTTTGTGACTCTTCCCCAGAGGAACCAGACCTACAACAACTCATCAATTTCTCTGGTGCATACTGTGGCTCAGGGAAGACCTACCTTATTTCCTGCTGTATACCAGCTTGGCTACGTTGTTAAATCTTACGAAGATTAAATCACAAGCTAAAATACTAGACGCCTTAGTGCGCTGCTCATTATAGGCAGGCTTTCAAGATGCAACATCGCTTCTATCTGGGAGAAAATTGGGGAAGGAAGGGCCCACCCATGCACTCCCTTCCTGCTCCAAGGCTGCCCTCTTGGAGGGATGGGGAGATGCAGGCAGAGGGATCCTGCCCTACTGCTTCCAGTGCAGACCACTGGGCAGTAACCTGCCTTCAGCCATGCCCCTTTGGCTGACAGCAGGCTGTGAGTGACAGTTGCTCTGAGAAGTAATTCCCAAATGAATGTTTTCATTTATTGAAATGATGGGGAACCCCACTGAGGACTATGCATGCAAGTAAAAGCTTTCTGTCTCAGGACCAACATTTGCAGAATACTTCAGTATTCCTCTCAGAGTGGGCCACATGAAAACAAAAGTAATCTCAGATTTCCTGCCCGTCCTCACTGACCAAAACCCCCAAATGGACTTTTATTGAACATTAAAAATGTAACCCCTAAAATCCCTCTCAATGAACTTTTCCTGACACATGATGACTCACTGAAGATCTTCCGAAGGTGTCAGACATCCCAGTAACCATACCCAGATCATCCGGTAGTGTGAAATGGTATTAGTGAATAAACTTAAATCAAAATCAGTGAATCTGCATCTGACCTATGGTAGCCATGTGCCAACAAATAGTATTTCCCTCTTTGATATATGGTAATCATGTGCCAACAAATAGTATTTCCCTCCTTTCTTACCTAAAAATGACTTTGGCAAGGAAAAATTGTCTTCTGCTGAAAACTGTGATCCTGAATTAAAACAGTCTCTGGTTCCCCAAGAAAAACTCTGAGTGGCTAGCGCATTTGGTTTATGGAACAATTTGACTCCCAGGGTCAGTGTTTCATTCTGGCACCATCACATTTAATCTCTAGTTTCACAGGATGATATGCCAGGGGTATAGCATTTGCCTCTGCTGAGCACTGAAGTTTTAGTTGCTGCAGATTACTTGAGCCCTGCACATTATCTGATGCTGCACATTTCACTCCTTACCCTAAAAGAGCTTGCATTTGTCTTCCTTTCCTTTTTTAGAGATGGTTTGAGACACTTCAGAAAACTGCATTTTAATTGACTTATTTTCATGAATTCACATTCTGCTCTGGTTCTGATTCATTTGCCACAGATCAGCAAATCTGAAAGAGCTTGGCTAGGTCTTCACATTTAAGTCGTACTGGGTGGACACTCAAAGTGCATGGAACATGGCTGGGGCTTCAAGGCTGAGACAGCTCAGGAGTGTAAGAGTTGAAGAGAGAGATATTAATAAACAAGAAGGCACCGGAGATTGTAGCCATGAGGGTGCTCCTCTGGGAGAAGGGAAGTCCTGGGTTCCTGCCCCTACTCCTGATGCTGTTTATCTGATGACTTTTAATTAAGAAATGCATAAACAGTGCCTTGTTTACTCTCTCGTTGCTCCCTACTGCTTGCATTCCTGGCCACCCAGGCTTCTGCTGGATAGATGGAAAATAACCCCACCTTTGTCTTGCCTCTGCGGGAGCTGGCAGTCTCTGGGGAAAGGGGCACAGCTGGAAAGAAGATGAAGCAGACTCAAGTCACGGTTTCAGAGGAGTGGATCCCACCCTAGGGCTGGGTCAGGCAGGGAGCACCTCAGAGTGAAGCACGAAGCCTCCCCACTAAACCCTCAGTGGAGAGTGGGGAGTGTCTCTGAAGGGTTAGTGGTAGCTCCTAAGGATGAATCTTGATTTACTTGCTTGGCTGTACCACAGTGCATATCAAAGTCCTATTTCCCCAGTTTAGACCCTTCAAAAGGTGATGTGGCTCCCACTTGGGCTTCCTGTCCCTGAGTGCAGCCTGGTGCCACTACAAGGTGGGCTTTGCTTGGATACGGGGTCAGGGCAAAGCCCAGGCAAGCCCTAGGCCTGGGAGTACAGAAACACTTGTGCATCTGGTTGGGCATCTATAGCTGGGATGAGCCTGCCTGAGGAAGGAAGCTGTGTATTTACTGGAGAGGAAGACTATGCACCTTCAGCATTCTGCAGGTAGTCCTCCCAGAAGAGGTATGTTTAAACAGGACAGAAGGATTTGTGCCTTTGTCCATCTGCATTTCAGGATACTAATTGTTGTCCTAAGGGTAGGTGCCCAGCAGAAAAGCAGATAGCAACAGAAGCCAGTGAAGACTCAACTTTCCTCAGCCTAAAAGGGAAAGGTTACTACTCCTGTAAAAATGTCTTTTGTTTTAGTTTTTGTTTTTCTTTTTTGATGATAAATTCCAGAGAGCAGAGCTTCGTACTCCAGTTCTACCTGTTCCCACTGAAAGTCAGCCTTGTTTTTGCCTCCTCTGCTTTGAGACTTATTTTCCTGGCTACAGTGTGTTCAAGCTTTCCATTCCCAGGAGTGGATCAGCATGCTCTCAGTCCTGTTATAACATCTGACTAGGAGATGGGACCCAAAAAGAGGAAAGTTCAATGTCCCACTGTGCAAAAAAGTATACCAACTACAGTAACCTACACTATCTGTGGCTTCAATTTACTACTCTGAGCTACTAACTGTTGTCATTATCCTATTTTTCTGTCCTTCACCCTTCATTGACTTGATTGAATTTGACAAACAGTGAACTGAGGAAGATGATGAACGTACTTGTTCAGAAAGAGGCAACCTTACTCTGAAAGGTTGGTTTGGGGTGTTTGGTCTCACAGGTACAATGGCTCAGGAGACCTTTCAGAACAGTCATCTGTACCAAGATTGGTTGGACAAGGTTACCATGGCACAGCAAAATTTGAAATCTTGTTGTTAAGAGATCTACCAGTCAATATTTTAGGCCAGAAAAAGTAATTTCTTGACTTTTATTTTGAAAAGCAGTTAGCACCTCTGACCACCAGAAAGTCAGTCACTGAACCCAGAATCTCTTACAACACTTCTGTTATCAGATGTTGAGTTGGCTGTTGACAGTCTTGATGATCCTGATCCTGCTGTGTATTAAGTACCTGCCTGCATCCCCTCCATTACATTAATTCTTATGAAAAAAATATTTGCTATCAAATAATCAAACCTCTAATCTCTCGTTGTCAGATCTCTAAGTGGTGGGCTTTTCAGGGTTACGTCCTTGACACAGAAAGGGATACATCTGTATTAGGCAGAGGAGGTAGGGACACTGACCTACTTTTTCTTTAAAAGAGAAATCTGAGTGCTGATCCATGAATGAGGTGAGAAGGACTCAGTAAGGAGAGGTAAGGTGTCCTATTGTGCTACATTATAATTACTAGCAGAGAAGTCAATGATTAACTTAGAGGGATTGTATCTCCCTTTGATGTTCTTCAGAAGCACTTGCGGTCCTTCCTTGACTATATGGAAATTTTGAGTTCTCACTGTCCTCCTGCCTAAAGACTAGGCAAAACAATGCCTCAGTATCATCAGGAGCACAAGTGTTCAGCACCAGTTGGGCACACTGGCAGAGACCACTGCTGAAAAGTGCCACATTGATGTGCTGAAAGGTTCTAGTATAAATCTTTCCACTAAGAAATGAATGATGTGAATAGGTGCCTAATATACTGCAAAGCACTTCAAAGTTAGGCATTTAACTACTATGACTACCTAACGTGTTCAGGAGCTTTAAAAAAAATCCAGTTAAGCAATTTAAGTACTTGGAATTTCTGACTGTTAAGCTGGAGTAAGTTCATTGTACAGATATTACAATAGAATTCAAAATCCCCCTTTTTATGCACTTTTCTACTGTGTGAGTGTGTGTGTGCATGTGTATACATGTGTGCACGCATGCGTGCACGTGTGTGTGTGTGTATTTGAACTCTGGAGAAAACTCATGATGAACCAACCCTGTTCATCTGCTGTTTAAAGTGTAGAATTACATTTTTCTGACATGGTAGTATTATTTTATCACTGTCCATGGCAAGGAAAGGTACAAGTAAGTAATACTTGCTTCATATATTGTTCTCCAGCAGCATCACAATTTTATTACCATCTTCAAATGTCTTCTTTTGTTCTAAAATTATTTTTTTTCCTTAAACCTTAATTACAAATGTTTTTTAGGCCAAAATCTCAATCTCATTAACACCTGCAATCTCTCCCAAATATAAAAATTGATACTAGCACTCACTGAGCAATGAAATGCTATAGGATAATTTATCAGCATATTCTTCCTGCAGTAGTGACAAAACATGACTGAAATCATTGCCTGTGGAGCTCAAGATCTGTATATTTAATACAGTTTTTTAAGGAGAAGGACTTCTAATCCTGCTAAATACCTTGAATTTGAACATCCAGATTAGGTTTTGTGTGTGTGTGTGTGTAGGTGGCTGGATGTGCGCGTGCATTTTTTGCCTTTTTTCTGTGCAGGTTCTGCAGGTTGAAATGCAGGAGTTAATTAGTTTAAATTTTGCATGAGGTCTAATAAGTGATCCTACTTAAAGTAAACAACAGTCCCAGTTACATAGTTTTCGTTTTATTAGCTGACCTTGCAAGCTAATAAATTCATCCTGTACTTCTCTGCTACTGCCAATTTGCAGCATACAGGAAACTAATCTTGTACAATAACTACCTTCCTGTACTCAGTTCTTAAATGGAGCCAAATGGATTGGTGGCGGAAGAGCTCCCCAGCAGTTCCTGTGAAACAGTGCTGAGCACAGCAAGACCTGACAGAGGCTGGTTGCTATTATTGACTTTGACAATGTAATTATGTTCTCATTTACCTCCCTAGCACTTAAGAAAAAAAAATCCTCCAGTACAACCACTGCAACAATTTTAATGTCAAATTCAAGTGAGATGTGTATTTGTAACATGCTAAATACATAGCAATAGCTCTGATTTTTAAGAAGGTAAAACACACTAGCAGTAGCCATTATAGCACAAAGGTCTTTCATATGAATCTGGCTGCCGCAGCAACACTTCTCTCCAGACACAAAAGACCATGCTCAGTAATGAGTTCATAATGGATCTGTATTCAGTTTAGAAACTCAGATGTGCTCTTTAGCATTAAAGGCAGACTACCATTAACATAACATAATACAAGTGAATCTAGGATTATTTATTTAGGAGCTGAGCTCTTTCTAACAAGTTTAGAGATGTCCATGAGTATTTTGCATACTTAGGAGAAAATCCATCTTGCATGCCCTGCAATCAATTGCAAGAGCTACCAAAGACTTCAGTTTCGCAGGGCCAAATACTGTTGGAAATGCATGAGCTAATCCCCAAAGTGGTGTAGCACCATGGACACATGCAGATGGAGTGTGTGCACTTGTACAAAACTGATATTCTCACTTTGCTCCGTGTGGGGGAAAAGAACTTCCAAAGGGAGGTCCTTGCTTCAGTCAAGTGAGGTAAGTGTCTGGTCAATATGGAAATGAATGTGGAACAGCTTTATTTTTTTGGACTTGTCATGAAGCATTTTTACAGCTAGCTTCCCCCACACCAAAAAAAAAACCTCCCCAAAAGCCCACAGTCGCTCCCCACACACCCACTAAGACTCCTTGAAACAAACCAGGACAAAGTATTTGAATGGCATTTTTGAAAAAATGTTTGATTATATAGTTTCCCTGACTAGTTCTTGAGTATGCCTGACTCCTGCTTCATTTGCCCTCTTAGAAAAGGTTAAACACTAAGTATGGTTCATATATTGCTCTCCAGGGAAAAAGACCATGATAGCTTCCGAGCTGTGGCTGTCATTATTGTAAAGCATTTATGAGAAATCACACAAGCTACTCCACTAAAATAGATACATTTCTCTGCAGCAACATTTATTAGGGCTCTCTACCAGCTATGAATCCAGCTGGGTGGATAAAGGGGACAGAAAATAGAAATAAGTTTTATGCGCTTGGTAGATCTTCTTTTAATTTGTGATTTCTTTTAGTTTAAAAAGATAACTGGAAGCTTAACTCAGCTCCTGGAGCTCAGCATTCAGTTTCAAATGAAATAAAAATGTGTTTTATACATGCAGATCAGTGGTGGAGATTTCTGGATCTTGTTACGTACAAACAGATCATTCAACAGAAATGGGCAATTTTGGATAGAGCTCTTCTCAATTAGTATCTTAATGGACATTTTCCATCGTATATAATGGAATATCTTCTTGAAAATCCTCCACAGGAACAACTGCTGGACTGACTCTGAGAAATGAGGCAGTTAATGAAGGTTAGGAAACGGGTCTATAGATAGAATTGAAATGTACACCATTAATTTCATTCAAATATTTTTGTTGTTAAGTGAAGATACCTACTATACATTGTCAGCTTAGTCTTCATCCTTTACCCTTCCTAAATAAGCACCTTGAGGCTCCCAGAGCAAGTGCTTTAAATGAATGTACTTTGCACTCAAGGTAACCTGAATCCACATAAGGATAGAAATGGCACCATAACTCAATCCCTACACAGCCTTGTTGGTCCACATGTCAGATCCATCCTGGCTGAGACAAAGGTTCTGCAGAAGATGGTATGTGGTCCTGTAATTAAAAAATACTGTAAAAATCAGACTGCATAAACAACATTAGTCTTTCTTAACTTTTGAATTGACATTTAAATCTTAGTGCTGTTCAAAAGATACAGGTTTCTACCTAAAACCAAGCAAATAAAACACCCACAGAAAAACATCCACTCTACCCTCCTCCCATAGATATTGCATCAAACAGAAACATATTGTCTTCTGATATGGGGTATCATAAGCAGGACTGTGACTGCTGGTTCCCTACGTTTCTGCTGTATGATCTAATAAAAAAGCTGGTGGCAACTGTGAGCTGATAGTGGCTAGTTAGGTAGCTGATTGCACTTAGCATGCAATAGAGGGAATGCATTTTGCTAGGTGTTGCCAGGTGTCTTCTGGGCTCAGTTTCCAGCTCTGAAAAAGAGCATGCTATAGGCAGTCCTCTCCTCTGTGCGATTGGCATGTCTCTGTCCCCATTCTCCTTCTGCCTATTCTCATTTAACACAACTCCTATGGCTCCCCTTCAGTTTCCTTCTCTCCAAATCAGACTCCCTAGTGACTCCCTGTCTTGCCACCTTCTTCTACTCTTTTCTCCTACCTATCTCCCTGGCTCTGTTTCCTTCCCCCAGTCCATGTCTCCAGGTGCTGACCCTCTCCTTGTCCTTGACTCCCACGTGCTACTCATCTACCCCATCACAGGGGATTGTCTTCACCCACACTTGGAGGCCACTAAGAGAGGAAAGCATGGGAGTACTGGAGCTCACCATGTCCACTAAGGACCACCTTTTCCAGCTCAGTGTGGCAATCCACGTTGCAGGTGAAAGTCCTGAAGAGATCCCAGAGGTTACATTGCTCTGTGAAAAGGGTGCAAACACGGTTTGAGTATGTGGAGGACCTGTCACAAAAAGCTAAGTGAAAATGCACTTTTCGGTCCACCCAAAGCTGCTGAACTTCATCGCAATCCTCATAAGCTCAGCAGAGTCCTCACAAGCTCAAAGTTTCAGAGATTCTTTTATTACAATGAAATTTCTTTGAGGGTATAGCAAAAGACAGCAGAACAACCTAACCTGAATGCATTTCAAGCCTTCGCTCTGAAGTATGTGAAAGAGACTAGAGACTGGCAGTAAAATGACTTTAAAATTATTTTGTAAAGAGGAAAAATAGGTATTTCAATGATATTATTGGAAACTGTCAAACCCTTAGCAGAAATGTGCCCCAATACTTTCAGGGGCAAAAGAAAAATGTAACTCTAAATGGTTAGTTAAGTAAAGCACTAAGAGTGTGATTTTATAATGGGTATTTGGACAACCTTAATTGTAATTTGCATCAAATTTCTGGCTATAATTTTTTTTCAAAATGTTGTTATTCATAGGTACATTCACACATGGCTGCAGAATCTGTATTTTCACATCTGTCACATTTACTGTACACATGTTCAGATGTTATCTGTTAGCTTTCTCTGAACCTGTAAGCCACATGTTTACTTGTTATTGTACAATTCCATCTTCATAGTTTGCTGCATTTTCTCCCTGTACTTTTCAAATCCTGCAATGTCTTGTTTAATCTGAATTGACAAGAACAGAACACTGTGTTCTAAGTGGAACCCTACCAGGGAAATGTATTATTCTCATCATTATCACTGTCATAGACTTAGAGAAAACCTAACATGAGTGCTATTCTAGGGGCTTATTTAACTTAGAGACAGGAACAGATAGGCACTCCCTTCCCTGTCTATCAACCCAAATTCTATTTCTCTATTTCACCCAGAAACACACCTCAGTACATGAGTTTCTAATGCTTTATTTTCTGCAGAATATTAGTTCAACAGTCTGCTTTTCAGTTTGACTCAATCTTGTTAGTTCCAATGAACAATTTTGCATTGCTGTAGGTAAATTTCTTCAGGCATTTCTGAATTTCTTGATCAAACCTGCATTCTGCTTTGACTAAAAATATGATTCAACTCGTAATTATTCATCAGCTATTTTACATGGACCCTGAAATTCACAACCATTTATCCACAAGTATGGACATCTATTGCTTCAAATTTATTCATATAGGCATTAATGTCTATATGAATTTCATTAGCTCTTATTATTTTATTCTATGTTAAGACCAGACCATATTCAAAACTATTTTAACTGCTGCAAACCCCCCAAACAAAGGGAAATCAGACAGAAGACTATTCTTAACAGCGTGTTAAGAAGCAATAGGAAACTCTGAGACTCTGTACTAATGATCTCTGGTATTTAGCTAGATGTCTTGGGCTAGACCCTTTAGTGTTTTTTACTGCATTTTGGCATCAGTGCAAAATGAGAATTAAATACTACCATTCTGATTTAGTTGCATTTTTTACACGTTTTGCTGAGTTGTACATGATTCAGCAAAACACAGGGAATCTGACCTTTGTACTTTTCTCAGTCACCCTGATTTGCAGGTACTGTGGCAGAAGGACAAATACACATTCCTTCCTTTATGTGCAGTTAAAATGAAAAGTCTTTCTTTGAATATTGAATGCTGGCTCTCTCACTTTCAGACTTCTGAGACCTACTGTGAACTTAGCAAGTTATCTATGGTGGGGAACTGATCTGTCACAACACATGAGGATAAGCCCCATCTGCTCTCTAAAGCCATCAGTTTGGAGTTGCACTAAATTAATACATTTCTGCTTCCCTAGTCTGGAAGTTGTCCAAGATATCAGAGAAATAACTATTGTAAGGCAGCATATTTTTAGGGTTCTCTTTTTAGTCAGTAACTACATTTAGTAAGTACCCATTTCACACATGGATTTTGATGCTGTTGCCTGTTCTATCCTGCAAGAGTCTCATTTCCCCATATCCTGGAATGGCATGGGTCTTTTGTAACTCACAAAGGACGGTTTAGAAATGTTGTTTCAGTATTTCAGTTTTTGTTCCCTACTTTCTTCATTATTGCAGATAAAATTTTGACTCTCTTAACTTCCACTTATTTGCGGATCAGTTGTTCTCCTGGTTCCTACTATCTTCTTGCTAGGGTTTCTTATTCTCTGTAGACATCTGCAAGGAGAGGTGAGAGCAATAATTTTTGAAGTTCAGTCTAGATTATTTCAGATGGATCTTCAAAATCTACTTTAACTAATACAGTACCTGACTGCTGGGTGCCCTGACACCGAAAGTCTGCCAACTCAAGAAAATGGGTGAAATGCTGTTGCAATACCCAACAGGTAAAGAAATCTTGGTCACAGGCTGTGGAGTAGCTTCAGACTGGTGCAATGGTCAAAGCAGGTATTTATCTATGGGTTATGCAGCAGTTTAGAAGGAAGAAAATGTATGTAAGCATGCAAGAATTTTTATTAATGTTTAGCTGAACCACACTCATGCTCCAAGACATCACAACACTTCTTAGAAACAAAGCAACATTAACTATAATGTTGTGCTCTGGTATGAATGTATGATAAGGTGTTATGGCTTTCTGGAATCACTGCAATAAATAGTGAATTTTTCATGAAATTAAAAATCTTAACTAATTCACAATATCGAATGGTTCTGGCAGCTGGTATGTAATGGTGGAGGGAAAAACATACTCTAAATATTAAATGCAAATAAATTATCCAGAAAAGCCTACCTTAGAGCTTAAATCACTGGATGCATATTGTTTTCCCCATGCTCAAACATACTGGTAGTTAGAGCCTTTGAAAGTGAAACTCACACTTTAGAATTTAGATAGTGTGATCCTGTGTTGTGAATAGGTCACATTATAAATGGATTACAAACTAGCAATCAAAAGGTCTTTGGAAAAAAAGTAACTGGCAGAGTTTTACAACTGCTTTTGTATTTTTTTTTCTATAAAAAAGGCATGGATACAATATTGTTTCTTACCTTTGTAATAAAAAAGTATGAGTAGGTGCTGGAAAGTACTAGAGAAATGATGTAAAAAATCAAAGTTTGGTCAGGAAACACTCATGCATATTTTGCAGAAAAGTGCTTGTTAAGATGCAGTTTCAAAAGCTTTGAATGTTGACAGTAGCAGCATTTTGTTGCAAATTGCAAATTAGTTTCTTTTTTGAATAGTTTACATATTAAAAATGGATCATTTCCAGTGGAGTTGTGTCAGATCTCAAGTTAAACCTTTATAACTGGTATTTTTAGCTTTGCAAGGATTTGCATGCAGTTTACTTTTCTGTGAATGTTTGCTCAAATACAAACATCCTGAAAGGTGAGAAGCAAAACTTGGAAATGTCATAAAAACTATTCAAATTTTTATACAGCCCTTCTCACCTAAAGGATGTATATACTGTCATTTATGGTCCCTTACGGATAGCAACTAATAAATTGCTGGATCTCTTCCGTGACTGGTTTATTCAATGGTGTTACCAGCTGCATGAAAATCAGTGGAAGTATACTGTTGTAAAACTAAGGCTCTACATTGGGGAGTCAAGTTCATTTTATATATAGCACAGGAAAAGCACGATATACAGATCTATGCTTTGATTATATCAGACCTTTTTCTTCTTTATGGAAAAAATAAACTACAATAATTCCAAGTAAATGAACACTTACACTTAGTCAGTTACCCCTTTCCCTCATTTTCTAAGCTTCTCAAGAATATAAACACATATTTTGAAATAGCCCTTTTGCTGCTCAATGCACTCATTTTTCTTCCTTCAGTCTTTTCCTGCAGAAAGAGGCACTTGTCTGGAATAGCTCTTGTCTTTTCTCTTCAACAGTAGGCCACTAGACAAATGATGACTTGTACCTGATTTGGGGACAATGTGATTATCAGAAGTCAGATCTCTTGGAAAAGCTTCAGAAGGCTAATATCAGTCCTTGAACCTTCAAGATTTGTTCTTTCAAGTGTCTTCTTCCTTCAGGGTCTTCGGTTCTGAGAGCAGATGGGAAAACAGCACAATATACAAAGTGCTGAAAAAGAAAAGAACTCAGAAGGACTCATAGACAGCTGCGCACAACTGCCAACCACTTCCCAGAAACCTTTTTTTTTTTTGATGTCATGCATTAATGAATTCTCATGTGCTTTGACCTAGGCTATTTTGGAAGTCCTTGGCTTCTGAGAATTGTTTGTTCAGTCCTATCTAGGCCAGAGTCAGTAGCATGTGGATGCTGGTGTATCAGAGCAAATGCAGATCAGGAGGCTCTCCTGGAGCTAGGCGTTCAAATGGACAGCAAGGAAAGGCTGAAAGAGTGTTCAGAAGTAAGAGGCCAGAAGAGGAGCTGTGATAATGTGCCTATTGCTAGGAATTGGACTGTCCTCTAGCAAATTATGCCATCCACATACCAGAGCACTGTGATGTGGACACAGAGACTGTAGCCAGCACACCATGCAAAGCTCCCTCATACTGGTAAGCTGGCCAGAGCTTTCTCCGTACTCTTTATTTGACATGGGGATTTAATAGGAGGGACTCTGTCAGAGTAATCAAAAACTGTGCCCTCAGCAATTCTGGTTGCTGCAGAAATATCCCATACAGACAACCATACTAAAGCCCAGAGTACAGTTCCCCCTCTCTCTATCCCATGGCTTCATATTCATCTCCCTTCTTTCAGTCTCTTCTTCTAGAATAAGACATTTATAATGCATCAGTTCTTACCTTCTCTTCAGCATCAAGCCACTGGACAAATGCTAACTGGCCCCTGGTTTTGATGTAATGTGAACGTGAAAATGCAGATTTCTGTAGAAATTGCTGCATAGGAAAACTTTGAACATTATTTATGTGTTATTTCACAGTATAACTGCAACAAAAACTACTTCTCTTAAGCATTCAGACTATTTTGGGGAGAGTTTAAAGCCTTGTTTGAACCTCTTTATGTTTTCTGGGTAATAAATATCTCTCTGCAGAAGGACAACTTATGTGAGTAGGCATGCAATTACTAGCTTGATACTTCCCAATCATCTCATCTACCAAAATCAACAGAATTTCCCAAATGTTTAATCTGTCCTTGGAGAATTAATCTGGAAATTATCACATCTGGAGTAGTAGTAGGAAATGGAAATAACATTTCAAAATTACAGAAATGAAAACTGTTATAGTTAGCACAGACTGGTGACGTATATATTGAAGCAGCTTGAGCAAACTAGCTAACACAAGTACTGCTAACAGTACAATGTGTGGCAGGACAGAGCTCAGCATAAGCTGACAAATCTCATCTAGGACTTTGGTTAAAAGTCAGCCACCTTTCTACACTGACCTTTAGGATGAAGTGGTTTCACTGAAATAGGTACCTGTGTTAACTAATGCATCTCTAAACCATAATGTAAATGGCCCCTAGCAGTAAGAGTAAGAATGGGTACTTGTGCTTCCAGTTTCCCTTGTACTTGCAATCCTTCAGCCAATGCAAGAGGAGAGTCATTACCTAGAAGAGCATCTAACATGTCATGAATTGTAGGAAAGAAAAGGAAGGAGGGAAGAAGAGCAGATGAAAATCTGTTTTATGAACTCTTATGGTCATGCTTGCAGAAGACCATGAAAGCAGAGTTGTGAAGGAGCAGTTTTCCAGAGAATTTTGAAGAGGTGAAAACTGGCTGCATCACTCTGGAGGCAGATAAGACATGCAGACAATTGCCTTTTCTTACATGGGACAAAACCAGCAACTTAATTTTCCTTTACCCTGCACAGTGTAGAAATCATGTCTTACAGAATTGCCCTATAGGATCTCTATTTTAGCATGAACCCAAAACTTTGATCCCATGGGTAATAGAAAAGATATATTATATAGAAGAGTTTGCAAATTCTTCTTATTTTCCATAGTCCTCCTTTGCTTTAAACTTCAATCCTGTTCTTGTTTAATTGCTTAGGCTAGCATCGAGGAAGCAATATTTTACCTCTGCTTTTTGTTAGCACAATAATCTACTCTCAGCAGAGATAAATGCTTTATCCAGTTCTTATCAATGATTATGCTGATAATGGCATTCAGCAGAGTGTTATTTTCCACTATGCTTTAATAGTTCAAAAATGATATTGGCAAAAATAATGGCAATCAGGCAGTTTGCTAACTTAACTCAGTCCCAGGATCTGCATAAATTTAGGTACACATGCAACAGTTAACTGCAAGACAAATCATAGCACAGATTTTTGGCAGAACCAAATAAATGCACTGTTGGTTATATTACCAGAAGGCCTTGTAATTAAGAGGAACAATCACAAAGCTTCATTGACACTGTGATTAAAAAGGAAATTACATTAAGTTAGATAGGAAAGTGGAATGAACACTTCAGTTTTGTAGAGCTGAGCTGCCACACTTAGAGTGAAATAAGTAGGTCAGCAAGATATTCCTGTGTAGATAGCGCCTGAATGTCTCAGAAACCAGCCAGCACAAGCCAGACAAGAGGCAGGGTCAGCCTCTTGAGAGGATACACAGTACGCTCGCTCTCCCAGTGGCCGTAGGCCTCAATACAGTGAATAGCAGCTTCTTCTCATGATGGCATTCAGCAACTTCTCTCTTCCACAAGCGTGACTTTGACTTCAAAATTAATTAAAAAAAATTCATTTTTCAAGCCCTGTAAAAAAAAGAATAGGCAAAGTTTCTTAATAATTCTCCCCCAAATTTAAAAATAATAATAAGAATCATCTGCTGCCTTCACAGTAAAATGTATAACTTTTTCTACAGCAACACATTCATTTTCTGAAAAAATATCTTAAGCCTGATCGAAATGAAACTGCTCAGTATGTTTCTTCCTTTTCTTTCAGGTCTACACTTCTACTGTATATCAGTATAGGAAATTAACTGAAAGATGTAGAATATATAATTTAGAATTACTCTTTTTGCACTTTAATTTTCCCAGTGCAACAAGCATAGTCAGTTATCAATGCAGTAAACCTTCTTGGCACAAACACAGTATTATTCACCAGTGTATGCTAGTCTGAATTGACATGGTGTGTGGCATACTCTGAACAGGACTGGGCTGTGTTTAACAGAAAGCAGATGTGGGCTTCCATGCTGTGTAATTTGCAGGTCTAATTTCTGCTGTCAGTCAGACTGTTCACCAGGAAATTGAGCCATGCCGTGGCAGCCTATTTTTATCTATTTGGAGAGATTTCAGGTGACTGATGATGTAAGGAATTGTTCAGGGTGGAGATTCTATTAAATACTCTTATTTCCTCCTATTCTTGTTAGATCCAAAATCTCACAGCCTGAGAATGTTTACTTTCTTTTTTCCTTTTTTTTTTTTTTTTTTTTTAATTACCATCTTCAAAGTTAATCCAGCTCTGACCAGGAATACAGTCAGCATATCCCCTTAACTGTAGGCTCAGATGTTCTGCATGGACTGCTGTTTTGACATTCTTGGATGAAAATCCATCCCTTAATACTCAAACGTGAGGCACATACTGGTTCTCTGGCATGCCTTCGCCTATGGCCATCTGTTGGGGTGGCACAATGCCTGCTCAGAAAGCTCTCTGCCAGTTTCAAGAGGACATAGGTATCAACCAAATATAGATTTAGAAAGATAGCTAGTGACATGCTGGAGATGTTATTTTAGCTGCAAGACAAGACTCTTGCTGCCAAGCAATTCCAAATTGGGGCACATCATTAGCTTACCCCATACATATATATTTCTCTATACATATACATGTATGTAAAGGTAAACAAATCCTACTAATCAGAAAACATCTACATATTCATTTTTCTATGAGAGAGTGGCACAGAGTTGGGGAAAACTCTCCTTTTCAAAAACCAACCATTGCAAACAAACAAACTGCTGTCTCTTTAAATAGATGTAGCTGTTTCTCATACCTATCTCCGTTTTAAATTTAATGCATTGCCATTAGACAGGATTTGGGAATGTTCACTTGAATAATAATTAGGGATCACTTGAAAGATATCAGTTGCTCGAAAAAAGCCACATTCTTTGGATGAATTTAGAACACAATAATATTCATGACAAGTGAAACTTGAGTCAAGTTGCATATGAATGCAATTATGGTTTGAACTTTGCAAAACTGGTATCAAAGGACAGGATGTCCTCCAGTCACCAGCAATTGCCCAGAGGGCTTCTTCAGCTTTTTACTACATTTTAGAACAAAATCAGGAATTGAAATTTTGAAGACTTGTAGAACAATAATTTTATGATCTAGCTTTATTTGCAGGCTATGAGAGGAACAAGACCTACTGGTATTGCCAGTACAGAAGCCTTTGGTCATGCAGATGATGAATAAATAACAGCTAGTAATAATAAATATTTACAGTGCTAATGTACAAGCATAAAAAGCTAAAGTATCTGTCCAGCTGAGTTTAAAATAAATTGTCATACCTGAGAAAATGATACAAATGAAGCAATTTGGAAGTAGTCTAAGAAAGTGAAAGAGTGGGAAATGATGAGGAAAAAGTGAAAGCAGCTTTGCCACAGGACAGAATGGTACAGCCTCAAAGACAGGAGCAAGGAACCTGGATTTGTTGTGGAAAAAAGGAAAGTTAACAAGAGACTGTGAAAACAGCCTGCATGTTAGTATAGGAAGCAGGTGGACAGCCTCCTCTACATCACCAGCTACAGGACATAAATGGGTAAGGTGAGGTGCAGGAGTTTGGGAAAAAATGATTGTAGGAACTCAGAAGCCATGAGAGAGGACTGAAATTCCTCTTTCTCTTCCATGGGATAGAAGGTATGGAAAGGTTTATCAAGGAACTGAAGGCAGCAGAATGGGAGACAGATGATCATACAGAGAAAAACGAGTCAAAATAATAGACATAACCCAACATGATGGGTCTGCAAGCTTCCTACCCAACGAGGAAAGTTCCCAAGAAAGTGAAAAAGTTTGCTTTCGTAAGTCCAGGTACTCATCAAAGGGGTGGATATGAAAGCATTTCCAGTCAGCTATTACAAAGGCAAAATTTAAAGATAAACTGAGGATTTCTTTAAGAATGACTGTTGCTCAGTCTTTGAGCTCTTCACTGAAAACATTTACATGCATGCCACTCTTTCGCAACACTGTGGTAGCTTTGCGGTCATCAATACCTGCTCTTCCATGCAGAATATGCTTGTCAAAACCAAGGCCAGAATATGACATATACCTACTTTTATAATTGACCTGTGCATCTAATTTTACATACCTATTTTTCTTCTTCACTTGGACTAGATTCAGACTTCCTTCCTCAAGAGCTGGCTGCCCTTGACACCATGTACAATCGCCATGAAGCACCCTGTTGTCTTTGAATCATGAGCACGTATCCAAGGCTGACACTTCTCACCAATCTGTGAGTGAGGCGGAGTGTGGGGAAAAAAGTGTGGGAAAAGGTATTATCTTATGAGGAGAAAATCAACTGGCTATGAAGAGGGATGACAGAATGAACCCCACAAGGACACAGAGTCTATTGTACGTCACCCAAGGAACAGATGGTAACAAAGATGTTTAGTAAAACAGCTTGTTGCCATACTTACAACTCTCCTACTATATAGTCTTCACAGAGGGAAAATACCCAGCAACAATGAAACAATTAAATATCGACTGATGTTAACTCTTGTCTTCCAGCTAAAAGAACATGTAGAAATGTCTAGAATATATAATGGATAATTAATTTCTCTTGATCCCTGAGAGACAAACATGGAATTCATCTGTGAGAACAGGTGCCACTAATCCAATACTATTTCTTGTTATAATCTATTTGCCTTGACCTACCATATCCTCCTAAAGCTGTATTGAAATAAGTGACTGTTTTGAATTCCCATTGGATATGTTTGACGAAATGGTTTATCAACAGAGGGAATTAAAAGCTGCAATTAAGCTGGAAAAGAAAAGAATTTATCAAAGTTAGAATATATAACTTTTCCTTTTAATGGTGTTTGAAATTGTTTACAAATAGATTTGCAGCCTTTGGAATAATTATTTGGTTGTACAGTATATGGAATCAATATTAATCCAGAGAGGTCTGCCTTAGAATGATTATAAAAATAGAATGATTTCTTAAAGAATATGTATCTATATCTGTACCTTTATCTTTGACATAACTTTACATAAAGATATTTATGATTTGCATAAATATATTTATGATTCTTTTAAGTGGTTCTTATCTATAATTTAAAGTATAAGAATGTTATATTTGCTTAAATCTTGCGAGAGAAAACATCCTTAATGTAAAATTATCTCCTTGTTTTTAAAAGTTGAAACTGCTTTCCAAATAAAAAGGAAAGAAAAAGCAGAGTCAGTTTTCTCTCTGTAAATTATAGTTCTGTGCCTTTTAACAGCTGCATAAATTTCAATTCCTGTTTGAAAATTACAATTGTTTGTGTCAAATATCAAGTATTAACTATAGCTCTAGAAACATATACTGAAGAATTCAGCAAGCTATAATTAACTCAATTCATTATGCCATTCCCATCTTTAACATTCAATGTTAATGGTGCAATTTCTAGTAGTGTTACAATAGTCAGTATAGTTCTTTATGCCGTGTGAGAGGACCATAACCTTTTGCAATCTTGGCTCATCAAAGGTTGGGAAAACCAGGATATAAAGAGCTCTCTAAAAGACCACTCTTGTGTGTTTACACAATCATTATTTAATGTTTTAAAACAACTCAGAAAAGCAGATCAAGAAGATATAGTCGCAGTGCAAAGCAAGTGCAATTATAAAGCCTGAAAGTATTCCACATGGCAGTTTATGACAGCTTCAGCACCCCTGGTGAGCTATGCCTTAGGCCCTGGGAACAAGAAGAAGAGTATAAATTCCTAAAATAATTTTTAATTTTGAGAATGTTTGGACTCATGTAAGAATGTTGTTAGGGAATGGTATGTTTCCTTACTAGAAAGTGGCTGCCAAGCAGGATCACTGAGTGTTTAATCATCTTTATATTGAAGCTAAGACACATGAACTGAAACAGTTATTCTAGGGAATAACTAGAGATCAAATTAAAAGCATTATAACTGGCAATGAGATCAAAGTGAAGCATTCCTTGTGAGAAATGGACACGACATTGCTCAGACCAGGTTGAGGTGAAGATTAGTAGTAAAAATTATGTTCTCTAAAATGAAAGTGCTTAAGAATAGTCACACAAAGTGCATCTAACCAAAAATGCACACAAAGAAATAGAGTCAGATAACAGGGGCAAACATCTACTTGCAGTAAATGTGCAGCTGTACAACATAACTGAGAGGAAGTTATTCCATTTTGAATAAAATCAGAAATTCTGCAAAGTGAAACAAACAAACCCTGCAGAGTCCTAATTTTAAAAAGTCAAGAAAAAGGCACAACAAATTTCCAGAGGTTCATAAACAGAATATCACAAAGACCACCAGTTTAGAGATTCATGGGTTGAAGAGAGAAAGTATCTGATGATTCCCTCACCTTTGAGGAAAGTGGCAGCAAAAGCTTGCCATGTGAAGACATCAGAAGAAAAGGTGGTCCTTCATGCTAGATCAAGGAAATGCTAGTTTTCAAAGAAAGAGTAACTGGCAATCTGTTAAGATAATAACTCTCCCAGTTGTACCAAAAATGCGTGCATACTGGTTGTGTATTCTCCTCTCATAGATAGGATAATGAGAAGACAATGAAATAAAACTGAAGTTGACTAAGACATTGTTTCTTGGTACTGTCCAGAATGCTATGCAAGCACCTGTAAAAATCACAGTTTCCTCCCCAGTCCCTGAGGAAAGGACATGAATAAACAGCACATGCAGGTCCAGGGAACAGATCCATGGACAGTAGCCAAGCTGGGAAGAGGGAAATTTTAAGAGTAAGATGAGAGGAGATCTGGGTTTTGAAGCATTGGTTACC
Organism: Dromaius novaehollandiae; assembly: GCF_036370855.1. Lineage (NCBI taxonomy): Eukaryota > Metazoa > Chordata > Aves > Casuariiformes > Dromaiidae > Dromaius > Dromaius novaehollandiae. The sequence goes on from NC_088098.1 coordinate 156,246,657, forward strand.
TGATGTGTCCTACAAGAAGAAGAGAACATTTTCCTTGTCAAGAAGGTCAAACTGTCTGCCCTGGTCTATCAGGTGTATTAATTGGCTGTATCAGGTGGTAATGAATGTGCTGTTTCCATTTGATTTTCAAAAAGATTGAGAAGTCAATGTAGCAGCAAGTGCTGGAAGAAGAGAAGATACTGACTACCCCAATATAGAACAATAAAAAGACACAGCATCTGGTCACCCTGACCTATGTCATGTCACTGGCTCAGAAAATAAAGACTAGCATATTGTGCTGCTGTGTGTCATGCCACTATAATAACTGGTACTGCTAAAACAGTAAAAAAATTAATCAATCTATAGATATCAAAACAAATTATTGCAGGAAAACAATAACTGCAGTTGCACAGATCATACTCAATACCTAAATCAATACTATTGAGTTGAGCTAGCAATAAATCAAATCTGCAGAATCGATTCTTCTACTAGAAATGAAATCACTAAAATTCTAATACAATGTAGAATCACAAAAACATGCATCGTTTATAAGATTTCTTTTGGCACTTTCTACCCATTTAACTGTAGGACATTCACTATCTGGGATTTGAGGACACTGTTCCCTTATTTATGTTTAATGTGGTATGTGAAACAAAGTACTGTGATTGTGGTGCATCCCCAAAGCACTTCTGAAACAGATTCCTATTGCTATTGTGCAGATCTTCTGAGTCTAAAAAAAGATTAATGATGCTTTGGTGTGTTTAGGGCTTCTGGGGCCAGAAGATGTGATGGTGAAGTAGGCAAGAATAGTCCTAGAATTAATCCTGAGCTGAATAGAAATAAATAGGCAGGTTTTAGGGATGTGTCTTGTCTTGGGTATTGAGCTTTTCCTAAAATATCATTTGTCATTTCTACTTCAAGGTGTTCTGCACAAGGGAAGATGCAGTACAGACAGGACAGAGATGGGACTGGCTAGGAGGTGGCACTGAGATATCGTCTTCTCATCACAGCATTCAGGGGACAGGTACAAAGTTTTATGTTCAGGGACTTAATATTTATGGCAAGATTGGAAAGGAACAGGACTGAAGGGACAAAAGCAGATGGATAGCAAGAAAATAGTATCAATAAACAAATTCTTGTACTCATCGAACAGTCTTTTAATCTATGAAAAGTCCCTCTCAGTCTGATTATACTACTCATGGGGTAATGAACTACTCTTGGGATTCCAAATATCTTTCCAGTAGTGACAGACACAGAAAACTGATCATCTGGCATCACCTCCAAATCCCAGCGTAACTGTTAGATGAAACATCACATGTTAACCTTGCTACCCTCCAAACTGCCATGATCCCGTTTAAGACTGCTGTCTTGTACTGTGAGAGGAAACTGAAGAAGAGGGTAATATTTCAGGAGAAACTGCACTGTGTGTGTAGTCAAAAACTCAAGGAATACAAGAGATGATCACAGAACTTTTGTTCATCTCTCTTTTCTGAAACTCTTCTTTCCTACAAAATCACATATTTCTAATGAAATGTGTCATGCACAAGTAGTAACTTTGCAGTCAAGTCCTTTACATCTGTTCTAAATTGAAGCCTTTTTTCAGAATATAACCTCCTTTTTCCAAAACTTGGTTCTTAAAATGACTACACTACCTGATTTTTATGAAGTGAGGAATCTCCTTTAGCCAACTAAAAATTTCATTGGTAGTTGGAGAGACTCCTCTGCTATTTCTGTAATCAGTAGGGAGAGGTAAATTGTCTTTCGGACATGCCTATTTTTCTCCATTGACTATAAAGGGAGACTATTCAACCAGTTTAGATTAAATGCCTAGCTTTTAGACAGCTAAAATTAAGTGAGGTGAAACCCATTTTAAGTCATTTGACTACAAAGGTAGCAACCAGTGAAGAGAAGAACACTTTAGAGTTCCTAAAATAAACTACTGCTAGACTTGGTCATGCTTGTAAAACTGGACTTACAAACCTCTTTGTGTAAAATACATGTGGGTTTAATAAAGAATGCTATTTAAACAGTTAAAGAGAAACTTTAGCTTAAACTTTAGCTAACATAGTTAAAAAAAGAAAAAAGAAAAGAAAACTCATTTTTCAACAAGGCAAGCTAAACGGCGTTTTTCATAATGTACTGTCAGAAGCAGTGAAACAATAAAATGAAAAGGTAAACTGGAAGAAAGGAAGAAAGCTGTGTGTTTTATCTTGCATACAAGGAAGGACAAATTCAATACTAGTAAATATTCAGAGGACTGTATTTAACCTAGCTGTATTAAGTCCAGAGGGCTGTATTAAACCTAGCTGTGTTAAGCCTAGCCTAGGATTATGACTGCAAGAGATACCTAGAGTAGGCAACCCTGGATAGCTGGCAGTAGGAACTGCACACTGCTTGAATTTATATGCTGCAGCAGGCCTGACATACGATAGGTAGGTGGTCTGACTCCTGCAGCTTTACTGAACGTCACCCCAGATCTGCACTGCTGTTGGTTTCACCTAGGACACTTACTGCTTTCAATCTTCACTTTAGGAAAGTGCAAAGAAGAAAATTAAATACAAATATTAAGACAGAGGTGTAATACATTACAAGTCAGGAAATGGACACCAGCAAAAGAACATTATCATTTCTCTTGTCTTTTGCTAGGGGATGAGAAAAATGAGGAGCAGATGTGGTTCTACCTGAACAGAGGAAGGAGGCTGGGAAAGCCTGCCTTCGGGTTACAAAATTAACTCTTGAGGAACAGAGTCAGATACACACAGGCATATGCAGAGATTGTCTTTCCTCCCCTCTCTCTCCCTCCACTCTTCTTTCTCTCTTCTCCCCATCCCCGACTGCATATTGCTTTTGCTTCTCTCCGGCTGCAGCACTGCATCGATAACAACATGGCAAAGGAGCAGGAACAGGGGACTCCCAAACCTATCTGCACCCCCTAGTATGTCCATGTCTGCTGAAACTCTCTGTGCAAATTCCCCTGAACTTTAGGTGCCCTTTGGGTTTTCATGTTTCAGAGACATGCAGGAAAAGCCCTACCAAGCTGATAAAGGGATTGCTGTCACTATTGCGTGGCATTCGGCATCTCCTCTGTAAATGTCCCGGCTAAGCCATCCTGTTCTTTGTCGGACAGTTGTCTGTGAGAAATGCTCTTATCTCAGAAAGAATCCAGCTTGGGTAGCTGAAGAGTTTGAGTTTAAGCAAAAAACAAAAACAAAAACAAAAACAAAAAACAAAAAAACCCCCAAAACCCTGACGTAGGAGGAACAGAAAAACTTAAATAGAAACCCTCAAAATATTTCTGTTTCCATGTAAGTAGCCTTTGGTAACAAAATAAAATAGGGGAGAAAATATGGAAAATATATACAAAAATGAATTACAGAAGAATGTATTAACATAAGTGCTTCCAGAGACAGGATGAATCCCTGATGAGCAAGCAGCAGAAAATATCTACATCATTTAGCCCTAACTTTCTGCTTGCATTCTTGGGACATGGATTCCGAACACTTCCACGTACCTGCAGCTGAAGAACCCTTCTGAATTCCTTGTTTAGCCTGATAGTCCTGAAGTGATATTTGGCATATAGCTCCATATCCCATATAGCCCTTCATATTGTTGAACGAAAGCAGACTAAGCAGTATACTGGTGCACAGGCCTTCTGAGCATCCATATGGCTTGTCAGATCACCACCTAGCTCGACTTTGGACCACTCTAGCTAGTTCTCTCCGAGACAATAGCTAGGCACAATGTGATTGAAAGTTTGTTCAGAGAAGGCATTATGAATGAGTCTGACCATCAACCCTATTCCAGAAGTCCTTACACTCTCAAAAAACTCCATACACCCTTTGGTCACACCCTGGATCATGCAACACCTACCCTCAGCCTCACTCAGTAGACACTGCTCTGGCAGGCTGCAACAGAGCTTTCACATCACTTTAGAAATTTTGGAATTAAAGGACACTTTTAAAATAATACTTATGTCTTAGGGTCCCAGAGACACTGCTCAGGGGCCAGAGAGACTTTGGGCCTTCTGTAGATGAAGTCAGCCTGCTAGGCAGAGAGCTGGCCTTACACAGGGATGGCACTCATGCCAACTCTGATGCCCATGCCATTTGATTTCAGGGCTGTGAGTTCCCTGTACTTGTTCATTTAGCAGGATGAACATAGCCATACATGACAACCACCGTTTCCTATTTCCAGGCTGAAATCTATTATTGATGCTGTCATGTCCACATACTTTGAAAGCACGATTTACCTGAGCCTTGTCTATAGAGGAGAGAAGCAATCAGCAGGTTATACTAACTGACACTATTATTGCAGCCAGATAGCAAGGCTCTAATTCAAGAAAGTGTTTGAGTACTTACTTTGGTCAGGTGCTTAAATCCATTCTGACCAGGCAAAACACTAAGGCTGTGCTGGAGTGCTTGAGTGCTTGCTAAGTTGGAGTCCAAGGGCACAAAACATTTCTGCTGCCTGGAGGAACCACTATCCAACTGGTTTTCAGATATTTTATTCCTGTCTCTCCTGAAATTAATGGAAATGGCTGGTGATCACCTTTACTGCAAATGAAGCCTGCTTGCTCGTAAGTGTCTCTGCACTTTTTTCAAATACACCAACCTTCTACATACTATTCTCCTCCATGAAAAATTGCAGAAAGTACTAAAAAATTGGTATTTACCATTTTTTCCCTAACTCAGGAATGAGACCACATGAAAAAAAATGCTTTTACAGGGAAAGATTTCACTACTTTTCTGTAGTTTTTGCTTGCTTGCTTGTTTGTTTGAATGGCAGCAGAACAGTTAATAACTTAACCTGGAATATTATATTATCTTCTAGCATTGCTGGTTATACAGTTAATTCTTGCATAATGCACCACGGTAAACTGAAGAATTCATCTTTTGCATTCATATTACCCTGATGTACCAACAGATGCCCAATTACAGCTTCGTATTCCCTTTGCATTCCTTTTTCAAAAACATCCCAAACATTACTGTTTCTGTCATGCTCTTTTCCAAAGAGCGCAGCATCAAGAAAAAAGCATCAGTAGAAGCTTTGACAAAGACTACACTACAGTCAGCTGTGAAGGCTGTTACTGTGAGACAAGTTAGTGACAGCTCTCTAGCAAGTGTACCTTCAGGTTTATTGAATCAGTCAGTGGTGCCAAAAATGCCGTAAAGTGAGAAAACTTGTTAAGTGCAGTCATGTATTTGGACTATGCCACGCTTTGCATTCTGCTTCTCTTTGGTAATCAACAATTACCTGCAATATTTAAAATATGCTGAGAATGACCTCTCAACTTTGTGGGCAAATTGATATTTTTCTGTAAGAGCAAAAATAACTACAAAAATGATCAAAACGTAAATGTTCATTTATTTATCTCTTGGTACCCAAGTTTCCTCTACGTGATCTTCTTGTACCTCCTTGGAAATATGTTTAGAAATATCAGAAACGCAAAACCCACAAAACCCCAAAAATAATTTTCGTGTGTCCCTTCCGTCTGTTTCTTCATTGAAATCAACAAGGATTTTCACAATCTTCAGGAGTAGGGCTTGAAAATAATTATTTCATTGACAGCTATATAAAAATAAATCTCATATCTGTGTATGATCCTATGTGTAATTAGCACTATTTTTTATATAAAAAAGCTAAAGCAAAGAGAAATGGAATTCTGCTATCTAAATATGCATGCACATATTCTGTTACATGCTATGTTGATGTAAAACCAGAGTAATTCCATACATTGATGAGGCAGAGGCCAGAATTTGCTCTGCATTCTGTTAATTCTTTGTCTGGCTGCATTTGATGCCTCGCATAAAAGGCTCGGCATTACTTTTAGCACCTGCAGACTCCACCGAAATGAATGAATTTGTGTCCCTCCACATCAGGTCTGAATCTGGCTATCACATGCAACTTTTCTTATGCCTTTGGGTGATCCTGTTGGTTAGAGAGCAAAAGTATGAGCATTAAAGCATACAGTAGATACATTCCAAACCAGATGTGTTCTATTTACTGTACAGCATGAAATATGCAATCCAGGATTGTACAATATAGATAATTTAAGCCACATGTAGATCAGTGAATGTAAAGCTTGGTGTCTTTGATCTCAAAACCCAATTAGAACAGTTTGTTTGCTTTGATCTGAATGGAATGCTGTAGTATACACATTATAAAACTGACTTCTAAAAGTTATTGGGATAATAAACACTAGTAGTCTGGATATTTTATATTCTTGAATTCTAAAAAGAAATTCCACGCAAGAGTTGGAAAAGATTATGGAAGGTGCAACTTTTAAAGTTAACCTAGTTCTCATAGAATTCCCTGAAGAGGGAAAACAGATTGCAGGGAGGAAGATATGAGCACTCATGGCACTGAAATCTTTGGAGGTGAACCTACCTCCCCTACAGTTCCTGGGTGACTCTGAGCAAGTCCTTGTCATCTTTTTATTTATTTATTTATGTTCTATTGGTAAAAGGTCCCCTGCTTACCTTGCAGGATGCTTTTGTGAATAACAGCATTAATGAAATGAAGTGTTCAAATGTTACAGTAACTAGCCTGCACCTGCACCTTGAGAGGATGGCCATCTCTTAGAGCACGGGCTGTAGCTTTACTTTAATTATGTTTTTTGAAGAAGTTAGGTTCTGAGTCTATACTCCTGTAAAGCAATAAGGAGCTTGACATTAAGCATATATGAAAAAGGTGGAAACAGAGGCAGGCAGGTAATTTAATCAAGCTGACCTGGGAATCTGCATCTGCATTACTGATTAGTCCAATTTTGGGACTTGGACTATAAGACCACCTCTTCCCTGAAAAGGAGGAAAGCTTCCTATAGTTATCAAAGAACAATTATAAGACCCCAAAGTACCTCACAGAAACTACTACATCAAGACGTATTTCAGGGCTGCTGCTAGGTAATGCAGCAGCTCAAGCACAGAGAAAACAAGACAGCCTCTTGTCTCTACATGTGACTCTGGGGGATAGCATGTTGGCTGGGTGCAACGGAGGAGGTCAAGGGGAGCCACTGTTAGTGAATTAATAGGCACCATCAATCTCTCAGTCTATGCAGACTCTTTTCTCAGTCTCACTTTTATTAAAAAAAAACAACAGCAACAAGCCAGTGCTCTTAGATGATCCCTTCTCTCATGTTTTTTTCACTAGGAATGCCTTCCCTTTGGAAAAAAAAAGAAACCCCAAAAACTAATGTACATAATTCTAGGTGAAGCAGCTTGGAGGGCACAGATATAACTAAGATGCAGATCTGCTTAAAGTACTGTCATAAAAATGATGACAGTTAAATGCAACAGCCTCCCCAAGTTTTGGAGGGGTGTCCTATGCAGAGAAAGATTTACTGATCAGTGTGGTGGCAAGCACTTTTTTTTTTTTTTTTGTGGCTGATTCATATAGCACTTACATACCTGTGATATCTATATTATAAAAATGGTTCTGTGTATATGCTTGGCACTTACAAATTGTAATGGAGACAAGATGATTAATTGCACAGCAAAACTCTTTGACAATTTGCTGAACCTGTGTATCACTGACATAAATCTTTCTCCCAAGTGCCTTGACTATCATTAACTTGAAAAATCAACCAAGCAAAAACCTTTACGAGTGGGTTCATGGAAATGGAGACATATTTTGTAGCTATGGTATGCAGCAGACATCTGGGAATAGGAGAATACCTGCAGTAAGATAATATGCCTCACATATTTTTCAATGATGCTTCTTTTCTTTGAGCTGGTATTTATCTGGACCCATGTACTATACTTAGCATGGCTTGTTTTGCTGGGCTGTGGTGGCACACTATGTGGATTTTTTTTTTCTTTCATTTGTAAGTACCCTTGAATAAAGCAGAAGAATTCATTTCCTTCAGTGGCCTTAAAGAGGGCTGTGCTCTCTCTGCTGCTCCTCAGGAATTCAGCATCCACTAGCTGCATTCACTTAACTACACTTCCATTTGAATAGCATTTCATGTTCTTAAGGAAATACTGACTTTGTTTGGAAAGACCTAAAATGAACTTTCATCCAATCCACTTGAGGCAAAAATTCAAAATTATAAGCCAAATCTTCTTTTAGAATTGATCCTTTGGTTGCTTACTTTCGATGCAGCTCCACTAATGCTCCTCTGTAACACACCATTTGCCTTATTATGCTCAGATCCGATTCTTGAGCAAAGGTTGCTCAGGCTACAGCTGCTTGGGAAAGAAAAATATTCACACAGAGGTCAGTGTGAGTCCACCAAAATATCTATATATGTAGATTAAAATATAAAACTGCATGTCTTCCCTTTTCCATATAAATCCCCTGGATTCAAAAACACTTACTTCCAGGGTGAGAGAAGACCATGTCATTTACAACATCCAACACACGTAACTAGTACAGAAGATCAATATGATGTTGTCAAGGCTTAGGAATGTCATTGTTTTCAAACAGCATCCTTCCGTGGTGTACATAGCTGGTTAAAAAGTGAGTGGTTTAAATGTGTAAGTAAGCACAAATTGACTTCTAAATCTGGGAAATATAGTTTACTCACCTCTCATGTACACTAAACAGAGGAGTTTACTTATTTTTTGTATTTACCGGCCTATCACAAGCAGAAACCTGGCAAAGTGATTGGATATCATTTTTGTAATACAGAGCATCTAGTAGTTAGGGATATCTGAAGGGAAAAAAAAGTACTATTGCCATCAATTTTATTTTAAAATAAGCAAAAGATTAAATAATGCTTTTCTTTTTATTAGCCATATTGAGTGCCACTATGAATTACATTTAGATTCAAAAAAATTGAAAATAATGGAAAATTATTATGAACATGAATACAGTTCCATTATTTCCACTGAAATAATCTGAAAAACTAAACGTTCAGGCAACAGCATGTTTACCGTCAGAGGCAGTCAAGTACCACAGCTATATTAGCATAGATGTTATTTGACATTTACATCTGTATTCAAGTAATAGTTTTATACTCTCTTTTCAGCTGATCAAGAATTACAAACAATTATTTTCTTCAGTATTCAACCAGTTCTACTTATTAGTCTCTGATTTGTAATCTGTAATAGTCTGATTTTACAGTGAGCAGGGCCCCTTGTGTAGACATGCATGCATGCAAAGATTGAAATCCACCCATGGGAACCAGCCTTCTAAGCTCTTTTCTGCTAGTCAGTGCTTATCATGTATGAGCTTTACTTGCATTTGAGGTTGCTCTTGTCTAAGCTCCAGCATCCCACTGCAGGCTAGAACAGGCACATAGGTTGTATTCACAGACTCACTATTTACTCTTGCTGGATGAAATACTCAGACCTGTCAGATGAGTAGTGCTACAGATAAACCATTATTAAAAGTTAGATATGAACTCATGGGCATCCTCAAAGTCATAACTGAGACATTTTAGTGCCTGGGAGATGGTGGCTTTCTCTCCTACTTACGTTCTTGCACCACTCTCTATAACCCCATTCCACTATTCAGTAGACTTCATGAAGTCTATGTGCTAGAGGGGTGAACTAGAGACCAATGACTAACAGGAAGCTGGGAAAGGGCACCAGCATCAGCTTTTGACTTGGCTCCCTCTGCAGTGAGACATCCTTTTCATCCCACCTGTTGTGTCTTGAGCTTCTGTGCCAATAAATTGCCTCACAGCCTTTGAGGCACCTTCTCTAAGTAAGTACTGGACAGTAAAAATGCATTTTGGATGGAACTCATCAGACCAGAGCCAGATGTCAGTATCTGGTGAGATGAACCATGTCCCTATGGGTGCGTATGCATTTCACTGAATTTCATTCTATACATGGGGAGTCTACCTTGTCTGTCTCAGAGACAAATGTTGACACTGCAGATGCTGAAAGCCCCCCACCTTCTGCAACTATTAACACTGTGGTTCTAGCACAGGCCTGATTTACTGAGGAAATCTAGTAAACTGAGATGCCTTCCTTTCCTCTAACACCCTTATTATCAACGCTGATGTACCTCATACTTCTATATCCATGTCTCAGCCTAGCCACATCTGGGCTGTTCCTGTACAAACAGAGTAGTAAGTAATAATAAAAAAGAAATCCTCATTCCCCATCTGTGCTCCTGCCAGAGGCATAAGCTAGTCTAGGAAAGCAAATTCCAGGTGGAATCAAGTCTGACTACTTCGAAGGAGACAAGAAACATTTGTTTTAGCCTTAACAGCTCAACTCCTCCTTTGCTTGTCTGGGCGTCTTCTTTTGTTGCTGCTGAGACTGAGAACAGGATATGCAGCACAGTGGTTACTTTTGTACAGGGTGGCTGTCAGCAGCATCAGTAGCGCTTGTTGCCTCCCTCCCTATTCCCAATATAGTTTGTAGCAAAAAGCCCCACTTTTTGAGGGTTTCTTCTGGCTCTTCATCCCAGTGGCAGTAACCAAAATCAAGGTTTCCCTCCAGTATACAGGCATGTTGGAGCTGGCTGCCTGTATGTGAGAAACAAATGTAGAATGGTAAATGAAGTTATTTCCCCAAGGATAACCAGACTGCCATACAGCCCCTCATTAAAAAGTACAACTTTTCATTTGCAGATATGGGAACAGACCTAAACCAAAAAAATACTGAAGTATACACTTAACTTTAGGCACAGCAGTAGTTCCACCATGGTATGTCTGGCCTTAAGCATGCCATAGTCTTGAGTCAGGTCTCTAAATCATGTGACTGGCTCAGACACTGGGTGATTAGTGAACAAAAGAACTCAGAAATGCTATTTGATTTTATTTTGCCCTTGTTTGGGAGTTCTAAAGTACTTAGGATATATTCTGATCATGTTTGCAGTCTTTCCTTTGCGATTTTGTTTCAGAAGTGAAGGCGGAAATTCTCATCTAATCCTTTGATTCGACGAGCTGAAACTTTGTGAAGAACATCTGCTACTGAGAAGCTTTTATACATATGCATGTATATAAATATTTGTGTGTGTGCATGTATGTGTGTGTCTATATACACAAAACAAAGAAGATGGTGGTCATGGAACCATGATTCATGTGGGGCTGCTCCTTCTTTAGAGATTAAGTGTGGAGTTGTTTTGAGGAATTTCAGGGCCTAAATTATACAGCTAAAGTCTATTATGATAAGAAAAGACCTTGGATTAGCATTTTGTGATGCATAAAAAATGTTGTGAATGATTATCATTGATAAATATTATCATCCTACTATTGAGCTCATCACAGATTAGATCCAGCATTCTGCCAGGGCTAGTTTGTTTACTAACAGATGAATTCAGGAGATCAGCATTCATCTCCGTGTTTCTGATTCTTAGAGAAAAAGAGAGAGAGAGGGAGAGAGAGATAAGTAAAGGAGAGCATAGAGAAAGAGTGAGCCTGGTGAAAACGCGCAGATGCAATATAATATTACTTGTCTGCAGCATCTGTTCTTTGGTTTTTGGAGGTCAAGGAGCATGACCTAGGACACGCAAGAAGGTCTATTAAAAGCTATTGATTTTGGAAAGGACCTAGGACTTCTGAATGACTTCAAACAGGCTGATTTGAAACAGCTGACTTCAGGTGAGGAGGCAAACTCCAGGTTGTAGGAAATTGGATTTTCTTAAGAGAAGCAGCTAAGCATCTTCAGAAATGAGGCTTCTAATATGACAAGAAACAGAGGTGATAAAGAAAAGGCTTGATTTTTTCTTTGTTTAATAAAAAAGTACTCTTTAGAATCATTTGTCACCAAAACAAAATTGAAACGGGCACAAAACATTTGTTTGTTTGTTTGTTTGTGTGTGTGTGTGTGTGTGTGTGTGTGTGTGTGTGTGTGTGCGTGCATTCACACACACACACACACATATATGCATGCATATATGAAGTCTTTGTTTCCCTAGAACATATTGGCATCTTTAAGAGTGACTAATATAGAAATTATTTTCCCTGGTGAAGTCCTTTAACACTTCAGTAAAGCAAATGCTTGAACAAGGTAGATGAATTAGAAAACAGAAAACAACCCTGTTCTTTTGATCTAAGCTATAATTTATTGACTGAAAAGCCTGTGGGAATGAAATAAAACAGTTTGTTTCAATAGAGATGATGTACAATGTAAGTGCGCTTTTAACACAGATGACTAGAAATGGATCTTGTTATTGGTATCTACATATATTTCAGTAAAAAAGACAGAAGAAGAAAGCAGAAGGATGCTGCATGCATGTTTAAGCTTATAATCCTCTTTACCCACACGACAGGCACAGCTAAATCTCACACAGTACAGATGACCAAATGACTTAACCTGCAATTACCATTACTACATGGAACAGGAAACATACTTTAAATGAAGATTTATCTCTGTCTTTAACATCTCCCTGTAAGTACTGCCAGTATGTATGTGTATTTATCAGCTGGAGGTTGTGCATGACTCCAGCAAGACCTGAGGCATCGTGTGCCAATTTAAACTTTGTCACTTGTCTGTAAAATGTTCAAACACTTCAAACACGTGCTACTGTACACCCGGTACAAAGGGCCTAATGTCCCAGGTAAATTATTAATCCTCATTTTTCATAAACAAAAATGTTCCGTATTTTTAGTAAACAGATCTGTAAAACTCAGAGGCAGTACACTCAAAAGGCTTATGAACCCTCTGAACTTTGTCATCTGGGTGTGGTATTTCCTCTGTCTGCCCAAAGTCCTTGTGCAAAATGGAGGCAATAATACTTAACATAATTAGCTAATGCTTCCACAATGTTTTGAACAGGGCAATCTCTGTGTAGGTGCTTATCTGTTACTGATACTTCGCAATTAAATAGCTCTTACCATGCAAAAGGTTTTTCTGTTTACTACACATTTGATATCTGGAGAAGAAAAAACAGCCCTCTGAATATATCAGGCTACAGTTCCAAGGAACAGTTGTAATGAAATCTTGGAAACAGAGCAAAAAAATGTGAATTATTTGAATCAATTAAACCTCAAGGTGGATTTAATGTTAAAACAATCTCTTGAAAATTGGCCGGTCACTTCTTTTTCTTGTTCTTTTCTTTTTAACTTTCAGAGTTTGAATTATTTAAATAAAAGCAGTTGCATTTACTCCTAGTTCCCTTCCATTCTCTCATGGCCTGTTCATCTCAGTAGTCTCTTGATCCCTTTGTTTTTCTTTACTGCACATTTTGCTCCCCCCTTCCTTTTTCCCTTTCGTTCTGTACCCAGCCTGGTCCCTTCAAAGAGGAGCTGCTATTGTTCCTCAGGTTACTGAAGCACCCATGGATTTTATTCAGGTCACTTAATATGGCAGCAGTCATGTGGCCTGTCTGTGTCTCAGATCATTTTCTTCTTCTGTACTCTAGACCAGTACATACTCCTGATGTAAAGATGGTAATTATAACAATTTCAGGGAAAGGCGTTCTGCAACTTGGTTGTGTTTGCCCTTTTGACTTATGTGTTGAACAGAGGTTTTCACTGGCCTATGCATAGCCATTACTAGGTCTCTTCCTTGAGTGGTTATTATTAATTTATATTCAGATGCAAATATCCATGAACTTCAGGATTTTTCACATTCAGAATTTCAGCTTGTTTCTTTCCCAAGAAGCAATTCACAGATGCAGTCCTGAAGTTAGTTTTTGCTGCGTTATGACTTCTCAGCAGTAACTTCTTTAATGTATTCGGTTTTCCTTCCACTGCAAAGGACTTTCTAAACTAGGCCAAATAAACCATTAATTAACAGATTACTGGAAAAGAGGAAAACCACGGAAAAGAAAAAAATCTGAGATCATTAGAACTGTTTCCTTGAAATCCTATAAAATATGGCAGAGTTCAGAATCTTGTTTTTTCTTAATAATATTTCAAAAAAATTAAATGTAGTGCCAATGAAAACTGCTGCTTTGGCAACAAAGTATGCCATTCAGTGACTAACAAACCCAGCTAGGTATAAAGCACTAACCCAGCTGTGAAAGGACACATCTACGTCTCCTTTGCAGTCATCTCGTGCAAACCTGTCTGCTGACTCAGGCATAGCATGTTTGCCTGGGAACTAATGAATAGATATTCCTTTCCAGGATAATATCTGTAAAGAGAGAGGTTTCAGTTTCATAATTAAATGAGAAAGCTGAAAACACTCTACTGAAAGATAAATTACTTTACTTTTTGTGAAGAGAGGTTTCTAGAATGAATTATTCAACAGTTATGATGTAGACTTTGAAAACAGGGTAATTTTCACAAGTATCGTGCCTATCTATATCTATCTCCACACACATGCACACACAAATACACAGACATGTATATATACAGATGCAAAATACACATACATAGGTATGTGTTTTTGTAAATATATCTCATACATTATATGTTTTGTTAGTCTATGAAATAGTCATATTTAAATGTTTAACAAAAGAAAAAAACCATAAAATATTCACTGAAACTATTTAAACTTAGTATGTTTTTTAACCTTTCCTTGGTATTTTCTTACGCCTCCTATGTATTATAATTTGTCGGGAACAGGTGCAGGTAAATAGTAAATCCCAGAGGATCTGCTTTGGGGTTAAATATCTAAATAAACCTACACAAAGTAGTTGTAAAGACAAAATGATCTCTAGTTCTAGAATGGAAAGACATGCATATGCAGAGTCATGCTGCAGAGAAAGATATTATCAGTTTTAATGACAAATGCGTCAAGTTGGCCAAGTTCTTCTTTAGGGAAACCTCATTTGCCCTTTCCCTGGCAAAACCACAGCCATCCCAGTTTTTCCTAGGACACAATATGGTCCACTTTACTTTTCCCAGATTCCTCTTATGCATTCATAACAATTTCAGGCTAAATTAACAGTCCTTTCCCCCTTCTTTCCCCAGAAAATCTGACCTTATTTGTAGGATTACAAGTGTAAAGACATTCCCACACGCCGGCAGACAAATGAACAGAAAGACCACCTGGATCCTGGGGTCAGCGCTGGGTGTCTGTGTACTGTCAGGTGCTTGTGGTGCGAGTAGCGCTGCAGTGGCAGCGAGAATGTAAGATATCTCTGGGCTGCCTCATGGAGGGAAGGAGCTGGATGTTTCCCAGGTGGGGAGGGGGTAAGGGAAGAAAATAGGAGCCTATAAAGTCAGTTAAGTGTGGCTTTCAAGCAAAAGACAACACAGAGACAGAGTTTAATGGGGAAATATAAAAGTAAGTAGTTGAGGGAGATACTGAGGGTGGGAACAAATAACAGGGAAGAGGGATGTAGCAGACCTGAGGAAAGAGGTAAAGGAAAATGATAGGAGGTGGGAGCTGGGGTGACAACTGCTGCAGAGAAAAAATGAAAAATTTGTAAGCTATTTGGCACAGCTTTCCTGAACTAAGTCTTTGCTAAATTCTAACAACATCTTGCCATAAAACTGGAGCAAGACATGTAGCTTAGCTGTGCTGTATGCTCTAATCATGAACTCTCTCTGACATGAGGGTAGGCATTGCTTCCGAATTTGGAGCTTCAGTCTGACCCACAATCTATACTGCTCCTGCTGTTTTCTGTCCTACTTGTTTTTAAGTGGGTAGTTGAGAAAGGGCTTAAGAAGCAGTTTGTCCGGTACATTACCAATTTGTCTGGCATCAGGTACTTCTTCTGGATTCAGATCCTGTCTTACCTTGTGGACTTGGGCAAATGACTTATCCTTTTATGTCCTGGCTTCCACATCTTTTGAAATAGGGTTAATTATGCTTGCCTACCTCACAGGAATGTTGCAAGGATTAGCTTGTAGAGAGCTTTGAAAATGTTCAGGATGGTAGTTACAGTCCTTTCATGGAATAAAAAAAAAACAAAACAAAAACAAAGCAGTTTCCTTGCTACCATCCCACATTTGAAACCACCACCCATCAACAAAAAGTGACTCACAACTACCATGAGCCAAGGATATGATGTTTACTCCTGCAGGTTTGTTTGTGCAGAGAGAAGAATCCCTGCTTCTGGGTAAGCCTGCCTGGCCACCCGCTCTCATACAGCCAAGCGAGGAATGGCAGAGTCCGGAGGTGTGGCATGTAGCTCATAGCCAGACTATGTCAAGCCCTTTCACTATCTAGGGAGCATAGCTGAGCAGGAAATGGTTCCATGGCAAATTATAGTAGGCAATTCCTGCAATACCATTTGGAAACCACCTTCAGTGAGCTGTGCTGAGGTTCAGGACTCATGAAAGAATATGATTATTTATGTCTTGAAAGTGAAATAATCATAGCTGAAAGATGATGCACCTCAATTATTGTACACACGTCAGAGATCTCAGGTTACCGTTAATAAACTAGAAGAGATGTTTCCAAACATAGCATGATACTGTCCTGACAACCATGGTCTCGTCAGCATGCTGTCACCCACTACAGTGCAAATGATATTCTTCTACAGGTATTTCATACATATATTTATGAAAGTAACTTAGCAATCTTCTAGATTAAGATGAATGTACAAAAATAAAATATCATTAGCTTTTTTTTTTTTTTTTTTTTTTTTTAATGAATGCTCTATGTTCTTGCCCATTCTTCAGCCAAGACACTACAGCTAGGAGTCAGGGCCCTCACCATACTCTGCAACCGATATGCCCCTTGAACACACTGCTTGTCTTTTCTAATTCGATTACTCCTTAATTCCCGCAGGGCACACAGAGTGACACTTTACAAAGAGTCCTAGTCTTTTTTTGAGCTTGTTAAATTATGGTGAGAACTTGATCATGCCTGTCACAGTAAAGGTGGTCATGTGGTTAACCTCATCAAATGATGGTAACAACAATGTTTTGCTTTGTCTGTTCCCAATTCACACCAAAAGAGAGTTTTGTATTCTAAATGGAGGATTATCCTATTGTCTATGTGTATGTGCACATCTCCAATTTAAAAACACTTTAATAACACTATTTTCACACTTTTCTAGAAAAACACAACCAAGTTTTAAAATGGTCACTAGCCATTCTTGGATCCTGCCCTCATTAGGTCTAAAACAATCTGGTTGCATTGAAAAGCAAGGCTGTTATTTGCTAGGTGAAGCATGCGCATAGAGCATGAAAATCAAATCTTTCCTTCAATCTTGCTGTGTGCACTTTTGCATTATATGCATGTGTGAATAGACAACTCAGCATGCAGATATTTGAACTTAGTACCTGTGTTTTGGTTCAAAACTTTTCTCCTCCTAATTGAAAAACTAGTAAGAATGCCATATTCAACTTTAATGGTGAAAAGAGGGATGATCTCTCAACCAAAACAGAGCATTCTTTTATTTATACTATGCAGACCTCTCACTAACTACACTCTATTATCTTGTTTCTTTAGCAGAATTGCAGTGATAATATCAAGCTATAAGGATTTTACATTGTTGAGAAACATTACGTGCAAAATTTAAACCCCACAGTTTATGTTACAGCTCTCTTAATTAACAGACTGACAAAAAAGCTCCTTTTAATGTACAATGCAGTGCATTGTAACAGAAGGCCACACTATTTTGCTAATAAAATAAAACTAGCATAATGGATGGTTTTGCAACCTTAAATCTTACAGGAATTCTGTTTGGATGTTCTGTTTACATGTAAACATAGAAATATGCTGTCAAGGCCTGTGATGACCTCATTGCAATGCTACACTCATGTACTTGCTAGTGTGACACTCGTGTGAGGTCAGCATGAGCCTTCTCCTATACAGGCTGGATATTTATAAATATGATTTTACTTTCAAATTAATGAAAAGATTTACTGATTATAGATTTTATTTGTTAAGGATCTGGGCCCTATAACCCATAATACATTTATTCTTGAAAGAGATAAGTAGCCCTAGGGAAACTGAAGGATCTTGCAGTTCTAGGAAAAGAGGGTATTCTCCTGAGTATTCTTTCTCTGTGCCCTTCTGAGAGTGCAAAGCAAAATGGGAGAACATTTACATACTACTTAATGGACTATGTGGTGTCACTAGATAAACACTTGCTGCTCTAAAAAGGGATGGGTTAATGCACTGAAAATGGATTATCTTTCAACCCTGCTATTTAAAAAGAGGGCAGTGCTTTCTATTAAAGTTTGCACTATAAAACACACAGTTATAAATGAATAGTGAAAAGAAAGACAAAGTAGTTCACTGCTTTGTAGTCCACGTTGAAGGAAGGGAAAAAGAAAGACACTCCAGGCAGTCAGTACCATAGAAGTCGTAAAGACAATGGCAAAAGGGGAAATAATAATAGTACTTCCCTAGCCTAGGGAAATATGAAATGCAAGAGGAAAGGGGAAACAATAATAGGATCTTTATTATGCATGAGAAAAGAGGATTTTATGTAGGCTGCAAAACCTAAGGACATTTGGTCATGATTAGCTCCTGCTCATGGTCAGCAGATGACTGCAGGTTTCATTAGACAGGATTTCAGCTTAACCCCTTTTCCCACAGAGGTGGTTCACGTAGTCTGCAAAAGGAACATGTCCTGAATAGACATTAAACCTGTAGCCTTCCTGTTATGAGGCAAGGACCTCTATCTGAAATCCTCAAACCCATTGTCTTCAGGCCAACCTTCCATTCCTCTTCAGCAATATTTTCATCATTTTCTCTGCTGTCACTATAACTGATGAGACATATCCCCTGGAGCAAAGGCAATTTGCATTAATCCAATTGCAAGAAGGAAACTTTAGCTTATCGGGTAAAAATAAAGTAAAATGAGGTAAAAATAAGCCCACTGGGAGAAAAAATAACCAACTGCCCCAAAATTGTTCTTGTTATGCAGAGAACTTCAATTGAAGAACATCCCCTGACTTTTAATCCTACCCATTTCATGCATGAACATAGGGTATTCATTAGCTGAATCAGATGCTTTCCAATTTAAAAGTACACTCTCATTCAACGGGTGGCCATCAGTCATCAACAAAGCAGAAAAAGTGACATCTCTGGTCTTCTGAAGAATAGCTGTTATCCATAAAGAACACATCATTTGCCAGGTGGTATGTTTTAGTGCTCTCTGGCTGGACACAGCTGTTCTATGTCAAGTCAGTGACGTGTAACACATTTTTTAAAAAGTCTATTAGCGCAGTTGTCAGTTGGGTGTAGATGTATATGTACTATTGTTTGCCAAGTCTCCTTCTTCCCCTCCAATTAACTTCTTCACTGGGAGGAGATAAAGAAAAATACAGAATCATTATGCAAAATGTGCTCTGGTATTGACCTGAAAGTATAGAGGCAGGCTACTCTTGAAGACGGACACAATCCTAGAAACCAATCAAATAGTTACATCATGCATTGTGTCTCTCACAAACATGATGCAAAGGAGGACCAGTACTACAGAATATCTGTGTGTCCTGAAACAAGTGAAGTTTTTTTGTAAACAGATAGGAATTAAGGTGCTATTTAAAGGTATTTTCAGCAGTTCTTGGGAATCCTGTGAAACCAGTATCAGCAGCCTTCATTTGGAATAGCATCAAATGCAACAGAAAGCAGGAAGAAAGGAATGAGTTTACATATTTAATGTTTATTGACTTGTTTTGTTGGGTTTTAAGATGAATTGCTTCACAATGAAACTACAGATTTGAAAGTATTACTTGAAAGTGAGCTTTTGAGAACCCCACTTATGTCACTTTAGTCCCTTGCTTTTATCCATTAAGCTGTGCATCCCCCTAATTTTAAACAAACAAATGTCTGAAAAGCAATTTCATCTGAAACCAAAATGCCATAAATATAGCTAATGCAGTAATGAACAGATTTTTTTCATAAACAAACCTGTTTATCCACAAATCTCTCTGGAAGAGATTTGCGGATCCAAGTGAATATAAAAACAAACAGCTTAGCTGTTGCTTTCTTTGGGCAAGTCTTTGTTTTTATTTAACATAAAAATACAAGGAACTACATTTTATTGATTTGAAATGGCAAATGCCTCCTTTAGTTAAACATTATTATTTTTTCACAGAATGTGCTGTCTTTGGTTATTTATTTGTTACTGGAAAATGACTGCAGATTTAGTAAATGTAATCACTGCCTGGCTTCTTGGAAAAGCATGATTTTTCCATGTACATTTAACACCTTCTTACATAATTGGGTTAGCTTTTGTCTGAACAGGAAGTTTCTGACAGACAGATTTTTAAATCTCATAGAGCTTTGTAATATGAGCAGTGCATGTTCTGAGCAGAGTCTAGGCCTGCCTATTCCAGTGCTCCAAGCGATCCCTACGTGAGTGTGTCCCACTGACCTTCCCCTCCTGACTTGAAGTGTACCTTGGGGCTAAAATGGTCCAAGATGTGAAGTGTTTTATCTGTTATCATGCAAGACCCTGTGAGGCTCACCTACCAGTCAAGCTTCGTGGTAGACTTAAAAGGGGACAGCAAGCCTCTTAGCTGAACACCCATAAAGACGTCATGGGTGTGAGAGGAGACAGGACTTGCTAGCCCTTCCCTCAAGGAAGGGAGCCAGGCACGTTGTGCAAAGACCCAGAGTCTGAAGGGAAAGATCACTCTTGACAGGCTTCAGATAAACATCCAGACATTCGAATCCATATCTAAATTGAATACAAATGCCAGAGAGAGGATGGTTTCGTGGTTAAATTCCAGACTAGATTTGCATGCAGTCCCTGGCTCTTTGCCATAGACTTTCTACGTGACCATGTGTAAGTTACTTTCCCTTTATATAGCTCAATTTCTCATCTATCAAATGGGAATAATAAAGCTTCTGATTCATACCCTTTATTTCTCCTTGTGTTTTTACTGTATCAAAGGAGTACAGGAGTAAAAAGGATCTCAGCAAATCTTTTAGTCTACTTCTTCTGAGCAGTAAATTGAATATACATGACTATACCCTGACAGATGTTTGTCTAACCAGTTATTAAAATCCTCCAGTGGAGAAGAATCAAAAGCCTGTTTACTCACCCTTTATAGTTAAAAAAAATTAACTTATACCTTTTTTGCCGTAATTTAACCTGATTTCTTCTTGTGCTGGCATCCTACCTACGGATTCCTGGAGAGAACAATTAAATCACAGACAAACAATCACAGAAAAATGGGGCAGTGAGTCACTCACTCCATCTCCCCCCTTTCTTCCTCCTCTTCTTTCAGGACCAACTATATTTACAGGATTCTTTAGACTTTCCTCATAGTTCAGGCTTTCTCTTACCTTTCTAATGTTTCTCTTCTGCACCCTAGCATTTGTATCTATTTTTCTCAAAGTATGGGGGAAAAGGATGGTGTACGTTAGTAGGGCTGGGGACTTGCCTCCTATTCCATGTACATGTCAGCTTGTCCTAGGATAAGTTTTGCCTTTTCTTCAACAGTTATATATTTGGTTTATGAACCACTGTATTTTTTCCCCCTTTTTGTAGCATGGCAGCTGAACAGGTGTTTCTCCTTTTATATTTGTACAACTGAATTATGTTTCCTAAGAGCAGATGCATGCACTTGTATTTGTTGAATTTCACCTTGTGATTTCAAGCACTTTCTGTAATTAATTGAGACGATTATTCAAATTCTACTCCCCGTCTCCAACACCTTTGAAGGTATCTAAGAATTCCAGAAGCATACTCTATTTCATTACTGAGGGATGGAATCTAGCTTTCCTGATTTAAACATCTACACTTTAGGAGCTTCGTAAAGCTGTCCTCCTAAAATAAGTGCCTGCATTTCCACTAGCCATTGATGAAAAAATGGCTACCTTTGAAAGCATCCTCTCTGCCTAACTTTGGTTAGACTGGGAGCTTATATTAGAACTACATTACTGGGCACCGAACATGGTGACACAAGTAATTTAGGCACTTGCCCAAACGGGTGAATTAAAATCCTGAATATACCTAGGCTCAGAACACATAGAGAAAAGCACTGTTTCAATGTATTCCAGACAATTATTTGACTAGGAAGCAATTTGCAACTACCCAAGAGTCTGTTTTCTCCTCAAGCAATATGCACCAATCTTACCACGTGGATTTAATCTAAACCATATTTCCCAATTTTCTTCCAAACATGTAACATAGGATAGTTTGAAAAGCTATGTTAAAGACAAGCTATATCATATATAATGCCTTCTCTAATTAATTTCTGTATTAGTTCTTTATCTATCTAGGAGGTCAGTTGTCCAGGTAAAGAAGGAAATTAGATTAGCATGTTACAACTTGTACTAATAAATCTATATTGACTTATCCTTTGATTATTTTTCAGTCCTCACACGTAAATTAACCAATAATGTGTTCTGATATTTTGGAAGTATCAAAGCAAGCTGACAGATCCATTTTCCTCTAAGTTCCTCTTTACTTTTCTTCAGTAGTTTGCCCTCAGCTTGCCTTTCTTCATCCTTTGGAACGTCTCCATCTCCCCATCGATTCTTAAGGACTTTGCTAACAGTTGAGAGATCATTTTGCCTGGTTTCTTAAGCATTTTGGGGTGAGTTTCTTCAGGCTCTGTCAACATGAATACATCCAGTGTATGTGGTAACTTGTTATTTCCCTGCTCTGACCTTTGCTCCTATCCTTTCATTAAAATTAAATATTTTTGGTACTTGTTTACTACTATCCTTTCTTCTGATAAGGAATAAAGGGGAGACATCCTTTATATCAGCTGCTAGTTGCTCCATTAATGGAACTATGTATTCCTTTGGATTAGATCCTTCTGGATTCTAATTAAACTTTTTTCCATGTCTTATGTTTCCTGATACTTTTTGTGCCCTGAACTTTTGTAAGAACTTCTGTAAAGACTGTGTATATATTTATACTTATATTACTCCTTATACACCTATATATATATTATATTACTCCTTATACTTAAATTACCCCTTATATACTCCTTATACACTTATATACTCCTTATATTACCCCTTATATTCCTTATATACTCCTTATCCTTTCTTTTCCACTTATATATAGATTTTATTTATATTAAAGTCTTAGCAAAGCTCTTAATGCATCCCTAATAGCATGTTATTATGTGACTTTCTTTCATGTCAAATTATCAGTCTTTTAGGATAGGAAACATTTCTCTTTATGTGTTTGTCCATTATTCAGTGAGTTGGAATATCTAGATATTACAATAATATAAATAATAACAACCTTTTAAAGTTTAGCCATCTATACCAGATTGCACACCAAGAGAAATCTTGGATTTCTCCTACCAAAATTCTTTCAACTTTACTTAAAGTGTCATAAGTAATTTGTGGTTTGACACAGTTCAGTCTCTCTGATTACCTAGTATGGATTTCATTCTTCTGTACATCCTCACTCAGCTTTTCCTGTACCAAGTCTCTTTGAGTGAGTAGATATTTCTGACTTAAATGTTATATGGCAGGGAAGAGAACATAGACACAAAGGCATGGCGGAGGGAATACAACAAAGAACTAATTTGAATTAAATAAGCTTATACAGATTAGCAGAACACCTTGATGTGAATCTGAAGGGTTTTTTTTCACTCTGGTAGGTTGGAAACTGGAGATAAAGAGACATTAAAACTCCTTTTGAAACTTTGGTAAGCTGTACAGTCTTCTTGAACTAGAAGTCTCTGAGGAAAAAATATTGTCTTGAATTCCTGGCTCTTTCAATTGTTTTTCCTAAACCAACTCAAAGTTGTAGTCATGCTTTCAATTCAGATCAAGTTTCACGACTTAAAAATAAACCCAAAACTCAAAAAACCCACAACACTTTCCCACTATTACACAGCTTAATATTAAAATCAAATATTAAGGCTTCATTTATAGCAGACAGTGCTTCTTCTCTGTAGAAGACAGTTAAATGGAAAAGCTTCACTGAAAGATTGCGTGACCCTTCCCTTACATATTTATGGGTGCATTTATTATACAGTTAAAAGGCATAACATAGGCATAAAAGGCATAACAAGGATGTGCTGTGTGTGCAAGTTTCTGGAATCTCTTGTTTTCCTTCCATAGTGCACAAACAAGTCATTTAGATGAACAAAGTCTGAAAGTGAATCATAAACTTGTGTTGTTGTTGTTTTCTTTTTAAAAAGAACTTTCTCCAGTGGCTGTGAGAACAGAGGTACCCTGAGTCAGGCCAAAGGATTGTATTAGCCTCCAGATTTCAAGGGTTTTGCAGAACTAATTTTTGTGGATAGTCTGACAAATTTTCTAGCAGTTCTGGGCCAAGCATAATGACATTATGGTTTGGAGTATAACAGAAAGCAATCTTAGACTCTGTTTTGAGGGGCACAAGTAAACAGCTTTGTTTATCATTACATTAAGAAATTTGATACAAGCAAACACCTATACTCTACCTAAAAGCCCTACCAAGGAAACCTCAGATAAACTAGTGGTTTGACTTAACACAAATGAAACATTATGTTTAAAAAAGCATTTTTTTGTTAAAAAGGAGAAAAAAAAATCAGTCATATTATGATGATTAGATGGACACAGACCACGTCCTTGAGAACTTCATACTTCTTAGAGACAGTTCTTGGAGAGCTTGAGCTCTGACATTCACCCCTATACGATTACATCTATATTGCACCTCTCTCGGCTCTTGGGACTGGGTGTGTGCCTCAGTCATGTTGTAAGTGAGACCCAGGGAAAGAAAAGCCAGGCATATGAGTCAGGCAGGCAGTGTGGCCTGCCCCACCTGGTTAGTCTAGACACAGCCTATGTGTCTAAAGTGCTAAGATCAAACTAACAGATAAAAGCAGCCCTGTAATTGGAGCTGCTTCCATTTGGATTCACACTTTGATTTGATATTTAAAATACATTCTCCAAATAAGACTTATTTTATGAGTCTGTTGAGTCACAGAGACTTAAAATCGATTCACCTTTCTGCCACAGACTTTCTGTGTGGCCTTGGGCAAATCACTTCATCTCTCCATCCTTATCTACAAACAAATACAAAATGTTGGCTTAGCATTTTTTCTCAAGAATAAACAGGGAGTGGAAAAAATATGGCAGCTTAGAATGGGTACAGAAGAAAGGAAGATGTAGCAGGGAAGGAAGTGGAAGAAACAGAGGCATGTGTGGGAAATTGAAAATGGGCAAAGATGAAAACATACAGTAGGAAGAAGTGGACAGGCAGGGAGCCTCAGGGCTGGTAGGGTGGCTGGTACTTACTGAGCAGATGTAGTTCTGCGAATCATTTGAGAAGGGAAGTGACAGATGCACCCGTTAACATCTTTTTGGAATAAACTGCATGTATATGAGGGGGAATGTGGGAGAGAGCAAGAGGATCATCAGTGCTGCCTGAGAAAGAGCCATCTCTTAGTGATCAAAGAGTGTTAAGTTTCTCAGAGTACAATGATCCTTTGATCTGTGACTCTTTAGATAACTACGGATGGAGAATTGGAGGGTTCAAAGTGAATAAAGTGACAAAACAGCATGGAAGTGTCTTAAGGCCTCAGTGTTTTCAGAATAGTCCAGAAGATCTAGCTACAAATTTCCTATGTAAATTAGTAGGAAAGAGAGGAATTTTGCCAAGGTAACCCAGAGGCAAAAAACCAGTTGAGACTGAATGTGTATAAACACACTGCCTATGTCACTTCTGATATTCAGAATTCTGGTTTAGAAAATAACTGTTACTAACTCCAAAAGTTAAAAGTCATGAGCCACTCTTGCAAAAGCAGTAGGGAAGAATAAATATCATAGGATTTGAACAAATGAATGCTTTATTCTTTGCATTTTCCTACTGTTCTTTATGTCCTTAGAAGTAATAGGGTTCTAGTTTTGCACTTTTTTCTATAATCATAATTTCTAGGAAGTCTCTTATTATTTAAAATGAAAGGTGAGATTCTTATGCATTCCTATAATTCTCAATTTGAGCACTGGGACTTCGGAAAAAAATGTCGTTTACTGTGAATCTTGCAATAAAATGTCCTGGAGTTAGCCTCCATGGAAAATTCCACCCTAAATCCATTGCTCTTGTCTCAGTTGCCCAACCTAGATTCCTTTTATATCATGAAAACCATGATGAAAATATGTCCTTATAAAAGGAAGAAAAAACTCTTTTCATGTGTATTCCTAAGCTGAATTGTTTATGATCATAAAATACCATGACAGTCAATGGAAGAGTTAAAAAATATACTAGACTACTTGACCTTGCAAGAATCTTACTTGAATGACTCATGCATGGATCCCCTCCTATATTTATGTGAAAGAATCACTGTAGCCTTGCAAATGATATGAATGTCAGAATATCGAACTTTTTAATGAGATTTCCAGAACTCTGGTGCATGATGGGACCATAACTCCATAGCACAAATTAAATGATAACAGCAATAAACTCTGGAACTATTGAGATGAAACCAAACTCTATTTGCCTGTAAAGGTTTGAATTCAGATAATAGAAATCAGCATACAGTTAAACAAATGTCATTGTTCTTAGACATGTTGTCTAAGTAGCATTAATAAACCCACATTCTTGGAAAGTCCTATTCACTCTTCTGGGGATGGTGATGACAATTCAGAAGCAAGATTCCACTGTCAGACAAACATAACCTTACCCTAAGCTTCATTGCTTTCTATATCTGCAGAGAAGATTCTTGATGCAAAGAATTACACTGGTGTCAGGCTTCCTTAAATATCTCTTGCCCTTGAGAACATAATCTTTTAGAAGTCTTCTGCTGCTTGGAAGTCCTCTGAATTTCTCACTTGCTAAAAAGAAGCAATTGAGTTAGATCTCAGGAAAGTGGCATCGACTAACATGCAAAATCCCGTAGACATGAACTCTCTAGACTTCCATAAATCAGGCAGTATCCTTCCCTCACCAGGGCTCTGAAGCCTCTGATGAATTCATGAAGGGCATCCCTTTCAAGAGAATATGTGAAAAGGTTAATAACATTGCAAGGACAGCATTTTTCCGTTCTCCTCAAACTTAGCTGATTCTCCTCCCACAAAACTGAGGGAATGGCAAACAGAAGGGCCCAGGAAAAGAGTTAATCAATCATATTCAAACTTAAGTGGATGCGGGAAGCATTCAGTTATTTTATTGGTAGAATTTGCCAGCTTGACAGCTCTGTGGAATTTAATTTTCTACTTATCTGAAGACAAAATATTACTCTGGAGAAGTCAAATTTTCAGTGCTTCTATCTTATCATGTGTCAACCTCAACTTGCTAATATCTTCACTAGAGGATGGGAGAGAGGAAGTTAGTTGCCATGTTCAAGAAGTCCTTAATTTAAGGAGAAGTCTAAAGATTGCTAACCACAAACAGAAGTAATTCTTACTGATTAAAGCACTGAGCTTTTTTTCTTACTTAGTTTTTCTTTTGTGCATCAGAGATCTTATAAGACTAGAAAAGCAATTGATATTGTTTGTTCTGAAAGTCAATGAGAGGCTAAAGGTGGACACAGTTTTGGTCCCAAGGCAATCTGAAAGCATTTTGAGTGAGAGAAAAGCTGAGCAGCAAATAGATGAAGTCATTTTAGAGCATGCATGCAACATGAGACAGTGTTCATGGGGGACCACAGACCCCTTAATTCCTTTCTCCTAGGAAATGCACCTCTGGGATAGTACAGATAAAATTGTTTGTGATGGCTGGGAAGTTGGTTGAACCATCCAATAGGTGACATCTAATATTATGTATCAATCTGCAGTATACAGAAGCTAATAAGTACCTGTAATATGGCCAAAATACGGCAAAAAAATATGGCCAGTTTAAAGACATTCCTTGGTCAGATTCAAAACATTGGCAAAATGCTAATAGGAAATTATAAAATTTAATGCCATTAACTGTATTACTGCTGTTTTAGAGTCATCAGCCTTTCCAAAGTTTAAGGGGAGGTATGTGTCTGAAGGATTTGATGGTAGCATCAGAGAAGTATTTGATAAGGTGAGTAGGTGCTTGCAGAGAACAGGGAATTCTTTACTTTTCATAACTGAACTATGTGAAGTTGTTTTACTTGTTCAGTGTGTGTGGCCTGGCCACAAATATTATCTTCTTTTCATATGCAACCTAAGAGTAGGAAATAGGACACCAATGGATTGCTATATGTCATGGCACCATATTTGGGCTGGAGAATGGGAATACTAAAACCCACCAACATTTGAACGAGTTGATTTAGCAGCATTACAAATATTTTGCAGTGCCCAAATTAAAAAAAAAAAAAAAGTTCTTCCAAATGTACAGATAACTTCGTGGTGATTCATCTGGCAGAAGACTTGATTCCATGATGCAGCTACTCAGAGACCTGCATGACAAAAAGGGTTTGCACATGATAAAGAAAGGTTCCTCAGTAACTGTTCCAGAAAAGGAGGTAAAGCCAAATGAAACTCACTTCCAGGGAGAAAGAAAAACTCTTTGCTTGATCGTGGATTCATTTACAATGCCTAGAAAAAAAATTCAGAAAGGCCAGGAAAAAGGAAACATCCTGGATTCTCATTCAAATTTGGGGAAATGCAAGCAGGTGTGTTCTGATTTTGTCTAACATTCAGTTCAAGATGAATGATCCTTGGAGCCTTTAAAAATGTGGTTAGCTATCTGCTTTTCATTGCATTAGATCTAAGCATTGACTATCCAAAAGTTGGAGTTCAGAGAAGGAGACCATCCCATAGGACATCTTGTATTCACAAAGTCCGTGTCTGGAAAGTGCAGCACAGAGAGCAGTAACAGAAACACTGGCTTCACCCTATGGAAATACAGAGAAGCTTAAATAGCATGGATTGAGATTCTTGTACCCAAACTTAAGAATTAGATGTAGGAAGTTCTACTAGGGCTTTGTGACAGCATAAAAAAATATCATTTTGAAGGAAAGATACAACAATTCTAATTGCCTTGCTGGGATGCTTGACTTTCTCAGAAGTTTGGGAAGACCTACTCTAACCATTAGCAGTGTTGTCCCTTGTGAGTTTTCTATTGTTTGGGTAGCTTTTTCAGTTAAGCTCACAAAAAGTATAAAAAGTAGCTTGAGAGAAAGCGCCAATTGTGTGGCAGTCAGTAGAGGCTGGCACTGCTGTCAGAATGGAGACTGGGGTAGCAGGAGGAGAGTAGGTCGAGGATGTAGACAAAGACTAAGTGATGCAGTGCCTTGAACATGAGAATTTTAAAACCTGTTCACAGAACAATGCCCAGTTGGTGAAATGACTCATGTCCTGTCTTCAGCAGTGGCAGAGTTCTCCTTAACATAACTCAGGGAGCAAAGGACACTATAAGTCATCTTTCAACTTCTCCAGTCCTGTCTGGCATTATGGTCATGCATTTTATGTTTCCTTTTTATTTTCTAAAATATGTTGCTCCTGAAAGAGAGAATACCACCCAGAAGTCAAAACTTGTAGTTGTGTCTAATACTCATTACACTCAGGGACAACAAGTTCCAAGCAATTATGTCCAGAGAATATGTCAGAACTAGAAAAATATGTTTTAGTTTTCAAATGAAACTTCTGAGGATTTTTTGATGGAAACTTTAATGATTAAAAAAATTCTTGAATTTTTTTCATCTGAATTAAAAAATAATTCTCTGGGCAGAAATTCTTTGTCATCTACTTTGTGGTCTCTGCGTGTGTGAAAAGAGCATGACAAGAATTTGTAAACCTGCCTGACACTCGAGCCATAGATGGATTGCCAAATTAAGCATTCTCTTTCCTGTATTGCCTCTAGGACATGAGGCTGATGGTGTTCTTAAAAGACACTTCCTTATCAAATTAAACTTCATTCAAAGACTCCACTGGAAGCAGCACCTTCATTGGACTCCATATCTTGCACAATCCTTAGACTACTAGTTTGGCTTCTGAAACTGGGAGATGACGTTAGAAGTTCCAGTGACACTGTCAGAGGCTGGGTGCTGCCCTCAGGCTGAGATCTTTCAGGCTATTTTCCTCTGACAGCTGGAACGTATAGTCCAAATATGAACTCCATGGACCTAGTGCTGATTTCTCAGTATTTTAAGAACACACACTCTCACCACTCATCTCCTAACATGAGTCTTTTTGCTGTAAAGATATTCGCCATAAAAATATGGCCGTATTTTTGACCACCCTTGACTTTGTTTACTTGCCTGTGAATTTCTTGTGGGCTAGCTTGTCCCCTTTGACCTTAAATGGCACTTCAATTAAATGAGGTCCTTTTTGCTGCTCCTTACGTATTCCTTCCTGTCAAGTTTTACACTTTGCTTAGTTTTGTGCAGTCCAGTGGATCTCTTAAATATCCTTATTCCAATACCTTGAGGCAAGAGCTTCCTTTTTTCAAAGCTATTTCTCTCTAAGTAGCCCATGATTAAAGATTTAACATCCACCTACTCTTCCCACACTGTAGTGTATATGCTGAATCCCTGTCAATAAAATGGAAAGCATGCTAAAGGAAGATTTTGAAACTACAATTTCAGAACTCTTAATATCAGATCCAATTGTCAAGTCATACTCAGAGTTCCCTCAGTTGTCATATCTGATTCTTTTGCACCCTCTGCAAATGCAACACCACTGCCATGATATCTTGAAATATTGAGGTTAAGTCCTTTTTGCGGATTTAATGGCTGTTGTCTTTGTAAACTGAGTATTTGTCACCAGAAATAAACAATTAATTCTCCTTCTTCTAAAGAAAATATTACTACCTTTAACTTGTGAAATACAGCATACATAATATAAGCAGATCTGGAAATAGTGAATCAATACAAAGTGACACATCTACAAATTGAAAATAAATTTGTTCTATAAAAGAGAAAAGTGATTTAAAACACTGAATTTCTTTTCCTAACATTTGTGTACACTCATGTAATAAACTCCTGAACTGTTTTAAACTTAAAAAAGCAGTATTTACATATAGGGATTTATGAAAAGAAGTTACTCTGCAGAAATGTTTAACTGAAGCACCACACACATAATGGCATGTAATATTTGGTAATCAAGTATAATATTCAGTATTTCTGTTTTCTGCAGTCAAAGACTAGTTAGTGAAAATTCCTCACTACCACTGAGTGATTTCTTAAAGTTTAAAACTGCAGAATAGCTAATGATGTAGGGCCAGAGTCTTGTCTGAATAACAGCAGTGCATTACAGTGGGAATAATTCTACTGAAGTAAGTCTGGCTCGCTGTCAGTTCTTCTACTCATTCAATATATTCCTAGCATCATTAATTATAGTAGGACTGGGATCTCTACTCAAACAGGGATGAAGAGCTCTCCAGGTTGCTACTCAGCAAAGGATGAAAGTCCATGGAGTGGAGGGAGATACAGTAGAAAATTAAAACAGAATCAACAGTCTAGATGGGTGGGAGTATTGTTAAAGGAAAAACTACTTTGAGAGCTAGTGCAGGTGGTGATGAGATGGATGGACTGGTACCTTGGGCAAGGGTGAAAGAGCACATTTCAGACTATTTTCTTCTTTTTCTATTGCTAACTCATTGCAGAGATGAATTTGTTTCTTAGTAGCATAGTTTAAAAAAATCTTGATCCTGCACATAGAGAAATTTCCTACTGCTTTCTGTGGGAGTTTTGCCTACGACACAGAAGGTGTTAGGATTGTTACGTACTACATGCATATATGAAGAGTGATTCTCCATCACAAGGAAATGTAATCTGGAGGCTGATCATACTGTGCATGTGTTGCATCATCAGTCACACCACGAGTGGGCTTGAGTGTTAGCCTATTCCTTAAGACAGCTGTGAATATAGGTCCAGGCAAGTAATTATGCTATCATGATGATTCAGCCTAAACTGACTTGTCATTCCTTTCCCTGGGGAGACAGTAGATTTTTATGACATAGTGAATCTATACATTTACAAAACAAAGAGGTGTGAAGGAAGTAGTATCACATTTTCAAAAGCTGTTGATTTTAACATGTAAACCAGGCCAGTTGAAACCATCATGCTTAAGGGAAAAACTGTAGATTGTGCTCACTGTCGGCAGATGATGTTTCCACAACTAAGTCTTGATCGTGGACTTCCGCCAATGTCTATTTAATATAGATATGTTACTAAGCTTAATGCCTTAGTGGTAAACCTGTACATGATCTGTAGGAGAGCATGGTTAAAAAATTCTCTGTCTCCATATCTTCATGCTAACAGGGACTGTGACTTTTACATATGTGATGCTTTTGGTAGCCAGAGAGAGGTCATAGCCTTGTGCTGCTCTTCAGGCTTCTTTAGATGTGGCAAATGCCATGGGGATGCAGCAGAAAAATAAGGGAGGAATACAGATGTCATGGATAAGGATGGTGGAAGTCAGGTACAGAAAAAAGAGGTTAAAGAAAATTTCTAGACTGTATTTCCTTGGGGCTGTTTCTCCTCCATTCATGTGTGTGGCATTCTTCTGTGCAGAGTAGGAAAGCACAACAACAGTGCGTGTTGTTTAAACATAGAAAAGAGAAATGCTAAAATACAGAACACCTTTTTACTACTGCTCAGACCGCATCCATTGGCAACAGACACCCTTTCCATTTCTGAACTCAAGAGAGAAAGCAATATACCACATCAATCAATAAAACCAAATCTGCTGTAACCTTCAATAGATGACAAATAGTAGCAGCAGCAATCCTTACTAGATAGGCCTGTTGTGAAGTATCATCCATTAGTCTTCATAAAGTGCTCTGAGATACCCAAATTAAAATGTGCTACATGCTGTGCTGCAAAACATGATCAGTTTGAGCATGGCAGAAAAATGACCCATAGAGCCGAAGTCCCATGTCTGCAAGCACTGATCATACATTGCCCTGACTTTCATTTAGTTTTTACTGGCGTTGTTCAAACATGACTTACCTGAAGTCAGGGAAGTTACGGTGCTGTGATATATGTGTGATTACAATTAAATGTGATACATTTTTTCATGCTTTGAATTTATAATACCTATTCCAAGATATTATAAATCCATAAATAGTTCTTCTATAGGACATTTAGAAAACTAATATAGACATTATACATCTGATTATTCAACAAAATTATACCAGCTGGCATAAGCTGAGAATATGGTGCAAAAGAAAATAGTTTACAGAGTAAAAGGAGATTAGTCATTGTGATATGGATAGAGTCAAAACATACTGTGACTATATTTCATTTTTTGAGAAAAAATACTTGATCCATAGAAAAAATTAATCTACAGGAGTAATTACTTTCTGATCACCTAAACCCCTCCCCACAAGTGCTTTCAGACTGATGGGGGGGGGGGGAACCCACTAAAGGAACACTAACTTGTGTGTGTCAGAAATAATTGCAAATTCAATATGAATTAAAAAAAAATTCATTAAATGTTAGAAAGAAATATACATAATCTGCCAATTACTTATTTAGTTGACAACAATAATTGAGTGTACAATTAGACAAATGAAAATCATATGTATTATTTGAAAATTATGCTATTTTCTTGTTTCTCCATCCTCCTTCCTTCCTCTTTTTGTTTCCATTCATTCTCCTCTGCTACCCCTTTCTGCTATTGTCTCTCCTGCACATTTGTTCCATCTTCACAATGTCTGTCAATAAGCTATCCTGGGAAGAGCATGAGCAGGTTAAGGATTTTGTTGAATAAGTGCACTCCAAGCTTGAATCTGTAGTGTTTAAGCCTGTAAAATATTTTCGTCAGCTTACAGAGCAGAAGCATCAGTCCTTGGAAAGGCAGAGAGGACTTCCATAAGGCTGTATATTACTCAGTTTCTCTGTATTTGAAAAAAAGAAGAATTTAATTAACACTAGCATCAAACAAATGTAATGTATCAAAGAAGACAGGTAAATGAACCTGACGATTCAACCACTAAAGCATGCCCTGGTTTGAGAGTGGTTCCTGTGGAGGATGGTCACTTATTAACTCTGAACAAAGCACCAAACACTTTGCAAAATACACTGGTTTCACTGACTAGAAGATGATCCTCTCTAAAATAATTTGTACAGACCTGAGAAATAATTAAGTTTGTTTTGTGCAAATACAAATAGCGAATGTTCTGTAAGAATACCTAGAAATGAACATGTGACAGCAGTTTAATGTATAGATATGTTTAAGTCCTGGGGTTCCAAAAGATAAAATAGTTATTGGTAACACATTTTATTCTCTTTCCATGTTTTTCCTATGATATGAGTTTCAATTTTAAATAATATACCAGCTGAAATGAATTTTTGTCTCCAATGTATAATTGAAAAAAAATCCTAACTGAACTTTTGGATTTAAATGACTTTATAAGTAACTGAACAATGCAACTGCTTGACTCATACTTCATGCTTGACCTTAACCATGTAGATGACAGTACTCAGACTAAAAAGCTTTCTCCAGATAATAGAGATGAGATACATTTGACTTAACTTGCTTTCTTTTTCTTACGCCAAAATGTTTGGTTCCCCCCCATATTGTTGTTTTATTAAACATAAGAAGGCAGTGGTTCCCTGAGGAACTCCCTAATAAACCTAGGAAAACATGATTATGTTGCTATTTTGTAATGTTTTGGGGTAGTTTGCATAAAACACTCTGAAAAGATATTGAGTCTTTACCTTCAAACAACATCAAAAATTTGATCCCTAAGTGAGAGAGAAAATGTATATAACTTCTGGCCTTACATGTTCATCCTTGCATACTGTTGTGTTTTTCAATGGAATTAACAGAGTTTACATATCACACTAAATATCTAATTACATGCAAATATGTATAATAACTAATTAGAACCCCTTTAATTTCTTTTCCCTAGAGCCACTGAGATAATAATAGCAATTTTTTGGTATATTTTTTCAAGCTTTGTTGAGAGTTTAAAGGCCCTTGGGCTACATGAAAATTAGAGAATTACATTAATTTATTTCTGTCAAATTAAGAGCATTTGTAAAAACCCAAGGATGACGTTTAAAATCACCCTTACTGTGTCTTTATTTTAGTAAATGAAGGCTTAGCCTCTTCTCCCTTGCGAAATACATAAAGAAGTTTATACTAGTGTCATATATCTCCTGGGATACTGCTGTGAAAGCTTACGATTCTCAATTAAGTTTTTGCTGTAATAGGGACAAGACCTTCTGTACAAGTAGGTGAAGACAGCAATCATTTTCAGCTTCCTTATGGAAGGAAGTGGTTGGCCCTTTGCCCTCTGTTTCCAAAAAGAAAAGAAGAATTGCTGTTTTGGAATGACCTTTGGAAGGAGAAAGCCAACACTGCAAATTAGGGGGCCTGTGCATGTGTTCCTGCTTTCTTAAACTGATATCTTCTACAAATACAGTGACTGGCATGTATGGTGATGAAAAGCAAAACTATGCTTGTGTTTCTGCCTCAGTGCAGTCTGATGCTTCTTTTACATGCAAGTGCAAGATGAGTCTAAGGGTTGGTGGACCTAATCAGCTACTGAGAGGAAGAGAAAGCACCAAGAGTATCCACCATGAAGAATGGAGAAGAAAGAGTTACTGCTTCTAAATGTCTACAGACTTTCCTCACATGGGGGTAACTTCCAGCGACCAACCCACACCACAAGACTAGGTGCAGTACTTCAGGAAATTGAGCAGCTCACTGCTATCAGCATGAGTTGCCACCCAGCTGTATGCCTCCAGCTAACAGGAGCATTTGACATGGTCACCCCTTGAGTCACCTCCTTCACTTGGCACCAGACTACCTGCTACTCCTGGCCTTCTGGAAGCCAAGTATTCTGTGATTGGCAAAAGGCTGCAAGTAACCTTTGGGTAAATCTTGTTTTTTTTTTAAGACCCTTTTCTAATGGTGTCAAACCTGGATCCCTCCATTGGTGCTCTTCCAACAATGCCTAGAAAGCAGAAGCGGAGGTCTGTGAGTCTGTTTCTGAGCTATCTGACCATGAGGAGGTGGGATCATGTGTCCAAGCATGCAGTGAAGAGTTGCAAAGGGAAGAGAGAGAGATATGACATGGCTGCACTGAATCCATAGACTGAGGGAAGGGAATGAGGATTACCAAAGAACAGGGCAACTGAAGACATCATGCCTGTACTATGCAAATAGAGATAGTCCTTCTGTGACTTCAGAGCAGCTGCAGAAGACATCTCTCAAAAGGCAATTAATGATTATAGTAATAAATGAGGGAGCATATGTCTGTGCATGAGTAAAAGACTGTTAGTACCATGACAGATATATTGGTCTCTCCAGATACCACAAGCCAAACACACATGAATCTTGGGGACCCCAATAGTAACTCTTGAAATGCTCACTTTATGGCCTGTTTCAGTCATCTTTTTATCTCCTCTGAGAGAGGAAGAACCCTCACAGCATTTTGTACAGGACAGGGAAGCTCTGATGGGCACCAGTATCTGCTACGAACAAGCTAAAGAGGACAGCTGCAATGTTTGCAATATGCTGGTTGCTGCCTGAGGTGGCCAAGCCAGCTGTGGGTGGCCAGAGGATAGTCTCACAAGTCAGCTGAGGATATTTAGTCCTTGTGGGATTCCAGGTGAGCCTAGCAAGTCAGTGTTCTGTGATTATATCTAATTTGAACTAGCCTCCAGAAAGAAGCACTGCTTTTTTATTATATATTCTTACTGCAGTTGGCCAGTAAGTTCTGCTCTCAGTACATAAAGCTGCTTATTGGTATGTCTTTTTTCTTTCCTTTTTTTTTTTTTTCTAGTTAGAATACATAATTGTGGGCTGACTTTCAGAGTGTAGTGCTCATCAACAGCATCTTTGTATGAAGACAAGGAAAAACAGGGAATCTCCGGAACTTCCTACAGCCTCCTGCTCCTGCTGGTCTTGCAACTGTGTGAGGGATAGTGTGTCAAGGTAGGGTTAGTGCTTCAGTGAATGAAAAGAAAGGTGAGAACTTTCACATAGGTTGCTGGGGATCACAGGATTTGTGTGATGAAAATGATTCAGACATAGCTGAGTTTTAGAAAGGCTTTTACAAGGTTATTGCAAAAACTTCTGGGAGAGATGTTGCAAGGATACTGACACTGCAGTGAGGAAATCTTTGGGGCACCTGAGGCACACTGAAAGCCTGTAGTATGAAGATGGACCAGACACTCATGACCAGGACAGCCTTACCAGGACACTAATACTGAGGCAGTTTTTGGGAGTGACCTACATGGACAGTACCGGTAGAGTTAATACATCTTTTCTCTTCTACTCTTGGCAAAATAGGGATATTATACTGTCTCTGTGGTCTCTTACCAAAGTAAGTGCAACTGATACTGTAATTTCTTCTCTTTTTCTTTTGCATGTGTCCTCCACTTATGAAATGGATTTCTTTTGGCAAGAACAATGAGCACCCAGAGAGCTGATTTCAGGGCAGAGTAGAGGACTATCTTGTTCAGGAGGATCCTTTAAATCTGTTTTTTCTCTCTTTCTAGCCCACATTCACATGAGTTGATTAAGCCTTGTCATAACATATAATATCTGTGCTTCATGCATTATTTGCTCTTTGGACGTTATTGGCTTTGCTGATCCTTGCCTGTAAAGTGTGTTTCACAAGCTGAGAAGTATTGCTTTGGGAGGAGGGGGAGTTAATAAAGACATTTCTATTTCATTTGTGCATAGCAGAAAGACAGGGCAGCAGAAACCCTTGTTTCATTGAGTTAGAAGAAAGATAAAGAGATCCTCACAGGCCTCAGCACTTCATCTGGAGTTACGATTCTAAGATGGTGATTTAGACATCTTGTTCGAACTATCTGCATTGCCTGTGTGATTTTCCTCAAAGAAAAATGAAGTCCTCTCTGATGTGCTAAGTAAAGTCAGATTCCTTAGAAATTGATGCATTGTACCTCAAAAAATGAATAGAGTTTTCCAGATGAAAATGACTACAACAGAATCATTTTGCCCATAACTTTTGTCCCCATTTTTCTGAGAGGCTGTAGCTGATGGTGCTGCAGTTTCCGTGGCACACAGGGAGCTGGAAAAAGAGCACAAATGGGTCAATGTGATCCTGACTCTGTGTGCCATTGCTTCAGTCAGGTAACTGTGGTCTGAACCACTCTTGCTCTTTTAGGTCAGTTGTTTCCTCTCTGGGCACAGAGAATAACAAATGCAATTTTGAAAAACAAAAGTCCTTGGCTGCTACCTGGATGATATCTACATTTATGGAGGGAAGAGCATGAACCATTCAGGAAAAATACAGTTTCTTGTGATAATCGCTTGCCATCTGGGAGTACTGAGGAGTACTCTTCCACTTGTGAGGATGCTGATGTTGAGAAATATGTCTAATATTGCATGGACACTTTCATATTTGTAGCAAGGTCTTATCAATTCAGGATCCACACTCTCCTGGGAAGCAAGCAGCAAAACTTCCAGTGACTTCCATGAGAATAGACTTGTGCCCTGTGTGCATTTTTTCAAATCAGTTCAGCATGTTCCAACAGAACTTACAATAATATAATTGCAGTGTAATTTCTTTCAACCACCAAGTGTTACTTTAATTGCATAGCTCACATTTACAGTATGTTACAAGACCTTCATTTCTTTTAGATCTTTGACTTGACAAGGCCATTGTTTTGGTGTGCTGGTACATCCATCATGAGAGAAATGGCCCCTTGCATTTCTGGCAAAATGGCAGTGCTTTGCCAGACCAGCCATTTAAAAGAAAGATTACAAGATGGCAGAAGAGTTGCTGGCATTTATTCTCGCTGAAAGAAAACTATTCTCCCTATTTTGATTTGGGAGATGTTGGCTTAACAAACAGCATGAAATAACAAAAGTCCATTCACTGCTGATCCTAGCAGATGAAAACAATAAAAATACTGAAAATAAACAAAGCACTCAATCTTTAGAAATAACCTTTTGTATTCAAAGATAAAAGCTTAAGAAACTGGCTAGTTGCCAAACAAAAAAACAGAACTGCAGCTGAAAAATGTATATACTCCTTTCAAGCTCTGTAGTCAGGGTCATACCATTAATTATAGATGACAGTATGAGGTTTAAAAACAAATGGTTTCAACCTCACCTTTAGGCTCAAATGAAGCAAATGTTTTATTCTCAGGGAACACTACTCTGGCATGTTCTGGAAGGATTAAAACAATCAAAAACTGAAAGTTGGTGGACTTTCAAAGCAAATGTGGTTCTTGACACTCACTTTAGCAGTATGAATAGTGTTCAGGCTTAATAATACCCTTTTGGCATGAATATTTCTATTGTTAACTGCTCTTTATTTAACAGTAAGCAGGATAGATAGTAATGCTTTTCTGAAAAGTTAAATACAAAATAGATTCTGAATGTAATTCTCCTCTACTCTACCCTACTCCTCTTATTTTAGAAAAGCAGCTGGCTTTCACTTCATCATAGTCTCCCTCATAGCATGGTCTTCTAAAGTATGAATTCAGCATTAGGAGTGGATATTTGCTGTACTTTTTCCTCTCTGTTCATGGGGAGTTGCTCCTGGGTGCATCATAGAATAGCTAGGGGAAATTACCAAAAGGACGAAGGTAAAACTCTTCAAAAAATCCCATGGTTCTTCTATCAAACTCTCATGATCCCACTCTTTTGGGAACCAGTTATCTTTTTATTTTTTAAAAATATTCTTATAAATACTCTCTTTATTATTCCTTAATTCTCCTCATTAAAGGATGAGGGAGATTTAACTTACTATCTCATAGACAAAAAATGTTCAGAGCTTCAGTGAACAGATACTTCCTCTTGGTAGGCCACTTGAGAATCTGGTTGGTAAAACACAGTGCTGGCATGAGGTCTGGAGGGTCATAATCAATTCCTGATTTACTCCTAAACAATCAACATTCATGAGTAAGCTCTCTGCATTCTCAACTTTGTCCTCAGGTACGCTGAGTAACTGTACCAGCTCTCCAAACCAACTGCTGCTCTGCTGAGCTACCTAGGTGTGAGTTTTAGAGCAGTGGAGCTTTCTTCTGTGTGTCCACTGCTGGACCTGGAGGAGGAGGGGACAGTGAAGGTCCGCTGGGAGGAGGAATATGACTCAGAGTACAAGAATTGTGATAAGCTACTTCTAATAGGTTTCTCTTTGGAGTAGTTTTATTCTGGAGCTGAGAAAGCAGGGCTAATTGTTCAAAAACGATGGTGCTGCTGGGATGCCCGAGAATGTTGGCACAAATTTTGATTGACCAAAAGTCCTTATCTAGGGAGCTGATTTACCCTGGAGTTGCAGAAGCAGAAAAACAAACACTATTAAGAAACATATAAATTTTCCATGTGGAAACTTGCAGCCCTAGATGTTGATCAAGGGCCTGTTCAGATGAGTGTATGGCTTTATTATAAAGGCTCTGAAGTCTGCCAGTCCTCAGGGAATTTTTGAAAGCTTTGCATGACTAGTGTTCATCAGTGTGTATAAGGAAATGCAAGTACTTAACTGTTGTTTTCCACAGAGTGCAGAAAAAAGGATTACTTTCCTGTTGTTCTCTAAGAGCAGATACTATGGTAGATTTATCAACATGAAGACAAGATGCTCAGGAAAACTTCTTAATAGTAGGATGACAGAGTTTTTAGCAACCCAATGAAAATAGGGTGATTCAGTTGTGTGGTTAAAAACGTGAACATAATTGACATTGTCATTCTTTTCTGCTTTTATCTGGGAAACCCTCTTTATCTACCACTGTAAGTGAAGAATTTTTTACTGAGCATGTGTATCTGAGAAAAGAATTGCTTCTGTTTCCAGTGCAGGCAGCAGTAGCTTGAGGTTGGAGTGTACCTTTGAGAGATTCTAGAAGTAGATGGTAGCTTTGAGATAGCTGAATAATACCAGCTTCAAATGATTAGTGTTTGTTTTCTACACAACAGCTGTGAGAATAAGGGAAGGAAGGGCTGCCAAAGATTTGCAAGCAGGGAAATGGAAGCTATCAAGACATTCTGAGCAGTGCTTTTACTGCCAGGACTCATCATGAGGAATGTCTTTTTCACCTGCTTTGAGAAAGGGTGGGAATTTTTAGTTTTTGCTGTGCTCTGCAAATATTTTTTGCTGTAGAGGAGAATATCAGTCTACAGGAGGCATTTTACATAGTTTGTGTGCTCTCTTGAATTCTGAATGTGCATCTTTAGACTGAAAGGCACAGAAAATTTCAGCACCTGGGACTGCACGAGTGAATGGTTTGTCTACTGTTGGGTAGGTATTCACTGTGCATAATTTGTGGATACCACAGCAGGGCTTTAGCTGCTAGGCAAAAATTAAAGTGCTCTGGAATTTCACAAAACATGACTTTATTGTCCTTAAAGTGCAATCAGTACAAACAGTGCCAAAACTGCAAACACTGAGGACATTTAGAATACCGAAAACTGTTCAAAGAATAGGAGTTTAAATTAAAGGATGAGGGAGATTTGATTTAATAGCTTGTAGCCAAAAAAAAGTTCAGAGCTGTACTGAATGTGTATTTCCTCCTGGTGGGCCGTCTGAGAATCAGGATGTTGGCACTGAGGTCTGGAGGGTAGTAAGTGGTGTACCAAGGGTCTTATTGGAGAACATTTTGCCTAGCCAGGCAAATTCTCCACTGTCTGTAAAGTGGAGCTGGTGAACTTTGTGTTTGCTGAATCAGACATTAAATGCTATTGAAAGAAGTAGAAAAGGAGTGACAAATGCAGCAGAACACTTGCTGTCTATTTTTTGTCTTCATGTGCTGGCAGGTCATCCTCAAATTCATTTTTATTGCTTTCTCTTTCATTACAAATCTCTTTTTGTTAATTCCTAGGTCAGGAAGTTTTAACCCCTGAGCCATCCAGTCTCTCATTTTGCAGAGGCCTTAACAATTTCCATAAACATTTCCTCTTTGTTCTTACTTTTTTAACTCTCAAGTTCATAGGCATTATGCACAGGCTGACACTTTGAATCAACTGAACACTTCAGGTCCTATCCTGTAAGATAGGAAAATTATCAAGTATTTATTCTTCTTTAGGCAGTTTTGATGTTAGCAAACAGAATATCTTCAGCTGACAGTTCAGGAGCGTCTTCAGAGTCTCTTAGTTTTGGAAGACCCTGAAGATCTTAGTCTTGGAAGATGCTAATGATGGTGGGATCATTGATTCTTCTTTTAATCCTTATCTCTTCATACTGCAATCAGAGTTTGTTATTAGACTATCAGAGCTACTAGCGGTTTGTTGCTACATCTCATTTCTTTCAGTGGGGTCTGTGGCCTTGTAACTACATGCCTATAAACATCTTCCTTAAAGAGGTAAAGCTGTAGAGGCAGTTTTGATGAAACCAGGTAGAAGACTGTGGTTGTACTTCCTCAGAGAGTCCTGATATTTGAGAATAACCTCTGTGACAATACAGCAAGTAAATGACTAAGAGCAATCCAGCAAGATATGTGCTGCAGCTATTCATTAAAATAGTCTGGAAGAATGTAGCCATCTTTTTAGATAAGAGACAGCAGTAGCTCTGCTTGCAATATTGTAGTCCTACTACAGAACTTCCTATGCCTCAAATTCCATCCTGTGTCAACTGTTGTCAGCCCAGAGTTCATGGACTGATTATGCTGCTTTGTAACAGTTTTAGGCAGTTTGCCTGGTGTATGTGTGTGTGTGCGTGTATGTGTGTAATTACAGTGTTTGTGCCTTGTAAATTGCGCGGGCAATATGTTGCCTAACTTGTACTTTGCATATTCCTGCAATACATTTTATGCAGGACGTGAAAATCATATTGACATAGGTTTTACCGATAATAAAAAAGAACCTAGCTAAGATTTATGCTATGTATAAATAACCTGGATAAGATTTTACTGAAATGTGCAGGAGATTTCTACTGAAAAGAAAATAGTATTCTAAAATCTGTCCTAATAACAAGCTCACACTGATTTTCTGAATTAATCCCCTTGGTGAGCAAACCACAGTGTGTATTTTGTATATGGCAAAGAATGAAACATTCTCAGCTCACAAACATCCTGCTCTGATAAGGTTTTAGAAGGAGGGAGGTGAAAAAATGGGATGGTGCCAGCAGGGGAAGGACACTCAGAGTTAGGAAAAAAGGAACTAAGGGACTGAATGGCAGAACTGAGAACTCAGCAACATACAACATTTACATTTTGTAAGCATGCTGAAATACTACAAATAGAGAGCTACAATCACTATGCAGAGAGTGTGATTTACTCCTGAAAAAGTAGAGGAAATCTCAGAGGAATCCACATGAAAGAACAGCTATTAGTCTCATGTACACATAAGAAGGAACCCATCTATATCCCTACTTGTATCAAATGGTGACATGCAGTCAAGTCTGAACTGTTGAACAAATAAAGTGTTACAGGAGATTACCACAAGGGACAATGAATATGCCTAAAACAATTTGGGCAAGTGTCTTAATCAACTAGTAGACCATGTGGAGGGATGAGGGAAATAAGATGAAACCAAAGAATCTAAGTAAAACCTAACTGGGACTGTGCCTGTACTGAGGGACCTGGGAATGAGTCTCAGCTCCCAGGTCACTTTGGCTGCATCCCAAATTCCTGTCAGGATAAGATTTGAGTGCATGTCATCCCCCCTTAGTGCTCTGACTTCCATGTGAAGGAAACCCTGGTATGCAGGCAGCAAGGGAGACACAAAGCACAATCACAGTGGAAAGGAGAACTGACATGTGGGGCACACCTGCCCTACAGCCGAGACACAGGTCAGTAGCGTTTGAGATAAATGCTGCTAACTTTCTGAAAATGGATTCACTTTATGAAAACCTCAACCCTCTCTGTCAGCAGGAGTTATTAACAGAGTTATTAATAGCAAGTTATCAATAAAGGAGTGATCTAATGCTGGCTAGCCTCATTACAATAGTTCCATTGTATACTAATTATACTTATTACACATATGTGAATTATACTTATTACACATATGTGATTTTTTTACATATTTATTTGGCTTTATTTGGCATATACATATTTATTAACACATTGACAATGGTCTTGATGACCAGGGTGAAGTAAAGATGAACACTCAAAGTTTTGAGATAATCCTTGCATTATGACTGGCCAGGGTGATACACTTAGAAAATGACTGAAATAACATCACTACAGGGCTTGCGATGTGTATAATTATACATCACATGCCCTATATATCGCATTTACAGGGCAGAGATGTATTTCTTTACTGAGAAAAATCAGGTATTATGACATGCCTAGCATTTCCTTCCTATCAATTTTTGACGCCAACATTTTCCTGGATTTCTGCAGATTTCAAAATAGTTGTGCAAAATTGGTCTGTCCAGAAATGTTGGGCCTGATTCCTCGTTACACTGTACTTTTGGTGATGGATGATTGCTATCAAATTACTTGTGACATGTTCCTATTTTGAGTAAGTAGTATTTCACACTGCAAAATCAAGTAGAGTACATTTGAGCCCTGTACAAAGAAAGGCATCCAACTTCCTTCCTGATTCCAGCTGGGACTGTAGCATTATATGAATTTTAGTTGAAGATTAGAGTACAGGGCTTTAAATAAGTGGTTTAAGAATAATGGTTGCATACTTCAGTAAAGTGACCTGATAAGGAGACATAGTTATCTCCATTTGCTGGTAAAAACAGATACTACATTGAGTTTCTGTTCTACATATTGCAACAAACACAATTGCTATAGAAATGTTTATTATTTAAGTTCTGATTTTGAATTGAGAGTAAGTGAAAACTGTAGGAAGCATTCAGTCAGTGATTGAAAGATCTTTTGTGTTGAAGCAATCTTTCACAGGGAAAAGAGCACCATGAAGCAAGATCCACTGAAATCACAGGCAACTAAGATTAACAGCTCAGGTGTCAATTGCATCGCTGACACATTTTCACTCAGAGCTTGGCTGAATGCCC
This sequence comes from Dromaius novaehollandiae, assembly GCF_036370855.1. Taxonomy (NCBI): domain Eukaryota; kingdom Metazoa; phylum Chordata; class Aves; order Casuariiformes; family Dromaiidae; genus Dromaius; species Dromaius novaehollandiae. The sequence continues at coordinate 156,290,979 of NC_088098.1, forward strand.
CAACTCATTTTGCAAAACCCTCTTGAACAGTAACATTCAGATTGTAACAGCTTTCACCTTCTATCCATCTGGACTAGATGATGAATAAGCAACTAGGAAGGTAAAACCCCCCAAAACTTTAAAACCCACTTCTGATCCTCTAAGCTGTTCAGCTCACTAAGGGTCTCTTGCTGAATAAGGGAGGGCATACCCGATAGGCTCAGCCCACTCACCATTTTACAAAAAGAGATGCATTTTCTCATGTGAGCACCTTGCCATCCAGCTGCTGCATCTCTGTTCTAAGTAAGCCTGCTTCCAGACATGCCAGATAGCAATAACTCCAGACGACTCTCAGAGGGAGCAGTGCATTGAATAAAATGGGGAAATGCTTCTACAGACATGCTGTAGACAACCTCATGCAAATATCATGCGGCTGAGCAAGTTGCCAGCAGATTAAGATATTGGGCTTTGAAACTCACAACACAAAATAAAATCATCAGGCTGGGACACAGCACACTGTAACTGGCAAATCGTATACACTTGTAGTTTAGTCATTCAGTTTCTTCTTCAGCTGTTCTTTCTCCCACCTCCCTGCAGTGAATATTCATGTGTAATCTTAGGCTTGCTTACTGCCTTTTCACGTTCTTTATGGTGGGTGCTGTGACTCACATTGCCTGCCTCAGACTCCTTTTTCCTCGTTCCCCCACAGCTCCTCACATACCTTCCCACATACCCAGCACACCTCCATTCATTTCCTATAGACTTCTGTGAGGAGCTGCAAGGCTTTTTCTTTTGCAGAAGATGCAACACCCCACAGAACCGTCAAAACTTGCCATCCTCATTCCGTGCTGAGCCATCTGCAGCATGGAGCTCCTCCCCTGCTCATCTTACTCATCCTCTGCTCTGACACAGCCATCTCTGACCTCACTTCTGTCTCTATAACAACACCTACTTACTGAACCTAATGCACTTGCTCCTGACTCTCCTTCCTGTGACACAATCATCCAGCACTTAATCCCCCCTGAGTTTATTCTGTCATTCAGTGTTGCTAGTGCTACTTAACTGGAAAGGAAAAACCTCTTTCTCAAATAGGGCTCTTGCTCCATGTTTGCTCTCCATATTTATGGAGTGTTTGTTATCGACTTGGGTGTGATAGGTGCTTAGAGTGATTCTGAACTCTTGATTGTGACCAGAATTCAGAAACAGTGTCAGAGCATGTTACCAGATCCTTTCCATACAGTGTCAACATGCGCCAGTCTGGTCACTAATCAGAGGATTATAATATGGCCCTAATCACGTGATCTGTGCTGAAGTTTAGCATAGGAAAACACTAGTTAGGGGTAATCTTTAAAAAAAATGAATGTAGTCATTATAAAAATATTCATTCAGTAAGTGCAGTGTTGAGAGTGTGTCTCTAGAATATATAAAAGGCTGAGTTCAAAGCCCTGTGATTCAAAAGTAACTTGCTGAAGAAAACTGAACTATTCCAACATCAGTGAGGTCAGAAATAACCACCAGTCGCTGCCGTGAAGAGAAATGATCCAAGCACATTCAAAAAAGAGACAAACAGTTAAAAGATGTGACAGGGAGAAAGCAATGAAAAGGTAGGGCTGATTCAGTGGATTTCACACATATGAAAATGGCTATTACATAATTGAAAATATTTTTTAAAATACTTTTTTTTTTTTTTTAGCTAAAATACCTTCAAGAACTTCAGATACACTTGATATACTTAATAGTTTGTGTATGGAGCAATCTCAATAGCTAAGATGCATTCAAGAACCTGGAATGGTCCCCTGTCTCTCATGTGTATCAAATAGTTCCTTTATATTTTGTTCCACTAGATAAAATCACTCTTGCTTTCACAGGAAGAAAGCACCTTATTTTCTTCAGAAATATTGACTGTAAATAGTCATAATTCTGTAAGAATTAATTTATTACAACAGTGCAAAAGAGACCATTTGGTGAAATCATCAAGTTGCACCATAATCCTTGGAGCTTATACTAATTGCATTTATAATATGAGTCAATGTATGAGCATTTTGGAGGGGGTAATGACATTTGTTAAAGCATGACTTCTTGAGGCAATTTTATTCTGGTTAATTCCAAGCTCTATTGTATAGTGCTTGTTCCTGGGAACAGGCTACTAAATGCATGCATATTCCATAACGCCTACACTTCATGCTATAAAAAGCTACAGAACAAAATCCTTGTGGTGTTATCCATAGGGATACTACAAGTGCTTTCTCAAATCTTAGTTCCTATATTTGTTTTGAAATCTCCAGTAAGAAAGATTTACACATTTCATTTTCTACATTTTGATACAACTTCTGTTGACCTTGCGCTATAGAAAAATACACCTCATGTCCATGAGAAAGAAACAGCAGCAAATTGCATAATAGAGCCATATTGCTTCTGATTAAGTCAGTAGACTTTTACAGTCAGTCTCATCTGAGGCAAGTGCTTCTTTCTGCTGTGTGATTAGAGAGCTATGCTCTGAATCAGAGTTTTCTGTAGATGCCTATGGTTACACATGGAGGTTTTGTTTTTTCAGAGTAGAAGTTAAAACAGCTAGTGCTTTGAATAGGTAACTTAAAGTGGACACTATACTGGAAGTTAGAAAGCACATTACTGTGAAAAGCCATATGAAGTACCCAGATCCCTTAGCTGTCAAGGCCACTACTGATACAGTTTAGGATCAGATAAAGTAGGACACAGAGAAAATTTATTGGATGAACAAAATACGAATTGCTGAAGTGATCTAATCACTGGAGAAATATTATTCACAAAGCTACTAGCTTCTTCTGTAAGAGCTGCAAAAGGAGCTATTACAGTCCTCTGAGCCCATTTACAATCAAAGACAACTATGTATTCCCTTAAAAGGTTGGCTACCTTCCATGTTTCAGGTAAATTTGTGTTTTATTACAGCTGTATGGAAATGTTTACAATTACCAAATCAGCTCGTATGGAAGTTCTCAAATAGTAACATTTTCTTCTCTCTCACAACTTTGTTTTTAAATGCCTAGTAAAATATTTATGTGCGAAAGAGAGAATTTCTAAGCAATGCTTCTCCCATGGATTGTATAATACTAGTCAAGACAAAATGTTCTTATATGATTGAATTATGTGGTTTTTCATTATAAGCTGACTCAGTCAAGAGTGTGTATGATGATTGTTTGAGCTGTCTGTTTAGTTTACCCAATGTTCATCTGTTTGTGGATTGTTGAAGCTCTTGGCATGCTAGTAACCTATTATACGCATATATCTGAATCCCATTTATAGGAAGATGGACAGTATAAAATATGAATTGTGTTTTTCCACAGAAAATATTTACGGTTTATTCTTATACAAATATAGCCATTCTCTAGAACAAAAATATTCCACACAACTATGTGGAGGCAGTGGCTTCCACCACTACCACTCTATGGACCGCACTAACACAGTCAGGCAAGTCAATAGAAAACTCCCATATCAGGAGCCTGTGCTTTAAAAACAAAGTGATTCACTTCAATTTGTCACTCAAATGGATGCATGAAGGGTCCAAAAAGATGTCTATAAATTCAATTGCTTTTCAGGCAAAGCTAGAAAAAAAAGTAGGGAAAGATCCAGAAAAGATTTAAAGATCTTGAAGTTTTGGTGAAAAACCAAAAGTTGTCTAATCCCTGTAAAACATTTCAGAGAGAATCTGTGGAGAACTCAGGAGGTAAGGGTTCTTCGGTCAGAAAGCTCAGTAAGCATCTGTCAGTAGATCAGAGATAAGTCTTAAATCTTGCCTCTCCAAAGCACCTGAACTCACATCTGAGATCATCCACACAGTTTCTTTCAAAACTGAAACTAAAGTCTTTGTCTTCTCTCAAAACACACTTAATGAGGTGGCCGAGTGGTAGGAAAAATGGGTAGATTGATAACTGTTTGAACAGGCAGAAAGTGCAAAAGGAAGGAGTAGCCAAAGCTACCTATGGAGAAGATCTGATGTACCTAGGGTAATAGCAAGCCTGCTCCTAGAAATCTGCTGAATCTAGGCCCTCAGGGGATGTGGCATCCCGTGAGGCCTAGAGTTGTGGCAATGAGTTTTGTCCTGAGTGTGGCAATGCAACTTGTAGCATTGAGCTGGTCATCTCTCAGCTGTGGTGGCAGTTCTGGCCACTGGAGATGGCAGTCAAGAACAACAAAACTAGAATGTATGGTGCAGTTCTTCCAGTGTTAGACTTCAGTCTGGGCTTCCACGGTCATGACACTGGGCTTAAGTTCCAGTCAGTTTCACTTTTGGAGCTTTAGGGCCTAAGATTTGTCTTTGTTGTGGAAAAGCAGATATAGGTACACAGGCTAGTTTTTTTTAGAACTAGCTGAGGTAGTGCTTCAGTCACTGCCATTGTTGCAATGTAGTTATGTTTTAGGATGTCTCTTTCAATGTTAGTTAATAAGAAGTCAACAGAGTAAACAAGGGTGTGCGTGTGTGTGTGTGCGCGCGCGTGTGTGTGTAAGGAGGTGTTGAAATGAGATACCCTTCACTGGGTAGTACATTTGTACCAGAGGAAAGGGTAATATTTTCACAGACAAGCTGTTTTTGCTTGTTTCTTAATTTTTTGGAGCCCTGGCCATGCAATAAAATGTTACTTTAATTCAGCTTTTGATGGATTAGCAGGTGGTTTGTTATCCTACTGGCATATGCTTAGGTCAGCATTAGCAAGCAGCATTTAAGAATATTGATCTAGCTTTATCTATTCTTTAGATTCCTTTTATATTACTTTTGGCTTTAAAAATAGAGAATTTCTGTATGCATCAATTACAGGAAAAGCAGCGACTCTGTGCTTCTATCTGGATGTCACATGACTGCATGAAAGAAATGATAACATTCTCTACTCCCAGAATTAACTAGAAATGGCTCTGAGTCACACAATTCTGGCCTGTGCACAAATGTTCCCCAAATTAGGAAATATTCAAACTATGAGTTTTTGTTCAGCTTGTTATAAAGCTGTGAGCTGGCTGTGAATCTCAGCTGTGGATCCAAATTTTACCAAGTTCCTGGAATGTTCAACTCCAAGATATGGGGGTTTTGTTTAGATTCACATCTAGAATTATTAAAAATTTAATCTGCTTTCCTAAGGAAATAGAGCTTATGTGATGACGCTACCCGCCTAGTCAGTCCCTACCTAATAAATTCTGAATGAATTGGCTAATTGCAATCAAGCTGGAAAGAGTGGTGGACATCTCAGAAATAAGCATATACCTACAAGCTTTGTGAATGCTGGATGCCGCATAGAACATTTCCTATGTTGTCTGGAAGTTCAGATGAAATAGATATTTCACTCCCTTGCATAAAGTGCCCAAGAGTCTTGCTACTTAGCTACATAGCTCAAGCAGTTTGGGACATTCATATGCCTAGTGAACTTCTCTGTTAAAGCCCTACATTATTAGAGATTAGGACACATCTAGAGTGAGGTAGCCACATAAGAGAGGTTTGGAGCATCTACATTTTGAACTCAGGTTGCTCAGGTGCAGCTAAATATGAAAAGAAACACAAGAAACATTCCAAGCAGCTGCTTGTTACACCAGAGGAAAACAATTCTTACCTTATGATTGGTTGACTTGTGGTAAATTACATATGCTAAGATTTTAATATCATTCTTTGAAGAGATACAGGTATCCGTTTGTATCATACTGGATTCCCAGAAAGCTGTAAGGTTGGACAAGAACTCAGGAATTCAATGAGATCATTTCTGCCTCTGAACAGTCTGTACCCTCAGCACATAAGTATTTCAACTCATATGTTCCATATACAGACATTCTTCAGTTATACAGTTATTATTATTATTTTTATTATTATTACACTTGAGGGCACAGTATCTTGTTCCAGTAAAATAAAACCCACAATAAATATTAAACCTGGAGAAATACAGGAAAACTGGGAAAGGGGAAAGTCCCATAGGTAGTGATATTTACAGAAGAAGCTCCAGGAAGGTAAGAATGAGTAAGGGAAGTTGGAGGACAAAGATCTACTTATCAAAAAAATCAGATTACCACATTTTGAAACAATGGGAACATTTTAACATACCAGAGAATTTACCAAAGCTCCGTCTTAACTTTCACGGTTTATAGCACAGGTGACTAATCTGTTGCCTGAAGACTGGTTCCTGCCTGCCCAAACAACTAATTCATCCTCTAAGTAGCCTTGCAGTTATTGGAAGGGATAGGTTAAGAAATGACCTATTAGACAGTTTCTAGCCATGCACTTTCTCAGTAGTCCTCTATCCATACTCCTATTGTGTGTCTAGATATGTTCCCATGAAAACATGCATGGCAATGTCGCATGTCAGTGGATGCCTGTGTTTTTGTCATATGTCAAAGGAGAGACTTGGTAACATAGGCTCTGGGAGTAGAATTTGGCAGAAACCTGTCTACCTGTCAAGAATTACCTCCCCCTATGCTCAAAATCTTCCCATCAAAATTGTTCTCTGAACAATCTCTATAGTAATCCCTTTGAATTGATCTGACTTTGGAAGCAGCACCAGCAGCAATTGGGTTTCGGTAATTGTCTTCTCTGGAGCACTCAGTAATAACAGTGTTATAGTAGGTTGGTGAAGTAACAGAAGTATCTCTGATGAGCCTCCACTACAGCAAATGAACAGCAGCCCAAGGGTTTTCCAAAACATGTCAGAATTATCCCCATTCATGATTTTCTTATTTGGCCCAAACCTTTTCAAAGCCTAACAAAGCATCAACATTTGCTTTTTCATCACTTTCTAAGAAGGTGTAAGAGTAGCACAGGAAGCTGTTACCTCACACAGGCACGTTTCTAATAGGGTGTGCTTGCTGACTGATAGAAAAGCCTCTAGGCATGTAGACGTTATTGGCTGACTAATACAACTGAGGTACAGAGGGTAGGATTCAATTGTCAAAACACAGGTACATGGTGCCATTTGCAACATCTGAGGGTATCCAAGATAGCTGCATGGAGCTAGCAGGTATGGTACAGGATTTGAACAAGATTCACACCCTTCAAAAGTGGCATCCTAAAATGACAGTAGGCACCTATCTTGGAATCTCACTCCAATGTTCCTTTATTGTTATGGGAAGGTTCATACTGGGTACCTGGATTACATACAGATAACTATGTATAGGTAACTGTGAATAGACAAATACAGGAGTCTGAACGTCGTGCTGAATCCTAATTGTGTAGGTCTGCTGTAGATACCTTCACTGCAGGTATCTAGGGCTCCTTCAGTTTAGCTTAAACATCCACCTTCTGGAATCCTGTGTGGGCCTCCCTCTGCCCCTTCAGAAAGGCACGAGACTTGTCTAGGTCTTGTGTCATACTTGGAGCCCCATACAGATGTTTTGGATACCACAGTGCATTTCAGATGACACTGAACATCTACATTTAGCTAACTGAACTGAATTCCTAAGACTAGGTAAGAATAATCCCGGCTACAATGTTGTATTTGAACTTCATTGTTTAGTGATTTGAGAATAGAATTTCTGTTGAGACATATGACATGTATCTATATGAGTATACTTTAGGTTCTCTTTGTATTGAATGTATTTCTCCTTTTCTGGCAGGTATCTCTTTTTTCCAAGGGTAGCATGTGAAATAAAATCTAGAAAGATTCAATTATTGGGTTTTATTAACACTTCTATTTTTTGTGCCCCAAACTGCACTGAAATCTGTCCTACAGATGTATCTTGTATTTCCATTTTGCTTTCTAAAAAGAAACAGCCTGTAATTTGAGAAGCATTCTCCATGGAATCAATTGAAAAATCCAAGTAGTATAAAAATGGGAACATATAAATGCTAATTCAATGACTTTGGTAAAACCTATTGCAATCCAATAGTCAGATCTCCAGCTAATGAAATTCAGGTGGGAATCAATGGAACTAGGACAATTTAGCAGCTGAGGATCCAACCATGTGATTTTAAACCAAGAACAATTTTGATTTCTCAAATGGAGCTGAACTTGCAAAGTAGTGAGCTAGAAGCTGAGCTGTTCAACTAGTCCTCAACAATGAGCAGTGGACTCAGTTTTGCAAGGTACATGTCTAAATCACCAGAATTCCTGCCTTTGCATCTGATTTCACAGTGCTCTGAGCACAGCCAAGATGAGCCTTCCACTGCATGAGATGAGAAGCCACCATCAGGTTCTCCAGAGCCATTCAGCGGAAGTCCAGATAGCTTATTTAATGGAGAATATTGTCAGCAAATAGGCTTTTTTGCAAATACAAACCTGCAGAAGTTTCAACACTTTATTTGGCTAAGTAGTAAATGACTGGTGGTTTTGAGGGCAAGTGACACTTGACTAGTAGATGCCGTAGAGTGCTGCATCATAGAATCTTCATATTGAATCTACTTCTACAACTGAGAGTTTAATTATACTTTCCAATTGGTTTTGTTTTATGAGAATTTATTGAGATTAATTATCATGATTGTAAATAATTCGTCTTTGAATACGTGAATGTATAGTGACTTCTTGAAATTCACACACTCTAATAAATAGAGGGGTCAGTGCCAATTTTTGTTTGTATATTTGGAGCATTCATCAGTCACGTTACTGACATGTAGTCAGTCCTCTCAAACACAACACAGCAAGTTCAGTTAAATTCAGATTGACAGCGTGAAAAGAAAGTTGGCAGAACACAGGGTCCTGTTGCTAAGCAATGCTTGGCAATACAAGACATGCACATTATGATGCTTGTGATGACACCATGAGGAGAGAAGATGTTTTCAATTTAATGAAAATCCATCATTTCAGAGGAGGTGGGGAGGAGTGGTAGCAAACAGGGTGAATGGATGGAAGACATGTCCATAGGGAACCAAATTTTGCTATTAGTTGCATCAGCATGAATACATTAACTTCATCAAAGGAACTCTGATTTAACTGTGGACTCACTGTGAAATATTCCAGGCACTATGCTGAAAATGTTTGTTAGGTTTTGTGAGAAAAAAGTCCATCTCTTTGACTATGCTTCTAACCTGCTTGTCACCTTGAGTCAATGTGAAAACTATAGATAATGCAGCATGGTTGTGGACTTTGCATATGATGTTCTGCTCCTTCCGGCTACCATAGCCCTCCCAGCATTCCCCATCCTTGTGCTGGACCCAGCAGGGTGATTCTGTGCTTCCTCCTCTCCCTCCCATTCACACACACACACGCTTTGCCCCTTCAGCCTGAGGGTACTGCCCACAGAGGCCAGGAAGTCCTGGGACTGTGGAAGTGGGGGGAACAGGAGGAGGTGAAGAGGAACCTTCTACTTGCTGAGAAGTCTCCACCACTTTCTGAGTCTGACGTGTGAGTTCTGCCAGTCCTTACCTCCGTCTTCCACTAACGCTGGACCTGTCCTTGGCCAGGCACCTTCCTTGTGCTTCCAAGTCCAGCCCTGCTGGATACCTCCTGCTAATAGCCCAGAATGGCTTTTTAGCATTTTGAGACCTTGTGCCCCTTCCCCCCTCTCACCTTATCCCTCTCCCTCTCCCTCTCTCTCTCCCTCTCTACTGTTCTACAGGGGTGTTTGCATTCCTATTTTGAAGGTAGGTAGCATTTCAGTGCCACCCAACGCGTGCTAGCTATTTCAGATTCATAATAGGAATTCTCAAATTTACTTCACCACTGCAACTTTAGTCATGTGTAATTAGTTCCTGTTTAGTTACGTATAAAAGAAATAGAGTGAGATCTCGACTTAATTAAGCCAATGACAAAAATTACATTGACTTAATGGCTGCTTTTAGACAATGGAGACTAGTAGTCCTTCTCAGCTCTGGTATCTTGTACACCCTCTGGGTATATCCCGATTTGCCTTTTGAGACAAAATTTCCTAGTGCATTACCCTCATCCTTTCTGTGCCCTCATTTTCCCTGGATGCAAAACCACGCACTTGGAACAGGGATGGAACTGTGATCTGTATGACTGGATGACTGCTCTATTATTTAGATATGACAGCGAAGGCCAGGTTTTCACCTACTTCTCCTGCATCATAGGATTACAAAAACTGTGAGGAGGGATTATGATAGGGAGGGTAGCCAGGAGGAAAAGACCTGCCAATTGTCAAATCTACGTCTCCAAATGGTAGATGGCATATCGATTGTGAAGCTTTTACTTGAAATACGGTCCAATCAGTATGAAAAGCAGCTATTTCAAAACCAGCTATTGTTTTCTCCTCTAATAGCTGTAGGAAGAGACACTTTAAGCTCACTCAAGGCTTGCTCTTGTAGGTGCTGAAAGCTCTGGGACCAATCGAGACAAGTGCTAAAGAGCATAATTTAAGCACAAAAGAAATCCCAGTGAAGCCCAGGAATACATGTGAGTGTTTTCCTGGATCAGATCAGCATAAGTAGTGTGCCACAAGACAGAGCCAGATGTCCTTTTTGTTTGTTTGTTTGTTTATGTCACCAGATGCAGGAACAGTTAATTGGTATTAGAGAGATGGGATTTTAGTCAGTAATATTTTTCTCTCCATGTCACACCAGTTTGTTTTAAATACATCTTCCAAGCAATCTTTCTATTACCTCTCTCTCTGGACTATAGTCAGTGTCAAGATAGCATGTGCTTTCTGTTATCGTATTCAATTTCTTTTTTAGTACACACTTTTTTTGATGAGAAAGCATAGACTTTCAGGGCTATGGTTGACTGTTGCTCGTGGAGTAAGAAGGTGAAGACACATGTACATATTCCCCCCCTATCCCCCAACACACACACGAAACATTCACTCCCTTTCAATTCTTGGCTCTTCATTACCTGCCGCAGGTTAATCAAGGGAATTTTGTGGCTTATAGGCTGTTGCATTTCTAGAGAGCTAATGAAGTTTGATGACATCAGGGAGCAAGTATTCCTACTATGGAACAAACATTTTTAAAAAGGTGACTGTGGAATGTGCTTTTGGCTAATTAATTTGAACAAAGTCTGAAATACTGCTTTTAATACTTGAAGTGTTATGACACTATATTATTAAGAGTCATGGTAGTGATTTTCAAACCAAGCTAAGAAGGTACTTTACTTTCTACATATGACTGCTTTGAACTAGTCACACAACAAAACTATTTTTTCCTGTATTTCTGTGGAGGGAGAACATACCTCAGAAACACAATTTCTATTCAAAGTCATCTTTAAAGAAATTAATAGTGAATATGAAGAGAGATATTTCCCTGTTATTTTGACAGCTAAGTAAAGAATATGGTAAAATGAAGATGATTTGCTTGCAATTTTTTATACCTCTTTAGCTTTCTATAAAATAGAGGAAAGAAATTTAATTCATTTATTTTATAATTAATTTTCTTGTGATTATTATCTTTCAAGAGCATCTCATGAGAATGATGGAGAGATTCTATGTTCACACATTTTATAATAAGATCTCATTTATTGGATAAAAAATCACAATCCAAAAGTAGCATGTTCCAATCTGAACAGTCAAATACTTTAGTAAGGTTCTGTTTTCTTTTTCTTTCAGAGATGAATGTGCTATTTTCTCACTTCCAGGTACTCTTCCTTTATCTCTTTCCATCTACTAATACCATTCGGTTTCTTTTCTTTCATCAGGCTCCTTTTTGTGCCTTCTATCATAGTCTTCCTTTCCCCTCTGGAATACTTCTCTTAACATACTGTACAAGTATCTTCTTCTATTCATTCTTTCAAAACTGCATACAGCTTGTACTCCATAATTAGCATATCATTGTTAAAATGAAATGGAAAAAAAAAAGAGAGAAGAACAAGAGACTCATCCCTGGATAAAGCTAGAAAACTTTGGCAGTTATTCACCTGTATGTATTAATTGTAAGCAAAGTGAAGTTTCTTTTATATTCTGGACAGTACTTACTACATTGTTAGTGATGACCAAATGAAAAATTGTTATGCTGTCACAGAAATATGGGTTGTTTCCTGGAGAAACCTAGTCACAAAACTTAAACTATATGTAAAGAAATTGTAGTTTCGTAGGAGTCCTTCTGGGTGGGACCTGAGCTGGATATGCGCAGCACAGTTATCTGGTGAAACTGTGCGTAAAGTAAGTGCCAAATTTCACAATATTGTTAGTAGAGATAGAAAGGTGACCTTGTTTAATTATAGCCAAAAAGTAAATGTGGGACCTGGAGAGCTTTATCTACTTAAGATTAGACACACACCTACATTATGTGAATAGGGTGTCCCTTTGGATGCATTTGAAGGTACCTCCACTGAACTAAACTGACAGTTCCTTAATGAGGAATAATGCATCTTGAGGACTGAAAATGGAGGTTCATGAGAGCCAGTCAGAAATGGTAAGGGGGAAAAAAAAGAAAAAAGCAGCAATCTGCACTGCCCTTCCCAGTCTGAACTCTCTTGTCTCTGAAAAAACCTGTTCTCACTAAAAAGATCTTGTATCCTTCTCTGCTGCTGGAAATTGTATCTGCATTTTAAGTAGAGGGGTGCAAAATGCATCACTCCTCAGCAATAACTAGATGTTGAGCAAGAGCCACCTGCAAAAGCAATGACACTGTATATCTATATTAAATGACATAATTTTAGGGCTAATTCCATTTGAAATAAGCAAATTCCTTCCTGGACTGCTCCTCCTACTCAAACCAAGCAACCAACTAACCAGAAAAAATCTCAGACAAAAAGTGAAATAGTTCAGGATCATGGCAACCCACCCTTCCCTATCCTAACGCAAATCATCATTTGGGATAAGAGAGAAAAGCAGTAAGCCATGAAGAACAAAAACAAATATACCCTAAAATGAAAGAAGAGCAGCCAATCTCAGATTTCAATTGCATATTTACATCTCTTCACATAATCTGTGAAATTCCAAATCAGTTTTAAGTGGAATCTTATTTCCAGGACAACAGAAAAAGTAAGGCTTCAAGCTTCTCTAAGACTGCTATCTCAAGAAATCCTGCATCCAGTCTATTGAATAACAAGGATATAGGTTCTCCAGTGAATTGATTCAGGTGATTATTGAGTTTGGCCTGAGGCTTACAGACTGTGAATAAGGACATTGTCTGAATAAAAGCAGTGACACTTTCAGGATTATTACAACAGAAATTATCCCTAATAAAACAAAAACAAAATAATCCCCATTGTATTCTGTAATTTTAGGCAGGATCACCAAAAGCTTATGTAAATGTCCTAGCTTTGGTAAGGCTCTTCAAGACAGATTAAATTCTTTCAGCTCTATAGTAAAAGTGAAAAAGAATATGAAATTGATCTGGTCAACAGTTTTATTCTCTTACTTTAAAGAAAAACCCTATTTATTCTTCATCATACCACATTCTAAATCAAGACATAGCTAAACTCAGTTACTATATTTTGTTCTACTTAGTGGATGAAAACGCTAATATTGTTGTTTAGACCCATTCTCTAGCAGACTAAGCATATTATGCATAATTCAGATACTTAGGAGGGATGAATTTCCTTAATATATTGAAATTTCCAGGAATACAAGCTGTGCCTGTTGATGGAAAAATAAAATCCCCTGTTATAAAATGTTTCTAACTGATGCTTTCTCTGTGAGTGAAGGTGGCAGGAGTCATACTTGTTGAATGTTTATGATGGTTAGAAATGCACACTACCTGGAATACATTAGGAGAAGGGCCAGGATTCAACATCACTGATGAGAAAGTGCCTACACATCTCTCTAAATCAATAACATGCAAAGGAGTGGGTGTAAGTCCAGTTTAGTACAGAGACAAAAGGTACAGCCAATGACATCGAAGACATTCAGCAGATCTCTGTAAATAGAAAGACCACCATCGAGTATCAGCATCACCTTAGCTAAACAACCAGGTCAAAAAGTTATGTGGGGCTTACTGTAATGACTAAATCACTTCTGTATTTTTCTGGATACTGATAGGGGCATTCATTTATAACATTTAGACTGAAAGATGGGCAGAATTGCCAAAGAATTGTATGAAAGTCTAATAAATTTATTTGTGTGATACACGATAGAGGGGCTAATCCTAGCAATAAGGACCACATTTTTTATCTGATAAATTTAGTGTCTTGTACATTTACCATTATTCAGAAGGGAAGTATGTCTACCCAGCATATCAATGATCATGTGGTGAAGCATCTGCATAACAGATGTTTCATCATCAAAAAATGTGAAAGAGGTGCCAGGTAAGGCCAAGTTAAGAATCAAACCCCAATATAATTGGCTTTTATGGGGGATGAAGTGGAAAGCCACATGAAAGCAGTAACTGGTTCAGCCTGCAGCAGCTTGCCTCCTGAAAGGATTAGATGGTAGACAGAACATCACACCAGAGCTCTGCTCCTTTCCCTGGCTCCTGCTGGTAACTCAAGATTACTTCAAGATGTTTCTGAAACTTTAACGAATCCTTTCCTGTGCCCCTCAAGGCAGCTGGGATTAACAGGGATGCTGCAGCTGAGGAAGCCCTGAGGGGAAGCTCTGCCACACATGGCACAGCACTCTCAGCTGTGGAAATGCTTAATCCCAGAGCTCAAGACACATTTGTAGTTTGCCACTATTCAACAAAATGTCAGGTTCATGTCTTTGTGCAGGCACTTTGTAATAGCTGTGTTTGTTTATAAAAGGGCTTGGCACTGTTTTGTCTAGAGGTAATCAAAGGCATAAACTGGCATAAAGAAGTGAGGGAGTCGAAGGTACACATTGCCTGAGTGGTTACATGTGGTTCTGAGAACCCATCATGAAGAAACTGTTATGAACACCAGACTGAATTAGATTAGCTAAACAACTAAGCTTTGATTGCAGAGTTAGAAACATCCCAGCCATGCGTGTATGTTAACCAAAAAGTAAGCACTGCAAAGCTTGAGTTCTCCTTGTGCTTTGGAGCTGGTCTGTGTCAAGGGAGCGTGGACACCTACACTTTTCACTCTCTGGTTTTAAGCTTCACGGGAGGTATAACTACCTCTGTCTCTGTCAGCTTGGAATGAATCACAAAGACAACGTCTCCACAAACTACTGGCATAGATGAAGAATTTGGAGTGTGGAATGAAGAAACAAATTCTTTTAATTTATTTCTCTTGTATTCTAACAAAACCCCTCACTGCCAGCAGGGAAGAATTAAAATTCTGGGTTAGTGAGGGTGGAATGGAAGAATAAACAAAAATAATCCTGGGCACGTTTCCAATAAAGTTCATAAGAAGAATGTCACAGAAGTAAGTGTGTGTCAAAAAACAAGAGTTTAAAAACAAATGGATTCAGCTTTTGGTGTCAAGAAGATCCAAATATAGAGAAGAGTCTCCATCTTCTTAAGTGGAGTTACAGAGAGTGAACAAGACTTTCAAAGAGCCTAACTCTCTCGTAATGACAGAAGTGAGAATACCTCTGTAGCTAGCAAAACACAATCTTTTTTTAAGGTAGGTTAAAACAAAAGAAATATTGAACTCCCCTCCCCATGACATTGTCTTGCAGCATTTGAAAGATAATCCCACTAGGTAAATGTAATACAAAAATTAAAGCTAAAAAAGAAGAGACAATATAACCCTGAGCCAAGGGGAACAGACACTGTAAAGTTGTCCAAAAGCTGGATGAGGTATTTAGGCATTTAAGGTTTTAAGATTTAAGAAGTATGAGAGGCTGTAAGGACTCTAATAACTCAATGCTGGGATGATTTTTCGTGTGCTTTCCAGAGATGAATTTCCTGCAGAAAGAAGAAAACAAAACCCAAAATCCCCAAATGAAAACAAAAAAATTTGTCAATATGTAAGTCATTAGAGCTGAATAGAAAAAGAAATAAATACAATATGTGCTTTATTTTATCAGGGACTCAACAACTATTACGATAAATTTTAAAGACAGACAGATGTGGCAGCAATGAACAGATAAAAGCTTTCTATGAGAATTCACCAAAGTGTGGACTGGGGTGTGATCCAATGGACTTGGATCATGCCCCAAGTATCTGTAAGGAAAAACATAAGGTCTTCCAGCCCACAAGGGCATCAAATGCTTAAAGCAGTCTTCAGCAATATGGGAGATACTAACATCATTAGTGCAATAACACTGGATACAAGAAGGGTCAGATGCTGAGAAGACATATTCTCTAGTAGACATAAGATACCACAGATTTCTGATGCCCTACAGCCCTAGCTGTCAGACTCTCATTGAAGAAATCATAATCTAGAGATGGCAAAGCAGTTCAGATCACTACTAAATTTTGCATATGATATTTTTCATTGAAGTCTTCTTCCATGGCTAAGTGGGCTACACCAGCCCTGTGCCTCAAAATGAAAGCAGGATAAAAATAATTGCTAGTTTTAGTATGCTAATATGTGTGTCTTCTGAAATCTAGAACTCTAGAGAATTGCATCATTGGAGGGGTGGTCCAGGGTACTAGCCAAAAAGCTGGATTTAATTGTCATCTTCCCATATGATATTATATGATGTTTAATCTTGCTGTATCTACATTCCCTATACGTAAATCAGAGAATTTTTTGTACTATCATAACAGAGATTTTGTAAGGATAAAAATCAGGAATGATTATGGGCTGCTTCAATACTGTAGTAGTGGAGAATACAAAAGGATCAAAAGATCTTGCCAAAAAAAGGTCAAATAATTTGCTGATATCTAAAATTTGAAAGAGAAAAAATAAAGTGTTTTGAGACATCAGTGGGCTGAATATAAACAACAGAAGTGATGACAGTTGTGGATAAAACAGTGTATTCACAAGTTGCCCTTCTGTCACCTTAAAAATAACATTGCAGGAAAAATTAACATATCTGCTCCTTAATAACACTGATTTTTAGGAGGCAACAAAGTGATAAAATGTAGAACACAAGCAACTACATAACTGTAGAAAAACAGAAAGTACAGATGATGTTTGGAATGAAATCTTGGGATGTGTCTGGATCTTGGTCATCAGTCCAAAACCTAATGCAAGTGTTCAAGGCCCAACGATTGCAGCATTTCCTTGAACTTGTTCTTTTAGCTTACTCCACTAGAAAATAAAGATTCATAGATTAAAATCCAGTTATGGATTTTATGGATCTTATGGATCTTCTTATGGATCCTATTATGGTTCCTCAGTTCCAGTACCTTATGCTGAGGTGTTGATGTTTTTTTAAGTACAAATTTCATGGCACAAGATTCGCATTACAGAGTGGTTCTACACCATCCATAGTACACAAAGCAAAGGCAAGGAATGTCTTGTAAACAAATCTCCAAAACAGGTTTACTAGGGAACACAACTCGCCACATACTGTCTGGTTAAATCCATAGCAGTTGTTTTTATCACTTAGTATATTAAGCGTAAAACGTTTTTCCATGGGACATCTACAGGATTAAAGAATTTGTTAAGTGCAGCCTATTCTTTTCACCTGTCCCACAAACCATCTCAGCTTCAACTGCTCCTTACCAGCAGGCTGAACCTGAGGAAAATCTCTCTTATCCTCAGTGTTCACAGCCTCCTCCAGGAATGGCATCCATGGTTCTGCTTTGCCACCAGTGCTGTGTGGGCAGGCAAATAGTATGTGGCTTGCAAGCTCCATCTACAGAGTGGGTTTCTAAAGCTTAATGCATCTCCTTTATTTCATTCGGCAATCCGCCCCAAAACTCCCACCAGCCTAAAACCAAACAGCTTTATTTAATTCTTTCTACACACACTTCCTTCAGGCAGACTAATGATCTGAGGCTGCTTGTTTCTTGGTGTAAGGAGAGGTGCAGCTTCCTCTAACACAGTAACCATTTGGTTATATTCAGAGCAGAGCCCTTCAGATCCCAGACCTTTCACAGCCCTTTCAGCAACTCGCTGTGAATTCCTCTCTATTGCTGGTAAGCAAGCCTGTCAGTTTAAATACTGAAAAACAAGCCTTCATTTTCTCTGTTTCTGTTTATGTCAGATCTCTTTTCCCTTCAGTGAGAAGAACATTTTGCTTTACAAAGGGTCTTGGGCTCAAGAAAGCTTTGGGTGTAAACAGATAAGATGTATTAAAAACGCCTCTCTGAGATTTTAGGTGCCTTGTATATCAAGTACGATGAAACTATGTTTTGAAATGTCCTGGACATTACATTCTGTAAAAAATGATTGGGAGTGGAAACTTTGAGCAACTTGTAATAATAATAGCACTGCTGAGCACCATTATGTACCAATATATTTTCAAAAACAGTCCTGCATGTGTCTATTATTTTTATCACTGTTTCTTTGTTTTCCTTTTTTCAATATCTTATAATTTCTGAAATGATAGTATGAAACCAATGCAAACATCATTTTATAAGGAGTTGTTTCCAAGGACAACCATAAACATTTTTAGCTGCACTGGTATTACTCCCTGGGTAAAACTGGAATGTTACCAGACCCAGTACATCTGTGTGGGCAGAGGCCACTCCTTTGCAGAGGTCTAGCACAAATCGTGAGCACCAGCTATGTTCCCCTCTTACTTTTGGTGTATATATCTCCAAGTCTCTGTTATACACACACACACGGCCATAACAAGGCTCAGCTGGGAACAGGCAACATTGTGAGAGGCGGCACAGTATCAAAGAAACAGGAAATAGTGGAGGAATAGCTGAAATGAGCCCAGCAGAGAGGAAAGCCATAAATGAGAGTGGAGGAGGAAGGTATCTGAGCCAGACATCTCAGGAACCGGGAAGTAGGCACAGACCAAGTTTGAAACCATCTATCTACAGCTTTGCATCTAAACACACACACATATGCATGTGTAAAACAGTCCTGTGTAGGCAGGAAATTTTATAAATAAAAGAACAGTTGCAATATTTATTTCTGGAAAGCATTTTCAGGTGCAGTTTATGTGCTGATCCACACAAAAACCATATCAGACTCCTTCTCCACCCCTGTCCTTGGTCATCACTCTATGAGAAGAAACTCCTTTCCAGCAATGTACATATTAGCAGTGCATGCATACAGGTATAAACAGGATGAGTTGATTTTATTACTGGCTATTTAAATAAGTATTCACTAGTATATTCTGTCCATAAGGCTCCTGACAGCGATCTAGAAATCTAAAAATGTAAATGGTAGGAAATACTGAGATTTCAACTGTGCTGTAACGTTTTGAACTAAATGTTGGCGTCTTAAGATCCATTATCATAAGACAAGTGCATAAAATAGATGATGACTATACTTTAATGGCAGAGATGACATTAGGAGTGGCTCGCTCATGGGCTTTGCATGCTTGGGCACTTACATGTGTGTGGGCTGCTTAACAGGAAAGATTCCTTCCCCATACATGAAATACAGATGTCAAAGGACTGGAGAGTGAAAATCCTGCTCACATTCATGAACAATTTTTTGTTTAAGATGACTACTGCTGTGGTCTAACTGTGGGTGGACTAAGTGATTATTTAGTAATAGGATTACTAAGGTGAACAATTGCTTAGCAGTTAGAGTAAAGAGTTTGCTACTGGCCCACAGGGACTGATTGGCACACCCCTCCACTAGCTAAACAAAAGGTGAAGCCTTCTTTTGGGGGCAAATTTGAATGCAGTCATTTACTTAATTTGTTCCATGACAGTCAGTTTGCTTTGAAAATTAACTTCTTCAGTAAAAACCAAAATATTTATTTATATTAATGAGTTTTTCACAGCTAAAGAAATCCACTCTGATGGCTGCCTTATTAGAGATTCAAAAGACAGTGGAGATGGGTTTGTATGACTAGAATCCAATTGCAATAGAAAGTACTGCTAACTGTATTTGATTGTTGATGAGGACCTGGCTGCACGATCCACTTACATTTTTGTGGAAGCAAGGCCTGTTACTCATGGCCAAATTACAGTTTGGAGCTATTCAAGTGGATTATTATATTTTGCTTCTTCAAATGTCATTTGCAGTCTTAACTAAATATAAATCTCTGTACTTCCTGGACTGAACTGTTTGAGTGAGTTGCTGGGTAGTGCTTTGGAGCTACCAGTTTTCATCTCAGCAAGTGAAGAATTTGAGTCCAGGCCAAGAATTGTATGGATGAAAGTCTGGCCAAATTCCAAGGCTATTACACAGCCTTTTATAGTCTTTCATTCTCAGACCTAAATATAGATGGGCCTCATAGTTAGGTGCCATGTTGTTCTGCATGGGTCAATGAAAATGCCCCCTTTCTCCAGAAGTCCACACGAAGCCCTAGCTGATTCAAAGGATTATCATGGCTTGAAGCAACGACCTGATAGAGGAGTGAGTGAGTTGGTTCTTGAAGACTCCAGTAGACTCAGAACAAGAAAGGAAGCAGGTTCAGAGGCCTGAGTAGTAGCGTGTCCTACAAAGGCAGCCAAAGAGTGGCACTTACGTGAGCCTAGCTCAGGGGGAAGAGTCACTGTGAAGTTATTGTCTTGTTGGAGCTGCAGTTCACCGAGCCAGCTGAGGGCATATCCTGCTGGTCGTTTGGGCTTACATGGAACCTCTTAGCGTACACAGAGCCTCCCTGTGATATTTCTCCAGTGAATTTGACTGCCTGCTGGGCATGGCAGCTAATTTTCAGGAAGCATAGGAAGGCTACAAGGATTCAGGTGCCAAGGAGTCACTGGGCTGTGTGAATGCTGTACCTGAGTTTTGATTCACATACTGATGACTTGATGACAGAATTTTGTGTATGGATGGGAGTGAAACCAATAATAACAGCAGATCCTAAGTTAGGCTGGAGTGGATTCTGCCTACCTGCATAATTTGATGAAGTAAAGGAAATGTAAAAAACCTGCATCTTAATTCAGAATAGCCTTCTAATTGAATTCTTAAGTCCAAGGTTGATATTATTCTTCTCCAAGAAGATTTTTCCTAGTAGCCTAGGACCAGAAACCACGACTGCCCAAATTCTAATGTTTTTTGCCATCTAAGATATCTACCAAATACATGACTACGTCTTGCTTTTGTCACAAGTTAATGAGTGTGGGAAAGGGCGATCAAAAGTATTAATTAGTAAAAGTACATAGATGCTTTGCAACTGGACAGTTTCACTGTAATTGCATAGTGCATTTTTAAATACAGGTAGATAAATCCACATGACTTGAGACTTCCAAGCAAAATTGACTTCATATTTCTAGAGGTACAGAAAACTTTCAACTTCTGTTCTCTCCAGCAGGAGATTTCTGAACATTGCTGGCAATCGGTCAAGCATATAAAGAGATGTCTTCTTAATATTAATCATGGAAATATGGATAGCTAGTTGTAATTTGAGTAAATAATAAACATTATCATCTAATTTATACTGAATTAAGATGGCATATACTTTTCTGGTTTTTTTTTTTTTTTGTATATGAAAACAGTCCAATACTAATAATAATGGACAACATTCTTGGTTGTATTAAAAGGAAAGATGATTCTACATTAATCATCTGAAGAAAAGCCTAAAGAATTGCTATGCCTGCACTCTTTCTGGCATGAGAACAGGAACCTTGGGTTGGTTACTGACAGATCACTGCCATGTCCCTATTGTATATTTTACCCTAGGCACAAACTAAGTTAATATTTTATTAGGTGTTCATCAGCTTGAAGAAAAGTAATCGTGGAGGCAAAGTCATTTGTGTTCCTGTGAGAATCTTACAAGTAAATAAAGTTCCTTAAAAAAAAAAAAAAAAAAAAGGTGAGAGTGGATGGAGCTCTGCATTCCTGGAGTTATTCCCAGGATACTCTATCTACCAAAGCACATGCTGTTATTAGTTAAATTTAATAGACATGTAGCTCTTGGACAGCAACTGGGTGCTTGTTTCATAGAATAGAAAAACATACCTTTCATCTGGTCATAAAAAAGGGAATTTAGTTGAAAGCTTTTAAAATCTTGGCCTCCAAATGCATACAAAGAAAGATTTATGCAATTAGAAAACCGACATACATACTTTCATTGAAGAAAATTTCCATTTGTGTAAAATCTTTAAGGCACTTTACACAGCTCTTTGCCCAGCATGACTTTCTTGTTTTCAGATATGGTGTGGAGTCTTATGTGACAGATTTCTGCCCAGCCGTAATGTTAGGTGAATTCCTTCGGGAAATAAAACTGGGCAGACAGCTATGTACCCACAGACTTTTAGAACTGAATGGAGCTATTTGAATCTAACAGTTAGATTCATTATGGTCTAAATTTGCATAATATTTGCTTGTACAGAAATTAAGGGTGAAATACAGTATTGGCTTTCATTGTTTTCATCTTCTCACTCATCATATGTCTTCCATTATCTTCAGTTTGCACAACCTCATCTGCAGTTGGTGCAAGTTCGATGTCAAATCTATCTAGGGGGAAAGCAGAGAAATCTATGCTGCCACAGTCATTATACGGCATTTTAAATGGCTGCAGCTTTATGACACAAATTTTAGCCCAAGTGGCTTTTTAGCCACAAAGCCTGAACAACTGTACCCATTTTTAAATCAAATGCAGCAGCAAAATGTTAGAGTGCTCTGACAAAAATATAGGCAAATAATAGCAAGAAAACTGGTATTTGATGACACAGAAAGAGTATGAGATTAAACCCAGCTAAACTGCAAAATGTAGCAAATGTATTCCATTGTAAGATTTGGTGTGAAGCTTGTATACAATTTATAGGCTTTCTAAAGTGCTTTGAAGTTCCTGGTCAACTTAACAGAGGGTTGATACTTTTACCCTGGGGCATCAATTACACAACCACTATGCTTGTCTAGCTTGAGATGTAAAGCTAGCAGAAAAAGGAAATGATTTATTCTGTGATTTTTACCAGTCAACTCGGTTTGGATGTCACAGTGACAGGCAATCTTAGCTTTATAACAATACATATTCCAACTGGAATTTGGCTGTGTGGAAGTAACTGGTCAACCTACATGTGTCTCTTGGCCTCTTCATTATTTCCATGAGAATGAGCTTACTTCAGATCAGGAAGCTGGGTTTTGACATCTAGCATGACAAGAAACGTCTGCTCCTTGATGACTCAGTTATTACTTATTTTCCTCTGCATCCTGTGCTGACACTGGCATCAATTATTTTGACATTCTTCTTGGCCTCAGCCTGGATTTCACAGAGGAGCTGAGCTGCTGAAGGACTGCGTTGACAATTGTGATTCATTCATGACCTAGACTGCCACAATTTCATCCTTCCTCCACAGTCCCTGTATGTTTTAGAGGATAGTAGCAACCCTTTGATGCCTGTTTTTACAACAAAATGACTTCCCACCTACCGAATTCCAGTAAGTGCTTCTGAACAGTCAAAGGCAGAGGCCAGGGCTGATTCACGCACCATGCACACAAACGTGAACCTCAGATGTGCGTCAAAATCTCACGCCCAGCTTACAGGCAATCTTTTGTACAGAGAAAATGAGAGTGATTGAATAAAACACCTTCCTGTCTATTTGGATCCCCACTGGTCTCCACTCTGAACTAAGCTCTCGGGGCCTGTCTTCCTTCCCATTTAAGTGCTTGATTCAGCTTGCACTGAAGTCAATGGAGAGACTCTCATTGTGTTTGATGGAATGTAGATCAAGCTCTTATGCTACAATAAATCAAAAGTGCGAGACTTATTTATTGCTGTTGTGAGCACCATAGCAAAAGGCTGTGTCAGCAGTCCTGCTAAAACCTAACATATTACATGGCTTATAAATTTACCATAAGGCTTGACTGCAGACTAAAACTTGGCAACAAAGCATATGGCTTTGGTGAGCATTCAGTTTTCCTTTGTTTTTGTAAAATGCAAAATAATTTGGTGTGAATATTTTTAAGTTTACAGCTGCAAGAAAATAAGCAGTGGTTTCTAGCAAGTTCTTTTATTTTTCTATTTTCTCCTTTCTACAAATGTGAACCAAGAGGCTTTCTCAGATTTTAACCCTGCAGGCCTGTAACCCCTTTTTCCTTCAAATGACTTAAGAGCAATGAGATGACTGTCTGCAAGAAAAGTTGCCTAGCTGAAGAACCCTTTTGGTTCCTTATGAAAGAGTTCATGAGACTAGTTAAGATGCAGTTATGAAGACAAATATTCCTGTGTTCTCAACACTACTCATACTTTTTGTGTGTAGGAATGTATTTCCCACTTTGTCCACCTTCAGAGACATAGTCAGGCTATGCCTACGATATTTCATGTGTGGATAGGACTGTATAATTATGCCCTGATCATGTGCTTTGATGAAGCATTTGGGAAGAGTAATCACAACTTGATGGTGTATTCGTTCAATATTCCCTTTCATTTTTAGAGGAGAACATATGAACTGCATTCTCTTGTCTCCTAATATTTCATTTCATATCAGAGTCTGAGCTAACATATTGACTGGGTTTGGTTATTTTTCTTTCTAGGCTCCTCTGTGAAAGACTTTGTCATTTTTATTTTGTTTTATTTCTTGTCTTGTCTTTTCTTATGGTAAATTATTAGACAATATGCACAAAAAAAGCTAAATCAAGTCTTCTACCCAGGGTTACTTATTGCTTCATGCCTTGTTTTATGTATTTAGTACTCCACAGCAAACCCAGCTGCCTTTCAGGCAGATGCCATCTGATGAGAAGGTGCAGAATGGGCACTGTCCTTGAGGGATCGCTGGGAGCTGCTGCTCATGAGGGTAGTACAGCACCCCTTCAGATTTCCCAAATGTGAGAAGCTTTTCTTTACTACAGTCTCTTAATTGACGCAGCGTACTTTCCCCTCGTCAGCAAACAAGCCACAGTGCCTGCTGAATGACAGAAGAAGAAGAGCAATTGCTATTCCTATCACAATCTGTCTCCACACCATTTTCTGGAGAGGCACTCCACAGGGAAACAACTGTAGAAATCTTTCTCCTCTCTTGAAGGCAAGAGCTGGTCTGGCTATCTGTTTTAATGCTGGCCATGCAAGAGAGGAAGAAGGAGACTGTTTAGTTTTTCCTTCCCTGCACATTCAGGACCTAAGCTGGTCCTCAATCTATTTCTGCATAAAGTTATTTTCATTTAAATTGAAATGTAGATCATCCATCTAAACACAAGCCAGACTTGCTGAAGGC
This sequence comes from Dromaius novaehollandiae, assembly GCF_036370855.1. Taxonomy (NCBI): domain Eukaryota; kingdom Metazoa; phylum Chordata; class Aves; order Casuariiformes; family Dromaiidae; genus Dromaius; species Dromaius novaehollandiae. The sequence continues at coordinate 156,315,760 of NC_088098.1, forward strand.
CATAAGAGGTCAGTTTTTTCCTGGCAGCTAAAACCAAAACAGTAGTAAAAACTCAGCTAGTGCTGCATCTCTCCTCTGGTCACTATAAATACTATGGGAAAGAACAGCCGCAGTGAGAATGAATGTTAAAAAATGCAGTCTGCTCGATAAAGGCCAAGATCCGCTTTCTGTTTTTACTATGCAACCACCTGAAAAGCTAGTGATACAAGGTGGATGTAACAGAGGCTTTTCATCATTGCAAAACAGGCAACATATTTCAGAGGGAGTCAAACTTTCCCTCTGAATGTGCCTAAGTGCTTTTCATGGCAGTGCATTCCTGTTCTCAGACTTGCTGCTTCCAAAGGTGTCTCTTTGTCCCTCTTCCCCTCCATTTTTCCCCCTTCACTTTTTTAAGAGTGTAAATGAAACTCAGCTCATTTCTTTCTTTCTTCCTTTCTTTCTTTCTTTTTTTTTTTTTTTTGGAAATGAAGATGGTTGTATGAACTTGTTTCATTCTGACATTTCGAATTAAATGATGAATGCTGTCATTATTATTACTGAGAATAACTGAGAGAGAAGTTCTCCATTAACTATCTAGCCTTTGTATTCCCAGGTCTTTTTGTGCTATTTGATTAAAAATTGCCATTATGAATATGAATGCCATTATTTCTTTCTAAAAAGATTATTGTTGTGCCTATTTTTCATCTGTATTGACCTTGTCCTTTCTATGTGACAGTGACTTCATTCTTATATAATCACATTGAGGTATAAAAGGGGCCCATGAAATTAGGTGCTGCAAAAAAGGAAAAAGGACTGTGACTTAGAAGTAAAGAACACCCCCCCCAAAAAAAAAGTTTAATTTTAAGGGTTTCTTGGTTTTGTTTGTTTGTTTTTAACTAATGAAACATAATAGTCAGGCTAATAAAATTATCCTCCAGAAAATCTGAAAAAAAAAGTCTGATGTGAAAGCTATTTCTAGCAATGGGTCTTTCTTCCTCACTGTTCCTATTTTCCTCTGATCTGCAGACAGTAGAGGTCTATTTGCCACTTACAAGAGTTCATTTTTGTGCTAATTCAGTCTTCATCTCAACAGAAAAACCCATCTGTAGGAACAGAGACTTTTTTTTTTCCTCAGACGACCCTGTACCTACATTTTTACAGTTTCTCCAGTGAGCTGTTTTTCTTTTTTCTCCCGCATCTATGACTTATATCAAACAATACAAGGAGGTAACAGAATAAAATGATATAATGATACCAGAATTCTACTTGCTAAAAGTTTTTAATAGCTTGACAACCAGAATAACTCAGAGAACTACTGCTGTGACTTTGAATTTCCACATTCATTCACAAATTCACAGTGAAAGAGTTTCTCAGCTGTTCTCATTATCATTGAAGAGTGCATACACATGTCCTCCTACTAATTCATAACCTAGGTTTGCCAGCTAGTCGAAGTATGAACCAAGCTTAATGCTATTTTAACAAGCCTGGAAACAGGGCAAGATTTGCTCCAACTATTTTTATTTTGGAAGAGAGCTGTATGATTGGATGTAGGATGTTTTAAGTAGCAATCCAATATCAACTTCTCTTTCAAAACAGATGAAAAAAAATCTTCTGTTAGTGGAGATGGTAATTAACATAGTAATCCACATAAAAATTGTCCAGTTTTATTTTATGTTTCCATGGGCTTACATGGCTGGCTTGGAAGCTGTGCCTGGAAGAAAATCAAATATGGGCTTCCTACACTGATGGATCATCAGTTCTCTCTTATTAGTTATTTTAAGTGTTTTCTATACAGCTTTAAAGTGAAAATTGGAAAGAGAGGCAAGAAAATAAGAAAACCCTAGAGAAACATCTAGTCCATTTTTCCTTTTTTTTTTTTTTTTTTTTTTTTTTGTTTTCATTTCACAAGCTACCAAACAGTGTTTAACGCAACAAGAACTGACCCAAATTCCCCTGTTTCACTTTGGAATGGATCAGAAATCGAACTACTCTACTGAACTAAAAGTGGATCTCTGACCCCTGAAAGTTGCTAAATCCTGATGCACCCATATAACAAATGATGCAGTTGCATGTTATATGCTGACTATATCTATATATTCATACTGGAGCACAGAATTAACCCACTGAAGATGCTAATCAGCTGTACAAGTGATTAGACCTGTCTGGAATTTCAAGAAGACTGTATTACGAAGATAGGAGGACTACACTGTTGTGCAGTCAAAACTCAGGAAATGTCTAAGAAAAGGCTACTGGTATAACTGTAACTGAATGAGAAAACATGTGGAAAGTCTACTGTGCATGCCAGGTATGTTATTTTCAGAATCTACTTGATTAATTTTTTATAACACTCAGAAAAACCCTTTTCATTAAATGTGTTCAGAATAAAAACTGAATAAACATGAAATGCTCCACAATCTTTTAATATATAAACTGCTTGATTTCATTTTAGTTTTTAATTGGAGAGCCTAGACTTTTTATACTTGTTCTATAGGCAAGCTCTTTATCTATCTTAAAAATAAACAAAAGTGAAATGATCTTCAAAGAGACAACATGCCTGGAAAATATAGCCTCCAAAAGATATAACTTCTGGAATTATATAAATTGTTTACAATGAAGGATCAGAATTGAAATAATTGTGAAAACCTAAATACAGCAAGCACAGATATTTTACGTTATGGAATAGCAACTAGTTATGTAGCAGGCAGCTCCTTTGCATGAATTATATATATGAGCTAATTAAAAAAAGGTGGGCCAAGAGACATTGTATATAATCAGCCATTCAGAATTCACAGTGTTATTCACCAACTTTGTATAGCATGTGTGCACAGTTCAATGTTCATATGCTTTCTTTAGTTAATATAGAAGCTTTACAAATTTTTAAAACTTTTTTTATACTTAATTGTTCTAATTTATGTTTTTAATGTGTCTATGTAACACAGTTCCATCACACTCACCTAGTTTCATCATGACTGTATCTATACCGAAAAATTAAACAGTATCATCAAATTTTGCTGGGCACTGAAATTCAATCCTCTATCCTGTTTAACTGTTAGAACAGCCCCTGGCATTGTTTTGGTGTGATCCAACTAGTATTCATTCAAAAAGTTTCTGAGAACAACTGAGTGTTCGTACAAGCCAGGGACAATTACCAGGAGGCAGTTTGTTGTGGTTAGAGGGTGTGCTAAATGTACTAGTAGAGCTATAAGCAACGGGAATGCTCTACTATGTAGTATTAAGAACCCAGAGTTGGGATCCCAGAAAATATTTCTTTCTTAAAAAAAAAAAAAAAAAGAAAGAAAGAAATCCCACACAGTAAAAATCAGTTACTACTGCTGATAGAAATAAAATTCAGCTTCTGTTAACACTTGAATATCCAAGAAAACCTTCATTTAGAGCAATTGAGCTAATCCCTCTAACACAGTTTAGTTGAAAGGAAAGGAAAGGAAAGGAAAATTTCTATTTTGTCTACAAAGTGGATGATCATTTGACAAATGTTACTGTTAAAATAATACATAAATAGTAAAGTAACCTCATTGAGAACTCCGATGATTGAAACCACTGTGTCTTATTTGCTTCTCTTTTCTGTGAAATCAGATAAAGGGTGTCTCATTTGAAGCTAATGAAGCTACAAAACGGTGAAATCAGAATGTCAGGATTTGGGTCATCTGGGTACATTTACATTGCTAAATAAGAGAGGGTCTGACAGTGAACTCAAGTATTGGACCACTGATTTTCCTCACAATCTACTTATCTCTTTCCTTAGCTCTGTTCTGTTCTGGACATCTCCCTCCAACTGTTCAAAACACAGCCTGGGCATGGTCTTCAGCTCTGCTGACTTCCAGAACTGCTCCTGGAAATGAGTGTGGACAAGACTTTGTTTTATACATTCTTCCAGCACCGTCCTGTCAGGCTCTACATCTTCTTATGTACTCTCATGCTTCCCGAAGGTGGAGCAGATACTCTTGGTTTCATGCTGTAAGAACACTGTTCCAGTGGTCTACAGCACAATGCTCACACTATTTTAGTTAGTTTGAATAGAACCTCCTCCCCTTCAACAGCAAAAGATAATACTTTTCTCTCAGGACAAAGATGCAACTAATAGGCCAAGAGAAGGCCCAGGGATAAGCCATATATTGAAGATGTGGCCATTCTCCTCTGGAGTGGGTAGGCCTAAGCAGCGGGGAAGTGAGCCAGTCCATTTGAGTTAGCCTTGGGTCTCTGGATTAGAGCTCTTTAACTTAGTAGTATGGACTGTTCCACCAGAAGAACAAACATTCATGGTACTAGCACTGAGACACCCAAAATATGGCACCTGACAGACTGAGAACAAGAGCAATCAGGAATAGAGGACTGAAGGAAAGGTTTGCAAAAGTGGAAGGGATATGTTTATAGAAGAGGGATACTTTTTACATCAGCTAAGCAGGAAGAAAACATTGCACAGTGGAGGCAGATACACAGCATAATTAAGGAAAGGAGTCACAGATAGAAGAGGGTTTATGAATTCCTGAGTGAGCTCAGAATTAGCCTAAATTATTTTTCAGAATACTGAAGAAACTATGATGTATGCAAATACATGCAAGCATTCTATTGCTTTGTTTAGATCTACATATTTCTTGTACTAGCTTAAGTAAACACTTGGCTAAAGTTACATTTTGAGATCTTTGTACATCTAGTGACTGTCTGCATCTGCTGTCACATGATCCTTGACCTCATAGGTATGGAAATAGGAGTGCTTAAGCTACTTGTAAATTGGCTGCTCAAAACTATTGTGATGATCTAGGGCAACTGTGCTGTGGCATCCCATTTATGCGGAAAGGTTGGGAGAAAAAAAAAAAAGAAAAAAAAAAAAAAGGAAAGAGTACCAGAACATGTGCCAGAGAGGCTAATGGATCAGAGAGATCTGCAGCCAAAGGAAGCTTCAGAGCACATAATTCAAAGGCAGCAGGGACAGATAATTAGCATGAATAGTATCCAGTGGATTGTACCTTTATTAGGTTTTTTAAAAAAGAGTTTTAATAATTAACTCTTGAAATATTGTTTATTATAATGACCTTAAAAGTTTAGAAATATATCTCATTATAACCTACAGATAAGAAAGCAATGTGCACACAAAGAATCAATATTGTTTTTCTTGTAATGAGGAAAAGGAGCTAGAAGAGAGAGAACCATCTGAGATTAAGAACTTTGTAGGGCCAGATTCTCAAGACCAGCACAGAAAGAGATAACTTTCAGTTTCTCTCTAGATTAAATCTCACAGATTCAATAGAAATAGAACATCTATTGAAAATATCATAAGGTATCTCTCTACATTCTTAGGAATATAACTACCTTGAAAATCTGGTGTCTAGTAAACATGAGTACAACAGAGAAGTCCAGCAGCAACAATAGGCTCATTGTCTCCCATCTTCATCAGAAGGATGTCAATAAATTAAGAGTTTGGATTCTCAGGCTTTAGAGCCATACAAAAGGCTTTTTGTGTCTGCACAATTACCTCTGACCAGAAATACTAATGCAAGACACACATACTTCCCAATGTCAACACTGCCTTACAAAAGTTACCTTTGCCTAGATACAATCAGAATTTACCAGAAGACACCAGAATATTCCCCACTGATCAGTGTCAGCTGCATTAATGCAATTAAAATGGCTTGAACACTTTGGTACTTTCCTAGGACCTAGTTATATATAGCAGTCTATTACTAAACTCTGACAACAGTGGCCCAAATTATGATGCACTTACTCACTCTGGAGAGTACTTTGTACCACGAGCAGTCACACTTTGAATAAGGCATTCACGATCTGGCCCATCACCCTTTAATTATAGACATTTCAGAGAAAAGTGAGCATCAGGGTTCACTGCACTATTTATAAAACAAGCAAAAAGCCAAACGTTACAGGGCTTCTACTGCTTCAAAAAACAACTTTTCTTCCTTTTATAAGCCCTTCTGTTGTGTACTTTATGCTTATTTGAATGTATAAAACACAGCATTGTAGTAAAAGAAGCATTCACAAATGAGAAATAATCTCGGCCCTTGGAAAAATCCAGCAGTTGATTCAAACAGCTGATTTACAGTGTCTGTTCTGGAAATTAAATATAATGTGTTTATTAATATTAGCAACAAAGCATTCTGCAATTATAGCCTGTAATCCTACTGTAAAGCATATTAGGTTGCACTACAATAGCTATCATTGTGTGAGCTGAATACCCTCTGAAACACAAAGAAATCTGTCTGCCTTGTCCCCTATACAGATATGACTATACCAAAACATTAATCTACATAAGCCAGCCTCTACCTGGTAAAATCTAGGAGGAAGCACTTTATCTCTGTCTTTCCAGAAATGGGGTGTTAGAGCTTGCCTTTGAAGTCTCTATTGCTAAATATTGTCCAAAGCAGGATATGAGCCTGAAAGCAGCAGTGTCTGGATTCAATAGCACAGGTGGGATTTCCTTAGCGTACAAGGGGAAACATCTGGGATATTCCAATACACCACTGGGGGGACACAGGAAGACCGCTCTGCAGGTGGCAGAGAAGGTCTCCAACTTTCATGCAGGGGAGGTTTGAACCTTTTCTCTACTCCTGTTCTGACTTTACTTAGCTGTTCTAGATTCTATGCTGTCATATCAAAACGTAAATTTTGTAAATCTCAACTGTATATAATTTTAGAAGTCACTGGGGATGTCAGTTCCCTGTCAAACTTATTCTTTGTATTTCCAAATGAGTGCTGTTTCTGCTGGTTGTCAGTGCTTTTGTGCATTATATAGACAGGCTACAGATTATATACAATTATTAAAATACATATATACCCCATGCAGTTTGTCTCCATAAAACCTATTTTCAGCCTTAAACCGCTTACCCTTCCTTGCCATAATATTTCTTGCTATCTCTAGATATTTCTATGGCCCTTTTCCTTGTAGCGTGTGAGTGCCTTAATCTGAAATGCACCCCTTTTCTTTATTTAGCCTTACAATATGGTATCAGGCAGAAAATGATTACCTCCTACCTGGCAGGTGAGACCCAGTGGCTTTGTCAGTACTTCCTAAGGCTTGTGTGGCATACATGGCTCCTCTAACCATTACCTCCCTCTCTCTTCCCTCAGATGATGTTGTTCCCAGAGGCAAAAGTATTCTTCTGCAGAGGTAGCCTTAGCAGTTCTCTCTAAATGGAATAACCTGCCTTTGCTAAAGGATTTTTTGCTGGTGGAATTTCTTCTGTATAAGAGTTATTAACACTGTGACCACACTAGTAAAGGATTATCTTTTTTCCCACCCTTCTAACCAATACAGCTAAGCTGGCAAAACTTCTAAGCATACAAATGACGAAGTTAGAGAGATTTGTCTGTGGATGTAGAGAAAGTACTACAAAAAAGAGAGCTGACTGTTTGGGTACAAAAGGTATTTGTTTTGTGTTCTAAAGCAAAGCACTAGATCAGCTCAGGTGTTGATGTCAGCCTTTATAAGATGCCACTGGGAGGATCTTGAGAGATGTGATGATTTCCCGGGGACACAGCTGGAGAATCCCATTGTGAAGGGAAAAGGGAGAATTACGCTTCTATAGGTTCCCATTACCTATAAGAACAGGTGCATGGGTGTCCCGATCCAATATTGGGAAGGTTTTGTTACGATCCCAAGGATGAGATTAAGATCCTAAAACCAGTCAAATGTTGTACAACCTTTTAACTTTATTTTCAACGGAGTGGGGAGAAAAGGTGGGGAAAGGCGAAGGGGAGAGGGGAGCAAGGGTGAGGGGAAAAGATAGAGAGAAGTTGGAAAAGGAGAGAGGAAGCTAGCTACCACCACTCCGAGGCCGATGATGTTCCGCTGACTCCATTTGAATTACAGCTCAAGCTGGGCGCCTCCGACGAGGGACGAGGGAGAGGGACGAGGGCGAGGGGCGAGGGCCCACGAGGGACGAGAGAGAGGGACGAGGGCGAGGGGCGAGGGCCGAGAGACGAGGGGGAGAGAGAGAGCGAGAGCTAAACAAAGAAATCCCTCGGCAATTATAGCTTTTTCAAATTAAGTTTTCCCACCCCTCACGTGGTAGTTCAGACCAATAGTAATATTTAGGTCTGGGGTCTCCTGCTCCTTATTGGGTCTCATCACTGTCCCTAGGTAGGCCATTTACTGTTGCCATTTCTGCTGACAGGTGTGTCTCTATTCTTGGGTCCAGCCATTAGCTCTCAAGGTCCTGACAAAGAGGTGGTAACTCCAGCAATTAGCACTGTTTCAGCAGTGCACAGGAATGCAAATTGCTGGTAACTCCCTTATCATTCCAGTCTGCACCAGCTCTGGGGCCCTTTCTCACTGAACTAGGGAGTGCGGCCTAAGGCTTCAGCAAATTTAGCCACTAATGCCAAGCACGTTTTATGGAAGTTGTGCTAAAAACGGACAATAATTTACAGTCCAGATCCCAAAGTCTCTGCCCGATTGTGGTCTCGTTCAGTGCAGGCTCGGTGTGTCCTGGGTGGTTGCAGGGAGACCATCTCGGGCGTCGCAGCAACCCAGTCTTGTTTCCGCCAGGGACAGATGGCTTGTTCGGGGTTGTGGCCTGCCTGCACCCCATGCACCAAGAAATGTTTAAGGCAAAAAAAATTCATTCATCTGTCCCCCACAATGGGAAAAACTGTCTTCTCATTAGTGCCAAGGTTTCATCTTAAAGGGAAGCCCTTCTTTTGCTGCAGGTGGAGCTCTTTGTGGAGCAGAGCAGATGGGGCACTAGGTGGAGAAGATACAGGGCACAAATACTTTACAGTAAAGGGTAAGTATACATTTATGTCCAAGATAAATGCCCCAAACACAGCACTATGCTTTCTGGCCTCTGCACATGCAGACGCAGAGCACCCTAGTATGGAGTGGAGTTCAGAAGGCCTAAGTAAGGTGCTGAATGAGCATCAGTCTAGTGTCAGCTAATATAAAATATTAGACACAGAGGCTTAGAGGAATTAGGTCATTTGACTCAGACACTCAGTTCACTGAGTCCATCGTAAATGCTGCCTTTTAAACACCCTGTTCTGGAGAAGAGCTTAAAGTGTGTAATAGAAATGACTTGATTTCTAATAATAGTCAATTAGAAGTTCTCCTCTGTAATGGCGTTTGGAAATACAATGTGACTGCTTCTGCTGGAAAAAGTTAATTTGTCTTCATTTTCCTGCAATTTCTAAAAATAGATTAGAATTAAATGTCATGTACCTTTGGAATGTGTATGTTTGGTAACTAACAAACTCACTTTGTCACTGTTTATGATCTCAGAATTCTTTCCATGGAAACTATTATAAGGTCACTATTATCATCAAGCAGCAATGAATGCTGTTCATATTTTAGAGAGTCATTAGGGAAAGGACAATCCTAAGGCCTTAAAACCCATTTGTCCAGCAGCAAAGGAATGTATAATACTTTTTTGTATATATATGGTTTTATGTGAATATAGACAGACATTTTTGGTTTTAAGATTTAGAGTAACACACACTACCTCTTGCAGGAAACTCCTTGTCTGTCAGATGGATTTTTTTTAGACTCTTAAACTACATCTTCATAAATGGCACACATTTAAATGAAGACAAAAACTACAAGGCTCTAAGTGGCTTCATTCACCATTAGCCCCTTTTTAAGAGCATCCATTACATTGCAGGACTGAGATGTTTGGTCAGCGAAAGCCAGATTCTGAATTGTCCCCATCTAGGAGTACAAAGAAGTCTTAAAGCTAATATAGCTGTACTTTCCTCCTGTTGGAAGATTTCCTTCCATTGCCAGACTGACTTAAAGGAGTTCTCAAATAAAAATGTGGTTCAGGACTGGTTTATTAATGTAAGCTGTCCATGTGGAAAGCTCTGATATTTACTCAGAATCAAATAGGATAATATAGACTTGTTCCAATATTTCACTATCTAAGAGATTCTGTTGCTTATTTTGGTGTCTCATACCATTTATACCATCATAACAGGGGGCTGCATGGCATAAAACTGCAGCAGTATTTTATATTGGAAATGTAAGGTTTTGAGAATGATTCAAAAAGCTTTATTGCATAAGCATGATTATATGTATAATTCAGCTAATGAGTCTAACTTAGACTGTCTCTGGAGAATTGCCATTGATTGGTAGGAGTAGCTTTGGAAACAAAAGACAAAAACAGTCAATAGAGCATGCTACTCACACATATGCGCACAGATACATATCATACTCAGCTGAAGAAGACTTTCATCAGTCAAGGCATTTCTTCACACTTTTCTACTATTAATCTGCTATCAGGTTTGCACATTAGTTCAAACTCTTCCCTAGTATTTGAGAAGATTTAATTAGAATCAGGAAGCAAACTGTGAATTTCAAGATTTTTATTAAAGCAAAAAAAGTATAAACACATGGATGGATTTGTGATGACAAGTTAAACACAGAGGTTTAAAATTATTTATTCAGAGCAGGAACTGAAAAATAATGGATCAACAAAGGTACCTGAAATCTTGATTTGTTAATCCAATAGATAAAGATACAGATGTAAATACTTGCAACTGTTTGCTAATACAGACTCTAGGTAGTATTAGTTGGCAAAGATAATGGTTTTATAAATAGTTACTCATAGGAGGTATGAAATAATGTTTGCCTTAGGGTGATAGAGTGTCTGATCTAGTTATAGTAAAAAGTGTGCAGAATTTCTTTTTATTTTCCTTTCCTTTCCCATTTGTTTTCCAGGTAGATTTCTCTAGCCTTATCAAACTTGGCTAATGACAGTGACTTACCTGATGACTGTGTTCTAAACAAGACTATACTTTGGCTTGGTCTGGTTTCTTTTGCTACAAAGTTTCATAGGCATAAGGATTTTCTGTAGGTAGCACTTCATATTGCAAATCTGGGTGGCTCTGAGGTGTGGCTAGTTTACCAAAGGTGAATTTTTCTCACCATTTTATGCCACTTCATATTTCTTACACATCCCATCTTTTAATTAGTTTGTAGATCTTTTTGCAAAAAAAGGTTTAGACTTTTTTTGAAGTGAATGTCAATGAGAAATTATATTTGCATGTCTCAATTTCACACACACGTGCATATACAAGAAAGCTTTAACTGAAAAATTCTCACAGACCTTAATGATAGCCACAAAGTTTAATCTAGTCTGATTCAGAAATGAGTGGCGCTGTTTGTGAAGAAAAGTGACTACCTGGAAAATTATCCTTTTGTTCCTGCTCAGGAGATCTTCTGTCAGACGTAGCTAGCAGAAGTAAATTCTTGTTTACCTGGGGCATACATAACCTTCAGTAATCCTGAGGTTCCACAGATGGCCCCAATCATCTGTGGTGTCTAACCACTGGGTAAGACTATTGTATTGTCAATGTATTGTAAAGCTCATGAAAACATTTTTCCTTTTCTCAGTGCTGACTATGAACCAGCAGTTATTCCTATTATTTATCCTTCTACTTACTTCTTCCAGGCTTGCAGACATCTTTGTGATGGCAGTATCTGTGCCCTTGAGAAAGTAATTTATATCTGTGGTATTACTCAGATAGAGATAGTCACCAGTTTGCATGGGTTCCCAGATTTCTTGAACAGTCTGCTGCCTTAGTCGAGAAAGGGGAGAATGTCTTGGACTTCACCAAGTGATTCAAAACCGGGTGATAACTCTCTGCTTGCTTTCTGTTTGCAGTTGCCGTAGTACCTTAGAAATGCCCTATTCACACAGCAATAACTTAAGAATCCATTGGCTGATTTCAATCAGATTGGCACAGGGATGAAGATCTCAAAGATCAATGTGCTTCTAGAAGTCCTATTAAAAACAGAGAGAGTAAATTTGAAGAGAGATGCCCTCAGTGTGGTTTCAGCTTCTCTTCAGACCCCTGAAATTAGGACCCCACAATATAGATTGTGTACATGTCCACTAGGTACTCAGTCTCCCACTAAAGTTGATGACCCTTTGGAGTGGTAGTCATCTGTCTAAACATAAGCATCTAGTGCCCCCTCACATGCCCGAGTGTATTTCTCCTAGCATCCAGCTGCCAGTTCAAAAGACCATGCAGCAGGTCCTTATCATACCATGTGATTGTCCCAAATACTTTATGAATTACAAAGAGCAACTAAATCAGCCTCTAGATCTCCACTGACTAGAATAGGCACTTAGCTATGCTTAAATGTCTGAATTTGTTGTAAATCCCAGCCCAGGAGGGGGATGCAGTTGCCTCATATCAGTGTCGTTTTAGACACTGTCTCTTCACTGCTTCTCCAGAAGGGTGTGGGTCCTGTAAATCCTGTTTGCTGTTCCTGTTCCTGTTCAGTCAGCTTCTTGACCAAAGGAAAGCTGCAATGTGATTTCACAGGCACTGACATTCACTATTGAAAGAGGAATTATACAACTCCCAACCTTGAAGAAAGTGCCTGTAAAAGTTTTCAATCCATGACATGGCCTCCTGCAGATAGAGCTCACAGAGGAGTTTCTCTCATGAAAGCTGAGATTCTGGAGCAGGGGTAAAGCCACCGCAGAAAGGCATAGCATTCCCCAGATAACCCCTTTTAAAGTAAAGTATGAGAAGGTGAAGTGTACCTTGGTGATTGGCCAGTAAGAGCAGACTTTTCTTTATAGTCTTGGCCATCACATTGTCTTCAGGCTTTATTGTTTTCAGGCTTCAGTTTTGAATTTTTCCTCAATCTCCCTGGATAAGCTGGGCATTCAGAGCATTTTGTCTGAGGAGCAATGGCATTATTCTGGACTAGGACTTCTATATGAGCCCTCAGAGCCTCTCCTTCATCCCTAGCAAACACCTAAAAGATTTTTCTTTCAGAACTATCAAAAATCCATTTCAACAGGTGGCAGGGCTGTGCAGGAGGCAGTTTGCCCTAGTTCAGTTGAACTAGCCTCTAGCAAGTATAAGCCTCTTCCAAGAGGTTTATGAAGACTTGCCACTAGCAAGGACCAGTTTGCTCCTGCTTGTCTTTTCTTCATCCTTCTCTTCCTCTTCAGGCCATAGCCTAACTTGGGCTTTGACCTGAAACCCGCTGTTCCTGACCTGCCTCCTCACAACCATTCCCTCAGATGTGGATGTTATTTGTTGGTAGTATGACCATGGCAAGGAGGGTTGATTAATTTGCCTACTTGGCAATCAGAGAGATTGCCTTACTGAAAGTTATGCTTTTATTTCTCAGTAGCGGTCAATAGGGGTCTCACTGACCCTCTCTGGTATTCCTCTTCAGAGCTGTCAGAGCTGTTGATTCAATTGTGTGATGTGGGTGTTTTCCTTCAAACCAATTTTCATTCATAGTTCAACAAAAGGAAATTATTTGCTTCAACTGTTTTGTGGGAAAAATAAGTGCTGGCATACAAACCTTCTGCTTCCAGCCTAATTTTCCATCTTTAGTGTCTTCTAAGTGACAAACACAATGACAGTTATGTACATGGCCATTCATGCTTCTGAGATAGACTGCAATTCCAAGCTGTGTGCTCTGCTATGACCAGAACAGTCAGCATACGTGGGGCTTGCCCACGCATGGAATAAATGAGGGAACATCTCATTTGTGAATCATACCAAATAGTAGGAAAAATTAGGTTGCTTGCATGTTTGGCAATATCTGAATGCTCCTGGTTGTTCACATGTTCCCATGACCTTGTCAGGGTGAAAGTGGCCTTGAAAGAATACTAGACATGAAAATGTGCCTTTGTACAGACATCTACATCTACAGGAAGTCAACTTAGACTTCCCTGAAAGTCAATGGAGCTAATGGGTATTTTGGCGATGTGATTCATCTGACTTATTTTAGAAGTCTGTTTTAAAATGAGATAAATTGCTGCCTAGAAATACCTATCTTTCTCTACTAACTATGAAGGGTGCTGACGGTGACCAGCTCAGATGCTGATGTCTCCATCATAGATGTCTCTGGTCAGATGAATGTCATCTCCATGGGCTTTAGGGATCAGCTGAATGAGGCTTTTGTGAATGTCCTGGTGGGTACTGAAATATGGGACTTAACTGCCTATTGAGGCATCTCAGTCCCCTTTGCGAATCTAGGATCAATTGTTGCCAGTTCTACCTGGTGAGGAAACTGTCCAAGAGGAACTAGTAGAAAACCACCAAGATCATTTCAAATACATTAGGAGCAAAAATTCATGTTATTGTGGCAAATTTTTCATTATTTCTCCTCCAAAAAATGAAAACACACAGCAGCTGAAAAGGTCAAGCCTTCTGAATTTGCCATATTTCAATGAATAAGTACCCCTGAGTGACCTTGATTGGCACTTTATAAACATTAACAGCTTTGATCATCTTGACTAATTGCCATGTTTCTCAACTCTGGGAATACTAGACACCCATTCTTGCTTTTATTAATTTATATATTTATTATAGTGCTGTTTCCTCTGCTGCCAAGCTGAGAGAACATTCATGAAACTGTCCTGTGGGATCATCTCTTGAGAATAGTTTTTCACACTCAGGAAAGAATATCCTGTACCACACATTGGATTTTCTGGCCTCACTGAGAAAATGCTGCAGGGGAAATGGGGGTGGGGAGAGAAGGGGTACCTTGCATTCATCTAAAAAAGAAAACCCCAAACCAACAACCTTTGAAGATGTTTTGTTTTAATTGTTTTATGTGAGTAAGGTTAGTTCAGTATATAATAACAGGCTGTCTTGGCAACAAAAGGCTGAATCAACACAGAACATGACTGGAATTATGCATGTCAGTTATAATGAATCTCATTATGCAACACGAAAGTCTAATTCTATTGTAAAGGCCTGCAGTCTGCAGTCTTAAGGCTGATGTCAATGCTGAACAATAACTGCCCTCTCCCCCATGTCATAGCCATAAAGAACAAATATAAACCTCATTTCTGTAGCTTTTTAATATGCAAATTTCCTTGGGGTAGGGGAAAAGAGAGATTTCTTTTTTTAATTAAAAACAGACAACTGCCCTGGTCTTAAAGCAGCCCATCATGTCCATGGCTTCTTTAGCTTTAACATTTTGCTTCCCACAGGAAAAACTGAAGTGCTGTTATTAAGTTCTTTCCTTATATCAAAATAAAAATCAAGAATGACCATTTCCCATATTGTACCAGCTCAGTATTTTATTTATCAAAATAAAATATAAATGCTCGTAGCTGTACTGATTACACTTTAATTCCTAGAAAGAAAGTTACAGTAACAGAGATTATAGTAACACCTTAGTGGAATTACAGTATAGTAGGGTATATTCTCTGTGTATTGTTACAATTTGCTATTTTTCACCATTATTTATTGCAAGTATTCTAACCCTTCCAGTTGAAATGTCTGGGTTTAGGAGTTTATTGCACAGTAATAAATGTAAAGGTGGCTTTTCTTTTATGAACACATGATTAGAATGCTGCTTGAACTATTAAATACTATTCCATAATTCGTTGTTAAATAGTTGATAACTTCTGCGGAAACAGGCCTGCAACAGGCATTTTTATTTGATAAAATAAAACGCTGTTGTGACTCTAGTGGATAGAGGCATGCTAGTAAATGGTAGTCAAATAAATTCCAAGATTTACAGTCTTGAAACTGCCATGTGGCAGGATTAGGTGAGCATATTATGATGGGGAAGCAATGTCTGCAGAATACTGAAGCTGGCCCATGGTCATCAAACAATACTTTGCAGAATGCAACAGGGCTAGTCAGTAACCTCTTATATAACTGCTTGCTTTCAACAGTCATTACAGAAAGGTACTGCAGTTGATAGCAAAGCATATAGTCGGGAATACTTCTCCTCCAGGAGATAGGACTTATGATTGCAAAACAGTTACGGGGTCTGCACTAGGGTTCTGTGTGAGAATTCATGGTTCAGAGCTAGCTTACAAATACGCTTGTACTAAAACATCCATTTCTAACTGGCGTAAATTGAGTTCTTAAAATCCATTATTTACACCAAAATTGCAACAAGGTATGTAGATTCCAAAATAAACGTTGACCCAGAATTTCTGTGAACTGTCACCATTCTCACAGATCACAATTATTCACCTTTTCCTATTAAAAGGTAGATGAAAAATAAATTTGCTAGAAACTGAAAGAAACTTTCAGTTATTAGACCTAGGACAGATATTCAATACAGAATTAGAACAGCAGTCCAAATTTTCCTGGTTTAGAATTTCTAGCAGCTTTCATGGGAAATGTATGGTCCAGGTTATTTAGCATCCTGGGGAAAAAAAAAAGAAAAGTTCCTCAAAGCTGACCATGACATTTATAGCACTATCTGGCTATCGCTGAAAACAAGCTTTATATTTGTACCAGTAAAGTGTTACTGTAACCATGAATAGCACAAGAAAAATGATTAGAGATAGTAATTTTACAAATATTCTCTTTTAGAAAAACAGTAGTTATTCTTGTTATTATTATTGCTGTTATTGTTACAATCATCATCATCAGTGCATTTTTTCTGAGCTGGTAGAAACAAGTGTCCAGGCCATTTCCTCAAGACTGCAATGTCCTTTGCACCTACTTGTAAAGATCTATGGAGCCTTTACCTACCACCAGTCTTTCTGAATTGGTAGCTTTGTGCTATTTTCTCCAGCAAGCAGAGGATAGGGCAGGAAATGTCAGAAAAAGGACTAGCTGCTTTATAAGGTCAGGTGAAAGACCTCCTATTGAAGGGATAAAAGGAGGAGGTTTTCTAGTGCCAGGAGCACAAAAGGAAATCAGGCAGCTGGAACTTGCTATAGCCAGCTCCAATGTGAGGTAAGGGTACCTGGGCTTGTTTTGCAAAGGGAGATAAGGGAATGTGAGGGCATAGAGCATAGCAAGTTTTGGGTCCATATTGCACTGCATCCTCATAACTGTTTATACACTGCTACGCTGAGTATAACATACCTCTAAAATCGGGTGGACTCTGTTCACGCAGGAATTTACACAACTGTTGCAGAGTTAACAGTGCACTTGCATCAGCAATATGTGAATCAGGCAAGGAGCTCTTTCTAAGTCAGCTGAGTCAGCTAGTTATTTTTATGCCTCACAGGGATCGGCATCCCTCAACTGACCATCTTCACAGAACTCAGAAGTTATAGAAATCAGTCAATGTTTGGATTTACTGGGGATAGAGGATAGAGGTGGGCAGCAGGAGACTTTATCTGATGCTGTTATAAGCTTTACTTCTGAGGAGTCATTTGTGTATGTGATAGCATACACACTTTATTTTCTAAAATCTGCCTTATTTTTCCACTCTCTTCTGATGGGGAGCTGCTGAATTGCATTCTGCATGTCTGTCCTAAATTTCACTGTCTGCACACCACATCACTGTCCTTGAATGCAGATATGGAAAAAATGAGCCACTCAGTTTACCGTTGATCTCATTAATAGATCTGTGGCATGGTGTGGGTGAGGCACTTCACCTCACAGCTGGCACCAGTCTGTGACTCAGTCTATCGCAGACGGTAGTGAGCATGCAGGGAGTCAGGAGTAGTTGCGCAGCGGTGGTCAAGAGCAGCATTAATCACTTTCCTTTTTCGCTTGCTCTCTCTGCATATAATATGGAAAATAAAAATTTCAGAGAAAATTGCCATGTCTCTTCCATTTACAGCTACTAGGCTGCTGGGCTTGAAAGCAAGTTTGAGTTCAGCATGTTCCCAGACCTACACATGTTCCCACAAAACTATCTTGTCCACCAGATGCTGAAATCATGTAACAGCTGCCAAAGAGAAAAGGTGGAGCATGGAGGAAGATGAGGAAAGCACTGAAAGGGCCTACCTGTCCATGCTCCAGGTAGGTTCATGCCAAAGGCAGCACAGGCCTGAGTTTCCTTATCTGTGATGTTCTGAACGTTGCCTCAAGACGCTGCTGGGTTTGCCACCAAACAGCTCCCTGCATGGCAAGTTTGGGAGCATGCCCATGGCTGAATTACAAAATAAAGATCCAGAGACACTACGGCAGACAACATTCCTTCTGCTGAAAGCCATCAAATCTTTGGGGGTAAATTAAGCTTCCTGTCCCTGTGGGAAACAGGACTCCCCAGTAAGGCAGAGACCTATGTGCCAATCTTTGTTCTACCACAGACTTCTTCTGTGACCTCTGGCATGTCACTTAAGCCCAAAACCCTGTAAGATTTTTATACATTTTACCCTCACTGAACCCCAGTTCCGGTTCACCCATCTGACTGAGCTGATCCTGTGCTCTATGGCAGCTTGCATGTGTAGTCTTACCTCTAATAAAGTCTTGGGGAAGCAGAGAGTGTTTGGGGCTGTCTAAAGAGGCAGAAGTGCCTCTGGAATGGCTTTAACACAGAGCTGGGTGCAGCCTTGACCCAGAGGAATGGGGGGATGGCCTGGGGCAGCCCCCAGCCCCCCTCCCCTAGGATTACATACTCCAGGCCAGGTTGTGGTAATGGGGCAGAAGGAGGGGAAGAGGGATAGACTACAACCACCTCCTTCTCCAAGAATGTCTAGCCCAGTTTAATAGGCTTTAAAATACTGTGCACATGAGAATGAGAAATATATTTGTCTCCCTGAGTGTGCTCTTAGTTTATAGTAAGCTAACTAGGTTTCTCAGTCACATTTTTCTATCAGACACGTGTGGTTGCATTGCCTTACTATTCACAGAAACTTATTACTACTCTTACAGTGTATATATATATACACCAGTGGACTCTTCAATGTGCAGTGATCTTTTTCAGTTTAATAAATAGCAACACAAGAATTATCTGCTCTTTGGGTTTTAATCTGTGAAATGCAGTCAGCAGAAGTGCTTAGCACAGGATTTTATTTTTAGTTTTATGGAGATTTGATTATAGGCAAATGAAGACTATGCAGTATGTCAAGGATATATGTATGATAATTATGGAGATGAAAGATTTTAATTCAAGGAAATAATCTTCTTTAGTTACAAAAAATTGCAAATTTAATGTTCTGGTTAAGCAAAACATCCACATGATGAAACTTGTGGAGTGCATTTTATATAGATGGAACAGAGTGTAGGTGCTTAAGAAATAATAATTATGAAGACGCCTAGCTAGGACATCTGGATCCAAACATGGAACAAAGCAGGGAGTTTAGGGCATGTTCTGTGTTAACCTGTTATCAGGCAAACCACAAAGTTCTAACCCATCTTTGGGTCATACTTTCCAGAAATTAGGGGACATATCTTGACATTTATTTTTAATAAACAAGCTTCTTTCCTATAAAACAAAATTGTCCTCATGAAGATGGTCACAACAAAGCCTTAAAACTGAGCAGAAGAATGTTCCTGGAGAAGGGGAACAGTGGATAAATAAAATGTCCTTCTATATAAGTAAAACACAAATGCATGCATTCAACATATGAATAATTAGTGTTACTGACAGCTATGCTGTTCATAATTTCTCAAAGGTACTTCTCAAATCAGCAATTATTTTTAAACAAGTCATTTACTAATTCCGATCTCCCCTCGCAATTGCCATATTAGATTATGATTAACAAAAAAACAGTACACTACAATATATGCAAGTAAAAAATACATATATATACACATATATATACATACATACACACACATATATATATGTCTCCCTACAGAACTGGTGTGTGAATGCGAAGCTACTGAATGATGATTTACCCCTAGCATAATCGCTGCCAGAAGCCCTTTTGGAGTATGCAGCTGGAATTAGAATTCTTGAGGAAGAATCCTAAGCGAAGGGCTGCGGCAAGGTCTTTTTTTTTCTTTTCTTTTTTTCTAGAGAACAAAAAAACCCAGTCTCTCCCTGTCTGGACAGAATGGTACTGTCCCAGACAGAAAGGTCCCCATAGGCCAAGCTATTCATGTAGCACTAGGCTGCCGAGAGTTTAAAGCTGTGGTAAGGATTGGGAGCAAAAACAAGGAAACAACTGCAGTGCCCGCATGGCAATTAACACAGTACAGATTGGCTTTTCTTGCCAGTCCTGAAGAAAGAGAGAGAGAGAGAGAGAGAAACAGAGAAAGAGAGAAAGAAAGAATGAGAAACAGAGAAAGAGAAACAAAGAAAGAGAGACAAAGAAAAAGAGGAAAAGAGAAGAGAGAAAGAAAGAGAGAAAGACAGAGAGACAAAAAAAGAAAAAAGAAAAAGAGACAAGGAAGGAAGAAAGGAAGGAAGGAAGGAAGGAAGGAGAAAAGAACAACTAGAACTGTGTAGGGCAGTATCTCAATAATTTAGAATGAATCACGAGTGAAAAAGGCAATGCAGCAAATCAGTCTTTTCCCATGTTATTTCGTAAAGTGATAAAATAGTGTTGTTTATTATTTTGCTTTAGAGAATATTCAAAATCATTTGCTAAACAAATGTGGGAATAAATTCACTGAGCATATGCAAAGTTCCCTGATTGACTATGTCTCTGAGTGCCTTTCTCTTTTTTTCAGGCTTTTTTTTACTGTTTGTCTATATTTTTTTAATAAAGATCACAATATGGTATTTGCCCTCATGCTTCTTTGACCAAAGAATTCATGTTAAATTAAAAATTCCTAAAATGAGGACAACACCAAAGAAAGATGATGGAAATGAATTCAGTGAATACTCTCCAGTGTGCCAGCAATAAAAACATTTTTCAGGGTAACATCTCAGGATGATGTATTGGGTTTTATGCACATCACTGCTAGTAAAACTAGCAAGAATAATCAATGTATATATCTGTGTGCTGAAGGGGAACTGGAACGCTTAGTATACACCCTCATATTATGTCCCCTGAAAAAGTGCACCATATTTTCCAGCAAGGAAAGAGTTTTTTATCATTATGAAAAATTATTTATTAAGAAGTGGCTCCTTAATTCTAATTTGGATTATTTTAGTGATATCCCAGACTAGAAAACAGTCATCATTCCCCTGTCTCTTCCCACCCCCTCACACACTGCTGTTCATGATTTTCCTGCCATGCAGACATCCCAGCAATCTTCTCTTCTTTATTTTTTCCTACCACATTTTATAGAGCACAGTATTTTCATGTTCAGTTAATGTAAACAAAAGAGATCAGCTTAAATTTCATGTGATCGATAATAGTTTAAAACATCCTTATGATGGGTTTCTTATTCTTTAAAAGCTTTCCCCTTTTATAGTCTTAAAGACTCACTAACCATTATTACCCTACATATATAATCACAATACAAACACTGCAGAAAGGAGAATACCAAGATGCAAGGCAAACCAGATCAACCTAAGAAAATAACCCTACTACATTATCTATATGCTAAATAGATACATATACATTTATACACATTCATATATAGATGCATATAGGCACACATATATAGAAATTTATATACACATTTTTATATAAAGGCAAATCTAAGCATTTCATTTTTGTGACTGATAGCTTAAAATACCATTGGCTTCCCTGGATGCTTGGAAACTCTCTGGATTTGGCCCTGTATTACATCTCAGATGCTGCATCCCCTTCTGCTTATGGTTTATTTGCAGCATGTGGAGTGAGTTGCTCCAAGTGATTTAATTATCTCAATATTTACCCCAGCTAAGGCCTGGCCTCAATCATCTTCAGTGGGGAGACAAAATGGAAAAGCTTTTTGGAAAAAACAGTCAGGCTGTCAGTATTAGCATGAGCCTGATGCTCACAAGTGAAATACCTTAGTGTAAGATAGCGTTATGCTGCATAAGGGCTGTGGCTGACCCGGTAAAGCCAACAGGATTGCCCCTCACTGGCCCTGGGCTAGCTTGCTCCAACACCCCTGGCTGCATGGTGATACCCCTTTGCTCAGGATAGCTCTGCAGCTTGCCTGACCCTGTACTGAGATCACCATGCTGTCAAGAAACCCCCAGAAGTGATGGTCAGGCACAGAGAATGGTGGTTAATAGGTTGTACTATGCCTGGAGGCTGGTAACAAGCTGAGTACTGCAGGCATCCATCCTGGGACCTGTGCCTTTCCTCTCCTCTCCTCTCCTCTCGTTTGTCTATGTCCAACTCATCAAGCAATCCAGGTTGTTCTCTACCTGTAACCTGTTTTTGTATTCAGTCAATCTCTATATCATTTACAAGCTTTACCAGTACTAATTTAATGTTTGATTCCAAGTCACTCATAAAAGTCTTAAAAGAGAAAGCAGGCAGAAAATTGACCAGCAAAAGATAAGCAGTTCTGCTCATTCATATTTTCTCATGTTTTGTGATCTCTCAGCTGGTTTTTAATCCATGTCATATATACATATTTTATGAAGTGCTAATGTTTATTCAGAATACTATGTGATACTAAGTTGAACTCTCAAGAAACTAGAAAAAAATATATTATGCCAGGTCAGTTACCTGTACTGGCTAGACTAGAAATCTTGTCAAAGAAGAATATCTTGCCAATATCAGCTATATCAAGTGGTAACGAATATCACGTATACTAGTTTTGACTTTTAATTTTAGGCCATAGTTTTTCCCTTGAACATTCACAGACACAAAGAACAGATTTTTCCGTTCTTCCCAACTGCCAGTCTGGATACCCAAAGGCCAGTCCCTCTCTGTAAGGATTGATGGATGGGTAACTCAACTCGGGACCTAAAAGGAGTTTTTTGCACCATAGGATTGCCATGCCAACCTCCCGCCACCTCTACTCCCAGTAACTATTTCCGCACAAGAACATTTTCTTCTTTCTTAATGTCTTTAGGAAATTAAGTCGATCAGAGTAGTACAAAGAGATGGCTTAGATGTTAAGGCTGGGGAGGAAATATTTTGATATGGTTTCTCTCCTACAAATTACTTCTCATCTTCCTCTTTTCTTTTCATCCTCCTCCAAGCAATATGATACACAATAGATGAAATAGATGAGTAGGTTCTTTGTGACTCAGAACCTCCCTAAGAGAAAAGGAAAAATGACTTTTAATTTGCTGTGGGAATATACTGACTCAGCACAATCTCATGCCCCTTCTCACTTCTTGCCTAGCCTATGCTTCTCACATAGCCACTCCTCCTCTCCTTCCTCCTGAACTGAATTAGAAGCAGTTAGCACTGCATTTCCTAATTAGAGGTTTTGTACCACAGCCTATAGTGACAGAAATTGGCTAATATTTACTCATGTTATATGTAGCAGGTCTGAAAAAGAATCTGAAAGCCAATTTATCATGGCAAGACTGATTAAACTTGGGCACTTTCAGGCCAACCTCATCCATCTTCCATGGAGACTTGGTGGTCATAAAACACACTGACAAGTGCGGGATACCATATACATGAAGACAGCTTTTCACTACATGAAGACAGCTTTTCACTACAACCAAATCACTTCCCTTTAGCTGAGAATAGAGATTTGCTATTTACACCTTATAACAACCAAAAGTCCACTGGTACGGTTTTCCATGTAACAGCTGGAAATGCTTCCTTTGAAAAATGACAAAGTATGGCTTAGATTCAGTATCTGGCATGCCATTCTCAGTGGTGGTAAAGTTAAGGGTAAATTGAGTCTCTTTTTTAAAGTTTTGGCAACATAGTATTTATGCATTTTTCACTGCTCAGCTTCAAACATCAGGGATGGGTTCACCATTCTTTTATTTACTACCATGCCACTGATTGCTAGAGGCTAGATGCCTTCAGATTAAAGTTAACACCAACCACTTTTGAAAAATTTCTGGTCTGACTTTCTTTGAAGACTGCTATCAGCACAGAAACAACTGTAGCTTAATCACAGTTTTATTTGAAATAGGAGAATACATATTTACTTTGATAATATTTTTGAGTTCCTAAAGGCCAAATCCTGTTCCCGCTGGTGTCAGTGGCAAAACTCCCATTAACTTCAACAGAAACAAGAGCAGCCACTTAGTTTGCATAATCTGCAGAAAGTAAATATTTTAACACTTGTTATCTGTGATATTTAAGTAGCTAATAAAAATGTGCATGTAAAACTGCTTGATATTTATTTAAGCTGGCAAAAAAGTGACTTTCGAATAGGACAAAACATAGGACAAAAATATTTTGTAAATGAAAACTCAATAAATAAAGCTGATTTTTCCCCTTTCTCCCCCATAGTACAGCATATGCTATTTAATAATGTCATGGAAATATGGCTGTGAACACTGAAAACAAATAAAATGTACTTATTATGGACATAAAATGGTACATAATGACTTCAAGTCCTGGAGTCTTCTACTATAACACACACATATATATTTATGTAAGGAAAAGGTAAACTGACAAACTACTCTCCTTGAGCTTATTTCTGCAAAAGCCATCTCAGCCCAGTTGCTAATGTGCTATTTATCCATTAAAGAATGTTGCTATAGTTACAATATCTATTGCAAAAATAGTTTAGTAATATTGGAGAGCAGATGAAGAATGCAGAATAAACAAGCTTTCATATTTCCAGTGCTTGAATTCTTATACTTGCATAGGAAAGTTAAAAAACATATAGTTAAAAAAACTCCTTTAATGCTAGCTCTGCTTTGAATTAAAGCCTTAGAACAATACCATTTTACTCAGCAGACCTATTTTTTTGTACATCTGGTCTTACAGGAGCTAACTTCTATGACTCAAATAAAGGTTCTACTATACAAGTTTAACCAAAATTTTCACTACAGGAATTTTATGAGTGATCATGCAGGAAGACCAAACATCAAGATTTGATTCTGCCATCCCAGATTTTGTTTGGAAGATCAAAAGGTAGAAACACTGTTTTACTGATAAACTGAGCAAAATAGGTATGAAAGTTTTGACTGATAATTACTATGCAATTCCACAATGTCATTCTAACAAGGCCACATTTCAGCCCAAAGCTTCACTTTGGCTGTGTTTTACATGAAGATATTCCAGATCTGTTTGATCTCCCTACCCCAAATTAGCTTTGCTGAAATCCTTTAACTATACAGAACAGTAGCTGCATCACAACCCAGCTGCTTTGTCTTGCCGTAACTTGCACCAGAATTATAATGCATAGTGTAGTTATGTCTAAGCAGTGTGTAGACAGATGTAGTAGTCTGCCAAACTCCTGCTAACCTTTAATCTTTCCCATCTAAATAGAAAACATGATTTTTTATTTCCCCCCCTTTTTTTTAACAGAAAGGAATCCAAAATTAATAAGCAATCCTATCTAAAAAATTGTGCAATTGAACTAAGTGCCGTTTACAACTTCTGGCCTAGAATCTGCTTAGTCAACACCAGTTTAAATGAAACTAGGATTAGGCTCTTCATTTAGATAAAACACTCCCAATGTGAGAGTCTTTGGGCTTAATTCAGAAGGTACTTGGGCTAGTACGAAGTTCTAGACTAATTCCAGAAAAGTCAATGTAGTTACATCAGTCTTAAAGCCATTTGATATCAAAGGCATTTTTCCTCCATAGACTTTTTGTGGCCATTCTGTTTGAGAGTAATTGAGACAATGTTGCTCTCAAAGTAATTTTGAGTACTTCGACCCTTCACTGTTGAAGAAATAAACACGAAGACATGGAGGCAACATTTATTTTTTGGATGACCTCCATGAAATTTAACTTAGAAAAGGCCATGGGACTTTCAACTGCAATGTCGCCTTCGTAAGCACTGGTAATATCTGTTTTTCAAACACCAAAGCTTATGGCCTGATATAAAAAAGAAAAGAAAAAGTATTAAAGTGAGGCTGTGTCTATAGTGTCAGATAATTTAGCGCCTCCGTTCATTCCCTGGTTCCTGATCAGAACACTGCATAAAGGTTAGTCCCATCCTGACAAAATCCAGGTTAGGTTCTTGTTTTCCTCAGATCTGCTTCTAACAGGCAGTATGGACAAGACTGCACAAGAGAAGACCCAGGGCCAATGCTAGATAGTGGGAACGCAGCAATCTGCTCCTCAAAAGGACTAGCGCCTGACGTCACTTTGCAGCCCTTGGCCTGTGGGCTGCTGAACACTTGCTGGGACTGAGGCATTTAACAATATAGATGTAGCCTGATACTTGGTCAGAATCTACTCTTTGAAGTCAGAGACTTATGCAAACAGGCAGCTAACTAAGCATCAGACAGTCAACATGCACCTGCTTTTTTGCCTGTAGCTGTGTCAACATTCTGCTGTTGTGACTATCCGGAGGTATTAGCTTAGCTGCACTGAGCATCTTTTGCCCAGATTCTGGTGAAGCCTGTTTAAAATTCCACCCCCCCCCCCAACCTAAATCACCAGGGTGGCCCAATCCATAGTAACTATGCTAAGTGCAATGGCTTTGGCAGAAAGAACAGCGGTTGCTTTCACTGAAGAGTTCAGTTGGCTGTGCCTGTCTCTTATAGCTATGCCTGTCCCTTATATCTGAGTAGCCAGAGTGCACAGGAGGTAAGGGATGTTATATACCTTTGGTTTCTTATGAGAGTGCCCTAACCATGAAGAAAACGACAAAGCTTAGATACAGAAATGTTCCATGACTGCTACGGAGGCTGTGACCATCATGCCATTGAGAATGTGACAGAGCAAGCAGGAAGAAGTGTGGTTAGATCTCCAGGCATTCATTTGATAAAGGAGTAGCCCAACATAATGTATGCATTTTAGCAACCTATTGTATAAAGAAAAATGCATAAGCAGTCCTTGTCCTCAGGGACAGGTCTAGAGCAAGAATGAACAGCTTTGGAGGCAGAACAGTGTTGGGTAGATCAGTGAACCATTAGCCAAAGGTGTTTGGCTCTTAAGTCTCATTCTAGATTTGGTTCAGAGGACTGGAAAAGGTTGTTTTTATTTTATCTGAGGAAGTCTGCATAACCTATAATACCCTACTTAATGAGCTAGTCCCATTCTGTAATACCCTATCATATTCACAGCTTGGACCATGTTGTAGAGTGCTGCACGGAGACTATTCAACTGGCACCAGTAAGCTGAGGGGTTGTGTAATTAACTCAAACATAATATTCTGCTAATATATCTACACAGCTTTCGGGACCTATGCTTGATGCCTTGTATTGCTCTCCTCTGGTGGCCAGTTTCTGCACTATGTGTCCTTTGTGGTACTCTGAAGTTGCTGGATGGGAGGAGAAAACTGGGACATAAAGAGACATCAGCTATGGACACTCTTAAGCATCTGCTATAGGTCACTGCTGCATGACTGAATGGGAGGAGAAAATTGGGACATAAAGAGACATCAGCTATAGACACTCTTAAGCATCTGCTATAGGTCACTGCTGCATGACTGACAATGGGTACGGTAAATCTGTCCTCAGGTATGACAGATTTTGTGTTCTTTCCTTGGAATCTGAATTCACTAAAATCAAATCCCCAACAAACTTGAATGGTGGCACAGCTCTGTTGTCAAGCCTTGCAGGATAAACTTTAAGACTGTCATCAGGCTTTGTCCCCAGTGGAATACCAACTAAAAATACATGAATGTTCCCCCACGACCCACCTGTTGACTGCCTCCTCTCCTACTAATACAGAAACTACTCAAAGGATACTGCATGCTAGGTTGATGCAGTAGTCTATTATTAGTTCAACCTGCACTTATAATGCTTCAGCATTTCTAAGATCCATATGCCAGAACTTCTAAGCCATTTCAAATTACTTTTTTCAAATAATAGCTAATGTTAGATGAAGTACTAAGAATTATGACAGCTTCATATGTATTCCTGCTTTTATTGATTGTACAATATGAATAAAGCAATAAATGTTGATAAAATTATTATTCTTTAAACTTTGATTTCATAATTCTTTTGTCCTAAAGAGATTTAAAGGATTTTTTTTGCAGTATTTGCTGATATTTTCAGTGCAGACTGTAAACTTAGTGGATCATAAATGTAAAAATAAATTCCTACTTTAATACTAAGATTCTTTTATAAAAGTACCAATATTATTTTTAATGATTCTGCATCACCTATTTGCTTCTATACCACCTTTAAAAAATATTTCATAGGAACTGAATAAACTCACTATTTGACATTAAGACTCAGGAACGGGGACCCATATTTGTTTAGATGTCCTTAGTAGTTACTTATCTGCTTTTATAACCGTTACTTTTAAATCTCAAATTTTCCTAAACTAGCATGAACGTATGTGGCTTCATTACCATCATAGCCTATCATTTATTTTCATTGCTAGACATCACCAGGTGTATTTTTTTGGTTTGGTTCCTTCCCTTGATCTCCAGCTTCAGTACCAGCAGAGATAGGACCCAATTACCAATAAGCCTCACTCTAAAAGTTAGACCCTTAGAAGTCCAACTCTCTGGCCACCTGAGA
This sequence comes from Dromaius novaehollandiae, assembly GCF_036370855.1. Classification (NCBI taxonomy): domain Eukaryota; kingdom Metazoa; phylum Chordata; class Aves; order Casuariiformes; family Dromaiidae; genus Dromaius; species Dromaius novaehollandiae. Next base: position 156,343,744 of record NC_088098.1, read on the forward strand.
ATCCTAGGGAGTAAATCCCTATCAGTATCATGATGCTCAGCCACCGGGAGACTGATCCCTATGGTGAATCCACAGCTCTGAGACAAGTTAGTTCCCTATAGCATGAATGGGAAGAATGAAGTGTATGGGCAAGGGAGCCAGCTGCCAAAAGGAAATGGCAGGGGAAAGGTGTTTCTTAAGCCCTGTTTCTGGGGCTCTGACCACTGGTTTGCTCTGAACCATCTTCCCATACTTAGTACCTCTGACAGCTATTCCTTACAGAAATGTCACCCTGCTGTCATCTGACAACTGAATGGCCAGAGAAACCAACCAGGAGTGATGTGGGTTAAACTTGAGGAGGTCTGTTTGGGAGAAGAGAATGGTTCCTCCCCTCTCCTAATGAAGCAGATTGCTGGACTACAATATTTCACCATTATCTAATGGAGAGCAAATTCTGATGAGAATCATTGTTGGAAAAACAAAAGAAAAGGCCCAGAGACACTTGGTGAGGGTCTGGGAAATCCACTCCCAGGTAGCTGTTGGCAAGGAAATGAGTACAGACTGTCCTCAAAGGGTATATCTACACTGAACATCTTTTGTGTAGCAGTATCGACATGAACAAAGAGTCATGGCGCCAAAGAAAGTGAACAAGAATTCATTGGACACATAATGGGAATTTATGTGCCTGACAGGGATGGAAACTCTGGGTTTCACTCAAAGCAGTGCATCATATCACATTACAAAAAGGACTGCAATGCAATCTCTCACTTAGATGAATTTCCTTCCCAGAGGATCAGTGGCAGACAAACTTTGCATGCCGGGATACGCATGGGTTCTTGTTCCTGTTCTCAGCTTATGCCATGTTAGCAGCCATAGGTGCTGCTGGGTAAATCATATTCCCTGTGGCTAGCAGGGAGGTGGGCAGCAGCGGCAGCTAACACTGACATTCCTGGTTACTGTGTGACCCAGCTCATGTCCAGTCCCCTTCCTTCAGCCCTCATCCTGGGAGAATCACTATGGAATTGACAAAGATCTGGTGTTATCTGTTACTTTCAACTTTTTCCAGAACTCCAGTCTTGGAGCACATATTGCTTGACTTTTAGCCCTCTGATGATTCTGGCGTACTGCTAGTAGTGTCAGAAAGTAGACTCATATGCTGCCCTTCTCTGTAGCCCAAGGAGCATTTTATTATCCTGTCCAACAGGCTTGAACAAAAATGTTTAAGAGCGGTCAGAGAAAATAGGCTTATGTTATAGAAAACAGGCAAAGATAAAAATGAAAAGTGACAGGTGAACTCACAATTGAATGTTTGACTGCTTCCTGAAGTCAAGACAGGCTGTCTATGTACTTTCCTTCCACTTCTCTAAAAGGGAAAAAGATAAAAGAAAAAAAAAATCCAACCTATGAACAAGTATTTTTCCATTTGACTGTTGTCATTACTTTGCTGCAGAAGATCAATAAAACCCCAGCTTTGTTTACATGAGCTCAGTAAAAAATAAAGTTATTTGGACACTGGCGTACTGATAGACTGGGATTTGACATCATCTTTTCAGACAAGTAGTCATACTAACACCCTCCCTGCTAACCACTTAGTACCAAAAATCTTTTTGAAGAAATCTATTATTTAAGTATATTGCAATTAATCCTTTAGTGGTCGGATCTTTGAGGAATCCACCTAGTGGTTTTCATTAGATGTTCTCTTTCCTTTCCTGTGTAACCAAGCAGCCTCACTGGCATTCATTTTATATCAGCTCCCTGAGGCTAGCTCTCCCTTGTAAGAGCCAAAGACTGTTGCAGAGATCTAAAGGTTTGCTTCTATCCAGCAGTGATCTGGATAGAACTGCTCACTCCCTTCAGAAACTGTAACCCACTGATGCAGATCTGTTTTAACCTCCACTTCATTGTGAATTATTTTTCAATTGTATCTAAAACACTTTGCTATACAGCATTATTGCTATGGGTGCTGTTTACCTGTGGGTGTGGTAATCAGACCTCTACATTGCACTGCAATACTCCTTTCAAGGATACTGGGAGGGTTAGAAAGGGAGTGATACCAGGGTCCTGGATCTGAATCAGGCAACAGGTTAAAGGAGATTCTTCTGGCCACTGTCTCCTGTCTGTATGGCCTAGTCACACAGTTCTATTGTTGTACATCTCTCCTTGATTTTTCTAGCAAATGTTTTCGATAAGGTTGAGATGGTCATTGGTTCTTGAGTCATGGTGGCATGGCAGCAGTGCAGTTTAGCAGGACTTTGCTATTGCCATGGAAGTGTGGGAACATGAGGAAGATCAGAACAAAGACAGATTTAGAAAAGAGTGAGGATATAAAAATCTATTAAAGTTCTTCTCTCTCTTTTTTACTCAGAGTGAAAAATCAATGAAGTGGTATAAGCCAGATAGCATGAAATATACAACTCCTAGACCTCCAATTTATGCACAAAGTGACCTTGACCTGTAGACATCTATTCTGCAATTTCGTATCATTAATTTATTATGTACCCCTCCTAACCATATCACTACAAACCACACAGAAAAACAAAACTCAAGAGCTGGATATTTTTTTCATTTAAAAAAGCAGACTTAGCAGGGAATAAAAAAAAATTTATTATTTACAACAAAGAGGTAAATAATTTCTGAAACTTTCTGAAAGCATAATTATTGTCTGTACTTTCCTACCTATAGCATCACGCTGTTTTCTGTGACATTTTCATGAGTGTATGATCATAATGAAAGCAGGAAAATGGAAATGTGAAAATAGTTTGTCAACCAATTTAAAAAGAACTAAATACATCACAGTGACAGTCATAGATCAGTTCATTATACCAACTGCAAACAGAGGAAGATATTAACTTCCATTTATATGTGGGCCAGGCAAGAAAGAGATGTTAACTGGGTTATTCAGGTCATACAGTGCAGAAGCAGTGGAGTCTGAAGTACTCAGTGAGTGTTTCAATACCTGTTATAACAAACAGACTTTAAATAAACGCATAGAGAGAAAACTTGAGAAATTCTGTTTCCTACACTTCTAGTCAAGCTCTTTTTACAGCTCTAATGACACAGTCAAGATCCAACTCATACAAATGCTGTCTAAAACTCACCTAACACTGAGGCAGTAATCCAGTCCATGGCTTTATAGGGCTGTTCTAGCTCTGGGAGTGCTTCATTTCACTTGGTTCTTCCTTACTTAGCTTGTTCTGGGCAGGTGAGTCCCATCCTGTCAGCGACAAAACTGTTGTGGGCCCAATTTAGTCATGTACATGTCTTTCCTTCAAGAGCCCTGCAGGTGACTGAAATCATGAGAAGGTACCAGCTTTTGCACATATTACCTGATCATCAGACAAAAACCAACTAGACGCAAGGGTTAAAATCCATTATTCTTAGTCATGGTCAGTGCTCTAGCCACTGGGAAAAGGCCTTCAGTATTTTTTCTTGCTCAGTTACATACCTGACAAAACACAGGCCAAGCTTCAAGAGACGAGGTGAAGATTATATTCACCCAGGACAGGCTATGGCCTGGAAGCTAGGGCACAAGCTGGAGCTTTGGGAAATGTTACTTCGATCCTGACAGATTAACTAGTGCCTAAAATGTAGGATCTTCTCCTTCCAGACAAAAAGACCAATACTGAAAGGTAGATACCTCTTCACTCTGTCAGATAACCCTCCACAGGTGAGGGCAGGATAGCATGGCTTTCTGTCAATAAGACAGCCAGCAGGGATGCTAGGATACACTATATAGCATCCCTGTCAGCTCTTCATCAGCTGAAGAGATAGATGCCTAACAACTGGCTGAATAACCTTCTTGAGGTACCCAAGTTCCTTATACAGCCGATAATGGGAAGTTCCTAGGTGAGGGACAGCAGTGCTCTCTGTGCAGTTTTCCACCTCTTCCTTTTGACAGACTGGAGAATTTAGACAATTCTGTTCATGCAGATCCTTCTTCCTGCTCCCCTTCAACACCCATCTCCTCCTAGGGGCACATGCCTGAGATGAGGCAATGCCTAAATTAGATGGCCTGGATTATCATCCTGTTTAGGTTATTCCATTAAACACACTGTCCTGATCTTATGAGAGTTCCACTTCAATTTTAATATCAAAAAGCCCTGAGAACACTGTGCATGATAGTGACAGAAGCCGATACTTAACCAAAACCAAGCTTTTATTTTCAAGCATGAGCACTGAAAGTAACTACTGGGTTTTTCTATTCGATAGCATTTCAAGTCTTTAGCCAAACTGATCAAATAGGCAACACAATGAAAGGCATTCTTACACTAACTGCAATTACCTCCCAGAACAAGTTTTCAAAAGAGTTTCAAAATCATTAGTAAAGAGCATCTCCAAAAATAGTTGCCTGTTATTGATCCTCAGTGCTGTGCAGATGTGAGATTGACAGGGCACGTATCCCCCTGCATGGGTACTGTAGTGCCTCAAAAGCATGGGCACTTTGTGGGTCAGAGCAGAGTGCTGTGGACTACAGCCAGCTTCATATCTGTGCTGCGTGGGTATCCATCACTTCTTAAAATCCCCAGATCTGCTTGGATGTTTGCCCTTGATTTCAACAGGAGCAGGATCCTGCTCTCTGAGGGCACTTGAGAGCGGCTCTGCACCTCGAGTACAAAGTGAGTGCATTCATATGGGGAGCCCTGTCACTCCTATTCACTGCCCGCTGTACTAAACCCCAGGGAAGTTTTTTCTGGGTCAGTGTCTTGTGCAGTTGTTCCAAAGTCCTGGTCAGGAATCTGGAGGGGACAGACTCAAAAGTTTCCAAATATTTTTCAGATTCCCCTCGTCTAGCACTCTGGTTGAAATCTATAGGCGTTTTACCCTGTAACCCTGCCTTCTGCTGCAGTATTGATTGGTGCTCCCCTGGCACTTGGGGATCTATAAATCATATACACCTTTCACTTTTTCTATTCAAATGCAAACAGCATGTAAAAAAGACAGTGTCTCTTCTTGCCTGACCAGATGCAGCTTTGCAGGAAGAGCAGCATCAGGCCCATACTGCTTACATTTCCATGACAGCAGAAAGAATACTATAAATTAGTTTCCTTCAAAGTGAACCACATGCAAAAGCAGGGCTGCTTTGGCTGACTGGAGACAACAGGTATAAATAACCTCCCCTGCCCTAGAAAGCAAGAGTCTGGAAAGGCTCCTTGGGTTGTTTTCTGCACAGCAGCCTATGAGCTCAGCGTGTTTAATGCTCTGTTGATGCCACAGGAGTTGACAGAAGCAGGGACAGATTACACCGAGAAGGAGGTAAACAAGTTGTTTACAACTCAGCAGGGCTGCAGCCTATCCTCCTTGCATCGGCTGAAAGGCAATGAGAGCATTGGACACTGCGCTGCTGATGGGAAAGGATCCCTGGAGCTGCCAAGCTCTGGCTCCAGAAACGTCTGTGGGGCTTCAATAACAGGAAATCACGTGTGCCGTCATTATCAGCTGCTGAGCGAGACAGATGCACCCAGATCAATATCAGTGTCCAATATCAAAGAGCTATTGTGACGGTACGGAGCATTTTGAACTAAGGAGAACAACAAAAATATTTTAAATGATTAGGGCTGGCAAAAATCCCCAGACTTTCTCTTTTCTGTTTTGTTTTTGTGTTTTTCGTCTCTGAGGCAGTGGATTCATCACAATTACAGGAACTGAAAGTCCTCTCTGCTCAAAGCAACTTTGATCCTTATTGATCTAATTAAACTATGTTTGCTTAAGGTTGCAGAGGGAAAGGGCTGAAAATCAGCAATCTTCCTGATCTCTCACAATAGTAAGGAGTATCTGTTCACTGAGCTTGTCCTTCAGCACAGCTGAAACTGGACTAAGCTTCTCTCAGTATGCCACATCTTATGCTGTCTGAAAATATAATTTAGAAACACAGCAAAACGTCCTCAGGGCTTCTGTTCAAAACAGGACTCGGAGAGCAGAAAAGTTGTGAACATAGACAAGTGTGCTCCCAGCACAAGCATTATAGCTGTGGGGGTCTTGATCACACTGTCATTACATGAAACTGTTGATTTGTGTAATGGGCTTTCTGTTTCTTATCATTAGTGTTGTCAACTAAAATACAACTGTAAACAAGCAAGCCATTTTTGTATCATACAAATTATATACTAAGAGCCAAATTCTGTTTTATGTGGAAACATATGCCTCATGATATTTGTATTTCTTTTAAAACAGCTGGTAGGTTAGGATATTTTTGAAGGATCATTTTTTCTGTTTAAAACATGGCAAGATACTGCACAGAATTCGGAAGTCTCCAGGCCCAGGATGTTCAATGGAAATTCACAGGCACAATCAGGGAGCTGCTTTCATAGTCTAAACAGAAATACTTCTGTTATTCAAGGAATGGCACCTGTAAAAGGATTCATAGGATATTTTGGCCCCTCCTTTTTCAGACAGGGGAAAAAAGAATGGTCATGAGGTGAAACGTACTTCTCCCCATTGCTTCAGCTGGGTGACTGCCGGGCTATTGGTATTTCAGAAAAAAACCAACAGTTAGAATAGTTATTGTCTGATGGTGGCTCATCTGTTTGCATTACACACTGTAGTTTATAATAATGTGGCTGTATATTTGCATGCATGTGTAAGCTGCTCACATAATGCTGAATATCCTGACAAGATCACTCCATAAGGATGAGTGATGGCACAGTTGACATGCTAACTCACATACACATTTCTCTCAAGTCAGATACTTGAAGGGAGGTAAGCAGATTTACACCAGGAAAAGGTCCAGCTCTGATTTTATTCTAGGTTGGGGAGTAGCCTTGGACTGAAGGAGGTTACCAGGTTTCATTCCATTTAGTTTTTAACAGCAGTGCCAGGAAAGCTGTCTCCTTTCAAAGCTGGGAAGAGAGGCAGGGTGGCACCAACACTGGCTAAAGCACAGACCTTCCTTCTCTTGTCCTTACCCTGAGCAACTCCTCCACTGCTTCATTAAGGCTTATACCTTTAGCAGTCACCCTAATTGCTGCCCCTTCACCTGCCTTTAAAGCAGCCTCGCCTAGTTTTCAAGTAGGTGGGCTAATTCAGCAATTGAATCATCTGAGGTGGGCAGCTATTTCCTTCCTGCTTGAAAAGGCTTCCGCAAGGAAAGAGTTAAAGTAGCCAGTTCTCAGTGCTGCCTGTGATTGTCCAGGGCCTCTCTCTCCGCCTGTTTCGGAGGCCTGAAGGAGATAGCCTCTGGAGTACAGGCTTGTCTCCCATGATAAGATAGACGAGTCCTTAATGCGATTCCTCAGATCCCCAGAGAGAGATCCAGAAATGCTGCAGAATAAACAAACAGGGGAAATAATGAATGGGAGCAGAGCAGAAAGGCAACAAAACAGGGCAGCGCCTGCAAGCCGTAGTAAACAAGTGCACATGCAGCTCCAGAACCGCCCCTTGCTCAGCAGGCTTAAACCAGCCGCCCTCAGGCACTCGCTTCCCCTGAAAGAGATTACGGCCTTGCCTAAATTCCTCTTTTCAACTTGCTCCAAGCCTGGATTGTGAGGTGTTCGCTCACGTGCTTTGCATGTGTCATGCTATTTTTAGAACTGTCTGAGAGCCCTGGTTTCCTCTGGCAGATCCGCTGCTAACACTATTACCCAGCAGAGGAGAAAAGAAACGAAGCTGCTGAAATAACTGTGCATCACAGAAATAAATGGAAAAGGCATATTAGGTCAGGCAATCCGTGCCCCAGCCAGCAAAGGTTGCTCCCTACAGAATAAATCTGAGTGCTCTGTAGATCAGTTTTATATTGATATATTAGACTCCCTGTTGCAGATGGATCTTTTTCAGCCCAAGTTTTGTTGTTGGTTTTTTGAATACCTTGACCCAAAGTCTTTGCTACTAGAACCTGACACAGCTTCTCTGTATGGTGGTAACTGTTTATCCCAGGCAAAATTTAGTCCGTTCTGCTCTTCTGACCATTTTTAATGATGCAAAAGCTTACTCTGGACAACACAGAAATGTTCTACAAGGTCACTTGCACAAAATGTAATAAAGCGAGTTTACTGTTTCCCAGAAGAAGTTTATGTTTGAATTTCCCCCCTTTTTATTTAAACTGCTGTCTGCAATGTGTTCACTTGAGCAGGGTTCAGCTGTGAAAGCCATACAAGAGTCCTGAGTGACCTCTCATAATATTGGGTTTCACACTGTTAACATGTGTTCCAGTCAGTGAAGCAGATATTCCAGGGTTTCTCTGACCTTTCTAAATATTGTAATAATCGATGGCCATCAAGTGACCCTGTCATTCCCTGGATGCTTAGACAGTCAGGTAAACAAATCCATGCTGACCTTCCATTTGCATCCTGCCCTGCTGCCCATTCATTCTCTTTGTTCTTCCTCTGGGAGGCCCAAGGTCCAAAGCGGGAACCCTCTCCACGGTGTAGCATAGCTGGAATGCCCTGACCTGGCCAAAGAAAGTTGGAAGGAGAGGCGGAAACAACAGCTGAAATCTGGTGGTTGCTGATATTTGCTGAGACAATTTCATTGCCATGGCTGCATCACTAGATCCAAGAGTGCTTCCAAGGTTTTGAACCGGAATGGGTGCTCTGGCCATATCCTAACCTCACATCAAAGCCAGATTCATGTGCCAGCCTTCTCCAGTCTGCTCCTCTGTATCTGTGGAAATGAAACCTCATACGTGAAGGCTGGGCAGGAACGGTGGCACCTTCCTGGTCTCGCTGATGCACACCCATGGAGCGCTGGAGTGCTAAGTCTAGATGCGAATCTTCCTCTTTGTCCCTTGTGATCCAGCAGAAACATGTTAGCTTAATCATTGGAAAGATCTGTAAGACTCCAAAGTGAAACAGAGGAAGAGTGCTTACAGACTCAGGAGCAGATAGGAGTTAGTTTTAAGAAACTGTTCCATATCAGATCTCAAGTATTGGCTTCTGCCACCCAACAGAGACAGTGCCTCACTGTGTTCTAATTTGTCTGTGGTAAGATTGGGCCAAACATACAATCCAAATGTGCAAAAGCCATTGAGAGAAAAGTATGCAAAACCTTCTTCCTTTTTCCTACAAGTGTTTAAAACCTGCATCATCAGGAGAGGAGGGAGTTTTGAGGAGAGAGCAAGGCAGATTATGAGGAGCACAGGTTTCTCGTTTGAGGTAAGGTGAATATCCTTCATTGTTTGCACATAAACACTATAATATCTGTGACAGGCAGCAGAGCATTCCAGATTTATTCTAAGAGAGCAATGGTAAACATACTATATAGGTAGCATGTTAGACTAAATTTTACCTGTGTGATAAATTTTGCAGTTCTGAAACAAAAATAGTTTCATCTAATCAGGTTTTCAAAAGAGATAGGCTATACTGGGGATATTTCACCATGGAGATAGAATATGAATTAACCATCTTTACAATTTGGAAAGGGAACAATAGCCAACAGAGAGGAGACTAAAGTTAAGTAACACATCAAGGTCTGAGCTCTTTGGGGTACCTAGAGAAGATGGGAGGGAAGCAGGAACATTTCTAATGAGTAGGGAAGAGAACCGGGAGAAGATGGGGGAGTGGGTCCAGATGTGAAGGAGAAGGCTATGACTAAGTGATTACTGAAAGCAGCAAGGTGTTTGAATATGCAGGCAGTTCCTTGTGTAGGAGACTCTCTGAGATACAGAGATTACTTTGGTGACACTGTTAAAAAGAACTGGAAAGCAGGAAGCAGACAACAACAGAACTATAGAGACTGAAACAAAACGATGGGGATTAGAGCTACTGCTGTCATAGACTGGAATGAGGAAATAGCATTAAGATGGCAGAAGAGGAAATGCGAAGAGATTTGCAGTGGAGGAAGTTAGCTTGTGCTGAACTTTTCCTGGATTCTTTCAGTGGCACAGCATTTGGCAGAAGAGAAAACGGATTATTGCTGATACATATTTCTAGATTCCAATTTAATTTTAAAATGGAAAGAATGGGGTGGAGAAATGTATTTGTCTGTGTCTTTTACAGCCATTTTGTCTATTAAAAGAATGACTTTAGCCCTTTAAATTTCAGCCTGTAACAGCTCTCCAATGAATCACACAGTCCTCTTAAGTAGCTTCTATGTAATGGCTCTTACAGGCATCTGCTCAAACTGTATCCAATTAAAAAAATAAATCTAGGAACAAACTGCTCCCAGTTTCAGCTGGCTGACAGGTATGAATTCTGCTTTCATAAATGGCTTATTCCTGTTTTCAGTCCTGTTTATGGCCATCAGACCAGGGGAAATTTATCATGTAACTTTAAAGTCATACAGCCTTTAAATTTATCTAATGTTATTATTTGCAAATAGAATTACAACAATGACATCAATGCAGTATAATAAACAGAAGAAAATAGAACAAAACAGCTCAGAGAACAAAATTGTGATAACATACCTTATTATGAAATACTACCAGGAATTTTTGGGAGTTAAGTGTGTCACATTTCATTGGTTTGGGGGATAGATCTCACTGATTTCTGCCAAAATTAAGATGCTTCTTAAAGTAAACAGTTTCAGTAAACACAAAACAAATACACAATCTCTGTCAGTAGTGATACCTCCTGTCGCATGAGATCTGGAAAAAAAAAGTTTACAAGCCTCCCTTACTTAAAGCCTATTTAGCATTAGCACAGTTAACATCAGTATAGAATGGTATAAGGTATGGAATTCTAATAATGGCATTATGGTAGAATTTTTGGCAATGGGTTTACTATTCACTCATAAATACGCTACAGTAAATTTTTGCACTCCAGTCTCCCTGCAGTTCATAAGAGCTAAAGCTGCTGGAAGTGTAGCAACAGGGCATGCAAGTGTTAGAATTTGCACTTGTAAAATTTATAGGGACCAACTGGTTTTGCAGGTGTACTGCCTAACACTTGCGCGCATCCAGTTGCTGGAATATATAAAGTGTGAGCTGGGAGCTGGAATGCTCGCCAGTGCCTCGGGTGTTCGGTGCCACCCCAAGGCAGCTAAAAGGGGCCTGTTTTAAGAGGGAGAGCTCTTGGCTCCGTCTCTAAAACAGACCCTTATATGGTATGAAGTCTGGCTCTCAGAAGCTTGGGTATCTCTAAACACTAAGCTTTTTTAAAAAGGTTAGACCAGAAAATTGTTCGCACTTAGAAAATATAGGCATATAAAGTAGAGGCCTGGTACAAGGTCTTTAGATAATATAACTCATAATGTCAAGTCAGACACTTTTATTTTAACCATTAGACATAATCTCCAGCTCCTTATTTACTACCCATCTGCTCAAAGGATTTGTACTTGCGACCAGATTTACTGGGGGAGAGAAGCAGGGAAGAATAGGAGTGGGAGAGGTGCTGGAAGGAAAATAAAGACCCCCCCATGGGTGATATGACTAAAGTTACCCCTGTTACTGTACACTCCTTTCACTCTTCAGGCTGCAATCGAGCCTGGCTTTTCTTTTGAGAAGCACAAGATGAAACTTTAAAGATCGAGATGTTCTATGGCCCCTAATTTAATTCTCCTTTCTTTTCAAATATTCTCAAAAGCTTAGGTGAGTAAATGAAAAAAAATCCAATAAGTGATACATTCCCATTTTTAATGATGACTGCTATTAATGTATGATGCAAACTGATTGTTGATGACACAATATTCAGGCATAATATTTCCTTAGAGATCATCTACTCATGACTCTGTTTCCATTTCTGATATACTTTCCTAGTAATTTTTCCTCATCAGGGGAATGGATATCATTCAGTGATTCACACTTTCAAAGAAGAAGTGAGCATGGCTTCCTGTTAACAAATGTGTAATTGTAAAATGCCCTATTACTTGACTCTAAGAGCTGAACAAGTATTTTTTTTTTACTCTGTGCATCAGTGCCAAATAAGCTCCATAGTACTCATAGTCTTTAAGTATTAGAATTCAAGATATTTTGATTAGATACACTTTATTTGATGAGTTGTACCTTACTGTTTCTGATCAGACTGTCTATCAAAAGTCATACAGCATAAGAATGAAGAAGAAGGAAGAAGAGTAATAATTTTACGCATTCCTGTGCAGGACTGAATAGCCAAGGACATCAGCTATCACACATTAATTCTAATAGTTTTACATGAGAAAGAACTACTTTGAGATCAGTTGCACCCAAGCCTCAATGTGGCATAAAACTGAATTTGTATATCCAAACCAAGGATAAGCAAACTCTCCCGTGTGGAATCCTTTTTTTTTAATTTTTTTTTTTTAATTTGAACCTCTGTATGCTGTGGATCCAGTTGCAGTGGTGGTGGGGTACATAACTATTCATATTCTAAGTCTAATAACTCTGAGTCTAATATCATCTTGGCATTGTCTCCTGGCAATCACACAAATGGTTTCGTGACAAAACCTGTCCTGCTATGCTCCATCTTTCTCAGTGCGGACGGTGGTGAGGAAGCACAGTGCTGTGATACCCTGAACTCCCTCCTTCTGTGCTCGCTGACCTCCCTGCGTGTAAACATGCTGGGACTGGAATGCTGCAGGCATTTGGGGTTGGGAGCCGGCCTCCGAGGGACAGCGGCAAGGAGCAGCTGCTTTGTGTGACAAGCTGTCACCCGGGGCTCGCGGAGCTCATCTGAAGCCAGGGAGCCTTCTAAGGCTGCGGAGAGGCTCCCTGGGAGGCTGGCGGGCTCGGCGGCAAGGCTGCCAAGCGGCTCTTCCGCTGATCCACCAGCAGCGGCGGATCGCACGCGCGCGAGCAATATGATGCCGGCACATCTTGCCCTTGCTGCCGTGCTGGGAAAAGCAGATTCTAATGTATCTGGCCTCTGGTCCTCTTTCAGAGGGCGGAAATTCTGATGCAGAGGTGTCGTGTGCTGGGAGACACATTAATTTCACACTTTAAATTCATCTTAAAACTCTTGTAAATGCATCGTCGGTGAAATCCTGCCCTTTCAGTTACCACGCAGTTTGACGTGAGAATCCGACCTAGGCTTTCCTTTGCACATTCATGGCCAAGCCAGACACCAAGATAGAACTGGTTTATTGAGAGCAGGTTTTGCTCGGAGCATGTTGCGGGAATTCCCAGCTGCTCTCCATGGACATCTCTACACTGGAATTCACCAATAGCTAAGAATTGAAATGAACCTTCTAGCTGGGTGCCCATGAGGATAAGGTAGAGAGTGGGTCCATAAATCAAGTTAATACTTTCACCCTCTTTGCAGATTTATCTCATTTTAAGATACCCTGTATGGCACAAGGATTTCCTTAAACTGATCAGTAGGAACATCCCTATTCCTCTGGGAGAGCAGCAAGGGTCTTGTTGTTCATTCACTACATGTCTGTGTCATTTTGTGAAAATGCAATCTTTTTTCTGAGTATCCTGAAGCTCTATTACCTATTGTTTGTCACACATTCAAACCAAAACAATGGGCCTGCAAATTTAACTTAAAAGCAAAAAAATATTCTTTGCTGAGGGGAAAAGCCTGTGCAACACACAGATTAACCTGGGAGAAAGAAATTTGGCTAAATTGCAGCAAACTGTCATCCTTTTGTTACCAAATATTTTTTGTGCCTGAAAACACACTGAGTTGTCAGAACTCCCTAAGCACACAGAATAACTCTTTAAATAGCCACTGATCATCATATCATTAGTTTCCTGTTCTGAAAACTGAAATGCCCTTTAATTATCCAGCTGTAGGAACATACCAGATCGTACTAAATTTTGCTTAACTACAGACTATTGCCAAAAAGGAAGCCAAAATATATAATTATGTTGGCATTAACATTTTATAGCTGTGTGATATCAAACTGCACAATGGCTGGAACATTCTGTGAAGGGCACCGCTGTCTGGGTAATGTAGCAGAAACACTTATCTAATAGCATGCCCTCCTGTGCCCTCTGTCAGAGCGCCAGCATATTAGTCCTATTATCAGCCTGCAAATACTGGAGGCTTCCACATCGTAGTTGCTGCCAAAAGAAACAGTCTTCCCTGTTACAGGAGCAAATGTCTGTGCACATAGATGAAACTGAAGAGTAATTAGATTACCGTGATTCCAACTGACCCCTGTGCAACAAAATATTCAGGCTTGCTAATTTACATTAATAAAGATCCCACTATTTTTACAGAATGTTTGATTTAGTTCACAGGTCAGGCATTTTCCATAATACATTCTAAACAGACTATTTCAATCAGGTAAGGAAGAAATGTCGAGGTGACCTCTCCTAAAACCATCTTTAAAAGCACTGCTTGTCTTTTCCTTTCCCCTGCATTTTACATAATTTTTTTAATGCAGGATTATTATTTCATAGCTCATTTGTTTTTTTACTTGACAATTTAAGCTGAATAGGTAAAAAATAACAAATACTTGCCCAACCAACAACCCCAAAAACCTGCCAGGAAATTATTTAATGTATTCAGCTCTTTCATTAGAAGCATATTGCAATAATCTGTCATTGTGTGACAGGCATTTTTGAAACAATTTCATTTAGTACAAGAGAAAAGGAACCAGACGTATGGATCTAAAACAAAAAAAACACAAATTGAATGAAATTTCTTGCTTAAATTATTTTTAATAAAGCAAATAACAGAATGCACTTTTCAGGAATGAATCCATCCGTTTATTTATAAATATTCTCATCAACACTGTAGAGTAAAAAACATCTGTTCACTGGAAGCCATGTAGCTGATTTCATATTAGCTTGTATAGTCAATCTATCTACTATTAAGCTCATCACATTAAAAATAAATCAACCGGTGGTCAAAGAAGATAAGAGGATGGGTATTTTATGTACTTTAGATTTTATATTTATAAATTTCCAAAATATTTTCCTGAAACCTAAAATAATAAGCCTATCAAAACCCATCCCTTCACTCTTTTGCTTCAGTTTAGATGACTCTTTATAATCCTTAGAAGTCATCATAGATAAGAAAAAAATCAAATAATATCTTGATATTTTTACTGACTCTTTGGTGTTGAGCACTGCCCATTTGTATAAGATTTGTTGGTCCTACAAACTATTCCTATCTAGAACTTCTGGGGAAAATAGATTCTCCTGGGAATAAAAACTGTCAGGTATCAGTCTGCTAAATCCTATCACTCATTAGAGATTCTAAAGAGCACTCAGTTCGGAGCGAGAAAACTTCCTGGGATATTTGGGAGTTTATTATAAAAAGGACCAGGGATTCAATGACAGATTTATTTACAATGGTCAATTTGGTTTCCACAACTTTATGGAAAAATGCATTCAGAAACAGTTTAATATAATATTGAAACATTTTACACATACTGTTACATTTTGACTATAGTAACAGTTCTTTTATATGGTTCTGAGTGTTTCATTATTGACAGTACAGTTACCACTATTCCCTTGCAATACATATGGCTTTAAGCCTACTCTCATCTAAATCACTGAGAAACATATTTCTCACCTTTTGCCGTAAGTCACTTCCACTGTGTGGACAAACTGTGGGCACTGGAGAAAATCATCTCCCTCTTTTAAAATAAACTTCTTTTTTTTAGTCACAGAGAAGACTTGTAAGATGTCGGGAATGGAAGAGTTAGAGATAGCTATAAAACCTAGCTCTAATCCAGTATTTTGGGAAAAAAAAAAAAAAAAAAAAGAGAAGAAGAAAGAAAAATGAAGTGACATACAGGTTAAGGGTAAATTCTTCCTTACCTGAGCAGTGAGTCTTAAAAAAAGAAAAAAAAAAAAAGCCAACACATTTATTTGCATTCAGGATATGCACCATTAGCTCTTTTTCCTCTTTATTAAAGTAGTGCATCAGCATTAAATCAGCACCCCCCCCTCAGTGAATCAGTGTCTCAGAAGAGCACGCAAGCACCTCACTTTCTAACAAGCGGTTTTGTGTACACCAGGATGGGTGAAGCCTGATTTCCAGTGGATTCTTGCTTGTAGTCAATGGATGTTTTAGTCTCTTATACAAAGGCTGTGCAGTGTGTGCACTGCTACAGCCTGTGCTCTCTCAGTTTAATTACCTCTGGCTCTTGCTACACCCCTCACCTCCTGTACTGAAATCTTGGGGCTCCCTGAGCTGTACTGAGCTCTTGGCAGCCTCGGGCTATGCTGCTGGCCTTGGGCTGGCCGCTGGCCCAGGCTTGGATGAGCCCTGGGCCGCCAGCCGGAGAGCACCACTCAGCAGCTGGGGGAGCTGAGGCCAAGCAGCCCCCGCGTGTGGTTCCCGGGAGCTGGGGTTGCTGCCTCTGGGGGGAAAACTGCTCAGCAGCAGCCTGGGATCCAAGATGTTTCACTCCCTTAGGACAGCAGGCTAAAAATGCACATTTTTCATTCTCCCTCAGCAGAATAAGGTGGCAGGGAGAAAGCTGAGGTCTTGTCGAAGCAGAGACCAGATCCAGTAAGAAATCAGTGGAGATGCCACTGACTAAGGAAGTGGGAGACTTGGGTTTAATTCCTTGTTCTGCTCCAGAATTTCAGGACATTCTTGGGCAACTCGTTTAACACGAGCTTCTTCATCAAACATGAGGATAAGGCCAATTTATGCATTCCATACTGCCAACACGGCACGGTGTAACACACTGGTGACTATGGTGATGGGGACCCGCCAGTGAAAATATATAGAGAGAATGCAGACATAAGCAGATTTGTGTTGTAGAAGAGAGAAAACAAGAGAATGGTGATTTTATTATTATGTTCTCAAGAGGAACTAGGTTAATACTTAGGAGAATCTATTTGCAAACAAGTATGTGAAATCCTGTTATGTACAGACTAGTGCTTTTCCCCTTTGCCTATAAATATTCATGCAATCAATTTTAATTCACCTGACTGGAGAGGTGCTTTTATCTGAATAGAGATGGATATTCATGCATGAATGCGGTATTTCTAAGCAAACAACTGAAAGTCATACTCAGAGTTCCCAGCTGGACGCAGTGTACCTGCTGGTTGTGTGCGTTAAGGACGTCGATATTTTTGAGATCAGAAGAGAAAGGAGCAGGTGAGAATATCAGCAGCTTGCGAAGAGCCGCTGGTGCCTCAGTCCGCACAGGCGACAGTGTCAAAGCGAGGTGGCGTAAGAGAAGGAGTGTGCTGCTATGGTGGCAACCCCCCTGTCCTAGTGACACATTTAGTGTGTTTCAGCCTCAAAAGGCAGTGCTGCCTGCCCGTAGCGTGGGACACGTCCTGGGGAGAGGATCAGCCTCTGAGCACAGCTGGCGGGGACACGGTGTGCCTGGGTCTTAACTGATCTTTACACTTACGTGTCTCTACCTGCAGGCTGAAATTGCCTCCAGCGCTGCATTATTAAAAGGCACGAGGGTCTGAATTCATCTTGTGTAATTATGGGATTATCGAGGACGCCTAAATTAGGACTGTAGCCACTTCATGCTCCCTCGGTGGGCCTCTCTAACTGTGAGATATAGGCACTGTCGGTAGGCAAACTGTGTATATACCTTTCTTTGCTGTATATTGCGTAGTACTTTTTATGGACAGTGTCTTTTCATCTTACCCTCGCAGAATCTACATTGAAGATGTTAGTTTTCACACTGTCTCTTTTTGGCTGTTTTGACAATTACTTTCTGTGCTTTCTTCCACACTCTCCAAAGCATGGTCTCTAATCTATGCTAATCAAAAAGCCCCTAGTTTTTATTCTTGCAATATCTAGTTCTCTCGGTGCTTAAAACCCTGAGAAAGCCTAGTGTTCTGCATGTTCCTTTTAATTTACCTCCTGAAATAATCCATCCTGTTGCGTCCTGAATCCTGCTGATGTTTCCTCTGTCTCTTCTTTTGTCATGCCCCACAATTGCATTCCTGTCTGAGATCCATTCATAAGCACATCAAGGCAGGAATTACAGCATTATACATGTCACATCTTTGTTAAAATAGCTAATAACCTGGACAATCACACAGCTAGACCAAGGGATGCTGCAACTGAATGGTCAAATAAGGAAAAACACTCTTAAAACAGCTTTTACACAATGACATCCAGCTCAAATGTGTTCATGATCATCACTCCTTAAATGATTACTACATATCCATAAAAATCATGATCAATGCTAGCTTACAGACAGCAAAAAGAGGCAAAGCTCATCTTGATGACATTTCAGAAATGACATTTGGTCAGCTGTAATCTGAAGTGTCTAGTTTAGAAAACAAAGGTAATGTTGCAATCACATGTAATATCTTGAAATTTGTATTTAGAAGCTAAAGTTTTGCAAATTCAAATGGAAATTAGCAACTAGGTTTCTAACAGTGTGGATAATCAATCATGAGAACAACTCACTTGTGGATACAGTTGCCTCTCCATCACTGCTTTTTTTTCAAATTGACCACAGACCTCTGTTTTGACCATTAAATCATATAGTTCAATCAGAAGCTATGATTAAGACAATTACGGATCAGGTCTTCTGGTATGACTTATGCAGAAAGTCAGACTAAATTATCACGATGGTTCCTTGAAGTCCGAAAATGCATTCATGGCGGGGGGAGGGGGGGGGGGAAGAAGGGAGTGGGATGGCAGAGTGGGGGCTGTTATTTTGTTTTTCATTTTGCATTTTGTACAAACAACAATGGTTTCTTGTCAGGTACTAGAAATTAGCAGATGTGGAAGGAAGACTAAAATAATCTCTCACTCTTACCACTGGGTTATACCCCATTATAAAGAAATATCCTCTGTATGTTTCAGGAATAAAAAGGTATTATTTTCAAAAAATAGTCACAACGGTTAAATACTTAAAAGAAATTAAATAAAGAGTTTGCAAGATTTTTTTGGTAGCTTCTCAAATACCATTGCCTGCTGGTCTGTGACTCAAGGTAATATTATTCACTTTGTTGCATTGTGCAGATTGAGTCTTTTAAATGCATGGTATTCCTTTCTTAATCTTTATCCAGGTTGACTGTCTTTGAGGTCATAAGATGATAATAGTTTGCTTTATATTAAAAATATGGATTTATACTACTGAATACAGAAAAGACAGAGACAGGAATGAAAAAAAGTGTCTCTAAAATATCCATTATCAGGCTACATTGTATGATCTTACTTTTATTGAACTCATAGTGTTTGAACTAGCAGATATTTATGCTTGGAGGTAACATAAGCAACTCACTCTTATATTTTATGTTTCAAGATTTAAAGTATTTCAGCAAAACAAAGAAAATACAAAAACAGCATTGAAAGAGAGGTGAACTTTTGTGCCTCCAGCTCTAGAAGGGGAAAGTTCTTCCTGTAAATTGTTAGCATTTTTTTTTCAGATAACTGATATTATAGTGCGTACTAACCACTGTTTCTAAAACATTTTAATCATTCTTAAATTTGTATAGTTCCTCTATAAAAGTGACATGTGGAAGACAGTTTCCAATATACACATATTTTCAGATGTGTTATTTAAGCTTACAGCTTTCTTTTTTTTTTTCTTTTTTTTTCTTTTTCTTTTTTTACCAGAAAGATCTGGAGCTGGCTCCTCACCTGGAGCTGACATTTGGCATTTCAAGTACTCCCTGTTCTGAAATAATCCACACAGAAAAATCTTAGACTTTCTGAATCTTTAAAAGATCTATACTATACCACTACCTGAAATGATCCAATGTGGCCTCAGCTCTCAGCTCATCAAAGTTAGCCAGGGATGCTCAAATTGTCAGTGAAAAGTACAACAACCTGAGTTTTAATTCATGTCATTAGAGAGCAGTAGAGCTGACTGAACAGCTTGGTGTTGAATTTAAGAATACTTGCTCCTAACTTCTGTTAAAGTTATTCTCTTCGCACTGCTACCTAATCTGAAATGATGAACTCTGGACAATTAACATTTGGGATTTCTCAGAAAAGTATAGTGGAAACCCAAGACTTTATAGTAAAGACCTGGAAGAATTTTGAAAAAAGAAAAAAAAATAATTTCATATAGAGAGGTGGAGAGCTGCATATGACTTATAACTTTAGTGAAATCAATTGATTTTGGCTTTATTTTAATACACTTACATGTTCAAATATATTTTTGTTTTGCCTAAATTCATTTACCCATCCAAAAAACACTGCAAGCAAGAAAAGACCTGTACTGACCTTTCTGTGCTTCAAGCCTTCACCAAAATAATGCAGTAAGAACTCTTTCCAGATAGAAATTGGAAATTTCTGATGAGACTTATTTTTCACTGTAGTTTGTTTCCCCTTTGCCTTGCAAAACCTTTCAGGCCTGCGAACAGAGTAGCCACTAGTATCTGCAGTGATGGAATTTAACAAGAATTATTTTTTTCCAAAAAGAAGAAAGAAGACTATGTATCTTCCTCAGTATTTTTTAAAATAAGAGGGATTTTAAGATGAGAACAACACAGCATTTGGAACTATAAAAATGTGAACTTCATTAAGCAAGTGGATTACTGCTGTCACTGGAGTTATTCAAAGTTGTAAGCTGCAGGTCTGGTGACAAATACCTAAAGAATCATGTCCTAATGTCCTATCTTTCCTTCCATTATTCAGGTAAACAGCTCCTATTAGTCCCACCGAGGACAATGGACTAAACCCTGAAGCTTTCAGTCTGTGCCTAATCAGTTGTCAGTCAGGCAAACCACCTGGGAAGTCAAGGGGAGTTTGCCTGAGAAATGACAGAGTAGGAATTTATTAAAGCCCTTAAAATTGAAATGTATTCACAAGATTTGCAGGATCAGGCCTCTAATTTAGCATGAACTAAAAATGTTGATGGAAAGTTGGTCATTTAAAAAATGTCGAAAGACTGAGCAGGGGCAGACGCAATTCCAGGCAGTGTCTGTCGTGTCTCTGTATGTTATGGGAGTAGTGTAACAAGAAGTGACTTATGTAGCTTGACAGAACACTTTAAAATGACACATTGAGCTAGATTCAGTGAAAGGATAATGGACAGATGGTTTTCATTTTCAGAATTTTAATGGCTATTTGACATTCTCAGTCGTTAGTTATCATGCTTAAAACTTTATTCAATAGCAATAATTTTTGTTTCCTGTTTTAGCGGAACAATAGCACTGTTATCACTGCAGTCAGCAAAGCACACCTGTTAGAAATTTCTACTTTTCAGTAGAAGGACTGAAAGAATGACTAGTTGCATACAAAATATTCATACTTATTTTCAACAAAAAAGTGGTGTGAGGAGAGAATTAGTCTTTTTAAACTATCTGAGGATGTGTTTACTCACTACTCTACAATAGTAAAATTTGAATAGTTCTTAAATTGCTTCTTTAAACTTATTTTTAAAAGTGAGAAGTTAAATAAACATATTCTATTTTCTCCTGAGACCTACTATTAAAATATTTAACATATGAAGAGAAGTTCTGTTTTAAAAAGACTTCTGGAAATCAGGTAAAATGTTATCAAATACATCCAATTTCTTCCAGAATTATAACCCCCCAGAATACTAATCTAGACATAGCTGTAAACAAAGGTTCACATCCAAATCTATGCAATTTTCTGTCTCAAATTTCAACTTTACAGCAAAGTTCAGACTACTAGGTAAGAGAAATACAAATATCATATACAATTGTGGTTTTTTTTATTTCAACTGCTGAATAATGAAATAACAGCATATTACCTATAGTGGTCCTTATTTATATTTTTGGTCTTTTTATTTTACCTGTAGATTGCTGCTGCCTTTAGAAAGTGTCAGAATATCAACATCATTACGCATACAGCAATCAGATTCAAAAGAAGACAGCTAATCAAGTGTCTATCTTTCATGAAGATACAAAAACCCACTGTTTCTTTGATGAAACAGATTCAGAACAGACACATGTACATGTCTGAAAGTATGCAATTACAGTTTTTGTGAGTAACCTGAAGCTCTTTTCAAAACATGAAAAGCCATTATATTTGTATAGTTTCATAATGATCTAGTGAAAATCTGGATATGAATTTGTTTTTTATATCATTTTCTGATTTATGCTTTGTTTCTATTCTGCAGTAAAGCTTATGACTGTAGAATTTCTAGTATTGACTTCTCTTTTTTCTTATTTCCTTTTTTCTTTTTAGCAAAACCAGTTACTTTATTTGCTACAGAAAGTTAAGGTTATTCCAAACACGTAAATTAATATTATGAGATCTACACAGATCTAACAAACAGATACAAGGATTAAAGGTCAAGTTTGTAGCCTATTGACTCAAGTGGCTTCCTTTTAAAGCATTATTGTTTACCAATGGATTCATGTTATCAGACACATTCCATTTTCATTATTTATAAATGGTACAAGGCTTATTTCATCATTTATTTATTAAGATCCTATATGCTTTCCTGAGGTAGTGAGTATTCAGGTAACTTCTGGAGTGTTACGCAAAAGGTCAGATTATCAGCTCCACTTGGCGCTCTGCACTTCACTGAAATGCATCAAAGCCCCCTCTCGGGTACATGGTTGCTGGCTGAGCAGGAGGTGAAAGCCTGGACAGTGTAAAACTTGCATGTTCCCCAGCTCTGTTGGGAAGGGCAGAGGGAAGGAATATGCCTCCCAGGCCGTATTCCCACTCCATACTGGCGGATGCAACCCATTTGTGCAACTTTGAGACTACTTCAGCCTGTGCAGAGGAATGAGACTGGGCTGGCAACTGGCGGCACAAGCACCTCCGTTCTCTCCTACCCCCAGTGCCTCAGCGGCTCCCAGGTCCCCAGCGAACTGCACCTCGCTGCACCACAGCGCATGACAAATCAGCAATATGCTTCTGGGAAGGAAACCCTTCCTCCCGACCAGGTCACTCTGTTTGCATCCAGGGTGTTTCCAGTTCTCTTCCCGAGACCCGTTTTGCACCCAAGACCATCTGAACTGGTGTGGCAGCCTGAGCATATTGCGCTGGCAGCTGTGGGAACCAGGTGAAGGACTGGACTCAGCTCAGCAGAGGCTTAGCATATTGCAGCAAGGATATACGCACTCCCGAGGGGGTGAGGTGGGTGGCCAGTGCCAGCTGTCCCCTCACCCTGCACTGTCGCAATCGTGCGGTGACATTGGTGCCACCTCTATAAAGAGACCAGCACGATTCTACCTGTAAGGGGCCACAATGGCAAAACTGCACACACAGGCAGAAAGTTAAAATATGCACCAGAAAAGTATGCAAAAAAGTAGCCCCCAGGTTTAATCTGAGGTGTGAACCTGACAAAAGGGCTTCCCGCTTTCTAGGCAAGTGCTATCAAGACTTCAATCTATCCTGAAAATAGAGGCCTCTCAGAGTTAAAAATGATCACAGAACAATGCTTGTCTGTGTAACCTTATCACCTGGGTGACAGAAGTGAGTCAGATCTTACGTACTGCTGTACAATGGTGGAGCTAATATCTGTGTCAAACAAAGAATTTTTAAAACAGGGAAGAAAATATTAAAAAAGAAAGAAGCATTGCTAATTTTAGAGGGTTTTAAATATTTCTTTTTAATTTCCAGTAAATCCTATTTTCCTTAATGATTTGTTATGCCTGACAAGTCACCATCTTTATTTTTAAAATTTAATTTTAATGCCTTTTGTATCTGCAAGAAAATAACAATTTGATTCATTATTAGTATGTGGCTTAAGTCTTTCACTTTTGTAGTGAAGGATATTTTTCTTATCTTTTTTCCACAGTGCTTTTATAAT
This sequence comes from Dromaius novaehollandiae, assembly GCF_036370855.1. Taxonomy (NCBI): domain Eukaryota; kingdom Metazoa; phylum Chordata; class Aves; order Casuariiformes; family Dromaiidae; genus Dromaius; species Dromaius novaehollandiae. Next base: position 156,367,144 of record NC_088098.1, read on the forward strand.
GGGATCACTATTCTGAATCCTGACTTGGAGGAATCATTGTATTATACACCTCTTCACTAATGTCTCCAGTGATGCGGGTAAGAGGAATGCCAAAGGAACTGCTATTGTTTTCATGTAGCATGACAACCTCTTCAACAGGAATAATTAGCTCTGGCCAACAAGTCATTTCATATATATGGCAGAAAACCCATCTAAATTACTTACCCAAGCTGGATTTGAACCAGCAGCCATATGATTTAAATAGGAGATGAGCATTGATCTCAAAATAACCTCAGCCTTCTAAGCCAAGGAATCTACAAAGGCTGAATGCTTAGCAGTGCAGAAAAATAAATGCCCTGTTTTAGAAAACAGACCTTGTCACAAAAACCTAACACTCAGATATCACCTACTAACTTAAGTTGAAGAATATGCCTCTGCTGGTAAATATAAGGAAAACAATAATAAAAAAAATGAATCTTTACTATAGTAGTACTCCAGTGCGGCTGGAGTGAGAGGCATATCCCTTTTACTGGTAGATTGATCTGTACTGGTTATGACAATGTCAAGGATATCAAATTACATATCAGGTTACAGAGAAAGACTAGCTAAAAAAGAACAGTAGCAGACTAATGGAAACAAGTTTTCTCAGCCTGGAGTCCCATCCATTAATGTGCCACATCTCCCAAGTTAACAAGTATTCGTTGCAAACTTGGCCAAACAACAGTTTCCTGAATTGTTTTCTCTCTTCATGAAAAGGTAGGATCTCCCTCAAAATTTACATTTCAGACAGATAAAATTAAGTCTATAGAATTGCCTCATATTTCAGATGGGCAAAGAGACACAGTGGGTGAAAAACATGTCAGCCTGTGCCAGGCCTGTTTTCTCACGCTCTCTGGAGCATGTGGCTGGACAGCTATGCTAGCACCAGGTGTCCAAACAGTCTGTTGCTGAAAATTCAGGGGAGAGGGATTTTTCTCCCAGCAAGGATCCAAGCTGGCCTTTGAGAAAAGGACTTGGTTTTTCTCCAGAACAGCTTACCATGTGACAAGCATTTTGTCTGTACAAGAGGATACGTTCTGCTTCTGGAGTCCACTGTATAAACTACAAAGAAAATCATAACTTCAGCTAAATGTGAGCCCAGCACACTATCCATTAATCTACTTGTTTATACCACAGGTAATACGTAAGTGCTTTTCAGAGCTAATCCTGTCAGCGATAGCATAAATGTAAAGGCCAATAAGATTACTTGGAGATGAAGCATTTTAATAGCATCACAGAGTCAGGAAGTAAACAGATTATGAAAGGCAGCAACTGGCATTGATTTCGTTTTGCAGCTTGGCCCAAATGTCCCAAACTTGATGACTCTTGTAATCAATTTTATTTGAATTTCACATAAGATTCTATCTCATCCAGAGAATAGGGAAATATGCAATTTCAAAAATCAGAAAGTTAAGAGCAGAAATGATGAGGAGAAGAAAACCACGGTGTAAAACGCAGTAGTGAACTCTTTGCCTGGCTGTTACATGTCAAGGTTTGCAGAATGACTGTATGAAACAGCTGTGAAATGGACACTTGTGACAGTGCCCACCTGGAATTCAACTGGCAAGAGCTCTTCAGGGACAATTCAGACTCTGTCAGTGTTTTGCCCCAAGCTTCTCCATCTGTAGGTTTATCCTTTTCCTCACTTCCGCTCTGGAACATTTTCAGGGAGGACTACATTATTCTGTATTGCTTTTCATAATAAAGTGTGTGTCTAGAATAAAGCTTTCAGCTTCACTTCTTCTGAAAGGAATCTAGCTCATGTGCACCAAAACCACTTTGCAAATTGAACTGATACGTAGCGATGACCAAGGAAGCAGTGCTTCAAACCTGCACTATTACTTCAAACCAAAACTCTAATGTAGATGAGGTAGTATGGTCTAAATTACCAATTCAGGGAACTTAATGCTCTGATTGCAGAGATATGAGGTCTTTTTGACAACCATCATAGTGTAAAAGCTGTTTGTCTCTGCTGTACTACTACTATGAAAATTCTCTACAACTAATATGGAAATAGAGAAGTTTCTCTCTGCAAGCATGACATTTTTCGAGGGTGTGGGGTAAGTATGGATCAAAAGACTGCATATTAGTTCAGATTTTCTGCCACATAAACCTTGAATATAATGGAAGAAAGCACCGTGTTTGATTAAGTTAGCTAGCAGGATGTAATTAACATGAGCTTCATATGTGCTCCTTTCTTAAAACAAGAGCTGTTGACACATCTTTTGCCACAGCTGTTTTTTTATCCCCAAAGTGTTAAATCATGTTCAACATTTTGTCAAAATCATAAAAAGTCTGTATCTGATAAATCCATGTCTTCTGGTATACGTATGATCCCACAGTTCCATCAGTATTTGCAGATCCGATGGATTTTAATACATTTTGAGTCTGTTCAGTTTGAAATTCAATCCTTCAACTCTGTCCCTGCAGTTAGGTAATTTGTTTCTGTTACAATCAGCTTTTACCTAGAATTTATGCCAAATCTGCCACTCTACTCATTCTGTGTGGTAATATTTCCATTTCATACTTGCAGGCTAAATGGGAGGGCAATTAAATTTGCCTTATTTTAATAACAGCTGAAACAAAAGAAGCTACTACATAGCAGTGGGCAGGAACTAGGCAATATAATTCAACAAATACCCTTTGGTGCTGTCAAGTAAGAGGGACTGGTTGGATGTGGAAGTGAAAGATAAATAGCAGAAACATGTTGAGCACACACAGAGGAAAAACAGCAAGCTAAGGGGAAAGCAAGAGGAGAGCTGGATGCTGGTGAGAGAGCACAGGCACAACCATTTCCACAGATTCAGGTCTGTTTCTTGGGCTACTCTCTCCTGTAAGAAAGTGGCCCAGATTTGGCAACATCCAGATTCATTAGGCGTTTAGAGGCATAACTTCCACTGAAGATTTAGCTCTTAATTTCATAAAGCTTTTGGGCTTTTTGATTTTCCCAAGTTTTTGAAACAGAATTTCTGTATTTTTTGCACTGCATTACCTACCTTAAAAAACTCTCCCAGGACTGATGTATAAATATCATAATGTATCATGCATGTGTCCTACAAATCCTCCTCAAAACATACTTTTTGAATAGATCTACGAGAAGCAAATCAATTATATGCTGGTTTTGGGGGGAGGGGGTTTAGTGTAAGGTTGATAGGGAGGGGACAAGAGTGTAAATCCAGAGGTGCATAAATAAATATTTTTATTGTGGATTTGAAGCAGTTATGGTCCATCTGAGAATGAGAATTTGTGGAAGGCGAAGGAGTAAATTCCATGATTTCCACATAAAATCTGCCTTTAAAAATCTGAACTTTCTTCTGTATCTAGTTGTTTTGGACAAGTGTTCCTCTTAAGGCTTAAGTAGACAATTTAATGACAGGCATGTCATTTGATTCTGTACTAAAGGGTCACCTCATTCTTTGTGAGAATCCTCAGGTAGGGCATAAGTGGTATACTGTATAATAAAATAAGAAACAAAATGTTACTTGACTTATAATTATTTAATGAAAACTGGGTTTTAACTGACCCTCCGCGGACTGTTAATTTAGTGTATGATTTAGCCCCAAGACTTTCTGGTTCTCTGGTTGTTTTGCCTTCCTGGCATAGTTACCTCCCACCCAAATTTTCTGCCAAGTGTGTCAATTTTGAGATTCGTCCCTGTGACTATTTATCTGAATCATTGACCAAGAACTGCATTTTGTGCAAAGAGCAGCTGAGCATTCAAGGATAAGACAAGGGTGTTCTCTCCTACTTTATCAGCTGCCCTGCAGGCCAGTGGCCACACTTGAGTGACCCAGTGCCTCTGTTTTAAACACTGGGGGAAAAATTGGGACAGATTCCTGACTGTTGTAACTATGATTGCCACCTTAATTTTAGCGAAGTGGTAAAACACTACAAGGGTTGTGAGTTTGTCCCCTGAGGCAGGTTAATGGTGTAATTTTAGATTCACAAATTTTATGGAAGCTTTTTGGTATTAAAACTCAATTTTCAAAACCAGTTTCAAACCCTGAATAGCAAAAGAAAAATAGCCCAGAAAAAAATGTACCTCAGAAATCCACTTTTTGTTTCTCCCTTCTTCCAATTCTAGGAAAGCATTTCACCATTCATCTTACACTTGGGTTAAGGAAGGCATCCTCCCTTTGAGCCTTTTAGAGATTCTTCTCTCTAGAGTCCCTTTTACTTCTTCTCAGCAGCTTGTCTCCCCTACTATCTCTCCTCATCTTTTTGGAAAGGTTGTGGAAGGGCCTTTCCAGCTGACACAGTGCCGTAATAGCACCTCTGCACCCTGGCACTACAGGCCACTGGGCAGTGTCCCTCCCCAGGAGCCCATTGTGGTGGCTTGTCTGTGCTGGTGTTCTGGCACCCAAAAGAGCCCTTCATGAGCCTGAGATTTAATATGTCACATGAACACTCAGTACAATGCCAGAAAACTCCTCCCATTGTTTTCTGCTCCACGATCTAGAGCAGGGATAAGGCAGGAGACTTCGACAATAGCCTCCTATTGCTAGCCAGAGGTTTGTTCCTGGACTGGGCATTATCCAGTGGCATCTGCTACCTGGCTTGAAGTCACCACCTTTTTCTGCCACAGCTGCTGTCTGGGTCAGTCTTCTCACCCCTCCTTCTCTTAGTACTGAAGAACAAATCACCTCTTGTCATCTCTCAGCTCAAAAACCTGCTGGCTTTTGTAGCCCAGAGAGAGCTGTTTAAGAGCTCCTTCTGACATGCTTATAATGACCTAAAGGGAAAAGAATGAGCAAAAACACACGGTAGTATCTTCCATTCCATCATATCAATGGAATAAAGATTTAAAGTCTCCAATATTAAAAACAGACAAGTAGCCACAGTATTATTAACCACTGCATTGTAACACTTCTCTTGCAGTCTAAAAATGTCATCAGTGTTTCAATATTTACGTAATCTATGTTAATGTGAAACAACAATAGAGCTATTGAAACAGAGAACTACCTCTTGAAAACCTCCATAATGGATAGACTATGCTCTAGACTGTAGAAACAATAGCATAAGGAAATATCTAGATGAATTATGTTTGGTGGGAAATGCTTCAGTCCTGTCATTACTCATCTTGCAAAGTAAAGCACCTACAGCAATAATTGGCTGTTCTAGTTTGTGGATATATCTAGGAAAATGTATACCCTTGCAGTGACTGTATCGCAATTGTAGTGCTAGCGGATCAACCAAGTGAGTTTCTCTGCAAAGGGATCGGCTTCCACTGTGATAGGTAGAGAACTATTCTGAAAATTATGAGAATTGGTTCCTTCCTGTTATATTATTAAGTACTGTACAGTTGCAGATGGAACTATAAGTCTGCAATAAAATAAAAAGCTCCATATATAGATCATCATAGCGATGCTCTATGAAAATGTAAGCATATTGTTTTAACCCCCCCCTTAATCCTGCCAGGTATACTACTAACTATCCTGGCTTATGCTGTTTAAAAAAGGGCTCATACATTCTTATGTCAGATTGCTGAAACAGCAAGTTTTACAATATAAGAAATCGTCCTTTGTTTCCCTTATTTTACAATAGCATAGGTAAGGCATTGTACTGTAGGTACAATATGAAAATAGGCAATCTGTTTTTGAAATATTGGTATAAAAACTATGCAATGTTCTGGCATCTTAATTTCAACTGTGTTGTGAAAACTTGCTAAAAATATTTGTTTCTTCAAGTATTTCTCTGTCTTCCTCCATCTTCTTGTAATAGAATAATCTGTGCGTTATCTAGAAAAGAATAAAATCACAAAAAACACAGTTCATGTGTCTGCAATCTTTTCTTTGTTTTGGGTTATAATTATTCCTGGTGTGGTTTTTTTTTTTTTTTTTTTTTCCTGAATGATATATTGATTTTAGGATAATGATACTGGACCAGACATTAGTGTAAGCTCTAATAAATCTAAGAAGTGTATTTTATAGTTCACTTCTGTGATTGGCTTTAAGCCACAAACAATAATATTTATGCATATTTTAAAATAAAAATAACCATTCTGAGAAAAATGGAAGCTTACATACAATATTTTGTATGCACTTTCCTTCCCCACAATTGCCTACATCCATGAAAATATAAGAAATATAAATAATACTGAGTATAAATAATAAGTATAGTGGAGGAAATATTTTCATTGAATTGAAAAGCACTGGAATTGATATCATTGTATTAGCATTTATATGGCATCTGTACACCCGAACCATTTGCTAGAAAATAATTAGCATATGCAGAGTAATACCGGAAGCCTTATGAGTCTAAAAAACTCATGGGACATACTGAGAAAACACAAAACAGATGGGCTGTGAGTCTAAGGAATGTCAGGTCTCCTCATTTTCAAAATGTATACAGAACAAGCTTTTCCAGCAAAACTCATATTTATTTCTGAAGTTGAAAGTCAGCCTGAAATGGACCCAAAATGCAAGTTCAAATGCAAGTCATCTTTAGGATCTTTTTAGGATCAAGCAGTTACTTACTGAAAAGAGAAAGCGAATGTGATTGCATTGAATTAGAATTTCAGGCAAGTTATGTATTCAGTTAATTTACATATTTAGCAGTAATTTACACTGAATCACAAAACTAATATTTACAACTTACAGATATGTAAATTTTGTATCATAAAAGCATTAAAAATCCTGTTCAACAAATTCTTCCATTTCTGTACAAGGTAGCAAGCTGGAGTAATCTTTTTCTTTATAACTCTCTCCTCAGAATAAATTTTCTCATTCTAAGACTAGTAAAAGTAATATATTCCCCATCCTCCATCTCCTTCTTGGTCTATTTGGAAAGACCAATTGGTGCAGATCAGGGAGGCAAATTTCTGTTGCAGGAACTGTAAACTCTGCTTATAGAGCAAATAAAAGCTGAAAGCAAATGTCTGCAAAAGAAATTCAAAGTTTTGATTTTGAGAGATTTCACATGGGTTGCTTTTAAGGTATTTTCACTTGCAAAACCTAAAAAAATTGTAACAGCTCTTCATTAATGTATTCATTTCAGGGAAAGGTCATTTTAGACCATTTTTAATTCAGTTCTAGTCTCTGTTTCTCTGCAGAAAGAGTTTCTGTTCCTTCTCTCTGTAGGTAAAAGTACCTCTTAAAATATTTGCAGAGAATCACAAAATTCTGAGATTGGAAGGGACATCTGGAGATCACCCAGTCCAATCCCCCTGCTGAAAGCTGTATCATCTAGAGCTGGCCTCTCAGGACTGTGTCCTGTTGGTTTTGAATATGTCTAAGCATGGACACTCCACAGCCTCTCTGGGAAACATGTTCCAGTGTTTGATCACTCTGACAACAAAAAAAGTTTTTTATGTTTAAACGGAGTTTCCTGTATTTCAGTCTGTGCCTGTTGCCTCTCATCCTGTCACTGGCTACCACTGAGAAGAGTCTGTCTCCATCTTCTTTACTCCCCCATCAGGTGTTTATACACATTGATAAGATCCCCCCAAGCCTTCCCTTTTTCCAACCTGACCAGTCCCAGCTCTTTCAGCCTCTCCTCATATATCAGATGCTTCAATCTCTTAATCGTCTTACTGCCCTTTGTTGGACTTGCTCCAGTATGTCCACATCTCTTTTGTACTGGTGAGCCCAGCACTGGACCCAGCACTACAGATGTGGTCTCACTAGGGCTGAGCAGAGGGGAGCGATCACCTCCCTTGACCTGCTGACAACACTGTTCCTAGTGATTCCAACAGCTCAGGAGGCAGTTGGACTTCTGTGCCACAAGGGCACATTTCTGGATCATAGTCAGCCTGGTGTCTATCAGGAAGCCCAGGTCCTTTTCTACAAAGCTGCTTTCCATCCAGTCTGCCCCCAGCCTGCACTGGTTTGGGGGGTTTTTCGTCTTCAAGTGCAGGACTTGGCATTTGCCTTTGTTGAACTTCATGAGGTTTCTGTCGGCATATTCCAGCCTGTCAAGGTCCCTCTGAATGGCAGCACAACCATATGATGTATTAGCCACTCCTCTCAGTTTTGAATCATCTGCAAACTTGCTGAAAGTGCACTCCATCTCATTATCCAGGTCACAATGAAGATGTTAAACAGTATTGGCCCCAGTATTGACCTCTGGTGTGCACTACTAGTGACTGGCCTCCAGTTGGACTTTGTGTTGCTGATCACAACCCTTTAAGCCTAGCAGCTCAGCTGGTTTCATTTCACCTCATTGTCCATTTGTGTAGACTGTACAGTAAAGATGGTATGGGAGACAGCGTTGAAAGCCTAGCTAAAGTCTAGACAAACAATATGTACTGCTTTCCCCTCCTCCACTGGGCGAGTCATCCCATTGTAGAAGGCTGTCAGGTTGGTCAAGCATGATTTCCCCTTCATAAGTCTGTGCTGGTTATTCCCAATCACCTTCTTGAACTTAATAGGTTTGGAAATGGCCTCCAGAATTATTTGTTCCATCACCTTCCCAGGGATCAAGGGGAGGTGACCATCCTATACTTCCCCAGATCGTCCTTTTGCCTTTCTTGAAGATAGAAGTGACTTTTGCTTTCTTCCAGTCCTCAGGAGTCTCCCCCAGTTACCATGACCTTTCAAAGGTGATGGCAACTGGCCTCACAACAATATCAGCCAGCTCCCTCAGCACTTGCAAATGATCAGGTCCCACAGACTTGTGTTTGTTCAGTTTGTTTAAATATTCCCTAACTTGAATCTTCTCCACCAAGGGTAAGTCTTCCTGGCTCTAGACTTTTCCAGTGGTACAAGGGGCCTGGATTCCTGAAGGCAAGTCTTACTAGTAAAGACTGAGGTGAATAAGGTATTGAGTCCCTCTGCCTTTTCTGTGACATTTGTCACCAGCTTCCCTGCTGCACTTAGCTACAGGCCCACATTTTTCCCAGTCTTCCTTTTGATACAAATATACCTGTAGAAGCCTTTCTCGTTGCCTTTTACATCCCTTTCCTATTTCAGCTCCAGGTCAGTTTTGGCTTTTCTAACCCAAGCTCTTGGACAATGTCTATATATTCCTCCCAGGTCACCTGATCCTGCTTCCACATCTTCTACACTTCCTTTTTATGTCTAAGTTGCACCAGGAGCTCCTTGTTCATCCATGCATGCCTCCTGCCACCTTTGCTTGACTCCCTGCATGTTGGGATGGATCATTCTTGAGATTGGAGCATATGATCTTTGAAAATGAAAATGAACCAGCTCTCCTGGACTCCTCTTCTCTCTGGGACCATCGCCCATGGAATTCTTCTGAGCAGATCCTTGAAGAGGCCAAAGTCTGCTCTCATGAAGTATGTATGGGTTTGTGATCCTGCTCTTTGCCCTGCTCCCTCCTCACAGGATCTTGAACTCCACCATCTTTTGGTCACTGCAGCCAAGGCTGCCCCTGATGTTCACATCCCCAGCCTGTCCTTCCTTGTTTATAAGTATGAGGTCCAGCAAAGTGCCTCCCCTTGTCGGCGCGTTGATCACCTGTGTCAAGAAGCTGTTGTTGATGTACTCCAGAACCCTCACGGATTGCTTGCGCCCTGCTGTGTTGCCCTCCTGGCAAATATTGAAGTGGAAGCAGGGCCTGCAAAGATGAAACTTTTTCCAGTTGTCTGAAGAAGGCATCAGGTACTTCTTCCTTATGATCAGGCAGTTGGTAGCAGACACCCACCACACCACCACCCATGTTGGTCTGCTGACCCACAAGATCTCAGCTGACCCCTCACCCATTCCAAGGCAGAGCTCCAGGCATTCCATCTGCTCTTCCACATAAACAGCAACTCCCCCTCCCCACCTTCCTGGCCTGTGGTTCCCAAAAAGCCACCGCATCTCTGTGATCCCAGTAAGATCATAGCCCTTCAACTTCATGAAGACATCTAATTCCTCCTCTAAACTTATAGGACTGAATGCTTCTGAACTACTGGTTTACTTTTGGACTACCAATTAGAACTCATTGAAGGGAATGAAGATCACTCCCATCTAATGAATGTTCAATGACTACTCTAAAATGGATGTTATGAATCTTGTATTTCATTCTGTAATACATCTCCATCAATAATTACAATGAAAAAATTCCAAAAGACTTTTTACCACTGTGTACATGATTTAATTACGTTAGTCATACAAAAGGGATTCAAATTGTCATAGTAACTAAACCAAGATTTTTTTCTTTCTCTTGTACTGTCTTAATACGTTGTATAAATATAATACTTTGTCTTGCTCTTGGAAAGGCATGTCTGAACAATTCTCAAGACATTTTTGCTGGAACATACATTCTACAGGTTGCTGTTCAGATGTAGCTGCTAATCTCACAAAGGCTTTAGCTTAAGCTTAACTTTAAGAAAATGAATATATCATGAGAGAATAAGACCATACTCATCTACACAGAATTAAGTATGAGTGGAAAGCTTCAGGTCACTAGAACACTTAAACACATGCTTAACTTTAAGCTTAAAGTCAGGCATATTCTGGCATTAACTACATGATTGAATGCTTTGCCTGATTTAGGGCCTGAATCTTTGCTGGTCCTGCAGAGATTCAGGCTTTAGGATTAGATTCACAAAGAAATCAATAACTAGCCTCTGTGTCTTGCGACTATTTCTTTTCATCAGTTCTGTGGAGAAACACCTTTTCTACAGTGCTACTGCAATGTACTGAAATGTCCTTTTTACTTGAGTAATTAATCTTTGTTCAACCTCAAACATATTCCAAGTTACTCTGAAGTAATACATTTTACCAAGTGCTCTTTTATTGCTTTCCATTCTAAAAAAAAAAATAATAATAATAATTGTAAACACTGATTACAAACCTAGCAAACCATGTCTTGGATTTTGATTGGGTAGAAAATCAGTCATTAACTCAGCAAAATCAGTAATTTTCCAGCACAGCTGCTCAAACATGCTGGGGCATTTACCATTAAAAAAAAGAAAAGAGAGAGAGAGAAAAAAAAAAACAAGATTACCACCATTGTAAACCATTGATTAGGGTTTATTACAAAAATAATTACATTTAATCAATTATCACAGTTAACAAGTGATTTCTTGGGGATTATTATTACCTAATTGTTATTAAAGATCTAACTACAGATGGCATATGCAATTCATTGCTTATTATTACTTTTACAAGCACAGATGGCATAGTACAACCAGTAAGCCTAGCAGGCAGTGATCTTTTGCTTAATATAATATCAAATGAATGTACAGAGTGATTTTTCTAGTTTTGCTAAAGTGCTGCAAAATTGCTAATGGACTCAACTCTTCAGATGATTTTGTCTCAATAGCAATTCCTACAGATTGCGTGTAAAAGCCTGTTCAAGAGATTTCCAGATTAATGCAACGCACTCAAAATATTTGGGTTCTGATACTCATTCCAGCTTGCCTGAAACTACCCTTTGCATAAGAGTCAGTTTAACTTGAACTCTGTGAACTCTACTGGCAAAACTTCTAAGGCATCAAAGTATCAATAACAGTCGTACAAAGAAAGAAAGAAGTTAGCTGAAGAACATTTTAAGGCAGTTTATTTAAAAATAGAGTGGTAGCTCTTTAAAAACTAGAAGAAATACAAAAGATACTTATGTAAGAGCCAAAAAAAAAAAAAAAAAAAAAAAACCCTTTTAAACTAGCAAGAAAGAATTACTTCAGTGAAAGATCAAAACTTCGTTCAAGAGCAGAAAAGCAGCACACATACGATACTTTCTTACCTTGCTTTCCATTTTTGGGTCCTAAGTGAGTGGGCGGGAGGATAAGCATGTAATTTTACTGACTGTCTAGTAAGATTAAATGGATCCCTAAAAGCCAGACAAGTGTGCTGTGGTAAGTACAGCTTAATTCTTTTGGCCAAGTTTATCCAGTAATTATGTCTTGAGGTTACATTCCCTCTCCAAGTCTTGATCTTGAGCAAGCAAGCCAATCATGTCATTTATGGTTGAATGGAATTATCACAATATCTGAGAAGTGTTAGATTCCTAAGACATAATTATAGTACTCCTGCATGAGAGCTTTCATCATCAGTTACACAAAGTTGGAACATGTTTTCACTATTCAACTTGGGTCATACTAAAAATGTACTTTTTGTCCTCATTAAAAATATCCTGATCACATCTTAGAGAAAGCAAACAACAATGCTAAATGTTATTATTAGAGAAATGTTATTGAAATACTTCAGTTTCTAAGTAGAATGAAACATATATCTTATGATAAGAACATCAAACATTAAATCCTGCTAAGTGTACAAAAATAGAAAAGAGAAAATGCAGAGCCATATACTGAAATGAAAAAAAAATCAGCTGATAAATAGGTCAAACATCGGAATAGTTACCTTTTGCTGAAGACATATCTCACAATAGCTATATGCCCAAGTATGTTATAAACAAAAGGAATGAAAGTAACACTATTTATTATTAAAACATGTGTATGCAAGTTCTGCCATTACACTAACTCTGCCATGCCCTAGTTATGAATCTAAACCTGTAGAGTAACACTTCTAACATTTGAATTTGCTATTAAAAACCTCCAAAGATACATTCACTACTTTCATGCCCGTCTGAGCCTGATTCAGCATGCCAAGATGTCAACAAAAAATTCTCTCTGATTTTCTGAATAAAGTTTTTAATAATGAGGTCAAATTCTATCCTTATATATAGTGTACTTACAAGGTCAAAAATGATTTAATTATCTTGTCGCATTGAATTACTACTCAACAGCTGAGCTGTGGTAACTGGCAAAATGCACACACTAGTAGAATCTATTTGGCAAGTAAAAATCCATTAGCTTAAACCACGATGAAAGGACTGTGCATAAGAAAATCAGCATGAAGGAGTTGTGGTTTAACTGGTGGTTTGATCTGATGTGTTTTATTTTGCAACTGCAGCAGGCTAAAAGCATACACACAGGCCTTATCACAGTTTGCCAGAGAAGCAATAGCTTGTTTAGTCACAGTAACATGATTGCTTCCCTTCTATGACCCTTTCCTTACATATATATTCCATTAACTTGAACAAAGAAGGGTCTGGTTCTACCAGTCTTATGTTAAATGTGTGCTATTCAGAGTACGCGCAGCTGAAAAGCACTCTCGAGTAGCTTTTTTTCCACGTTCAGTTTAACTGAGAGTATAATAATCTTGCCTTTAAGGCTTGGTATAAGCCAAATATATGACAAGAAATAATAGGCTGTCAGGTGAGCTGAAAATGGCAGCTGTATCAGGTTCGAAGGGTAATAATCAATGGTTCAACGTCTGATTGTTGGCCAGCAACCAGAAGAGTACCCCAGAGGTCAGTACTGGGGCCCTTATTGTTTAGTATACTTAACAACCTAGCTGATTTCATAGTGCATCCTCAAAAAATTTAAATTAGAGGGCTTGACTACCATAACAAGGAGCAGGCCATGATAAACTGGAGGACTAGACTAGCAGAAACCTTCTGATGTTCAGCAAAGAGAAGCATAACGTTTCGCATGTGGGGTGCAATGGTCCATATCTGGCAGCCAACTGAGGGAGAAGCACTCCTGCTTCAAGGGATGCTGAACTGAAAGTGAACCAACAGTGCACTCTCATCATGAATAAAGCAAACTACATGCTGAACTACCTGAGCAGGTTCATAGCCAAGGAAATTTGGTCTACTCGTTTCACACTCTGCTTGGTGCTGGTGAGGTTGTATCTGGAATATTTCCTCCAGTTTGGGGCCTCCCTATTAAAGAGGGATGTTAAGAAACTGGAGAGAGTTTAGCTGAAGGCTAGTAAGGAGGTTGGGGTATAGAGCATATGACACAGGAGAGGATGAGGGAGCTTGGCTTGTTTAATCTGGTTAAAATGAACCAAGGGGTGATCTAAAGCTGCCTAAAACTAAGGGTAGCTATAAAGGTGAGGGACGAACTACTCCATAATGGCAGGTGATATAACAAGTGGCAACAGCCACAAGCAGTGACTTGGGAGGTTCAGATTGGATCTTAGGAAAGACTTTTTCACCAGAAGGGGATTAAAGCACTGAAACAGGTTACCCATAGAAGTTGTGTAATCCATATCATTGGAGATTTTCAAAACTTGGCTCAGCAGAGCCATGGCTGACCTGATCAAGTGACAGCCCACCTTAACGGTGAGCTTGGAGTAGACAGCCTCCATAGGTCCCTTCCACCCAACATTTATGTGCTGCTGAGATGCTATGGCTTTATGATGTGTCATCCATATGTATGTGTACAATTTAGGCACATATTTTGTAGATAAGCAGACATTCAGTAGCAGTAACACAACCATTTTCTGTACAGAAAATGCATGCCAATCAAATATGCACAATATTAAGCAATGGAACAACAACCAGAAAATATTGGAATGGATCATATACTACATGGTCATGGTTCAAATATAAGAAATAGTGGGGAAAAATACCACTCGAGAAGTCCCTTTTGATTCTACCCAGCACTAAGCTTCCTGTGATGGCAAAAGTAGGCAGGCAAACTCTTTTTGAGGTTTTCTGGGGACTAAAGATATTCAGTTTGGTCTTTTCAGTATTGATTTATTAGGATGGGAAAAATCCCTTCCTAGGATTTCCAAGAAAAAATGGATATAATTGAATGCAAAACACTCCAAGATCTCTGCTGCTTTCAAATAGAATGTGACTATAGAAGGATTATTAAATGCTATATTGTCTCTGGACTGTAATTATTTCAGTATAATATGCTTTCCTTCCCAGTCCCTGTTCGCTAGCTTTAAATAAATTGTGGCGTATACAGCAAACAATTCTGAGTTTGTCTTATGTCCCTTTTAATCCATTTTGTGAAGTGCTTTATTTTTAACTTTTTCTGGTCTTAGTCATTTAATCATTCCCCCACTTGGAGATAGTTCTACCTACTCTTCTCCACACCTTGCTCAGAGAAGTGTTGTACTCCTGGAAGCCCCAAAGCCTTGATATAATCACTGAGAATGATCCTTGTTATTATACCAGCCTATGGCATTGGCAAAGACAAGAGAATGGTTCCTCAAGCTTTTCTTCAACAGGCTCCCCCTGCCATGTCTTGTTACACTATTCTTCACCGCTGATGTGAGGAGGATTTATTGGATTTATTGCACAATTGCCATGGATCACTGTGGCATGGATAACTTTTTTTCTTTCTTTCTTTTTTTTTTTTTTTTTTGCTAATCAGTTCAATGACAAGTACAGTCACCTACCCCCTAGCTTCTCTGTATCCTTTCGTGCAGGCTATTTGAAGTATGCATACAAACATCTCCTCTCAAAACATAAAATACGTAGAGGATGCTCCCTGCATGACCATGCCTCTCAGTGACTGTGAGTCAAAAGCGGTACAAATCTCCTTTTCCTGAAACCATATGGACAATAGAATGGAACCAATAAGTTTTTATAAAAATTCAGAGTGTTACCCTTAGACAAAACATGTTATAGACAGGAATTGCTCAGTTAAAACTATAGTCAAAACTTCATTGCCTTGATCTAGCAGTCAGGACTTCACTGGTCCTTCTCAGGAAAGTATTTTCATCTTTGGTGACATCCTGCAAAGTATCTTTTTATTGTTACAGATGTTGTGGCTCAGGGACAAAACTAACCTTAATAAAAGTAATAAAGAAAATGTCGGTGTTTCAGAAAATTTTTGAAATTGTGAAGGAACTGAGACAAGCTGATCTTTATTCAAAAGCCAGCACTTCTTATCAGAGCTAAGATGTAAAGACTTCAATATTCAGATGTGATTAGAAAGTAAGCCTATCTTTTTCTTTGATTCAAGTATTTCTGGAACAAGTGCTTTCTCCTTGTGCAACAGAAACTTTCAGCACTTCAGAGAAAAGTGTCCAGAATCCTGCTGTAATGTTTTGGGCCTCAAAACCTGGTACAGATTTACAATCATTAAAAAATAAAAATAAAAAAATGTAAAATAAAGCAAACACAAAAGACTGCTTTGAAATACTTTTTCAAGAGTAAAAATAATGACCTGAATTCCTAGCACATGCACATGTTTAACAAGAAAAAAAAAGAATGAGCATGTGTATAGCCCCACAGGCAAGCATGGCAAGCAATTTATACGACTATTTGCTCAGGGTTTGTTTTAATGAATTTGCTTCAGCTGTGCTTTTTCCCCTTTCGCA
This sequence comes from Dromaius novaehollandiae, assembly GCF_036370855.1. Taxonomy (NCBI): domain Eukaryota; kingdom Metazoa; phylum Chordata; class Aves; order Casuariiformes; family Dromaiidae; genus Dromaius; species Dromaius novaehollandiae. The sequence goes on from NC_088098.1 coordinate 156,383,178, forward strand.
TTCATTTTCAAGCACGTATGGGTTGTGATCATGCATTTTGGACTTGAAACTGCCAGAGTATTAGCAAAACTAATTGACACATCAGAGAGTATTTGTGCACTCCTTTAATCTGAGAACAGAAACAACACCATATGATTTGTCTGACCAGTCACAACTAATCAACACAACTAGAATAACGAATATCAGACATTGCATAAACACAGAAGACTGTTCACAAGCAGTCTCAAAATTACTGTTGCATAATAAATACATATGATCTGCTCATAGCAGCATCAGCAGGAGGAAGAAGGCTTAGGCTTATCAGAAGCATTATTAGTTTCTTTCTGTTCTCTTTCGTTTTCAGCAGATTTTTCCTTCAGGTCAGGCAGTATGTACACTTAGAATAAAGCTTCTCCATTCTTGAGATCTTCTCCATTAGTAAAATGGTAATTCTAAAATAAGCACCATTCTGTCTTTCGTTTCATCTTGCTTAAATCCTTGCATCACAGGTCACCTAGTCGTAACTCTAGTCCTAATTTTCCTCAAGGTCTGTTTCCATCCATGTAACTCTGTATGTAGCAGTGAGTCAATGACCTTGGTAGGCTGAATGACCCAAAGCATAACAGAGCTACAGTTTTGTTACTGTTAACTTTGAGAATTCCCTTTAGGAAGAACTAGATTCTTCTAAGTATGTATTCTAAAATCCACACACTTACTCAAGACATCCTCCTGGAGACAGTGAGTGATGAGGATAGAATAACAAAGATGTAAACATCTGAAAAAGAGAGACCAGATAGAGAAACACAGCTTTTTTAATGCTTTGCAGATTTTATTTTCTTTCCTTGACTTTGCTTTGATTTGATTTGCTTTTCTGTTTGGAGGTTATGCAACTATACTGATTGTGCTTAAAATGGTCTCACTTGTTGGACTTCTACCTCAGGCTTGGCATCAGTGTCCCCACTGGGGAAATCTATTAGAAAATGGCATTTGGACATGGATTTTTCTACTGAAGGAAGTATAAATGTAACCCTTATGAACCAGATGCTCACTTCAGAATAAAACTGCCCCCTTCTTGAGATCTTCCCAATGAACCTGAGGTATAACATGTGGCTTGGAAACAGAGGACTACACATGAACTGATGGATATTATTAGCCTGTGTGACCTATAACCTGAAGAATAGTTTATTGCTCTCAGCAAACTTACAGGTTTGAAAGCAACTGGGGGAGTTAGCTGGAAGGTCTGGGGACAATCTCCTTCTGAGGATTTTGCAACGTTAGAGCTCACTGTTCAGCAAAGAGAGGCACTTGCTATCTCCTCCCTTCCTCAAGGTCTGTGTGAAGTACTTTTATGGTACTCCTGACTCCCTCCCAAGGCAGGGAGAAAATACCAAGGCAAGAAGTCAAGTGGATGCTGATTTTAACACATACAAGAGAGGCATAATAGCTGATTCAGAGCTGTTTGCAGTCCAGGGAACTGTCAATAGCACTTTATCATAAATACTTTTAATATGACTTGTCAGTAACAGGATGCTGAGTTTCTCTTTCAGCAGCACATCTCTGAGACTCCACTTCCTAATACTCTCAAATCGAGCTGGATAGCCTGTGATTTCCTACTATTCAAGAGAAGACTGTAGTACCTTTTCAGAAGCAACGCAGACTTCTGAGTATCTGGAACAGCTGAAGAAAGCTGACAACCAGCTCACGAGGACCAAAAGGTTGGTAGACAAGAACCAGAACAAATAAGCTGGCCATTCAGCTCTTCTCCCCATCAGCTTGTGTCTGTGAGGCCATAAGCCTAGGTACCTAAGTTTTCAACAAGGAACTCACTCACATGTTCAGTTTCTACAAGGCTACTAGGCAGAGATGTCACGATCTTGACTAACTTTCCATATATGTTCACTTGGGATTCAAAATCTAGATATCCCTATCTATCCCTAGACAGCCTAGTTCAATAGGCAAACTCAGATCATGCCTCACCACTTCAACACAACTAATAAAAAAAAAGTTTGAAAACAAGAATGTCACTGCCCACGTTTTGAACAAAATACCCACTGATTAGAGGACTCACCTAGTAGAAAACTTTGGAGAAGAGAGAACTAAAACAAGTTTCTTATATACCATAATCAGTAAGCTACAGAACAGATGAGAAAAAGAAAATTGACCATAGACAGCCAAAAACCTAAAAGTCGTGAGATGATCAGATAGAAATCAGGAAACCTCTGTAACCTCTGGCTAGGCATGAAGCTGAAGTCCTGGTCCTATATCCACACTTACATATTTGGATCTACTAATTTCTGTAACTTAAAAAAAGACATATATGTAGAAAATATGATCTTGAAAATTTATATATTATGTGCTTTCTTCTCAAAATATTTTCTTAGACACTATGACTTACCTAGTGTTTAAACCCTGACAATTTTAGTAAGTCAGCACCAAACATAAATACTTTAGCTTATATGAGTTCTGTAAAACAAAACTTAGTAATTCAGGTACTCCTCACTCATTTGTGTATTCATTCATTCACATTCAGAGGCTCCATTTGATCTTATAATGACCATAAAATTTACATTAGCCATAAGGCACAGGTCTTGTTTGCAGCATGTAAGGCTCTTAGCAGTGTGCAAACTTTACTTAGTGTGAAATAGGCATTATTTAGCATTATTGGGAAACATCAGAAGATACTATGACAGATGATCCAGATAATGTTAGCCATGATGCAATTCCCTTTTTGGAAGCTCTTGCTCGGTTAATCATACTTTACTGAATAAAAATATCTTCTAGTCACACATCTGATATTGAAGTGTTATATTCTGAAATAAATGGTACCAAAACACCATTAGAAGGAAGTAAAGCATTTAAATCTGAGACACTATTTAAACTTCTTAAACTTAAAAAAAAAGATTTTTTCTAATGTAAATCAGTATGCAATCAATAACCCATCCTCTTCTGACTTTTGTATATTGATTTACTTTTGTCAGTTCAAGATTTTTTCAGTTCCACTTGTCTGTGGTGTTAGGTGGTTATTCTTTGAACAATTCACATATGAAAAGATCAAGCTAATGATCATACTGACTGCAAAATGGGTTCCCACTGAGACTTTCACTCACTCCTCTGATTTGAATGGTTTTGCATATGCAAAGCTGGTTTCAGTTTGATAAACCATTTTGTTGATAATACATCTGTTGAAGATATCAAAGAGTGAATTGAAATCATCTCATTCTTCCAGCCTGAACAGGCTCTATGGTATTAAAAGGAATAGAAAGCAGAACGAGCATAGTCGTTGTTAACATTGTACTTCCCAATGAACCCAAGTAAACATAATGCAAAGATCAGTCGTATAAGAAGGTGCCATTTTTGCATAGTCACTGTTCAGAGCAGAACCATACTTTGGCAACTTTAACGAAACTTTTTCCAATATCTTTGAAATTTAAACTTGAACCACACAACCTACTATACATTGAACGCAACACACTGTACCTCCCTCTAAAGAATAATCAGTAAGCACTATACTTTTGCAAAATATGAACAAATAAATGGCATAATAATACATTTATTTGTACAACGTAGTTCTAGGCATAATTGCTAAGTGCCTGTTTATAAACAACAATTCACTTAATATATTTTGAAATGGGCTATTAATATCACTACATATATGTCACCTATAGAAAGTTGATAATCATGACTATGTTCACTCATCATATTTGGAAAGCAAGCAAAACAAATAGAACCATCATTCATTCATTAAAATTCAAATGTAAAAAAAACCCTGCTTATTTTTTCTTTCATGAATTTAGCCCAATATTTTAGAGTACTTGGTTGTGCAGACAAAAGCATCTTGGATAGCAAGAGCATGTTGTACTTACATAAAGCACTAGGAAAGAGAATATTCCAGCACCAACTAACTTGTTCATTTCTAATACACATTTCCGCAGGAGTAAATTGATTTTCCTTCATACACCAGGCAGTTATGCAGTTCATTACAAAAAGAAAGTATTATCAGTGAAAACCAATAGGCATTTATAAAATGCACCTAAACCTACACAAGAAATAGCTTTTTAACATTAGCAAACCTCTTCCCTGCATTACAATACAGGTGGTACTATAAGTCAAAAGCTGGGATTTCTTAATAGCCAGAGACTAGTGAAAACATGTAAATCGTCCCAGAAGTGCCCTGAACCAACTTCCCTGGGAATACTGGGGAGTGTGTCTTTAGGCCTCTAAATAAGAAAAAAATCTTTGAACCCCATTTTGCTTAGAAGAGTGACAATCATTTGTATCTTGATCAAATACACACTTGACAAAGTAGGATGTTGACAAATCTAAGAATGCAAGAAAGAGAAAGAATTCCCTTCTTCCCTTCAATCTCTTTTTCTTCTCTAATCTGCATTGTTTCTTTCCCTTTCTACATGTTCACTTCTGGTCATCCGTTCCAAACCTTTCTGTTCAGTCATCCATATATCTAACCAGCTAGCATTGATGCTTATGTAAACCTAACCACCATTGCCCACAAGAAGGCTAGAACACTTATAGCAGCCCTCTGCTGTTGCAAACTAATTAGGTCTTGGAAACACCTGCTTAGCTGCCATTTTAACCACAGATATCTCTACTTTGGTAGGCACCTAGTTGTGGGTCTTACAGCTCTCCATGTGTTTACAGTGCTGCATTTTCCTGTAGCTATGAATGTCTAGTTTATGTCTGCAGTTAGATATGTGACTTCCTTGGTGGGTGCTAATCTGAGCACTCTTCCTCTTTCAGCCATCATAAAGTCACTTCAGGTCCTGGCAGTGAGCAAAATACTCCCTATCAGCCTTAAAGGAATTCATATCTATGGATGGTTCATAGGCTGCAGGAGCTGCCTACACACTTTTTCTGCTCCTGAATAAGGAATTTGCCCTGTAACATTCTAAATATGGTAAAACTGACTTACTATATTTATACAAGTTGCTGTACTGTTATCTCTTAATCTTTCTTGTCTTTAGGATAATTACACACCTTTATCCTGATATTCTCACAGAGTATATTCCAACTACTCTTTAGCTCCAGCAGCCCAATATATATTTAATTTGTTGGTTTGAAGTGTAGTAAGCCTAGGGGTGCATTAATATGCTGTATGAATTAACATATAGAACAGGACTCTGTGTCAAAAAAGCCCTTTAATGAGATTTGGTCGTAACCATGATGCTGCCACTCCGTGCAACAGAAGAACAGCTTTTATTTTGACTAGTTTTGACTATTTTTTTTTCTTTTCCGTTTGAGAATGGAAGAACAAAAATGAAAATTGTTATAGAACCATTCCCTGAAAAAAGCTAGAGTAATAATGTGTAAATTAATTCAAGTTCCATAGTAGAAAGTTAAAGTTAAAACAAAGAAAACCTCTAAGAAGCTAAACTTGACAAAAGCTAGTATTTTTATAGTATTTATTATTAATATTAAAGCTTTATCTGTGTATTGTTACCTGAGTTATATCACAGTTTAATTAGATATGAAAATTGTATAGAGCAGCAAAAGGGTTGTTTGTCTCTCCAGCAAAATGCTTGACATTTCGAAATATTTTCCTTCCACACCAGGACAAAAATTATGACCTTCTGACAATTCTCATTTAAAAAACACACATCACCTTAGAGAGCACACACACTTAGATGAGGGCACAAGTCACTTCCCTAATTTGAGCAGAATAGGGTCTTAAGCTGAAGCTGAGCCATCAGTATTTAACCTAAGGACCCACAAAATTGCACTGAGCATCAGGCCATGCAGTGTTCTTGTATGCTCTCTTCTTTCCACTCCCTTCTCTAGTTTGGAGTTTCCCATTAAAATGTTTATACACTTTAAACTTATATATATGTATTTTAATTTTGACCAGCTGTAAGAAAAAACTTTATAAAAGGTTTCTTTAGACCTTTTAATCTGTTCCTTATTGCACTGTGAGATACAGTGTTTGTTTTGGCCACTGACTGTTGTAGATGGTGTTCTTATTGCAGCAATATTGTTTTTCCTGTTGCATCTTGCTTACGTTGTCATCCTGAAAGTTATCTAGCTCAAATTCTTGTGAGTATACTTAAAAGTATATCTAAAGATTCAATAAGCCAAAAGAAGAAATGATTTGTAAGGGTGATGATAAGGAGTGTCAGTTTCCCACTGGAAGTGTTTTTGGTTCTGAGATAATAAATCTGTTTAAGTATGAAGGATTCTGAAGGAGCTTACATTAGGTCAGTATGCTCACGCTGTCCATCTGAACCACTATACAGCTGCTGTTTTCCAAAATCCTTACTCCAGTTTTGCTGCAGCGCTGTAAATAATAACAGAAATAAGCCTCTGTTACTCTCATCTTATGCAAATCTATTTTGGATTCTTGACACTGAAGAAAAGACATATCAAACCTACTTTACTTGTGTACTTCTTCCTTTCCCAGTGTTTTACTACCTTAAAATGAATGTTACCACTGCAAGTGTACATGCACCATTCAACCACTAAGCTGAGTCAAAAGAAGGTGCTGGTTCCCCAAACAGAGGGTCTGGTCCAGGGCTCCAAGATCAGCAGAAGAAGTGCAAGATCAGTAGGTGTTATGCTGGACCCTGAAACAGCCTTCCAAGTCTTTTAGGCTCAGAACAGGCTAATCAAGGTAAAATCCTAGTGAAGCACTGCAGTTTGTGGTTTAAATGTCAATAAACAGAGACAGAAAAACTGAGTGATTTCCCAACTTAGCCCAAAGCCTCTTTCCACCACTCCATCTAGACCTAATCTTTTTCCCTCCTGTGAAAATCTATTGCTCCCCTACTTCCCTGCTCTTCCATTTCTTAATTCCCTTATTGTAGTATTTTTACATTCTATGAAGTTTGGTGATAGGGTTTTACTAAAGCACATGTCCAAACATAACTGTGCAGTACTTGCTTTAAAATACAGCACAATATCTCCTATTAATGGAGCAGTAGTTGGGCAAATAAATCTTCCCTGAACTGAGATTAGAAAATTATACCTTGAAGTATTCACCCACCAAAACAGGCCATAAGGAGAAAAGAGACAAAAGAGAATTTTATAGATTTTTGTCTGGCTTTCATTTAGTATATTAATCAGACTGGCTTGAGTCCCACGATTGAACAAACAACTCTGTTTATTGCCAAAGTATCAGCCTCATGACTCAACTAACGACAAAAGTTCTGATATGAGAATTTAGCTGATTTAGGCATAACCTTTTTTTTTTTTCTGTTATACCTACAAACACGGTATTACAAATGCTGAGGGAATTTTTTATGACAAATGCTAGATAAAGCTGTTTATAACAGCTTTAACTGTTAAACCACTTTCATGGGCCTAGAGAGAAAAAAATTAGCCTACAAACAAGAATAAATATTCTTTTGTTCTATTAATTAATCTCCTGTTACACAATCTATGAATTAGTATTACTGAAACTTGGCCTTTATCACACCTCTTTGCCACTGTGTCACCATTTATACTTCTTGCATTTAAGTAAAACCCTGGCCTTAGAAATAGGCCTTTTGCTTATCATTTGCTTTCTCCTATCAGGAAGAAGAAATGATCTACTCCTTGCTCAGAGATGTCATTACCTCATGACAGCACAGATCACTTCTTCCTTCCACTAGTGAGTTATTTTAATTATCAATCTCATTTTTACAGTTCTAACTGGTATGGGAGTTTTGCTGTCTCTCTGTCCTTCCATAGAAGAGACAGAGGCTACAGGTTGCTAAAAGTGGATAAATTATGCTTTTGCATAAATTATGTGCTCTTCCACCTTCATTTACAATACGCTTCACTACCAGTTCTTTTGGCCAGCTGGAGTTCTTAAAGTTGACTCTCCTCTTCACTGTCCCAAAACAAATCCAAAGAGGAAGCAATAAAATGAAAGCAACATGAAAGGAACTTTCCTGGTCTGGGAACCAGGGAAGTATCTGTGGCAGACAGATGAGTGAACTTTTGCCTTAAACATTTCTTGGTACATAAGGTGCAAGCAAACCAAAACATGCCATCTGTTCCCAGCGGAAACAGGACTGAGCTGCTGCGACCCCTGAAATGGTCTCCCTGCGACCATTCGGGACACACCGAGCCTGCGCTGAACCGGACCACGATCGGACAGAGACTTTGGGACCTGGACTGCAAATTACTGCTGCTTAACACAACTTTTATAAAACTTGCTTAGCCGCACTCCCTAGTTCAGTGAGAAAGGGCCCCAGAGCTGGTGCAGACTGGAAAGATAAGGGAGTTACCAGCAGTTTGCATTCCTATGCGTCACACTCCAGGAGGGAGGATGTCAAGGCTTTGAAATAAGGCCTGCTTGGGCACCAGGACCCTGGGAAACAAAGCCCCCCCTCACTGCTGAAACAGTGTTAATTTGGGGGGGTCTGGATTATATCCTCCTCGTCAGGACCTTGGAAGGTAACACCTACTGTCACTGCTGGGGCAGTGCTAATTGCTGGAACAACACCTGTTTGTCAGGGCCCTGAGAAAGAAGGGCAGAACCCGAGGAATCAACACATTTGTCAGCAGAAACCGCAACAGTAAAGATAAGGGAGAAAAGCAGCCTGCCTGGGAACAACGATGAGACCCAATAGGGAGCAGGAGACCCCAGACCCAAAAATTACTATTGGTCTGAACTACCGCGTGAGGGGTGGGAAACTTAATTTGAAAAAGCTATAATTGCCCAGGGATTTCTTTGTTCGGGGTCCCTCTTTGGAGGCACCCAACTCGAGCTGTAACTACTGCATGCGTGTCATTACAATTTATTTATTTAATTTGCCTTGATTTGGCTCCGAACTTTTCAGCGGGAACCTAGGGTCGGACCCTGCTCGAGTTGTAATTACCGCACGCGCATTGCTAAAATTTACACCCAGGGTGAAGAGGACCAACGGGACGCCGCTGGATCCACGGGTGGTGATATCTCTTTCTCTCTCCCCCGTTTCTCTCTCTTTCTTTCTCTCTTTCCTCCCCTTCGCCTTCTCCCCCCACCTTTTCTCCCCACTCCGTGGAAAATAAAGTTAAAAGGTTGTACGATATTTGACCGGTTTTAGCGTCTTAATCTCGTCCTTGGGATCGTAACAAACCCCCCCCAATATTGGATCGGGACAGTATCATATGCTTTTTATTCAAAAGATTGAGACCATCACATGACCTTGAGAATGATAGACCTTGAGAATGGTCATGGAAAAGGGTATTGGTTTCATATTACAAAAACATTTCCAACTCTGGATTTAAGCTGATAGTACTGATAGGTCAGGTCAATAAAGAAACTACAAAATGATGCTTTGTCATGATTTCAGTTCCTCTCGCTTCACATATGTGTAAGTAACTTTGAGGTCGTTTGCATTCTTAATATCTTGTGGAATCACTATTTTTCATTTGTTGAACTCCTGTAAAAGTTTACTGAGGACGCTCAGTGCAGATAGCATAATGTTGCAGTACAGAAATTTTTTTGAGAGGAGTTGTTTTGAAGCGGCTTTGTGCAAACTCTCAGCTAATTTATTTGTAAAATAGAGAACTAATGTTTTATTGATTGCTTTCCAAGTAACAGTTAGAATATGAGATAGGGCACAACCCAGCTGTCTGTTGGCCAGAAGATGGCATATGATCGAGGGTGTATATGCTATGTTGGACAATACTACAGCCCCATACCTTCAGTGAGAATATGGACTATAGGGAAGGGAATATTTCTTGGTTAGGATATATCTCCTTCAGGTCGAGCAATGCGTCCTACGCAACTAAAGTGTAAGCTGTCCCACAAAATCTGGTGCGCTAGAGAGCTGATCTGATCTAATTCATTTAACCGATAGAGTTTATTTATTGCAATGGCATGAGTTCTACAGATGTGTCCCTTTATTACAAGGCGAATTCAGGATAATTTTCCTTTTCTGATTCATAAGTCTTCATGTTTTTGTCAACTTAGCAAAACTGATTTGTTTCTTTTAATTTCTGATGGTTCAGTCTACATTTATATTATCTTCAAACTAACTTCACAGTATTCTGGAAGACACCTTGTTTATATACAGAATAAAAGCACACTTATTTTTTAGTATTCACCTGTATTTGATGTTTCTTTCAATAGGATCTTCATGAAGTGCACCAGAATGATTTAGACAAGTTTCTTGAGGAGAACATATAGACATTTCTGGAAGAGTAATCTGGGGAAATGGTTTTGGAATTTTTCTATTTATCAGCTCTTCTCCTGTGTGCCTTCTTAAAAACACCCTCTCACCTTCCCCCCCCCCACCACACACACACACATTGCCGCCCCAAAAACCTGCGAGGAAAGGGAAGTAAATTATAGTTATCTACAATGTCATCTGTGGCAAGTTCTTTGATGAAATGCCTTTGATGATGCATTCTTCAAATGCCAAAAGTCAAGCAGATAGGTACTGCTTCCTGTTGTATGTCTCACTTGTCACAGGATTCATTTGTTCTAATTGCAGGCAATTATTGAACAACGGTCTCATCCTACTTCTCCTGCTTCAGTCTTTTTGGTCTGGTGCAGTTCTCCAGGTGAGGAAGAAGCACTTGGGGAATGTGAGATTTGGCAAAGAGGAAACCCAAGCAGTCTTTCTTTCCTCTAGACAGAAATGCTGTATGTTCCTGTGTTTGTGGAAGAAAGTCCATGAAGTACCTGATAATAGAATGTCAGACTCATTTGCTACATATAAACCTGTCTATAACTTCTGCCGATATGGTTAAAACAGCAAAAGAAACAAAAGAAATAAAAATGAAGTCTTTCTTAAAAAAGAAAAGAAAATGCTTAGTATCTATCAGTATGAACTTTGTCATTAATAATCACTAAAACTGAGGACAAAAATATGATAAAATACCTATTTTATTAACAAAGTACAGTGTCTACTTGGACTGTTTTGCCCAAACAATCTGTTTGCTTTATGCAGTTCAAGCAGTTGCTTGCAAAGTCCAGCTCAGTAATCAGGTTAAAATAGAATTACAGATTTCTGAAAACATCAGAAACATTAAGGGCAGGACAAATAATGACAGTTAAACAAAAAAGTATTCAAAACTGTGGTGAAATTTATCACAAAGATGAGTTCAGGATGGTTCTACTAACTAGTGTCATGAATACATATATGCTGAAAATTCTCCAAGGCCCATCATTTGTTCACTATGGTATATATTTTGTAAGTGGAATATAAATCCCACACTAGCTGGAAAATTATAACAATCCACAATTTATATTAATCATATTACTCATTCCTGTTTCACAGAGAAGTGGAAAGGAAGAAACAGTTCTTTAATGCGCTATCCACATTACAAAAACCTGTCTTCTCATACGTTTAAAGGATCTAGTTAAATCCTCAAAGATAGTTCTCTGGGAAAGGTAGGCATTACGGATCCACCTTTTTTAAATTTACAATTATTTTGATTATCAGAAATTTTTATTGAGAGTTCTTAAATCTTGAAAGTTATGAATCAATGTCAAGTGAAATAATTTTATCCTTTAAAATTGGGGAAAAAATCATTCTCAATAAGGTCAGCAAGAAATTTGTCTTTGAAAAAAAACTTTTCCTATATAGAAAACTCAACGTGTGTGTGTGCGCGTGTGTGTGCGTGTAAAGATGTATATTTGTGAATATTTATGTATGCACATACACACATATATGTGCATATATGTATACCTCTTCATATACACACACATACATGGACAAAAACTGTGTATTTTTGTGAATCATTTCATCAAACATGAAGACTACTTTGTGAAATGGTAGAAAGTAATACATGAAGATAACATGTACTGACAGTCTACTAATTAGTAAGTTTTCTGAAGGTTCATATTTTTGCACTTACACAAATGTTCTCATAAAATATAATTTTAAAACTCCTATATTAATTCTATGGGTTTATGATTTTACTAGGATATTTTTCATATACATTATCATTCCTGCCCTGGAGCAGCCTGGTATACTCCTCTAAGGAGCAGAGTAATTTGGGATTAATTTCACCCTAAACGAATAATGCAGATACTATGAATTACTTCCAGAAGCCAAGCAAAACTCCTGAACCTTAATTTTATAGTTTTTTTTTCTTCTCTACTAATATTATGATCTCTTTCTTTCTGCATTTCCCTTCCTGGTAAATAAATTCTCTTGTCCTTCTACACAAGCTTTAATCACAAAGTCTTGATGAAATCTTTAAAATTCATTTTCCACTTGTTCCTGTTATCTACATTCATTTTATCTCTGAATAAAGATAGAATATAGTGTAACCAACTTTAACAACAATATTGCCAACTCTTTATATGGAGTCTGAAGGACTAGAAGCTCAGAAAACAATTGTCTTAATCACCCTGTTCTGTAGCAAATTAACCCTGCAAAACATGGCTATCCTTCAAAACTTATTTTCATTTGAAGGAAAGCAAAAGTACTTTCTCAAGTCACCTTTCTATGGCATTTTATGATATGAACATATCAGAGGCTTATTTTAACACCTCTCCCCTTAAACACCTTTCATTAAAAAATATGCTTGGCTGTATTAGTCTTATCAAAATCCTTTCCTGCAACTAATCCCAGTAGGAGCCAGAGTTTACCACTGCTGTGACTGTGGTGCATCAAAGCTGGCTTTATACTTTGCAGTGTGTGTACACAGTTGCAGTCCAAATCAGAAGCAAGTTGAGGGCAGGCTAACCTCCGGTCTGGTTCACTGACACCCCTGGGTTCATTGCCAGAGTTGGCATCCTGCTCTGAAGTGCTCATCACCATAGCTAGGCTGTTTCTGTACCTCAGCTGGTTTAAAGCTGGTCTTGGAGTGCCTATTCATAGGCATTCCTTCTGCAGCACTAAGCATACTGATGATAAAATAAGGATTAAAAAAGAATAACTGTAATACTGACTCAGAGTAGAAATGATTAAAATCCTTCTTACCAGAACAAAATGGTGTATCTTGATTCTAAAAAAGATAATGGAATTTGCCTTTTGTTACACAAGTTAATGGAGTATTGACTGACTTAGTATTAACAATATGTATCCCCATAGTTAATCATTGACTACTGAGATGCTACAAAGCAAGTGAAAGCTGTCACATAAGCAAGACTGAATTTTGCCATGTAATGGTGCGCTTTGAACAAAACTGCTTATAGTTTACAGGTCCTTTCCTTACAGAAGGTACAAAATTTTTGGAGACCCTCAACTTGAGCTCAATGATCTCTGAGCACCCTTGAGTCCTTTCATCATCAACCCTTTGTTATTTCAGTTTTAACAAAGAATCTTATTTCTTATTGTCTCTGCATGCTGTACCTGTTCTCTTTGTGTGAGCGAATTATACTATCAGAAGGAGGAATTAGGGATGCACAAATTTACTTTTTCAGAAGTAGATGTGGGGATTCCTTTGTTCAAGTTCCAAACCTCATAACTAAGCATAGCTACTTGAGCAAAAAAGCAGATGTGATTCCCTCTTCATAACCTTTTCATAAGGCTCTTTGGCTCTGAGAATTAAATCCATACTTAACTAACCTGACAGTTTGCCTGTGATTCCTCAGTCTGCCAAAAAAATGTCAAACAGAGTTGAGTGGTGAGTGGCTCTGAGAAACATCATCTTGTTCCTCCTTTTAGTGTTGCTCTGAATCTGATAGCACTGCTGAGAGAATTGACTCTTTATTTGTTATTTGCTAAGTGCCAGCATCCATGGTGCTGTGGAAAAGAAAGTTAATGTTGCCTTACATTATGTACGAAGGGAGCCATAAGTCTGTTTTCATAGATTATTATGCAGATCCAGAGCTCTGAGGTCATTTAGAAAACACAGATTGTCTTTCAGTACATGTCTCTGAACGGGACTTCATGTGTATGTTTATTTGAATTGTATTTCATTTGGCACAGTCACCTTTATTCATCTGAAGGTTCTTTTCATCTTTCATGAAGCAAATGGACGTATAGTACTAGTATTGAAGATAAGATTAGATACATAGCTGGCATCCTAACCCTACTGAGTTGCTCATTTACTTCTGTCAAAGTTCAGATCTTAAACTCGTTGCCTGTTTCCTTCTGTACAATGTTAATAAATACATTAAACAGCACATTTCCTGCTGAAATTCCTTAGAAGATCATATAACTAACCACAGTCCCCTCAGAAGCAACTAATCATGAAAGATTCTTCACTATGGCTTGGAGTTTTTACTTGCTGGTGTCTTTAGATATCAGTATGGCACAGGGATTTTTGGTTGATAGTCTCTGCTGTATGAATCATCAGTTAACAATGATGATTACTTTAGATAAGCCTGTTAACTTTGATGTATTTAACTAAGACTCGCTGTTAACTTGCCCACAGCTGTGGGAAGTAGAGCTGGAGTCACCACTGAACGGTTCCATTTTTGTCAGTAAATGGAAGCTTGTGGTCAGTTTCTGTTAGCTAATCAGAGGTAAAGTATATCCAATTTTTCCAAAAGAGGGTGGTTTAATTAGGTCAGAGTTAACTAATAGACTTGTGTCTAACTTTGAACCCTTCTGCCATGTGGACAAATACATGCACACAGTGTCATAGGCATAATCAGAAATCCAGTTTGTCCTGCAAATTTTCTCAGTCCATGCCTGGGGAAGAAAAAAGACAACTGAAAGAGACTCGTTCTTCCAGCTGCTTCCAGATCTGGTAAACAGCCAAAACCACTTCTGTTTTAATTCATTTTTGGTTAATATGGTTATGCTTCCTCCAAAATGTTCAGATTATTCCAAGCAAAACCTAATAACTAAGCAGATTTTTACTGTAGTTCAGTGTTTGCAATTAGAAACAAAGGCTTCCCATCTAGTTGGTCTAACTTTCCTTTAAATCATTGATACCTATAAGGTTCATATTTATACCTTACTTGTATAACTCTCATGAACACTGTAGCAATAGCTTCAGGCTCTTCAAAAGCTGGTAATGGAGTGTATATAGAGAGTGTGTCTGAACTGGAGAGTTTGTCAGAGATACTTGACAGCTGTAAGTAGTTATTGTGGTACTATTAACTTTATAGCTGCAAAACTCAGAGCTGAGTGTAGGTTAATTGCTTGAATATGTACCCTTCTCTTTTGTAGCTTCCGATGAGCCTTGTGTTACTCTGACAGGAACATTTCTACCACATGAGTAGCTAGTTTAAATGTAACTCCAGCATCTCAACTCTGTTTCAATGACAGCAGTGGCTGTATCACAGATGCACATTAAACTTTATTCAATGGGTCCTCGGTGACCCATTCACAACACTGAAGAGATGAATGAGTAGTTCATCACAACCATACATCCTCTTCCAAAGAGATGCTTCTATAGACAGAAAGTCACTTTTAGCAGAGTGAAAATATGTAACAGAGAAAGATCATCTTCGTTTGGGGTCCTACCCACAGTGATCCTAGCTGCTTTATATTAAAGGTTTGGTGTTCCTAAGAAGACCTCTAGGACACTGTAAAAAGTGCAACTCATATTGCTTTCACTTCACATTGATAAATTCAGCGTTTCAGAAAGAGAGAACTGAAAGAGGCCCATCTTAGGTCTGTGTATACCTGAGTTTGTGGCTAATGCACTCAGTGCGCTTGATGCCAAGCTCTTTCATTGCCTGCGTTCAGCTCCCTTCGTGCTGGCTGGCATTCTGACTTACTGCGACGGATTCCATCTTCTTTTGGCCCAACTTGCTGAGCTAACTGTGTACAGAGCCCTAGCAACAGCAACCAATGTAAATGCTTCTTATCGGCTTGCCAGACAGATTCAAACCTGGGTAAGCAGAATGATAAATCTATGTTCTCTACTGACTACTCTTGACTTGCTCTGAGTGTGCTTTGTCACTTTGTGGGCAAAAATATTGCCCATAGGCTTTCAACAGCAACAACAGATTGCCCTAAGGGCCACTTGAGGGTGTTTACAACATGTAATTGTATGCTGAATAAGGCAAAAATATTTGTTGCTTTCATTTATTTGCTTCAGTCCCTTCTTTATCCACCTCCAAAACAAGACAGTGTGTCAAAATAGGCACAAGTTCTCAAGCTTTTGTGTGAAGAGTGCTCTGCTGTTTGAATGTTTCTTTTGGTTTGGTTTGGTTTGGGTTTTTTTTCAGCAGGCCAGAGTAGGAGAGATTGCAATTTTGGTTTCTTCTGTCCCTTAGGTGGGTTCTGAGTTTTATAGATGGGAGACTGCTAAAGTGGAGTAGCTTTTGAGAAAAAGACTATGTTTTTCTCCCTCCATCTGTGTTTGTGCCTATGATCTTGAAGATTTAAGCAGTTTTTCTGTGAATCTGAAATATGCTTATTAAATGGAAGCACAAATTTTGATACCTTGAAGTGTACTTTTCAGATTTAATTACATGTATTTATTTGACATGTTTGTTACTGTTAGCACAACAAGTCTACATAAATCTTTCACAGACTGTCACCTCTGTGTGATCTGCGTAAGTTCTGGCAGGGAAGCTGACCTATGCTGCCCTCATACATCTGTGTCTGGCCAAGTCCATGGTGACCCTTTACCTTCATATGAAGAAACAAAGCAGAAAGTGAATCCGTGACATTTTCATCCTGCTTACAAATGGCCACAAATAAGAAGATGAATTTATTTAAGTATGACAATTTTTTCCTAAGATGGAGCAAGACATTTTGTGGTACTCATGCCAGGAAACTGCATGGAGAGTTTTGTGGCCAAATTCTTTGAGCTGCATTGCTTTCAGATTCCTTCCTAATTATTGTGATGTCAGGAATGGCAAATCCGAAAGGTCACTTTATGTAGTCCTGGAAGAGATTCTTTCCCCTTCTCTTTCTTCGCCTGAGAAATTACAATGAGCTGCATCTATTCATGTCTTTGCATCTCATTTGAATATGTTCAATACTTGACTCGCATTCACTGATTGACCCAATCACTGTAAATTAAACTAGACTAGAAATAAATGAACTAACACACTGAACTAGAAAAAAAAAAAAATCAAAATGAACATCCAAAACAGTATCTTTGAAAGCTGGGAGAACACTCACATAGGTTTAATTCAGCCTGTTAGGGGTCCGTCCCAGGAACTCAGTACCCTTTTATGTACTGCCCACTAGCACGAAACATCCTTCTTTACTTCAAAGAAAACTATATCTGGCAATGGTTTACAAATTATTTCATGAAATATTTTGCCAAAATGTCAAAATGGTTAATAACTTTGTCGCCAGAGTTCTCGGAGGAAACTCATATCTGAACATGATAGTCTTATTTGGGTCTTCAGGTATTTTGATACAACCAGAATAACACTGGGGGAGGGGAACTTCCATTATATCCTTTCCATAAATTTCTGCCATTTCTAAAATAAGACAGTGTACCTTTGGGGTTATCCAGCTGAATGAATGGAGGCTATCCTGGATGGGATATCTAGACTACTGTAGGAAACTTCAAAATATCTTGCTTAGCTAGCAGAACTAATCTAAGAACATAGATAGTTTTTCTCCTGGATGAGGTCAGATTCACTGAGGCAGTGGCTTAGCCCTGGTGCTGACATACGAGGTCTCCTCCTGCTCCACAGTTCCCAGTGCTCCAGGTTCCCAGAGACCTCCCCTGGGTGAGATGTCATACCACATATGCATAAGGCCCCATACCAGGTTTCATATGGCCAGAACTATGGACTCAGTGCATTACACTGCCTCCTCTCAGCACAGCTTCAGCAGGGCTGATTACCTCAGATACTAACACACAGCTATGCTGCTTCTGGACCCAAAGCAGTATTTGTGTGAAGTTGTATCGGAGGTAACCAGCCCTGCTGGGATGGAGCTGGCCCCACCTGTGAAATAGCCAATGCACAGCCGGGATAAGCTTCTCACGGACAGCTGAAGAAAGATCACTTCTGTAGGTGCAGGTAGACAAGCTTCACAAATTGAATTCAATCATACACTCATAGTCAATGGCTCCAGGGTGGTATAAAAAGGAAGAGGTGTGGGTTCAAATAATCTCAAGCAGAGGAAGAGATGGAGAACGTGTTTCCTATGGTGTTCTGGGTCACCCTCTTGGCCCTATAGACAGTTGTATAGGATAAAAAATGCACAACCACTTTTTACAGTTTTAGTAGAAAAGTGGTCTGACCCACATATCCTACACGAACAGAGGTACTGAAGCTTGCTGAGCCAAGATTTTAAGACTTCCTCTACCCTCAGCAATTCTTTATCTTTCATTTGGCAGCTGCACATGGAGAAAGCTGGATCATCACTGTGAAGGGCATATGCCATTTCAGGCACTGTACACATGCTTAGGTACCTGGTTTAGTGACCTGGATTCCACTTGATTGTTCCCCTGAATTTGACATTTCATCTTTCTGGCTTCCTCTACTTCTTCCATCAGGTTTCAGCTTTAAATAAGTGGAAGAAAAAAATTTCAAATACTATGGCTAATACAGTGCTTCCTAACTATAGCCTTCTCTTTGCACCTCTACCAGGAGAAAGTGAGCTTTTTTCATTGTTCTGGGACTCAGGTTTACTTGATGTTGGGCAAGCACAGCCTGGAGTGAAGTCCCCTGACCATCTATTAAGGCCTTCACCATACAGGCAGCACTGGGGAAGTTCACCGTACAAAGCCTCTGATTAGAGAATTTCAGAGACACTAGACTACTGTGTAGCTGTATACAGAGAAGAACTTCTGCCTTGTTAAGTTGTGAACCTGTGAATCCAGGAAAACTGGAATATTAAATCATTAAGACTTGTCATGTCTTAACGATTTCATTCTGCTTAACATTTAGCAGAATTGTTTTCAGCTTGTCCTAGTTTGCGTTCCTGTTTTTCTTTTACTTTCCATCCCCCCCCCCCCCCTTTTTTTTTGTGGACTGAAATAGCTAAAATAGCTCATACATTGTTTTGGAACTTGTAGTACTTCTGCTATGCTGTAACTCGACTTTAAAAATGAAGCTTCATTGGTCCAGGCCTTTGGGGGGCTGGAAAATAAGGACCTATGCAGTGCAGCATACAAAAGAGATCCAGGCTCAGTCTCGTAAAGAAAAACATCTAAACATTTATGTGATTACTAGGAACAGCATATTCTCCTGCACCCATGTGCTTCTGGATGCATTCCAAGATATTAATAGCAATAGTGGCAGGGCTGTACATTATATTGTTATTTCCTCCTTGCAGAGAACAGAATGTTAGACTGTGAGAATATGACATGGAAACTATGCGAGTTGGCTGCCCTGTTCTATTTTATTTACTCCTTCTCAGATCTTTCTGACTTTTGGGCTTTTGCAATCACTTTAAAAGGGATTCACTTTTTACCCAGGAAGAGGAACACTGGAATTTCCACTCCGGATCAGATTATAGACTAATGTCTACATAATGTTCAAGCTTCTGTCTCTATCAAAAAAAACCCAGACCAGCGTAGCCAATAACGCGTTAGACAAAGGCTAAATCTTAAATTTCCTTTCCTCTTGAGTTAATATGGTGATCAATGCATGCCAATAAATATAAATATTGATAAGCTTCATATTTTTCATCCTGTTTGAACAGCAATAGATATTGTACACTCAGATAAATGTCCTTTCATTTCATTGTTTATCTTGCTAAACTAATCAATGGTACTGTGTCTTCCACAAGTTTTTTCTAGGATTCAGCTAAGAGGAGATCAAACACTACAAAGAGACACACCTAAGAAAGTCGGCAGAAAATAGTCATTCATTTTTTTCTTCCTATTAGAATGCGGGCTAGTTGCTTTCTGGAAACTTTGCTGTTCTACTGTTAAATGGGAACCTAAGTGTCTCTTAAAGTGTCCTAGTCTGGACTGAGTCAAGTTACATTTTCCAGGTCTGGGTTTTTAAACTGATGGTTTCCCCAGCACTCTAATGAGGAGCAAGCTAGCAGTGCTGCTAAAAGTGGCAGCTACCTCTTTTCTACACCTCCTTCTCTCTCCCAGTTTTCCTTCCCTTTGCACTGCCCAAGCTCTTCTGCCAAAACAACTATTAATGTCACAGCATGGTAAATCAGATCAGGTGATTGATCCAGTTGGGAAGTAACTATGTTTTAAAAGCTTGAGTCTGTTTCCCACTGCTGTTCACAATTCACTCACATCAGTTCAAACTGGTGCAGACACAGGATAGTGGGCAGCACAGGCTGAAGGAGAGGAAGATGGACAGAACTGGCTGCAGCTGTGCTGCTTGATGTTTTTTAAAGTATTTTTGTAATTATGGGTTAAGCTTACACTTCTTAGTAGAGCATTTCATGGAGAAGTAAGATTTCACCAGCTAATGCCCTTAGATCCTGAAGGTTTGGAAAAATATCCCTGATTCTCAAGATAGTGGAGCTTGACATATGTGTGCTTTCTGCGGACAAAAGCCAGTGTAAGCTTAGAGGTCACAGTAAAGCTAAAGTAAAACTACTTCAAACTAGAGGCAATGGGGAAGGATTATAGAATATTGACAAATTGTACATGTATGGTAATAGTTGATAAATCTGTATTTTGATCCCAAACTTGAGGATTGTTTCTCTTGTTCTCCAGGTAAAAGAATCTGGACTAAAAAAAAAAAAAAATCTGCAGATTAAGACAGTGATGCCTGTTAAATGTTGAAATAATACTGCATTTCAAGGGACCTGGAATCAATAATCTAAACAGTACCTTTCAGTTTTCTGTGCAATGTTATCTTTGTTCCTTGTCTATCAGTTACAACACACTCTGTAACTAAACACTTTGAAGGGAGGATTCTGTCTGTCCTGCCATGAAGTAGGAATAGGGTGGGGGGAGAGGGAGGATGCAAAGTTTTGTAGTGTTTCGTTCCTCCCTTGCATAGATTGCAAACAACCAGCAACTCATGTTTTCTGAAGACTATGTGAGCTGACCCTCATGGGATAGACAATAACGAGGTAAGACTTCTGACACCATTTTACAGAAGCTGTATCCCATTGCGGATTTTGCTATAGATGCATTCAGATTGTGTACCCCACCTACCAGAAAGTCTAAGGCACCAAACCTGGTGCAGTTGTGTTCACGTAGCATATTGGAGGTGGTGCTTTGCATAACCTAACCCTACAGCCCCAGCTGGGCTTTATTTCCAAGAGAATGAGGTGGTTTGCTCCAGAGTAATGAACAGTATGTATTCAGTGTGGGTGATCAGGGCTTGTGACCTGGGAAGTCTGAGTTACTTGATGGTATAGACATGGTCTGCCTACAGGAACTTCTATGTTTTGGTGGTTTTTTAAGATAGGAGCTGTAAAACTTTAGTGTTTGAAAACTGATTATTTCCCAAATTTGTGAAAGTGCTATTTAGATGTATACAAAAGTTTCCAATTTTTCTCGCTGGATCAGTCCATGTAAAGAGCTAAGCATATAACTTGTGTGGTGATCTGTGAAATTTGAAATTTTCTTTACAGTTCTTCAGAGAGATTCTTGCCTGTCTGCAGTGGCTGTACATACAGGTGCTTATTTAAGAGTAGTGGCTCACCTCCTATCCTTTTCTGCTTCTGGCCTTCCCTCATCATTCTACATTTAAGGGTCCAGTATCAATTGCCTAAGCTAGTTTCATTGGATCTGGATCTAAAATCTTTTTACATTTTCTCCTAGAAATAAGCCATGTTCATTATCTGTGCATAGCAGAAGGTATTACAAATGCCAAACTTCCGTTTTCTGAAAGCAATCACTAGAGACTTTTATTATTACTTCACTTGCTCCCAGTGTGAAATCACTCTGAGAGTCCTACCCATGATTTATTTGATAAAACAGCACGTCTACTGCTTGTAAGACTGTTCCATTTTAAACAGATTATTTTTCTGCTTGAATTAGAGTTGGACCCAGCTATGCAATTGGATCTGAATTCTCTGACAAAGTTTGTGTTTGGGATCCTGCTTCAGATTTCTTTGCAGAGATAGGTCAGAGACATAAAAGCTGAGTTTTACATTGCTGCTGAAATGATGTGGATGCCCAATACCACAGGGCAGTTTTGAAAATAGCAACTGATGTGCAGGTCTAATACCATATTAGGTTTGTCTCAGAGTGTCAGGGGCCAAAGAGCTGACGTGCAGGCCCTTGTCAGTGCAGCGCAGCGCATTGCAGAGCAGAGCAGAGCAGGAGGGACCTCCCGGGCCCTGAAGCATTCCAAAACCCGCCGACAAAGGTGCCCATTGAGAAGATTAACCTCTAAAGGCCACACTTTCCTGGTAGATATGAAAGGAACTTCATTTCATCATAAAACAAGTATTCAGGCGTCAAGAAGATTTGTGAAATGCTGATATAAGACTTATTTTGTGCATTGTGGCATAAGACTCATTGCTGTTTTTTTTGTTTTCTTCTAGTTTACACATTGCGTGAATATAATGGTGAAAATAAGACAGCATCTACACAGGGCCATAAAACCACTTAATGTCATATATGGATTTTTCTGTCGTTTAGAAAAAGTAAACAACACTTCCTTGGTATGTTTTTGGAGGGTTTTTGTTGCTTTGATTTTTCTTTCAAGTGAAGTGCTAAATTCCAAATACGTCAATAAAGCATTTTAATTAAAATATCTAATTGCTCTGTGATGAAGATTTTGCCATGGTACCTTCCAGCAAATAAATAAAGACACAACGGCTGAGCCTTGCACAGTGAGCTCATCAGGAAGTTACTTGTGGAACAGCAGCTGCAGCTAGTGTTAATCTAGAGATTTGATAAGGAAATAGGATGGACTAACGCACTTTCCTGGAGTGCTTATCTGTCATTTAGGCTTATATAAATTATTCTAATAATGTGCAGACCCTGGTAGCTAGAAGCTGTCACTGGGGTATCAGAGGAATCAGAGTTTGCATAACAACAGGAGGGGGTATCCTTGTTATGTTTCCTCCTCTTCTCTTGTTCCCAGCCTTCCCTGCGTCTGGAATGTAAATTCTAAACCACTAAACAAGGCAGCAAGCTAATCCGCACAAGGCAGCCAGCAGGTGGGCAGCAAGTGGTCAGGACAGCAGGAGGGCACCAATCTACTCTATGTCCTGACAGTCAGTATAGCTGTTAAGAGATTTCAGGGCATGCACGATCTGTACAGAAAGACCATGGCTCAGACGTTCAGCTACATGAAGAGCAAGCATGTAACTCGGTACTTGAGCATCATTCACTCAAGTTTCCTGAAGGCAATCTGGTCCAGTGTACTTTAAAAAGATACTGTTTAGTCAAGATAGACCTCAGTCTACACTGAATTCTTTTTCATATTAACTGGGTGTTCATGAAAGGCTCTTGGATGACAGCATTGATGGCTGAAGTGATCTTCATCTGTACAGTTCGCGAGTGATGGTGAACTTCACCACGTAGCCCTGTTTGACCCCAGAATGTCCTTTGAAGAGAAGGTGGATAAGTCAAATCCACTGACCTTTCTGACAGTCCCCAGAAGGAAATGCATTTATAAAATTAGATCAAACTTGTTCTTTGTGATTATTTTTTTATTAAAAAGAATTCAGGGACATCTGAATGTGAAGAAGCCAAAAAAGCATATGGAAGAGAAAATAATATCCAAAAAGCCTGGGAAATACTAGAAAACCAGCAGTCAAACAAGAACAACAACAAAAAAATCAATAGGAAAAGTGCATATACTTAACCTAATCAAGTTTGCATTGATTATAGAGAGGAAAACAAAACCAATTTTGACTCATCTCTCTACTACTTGTTCTCGAGAATAGTGTCCTTATTTAAAACATTCTACGATTCCATTTCCATGATATTTAGCTGTCTCCTCTGAGAATGTGCCATACAGCCTGTTTGTCATTTATGACAGAATAAAATAAAAATAAGCAGAGAAGTCACTAAAATCAGTTTTAGCTTTGAGAAGTAAAAAATGCCCAGTACAAAATCAAAGATCTGAAAGAATAATTAGGAACAATGAATAGAAAAATCACAGACAGTGAAGAAAAACAGCAAAAACAGCATCCTGCTGTATGAAATTGTTTCTGTGATCAACAGTGAAAATCAGTCTTCCTAAGTGTTCAAAACTTATCTACCTAAATGACCTCCCCTGCTCCTCAAGAAAGCAGAAAGCTTTCCAGTTCTTATTTGGTATTCTTCTGCTCTCTTTGCTTTCCATCTACTGTGTGCCTGCGTACATATCTGTGCTTCACTCCGTCTCTTCTCTGGGGTTATTTTCCCTCTCCTTCCACCCTTTAATTTTTCATGCATGTGTGATTTCTTCATATACAAATCAAGAGCATGAACACTAGGGGCATATTTTCAGTCATGTTTGTGTAAACAAACTCCTGGAGGCTTTCTGCAGGCAGACAGGAAACAGGAGACATCGAGTCCAATGGCCTAGCATCCTCTGTGACTCCCATTCCCCATGCAAGCAGTGATGAAGAGGGGAGGGCGTAGGAAGAGTGCAGAGCTTGACCAATATGATTTGGCCAATGGGTGCTTTTAGAGTATGCCTGTTTCAGGTTTGGCCACGTGTTAAAACAGGGCTAAGGAAGGACAAAAATTGAAACATTTGTTCTTTCTTCTCAACAGTGTGGAGTATAAATTCAAACCACACCTAAGAGCCTATGTAATATCTTAGTTCTTTTTAATTATCTTCCTTATGAAATTTAGAGCCACAATCCCTCAAACATCTAAACATTATCTTATTTTCTATTTCTTATCCACTTGCCTGGTCCAGGTTTGCATATGGACCTTGTTCTTGATGTAAAATGGGGTATAGCAGTCAGAACAATTGGATGAGCTGGGAATAGTAGGTACTTAAGTGGGAGTTAGATACCTAAATACCTTTGTGCACTTGTTAGTGTGCAGGCTGAAAAATTTTAACTAAGGGGATAAAAACAATTAACTGGTATAATTAAAACATCTGGTCTGTCTATAATGCAGTGTTTTATTGACTTGAAGTTTCATTGGCTTTCAAGTTGAAGTGAGGATGATTTCAGGATTATAATCAAAAATTCAAAATGAATGGGTAAATTTGAAATTTATCATGGTACAAATCTCTGTGCTTTTTGAGAGATAGGGGCCCAAGAATGCTGCTTTTGTTTGTTTCCAGATAATTGAGGAGTATCTATTCACAGAATATTTTTATTGACTTACTTGGACTGGGATTAATCCCCCCTCACATCTAACATCTAAAAGTTCAGTGTCTGGTCTAAGCTAGTTGTCTCAATTCTGATGAGACCCAAAAATGTTGGATGTCTATGGCAGATGTCTAAGGAGGCAAAATAAATTGTTTTTAAAATGTCCTTGCCTCTCAGCCAATGCAACAAATTTGAAAGAACTCATCTCACTTCTAGGCAGTTAAAATTCAGTGAAAGGAATCGCAGCTTGAGATCCAAAGCCAGAAAAGGTATCTAGGCATCTGCTAATTTTAGTGGGAGTATGTTGAGAGATCTGGCTTTAAAATGCTATGGTTCATACACTCTGTAGTTCAGGGCACTCTGATGAAACATGAAAATCTGTAAGAACCTCCCAAAAGAGGCACCTATGAAATAGTCTTTCTCTTTGGTTTCTTTTGTTGTTGTTGTTGTTGGTGGTGGTTCGTTGGTTGGTTGGTTGGTTTGGTTTGGTTTGATTTTGGGTGTTTGTTTATCCTCTAACTTCAGTAAGGTCTCAACATGATAACATGCTAGATACAATGCATCATAAAGGGGAAAGTAAGCAACAAACTTCTGTAGCTACAGGGAGAAAGACAGAAGGAAATAAACTTTACTTTCAACATGAAATTAGGCTGGGCATCAGGAAAATAGGCTAAGTTGTTAGAGGGGTGGAACAATGGAAGAGAAAGCCAGAGTGCTTGTACAATTTTCTTTACTGAGATGCATAACAGCAGGTAAACTCACCTGTCAGTGACGACCTACAGGTAATAGACTCAGTGATCTTGACTGTGTGCAACAAAGAAGGATTGAGCTTGCTGACTTCTACCCTCACACTTTACAATATTGCGAAAAGCCTAATCCTTTGCATTAGCGCTGGTCTGAGAACATCTCTAAGCTCACACTACAGGACATGTATGCCATGGCCCAGCTGTGTTTTGAATTCCCCATTGTTACTGATAGAGAATAAAGATTGTCTCACTCAGGTTTGCCAAGACTTGAGCAGGGCTGTGCAAGAACTGAAGCGTTACTCAAAGTATTTGGAAAACTTTAAATTGAAATATTGGAATGGAATTAAGCAAAAAAAAAAAAAACCACAAAAAAACAAACAAAAAAAAACCCCACCAACAACAATAGAGCAGTTGAGCAGGATCACAGCTTTGAACTTTGGTGTCTGTGTGTTCTGTGTAAGTCCCAATTTTGGTAAGTCCCTTTGGCTCTGCCTATGATGTGGGATGTGGAAGAGCCTGCCTGCTTCTGCATCCCTGAAACTGGATCTGGGCACATACCATCTGCCTTTCCTCACAATGCTATAGTCTTTAGCCAAAGAAAATTCAGGCATAAAAGCAAGAAGACAGTCACAAAGTTTCAACAGTTCCCCTACATGAGTGTGAGGTGGAGGTCAGGACTGGGTAAAGGGGGGACAACCAGCATAGCAGAAGTGATCCTTCAGGCCATACAAGGATGAGGACAACCAGCACAGCATAAGTGATCCCTTAGGCAATACAAGGAGAGGCAGTATGTTCATTTATTATGGTACTGTATTTCCTGCAAAAGCCAGTAGTGGATGCCAAAGGAGGGTTTTTTGCTTCTCAGTACAGACATGGCCTCTGTGAATCTGACCCAGACAGCTGCCCAAAATTAAGTAAAGCTGCTGAGAAGAAGAAATCAGTTTTTTAATCAAGTGCCATTAATTGGAAAGATGCTATGGATAAGTAAGTGTTAAGCTTTGCTGCCAAAAAATTAATATATCTCCTTCATGATCATCAGTTATTGTCAGAAATGTGTGCTGGTCTGGAAGTCCTTTGTATAAATCAATGGTGATTGGCCAAGCTGAAAGCAGGTCTATCCGTTTGAATCCACTGTGACCTTTGGTTCATGGCGTACGCTCGTGTCATGTCACATTACCTCGTCATATCCCAAAAGCTAAATGTCAGACAGTGTAGGGTTAACCTAAGAGGGTTCATCAGCACCACTGTTGTCAAATTAGGTATCATGTAACAAATGCATGGTAAATGCATTAGCTCATAGGTTATTTTAACTGATAGCTGTAGAGTAAGAAATTGAAGGCAATATTCATGCAAATAACAGATATAGCGGTTTATTCATAATTTACTTTGAATCTCTCTGGGGCTTATTTACTGAGCATTATTTTCATAAATCATTTTGGTCAGTATTAACAAATCGTTTGAACAACTCTTTTCAATAATCAGAACACAACCTTTTGGAAATCTGCTAATGAAGACTCTGAATTATCACTACACTTGAGATGAAAAAGTGTGGTACCTGAGGACAACTGGCCTATAAAATTCTTTACCTTCTGTGTAGCTATGGGATTGCCCTCCTTCCCATGCTTGTAGCTTTCTATCAGTCAACCTCTGAGTTAAAGCCTAGCAATTTTATCAAGCATGAGTCTGTTTATAAAGCTTACGTCACCTGAGTGAGAAACTGAAGCAATGCCTGGTGACTTAGTGGACCAGCCACATGTAGCCGAGAATGGCTGACTATGGAGCTTGGTTACCACAGGATGTAGTTTGTTTAGATGAATGACTAGCAAACAACTGTGAGCAACGCACAGGATTGGAGAAATTATCATCGGTCCACAGAAAGCTCACAGACTGGAAAATAAAAACAGGCAAAGAATACATTCATCATGTAAACTGGTTAAGTGATCTCTCCAGGCATATTCAGTCAGTATCATGCTATCCTTTGATAGGAAATACATGCAATCAAAACAATAAAGGTTTAATATTCTAAGGACAGGTAACTTCCATATAGTTGCAAAATGACACCTCGTGGTCCTTTGGGAAAGTGGCTATCATGCTTTCTTGGGGAGGAGAGAATGCTGCTTTCAGAAGATCTTTGCTTCTGGGAAGGTAGAAGCTGGATATATATAGATCTGGAAATAAGAGGTTTCAAAGCAAACGCTTCTGGTTGTTCCTCTAGATATGGTGCGGACTTTTTTTTTTTTTTCCTCTATCTTGTGAGCACAGCCAGATGCAATTCCAGTGAGTGTGATTGTGTCAGGCTACATGACAGAAACATCCTACCCAGCTTCCCTTCTCCACCTCCTGCTCCATACTGGGCATGTAGGTCAGAAGCAAGGGAGGGATCTTGAAGAGCTGAGGCCTTTTATGCCAGGTCACATGCTAGGACATTCCCAGTCCCTTTCCCTATCCCTGACACACTCACCCCTTGTCTACTATCTCACGCATGTGGTGGGAAGCTAGAGGCTCGTGAGACAGTGCTGAACCTCACGCTTTTTGCATGTTGCTCACGTGTTTTGAAAGTCTGGTGCCATTTAGCATTTGGAAGTCAGGAGAAGTATAGTGAGAAATGGAACTTAATCCATTGTGATTAAAGACTTAATAGGACTTAATAGGGCTTTTGAGGTAAAGGCCAGCTCCACCTCATGCCAACCTCTCCAAAAGGATTTGAGGGTTTCCAGAGACTTCTTGGAGATACTCAGCTTTTTCCAAGGCTGGATTCCCCCACTACCTCCCTCCTTTTGCCTTCCTGTCACCATCTTCAGCTGATATATCTGAAACTTACTAATTAAATCATTAACTGACTTAAGCATTTTAATAGGCTCAGTAATTACTGCCCATGGTCATAATAAATGATATGGAGGGGGATTTTTTGATTAAGATATGTTTTCCCACCCCCATATAGAAAATGACCTTCAATGTATAGGCCATATTTCTTGCTCACTCTGCTGCCCTGAGGGCACCACTTCCCTTTATATATAAAAAAATAATGTTAATGATGCAGTTGTAATCACATGGCTGCATTTAAATGCATCTCATTCCAGACTTTCC
Organism: Dromaius novaehollandiae; assembly: GCF_036370855.1. NCBI lineage: Eukaryota > Metazoa > Chordata > Aves > Casuariiformes > Dromaiidae > Dromaius > Dromaius novaehollandiae. The sequence continues at coordinate 156,411,880 of NC_088098.1, forward strand.
CTGAAGGGTATAATTATACAGGTTTTTTGCAGAACTACACCCAGTTGCAATGCTGGGCTTGAGTGGTATGGCTGGTGATTCATTTGAGCATCTATATGCCAGTCCAAGTGTGCTCACACGAATGTGACACAGCATTGAAAAGAAAAGCTTAGAAAATACAGCTACAAAGTACATCTCTTTAACAACAATGATCAGTACTAAAAATATTTACCTTTCTGCAGAACAGCTGAATATGATTCTGAGGTATCACTTCAGTGTGGGGTAGAAAAAATGTTTTCTGTTAGTTCTTTCTATTATGCAATTGAATGTAAATATATTTTTTCAATGGGCAATCAATCACAGATTTTTCAAAATAATAACTCATTCAAAAAGAAGTCTTTCCCTGACATTCTTATATTAAAGGTCTGGGTCAAAATCTGACCTCTGTTACCCTGGTACATCAGGATATATCAATCTAGAGATGATACCTGAATTCTAGCGGGGTAGTTCTGGATTTATACCAATGCCAATGAGAGCTAATTTGGCCTTCCAAATATGTAATTGTTCTTAGTGCAAAAAAAATCTATTAATCCTTTGCAGCAGTCACTGATTGTGGCATTTTAACAATAACAGCCAGCATGATTGAGTATTTTCAGTGCTTACTGACAGATGGTCATTGTGTTACAAAACAGCCTCCAGTAAATAATGACCAAATCCACATGAGAGATGGAAAATAGTTCTCCATTGTACAATCCTTTTTTGCTGCACATAATGAAGTAGAAATGTGTCTTCTACTCCATTTTATACTGATACTAAAAGGCCAAAACTTCCATTTGAATGGAAAGTGATAAGCAAATGAAAGCAGAAAGGTTTCAGGTTGTTTTTATTTGCTTGCTTGCCTGCTTGTTTGCTTCTAACAAACCATCAGGACTTTGTGGTTAATCTTTGTTTACCATTATTTCATGGTATTCAGTTCCCTTAGGTCTCTAATGGAACTGCTCTTCAAAGATCACAAGTAAACTAAAGGTATAGACACAGTTTAATAGTTACAAATGACAGGGCTAAAACTGTCTTAATGTGTTGAGTGTGAAAGTGCATGGTGGTCTGCATCGCTGGGACGGAGATTTCATTCCAACCCAACCATAATGTATCCTAACAGTTTATTGCATTGACATTCACAGAGAGCTGTGAATTTACTAATGTTTACTGCTATAGAAATTGAGTCTGTTATGTTGAGGAAGAATCTGAAGCACCAAGCATGTTCAACAGATGCTTCAAAAATATTATTATTATTAAAGGCCTTACTGTTACAGTAGGAATAACACAGGGGAAGTAGAAGTGCTTCTACCTGACTAGGAGGTTGGAGCAGAATGAGCAAAATGAATTGTCTTGTACCAAATTATTGCTAAATAAAAGTAAAGGAGTGTTCTTCACAGGCACAGAGTCAGCTAAGCCTACCTCACTGAACGTATGCAACGCTTAATTTCTGAAGAATGATGCATTGATCAGTAACTGTCTTCATTCTAACTGCAGAAAGTGTCAATGATTCAATGGAGCTGAAGTGAAACAATATGAAGCACAAATGAAAAATGGATTCACATAGCTATTTTTTGATGCTTTGACTGCTCAGGAGAACAAAAAGTAGCTAAACTGTTTTATTTTTTTTGTCATTAAAAAGAGCAGATGTAACTAAATACATGGAATGAACAGATCTATCAAGTAAGAATGTGCCTGTCAGCTCTCAGAATCAAATTATACTTCAGCAGTAATTTTCAGCCCCATTTTCCACAATCTACAGCAAAAAGACTCACGGCTTCCATTGGATCTTTATCCATGTTGAACCTGATTTCTCTACATTTCACATTTGCACCTCACTACATTTTAGCATACATTTGTTGACTTAAAACTAGATTATTTCAATGACTCTTACTTTTTTAATCAGAAGAAAAAACAAACTTCCAAAAACACATATATTTTGTCTACAGAAGTTTTCAGGGCACTCTTTGCACAAAGTTCACTAGTATTGAGGTCAATAATCAGACTGAAATCAGAAACCTCCATGTGTCTGAGTGACCCATTCCAGTTGCAAATGCTCTTGGTTCATAACTTTTGGGTTTAATATCCCCTCTGTGTGTTTACATATGTTTAAATTAGGAACTGTGCTGAAATAGGTTCTGTGATTAGAAGCAAGAACAATTCTTTGATTAGGGGCCATAAGGAGTTCTCAGAGCTAGTCACTTGACCCTGACAAGCTGTGGGAAATATTTTCTGTGGTGGTTCCCATTTCTTTTTGATAGTAAAGTAGCCTCTTCAAGACTGACTAATTTCAGTGAAGGTGAGAGACATTCCCTTATCTATTAAATAACTATTTATAATTCAGAAGACTATTTCTGAAAGTGGCAGCATGCTTTTTGTCTTCTATATATGGGGACAACATTCAATTCTTAAGCTAAGTGAGCACTTTCGCAACAACTTGTTGGCAGTTTGGAGTCCTGTGGGGAATAAGTGTATGACTTCATCACCTGCTAGAGAGCAGTCACAGCTCACCCTTTGCTAGCTATCCCACAGACCTTAAAAGCTGAATGAATACAGAGGTTTACCCTATCACGTTTTTAAGGTGGTATCTTCCTGTCCAGGCTGCAACACGACAAAAAAGACCTTGTAATAGCAGTAGCTGGAGTAAAAAGATGACTCCCGGCTCTAACTTAGACTTTCTGCAATTTCAAGGCCTTTTTCATTGTCGTAACATAATTTAATTATGTCACTGTTTCTAAGTGAAATATATTAAAACAAACTCTTCTCTCTCTAAACCAAGCAACATTGAAAGGTACAGACAAAAAGCATTCATTTCCGCATTTTCATCTGTCATGGTCTTGAAAAGCTACTTCCTTGTCCAGTGGTACTTTAAAAATGTTCTCCAGTTGTAGGCAAATGCAGCTAAATCTTGCTTGATCTCCTCATAATACTTCCACCTACTTTTTTTTTTGCTTGCATGAAAAACAGAGGGGGACATGGGAAGTATTATTTCTCCAAATAACCAGCCTCAGAGCTATCATGCATGGATTGTACAGGGAGCGGGGTGGTGTGAGGGGGAGCATTTTTAACATCGTCTTAGAAGTCATATGAGGGAGTAATGTTTTCAGACCTGTTGTAGAGGCTGACTTGAGAATCCTACAGGTCCTACAAGTGATTTGTAGGCATGAAGGAGCACATGCTAACTGTACACAGACACTGAAAGCAAGAAAGAGAGATGCGTACACACACACACACACACACACACACACACACACACACACACACAGTATATATATGTGCGCTACCACATTTATGACCATACTGAAGGCAATATTTTCAAAATTTTCCCTCCATGAAGGTGACTCAAACTGCCTAATCCAAAGGGTCCCTCAGCTCCAGCATGCTGTTTGTGATTTGAGATTGCTACACTCCTAGCAAAGCTGATCAGGGCAGACATTTCATGATAATCCAAGCTCTGGTCTCTGAGCTAGGTAACTATGCCATCTTACCCTCATCTCCTCTCCCTTCTTTTGGACCCTTTATTGTAAAATTCATGCACTGCCTGAGAGCACATTGCTTCTGTCCATGCCGTGGCTGTATTCTGCCCAGCCCTCTTCCAACCCTCACTTCATGTCCCAACCAAGCTGTTTATATTTCCAGGACCCCCTCCTAGCTTTCATACCATGTGCTGCGTGTCACTGCTCACGCTGACTCAGCACACTCCATCAGTCTACTCAGCAGCTTAGATATGGTCTTACCAACCTGAGCTTTTCCCTGGCTTTCTGGAAGAGCTACAAGTCTTGAAGTCTTATTATTTCTGAGACTGTGGGCATGCTTCTCCTCAGCAGAAGGAAAGAAAGAGCATCTCTTATTTCGCTGTGCTGTGAACATACTACAAAGCCAAAATCTGAGTTACTCCCCTACCATTTCCCCCAAGATTTCACTGAGTAAGTGCAGACTAAATATCAGTGGGATCCTGTGCACACCAGTCCCTTAGCATTTTTCTTTCACCTTTATGACATGCATTTAGATTGTGGTTTTCTATAAATCTGATCCTATCTATCTTCTGTATCTTGTTCTGCAAGTTGTTCTGCATCAAGTTCTGCACCTTGGGCAGAAACCCACCTCCCCCACCTCCCCTGCAATAGTACAAACTGGGGGCTGACGGGATAGAAAGCAGCTTTACAGAAAGTGCATGAGGGTCCTGAAGGACGACAGGCTGAATTTGAGTCAATTGCATGCCTTTGTGGCAGTGAAAGCCAACCTCATACTGGGCTGTACTAAGAAGAGTGCAGCCAGCAGGCTGAGGGAACTGATCCTTCCCCTCTGTCCAACATATGTGAGACTTCCTCTGGAATATTGCATCCAGTTTCAGCCTTCCCAGTACAAGAAAGGCTTTGCCGTACTGGAGTAAGTCCAGCGGAGAGTCACTGAAAGGATGTGTGGTGGCTGGAGCACATGACATATGAGGAGAGGCTCTGACAACTGGGTTTGTTCAGGCTTAAGAAAAGAAAGCTTAGTGGAGACCTTATTGCTGTCTACAATCACCTAATGGATGAATTTAGAGAAGATGGAATCAGTCATAGTGGTGCACAATCATGGGACAAGAGGCAAAAGACACAAATTACAACAAGGAAAATTCCAGCTAGATATTAGGAAAAAGAATTTCACAGTGGGGTAGTCAGTTTGTAACAGGCTGCCCAGAGATGATATGAAATTTCAGCTCCTGGAGATATTCAGAATTCAACTGGATAAGATCCTGAACAATCTGTTCTAGTTTGGCCCTGATTTGAGAGGGCACACAGTGGATCAGATGATCTCCAGATGTCCCTTTCCAACTATATTACTCTAGGAAAACATGAAATGGCCCTTATTTCTTCAGTTTGTTTAAAGGATGTGACAGGACACACCATCAAAAGCCTTTTGAATTTTAAGGGAGAATATAGATAGTGCTTTATATACATACTATCTATCTATCTATCTATGTATCTATCTCTCTCAAGATCACTTACTGTAGGGGCAGACAGCGAGGGATTGGACAAGATGGAGTTAAGGAGCTGAAAGCCTTGGGAGGAATAAATAGCAGTATGTAGATAAGGTAGTAGCCGCACAAAATGAGAAGGAGTGATGATGGGAACATGACCTTCAAGAAAGTACCGATCTGGGCTAGAGCTTATATAAAGGGCTTGCTTGCTTGAATAAAGCTGATTCTGATCCAGCACATCGGAGTCCATGAATCAGACCTCCACAACTTACCTTATTAAAGAAGAAAAAGTGGTGGATTGATACACATGTTTCCGAGAACCTCATTTCAGCTTTTTTTTTAATCTTCTTATCTTCTAGATAGTTGTTATATAATTTCTTCTAGTATAAGAATGGGAAATAAAATAAAGCTATCTAGCTATAATTTTCTGGGTCTTCTTTTCTCCCCCCTTTTCTAATGTTTGCTCATCTTTATCCTCTATAATTTTCTACACCCTCTACAAATTCTAGATGAGAACCGCTACCTTGGAACACATGCACTATCTTGGGAAGCTCTATATTCATCTCCAGGATTTGTTTGTCCCTGCCTTGGCCTTTACTTCTACCTGGGAGTATTTTCAAGAACACTAACCTTGATTCATGCTTGTACTATCACTCTCAAATGTGATGCCTGAATCACTTCTCTTAAATTCAGGGTCACACTAAGTGAAAGACATGGCAGTTTGGTAAGCTTCACAGATTTGCTGGGAAGTTTCAGAAACTCAAACTTCCTGGGAAGATGAAGTCTCTTTTCCTTTCATCTCCTTCTGTGTGCTGTGGATACACTCATTTCAATGCACAGGGATTTCAGGCTGCTGCTGTCTACTCCTGTTCTTTCTGAACTGTAGTTCTTGTTCCATGTACATAAGTGCTCTAACACTACACTGCAGAGCTCATAGCAGCTCCTTAGCCCACCATCCCTTGGAAGTATTCTGCCAACCCCAGTGTCTGCTTTTGCAAGTGTCAAACTCTATGTCTCCCACCCTACAAGCATCTTTCACCGCAAATGTGCTATTCTTAGACATTTAACTCTCATAGCAAGAGAGTTGGAAATGGAAGCCCAGCACAGTCAGCGTGGAAACCCAACACAAAGTCCTATGCTCCTTTCCAGGGACAAGGCAGCTAAAAGTCATGTGTTAATTTCCTTATGGGACCCAAATTCTCACAATGATCTGGCCTTTTCCAGGGCCAGAATCCTATACAAGGATTAAATAAAAAAATAGATCTGTGGATTTCCCATGGTTTATTGCACTTTTTGTCTTGGCTCGTCTTTTTTGAAATCCAATATTGTACTTTATGGCTTCAGACTGCTGCTCAGAACAATGAGGAAGGAAGGTCATAATGTTTGAAGATTTCCACTTCTGAAATTGGGTCCTTAAATTTGACTGTAGAAATACCAAAGCACCTCAGACTTACCCATCCACACCTGAAAAATCTCCTATCCTAGGCCTGTCAAAATTAAACACTAGACATTTCTTGTCTATCTATCTGATTTGTGAGGCTCAGACTACTCTACCAGGATCTGCAGTAAACATGGCTAGAAGTAGTTTCAATCCAAAAGATCCATGTGGATACACCTTCCTGAAGAATGCAAAATCAGCTTCCCTGCATTTCAGAAGACTTTCATGACCACCAAGTTATATTATGTTGTGAGGTAGAGGAGCTACATGTCCATAACCTTTAAATGAAGCTATTTTGTTTCACATAGATGTTCATTGCCAAAATGAAAAGACTTTCTAACCTAGTAGGTTGTTCACATCTGGCCAGTGAGACAGCTGCATTTCAGTTCCCATTTTCAGAAATATTTAAATAATTTGCATTAGAGAAGAAGCTGGAGCATATTTCTCCCCCTTCCATGGGAGTGCTTTTTTCCACTGATGAAAGATTCGGTCCTTTTCTATGTGTAGTCTAATGGATTTCAGGAGACAGGGGAGTTTATCTCCATGAAGACAGGGAAGGGGCTAGAGCCCAGATTAGAACAGTAGGGCACCATGAATAGTTGTCATATGAACATTGCTAGAATGGCAATATACCTGTGCTTGTCAGATTTTCCCTGTTCATACCTGCAAGGACCTCAGCAGTCCTCTTGCAGCTTGAAACAAATATTCATTAGCATGGTCTTTTCATAGAAGAGTAGATTTATGAAAAACGATGTTTGGTAAGGATTGAAACTGTGTAAACTCAGACTGCATCCAGCGAACAGTTTCAGCTGGAAAAGGTGAAAAACATTCTGAAAATATTGAAATATTTTATTTTGGTATTTTTAAAGGAAAATGTTTCATTTCAAAAATTAACCTAAAAGTTTTGATGTAATTTTTTTAAGCATATTTTTTGTAATAATAAAAGTTTGTTTGAAAATTAACCTAAGGTGACAGGAAAGGAAAGAAAATAAAGGGCTTAGAGAGGGTTTTACTCATATACATGAGTACCAAAACAAGCTACTAAATGCTTCTAGCTAACTCAAGATGATTTTCTTTTTGTTTATAAACCAAAATAAATCAAAAATCCTCAAAAATCCTTTTCTGACTAGATTTTTGCCTTGGCTACTTCACAGCAAAATCTATGATTCAGTCAGATTCAACATTCATTCATGTGGCCAGGGAAAGGGCCAAACCACAGGTGGAAAGACAGACAGCCTTTGTTAATGATCTAATTCTCACAGCCACGGTATAAACCAGCACAGGGATTTATTTACTTCTTCTGAAAATGAAAATCCTGAGTACACATAGAACAGCAAAGCTGGAAGAAAAGCATTTCCTTATGTGCCCTTGCATTTTGTTCTGATACTGTGAAATAGTTATGCTGAGGTGATGTTTTCTCCTAAAAAACTGTATATATAGAGTACAAAGCCATGAAATGTTTAATACTGTTCTGGAAAACTGACTTGTACAGAGTTTAATTACATAAATTTAACAAGAGAATGGCAAAATTTATTTTAGGCTTCTCAGAGCATTTCAGATATTAGCAGGCTTTATAAAGATAAGAATAAGGTGATTACTAGGGTTCTTAGTACTGTATAGAGCAAAATAAAAACTACAATGAATATGGCTATTACTATCACTTTAGAACTATGCTACAATCTATCATGCTTTCTTAGCAAGTTAATGAAATTCTTTGTCCCACAAAAAAAGGACCTGCAATGTAATAAAGTTATTAATGAACATAAGTCAACCTTTTAGAAGGAATAAAAAGGATCACTGTCAAAAAAGGGAAATTTAATTCACTTATTCAACAATCATACTATTGTTTTGTAAACAATACAAAGTTTTAAAAGGCTTATCGCTTCATGCTGTACACAGATGTTTTGTAAAATATTGGTGCATGTATTTCTCCAAACATCTAAATCCAATTTTAAACAGTAGAAGCAAGGTTTGCTTTTAATCTGCAATAGGATTGTAACTACAGCAACTAAAAACCACCAAGTGCTATTTCAGGAGTAACAAGGAAGATCTGCAGGCTTTAAAAATTTCTCATGCCAACAGCTGTTGGGTTTTTTTAATATGGTTTTAGAATTCGCTTGGCTCACAATGACTTCGTAAAGTGTAAAACATATCTGATTCTTACTGTCTTACACTGAAGGAGATGCTGATTTGTTAGAAGTTTTGTTTGTTTCACACATGAAAAATTAAGCAATAAGGCACAATGTGGAGGTGTGATTATCTGATGATAACCCCACCTTCCTGAAATTGCTTTATTGCAAATATAAATACATGTTAGATTGTTCATTGGATATTAAGGGCATTAGCATGTTCATAGAGTTTCATCTTTCCCTTTAGAATATTGAATTCATAAGGCTTTTTTTGTCTAAGCTATTTTTTAATGTACGAGAACTTCATATACTCAAGAAATACTGTAATTGGCTGGTGCATACTCCTCTGGGGAGATTAATTTACAAGCACTGTACAGTTCTGCTAAAACTACTTCTCAACATTTCAAAATGTCAATAGTATATTTTCCCGGCCCTGTAAACACATTTTGATACACAATATAAACTTTAATGGTAGTTTTAAGACACTTCTGGGGGTATGGTTATTTAAGCAATAAGACACAGTAGGGTGTGAATTATGGTACAATAATTCCCTACCAACTGCATTGTTAGGCAGGAGGCCAAAGGCCAAGGGACCAATGAACACACTAGGTGTGAGTTATGACATCATAAGTCACACTCCAGAGTGTCTTACTGTAATTAGAGAAATACATGCTTTTAACACAAATACTTTTCCGATGGTATTGCATTTTAATTGAATAGCCTGAAAAATCTTGCAAACTAAAAGTTGGCTATCGTAAACCCTGGAATAAATAACAAAATTTAAAAAAGATCCCGTATCCTTTGCTATTTACTTCATAGTATTGTACTGTGGTTGCATGCTCTAAGGAAGAACCCCCCATAAAATACATGTGTTACCCAAGTTTGCAAAAAATAGGACAGTGGCTTTCTGCACAGGGAGGAATAATGTGCTTTGCCCTTTGTCTGAGAATCAGACTGCCTACATCAGGTTTGTATTGGCTTCTCCTGTGTAACTGTATTGATGAAACTGCTAGATCTATGTACCTGTTTTTCCACAGATGGCTTATGCAGCTGCACTGGGATACCATACAGACTTTGAAAGAGTACCAGAAAGGCTCCTTAAACCCCATTTCAGCCCCTGGAGCTGAGGCTGATCACAGCTCTAAGACAACTTATAGTTAGGATTTCAAAGAGTATAATGTGCGCGATCCTGTTTTTAAACTCCATTTGACAAATGTAGTCTCTACCCTCTGGGTACTCCCACATTACAGGCGCAGTAATGGCTATAGTGCAGTCTAGAGACATAAGCTTACCTTACAAATAGCTAGCTTGGTGACTGGTAGCAGGCTAATTGCAGCAGCAGGGATCTCAACATGATCTAAACTGGCTTCTCAGACAGCTTTTACAGCTTGCCCTAAACCTCCACGCTGCTGTGAATTGATTGCTACCAGTCACCCAGCCAGCTAGTGGGCATTAGAGGGAGCAATATGGATAGCGCTTATGAGACGGCTATTTGCCAGGCCTGTTTGAGGAGCGATAGGCCCGAGGGCATGTCTGCATGGCTCGGTGCAGTGAGGTGTTAGGGATGGCTGAGCTAGCTGGGCAGAAGCTGTTATGGCTATATACAGTGTTGCTGTGCCACACAGAGATAGCAACTTGCATCCTGGAAGCAATGTAGTGGCAAGGGCAGGTTAATTAGCTCTCTTGCATCCGGTTCATTTCACTCTCATGCAGCGATCTCTGCGTGTCCCCAGTTAGCCGAGCTGCAAGGCAGACACCTCAGTCCTGCCAGTCTAAGCCTAGCTCTGACATAAATGCTTTGGGGGTGGGAGCTGTTTTCTACATACCCACACAGTTGCCTTTTGCCCCTACTGGGAAAGTAATGGTCTGCGACCATTTACTTCAGCTGAGGGTAAGGGTTAGAGTCCAGAATCCCTGCTTCTCCATGAAATAATGGGTAATCTTACACAGAGGACTGCTCGGAAGGAAATACTGGTAACAAGGTAAAATTCTGTGTTGGGCAATGTTTGCCCTAGGTATCAGAGAACAATCAACACATAACTAAGCAGAGACTTAACCTGGTACCTCCCCTTGTCCACTCAGAACGGCTACATTCAGCTCCAGCAAGAGAAGGCACCAAGTTCTGCCTACAGCTTGATGATCTTCAGGGACTCAGGGGGACAATGTGAGTTTTGCTCTTTCCCCTGTAAAAAACAAATAATCAAGCAAGCAAGCAAGGAAGCATAGCATTGCTTAGTGCTATTCGGCCTGCTTGACACTTCTGTCAAATATGACAGAAAAATCTGCATCTCTATGCATGTTGTTTTGCCTGCCCAACAATTTACAACCAAGGATGAGCTCATTTTTTTAACCTAGCTTACATTTTAAAACATTGCTTTTATATCCACTTGCAAAATTACAGGCACTTTTCCCTGGATCCCAATAGGAATGGGGCAAACAGCCAAGAACAGTGCTTCACACTAGCTGTAGATGCTTTAAGAACTTAAAATAAGCACCCCCTGACAAAATACCTTTATGTATATATAAATTACACCTTTTATTGGCAAAGCAGTATTTCAAAGACTGCTGAGCAGTAGCTAACAAGTTTCCAGCAGCATGCTTTTCATGTATTAACGTTACTGCTCAGAACTCATGTCCTCCAACTAGAATGCTCCAATTTCTGAAACCATTTCATTACATGAAATTTGAAGTATAAATGCATCACTGTACCACTATATGGACAAAATCCTTTGATATACCCATCTCCATAAAGCCTCCTGGCTTTTAACAGTAAATCACAGCCCTACTTTCATACCTCATTACCATTATGTATCTTTCCAATGACATCTGACCTTATGCATAATCAGGTATGAATTTCAAACCATACTTATAATCTAAATGAGTGCCTCATTATTTTACACAACCCAGAATGAAGTAAGATTTGAGATGTAACTGAAGAATTCACAGTTCACTCATTCAGAAACACAGGCCCATTGTAAGAAAGTCATGCTAATTCATGACTGCAAACAGCATTAAACAACACCTGCAAACGGAAGCTTTGAAAGAATTTCTCAATTTGATTTTAAAAAGGACATTGCCAGTTCTGGAAAAACAACACAGAGTTGAAACTGGTATGTTGTTAAGGATAAACTATGAAAGAAAAATGCAAGTACTGTATTTATTACCTGTATTTTGAAGAAAGAACAACAGCACCAATTGCATAAAGTTATAAAACACCAGTAATAAACATGTAAATAATTATTGGGTTTGCAACTCCAATAAAACACAGACATCTACAAAGAAATATATATATGTATACATGTAATATAATAAAACCATTCATTGAGGAACAAGAAACACAATATTTTTGTACTATATAAAACAGCTGTACAGTGTGCACACAGACTTTCCTGATCTCTCTAAAATGCCTGTCAGTTAGCTCTGCCCATCCTCATTTGCTTAACATAGAGTTTCCTCATTGTCCATGGGAGAGCTTTACGGGACGGTCTTGTACTTTTAAGCTAAGTACTTATAGTGCAGTTTGTCTCCATATATATACACATATATACACACACACACATATATATATACTCACAACATATGTGTGTGTGTATATATATGAAAAGAACAAACATACACATATATATGCACACACAATAGATCTACATAGCTCCTGCCTCCTGTGCTCTTGAATGAGTGCTTGTAAAAAATCCCTGCACACTTTGTGGAGGGAAGGAAACTGGCTGATTGTGCAGAAGGAAATCATCACATGGTTTCATTCCTAACAGTTTGCAGACACACACATCTAAATCACATCGTGGTATCCCATAGGCCTGAAGAGAGTCTGTTGCAGGAGGTATCTTCTACCTTCTTCAGCAGTGTTGGCTTTTTACAAGGGGGTGGAGGTGGGGCTGTGATCCTTTGCTCAGTGTTGTGCAAGATTTGCTGCCAGTCTTCTCTCTCTTCACACAGCTTTCTCCTCCAATCTAGAAGCTCCTGCAGAGCCACACTCTCATTCTCTGAAAGTCTAAGCTGATGAATAACCTGTTAGACAGAAGGAAATGAAAGAGAAAAATGGATAAAGTTAATTCTCTTGGCAGCATGAACTGCAGTGCCCATGTTTAATGACACTCAGCACAGTATCCTCTGCCTTTTCTCTCACTGACGTAAACCTGTAGTGAGGGCAGAATCAGGTCCTTGCTTTCTTATCTCCGCAAAGAGCTTGGTGACATATATAATGCTGTATAAACAATAATGATTTTCAACAAAATATCCTTGCCTTGAACTTACTAGAGTTATTTTATACTGCCAAGGCCTCTGTTGGAGGGAACCACTTTCTGCTGTACAGACTACATCTATTATTTGCAGAGAGCGCTGGGGAGGATTATAAGCTTATCTACAAGTTCTAGTAGGATCATGAAGAGAAATCCTGTGACTGCTACAGTGTGGCCTGGCTTAGCCATTCTTGATGGTAAGTGGTTGGTGACCAGGTCCATTCTAATATTTACAGTAAAAGAAAAAAATAGATGCATGTTGGTAAACAGTCAAGTTTTACACCTTTGTTTAGGTGCTATCATTTGCACTACAGCTGAAAGAAAAGAGATCAAACTACTACTGTTAATAACTTGAAGCAATCTTCTCCTGCAACAGGGTTTGAAAATTGGTGCTTTACTCTCCCTCACCAAGTGAACAACTGCTTTCTCCCCCATTTATCATTGTTTATACTGGAAATAAAGAAAATTAATGTATTAGAACTGTGTTCCATCAGTCTCATGTCTGAAAGTCACAGAACTCAAGTTGTATGAAGCAGCTGCCAAAAACTAAATGAATGGAAAAAACACCCTTAAGTCAGCAAAGACCACAGGAACACAATCCTTTGAAACACACAAAACAACTGCCTACACCCATGCATAGTCCATATTTCTAACAACCTGTAATACTGTATACTCACAGACTACTCTTTTACGCAGAGCAAATAGCAGCTGCAAGAGTAGCAAGGATTTGCCCATAAATGTAAATACCTAAATAACCATAACCAAGAAACTATAACCTGTTTTGCTACTTAGCATTAGTAATGCTGCTATTTGTCACAGATATGTATTACCCCTAGAATTAGGGTCTGGCACTTCTCTTCCTCCAGAGGATACATTATCCGCTAAAAATGTAGTTTCAGTCAGCCTGGAACTATTTATAAACTCATGGTGAAGTAGCCAAACAGTTTTGAACTGGATTCATAAACCATCTAGAAGAAACTGCTCCCTTCCATTTAACCTTTCTGCTCCAATGATTATTTGATACAGGCAGTTTGGAGTCCTCATGTCAGTCACTCCACTAACCTAGGAAGTCAGTCTCACCATCCTTCAAGACCTGATTGTCCTCTGCGCAGTTGAACAGCAGCTAGAGCAGGTGCTGAGGGCCACTCACTTCAGGATATTCTGTGGCAGGAGGAGCCAATCTAGGGACTGTTAACCAAACTCATCATAACAACTAATTGCCCATAGCCCCTTCACTTGCTGCCCTCTTTCTTAAGGGTCCCACATTGACCAAAACATCCATGTTTCACCTCACATGACGGGCACATACCCAGTCACGTGAGAAGTATGGCTACTCATGTCAAGGTTGCATTTATGTTCTTTGGCATAATGAGGGATGGCTGCATTTTAGTCACCATCATAAAGGCACTGATGTGCACTGTCCTTAGATGCTTCCATGAGAGCCTATGTACATGGTCAGTTCCAGCTGCAAGACTGGTTGGGTGATGTGAAGGATATTTTCATCACCGACGGGCAGTGACCTTCCTAGGGTAGAAGACTGTGATATTGCCTGTGGCTCCTGCTCTTCCTTGAAGGAGCTGGTGGGTACAGAAGTGCACACAGATTTTATTACACTGTCATGTGTAAGTCTGACCTTGAACACATGGTGTTAGAGAAGAGAGCAGCCCTTACATGCAGATGCTTGAAGGTCTATGGATAATTTGCTTAATTTCTGGTTGGTTGATATTACTATTTCCAAGATAATTGTTTTAACTTGTATAATATCTTAATAAAAGGCATTATAATTTCAACTACAGTTTTAAATTTTCTGTTTTTAAGGAAAAAAGAAGAAAAGAGGAAGGTGTTTGAAAGACTTTGCTACATTATATTTTGGTCTCATAATACACAACTAGATAGCACTACAAACTCAAAAAAAAAATTATTTTTATTTTTAAACAAATGCACTAATGCGTCCCAATGACTCAAAGGGCAATGAAATGTCCCACAGATACTGTCAGAGGTATATTAGTGACTTCTTGTGTACCAAAGCATACTAGATATTTTTTTTTTTTCCAGCATGGGTAGGGAAGATCTGAAGACAAAGGAAACTTTTGTCATTGGAAGCAATTTATCAAGAAAGACATGTCAGGTAGTATTATCCTACAGAACAGGTGTATAGTTTAGGAGGGATTGTGGCTTATTGTGGTTTATTTCTATAGATCTGTGTGGGTTAGATTATGGGCATAACCCAATTTAGAAGACAGGCAGATTAGAATCCAGTGTCCTCAATTTAGACACCTTATTTGCACTTAAATTTTAGGCATTTCATGAACCTGTATTAGGCTTGCTTCTAGGGGAAGTGCTGGTACCCATGAAAAGGAAGCTCTGTTAAGGCTGTCATTGCAAGAGTTTCATATGTAAGAGTTTCAGACATTAATAAACAAAGATGTGCCTAAATACTGGGAGATAAGTATAAGAAAACACACATTTTAAACTCTGTAGGTGCTACTGGGTGTGTTAAAGTGGCAAAAGTTTGACAGCCTGACTCTAACAAAGTATGCAGGCATTTTCAGTTTCAAAAGATGTATGAAATAGTTGAATCGAGACAGCTCTACTGCTATTCTAAGAAACATAAAGACACACAGGTGCAGAGTGGAAAGTGAGTACAATTTGCCTGGGCAAGGCAATTGACAAATGCATCCTATTTATAGCTTATAGGCACTGAAGAAGTTTTATTATTCTCACACTGCTTATGCATGCTGTAAATTACTGGTGGGTCAGCAGTTCCACTATATAGCTCATTTTCCAGTGGATAGTGGACAAATCTTGGTCTGGTCTGCAAATAAGTGTACATCTCTTACTGTATTTTTTAAGCAAGGATGCAAAAATACCTCATATTTTTATTCATTATGAGATTGATCTGGTAAATAAGCTCCAAAAAGTGTACATTTCAACCTATAGGAAGGATATACAATAGAACTGCAGTGGAAATTAAACAGAGAAAATACACAATAACTGACAGAGCTTTAAATAAATCGGTTAGTTTAATTAGATCTATTTGAACAACAACAAGATGATTTTTCCTGTCTTTTCTGTTCTTGATTATACCTGTGACAAGCTAAAGATTTCTTATACATATTCATTATACAAAAGACTTGCTGAATTATTTTATACGAAACAGAGTGTAAACTAGCAAGCTATGTCTTTATACTATTGTATATCTTGAACCCTCGTGAAGGGTGATTGGGGTGTGTATAAAGTAATTACTTTAAGAGTATTGATATTTTAAACGAACACTGAACAAATGACTTTAACTGTTAAGAGACAGAGATGGTACCAACTGTAGGCCAGCATTTTCCCACTGAAAGTCAATGGTAAATCAGACAAGGGCAACATAGCATTTGGGCTAGACCCACTAAGACATAGCATTCAAATACTTCACATTTAACAGTCCTGCCATCTGGTGGAAACACCTACCCTGTGTTTGGTGACCAGAGTCCCTGCTGAGTAGATAAGGAAAGCAAAACTGTCAAAGTGATGCACAAGAAAAGAGTACGTGGAACTGCCAAATCCATTCAATGAAAACAACAATGGATTGAAACAGTTAAGCAAGGTCTGTTCTTTCTGCTGAGAAATATGGCAGGATGGACAAAAGAGCTTTCTACTGTGCAGCCCAGGGAAGAGTGTCCAGGAATCGCTCCTCCCAGGCAACAGCCCAAAGCATCATACTGCGGAGACAAGCACTCTCCTTCTGGCATTATGGATTTTGGTTGGTGACAGAGCACCGATGGCTCAGTTCCAACAAGAAAAGCATAGTGGGACTTTTCAACATAATCTGGAACATTAGTGCACATGTGGAAAGCAGATGATATGGATTTGACTTCTCTCAGGTTAAGGAAGAGACTTGAGTTCCCACATCCTGAGAGTGTGCTAAGGACAGTGCAGCTACACAGAGGTGGCCTCTGAAGCTGAGGAAAAAGGACTTTGGCTCCTCCGCATTGTGCTAAGGTGAACTATCCACATGTACTGTGTGTGCTAACAGCAGTTCTTTCAGAGTGGGTCCCTTGTGGTTTTAGTGTACACAAGAGAAGAACACTGAGATGGAGGACTTTTTGGTATATGCTGGCATCTATGAAAATTTCAGATGGAGCAGGATTGTGCCTACTGAGTTACAAGCACTTAAGTACTAGATAGTCATTGGAGCATGAGTTCCTCAACTGCTTTGCTGGATTTAGGCTTCTAAATTCTGTGTAAGCTTCATCTTAGGAGCTAAAGCAGACACACTGTATTTCAACTTTGTATTAGAATTAAGACAAGTAGTTATAAGCTAAGTCAATAAATTACCTTAATTATAACCTAATTTCTTAGGCTAGTACAGAAATTCAGAGAGTTTTCAATTATGGGAGGTTGAAGGTTTCACACTTTTAAATAATTTGTGACAAAAAGGTGTGCCAGATAAAAAGATTAACAGGCCCATTTAACATTAACTTTAATTTGAGACAGACTTAATTGCAAAATCTCAGGAAATTCATTCTTCATTAAAAGATCAAATGCTATAACTTTAAGGATGATAGTTTGTAACAAGCAGAAGTAACAAAGTGCTTATATCCTCTGTCTGTGTGTGAAATCTAACACAAACTTAGCCATCAAGCTATGGCAAATGGACTCATTAAAATCTCTCTATCAAACAGAGATTTATTAATTTGCATTATTATGTGCTTTAAAAGTATTTATGAGTATTTAATCCCATCCTTCTCTCTTCCCGGCCAACATAGGGTTTACTTTTTCAAAAAAAGTATGTTGTACTCTAGTCAGGTTTCTGGTCATTCATGATTGCATTGATCTTTTTACTACTATCCACAAGAAAGTGAAGCATTTAATTACATTCTTGTTGTTAAAACATACAAATAATTTTGTTTGCACAAAACATAGCTCTGCATGCTTTATTACAGTTTTATTTTTAGTCACTTCTGTAATTTTTAGTAAAATTCATTAATAAAGACATAAAACTACTACAGAAGATAGCCTTTTAATGACAGTACAGTTTAAGAATATGTATAGCATATAAATGTGTACCCCAGAGATATTTATGTGAGGTAACTGGTCCATATTTTACTTTCAGAGAAATATTACCATTATGTTCTTTAATAATTTGTCAATTTTGATGCTTTAAAGTAACTGTCCGTTACTTTAACTGTCAGATTCTCATAATTAATTATTACAGCAGCAATACTCTTTCATTAGTGTTTTACATTATTAGTAAAGCTGAAGTCTCATCATGGAAAAACCATGGGCAGATTATGTATATAAAGGCGGTGATTCCCTTCTCTAAAATTTGATTGGTATTTAAAGTGACTTATGCCATAGCTGTAAAATATTGATGATAAATTATCATAATTAACTTACAAACTGCCTTGACAAAACCCATGTTTTTAATCTTTTTCAGTTTGCAGGCCCTCTAAAATTGTAAGCAAAACAAATTTCAGCCTGCAACCAACATATGACTCTAGTCATCTTTCTTAGAGACCTTAAAGGTAGTTCACAGACCCCAGTGGGTCGACTGTGGGTCACCAGTTTTAAGGACAGGAGTGATCAGGACATTCTCACCTCTCATTTCACAATTAAGGACACAGAATTTCACTCAGTAACTCTGGAAATAATTCTTATTGTATGTGATTATTAGCGAGACCAACACATTTTGGTTCAGTCTGTGACAGGCATGCATCTCTCTCACACAAAGAAATGTTTCCAACTCATTCTAATGGCTTCACCTTTCCCTGTTTTCCTTTTGCATCTCACAAGCCACCACACTGAATGCTTCCAAAAATGTAAGATACAGCTTTCTTCCTAAATACAGGACACACAGTGCAACCTCTCAGAAAATCTTGGTACCCACTGACCTTTCGGATACTAAAATAGATATGCTTTTCTGTGTGTTATAAAAAGTATAAACCAGAAAAGAATTGCTCTGCCACCAACCCTTGAATCAAGAAAAAAAAAATCAGTCTACATGTTAGTTAACAATACCATATTCTTTTAAAGATACAAGGGGAAAGCACACAAAAACAAGGATGTGCTAAGAAGCCTAGACAAGCATTCAACATAAATCAAATCAATATGTAAATTTATGTTTGATTGGGAAACCTGCATTGGTCACATAAGACCCCAGCAGGGAGCAGAGAGCTGCTATGATAAATGAGTTTACATGCTTCTAAATTCCAATTAAAAATCTTCAAGTACAAGTGTACCACTGGGATCCAAGCTGATTCATCCAATTGTCTTGTGAATGCTGGGACATGCATCTTTTTGCAAATGCAGACCCACTGGACATAATAACTTGATATGTGTTCTGCAACATTAAAGTGATTTTAGTTAATCGTTCTCTTAAACTGCTGATGATTTTTCCTTTGTATTTGAGCAACCTTACAATCTCCAAAAATAAAACATTTCAAATGGTTGGCAGATAGGTTAACTGGAAAGGAGAAAATGGCAAAAGAGAAAGTTATTCAATCTAGTACAAATTTGAAATTGCCCTGGAGAAGCTATGCCAGTTTAAATGGATATAAACATGAGATTCATGATTGATATACACTGTGTCTGCTTTGTTCTAAACCAGAAAAAACTTTGTCTCTCAGTTTAAATTTCTTGCTACATCAAAAGAATAAACTGGCTTTGGAACAATTATTATATAAATGACATACCAAAGGCAGTCATAATTTATCTGATATTTAAAAATGGGGAAAAATCTTAAAAGTAACAGTCTTTGTATTTAAAATAAAACCACAAAGGGACTATATTTCTGAACAAAAATTGATCACCACAGGAATCAGGAAGAAATGTTTTCGCCTAGGACAGTCATTTCTTAGCTATCTGGGTTTTTTTGGAGACGGCTTTCATTTTCTCTCCAAGCATCAGTCATGTGGCAGTGCTGCAGGCAGGATATTCTGGCGGCAGCGGTCACTCAGACACAGGCATCCTCTCAGTTGCACAGACCAGTCCTCTGCTATCACATGGCATTTGGAAATGTATCAAGCATCATCTTAAAAAAAATTAATTCCATTGTTTGCCTTTGTCACACTTTCTGAAAGTTTTTTCCAGAAAAGTACATGGAAGAAAAGCCCACAAAGCTCTACTAGCTACAAAATGACCTCTAGCACCAGAAGGCCCTCCGTCACAGACTGCTGGAAGCTGGGAGGACGTACTGGCAAAACAGGCACCCTGTACATACCTTTTTTCCCCAGAGTGAATCTTCCTTCCTCCAAAAGAAAGAGAATCCTTGGCTATACAGACCTTAGGTGTCACTCAGACTGAAGATTTTATATTCCTAATCTGACCATAACTCCACTTTTGGCACAAGGACTCTGCTTTTCTCACATACTCCTTCCCCCCCCAGGGATAACTTTTAGTTGCAAAAAAACTAGGTTGGTTTTCAGATCTTTTGTACCTCTGCCTCAGTGATGTAGTAATATGCTGGGACCACGATATTCTAGATTAATTAGGTTATTCCTCTTCCATATAGGTTGGAGGTCTTTTAGCAATAAAACAATTACATAACTTTGCAAAATAAAGTAAGTATACAAAATCTGAGTATAGCTGTGATGTATAAACTGGCAAAAAGTATTAGAATAAGGTAGGAAATATTCAATAATATATGACTGTATACATTTCAGGCACTCTGATTATCTGAGCTGGGAGTACAGTTGGACAAGTGTATAGATTTGAAGCAGGGGAGTGTTTATTTATTTATTTGGATCTTGTGTTTTTTATTATTTATTTGTTTTGGCTGAGTTTACCTCAGCTCTAGTTTTCTGATATCAACTAGAAAATGATACCTTCCCAAAGTGACTAAAACATCATATTAAAAAATACTATTTTTTCCTCTAAAATAATATTTCTCTCTCCCAGATAGACTGACTAGAAAATGCTTTTTAAAACCTTCAGGAGCATCCTCATAATTCACCACCTGACTCTTGAGAAAAACATTATGTTCAGGATAGCAACTGCATCTTTCTCCAGATGAGCTGTGAAAACAAATCATCTATTGTAGATGTCTTCAGAACAGCTGACCTAACAACAGTGATACCACTTTGTACATACACTTAAAAAAAAAAATCTGAGAAACTGAAAACTTGTTTCTATTTATTGGATCACTGCTATTTTGTGGTATTAACAGAGATATTTTACATGCTCAAACCTCAATTACATTGCCAATCACTTTCCTCTGACATTATCAAAAATCTCTCTGGTCAGTTAGAGGCTAGGTTTGCCACATTGCTTTTGCTTTTGAAGCAATTATGAAAACGATCACCAAGTCATATTTGCTTACATTGTGTATAATCCTTCATTGCATAAAGAGGCTACACTTATGATCAAACAGCATTAGAGGCAAATACCTCTTAATTTATGGGCTGTTAGCAACCTAAATGATGATCTACATATATACTTGTCTCTGTGTTAGGATGAGCCTGCAACCGGCTGTGTGTTAGTGCAAGAGTGCAAGAAGGACACAGGGATCAATTTATTCTCCCTCTCATCAGGCCCCTGTGAGGGTAAGTCAGAAGTGAAGTCACCGCCCACTTGCACTGCCAGGGGCAAGGGGGTCACCCTCCCACTCCACTCAAGTTTGAGGAGGCCTTTTGAGGTGACTCACTGGCCACTGGGGCAGCCCAAGCGGACTAGATACATACCTTGGCCAAACACCTGAGCTTAGGGAGGCCAAAGGGATGCTCAGGAGGCTGTGTTCCCTTCTCCTCAACACAGCCCCACAGTCACCCATCTAGCATGGGAAAATGCAACAAGGATGAAGAAGTGGAAAGACAGCAAAGTGGCCTCAAAGGTGTAGGAAGCCGATTACAGCATCTACTGGTTCAAAGGGGAGAATCTGAGCTTTCACTTTTGGAGGTCACTGCAGTCATAACTAGGACATACAAAGCCCTCAATACAGCAATTACGAGATGTGTGTACCCACTGATGAATTTATTCTGCGCATTACCTCATACTATTTAACATATCAGGAACATGTTTTTGGCTGCAAGTCTTCTAAGAAATAAAGCTACACTGTGTTGTAAGTTCTGATTTTTGTCTGTATGTGACATTACAAAGAGAATTCTTTGATGTTACTGTCAAAACAATAAACAAAACACGTTTTAGGGGAATATATTGATTCAGATTGGTGATAAGTATATAGCATTCTATGTCCTCTTTTGGACATTACGTGTTAAAAAGATGTTAGTGACTTTTCTATTATACCAAACTTGCTTGATTGCCATATTTTTCTTCAAAGATGATCAAAGATTGCTTCCAGCTAATAGCCAAACATGACAGACATTAATAATGAATGTTAGAGCCCTATATTTAGAACTGTGACAATGGGCTAGGTGTAACAACTCATTGCATTCTTCAGTATTCATTTTTTTAACTTCCGAACACTCAACAAAAGAAGTGATTGGCAACATATATTAAATCAAGCAGGAACAAAGAAGGCCCTTGAAACTATAATGAATATGCAGCTTTTTCTGAGAGAAGAGACCGCAGAAAGCAATGAGATTTCACAAAATAAGAGCTATGGCTTAAGCTATAATGAAACAATAAATACATTCTTCACGAATATGAAAAGACATTTCCAATTTTTCATTGTCAGATGTTGGCTCCTGTATTACTGCAATCTGCCAACCAGCACTATGAGGTTTAAACAAAATAGAAGAGATAAGGCTGCAGATTTTTTAATATAACAATATGTGAAAAAGTAACTGTCATTTTTTGTGTTACCTCTTTGAGCACATGTGACAGATAAAACAGATACTTCAGAAGCGCGTAACCAAAATCTTATGCCAGAGCGTATTGTAAGCCTGATATTATTTTACCTGCTGGGATGGAAACCTGCTTGTTTACTTGTGTCTTGTTCTGGGAGAATTTCCATAGGATGCTGAATGCATGTGACTTCATCTGATTTCAACTGAATCAACATTTAGTCATTACAAAAATAAACTCCACAAAGAAAATTTCCCACTGACAGCTGCTAAACATCTACCTTTTTTTCTCTGATGGTGGAATTTTCTGAAGACTAGGGTTGTGAACTAAGTTGTATCGTAAGCCACACTATAAATGTAAGTATATTAAGTATATTACAGAATTATTTTTATTTTATGGAAAATAAAATATCACATTGATATGTGTCTGAAGATGAATGTTACAAACGTAGTATCACATTAACTTTCATTTTACTCCTTAGTGTCTCACTCCTTTTTCCCCACCACCCTGTGCTCTTTTCCTGGTTCTTGCTCTTCCATCTTTCTTATCTTCCTTTTAGTTGTTTCTCCCTCTGCTCTGCTTTTTAGTCTCTTCAGCTATTCCCCCTTCCATCTTTCTAAAAACCCTATTCCATCTTCCACTATTTATCTTTCTTTCTTTCTGTCTCTCTTAGTTCCTCTTTCCTTGCTTCAACTTTTGTTTCTGAATCATCCTTTATCTGGTGCCTGTTTTATTCCCCACCCCCCCAACACACACACGTATTATCACTCAGTCTTTAATCTGCCCCTCACTTCCCACTTCTTTATCTCCAGGTTGTCCATCCCATCCCTTTACAGACAGACCATATTGCTTCTTACTGCCCACGTAAGAAACAGGGAGCCTTTTAGCTGGCCTGCTTTTCTGCATTCCACTGTGTCTTTCTCTCACAACATCCCACTTCCTAGTGAGTGCTAATAACAACTTTACAATATTTTTACCAAAAATAAAATGAAAAAAAAACCCAACTACAGTCCTGACCCTGTGAAAAAGAAGAAGATGGGGATGCTTAGCTTCTATGCTTGATGCCAAGCATACAGCCCTGCTTTTGTTGACTCTACTTTACTTTGTCTTTCTTCTGTTCCTGACATGCCAAAGAGCTTATATATTTCAACAGTCTTTATGCTCGTATCTTTTACACCACATGCTCATAGGAGCTACCTAGAAAGGAGGAAGCAATAAATACAGGCCAGAGAAGAGGGTCCATCAGACTGATTAAGGATCTGAGAAATGAGTGGTGTAAAAGGAACGGATCACAAAGGTAACACTTTATAAATCCTGTGTATTTTGTAAGAGGTTTTGGTTTTTAGGCACTCTGCTAAGTAATATTAACATTTTTGTAGTCCCCAGTATGCTCTTGGATCACTTCCTGGAGTGTGACTAAACATAAATGGCTCTTCTCTCATAAGAAAATTTTCTAACTAAGCAGGGTCATGGCATGAACAAGCAGAAGAAGCATCTCTTCCATTTTGGTGGTTTCTTTGCCTCTGGAAGAAATTATGGGATTCAAGACTATGGATCTAGGCACCCTTGATAGTCCCAAACCATTTCAACAAATCACTGAAGGAATTGGCAAGGATCAGCTAAAGTAATTTTGAATCATGTTTGGAAAAGGAACTATCCCAGTTTTCTGCTGTTCAGGGAGCAAGTGGGCAAGCACTGCTACCAAGAGGCTTTCTAGAGAAGCAAAGTTAGATGTGCTTGTTGCAGCTGATGTGTTTGGGGTCTGTCACTAAGAGCAGAGTAGAAGATTCTCCTGTAAGGGCACATTAGGATATTGTTTCTTGCAAGACTGTTTTACTGTAAATTTTTATATTACATTTTGAAGATTTTTCTTGACTAGAATATTTCATTTTACAATGAAAGCATAAAATACACGGGACCTGGCACAGTGAGTTGAGAAAAAGAATACATGTGGTTCTTTGTTAACAAATCATTTCTTAAGGATGTGGTCTTTTTAACAAACTAAAATTCACAGAACTTCTGCATAGCTGGTTCTGAGAACTATGACTCCCAAATCCAGGATTCAGTTTTCATCTTAATCAGGGATGAAAATCACTTGGAAATCTATAACCATACAGCTATAGAACAATATGAGGGAAAAGGTATTAGTTAAAAAAAAAGTGTGTTTTTTTTCTTCTTTTAAAACACAAGGCCTTTAATTGCTTTTGATGTAATTTCTTTCATTCTGATGGGACAAAAATCAGACTTGATTTTTAATTCCCTTCTCCGGTCCTCTGGCAGAACAAAGTAGACCATCCTTCCATAACTTTCAAATGAGAAGTAATTTGTCAATGTTTTTAATATTTTTTTCAATTTTGTCCTTTTTCATTCTGATAAAAATAGAGCTTTTTAAACAATAATTGCCTGCAAAAAGTAACATTCATGGCCAACAATGAACGTCTTTGTTGTCAACAATGTTTACTTTAAGGATGACCAGTTAAGTTGCTGGGTTCACATATGCAAGATATTTTATACTAGTAATTGCTTCCAAAAGTGTTTGTTAAAGGTTGATCCTTATCAAATATGTCTACAGAAACTAAGCTGAAGGATTTGCTCTCTACAGTGTGTTTGTAGGCAGTGTGCAGGAAGTATCAGGCAGTGATGCAGGTAATTATCACCTGATGTGACAACTTCATAGTACCATGAGCCACAATACCTTAACTTTAGTTGGATGTATGTGTTGTATGTGAGCCCTGAGATCCTGTGACAAAAAAGAAATTAACTCCTGTCACTTCAGTAAGGAACTAGTAGGGAGATATTAACAACCCCTCCCCCTCCACACAAATATTAGAAGTCCTTGAAGGCTAATGAACCAGTTTCCTTTAGCTGAAATGACAGCATGTCTGCCAAGAAATCCAAGGACTGTCTATGTTTTTCTCTCTAAAGAAATTAGTCAATCAGTACCTTCACAGATCCGTGAAACAATCTGTCCTATTTTATACATCTATACAAGAAATACTTTAATGTGATAAGGTTACTGCAGTGAAGACTGGCAAAGAGTTTTACTGTAGGGTTGTATCCTGTTAGAGTCACCAGCAGCATGCTAAGAAATGTCTACTGCAATTAAAACTAATCATTTTCAAATATATTCCATGGTTTGGAAAGAGTGAGGAATGCTTTTCGCTCTATGGATTTTCACACCAATGAGAACAGATTTAATTTGTTTTTTTTAATGGGAGGAAGCTTGCAGCACTATTTTGGAATATGTATATTCATTATAGCAAATTATATTAAAAACATTACTAAACTGCAGCTTCCTTCTCTCATCGTATCACAACTCTTGTTAAGGTTGCATTTAAGGATTGCCCCTGCATGTAATTCTGCACACACGGCATGGAATTTATTTTAAAGATTTGTGAAACACTTTGGCAAAGCATACGTTTAGTGAAAAGTGACATTTCAAAGTACTGAACTGAAACTGTGCTGAGCTTTTGGCAAGTAGTCTTGGAAGAAACAAAAACAGATGTTTGTAAATGGTGAAAGACTTCTAAAATAAAGCATTTAAATGTTTCAGACTAATTTCACATAAGGATGTAGTTTCCATTTGCAAAGATAAGAAGAGGATGATGGCTCTGCTATACCCAGTTCATGTAACTCTCCATGTACGTCACTGATGTAATAATTTAAGCGTGATCCTCCTAGCTCTTAGGCAAGCATTATAGCAATAGACGTATGAGGTACTCCGGGGTGAAACTCTCTCACTGTGTGAGGTTTATCACTGTAGCACTGTCTGGATCTTGGATTTTTCATTCCCTATAGAGCGTTTTTTGGCTACTCTCATGCCTAATAAATATCTGGTTGATCATTAAAAAAAACAAAAAACAAAAAAAACAAAAAACCAGAAGCATTTGAAAACACCGACCCTGTAGTCCTTATAATCCCATGTCCTCCTGCAGTACCTTGACTTCAAGACAGTAGACCTGAAATCATTTTTTCACAGTATGATAAAAGTACTTTTTGAAGGTCTGGGAAGTGTGGTGATGGCAAAGATCTGTTATTCTGTGCAAAACACATATGTGCACTCTGGCAGGCCTTGCTTATATATCTGAAGAGACTAATGTACTGCTGAGTGCTGTCCTGGCACAATTTCTCAACTCAGAATGGGCCCTGCCGTTTTGCCTGTGCTTCAGACAGTGGGGCATAAAATCAAAGTGAAGATTTTTGTGCTAGTTTGTTCACATATTTACTCAGAGCCAGTTAAAACGCACTGTTTTTCAAGGTTAGGTTAAGACCAAATACTACACTGAGGGTTGAATCCTGTTCCCATTGGAATCAATGCCCAAACATTCAACAAACATTCATTAGGGCCAGGATCTTATTCTAATGGTTTAGAAATGCCAGCCCTCCCCCTCCCAGACAATGAGCAGCTTCTAAATATGATAAAGCACTTCCCTTACCTTCTGCTAAAACATTTTGGAAACTGTAGCATTGGTTAATGATAGCTTTCTATTGAAGAAAATTCCTGTCAGCTCCAACATATTTTCCCTTTGGACAATATTTGGCAGTTACTGTAAAATTCTTACAATCTCAAATGAAAAATGAACCAGGTGTTCTCTTAGAAAAGAGGACTGAAGATATAAATATTACAAGAGAATACGCTAATTCAATTTAAGTGAAATAAAACAAAATTGTTTGACTGCCTTAATGCCTGAACTGACTACTTAGAATGTTAAGTGTTTCACTTTATATATAAAATGCTAAACAAAGGAATGAAGAAAATATATTATGGCAAACTTTGTTGCTTTTTGTTCACTTAATGCACTTCAAACTTAATTCTGTGTTGTTATTATGAAGTGGCACTAATGAAACAGAAACTTTAAAACAACCAAAGTGCAAATTTCATGCTACCTTAGTATCTACTGCTATTTTCAGTTTCTTCACTGCTTTTATATACAAAGATATGATATAATTATGCATTTGTTCCTATAAGGTTGATTATTATGCCACTTCTTCTGGTATGATGGAATGTCTTGAGGGAGATCAACATCTTTTTCCTCTTAGGGTGAAGAGACATATTTC
This sequence comes from Dromaius novaehollandiae, assembly GCF_036370855.1. Classification (NCBI taxonomy): domain Eukaryota; kingdom Metazoa; phylum Chordata; class Aves; order Casuariiformes; family Dromaiidae; genus Dromaius; species Dromaius novaehollandiae. Next base: position 156,439,465 of record NC_088098.1, read on the forward strand.
CTGCCTGAACATAACATCATCACAACCTGCAACAGTAACTGCCATAAACTTTGAAATCTGCTATGAGAATCCTTCATGACAATTATCTTCCCTAGTGACAAAAGTTAAGAGTAAATTAATTATTATTCTTGGTTCAATACAAACCAAATATCATACGGGAAGCCTGCATATTTCAAACCCAACATACAAATGTGAATCAAGAAAGCTTTCAACATACAGCTACTGTGAACTTTTTTATCCATTTTAGTGGATTCTATTAGCCCAACAATGAAACTTTTACCTGACTAGTGTGGCTCTCCCTATGTCTTTGAATCGATGAGCTTGTTGTAGTGCTGGCCGATAGTCTTGAATATTCATTTTCCTCCGGTAAACCTAAAGCAGAAAAGTACTAATTTATAATCTGACATTTATGCATGCTATCCCGTCTGTTTCCAGCATGAGATTCAAAATACCTTGACACGTTTTACTAAATAAGAGTGCAAAACGTCATAAATTTTCCTGGATATTTACTATCACCATGTCTACTGAAACTGGAAAGATTATTTTTATTGTTTATCAAGCATAAAAAGTATCACAGGTATACATGCTGGTTCACAGAAGTTCTTTCATTGTACTGAAAGAGCCTACAAATAACGTTACCTATATGCTGGCCAGGGATTCCTCCTGCAATGCGGAAATCCCTGGCTCCTCTCGCCTGGCTCCTTTTCATCACAGAAGCAATGCAAAGGGAATGGAAAACAGGCCTGTGTTCTACTCTGAAATTAATGTCTCAGGGTCACTCAGGAAGCCAATGGTAGGTCTAGGATTTACAACTTCATCTCCTCAGTACAGTGCTTATTGCACTTCTTGTACACTCTGTGTGTGGGAACTAGCTGCCCAAAGTTTAGCCATGTGAAAACCAGTCATCCAGTGTAAGAGAGTCAGGTAGTCTCCCTCTGTAGTCAGGAGAAACAAACACCTCTGCAGGTGTCCCAGATAGAGGCTCACTGCTGGTGTTTCCCCATCACTTCTGCCGGACCAGGATCATTCCCGTAGCGCTACAAAGGATCTGAAAGGTGGGATTAGGGGAAGCAAAGGCAGCAACTGAAACACAGTGAGGCCATGATAGGTGTTATTAAGCTGCTTACAAGCTAGAATCATAGATGTTATGGTAGGACTGGTAACTGGCAATTTTGATATTACTTAGTATAGCACATATTCCAAATTTTCATACTATTATAGTATCCATAAATAGCATCTCATTACTTGTTCTTTAGTCAACTGAATAGGGATAGGCACCACTACAAGATGACTCATCTGGTCAAAAGATATGTAAGTTTGACGTGTTCTCTGTAGATAATCACCTTACCCTAACACCTAGAAATGGGTAATATCCATTCTGAACTATTAGATTAGATTAGAGCTCTACCTTTTAGGTGGCTAAAGCTAGATTGGATGAATCTGGGGCCAAATACGTAACTGTTAGACAGATAAGGAAAAATGAGAGTTACTCTCACTCTTTGCATCTTAGACACAGCATACACAGAAGCAATAGAAGCAATTCTAAGTTCAAATGCAATGAATCATAAACTGTTTATGGAACCATGTACGGTACTGAGAGGTTCACTCATGCAACTGGTATAGAAACATAGTGTATGAAATGTGTTTTTCTTCCAAATTTCTTTTTTTCAAAATTAAAAATGATGTTTATTTGTTTATTTTGATAGTGAGCAAAAGCTTTTATGTTGTTATTGATATATAATTTATTTCAGGAAAATATCAGTTGTATGAATAATCATATAAAATTACCTGATTTTGTGAGAGAAATAAATAGAATAAGAATTTTAAAGAGAAGAAAGGCAATTCCTTCTGGCCTCTCTCTTTTTTAGTCTCCCTCACTCTTATACTGATATATCTTCACAGCTTTCTAGCTAGGGACAGCTTTTTTTTGGTTTTGTCCTCTGTAGAAATCTTGTGTAAACTATTCATAAATATGGATCTTTTTCTACAGCTACAAATTCATTTGGACTTCATTTGGATACACACAGGCAGTGAAGAAGGTGGAACTCCTGCTTGTAGCTCAACAGCTAGGCCAAATCTAGTGAGAATCTAGCATTTCAGTTCTTTTCTACATCAAGCAGAGAGGAAGTGTGATCCCTTCTCTCAGTGCTTTGAACTATGTGTTGTTTCAAGGTGGAGTACTTTCTTTTTTAAACTAGTCTGTGAGGTACTAAGTATATACTGGAACGAAAATGTTCAAAGTCTCCAGCATACTAGTTTGTAAAATGTGCTATATACGAGCTACCACTATTGCTCTCTTGCCTTTTGTTAAAGCCAGTAATCAATACCTGTCCTGTAGGTAAAAATTCTCCCTGAATAAAATCATGTATTTTTGGTCAAATGAAACACTTGAAATAAATGCTTTTTTTTCTCATCCAGAATTTCCCTCCAAAAATCCAGTTTTTGCCAACGCACAAAAAATACTTTTTTTTTCTGATTCAGTTACCGAACAATAATTTATTCACATGGAGTTACAGTGGATACCTCTCAAACAAAGTGATAAAAAAATTATGCACATTTTCAATGCAAAAGGCCTTTTAAAGTGAATGTTATTCATGTAACTGGAATAAAAGATATAATGTAAAGTATTTTCATGATACTATATCACCATAAATGAATGAAATTATTTTCCTAGGCCACCAGTGTACCTTCAAAAGAGAAATCACTTGTGTGCCGTATTCATACACTTTAGGATCTACGATGCATGACAGCCTTGATCTTAGCATAAGGTTATCAATGATTTTCTGTTTGTTTCTATGAAAAGCACTTTCATAAGAGGTCTTATCAAATAAGTAAAGTTTCCATGTACAGCAAAAGCACGTCAGCACAGACATGGCAAGCAGAGACATGGTGGAGTTTGGAAAGATAAATGGAATAGTTGATTACATTCCGAAAGTTTTCCTTTACATACACCTAAGTAAATACTAGGATACCACAGCTGTGCACTGAATAAAACCTTGCTTAATCTGACACAAGGTTGGAAGCATCAATTTAGCAGTGCCAGGGGCAGAACTACAAGAACATATGTTAATCAGAGGCTCAGGATGGAGCACAAATTACATCATCTGGACTGGGCTTTCTGGCAGGCATTCCTAAGTTACCCAAAGTAAGCAGAATTTGGCAAAAGCATTCTGCTTGGTAAGTTTATTACAGAAATTATATGAGGTGAGGAAAATGTTAGCCGAGGATATGGTTCAATAATGTATGACGGGGAAGTTAAACTTTGGGAACCTAAGAAATGCATTCCGTTATTTTCATATAGTCAAGAGTATGACCTTGTCTCACCCAATACATATCTTCAAAATAGAAACCCAGTCTTTCACCCACTTACTCTCCTATTGCATTTTCTATGTCTCCTCAAAGCAAGATCTCACACTCAAGCTTTAATCTCCTCCCTCCCATACTTCCTACTACCTCTGCCTGCCTTGTTCTCAATTACCCCTGTCAGGATCCTAGTCCTTCAACTAAATAGCTTGCCTCTAAAAATTATTGAGATCTAGATCACTGGATGTCTAAAGGTGGTTCTGTGGTTCCAGAGAACCTCTAGTCTCATATGCTCTACTGCCTCAGATCTGGAGACCCTGCACATCCTGACCTCCAATATCTGTGTTTGCAAAACAACTGCAATGCCACAGAGGCTCTGGGTCCTTGCAACAGGGATCATAACATCATACTCCAGATCTTCTACCCTTCTCCATGATTCTGCTTCCACATAGGTTGGAGCTACCGATCAAGTACACTTGATACATCAGCTGCTGTAGCGTGAAAGAGGAGACGTCACAGGGAAAAGCAGGGAGGACTTCCCATAAGGCTCCACGTTCAGCAGGATGTAACCTGTATCATGGCATTTTGTGACCCCGCCACATGACCTCAACATGCCCCTTTTCTGCCAGGTTATCTGATATGACACCTCTCCCATTCTGTGACTTTCTGGGCAGATGTGACTTGTTGCCTGACTGGCTTAGGTCTGGAGGTAAGTTTCCACAGACTCCACAGCAGACTCTAGCCCACAGATGACCCGCTTAGATAGAATGGCTACTTCAAGACAGCTAAAGTTAGATGGAACTAATTTCCCTACCTGCATAATGCATAGGGCTCTTGGTGAAACAGGCAGATTCCTGACAGTTATTTTATTATGCTGATCAGCAAAAACTATATAGTGACTCTGGTATCAAAACTACTCAATACAGACTGATAACTTACTACCATGGTAGCAAACTCAGGAGCTGCCTCTGAAACATGGCTGTTTGGGAAGGAACAGCAGAAACCTGAGTTGTTTTTATCCCTGGGTATGTCTTGGTGAAGAGTTTAGAGCAAATTCTCCACACTTGAGTAAAGTCCTCCCTATCTGCAAGAGGGCTCATACCACCAGTCCGTAGCTGACCAGGTGTGCTGCCATGAGCTATACCCTATGATTCCCTGACTCCCCATCCAGTCTGAGGTAAAAGTACTATCATACCTGAATTTTATTCTTAGCTTATATCTATCTTCATACACAGTGCCCCTGAGTTATAAGTGAGGAGAAGGGCAATAACCAGGAAGGCTTCCTTTCAGGAAGTGTGACATTGTGGCAATGGACCTGGATGCATAGCACAGAGCAAAGTGCGTGCCTGTATGCCCGGATGGCACAGAGCAGCACAGTGATGTTAGTATGGCCACCTTGGGTCTATCTATACAATATCTAGCCTAGTTTTCACATGGATTCTCCTGGGTACCTCTACAACACACTTCACTGGGGGTAAAGAACTGTCTGATATTTGGAGAATTTCTCTCCAGCACTAATCAATGGTTAGGCCACCTCAATCACTTTAAAATAATTGTCATATTTAATCATTTCACTTAATGATCAAACGCTCTTCTATTTCATATTACGCACTAACTGGAAATGAAAAACACAAATCTCCATGCAGTTTTACCTGCAGTGTTTGAGTGTCCCGCTCATACAGAGGATATGCTGTTTTGTGAGATTTAGGATGATGATTTTCAGCACTATAATATAAAAGGTTATTATTACTCTGTGTGCAACTGTGTGTTACTCTGTGTTGTAACTCTGTGTTACAACAAATAGTAAAAAAATTCTCTCTTTTAGACTAAAAACTCTGGTAGATGTGGAAAGCTTGTGATGGAGAAGTCACATTTTTATAGTACAGAGCTGTAGAAGGCTGTAACTACTAATATTAAAGATAAACTAGAGAGGAAGAGGATTACATTTTATGAAATGAAAAAGAAACTTCTATTAAAATTGCAAACTCACAGCAGTGCTAGAAATTAAACTCGGCTTCTCAAAGCAACTTACCATTAATCTGTTTGGAAGCTGAGCCAGCCAGCTTTTTAGCTGCTTAGTAATCGTTTTCTAAAGAATTCATCGGGTTACTTTATAAGTAAGATTAAAGTCTTGGTCAAAATGATTATTCTTAGGAGCACAATGTCTTTACTTTTTTTGTATTATACTAGACGCTTCAGAGAATAATGCAGACACTTCGCTTCATGACAGCAAAAGACTACTCTTATTTAAGAAGCTGCTTCCGTACTAACTCACATGAGTAATGCATGGATCTAGATTTTAGTTCTGACAGTGGAAAGTAGGTTATGCAGTTCCACTATGTAACAGCGGTAAGCAGGTTGCTCTATCGTCAGGAGTTTTGTAATCTCAGTATCAAATGTTTAATAATGCATTTTAAGTTTTATTTTCCGCAAAGCCAGAGGAGTTTGGTATACAGTAACAGAGAAATGAAAAAAATATTTTCCATGGGGGGGGGGGGGGGGGAAATGGTAAGGCTGAATCCTGAAGGAACTTTTCCTTAAGCAAACTCTTTTTGAATTCATATAATCGAAGTGCTCCAAAGTTTTCCATATTGTTAATTCTTTCAGTTATTATTAAGGGTGTCTGGAAAACTAGAATTCCGTATCACAAAATATATTAAGCTCCACATTTTATTTTGCTATGCATCAAGATGAAACCAAAGCTCACTTCATTTCTACAACAGTCAGATCAGCAAAATGGGGATTTGACCCTCGAGATGCTACAAACAATGTTAATTCCCTACCCAGTGGGAAACTGCTAGACCTAAAGGGACTTTTTTCTGCTCTTAGTCTACAGTGAATGTCAAAACTATTCCTTATGAAAGCTGCATCAACACTGGCAACCTTCCATGAAAAGTTTGGGTTTGATGAATCAGTATTCTATAATGGAAAAAAAGTCTAACTGGAAAATTCCATTGCAAAACATTTCACCTTCATGATTAAACCTTCTATTTACAAATAGTTCAAAAAGAATTAGTTTATGCATCACAGATATTGTGCATTATCAATATGAATAGTTCTGGCTATTGATGGTTAAAATACACCAATAAAAAAATTCATGCAAACAATTATAACCACCCATCCCACCCTCTAGTTGGCCATTTATTCAAGCAATGATCATTTATTTGCGTAACTGGGATCTCTTACTAATTAACTCTAACTCTCTAACTAACTATAATCATTACAAATTATAAAGTATCATTTCGTTTCAAAGCTGAAAGGAACACAGCTCCTGTGATTAAACTCCCAGTTTAAGGGATCTGGGAATAAAATGGTTGCTCTTATAAAAAGCTGATTCCCCACAGGTCCCATTAGGGCATTAGAATATATGATTAAAATACTACATAAAAAAGAATCAAAGACTTGGGCTACCCACAGATTTTACATTAATATAACACTCTGACCATTACACATACTGAAAGTACGCTTCCTTCCTCCCCAAATTATTACGTTGCTACTGCTTCAAGTGGGGACATGCTTATAGCGGGACAAAGATGCCTTTTTTTCCTGTTACAGTACATTCCTGGTTCCACACGGTAATGAATGTGCCTTTACACTGGTGTCACTACTCACAGTGAATGAGTTTTTTGCTGTGACTAACAAAGAGAGCAGGAAGAATTAGTTTGGCCAAGGACTGCAGAATTTGGAGAGTAATTTTTCTTGGCAAGAAAGGAACTTTCAAATTTTGAAAGTCTTGATTTTGATAAAAAAGCTTGATTTTTCAGTTCAAAATAGTATAGCTCACAAGCTACCAATTGCATTATGTGCAGTTCTCCCCTTAATAGTTAACGCAATACAGCTGTTCTGCTTATACAAACTGTGTATAGATTTAAGTTACTGGTATGAAGGTAATTGTACTGCGCTCAAAGCATCTAGGCACCTGCTTCTCCACATGCCAGTAAAATAAATAGGAAGTTAAGTGACTTTATAAGATACAAGTGTTATATCCATAGGATTTATGCTTTCAGGACTTTGAGAGATTTCACCATTTTGATTACCTTGGTGCAATTATAAGCAACTTGCCATTCACTGATAAGGCACTAGTACCAATGGGAGATCCTGATTTTCCATTTTCTGTCCCATTTGTATTGATTTTAGGATCAGGAATCTCCAATCTCAGTCAGCCATGCCTCAGGCTACGTATAGACTTGGAGGTAAGCTAATTAAAGCTTCCTCAACAGAGGCCTTTCTAGTTCCTTCACATCCAGCTTTTATAGGCAAGGGGCTTACCAGATCATACATACAAAACTAAGCCAGTTCCAGAAAGATGGATATTTCACAACTCAAAAGATCCAGTTTGACTGTATCTTAAAAAGCTCATTCAAAGAAGCAGTTCAGCAATTTTATGTTAGAAGAGCTTTAGGATTAAAAACTGCTTACCATTTGACACTGAATTTCCATTTTCAGCAGTCACAGAACTGGACAGTGGATTAGATGACTGAGTTCCATGGCTGTTTGCATTTTTATCCTGGGCTTCTGATCCAACATCTGATGTATTTGGATCTTCCCTGCTTCTCAAGTTAAGATTAGTTTCAACACCTGATACAAACAGAGAAAAAGCTTGTCAGCTTCCTGTTTACGAGTGTCTTTTACATATAGATATGCAAAACTAACATCTAGACATCAAATTACTTTATACAGGTAATTCAGTTAATCACTAAACTCACTAGACCAGTGGAATGTGGACGGTTTAAAACAGTAATTTTTGTAGGATTTTTTTTTTGGTTAGTGTTAGACATGTAGCCTTCTAAAATTTATGAAAGTGAAAGACATTTACAAAATTTCATTTGCAGTGTTAATTTTCACAAAAATATCAGCTGATAAAAGCAAAAAAAAAAAATGTTTGTATTGCTTCTGTTTTAGGTTCTATTCTATTTCACATGCATTCACATACTGCTGTCATTACTGCGGTCTGTCTTTCACCATGGCACTAAGTGGTGCAAGCAACAGCTATAACATGGGTTTATTTTTTGTCTTATCTCCTCCCATGAGAAACGAAGTGACCTTTGATAGAAAACCATATCCAGCAAGATCCCTCCCAGCAGTGCCTCCCTGTGGGCATTATTTACCCTGCCTAAGGGCTCTCCACTCATCAATTGTCATTTTCTATATAGTTCCAGGTTTTCACGTCACAGCCTTTTAATTAAATTTCTTCAAGATATCAAGGGGAGCCCTCATACTGTAGGAGTTCACAAGCTGCATTCAGTGCACAAGGTTTTCACCAAAAAGAAAGGCAAAACCCGTTTAGCTGATGGCACATCTACTCACAGCAGTACAGCTTACAGCAAAGCACCCTGAGCTGGCTCTGAGCTTGCCTGTCTGTGTCAGCTCAGGGCACTATAAGAAACAGGGCTCTGGCATCAGGTGTGCCCAAGTGGTGCCTTCCTACTGCAGTTCAGAGGCTGGGGCACTGGGATACAAAACTGCGAAAAGATGGGGTCATGTGCCTGTGGTGGGGATGGTAGGAATGAGCTGCAATTTAATCCTAACATCCCAAGCTCTCCCCATTCCACTCCTGTGTGGCAGGGCTGGTGAAATTCAATTAAATCTTGCACCAGCAAAGCTAGCAAGTTTTTGGTGGAGTTCTCTCTCTCTTCTGAGTTTCTCTTCATTTTGCGGTGAACATACTCATTGGTTCCTTGCTATAATCAGGTTTATTTCACAGAAGACAAAGCTGAATTCTTATTAGCTCCATTTAAGCTTTCCTAACTCACTCCACCTGCTCTGAAGGCTCACATTTGTTGCAGGTCTGGCATATTATGACCGACTTGAGTGCAAAGGCCTTGACTTAGCACCATAAAATGGAAATATTCATTCTGTGACAGATCACAAAGAGCTATTCCTTGATTTTGGTTGGTTCCCTTTAAGCTTTGATGTAATAACAGCAAGAACCAATGGAGATCAAAAGGCACAAGCAATGCAGGAGGTTCCTGCAGGGCATTGATGATAACTTTTTGACACAGGTGATGGAGGAACCAACAAGGAGAAGTGTACTGCTGGACTTGTACTAACAAGGAAGGGCTGGTTGGAGATGTGAAGGTTGGGGGCAGTGTTGGCTGAAGTGACCATGAGATGGTGGAGCTGAGGATACTGCAAGCAGAAAGCAGGGCAAAAAGTTAAGATCACAACCCTGGACTTCAGGAGAGCAAACTCTGGCCTCTTCTGGGACCTTCTGGGAAGAATCCCATGGGACAGGGCCCTAGAAGGAAGAGGGGTCCAAGAGAGATGGTTAATATTCAAGGATTACCTCCTCCAAGCTCAAGAACGATGCATCCCAATGAGTAAGAAGTCAAGAAAAGGGGTCAAGAGACCTGCGTGGATGAACAAGGAGCTGCTGGCAAAACTCGAACAGAAGCAGGAAGTGTACAGAAGGTGGAAACAGGGACAGGCCACTTGGGAGGAATATAGGGACGTCATCCAAGTATGCAGGCATGGGACTAGGAAGGGCAAGGCCCATTTGGAATTTAATCTGGCAAGGGATATAAAGCACAGAAAGAAGGACTTCTTTAAATCCATCAGCAATAAAAGGAAGATTAGGGAGAATGTGGGCCCACTACTGAATGGGGCAGGGGCCCAGGTGATGAAGGATACAGAGAACGCAGAGATACTGAATGCCTTCTTTGCTTCAGCCTTTACTGGTAAGACCAGCCCTCAGGAGTCCCAGACCTTGGAGACCACAGAGAAAGTCTGGAGAATGGGAGACTTTCCTTTGGTGGAGAAGGATCAGGTTAGAGATCATTTCTCCAAACTGGACATCCACAAGTCAATTGGCCCTGATGGGATGCACCCATGAGTGTTGAGGGAGCTGGCAGATGTCGTGGATAGGCCATTCTCCATCATCTTTGAAATGTCATGGAGATCAAGGGAGGTTACTAAGGACTGGAAGAAAGCTAATGACACTCCAGTCTTCAAAAAGGGCAAGAAGGAGGACCCAGGAAACTACACACCAGTCAGCTTCACCTCCATCCCGGTTGCCATCACCAAGCCTGTGAAGGATAAGAAGGTGATCAGGAGTAGTCAGCATGGATTCACAAAGGGGAAATCATGTTTAATCAATCTGAGAGCCTTCTATGATGGGATGACTAGCTGGGTAGATGAGAGGAGAGCAGTGGATGTTGTCTACCTTGACTTCAGTAAAGCTTTCGACACTGTCTCCCCTAACATCCTCATAGGCAAGCTCAGAAGTGTGGGCTAGATGAGTGGACAGTGAGGTGGACTGAGAACTGGCTGAATGGCAGAGCTCAGAGAGTTGTGCTCAGTGGTGCAAAGTCTAGTTGGACGCCTGTAGCTAGCAGTGTCCCCCAGGGGTCAATACTGGGTCTGGTATTGTTCAACTTATTGGTCAATTAAGGGAGAGTGCCTCAGCAAGTTTGCCGATGATGGGAGCAGTGGCTGGTGCACCAGAGGGCTGTGCTGCCATTCAGAGGGACCTCAACAGGCTGGGGGGATGGGCAGAGAGGAACCTCATGAAGTTCAACAAAGGGAAGTGCAGGGTCCTGCACCTAGCTCCCTATGCACCCCCTGTATAACCCTATGCATCAGCACAGGCTGAGGGGTGACCTGCTGGAAAGTAGCTCTGCGGAGGACCTGGGAGTCCTGGTGGACAACAAGTTGACCATGAGCCAGCAATGTGCCCTTGTGGCTAACAAGGCCAATCTGTGGGTTGCATTAGAAAAAAACATTGCCAGTAGGTCAAGGGAGGTAATCCTCTCCCTCTACTCAGCCCTGGTGAGGCTGCATCTGCAGTACTGTGTCCAGTTCTGGGCTCCCCAGTAAAAGAGAGACACTGGAGCGAGTCCCGGGAAGGGCTACAAAGACGATTAAGTGACTGGAGCATCTCTCATATGTGGAAAGGCTGCAAGAGCTGGGACTGTTCAGCTTGGAGAAGAGAAGATTGAGGGGGGGATCTTATCAATGTATGTAAGTATCTGAGGGGAACGTATAAAGAGGATGGGTCCAGACTCTTTTCAGTGGTGCCCAGTGATAGGAGGAGAGGCACCGGGCACGAACTGAAACACAGGAAGTTCCATCTGAACATGAGGAAAAACAGCTTTACTGTGAGGGTGACTAAGCACTGGCACAGGTTGCCCAGAGAGGTTGTGGAGTCTCCTTCTCTGGAGATATTCAAAACCTGCCTGGACATGATCCTTTACAATGTGCTCTAGGTGACCCTCCTTGAGCAGGGAGGTTGGACTAGATGATCTCCACAGGTCCCTTCCAACCTCAACCATTCTGTGATCTTGTGAAAAACATTTCTTTACCAGGTAACACACTTTGCCTGCAGGTCTTCAAACTTAATGTTGAATGGGTGGTTGATTTATCAGTTTCATGCCTGAACTGAAAAAAATGGGTCACAAAGAATGAAAATTTTTAGAATGAACTAAGGAAGTGGAAATTTTGGTTGACTTGAAATGTTATTTAACATTTCATTCTCCAACCAAGGAGCTGTCTTGAAAAGTCAAAAAGTTCATTTCCAAGCTGTCAGAATATATAGCATTTCAGTGTTTTTTTCCTCCCTCCCTTGCCCTCATTCCCTGATCATTATTTTATGCCAGATTCGACTGGAGTGTTTCAGTTGCACTATTTCATGAACTGCATATTTAGGCAAATGTGCTATGCACTGAAAAAAATAGGCCATTTCTACCCACAGTAACTGATTTGGGAAGGGAGGTAGAACCCAGAGTCTGAGATGGATAATGCATACAGTACAATTATAAGAGCTTGCCTGATTTAGCTTTCGTACAAGCGAGTTGACTGCAAAATGCATCTTTGCAGCTCATATTAAATTTGTCTGAAAAGGAAATGTCACTTTTAGATGTTAATAGTCAGTGCACTTGCCTATAGATCATAATCCACCTACAAAATTACAGTGCCACCTTTTACATCAAGAGTCTCAGGGGAAGTGGCTGGGATCCTTATTTTTCTTGATATCCAAAAGATTTATTGATTTGCCTGACATCTGCAATTCATTTGAGAACATGCAAGCAGAAAGACATTTTCTTGCATCCTTACTTTGCAAATGTCTTTTGTTTCATAGATACATTGATATCTTTTTCTGGCATTCATGAAGGGAAAAAGGATACCTTTTTTCCTTTATATCTGTAATATGCAATACTACTAAGTGTTGTGGACAGTTACTATCCAGCTAAAATATCATCATAAATTGGCAGAAACAAATACTGGACAGATAGGTGGCAAGTCCTTTGGGGAAGCTGTTTAGATACAGATTTGCTATCCCATTCGCTCCATTCAGTCATAGTAAGCAATGCATACCTTTATTTCCTGACGAGAAAATATACTTCGTAGTGTCTTACTTCCTTAGCATAATCTAGGTGGTGGAAAATAAATCTATATTTTGCTTCAAAATAATTGGGATTATATAAAGCTACTTGTATTAATTTTCTGTATACAGACATTTTCAGCTCCTCTTTGGAGCTGTTGCGAGGCTATGAAAAAAGTATAACTCCGTATGTTAGCTAACTTATAAAACAACCCTGAAGCAGCCAGAGCACATCTCTAGCCAACAACTACTGTTTATTTATTTTGGACTTTGTGTAAAATGGGTGTGCGTCTTAAAAATTTTTTTTTCTATAAATAGCATAACAAGAACAAGCTTTAGTCAGGTGTAACCAGTGTACTGGGCCGATGCTGTCAACCTTATGTAGGATCATAGGATAATGCAGGTTGGAAGGGACTTTGGGAGATCTCTAATCCAAACCCCTGCTCAAACCAAGGTCAGCTGCGAGATCAGACCAGGTTGCTCAGTGCTTTGTCCAGTTGGGTCTTGAAAACCTCCAAGGACAGGGCCTGCACAGCTCCTCTGCGCTCTCTGGCCTACTGCTTGACTGTCCTCCTGGTGAGAAAGCTTCAATATACAGCCTGAACCTCTCTTGTTTCTGTTCAAGCCCCCTCTATCTTGTCCTTCTGTCATGCATCACTGACTCCCTCCTCTCGCTGCCCTCCTCAAAGGTGCAGGAAGGTGGCGGTGGGGTGTTTCAAAGCTGCCTCTGCCCCAGACTGAACAAAGCCTGCTCCTTCAGCCTCTCATGGAGCAAGCGCTTCAACCCTCAACCATCTGGAGTGCCCTCTGCTGAACTCACTCCAGTTTATCGATGTCTTTCTTGTATTGGGAGCCCTCAAAACTGGATGCAGTACTCTACACGTCATCTAATGAGAACTGAGCGGGGGGGATAGTCACTGCTCTTGAACTTCTGGCTATGCTCCTGTCAACACTGTCCTGGATGCCACTGGCTGTCTCTGCTGCCAGGGCACGCTGCCAGCCCATATCCAGCTAGCTGTCCCCCACGGCCTTTTCTGCAGAGCTGCTCCCCAGCCAGGCTGTCCCCAACCTGCATTGTTGCAAGTGATTATTTTTTCCCAGGTGCAGAACTTCACATTTGTTTTTTTCAATAGGCTGTAACATGTCAAAAGGCCCTGCCTGACTTCACCTTCTGACCTGCAGTAGCCCTCTCTGTCTTCCCTCCCCACTACCCCAAAAATCCCTGAGCATAACAAATGTGTCTCCTGACTTTTTATCAAAATATTTTTATTCCACATAATGTAGCACTGCACAGTGTTATCTTAGGCATGAATACTGTGGGCAATTATGTAAGACATATGGAAGCAGTCTGGTAACATTAAAGGCTTATGGGAAAATTCCTACTGGTTCTAATTTTATCCATCAAATATTGGTCTGAAATGTATTTCAGCCTCATGTCTTTTTGATCATCTGATATAAAAATTTGGATTTTTCTCTGTATTTCCAAATTCCCCCTGCTGCCCTGAATCTGTGCAGATAGGAATAGGTAACATTCCCTCATTCCTTATCCACTTTCTGGAATAGTCACAAATAGTTAAGGAGAGAGGAAAAGAAAAAAGCTATGATTCCTATAGTTGCCACATCCTCATCAGTCTGCTGAATGTTAGCTCTTTGTTCAGACTTGCATTCTGCTGTTCTAACCAGATGGATTATTTACCAGAAGTTTCAACTTTTTTTTAGTAGCAATGTCTTCACAGTTGCCAACTAGTAATAAAAGTTATTTGTAGAGTCATCCATGCCTACTTGTGAGAGACTACCTACATACAGAGAGGTATCAGCTGTAAGAGCATGGTGGGAGTTCATGATTATAAAAGAAATACAAGCTTCAAGTTAACACCTACTGACTTTGCAACAGTGAACATTGCTTGGGATATTATTTGGTAAACTGATGTTACCAAAAAGATGTCTCTGACTCAGTCAAATTCTGCTCTAACTTCTATTTGCAGTTAGTGAGGATGTATGGATTGTAAATAAGGGCATAACTTGCCCCTCAGTTGTAGCATAGTTAGTAGCTGGAAGCAATCTCATGTACTACTACAGCACCTCTATCCAGAGTATGACAAAACAAGTGTAACAACTATTTCCTACAAGCAAGCTCTGTATTCCAATAAACCCATAATTAATTATGTTAAAAGTACTTGTAAACTGTAAAGGCGAAGGCATGCAATAAAGACAGCTTATGAAATCCCCATTTGCATGTTATTCTCAAAGTTCCTGGAAGAGACTGAGTTTAGAACTGATGACAAAGTCATAAGGCACAGGATGTGCTGAAGTTTTGCTTATTTTGGAACGAAAAATCAGAGTACTGCAATCACAGAAATGATTTAATAAATGTGTTTTTTATTTTTTGCTTTACATTTTAAATCATTATCTCTCTCTTAAAAGAAATCCAACACACTGAAACTCTAAATGATCTAACTTCTTTATCAAAACAGTAACTTGACTTCTTTTAATTGATCTACAAGTTCCAAACATCCTATTATAAAGCTCTTTTTTCTCAAACATAAAATGTAGAAACACCATTCCGAACACCATAGTTATTTTTCAAATACGATTTAGGCTGAATTAATGATGTTATCATCAAATTAGAAAATGAATTGGCTCCATTCAGGTGACAGATTAAAGTGCAGTACTGAAACATTTTGAGAAACTATTTATTAGTTTTTTTTAAAAAATTATATATTTAGCTTATTTAATAAAGTCAAAAGCAAAGTATAAAATAATTGATCAGTCATGGACTGATTTATACCAGCATTTAGGTGGACTCCCCATAGACTCTTTGTGCAGCAAGACATGGAAAAACAGAATGTTATTAAAAGTCCAATAGTAACTGATCTGGTTGGATTGTATTTTTCTTTCCTGTCAACGCCTTTTTTTGCTCTCCTCTCTTTAAAAGCAGGCATACCCATTACTTATATCTTTCCCCATATGTTCTTTTTTCAAATACTTCTTTTAGCATTTAGCACTCATTTAAAGTCTGAGTGAAAACCTGTTAACAACAACAGAATGCCTCCAGTGCATTCAGTAGGTTTTGGATCAGATTCATGCTTACCTTGGATGCTTTGTACAGCACTGCCAGTGCACTAAGGGATTCATAATATAGGGCAAATCTAGAGCGCCTCTTGCTTTGTCTATCCTAGTAATTTAAATGTGCTCACAACTGTTCCCTGGCCCTGAGGCAAATGATTAGAGACCCATGGCTGTACTATTAAACTTTCCTGCTCTCCACAGCAGAAAGGCTGCATCCAAATTGTCTCTGGGGAATAGTCCCTGGCCTGTGCAATTTCCTGAACCATGCCCAGGATCTGTCTGAAAGGGAGCTAGTCTGCCTGGCCCAAAACCATGCCAGGGCCTGCTCTAACACTTTAACTGCTCAGAAGATTTGAGCTGCAATACCCAGGACATTCCCTGGCACTGGCTCATTTACAAATATAGACATAGCCCTTTGCCTTGGCAGCATTAGTTGCCACTATTAGAAAGGAAAAGAAAATCTGCATCAAAGGAGAAAGTGACCAATATTGCTGAGCAGTCCATCTCAGGAAAGAAAGAAAAAAAAAGGAACAAAAGGAGCCTCAGACTGGATGGGACTAGTAGGGCACTGGATTGCTATTCAGCCTCTACTGAAGCTGCCACGTAAGAGTTTCATCCTGACTGTATTACTTACAGTGTTAATGAAAAGTAATATACACCTCGTGATCTGATTGCCTTGTATCTGGACCACTCTCTCAAGGCACACATTCCTTTTCATTAATTAAACAGAGAACTTAGCTGAGTATATTCCCAACTGAGGAATTTCAGTGCCAGAAGCTAGGCAGGCTATGTCTAGGTTCTAAACTAGGAAACAATCTCTGTCCTACTCCACAAAACATCACCTCCATAAACCAGAAACTGCAAATATTGTACAAAAAGCTTAAAAGCTTTGCCACAAAGGAACCAACACTGCAAAAACATATAACGCACTTATGAAAAAAACTACATGAAAAAGGTGGGAATAGTCCGTCTTATAATGAAGCCAGGATAATGTCAAACTTTTTTTTTTCATTCATGAAAAAAATGACTTTCTGTAACCAAAAATCCACACATGACTTTCACATATTGCCATCAAAATCCAGAGCTATTTGCACTTTATAAGTTGCAAAAGTAACTGTGAATTCTAGAAAATACTTAAATTCCAGTAGAGAAATTAACGTGCTACTGGAGGAGAAGCATTTTGTAGCTGGGTTATCATATAATCTAAAAGCTGAATAGCTTGGTTTTCTTGAAACCTATGGCTGGTGTCCAGCAAAATGAAAATTTCAAATCAAGCAGCTTGTCAAAATACACATGAAAATGAGAGAACTGACGGATCCTATTAGCTGGCATATGGAATAAAAGACCTCGTAGACAGAAGGGATTTGTGATCTGTGCCCTCATTCTCTCTTGGGAGAGTCAGGAGTATACAGAATTCTAGTGGCCAACCCTGAATGTTTGTTACATTTACTGTGGTAGTTGGACACTGTGAACTGAGAAAAAAAATGATGAAGACTGAACAAATTATGCAGATATTTTCTGATGAGGGAAAGAAAGAGCAAGGTTAAATAAGAACGGGTCATTTTATTTTGGTTCCAGTGTTTACCGCTGTGTTTTATTGCACCTTGACAATTTCACTTGGCATTTCCTGTTTTGCCCTGACTTACTGTTCAGAAATTCCTTGCCAGTGTAGTTTGCTAGCTACCCTCAGCACATGTTGCCTTGGGTGTCCTTTTGCTGGATGAATGCATATTGCTTCAGATTAGTTCAGTTTACCCACATGAAGTCACACTGTGACCTGCTGTAGCATGACTGTTTACTTTGTCTGCTGAGAGCTGGAGGCAAACAGATGCATCTTATTTGCTGAAAGAAATGGAGCAGGATGAAGACTGTCAAGACAGGATTCCCCCAGCCTATTAGCGTGCACTGTCTGTCTCACCCTCATAGCTGTGCTGCTGGCTGCCACTGCTGTGAGAGGCAATAATTATTCATTGATTTATTTCACCTCGCAAAGCCTGCCTGTAGAGCAGCCATTGTCTAAGCCTCTTTCCCCCTAGAGATGCTCCTAGTATAAGCAACAATGAATTTGTATCGTTGCTTCCAGCACCCTCTCTCTTGGTGCTGTGTAAGTGGAGCTGTCAGACTGTTATAAGCCACTCCAGAAACCGTGTTCTTCAATGGAGCAAGTAAATACAGCACAAGGGAAACAGACAGTGGTCAGCTTTGCTCTGGGAAGATGCATTTGTGGAAGTGCTGCATGAACACCAAAAAGAAAAGAGAGGAGAGGAAGGCTGTGAGGAATTTAAATGGACAAAACTCACTCTGGTGAAGGTAAAGAGCTCCTCTGAAGAATATTATATATCTCTGAAGAATATTAAGGTGACACTGATCAATCAGAGTTCAGAAGGGAAGGCTGGTAGAGAGAAGCAAGTTGCTGGAGCAAGTGCATTAATTCCAAGGTCTGGTCCAGCCCTTAGGAACCATCAGCTCAACCCCTCTTTTGTAAATGACTTTACAGCTATGGAAAGTATACACCTGGAACTGAAAATGTTCAGAAAGGTTTCTTCTGCTTCCTTCTCTGATGGACTTGTGTTGGCGGGAAAACAGCACTCTTAATTTACATTTGTGTCAGTTGCATAATAATCTACAAACCTTTCAATCCGTTCTAGAAATAATGTTAGAGATGTCTTGGGGTCATGCAAACTTTCAGACTTCATGCGAGAGATAGTACAAGTGCCTCTTTTCACTGTCTGGAGGACCCTGGATTGTTTGAAATAGAGCGGTTTCTAACTTGAGAAGAAGAATACTGCTGCTGAAGTGGAGAAGGCAGCCCTCTTAAATATTGTAACTGATGAAGAATATAGACTACCATCTCTCCTGCTTATCGGTATTTAAGCATGTCCTTGGAACACCTTTCTAATGCAGCAGGTACGACAGAGTCCAGCAAGCACACGTTTCAGAGAACAGGGGTTTCATTCACCCCAGCTTATCTACGAACTGATCTCAGAGCTTTCTGAGGCCATTACTAACCACAGAGGGGAAGAAGGAAGACAGCATTGCTTAGGACAATTTATTTCCTCAGGAGAAGCATCTCCCCCCCTACATTCCCCCAGCTTTTCATGTCTAATATGGAAAAAGCAGCTGATCTTACTCTGTAATAGTTCTGTTTACTGTTAGATATGTTTAAATGGCTGACCAAAGAGTCTATTTCTTGTGTTTGTGTGGTTAATAAACTGCTGGTGTGCTGGAAAAGGAGGAGGCAATTTGGTGAGAAACACAGCTTCCCTTTTTTAAACTGTTTTCTTCTAACTAATGTGGATGTAACAGTTCTTTTTGAAGACCGGCATTTAAGTTTGTTTACTTTTGTGTGTGGTATCTCAGTAACAGAACAGCCATTACTGCTGGGCTTCAGCGGCTGTTGGAAGGAATTATGTGACGAGACACTGTCTCAACCTTCCTCCCCCGCAAACATAGTTGCAAATATTGTGAAAATAAACAAACAACCCCCCCAAACAAACAAACAGAGAGGGATCTGCTGCTGCCAGCAGCATCACATCAGGTCTATTTACTTTTCCCACAGAATAGTTCTACAGAGATTTTTCAGGATCTCTGTCAAACCAGCTCTGGCACGGACTTCAACAGAAGTCTTAGCGTAAAGTTGCTGGATTGGGCAGATGAATTGTTTGTGTGGATTCTAGGGATAATCTAGGGAATATGTTTGGATCATCCGTACTGCAATCCATCCCATCGATCAGGGATAGGTATTCTCGAAAACCCCTCAGACAACATTCCCAGTTTTGAAAGTCAGTTTTCCAAATAAGAACTGACTTTACACATGTTTCTTTAGCTTGTCTTTACATTCATATTGAAGGGATAGAGTGATGGTCACTGACATGTCCATGTGCCTCAAAGCAGGAACATATGGCTATCAGAGGCAGTGTGATAAGCATCTATACTGTCCACAAAATGTAGGCAACCTGTGGCTAAAAACTGCCACTACATACTATTAATATGTCAAGATCATTATACTGGAATCAGCCCGTAAGCAAAACTAGAAGAACAGAGCTAAAACAAATAATGTAACATTGAGCTTCAGGGATAAAATCTTTTTAATGTGTTTTTCCTTTAAAAAGTTGCGCTACACAGAGGATACTCATTTTAAAATAAAGCCAAAACTCTAGCCAAAACAGCCCTGAACTTTAAGGCCTCTTTATTCTCCCATTCACTGGTGGGCCAAGGTGGTGGATGCCCCAAATTGCTACTCCTGCTCCTATTGACACAGTGCAGCTGTGAGGAGAGAGCATGAGGCTTGGGGCACCCTTGTGTTAATGACCACACCTTTTTCCCAACCTCTGTCCAGCTGTTTTCTCTTGCTTCTCCGTCCTCATAGACACACATAAGTCTTTATAATTTCATATGATGAGCTGCACAAGTTCTACCAAGAACTTGGGGTAACCACTGAGGGGCAGAATTTTGTGCAGTCACAACTGCATTGCTCTTGGATACCTGAGCTGGCAAGTTTAAAACCAGCTTCTTTTGTTTATAGCAGACACAAGCACATCTTTGGTTGTCCTGCAGACATTCCTCTATATAACACACCGACCACTGTGCAAGTGGCCACTGGGGTCCGACTTACGTCAAAAAAGCCAAAGCATGTCCTTGTTACTATTTTCAGTAAAAAACAAAACAAAACAGACAAAATAACCCCATCTAAATCTCTACCTGAAGTCACTATTACAGGTGGGATGTTACTAAAAACTCTGGGCTTGGAAAGCGACTAAGTTGAACCAGTGCAGCGTGGTTATTGTGCTCCTGTCGCAGACAGGATGAAGGGGACATAAAGTAATTCAAACCCAAGAGAGTCTAAACAAAAAGGAAAATAGCTTATAAAAGGAATGCCTGAAGATCTCAGAAGAGGACTATGCAAAAGAAAACGACGACGACAACAAAAATCCATGCACCTAACTCTCCCCAGCTTCCTTTCTGATAAGCAGTGGTTAGGTATGAACATGAAAGCACCTGCACTGGGTCAAGCCAAAGGTCTCCAGGATCCTTTTCTGACAGCTGTAGATACTTACAACATAAGACCAGGTCAAAAGTGCAGTAGTATTTCCTGTGTGATCCTGAGGCTGCACAGCCTCCTTCATGCTCTACTCCTTTGAGTGTGCATACGGGGTGCTAAGATTTGTTTTTATTTTCATTAAAAATACTTAAAATGTAATATAAATATATAAAGGTTTAGGACAATATGAATTCATTTTTCACCTGAAATATAAATTAATCTTGATTTGTGCTTTTCTAATAATCTTCAGGTAAAAAATTGTCTTTAGTTCTCATACACAAAGCTTCTTTATCTTGTCACAACAAAAAAACCAAAGCAAATAACACACTACATGATTTTAGGCTGTAAGAGCAAACAGTGAAATGAACCTCAACCTCAAGGAAGGGAAATGGCACAGTGAAAAATTTTTTCATGACAGAAATCCAAAAATCTCTTCAGCAGAAAAATATACTACTTTTAAGAAATTCCGTAAAAGAAGTGGAGAATTACGCTTGGTGTATTGTGTTTATCCTAAAACAACAGATATCTTTTATGACAAATTATCCAGAAAATGGCAGACTTATAGATGGAGAGAAGAGTACAGATTAAGGGGATATCTTTCAGATGGTAACAGGTTCATAAATATTTAGCGAACAGGAATAGAGTGTAAGAAGCACTCCACTAGCCTCTTCTATCCCCTTTTCCTGCTGCAGAAATGCAAACCACAATTATTTTCCCAGAAAGAAATCACCTAGCACAGGACTCTGGCCTGTATTGCAACTGTATTGCCAGCAGTTATATCTTCTCCTTTGCTATCATCTGTATAGGGCATCTACAGTTAGCCAAGTATGGGCTTTGTTTATGACTCACTGCAGCATTAAACTTGCTTTGGCTTTTTCCCACTTTTCTTGATCTAGTGCAAGAAAACTGAGATTTGTATCGAGAGCTGTAAGTAATCCATGGTGAATCACAGTGATGACTTTCCTATGTTTAGATATCTAATCTGAAAATTAGTCATACAAAGTCATCCTCATTCCCTGTCAATTAAGGCAATTATATAAACACATATTAATCTCTCTTAGAGAAGTGTTGTGAAGCTTAATTCATTAAAGTTTTAATGCTTTGAGAATCTTACCTAAAAGATGTTATGGAAGTGCAATGTCTCATGCATTCATTTCTCTAGCTTTCTCAGGTAAAAGAACATAAAAGGTGACAATACAGCTTTTCATATTACTCATGTTTTGTAGGTTGCTAGCTTTTGACACAATGAAAGTAAAACTATTATATTCCATCAATATAATGTAAGAATAAGGAGATGCAGATATGAATATAATCTTTATTATGTTGCTTAAGAGGAAAAGCTGAGTGGCTTAGAGGATAAGGAACTAGGATTTCATCTCAGCAGTCCCAGGGAGAATTTAATTTGCAATCCACTGTTGAGATGTTAGCTGCACAATAGCAGCTTACTCTAATCTGCTGATAGAGGGAAATTATTTACTAGCTATCAAAGGCATACCTGCCTTTGTCAGGATAGTACTGTCTATACATACACAATAAATCCTGTTATTTTCCAAGTCTGAGCCAATTTTGATAAAGAGTATTTGGCAAGCTTTAGTCTCAACTGGTACATCTAAATACCTGCATCTGTCAGTTGCAACTATTTTCCTCTGACTTTCAGTGCTTAAACTGGAGATCATGGAATAACTCACTGATGTGTGAAGCTACCTGCCTTACAAATATCTCACTTAGAAAGTAGATAAAGAAGGATTCACGAAGTTAATGCATGCTAAAGCTATCAGGCAAACATCTCATTAATGGTATTGATATTTTGTTAGCAATCTGTTGTTTGTATGCCTTTTCTGTTGCTACTACGTAAGTTGCTAAACTGTTCTGGAAAGGATTGGATCACTGAAGCACGTACTGACCTGCCCATACAGATCTACTTGTATTGAAACTCTAATGACAACTGAGGAAACTTTGAAGCCTATATGCTGATGAGTTAAATAAAGGAACGGTCTTCTGAATTTTATTTCTTAGGACTTAGGCACCTAAATCTTGATGGCAAGTTTGCACATCTTCCTTTGCTCAGACTCAGAGGCTCATGAAGTATCTATGCCAGCCTCTTCTCAACAAACATGAAGCAGAGAAGGAATTCAGTCTTTATCTTAGCAGCCTGATTGTGAGCAATTTCTCTCAGGTTAAGGAAAAAACCTATTTCATTTGCTCAGTACCCTTGTGTATATATGTGCCTCATATATGTACATACATACACACACATATATATATCCCTTATCATATGAATAGTGACTCTGCCAATGTGAATGGATGTAGCATGGATGATGGGGTGGGAATTATCCCATTTTTTGTTCTGAAGTTGAAACTATTCCATATTACACGGAATAGCTTATTAATTGTATCAAATCAAGAGAAACAACACTATGACCTAGCAGTCTGAGTACTCATCCAGGCTGAGAACAAAATTCCGTCCTTGCTCCACAAATAATAAATATGAAATATGCAAATATGTAATTGCCTCTTCTTTCCCAGGAATGCCTTATATGTTGAAACGTGAAAAACATTTGTACATTCTGCTAGAGAGGCTTGAACTGGGTTTTGTGAAGTCTCGTTTCAAATCTGAGGTCCCCACCTAGAGATATTGGGGTGCAGGGGAGGAACTACACATGATCATATAGTTTTCATCTGACTTGCAAACTAAAGTTTCTCTGCAGAAATCAGGGTGAACAAAAGAGTGTGTGTGTATGTGTGCGCGTGCGCGCACGTGTGTGTGTGTGTGTATTATGGCTAATCTGCATTCAGGTCTCATCTGATATGGAATAAAAAAAAATCCATGTCTAGCAATACAGATGTAACTTCAGTGACAACCTCTTTTTGACCTTGGAGAAACCACTTCTCAGTTTTCAACTGTTACTGTTTTGCTTACTTAGACTACAAGCTCTGTGGAGCAGAAAATTTCTCTTATGACATGTACAATATTTTGCAAGAAATTGCACACTAGGTGATTCTGGTCATTGCTTGAACATCTAGATGCTACTCTTGCATAAAAAAAAAAGGCTGATATGTCCAGGCTAGGCCAACAGGTAATGAAAGTTGTTGCCATTTAATTATTGTTTTGCTGCCTGTGTGAAAGAAAGGTGATCTCGATCGAGTTCACAATTAGCCAGCAGCCCATCACAAAACCACAGATCTCTTCCACTGGAATTCTGGATGATCTTTTCCCACAGAGGGGTCAGGAGGCAAAAGGATATCAGTGTTCTCAGGCCTTGAAATTACTCCTCCAGGTAAGAGGGAAGCGTGTTGGGGGTCTGTCTGTATTGCACTTTTATTGGCAAAGATGCCAATTGGCAAAGGTGCCAAGATCTCCAAGGCTGATGATCTGGTATAGAAACTTATTGATATCTATAGAAAACTTTCCTTAACCTCAAAATGGCCCACAATTTCACTTCCTATTTTGAGTTAAGGTTGTTGGTGGGTTATGACTTACATAAATAAAGGAAATCACACAACATTATAGAAGCCTGCTTGGGCCAAAGTCTTTAATTTTCATTAACTTACCACATCCTCCTATAAATAAAATACTACTAATAAAAAAAAAAGTTTGAGGAAGGGAGGAGTCTTCTGAGAACTCAATATGCGTTAGGCAATAGGTGATAAAAAATCACAAGGTAAGACTAGGACAACTTCTAGTTTTACATAACGCAGTCCACTCTCCTGGTTGCCATCTTTTTACATTGCATCAGAAGTTAAATAAAAGATAATATTTATTCCAGCTGCTACCCTAGAAATGAACTGAATACAAGCAGTACACAACAAGGTGAACTGTAAAATCTCTCCACATACATTCACCTTTATTTCTTTATTACTTCCAGTCCATCTGCTCATCACTGAACTATTCATGTGTAACAGCACTTAGTATTATACAGTAGCTTCCTAGCTCATAAAATATTGATTCCAATTTTTTATTGTATATCCTTCTTGAACTTTGATCTTTCATACTTAGTTCTGCCTTGATGAAATATTTAGAAGTAAAATGTTTTCCATGTGAAAAGTAAATTTAGAGTTTTTAGATGGTAGGCTCTGTTAATGTACTAGCTTCAACCCACAAGAGACCCAGGTTGAACTCTATCCTTGGTCACATTCAGTTGAAAATTGAGTTTGTAGAAATCCTCAAACCCAAAGCAACATTTGTTCTATATGGTAAATTTACTGATTCGTTTGGCATGGGCTTACCACACTTACTCATGAGGTACATTCAGCGAACTTTGAGCAGATACAGCCAAAGAGTTGACTTTAAAATCTGAGAGTTACCTCTCAGTGAACAGAATGTCTTATTGCTATAATAAAACAAGACTCCCAACATAAAAAAATCCTGAACATATTTACAGATGTTTATTGTTATTGGTTAATTTCGCCAAAGCAAACAAACCCACTGCAATGTCTCCTTTACAATTTTCATCAATTCATATATCCCAAATAATGAACAAGGCATTCTCTTGAGACTGAGAACTGATGAAGCCTAGATTTGTAACTCACAGGGAAATGAATTCAGCAGCTGAGGAAATACAAGGTCCAACTAACACTTATTCAAGGTCTGGAACACCCACAAAGGTTCTATCTGCAGTGGTTTCTCTGATGACTGGTAGGAATCTTTCTCACAGTTTAGATCTCTTGTCTCCACCTAGCCACTGGCTTTCATGATACTTATAGATACTCACTTATTTTTGAGATCATTGCCTGCTTGTCGTATTTGGTCGAAAGGGGTAAATGGCTGCCAAGGTTCCTAGGGATGGTGTGACAGGCTGGCACACATACAGACACACACATATCCAGAGTAAGGTCAAATACCCGCTTCTGCTCTATTATATCTACATTAATCAGGGTATGATACTGAAATCAATGAGTAGTACATATATAAGAAAATAGACAATGAATAATCTATCTCATTCTCCACTGTTTTGTCTTATACTTCAAAAATGGGACTTCATATCCCCATTTTGAATATGCTACACACAGCCCATCATTAAGGCAAGCCGGACAGATAGAAGCGAAGAGACAGAGAAAACAGTCTAGAGGTTCTATCACTCTGAACTTTAAATTCACAACATTTTGTGTAAACTAAATGTTGCACACAAGTCAGGTTGTTTGGGAGATATTACTAGGGGGAAGTTTCTGTATACAGTGCACTGTAACTATTTTCAGTAGAAACACGTTTTTAGTTAGAAAAATAACATGAAGACTGAAGTCAGTGTTGTAATGGCTATGCAGGATAGGCTTTACTGACTTTTAACTGACTTTAAAAGTCAAGAACTTAAAATTCTACTAGGTTAATCATTTAAGTGTTCCTCATATCCAGTGGAGTGATACATGTGGGAGGAATCCAGCTCTCAAAATGTCTCTCCATAGACAGTCTGATGACTAGGTATCTAGCTTTTAGATGGACAAAGTTAGAAGCATCTCATCCTTACAGAGCAGCTAAACAAATCTTTTTACATCAGGATGAATTTTTGTGATTACAGTAATATCATTAAATCCTCCATTATCTGCACAAGGCAAATAACTAGCTGATATGATCTGAGGACTGCGGTATCAAAAACTGTCAGCAAAATGGGAAGTTTTGCTTCTTTTTATAGCTGACTTTTGCACTAGATACAAAAGATGTTCTCCAGAGGCCAGAAGGCCAGGAGACCAAGTAATCTGTGGTTATATACATAAGTATATGTGAACAATAGGAAGAGTTAGAATAAAAGGATAGCACAGGGAATTAAATAGAGTTTGTGGCAAAACACTCAGTCTCAGGTTCATTTAGGAGAATAAATACGGCACTATTACCAAATTCGCACTTTCATGGAAATTAAATAATGAAACCTTAAGATAAAGTATATACTGTCTTCTGGACAGCTAGTAAACTGAAATATTAAAATATATTTCATTCAAGGTATTGCCATGGGTTGATACCATAAAGTAATTTTCACATGATGTAACGTATGCTTATTTCATTGAGACTGCTGGTATGTGAAAAAATTCCATTTAAATTTGTGTCATCCAAATGTATTGGTAACAGAAATGTTGACATCTCAGAGAATACCTGAAGGCTTATACTTTTCATACATAATGCATTTTCCTTGTTTGTTTGTTATAACCACAACAGATCTCAAAAAAAAGGAAAAAATTTTGTTTTGTATTTTTACTGACTCTACCAGCTTCTAAGGTAAGACTGTTTTGGTGCAGAAGGAATACACTATACAGAAGCACAGAGATCAGTCTTACCTTCTGGCTCCCTGATCTTTCTTCCTGCTGCAGATTTTCGTAGCACACTCCGTCCTGAGTTGAACAAGCTAGTTAACTCATCAAGGGGACTGGTCAACGACCTTGAGCTTGTAGGGCTGTATGGAAATGAAGATGATGAATTCGAGTTTGATTTCCTGTGATCTGCTCTTGCCAACTTTGGGGAGTAAGGCAGTTTGGAGAATGGAGAAGATGAGCATCCAAGTTGAGCAGGACTTGGTCTCTGAGGTACTTTTGACAGATCTGAGTTTGTTCCTGTTTTCCCTGTATTAATCAGAAAACTAGCACAAGTCTCTGGAGGGAATGCAAAATGTGTGGAAGCCCGGTAGGAAATAGGAGGTGGCACTGAAGGAGGGGGTGGTGGGAGAGGAGGAGGGGGTGTTGAAGGAGGAGTCACTTTGCTGGAAACGTTGAACACAACTAAGCCGGGAGATGCTGGTCTTTCATTCTCCCCTTTCTGGTTTTTGGAGTACTGTGGTGATAATGGACTCGAGCCTTCTGACTGAACAGGGTATTTTAGGTTGGTTTCCAAGACAGGAAGCTTTTTGACTTCTAGTGGTGTTAGAGGCGATTCATCAGAAGCAGGTGAACATGTGACAGGGGTTGGAGGAAATACAAGAAGTGGTGGCCTATGAGGGAGCAGGTTTGGAAAAGGGGCTGGAATGTCACATGAGTCTTTATAGTTGAAAGCTGCTTGACTGTTTCCATCCAGTTCTTCAATATTAACCTTTTTTTTGCTTTCAAACAACAGTGGAGGAGATCCAGTCACTACTGGAATTATTCCATTACCATTGCTTCCTTCTTCTGGTAGAAAATACTTCATTTCTTCATATACAGACTCTCCTTGTTCTGGGCTTTCTGCTTCAGCAGAACTGCTCTTTATTGCATTCCCTACCATTTCAATATAGACAGGCTCATTTTCCTCCTCTTCCTGTGACATATACAGACTCAATGTGCCATGCTGTGGCCCATCAGCAGAAGCTGTTCTCTGTACTGTCACAGTGTCATAGACAACTGGTTTAGTTACTGTGCTTGCCTGTTTCACATCCCCGGGCTTTTGGCCAGGTATTTCTTCGTAAGAGCCACTAAGTTTTGTGTTGGGACTTCGTTTTGGTTTCCTGGGAGGGATTTTTTTCATTGTACTGTAGTCATCACTGTGTGGCCTTGGACGGGTCAGTACTAGGAAAGTTAAAAAGTATGTGTTATTAACGGATCAAAGTCTGTTTTCTCTTGCACAGGTATAGTACTTAAGCCTTCAAATCTTGCCTATATTTTTACAATGAGCAGCAGTCATGAAAATGGGTAACCAATCAAAAGCATACATATTACAGGGAACAAAATGCAGGACTTTCAGCTTCCAAACCACAAGCCTTTGCCACCTGCATACAATCTGCTTTGCCTGTTACTACAGTCACTAAAAGGTGAGACACAAATGCCTGAGGACTTATTTTTTGAATCCAAATGTTCACTGCAAGGTTTGTAATAAATGGGGATGCCCCAAGGGAGAAGATATGGGGCATGTAACTAGGAGTTTCACTGTGGTGCTACTTTGGCATATATTTTATCACCAGCAATGGAAATATCCTCCTTTCACGTAAATATCTATAAAACCCTAATCACAGGCAGACACTATGCCTGCCTCTGCTTCTTTTGTACTGCCGTGTGGAAATAATTTATGAAGTTAGGGAATCCCATAGCCTAAGGGGAACTCCCCAACTGAGTATACAGATAACAGAAGTAGACATCTCTTCACAGCCTCCAGGCAAGGAAGTGGTGGAGGGAGTAGATAGCTATCATCAATAGGTGACAGGTCTTTAAAGATCAAAATTAGATGGCATAAATCAGAGTTTGTCCTGGATGAAGTCTCAGGAAACTGCCATAATTCTTGGAAAATGAGTACAGCAGAGAAACTGGTCCTATCATTTCAAATATACGAGAATGCCAAAGCTGTTTTGTGAGTGTATATAAACATTAGTGTTAAGGCCACTCGTGCAAATACAAATTGTCATTTTTTCAGAAAGCTCTACTACAGTCCATACTGGACAAAGTGCTTCTCTCTCTACAAGGAATTTGACTGAGGAGGGAAGAGGTTAGGAAAAATTGACTTGCATCTAAACTGGATATGAGAACAATAATCATTATGCAAGAGGGAGCTGCAGAGGTCTCCAGCCATTGTATTCAAGATTAGAGAATGGCTGTACACAGCTTTAGACTCAACCTGAAGGATATTCCCCGATAAACTCAGAGGACCTTTTCCACGAAACATGACTACTCAGACTTATTGAGGGAACAATGAATACATCTCTCTTATTCATCTTCTATTCATTCATTTCAAGGGTGAAGGAGGACAGAACAATTTAACTCCAAACTGGACTTAATGCTTTACCATGCATTGAGACATGTTGGGACTTTCATAGCACTTCTATTCTAACTGAGAAAAAAAATCACTGTAACCAAGTTATGATACAAACGTAAATTACTGAATGCACAAGTCATTCATGTTAACATAAAAAAAAGTAGGAGAAAGTTTAATGTTTAACTTGCTAAAACTGAACATTCAAACATTCTGTTTTAACTATCCAAGGCATTCTAACATACAGTTTAAAAGGTGAAATGAAACAGTCAACAGGGTAGAATAGCTGAGGTTGATAAAGATCATTTGTCCCTAGGGGGAATTCTGCAAATCTGTTTTGGTTGTTGACAAACTAGGCAATTAGAACACATGAGCAGTTATTTGCTGATTTGGGAACAAATGACAAATTGACTAATTTTATGTACTGCCACTGAAAATATTTTAAGGAAGTGGGCTTTTCAAAGGTGCTTGACTGCATTTAAAAGGATCAAAGCAAAAAGTGTAAATCAATAACCTAAAGTAAAATTTGTGACGGTTTCTCCCTTTTATGCCTAACCTTCATTAGCGGTTTCCTTAGAAGCTGCCGACAAGCAAGCACTAACAGCCTCATACGACGCGCTCAGTCGTGTGTTGGGGTCCCTCTTTGGCTTGGGAGGAGGCTGTTTCCTTGGTGATGGCAGGCTATTGCCATCATCCATGCTGAACACAGAGTGCAGGGAGGGGGATCTGATGGATGATCCAGCCGCAGAATGTACCAAGCCATCCACTGCCATGGGGACAGGGACAGAGCTGGAATGAAAGTGCTTAGGCGTTCGACAGCCGGCAAAGCTGTCCTCAGGGACCTTCCCACCCTTGTCTTCAGCTCTGAAAGCACAGAAAAGAGGCCCAGATGCATTATTCAAATGATAACAATGAACCTGTTCATGCAAACATAACAACAGCTTTTTGGTAAACAATCTCACAACGCCCCTGCTGTGCCTAGGGGATGTGTGTAGTAATCTTCTGACAAACAAATCCAGATCAAGCTGCTAGCTTTCTTCCATTTCCTGATTTATGATAAATCAGGACACTGGCCCTTTTCACACAAATGCAGCTTTCCTTAAGCAGTTTCATATTGTTGATCAGACATTCACTGAATGAATTGTTCACACTTTGATTGTTACACACAATCAAAAGCTGAGTTTTCAATCTGAATGATAATTTCTGGGAAATCCATTTTAATAGAGAGTTACTGAGGCTGTGAATGCTGAGCCTTTATCATTATTTTCTAAAAAGATGACTATAAATTCTATTTAGATAATCCAAATATTTAAAATATTAGATGACCTTTTAACTAGTTACTGTGGCTGCCTGGACTATTCCACCTAGATACTTATACATCTTTCCATTTAAACTTAATTATTAGTTATTATTTTATTGATATTAACTATGACATTAAGATTAGCTATCATTTTAATCACGGTTGTACAGTGTTTCACTTGGTGCATTATTTTTTCTTGTTGCTTTTGCTATTTCAATATGTATTGAGAAACAATGCTTTATCACTTGCTTCCAACAAACAGATTTCTTAAAAATATTCATCTGATATTTTATTCCTCCAAAATCAAGATGTTGAAAACTTTTTAATTTTGAGTATGTTAGGTAGAAGATGTCCATACCATCGTTTTACAGACAAGCATTTGTTTTTTTCAACTGTATTTATGCATTTTTAAATGTATTTTTGTATTTCCAGCAGAGCTGGAATTCAACTACAGGATATAGCCAGCTGCCCATGTAGTAAACGAAATAGCTAAAGATGAAAGCTTGATGCTCAGTGGATAATTTGTTTTCACTGTAATGTTTAATTACAGTCTTTCCTACAAAGGCATTTCCTCCAATATGTAATCACTGGGATATTTGGAGCTAATTAAGCAGATGCACTGCCATTTTCACTTTAATAAAAATTACTGACAAAAGCAATGGAAGCAAAGGGAGTTGTTCCTGATGAGAATTACATTCCTATGGAAGAATAAACATTTGTATGTCCAGCAAGTTATAGACACGCACAATAAGTATCTGCTGTAAGTGCGGCAAAGGCTACCTCTGCCCATTCAAGTGTCTGTGAATAAAGACTGGGGACTCAACTGCTAGGGAGGGGCTCTCCAGTATTTGCTGGATTTGTACAATAGGTATTCCTGAAAGCTGTGGTGGGAGCTAAACTCTGACTGGAACAGAAAACTTCGGTATATTTTTAAATGAGAGGAAAGGATCCTCTTGACAATCGGTCTAGTTCAATACATAATCAGGATTTCTTTGGACTTCACTGTGTTTTAAAGGTTTCCTAGCTGTTCTTCAGTATCTCGGCAATGTCCCAATGTTGGAAGTTAAAAGAATTTTTGTTTTGGCTGGTTGATTTGGTTAAAGTCCCACTATAATCTATTTATCTTAGAATTAAAAAAATATTTTTATAAAAAATAAGTGCTTAGAGACTTGAACAATTTCCTGTAAAACATAGCATTTCTTGAATCAGATATAACAGGTGTCTTTAAGTTTCTAGAACGCATATACAAACAAAACAGTGTCTAACATTGATTTGAGGTAAGCATATACTTGAGAATCCACTTTCAACTCTTCAGTCACTTCTATAACTTTCTAAGCTGGGAAGAAATGCACTAAAACTGGAGAAGCGTTTTAATACTTCACTCTACAGGACTGAATATGCTTTCTCTTCTTACCTTTTAGGGACTTCTTCTGGTCTGTTTCTAGCCTCTAACTTTTCCCTGTGATAAGCAGCATTCATTTCATTGCGGAGCCGGTCATTTTCCCGAGCAATGTCAGATGCATTTTGAATGACCAAGACATCATATGTTTTCAGTCCCATATCCTCGGCGTTCTGCAGGAAGCTTTTGATGGAGGTGACCTCTTGCTGTTTGATGCTCATCTTCTGTAGCAAGCGCTGACGGGCTAGAAATCCTCTTACAACTACCATTATAGAAGAAAAAATTATGGACCAATGAAATTATGGACTAATTCATTAGTGAATAATTCAATATTATTGTGTGTTCTGCTGTAAAAGCATGTAAATCAAGTTCAGTCAGTACCCTGCACAAAGAATGAAAGAAATGTGACTGCATATGAATGCCATACTAAAATGGAATTCTTTCTCTTTTCTTTTGGCAGTGCTGAGAGCAAAGTATGTCAGTAAATTCATTCATAAATCTGAACTAACACAACTCAAAATGTTTAGTTTCACTGAATATTATTATTTTTTCTTTATATTACAACTGGAAACATGTATGCATGCTACAGAATGTGAAAGCATACATATACACTGCGAAGTTCCTAGGTCTTCAAATATCAGTTGAGTAACTGATTTTGTGATTGAATTCAGCAAGAATCAAAATTTTTTTTGGTTGTAGTCAATTTAAAACAATGTTTTAAATATTTTAGTGTACTAAAAGCGAAAAAAAATCAAAACCAACACAAGACTTTTCAATGGCTCAACATAATGACTTTTTTCCCCATTTTCTTTCAGCCAAAACAATTAGATTAGCTTTTTGCAAATTTCTGAAATGTTTCTGTCACACCAACTCTGCATTTCTCATGTTAAAATTTTCATCTACATTGCATCAGCTTTATGTATCTATTAGCCTTATTTTTCACACTCTGTCAGCCCTCTCATGTTGAGAGAAGATTTTAGTGTATCTCTTATTATATATTTCTGTATTATTTTCCTGTGTATGTACAAACATTGCAACAAATATCATCCAAACTAAATGCCACCTAATCTCCTGAATTTTCAGAAGTACCCAGCTGATCAGAAACACAAGGTATGGGGACTTCTGTGGGCCTTAATGAATATAGCCCCAGATTAAT
Organism: Dromaius novaehollandiae; assembly: GCF_036370855.1. Taxonomy (NCBI): domain Eukaryota; kingdom Metazoa; phylum Chordata; class Aves; order Casuariiformes; family Dromaiidae; genus Dromaius; species Dromaius novaehollandiae. Next base: position 156,472,687 of record NC_088098.1, read on the forward strand.
CACTCTATCTGCAACAAGTGGTATTGGTATTCTTTGAGCACCTGCTCTGGCTTGGAAGAGAGAAACTAACTAGAACATGCTTTACTTGTTTTCTTTTTCTTTTCTTTTTTTTTAAGTGCCACAAGGTACAATTTCTTTCCAGATCTAGAATATATGCTATGTGCTTCAAAGAGAAGAACATGCTTTGGAATTAATTAACCGTACCTAAAATACTGTTGATGTTCAGTACCTCAGCTTCTATGAATGTAAAATGTTATTAAATAAAATAGCTAAAGCAGAGGGCAATGTAAGGTGTTTCCTATCACCATCTCTGTCCTTGTTTATGTATTTAAAACAGGATACTTTTAGAGATGCTTAGTGCCTGACTGCTGAAATACAAAAAAAGGTAATGTTAAAATACTAATAGTGCTTGTGTCCAAAATTCAATGGTTTGGAAACATACAGGTTGACCTATTTTGAAATTATTTATAATGGGAAAATTTGAAGGTTTACATTTTTATAATCATAACCAGACATGCCATTTTCAATCCCTTTAGTTACATTCTATAATAAAAAATGACTTCTTAAACACCTGAAACATCAATCCACTTACCTAGTTTAGTTGAAAAGGGAATTAATAGCACAGTTTTCTGTTGACAATTTTATGAAAATTCACATTGGATATACACATTACCGAGTATGAATTCATAACGTTGCTGCTGAGAAGGTAATGAATACATGTATATAGAACATTATCAGAGTTCACTGCTCACAGGTATGAAAAATTTGAAAAAGTATAATAATCTAGAGTTGCAGTATTTTCTTTAAAACTATCTGCTACAGAGCAGATAGGATATTTGACAAATGGTTAAGCGTCAAATCCTGGATGACTTTGGAAAAAGCCTGTCTTTCAAAGTTCCAATGCATTTTTTAAAGTGTATGTGTGTGTACGTGTGCACTTTTACTTTGACCAGAAGGAAAGATATGTGGTCAGTAACACCGCTAAGATGGGTTACGAAAAGGAAATACAGAGGTTAATCCTCCAGCAGGATTGTTACCAGGCATGAGCGATGCAGGGTAGCCTGCTAAAATGGTCTAGTGAAATGACATCCTTTAGAGCCAGCTGTAACATTTAGAGACCATGCAGCTACTCTGAATTATGCACTTTCATCAAAGCTGAGATGTTTTGAAGAAACACTCAACAAACTTCTGTCAAGAAGGGTTGGTTGACAGACACTCCCTCTTTTCTTTGCACACATTTTGATGAACTGAGTAGCTCAGGTAGCTCAGGTTTGCATTTGAAAATGGACATTTCATCACAATTCCTTTTTTATAAGAGCATTTCAAAGATTTTGTCTTCAGTTCAACACAGAACAAAAACCAATTTTGTAACCTCAAAAGCTGCTCTGAAATGAAACTGTCATCCCCTAGGCCTTTAGTGCTCACTTTCACCTACTACTATACAGGTAATACAGTTTGTCCTCTGCACTTGTTCCTCATTTATGTAGATCTCAAATAATTCTCTTATGCAAATTAAAATAATTGATGTTAGAGCCCTCAAGGCAGAGAAATATCTAATTCTTTACAGTTCATCTAAGGATAAACATCAGAATAGGAGAAATTCAAGTAGGCTGTGGATCTGGCTTCTGTGACACAAGTATTAACTATTGTGTATACAATGTACTAAAGTTAATTCCTAGCCTGGCTGAGCTCTGATGAAAGAACTTCAGAAGGATGGACTCTCCCACAGATCCAAACACTTTCTCAATGATTTGATATGATCAAAACCTCCCATAAGTAGATCTTATACCCATGAAAAAATTACGACAAAGTCCCTAAACCCGTTGATCCTTTGTTTAAATAAAACTGGTTTTGCACACAATTTTGCTCTAATTTGACCTCTTTCTTTGCATTAATTAACTTTCAGGATAACAGGAAAGACTTATCTGAATTGTTTTATTTTCCCCCAAAGTTATGGTAATGCTGAATAGATTACTGGAAAGCCTGAGATAAAAATGCCCTCTACAGCTGAGAAGAATTTTGAGTGAGGCCTGTTTTCTCTTTGACTTAAGTCCTTATATGGGTACATGATACTACATTTTATGCCTGATACAGAAATTATTGACTAATTTTGCTATTAGTGTATATACTATGAAGAAAGGTTTAGCTTCCAAAGTTCTTTGGAAGCAAAGGAGGTGGGGAGGAAAAGGTGGACATGCAGCAGGACTGACACCATTACTCAGTAAGCATCATCATTGCAGTGTCACAGTCTGTGAACACAGCTTTAGGACTACATAAGAAAAATGCACAGGTGCACTACCCTATTCACAACTTCCCGGGGCTCTTTGACACGTCAAAGAGCCAGTTTACTGCCAGTTTACAACTGTACCTGCTTGTGAAGAGCAGTTCATTTCATGAGCTAGTGTAGTGAAACATGTCTGCCTACTCCTTACTCACACAAGTTCTTTATTCTCTCAGTTTTCCCAGACTGTAAAGACCATGCAGATGAGCCATACACGATAAAAGTTTTGAATGCATAAGCTTGGGGAAAATGACTTTTCAACTTAGCCTAATTAAGAAATGTGTTAGGAGCCAAGAAAACCTATTATCTTCATCATTCCGGCAGGATTTGGCAGATGTCTGTTCTTTTAGCTCTATCAAGCATGGATGCATCTGAGGATGCTTTACATTTTGGTGTAGAGTTACATTAAAGTACTCTGTGTATAAATTTGACTCAGAAAGGTACATATTTCCTTTTTTGGTAAGTAAGTGAGTAAATGAAGGGAAAGAGGATAAAGCACTATTGCTTTTCTAGATGTGTGAATACAACACAGCTATGAACATAAAAAACAGGCAGAAGTTTAAGAACCTGCCTGAACTATAGTCTGGTTATCTGTCACCCTCAACATTCATTCCTGAACTGCTGTGATTCTGGTTCTGTTTGCTTTGAATTTTCTCTTGCTTTCCTCTATTTTTTACTATATCCTCTCAGTGAAGAACAAATAATTAAAATGAAAAGTGGTTTATATACTTTTATATCTACAATATTATGTATCTGACTAAAAAAAAAAAGTGTTTGCCTTTCTAATTTCCTTTAAAAAGGTGCTAATGGGAATTGTTGAAGACCTCAGCCAATTATATACATAACATATTGTATGAAGGAAGCTTCTTCATGCTAAGCAATATTCAAATTTTCAGCAGTTATTTGAGATTTTGATAGGAAAAAGATCAGAAGTGGCAGGAAATCAGGTGGCAGTGGATATCTCCTTTAAAAACATGTGTCAAAAATGTCACTGTGACCTTAATAAAAACACTGACATAAATGGAAACAAAAATGCCTAAGCATAAAAAGCAAGTGCTGCCAAATATGAAAGCTATAACAAAAGGAGAAAAATAAAGAAAAGTAACCACATTAAATTATTAACTTTGTATTTACTGTTGTTATATGTGTGTACATAGCAATTTTGCATCATTGTTGCTCCATGTGATTTGCAACAAGAGTTAAAGGTGATACTGATGCCTTGAAAAATTACTCAACATATCACAAAAAGGAAATATTCAAGATCCCCTTAGTTTTAATTACAGTCAACAGTCTGTCATAAAATTATGTTTGACAGACAGAAATTGCAAGCATTACCAATTTCAGTCTGGCCTCCAAGAAATCTGTATATGCAGTTAGCTGGAAATATGTCTGTAGGGAAGTATATAAAATACAACAACTATTCAAGGAGAAAAAATTTTTTGTAATGCAATGTTCTTGTGCTCAGCATACAAAGCTATAGCTCAGGAATATTTGTTCTGTAATTGTTACCTTTTTGGCAGGTTATAATTTTCTTCTGAAGCTGAAGGCACAAATCGTTGAGATGGTCAGCTTGCCAGTATTTAAGAAACACTTTTCGAACTCCTATCTAGAATACAAACAGCAGGGGTAAACCTTCATCATCAAGAAAAAAGGCCAAAATGATGACAAGTAAATAATGATAGTACATATACAATCCAGCTAAGGGTTGAGACAAGATTTGCAATTTAAGAATAGTACAATGCCAATGCTTGTTCAGAGGGGTAATTTCACTTAGTTTAAAAGATAAATCTGGAAAAGACAAACAAGCTCTCAGGCACACAGTCCCCCTTCAGGTCCAAATCCAACAGAGTTCAAGCTAAATACAGGTTGGAAAAAAAGTATTCTGAATGTAATTTAATTATGCTAATGTGCTAGTCAATGTAATATAAAATAAGGTGCGGCATTTATATAACGGGGATGGAGGCAAGGAGAGCAGTGATAAGACATAAACCTATGTGGAGCAGAAAAAGAATAACAGACAGCCGCCATCTGTGGAAAAGGAAGAATTTAGCCAAAGTTGGAGGATGAAAGAAAACGTGCCATGAGCGAGAATGATTTCTCGTGTCCAGTAAAATTATGAATCTAGTTCCCAAACTTGCCTATTAAAACTATTCTGCAGGTCTCCCTTGAGGATCAGGCCTGAGAGGTCAGAGGTAGTGACCTATCTGTGAAACATATATTTCTAAGTACTGAGTGAGTGTATAATCTTATTCTAGTGCTGAGGAGTTGCACGATTTAATTCACCTAGTTCTTTGAGGGTCTTAATAAACACAGCAGCTAACATTCTTCCTCTTTTAGCTAGTTAGGCCAAATGAAAATACCTTCCTTTTGATAGTTTCTGAACATGCTGAAACAACCCTTAAAGGTCTTTTATGTATAATTTTCAAAGGCATTCCTTTCTAATAGCCTTAAAAAGCCCCAACAAATCTGCTACTCCACAAATAGCAAGTTAATAAAAAATTGGACCAGTGGGTAGGTAAGTCATGGTTTTTCTTATACCCCATTTTCATCTCAGGAATTCTGTAGAAGAAACTATCCTTCACTCCTTAGAAATAGGAAAGACCAGCACTAGATAGCTGTGCTTTCCACTGAAGATTATAGCTTCTGTCTTGCTATTCACTTTGAATGGCTAATAGGCATACTTGTTAATTAATACAAGCCTGGCAGAAATTGCACAGATTTATTGCAAGTCTTGTTTGCTTACAGCTCACAAGCTCATTTTCTTCCCATCGCACCATCCTGCTCTACTTCTTCTTCTTCTTCTTTTTTTTTTTTTTTTGCATAGATATGTGAGACAGGTATTAGCAGGAAGATTTGCACATCTTTTCAACTAATTGCTTTTAATCCAAACACTGTAGTAAGATATACTACACTGGTAGGGATGAACTATAGAAAACCAGGACATATAAACCATGTTTAAACTCCACAAGTTCAGAAATAGCTGGGGCATTCTTTCGTTTCTCAGCTTCCCTTCTTCCTACTGTAGAGGAAAACTACTTTGAATCATGTTTGAAAGTCTCTGATTCTGAAGTTTGAACCAACAGACGATGATGGTGCAACTGTTAGTCTTATAGTTAAAATGAGATGAATGCAAATGCCAAAATTACAATGTTTTCAGAATTCTTTTTCTGTTAGTATCTCTTTCTTTGGTTTAAATTTGTTTCTCTTTCAGATACCTAAACTTGAGTCATAATCAAGCAAACTCTTCATTTTTTCCCAGCAAACCGCGTCAATTTTCACCTCTCTTCTTTTCATCCCAAAATTCTGGTATTGCTTTTTTTCACACCTTCATTTTTTTTCTGGGATACCAGAACCCCATTTTGACTCCTTTCACCCCACCCTTCTGTCACTAAACCCTGACAATTCTGTAATAAATGCTCACGAAACAACACTTTTTTCCCATCAACCCTAACATACGTTGAACTTTCCTTATTACTAGCTTTGGCTACTGAAACATCCATCTGCTTGCTCACATCATCTTACACCCAGAATTCTTCTGTAAGTAGTAATTGAATTATTATTCACATGGTTAACTGTAATTAAAATAACAGGTAATTATCATAATTAGTATTTTTATCAGAGTAACTCTCAGAAGACCAAGGAGCAGATACAGATATTTCAGTCTCTTCCACAAGCCCTCTGTATCACAAGCCTTTCCTCTCTTTCTTTCAGGCCTATGCCCAATCATCCCTTTCTTCTCATTTCTATTGATTTCCCCCATTCCTCAAAATGCTTGTTTCTCCTGTTTCTTGCTCACTGGAAGTCTCTAAACATCCCTTTCTACAAGGGCAAGGTTTGACAATACCAAAGCTGATAACAGAAACATTGGAAAAAGCAATCAGAAGGGATGAAAAATTACATTTCAAAACCTAACCCCCCCCCAACTACTAGCAATGCTTACAGCAAAATTAACAATCACATTCTCAATTAGGCCTATAATTAACACACCTATCACATCTATGTTACATTTTGAGTATGTAACTTAACTAAACATTGAATTCTAACTTACTTGGCAGTGTTTGGTCATAAAATCATTTTTAAGAAGACTGTTCACCTTATAGTCAGCTTAGCTACAAGTGTTTGCCATCTGGCGTTGTAGATTCACAAAGCCAGCTAAGAGACATCTAAAGCTTTAGCTCTCTTTTCTCCTGTCCTACTAGCTAGTGACAGCATAAATGGAGTTATTGCTGTATTGCTTTTACTGAGAGTTTCATTAGTAGAAGCCTTCTAAGATTTACAACTGAAGGAAGAAAGGACAGAAGTCCAGTTGGCACACATTCATTTTTACATTTGGATAAAAGCTATTTACAGATTTTATATCATATGCCAGGTCTACTGAGAGCAGCGCTCTAGACAGAAGCAGGTTCAGAAGAAATTGTTATAAGACATTTGATTACATCAGTATTGCTGGAGATCTGCATTACTCGATCTTTGAACTATAGCTGTTATCCTCTGAAGCTGACCGAGAACAACCTAGTCTCACTGCTCTCTGTACAGATCTGGTGTTCAGTAAGAGCACGAATGCGGAAAAATGTTGGAATTTTATACTTCACAGTAGTTACGTGCCTGATATCAAACCACTTTTTGAGGTTGCCACCTGTCTTTATTCTGATCTTTTCTCTAATCACAGAATGTTTCCTGCTTGCCTCGGGGGAAAAAAAAGGTTAAAATGTTCTCCCATGAAAGCACTCACTTTTCAGTACTTTCTGGACTACAAAGTGCTCTCATCTGAGTCTGAAATTTTAATGTCATTCAGACTTCTGTAAAAGTAAACCATCTGTGAATTACAGTCATAGTTATTTTAATTAGAAAAGCATTAGGGTTTTAAATGTTATTTTTCAAAATGACAGATTTTTTAAAGATTAAGTAAAATTGTCACTGATGACTACCAAAGCTTCAATTACTGCTACAGACCTCCTTTTTTTTTTCCTGGGAGGAGGGGGAAAAGATGGGAGGGAGCTGATCTTCCTTCCTTCCTTTCTTCCTTGCTTTCTTTTCCTTCTTTCTTTCTTGCTTTTTCCTCCCTCCCTTCCTTCCTTGTCTTTTTCCTTCCTTCCTTCCTTCCTTCCTTTTCTCTCTCTTTCCTTCCTTCCTTCCTTTTCTTTCTTTCTTTTTTTCTCTTTTTTTGTACAGAAAAGGTGTAGGATGTAGAAGTACAGACATTCAAAACTATGGAATGGATGCTGAGATGGTGTGTAGGTGGCATGGAGGCAGTATTAGCTCATACTTAATAGGTGTCAAGGGAATCTGTAAAGCTGTTCTTTAGTTTAAAAAAGGCAATTTGTGGGAGTGCTGTGTGTTTCTGGCAGTACTTTCAAAATAGCTACCTACAAAAGACAGAGAACTATAATCTAATGATATTTTACACAATGACACACATTTTCACAGTGCATTAATGAAATGTAGAAAAAAAGCCCTGAAACTATTGTAAAATGTGTCTTTTTGCAGTGTAGATGTTTGCAAAAATATTATAATGACAAACAAATTTACAGGGGACTGATCTTTTACAAGGGCTGAAATGTTATTCTTAAAAGCTTGCTTTCCCTGCTTCATTTATTAGCTTTTCTTTACAGAGTGTAAGAGTCCTCCTTTGTCTCAGGCAAGCCACTGACCTTGCACAGTGGCACATGCTGAATAAACCCACAGTTTAGCATAGCTTATGTATGGCCTTAATGTGAGGTACGTGAGCGGTCTAGCATTCACACAAATAACACTACGCACTTATGCAAGTGCTTGTCAGGATTTGGACTTTAGAGAGAAAAACTGTCATTCAGCTCTGGGAAAGGGTGGAACAAAGATACATTACCAAAAACTGTACAAATCTCACAGTTCTCTGCACTTGTGAGACAATGAAAAGGACTGCATCACAGGAAAGGAAATGTACGGGAGACATAAAATGCATCTAAGAGATACTTAGTGGAGAAAACACTACTCTGCTTTTATCTCATGGGACCTCTATACTATGGGCCTAGAATTCTGTTATTTGAAAATTCTAGAAATAGGCATAGGTACTGAAAGAAACAACAGGGAAGTGTCTCTGAGCGTGAACTGACAAAAGCAGACAACAGCAACAGGAATAGCTCAATGGTGGAGAAAATAACCCATGAGGTGGAAGACTGGAAAATTCATACCAGACAAATAAGAGATGAAGGTCAGAAGAGAATATTAAGTGAAGTATCCAGAAAAGAAAGAAAGAGAGGAGAAGGAGAGAGAAGGGTCAAGGGAGGGCAGATGGAGAAAATCAATCATGAATTAAAGCCTTGGAACCCAGACATGAGAGAAGATTCGGATGCAAAAAAAACCTCAGAAAGAAAATAAAGAGTTTGCAAGAGTTTGCATCCCCCCAGACAGGGGGATGGAGAGATGGAAGAATTTATTGTGGAGGCAAAGAAAGACAGCAATAGGAACCAAAAATAGAGTTCAGTGTTGAAAGACCGAGAGCTTGTGAGTGTTCTGAGGTCCAAGTGAATGATCCATCCTACCAGGATCTCTCAGGCCAAGGGGGTAGGATGGACTTGTGCTGTGAGGCACAAGTAGTTGCTAAGAAAGCTTGCAGGCAGCATCTGTCTCAGGCCAGGCTATCGGTAATACTGGTGAGGCTGGAATATGCTCAGGGGCCGTTTCTGATGCTAGCACATTATTTCCAAGAACATAATGGGATATGTCACTTGGACAATGTAATTTTGCTGACACAATTCAAAGTAGTAAGGAAATATAGATGCTGGTGTTTTATTCATCTAATGTTAGTCTGCAAACTCCTCCTGGGATTTTTTTTTTCATGTGATCTTCATAATTTACTTAATTTTAAAATTGTTTAAAAGAAATTGACTCTTAAAATAAGATATTCAAAACAAAAAAGAACATTTACTTCCAAGACAGTTAAGATTACTAAATGACAAATGAATAAACTGACACACAATTTATGAGTACTCAAAGTTTTCCTACTCAGGGGAAAAAAGAGTTATATATTACATTGCTTGCAAAGTAATCAAATACTTTATCATATTAAGTATAAACCAATTCATATTTCAATGTAGCATAACTACGTTCATTTTAAGCCAAAATAAACAGTACTGTTTAAACAATAACTTAAAAAACCCTGTTGTGAATTAAGCATACAATTTACATATATATGATTTCATATGCTTTTGCTCATTTTTCTGATTTAATCATCTGTCACTCCTGCCCTATACTTTTGCATTAAATCGTAAGTATACTTTTTCCAAGAAACACCTCTGGTATGCTAATACTGTATATCAACACCTTGAAGATCGAAAATATTTAAAGACAGTTCTATCAAAACCAATATATTAAACACCTGTAGGTCAATAATGAAATATGATGTTTCTCTTTGTGCCTGGTAAGAACTGTGGATCAGATTCTTCATTTTCCTTCTGCAATTTTAGGACTGCAAGAAAAACTTAAAATCTCTAGAGAGACTTCTGGGAATTCCCTTTATTAAAGACTTATTCTCTGTTTTTGCGTTTTTTTTAAGTGGAAAAAGTTTTATGATATATCTCCAAACTGGCAAGGACGATTTCTCCAGAAACACTGCAGACATCTGAAACAACTATCACAGTGTCTGAAGGCGAATAAATGTGGACTGGTAGTAACACAGATATCTGTCTCCTGCAACTACTTGATGCTGATTTGGAGTTTCATAAAAACATTCTGACAGACCTGTACTGCTTATTTCATATCCTATGACTATTTTGTCATTCAAACTTAAGACCTGTGTTACTGTTTCCAAAATAAGCAATCTCTGGAGTTCAGAATTTAAGGCCACCGATAAGAAGAAATCATTGTGGATTAGAACAAATAGGGTAAAAATTGAAAGGATAAATTCAGACCAAGCATTTTGGATAAGGAGTCCTATATTTACCCAGACAAGTATTTCTAGAAGTCAAAGGCTGAAAGATCCACTTTTAGTGAAGTCTGGTCCTTGCATCTCTTGCACTTAACAGCTGCACTGAACAGTGAGAGCAATTTAACCTGATGCTTTGTTTTACCTTTGGTATAATGCAAGCTGTTTGCATTTTGGCAAGCCTCATCTTAAGTAACTGAGAAGCCTTAACTGGAGACCACTGACCTTAACTAAACAAAATGTAAAGCTCCAAGTTTTGATGAGAAAGCTCAGTAAGCTACGAGCTAACTCTCCTTTACTGAATTTCTATTTGCAAGCTCAACAGTGTGAGGAATGATAATCCAAATAAATTAAAATTTCCTTCTGTCAGTAAGAACAAGCCAAGGACTGTTTGTGCCCTGTATTTCTCCCAAACTGTGATAACGTTTGCAAGCTAGTCATTCTGTTGGAACTGTAGGATTTCCTTAGCTAATGGCAATAAATGAACACAGTAAAGAAAATGTGGACTGGCTAATGTAAAGGCCATCAGAGTTCTGGGGGCCAAGAGATTCTCCTGTATTGTAGCTCTACATCGAGCCGTCAGTATTCTCACTGAATTTGATTCTAAAGTTACTAGATATCATCTTGCTCCATCTAATATTAATGGCAAAACTCTCACTGACTTCTCTGGGGGTTAAACAAGTCTATTACTTTCACTCTGTCTGGAGTATGAATGGTTTGTTTTGATTTAGAAATCTGATTTTCTTTTACATAGGGTGTGCTTAAAAGTCATAGCAAGTAGCTAAGCTTGTCATGATCAAGTATATATTTAAACTGAAAAGAACACCTTATCTAGGCTGCACACAGAGTCAGGATGCAAAAACTGCCTTTCATTAATAGCTCTGCACTTTTATAATTCTAGTATTTAAGCTAAGTGCATGACTAAAACTGCACTGTATGTCAGCTTCAGTGAAACAGCTATTTTGTTGTCCTAGTTTAGTTATCTCCAGCTCAGCTTACCCAAGTAACTGCAACATTTCATAAACCTATCAACACTTCTGTAATAAATACTTTCTTCTAACACAGAAGCTGCTGAATCAAGCACCAGACCCTGGCTAGCTGATAGTGTTTGCTCTTCTGCTCTGCAAGATAGCAGAAAATAAACCATGATTGGATTCTGGTCTTGGATTTTGTTCATCTGCCTTCCATTCTTAAGCAAATAGCAGCATTTACAAGAGGAGGAAGAACTTGTTCTGTGAGCAGGCTCTGGGTTTTGTTGTTTTGTTGATTAAGAAAACACTCTTCAAACACAAGTTATGTGAGAAAGGAAAGAAAAATTGTCAAGTAGGAAATAAATATAAAGAAACCATTTTCTTTGCTCTTTTTTGGGAGCTCACTCCAGAACATAGATTTACTCTCCCCCTGCTCAAGTTAATATCACCTTTCACAAAATGGGATAGTGAGGTACATTCTCGCAAGCAGGTTAAATAATGTATCATCCAGATTCACTCAGCTATAGAGTCCAGATTTTCCTTTTTTCCTTCTTTACCACTGAATTTATTGGCAATCTCTTCCTCTGATGATGATGCACAAGCAGGAGATTGATTTCAGTAATGTTTTCTTCTAAACTTCATTATCCTTAATGTGGATATTCTTTCTTCCTTCCTTTCCTTCCTTCCTTTCTTTCCTTCTTCCTTCCTTCCTCTTTCTTTCCTTCCTTCCTTTCTTTCCTTCCTTCCTTCCTTCCTCTTTCTTTCCTTCCTTCCTTTCTTTCCTTTTTTTTCTTTCTTTCTTTCTTGCTTGCTCACTCGCTCTGTTTCACTCTGTCTCTCTGCCTATTTCTTGGTGTATCTATCTACCCATTCTGCTACAGCCCTTCAGGTAAGTGCAGGTAACAGTGCTGGGGAAGACACCCTTGGCTTATTAATAAACCTCTGCAGCAAATATATTTTCAGCTCCAGCACTGATTCATTTGAAGTAGTCACTGCTGGCAACAGTGGCTGAATAAACTGATCAAACATGCAATCTTTCAGATCACTTTTAGTGATACTCTACAAATGACTCCTTTTCTCTAGCTTTGGTAGCTGGCATCATGCTGGATTCCTAATTCCTCTTTTCCTTCTCTTTCTTCTCTCTGCCTTTTTTTTTTTTTTAAAGAGTCCTTTGCTGTAAAAGCATAGAGGAGGGCACCTATGACAACTGCAGATTGTATAAGCTTCTTCATTTAGATTGTTCAAATTTCATGATTAGTCAAATGAATCAAAAAAGATAATTGAAAGAGAGATTATGTGACACAGACATTAGTCACTAATGCTGGATATCTGGATACATGATTTTGTATCATCTACTATGTTGGTGTCAAGCTGGGCATTTGTCTGTAAGAAATTCTTCAGATTTAGAATGGTTCTTCTCCTGATTTTTTTCAGTCATTATCATCTTGTCATCTGTTTGTCATAGCTCTCTGTGGCTTGGAGAAGGTGTAAGAAGAAGGTCAGTCATTTTTTCAGACCTTGTTCCTTTTAGCTTATCCTGTTCTTATGCGCTTCTTAGTCACTGACAATGGTATAACTCTCATCCCCAAACCCTCCTATTCCATTTAACTTGCTACCATCTTTTAAGAGTTTTGTGCTTTTCTGGTTTGAAGAACAATGCACTATGCCCTGCTGTAGTTTTGTACACCTCACTTTTCACAGTGTTAATACTATTCTGAAGGCAGGATCTCTAAAACCTGTCTGAGATCACAAGCTTCAGTCCCCTGCACGGTAGAGAGATTCTGTTTTGCAATTTCCTTTTTGTATTCATGTCTTTCAAGATTTCAGGCTTGTTTTCAAATGTTAGTCACTATGGAATCACTAGTTTTGAGCAGCAGGCTTTCACTGGAGGCCAACTACTTTTTTCAGGCTGTAACACTGTTACTGGCTCCTGGGAAAACAAACTGTGTAGACATCCTGCCGTGTGCTTTTTGACAGGAGCACAACATGTGATTACCATTACTCAGCTTTTCCCCAATGTCAAGCTTGTAGCCCCAAAGAAAGTTTAGTGGCACCCTCAGCTCCAGGTACTTGGGAGCTAAGATATGGCTTCTATGTATTAATGACAGTTTTTTTCTAGGGAACCTTGTGGCAAGGATGCAGAATATAACCCAGAAAAGTAATATTGAAATGTAGGTTCTGGGTGAATTAAGAAATATGGATAGGGAAATTAAGCTCATTTTAATACTGGTCTTCTGTCAGGATACTTCCTTTTGTTCTATGCTATTAAGGGAGTTGGACAATATGACAATATGTGTCCACTACATACTTTAGTGATCAGAATGGAATTCAAACAGTATTTTGACCAAAGAAAAAACTTCTTATGCGTCCAGGTGCAGATGCCCATGCATGTGTTTCCCCAATCTAGAAAGGTGGTTTCCTTCTTTCCTGTTATAACTAGAGTCTGTCATATGAGTCCAACACAGTCATTGCCCTTCAGAAACAGCTGCAGAAACTTTTTCTGGATATGTTAATGCTTAGAGGTCTTACATGACTTAGAAGACTTATGTTAACCCCTTCCTTTAAGCTATGCTTCCAAAGCCTACAGGAATGCCCTAACCACTGGCCAGTCCCTACAGTTCATACCTGCTCCTGAAACTGGTCCGGATGCTCTCGCTCATGCTGTCCAGGTGAATACTCTATACACTAAGCTACAGAAAGCTTCCTCTCTATACAATAGCTTATATACTGTGCAAGGGAACACTGCTTTCTTTAGAAATTGGATATGGTAAAGAAATCAATCCTGCTCAATTACAAAGCCGTCCTATGACATTGAGTAATCTGAATAAGTGGAGGCATCCACTTTACAATCCTACTCCTGGAGAAGATTAAACATGTTATAAACAAGGTAAAGAGATACGATGGGAAGTTGAGAACTTCTTGTTGAGTGTTCTTCTGTTGTTTTTGTTTTTGTTTTTCTTGTTGATGTACAGAGATCCTAGTTACCTAACTCAAGCTCTGAATAACCATGCTGTTGCCTACACTGGCATTACTTATATGGGAAGACCTAAGTAGATGTTTTAGGTCCCTCCCATTCCTGTATAGTACAACATCTGGTGCATTGGCTTACATAAACAAAACATGCAGATCTTTTTTGTAATTTGGAAACTGCATTAAAGCACAAAAACACTCCAGCACTAAAAATGTGTGCACCTAGACACCTTAAAAGACCTGGCTGCAAATCCATAAAGTGCACATGCTTAACTGAACTTTTGCTTCCCACAAGAATACATTGATTTTTTGACACAATGATCACAGCTACTTATATGCTAGAAAACTCAGAAAATCAGTTTGATTCTACTCCAAAGCAGATATTAAATGTCAAAACAATATACTGCGGCAAAGGATCTGGTGGCTTCCCACAATGGAAGTGACTCAGCTAGTTTGTTTAAAGAATGATATTTTAATTGCTTTGTAGATCACAAACCTGCCAGCCTTGTAATTTACACTGCTGAAGAACAAGACGACATCTCTCTTTGGCAGACAACTTCTTCTTCTCTCCTGCTGCTGTATCAGCCAAATCTTTATACCTATAAAAAGCAGCAGAAGCAGAGTTACTCTGTGTTGGCCGACACTGTCAATTTTCCTCTAGCTTTCAAAGAGATATCCAAACTGGAAGCTCAGGATTCTGCTATGGGTGAAGAAAACAGAGAAGGCCACTTGCTTCAAATCTTTTATATTGTTAGACATGACCTTGGTTAATAATGGTGTGGGACAAGTGAGGACTAAAACCCAGATTTGCTTCTTATTGGTTCTTTTGATGTCTCACTGAAAATCAATGCAAAAAAGAATAAAAAGCCTCACCAACTGATTTTATCATCAACATATCAGGTCAGTGAAAGTAGAAAAATATTTTTTCAGTATGTGTCACATTACATGTGGCTATTAAGGAGCAATTCATATGACAGTGACATTGTTAAATAATATAAAAATGTTTTCCATCAATCTGATTTTTTTTCATTTTGAAGAATTTGAACAAAATGTCTTATAGCAAAAGGACTTTAAGGTACTCGACCAGTTTATACTACTGAAAAAAAGATCAAGAGGAGACTTGATTACAATGCTGGTATACATTCAAAGACAGGAAATTCTAGAAAAAAAAACATTTTACTAAGTCTAACACTCCAGATTAGCAATTGGAAACCAGGAGACCCTAGTTTCCTGGCAGCTCAGCTTGCTGGCTGGTCAAGGGGCTTGCATTACAGACTGCAATTAAGGTTGGGGCCATCTGGTTTCAATACTTGTACCAACTGGATTTTCTCTGGGATCATGAAGAATCAGAGGTGTTAGAGAGAAAACTGCTAGGAGGCTTGAAACATAGTCAGCTTACCACCTGTTAATGGAAACAAAAATGATTCAAGGTTGACTCACAACACATAAAAACACAACTGTGAAAGTGGTCAGCTCACTTACTGCAGAACCCTAAAGAAATATACTTCCTTCCTGAAAAAGAACCAAATCAAAATGTAAAAGTCTGAAATTCTAAGTTTGGACTAGATTTATTTGAGATCTATACAAGTGGCAGGACTCAAAACAAGAATAACCAAACATTTCATACAACTGGCATTTATACAAATGGCCAGACGAAAATGATCCACTGTTTCCTCCACCCTTAAAAGCTTTTGAAATTATATCACATCATCCTAGAACTCTAAGCAGAGTTCACAATTCCCTTTTATTCCTTAAAGCAGGCTCTAGCTTAGAGAAAGAGAATGAACTAATTGTTGTGGTAACACATGAAAAAGAGCTAACAAAAATTTAAATTCATTTCCCATTTCTGCCACAAACCTCCTCTATGAACAGAGTAAATCACTTGGAACAGGATCTGCCTCCCTCTGTGTTAGCCACTGAAAGCTATGCTTCTAGTCAGAGTTAGTTATTTAGCTCTCTCTGTAGTCTCTGGAGATGGGTATCTCCCTAGGGTGATTTCTTCTATACATCATGGACACTTTTCTTAAATAAGGCTAGATTGCCCTCTGGAGGTGCCCTTCTCTACTGACTATAGATGGAGCTTAGAAGAGGAGTCTAGACCGGATGCCTGCATTCTGGGTGGCTAAGATGAATCTCACCTTGAGGTCTACCTGTCTGACATACTCATCTGCAAAATGGGACTAATAGTTCAGATATGTTGGCTAACTAAGCACCCAAGATTAAGAAGCACCTTTATCCCTGCTAACATCATCCTCTGCCATCTCAGACCATAGCTGCACAGCCACTTCAATTATGTATAAGACTGCACGGCTGCTGAAGATCTATCAAAAAGGCCAAAAATGTGTAGCTAGTTTTCAGCCAGATTGGTTCCCTGAATTGACTCTCAGCCCAGTTTTGCAAATCCTAGTGACGGCATCAGGGAAGTAACTAGAATGGGTAAGTGGCGATGGGCAGACCACGCCTGTTGGTGGCAGCTCAAATTTATCCTAGACAAAAGTGGCTGTGTAACCATAAGCATGTATCTTTTTCTGTACCTAATCTTAAATGACTTAAAGTATTTCAAATTTCTTCATTATTTGTTTCCTTTTGGGTGAAAAAAACAAACCAAACAGCTTTGGTTTAGGGATTCACTGTATTTTAAACATGTTATGAACCCATTGTTAAAAAGAAAGCAAAACAAAATTGATAATGAACTAAAAAATAAAAAAGAAATAAAAACTTAAAATAAACAGCACATTATTATCAAAATACAAAATGTCTTTAAGTATCAAATCTTTTCTGCTTGTGGAATGAAGCTTGTGTTACCACGTAGACACAATAATTTAGTGCCCTCTTAAACTCAGCCCTTTCACAGCCTCAAGAATAGCAAAGAATGCTTACTTTTTGTCAAACTTACTATATCACACCAAATAGTAATAAACAGACACTGAATTCATGGAGCAGGTTTGTATAGCTAACTTGAGTTTACTTGCAAACTGCAGGGCTTGCTTCTGTGGAAATGTAATCTGGAGAGACTTTGAGATTTTCCCTTACCAGATAACTCTTCTGCTCACAACCACCGCCTTAGTTCGTTCTTACGTGAATTACCAAAACTGATTAAAAAACGGGCTGCTTCTCAAATGGCAGGTCATATATGTTACCCTACCAAAACAATGCAGAGTGTAAGGCATTAGAAAAGTTCCTGAGGGACCCAGTGACCAAATTCAGTGCTACCTTGTTAGAAAAGACTTTAGTCTGGTGGAATTCATCTCAGATAACCATAGACTGATGAGTTAGTTTTCTGGACTTTCTTAAGGGTCAGAGGAAAACACTGCTAGGGCTTAGTTTACCCTATTGTAATATTGATGCTTGAAACAGGTCAGATGGACTGTGCACTGTAAGACCCCATTTCTATCCATTGAGTATAAAGGTAGCCTATGCTAATTCACTCCAGCACAGACATTGGTCATTAGACGAGGTGAATCTCTCCCCTAGGCAAGTGGAAAAGCAGATAAAACCCAAGATTTCATGGCCTAGCCAGAGGATCACTAATGAATCCAAAACAAAATATAAACCAGGGAGATATAATGGCCTGAACTGAATCATCCCCCTACTCCTTCCACACAACCACATTAACAGTAATCTAGCGCCGATCAGGAGATGCGAGACCTCTTCGCTTACACGCACCTTCCTGTTCCAAGCTGAGACAGGAAATATGTTACTGCCAGGGGAGCACTCCCCAACTCCATCCTTGCCGCAGGGAATCAGCCTGAGCGAAGCCCTGCCTTCCTCACAGGGCTTTGCACCTTCCTCTTCCCAGCCTATCATTTTTACACACCTGAACAGAAGACCCTGAGCTTTTGGCCAGATGGTCTAGTCTTGTCAGCATGTGCTGCCTGGGACCCTCTGCTGCTGCTGTCGAAGCTGTGCTCTGACCTCTCTTTGCTTCTGAATGATGTCCTTTATCAGGGAGATTTTGTTTGTTTGTTCAGACTCAATACTGCTGCCAATACCTCCAGGTAGCTTGTGGATATGGAAAACTCAGCTCTCTCGAGCCTTCACATATAAGCATGTTATCTGATCATTTTCTCCCTCACTTCCCTAAGCACACAGCTGACAAGATCCAGCAGGCTGCCTGAGACACTGAGACAGAATATATCCCCCAGTTCAGGTTATGGCACAGTAACCCACAGTAACATCCTCAGGCTCAGTGTGCTATTTGATTTACACAGAGAGTGCACAAATAAGCTTTAGGGCTGTACTCCCAGTTCTGTATGCACAGCGAATCTTTAAGCATCGGAATAAACACCACGAAGATACTAATGGAAAGAACAGGGCAAGTACAAAGGGCACAAAAACAAGGAGCTCCAGATCAACAGCTTGAACAAACCGTGTGGAAGTCCTTGAACTAACGCCTCACACCACCCTCCTGCCAGATTTATGCTCCTCTTTTTATGAGGGCTCTCTTCTACCCAGAAAAAGAAAGCTCCAAACTGATGAAGTCAGAGTTATCTACTGACTGCAATACAATGTCCTTGGTAATAGCTTTGAACACTAGAACTCAAATCATTCCTGAAAGCATCTTCTTCTTACCGCTTCTTTTACTTGGTATTTAAAAAGTCAAAATCGTGTATGGCTAGCATGTAGCCGCCTCATAGCACTGCTAAGTAATATAGCTCTAAACATTCAGACACAGCTTATACAAGGAAAAATAATCAGTTCTGCCAGTGTAATTCATTATGTTGCAGTTTCATTTTCTCTTTCTTTTGCTTATTATAGTGTATTCCATTTGCAAGTTTAAATGGCAGGATTCTGTCAATTCAATTCAAAAGGGAATGCATTAAGGAAGACAATCAAAATTAATTTGTATCCTGTGATTCTCCTAAAAAATGTAAAAATTATCATCAGAAAGGAGTAAAAACAGGTTGCGCTGTCTTGCTAAATTCTCTTTTCTTCCTCCCTAAACTTCCTCTTTTCTTCCTTTGACAACCAGTAACAGACTGATGTATTATTATTTCTGTGAAATACATGAAAGAGATGGACTTTGTTTGCAAAACTTGTCACTGTGCACTCATAACTCAAGATTTTTAGCTTTGTTTGTTTAGATTTGGGGAGGATGGGGAGAGTGGATTAGGCATGGTATGTATTTGAAAAAAACTATAAAGTGAGAGCTGAAATGTCTAGCAGTCCTATCTACCGCAAAGGGAACCCTTTTTAAGGAAAATAAAAGCTGTCTGGAAAATTTCCACATACTAAAAATCTTGTAAAAAGAACCACCAGCAAAAAACAGGATGAAATTTTGATTAATGTTATGTATATATAAATGATACATACTCATTCTAGCTCCCTGTGTTATATCTTTTTTTATTAAAGGAATAACCTAATTATTTTTGAAATATGAGAAACAGGGGAAATTCCAGATAATTAGAAAAAGGGAAATAGAGTACTGTAGTTTCCAAGAAAAGAAAAGAAGACTGATTCTGCCAATTTCTGTACAATATATATATAACATAAATCTCCAGTTATATGACACCAAATATTAACACCAAAAGCATGTATTCAAAATTTTGGACAGAATAAATCCTTGGACAGGAATAAGAAAAAGATGCCTTTATAAAAAAGGGGTCATAGCAGACAAAAGAGACTGTTTCTTTGATAGGATTAAAAAAATACAGCATAAGGCTCACCTTTATATGAAACATTTTGTGTTGAAGTTTCTTCATAGAGGCTTATAGAAATATTTCAAATTCATGTAGAGGTGAACATACATGAATGAAGTGTAATTTACCTGACAGATTTGAAACAATGAATAATTATATATGGCAATGAACCAAAACTTTAGAGTAGCTGCCTCTGGTACCAGTTTTAAATATCCTAATTATTTGCTTAGACTGATATTGAACAATATGGGATTAAATGGCTAGACCTGCAGGCAAATTAGAGTTAAGAGAGAAAATAAAATTAGAGCCATTTTGGAAAAAAACCTGCAAGCAGCTTTATTATCTCTGGATTAATCTGATACACAGATATTTACTGACAGAACGAGATCTGGAAAGCAATAATACTGAGAGTGACCTTAAGGCAAACTGACCAGGTATCATAGTTTTACCACAGTCCAGTGGCAATAAGCCACTGGAAGCCAGAAGCTTTCCAACTGCTGAAACACTCTCATTTTCTGCTTCAGCAGTTGAAACTTCATTTCTTATACAAAGAGGTATAGGTGCCTACATAACATGGTTTAACATGTTTGTGAAAAAAGGAAAATATATTTAAGGTGACATAAATGGTATATACCTGAGATAAAAAGGTAAAATTAAGGACTAAGAAATAAAAGTGAAAAGAACTCAGAAAAGTCTCAGGACAAAATTTTACAGTGACCTGCACATAGGTCAGCCATTGGCCCCATGTAGAGCTCAGTTCAGGCTTCTGAAGGAGGATCATAGCTATGAAATCCACTCGGTCAGAATATCCATGCAAAGGACATTGCCACTTGGGATATTTTAATTTAGACTGGACAAAATCTAAAACAAATACCTGAAGTAAAGATACTACTTTGTGATGAGTGATGGACAAATGACTTACAAGGATGTTCTTTCCTTTTCTAAATTTTGTTCTTTTGTGTTAGGTCTAACCACCTTCAATCTTTTCTAGACATCTGAATTCCAATTTCTGGAGAAAAGAAATAACAAAGATACGTGTGTCTTAATCCTAGAATATTTACTCATATACTTCATGCAATTAAGCAGGGGCTTCCTCATCTCAGACAACGTGGCAGCAGAATAATAAGTAGAATATAAATTATAGTTCAGCTCTTGGGATTAGTGGATTCAACTATGCAAATAAAAATGAATTCACACCATCTGCTAGAGATTTGCATTACAATACTTTTGCATCATCTTACTTAAGGCTGAGATTCGCATTCCATCTTGATAAAGTAATGTAAAATATATATTTATTTAAGAAATTGGCAAAAAAGACACATTATTTCAGAATTACTCTAGCATCAAACAGACAGTCAGCCCTATTACACGAACACTTGCCGCTAACTCTGTAAATGTTTACATTTACCTCCAGATAGTTAACCTTCTCTGGAGCTAACTTCATCTTCATGCTTGGGCGCTCCACAAACATACACATAAAGTGAAGAAGCTGTGAAATGCTTTACTGTATGCAGCATATATAGATTGCAGAAAAAATTTAGCTTTCTTTATCAACCTGTCAATTTAATTCTGTATAGCACAGAGCTGACACCACATTGGTGTTTAAGGAAGATGATAGTTTCCCTTCTCCACAGACTTAGCCGTGTGAAAATAGGGGATCTAACATACAAGCTCTCTTCCAAAACTTAAAGGTCTTCATCTGAGATTACAGAAAAAACAAAAGGCACCTTCTCTTTTAATAGACCCTCTCTGGGAGGCTAGAATAAAGGGATTTTGGGAAGCAGGAGTCTAAAGGTGGATAAACAGGAAAATTTTTACCCTTTCATACTTTAGGGAAGAAATGTGCCTCATGCGTCTGAGCCACATCTCACTACTCAGGCTATAAGGAACTAGAAGATATCTTATGCATCCTTTTCTTTAAGATCACATTACAAGGCAAGCGTTTTGGTGATGGTCATACTATTGCGCACTTCGCCTCCAGATGAACGGAAATTTGTTGCTGGGCCTCACAAACCAGGCAACTTTGAGTGGGTCAAGATAGAAAATCACCCTTCTAGGAGCATGGGACAAGGTCATGACAGCTGGTCTATGGATCTGCAGGGACAGTAGTGTGCACTGATATGATGAAATGGGATGAAATTGTGAGATGACCTTGGGATGGTATTCAGAGAAAGACAGGCTTAAGCCCAGATCCTGTCGCACTTTTTGGTAGCCTAAAAGCAGCTCCCTGAAATAAATAAATGAAAACAGGTTTTGTAAAGCGAAATGGCACAGACTTTTTCTGAAAAGTACGTAAGACCTTTTCAGAGAGGTGATGTGACCCTGATTTGAAACACTGCAGCCAAGGTGGGCTTGTACATTTTCCCATTTGGTCTCCTGTCACTAGAGGGGATGCCACTTCATGGGCTTATTGGTTGCCAGGAAAGCACTTCCCACTATTTGGAAGTACACTGGGAGAGATACATATTGCAGAAGCAAAAAGGAAAAACAAAGTATAATGGAAACTGTATTCTAAGGGGAAACATTTGATGATCCATCTAGATGATTCTTGAATTCTTTGCTTTTCTTTTTCTCTTGTGTGCAACCTTCCCTAACTCAGGCCTCAGAGCCAAATAAGAACAGAAACATGTAATATCCTTCCCATACGGCTCAGACAAAGAATGTTGGGATTATGAGGAAGATTTTCAGGACCTTAGTCCATACAAGCAAAATATCTACCTCTATTGTCTTCTGTGGGAGCTTCCCTTGTGCCTTTTAAAACCTGCAAGTGTCAGTCTGCGTAATAGAGATTCTCCTGGTTCTGAAGGCTAAAGTGCTTAGATAAACTCTAAACAAGTCAACATTATCCAAGATAGCCTACCCTCTTGGGCTACTGTATCAATGCCAGACCAGATTTTGCTCTCATTTCCAAAAGGAGTAATTATGCTGAAATTGATGATGCTTGATTACTGCAAAGCTGACCTAAGAGCAGAGTAAGATCCAGGGATTCATCTGTATAAAAAGATTTTACATGCATGCTTGTACGGGATTTTGTGTTTGTTCTCACATGTCACCAATATCAACTCCTACTACTATTCAGTCAGACTGGGAAACCTGGCTTTAAGCAGCCTCACTTCATTCCAGGTTCTTCTGTTGAAGACTAAATGGTTGCAAAGAATATCAGGATGTGAGAAAAGAGAAGAAAAAGGTGCAGTGAATGACTGTGATGAGTGGAAAGAATTTAACAGCTGAAGTACCACAGAAGCAAAGAATAGGAGGACAGTCACAGTGGGTTTTGAGTGTGGGGCAGCTGGACTACATTTTTACAAGTCACATGAGCAGAACAAGAAGCAGTCAAGATAAGAGCAAACAATTATATTTTTCTAGGCATTGGAAGCACACAGTTATATTGAATTAATCAATAAATAAATAGGAATTATTTTAAAACTATGTTTTATAGTAAAATTAATCTGTCCATATGACTGTTTGCACCATAACTGGATAATTCAAGCTTCCTAAACATTGCTATTAGCATAAACTAATGTGTAGCATATTTGCTTCTTTAAAATATTTATTCTTTCAGATAGTTTGTATTAATTTAAGGTTTATTATTTTAATAGGCATTTCCTTAAAAGGAAATGCATAAGAATTTGTGAAGAAATTAGCGGTTGATAATATTTTCTTTTAACAGTTTTATTTCTATGGCAGGCATTTAACTGAAGTTCTTACTACCATATATAAATCCATGTCCATTATCTTTGTCATTATGTGCTGTCAGCAAATTATGAAGTACTCAAGAATTATTTTGGGTGAAACATCAAGGTTCTAAAATAATTTAATGTTATTAGCTGCTTGTTATGGACACATAGACCTCGGGCAACTTGTTGAGATATCAGTCAAGAATTTTCAATATTTGTATTTGTACACAAATATAATTTTATCTATCTTTGTAATCCAGGCCATTAGATGGAATCCAGTACTGTGGTATTTTAGTACTCTGTGGGAACATTTCTCCATGTCTAGAAACAGCATGAGCTTTTAAATTCATGGATGTAAAATATGCATAGATATTATAAGGATATCGCAGAGTAACAGGATTATTTATTGATTTAATGAATGTTTAGTTAACCTTGAGAGATGAGAAATGTCAAATGCCAGTGGGAGCTGGATGTTAGTCCAGAGGTAGCAACAGTGGCATGTAACTCTGGAAATGAAATAAACATTTTAAAATTTTAGAGCTACTCCCTTTAGTTAAAATAAAGAAAACTACTGGAACTGTAGCCAGTACTGTTGCCAGTAGCCAAAATAATGTTCGTGTGTGCTCAGTATATTTATAATTACATAAGAAAAAGAACCTAATTAGGAAAAAAAAAAGGCAGAAAAAAATTTCATTCTCATATCACTAGTAATGGAAAAAAAAGAATACCTTGAGTATCTCTTTGAAATGGTCTTTTTCTAATACAGAAAACAATAAAACCCCTGCAAGAAGCTCCACTAAGTAAGCTTCAGAAACACATTTTCATACTAAATGAAATGTAGATAACCTGAAAGATTATTCAGATTGCAAAACA
This sequence comes from Dromaius novaehollandiae, assembly GCF_036370855.1. NCBI lineage: Eukaryota > Metazoa > Chordata > Aves > Casuariiformes > Dromaiidae > Dromaius > Dromaius novaehollandiae. The sequence goes on from NC_088098.1 coordinate 156,497,001, forward strand.
AACATTTGGAATTTAGGAACTGCTGGAGTTAAAACTGACCATGCCACCTTTATTTCCTTTTACCTGTGTATTTAATTACCTAATCCCCATCTTCCCCCACACAAGGGACCCCTGCTTCAGGTGAGTCTTGATCCTGCAGAACTCCAAGTACATGACAGACGTAAATAATTCAACTGACTTCAGCAGAATGACAAAATTCACATGCATTTGCAATTGCTTTAGCAAATGAGGGTGTCTTTTTAAAACTTAGAAGGTGCCCAGCAAACAATGCAGATGAAATATTTGTTTTTATCTTCTACATACAGAGTAAATAAAGCTAGATGCTTGAACTACCTTGAAAACTCCAGTGAAAAAAGAATCTTTCCTTTCCCTTATACGTATTGCTGAACTGATGGTAAACCCCAGGAACCCTAGCAGCATTATCATCCTCACAGTCCAACTCTGTCACATGTAACACAAGGACTGATATTTTGCATGTACAATACTGCTAATTCTGTGGGCTGCAGAACTGAAGATAGTGTGGGGTAGCTTCAAAAGCTGCTTCTGTTTCAACTCCAAAATGTTGATCTCTGGATTTTTTGGAGCCTGTTAAAATCCATTAATTCTTTGCCATAGAAGGGAGAACCAACATAGCTATAGACTGAGCATATGAAATACCTGCAAAAAAGGGTAATTCTAAAATAAGTCAGTCAAATCATGGCCTACAAGCGCCCATTTTTCTGTATAAATTAAGTCCAGGCTAATTAGTTGAATCACTATGGACATCTAAAGTTATCCTAGTTTATTTCTTGTCTTTTGAGTATTAAAGAGACCCTAAGGAGAACAAAGGAGATAACGAAGTTAAACAGCTGCAAGGAAACACTCCTAAAGAAGTAAAACAATACATTCTAACAACATTTAGTATATGTTTACTATATAGAGATATTTCGTTTGTTCATAATATGAATAGGACAGATACTACCACCAATACAATTCAAATGGTCTATGGCCTCTAAGACAGTGCCAAATATCTACTTACATCTAGGCAACTCCCTAGGTGATGTACACCAGTTCTAATATATGTATGTCGCTTGCCAGGGACAATGTCAGAGTGCTTTGATTCTGGTCATCCCTTACAGCATAATCAAGCATAATCAATCCCTCACATCAGCAGGTTTTCACAAGGGATTAGTAATTTAGAGTAACTCTGAGACTGCTGTAAATTATTCCAAAGTGGACACCATTATCAGTGAGATTGGGCAAAGAAGCACAAAGATGATACACTTCATTTCCCCCAGTCAAGTGCAGTAAGAAGCAAAGTTTGACTGAGGTTAGGTTTGAGGACAAAGGAGTGCCAATATTGTGAATGAAAAAAAAAACCCCTAACATTTCTTTGGAGTGCCATTCATATTTGAATCTCACAGAAATGGTAAGACTGTTTTCTCTGTTTCTTTTTGGATCCAAACTTAGGAAAGCCCAAGGCCAAGGTTTGTCTCTGACATTAGGACACTTTTTCTTTTCTGCCTAGCTACACATTAACAAAATGAGTCTCCTCCACAAGACCTCTACTTTTTTATTCATTTGTACAATTATTACAGCAACTTCTTTATAGAATTTGATGATTACAAAAACTGCTAAAGAGATGGTCATTTTAAAAATCACTGTTTTATGCTTTGTGGATGACCTTCATCCTTTACAGGAAATGAGTCATCACTATGTTTATGAATTTGGATTTAAAGTGATCTCATAGTGATGGCTTCAAAATATTTCATTTATTCATCTTTTCTTGCATTCTGAAAGAATGTGCATTTCCCTTTATTGAAAGACAAACAAAAACGATCGCACTATTTATCATATCAACTAGAAATATCACTCCCAGCTCTAACTGTGAAGCTACAACCTGCATAATGGCTAGACTGCCAACTGGTATAAATTGGCACCATTACATCTACTTTAATGGGACACTGCTTTTTACCACCACCAAGAATATGTCTTGCTTTTCTTGCAAGTATTAAAGGTATCATGGCACATATCATTCTACTGCTTTATGAGAAGAGTGATGATATAGTATCACAGTCAGCAAAGCTAAAAGGGCCAGTCAGTCTGACCTATCATTTTGCAGTCTACTCAGTACATCATTCTTACTAATGCCCAATCTAACTTGCTCACAAATGTCTGAAAAGTTTTGCTGCATTTTTTTATTCACAAATGATATTTTAAAAAATATTAGCATTCTCCTGCTTCTTGGAAAGCTAGCTTTCAGGGGAAAAAAAAGGAGAGGAAAGCAAAAAAATCCCACCAAAAAGCTTCTGGACAAAGGAAGTTCAGACATGCAATAATGAGTTCTAAACAAGAGCCACAGACATTAACAACACATCTATGCCAACAGAACAGATCTGATCAAAAGCTTACAATAGGCTTAATGTCAGCTTTATGCCAGTTGCAGAAGGTCAGACAATTTTTGGTATTAGTATGAACATAAACTTTCCTGAGAAAAGGGTACCTCCTCAAGATGATCCCCAAGCAAAGTGAACTGTCTAGATGAGTTTGCACTAACTAAAGTACTCTGAAGCCATTTTTGATCTTGTACTAAAATCCACTGTTAGGGCATTTCAGTATCAATGAGTGAGATCGTGAATAGAACTCAGGAGCAAATTTCAGGATCTGCAGTTAAGTGTGACTTCTAAGAAGAACCTCATACTGAAATCAGTGGAAAACCTGTAATTAGAAGAGGCATTGAAGGTACTTTTTTCATCCTCACTGCCATGAATCTATTATTATTGTGTTTCATATCTATCTTCATCCCTAATATTTCTTACTAAAATGGACGTTTTGCCATCTTTAAAAAAATTATTTTAAGACAAAGAAGAGCACCAGCTTCCTTTAACATTCTATTTCTTTAACATTCTATTTTTAAAACATTAAAATCTTAAAGATTTTTTATTATTTTAATTGGCTCCATATGGCTTATGTGTTATAATTTAGATATTTTAATGTATTCTGTGCATAGGAGAGAATAAGATTAGCCAACTAATGAAAAATAATAATTATAAGGTCTAACACCATGCCTCCAAACCTGCACATGACATTGTCATATCAGTTAACAAAAAAGATTGTTATAATCCAGTTATGCGTCTGTATAAGCGTAGGTAAAACAAAAAATTTAGATTGATACAATTTAAGCCATTGTTAAAAAGAACTGGAAGTGGTCAATCATACTATTCTAGAGATCTATGTCTTCTTTCCATAACACTTAAAGAGATATTTCTACATACAGCTTACAGGTTCTCCTTGACAGTACAAAATTTTCTGTGCTGTTCCTCAAGCAGCAATAGGAGTCAGGATGGGAGCTCCATCATGGAAGAGACAAGACTGAGCTGAAAGAGTTAAGCCCCCAAAATGCAATCTGGAAACCTGTCAGACAGTGATGAAATTCTAAGAAACATTCAAAAATTGCAGAAACAAAGAGAAGGAACAGCATACTAGCAGACAATTATTTGGGCTTTCTGAACAACACAAATGGTTTGTCATAGAAATCTTGCAATTCTCATAAGCTATTAAGTGGAAGGTTGAATTTGCTAACCAGTTCACATAGCCCATAAAGATTATTCAGAGGGCCAACAGCCCTGCACATGTGCCACAACTGGTGGGGAAGGCTAACATGGATGCTGTTATTTCAGGACCTGTGCAAGTGGACCTAGCAATCTCCACTTCTAAGCCAGGTTCCAGACACAAGACCTGTTTCTGTCATGTGTACCTCAATCTCTAAGGCAAAAGAGAGTTCATAAATTCTGCCTAGACCAAGGAAACCAAAACTTGGGCTGAGCAAAGAATTGGGTATGGTTCAGCAAGTTGCTCTCATTAAAGAAGAAAGAGAGGAAAAATTATTTTTAATTTCTAATCCAATTTATAACACACTAATGGTAGACAGAATCATTTGATGAGGATGGGACCAAAACAAAATTGTTCAGAATGAGTGAAACAGAGCACCCCACTGCCTCATTTTTACCCAAAAATGCCTGAACAGCTGTATTCCTCTCTATCACTGAGCAAGAAATACAAGCTCAGCTCATTACTCTAGATGGATCCTTGATCACTATCCTTATTTTTAAAAATTTATATTCCAAATGGCTTTTACATGTCTTCCTTGAGCACCAAGTAAGGTGAATGACACAAAAGACAGCCAGTTTCCATTTTATTAATTGATGCAAAGAGATTAGGTCCTAGACATTAAGCTAGCACAACCAGGCCCTGTCTGTGCCCCAGAGAGTTTGTGTCCCATTGTTCCACACTGCTAACAGAACACATACTGGACACTCACTTATTTTGCCATTGGGCCAGATACCACAAATGTAACATATTACTGTGTACCTACTGAACTGCTCACTGGATATCTTGGGCAGAATTAGACTCACTATAATTAAGGTATCAAAATGCTAAATGCTTGAGTTAGCCTTGACTCCCTTTCTTGGCGACTGGAAAGTGACAGCCACCTGTAGACAGTTATTTTTTCGACCTGGATGCTTGGGCTAGGTGGTCCTGAATTGCTCTTTGGCAGTACTTATTTTCCCTTGTTGGCTACATAAGAGGTGGCATAGACCATGCTACATCAATCTGTTTAATTTTAGGAGACAGGAGAGAATTCCACCATCTCTCAACTATGGTCCTTAGTAATAGTTGTGTACAAACTGGCAAAAAATAGTAGAGCCTGAAAAGGCCATGTGGAAAGTTCCTACTTCTATGGTTATTTTATTGTTTTCTTTCTTCTAGGAAAAGGATATTTGAGGATATTTTACCTATGCATACAATTTTTGCTGCAAATTAGAATCTTTGAGCTGTTTACAACATTATTTGCACCTCCACTTTGTCTAAAAATTAAAGCTGAAATTTCAAAATCTAGCCCACTGAGAATGATTCTTATGATTTAATGCAAAAGATCTGGGTAAAATTTTCCTGAAGTTCAAAATGCATGTTATTCAAAGCTTTCTATTTTAAAGATTAGGTAAAGCTTGATTTCTGTCTCTCTACTCAAAGAGCTTTAGAAATTGATCCAGCACTGCAGGCAAATTCAGCAGAAACACTGCAGCTGGAGTTGGCACATCCTCTGAAATCACATATATCATTTTACAATTATATTGGTGCTGCCTGTTTTTACAGCATTTAATAGCATCTGACCTTATTAATTCCCATTTTTATTATATATTCATTGACAGTGACTGTGACAGCTTCCACTTAAGAACCCGAATTTCCACAAGATTTCTCTTCTAAGCAACGAACCTTGGTGATTGAGGGGTTCAGCTAGCAGCTGTCAGCTTCTACTTTCATAATACAGAAGCAGAACTGGTGAATCCAAAAGGACAGCAATAGAAATAATGATTAAGTTTTGTAGCCCAGGAAGAATGCTCTTGCAAAATGTGACCTTTCCTTAGCAACGATCTTTCTTTAGCTATTGAAAGAGTTCAAATATGACTCATAAGTATATGCTAGAGACCAGTCATATTTATCTCTAATTAGACATTAATTGAAATTCATTTAATTTCATTCAATTAAAAAAGGAATGATACTGTCCCTATTACTGAGAGAATATCCAGTTGTTCTGATATACTACTCCTTTTCCACAAAGGCCACTAATTCCTACATGCTGTCTTTTAATTGCCCACAAAAAAGCTTCTGTTTTTAAACTTGTCATTAATTTTTTTTTTAACTCTGATGACATTACTGATGTGATAAGCAATAGCCTAAAAATAAATAAACAAAAACTGCAAGGGGGCTGGGAGGAACATAGCAATTTACTGTCACTTGGGAATTCAAGTTGGGATCTGGGCCACAAATTCTCTCCGATTTTGTAGAGTGCTTTCAGACACACCATTAATATCCTTTACTTCTCAGGCCAGTCAAGCCCAGAAGAACTGCACAGTACATTCAGCTGCAGAAAAAAAAAGAGATTTCCTTGCATTACTACCATAAAACACTTTGCAGCTGACCTGAGTGAAGCTGTGAACCACACAGCTGCATTCACTGAAACTTGGCCCATCAAAGGGAGATTTCAAGACAAACACTGAAGCCGAAACTCTTACAATTACAGGTGACCCTCTCATGGGCACCAATATGGGCACACGTTTTGCTACCTTTATCTCTTTTTGGTTGAAACCACTTGTTCCTGGACTGATAGTTCATATAGATCAACTATATTAAGATAACAGGCCCTGCTGTGTTTTACATCTGTAGGCCTTTTTCCCCCTCTTTGAGGTCAAATGGTCAAATTTATAGTTAATGTGACTCAAATGGTGAGTCCCTCCCCTCCAAAGAGACAACCCACATGAAAATGAAGAGTCTTCTTTTAGTATTTACAAACAGGGATACAGCACAGAAAACCAGCAGAAACCAAAAATGATTTATATTTCTATTTCTTACAAAACATTCAAGAAAAGATGGCATAGGCAAACTGCATTTCACTCTGGTGCATCCACCTCTGAGTTGAAAGAAGCAAATTGTCTATTTTCTCTCTCTCCCCGTGCCTGTTTCTCTTGTCAGCTGTCAATGTCTTTCTCCCCAAAGTCATGGGCAGTGTTTCCTTTGCCCCTTGAGGCAAGCCATGGGGAGACTAAACCTTTGCAGCCTGGTTGGAACTTGCTAAGAGCATTCACTTGGCCACAGTTCCCCACAGTGAATAAAGAACAACTCCTTCATCTTTGCCTGTGTTTTATTTCCTGATTTTTCAGATTCTGTCAGTAAAATCAGTATAATATTAAACAATTGTACTTAATTATCTCTTAAACAAAACAAAACAAAACAGCATCATTCTCATTCACTGTGATAGAAGCTGTAGTTTGTCTCTGGGACTCTGAGCATAATGGGTCTTTCCGTACGTGAAAGTGTCACAAAAAGTGGAGGCCAACCTATTAGACAGTATATCTTTCTGTACTCTTAGGTAATCAGCAAGTGTTCATTGTCTCTTACCTCCTATTCCTGCTCATGATCCTTCCTTAGCTGTGCAATTTCTATAAAACCTCCAATTATCTGTCTGTTTATCTAGAGCAATACGAGTTTTTCAGGGGGAGAAGGAGAGTTCTTTGTTTTTTCCCGCCTTGGCTCCAGGATAACTTTGAATGGAGTTTGTTCACATACATACTGGTATAACTGTGGTCTACAGTGACCAATACTATTCAAACTGAGACTTTTTATTTTAGCTGTTTGTATTGTGTTTGGATGCTTGTTTTGGACCCAGGGACCTTAAGTAAAATTTAAGCTGATGTTATTTTTTATGTCTCTTACAGCCTGAAGAATAATAACCACTATCTTAGAGCGTGCTAGACTCTTCTGCAGCATCCAGACTGCCCTGCAGGAAGCAGCTCATGGAAAGCCACGGTGCTTAGTAGCTCTGTGCCTGTGCTCCAAGTCTGTTAGAAGAAGCCACTGCCACTGCCCATCCAGGGGATGGAAATCACAGAGCATCCTCAATCAGGTGCAACAGTGGAAGGGCCAGGTTGGAGGAAAAATAGTTGAAGAAACAGATAAGATACTACTTTCCCATGGACTGTTAGAACATTAGAAATAATGGTTTGGTACCAAAGGAAGTGAAAAATTAAAAGTGAGAAAGTCTATCAACTTCCGCTGTATAAGCATGTAACAAAATCTCAGGAAATCATTTCTCATTCCTACCAGTGAAGCGCAGGTGAAGCCCAGAGTCAGGCTGAACAACCATCAAAGAAAATCCAGTTTCTAAGAACATCTCCAAATCCAACGATCCAGTTTCCAAATCCATCCTATCCAGACATGGAGGCAGTCTGGAGACATAGTACTAGTGGCATTTTTCTCTCAGACTATCTAAAAAGGCAGCTCATAAACTCTAAAGTCAGTAATCCTCTACTCTTTCTTATCTATAGTCTATTAGCTAAAAAAAAATACAGCATTGAGAGTTGGCAGTACTTTTGAGCTGCAGTCTAATACTATCACTTCTGCTTAAAAATGTAACAGATAACTTTTCACCCAGTAAGAAAGCAAATATCCACATGCTTGCATTATTTCAAATGAAAAAAATCATGCAAATAAACTGCAAATGAACATGAAGATTAACTGGTTATGTGAGAAAGTGAAGGATTTGCATCTTTCGCTGCTCAAAGTAACTTAAGCTTCAGACTGCATGACAGTAATGGCTACTGTAAAAAGCCTTACAGTGCTGATGATTCCTTGCAGTACTTCTGGGATAAGAGTTCTACAAGCACTTATGGGAGTCACATATTTCCTATTTGTACATGAATCTGAAAATCAGTAGTATCAGGAGATATATGCAGAGAGACTATTGCTAATTTATGAGTATATTCAAATGTTGTAACTGGCTGTATTATAAAGCAGTATTCTTTTTCAGTGAAATCATGTTAGCCACACCAATTCATTCACTTTATTTATAATAATGCAATTATTACTGTCTGCTACTTGGTGCAAATAGGTAAAAAGATGTGGGCCCAGCTGCAAGGACTCTATAAAGATAATTTATTGTAGAGAAAAAGCAGTAGAGATGGACAGTAACAAAGCTAGAACACTTTAAAATAGCATCATAAACATTGTTAGCACCATGCTGTTAGTTTATATTGCTATTCTTGTTTATTATCATTACTTCAAATAAATATTTATTATGGGAAACCAGGTGGCCTCTAGACTTTTAGGTAAAAGTCTGTTTTCGGGAGGTACTTACAGAAGTGGAGGAGAAGAACTGATATTATATTTGAATGCTCAGATATTCTTTTTGTGTTATTTTAAAATAAAGTTTCTCCACAAAAGACCAGACATCCATAGCTTATGCCTATCCTATTAGAGGGAAGATGCCTGGGACTATTCTCCGGGACTGTAGGCGACTGACAAAAAATGGCCCTTGTACATACAGTTATACTCTTTTACACTCCAAAACAGAGCTGCTACACCCAAACTGGCCTCATCCAGCCTGCATTTCTGCATTCACACTGCAAGATGAATACTGTCGTAGGACAGAGATGGCCAGCTTTGAAACTGGTGGGGATACAAGCTCCTCTAGTCCTGTGCTTTTTGAATATTCACAGAATATGCAGACAGAATATGACACTGTCTAAGCAGTAATTTAACACACAACCTTTTCCCAAGAAGACAACTGAAAGTTTAGATATGAGTAAGCAGCTAATATTCCTGTGTTTTTCCAGAACTAAAATAATACATAGCCAAGATCGTGGCTGATTGATATATCAGTCAAGGCATAGAACACGCAGAGAGGATGAACATGTGTGTGTGCACGATGTTGCTTACCTTATATCTCTTGGATGGTGCTTTGTCCCTGCTGAAGCATTTGAGAATGTAGGTTAGCCAAAACCCAATAAATGAACTGGAGGGAAAGTTTCCCTTCACCCATATGTGATAACATATATCTTTTCTTCCTTTCCTCAAATTAATTCAAAATTTCACTCATTTCTAACAACAATAATAAAAATGCAGCCACAGCATGAGCGTCAATAACTAATCATCATGCAGAAATACATCCTAGCATGTGAAATACAAATACTGGACCCACCACAGCTACACTAATAAACTAGAAAAACTATTTCTCCATCACTTTCTAATTACCTGGAGATAATATCCACTCTATTTTATTTTGACATTCCTAAAATTATATATTTTTATAAACTGAATACACTTTGCTGCTGATATTTCATAAATATATTTTCACAAAGTTCATGATTATTTCAATTAAAAAAACCCAACTCTACAGCCCACGCTGACAGACATGATTTTTCTCAGAAGAAAGTCTGCAAGGTTCATCGCAAAAAAAGACTGCAAGCATTTTCAGAACATGACAGAAGGCATTGTAGTGTAGGTAAGAAAAAGCTTTTGTCAACTCAAAAGAATTTACCTTGACAAGAAGTCTGTGAAAGAGAGACGTATTGGATATCCGTGTCGTATGATTTTGACCATCTCTAGGACACCAATATACTGCAGCTGAGCAGACACATAAAAATTGTCGAAAGTATCTGGCGACTTAGAGTTATTAGGTTTTATACAATGAACAGAATGGGGTGTGCAGTTCTGCAGCTTCCCAATAATATCTGTGAGGGATTTCTGTGGAAAAAATCAGTTATCAGTCATTTCAGTGCAGCAAAAGCAGTTGCTCAATGCAACATATATATGCTTTTCCAAACATTTCAACACCATTTTCTTAAAAGGCATGCAAGTTGCTTACTCAAGCACATTTTTTTTCTGCCATTGCAGTCTGTAAAGCCTAATACTGCTTTATTTTTTTTTTCTTTTTTGTAAATTTCTGTCCAGCAAATATTCACTAACCCTGAGCTGTGCTGCCACAGTGGTTGGGCCCCCTCGTTCCAGTCTCTGAAGAAATGAGGAAGTTCCTTTCTTTTTCAACAGCTGTCAGGAGAAAAGCACACATGCAATACCTTTAACTCGCAGTAAACCTTAATTTTCACTGTTGAACAATTTACTAACAAAAGCAAATATTTACACACATAGCCTGTCATAGACAGACAAGTGATCTGAGTTTCAGAAAGAAATGACAAAGTAGGTAAATATCATTAAATATCTGTGGAGGCATGGCAGGCAAGAAAGTTTTGATTTCAAAAGCAGCTGTCTGCTGTTGTAAAGATAAAATTCCATTTCCAAATAACTGCGCAAAGTAATATGATCTGGAATTCTATTGCAGAAGCAGGACTTGTGCAGTTAGTATCCCATACAGTTTACATATTAATAGTGCAATTCTGTTTCTCTCTAAAGAGGTTCCTTATGTCTTTGGCAGACGCTTAAGTGAATAAACATAAGCAAGGAGGACTGAAAAATTTTGAATACAAAACAGTAATATTCTTATAAAAATACCTTCTGTTTTCTTCCTGCACAAGTGAGTGTTGTTAAACTTTTTTATTTATTTTTAACCAGTTTACACATTTTAGCCATATTATCACTAACTTTCTGTCTCATTAGAACCAATGGTATACTACACACTAGCGTTTGGAGTGGCAAATAAATTTCTTTTTTACTGTTCTCCTTCCTATCTTTGAGACTAAAATGGTAAATATCAATCATTCTAAAAGTGGTCTCAAGAAGCAAGATGTTTTTGTTAAACTATCTACAGCAAGGCTGGCAAAATCACTGCATTCTAAGATGTGGCCAAGCAACTAGATTATTATTCAAATCTCTATACCAGTGACAGCCTTTTCACCTCTGACCTCTCTTTATTGCCTTTCTCCAGTCCACTTGTCCCATAAAACTCCCTTTCCATCAGGTCAGCATGTTCTGGCCTACTCCAATCTTTTTCTAGTTGCATCAAAAAGTATATTTCCTCAATTTGCCCCACCTAGGCCAAACTTCACTAAAAATACAGTGGTGTCAGCAATTTTCTACTCACTATGCTGGACTGTGGAGCTCTTTTTCATTTCAAATCTCACTTACCAGAATGCAGTAAGATTTTAAGGCAAATTCATCTCCTACTGCAAACCACAAAAGAGATCTGCTTCTTCCAGGTCTTCTCATAAAAAAGAAATCACTAGCATGCCTATAATGCTTCTCGGCTAAAGCTTACAAAATGCTTTAGGAATAGAATAGTTATCTCCACTTGACAGATAATGCAGTCACCCCTTCCTCCCAACAGTTTAAGTCACTAGTTCAAGACCATTTGCTGAGTCAGTAGAAGAACCAGGAACAAATTTCAGATCCTAAAATTCCTGCCTGCTATGCTGTGTTGCATACTTCTTTCCATGGGAAAGAAATGTTTGGGTCAGAATGGGGGAGAAAGGAAACAAGGTAAGGACAAAAAATGAATTTAATTCAACCTCCCCGAACCTGGATGTCCTCAGGAATAAGACTTTAGTACTCAAGCTGTACTCTGCATTACCCTCTAAAATACAGCTTCAAGAGGAAATTTCATACTGGAAAATCTTGCCAATGTACAGAAAAAAAATACATATATAAAACTTTGCAATTTCTGTTAAGAAGCTGAAAATTTCTCTTAAAAAATCTCTCTCTACCAAAACAATGTTTTAAAGCTTTAAATGGAAGACACACCAAAAGCTTTGCAATAGGTGAGTCCTTAAACTAAGAGACAATGAAGCAAAATGATCAGAAAGAGAAACAATGAAAAGTCAACGGAGAGTCCACTGATGCACCCAAAGGAAGGGCAGGGAAGGCAACAGGATGCATTAGGAAAAGATTACGCAAAAACAAGCGGGGCAAGAGCTGATGAAAGCAAAGGAGAGTTGTGAGAGCATGAATAAAGACACTCCAGTTCTGGATATACTGACTTCCACTTAGAAGGGACACACAGCCTTCATAAGTCACACAGACTTGAGCTGTCAGCTTTCTGCAAACAGCCCCAAATTTCTATAACTCCTTACGTGCTCCAGAATTCTGTCCAGCTTTTAGATCTCTTCATGTCTGTCTTGGGGTGACTGCCCTGCCCTCTTGGACAGTACTACAAGCAGAGTGGTGAGTTTGAAAAGGCAGCCTATCCTTATGTGTAACAGTATGCTCCAAATCAATGAAAGGTCACCTGTGGAAAGGTCTGACAATAAGGAGATATGTGGCCATATTCAGAATTAGAACTTATTAGAATTATATAGCCTAGCAAATAGCCAGGACTGCAGATGACAAGATGAGAGGGGGGAGGAATCACAACAAATGCCTGTCTGACCTCTAAGTGTCTGTTTCTCTTCCCTGGCTATGATGGAGTCTAGATGACTCCCTCAGTCAAGTGAGATCTCATCTCTGAAAAGGGTCTCCTCTGTCCCACCTGAGATTTCTACAGGTAGACACCTAAGAAGGAAGCCATTCATAGCTGCATTTTGGGGCCCCTATTATAATCAATGGAGATAAACATGCATTTACAAAAGCTTCCAACAGATTTACACTAACTTTTAGATCATAAGAGATAAAACATAGCACATTGCCCTCAAAAATGTTTCTATCACTCTATACCTCCTGATCCTTTTCATTTCATCCATATACAGTAATATGGATACCTTTAATTTTGTATTTCTCACTGCCTACAGTATGATGAAAGCTACAATTCAGTCTCAAACAAGTTTCAAACGTTAATGGAACGTCAGTGTCCCTAGTTGATAATTCTCTGCTTAATGCCTCTTTTTCTTTTTTTCCCCCTCATTTCTTATTTTCCTCATTGCCTTTACCCTTAGGATAAACTCCAAAAAGCAGTGGTTATGATTTTCCAAAATATAGTCATTTTAATTCTAAGCTGATACAGAACGTGTCTTACATTACATTTCCAATTACAACAACAATAATATTATTTGAGCTCATCACAGTAGATTTTCAAGGCTGTACTGGAAAAGGGAAGAAATTATGTGGGACAGCACAGTCACAGATTTGGCCTCAATCCACGGAAGAATTTATGCATGTATCTGATTCCATCTCCTGCATCAGATGTCCAATTCCAAAATGCCAGGTGCCTCTGGTTTTTGCCACTGGAACAGCTTAGATGCCTAAAGTTTTGCTTCAGTCCTGCTGGTCAGCACAGCACCTTGCTCAAGTTAGGCCAACATAGTATCTACAAACTAAGTGGTCTTCTGTCTCACATGCACAACTCTTCTCAAAGCACATCCTTATGGACAGCCTTGTCTCTGTGGGCAGGTGATGGAGGAAGTTCTTCCCACCTTTTATCTAGTACCTAAACGTTGAGAGCATTCTCACTGAATCGGAGGATCTGACTATCTATAGTGCTCCCCAAATGAATCTGAACACATTTTCTGTCTCTCAGGAGAGCAACCCAGGTTATAAGCTATTCTGGAATGTTAAAAAGTCTCACAGTTTCAGAGAGCCCAGCTGAGTGGTGTTTGCCCCTGGCTTGAACCTGAAGTCAGAACTAAGGTTCTAACTTAAATGCACCCTCTCTGCTTCCTCCCATGTATGCGACTAGGATCTTTCTCACATCCTTAGGAAGCTTTCACTAGGAAGCTGTGATTTTTACTCTAGTAGAAAGGCACCTAAAAGTAGGCACTGCTGTCCCTCAGCCGTTTGATAAATCTCACCTTAAACCAACATCATTTCCACTGAGGTTACTGGCAACAGCAGTAAAGTGAAGTTATGTTACCATAAGCAGGGGGGCTATAAGAAAACCTGCATTGCCATTTTTCGGATGTACTTGCATGAAGCCCTTCACAAAGACACATGACAGCAGACTTCTTTATCCCATGACAAATCAATTTTATGCAGCTGTATGCCAAAATAAAGATGTAAGCTTCAGGAAGCCTGGAAAGGTAGTCGACTGAAACTACTGCTTGCTTCTTTTCTAAAAGAAGGAGGATTTCCAAAAGTATATCAAGAATGGACTCAGCATATTATGTGATTTCTCCTCAAATGCATCAGGAGAATCAGCTTCTAGGACAACTACAATCTCCACAATTTGTTTAACTACTATAAAAAGGCAATAACTTTATAAAAGCTTTTAACTCACCACAAAAAATCTGTCCAACAAGAGGTAACGTTACACACGAACTATTAATTTTCTGGATGGCCTCCCTTTTTTTTCCCCTCTTTTTTATTGTTTTTTTTTTAGCTGACTTACCTAATGGAAATGGAGGCAAGTTCAGAAATGGGGCAAATTTGATTTGAATTCAAATAGGTTGGGAAAATTTACATGCAAGTGACCATTTAGAAGAATAATATTTTCCCACATTTACAGGTTTGAGCTTTATACAAGACCACACAATTTATCTTCTGCAAATCAAAAATCCTCTCAAGTTGTTAACACAATAAAGACATGGAAGTTTATTTCTGAGCTTCCTATCTTAAGTTACTTAACCTTTCATCAAAAAGTTAGTCAAGGATATGAAACGAAGAAGTTTTCCTATACAGACATAAAACTAATAAAATTCATTGCCAAGTTACAGAGCCATAGAATCACAGAATGATTGAGGCTGGAAGGGACCTCAGGAGGTCATCTAGTCCAATCCCCTGCTCAAAGAATCCAAGGGAGATGTTCTTTAACCAACATTATTACTGATATTACTACTATCTGCTAGTTCTCACCTTTGCTTTACTGTTGAAGTTAAGAATCAGATTATTTCAATAAATTAATGAGTACAGAGAACTAAGTGGAGGAAATGGAGCTTTCAGAAAAGAGGAAGTAACTGAGAAAAACCTTAGTAAAAGAGCACAGAGAGTCCTAAATTCTTACCTTGCTGAACTCCATATACTTTTTTGCTTCTCTGCTTGCATAGGCCATTGGTGGCTTTTTACTGAGCAAAGTTGCTTTACATCCTTTGATTTTAAGAGAATGATATGGAGGAACAAGCGATCCAGTTTGTGTCAGCTTGGACTGGAACAACTGATTGATGACTATATTTTCACTGGCTGGGAAAAAAGGACATTAATGCATGAAGATAAAATATACATTAGAAAAGTATATATGTGGTATTTGGAAGGCAAAAGACACAGACAGTAGGTGATACAGTCAGAGAAGTAAAAATATAAAACAAATGGACAAACCAATAAACTTCTTTCAAGCATTGTCAGTTATCAAATGGTATTTGATATCTAAGGATGTCATCCATCAGCAACATTATTTTTAAACATACTCAGGTCCTGTGCTAAACAAAACAGGGTGGAAAACAAAACCTTTCAGACTGTGATCTGTCTAAACTTTTGTTTACTTCTGTGATAATTCCTGCTGAATTTTGTTCCATTCCAGACTCATTTCCTACAGCTATTTATCCATTTATTAAAGCAATATAACAGAGAGGCATGCTAGATAACATTTACCTAACATGTAGCATTTAGAAATGATCAAGGCATTTGACAGACATCAATCATAGACAGTCACTACACGAAAGGAAAATAATTCTACAAAACACAATATGAAGGGATGAAAAAAATGCTGGGAGAAGAACAGACCTATAGCAAGCTAGGTTCACACTTCTCTACATCAAGACCATGCTTATAAACATTTTCAAAAAATAGATCATAATGCCATACATATTTTTGATGCGGTGGTGGTAATTAGCACAAAACAAATACACTTCCAATAAGTGCTTTTTTTGAGTAAAAACCTCTAAATTTTAAGACAGAGAGGACAATTCATGCTTACTCCAGTTAAATTCTACTTTATGAGATTATGGTGACTCACTTTTTAAGATGAACGTGATAATTACATGCTGTTTGTACTGCCATAGCATTACTAAGCATTGAAAGCCCATGGTGGATGATATATCCTCAACCAATATTTTTTTAAGAACTAAAAAGCTGGGATTATGATACACCCATCATGTGAATAACAGAAAACAAAAAAAACAGATGAATGGGATGAGGGTCATAAATAATGTCATTGAGTTTACAGTAACAGGCAGAAAGCTTCATTTTGCTCTTTATTAGCTGTGTAAAGATATATTTACTAGATGTTTAAACGTAACAGATTTGTTTCCCCATTCTTTGTGGAGATTACTACCGTTGACTTAACAGAAATAATAAAGTTATGAGAAGGACAGCAAACAGATACTTGAATCAATTTCAGCAACACAAATTGTAATCAGCATAGGACCATAAGCACAATCAGTGCAGGATAAGGTACACCTCCGTATTTTAAATCAGGATAAATGCAGTAAGTAGGGCTAGCAAAGGCATTAAAATCGTCCTTTAAATGAAAGCAGATGGATAAAATCTATGTTAACAGTTTCTCCTATTTTATTTGTGGGACAGGTATGTTCTGCATTCCAATGTATATATGCAAATGTATTTAATGTCTTTAGTGTATATAAAATTTTTGAACTGATTAAAGAAACTAAACTCAATGAAAATAGAAAGAAGCAAACACTTAAGGTATAAGTCTATATAACTTATGGAACTGGCCCTAAAGGATATATGTCACTGATATGCAGTAAGTTCTAAGCTCCCAAAAGCCTATGCCGCCTAAAAAGAAGGAACATAACCCTTAAACCACTTGCATGCTTTCAATTATTCTGCCTTCAGAATTGTTCCATTAATTATATTTGTTATTATTTGACTTCTTAATTATATATACTCACACTGAGCAAATCAAACATTTTATATCCAATCCAAATCTTCATCCTTCCCTTTTAACAGTTCCATAGCTGATTACACAAAGTATCAAAGAAACTACAAAATGAGACTATTTGAGAGAATGGAAGAATGCTCTCTGTTGCACTGAGAGAACATACTGAAAGTTGCTATACCTTCTTATACTGTTTGACAGATTATTATGCAAGTTCCAACTAGTGAGAACTGGAATGTCTCTAAAACTATAATCAATAGAATTACATTCAAGATCAATTCTTCCATTTCTTTTTTCATCCTTAGTGCATATTACTTGTCTTTAAAATGCATCAATGATTTTACTAGGGAGTTTAGCTAATTTCACAGTAAAATTGCTAAAAGCCAATATATGGTAATTGTAGTGCTGATCTGGAAGACAAATATGACCTTCAAAAGACCTTTATTTCTATGGAAGAAAATATAATATATACTATATTAAGAGAAAGAATCTGCAGCAGTTGAAGAAAAGAAAAATAACATCTCAGGATACACTGACATTTCCCTTAGGGAAGTGTTTTGTTTTTCTTAATAGAAAGAGTAAATGATAGAGGTTTTTAATTATCTAATTATGAATCATTAATGAATAAACTAGGATGCATTATTTTTAGACATATAATTATACAATATGCACATGGAAAGGTATTTAATTTTGTAATTCAATGGACATTGTATCTGTTCACTGAAAAACAAAAGAACACCCACACATGCTACTTTTAGAAAGGGTACTTAAGCAGTGAAGTACTGCAGTCTCTATGACTTCAGAAGCCTTGTTTACTTTCCTTATTTTGTGGGGTGGATTCATTTTTAATTCACACTCAATGGTATTTTTTAATTCATACTTATCTATTCAAAGTCTATCAATTCTTTATATCACATCACATTATATAAAGATGCTTTATATTCACAGATTCTAAAAGCTTTCTAAATTAAAAAATAGAGTAAATTTCAAACAATGCTTACACATTTCAGAAAGAAGAGGCTGGTCTTTTTTTTGGTCACTGAGAATAAAATTATATACAAATTCCTCTTAAAATTAAGATGAAATTTACAGTCAAGTCATAATAATGTTGCTCTCTAACAACAGCAATCACAAAACCAATTACTTACTTTTCATTACAAATAGGAGATTTTGTGAAAGGGAATCTTTATTTTTTTCTATTGAGCCAGCAATTTCGTAAGTAACCTATAATAAAATATTGTGACATCATTAGTAATGACCAACACATTTATTAAAAATCTTACAGCAGTAGAAAAGAAACTATGGGGTTTTTTTTTTTTTTCCACTCCACAATTAAAGGCTGGAACCAGGTAGTGTCATTTGTTCCTTTCTTAACAATGCCAATAATATTAATGAGAGGCACTGGCTGTTGAACATCATGCGTCTCTATGTGTACAGAAGAAATTTCATCAGACTGATTGTAAAACACTTTCACAATGCAGGACTCAGAGGTGTAGTACAGAGCAGGAGACAGTGATGTAAACGTTCCCTCCAGGATGAGTTAGTGGCTCCCAGACCACAGGTCTCCTTGTCAGTGGGAAACTGTCCACACTCACCATGACAAAACACTCCTGGAGCGAGCTGAATCCCAGCTTACACCCAAGACAAGCTCCAGCGATTTATTCTGCCTTTGGAGGAAAGTTGCCTCCAGTCTACAGGTTATGTACAAATCCCATTTATGCTTCTAACAGGTATACAAACAAAGACTTTGTATCACTGTGGCTGCCTGATACCATTACTTCAAAAACAGGCAGTTGGAGCGCTACTCCATCTATTATCTGAATGCACATAAACTCTAACACACGTGGAGGGCACTCTGAGAAGTGACCAAAACCCAAGGCTCCAGCCAGAGTCCCCGAGGGTATGCCCAAAACAAAGAAATATGGCCAAGTGGCGGTTTTAGTATTGAGACTGGGAGCCACTGTACAGAAAAGTAGCACTGAGACCAAAAAGCAGTCACTGAGCCCAAAGTGCCAGAGTTAAAATCCTTGCATCAGCATTTAACTTTGTTTGTCTTCAAATTTCCGAACAGAAGTCTATGTTGCCAAAAGTATTAATATTTCACAACATATAATGATTAAAATAAAACAGCAGAAAAGAATGTTCATATCCAGAAGTTATGAATATGTTTCACATCATAGTTAGCATGGTAACCAAAATTAAAGATAGACCTGGGGAAAAACTTCCAAAAAGAACTGGGCTATTTAAGTTCTGTTTTTAAAACTGGTCTAAGTGCAAATGGCAGGATTCATCTCACCTTATGGAGAAAAAAGGTATTTTACACAGTGATTCATCTGGTCTATTTTTCAGTGGGATGCATTTCATCGTAGCACCACTATCTACAAAGGTAGTTTAGATAGCTAGCTCAGATGTACATGTCTCCAGTTGCACCAAACGACATTTGGTTAGATGAAGCTGACCCAGAGACCCTAAGAGCTATCATTCTTTCATGGACTTAAACTCCACCAACAATCTTTATGTGATTAGCCCATGGAATGGAAGCAAGGACTGTATCAACTAGACCTCCAGACTTGCACCAAGGGTGAGTTATGTGATTCAGCGAGGGACTGAATTCAAATTGTTCCCTGAACAGGAAACTCCCTAGAGCTGGTGAATAGGAAATATATACACAATTCCACCTGGAATTTTAGTCATCTAACTCAGCATTTCAGAAAGATGTCTGCTTCTACCCAGCACCTACTGCCCACAATTCTTTCTTAGAACTGCTCTTTCAAGTAACTAAAATTCTTTTGGTCTTTTGTTTTTTCTTTTTGTTTAATTGAATGTGGCTGACGATAGCAGATGTCTTTATTTATAGTATAATATTATTAATAGTGTAAATAGTATTCTTACCTTGCAGAAAACAAGTTAGAAATACCCCACTCAGATGAGATACCCAAGGCAAGGCAATCTACCCACAAAAGCTTAGAGCTTCTTTAAACCTAATTATCTAACTGAGGAGAAAAAATCAGTCCAAGCGACACTCTTACACACACTTAGCCAGTTTTGCTAAACCTACATAGTGGATTACAAAATAAATCCAGCTTCAGTTTTGAGCACAAACAGCAATGAAGAGGGAGAAAGAAATGAATTTCCCTTCTCTGACTGAGGTGGAAATTTACAGTTCTTCCCTCCAAAGGCAGTTTTGTAAACTAGAGAGGATAGACTGTTGAGGGTTGAAAGAAGTGGTCCTCTCCTTTCTACTGAGACATTGCATAACAGTAATTCAGTCACTAAGGTTTTTCTGGATATACTGTTAATCTTGAATTTTGTGCTGCATGGCAACTTAGCTTTAACTTAGGGAAAGAGCTGCTCTTCCCACTTCCTCTCTGAATTCCATCATTATCCCTATGCTGGAGCTTGGTCACTCCCATACTAACCAGGACAGACAGACCTGAGCCCCCTCGGTTTAAGGCAGTAGTAAAACCAGCGCTTCCTACTTCTAAGATGAAAGCTCTCACCACTGAACTACTACAGTGATACTTAGCAGCTTTCTCCATGAAAGGGAAATTTTGTGAGAAGTTTATTTCTCTTGATGAGTGTTTGGCATGTTTTACATGGCTTATAATAGAGATGGTGGATAAACAGCTAGTTTCTTGACTGGCTTTAGAAATAAACAGCTCTGGCTTGCACAGTAGCAGAACTCAAGGAGAATTTTAAAGTTAAATAGGAAGAAAATTGTGGAGTGTTGTATCTCCAGGATTAGGAAGACACTTAATGGGAACTTCTTGGAACACTTTTTTTTTTTTTTTTTTTAAACAAGGGACCATGCTTCTATCTAAATCATGTTTTAAATTCTTTCTTAGATCTATATCCTAAGCCACTTATGTATTTGGGGAACTTTTTATCCTTGTCTAACTACATTTAATAAAGCCATAAATATATAATTAAGATTAGTAATACTAATCAGTACATTAATTATTTTTTCCATTGGGTCATTTGACAATTATGTAATGCTATCTTACTCATGAAAAAGATTATATGACTTGAGTCCATATAATCTGTTATATTAAGTAATTGTCAAATGATGCAATTAGTATGGCATTTGCCAAAGAAAAGGTGTAACAACAGAATTACATTCTTTTCTGTGACAGATGCAATATTATGCAATTTTGTAATCGCATCTCCTAAGAACATACAATACAGTTAGTAAACTATTAGGATAATTTAACTACACTATTAAATGCTTTTAGTGTATTTAAAGTAAATGTTCTACTATACTGGTCCATAAAAGATAATTAACAGAACTTATCCTGCAAATCTATAATGCCAATTCTTAATTGAGTGTCTTAGTCTTTAACTAAACTGGAAAAAGCAGGTTAGTATTGGTGGGAAGAGTAGGTAAGTACAGCAGTGGGAGATAATAAATTATGATTAAATGCCTACACTGAAATAGAGGAAAGTTGGGTATTGGTATAATACATCACCAGTCTGTAGAACTATATTCATAAGACACCTCTCATATCACATAAAATATATAAAATGTAATAGGATTCCCTTTTATGAAGAAATTCTCTAACACTTGAGTCACTGGCTAAAGATGCTGAAAATTCACTCAGCCAAATGGCACTCTGGGTTCCATATTTATTGCCAGTTCCACAAACAAGAGAAAGAAAAAAAGAAGTCCTTTTCCAGCTGTTGATTTTGTAAATTTAATACTGCCCCAATCAGAGATGCCAACCTACAATGGCACTTTACCTAAACTGCATATATTTCCCCAACTTTTTTCCAACGGACTTCTAAAGAAAACCAAGCCAAAACTCTGCACTGATTGGTGCTCAAGTATAGTGGATAGTTATTTTGAGGAGAAAAAACCCAAACAAATATTGAATGATTCAGACAGGAAATGTGCACTTAGTTAGCTCATGGTTCTAATAACAGAAAATATACCCGTTATTTCCACTTTCAATTATTTGTTACAGCTGTTTGTTCTGTCTTCCTCTGCATGGTGAACCCTTTGGGTACAGCGTATGTAAACCTCCATTTCTATGTTGACCACAGGAAACAAGATCTTTAGATGCTATCTCAAGTAGTTGTTTTTATTAAAAATAAAATAACGTACAGTTCCACACAGCATTTTATTTCAATAAAAACAGATTAAAACAGAAAAGGGACTGGATTTGGCTCCCTATTTGACTTAAATTCAGAAAGGGAAACAACTTTAACTAAGCATACTGGTAGTGTAGCAGGCCACATGTTCATCCAGCCCAGTTATTCTGTCCTGGACATTTAGTGAAAAATACAGTGTAAGACTCCCACCAGTTCCCATCTCAGCTTCCAGGACGCTGACCATTAGGGATTTCTTGAACTGAAGGCTGTATCTCATCTTGGTGTTTAACAGATCTTGACGGACATTTCCTCCATGAGTCTGTCTAACTGTTTTTGGAACTGAATACTTTTGGCATTGGCAAAACTCGGTGGCAGGGAGTTTCATTACTTTTCAGCTATATGAAGAAATATTTCATTCTGTTTGTTTCAAACCTGTTTTCTGATCATTTACGTTAGTGCCCCTGATTCTAATATCATGAGAACCAGCATATAAGGACAGTGGATTAAAAAAAATACATGTGCACAGAGCTAACTTTGGGAAACACATGACCGTCTCATCTTCCTACATATGCTCCCCTCTCCACTTCATTACTCATCCTCATCCCATTCCATTTTATACATCTCTGTGGTATCTTCTCTCAGAAATCTCTCTTCTGAGCTTAAGTATCCCCTCATACTGTCTGGCTTTGGCAAGGGACTTTATCTAAATGTACTGGATTCCCCAATATACATTATTGACAAGGTCACCTTTACCCATAATTTTCATCAATCCTTTCAAATAGTAGTTTTTTGTCAAAGATTGTCATATGTTGTGATGGTCCAAAGCAGAACTTGAAATTTAACTCTGCTAAGAATGTAGGGAGAATGCCCTTCGGCGCTCATGGTTCACAGCAGATCCAAGGAGAAAAAGCTTTCCCTGAAAAAATTGGGAAAGTGACACCTAGAATGGTAATGTCAATTAGGCTGCATTCATGGCTAAAAAGGAAAACGTGACTATTTGAATAATCAAATGTAATTCAGATATTCACAGTTTTGTATGTTTTGTTAAATTCAGTTAATGAGGATATACTCAGTTCATTTAAAATGTTAGAGAACATGTTCAAGGTCCATTTCAATGCACGGAAAGATCGGTTGTTGTTATTACTTTTCTGCCAGTACTTAAATGTGAGTGCTACCATTTAAAAGCTTGAACTTGCCAAATTTTTAACATAGTTGGGCTTCCCCCCAGCCCAAAACAAGCCTTGTTAAGCAATGAGTGAACCGAAAACTCTTCATATAGTCTGTGAATTTTATTCTAATACTCTGATAGAAATAACAGAATATTAAAAACCAGAGACACTTAGATGCAAAAATTGTGTGTGTGTTCTACTATCGTAGAACACAGTATTGTTCTACTATTTTTTCTTTTAGCAGACCCTGTTATTTTATGTCCAAAATTGAGTCAGAAAGAAAGAGAAAGAAAGAAAAACAAAGAAAGAAAGAAAGAAAAAGAAAGAAAGAAAGAGAAAAAGAGCACAACTATCTTGTCTATGTGAAAAAGATAATCTTTGTCAAATAACCTCTAGAGGCTTTGGTATAGCTTAGACTAGACTGATTTGATTGTTATGTCTGGGGATTCAGCCTGGGGAAAAAATAAAGAAAATGAAAGTGTCCTTATTGATTAATCCATCTCCTTTTGTCTTTTGATTTAGAGGTTCAGTTTCAGAGTCTGCCTGGGATATATAAGGCATTTCGGAGAAGACTTCATTGGTGAAGGTGAGTGGACAGCTGAGAGGTATTTTTGAAATGTGCATAGCTTAGAAATTGAACAGACATTGATCTGCACTTAAAGGACATTATGTACACTTCTTTAAAGAGCAAAGAAGTTGGTCTTTTGGTCTGTTCAGTTTATTGCAGTACCATAGGTCAGAACAGTAGCAAGGGAAACAGTGACAAGGGACCTATCAGATTTGTCAATTCAAGTATAAATTTAAAGTGCATAAATCTTAAATTATGATGACAGATTACTCAGATTACATGAAGAAGGGGAAAGTAGTTCATTATCTCAGACATCAGCATGTTAAATACCACTGCTAGCTAACGATGCAACTCTTGGTACTGTGTTAAGAGAACGTATTTCAAATTTACTTATTGGTATGCTAATGCTTTCATGAAATTAAGAAGAGGACTTTGAATCCTGGAGAAAGTTCAACGATGGAATGTTATCCTTCAAAAATCACTACTATCAGCAAGGCTAACAGTTCTGTCATATAATTCATGCAAAGCCCTATGTTACATGAGAGCCCATAAAGTACATATTAATGTTATCATAAAAGTATCTAGAAATTCAGTAGGACACATTCTGAGTACAGTTTCAGCTGATGGTAAAACGCATTGATCAACTACACCCACAAAACCCTTTGTCTCCTCAAGACAAGTGTGCAGTATGTGACATTGAACCAACCTGCCTCTGCTCTCATGATGCTGCCAGGCAGACAGCCTCTACGAGAAGCAGCTGAGAATACCCACATTCGTGTTACGGAATCTGAAATAAAGCAATATCCCACATGAGCAGAATTTTTCCAGAAGAGATCAGATGACACCAGTGTTCAGAACAATGTGTAAAACAACTTTCAGATAAAGCCTTCCACTAGATTTTTTTTTCAAGTCATACACAGCCTGAATCATTCTTTACTGCCTGATGCCTGAAGAGAACAGAGATAAGCTTTTTGTCTTATAGCACTCAGATACCAAGACATTAAATGGCTCTCAGAACAGACTCATAATACGTCAAGGCATTGTGGGATTCTGTTCAGCTGCAAAATTCAAACTGGGAGATAAAGTAAAATACTTGATATGATCAAGTATTAATACTTACGGTGGTCGTTACTAAGCATGTGATCATAGAGTTAACAACTGTATCATATTGCTTATGCACAAAATGGCAGATTTAGTACCGTGCAGGCATGGTGTTGAATAAAATTCAAGTGAAAAGAAAAAAGTGTTTGCTTTCTTCCACAGGACTATTCTGTCAAACTTCTCTAATACAGCATTCTCTCTCAATTTCCACTGAAAAACCTCACACGTACTCTGATTTCTTCCATGTGCATAACCTTGTGCATATTTTTGTTCCTCTTTTACTCCTTTCTTCATCCCCAAGCAATCAAGAAAAAAATCAAATACGGTCTCTCAGAATCATGTCACAGACTTTCCTAATGTACTGTCTCCCTCACTAAATCAAGCATGCATTCCAAATACTTTGCTTTTTTGCAAGAGACATTATTCTGAGCCTCCTCTCCCCATATGCCTTCTTAGGCTCATTTCCCCATCTTGTTCTCTTTTCTCCATTTCTTCCTCTTATCTCTACTCTTTTTCTCTTAGTACTGCCTTTCCTGGAATAGTCTAAGGGTAATTAGGCTAGGAACAACATTAGGACTAACAACAGTAGTCCTAGGAAAGGCTACTGAGTATAAAATATATGGGAAAGGGTGATACTTGACAATGCATGGCTACGATCAATCAAAAAGTGGAAGAAAAGACAATTTTCATTCCCATGACTATGCTGACACAAAATGTTAAGTTATGAAGGTGTTAATGGTATTTAAAACCTCATGGATGCATTTGTAATATCAGCTATAACTCCCTCATACTATAGAGATTTCAATTTTGTTCATGAAAGGCTCCCTGTTAATCTCAATAAAAATAAACAAAAATAAGTAAAACGGGTCCATTCAGTGAGGAAGTATCATTTTCAACAGCTGCTTTTTCCAGTACCACTGCACTTGCAAATGGTCAAAACAGCAACTGGAAGTGTCTGGGTAAAGATGTGAACCCACTTCTTCTGAGACTTAGAGCTACCTACACAACCTACGGATGAAAAAGGAGCCCAAATTACAAGGGTCCATATGGAGGTCATACCAAGGCCAAGGTGGGACATTTGCCTTTTTGTATTCTAGATGACATGGAGAACCAGCTGTTTCACATTGACTGGGAACTACATCACAGTTACAACTTTTGCTACCCAGGGAAATCAGGCTGTCTGCCCTCACCTTCTGTTTAACATAAAGCTGGCATTCAGTGTAACTTCCTTCACAAATATCAACCTAGACACATCACCAGAATGTAAATGATTAAGCCGAGAAGTGGAAAATTTCATATTCAATTACCTGTCACATTTTACTGGTAATTCTTTTTCTACCCTCTGGGTCTGATTCATCTTTCAGTTACACTCATGTAAATAATGAGAAGCTTTACCAAGTTAAAGGAGTTACACCAGTGAAAAATTGCAGTAAGTGAGAATAAAATCAGGCCCTCTTGTTTTAAATTTGGGTATCTCTGAAGGTAATGACTCAGAGAAAAAATGTTTTATACTTCACTTACTTTAGACTCATTTAATTGATATAAGACTATAATAATGGCTATCAAAATCTGCCAAACTATACTGTTACTTTATATATGAAAGTGCCAATAAAACCTGATATATTTAGAAGTCTGATCTATTAACAATTTTTATCAAGCATAAATCACAAATGACTTCTATAAAATCACTGCTACAATGTAGTAATAGCACAATCTCAAGAACAGCATCAGCAATTTTAAAATCGCTTAAAAAGTCCATTTTTTATCAACTTATCAGGATATATTAGTCTGGGAATATATTCCACTTGTGTAATTATCTGGTACATAAATACTATCATCAGATATTATGTAAATACCTACAATAAATCACTGGAAATTACAACCTATGGTAGTAACATGATAGTTCCATGAGATAATCAGAAATGATCTTTAAGGATCCCATTCAATCACTACTCCAAGAAGGAGAGTTAAACACTTCTATTGGAATTTTTCTATTCTGGCAAGGACAAGAGCATTTTACTGCTGTAAGGATGCAAAGAACAACCTGACAATCCGGAATAGTTCCTCGCTCAATGTAAATCCAAGGATCTCCATCGACTTCAAAGGAATTTGTGAATTTACATTACTTGGAGAGCTGTCTATTTGTTCATAGTTTTAGATTAACTGTCATTACTGCTGCTAGGAATAGGTCAAAGCAAGAGTCTTCATAATAAAAAAAGAGGAATCTAAACAATCATGCAAGAATAAAACACACATTAATGAAAAGTATACTCCATACCACTTACAGCTCAACTTTCAGAAGTGGACACTTGAAACTTTGATCTTAATAAATGTTCCTACTGAGTGCTTCTTCAGAGAACGAGACACACATTTTTTTTTGTTTTGAAGAAATGTGCTTATTGTTCTGGTTGCTATTTTAATGCTCTTCTGTTAGCTGCTTTGCTGCTGCTTCCATGTCATTTCTTTGGCGCGTGCAAGCTTTCTTGAGCTATTCTGATAAATTTGTATAATCACAACAGAACTTTATGAGAAACTATTCACCTAACAACTACAGAACAGACTTACAAGAGAATTTGGACATCTGGAGTCCACTGTCAGGACCTAACTCTATCCCTCTAAGTGCCAATAATTTTTGCAAAATCCTCATTGTGCTGTTATCTAATGCCTGTGTTCCCACATTTCTACTGAAAAAGCCCCGGTAGTGGAAGTATTCAAACCACTTAACTTTGGGAAGTAATTTGGGCCTAAGTTGAACCCCTTCTCACTGAGAAAGAAAAGCCCCATAGAGAGGTATTCAGAGTATTTAGGTTAGGAATTTAAGTACCGCCCAAATGGTCTTAATCTTTTCCAGAATGACCACATTTCTGTCATTGGGCAGGAACAAATTTGCCCACATCTGAATACTAGTGCATCATTCACATCTACTTCATTTCTGATGCCAAAAGAGATCCACAAAATAGACATTTCCCCATTTATATTGCTGGCAAGGACCCTCATCTGGTAAAAGATGTCTAAGCACACACATTCTGACTTCTCATCTGCTCTGGATAGCTCAGTCAATATAATGTTAAACTGACATACAACAGAGCCAGTAAGTACTTTTTTGGTGACTTGGAGACAAGTCTTGAACATGTCCTAAGAGTACCCCCTACCAGTAGATGTTCAATAGCACAAATCTGTTCCACCTAAAATATTCATCACAGCAGGAACTTTGTTATCCAGTTGAGTACCTTTAGCAACATGGGTTAGAGCCATTTTTCTGGCTGTAACCTATGAAGTGAGCACACAGAATCTAAATCTTCTGAATCTAAACTGGTATTTTAGCAGCATGCTCGATAACCCCCTTGCATTTGAGATGATGAAAATCACGTGAAGAGAAGTTTGCTCTAATTATCTATCATAAGGAGCAGCAAAGCTGTTACATTTGTTTCAGAACTGTAATATGCATTCTCATCAAAATACTTCATCACAGCTGACCAATTTCTTGCTTACCAATCTTACCTTTTCCGTCTCTGCTTGTGTAAAGAGGGGATAGTCTAGGGGTCAGTTGCTATACTGAAGCACCTGCTGTTTTCACGTGCCTTTCACAAAAAATTCTGAAGTGATTAGGTAAATATCACATTTACAATCAAAAGCTGGAGAGACCTGGCAGAATTTTACTTTGTTTAACCTTGTTCGTTAACTATGTGTACCCAATCATTCAAACAACTTACCCGCCCAGCATAATGCATAATAGTGAAAGTGGAGCTCTGATCCTTTGGGGCAAGGTTACCATTTCCATCTTTTGTGGAGGAATATACTGTATTTGTGTCTGATGAATCCAGGTAAGACTGAACACGTTTAGAAAGACTCTGTTCCATTGACCAAATAGACTGGCTTTCTTCATCCAGCATTGACAAAAAGCCTGATGGCTTCTGAAATGAAAAATAGATTTTTCTGTTTTTATAGAGGAGCAATAGAATTCTAGTTGTTTTTTTGTAGAGTAACACAGCTTGTAATTTAGGAAACAAAAATGTGTATTGCCTTTTAGGGCAAAATAAGAAAAAAAATGGTTAAAGTATGCTGATAAGTCTCCAAGTCTATGCACATCAGATAATTCTGCAAGAAATATAGGGAATAATATTTCATTTGCCTAAAATGATAATTATTGCTGATCTTTTAAGAAGCTGCTTAGGCTATTTCTTTCTTTGAACTTGTACTCCAGAAACTAGCTCCAAGGACAAAAGAAAAGGTCAAGCTTACAACGGAGGCTGAAGGGCATGGAATCCTACAGATCCTACAGGGCACAGATCCTACGTGTGGATCAGTATGGGCAAGGAGCTTTGGTTACATCTTCTTCTACGCAGGACTGTTACAAATCTCTATTTAGTCCTCGTGCACTGGGCAGTTATGATGGCCCCTCTCTGTGGTCTCTCTGGACCCATAACCTTCTTGACAGATTCATAAATCAGAAAATGCAGGCACAAGTTTTTATTAGTCTAACACACAGAGTATGTGCATAAATATGCATGGTGTAAAATGGATCTGAAAACTACCTGAAAGAAAAAATCCAAGGCTGCAGTATGGTTACCAGGAGAATACACTGTTTCCATGGTAACTCCCTCTTGTACACATTCGGCTTGCTCTTGTAGGAAAAGCACTTCATTGATATACTGGTGTATCTTCTCATTGGTCATGTTGACACATAGCTATTGTAAAAGGAAGAAAAAAGGAGTATTAGAAGTTTACCGGATAATTCATCAGCATAGGGTTTACTGCATGTCTAGTATTGAATTTGATGAAATGTCAATCTACAACATGTTATCTCTCAGTAAACCACAGATTAGGAAGACCCTAGGGAAATTTACATTGTAACAGCCATTATTATTAAATTGGGAAGAAACAGTTTTCTGTCTGTATAGATCATTGTGAATTCCACATGAGAATTTCATATATGCCAGTTTCTAGCAGAATTATCAAATATAGTGTAAAGTCATCCTAATTCTATTGATTGAAAAGGAATAACACTACATATAAATTGGTGCACTAAATATTCTACAGCAGTTTATATTCTGGAAGACTACACAGTCACAATGTGTTTTAGAAAAATAACTATGTATTTGATTAGGATCCTGATTATGCAGTTCGTTCAATACTAACAAAGATATTCAAATTCTGCTTTCACATATAACATGACTGAAGTCTAAAATGGTCTCTGAAGAACTCATTCTATTTTGCCCAAATCTATCTTCTAAAACAACCAGGTATAGTCTACTAGATGTCTCCCTGCATTTTATCAATATTCTAAGGAAAGGTTGGCAAGAAATAATAATATAAAAATCCTTGAATATTGAGTGCCTTATGAGAGTTATAGTGCTTCTTGCTTTCATTCTCCTATTAGCGGCCCAGCTGCCTGATTTAACACCTCCAGTAATGCATCCCAGCCTCAGCTTCTGAAATACAATAGTGCACAGTGAGCCTTTTATGGCAATGGAGCATCTGGGAGTTAAAGGCCAAGCCTTTAATTTGGTGCAGGAGGAATGGGTGCACAAGATAGTTGAACTGCAGCTCCAACAAAATGCTTTAATAGCATTTAATGTCTCTAGATGCTTTTGTCCTCAGCTAAATTGTGTGATTTGGGGGTGAAAATAAAAACATTTGCAATATCTATTTCCACTTTTTTAAATAAAATCCCCAAATTATCTATACAACACCACTATTGCCAAACAAATAGTCTACAGGAATCTGATTTTCAATTAAAAGCAGGTAGGGATTGTATCAGCTTTATTTTGCGACTTTTCTTACTTTATTCAAAGCTGACAACCTGCAAAGGTAAATACTGAATAATTTTGCAGAATAAAATTTTTAACTAGTTTGTTTAAATTGAAGTGGAAAATTTAGTGGAAAATTCTAAAATCTCTTCATATGTTATATTAAGAAGCAACAGGAAATTAAGAAAGTAGAAACTGTTGTGGGTTGGAAGAACTGATATATGAGGAATGATGCAAGGAATGATTGCACACAGTCTCTTTTCAGATTAAACTAGTCACATATTTGTTTTGGCCATAAATGATATCTTCCATGAAGAAAGTATGCAAAAGCAATTCCACCAGCAAGTCATATTAAAAAATATGAAATATTCAGATCAATCATAAAAGTACATGGCTTAACATCCAGATGAGGGAAAAGAACCCAAGTAATGTATAATATTTTCCATTAACACCTCATGCTAATACAGTCTACTTGCATTTGCTCTATAATGAAATAGGCTAGTGTGAATAACAGTAAGAAAAATAGAACAAAATTTTATAACCAAATGTCTGTTATTAATTGAGTGTCTTTACCAATGCAGGAAAGTACAAACAAAAGAGAGCCTTAAATAAAACCACAAATTTTTAAAAACAGGATTTCTCAAATTTCCTTATCTCATTCGATTAACAATGAAAGTATAAAATTGACATATGCTTGATTTATTATTTAAGGAAAGAGACAGCTTCCTTAACTTTCTGGCAGCCCAAATATGCTTCACTGATCACTTTCCGAATTCTAATTCTAATTATGAAATCTTTTCAGAAGCTTCTTAACATTATTTAGGAAGACAGACATGAGGTCACAAGCTTATATTACACAGGATATGTAAAACTTTAAAATGAATTTATGCTGTTTATACCTTCATTTGCAAAAGTGTTCTTTAGAGAACTATGTCATTTAATTTTACACAACTATATTTTACCATTAGAGAAGTTGAAAAAACTGCTATAGAATCAAGTTAACTTTTTATCCTGTGCAATTCCCTTAAAAAAAAAAAAAACAGAATAAATGTATCTGAAGATCTGACTGAGCAGCAAAATTATTAAACTATGTAATTTGAGCTGGAGGGTAAGAATGTCTTAGTCATATCTTAAAAAAGATCTGATAAATAACACTGTATTCAACTGCCAAAAGTAGAAGTATTATTTTGTTAACACATTCACACAGAACACATGGGATTAGTAAAGACAAAAAGCATTTACATAAATTTTACTGATCAGTATATTATGGCATACACTGGTATGCTTTCTAGCAATGTAAGCAACAGCGTCATTCAGATCAGCAGACATGCCATCATGACAATAAGGCTCTGCAAACCAGATAAGAGAGCAAGCTCAAGTGCTTATACAAACTGTGGGCCGCTCAAAAGCTGCTCTAGCTAGCAGTGATTGTGAGCAACAGCTCTGCAGAACGAGAACCAGGAGACCAGCCAGGGACTGTTGAAAAGCAAGACATTCGGATTGCATCTTTCCCCATTTCAATATGTTTTATACAGCATGCTGGGAAAAGGTCATGAAAAGAACGCTTCAGAATAAGAGCTTGACAGAGGTTGATGTAATATTTAAAATGATTGAAATGTAGAAATGGGACGAAAATGAACTAACCTAACTTTTCTAACCCAACATTATTTTTGCTGTCTTATGAAATACTATATAAAACAATGCCATATTTTCTATCTACACACAAAGATATAAGAAATTCAGAAAAACACATTTTTCAAACATGTTCCATTACATCAAAGAAAAATGGATGGAAATGTAGCAGTAATAAAAGAAAACACAACAAAATCTCTACCTAAAATAAATGTTGTGGGAATACCTTTAAGCATTGTTTATTTCCTTCATTTTGCAGAGTTACTCAACATTACCTATGGTGTTTCTTATCATTAATCACCACTGTTAAACTATCATTCACATTCTTCTTATGGACTCCATTTTAAGTCCCTCTGCAAGAAATCCTCTCTTTAATCCTTCCAACCACTATTCGTTCCAGGTAAAAACAAATACACGGTCTGTGTCAGACTCTTCACTGAAAAGTACTTTTAGAATATTATTAGAAAACAAAAAATGGATTTATTTCTTGCTTACGTATTTAAACAAACTAAATGTAAAGTAACATTTTTTATTGTTGTTGAATTCGGTAAAAAAATATAATGGCATTTGGTAAAATCTGTAGGTATTCATTGCATTAGATTTTTATAGCTTGAACTTGTCCTAGCCCTCTTTTACAAATACATTTGACCAGTTAGTACTGGTCAACTTTAAAACTGGTATACTTTAAATCCAAATTTAGGTAGGAGACCAAAATGGTACTGTATTCCAAAGACAATCAAGCACCTTTCAATAATTAAAATTTCCCGATTCCCTGTTCTTCACTTTATGTAAAAAAAAGAAAAACTGAAAAGGTATAGCAAAATAAATGTGAATTTGTTAAAAGAAAACTCAGTGACTGTCAATCAGTGAGGGAATGATGGATGTAAACACCCTCTGGAAAGCACATCCTTTGGTCATGCAGAAGGATTAGCTCTCTCTAGAGATGTGTATTCAGAGCATCAAGTAAAGCTTACAGCTGTCATATCAATCCATATATCAAGCTGTGTGCTATGGGCCAAAATGATGAAACTCCAATGCCAAGTTTAATTTGCAAGGACGTGCTCTAGCTTTTCTCAAAAATATAATTCTGAGATAATGGAAGGCAGAATCCTCTTCTATTGACTGAAGTTGGATTCAGAAAATAATTTTTAACCTAATGTAGATAATCACTCATTTTTCAGAAGCACTTTGGCTACTGTTCCCCTATTTGCAACCCTAAGAAGAAAAAATAAAAAGCTTTCTCCTTTTACTGCTGTATGTGTCAGTTACTAGATTTCCACAACTTTTACATAGACTGCCACTCAGAATATTTTTAATGAATGTATAACAAAAACAAAAATCATCACATCTTTCCCTTTGCCTTTTCAGGGCAACAGGACTTAATACTGACTTATTCTCTATGTAGCTCCAATACCAATTCAAAGTCCTGCCTCTCTGGCAGAAGAACTTTATTTGCTAGGAATTCAAGTTGTCTCTGCTGTCATTTGCAATTAGCTGACCTTTGTTTCCCACATACAGAAAACAGAACCCAATACTGTATTACAATTTTATTTTGAAAAGACTGTCACCTGAAAAGTGCTCCACAATGGTTATAATTTCAATTCAAAGTAGAAACTCTTCTACCTGATTTTGAAGGTATAATAATAATAATAATTACAATAATAATAATAAACCCACACACAAACATGGTAACAACAGTCTTTCCTTGAAAGAATTTGGAATTAAAGATTTTGAAATAGTTCCACATGCCAATAATTCAGTATCTCATACTGGTCAGCAAGTAAACATTATAAAAGAATGCTGCTATGGAAAAGTAACATAGCAATTAATAATTGTCCTTGTGCAGTATTTTACCAATCACAAACTGAATCTAGATGGGAATCTATATTTTAGATAAACAACTTTATTGTCAGCTATAAGGTATCTACCACAAAACAGAGAAGAAAAATTAAAGTGTTTTAATGCCAGGTATATGATAAAAAGGTTAACATATCCAGTGCTCAAAATGAGTAACAATGGCTTTCCAGTGGCTTACTGTAAAACCGGATAGATAATGGTGCCCTGCCCCATGAAGAAAAATGTGCACAGAATGCAAAAAAGACCAAAGAGATCAGGAGGGAACAAGGAAACACCACGACCAAAGCCATTCACAGTGTAAGCTCCACAGGAATTGGGTCCAGGAACAAATTAAAACTTCTGTACATGACCTCACATATATGGATCATCGAGACCACAATGACACTAGAAAATTAAAGCCATGTAACTTTTATCTATTCATATGCACCTGTCTACATAATAGGCGCCAAGATCTTACACCTGAATAGCTAGAACCAGTCTTGTGACTGAGGCAATGAGATGTAATCAAAAATACCCTGTTATGGCTATATTGGCTAGGGAAGGTCATAGGACAAAATTAAATGCCATCTCAATAGGATAGAAATAATCCACTCAGAAGTTAAAATTTACCACGCCTGGTAAAAAATGTAGAGGGAAATTCCAGTGAATGCAGCTAGGTTGTGCAAGCCCCCCTGCTTCACCTTAGAGACTCTCAAGTCCTGAGTGGAGCAGGCAATGCTCTGTGCTCTTGGGGGGAGCTGAGTCCTGTGTCAGAAAAGCCTCTGAGAAGTGCTGCAAAGAGCTGTCCCAGGAGCCATGCTTCTCTCAGTCCTCTGCTGTATCGCACAAATAACGCTGCATAGAGTTTAATGGCTATAGCCTTGAATGGGAGTAAAGAGACACTTGGCTGTTTCAGTGACCTGCAGTCCCATCTGAGATAAATCACCTTTATTTCCTATGAAAAGGAAGTTAGGATAGATACTTTCTTCTGCAAAGCTTAAAAGATCTACAGAGGCAAAATACCATTCAAGAGCTAAATACATTTATGAAGAGCTAAATATTATTTCAGCTTACCACCTGAATTAGCCATCAGAGAGGAAAGACTGTACTGGAGTCCATTTTACTTAATCGCATTACTGTTCTTCCCAACTCTCTAGCAACCACAGAGCTCCAGTCCTCTGACTTCATGCAAGGGGAAGAAGTGGTTCTTCTGATACAATACAGTTTTCTTAGAAACAATTTGGCCAAAATGGTACAGGCAACTTCATCAGCCTTCCCTCCTGCTTATTGCTTGCCTATGTTCATTTATTGCGAGTTCTCTTCATTTGTGTTGCGTGCTCTTGTGGTCAAAGCATATACCAGCACAAAGGGGTCTTGACCCTGACTGGATTTTTTGTGAGTGTACTGTGCAGGACTATGAGTAAGAACTAACCTAGTTTTAAACCCTACCAGAACAAAAGCGGACATTTTCCACTTTAAAAGGAGTTGCAAACTAAACTGTGAGCGAATGTAGCCCCTCAACGATGAAACCTAAGAAAATACTGAAAACTGTCATTGCTATTTTTGGTAGCTCACTCATATTTCCTGAAGTGATCACAGGATTGGGGCCATTTTTGTGTAGAATGGGAATGACAAATCTCTGCTCACTTCTGACCACGCTCCAGTGTGGCCGTGTACAAAGCTGCTCTGGCACAGCAGGTATGCAGCTGCCCTAGGAAAATGCTGTTCCCAAGCTAATGACTTCTGATAAGAAGTGATCGTAAATTGTAATTGGGGTGAGTTAAAAGCGTGCTGTAGTCATTTACCATAGATCAGCTGACGAGCAGTAACTCTCTGAGTCCTGGTAATTCAAAAGCTTTCAGTCTTTCCTGAGCAATGACTCCCTCAGTTTGTGGCTCCTAAAAGCAGTGTCCTGTGTCTTTCAGTTTTTAAACCTGTGCTGTAAGTTTCATACTAGAAATCACAACTCCACTCATCATCACTTATTCTACACTACCATCTGCTAACATTATTTCAGAAAAAAATGTGCTCTATTTTTGTTACTATTTTTTAATATAATGTATCACATATACATGTTGTATAAAATGAAGGCCTACCTCACCAAATACATGCAAAATTGAACACCTAAGTAACACTGCCTTTAACTTGTGATGCATTCTTCTTTGACATCATACATAAAACTTTTCTCCTTGTAAGCTGTCAGTTACATCACTTTGACTGCAGAAGTTATCGGGTTTTTGTTAGGGAGATAATTAACCTTACTTTTCTAGCTCTTTGACATCTATCTTCCTATGCATTGTTCATTAACCATCACTAGACTAATTCTCTGTTTGCCTTTGACATTTCAGTACTGTAATGCCTTATCATTCCAGCACATTCACTGGCGTGAACCCAGTTTGTCCAGCTCTCTGTTCTTGAACTATCTTCAAACATAGTCCATTTAAATTAATTGCTTAAATTGTCATATGACTCAGTACTGTATTGCTCTTTTAACTGTTACATTAACATGTCTACCAACTGACCTGATTGGAAGGACCAGAGAGATTCAAGCAGCTGCCTGGAATGTCCCCAAGTTTGGGCAATCAGAGGGTCTTAATCTTTTTTGAAAAGAGCCGCAAATCTCTTTCAAGAAAGCAGGCAAACAGATAGCAAGGTGAAAACCTTTGAAACAAAAGGTTCATTTTCCCCAAATTATTTCTGCAATACCATTTTACAATATGTTAATCTAAATGTAATGAAAAAAAGAAGTAATTTTTATGGCTGCTCCACTGTTTGACTTTTAGGCCCCTTTAATATTAATGTTTTTCAATCACAGGCCTTGATCCTGGGCATTATTTGCAGACATTATGCAATGCATTGCATGGGAACCCTATCTGGACTAACAGGCCTGTTTCTCATCAGGGTTAACGAGTCCAGGCAGGAGACTGAACTAGGCTAGATTGCTAGACAGCTCGAGCTTCTTTGTGCAGACTGTTCTGGGTATGTCAGTGTGATTACATTGTGCCATGTAGAGATACCAACAGCTTCCCTCCACTGATATGCCATTTCAGGAATCTGATGCGTTAACCACATTACAGACCCCATATCAAAATGAACTCAGCAATTCATTAACCCTCATTCTGTCTTTTCAGGAATGCACTTCAGTAGTTTCTGAGGCAATGACTTTGAATATTACTCAACAAAATGCAGTTGGTCCAGGCTGAAGGACAGTCAGTGTCTGCTGAAATGCGTTTGCTTACAAAAAAAACAAAACAAAATTTCAAGGTTGACTTTGAAATTACCGTAATTGCCACACAGAAATCATAAAATAAATTACTCTCTAATCATTTCTCTGTAAGTCTCTTATTTTCTTTTCAAGCATTCTCTGAGGTCAGTAAGTAAAAGACAAACTACCCCAGAAACTGGAATTCAGAGTATCTCATATGAGGTCAGTCACAGAACTTATGCGAGTTTGATGACAAAAACCAATACAGAACACAGTCAAAGAAAATAACTAGTAAGTTCCAAGATGCGCTCCTCCCCTTTGAGATACATTTAAAATGTATAAAAGCTACTTTATCCTTATTATTCAGTAGGTTTCATGGAAGGGGTTTTTTTTAATATATTTCAATTTGTTAAAATGGTTTCTATTTTTCACTTCATTTTTCCCCCCAGAGCAAACATTCACACTCATGACTGTGAACATTGGGATGCATCAATAAGCCTTAACCCAGCAAAGCTTTCAAGCAAGGTAGGATTTTAGTAGCCCAAAGAGTTTTGTGAGAGGGGAACTGGGACTCTTGTGTAAGTGTTTTACTGTATGCCTACCTGCTTTTTTGAAGGCAGAGCTCACCCTGCCTGTGCTCTAAGATATTTGGAAATTGAGTAGCCATGTAAACATGCCACAGACACTGAACTAATGCGGCTCTATGACTTCTATTTCAAAAAAAAGAAAGCTGAACCACCCATAAAACAGAGAATTGAATGGGATAAAGGGGTGACTTCTACCATTCTACTGATTTCGAACAGTAACAGGTCCTCTGCTGCTGGTGGCATCAGCTCTTCCTCCTACTGCTTTAATTTTCTTCTGCTGCGTTATGCAAGAGATGAACAACTTAATGATAACTTACACATCTCTTTCAGCGTGTTGTGTAGAGCTAGTGCTAATGCTTTCTAAAATACTCAGTTCAGAAGAGCTTTCTTGTTCAGAGATCAATGTTAAAGATGGGCACACAGTTCTGTAATTTTCAAAAAATGTTAGATTTTAAAAGAATTTTTAAGCATTCAGTGAGCTAAAGTTTAATTTATTTTCCATAGATGCAATCCAACTTTTAAAAAAGTTGCATGTTGTAAAGTCAGACAGAGGTGAATCTGTCAGCAATAGCATGTAGCATAATGTAGCATTTTTATTCTATTTTATTTTTCTGGGGCATCTGAAGACCTTTTGATCTTACTTCTAATCCAGTCTACTGTCCTCCTACTCGCTGACCTAGTTGAAGTATCACTTCCACAAGCATGAAACCAGACAACACTAAGTACTTTTCTCAAAATGTCTTTCAGTGCTCATACTACTCTTCTTCAAGTGATTATGGTTGATGTTTACTAGATTCTTTTAAAATGATTAATGACTCTGCAAAGCCTGGATTTTAATTCAGACCTACATAGGCAGAATGGAAAAAAAATATTTTAAGAGTAAATTTTCTCCTCCATGTATGTTTATATTCTAATTAAAACACTTGTTTTGGCGAAAACTCAAAACCTGAATAGACAAATGACAGTTATACTTACAGTAAAATCAGCGAAATAAAGCTACTTACCTGTTCAAAAGTATTCTTTTGGAATTCTTCAAATCCAAAAATATCCAGTATCCCAATTTCAAATACCTGGTCACTGGAACAAAACATACTATAGATCTTAAGAATTCAAGGAAGTGAATAATATATCTATTGGTTCTAACAATATTATTTCTGTTCTAGCATGAAAGCAGCCACCTATTTCAAGAACATGCTATGAAATACACAAGCAGACCATATAAACAACAGAATCAAAATTGCAGAATGGTATAACAAACAGTACTGATTTTGGCTACCTCATTTCTACCCACCAATCTAGTGCAGCAAAGATGAGTAAAAAAGTGGGGTTTGAGATTGTTTTAGAAGCCACTTTTAAAAATAAAATTGAAAGAGAAGGAAAAAAAAAAAACCGCTTAGCTTCTTTAAAGCCCAGCCCAGTTTCCAAAGGCATAGGTATCTACTCACTCAGATTAGGGACAGCCATCTAAGGGAAGTTTCAGAACTGGTGCTTGGTCACACTCGGTTACCCCCTTCAGCTTATATTTCCTGAAAGTCAGAGTGTGTGCTCCTACTATGTGCACATCAAGGAAACCTGCTAAGCCAAAGCCCCCCGTGCCAGCTTGAAATAGAGGTGGTGAGCTCAGGCTGCACAACAGGTAACACTTCCTAGGAAAAGAACAGTCAACATTTGGGCACGCACAGGGAAGGTGTTTCTTCCCTGTATGCATAAAAGAGTACTTGCTGGCAGGGCACATAATTTGTCATATGACACTTCCTGCATCCAGGGAAGGGCTTTTATTTTGGCCCAGTGGAAGGATTAGGGTAGTATAGTCCGTTAGGATTCAGAAAGGGAATGTGGGGAATGGGTTTATTACTGGCTTTATTACTCTGTTCTTACTTGGACTCAGTCATTGTCACCCAGATCTGGAGGAGAAACAAGGAGTTTGCAGGGAGTGGAATTAATGTTTTGGGATACCTGCTTGCCTGCTTTGGGAGGAGTTCAGAAGAAAGGGTGACGATCAGAAAGCTGTTGGAGCTTGCCTTTATGAATGCAGCAGTATCGCCCCAGGGTGAAATGATCTAGTAGCAGGACGGAAGATTTTGCACCATAGCCAGTGGCTGTCTTGGAGCAGGAAAAAATCCTTCAGCAATCCTTTAGCTTTGCAAGAAAGGAGATGGATACTTTCTGAAGGAGATGAGTTTTCCTTTCTCGTTCCCAACATAATTTGTTTTTGTATCTGTTGAGGTTATATGCATACAAATAAAATTGCAGCTGCAGTTTTTGAAACCTACTTTTGTTCCACATTGCCCTTTTCCTCTATGTCAAAATATACATGTATATCAGGGCATAGAGGTAAATGAAAAAAGGGTGTAAAAGATTGATCCACTGCTGAAGTACTTTGGTATAGTTCTAAAATAGTCACTGTAACTGCAATCATTTAATTAGACAAGGATCCAGTCCTGCAAACAATTCCACATATAACAAACAAAGAAATAAAATAATAAAAAAATGAGTACAATAGGACAGATGAAGAGAAACAACACTGCTAACATTTTGCTCCTTTTGAGCCTTCCTCAGGACAGGGAGAGCCTTCTTCAGATATATCCATGAAGCCTGTCTTCATTTCTAAGGCATACTAGTTCAATGCACTACTGATCGTCACAAGACTGGCTCTATGTGTAAATGTCAGACATAGAGAGCTGCATAATAAATTCAGTCTAGAATGACTTTGTTGGGCAGAAGAGGTTATCGTGAGGTCAATTAGCCTCCAAGGGAATTCCTACAATAAGAAGCATAAAGATATATCACTACCTCCATCTCTAGCAATGACTGCAATTTAAATTTTGTGTTTAAAAATGTAAGCCTCATTTTCAAGTATTCTTGATTAGAAATGGGTATACACTCTTTGTCATAATGGAGTTAGTGACAGTTTATCACTACAGTGTGCCACCTATGTGCAAAATCTCAAAAAAGATTATAGTAATTCTCTGTATTAAATAATTAGCCAGATTTGGCAAATTAAACGTGAACAGACAATAAAACATCAAAGTCAAAAGCATCATATATTTGACTACAAATTACTTCACTTTATTTTTCTGTCTTCTTATCTTACTCTGTCTTCTACTACCTTTCTTCTCAGAGGAAGGGTCCATATATATATTTTTTTGCTAGCTGTCAATCATACTAATTCCAGCAAAATTACTTTCCTTAAATTAATCACAGCAGAGATTGCCAAGGCAAAATAAAGCATGAATGATTCTATGTTTACAAATGAAAGGGCATGTCACCAGTGTCTAAAAGAACAAATATTAGGAAAGAGGACTTTTTGTTCTGAAGAATCCCCTTATTTTACTTTATTCTTTTATGTTTACTAAGTATCACTGACACTTTTCATTTTTTTGTTTCAGACATTCAATATTTAGTATGTATGCATAAAACAGATACCATAAAATCCTGGACACAGGGGATTTAGTAAGTAATGTTCTGCTTGTATCCAGAAAATAAGAGAAAGTGATGCTTGCATCTGTATTTTGGATGGATGCAAAATTCAATTATAAAGTAGTAATTATTTTTTCTGTGGTAATTAGATATGTGTTACTGTTATGACGGGGTTTTTTTTTCAAGCTTGACATACTTCCTAGCATACAAATCAGAAAAAAGAGCAATTTGCCAATATTTGGAGAATATTGCCATCTCTCAGACCAGTGCTTAACTGTGAATAGTAAAAACATGCAGTGGATCTGAACTACATCTGATTTGATTTTTGTGATTTACAAAACAGCATTTTGACTGATAATGTTTTACAGTGTCTCCAGTTCTGCCTTCTTCAGAATGGGATCTCTGTAAAGATGTTCCATACAGACTAGAAACACCTTTTGTTCTTATACACTGAACAACTGCATTATAAAGAAACCACATAAAAATTCTTGGCAACTCCTAAGAACAATACACATACACCAGACATCCTGTCTGATGATCTATTGTCTTGGCAGACATCTTGCCATTCATCAGGAGATGCTTTTGACCCATTTGCCCTTCCTGGCAGAGGTGAACAGAATTCCCTTTACTAGAGTTCTGAACGATCATTTCAGACAAACCTACAGGATGTTATTTGATCACTGTTTTTTCATCCCAGATGGTTTTCGGCTACAAAATCCTTAGAGTTCACTCCCATTGTCATTTTTGTAATCTGGCCTATATAAAGCAATGAGGGGAATCTGTTGAGGCAGTATGATCTAACATGCCTTTTAATCTGCCCCAGATATAATGTTTCTTGCTCTTCCTCTTACTTCTACTAGTGACCAGGAAGGAAGCCAGTTGGCTTACGTCTGATCTGGATAAAGCAAAAGTGACACGGATTAATGAGGAGTACTTCTAGGATTAGATGAAGTATATAACCTATCTTTCACAGGAGAGCATTTGCCGTCACCCTCTGAATCCCACTTCGACCCCTCACTGCTCCCAGGAGGACAGGTTACACCCATTGCCATTAATGCAGCTCTTGAAGGGTGATTATCGTGAGAGAGGGGCCAAGGTGCTCCTGGTAGCAAATATTCTTCACCTAGAACAGCTACTGAAACAAACCCATTTCCAAGACTTTTGACGCAGATTTTTGTGAGATTTTTGAGATTTTTCTTAGTTTTTTTGCTGAGACTAAGTAGCATTGCTATATCTCCCAGTCATCTCGCTGAAAACCTGCCATTTTTCTTTTAGTATTACCTTACCAAAATGGGAATGGTACAGATAGACAGCAGTTGGACACAGTGGGAGAAATACTGGCTACTCATCTGACAGGGATTTCTTTTTGAGTGACAGGGCTGGTATGGCAGGAAGGAAGGATTTTTTTTCACTAATAGATTCAAAATCTATAGCCTTCTGATCAGTAGCACATAAATTTTGCCCCTTTATGGCAAAATTTGTTCCACACTTTAAAAAAAAGCAGCGTCATCTTATTTAATGAAACACTGGAAATGATCTAGACTGAAGCAGATCTCAGAATATATTATGCGCCATATTGTATTGGATGTTTTGCATTGCTTGTCTGTTTTAAAGGTTTCCCTGCCTCCACATACAGAGCCAACTCCCATTAAGCTGTGGGTTCATGCACAGAACAGGAACTCTCTTTCTATCCCTCTCACATTCTCAGCACCCTTCTACTGTGTTCAGTAACGGAGGAATACATGTTTTAGTTTATGTTCTGATTTTCTTCTTAGGCGGGGCAGGATTTTGTTTGACATGTCACTCATGATCATGTTATAAATCGGATGATGCATGTTAAGGATTTTCTGAATGAGACTCCTAAAACATCCTTTCCCAAATAAATGTTGCCACTGCTACTCTCTGTTAATATTTAATTTCACTAGGAATAAGATTACACACTTGGAATACACAAGTTTTCAGAACGGACAGATTTAGACATATTTTATATGCTGTATTTGAAAGAGAAACCTGTGGCTGACCTGGTGACACAGATGGAGGGCATAACTGAATGCTAACCTCCTTTTCTTGTGTATAATATAGCATATACATTGGCATTAGCCCCATCTTCAGGCCACATAAGAAAGACACTCTTTACTAACTAGGTGTTACAAACATAGTGACTTCTACTAAGTAGTGAGGAAGAC
Source organism: Dromaius novaehollandiae (assembly GCF_036370855.1). Classification (NCBI taxonomy): domain Eukaryota; kingdom Metazoa; phylum Chordata; class Aves; order Casuariiformes; family Dromaiidae; genus Dromaius; species Dromaius novaehollandiae. The sequence goes on from NC_088098.1 coordinate 156,540,512, forward strand.
AGTATCTAGATTTTCTAAATCTAATCTAATCTAATCTAATTAAGCATGTTTTTCATCAGCAAATAAACATTCTTACATCCTCATGAATGTAAAGTCCTGTTACAGAATGCATCAGTTCTTGATACATAATCTTAAGACATTTTATTACTAATATGTGGATCACTAGATCCAACTTTGCCAGGGTGCAAATCAGCTACCTTGATAGCAACATTTAGACAACTATGACTGCTCTAGTCTCTTCTATCCAGAAAAATGTCAACCAGCGTAATTATTTGAATGAAAGTAAAACACTTAGCAATAATAATCTTCAAGAGTTAACAGTCTTGGGGAGATGTTCAACTAGAAAATTTGTAAAATAATAAGATCAGCAGAACAGGAAATCATTGATGTCAATTAATCTAAATATTAATCATTTTAATAAAAAAAGTTAAACAGCTGTGAGGAATTTTAATAGCTTTACTCTATTCCCATTCTAGAGTCCAAATACTGAAAAACAGTTTCTCTCCAGTGAATTTCTTCAAAACCATATCAAGTGTGATGAACAAAGTAAGAAACATCAAAGTGCCTTGAAACCAGTCTAAACTAGCATTCATGGCTATAATTTAGCTTTAATTAGACAAAATCAAAAATAACTTCTTATGAAGGTGAACAACATTTCTGAACTGCCATTAAAATTCTTGCTATGTATTTATTGGATAGTATTATAAAATAATGTATTTCTTGGATTCTGTTAATGCTTTTATCCTCTATGCTTTATACCTTTAGAGCTTGGCCTTTGCATGTGTTCATAGAATCTCCTCCCCATCCCTTAGATCTTGTGGCAATCATCACTTTCATTTCACCTGAAACCAGCCATAAGCTGTTTCATGGTAAATATAAATCAATATTAATGATCAAAATCTGAGTAGCTTCACCATAAAAGTTAAAACCAGGTAACTTGTTTCCTCAAAAATGCCAGGGTCAAATGTTTCTCTTAGTAAGAGTTTTTAAGCCAATAAATATAATTTTATTGTTTCATAAATTCACAGTGAAGTGGGATGGAAGTATAGTTAAGCAACCACACAACAAAACAAGAGACCTGAGTTGGAAACCTTATTCCAGACTTGTGCTGAAGGTTTTACCCCATCTAAGCAGTAGTAATTGTGTACCTTTCCAACTGGGGAATGAAGTGTGGCCTGAAATGTATCAGTCTTATTTTACCACATTTGTTAGTGCTGTTGGTGGATTGTTAGGCAGAGACTTATTAGAAGAACTCTGAAAGAATTCTATATCTGGAATCAAATGTTGCTTCAAATTATATTGTTGAAATCACACCAAATTGGCAGGATAAACTGCTAGTTGATAGAGTTGCTCAGGTGTATGCAAAGAAAATTTGAACCACACATCACAGATTTATGCCATAACTTGCATTAATCCAACTACATCATGAACAGTGTTATGTGTTGATCTACCATGACAGCTTATGCAATATGACTAGGCTGTGGAAAAAAAAAAGAAAAAAGAAAAAAAGTGTGTACCCACCTTAAGCTGGCTAACCCAAATGTGCTACTTGAGGCAGAAATATCAATGAAGGACAGTCAACTTTATTTTTACTCGAAATTAGCTGTTTGGCTTCAAGTTCAGAAAGGGACCTGAGGCTGAATTTCACATATAATACACCTTATCTGCACTGCCAATTTATCCTGAACTAGTTAGCTCACATTCGCCAACCTAAATGAAGAACTCTCCTTTTCCAAACACAGGCATAATCTAAAACTATTACAAATTCCTGGTCCTTGACAACATCAAACAGCTGTCTTGTTTTAGGTAGGACTAACATCATCACATATTCTTCAAGTTTCCAGACTGATAGAAATAATTTCACAGAGAAATATTTCCACAAGGTAGAAGTCACCTCAAGCACACGTTTCCAATAAGATGAGAATACAAGGTAAACAATACACAAACACCTTTTACTTGCATTATTTTAAGATCCTGTGCCACCTAGAAATTACAGCTTTACATACAACAGAGATACACAACCCTTTATTGAGAAAGATCTTGAGAAATCAAAGATGTGTCAAAATTACACACCTGCTCACTGAAAAATGATTTCAAATAATTTGAGTTTTTTTAAATGTATTGATTCTAGATTTCTTCCTCAAAAATCACTACAAACAAGCTCACAGTAATTAAGAATTCCTGAGCGGGATTGTTGTCCGTGACAGACATGAGACGAGCGAGGCACATATTCCGTAAGTCCCAGGAATGAGTAGGGAAAAATTAACTGTGACTACATTTTGCTGTCCTTCCTTATTTTATAATCACACTATTTCAAATTTACACATGGATTGGAAAGTTGCTCTAGCTTGGTTGCCTAGGTGCCTGCAATTATAAGGGGCTGTACAATCATAAGGAGACCAAGAACAACTATTCAGTGTTACTGGAAAGCCTTCCCTTTTCCTCCAGCAGGAAGCTGTATACAGCTAGGCATTCAGGTGTTATATTTAACCAGGGGAAAGCTTTTATGCATAGAAAGATCTGAGTTACTCAGGCATGGTAACCTTTTCTGTTAGCTAAGCTTACAGGAAAGAAATGTCATTTAGTACCAATTGGTCTACAAATAGGATAGGTACAAAAAAAGGTCATGAAGTCTTCAAACTCTTCACATGTCTAAAAGAATTCATCTTATAAATATCTGTCATATGAAGTCAATGCAGCTATGATACAAGGAAAAATTACTTTTTCTTTTTTGGAAGTCCCACATCTGTCTTTTGTGGATTGCCATTTATCAATAATGCCAAGACATCTTGTACTTAGTGTTCATAAGAAAGCCCATCTGAGCATGTGAGATGTTGAATCTTGGTTATGTTGCATGCATATGATCATCTAATTAGGTCTCTTGTCTTAGTTTGCTGCCTTGATTCTACTGAGATTTCTTCCTTTTTATTTCTTGACTGCTCCACTGATGCACATTAATTAGCATTCATTTTTTCTAAGAAACCACAGTGGATAGCAACTGTATTGAATTTCGCAGATGATAACCTAGGGGCACCCAGAAAATTCTTGTAAGATTTAATTCAGTGGTAAGTGAAGTTTAAACACGTATTCGAAAGCCTTTCAACAGAATTCTATTTTCAATAACCTGTGCTAAGGTCATAGGTTTTGAGAGAAAGAACAAATATATTTCGAAACTGAATAAACATCAAGAAGACTTTCCTTGTTGAAAGGTTCATCCTGTATTGTCAGCTCTTAAAGATTACTAATTCTAACCACCAATCTAGATTACTGCATAAAGCACCACATTCCGCTGCAGAAAATGCAATTTCTAGCATAAAATACAGTGCCACAGGAAGGCTAACATACTCGGAGTAGTTACTAGATTTGGTTTGTATAAACTGATTGTTATCAATATGCACATATTATTAGACACTGACATCTTTTCGTGGTCTGTAACTGTTTGCATATAAGCAAATAAATAAATATGTCACTGAGAAAAGAATTTGAAATATTTCAGGAAGGACCAGTGGTTTAAAGACCCAAGTGTCAGTATCATGCTATAATAAAAAAACTTTAAATGATGGCACTATGTTTCTTTCATGGAACTGGATTTGAATAAATAATGACACACCTATTAGTTTGTAATGGTACTCCTACCTGCCATTCTCATCTTGATTTTGGAGGTAGCAGTTGATTGTGTTGACTAAAAAGCTAAATAAACGACCGTATACAGATTTTGCCAACAGATCCCGGTAAAATTCTGCAATCTCTATGGTATGTCTCCGTACAATCATGTCTCCTAAGACAGAAAGTAGAAGATGAAGAGGAAAACATGTTGTAAAGCTTGCTTTAAATACTTTTAGTTACAATAATAACAAGTCCTTCTACCTTTTCATTTTGCCTTTTGCCAAACCTAGACAAGGTATTAGTTTTTCTGAAGCCTCCAGTGAAAGAGAGGCCACTAGACTCTCAATACCTGCAAGATATACAGGCTGGAAATATGCAATTTTTTCAACAAAAAAGGGTAGTGTATCACACAGAACTAGCATTTTACTGAAAAGCACTTCTGCGAAAATGGTGTGTTTCTCCTCCTTCCCCCCCCCCCCCTTTTTTTTTAAGGACACTCCTGTTGACTTTACTTCTTAGTATTAATATCTAATCTGTTATCTTGATATACTTTTGTAAGATTAAGCATGCTAGGAGTACATCAGTGTCAGACTGAGGAACTGATTTGCTCCATGTTACAGAGGTTGTTCTAATTCAATGGCCCAGTCTGACATATCGCATGGCAGATTACCCTACATATTCCTCAGAGAAGAATTTTACAAGACCATGTGAAATAAGAAACAAAAATCATCTGCTTTTAAAATTCCCACATCAGACAGATCAAAATACCACTAGGTCTGATCTATGAGAATGTAAGCTTGCAAGAGGTTACCTTTAAAATACTGAACATCAGTTGTTAAGGCTGAAGCAAGTTCATCTGGTGAAACCTGCAGCATTCCTGCCACTGAAATGAAAAGAGAGACTGATTCGTGTTCCGCATCATGTTGCATTTTTTAGAACAGATTTTCATACATAGATGCTATTTTCTGAACAGTGGAAGAACCCACACGTTAAAGAAAAAAGCACGGTCAGAGCAGTAATCAAAATTAATGAACACGTAAAATCGGATTACTATAATCAGCATTTTGTGAAGTTTGAATGTATCTGTATATTACATTACAGCTTTCCTCTTTACAGATTACTCAGGACATTCCCCAGGGCTTGGCAGGCTCTCTCTAGTACTAGAGAGTTAAGGTATGGTACTTATTGACAATCTCCATCCATAAGTCATTTTGAAGAGATTTGCAAGTGGCCAACAGGGCAACTTCAAAGCATGAAACCAAGAGCGTCTTTTAAGACAAAGCTTTTGAATGTAAGGAATTCAATTCAACGCAAATTGTTCAGCTGTTGACAAGCAGCACAAAAGTATTTTAAAATAAGGCTGCACAAAGTGCACTGCACAATTCTTTTTGGCAATTGACACCATTAAATATGACACTGAATTAGATAATTTGCATAATCACATTTTATTTAGTCCCATAAAAATCTGCAGTTTATAAAACATCCAAGTCAATTGGATACCGTCTTCCCGCAGTAATTTATGAGACTTCCGAACGCGGTTCTTCGTCTCACTGAACTGCGTTTCCATCTGTAGGCGGATCAGCGAAACAGCCCTGCTGCGTGACCAAGCAGGTGATGCTCGAGGGCCGCGTCCTACTGACCTTGTTCCAGGAGCTGCAGGTCCGACACGAACGCTGTCTCAGCGTCTGTCAGAGCAGTAAACCGGATGTCTCCAAGATGCAGGACTGCGGCGAGAATTACAAACAGGTTCTCCACTTCCTGCACATATTTTAGACACAATTAAAGATAAAGAAGAGATCTGTTGGGCACAGCAGTGAAAGGGAATGCTCTACAAACCATACAAGTACTTGCAGTTTATATCATTGGCATCTGCTAAATTAGAAAGGGTCCATACATATAGGAAATCTGGATTTAGAAATCAAACTGGAACCTATCTAATATATACAACAGAATCACGGAATAGCTTCTGCAAAACAGCAAGTTTCTTTCTTTTTTTTTTTACTTTTGTATTAAAGTAAATCACATTAACTGTTGGGTTAAGAAACATTTTTAGAATGTGAGAAAAAATACTGAAATATCTTTAACGGATGCATTATTTCTGCAAGAAATAAACATTTCTTCCCCACAGAGAATTTCAAGCAAGACGAATTCTGTATCTGGGGATAGCAAGGTTTGTGTTTTTTTGTTTTCCTCAGCCAATTGCATTCACAAGCAAACGGTCTAGTTTTAAATTATAGCAGGTTCCTGGCAGTAAAAGCTGTAGTTAATCCTTGAAAGAAATAAAAACAACCCTCTTACCCACACCTTTCCCCACTACGGTTGCATACTGTGTTCAGATGCCTCTAATGCTGTGAAGCAGTTATCTTTAAGGCAAGATTTTTCCTGGACTGATTTTTACCGAAGTAAGAAGAGAACTATTTTTTCTGTTTGCTTGTTTTTTGGTGTTCTTAAATTCAAGCAAAAAAATGATCCATGGAAAATGAACCAAAAATGATATGACATATAAATTGTTGTGTATCATTGGATCATTTTTTTTAAGGTCAGTTCTATAACAGTGGTTCTCCTTTAAAATTATAAAGCAAGGAAATCTGATATACAATATAGCATGACATGGCATTATGTATAGCAAATTTATGCGGTAACTTTTACTTGAAATATTTCTGAGAAATTATATTTAGAAACTGATCCTACTGAAACATTATGTAAAGTGAGATGCCTCACTTACTGGATTTTGCAGAATAAGATTCAAAAATACACTACAAACAAAATACTTAGCCAATCCATCCTCTTTGTTTTCAGTGCAGCACAAACTAAGGAATTGCACTGAATTTTGAAAATGCTGGAACTGACCTTGGATAACTTTTAATTTGTTAGCAGAAACAACAGATCAGATTAAAAAAACCCTGATCTGTTCTGGATCTGTTTCCTTCTTGTTCCTTTATGTAATAAATATGCCACTAATCAGAGGACACTAAAAAAAGTTTCCAGTGTCTGGGATACACACTATGGGGCCTCTGATGGTGTTTAAATAAGTTTGATTCTGTAAAACAAACTACATTTGAAGACAAGCACTTCAATTTCTTGAATGTGCTAGATGTAAAAATAGCAATTGTATTTTTTTCCATTATATAATTCCAATGCTGAAGACATCAAAAACCAAGACATCAAAAACCAATGTTTTGTTACCCTTCTTCACAGGCAAACCCTGAACAAGATAGCTCTTGCAGTGGAAGGAAAATTGCCATGCTAATATGGCATTCGGGCTAGGGTGATATACCCCGCTTCTTGCGAGAGTCTCTTAGGTGAGACTGAATGCCGTACTAATACTGCATGTTTCTTGCTTCTTTGTTAGAGTGTTCAGAAGGTGTGGGTATGACCGTACAGTACTGAAATGCAGCAGGTGGAGATAGCTATTGATTTTGGTGAATTTAGTAAGGTCTCAGGTTTAGCCCAAATTCTCAAATATTTACACGTAAAATAAGCTTTTAACAAATATTAATGTACTTTGCAGGATTTCATTAAAGATTGTTTAGGAATGCATAGTTCTTCACAAATATAATCTACTCCATTATTAAATGTGGCTAGAAGGCCAAGGAATAACACACACAGACCTTTCCATATATCTTAGAAATGATGTAAGGTTATTTTAGGAGATGTGTTTTATTAACACTTTTCTCTTCCTGTAGCTTCCACCATAGGAGATCCGTGTACAGTACTCTGGAATTCCACAGATTTCTAGACACCTAAGTGGTTATTCTGGTGCTATTTGGATGTGGAGGAGCTTGAAACCGATTTAAGTTTTCTCAAGGCAACTTCCTTTCTGGAACTCTGAACAAAGGATTGTTGAAGCTGTAGCGCTGAATCCAAAAGAATACTGTATTTTTCTAAGTAAAGGGTTCCCAGACAGTTTCTGCAGGCTTCCAAAATGTAATTCATTATGTGTTATTTATTTATGGGCTGAAGCTCTTCCTCAACTGAACAGAAATGTTAATAAAAGAGGTAGAGAGATCAACCAGTCTGTGAACACTGGGTCAAATGCCGGGATAGCTGAAACGAATAGAACTTTCATACCAAATGCTACAGATGCAGAGCATGAGCCATTAAAAGTAAATAATTCTGTTAAATACAGCCATATGTGTTTGATTTCATAAGTGGCCACATGAATATTCATGAAAAAAAAATCTTTCCCTTATATTGAAAGGTGGCATAGGTTACCAAACAACATTTGTTACTACCTTAACTAGGGAATACCAAACAACTACATGACATACTATCACCACAGAAGTTAGTCTACCTCACAGCTAAATAACAGCTTCAGCACAGGGTCACAATTTTTTTGCTGCTGTCCCTTGATCCCTTTTTATTACAACTGTTGCCCATCTGTCATCTCTTATAGCATACTGCCACATTAACTTTCCCTCAGCTTTTTTCTTATGATGCTAAATACCATGTAGGGGCAAAGCAAAGAAATTTTTGACTCTTTCTGGAATTACTGCTGTTTATGCATTTGTTTTGCAGAGATGTCTCTGCTATAGTTTGCTGTACAGCATATTCATTTGTAATAAATACAGAAGGTCAGTTAAATATTCGAGTATCCTGAAGGAAATTATACAGCTCACGTGAGTTCTTATACTCAGACCTCCATTTCCTCTGATTTCCCTCACATCTTTGTCCTCCAGAACCTCTTCTTGATTAATTTCCTAAGTTATCTTCATTAGGATCGAAGACAAATATCAGGCCTATCTCCTCTCGATGCTTTTGGGGGGCTTAAGTCAGCTCTTTCAGGTTACCCAGCTATAATTTTGTTTGTCTAAATATATACGTGCTTCTTTTCAGGTGCTGCTAGCAAAGGCATTTGGAATGTGTGTTTCACAAAATTAAAAGGGACAGGGAGATAATCAGGCAGGGGAAAAAAATTCCTGTGGGTTTTATGAGGTTTCTGTCACATGGGATTTGATTGTTTCTTTTTATCTATGTAATTTAATTGTTCACAGTATTATACCGTGCAGCTGTTTTGTGAATCTTTAAGAATGAAAAAGATTTACATTGTTGGTGCTGTGTCTAATTAAAAGTGATTACAGTAATTTCCCTGGAGTGAACTAGTACTGTATATTGTTTCAAGGTCTTTACCAACGGAAAAAAGAAAGATAGAAAGACACTTCTTTTCCCCACAAAAGGTTATCAGTGAGAGTTCCTCATGATCTGCTTTTAACTAAATAACATGGTGATTTTAGACAGAAATAACATAAGCTTGTATAACTTACCAGGCTATTGAATCCCACAGCACTTAGAGCTTGTTTTAGCACAGCTAATTTCTCCTTGTTTTGAGGGTTGGCTGTTACCATTGTCTCTTCCAGTACGGTCCAGCTTAGATACCTGCACAGAGGGAAAAACAGCACATACAGTCTTTACAAGGCTGGTGCAGAATCAAACTTGTGAGGTTAAAAGCCTTCTTTTCCCTTATAGCCTAATAAAAGATGCACAGAAATGTACATGTACAAGGTACTTAAGTGTCAGCCGGAGATTGATCACACAGTTTCATCCGCCTTTGGAGGGAACAGTACTTTTGACAGAATGCTCTGTATTTCTTTCCTTAAGTTCTTACTTAATTGCACATTTCTTGAATACAGATACTAGTTCACAGGCTGTACTTGTGACACTTGCTGTGTGCAGACAGGATTCATTAGGTACATTTCTGTCGCTTGTGAAGAGTGAGGTGAGAGGCCTTCATTTTTGTATCCTGATATTCTCTGCCCATAACTAGCTCAGAAAAGAAATCTTGAAGAGGAGCTCACTGTGGCTCCCCGATTCTCAACTCTAGGCCTAAGCGTAAGCTAAAACTTCAGATTTAATTTTCAGATTTAACCACTGAGACTTCTGCCATTCTTGCACTACCAGAGATTCCTCTTTGGAAGGAAGACATGAGGGGATTCCCTGCTTTAAACACCCTTCCTGCTGGCTAGGGAAAATATCAGCTCTTATCCGCCGGATCCCAAGATCACTTGCTCCCTGAGCTGCTGAAGGGGCGACAGGTATACTCAGCATCTCTTAGACCAAGGTAGTACACTGAGTACATAAAGTAGAAAGTGTAGTAAATGTACTCAGCCTTAAGCTGCACCGCAAGACACACTGTGAACCAAAAGGAAATGACACAGCACATTACAAACCTCCCCCAAAATAATGATTAGAAGACAGAGAGAGAGAGAGACCTAGTGCAACAACTAACTCAGAAAAAGTAGAGAGCGCCAACATAGAGTAGTAACATACAACACAGGAACCAGAAACTACAGCACAGCAGACTACTGAAAAGAGCAGCAACCAACCCTCACAACAATGTATTTTGACCTGCTTGAAATAATGGGCCACATTTTTAAAAGTATTTAGGTGTCTAAGTACCACTCAAGTCAGCAAGCAGGACATACTGGAATATCTTATAAGGTTTGTTTTTTAATTACATCGTGCTGAGAAAAGATGTCTTTGCATCTTCAGATGATCTGTCCCATAAAGATAAGAAACAGAACTATTTGAAATTCTGACAATGCATGTTCACGGTCCAATTCAAATGCCACTATAAAGGCCACATTATGGACTCAAAATAAACCTCCTATTACCAGAGGAAGTCTGGCAGTGCTGGTAGCTCTTACAAAGGTAGCCTTTTGTGTGAACATATGTAGCTTTTAGAAAGAGGTGGAAGAATGATTTGGTATTTGCATTTTGCTAACCGACACTGAGGTTTATGAGGTATATGTGATGAAATGCATAGTGTGTCTTTAGTGGATTGATACTGGATTTACCAGTGGGGATTTACCTTCGATTGATATGGGTATAACTTACCTCAGAAGGCGGGCAGAGAAATCATGATGGGGAGAAACACGTGCCTGGATGCATAAGCACTCTTTGCACCCACAACACAACTCAATCAGCAGATATTCCAAGTACAAACAAGCCTCATATCACAGTGGCTAAAGCCTGTGAATTAACACAGCCTTTGAGAATGTGGTCCCACGATCATCAATACAAGAGCTCTGCACTGTTTCTTTCGAGTTACTAAAACCAAGAATTTTGTCCGAATCAGGTAGAAACACATGCTAGCACATCTGTCAAATTAGCTACAGCAGATGATACACAGCATATGCCAAATTTATGTTTTGTTTCTGGTTTGTTTGTTTTTTTTTTTTTTTTACATTGTCTACACGTATCAAAAGGAGGAAAGAACAAACCTGAAACTGAACCTGGCACAGAACCTACTGCTGTAAAGGTTAATTCACCACAACATTTTCCACAGTTCTGACCTGCAGTGTGAGCTTATACCAGTTCAGCGCTGTGCATCATGTGTCCGTGCCTTTCTTCATGCATCGTTAAGAGCTTTCCAGTGGCATCCACTCTGCTGTCAAAATGTCATACTGTTGAAAGGCTGGTGGAGCTGGAAGCTTATGGCCACGTTTTACAAAAAAGGCTCCTCACTAGTGTTCTGGCTAAGGAATTCATTGTCTCTCTCTCTGTGTACTGAGCAGCAAATACACTTCCCTGTCCTGTGAAGACAGGATCGCACACCTTTCTTATTTAAGCAACCCCATTTAATTAGCTCTTTTTAGCATAGTTAAAGTGCTAGTGGATCTGTCCTAACAAAAAGGTCTGCAAATACTACCAATCCGTATCAAAGCAGGCTGTGGTACCAGAAAGTCACTCAGAACACTTACTCCCCTTGGAGGGGAAAAAGAACCCCAAGCCATGATATGAACCAACATGCAGCACTTCTTGCCTTCAGTGCAAGCATTTCTTGCAGAGACAGCAGGGGCACACCAGGTACCCACCAAACCAGATGCCTGTGGCTCCTTCAACCTGGCCATAAATTGCAGCATCTGCCAGGACATGCACATGCCTGTTGGAAGAGAAGCAGACTTTCCCAGTATAAATCTCCTGAGGTTTTAATCAGCAGATGTGCTGGTGCCCTTGGAAAGGGCTGCATTTGGACATTTTCTAAGTTGTATTTGAATTTAGAATCAATTTTCCCAGTCCAAAAGCAACCAAGTTCCTTAACTTTTTATAACTTGTCACAAGGCCCACTCATTTTCCAGGCTATTTAATGACTGCTGAAAGATGAAAATTGCTTCAATGATGTGCCCATTTAACTGTTATATGTTTGTAATGTAAAGTACTTTAAGGCTGAATTAATTGTACAAAGCACTTAGAACTGTAGAAGGATACTATACAAATCCCAATAAATGCACAAAATATGCAGTGGAGCAGACTGGGGCATTATACTACCTGTATAAAGAGTCACATAGCATATTTTTCTGATTCTGTATATTCTACTTAAGAAGCATAGCGACTTTTAGACAGAAGTAAGAATGATTTTTTTTTCTGCTTGTAAAATACTTCCCTGCTGTGTCCTTCTCACCTTTCTTTCCCCTGAAGACCTTGAGGATGAAAAAAGTTTGAGACATTTTTAATATTATTACTACTGACTATGTACACTTAAGAACGAGAGTGGTAAAGAAATTTTAAATTGTTGCATCTCCTATAAAAACAAGAAAGGGGGAAAGGGGTGTCTCACAGCACTAAAGTTTTAATATTCATGAAACACTCTTACACTGCAGATATGTCATTATTCCATAAAATGTAAACTTGTTTTTAATAGGCACAGTTTTTCTCTCATTTACAGAATGTTTTTGTCTTTTGACTTTTGAGTGACCTGCACAGGATTACATTGCTGCTGCTGAAGGGGGATTAAACTGCTTAGAATTTCCATTGTGAGCTTACCATGTAGCTTTTCCTTATTAGCTTTACATACTTGTTTGTTACTGTAAACTAAAGCGTTATGGCCATCGCGCATTTATAAAATCCTCTGCTGTTACTAGAGTGTGTCTGATGGTCCCATAAGTTTCCAGCAAGGTAGTTTGGAATCAAACACAAACCAGACCTGGTCACTCCTGAATTCTTACTGAAAAATTTAGAAAAAGAGATATTCTATGTAAGATGCTGCTGATATATAAGCCAGAAGTGATTTTTCATAATATTTGATGCATGCAGGCTGTGCGCAAATTGTGGAATTACTTATTATAATTTTCTTAGCCTTATTTGCACATCTGTGTGTGCAAATTCATTCTACAAATGCACATTCACCTGATCTTTGCTGTACTTTAGAAAAAGATTCTCAGATATTGGCTGAAGTCGAACCTTTTAGTTGTAGGTAGCTGCTCAGAGAAGTGAGGTTTATATCTCTGATAAAAGTGATGAAACAACCAGTCTATGCAGTTCTAATAATTAACTTCTCTCTACTGGTTCTCTAACCATCTGTTTAAATGATGCCATGTCAACATTTGCACTGGTCTAGTACTCCTGGCAGACAGCTTATTAGCACACAGAAAAGTTTTAAGGACATGTGATCAGTGACTATTTCAGAAAAAGAAAAAATTCACTGATCCACAAAATTGGGTTCATTTAAGAAGACAGATAAACTCATCAATAATTGTAGTAGAGCACAGTCACTTTGAGTAAAACACAATCATGCATTAGACAAAGAGTTACTTGAAAAATGCAGATTATGTTTTTTTCTAATTTTTCTTCTAAAAGCCACAATTTGTAGGTTTATAACATTCTCATATCTATCCTAATCTGCCAAAGGATATAAAAGAATGGGCTACTTAGAAAAAAAAATCATTGGTGCTAAATTTTCTTTATATTGCTTATCATATTATAATTTTTCAATTGTAATTTGAAGGACATAGATCAAGCTTTCATGGAGAGGTATGATTGCTGTGCCCAAGATTATAAGTTATTTATTGTGACATTAAATTTTTCATGCACATGTAAGTTGACAATTATTACATATATTACCATTCTCATTACAACTTTCACAACTCATTTTTATTATTCCACTTACATATGCAGTAGAGTTCACAATTTGGTACATATATCTCAAATACAAAGAAGAATTACATAGGAAAAAATGCCAGTTTCCTTGAACAATCATGAGTTTTTGTGACATATGCACCTTTCAAAATTTCTTAGATAACTCTACTGGTTAAGAACTTTCTTTTTTTAAAGTAATACAGTTTACTTAGATGATAAAGCAAATAACAAGGACCCGAGACTAAAAATAAAAGTTTTGACTCTCAGTTTGGTCTTCTGCCAAAACACATCAAAACGATATTTGATTTGGATTGAATTTAAGTTCATTTCTTTTCTTTTCTTTTGGATTGCAACCTGATAGCATTTAGTATCAAATGAAGTAATTTGCTTCATTTGACATAAAAAAAAAGTGTCATTTCATTTCCTTACAAGGAAAGCAAAGGAAATGAAAGTCAGGATTCACAAAATTATTACAAAAGGTGAAAGTGCCCTTTCAGTCTCAGTCAGTTAGAACTGTTATGTTTTTTATAAAATCCTTGAAGAGATAAAAAATATCAACAACTTGAAAATTTGGTAATCATGGTATTCATTTGGGAAAGGGATATATGTTTTCTGGTTACTGTCTCACAGTCAACATGATCCACAATAAAGACCTGGAGCTTCCCCGCTCTTGTGTGTTAGGCAGTCCAATTCAAAGCAAGTTCAAAGCATCTAAAGCAGAAGAGGATATTGAACGTTGATATCCCACATTCTAGGTAAGTGCTGCAACTTTCTAGTTAGCTGACAAAAAGATGCTGGGGCAGAAAACATTTCACAGTTCCAGTCAAGAAGTTTCTGCATCTTTCAGCGTGAAGCTTAAGAATACCACAGGCTTTCAAAATTATTTTTTTCTTGACATTTTAAGTATAGTCAAAGCAAAGCCAGAAAACAATCACCTTTTGTGCCTGTGTTTACTCCCCAATCTGGAAAAGCTGGTTCACACTTTAATCAGAATTTGATATATCCATAAACTTCCAGGCTATAGTTATCAAAGTCTACTAATTGTAGCTATTAGAGCTTCAAGAGAGATCTGTGTTGATGTATGTCACAAAGGGACCTTATAAGGACAATCGACCTTATTCTCTCTCTAGCAAAAAAGGCAGAAAAATAAAAGATATTTTGCACTAATCAACTCTATAGATGACTACAGTCAGAATTCAGGCTCTATTGTCTACTGCTGTCAGGTGAGAAAAAAGACCTTGGAACACAAGGCTGACCACAAAGAGGGATCCCAAGGTTTGCCATAGGGACCCTGCCATAGCAGGCCTTTCTGCAGATTGTTGCATAATTTGATATTTTACCAAAACACTTCCTCAACCCCTAACCACTTTGCATTTGTAAAATCCAACACTTGAAATGTTCAAGTATTCTGTAAGAACAATCACTTTATCTACGCCACGTACACATATTGCTGTTTCTCATACAAAAGTATCCAGTTCATTACAGTGGTTCAACTGATACCTGACAGTGGAGCTCTCTGATTAGCAGTTTGGATCCACCTGATCAGAAATTCCCTTTCGTCAGGATAACTGAAGCTGGGTTCCAACTAGGGGAGAAGAGCAAGCTTTTTTTGCCAGATGGACACTTCTTTTCAGAAAGCTTTCCTGAAGTAAATACATTCTGTCATGAATAATTAAGAGAATTCTTGGCAGGATTATATCATTAAGTGGTTCTAAGTCACTATAAAGATTTAGGATGAAGCCCTGTGATGAAAGAAAATGGATTTTTTTAAAAGTCAACATCTAGCTGTTTGCTTCTTGAGTCCTTTCCTGGTAGAAGCTGAGTACTATTACATCTGAATTTTGTTGTAAAGCTTGCTGGGCCACAGAAGGCTTGATATAAAGGAAACATAATATAAAGATTAGTTGTTAGTCTTGAAACTTTATTTTATCTGATAAGTCAGTGCAATAAATGTTGCTTGGGGTAATAAGGATCTCGCAGATCACAGTTAACCTCTTCAACAAAAAAGTTCTGGTTATAGGTAAAAAGATTAATTTTCAATTTGCTTATACTCAATTTATTCATTTGAGGTCTCCGAGTATTCTAAAGATTCCAGGCTGTGCTCATATTAGAAAGAGAAGACATGTCTTTAATACAAAAATAAAAACACAGAAGATCAAGGTGTTGAATAAGATTATTTAGACTAGTTTCTCGGTTAGAGAAAGTGTCAGAAAAAACAGATGAAAACATATTTCTTCAAGGAGTTAAGGCAAACATGAATGAGTACTGTCAAGATACAATTCAGCTGAGAAATATAAAATAGGACACAACAATAATTGAATGTACAGACTCAAGACAGGCAAAACTGACTAGGTCATGGATCTTCAGAAAGCAATATATCACAAACCAAATGTGAGTCCCTATCTCATAATATTGCAAAAAAGTAGTCATCAAAAAAGTAATCACCACATGTAACATCCTTATTTAAACATCCCAGTATAACAACAATAAAACACTTCATTCAAGCTTCAGCTGGACTATTCCATCAATCTTGAACACCTCATTTCAGAGAAATTAGGATCAGTTATAGAAAATACAGCTGAAAGCAATAGGAAATATATCAGCAAATATAACCTAAAGTAATAGAGTAGGTTTTATGTAGCCTACTTAAGACTGAGAGAAGACAATTCAAAGAGGAGTTCTACAGCTTCTTGAATATGTTGGGTCCAAAAGCACGGACATGGAAAAATCACTGATTCATGCAGAATATACAAAACATTTATTGCCCAGTTACAAAATCAAGCTAAGCTGAATTATCTTGGATGCTGTTGCTGGCAGAATGACTAGGAAATAATCCTTTCCCCCACAAAAAACTCAGTGAAATAGAATTTTTATGTTGAAAAATTCTACTGGGCTTCCAGGTAAGCACACTAAATGAGGGCAGCAGGGTGTAGCACACTAAACTAGCTCATCTTACTTTGTTTAGATGTTTTTATGTTGTGTGAACTGGAGGAAAGATGTGGCTGAGACAGTCACTACAGAAACTTTGTTTATTCCAAATATCATCCTGAGGCAGAAATTTGCAAGTTTCAAGATTCAAGAATGATAAAATCATCTTCCTGGTAAGAAACAGGAACATGAATAGGAACGCAGTTAAAACAGTCCTGGCATTAGCTCAAGATTCAGTAAGTTGTCTCTTCCTTTTCTGTGGCTGTTACAATAGATTTTCACAGAACCTGTCTGTTTGCAGAGCAGATCTTGTCTTGATGCAGAGTTGGATCAGATCTCTGGAGGCCTCTTTCAAAGCATAAAGGAATTTTTTTTTCTGTTTATATTCTTTTAGTTAGTGAAGTAAAAAAAAATGCCTAAGAAGGGCTGAATGTCATAATCTGTTCTTCTCAGAGATATCAGGGTAACTGGTTTCTGTGGGGAAATATGACTTTTTATGGGGTTGTTTCTTCTGATACTTGTCCATGTATCAGTTTTCTCTTCCTAGTATGATTTCTCTTAGCTAAACCCTAGAAAAACAGAGTAACAACCAATATGTATGTTGTGGGTGTCATTTAATGTGACATTGTATTAAGAAGCATGGATTAACAAACCAAATCCTTTCATTTCCCTTATTACTGCTGCCCAACAAAGCATGTACCTGCATTGTCATGTGAAATGTTTGTGGCTTTTGCCTGTACAGCCTGTGTCTCTCCTTCCCATTCAGCTCAGGATAGTCACCCTGATTAAGCACAACCGTCATCCCTGAAAATTCAACATTATCAGCTCAGTTAATTTTACTTTAAGCTAAGCGGAAATTGTAGTAGTGCAATACATACATATATATGTAAGTATGCTATTGCATATAAGTATATGGCAATTCAAGAGAAAATATAACCCTTTATACAACCAGCTTTCTAAAAATGAGGCCAGTTTACTGTCCTCACTTTAAATATTTGTGGACTGTTTCTCTAAAACATGTCAAATTTTGCTACAAGGCTACCTATTCCTGTGCCTACTTGCTAAATCTCGAGAGCTGAGTCAGGTAGAACTAAATGTTCAATTTAAGGACAGTTTTGCCGGACTGAGAATGAATGACTTCACATTTTTACAGGTATTTTGAAAAATGCTTTCAAAGGGGTGTTGAAGGGTATTGAGTGTACAAATACAGGACATTACCTTTAAAAAATAAACAAATCTGAATAATCCCTACTACATTGGCAAAATCACAAAATAAGACATTACAACAAACAGTTTTACTTCTTTAGATCTGTCATATGAATATGAGAGGACAACAAACTCTGTTTAGTGGGGAAAAGCTGCCTTGCACTAAGCACTGTTTGGTATGTAAACAGAAACGAGATAAGGACAAAACAGAACGGTTAACATCAATGAAGTCAACGACATTTACAGAACGTGATAATGAATAGCTACTGGTTTTTTCTTTGAGGGAAAAGGGGCATATTTCACTGCCTGTTTTTCCTTTGTCTTCAGCTTTTAAACCCACCCCAACCTGAGCAAATTTTATATCCTTTGAACCACGTCATGCAGTAGCACTGGAATGAAATTACTGCTATGTAGGTATACAGATCTCTGCTCATGACTAGAGCAATAAGACACCAAAAATTGCCTTTTAAGGATAAGAATAATTGTTCATGTCCATCAGCAAAGTATGAGCACAATACTAGTAAATTAAACACCACAAAGAGCTTTGGTGAGAGCCAGAACACAGGTGTTGTTTTTATTTTTCTAAACTGAGAAAATCACATGCTACAATACATCATCTTCTGTAAACTGCATTCAGCACAAAAAGCTTATATCTGCGACTGCACTGTTCTGTAAACAGTTTTGCCTTGACATTTTCACGATACAAAATGTTAAATAACTCTGTAAGTAGTGTACCTATACTATGGTACAAGCAGCAGATATACTCAAATGGAAAGTGAAGAAATACATCCTGGTCTTTATTCTCAAAATGCCAAATGTCTTGAGGCTAAATTCAAGTATACTTTTTTTTTTTTTTTAGTTACATAGATATTCCTGTGGAATAGGTTTAACTTAGAAACTCTGGTCTTTTGTTCCTAAAATTACCTATAAAAATGTACATGGTGCATAACAACGTAAATCTAGGCTAATCCCACTAAATAAAAAATTGAATGCACAACAGTAATGACTCAAAATAGGATTTTTCACACCTCTGGTGACATTAAAAGAAATAATAAAGGCAACATACCTTGTAGTGCCTGTTTCTCCTACTTATATTATTCAGTATTTTATCTGACATAAACACTTAGGAAAAGATCATAATCCTGCTAACTAACTATCACCTTACCAGAATAATTTTGAAGTCAAATATACATTAAATAACAAGAATAATGATGATGATAATAAAAGAGTAGCAAGTACTGAGCATGGTTGAATATGCAAAGTCAGTTTGCATGCAAGTGTAAACTGGTCCAATCCGTGTCCTGAAATATTTCCAAAATTGTGTTTGAACTTTGCTCCTACAACCAGGAGTAATTCTGTATTTCTGTGTTCATATTTACTTCAGCACAAGTTGCCAGACAGACAGCCTTAAGTTTATGAGCCTCAAGGGATTTCTCCATCAGCATTCACTACTTTTTTAATGATGATTCATTAAATAGAGTTTATTGAATTAAGAGCCACAGATCTAAAAATTAAAAAGTGGTTTGGGTACCTGCTTATAACTTTCATCAGTAACCAGTTAAAACACTGATAATATACTGCAAACTAATTTCACATAACTGCTGAATGTAGTCTGTGGATTAGTTTCTGATCAGCTGATGCAAGAGACGCCCTCTTTTTCCTGTATATGCAGGAAGGTTCTGTGCTTTCAAAAATGTATAGTAAACAAACAATTCTGCATAAGAAGATTCCTTTAAAGGCCTTTAACTTTGAAAACAAAAAACTGAAGGACCCCAAGTCACTGGTCACGTTTGAAATACTGGGATGCATACACTATTTATACAAGAATGAGGCTTAAGACAAGACGCTCTTTTAAGAGGAAATAGTAAAGCATTATATCAACTATTTACCTCCCACAGGGTTAAGAAAATCTCATACAATACATGAATATGAGCTGGTGGAGTACTAAACATAACCCACTTGCTCTACAAAGCAAGGCTATTCTTCTTTCTAGTTTAAATGCAGTAAATATGTATGTATGCATATACGTAGGTATCTATTTAGCAATCAGCCATCCTCCATCATTAGTGGACACTACCTCAATGTTAGCAGAGGTTTTTCAAAAACCCTGTTTTTTTCACAACTGGCATATCACATGACACTGCAAACAGATTTCAGTTACACAGAATTCATGGCCTCCCTCCTATGTTCAGCAAGACTGTCCCTGCCTCTCCCCGCACTGAGAGCAGTTTCCATTCCAGGTGCCCTTCCAGGACTGCCAAGGGAGAGAATGGGGTGTATGTGCATTTCTCTCACAGCCTCCCTGCCCTCCCACTAAAATCATGCTTGATGACAGCTCATGCATGAAGTACTTTTTACACTAAATCTCTCCTGTTGTCTTCCATCACCTCTCATGAGGCAGAAAGTCCTAAAGACCAATAAGCTGTACACTCAGTAAACCCGAAGGAAATCTTAGAGGAGAACTTGATCCAAGGGCTGAAGTTACATTGACTTTTCCCTGCATAAAAGAAACTGATCTGCCTAAATCAAGAAAATGTGCAGATTTACTTCAGTGCTTTTGTGGTTTGGACATCCAAGTGGCACAATGAGACTCTTCTGAGTCTTACTGCTATAATCTACCCTGTCTTTACACACAGAGGTTTGCTGTTTGTGCAATTTAGCTCTGTAAGGAAGCTAGGTTTCTATTCAACTGCATTGTTTTCTTTGATAAAATATGACAAAATAAAAAAGAAACACAAAAAATATAATGATAGAATAAATTAGCCTCAGAGTAGTCCTTCTTTCAAATGGAGAACATTGCAATTGCACATTTAAAAAACAGGCTCCACAATAAACTACAGAACCACATAATTTGATGATATGTTCCCTATTCCTAGTTTTGGCTTGAGGATCAACCTAATTCCGTAACATACTCATTGAAGCTCACCATGGTACATCTTTTTATTAGATGTATCCTCAGTCTGCTCCATTCCTCTGAATGAGGAGGGCAGTTTAAATGGGGGACTTAGACATGGAAATATGGCAAATATACATAAAGGAGATGAAACTATAGTGAGAAAGCGATCACTGAGGGAATGATGGAAATAGGATAAAGGCCTGCAGACACAGGGAAGTACAAATGCATCTCTAATAGTTAATCTGATTTCTCCACTTACACCTGAAGAGAAAGACAGATGACTTCTCCAGAAGCAAACATAAAGAAATCCTCACAAATATGATAATTAAAAGGCACACTCTCTAACAGCATCAGTTTGAACCAGCCTGTATTTCAGACAGGAAAGTGAAGTCAAAGCTAACAATGATGTAGATAGCTAAACATATCGAAGGAGGATGATACAGACATTCTCTGTGTTCCATTCACTACAGGAAAATTTTAATGACATAGGAGAGTCCCCAATTGCCTTCCAATAAATTGTTCTTCTACTTACATAATTTTCCTATTTAATGGTATTATTTTTATCATTCATTTTCACTTTGAGAAGGCCACAGATATTTTGTTCCAAGTGACCAGCACTGGCCTCATCTTGGATGAATAACACCGACCATGAAACTGGTATCAGTGTACCAGTGTCAAAATAAACACTGCAATTACTGCATAGGTCTACTAGTAAGCTGCAATACCAGCTGAGTAAACTGACTCCTACCCATTTAAAAATATGGTTATGTTAAAATTTCATGAAGGATAAAGTAGATATTAAAAGATAAAATTACATTTCTCTGTAACTACTCTTAACAAATGCACTTTGTCAGATGGTATTTGTACATTAAGTGCCCTTTTCTGTCATATTAGTCAGCAGAAAAATTCTACCAAGTTCTTTATTTGAGAGGACTCCTCTGATTTACATAATTCTTTGTGCAAACTGGATTCAATCTAACAAGTTTTCTTACCCATACTACTAATACTGAAGAAATCTTGAATCTTCAAATTGGATAAGCAGAGGCCTTGTTAGCACAAACAGGTCATTGACCAAAATGGTATGTTAGGAAGCGCAGACCTTAGGAAATCTTTTTTCCTCAAAACATTCTGAATTGCTCCCAATTAGCTCTCCTCAGTATGTCTCCTTGTCTGATTCAGGCTGCTGTTTGCATAGATCTGGTAAAAAGACCACTTCCCGTGGTTAGGTAGGCTAATGCAGGTGTGAAAACCATTAAGCATCCCAGAAAAATGTGTACTTTTCTACATCTGTTGATTGTCTCTGAATCAAATGTGACTTGAAAATTTTTTTGTTTTCTTCTGATATCAGTCACTGAGTACATCAAGTTTTATACGTTTTGTATTGTACTGAAGTAAGCTGTAGCAATAACACTTTGTGCTGTGATTCCAAGAGATGTGTCATGAATTAACTAGAGATAGACAGGATCTATACATAGAATAAAGAAGTTTCAAAGATCATCTGGGTGATGATGATTCAGTACATGATATTCCTGGACTGTTCTGTCCTGCATTATATTGCATAAAATACTCTTAGAAGGCAAGACTGATGGAGCTGCCATTTTTAGGAGCCATACAAAACTGAAATCCTAACAACTTCTGGTCATCAGCACTCTCCTAACATGATCACGAGAACTGGATTGGTTACATGCAGGCCTTAGACAAAATTCAGCTTAAGTAATTACATTTTAACTATAAAAAATCCATGTGTAATTTCAGCAGGAATCAAAGGAACACTGTGAATGGCACTAAACTGACACAATCAGGTTTAACATCAGCGTAGAGGTCATTTTGAGATATGATTGATGAAAGAACTAAGGGAAGAAAACCATGCTAAGCTTTCAGTTTCAGTTGACCTTGCCTGACTTTCCCAGAGAGAGTCAGTTAGAGTAACAGTAAAGTTATTCCACTGCAATCAAAAAAATTAAGCTGGCTCAGGGAGCTCAGATAGTAAGTTCAAATAATGGTGAGAGGTATCGTCTCTCTTAGATCTACCATTAAGTGGAGATGAGCTAGGTTCGATGACAGGAGCTTCTACATGCCAATAACAAATTCTTAAATGACCGATTCCTGACTGGAAATTCATCTACAGTAATTGTATCAGGATGATTTTAAGAGTGACTTTCGAAATATAAATTGCAGAACTATATTATCACTCTAGATTTATGCAATGTAATAGCTAAGTGGTTTCAGGAGTTGAATCCACTGAATCTACCCCCACATATGAGACGATTAGCATCCTAGTAAAGTGCAGAGATATATTTTATACTTAAACTAAAAGCCAAATGAGCTCCTTTACCATTTTTATGAGTAATCAT
This sequence comes from Dromaius novaehollandiae, assembly GCF_036370855.1. Classification (NCBI taxonomy): domain Eukaryota; kingdom Metazoa; phylum Chordata; class Aves; order Casuariiformes; family Dromaiidae; genus Dromaius; species Dromaius novaehollandiae. Next base: position 156,563,357 of record NC_088098.1, read on the forward strand.
ATCTACTTTTAAGCTGCGGTTTCTACGGCAATTTCACCCTTTGGAGCTACATCTATTTTCAGGCTGGTGTGAAATACTGTTGGGCTACCTAAACAGTCAGAACTTAATGTCTCCAACAGAGGATCAAATTTAGCCCCAAAATATATATAACTGCCACAGACCTAAGAAGTTTTTTTTCTTTTCTAACAAAAGGTTGAACTTGGCCCAGAAACTTTGAGGTGTAAGGTACTCATCAGCAGAACTAACAACAAATTGGAAAGTCACTTGGTTCATGTTACATTTATTTTTGCATTTTGCTTTCTCTATTTCAACCTATTTATTCCAAACAATGCTTCATTATATATTTAGTTTTCTGTTAAAACTAAGGCTGATGTGTGTTCTGTCTTCAGTCAACTTGCATGTATTCTATAGGTGCTGAGGCTCTAAGCAGAGGTCTTCTTTTAAAAACAAAAACAAAAAAGCACTTATTTACTGAATTTGTTCCTCTCTCTTGGATTAAACAGATTTCTTTTTTTTTCCTGCCTCCGTCTCTCTATTTTTCATGCCACAGGCATTCTCCTCTTATTTTCTGCATGTGTTTCCCTATCACGCTTACCCCAAGAGAGAGGAGAGAAACAAAGCCTCTCTCAATCAAAGAAATAGCAAATGATATCATGCCAGGTTGAATGAAATAAATCCAAGTTTGTGGATTAAAACTAAATATGCAGAAGTAAATGGAGTAGAGCTATAAAAAGAACAACCACATGAGTAGGAATTGACATATAGAGCCTAAACAAGTTTTATATGATCTGATGTTATTTTTCTGTTCCGAACAGTCCACTGGCACCAACAGAATGTAAAATACCAAAGATTAACAGGTATCCGAGTTCCTTTAGGATAATGCAGAAGTACTGGGAGGAGTATGTACCCCTTTATAAATGCAATTCATTCCTAAGAAAACATGTCATTTGTTTATTTATACATAGTTCTGCATCTTCAGCTTGTTCGAATTAGGAGGGAGAGAAAAGCAGTTGTTGAAAAGAGAGGTAATAGTAATAAATGATTTTTCTACCTCTGAGAGTCTGTCAGTGGAGTGTTGCACATTCTCTGCCACTATTCAATCAATATGTATGAAGAATAATACAATGAAGAGCGGACTGTTAACATCAGATGAAGCAATATACCCAGAGGAATATGAGTTTCACGTTTACACTCTCAAACAAAGCAGAATTTCTACAGCATTTATTCTGAAAGCCAGTCAAATAATAAGTCCATCTCGGATCTAAGACAAAGACACTGTGCTAAGTCTTAGACTTATTTTATTATCCTTACTTTGTTAAATAAAGATTATTCTTGGAATTCATATAAATTAATGATTACCAAACATTACAGGAGTTATATTTTCTTAAAGGCTTTTTTTGGGTAAAAGCAGTAATGATATAATATACAGCTAATATTAGAACTGGAATCAATAAATAAATTAAACATCAAAATCCAAAGGTTCGTCATCTCTGCTTTCAAGTAGAAAAGTACTATTCTGGATATCTTGACATGTAATTAGAGTGTGTGTGCACATGTGTGTGCGTAACTAACCCTGGATTCAGCATGAACCACTCTAAACAACTGCCACGCCATACATTCAAAACAGATCTGTCTACATTTTTGTGAAATAATGTGAGTAACATATATCTGTACTTTATGCTTGAGGTACAGGTATGTGCAGATAGAGAGAAACCTAACTGCTTAATTTGCAAACGAAAGCAGATTACCCAAATGAACATATCAGTTTTGTTTGAAAACCTGAGCTGTGATCCCTACTACATCATCTTTAATTGCAATGCTACTTCCTAGCAATATATCTTGTAGGATGTAACAATCAGTAAATATCTCACATAAAGAGGGAGTTTAAGACAGAGGAAATTTAGTCAATTTCCAGGGAGACAGCATATGTTATTAACTTTAATGTAGAATACCAGACACTGCCTTGAGTTGTTTCTTGAATATTTAAGTGTATGGAGATAATCTTAGGAGAAAAGCCCTAGTCTACACAATCCAGTCACCATATTGCCCCATTAAAAATAATAATAATAATAATAATTTGTTAGCTGTACACTAATAGGCTGCTTAGAGTTCCATTTCATTTCCATTAAAATTTGAGAGACTATTGACCTGAAAGCTTAGCTGAAAAGAAGTAAATGAACAAGAAAAAATGAGAAGAATTAAATCTTAAAGTAACTGCTTAAAAAAAATCAATATTTGATGCAAAAATCCTGTAGACATTGTTAAAATTGCTATTCTTTCAGATGTCAGGTACATCTAAAATTACCCACTGTAAAATGATCAGATTGCATCAAATTTAGATAAAATTAGTTTTGATCAATCACTAGCACTTTATAACAGGAAGATATATCTGAAAGCAAAATACAAGATTTTCCAGTGCCATCCCCAATAAAAGACAAGTGAGTTAATCATGATTATTACTATGCTGCATAACAAATGAATCACATACATCAGCCATTTACTGGCACTGACTCTCAACTCTTCCTTTGAAGTGAAAAGAACAACACAGATGCTTAAAGATCATGCTCCAAGAGATTAATGGAGCCTGAATTTCAAAGAAGGAATAGGGCAAGAAAAAAAGAGCCGAGGAAAAAAAATGCTCATTTTGGTTCAATTCATGTTTATTTCTGGGGAAGAAAAAGAATAAAACAAGATGAATAATCCCAAGAACCCTATTTACTCAGATGATATGCATTAATGAGAAAAACAAAAGAAAAATAAAAAAGGTAAGAGTACCAGAGTAGATGGTAATGAATGCTACCAGCTGAAATAAAGGGGAAGTGGAGGCTGAAGTTAGAGAGGGCATGGAAAAACACATTAAGGAGAAAAATGTGAAAGTGCATTTTCTGGAATATGCAAATGTTATACATACAGTACACAAAGTTCGACCTCCAAAAACACCGGCGAAAAAATGCAGGCATCAGAAAACACAGAGTAAACAGGGAAAGAGCAAAAGCCATACACCAAAAAAGTAAATAAAAAAACATAGGAAAGGACAATAGAGAAGATTTAGACAATTCTTTTGATGTTGAAATGATTTCAGGTTACACAGATGTATAATTCACTGAAGCAAGTTTAAACCTGCTTCAGAATCTTATACAAATATATCTGCTTCTCTCCCCATTAGCTTTCTAATAACTATCTGGTGTAGTTTAGCTGTCAGACTTCACTGGAATCTAAGTAAATGGAATTGCCTCATTCCTACTGTTTACATTATTACAACAGGAGAATCTACAGATCTTGTCCTCAAAATAGTACTGCTGGTTGCGAGTCAGATTTCCACAGTAGGAAATCACAGTATGCCGACAGAAAATAAAAGTTTGCAGTTATGGCTTTTCATTAGACATCTGAAATATAAGTAAAATATATCATGAAGCTGTAAATTGATCAAAGTGTATAATTTTAATGTTGTTTGATACCATGTAGTTAAAATTCCTTTGTTTTCGTTTTTACCTAGGACTTTATCCATCCATATTTACTTCTTGTAGTAAAATGAATTCCAGCAGAATTCCAACTGAAGTTGAAAAGGTAATTAAAGTAAGGGGAGTAAAGGGATGCCAAATTCTCCAACTCTGGTGTAGGCCTAAGTAGTAACTTAATAACCTTGCTACAGCGTAAGAAAAAAATCACTGACACTTCAGCCTTACAGAATGCCTGACTATCCTGACTTCTCAACATGAGACAAAAAAGAAGTGCTCGCCTTCCAGGTGTTTGTGTTCTCCCATCTGTGATCATAAAAACTGAAGAAAACAAAAAACAACACACTTCTTTTGAAAGTTGTAGTCTGAGTACAGCAGAGGCTGTTGTACAAAGAGTACAAACTTCAGCAGTCGTTGGCCCTGTGTAGGAAGGCAAAGGAGATAAAATAAACAAAACTAAGACAACAAATACTTTTAAAGTGTTGTTAATTATGTTGTCTATAAAGCAACAACTAATGACAGCCAACAAAATCATTATAAAAATATTCAGGTTTTGGTTTTCATTTAGTTCTCTGGACTACAGCAACCTTGAGATATAGCCTATCTCATATTAATTTGTTCAAGTTCCCCAAACATTGTGAGAAACTACAGTTATGAGCTTAATGAAGGCAAGCCATGCTTCCAGGTAGTTGGAAAGTGTTGCAAATGTTTCAGTCTTATTTCACAAAAATCTGGGTTTCAACTCTAAACCCTGCAGCTGGGGTCCATAACGTTCATAAGCAGAAAAGAAAAAAAAAGAGAGAGAGAGAATTCAATGGTATTAAGACAGGAAATTCAGTTTAGCTTGTATGTCCAGTGAAGGATAATACCTTTCTCTCAGAGTACTCCAGAATTACTTTTGGCAAGGTAAAACTTTTCTAGAACAATGTCAGGATAGAAATTAGAAAATTAACTTTCTGTTCAGCGTTCATCGCTGAAGAAGCATGTTGGAGCAGAAAAATGATAAGATGATGTGATTTCTGATACTGCTTTTGAGAACCGTCCATACAGAGCCACCCAGTCTTTTAAAATTGTTATCTTCTATAAAATATCAGGTGCACTTCCATTTTTTCAAGTTCTTAGACTACCCTTCTAAGAAATCTAAGAAACCCTTCTAAGAATACTATGCTAAGTATAGGAAAATAAACATAAAAAAGTGAGTGATAAGTGAGCTGTATAATTTAATGTAAGATAAAAAATAGTTTGGTAAAGGAAAAAGAGAAGTGGGAGATGGATTCAGGCTTTTTCTTTTATTCGTCCACATTTTTATTAAGAACTCAAACGTCAAAAGATTCATGGAGAAAAAATCTCAGGGGCGACAGACAAACTTCAGTTTATTAGCTTAATAGTTGTCACAACAATAGCTGCCACAAGAGGGAAAGAATGTAGTGGAAATGTTAATTAAGTGCAAGTTTACAGGGAAAATTCTAAAGAAAATACATATATTGAAGAGAATATACATATGCAAAGGATAGCTATTAAATGAGGGCATTGAAGATTTAGCTGCTATTTGATAATGTGGGAAAACAGATTAGCTATTCATAAGCACTCATTAAAAATTGATGAAGAATGATTTATGCTACTGTTAGACCTTGCGTGCCCCCTGCCCCAAGGGTTTAGCTGCCTGGGCTTTGCAAGAAGCCTTCCTGCGGACCCTTAGCTCCGGAGCAGCCTTTCCTGTGCCTGTCCCCTTCCCTGCAACCCTGCCTGGCCACCGCAGGCCGTGTCGGACCCAGTGACAGTGCCCAGACCCGCTCTGCTGGGTGCTGGGGTCTGCGTCCTGGTGGTGAGGGTCCTCCCTGCCTGTGCCAATGCCCCCCACGGCTTCCAGCTCACTGGCCTATGTGGGGCAGCAGCCACCCCAACTGCTCTCTGGCTGTTACGCAGAATTCCCTAAATCCCTGGAAACGTCTGTTGGAAACTCACAACTCAGAGAAGGCTCAGGAGAACTGTTCCTAGCATTTGAGAATGACTGCAAGGCTTAAAGACCGACCTAGTGTGACTTCCCTGGATGTGTCTGAAAAAAAAGGAAATGTAAAGAAGCAGCAGAAATGATAGGCTATTTGCACAGAAGTAGGAAGCGTATCAGCCAAGAAGATCTGGAAGGATTTGACCCTCATGGCCATTCAGCTGGGGGGATGGTAAGCCTGGTATCTCCTATCACAACTTTTCTCCCTTCCCATGCCCTATCCCCCGTGAAGGAAAAGTGAAATGCCGCTAAGGAACCTCTGATTCTGATCTTTACTTTCCTCCTAATCTTAAATATAATGATGTTTAAACGTTACTTTTCTGATTCCTAGGAGGCTTATTCTGTGAGCAGGTCTTTAAAATAAAGTTGACCTTCAACAGTTGAAGGTAGTGAATCCTCAGTACTGGACTTCTTCAGTGTACTGAGACTGAGAATTTTGATACAACTAACTTATGGTGAAAGTGATCTTCAACATAAAACGTCTAAAGGCACTTTGGAAAGGTGATGTAACTTGGCACTTCATACAGAAGTGATTATTCCAACAGGACCTATCACCTATGGGAAAATCTCATGTAGCCCTTCCAGATGTAGCTATTTCATCCACAGTATTTGGATCCAGTTTTGTAAGGCAGGTTTAATACCTGTTCGGATTTCCCTCTAGTCATCAGACACAGATATCTGCAACAAGCATTTTATAAAGCAAGGGGATCAAAATGGTATTGTGTAACCACCTCAGTTAATTATGGATGCAGCTGGGCTTTGTGTGTACCAAAAGCTTAACTCAAAAATAAATAACTATGAGAAAATAAAAAGGGGAGTTTTATCAGGTTGGAATACAAAGAAAAAGAACATCACAGGACAGGAACATCCTGAAAAAGATTTTTTTTCTCCAACTACGTAGACTAAAAATATAACCTTTCTCTACAAATTAGATTTATATTATTAGACTGCTAGAGCTACATTTGTAAACACATGGCACAGATATGGAAAATTGTTAAGCTGTTTTCAGGATGAGTATTTCTCTCTGCTGCATTTTGAATGAAAAAACAATCAAACAACTGGAAACCAAAAAAATGGCATCTGAAGATAAAAGGAAGGAAAAAAAGAAACAGAGAATATATGGGAACATAAAATGCCATCCTGGCTTTATATCTATAGCAGCTAGAAAACAAAGAAGCTGTCTCCTAAGTACACTGAATTGGGGAAAGTTTGGGTAAGTGGCCTCTCTCTGTCCTGAAAATCCTCATCTTGCATCCTTGTGTGTGAGGGAGATGCTTTCATCTCCAAAGCGGGGATCCATACGGATGATCGTAGAATAATAACTATTTCATATCACACTGTTAGAACTTATTAGAAAAGATGATGACTGAATGTAGAAAAAAAAATCAGACATGAAATGCTTTGCACTTCATGTGTCTGAAAAATATCTACTGGGCTCTTTCCTATAACATTCACTTTCCCTCACTGCATTCTCCAAGCCCTTTTTGACAACCAAACTTTATTATTTAGATTTGGGAATGATATTCTCAGTGATCAAGCAAAGAGGTCCTGATCAATTCAGATTTTAGTAAGCAATTCAATTACTTCACTGAAATTACTACTTTATACATGAAATTAATGGAAAATTTTCTTACTGCCAGTGAACAGGGTATCTGCACCAAAAAGCTGTAAAAGGAGATACACAATTTAGGCCAGTTCTGTGAACTGACCTATCTTTGCAGAAGAGTTACACTGCATCTAAAGGGCAGGAGAAACAGCACAGGCAGACAGAGCAAACACCGCAGTGCACATTGTTCTGTCGGAGGAAGGAAAGTATTACACACCCGGGAATAGCAGCCTGAAAACAAACACAAAATGCAATTCCCAACCACAGTCCAGCTTCTGCATGAATGTATGTGCATTTACATTTTCCCCAATTGAATGCTTGAAGTTTATTTTTGCATAATATAGCTTATATACAAACAGTATATTTCAAAGTATAAATGTAGGGTGAGAGAGTTCTGACATTACAAGGGGAGGACTAAAAAATGCCTATCCGTAAGCATCTTCTTGGTGTATTCAGACCACTGTATCACTTTGCCTAGGCTACCAAAAACCGTAACAGTACGATCAATTAGGATACCTAGCAAGCTTGTTTAAACTGAAAATGGTGACACTGAGTTGAACAAGTTGTCATACTCACCCTTATTTCTGAAACCATTTCCTATATCTAAGCAGTCTTAAGCTATGTTTCCAATGTCCATATACGAATACAATGACATGTTTTTCAATGGCAATACATTTGAATATCTGCATATACTTATGTATTGACATTTATATAAACTGTATATAAACTTATACAAAGACATTATGGTAGCTTTGAAATGTTAATGCTAATGTGAAGTAAATGGCCCAGAATAATAAAAGCAAGGCTTCCCACTTTTTCTGTCAGATTTTCCCCACATTTTTTCTTTTCTCTCTTTCTAATCTCTCTGGTCTCCTTTCTTCAACAGAGTTGAAGACCTTTACAAGCTCATCTTTCACCACTGTCACCCCTTTTTCAAGGCTTTCACTTTGGTTGCAAAATTCATCACTAAGGTAGTACATATTTTAACTATGAAGCTAAACTTCCCCTCTGCTTAGCCATGAAAACTGGTATTACCTTTCCATAATTCCTTCTACCCTTATCCATCATGATCCAAATGCAGATCCATTGGGAAACTTACTGATTCTGATCCCTCCCCACACAGATTTAATTACTCTAAGATCCAGGCTCAGCAGAAAGTGGTCAGCTGTTTGTCTTCATACGCTGCCCTAACAGTCATCATATTTGCAAGCACATGCCTTTAAGTTTCCAAGCTCAAGCTCCTCCCAGGATGGCATCAAGTACTGCAGAATTACAACCTACTGTCCTAGAGATTGGGGTGAAACCCCAGCTTTACTGAAATTCTCAGTGACTCCAGTGGGATGGAATTTCCCCTCTTCCTTATTTACATTAACTGTTAATCCAGGATTATAAACTGTTTAGCATGTGGGCAACCACCCACCTTTTATAACATCAAGCATACAATAACCGTAATTAACAATACTACTTTCTGACTTTTTAAATAAGGTATTTCTTTTTAAAATGAGAATAAAGTACCAATGCTGTGTCTCAGTTCTTATATGGCAATGCACTTAAGCAAGCAGAATGAAAAAATAGGTGTATCTTCTGATCTTAACATCCATTGCTTATTAAGACTGTTCAATTTAATGGTGCAATATTAAACAACTTAAAAAGGAACAGAAAACAGTTTCAAAAGGGCTGTTATCTAATTACATTTGCTATTAGAATCAAGTTTACACTTGTTTAAAGGAAACATGACAAATCCAATTATTGATCTTACCAGAATGATATGATCTCATGAAAATTTGTCTAAGCCAGAAATCATGAATTGATGACAGAGGCCAAATCCTGCCCTCCTGATTCGTGCATGTGTTTGATGTAGTAGAAATTCACCCCGTCAACTATTCAGTTCTATCAACAAACACCAATCTGGCCCACTGACCTATTACACTCGGAAGTTTAAAGAAAGTAATATTTGGCCCAAACTCTCTCTCAACAATATGAGATATAATCTAGTCTATGTAACCAAAGTAAAGGTTTACTGATACAAGCAACTTTATGCAAATGCTCAGCTATAAATTACTTCTAAAGCTTTGGCACTGCAGTATACAGACGTCTATGTAGAAACACTATTCTGTTCTTTTTGGAAGCTTATCAGATTTCAGATAAAGCTTTGTTCATGTGAATCTAATTATTCAGGCTTTTTCTAAGTTCTTTCCTGTTGGAGCTTCTCGCAAAGTGACTTCAAACTGTTTCATTTTCTGAATAAACTGAGTGATTCCAAACAACTTTTGTTAAAAGAGGAATAAATTAATAATCTGGAGCTCACAAGCCTTTTGGTCTTCAAAGCCTTCAAAGTATTTAAAATATAAAATTTAACTCTTTTTTCCCCTCTTTGAAGTGGGTCATTTTTAGTAAAGCAACTTAGCCTCAGGTTTCTTCAAAGTTAGTGCCTTATAATATTCTGTCTGGAACCGTGGCAAAATGTTTACATATCAGAAGTTTTAATAGCTTAAAATACTACCAAACACTACTCTAAAGATTTCATTTAAGAAATCGTAACCATCAGAATTAGGCAAACTGTTTCTGGCAGAAAATGAATACTGTATCTTTCTCTTTACAGGCCCCAAATCTAGAAGAAGTATTATTTTATTCAAATACTAGCCAGAAGACAGAAAAATTGACAAAAAAATCCATGGGAAAAGGTTCAGCTACAGAAGCCTCAAAATACTCATTTTAGATCATCGTAATTACTATTGGTCTTTTTGGAGTTATTCACTTTACTTACTATAAACTTGGTCAACTTATGAGAAAATCAGTAAGGCCAAAGAGGTCTCTCTCATTTCAGTTATATTTCCTAGGAATCACTAAAAGGCAAGTGATCTAATTCAGGAATGTGCTTTCCTTCCAAAAGAGTCTGAATTAATGAATTTTGACACACACTCCAAATTCCATTAAAAAACAAAAACTTTTTGTCAAATTAAACATTTGGAGTAGATTCAGCCTTAGGCACGCTACATTTAGGTGTATATGTACAGCTCTTTATATGTAGGCTCTTACAGTTGAGGGGGATGTAGTTAAAAAAAGTTCCTGAAGCTGCAAAAGCGGTTCAGTTCACGCTGATGTGCACATCTACACATGCATCTACAAGGACCTGATTAGGTCCTACACTTCACTGATGAAGGACTTGTCCTCCTTTGGTTGTGAATGGGAGCCAGAACAACCAGCTCACATGGAAACACACACAGACACATGTGTTGGGTGCTGAAATCTATCTTCAGTTTTAAGCATTCAAAAATTTATTTCTATTTTTCTTAATAATATGAAGTAAATATAAAACTGAAATTTCATTAGAATTAAATTTTATCAAAATCAATATATTCCAGGAGAAAAGTCTAATTTTAATGAAGCAGTCTTTCCTGAAGACAAAACATTTCATCAGAAAAAATGGACCAGATCTACTCTAGTCCACTGAAGATGAGAAAAAACCCCCCAAAGAACTAAGAAGTTTTCCTCCATTTTTTACTTTAATACAATAATGCTAACAGACATGAGAATGTGATTTTATTAAGAGAGTGCACATATTCTCCAGAATGAAATCCTTGTAAAAAGGAAATTAATGATAAATAACTTCAGAGGTCATTGAAAAGTTAGAACAGAAATATCAACTATCAGAGGAAGCACCTCAACTCCCAAGAGGCACTAAAATAAGCAAAATATTAATTCCACACTAAATATAAAGTTGTTCTCCTACCTGTGTGCAGACAAATTACTGAGGTACAGGGTGCACTTTTCTTCAGCAGACAGCCCATCCACCATCAAATAAAAAACATGAAAATTGCTCTGGTTGAGAGGTTGCAGAATGACACGAGACTTCTCCAACATGTATGTATAAATCCTAGCTGATTAAGAAATAAACAAACAAACAAATTCATCATTACACTGATTGCTCTAAACCGATTGCTCTATTTTAAACAATTTGCCATTGCAACACTGAAGAGACAATATGTTTCTTATACAATAATCTGAGGCAAGCATGACATCAAAAATATTACCATTCATCCTAGCACGGTTTTCTATATAAATCACATACAAAGCCCTGATTCCATTAAAATTCATGGCATAAATTTATTTCTATGAATTTTAAAGACAATGCTGGTGACTTATACCTCGTGGTTGTTTGAGGAACCTGCTGTTGTATTTGGCAACATTTACAAAGAGATCAACTATTAGTCATCTCACCTAACTTCAGCCATCTAAGAATTAGCATCTACTCTAAGCTCCCTCTTAATGAAAAGAGAAAGGTGCAAGAGAGGTTTAAGAGATCTTGGAAGAACGGCCTTTGGAATCATTTCCTCTTTCTCTGGTGGCTATAAGGAGAGCTCAGATCAGCCACACAGCTTCTAAATGGCTACATGTAAATGAGACAAATCCAGTGCAGAGTTGATCGTTAACAAGCTTACTGACTGGTGCTTGGGGAAACATGAGCATCTTAGAAGGGCTATGATGAGCATACCCAATGAAAAGCCATGAGAGTCAGCACATCTGGGAGGAAGGGGGAAGAGGAAGAACCTGCCTATGATTTGCCTATGGAAACATTGATTACAAGATCACACCCAGCAAGGTTTGAAGAAGGCCTGGCTACAAAAAACAGGGAAAATACAGCATCCCAAGATACATTCACCTGCTTCTCCAGATTATAGGCATTTTAGAGCTAAATGTGCAGCAGACGGACAGAGATTTGCTCATCTGGGTAGACCACTCTTCAGCCCTCCCGAGTATATGACACTACGCATTTCCAGATGCATCAAGCTAAAGATAGCAAGGGAATGCCTCACTGTAGCTAATGCTCAGGGTACTCCTTTGAGTGGGGACCTGACTCCAGGTCCCACTTACTCCATTTTTTTGCATACTTTATCCAATGATTGTTTAATGTAAAATAAAGCCTGGGGTGCAAGACCAGAATCAGGTCCATCCACACACAACTGAGCACCCCCACCACTAGAATGCAGTACATTCTTTTGCAGCTTTATGCTTTTAATTCTCTGCAATGTGGCAGAGCTTTCACAGGGTTTTAGCAACCATCCTTACCCTAGAAAAGATGTATCGAGTTTAGTGGTTAAAGCGCACTCTTCAGCAAAGGAGGAGATGTATTTTTGAATCCCTGTGACCAGAGGAGGATATTAAGCCAAGATTTCCCATGGTCTGGATGGCTATCAACTCAATTAAGGCTCCTTCTTTAAGAACCAGAAGTAGTTATTGAACATGCAGTGACACAAAACACTGGTACATGCATCCTGTAGTACAGTAAGTATGTTCTCTAAACACATACCATATTGAGATTCTCAAGCTTTTTTTAGATTTTTTTTCTTTTTTTGAAACAAACTGGGATGAAACGTAAAATTGCACTAAGTTATTCAGTGCAGTCAAAACTGTAGCATTTCTAGGCATATGCAGAAGTTCAACTTCAGACACCAGAGAGACTTGAAGTTTGAGGCCCAGCAGGAATTTAAGGACTTCTGAAGATGGGGACAGTTGAAAGAGTATTTTTAGAATCAGCTCTGGACTTTGGACATCTAAGTTTAAAGCTACTGCCCAATGCAACACTGAGCAAAGTTATGGAAGTTAGTTCTCAGCCTGCGACTGGTTATCAGAGGTATGGTAGCAGCACTATCCTGAACACTAGGATAGAAAGCTGAATGTGTGAGCTCCTGTCACCATGCAGGTGCCAATATCCATAGTAGCTCAATCTGAGCTGGCTTGGCTATCTCTATACCACCTATATTGGTCTGGAAAGTATATTTTAAAATCACCTAAGTTGTCTTTTATCTTCTGGAGAGTTGTAAGTCTCTGTCTATACTGTTAAATAAAATAGGGCCAGAGGCCTGTCTTTTGAAGTTACTTTAAGTTGTGTGTATGAAGGAACGTGACCTGTGAGGACAGTGCTGAAGGACATTACAGAATAGAGGGAAACCAAACAGGTAAATCTTGAACATAGTGCTTTAAGGATGGTCACAGGTGAGTGTTGTCCCTAAACGAAGTATGCACTGCCTCAGAAAGTGCTACTTGGCACAGTCCAAACCATGCCAGACACACACTAGTTAAGCAGTATGGATGATCAGTGTCACACTACACTACTCAGGGCCATTTTCTACTGTTTCTTTTATTTAGCAGCACAGGGGTGGCCTGACACATTCACTAATGTTCAAAATCGTGACTGGGGTTCTGGTTACAGAAGAGACAGCAGGACAGACACAGCAAAGTTGAATGGCTGACTTGCTGAACCAGTGAGACATGATCTGGCCCATTTATTCATCCTACAAAAAAAAAGACAGTGAATTGGCCACCTAACCCTGTGTTACTAAGGAAAAAAGAACTGTGCTGGAACTAAAACGGCATGCCTGGGAAACCATTAAGCTGGTACCATGTTTCCAACTCCAGCAACTGTTGCAGCAGAGTGTAACTTGAAGCAATGCAAAACCAGCCTCCCATGGCAGGACTGGTCCAGGCACACACTGTTGTGAGCATCAGTCATTACCCGGCTGCCATTCCAACAGGGTAAAACAGAATACATGAACCTGAGGGATGATTTCCATCCTTTATTGTGCTTGTAACTTACTTCTCACTAAAACTAACCTTGCTGTGAAATAATTTGAAAAAAAGAAAAAGCTATTACTAATCTTTCATAACCTTCTTGGGTGCAATGGCGTTCACTATGGCTGTCTTAATTATCACACAGGTGTTTTTAACATTCATTGAATAATAAAAAGAAGAAAAATGATACTGGAGGTCATCTGATTAATTAATACATTTAACTTCAGTGGGGCAGCACCACTTATTTAGATGACACAAACTAATTCAGCCCCTTTCAGCTACTTCAAGTCATCTACTTCAATAAGGCTAAATAGAGTTCATCTCAGTTAGCATGTCCAGCAATGGGAAGAGCTGTTAAGAACAGCCAGGTTTCTGATGAACAAGAATCAAACATACCATTGTCTTAATGGAGCTAAATTTATTCTGAGAGAGAACAATTACGGAAATATGACTTTTCTACAAAGTGAAATGCTACGTTCTGTAAACTGTGGGTGAAACACAAGGAAAAGATAATAGAGTTCCAAAGCAAAATCTGTCATTTTTGTGCAATGTTAACTGTGCCTATAGATGTGAGGAAATCTGAGCAAATGTAAGGAAAAAAATCCCTTTAATAGAACATTTGACCTGCTGGACAGCTACAAAGTCAGCAAGCAGACTCTGTACTGAAAGCGTGGCCAGTGGAATCTTTCCTCCAACAATGCATTCTTTGAAACGACATACCTTTCTCAAAAGCCTTGCTGTCTGAAACTCAGCTATTGATAAAGACAAAAGAACATTTGAAATTTCAGAGTTGAAACACTGTACAAAAATATATCAGAGAGTTTGTTAGCTGCAGTCTTTTTTATACCAAAAAAAAGCAACTCAAACTTGAAACTTTTTTTTTTAGTTGATTGAAAATGTTTATAATACACACAGGGGAAGATTCATTCTGCTGCTCTTTATAAATCAAGTTTGATTCTGCCATTTTAGTGTAACGTAACAAATTCAGGCTTTGTTTTTTAAAAAAAAGAGGAGTGAGAAAAGCAAGGCAGAAAACAGTGGAGAATAAGTTTGTCAGGACTGATTTTCTCTTGCTAACCTTTTCTTTTTCCGTCATTTGAGGAAACGGACTGAACTTTTACTTTTCATCTTAGGTCAGATGTCAACTTGCTCAGGAGACCATTTACCCTCTCCCAAATAAAAATAAAATGCACTAATTTTACTTCTGGAAATACACAAGCTTTCACTGCTATGCACTAGGCACGAAGCATCATCTACAAAGGATTATGATTTTTCGATAGAGGTCAAAGATCTGTAGGTGGGTGCTGTTAGGTGTGACTTTCTTCTAGAAAGTTAATGAAGTCGCCGGTCTGCAGTTTATTCTGTATTTGTGTTCATGTAACACTTTTTACTAGTTCCCACTGCCTTATCTTACCTAATCCCAGTGAACGATAACTTAACCTTGGTTATACCTTCTCCACCTATTTGACTGGACTATAACATGAAAGGTATCTGACCATTAAACCTTTTTTCACAGAAAATTCCCATTTGAACCCAACATTCATCAGAAAAGAGTCAGAGGAGGCACATGAAGTCTCTGCTGCTGTGCATACTGGCTTTTAGTATAGCCACATGCAAGGGCTCCATCCTTGTCTTCACAACTTTGTGGAAAAGCCTCAGTTTAGCAGAAAGACCAAATCAAGCCCAGAGATGAAAATTACAGGCAGTGTTTCTGTTCTTTGGGTATAGTGGGCTTTCTGCTATAAGAATAAAACTTAAGTGACAAAGAACACTTTCTGGGTGTAGGCAGAAAAGAACATCAGCACAAACAAAAGGGCTGTCACACACTTCACTGAATTCCACTTAAAATGCAAGGAATGCTAACTTGAACTTTCCCTCTGTAATAAAAAGGTACATGTGTAATCTGCACGCATCTTCCTTAGTAAATTGTTTTGCATCTGCCCCCTTAAGCTCTTTCTGTTAAAGAGTTTAAACAGCCTAAACCTTTTGTTGGAGGCAGTCTAGTATCACTTGAATTTTTATTTACAAATCAGACATATTTAGCCCAGTTTGCATAAATGAGTTATAAAGTCATGTCTCAGCAGAATCAGGTGCTCTGCATATTTACACTGTTCATTCATGTTTAAATAGTGCAAGACAAAGTAAATACTGCTGCAAATGATCTTTCACATAGATATACAGAATCATTGAGTGGGATTTAAACTGGAGCCAAAGACAACGTGCCTGATTCTTTTCTCATTTATAGTGGTGTAAATCAGGGACAATTTCACTCAGAAGTGCTGTTTAGCCATGGCCTTGAAAAGGTAACATTGATAATGCAAACAAATAACATGAACAAGTACAACATTACAACTACTTATAACAACATAAAAATCACTTCTTTGCTCTATTGTGGCTTCTGACTTTTGACTGCATATTGTGGAACTTTTGGCTACCTTATATTTAGTAAGAGTAATTGATTCAAATCCTAAATAATTGGGGAATGGGAGGGCATGCAAACTAGTGGTTTGTATTTTTTAATGGGCTTGGCCCACTCCTCAATTTTGTCATTTTATACCTGTGTTTTCAAAGTGATAGAAGCACAGCATTTGTGTTACAGAACACTGACATCGGGCTTGGTTAAATGGGTCTACATTTACATCAGTAACAAACAAGGGCCGTGAATTAAACTGACAAGTCTGAGTAAAGCTCCTTGAAACATCAGGTCCCTGCAACCTCAAGCAATGCACTCAAAAATAGTGGAAACATTCGACCTTAATGGTTCTGTGCTTCAGTTCCTCATCTGTAAATGGAGTGACACAACCCTAAGCCAGAAGTACTGTGAAATCAAAACCATTTATGTGTCTGAAGCACTCAGACACTTAAAGATATTGATGAACACTTGAGAATTCTACAGGAAAATTATCATTCTGTTTTCAGAGCAGGATATACAATAAAATGTGATCAAGCCACACACAGACCAAAGAAGAGAAAAAAAATTTAGCAGCTGATCACTGAGGCAATGCATTGCATTCTCTGCACTGAAGTAAGCTGGGGTGGTATGGAAAAAGGACATTATTAAATTTCTGTGCACAAGACAACCAAAGAGTATCTCAGACAACTTCAGCATTTACTAATGTTTATATGCTTAACTTTTCAATGTGCCATTTGCATCTGTTTGTGTTTGTGCAATGTGTGTAACAGAGTGAGACAGAAAGTACACGTGTCATCTAAGTGTCGTAACTCCACTGACTCTACTTAAATATATATAATACATAAGATTATTAAAATGTTAGTTCTAGAGATTGCACTTAATTTTACAAACTCAATTCAAAATCTATTCTAGTCCATTCTGATGTTTAGATCAATTTTATTATATTCCTCCTGAAATACTCAAGAATGAAAAAAACATGCTTCATACTTTTTAATTTTACATTTTCTTCACAAGTATTCTACATTTATTGTAATACAAAACAGAAAAAAAATTGGTATTGATTTCCCACACAGTGATATTTTCACCGTTTTGGCAAAAGCAACTATCTTATTTGACAGGGTATGGTGAACTCCCTAGAGAACTATAATTGCCTCATGAAATAATGGAAAGGCTATACTTAGGAAACTCCTCTGAAAGGATAAACCTATTTTTTAATGTTAAAAAATGGGTAGTTTTGTAAATGTTTAGCCAATACAAACTAATTTATTCAGATCAAAAATGTATTTCACCACACAGCTCTGCCATCCAGGAGAAACAGCGCAAGTAGAAAACTACACCTGTGTACAATTACTTCTGCATTCACCATTAGCGCAGAATAATTTTATGATGGCCTATAGGGACCAGAAATGAAAGTGCTCCAATTCCAATTCACCAATTCCACACCAGCCTGAAAGAGCATCAGCGTGATTCCTACTGCCTTCAGAGGAAGCTCAAAGCTGTAGATAGTAACTTCTGGTTTGGGTATTACGGAGCATACTTGGCTTTTCTTTGCACCAAACAGATGAGTTTACCACTTGTTTAAGACATACTTAAAATACCCAGTACAACATTAGTTACAAATGCAAATAGTAATTCCTTCGTGGCTTTTATTTCACAGTAAAGCAATATGCAGCTGTCATACTTTGTTAATCTCAGACATAAAAGGAAATACGATTTCCTGGGAAATATGAGTCAGCTGTTGTTCAACGTTTACTTGTGTTTCTCTGCCATCTAGTGGTTACACAAGGCACATCTCTCCTTTTTAATATCGTGCACTACTCTTGACAAGCAATGAACTTGTCACCTGCATTTAATCATGCTACTCTGTTCCTTCTGCACTCCACAAAAACCCTGTGCCTCTCTGCCATACTTCAACCCCCATTTTTGTCTGTGTGTATGGCACACTGGGACCCGGATCTCCTAGTCATGGCGATATCATAATAAAATCATTAGACTTACCTCCAGCTACTGTTTTCTTCTTCTCACAAAATTGCAGCTCAAAATATTTGATAAAACAGCTGGTCAAATCATTCAGGGGTGTCTTAGCATGTCCAAAGGCCTCCAAAATACAGTTTACCTGCAATAAAATGGTAAATGAGAAAGAAAATAAATAGGAAGATATTTCAACAGTTGTCAGGTTTGGGGTCAATAATCATAAAAAAAAAGACTGTTAGCTTTGAATTTAACAAATTCCTTGAATTTTTTTACATATATCAAAATTAAAATAAGATAGCTGAACAGAAAGAAAAAAAGTGTTGTCACAATAGTTGAAGTTGTAAATGAAAGTGGAAAGATAATGGCTTGACCTTGAGCTATGCCCTTACAGGTAGTATGGATACAGGTGACTGGAGTCATATGCCCATAGCTGGCATGACAGACAAAAAGATTAGGATTTTTGAAGCTAGCTAGGCTGGTAAAGTGCCAGTCAGTTGATAATAACAACCAAGCGAAGGAATTCGCAAGCTTTACGTGATGCTGTAAGTGAACTATAAAAAACAAAGTAGGCCTAAATTACTGGTTTCAAAGAGAATTACTTAGCATCATACTAGTATAAAAGTGAGAAAAATCAGATTCAACTTTTTTTTCTGGCATTCCACTATTAATGCATTTCCGTGTTTCATGTTCATGGCCAGATTATTTTTAAAATAGTATTTTCAAAGCACTAAACGCATTAAAATGTATTAAATGTGTAAGATTTATTCCAAGTTATTCTCTGTATTTAGTTCTTTCTGTATATAATTAGTTTCTTACTTTGTGTTTGCATCCTGAGAAATTGATTGCAAAGTGGCTCCAATATACTACTGCTCTGTAAAAAAGCGATTTGTTGGATGAACATAATTTATATAAACCACGGCTGTGGGAGGTAGGAGGAAAGAGGGCTGCAGAGTGGCACAGATTATAAATGATTCTAGACACAGAAGGTCTAAAAATCAGACCCTCCAAAGTTACAAACCAAATTAGCTATTTGTGCAGTAGGTGGCAGCAGAAAACTAGTCAGTCTATTTCTGGTTCCGCTTCAGTAGCACAGCACTGGCTGTATTTGCTCAAACTAGGCTAATTCAGCATTTGTTTTGTCCAGCACAGTTTTATTAACTTTAATGGTGCTATGCAGAACTGCAGCAGGAATGAATACGGGTCATCATGTTCATTAGAGCACCTTAAAAGGCAACTAAAAGAGAAATTCCACTTGCTTCCCCATGGGTGAGATCTGCTATATCTAGTTTAGCTATCTGAAGTCAGAAATCCCATCTAAGCTAGTTACAAGGGATCTTTCTATAATCAAGACAACTAATTTTTCTTAGTGTGTGATTCTCTTCTACCTCCATTGACTCAGAATCATTGACATGTATGTTAAGTCTACACTATTAAACTAAACAGGACCAGGTACCACACTCTAACCTGTATGATAAGTGGCATGATGAGGTTCACATTCATGCATTTAACAACTCTTTTGCAGAATGGAGTGATCATACCACTGTGAATGGTCCCTGGCACATACTGTCCTCTGAACTTTGGCCAGATATCTGTAGCTATGACCCCTGTGTTTGTAATAAACTAGAAGTGTATTGTCCCTATATAACAGCATTACTGCAACATTAAGCTTCATAATTTAAATCAGAAAAAGTGAAAAATTAACAACAGTATCCTCAACACTGTTGCACGAAAATTGGATTATACATGTCAACTTAGGAGCATCATCAATGAATCAGATCACACTGCGAAAAACACTTCAATGTGGCAATTTATGACTGCATGAAGTAAGGCAAAGCTGAAGCTTATTCAAGTGTAGTGTTTTCACTGTCATCAGGCTTCTTTTAGTAAGTTTTCAAAAAACACAAATGTTTTCTAAAATCCACACAAAATCCATAGGGCTTCTATTTCCTTATCAGCTGGAATGTATAAAATATGAATCAGTAAATCTATAGCTTTTCCCACATTCCAATAGTCCTGATTTGTAGGTAATATGTTTGTGTCAGCTGTACTTCTGACACTATTTTATCATCTTTATGGGTTGATTCATGCATAATTCAGGGATAAAGCAGTGTGTTTTGAATGATGCATGTGACATTGTCAAATGTTATTAAAGCAAACACAATGAACAAGACTCTAGAGTTTTATTGGATATCATGCATCTGGCAAGTTAAGGCTGCAAAAAAGAGTATCTTGGGTTTACTCTAAGTGCTGTACATAAAGGACACCAGAGTGGGTGAAAGAGTTTAAATATTTTTTAAGTATGAAACTCAGAACTTGGTGACAACATTATAGACTGTGTTAAAACATTCCACGTAAATTTGTCTCTGAGCTAAAAGATCAGATGAGAAGTTTCAGCAGAAAAGGCAATTTTTGGGGAAAAATCTGAATTGGCAATCTAGAGTTCTGCGTAACCTAGAACATGAGTCTGAACCTGCACAGTAGTGTTAAAGCTGTAACCATAAAACACGACTGAGTTGCAATGTTCTGTCAAATGAAAACTTTACATTTATAATTTATCAGCATGGGGACAAATTCATCCGAAACATGAAGCAGGTTCTCATGATTTTGTGACATGCACTGCACAGAATATAGTTCTGTTTTGAGAATTTGATACTTCAACAACTATTCAGTAACTCTTTTGCCTATTTCATAAATATTTAGTACACAAAGACTGGGCCATATAACTTCGTTCAGTCTTTGCAGTTCTCCTGGGTATAACTTTCTAATTTCTGTCTTACATACTATTACTTCAGATACCTCAGGACTCCTTTTAATAGCCAGAGAAGCACCATCACAACCAGATATAAACTTCTTTACTTACTGCAGGCTATTAGTACATATTTAAATGACAGTACCATATCACACAAATATTTCCTATTCACTGAAACATAGCTTTTAAAAATTACTGATAAATACAAAAACAAAACTGGCTGCCACTTTTTCACATCCATGTGAGCTTCATCCTGCTCACGTTCAGGTCACTGCAGGGAAAGAAACCTTTGACTTGAATGGTGAAAATAAACCCTTTATGAACTTCCACATAGCAAATACCTTTTTCCTTGCAGTTCAAATGTCTTTGTTTAATCAACAGGCCAGATTTTCACCTTGTTCTAATCAGTGCTCAGAGTGTTACTCACATGTTTTATCTTGGTATCAAAGGTGTTTCTGCTGGAGCTGGCTCGGCAAGTGAGGTGCTTCACTATCTGTTTGCAGGCTTCGGTCTTTCCAGAACCACTTTCTCCGCTGCAAGATGACAGGCAAGAAGGAGAGAGGGGAATCATTGCTATATCACAGTTGATATTTTATGTTATTTATACTCTCTGCTACCTCTCTTGGAACGGATGTAACGTATCTCAGGCAAACTTCCATTTCAAATAATGGAAGGTTTATGGACGGCAAATAATAAAGAACAGAACATTGGAGACAGACTGGCCAACTGTCCATGTTCATGGGAGCTATCAGAGCTGTTGCGTTGTACTGTCTTGTAAAACAAGCCAAGCCAACCAAACCTGAAGCTCTCAACCATTTTGAAGGTATTTATAGCAAAGCTTTTATCTCTTCCTTTATCTCCTGTCCAACAAAGGAGTCTGCTTACACTGAAACTGCCTTGTTCTCTTTGCAGATGGGGAAGTATTACTGTGGTAATGACAGGAGTCAGAAGGAAATAAAAAATGTAGAAAATAATAGGAAAAGGTAGAGGAAATAAAAGAGGAAAGGAACAGGAAGGAAAAGACAAAGATATCTGAGAGTTAGCTGGCACCGAACATTGTGTTATGCAGGCAAACTGCTCAGTAAAAAGGCTGCAGAGATTTTGCAAGCTGCCCAGTCTCTGCAGTGCAATATACTCTGACTTCAGAGATGATGAATCCTGTTTCATTTCATTCCTTTCACATGATGTGGAATAAATATTCCAAAGAATGCGAACCTCTGAGAGGAGGAATGAACAAAGAAAACAAGGTAACAGGCAATATGAACAACAAAGGTGGGAGGAAACAACAGAAAAGTGGAAGAATGGGGGGAGGGAAGGGAACTCAGTGGTGCAATTTAAGCACGGAGAAGGAAGGAAAAGAGACAAAGGAGTTGAAAAGGACAAAGTTAGTGAAGCCTGATTAAGAAATTCATGTAAGAATTTCCAACATGAATTGTAAGAAATTCTTTTCTTTACAGACAACTGAACCAGACAAAATGTAATTTGATGCTTCTCCTTCATCTGCTCAGTCAAACTTAAAAAGCTGTTTCTACAATAGTATGGCCACGCTAGATGGTCAGTTGTTACCCACCAAATACAGTAGTTTATGAAAATGGGGGGGGGGGGGGGCAGTGGCCATGGACACTGCCATATTTACTCAAATCTCACATGAAAAGAGGAAACAATTAAACAGAGGAAGAAACAAAAGATGGAAGGGAAAAAAGAGGTCTTGATACTCACACAGGAATGGGATCTCTGCACCATTTATTCTCATTCAGTTATTAAGGGACACACACGCAGCTCTGGTGAATATCACAGTTGTTGACTGTTGGCTAGTCTTAGGTGACAAGACAGGTATCTTTACCATATGTGACATGTCAAACTGCTTCTGCCTGTATCCTCCTTGTTTCTGTAACCAGCTGGAGTCTGACCCTGGACTGCTGGCATCAGTAGGAGGTTTGTAGTGTAAGATTGAGAAAGCTTGCAACACAGATGCATGTTACACAAAGACCCCAAACAACAGGTCACCAGGACATATTTAAACCAGGGCTTAGAAAGAAAGAAATTATGTAAAGACAAGAAGGTCACTGTCACAGCTAATGTGAGAATAGCGTCTCTATGGAATTGACGAGTTACTCCGTAAGTACACTATCCCATGCTCAGATCTCCAGCTTCTGGCTTCCTAAAACATTTCTTGTTGAAAGTCAGATGATACTTGAGGTCACCCTCTAAAATGTGTGTGCCCTTCTGTTCTCTTAACCATGACTTCACTCTCCCAAGCTAATTGTATGCTGAATCTGTTCTTAAGAAGTGACATTAGCCTTCTGCCTTTCTAACAGCTGTGCCAGATCTCCTATCCTTTTTGCTAACAGGATCGCTAACAGGAAAAGAAAAGAGTGAAAGAATGGTATTAGTCCTGTGATACTCCTCCCCTAGAGATACTTCATACCTTGCAAATTACAAACTACAGATCTTAGGCTCTTCTTATGCAGAAGGTCAGTGAACTGTTGATAGTTTTGGATCTGTCAAGAGGTTGCAGCCCCCCTCCTATTACGCACTTACACTGCCAGTCCATTGACACCAGCGTGTCAGACGAAGAAACAATTTTGTCCCTCCACAGCATACTTAATCCTAAATCACAGCTGCAACCCGCTATTGCTATACTACAAGTTATCAAGAAGATTAGTAGCAGTGGTGCTTCTGTTATTTCAGCTATTTAGGAAACAACTAGAGTAGTTTGAGAAGCTTGGAGCTCAGCACGTGCTGATGGGACAGTCTGTGCAGGCGGCCTGGCTGTTCCCTTCCAGAGTGGCCGCGGTCGGCATTGCACCCTCTTCTTCTTAGTGGGGCTGCCAGCTGGCACAAAGCCTGTGGGGACACCACGGCGCCAAGACCTCCGCGGCTGAAAGCTGCCAACGTTTCAGAACGTACCGGGAGGAGGGGGACTTAGAGGTGGGCAGATAAACCATAGTATAAAAGTAGGTTACTTAGGAAGCCAGGCTGAAACAGCCAGAAAACCATAACCTCCAGGCAAAATTTTACAAACAAATTCCTGCATGTACTGAAAAAGCACGTTTTGCTTACCCTAGATTTCTGCATATTAGCCAGGTTTGTCTAAATCTGTGTGAATTCAGATAGTTTCCTTAACTGGATCATTTTTGTTTGGTCAAATGTCAGTTCTGCTATAACCTAAATCCTAGCAATCATCTGCTGGCGAATAGCATGACAACATGTCATAAAACAAGTAAGAAGGCATGTACCTGTCACTTCAGATTGTATAAGTGAGGGGGGTTTATTGACTTTATTTCAGTTTCAATTCTGAAAAAAGGTACCACCTTCATAAGGGCAGGAACACCTTACAAAACAAACAAAAAAGACTAAACTTGCAGTACTTGAATCATAACCGGAAATGCTGGAAAAATTAGAATTTGCTTATGTAAGACTTCTACCAGCGTTAAAGCAAGACTCAGATCAGCATAGATATGCATGCTGTTTTGTACGAGCTTCTGAAACTCATCTTCTACTGTACCACCCTCAAATGTGTACATTATTAATCCAAACACCCACTCTGATAGTAAGATATAGCTAGGGAAGACAGAGTGAGTTTACGAGCTTTTTGGAGGCCAGGATCATTCCTTCCTTCTCGGTTTGCACACTGCCTAAGCAAGACACTGGGTCTTGCTCCATGACTGGGATTGCTAGATTTGAAATGATTTTAAAATTTTAAGATTTAGATTTTAAATGTAAAAGAACGCATTTTGTATCAGCAGTAGTGATATTTGTAAATGAACAACCTGTTACATTAGTGGGAAATTATATTTCTAAAGTAAACTAAACTGGAAAGTGTATTTCTAAATGATTTTCAACTACAAATAGGACACCTAAATCTATAATTATACTGCAGTAGCCCATCACAGTTATAACACACTGAGTTATCATTTAAAAATTACAGATTATTAACTTGAATTGAATTCACGTGGTGATGCTAAACTGAGGAAAGAAAAGGCTGTCAAGGCCTTTCGCTTTAAGAGAAGAGGGCTTCTCTTCATTCCAGATTATTGGGCTTATAAATGTGGTTTATATCACAATAAAACCATTGGATATTGACATTTCTGGCTGTTAAAATGTACACAGTTACAGCAATTCATTTGATATATTTATTTGCTTTTTTTTTTAATCGCCAAATTAGTCATCGGTGTCCCATAAACCATTGGTTTGATCGACTAAGGATGCTTAGCTCTTAACAAGCCTATAAACCACGTTTAAGCTTTCTAGACAGCTCTCACTTATCTTGTCAGTGCTTAATGCATTCTCATATCCTGAACAGCATGGAGGGAAAATCCATTTAGAAGCAAGTTAATTATGGCAGAGAAAAGCCTGTTTATTAGCTATTTAAGATTATAACATAATGCTATTTTATTATATAACTTTCATACAAAGTTTATACCAGGTGGTGTTATGCATACATGAATGATGGTGGTTTACTATAGATTAAAAATGATAGTGAACAAGAGGTAGGATATTCTTTCTTCAAAGTTTTGGCCAAATACTTTTTGTTGCAAAACACTGGATTTCAGTGAGCAAGTACTTGATCAGATGTAGGGTGAATAAATTGACTAGATCAAATATAACCAACAAAATACAAGCAAAATTTTCTCATACCAACAGTAACTCCATAGAAGAAATTAAGAGCAAATCTTCAGATGAAAACAATCATATTAAAATAAAGCAAGAAAAGACAAGGAGGGTGGAGAGACAAAGACTGGTCCAGGTCATCCTGACAGCTTTAGATAAATTGCTTTTTTTTTTCCTTTTTTTTCCCGTAGCACAGATATGATAGGATGTTTAGGAGAGAAGACTCACAAAGAAAACTAAAAAAAATCAATAGTTATGTTTAAATAAAATAGTAATAAGTTTATATTAAATCTGAAAATGAAAACACAGCTTTATACAGTTTGAACAGGACCTTACAAAGCTTCTACAAAATAAAGTGCCTGAACATTGTTTGAAATTTTAGAAGTCTAAAGCTCAGTCTGGATACTGTACTCTGATTTGCTCTTGGCCTTAAACCTTCTCTAACGATAAGCACAGTCCTAAGGTGATCTGATAGATTCTGCGAGTTCTATATGTTTTGAGTAGATGGGAACACTTTAATTTCTACAGTGTCTTCAGGCACAGGAAATGGAGAGTCCATATTAGGTGATGACACTACAGAAGGGAGGATCTTTCTCTATCTGGTGCAAGCCCGTGCTGTTTTTACAAATGGTAAGTAGCTTGGCACTCTGAGAACAGCCATACTCATGACAGAAGTGCTGATTTTTTTATTTGATTGACCTTTGTGCACAGGGAGAAGCCACAGTAGATTTCAAGCTACAAACGCCTTCCCTGGGATCACAACACAGGAGCTTCTCATTGCCAAATGTCTGTTGTTTATTCCCAGAGAGAAAGTGGTGTCTCTGCTTCTGTATGTTTAATTACTATCATTATTAGAGTCATTTGACTGGAGTCAGAAGACTCCAGCCATGCATGTGCTGGCCAATGATACAACATAGAAATAGTCTGACCCTGAGGAGCTTCCAGTTGAAACATATGACTGGACACAAGCAGATGCAAAAAGAAATCCAATAAAAACAAACAAACAAAAATCAGATGGAAGGTGTATGAGAGAGAGAGAAGACAATGAGTAGTATTGTATACAATAAGCATAGATTTTGGTGCAGAAATATCTAATTTCTGGATTCCAGTCAGGCTTGAGTATGAAATAAATAGTACTGTAAAGCTCTGTCCTGCCAGAAAATACAAACTTCTGAGCGCGTGTGCGTGCGCACACACACACACAGGGTATTCAAGCAGGACTTTAAGGCCAGAAAGTAGAGCCTGGTAGTTCAGTAACGGTTTCAGGACCGTAACTTTGGACTTAGGTGGCTAAGTTCCAACTCTCAAAACTTCAGGTGTCTTCACCTCTTTTCATTATTCTCTCTTGGGAAAATGCAGAAGGCAAAAATCACTATTTAGACTAAGAAAAAGAAGTACCGTTAAGAGCTACACTGCATGCATAATTCATTAGCAACGGTATGTGTCCAACAGAAGAGTAATTCATGAATCATTAGTAATGGCCACTAAATTCATGGGAAGTTTCATCTTGCAATTAAGCTTTGGCAGAGAAAAAAAGGTTGAACTGAAAAACATTGCTAACAGAAAATAAACATTATCTCCACAAATTAAGCAAGCTGCCATGCTTGATGAAGATGATAGGATTAATATGAATAAAGGTACATTTTCTGATATGATCTCCAGTCTTTTTGAAATGATAGTAGGTAGGTTTCAAAATATAACACAAGCCTTCTGTAAAGAAATTACTGTTTTTAGAATAACAAACTCAAACTCTTTAGGAGGAATTCAGAAGAGAGATATATACTGTCATCACTTGGTTCTTCTGTGGCAATTAACAGTTAAATTAGATATGTTTTGAGAATTGCACATGAAAAGTAAAATATTAATTGTGGTATGGCACTAATTTTTACTGCTCTATATCATACATGCACACCAAAACAGTAGCCTCTTCTCATACTAAAAGCTATTATAATAAAACTAAAGCATACTTACTTTTATAAATTCTACTAGCAAAATATTTACTTATACTATAAAGTTTTATTATATATACTTAAAAGTAAAGTAGACTTAAAAATGAATAGAGATTGGGGGGATGAAGGGTTATTCTATAATTGCATCATCTTTCACTTACTAATGAGTACAGTTACACTTTTGTACTCTCAGTGTCCAATTTCAAGAGAGCCTGTGTGCCAAAACAAAGTATCTTATAGGTACTGAGGGAACTCTGTCTTGGAATTAGTACATACACATAGGGATGATCCACTTTCACTCAATTTACTACTAACAAAACCAGACAAAGCCAGCACCCTTCTGATAAAATGTGGCTATTTTCCTACATGGCATCCTGATGCTGCTCATTGTTAGAGCTCTGACTTGGACAGAGTCTCAGGCCACCACTTTGATCTTACAGTAGCAGTAAAAATTCTCTGGGTGACTTGAGTATGGGTATTCCAGGAACTATTTAGGTCAAGCCAAAACCACCACCAAAAACACTGGGCCCTGCTATTCCCGCTCTAGAAACTTATTTCACCTTCATGTGAATTTGGTTTGGAAACTGATTCAGGTTAAAGCAATGTCTCCCCCCCCACACACACGCACACATTATTCCCCTTGGGTAATTTGGACCTGGGAGCATTTCCCCAGTCCACATCACCACCTGAATGTTTGTGTCAATACAACGGACGGTGTGGAAATAAAGAAATGGGCAGCCAAAGGTAGGAGAAGGGCAGGACCACTCCAACTGGCTGAATGCTATGCCACAGGCCTTCAGGGCCAGAAAGTGTGCCCTGGTCCATACTACTTTTTAGCACAGAAACATCCAAGGAACCATTCCACACAGTGGTAGAACCACCTTCTCTTGCTGATAAATAATGTGATTTTACAGCTGAAATACGGAGAACAGAGAAATCCATTCTGATCACACACACAAGTTCATCTGCACATATATACACACACACACACTCAGGTGATAGCAAGGGGGTAGAGGAATATGCCTACAGTCATGGATATTTTTCAAATTATTATTTTTTGTCAGAAAAACAATGTAAATTTCCTTTATCACCTTTACTTTCCAGATATTCATTATTTAGATCCTACCGATGGACTAATAATGAGAATATCCATCAGTCGCATAAAGTGAAACCCTGACTTTTACACACACAACCATTTTTAGAATCTTTTTAGGAACTTCTGAAAGATCTCTGTTTCTCTCTGTTTTCTCAGTTAGTGCTAGCAAAGAAAGGTACTCACAAAAACCTGTGATTCTGTTAAGTGGCAGCTATACTTATCTCCTATTCCAAATTACCAGATTCATTCCATTCAGCTTCCATTTTCATATTAACCTTTAGAGCTAATTAAAATCCATGCAAAAGAATACCTTACAACTGTAAATGTGTGGATTGCCTTGATGTGATACACAAATGTCTGGCCAAGCACTGATGCCATCAGCAGAACACCCTCCTGTCACATTCTCCATCAGGTCACGGATTTATAATAAGCTCCAGTGGGCTGGGCAGGGATCAAGAGTGTGATTCTTAGCACTTGCCTCGCCAGCCTGATATAAAATTATTGCCAGCATCCATTCCCTAGTATCAAACCCATTTACTATTGAATATTACTATTGAATAGACTACTCTTTGTGTATTACCATACAATCCTTAATTTAGCAGTTAGCCTTTTTCCGAAGTGCGAATAAATACTATTTTCTCCTTCATCTCTCTCTACACTTACAGGCAACCTCACAAAGATATTAATCAATCAGCTATGTCCCGAAAGAATAAGAAGAGAAAGCTCCTACTTTGAAGAAAATGTTGAACATGGTGCATAAGGAAATTTCTTATTTTTATCAAAATTAACTCTTTCAATTGAATGAGAGCTAATGTTTATGAGGAAAGAATATGAACATACAGTAATGATTTCCTGATATTGCTTGTACTTCCACTTAAATGTCATTGCTCACCAGATAATTAAGTAACATCTCATTCTGATTAGGTTATAGAAAAGTTAACAATTGGTTTCAACTAATCAACAGTCAATTCTCTACATAATCAATTTAAAGACTGCAAACTTCTTTTAAAGCAAACATTTAATTACAATATTCAGATATATTTGAAGACTTTATATACAGAACTTCAAATGGTCAAAGGAGTCTGTACCCACATAAACAGAATGCAATAAAAAGATATACATATGATTGGATTTATGTGTTCATCTTAACTCTTGTAACTCCACAACAGTATGATCAGCTGCTTTTGTTTATTTCAGTATCATATTTTCTCCCTTTTCACAGCATTCAAGTCACCTATAATTAGAGGCAGATCAAGAACAACTACCAGTTTTCTCAAATGGATCACCATTTTATTCCTGGCCAAAGAGAAATCAAAGTTTTTTTGTTTTGTTTTTTTCCCGTCTCCTATGCAGTGCAGCGAACTCTTGCCAATTTTTCAGCCAACAGCAGTAGTGATACTGATAAGACTGAGCAACAAGCTTCCTTGAGCAACTACATCGAGTTCGCCAGACTCTGCTTTCAGGCACATGAAGGGAGAAAAGGGAGGGCAGCAGATTATTAGATTTGGGGGATCAAAAATTCCCAAATGAATCAGAAGTTTCCTCATTATTACGTTGGCACAGTCGGATGAAATTCTACTTCACTGCAGTTTTCTAACAAACACATTTATTCACCATCTTGAATGTATTTGTCACTGCAACAACACAGTGAATTAAGGAAGTGGATTAACTGCATTTTAAGGATGGAAAACTGAATTACAACAGCTCACAGTCACACAAACATACGAGGCAGAGTGGTAACTCCAGCCTAGGTGCCCCAGCTCAGAGGCTTGTGACTTAATCAAGGACTTCCCATTTTCATTTTCATTTGATTCTAATTCTAATCCTGTTCCATGTAAAATAAGCAAACACACAGGAGTCTGGGATTCTTTTTCATTAACTCTTTCTTTCTAATTAAATACAAGTAGATGGAGTGGCAATTCCCCAAGAAAATTTATGAACTTGAGATGTAATTAAACCTTTTGCAGTTTCATTTTGCTCTAACATATGAGACAGAGATCAGTACACAGAAAGAAATCAGTCAGAGGAAAAAATAAATTGGAAATCTTAACTGCTGAGTCCTGGGGGAAACAACTGAAAGGCAAGAGTTATAAATTAGTTAATAGAAAGACAGATTTTCACCTGAGGATAAAGCACTGGGGACGCTGCTCCTGGAATAGCATGTGGAAAGCTCTTTCAGCACAGGAAAATATATGTGGGGGAAGCGATGAACACAGTTTTCCAGAGTTGCTTAAATAAAGTTGGATGACCTGAAAATTGTTGAAAATTAAGATGATCAATACATTTCAAACTAGTTGTTTCACACCCTAATTCTGGGTCTTCTGTAAAGCGCTCTGAGCATTATGAAGAGAACTTCTGTATGTATAAAAATGGTACCTTTAAACTACCTGTGAAGAGTTGAATTTAGCGAAAACAGAGCTGTAAGCACAGAAGTTCTAATTAAGACACAAAATTAAATGTCACCAAAGAACTCAATAATAGTGGTTTGTGGATTAAATAAAATAAAAGCTAAGTTACTTTTGTTTATACCTCAAGAATATAACTTTTCAATGTCTTGACTTTAAAATCTTACAAAGTAAAACATGACCACCAATGAAAAGTTAAAATAGAAATCAACAGCCTTAAGTTAATTAAGCTATTACATGGCAGAGCAGTCTTCCACAAATATTCTCTGCACAGTATAGAACAATTTCTGTAATATACATAGATGGCAACATACAGTATCCTTAATCCTTAAGCATGGATAAAAGCAATTATCTGTCTCTGAACCCACAATTTTTCTGAGAATATCCTGACATTCCTTCAACTAACAACAAGCAGATTTTACCAAAACTAGATAGTCTGCCAAGACCTACAAATTAGCTCTTTCAGAATAAATAAATTTAATAAAGAAAATACAGAATTTGAGTTAGATGAGGTTGTGAGCAGAAGGATAAACCATTTTGCATATATTCTTAAATAAATAATTTTCTATATCTTGTAATACAGCTTTTTTAGACTTCCTCATGGGTCCGGAAAATTAAGACAGGTCCCACAGGAACCCACAGCTTTCTGGAGTGGCAGGTGGAGGCTGGCTGGAACACTAAAAAACATCTAAATACTAGATGAGAATGGTTAAACAACTGAATTTCCCCCTTTCCATCATGTCCTGCTTGCTCTAACAATTCTAACAACCTTTCCATCACAGTGTTGTTTTTTTATTTGCTCCTGTCTTCAAAGTTTTCTTTCCTACCTTGTTGCCCCTCCCAGCTTCTTTTCTTCATTTTTACTTTCATTTTGTTAATTTCCCTCCAAAGTAGAGCTGTTCCCCTCAACAGAAATAGTGAAAGTCATGTATTATTTGCTGCCATCACATTGACCTCTGTATTTTTTATCACCTGTTCCCATGCATATATTATTTATTTAGATACTAAACTCTTTAATCTTGGGACCACCGATTCTCACAGAATCATTTCAGCATGGCACAAACCATCGTGAAAGAACTTAACACATTTATTCTCACTGCATAATGTTGCAAGTTTTTTGCAAGATTAGATATTTTACTAGTGGGTAAATTAAAACAAATTATTTCTGCCCTGTCCTAATCACAAATAAGCACTGCACAAATGTAACAAAGGAGGATGACTGTAGTACAAGCTGTTTCTACAAAGCAACTACAACGGTATCTCTAAAATGATATCTGCATGTTCCTAGTAGTTATAGTGTACTTCAGTGTAAAAATGCATTAATATCATCATCTGGCAGCTGCATCAAATGAAGCAATGCATATCAGTGTTCATTAGTGTATGATTCTTTATATCATCTCAGAATGAAAAACTGCTCATAAAATGATTTATTTTAGTCATTAGAAGTCTATTGGAAGTAAGTGTCGGAGGTCAATGCAGTATAAAAAATTAAAGACTGCCAATAAGACTGAAAAGTGATTAAAAAAGAAGCAAATATAAAATGTTGCTGTTATTGAACAAGGTCATGATCATCATTTCATTTTTTCATCCTGGATTTAAAAACAAAGTCAAGCCCAATATATCTTTGCATTCTTTGATAGTTAACAAACCTCATACCTGAAAGAATAACACTACCTAATGAGCCACACCATATAGCATGTCAGCGTCTACAGAGGAATTTACATCATCAATTTTTATTACTTTAATTCACAGACCATCTAATACTTATAGACTTTGACATAATACCAACTAAGCTGCTGCAGTATATTTGAGCATTTCTGTTAGCAACAGCAGAGAAAACAAAACTATCTTACAACCATGTTTTGATCAGCTGGGAAATACCTGTCTAATGCACAATACTACGCAGATAATAATGACAAACTGAAATAATGGCCATCCAAGAGAACCCAAAACAGAGTCACAGGACGTTAAGAGTCTCCTACTAAAATTGGCTAAAACAGGTCTATCATAGAAGGTCAAGAGAAGATGCAGAAAACATTCAGGAAACATTTTAATACTTAAGCCTACCATCTAAATTCTTTTTCTTTACAGTTCTATACTGGTGCACAAACTCATTGTATATCTAACACAAAATACTCAGTGACAGAAAAACTACCCTCACCCAAAATGGTGGATTTTGGCTTGTTTCCATTTCTACTACCCAAATTTGGAATCCAAACTTGGAACCTGCAGTTAGTGCCATCAAAGGTCACATCATATATTTCCCTCAGTTTTACTATTGGTATACCCAAAGCCACACAACATAGCAAAAAGCCAGTTTTCTAACCACATTTTTGAACTCTTTATAATACCCGTAAGCTCAATAAACATATCTCAACACTGCCTAACAAAGCCAGGGACCTGATATCAGTGCAACAATGAGCAAAAATCAACATGCTAATACTCTGTGTCTGAAATGGCTGAGTGAGGATGAAGCAGAGATCAGATAATCTGAATTTACATTATTCCCACAGACCTACAAAGTCCACTTGATTTACTACCAGTGCCTAGGTACTGAAAAGATAAAGGCCTTTGTAAAGGACTAGTCTCCATCTCATACGTCTGCCCTTGCCAGACGCAGCAGCTCTGCACGACTGCCCCAGGGCAGAGCTAAGCTCTTGCTGAGCACTCTGGGCTCGCTGCCTCTACGGTGCCTGAACCAACGGCCTGGCATGGAGCACAGACAGTAAGTTTGAGCCTTTCTGTAGCTCACCACCTTGCCACTCTCTTAATTACGTTTAGGGACCGGGGGGGCCATTACCTCAGACAAGCAGTGCATGAAATATGCTTGTGTCTTCTTGCAAGATTGAAGTTTGGCAGTAGCAGAAACCACCAAGGACAAGATATACATCAGGAAATATTTTTAAACAATCATAAGTGCTACAGTTCAAAAAAAAAAAAAAAAAAAAAGGCCCTGTAGGAAGGTGGCTGCTCTACAAATAAGACACTGGGAGCAAAAACACTAGTATAGTTGAAGAAATCAATATTCCTTTTGCTAAAACGTTAAACTGAGATGCTCTCAACATAAAAATGGGCATGCATGTTAATTTTGGGGGTTTGGCATGCCAAATAAAAAATATGAAACCACTGAAAAAGGTCCACACTGTAACATTTTAAACAGGCAGTGCTTACCATGGTAGAATAAATAGGAAGTTCTTTAAATGGGTTAACAAGCAACAGTATATCACCAATGTAGGTCTGAAAATAAAAAGAAAAAGATATAATTGCTTTCTTAAGTACTAAATTAATTCTTTAAGAGAGTAAATGGTTTTCTTTCAAAAAAGACTTTTGGCAAAAGCAACTTAAATCTACCTATCAACATATTAAATATAATTCGAGAATTCAGGCCCTTTTGAATTCCTAACTTTAAATGGAGATCCAAATTTACAATTCAGATAGCATAAATTATTCTTTTTGTAATAAAACTGAGTTCTTCATAACATAACATTATGCACAGAAGAATTGCACTGCATATATTATTGTTAGATTATCTGAAAGTTAATTTGTAATTCACCATTTGTTAAATTACAAAAATGTGACATCCTTACCACATGAACAAGTTCCTCAATAAATTTATGATGGGATAGATGATAGAATGTAGTAATGCTTACACTGCTTATACTGAATTGATATATTAAAATGTGTTGCTTGACAAAGGAATTGATACATTTATAAATATTTTTTTATTTCTGTATGTGTATATGCACATAATCATACACATACAGAAAAAACACACTGGCTATATTAAAATCAGTATCAAATTACCCACTGATTCCAAGTTACCAAGGTTTTACTCTTTCATATTCAAACACTCATACTTGAAAGATGTACTTAAATATGACAATGTAGCTCACCCTTGTCACTATACTTCTCACCCCACACACATCGCTGCTGCTGTATCACAAATTTATTCTTTCTTAGACTGGAAAAATTCCAGGCCTCTGTCCCTGAAAAAGTTAGACAGCAAACTAGTATGTGGACAGCCCAGTGATGCTGCCATTTTCAAAATGAAGTATTTTGGTTTTGGGAGGTGGCAAATATTGCCTTCTGTAAATGAATCTACTTTTTTTCTTCTCAAGTGCCATAATTTATTTCCTCTTTCTCTCCCAACTTGATTTCACTTTTGGGTTTTCCAAAGAACTGAACTTCATTAAGCTTCATGAAGCACAAAACAGGAAGTGTACAGTGCTAAGGAAGATTTCAGTTTGGAATTGATTCCAAGGACTTCTCCTTCTAAGACTGTGAACTAAATCACTCAAAGATGCAATTCCCTGTATTCCTTTAGTCTGAACACTGTGATCAACTCTTACATTTAAAACAGATGTGCATTTTTCACATTCACAGGTAACTTTGCTGTTCAATAAACTAGAAAAAGGGATTATGAACAGGGATGCCAAAATTTTCATGTACACATTTTTATGCAGAAGCTATCTATATCTAACTAAATGCTTCCTGTGTTTAATATGGCAAAAACGAGAAAACTTGCTTTAGATATCTCCTTATAATTCTTTCATTTGGCATCTAAATGACTAACATTTCAGTACAGAGAGAATGATCTGTGTAGATGATAGGAAATGATAATGAATCATATCTCCCATGCTGATTTTTAGTTCTTTAAAAATCTAAATTTATTTTCAATTTCCAGTAATCACATGCTCAATTAAAATTAGATTAACATAATGTTAAAGATGGAGGGATCTTTTGGTAGTTTGATAGAGAAGACCACATATGCCCATCCCATTTTACCAATACACTTTCTCTGTGAAAAAAACATACACACTGGTTTTATTCAAACCTATTTGAAGCATTATTCCATTTTTTATATCTGAATCCTAAATCTGATTTTGTGTCTGCTATTCCTAAATAAGCTTGAGAAATTTTAGGGCTTACACACACATATGTCCTGTTCCATTTAACTATTAGTCATGGGTACTGGCCAAGTTAGTGTCCAGTAATTACGAAAGTAATTCTATTCCTCCTATCCTCTCATTTGTTCTTTTGTGAAAGCTGACTGTTGACAATGAATAGCAACACTGCAGTAGCAGTTTCAAAGCAACTCACATATATCTGATTATTATTGAAACGCTTCTGAATCTCGTAAAGCAGGCTGCTGTCTGTTAGCTCACTCAAAGAAGCCAGGTCATCATTTGGGGCTGGAGGCATTAGCTTGATCTGGAAAAGAAAAATTATACAGAGAAATAAAATAACTTCACAACCAGTGACCCCGTACTGTAATGTTCTAAGCTCAAGTATAAGACTAGATCACTAGAATTTATGGAAATTTATGAAAAATGCACTAGAAAACTAGAAAGTTGTCACTACTCCCAAACAACTACACATTGTTAATCTTAAGCAAGAGAAGGACATCAAACACCATCATCAATGTTAAGGTGTATAACTGAATGAGTCTGATGGGCTTTTAAGAATACAGACCCCTACTTGGGTGCCATTTGCCATCCCTGAATCCATAAAGCCTCCCAGCTCTAGTGCAGTTCCCCTGCTCTCTTCATTAACTGTTTATGGCAGAAGAAATCAAGACTATAAAAGTCAATGCACTTGTAAACTATTTATTGCCTAATATTGAACAAAGCTCTCATATTACTCTTCATCATATAGAATTTAAAATTCTATTAGAATTTTTTTTCTGCAGAATAAAGGCAAGCTAATAAGAAGGGGGAATCATGTTGTCAAGGAGACCAGAAGAGATTCAGAAGCACCTACTGTAGCCAAAACTGGTGAATAAAATGAGCCAAGCATTGTTCAGATTTAGGAGGAACAATATAAGCCCTGCAAGGCAAAGTAAATACTAAGGAAACAGAGGAATTATCAAAAGAAAAAATTAGACACAGAAGTAAAGAGAGTCAGCGATAAGGGAAATGTGACTAAAGACAAAATAAACAGTGATATCCCAAGCAGCGTGCTTATAAATTATGATCTCCACTTAAAACACAGGTTAATTCTTTTTTCATGTCAGCCCAAAGAAAAGTATTTTTGCATGTCAGTGCAACACCTAGAAACAGCAAATTCTCATGTGACAGATGGCAGAATGATTTGAGTCTACTGCAAAAGTACTCTGTGGTGTCTATTTTGAGGCTAGACAACAGAGAAGAAACGTGTTTGTTCTAGTGTTGTGGTTAAGGTGAAGGCCCGGAAAAAAGGCCGATGTTGCCCCTTCCCAGAGAGCAGCGGCTCACCCTCAGTCTCTGGAAGCAGGGATGGAAGCAGCAAGCAGACCGGGAGATTTTTGAGGGAACCAGGAGGTTGCTTCTGGCAAGGAGCAGACCACAATGACTATGGATAGCAATGTAACCTACTGAACTTCCACCTAGTTTTCATGGGTTCACGGTCTGCTTCAGAGAACAGTTCTGGGTTCTCTTCCTAAATTTGTCAGTGCTGCACTGTGTGATATTGCAGAATAATTTCATCTTTCATCTCAGTGAAATAAGACTAACATCATCACTCTGGCTCATTGTTCCAAGTTGCTTGAAACATATATACAAACACTCATTCCCATGCCATGTTAGGAGGCAACCATGAGCAAACACTAGAGAGCTTGTGGAATAAATAAGCAGGATGAATCAGATATGATTTTATATCTTTTCTAAACCATAGAGCTTTGGTCCTATTAATATTTTGCTTCTAAAAATGGGAGTATTTAATATCAGTATCAACAAACAGACAGAAAACAGATGGCATGCTCACTCTTCTATTTTGCCAAGAAAAAACCAACAACCCACACCAAACATCACAACCACAAAACCACTAGCCTTTGTGAGATAAAACAAAATCCTGTCCTTTTTTTCTATTTAAATATTTCACCAGCTTTACTCCCATTCATGTACTGGTATGGTACAACTGAAGCTACAAACCTTGAAAACCTCTCTAGTCTACAAAGAGAGAAATACAAATACAGTTTGTAGAATATCAACTCCACACTTTGTTTTACACTAAAAATTGGGTTCAAGATACCTGTCAAAAATGACTGCTCTCATATCAGCACTAAAAACCCAAGAGACGGCTCAAATGCTTTTTCTGTTTTTCCTTTTTTTGTTTGCCTCTGTACTTATTACATGCTTGACTCATGACAATCCACTATGAACAATTTTTCTTACCTTCCAAGCTTTCTAATGGGCTTAATTATCCTAATATCCTAGTATCCCCATTTGTTCACAGTCCAAACAAATTGTCAATTATTATACCTGGCTTTCATTGCACAACTCAGCCTCCACTTGTCTTCATTTAAGTCCAGTACTGAATAAAGAGACACCAGCTTAATCACTCCAAAGAAACTGCCAAGTAGAGCAAAAGTAACTCTAAGAAATATAGCATGGGAAGCATGAAGCCACAGCTCCTCGCAGAAGAAAGGTATACGTAGCAGGGGTTGCTAGCTCCCAGATCCTGCAGAGTGCCAGAGCCCTTGCAGTGTCTTTTGGCTGCGAAGGGCACACCTCTACTCTTTTGTCCACTTCAAGCACTACAGCTACTACTGCATTTGTTTTTCTTGTAAGCAGCCCTATCCTGGTGATTTTTTGCAATAATATTGGGGGCCTCACAAAGCTACCACTTCCAGAATGCTACAGCAACTAGAAAAATCTGCTCTAGACTTTAATCATTTCCTTACTAGTCCTCTAAAAACAAATACATTCCATAAAAAAGTGTTTAAAATAAGTACGTGAGGAAAGAGACGACATCCTCACAGAAAGCTGTCTCCTTTTTTTTATCAGCTCTACCAACAGGTAAGAAATGCTGACTGCTAAATTGGCATTTGTAAGCCTCATGTGCATGTAACAGCAGGAATATCAGCAAAAGCTTTTTCAAAGTTTTTGCACTCAGCCACTCAAAGACGAAAGGCAGGCATCGAATCTGCATTCCCTCTGCAAGAAGATGTTGAACTAGACAGAGAAAGTAGCATCCCACAAAAAAATGTAAGGAAAACATACCTTAGAACAGTAGCTCTATAGAACATACAGTCTGGATAGATCAAGTGAAGACTCCTACCTCCCCACCCCCTCAAGTTTTCAGGAAATTTTAACCTGATTTCTTATATTTATGGATTTTCAATAAAAGGTTAAACACCAAAGGAATCATCACCAATTTAAAAAAGCCCTTAGAAAAAATATTCCAGCTTGCCTTTAGATTCTCTTTAAAATTATGTGAACAAGCTTGAGACAAAGAGACAAAGACTGTTTAGAAGTAGAACACATTTGTTTGCTCTTCAAAGCCTACTAAATAACAGCAGCGAAGGGTTTGGGGTTTCTCTCAGTTTGTAACTCTGATGAGTTCTCAGTTCACACTTCTATATTATGGAAAACAAATTCCAAAATACAAACTTTACGTACTTCTTGGGCTCATATGCGTTAACATAGTTGCAAGAGTCAGTATTAGACCACAGACGTACACAGACACTACACAGACATACAACGACGAGAAGGCAGAAGAAAAAATAGCTCTCATCCCATTAAATCCAGAAAGGCATAAATGTGCAAATATAATGGAATAAGTAGCTCTAGGAGTTAATTTACTAGATTTACCTTATCTATTGTTTTTTTTAAAATATACATGTAAAATGTACCTACTTACACATGTAAATTGTGAAGATACACAAATACGCTAGCTGAAAATTTCACAATGAGCTTACTTCTCATGTACCTTACCACTCTCCTCATTTCGCTGACCCATCTCTTTCAGAAGATATGTATTCAGAAAAGTGGAGCAGCAAGAACTATCAAAAGGCTACTACGACTATTCTCTTTTTTCTTATCGAGTTGGGAAATGTTAACTTTCTTCTTAAAATATTTGTATTTTCCAGCTCCCAAAACAGACATACATGTCTGGAAACCACAGGTTGTCCGGAAACCACAGGTTGCCCACTAGGTCTATGTCTTTCTGTCTGCCTATTCTGGAAGTATTTTCCTCATTCCACAAAAGTGATTGCAGATTTTTCTGTCACACAGAAGATGGCATTTGTTGCTTTTTTTATCACGCCTGTCAGATGCAAGGCTGGCTAGAAATCAAAAATTCTACTTGGCCAAAAAGTAAATTAAATTTTGACATTTCTTCTTGATGATGCACGTTGGCATAGAACAAAATGCACAAAAGAACTCCAAGGACTTTTTAAAGTTTTGCATAGAGAGAAAGCAACTAATAAGCAGAAGCCTATAGCCTCCCCCCTTATTAGTGGACTCAACTCACTTGCAGAAGCAACCCGGGATCATGTATATACCTTACTCTGTTGTGTCCTATCAAAACTCAGAACTCCCATATCATAGTGCCATAGAGCAAGTTTCTCGTAATTCATCCTCTGGAACTTTCATTTTGTATAAAGATTAAATCTACACTAGGCTGGAGACAAAGAAACTATGTCTTTATTTGTAAATAAAAGAGGGGTTTGGAGATGGATTATAGCACTGGCCTGGGGTTCTCCATACGTTTTGAACTGTTGGTACACTTCCTTGCATGGTTTTGGCCCATGCTGGGGCCAAAACTAGCTGGCACTTGTGTAGATAAGTCTGTGTATGATTCAGGTCACATGTCAATGGCCATGCCCAGTAAGTAGCCTGGAAATGGCCACATTTTTGAGGAGGAAAAGAGTTTTGTCTTATGGATGTCCACTGAGCCATCCCATATGGGCCACAGACCCTGGGGCCAGGCCCTGCTTTGTTTTATTTTATAATATAGGGATAGCCAAGGATGCTGAGTCTGTAGATAGATATAGAAATATAGTCTGTAGAAACGTGCAGTGCTCAGTTAAATTCCTGGCTGAGAAAGTGAGGGAATCCAAATCTCTCACAACCAACATATTTTTCCACAAAGTTTAGGGTTTGGTGATTCAGCATTTTCTAACAAACTGGTTACATTAAAATTTGCAGTTAGGTCAATGAGCAAGTAAATAACCTAAAAACTGCATTTAAACTGAGATAGCAGAATGAGAAATAAGACATTCTGAATGCATTTAACTCACTAACAATTTTACCTAGGCATAAACACCATTTACATTATTAATAATTTATTTGAGGCCACCTTCAAAATCTATTCTGCTCATCGCCTCTCCTGAGTACACAGATGAGTTTTCTCCATTTTCTCCCTTGCTGCCTGTATTTGGCTATCATAGTAACATGGTGCATATTTTAGAAGACAGTCATAAAAGAAAGATAACCATAAAAACAACACAAGTTCTAAAATAACTACATTTCAGTAGGTTATTAGTTTTGAGATCTTTTAATGCTAACAACGAAGATTCCTATTTACACATTTAAATTAGATACACTTAAGTGTGTTCACAATCTACTCAGATAATAACCTCTAGTGATTTTTATTTTTTTAATTACTTGTGTCACTGAAATAAGCATGCATTCTAGGTTTTATGTGCAATACTATGATATACACTGCTGTCCCTTGTGCATGTGGTAAGTGATAACTAGAACAATAAAAAGGGCACCAGGGGATACTTGGCCACACAGTTTATGCGGCCAACAATATGTAAACAATAATTATGTGCCAAAGACGAAATATTTAAAAAGAATGGCCTAATTAAGAAAAAGAAAAGATTTAATCTATCTTTGTTTGTAGAATGAAGCACATAATTCAATTCCAGGCCAGTGATTTCAATCTACAATCAGAAAAATATCCTTCCCAGCTGAGAGGAAAAGAAATTGCCAACTATGCTAAAATTTTGGGAATTATTCATACTTCTTTCTTTGTTTGGCAGCACAGACCTTGAAATTACAGATGATCAAAGAACAGCTTTTACCTAGGAAAAGAAAAAGCTAGTACAAGCCAAGTGAGACTAAAAATGCTTTATCAATGTAGTCATTTGATCTCCTATTTTTTGTGTAATAAAAATCTTACTTCATGAGAAATAATATTTTGCTAAGGCTCTTTTTCATTATTTTTGCAATAAAAAAATTGAAGCTACATATAAATCTGAGCTGTTATTTTTCTCAAAGCCAAAAAAGTTTAGAGCTTTCTGTATTAAAAATGCATGTTTCAGATGTAATAAAATGAAAATTTTCTCTCTGATCCCCCAATAAAGGCCTAATCTGCATGGCATATTGCCTATGCATGTATGATATTTCTGACACAAAGCATATGAAATATCATGCTGATCTATTTTAATAATATATGAACATAAAATCCAAGTAATGACTCCACAGATCCTAATGAAAAATTAAATAGAACATAATTACTTTGAATGTAGTTTGGAATGCAACTGGTAAGAATAAATTATAGTGAACCTCATTACAATTTGTATACTTAAGAGATGTGTGGGGGGCGGATATTCAAAGCTTTCCGTTGGTATCAGCAATAAATAAAAATTTCACTTCTCAATAATAAACAGTAATAAAATACAACAATAATAAAATAATAATAAAATGTGCTATTTGTAAAGATCAACTCTGAAAATTCAGATCTGCATATTATACATACGTATACATATATGACATACACCTGCAGTTCTGAATGTGTGCCAAATAGTACAGAATAAAATCCCTCCTTCTCACATGGCAACAAAAAAAGTTGCTGCTACATTAACAAGAATATTCAAAGCAGCCAGAAAGTTTGGTCTTGATTGCTTTGCTTCAACTATAATACTTTTTACTGTCTCTTGATTCTTGGGGCCCGCTCATGATCGGTAGTGCCTTATTCCAAAAGAGAAGAGAATGGAAGAAACAAAGCACTCTAGCAATATGGTTAAGTTACCGCAGCTTACTGTTCAGTAAAAACTGAGACTGCCAATAAATATGGCAAAAAAATCAGCAAGCGCACACTGAAACAAAAAATAGCTATGAGAGAAAGGCCAGCTTCCGGGCTGCCACCTATTTCACTTAAAAAAAAAAAAAAAAAAAGTGCTCATATTTTCATCTTGACAAAATGTAGCATCTTGACTTCAGTTAAATATCTCTAGAAACGACCTTTCTGGAAGTTGTCTGTAGTGTCAAAAGTCTTACTTCACCCTCCATGCAATAGTCTGACCTCTATGATTTCATATCAAGAACATAAAATATGAAGGCAATAATGATTTCTCTAGTTTACTAGAACTGAGTTATTTCCTCAAGTGATTAAGCTATTTTCTCCTCTTTTTTCCATAAGAGCTAACTCTTATTAAGTCCTAGCCAACTGAGAAATTGTGTTAATCTATGAGTTTTTTTGTT
Source organism: Dromaius novaehollandiae (assembly GCF_036370855.1). Taxonomy (NCBI): domain Eukaryota; kingdom Metazoa; phylum Chordata; class Aves; order Casuariiformes; family Dromaiidae; genus Dromaius; species Dromaius novaehollandiae. The sequence continues at coordinate 156,606,393 of NC_088098.1, forward strand.
TTAATGTAACCAGTCATTTAAAAGTGTAACAGCTGAAATAGGTCCATGTTCCTAACCTATATTCCCTGTTAGCACTACCTTCCCAGATAGCACTGCTCCTGATTATTTGCTTCCAAAGGAGCATCACTCCTTATTCAGCAACTGCAGATATCGGGCCAAGTTTGTACAGTTTTTACTGCTTCTAAAAGACCAGAAGACATATATTCCTTCTTGTTCATGTACAGCAGAATTTCACAGGGAGACTTCTGCAGAAATTATTAGCTAATGGGACTAAAAGAGATTCACATTTAATTCTGCTTACTCTCACATCTTTGAATTTTGAGCACCGCACAAAGCTGCAGTATGGTGAAATAGCAGAAGAAATATATTTTTGAAAATGCATGGGGACCTTGAAGTGGCTCTGGAACATTGTGGTAGAGGGGCATGGGGGAGGTGTATGAAGACCTCTGCTCTTTCTCACTGAAGTTTGCTGCTTTTCTTTCAATCAGCTTCCATATGCATTTTACTGCATGGACTGTAAAGGAAAAATCTAGCCTGGAAATAACAAAAAACTATAAAAATGTTAGCTAGGTCTGCAGCAAAACAGAAATGAGCAGATGAAAGTATATATGGCCTGGTCTACTTCAGCTTCTATCAAACAGGCAGAAGCAACTGGTAGTTTCAGCAAGACTGAGTTAAACATCTCTCTCTTCCCCCTCAATTATAGGAGGGTCCCACCTAACACGGAGACAGTTCCAAGCATTTATTTTCTCTACCAAAATTGTTTTTAGATTGACCATGTTGTCACCACATCGGTACACAGTCAGCAAGGCCAGAATTTGTATGAAATGAGAACAAGATAGATGCCAACTCCATCAGAAGTGATCCCTTCTGAGGGAGAGACTGAATAGGAAGCGGGGTGCTAGATGAGATTCCAAAGCTGAGGATGTTCAGGGATGGGCCTCATTGACTGAACTCATATGATTAACGCACTCCTCTGGAACTTATTCAAGAGGAAGCCATGGCAGGTGTGCAGGCTCCTGCCAAGGCAGGTGGGCAGCTCTTCTGAACTAAACATGGTTTAAATGAAATCAGAATCTGGCTCCTTTATTACCTTTCAAACTTACATTATTTTAAATGGATATTCCTCCCCCTCCCTATGCTTCTAGAATATGTGTTTTCTTGAATAAATGTAATAAAAAATAAAGTCCCCCTCCTCCCTCCCTCCCCCCAATATTTAAGTTCTAAACATTTAAAGTTGGGACATGCCAGATTTACAATTATCCAAACAATGGGTAACTGCCTCTTTTCGCATTCGCCCCATACACTGAAATGAGGTTGCGGTCCTATGGAGAAAAAAATAACATGTCTCTAAATAATTAATGCCTATATACTAGTATGTAAGCACAAGAAGGGGAGTTAACACTGCATCAGCAGCTGTAAAGCTGGCAATTCCTATCTTTAATTTTACAGTTACTGACTTTGCAACTTAATATTTCCTCAACATTCATTTTGTTTTAGATTATATTTCTTTCCTTTGTAAATCAAAGCTGAAGACAAGAGCATACTGTGGACCGCACTAACAGTTGTCCCTCCCGGTTGTGAGCCATCAGTAGAGTGTGACCTGCCACCAGCCCCCCGACTGCTGCAGCCCCTGACCTGCCACCAGTCACTGGCAGAAAGCAGCTGCTCGTTTTTCAGAGAGGAAACTCTTTGCAGGGCCTAGATTGTGATCACAGGGAGTGATCAAGGAGACAAGGCTTCTTCCCACAGTGCAAATCATATTGTCATGGGGAGAGGGAAAAAATAAATTACTATGTTCTTAGGCTTGCTTTATCATTAAATTTGCAATTTCCAGGCCTAAGCACTAACCAGCATTTCAAAAAACTGCATGCATTACCTGTTCAAGTTTGGTTGTACCATTCACCGCGACATTTTCAGGTTCACTGTCTTGAGATTGCTGCTTACATAAACCTTTAGCTGCATCTTTAAACATGGTGTCTTTCTCCAGCAAGCTGTCTTGCTTGGCAATCGGTAAAGCCAGGGGATTGCTGCAAAGAGAATCAATAAAGCAATTACACTCCTTCTGAAGATGTCAGACAAACAAAAGATTGCCAGAGGTGGGTGGCACAAACATAGAACTAAGATATAATTCAGGGCTGAGACAGTAGTTCCTGATCCAAGTAGAAAAAAAAAGGTAAGAAACAAAGACTGTTCACATAGGTTGGTCTGTACTCAAAGACATACAGGTCTCAGCAAAACACTTTGATTTAAAATTCACCTTTATGGATATCTGTTCTAAAGCAGAACTAAGCAAGCCAAACAGAATATGCATGAGTTTGTATTTGATGGCACTAGGTTGGCAAATCAATAGGTACTTTGAAAAGCGAATTTAAAATGCATACTTAACCTGCACAATAGTATTTTGAAAAGTAATATATTTTAAAATAATTCAATAAAGATATTGGCATTGCAGTTAAAAAAAATTAAAATCCAAAGTTTCTTTTTTTAATAAAAGTCAATATGCAAGTTTGTTTTATTTAGAAGAAAAGCTGCTTTGATTTTGTGATATGGTACAAAAACAGCACATACACATACACAAATACACATACTGGGTGATATGTATACACATGCACATGTGGTGATATTTCCCCTACCGATGCTTCAGACCATACAACACTTCTGAACAACAACAATGCCAAAATCTTAGATGATTTTGGCTGTGCTGTACATCCGCAGGAGCTAGGAAGGAATTAACTCCTCGCGTTGAGTCCACAAGTATCTCAAAAATAACGTTCTGGCCTCTAAGAGTGCAAACGAGACAATTTCATGGCAGCTCCTTGCCATAATGCATACACAATTTCTTCGACAGGAACTGTGGACTCAGTGTGGGAATATGGGAATGGTGCATTCCACTACGGAATAAAGCCCAGATATCAACCTCTCTTCAAAAAAAAAAAATCTCATTTTTACTCTAGGTTATGTGAGCCTTGTCACTGGTTATAATAAAGCCAGGATTTTATATATACACTCAAGTATATAGTATATACTGAAATACAAACACTCAAGTTTACTCAAATGAAGCGAAGTAGGACCCACAGCTAGGTTAAGAACTGCTAGTGAGAACAGAAATGAAGTGTGGGCACAATTTTAGAAAGGTGCAGTCCTAAACAGGGGCAAAACACCTAAGCAGAACCCTTTAGGAAACCAGTGTCAAATAGTTTTCCACTGGAATAAAAGTCATATGATCAAAACTGTTTTTTGATGAAATCCTATCAGTTATGATGAAATTTTGATTTGTAAAGACAGAAAAAATGTTTTGCAAATGTTGAAATAATTGGTTTCAATATTTTGTAATGAAATATTGACATTTTCTTTTCTAATGATGTTGTGCTTCATACATTTTATATTAAAATGTCTAGAGGGACACCAGTGAAATTAATTTTTTCATGTACTGTTTTGATTGATCCAAAATGATTCTGTCACAAATTTATTTACCAAAATCACACAATCAAAAGACCCAAGAGCCAACTGTTATTGTCTTTTGTCTTGATTTGGGCTGTAGAATAGAAAAGCCATTATCCAACTCTTTTCATGAACCTTGGCAATTTTTAGATATCATACAATAAAAGATACCATTGATTAGGCTGCAGAAGAATTAAAATAGCTGTGACACGGTGCAGCACAAGTGACTGGCACTATTTCACATTTTCCCCAGACTTAGAATTTAACAGAACATAATTAAATACCACTTTCTTTTTGAATAGTCTTTTGCTATTCTCCAAAACTGCCCAAATTTCTTTGGACTAAATTATTTTCATATTTAACCACAAGTAAAGAGAAAAATGTTAAAGAAAATTATAAGCCAAATGAAATCAAATACTAAAAATGTTAGCATTGCCACTTACAACTTTTTATTATACATAAGATGCCTCTTTTAATTTTGGAAGAACCAGGATTTTTTTTGCTAGAAATTTAACTTTTACCATTTACTCTTACCATTTTTGTGCTAGTTGTACAACACACTTTAGAAACATTGTTTTTAAAATCTGGCTGTAAACTCAGCATATCCAGATAAAAATAAACTTTTCAAGTGTTGCAGAAGAGAAGTAGATTGTAGAGGACAGCAAAGTATGGGGGAAAAACGTTTACTGTTTCCGCAGAGGCATTTTGAACTTAAAAGGACAAAAATGCACAAAATGTAAAACAAACTCATTTAATGGGAAGCATTAATACATATGAATAGCAGTAAACCACAGAACATGACTTAAACAAGCAGAAGTGTTCCGAGTACTGATGTACAGAAGAATATCATATCAACTATGTGCATTTGTGAGACATTAATAGGACTTTAAGTGATGGAAATGCTAGCATATAATTCGTATTACAACAAAAATGTAAATAATTACAAGAGAGAAAAAACAGATTAAGATCACTCAAACAGTTCATTTTGACTTAGGTTCAAGAAGACACCATGAAAAATAGAACAAATTGAAATAAAATGTTTCCATGAAACAGAGTGGCATTTTAGAAAAATATTTCTTTAACATTCATATATATTTCTATTAGTCACAAGATGAAGTCAAGAAGCGCCATTGAAAATTCCACTGCAGGACAGTGCAAAAGAAGATTTTATGTTAATGCAAGCAAGTGAATTAGCATGAACTGTCATCTTCAATGATAATTAATAGATAATTAATAGATAATTAATCACAAAGGGAGGCTTGAGCCAAAATGAGGTTGCATAATAGACAAGAAGGGGAGTTATCTAGGGTAATCTTATTTGAACAAGGAAGGACTGTTGCTACTGGCATATATAACTGGCAAAAAATCTAGCATGTTATATGGAGGAATAATCACTTACATGGTTAGGTGTATAAGCCATCATATACGTAATAATTTTTTTTTAGATAATGTGAGATGTTTTTCTACAAGTTGTCATCCTCCACTATTTCTTGGTTTTCAATAAAAAATAAATGGCAAAAAATGGGAGCTGACAATCAAATAACTTATATAGTTTTATCATCAATATTTGAATTACTACTGCAGCTTCTAACTAGGTAGAAAGATGTTATAGAAAACTTTACATCAAGACAGACTCTGTACTGACATTTTCATATGAGCTCTTCTAACTTACAGCTTTTGCTGGAGAGCTATAACTTCTCAGTTCTGTTACTGTGATCCTTCCATAGGAAACTTTGAGATCCTCCAAACAATTTACAAGCCAGCTAACCTCTGTAAACTGCATAAACTCTGAAACTTCAATCTAAAAACTTTTTAAAGTTCCATAAAGAAAACTTCAAAATGGATGAAACACTAGCAGAGCGTTCTAAAGCACTAGAATAACTGAAATGCAAGTTGCTACATAAGCAGTTATAAATGGAAATGCTTTGTAAGAAACAGAAAAATGTAATCTCTTTTCTGCAGTTGACTCACACACATCCATCTATGCTTTTACATTCTTCCATTGATTTTGAAATGCATCCATTACTGTAATTAATATTCACTTGCTTAAATATATATTGTAAAATATATAACATGACTAAGTTAGCATTACTAAGTTCCCAATATGTTGGTACTTAACACTACCTAGCTTACTGGTGACTAGATTATTTGTGAGCTTAGGGCAAAATTCACCTAGAAAAGTTCTACAAATACATGTACTAAACCCAAATTGTTGTGGTGATCATTCAAGACATACCACAAGCCTAAAGTTACCTTAAACTGATAGAGCCATTTTATTTCCTGAACCATAAGCTATGTTGATTAATGTTTTCTGGTACAATTATCTGCCAATGCAGTGTGGGAATCTGTTCTGACTATACCATTAGAACTAAAACTACTTACTAATTGTTCTGTCCTTTAGCTAATTATCTTGGTCATCCTTCAAAGAAACTCATACTGGCAACAGAAAGGAAAGACAAACTGATTATATAACAATGTGATCTCTAATACGACATCAGCTTCCTACTCCTTAAAGTCCAGTGACCACACGTTTTACTGGGCCAGGTTCCACCATTTTTATTCACAAATGACAATACTTTAGCAAAATAGTAAGAAACACTTTGATAAAGCGGTAATGCATTAAATAAAGTTGTAAAACCTTATCATGAAATGCTGTTAAAATATAAATTATAGAAATGAGCAAAATGCATTTCCTGAGAATCACCTTCTTAGTTCACCCTTCCTGAATCAGATGGACAAACAGACTCAGGAGATGAACTATAAAAGGACAGTGTTCTAACACTGGAATAATGGCATCATAATAACAGGAGTTCAGATGGATGAACTCAGTGATTGCCTAAAGGAAACTAGGTCTGCTTGATAACCTAGAATAATAAAAACATACTGACAACTAATTTTTTTTTTAACTGAGTAAAAATATTGACCTTCAGTTCATCTATTCCATGGTGTTCTTCCAGAAATCAATTCTGTAATTTAATCTAGAACAAGCAAAATTTGGTTTTGTTGACACAGCACAAGCTATTCACAATTGTTTGTTCATCATTTTTGAGTCTCCTTTCGCATATTGTTTTCTTCTGCTTTAGAAGTGAGTTTAGCAGCGAGAGTCAAATATTGCCACAACACATAGTTATATTAAGTCTTGTAAAACTATCACCTCAGGCTAAACATACTTCCTTATATCAGAAAAGTAAAAGCAAAAACTTTGCTTACCCCTAAATCAAGAAGGAGAACATAAAATGCAGTTAACATTTACTGTGGATACAATATAGACTAAAGGAAAAGTAAATGTGGGCTTTTATTACGTGGTCCTCTTTGCGGTACTAAAAAAATTCTGTCTGGTACACAAGGATGGCACAAAGAGATTCATCTTCATCCTAGTGTATTTCATGGCTGTCTAAAGGCTATGTTAGAGCATGAAGAGGGAATCCCTTCCTTTCAACATTGGCCATTGCAACGGTAAGAATTTACTGGAACCAAGTCATCTAGGTGCCTCCATAATTAGTTGAGAGAAATAGTCACTCCGGAGAATAGATAATTCAATATACCGTAAGCAGATGTCAGGTTTTGTTTTTCACTGTTGAACAAACTTACTACTATAGAGCTGAGGTGACTTGCTTTGAAAAGATGTGTGATTTTCAAGTGGCTATAGAGTAAGATTAGAGATACTGCTCCTAAACAAACTGGAAATATGCAGACATTGTTGTATGGACTATCCAGAGTTTTCCACATTTTCAGTAGTCACAACTGGGTCATGCATGGGCCAAACACACCAATTTTCTGCCTTCCAAGAGCTCTCCCATGTCAGAGGAATTCCTGGCTTGCTAGTGAAGTCTTTGCTGCCCTTCTGCACTGATAGCAGGACCTGAGCTAGTTAGTGCTAAGGAAATCCCTGAGCCTAAGACTGCTGAAAGTCTGGAAAATGTATGTACCAAAGAGGAACTACTTCAAGCTTACCACAGCCTTATATTTTCCCTCTACGCATTTGCAATGGAGCACTGTTGAAGTCAGAGTATTGAGCTAAACAGACCTTTGGTTTGACCTATTACTGTGTTCTCATGTAGACTGTTTAAGCACCACCAAACCAGGTGTAATCATGTTTGGTCTAAGCTGCCAATAGATCCTACAGAGGATGCTCAGTCCACTTACACACATAAATCTGTTTCCTTCATTTTTCCATTCAATGGGCTTTGCTTTTCTAAGACTTCTGGTGAGGTTCATTACTCATGGCAGTTTTGTATTATTGACATTTAAACTGTAACCATTTAGAAATCTCACAAAAAATAGCTCTCTTCATCTACATTTCAGGAAGGAAAGGGTAAGGAGAGAAGATTCTCAGAGCACTTTTACCATGCTCCAATCATTTATTTCAAAAGTTGATGGGTTTGAATGTAAAGAATAGTATCTAGCACAAAGTTCCAGAATATAAGACACTGGAAATGAATCTAATGGTCAAGAGCAACAAAAAGTTATCAGTGTCTCCATAACCTTTAAGAATAACTCATTAGATAGGTATCATTATAATGTCACAGGAGATTCTACTTCTGATATTAAACTGTTTACCAATAATAAAAAATAGTTTTTCTTTATGTTTGAGAATGTAAAACCTTAGTTTTACACCTCAGAATTCAAACTTCTGACTTTCCTTAAGACTGTTGAGGGCCACACAATATTCAAGAGCATGATTCAGGATATTCAAACAGTGGATTAGGCTAGAGGACTACTTATTTTGTGAGCAATTAACAAGCGTAAGAAATTAATAATTTCATAGGCAATTATGTCCTAAGTCCAGCTATGCATGTCAGTGTGACTACCAATCACCCAGCTGAAACAATATTCTGGGTGCATGAAATATGCATGAAATATGCATTTGTCACTCTATATAAATATATCCTATCGAGTTCTGAATTCAACAGATTGACCATTCATGACAATTGCTTATTTCTTCCAGATTTTAATATATCACAAATACTTTCCACAGACCATAAATTATAATCATTATAAAATAAAAGAAAATGTTCTCCATCTCTCTCTCTATAATCTGAGTATTTTTGTTTAATATGCTTCCAAAATATACTTTGGTGGTCAACACAGAAAAATTGACGACAATATTTTACAAGTTTACACAGCCAACTTGCTTTAATTACACAGCAGCTGCATACTTTACGAAGAAATTATCTGCACCTTTTAAAATTCTCACAGATCACAATATCTGGAAATGAGAATTTAAGAAACCAATCTGTTCTGTACTACATAAAACTACTGCTTCATACACAGCTTCCACCTCTGTTGACATACCATGACAGTCTTTTAAGATTTGTAAAAATATAGGAAAAGGTCAAAATTTAAAATTTAAGATACAAATTGACTCTATGTTCAATTCAATACCAAATTTTAAGTTCATGCTGCTGAATTCTATTTAATTCCACCTGAATTTTATACAGTACAAATCTAAATACAAATCTAACAGCCTGGAGACATCATTTTATCTGTTATTGCTTCTATTATTTTTACTTTTAGGACTTGTCCCTGCTTCTCACATCAGCAATGGTAGTTTTACTAAATTATTCCTAGCTACCTTATTGTCTACAGTATTAACCTGTAATAATTCTGCTAAGGTAGCGCTGGTTATTTTTACTGGCAATTGTAACAATTTATTATATTATTCATAGTCTGTATGTATAAAATTAAAGTTGAGAAAAAGAAATGAGAGATGCAAACACAAAAGAGGATTCAGAAAATTTCCAAAACGGAAGACTCATTTGAGCCATCAAACAGAGTTCAAACAATAATCTGGCCTCAGTGTGTCACTCTTAACAAGAAACACTTACAGTTTATTGGAAAGCGTGGGCAGATCGTGGATGATCTCTTCATATGGCTCTTCTTGAGATAAAGTAGAAACAGATAAAGGATCTTTCATTTTTTCCTCCCAGACAATTTCAGCCTTTAGAAGCATTTCCTCAATAAACTCAGAAGCTGCAATATCTAAGACATTGGAATAACAAGATATGAGACCAAAGAAAATAGTGCAGAAAAGCTCCTTTCAATTCAAATCTCTACATCAGATTAAGATTAAGCATCTGGCTAGATAAGCATTTGGTTAAAATGAAAAGAACTGTTCTGATATTGATAATAAAATAATAGTTGAAATTACTAGGGAAAAAAAAAACAAAAACCAAAGGCAAGTTGAATGAAATTAAGTTATCATTTGCAAAACCTCAAAACTCACATATACATATTGCATACACACAGAAATGGTAAAATCAGCTGTGTATGCATACAGTTAACTTGATTGTGTTAAATACATGTGGACCATTCCCAGTTTGGTCAACAATCTTTTATCCAAATACAAATCGGCATCTGTCTAATCACAAAGAACTCTCCTGAGATTGTGCTGTGCAGTTTCACAGAAGAATATTTTTCAGTGATACATTACTTTGAAGCATAACATATTTTAGCTTATTACACAAAGGAATTTTCTCCTCCTAATCTGACACAAGACCGTTAAATCTTTTACATTCCTGGGTTCCTTCTTTATTTTATCCTAGGCCTAGAAGGTTGCATAAGCATCTATTTTTTTTCTCCAACTGATCTAGCATCACTGATGTTAGCTCTGCTTTGATCATCGGACTAGACCAGATGATCTCTTGAAGTCTCTTCCAACCTGAAATAGTCCATGATTCTATTTCCTTCAAAGCCAGTGCTTAAGTTCTCTGTCACTTTGCAAACTAAGAAGGTGCTTTCTGCTATGGGAAACAATGAATATTAAATCTGAAAACTGAATGCCGGATTTGTGTTTATTTAGCAGCTAAAGGGATTCCGATTTATGGCTGCCTGCAGCCATGTACTAACATCAGTCGAGACAGGGAGGGGAAAATCAGAACAAAGTCTCCAAGAAAGTATAAATGAAGCTACTACAAAGGCACTGAAGAATTCCGCAGGGACAAAAATAACTGAGAATAAATGAGGAGTAAAATTGTAAGAAAATGCCATCATTTGATAGGACATCCTGTGTGATCATGACTAGCAGTTCTCAACACCATACAAAAAACATATATGCACATATTCATATGTGTATGTAACTGTCTACATTATATACACTGTGTATATATTTTTATATATATATACACACACACATGCATATGTATGTATGCATGATGCAGCAAACAAGAAGGAAAGAAGACAGTCTCACAAAAACCAGTGCATGCAAAATGTGTATGGATTTTTCACCTACCTGAAGGCTTTTCGTTATTGCAGTTAAGAAGATTGGGATTTGCCCAGTGCATCAAAAGCAGCTTCACAAGGTTTGTCTAAAAATGGGCAAAAATAGAATTTTTTGAAAAGGCAAAAGTAGGACAGAAGTACTGCAGTCATCATTCAGTTTATTCTGTCCTTCCTGCACTGGTTGAAATCATATGATAAGCCACAAGTGACACCTCCAAAATTCCAGCTGCTGCAGCTACTACACAGGCGTATTGTGTAATTCACAACAGGCAGAGTAATATGCAGTTCTCCCATGATTTCACTGTATCCTCAGCATATCCCCACTCCCCAAAAGTCTTCCTCCACCCCTACAGATGCAAACAAATCCATATCAACACAGAAAAAAAAAAGCCCTTCATCATAACCTGTCATAACTTAGATCACAAACATTTCTTTACACCTAACTAATTCACCAAATGTGTAGTATCATTGCCAAACTGGTCTGAATCACAGTCACCATGGACAAAAAATTTGTTCTCTGTCACTAGTAGAAACTGGGACATCTATCTATGTTTACCAAAACTATTTAACCTATTAGTAATGGCAGCAATTAAATGGCAGAATATCATTAATGACAAAATGTAACATATTTTGTGACATATTTTTCAATTCCTGCAGGAATGCTGCAAGCAACTGTTTTAGCAAGCTTTCCTATCACTGCATTGAAGTCTCTAGAGATATTCTCCATCAAAGACTGCATCAATGTCTACTTTGATAAATTCTTTGGTCAGAAAGGAGTGAGAAAATGAAAAAAAAAAGAGCAAAAAATACATTTAGAATGTGAGCTGAAAACTGAATAAAAGGAAAAAAGTTTTTGCACTTTGCAAAATATAGTAAAGAAAACAGAATTTATAATGTAAATGTAACCTACAGGGAAAGCGAGGATGAGCACAGGGGAAAATAAGCTGTGCGGCAAATAAAAGATTCTTTAGAGTAAAAGAAGAGAGTTAAAGAAAAATGAGGCATGGATTGGAAGGCAGTAGGGACTGGATAGCAATTTGGCATGAAAACAAAAGACAGTTTAAATAAATAAATAAATAAATAAAGGCTAAGAATGAAGGAAATCATTGCAAAACAAATACTAAAACTCAATATAAATTCAATAGACAGGAGGTAATTTACTAAGAAAGACTATGATAAGTAAGTACTATCTAAATACAGAACTCCCCCCACCTCCAAAAAAAAAACAAAAAACCCCAATCACCCTCTAGTGACACAAACCAGGAAAATACTGTTGCAAATTTCTATAAAAGTAAAAACATCTTGAGCTCCTCAGCTTTTTAATGCTGGCTTTCCATTCTGGTAGTTACAGCAGAGAACTCAGCAAACTGTGGAAGTGGGGAGGAAGCCATGACGGCTTTATTTCCAAATCCAACTAGCCCTGCTTTCAACTTAGAAGCCTCAACACATACATCACTGTGTTTTTTCATTATGAAAAAAATAGAACATGCTTATTCATTGAGCAGACTAACTCAACAGCAATTGCATAATCTCGTTAACGGCAACTCCGAAAAGTGGTAGTAGTTGCATCAAAGCAGGTTTTTTAATACTCTTTCAGTTTGGTAACAACAGACAGCTTTTTGGGTTACCAAAGTTTTGGATTTATGCCACAAGAGGTCCCTTCCGTGCTGTAATGTCTGTGCTTCCTGCTGTCAAAGAAATAATCCAAGCTGGAAATCCTGGATGCACATCACCAAGACTAAGATATTCAGGTCACTGCTAATTTCAATTACCTGCTCTTGGATACTGGAGTCTGTCTGTGTTAGTTTTAAACTCAATTTGTTTACATGTTTTAGAAGCCAGTTAAAATCCAGCTGTCACATATCTTCAGAACTGTGCCTAACAATGGAAATGTTTCTAAAACAGTTACAGCAAATTACTGCTATTCATAGGCATTTCAATTGTAGAAAGAGCTACTAATAAAGCAGATATGACTATTTTAAGAGAAACTGTAGTGTCTAATGAAGCACTGTAGACCCTCAGAATAAAATGTCAGAAAACTGCTAATGTGCGAAGAAGCTATATTTTAATCCTTTTTTTCCACTGTTGTCTTTGCCAGTTAGTGTGCATGAAGGAATGAATAAGGGGTGGCTCATGCAGAATTACTAGTAAGTGCAATTATTTAAAACATATGCTTACAAAATGTCACTTGTCCCAGTTCTCCCCTATCCCTCTAATTATTTACTCAGTGTCTTCTGACAGGACTCCAGAAAATCACTTAGACCTCACTCTTCTCTTTTCAGGACTTATCTCTGAGTACTCTCCTTCATGAAAAACCTTCTCTGTACAAATAAAGCACAGCTCTATTTCCCCAGTCTGGGTGTTCTGCCCAAATTACAATTTTTCCCACTCTCTCTCTGACATCTCTTCCTGGATGTCTTGCCCTCTGACCACTGAGTATGCTGCTGCAAGGATGACCCTATGTCACTCCTTTAATTTGAATGTCCTATCTTTTACATTGTCCACTGGCTCCTTCTTCTCTCTGCAAAACATACACTGCTTGTCCTCATTTTGAAAAGGCTTCCAGAGATGCTCCTTGCCTTACCTATTTCCACTTATTCAGCATTCAGACTCCAGTTTCCACCTCACATCATCGGTCTGTGACACTTGCCTTCATTAATGCATTTGCAAATTACTATTTCTGTGCTTTTTCCAGGTGGCTTCTCACACTAGTAAGAAATTCTTCGTAACATCCGCAAAATTGCATTGTTAACCTCCATTGACAACCAGTTCCGATGTGATGCTTACAAAGCAGAGAAACAGTTCTGTTGCTGCTGTTCTGAAGCTACTGTAGAGATAACAAGTCTGTTGATATATACGCAGACAGGATGAGTGGGTAATGTATATTACAAGAATAAAGTTGGAAAGCTACTGTAAAGCCTACATGAGGCTTCCTTCCAAGTTTCCTCCAGGTTCTTGGAGAAGAGATATTATTTATAGCAGCACAGGAACTGGGTTTATGTTTTAGGGGAAGCTTCAGAAACCCTGATATTTGCATGGCTATATTTTAGTATCATTGTTAATCAAAAATGAAACATGTCTTTAACAACTGAAAACCACACTGAATCATTGTTCTGGTTCTTTAGTAGATTTTCATGTTAGGAATGAATGAAACTCATGGCTACAGTGTATAGTTAAGTCAACTACCTACACAGACTCTCTCCTTCTCTCATCCCCCAAATATAAATCCCTCGGTACATAAACCAATCACCAAATTGATGAGACAAGGAATTAGCCTCTGAAAGGTTGTGCTTTTCCATGACAGCTAATATGCATACCCTTGTCTCAAAGGCTTTGCCTTTAGGCTCTCATTGTCTTCACTGACTCATTGTAGCTCCTGTAGACCCATTAGAGCCTGCTCCAAGGGAGCTGGCTTGGCTGCTGCTGGCAGCATGCCCACATGAGGCTCCTCAGCGTGGACAACCTGCCCAGGCACTTCCTTGCCTTCTTGGACAAGGTCTGCAGACTGGTTCTATCTGCTCTCTTTCTTCTGCAGAGCAGCCTCTGAGCAGCCACTATTTACACTGCAGCATTTCAGAGCTGAGCTCTGAACTACAGTGGTTTTGGAGCTTTCTTGCAAGCAGCTTGGCTGTCTGCTGCAAAGCTGGGGGATGTGGTCCCTGACTGTGGGTCAATTTTAAAGCTACATTAGGGTGGTCGCATTTAAAATAACAATTTCACTGTTGACATAATTATCTCTAGAGGCAGAATACAGAAATAGACATACGTACAATAGGCTTTACCCTAAGGGAAAAGTGTCCTCTCTCAGTCCTTGCTATGAAAAGCACTCATCTATTTTCACTGCTTCAGCCAGGCCAACCCATGACTTATCTTTCCATATTAGGAAAATACCAAAAGCTGTGATAAGAGAAGTGGTAAACAGACACACAGTATCATTTACCACAGAAAAACATCCGAATTGGAATCATGTTACTCTCCAAAATTTTATTTTCCATTAATATCTTCATTGCTATGGTAACACAGGCCTTTTCTTTAAAAGTGACCAATGTCAGGGGAAAAAAGAATTACTAAGCAGGGCAGTATTTCAACAGTCTTTGAACTCTACTCTTATAAAGTTCTAACTGTCAAATTTAACTTCCCAAATTCTTTTCCAGCATCATCACATATACTTTAACGTAGCAGAGGTCACCTACGACTTTTCCAAAGAGACCATTTCTCCTCCATCTGAATCAATCTGTTAGTAAACATTTAAAAATGTGAATATTTATGGACACAGGAAATTCTTGATGAAAATGTATTAAGAAAGATTATACTAATCACACCTTGACATGGACCAGATTAAAGAAAAAGTATTGTGTGTGTGTGCACAAATGCTCAGTGTTGAGCTAAACAAGACAGAAAACATGATCAGATGTGCAAAGACTACTACAGTAAAACCAACAGAACTACATATTTTCCCTAAATAGCAAGTGATTAAAATCATTATTTTCCTGATTTTAATCAAAATTTATGAAGACACTTATCTGAGTTGTTCTTTCGAGGAAGTCAACTTGGCATGTTATTGTTCTGATTGGGAGATCAGATTGGTGGGAGAACCCAGGCAAGAATAATCAATATTTTATTAGCCATATACTAGTCTTTCAATAACTGTAATACAGTCAGAGGCAGAGGGAAACAGAGAAACCATTTTCTGAAAAACACACTGAAGGCTTTTTTTGTCATCCTTATGAAAAATTCAGCTAGTGACTAGCCTTGGAAAGAGCCCAGTGCAAAGGAGCTTTGATAGAATTATCATTAGCTAATTTCTATCTGCTTGGACTGGTTCTACCATGGCATTTCAGGTATAGTGAACACGGATCTGAGCTTCTGAGATGGCTTCATACAGGAAGTGTCTTCCTTTTTTTTTTGTAAAAAAGAAAATTCTGTGCCAGCATATAAATTTCCTTGCACCCAAATGTCATACCTCACACTGAGCTGTGCATTCATGGAAGGATCACGTGAACACCCTCTAATGATGTAGATAAGGACAGATACTACCCACACAAACGCTGCTTCACCTCTGCACACCGGCTACAGGTAAAGAGCCCAACTAGTAAAAAATACAGCCTTCCTGGTGCAAACTTAGGCTTTAGCCCTCAAAGGAAATGTTACAAGGAAATGAAATATGACTCACATTAATGGCAGCAATGCTTATGATCTAAGGAGCTAGCAACATATATACACATATGAATAAAGAAAACATTGAAAGGAGGGAGACTGGAGCTGAACAGCTCTTTAAAGGTAATGAAACAAGGTGTGTAATACTGAAATTAAAAAGCTATAGAAAAAAAAAGCTGCATAAGTAAGTTAACTCCTAGAGGCACATTACATGGCCTTCAAATACAATTTCCCCCTACCAAAATTAAAGGGGGGAGGGAGTAAGTTCCACCACACATAAAGGTTTAGCTAAGAAAGCCAAGCACAGTTTCATAAACCACATGCTTAGGTGCACAAATGTCACCCAGCTGACAGACAGTTAGGCCTGTTGCCCCAGATAAGAGACTGCAATGGCAGGATAGGAAACAGGATGCACAGTAGTGATCGAGATTCCTGAGGAAATCTCCCTATACTTTTGAGGCTGCAAAGGCAGCTCCTAGCTGCTCTCAAGCCACATGTCAGTTTTACTGCTAGTGACGTAGCTGGAGAGCAGAATCAATGCTCCTGAAGAGTGTCTCTCTTCCTCTCCTTTCTGGTCTAGTATTTTCTTCTGAAGCAATATACAGGATGCTACATCTGTGCCAGCACCTGCAAAAGATGAGCTGTGGGCTCTGGCTGAGCTTTGCAGTCTTGAATTAGTATCCAAGCCTCAGTGCCACTATCTCACACCATTTTTCCCTTTTCTCTACCACTGGGGAGATACCTGCTAAAGCTGCAAATTTAGAGACCTGGAGGTTTTATGCTAATGGACTGGTGTGCATAGCAATGAATATGTATCATCTAATTTGTATGTACCTGCAACAGTAAAATCCTTCTATCCCTCACTCTTCTTCCCTGTCAAATCCAACATTTCTCTCCACATCTCTCTGTTTCAAAGTTGGACATTTCCTACCACCCTTTGTGATCTGGTTCACCTTCAAATTTTTGTTCATTTCTCCCATCCCATTTTTGGTTCCCCAAGCCCTCTCTTTCTATTCCCTATATCTGAGTCTCCCAGCTCTCTACATGTACTTCCACCTATCCCCCTAACCTGTTTTCTCCTAGCCTTTTCTTGGTGCCATTACTCCTTTTATTGAGTCAAGTCCCTTTTTCTTTTCCTTCCTGGCATCCATACCTCAGTTCTTCTTGAGTAAAAACTCCCCACTCAGCTCCTGCATCAGCATCCTGTCTGCTGCCACCGTTCAGGTTCCCACACCACTTTCTCTGGATGTGATCCCATGTTCTCATCGACAGTGAAACAAAGCCATATAATAGTACACAAGTGGATTGACAGCCTTAGATCAAAATTAGTATTACTTTGGAACACAAATCTCATGATATTGTGTGACATATAGTGAAATTCCCAAGTGTTATTTTAATCTTTAAGGTGTTTAATCTTTAAGGTGTGCATTCACAAGTAAACAATAGACAGAATACATGAAATAACACTGGTTACACCAAAATTATCAACAGTCTAGAAGCTTCATCACTGACTAAGATAGCTTACATCCACATTCATAAGAATCTGTTTCAGCTGCTCCTAAGTTTGCTAAACTTTACTTCACTGGCTTGGAAGACTGGATGTTTACCTCACCATGTGATTTTTTGCTAGCCACTTTGCTAAGACTGCTGCATGTACGTGCTTATGTTTCATTTTTAAAAAAATTAGACAGAAAGATAAATCAATCAAAAATGAAAAAAACAGGAAAATATATTGCTCAACCCTTGTGAGCTCTTTTAGTATAAGCTCCAACGTTTCTGTGATTTGAAGTCTTCATATTAGGCAGAAGATGAATTATGTGGGTTGAGAATATTCTTTTATTGTAGCTTTGAAAAACTGCCAAAATTTGGCCATGTTTCAAACCTCTGAAAAAATCATAGCCATCACATGCTTATAAGAAAGCTTTAGGATAACAGCTAAATCAAAGAGCGCACCTTTGTTAGCATAATCTACTGTTGGACTAAACGTTAGTCTAACCAGCATCTGTGTCTGTCAGCCAGCGAGAACGTGAATGTCTCAAAAATTTGCAACAACAACAACAAAAAAATCGAACAGGGAAGTAATCTAGATGATGATGATGATGATTATCAATTCTGTGGTGAAACTGCTGTAACTTCAGGCTAGCCATATATTCAGCAGGTAGAATAAATAAGGTCAGATAAGTCATTAAGTAAAAAAATTACTTAGAATAACACTGGAGAGAAGTGTTGAACTAATGGACTGTGGTGAGAGTAGGCAGTTCACTAAACAAAGGATATGAAGACTAAAAGTACAGGTGAGGGACTTGTATTCGCTTAAGCTACTGGGGAGAAAACAAAACAAAAACAAAACCCAAGACTGGGACCTTCTAATTCCCACCATTTGGGAGTAAGGTAACTATTCAACAATCAGAGTTGCTGTGCTTTGAATTTTGAAGATCCCATCCTTGTTTTCCATTAAATAGATCATATGGCTCAGAAGACTGAGTATCCGTTGAAGCCCTATATGTAAACCCCAAACAAGAGCAGTATCATTTAGAGGCTAAGCAGCATTTTCTCTGCAATTGCAGGTCTGATCCACAGTACTGCTCCCAACACAAGAAATGATGTCTGAAACTTGTTACAGATCTCCCTTCTCAATACAGAAGAGATGAGGAAGGTATTTTTCCTATTTGAGTGCAGAGGAGAGAGGACCTTAGCGACCTGCAGTCAGCAAAGTGGAACAGATTAGAAAAAGGGGGTCAGGGGAATGAGACTAGCAGCAGGGAAGAAAGAGTAGAGGGGAAAAGTAGAACAGAGCATGGATAAAATGCTGGGATTTGAAACTAACAACATGAAAGAAGTGAAGTGTAAGGGAGGAAGAAGAGAGATTTGGCAAGGAGTCAGGACGTAGGTAGGTGCAGACTAGAGAGACAAAGAAAATGAAAGAGGAGAGTGACATGGTGAGGAAAACAACCCATTGAGATTCAACAAGGGAGGACAGGATTTTGAGTAAGTGGGAAAAACCGTAAGTGTAACAGAAGGGCAGGGAGGTTGGCATGAAGCCAAAGTAGAGGAGTGAGAAAGCTGAGATGAGAAACAGGGAGAGGAGGAGAGACAGAAGCTGGCTGTGCAAGAAATTAGGATTGGGATAAGAAGCCTAAGGAAGGGATATGAAGCCAGGTAAATTAATAGCATAGAAATGTTAAAATGGGACTAAAATGAAGCCAAGAATGGAACAGATTGCAGAAAATGGAACAAGTAAGGTTACATATGGAAGGAATGAACTGAAAAGACTGTGTCTGTTTATATACAGAGCTTAGAACGGTCCCCAAGCATCAACACTACCTTTCTGCTAGTGAGTATGTTTAACATATATTGCCTATGTATATACCTGCCGCTGGAATAGTTCACATAAAGAAGGACATTACATGTTTTCAACTATGTAAAGAAGTGACGGAGGTCAGTTAAAAGTTTTTCTTCAGCAGTTGAGCCAGGTAGCTGTAAGACTGATAACCTAATTTCTACTTTTTAATCTCCTCAGGAAATATGAGAAAAAAATAAAATAAGGCAGGAAAAATATAGTATGATAATGATGATGATGACTATAGATGCTTGTAAGTCATGTGCTTAGAAGTTCTATATCAATACCACACACAAAAATCTTAAATCTGGCACTTCCCAAAGCCCATGCCTGTACTGTCTTATTAGCTTTCTTTTTCACATACACCTCTGCTATTTTTATATAAACGCACATATGAATATGACAGAAAGTTACCTAAGTTGGCATTTCAAGGAAAATTAAATTTTTATTGATCAATGAGATAGTAAAATGATCGAGCAGAATATATAATACAGTCCAGGCACATCTCAGTTTTAACAACATATATATAAACACTGAAAATTTTATGTTTTTGTGAACTGAGGTTGCCCCTAATCTGTTTATGAAGCTCAGACTTGTAGATTTATTTTCTTATCATTTGGTATGGTGTGAATCTAGCTTCTCTTGCTTTAGTATTCTGTATCCACAATTAGCATTTGCATTTGAAAGATTTATAGAAATCTCCTGAATATATTGAGAGTGAAAGAAAGATATCACAGGCAGAAATCCCAAAGTGCTCCCTCTGCTTGAGAGAAATGAGAGTAATTTGATCTGAAGGAAAATGCTGCTGTTTTACCTTAGTATCATCATGCATGCCAAAGAAGAACAAAAAGACTAAAGAAAAGAGGGTGAGATATATCTGGATAAAACATTCTCTGGAGGATTTTCGGACCATAAATGAAAGATTCCAACTGCTTGACAGGGAAAATATGTATCCCCTGAGTGACTATATTCTATTCCTTTTGAAATACTGAACAAGCATACCCTTCTTTAGGCTCTTCTTATTGAAAACATTTGTGGAATGTGTTTGCTTAAGTCCAGAAACCGAATTCAAAGGAACTGCTATGACAATGGCCAAACTTGAGATTAAGTATGACTTCTTACACTGAGTTCAGGTATCCCATTTAAGTCAAAGCGTATTCTAACGATTCTGAATTTTCAATCTAGATGTCAGAATGCACTTACAGAAAAGAAAATGAAACTACAGTTCATAACTGGGTCAAATGACTAGTGTGTATGGATAACGAGGAGCACATTAGACCATGCAGTACCTAGGTGTGTTCTCTCAGACATGGAGTCCCTCCTACGATCTGAAAGAAATGCTGTATTTGGAGGAACTAGCTGGCTAGACAGGTATTATTCAGTCCAACCAAACCAGCCAAGCAACTGTACTGAGGGAGAAAATTCTTATAGGATGGAAATTTTATTCACACATTTTGAAAATGATGCAGGATGCATATAATGCGCTAACAATGAGGAACTGCACGTGAGCTCACTAAATTACAATAAATTTAATTTTGCTTAATGGCACACCCTTGCTGGTGCAATTGTTGTTCTTGGAGAGATACAGGCAGCAGTTCAGAGATTTTCTTATCTGTATTTGACATCATGAAATTGTTAAAGCCTCAAAGCCACAGGCTAAGTCTATCTTGTTAAATAAGAGAGCACCACAGAACAAGCTTAAGTAGCCCTTATAACCACACTGCTTAATTGCTAGCTCCTTCCCTGGCTCTCCTTTGGATCACTCCAACCAGCTCTCTAAGAACGAGCTTAACCTCCTATAGAGGGAGCTAGGTCTAAACAATGTGGATCTGAGCCAGACTGTTGTCTAGCTTAATCCCTGGCCTTCTTTTATTTAGCAATTTAACAGTTTAGACATGGCTAGCAAGCCCCAAGAATGAAATTTCAGGAGAGGCAGTGTTTAAGCTACTGGGGAGTCAGCTCTGACCTGCATGCCTCCTATAGCTGGTCTGAAAGGTGACATTTCTGTGATAAACAACAAAGAAACAGCTTGCGCCTGGGAATTGTGCCAAAATACCCAAGGAAAATGTCAGAGCTGCAGCCTATTCCCACCGTGGGGAGGGCAAGTGTGTGCTCTCCTGATCACAGCAGCCTGGAAGGTGTCTGGCAGCAGCAGCACTCCCCCTGCCAGATTAATAGCTCTTCAGAAAAGGATTGCTATGCTGATCCCAATATTCAAATTAAGGATTCAGCCTAAGAAATACAAGTTGCTCTTCTACAGTTGGTGTCAGTGACAGCATGGGAGGGGTGGTGCCCCAGTGAGTGTGTGCGCTCCATCACCATCACACATGCATCAGCACTCCCCATCCTGTTGTGAATGAGACAGGGAGCCAAAATTGCTCCACAATAGACAACATTAGCGTGGATATGTCCAAAAGGCTCGGTTAAATCTATGTAGCCCATCCTGACGTATTCTAACTTTATGATATTCGACTTTGCTGCCTTCATAACCTTATGCTGAAGAAGTTTTTGTGTGTAACTGATGTAGATTTGCATGTGTGTTGAAGAGGTTATTATATCCCATCATTTTATTAAAGTACTGAGCAACTCTGACCTTAATACCTGAATAGTATCTATTTTTGGTGTAATGTGAGAATCTCAACTTGCACTAAAAATAGGTTTTTAGCCCTCATAGTTACAGGGGGGTGAAATGACAACAGTCCTAAAAACTCAGAATAATATCACTGAAAAATATGCCTATCTTTTAATGCTACTGCCATTGTTTTTAATGTTTGCAGCTGGCAGTATTTCAGCAACTAGTCTGCTGCACTCATTGTAACCTAATCTGTTCCTGCAAAGCAGAGCCTCATCTTACAAAGGGAGAGAGACCTTCAGTCAGCAGCTTCAGTAGCCTTATCTTGTACGCAATAGCCCTATCCTGCACATATCGCTCAGACTATGCAAGGAAGAAAGATGTTCTACACGGGATCTATACACTCTGGCCCTAATACAACAATTCATATGTCATTCATTCATGTTCTTTTTCTAATATTTGAACAAATTTTAAGCAAATTTTAGATAGTAAATCTATCAGTGACTAGAATATGTTTAAAACTGCTTTTAAAAATTATATGCAAATAGCTATATTTTTTCCATATCAAATAATATAATATAATATAATATAATATAATATTGAGACTTAAAGCTTAGGTTATTCCTTCTCTGGAAGGAATGCAACAAATCATTATTGTTTTGCATTTGATGAGATTGATATTCATGATCAGAGGGAGAAGCATACCATCCAATGGGCAATCTACCCATGCTTTGGTCTGTTCACTCCTCACTTTGACTGAAAATATGTATGAAACTATGTCTTTGAACGACTAAGAATTTTGCAGGTACTTCATGAACAGAATGAGAATTGTCAGTCATTATGACTCATGGAATAATCATACTAATAATAATATATCGGGTGGGGGTTGGCTGCAGATCTTTCAGCAGCAGTGCTAGTGAACTACTAAACACCAATGTTACAGAAAGTTTTTGTTTTTTTCTTTAAACATCTAGAACTAATCAATAAAGGACTGTTGCTTATTAGACAAGCTACTAGACAAGAACCACTTTCTTCTGCTCAGATACATTCCTGGAAGCAAAGAAATCAATTCAATAGAGAAGAACTTTCAGGGTAGTATGCTTATTCAGTGTAATGGAGGTGGAAGAATGCATTATATGTGAACTTTAAAAAATATGGAATTAAAAATACATAAAACTGTGAACCGAAAAGACAGTTAAAGATTCACAGCATAGTTTCTGTCTATATATTCACATTTTAAAAGGCATCTGTTTCTCTCCTTAAATCTAAATGGATCTGTCTCATTCTTTTAGATATGAGCTTGCAAGGGAGTTAGTTTATCACACCTTAAAACAGTTGCCTTTCTCACTGTAAATACAAATGGTAGTGCATCAAAATAAAGCCAAATATATTTATTTATAATTTTCTGCTAGAAGATACAGATTTATCACTCTAGTGAGTTATCCAAGTGAGACTTTTAAATAAAAGCAACCACAAATTTGTATTACAAGAAATTATGAAATTGTAAGGGCCTTACAATCGTGAATAGTAAGAAATTGTAAAGTGCGGAATTTATATTAATAACTTCCTCAAAAAACAAATAATTTTTTTTTGTTAAAAATCAACTAATTACTTGTAAATATGTTTTTATTTAAAACACTCTATCCCAAGTCATATCTTGACTAAGGTTATTCCTATTCTGCCATGTTTTTTTTTTTCCAAAATTGGACCGACGCTCATATTTGTCTATAATTAATTACTCAAAATGGAATTGTAAATATGATATGCATATGAATCTGTATCAAGGCTAAAAGACGTTTCAAAATTATTATCATAAGAATGGAAATCTTAAAAACACTCTGATGGCTTAGCTACTGAATGGAATATTTTCCCTCACATCTAATGAATTCCTCTTGATAAAGCAATTTAAATACGATTTACACTTTCTTACAAACAGAATCCATATGCAAGCCATATCTATCTTCTAAATAAG
The DNA here is from genome assembly GCF_036370855.1 of Dromaius novaehollandiae. Taxonomy (NCBI): domain Eukaryota; kingdom Metazoa; phylum Chordata; class Aves; order Casuariiformes; family Dromaiidae; genus Dromaius; species Dromaius novaehollandiae. Next base: position 156,630,099 of record NC_088098.1, read on the forward strand.
GACGGCAAATTATCCATAATGTTAATAAGATAGCTCCAAGTTTGTGTTGTTCATTAACAATACACAAGGAAGATATTCGCTGTGTATTTTGTTATTATTAGTGAGGAAAAGCGTGTGTTACTTTATTTGTCTTTTTACCCAAATGCAAGTGCATTGTACAGTGCCTAGCACAAATAGTCCCTGGTTTCCCACTGTAAACTCCGGGGATAGAATGATAACAACAATCACTGCCATCATCATCTGGGACATGAAGGGAAACAGCTCAACAAAAAAGCCCATCTAAAAGGATCATCTCATAAAACAGCAGGCTGAGCTCTTACAACACTTCAAAAGGAAAGATTTTTTTTTTCCATTAGCCACTTGCAATCACAAACTTTTACATCTACAGGTTTGTTTGAAATAGAAAAATACCCGACTTCATGACAAATTTTAAGTCATCCAGAGTTGGTGTTGCAAATACATATATATGTTACACACATATAACCAAGAAAAGTTCTTCCTTAGTCCTTTCAAAGTAAGACTTCTCAATTTTCCTAAGGTGCACAGTGGGATAGCAGAAATATAACATACCTGGAATAAATACTTGAATTACACCTGTCTACTTATATACACCTCTCTTTCGCTTTTCATAACCTTTTTGGGTGCTTACAATATATTCCTAAACCACCTACAAAGACTCAAATACATAGTTAAATTAAATATACATATATACAATAAATTAAATTAAATATACACACTTAGTTCCATATTCTATCAGGCCACTAAGGGCTCAGCACCTGCATCTCATAATTCAGAGGTTTACTCACCTAAGTACCAAAAAGCAAGTACCAAAAGCAAGTACTAGAAACACACATGGTTAACAATCCTAATTCTCATCAATTACCAGATAGAGATTCAACTAGATGAATGACATGATCTCCACTGAGATCAGAAACGGAACTAAGACTTATCTAACAATGGAGTTCATACTCTCAGCAAAAATCCATGAGTATGTTTGTTTATATTTATTGAAAGTTAAAAAAAGGAAACCAAACAGAATCATCTGAAGGATCAACAACATTTTGCCATTTTGAGTTATGTTTAAAAGCATGGTTTTCTCTAAGGCAAAGTAATAGAAGTAGACATTACAAAATGGCAAAATATGGGGGAATGGCTTGACAGCTACAATTCACAGCATTTTCCAACTGACTCTGTAGACCTCCGTCCACATGTCGCGAAGGATATCCCTGCCATCAGCAGGAATCTGAGCAGAAGAAAGCAGAAAGCTGAGAGCAAGGCAGCAATTCTCTGCACCGTGTCCTTGGACCAGAGCAGGTCCCAGCACCTTGTGGTGGACGACAGAGGTGGGAAGGGGCGAGTTTTCTGGGGGCTGCAGTGGAGTCCTGGCAGGAGCAAGGGCAGGAAGGTGGGAGGCTGAGCTGGGACTCATCGAAGGGGTTTTAGGAAGGTGGCTGTGGGTAAGTGGCAGGTTGCAAGCAGTGGGTGTGAGGTGCGTGAGTGACTAGTGGACAGGGAGCTCTCCTGAAATGGTCAGACATAACGAAGGCATGTGGGGTGCTCTAGGAGACTGAGGGTGAAGAAAATGTGAAACAGTGGGATGTTAAGAGGCACAAGCCACATTTAGGCATGGCCTCAAAATCCCAGCCCAGCATATCCTTCCACAATCTCCGGAAAGCTTCAATGCAACAACAGTGTTAAGTGGATCTTGGACATTCCTTCACAGAAATGTACACAGCAAATCAGCTAGCTAAAACTAGCCTTTGACATGAGAATATAAGAAAACATAAGGCAAACATGTTTGTTGTGGCTTTCTTTCAAATTTCAGTATAAATTTAACTTTTGCTGAAGAGAAACTGTTGTTGATGGTACATTGATCTTAACAAGCTGTACCAGGTTGATAGCTTTATGATGTTTATTCTCAAGTGCTATCTGTTATTTCATAGGCCACTTATAGTGCAGAAATGTTTAATTTTTTCATATTAAAAATAAAATAGTCTCCCCGACTTGAACATATTTACTGTTGCTAGAAAATACCATCACAGAAAAGAGAAGGAAGAAAAAAAATCATGCTTTACCTGCCCATACTTTGCAGCTAAATGCAGGGGGGTCCAGTACTGATTATCCACAACATTGAGATCAGCCCCATGATCCAGAATCAGAGATGCCACATTCTTATATCCATTTGCACAGGCCACATGAAGCTGCAATATGAAAGTAGCTTAATAGTTTACATAACTCTTAAAAACCTGTAAGGGACTATAGCACATGTTGGCTGTCCCACAGACCTGGCTGTATAAATCTCAACAATGACAAATGCAAAATCTACACGTTGAAAACAACATCCTAGGAAACCACTGCTGAGTCTTCTTTTAGCATTCATAAAGCAAACCTGCCAAAAAATAAGAATGCCAGATTATTGCTATCTTTTTTCCATTAAACAATCTAGTCCCACCAGATATTTTTCACACAATTTCAAGAATACTCTCTAAAACATTTTCACAAATTTCATGAGCTCAGGTAGATTCATGTGTTTCAGTAGAGCTTGGCCTAGACCTGACTTTCTTTTGTGATGGTTCGAATACTTCAGATGTAAACTGTTTTCCTTTAAATCAAATTCATTAACACATAATCAGTCTAAGCACATTGGGTTTGCAGTGCAAAATTCAGTCACAGAAAATACCTTCCCAATTTTCAAACAGAGTGATTTTATTTCTCTTATTTACCATGCTTCACTGGATATTGCTTAATTGTTTTGGGTGGTATTGCTTTAATAATTTGAGTTGGTTCTCCAGATCAGTAAACTTCATTTCAGAATTAAAGCAGGGCAGAGAGAGGGGAAAGTACATTAATAGAATGATAGAAACTTAGGTCTGAAGGAACCTTGGGAGGTCACCTAGTCCAACCTCTGGTTAAAGTAGGGGCAACTTTAAAGTTAGCTCTGTTTGCCCGTGGCTTGTCATCTTGAGTAGCAAGGACAGTATGAGAGATCGAGTAGTGAGGACTACAGTGGTGAGGAGGGGAAAGAGGAAGCTCAAAAATATCTTCTGGTATTAACAGTTTTTTATTTAATAGTTTGTTAATGGCTGATTTGAGAAACTGGACATTAATCTGTGTGATATATTGAAACAATGCTCTACAAGTATTTGGCATTCATATCAGCAATTAAACACACTACAGATGGTATCTATAGAATAGGATTGAAATAATTTAAATAGCAATATATATAATAAATATAAATAAAACAACAAATATGTAATATAAATATAAAACTAATATAAATAAAAAGCCAAAGAGGATTGTGAAGAGCAACACACAAACCAAGCATACAGAAACACATGCATTATAGGGCAATAAAAGTTCTTTATTTACTCTAGTAAATCAAGTAAAAGAGGAAAATGAAATTAAAAAATCTTACATCAGGGAAAATTTGTCCCTGGGGGTTCTTGGTGGAAACTGTTTCATATTTATTGTGAATAAGTGTGTTGAGTCAGTCCTGAACCATTCAGCTTACAGCTTGGGGGTATTTATTTTCTCATGGATCTCTGCTATGATTCCAAATATTCCCTCTGCTTCTGGGAGCAAAGGGGACAAAATTTGCATTTGGAAATCAGCACAATATAATTGCTCTTCCACAGTTACAAGGAATCAGCTCTCACAAGGTCAGTAAGAACAGGCTTCAATAAGTTTGCAGAAATGGAGGACTGAGGTTACAAGGTAAGAAACTGCAATGCATGCCTTCTGACTCAGGTAGGAGATATCCAATAGATAACTGTATGTTTTTTTTCCTTGAAGCAACAGTACCTGAAGAAACAGAGTAACAGGTTTTTTTGAGAACTGGAGTGGATGGCCAATGGAAAAAAAAGGTCTTGCAATAAACCTGTTCCTAGATTTGAGTAGTCCCAGAGTAACCATAAGAATAGGAGACTCCAAAAAATGAGTCCCAGATATTATTTGCCAGTTACTTCTGGTTGAGCTGCATCTGCAAAGTATGCACAGAATTCCTTTTGAACATTCTTGATTCAGAGGAACGAAATACACAGCTCATAAAAAATTTTACTCTAGAAAGTTTTCCCAATGAGAAGCAATTCTTTATCAAAAATGGAATGGGAAACGTGTGCAGGGAGGGAAAAGGTGTGTGGGGGGGGGAAGAACACCAATTCTTTACACTATAAATGTTCTCATTTCAAGTGTACAAACAAACATACTTTTTTCTCCTAATTCCATTTAGCTCCAGCTTTTTGTTTTTAAGGAAAGAAATTACATTTTCTATTGAAACATCAATTTGATAACTGCTATTTTAAAGCAGTTTAAAATTTCACAGGACAAAAGACATTTTATGACTGAACTATCTCTTCTAGAAAAAAATTTTCACTAGAAAGTTTCTCATAAAAACATTTTTGCCATGTATCTTTCTTTATCTGTACGTATGCGTATATACTATGTATACAGGACAACATGTGCATATATACTTCTGGACATCAATTTTTGATCTTATTCATCCTAATTTACACATGGACTCAGATCATGTAGCTTTCATGAAGAGGAGGTTGGTTGTGACCTACGGAGAATAAACATCTGAGGGGGAAGAAGCAGGCTTCAGTGCCACTCTCCTCAGAGTTTGCCACCACAAAGTACTTTATGTTTGTACCGCTGGTACAGGTTATCCAGAGATATACCAAAACAGTATAGAACATCCATCTGAGAAATAAGATGAACTAAACATTCTTTCCTATTTGCTGCTCCCTGTTTGGGACTTGCAGCACCTTTTCCAGCTCCACAGTATTTAATCTGCTGCTTAGCAGTGTGAACTTACTATTTAAAAAACAGTTAGATTGCTCTGAGGATACCTCTGTGCCAGGTTGCTCTGAGAAATTGACAATGGGTTTGATACAGCTTGCGTTGATAAGTTTATCTGCTCAGTACACCTAATTGTTATAAGATAAAGAATCTACTTGTGTCGAGGTTCTTAATAAGGCTTACAGTCCACCTTCAAAAAAGAAGAATATTCAGGGAATATAAAATATATTCAATTGATTACACTCAGTAAAGAGCAAAAGCACACAAAACAACAGTATTATTTAGTGAAAAACAGACGATGAATTTCAATCAATAGGATTATAGAAACAGACTTCTAGTTTTTGGTAGGGTTCCACATATAACAATATTCCAGCCATACACTTTATCAACTTAGAGTCTACCAGGAGTTAAAAAAAAATCATTTGTTACTTAAAACTAGTATTTTTGTTGTTGTCTCTGTACAGTTAGATTTAGAGCAACAAAAACGTATTCCCAGAACCCTTCGATACACATACAGCTATCGCAGACTGGCTGACTCCACACCAATGAATAGAGACAGAGCAGCCTAACAAACTCTGGATTTCCCACCAGTTTGTAAGACAAAAGTTTCACATAATAGAAATCTCCAACAAAAGCAAAATGATCCACTCTGTAGCTACTTGTTGCAAGACTGTGAAAGAAGTTCAGAAATCAAAGTTCAACACTAAACCCATTCACACAAAAACATCCCCTTTGTCCACATTCCACCAAGCAAGCAACAAAAAAAGTAAGCTATCCAAAATGATTTTTCCTGATATATGCAGTAGTTATACTGTTTCAGTCACGTATTTCAACTATTCCAGCTAAACACCAAAGAAGTTTTATACAGCGATAATTATGTAAGTTCTTAACTCAGTTTAACTAAGCCAATTCAGACTGAAATAGCAGTAAGAGCAAAGTAGAATGCAAAAAACTTGCATTTTAGTGTTGAGTTAGCAGCTTACCTTAAATGTACCAGGAAACTTAAAGTTAAATCAATGCTTTAATGAAATAAATTAAAGTTGCCTTATTGCTTTTTCTCCCACTCCTTGCTCCTGTTTTTTACTACAGTTTGGCCACTCCAAAAGTCGTAACTTTCAGTGTGGACACAACTAGTATCTGGATTCAATAACCCCAGATATGAGGCTGCTCATTTTTTCAGTTTGCTATTTAACAGCTCCACAGGTTTTAAAAATGTCCTATTAAATACTAATGATTCGGAGCATTAACTCAGTATCATTGGATTTAATCCAGCATAAATGCAATGGTTCAGTAACACTTGCCTTTTTAATTATTTTAATTTTGTACTTTCAGAAAAAAAGCAAAGGAACAAAAAGAAAAGGATTCAACATCTGGATGCTACTGATGAGCATTTACTGATGTATAACAACAGTGAAGATTTTTTTTGCAGAGAGAACATTTCACAGATGTACACAATTTAGGAAAAAAATAACTAATTTTAAGATGACTCAACAGCTGAAAAAATAGCAATCCTGAAAAAAAGAGAAAAGAAAAAGCATAAAAAAGTACAATGAGACCCAGTGACTAGAAATAATACGCAAATTTTGAAGAGTGAATATTTTATCCACAGATATGTTGGATGCCTCATTACATTTAATCAACGTGGGATACCTCCTAGCTCAGCCAGAAAACACAAGCTTAAAATAAGAATCACTCAATGAAGTTTGAGGACATCTGTTAAACAGAATACCAGGGATCATAAACATCTGCTCTAGTTTTAAATTACACTGCACAATACTTTTTCTTGCTATTAATTTTTGAGGTGTATATTCAGTGTACTTTTTTAAAATAAAATTAGAGCTAAGAATAAAAAAGTTGTCATTATAACACAGATGCTGCAACAGGCTTTTAAAAATCAGGACAGGATATTGACATATAGCTATTTTCAAAAGGCCAGATGAGGACCAAAATCTTGCATTCTTACATTTCTCTTCATATCAGCAGACCCTGCTAGCTTGGTGGATTGTCTTGCATCCACACTTGCAAATATGCTTACAGGTACACAGCTGAAACACATGCATATTCACAGGGCTGAAACTCTGATCATTACATATTGTCTCTCACCAGCGTAACTCCTTCATCATTCTTTTGATTCACATTTCCCCCACTTGATATGAGTTGTCGGACATCCATAAGCATTGTCATAGGTCTCTGTATCTTCATCTGGCGCAACAAATTGAGATCTACACCTGCATGGAAAAAAAAAAAAAAAGGCTAAAACCTTCTACTACTTCGTTCATCAGGAAAGAATACATAAATGATTTTGTTTTCTGGGTTTGTAAAAGCTTAATCAACAGCTTAATCAACAGCTTAATCAGACTTCAGTATACATTTGTAGAACGTTTGCCACTTGTATTTACCAACAAGCTTACACATATCATTATTTATCAGTCACTACGTACATCATTTAACGTCAGTCAGCAATTCCAAATACATGTGCCTGATTCACTACTTACTTGCAACAGCAGTTGTAGGTAAAGCAGTTGTAATATGATTAAATCCACTAGGGCTGTGACATGTAAAATAGCTGCAAATGGAAAAAGAATTAAGCACTTGAAGGAAGCCACTCCAAGCTTATTTAATGAATATTATTTTTGGCTCCGTTCTTTCGCCCCCATGTATATATCACAGCACCCAGACCAATCTCTAAAATGTGTCAGCTCTACTGCTTGAGAGATTGAGAAGTGAAGCAAACGACGTTAAAAATCAACAGCTTTTTATCCACCTAGGTTATTTTTCAATAGGATTAATTTGGGGCCTGGACCATTGCAAGGCTCTGTAAACAAGTGAAAATGTGGTGTGGAAGCAGGAACAAATGGGAGGGAATGAAAGGAATGAAGTGCCTGGGATGACTTGCATCAGCATTGCTATTGAAAGAAACACTTGTCAAAGAACAGCTTTAAATGGAAGATAAGCAAGGCAGCCTCTAACCAAAAGGAAGCATAGTCTCCAGTCTGAAGAGATTTAAAGTTAGAAACGGAGGGTACAATAAAATTGCAAAGTGGTTAAATTAGCTACCGGCCATGGCTTCATCAGAATATCTAGCCAAAATTTATTCTCCAGCTCGTAGCTTCCAGTGGTAATTTACATCCATATATAGAAATGTAACTTGAGTATAAAAACCCTTCCTCACTGTCTTGTCCATGACTTAACCAAAACCGTATGAATAAATGAGTTCTTAGTTCTCTTCTACATTTGTCAGTCAGCTTAAGACGAGTGACAAATGATTTGTATGCAACCTAAATATTTTGTGTGACCAATTTATTTTACATTTTCTCTTCAATGATTTTTGTATTTTTTTACCCTGTTAAAACAATTGAAGCAAGTTTCAAGGTAAAAGTGTGTTTAAAGTCTCCTAGTTTTAAGCTATCCCAGACATGGTATATATGAGTATATTATATGTAGTTCAGCAAAAAATCCCATTCATTTTCCAATATCCTACTCTATACAATGCCTTACATTCTGAAATTTATTTGCATGCAGCACGTCAAAGAGTTTCTTTGACTCTGAGGTGAAGTGTTGAGAGCGTGAACACTGTGTCTGTGGCTACGTATTCCTGTATTTTCACACCTGTCACCTAAATGATACTAAATGGCATTAAATGATAAAAAATGTAAAACATAAATATAAAGCTAAGCTAGAGAAAATGAGATCGGTATATTAAGAAACTGTTTTCTGTATTTGGGCTGGAACCTGTGATCTTTCAGGTAAATGCAGTTCAGACTTCAGATATATATGTATTTATAGCTTCAATTAGATCACCACCCAAAACTTTTAGTATTTCTTTCACCACAAGAGTCAGAGGGTTAGTTCTTCATGTTTTCCATAGGATTTTTAAATGATATCTTTGCCAAGAAACAGAACTCCCTCTTCTTTTTTCGGTCATTCATTTGCTCAGTCCAGCCTCATGAAACATCTCTTCTAGCATGAGGTTGGCACGTGGCATGGAGCCCTGAAGAACACCAGATGTGGAGCTCCCAAAATACAGTATTATTTTAGTAGCAGCCACAGTACTAACAAGCAGGTTAGCACTGTAAAATGCTACTAACACAATGCTTTGAATTAATACTTTAATGCTGGCATGAGTACAACATGATGTAGCACTCTTTTAGGAGAGCTGGGGTGAAATAGATCCCCTTTGTTCTTATCTTTTCAACTCCCTGTTTCTTAGAGTTGGTTTCCAGGTTTTGTTGCTGTCCTCCACCTGCCTTTTTTGGGGCGGGAATACCGGATGTCAGCATAACAATGTTTTTTTCTGCAATAAGTATGCTGGAACTATAGTCATCTTCATGAACATGGCCATAGTAGCTGGTACGGAAGAAAAGGCTGCTGCTTACTCTTAGGAAGACATTACGGTATTATTTTCATTTGTAAAATCTAAAATTACTTACGCCACTGAATTCTGGATAATGTAACACCATTCTAAAATCAACTGAAAAGATGATAAAAATGACAGCCTTGAGCAAAATTTGACATTACATAGTAATACTGACAGGACCAGGTGCTGGGTATCTGCCCCTCCATGACAGAGAGCTGCAAGAACCAGGTGCACCTTGCTCCCACTCCCTGTTTTTCAAATTCGCCTGTTTCAGCCCGATTCAACCTGGCTCACAATCTGGTCAGTTTGGGAACCAGGGACATTGAACATACAATAGTATGCACTCATGAGTAATATTCAGTGCAGCTTCTTTGTCCACGCTTTTCTAATTTAAATTGTTTTTCTAACTTTAATTGGTTCCATAGAAGCCAATGAGACTCTGTGAGTGCCCTAACATAAAATTTTGCATAAGAAAAAGCAGGATTTGCTAACATACTGTTGAATTGACAGTTACTACTCTGAAACACAATGTTGACTTCACATGAATTTCTGACTCCTAAGGATCAATGTATTCATTTTGCCAGACTAGATCAAGTTTTCTGCACCTTCATTACATTTCAGAATAATGGCTTAAAATCACCTTATGACATTTACAAATTATTGTAAAAAAAATGATACCACATGACATCAATTACATCTTTTTATTTTTTGTTTCTCTCTTTGTCCTGCTTTTTGCAAGAATAAATCGATAGATTAGCAGTCTTGACCTGGTGAGGGAACTCTCTCAAGTGCATAAGTTTAAATTTCCAAAATACTATTTGGTGTGAGTGGCTTTATGCACCAAAAATATTAGTTGTCATTTGTAGCATTCACTTTAGGTGCTTCTACCATTTGTTAAACACATTACATAGACAGCCTGAACAGCCTGAAATTAAAGTGAAAATTGACTGGCCATGATAAATCTCTTTCTAATGTTGTCAAGTAAGAAAGATTAAAGGTGAAAAATATATGTATAATTTTATACCTAATGAGGAAGGCAATTTCTAAGTAATACTGACTGAATTTATGTCAGTTTTTCTTCCACTTGATTTCTCCAGTAAGCAACTGTAAAGAGTTTAGTTTTTCAAAGAGAGGGGTATCAGGTGGAAATTAATATAGTACATCTTCTGGGTGTCAATAATGTCTCAAACACTCAGAAATGGAAACAAATTTGTAGTTCATAAGTTCAAAATACCACTCCTTGACTTTCCCTGGAAAGAAAGATTGTCATTCAAACACAGTTACATCATGTCTGTTAAATTGTCACATCTCATTTAAAATTTGTTAAGTGCTAAAGGTTGAGGGCAGAGTCCTACCAAGGCCACTCAAACTCAGCTTTTTCCAGCAACCTACTATGAACTTATCCTTGGCAGGCTCAGAGGATTAAAATATCAAGGTACTCTTACACTAGTAATGAAATACTGATCCTTACACCCTGCAAAATGCATTTTATAGAACTTCGGCATTTTCTTTATGTGTCAAAAAAAACAAAACAAAACAAAAAAAACCCACCTCTGCTACTGACAGTTTAACTTTGCTCACACCGAAGGAGGAATCAGGAAAAGAGTTGAGCTGCATCAATTGCTTTGTGTGTTCTATCATAAATTATATATCCATCAACTCAGAGAAGATGCATAAACAATGCTATGCACGTAGCAAAAAAAGTGCAGTCTACGTGAACCTTAACATGGCTTCACTAGTTTTAAATAATAGTTGTATGAAGGAATGATATTTGTGTGATTTCATCACACAAATAGCAGAAACTGTCTGGTAAGTGTGTTACCACAGTGACATGTCCCACAGACGTTATTTGGGAGTTTTTTGAAATGCTACTGAGACAATAGAGTCCCCTTTTCTCTGCCTGTTTAGAATACAGAATGATGCATTGAAAACCATGCAAAAATAATCTAAATTGCAATCTTAAATTTGTAGTTTTTAATTCCAAGAACTTGGGAAATTTTAGATTTTAGTGTGAAGGCTTCTCCAGTGAGGAACTGCTTACCAGCTTTATCAGGCATACACATGTACCATTCTATGAGACTTGGACAAGGAGACCTTGCCAATTAACTGCCTCACTGTTAATCAAGTTTGTAATTCCGGAGAGTCCTCTCTCCCTCCCCAGGGAGTGCTGCTTTTCATGTATTTGGATGGTATAACAAAACATTACTCATACAGTAACTCTTGCTGGCTAAATCAAAGAGTGACCTTCATGTTGCTTTTCAAAGGGAAAATACGGCCTAGATATTCAGTTTAAATGGGACGAGAGCCAGCATGAATAAACAGAGGAAGAAAATAAAATTGGCATGTACTATGGGAACAGATTCACATTAAGAAGAAAAGGAAAGTCAAAAAGAAGGCACAGGATGGAAAATACACTCCAAATACCCTGTAAAATCAGAACAAGACCTAAATGCTTTCAAATCCCTGTTGGAAATGGGGAGGAAAAGGAATAGTTAAAAAAGTAGTGATCCTGCATGGCACAACATTTGGTGATGAGTATCAGTGCTGATGACAGACAGGGGCATAACCTAAAATCTAGAGACTGTAGCCTTTCTCACTGCTTATGAAAAACACCTGACACGGCCATTCATGACCTTTGGCTATCTCACCCTCTTTGGCATATGATTATAAAAGTGACAGACCAGAGGAGTGTAAAAACCTTGGATAAAAAGGGGCGAGTAGCTTTCAGGAAGTTATAGTGGTAAAGAAATACATGGCAAACAGAACTGAGAATATTTTCTTCAGAAATGTCTAGTAATCATGGAGTCTCTCCACCTGCAAGGGGACTACCCTGTTTTGGTACCCAGTACAAACCACTATACTCCAGCATTCTTTGTTAAACACCGATTTGCACACACCCAGCAGCCACTTTTTTTTTTTTTTTTTTAACTTGCACATCTCATTCCCTAGCGGGTGTAATAGTTTTTAGGAGAGGTCAATACCATCTTGTCTTAAAAACACAAATATGCATTAAATAAGCCAATTCTCCCTCTTATTAAATTATTCTCTTTCCCTGCTTATACCTGCCCTTCCTGCCCAGAGCTGTAACGGTAGCAAGGCTCCTTTCACCCCAAGGGTGATGAGCTTGTCATGCATACGCTGTACTACTTAATTCCAGGGGTGCCATGGTTTATGATGTCTGTTTTTCTCCTCTGCTGCACACTATAAAATAGACATGTTCACAAATAATCAGTGAGAAAAAAATACTTATGTTATTTGTAGCTACAACTTTATCCAGCTTTAGATGCATAAACTTTGAGAACAACTTTACTGGAAGCTTACTAGATAGCTTCATAAAGGATAATAGCTTTGTGAAATTACATTGTTTAGTAGCACTTGTCTATATCACTTAGCATTATGCGCATATGATTTTCAAAGTTCAGCATCTGAACAAATCCATTTCAGCAAGATCTATAAGTATCTGCAAAAAAATGTAAACTTGAAAAAATGCTGAGGCCTATAGCTCTAATTCCAATATTCAGTGCAAAGTCAGTCATTACTGATTGCTGTTGTTCGGTTTTATATGTTTGCTTGTCCTTAAAGCTATCATTAAATACGTTATAAAAGCAAGTGAAGGATGCTTAGTCTATTTCTCTCTACTCTGAGAAAGAATGCTATCAATCAGGAATGAAATTCCTGTCTCCTCCTCAGGCAGATATCAAAGTGATAATCCTCCTTCTCTAGTGAAACATGCTGGGTTTTTTTCCTCTCCTCTATGAGAATGATGTTCACGGCCCTTTTAGCTAAAAATTAGCTGAGTGAACTCTGTCTCTTCTTATTTTGTATGATGAGAAAAATAATTTTTGCAATTTATTTTAACACACTGGCACAACATCAAGGCTAAATAGTAAAATATTCATCTGTGGATATGTCTTACATTTTGTTTGTCTCTTTAGTCTTTTCTAATATTAATATTAGAACAGAGAAGCAAAACAAGGATATCGCCATCTCTGGTCAGTTGTCAAAAGTATGATGTCTGAAATGAGCTCAGCACATAGAGTATTATTTCTATACTCGGTATTTTTCCACAGGTTCTTAATGTGTTATGCTTGGACATTTTTGTGAGGCAGCAGTAAAAGCAGGCTGCTCAACACGGGCAGCAGAGCCAGGAGCTGAGCAGCAAAACAGAGGTGGAGCCAGAAATTCAAGTCAGTGGGTCAAGGTCAGGATCAGCAAGGTAGAAGGCTGGGCTCTGACACAGCTCACACAAGGATCCGAGCTTAAATGTGGCTCCTGAGCCAATGGATGAGTGAAAGATTATGATTATGACAAGGTTTCTCTTTCTCACGACTTAGCTGTTTTCCCAGCCATCTGCTCCCAGGTTACATGGCTGCACCATCGAGACCTCTGGGGAACAGGCTGCAGAGCCTGTGGGTGCACTCCCACAGGATAACTTTTTTTTAGGATAACCTTCTCCTAACTATGTAAAGATTATAGTTTTATGAATTTCATCAACACTGATATTTTATTTTTGATGCTAATAAAAATAGATTACTCATCAGTAAGTTCTCTGAAAGGATACTGAAAGCACATCCCCAGTTTCAGGGGTTCTTCACACTTTTTCAGATTTCTGCAAAGCTTATTAGTTGAGGGTATGCCCATTTCTAGCATCTGCCTTCAAAGTCAAATATCCACAAGTTAGAAAATAAAAAAAATCTAAGGTGGCCTGTTCAAGCTTGCATCAGAAAACACCAAGGCCAGAGGAAGACAGATGTGCATTCTCGACGATGACATTTTCCATGTGTCACATTTTCTGTGTGCTTGATGCATAGGACTGGAAGTGAAACAGCTAGTTTGGTCCCATGTTTTCACAAGCAACAGCATCATGTAACCCCTATCATCAATTAATCAACCTCTACCCAGAAGCTAGACAGATCTTTATGTGCCATAATCGTACTTGTAGGTCTACCCTAATCAGTAAAAATCAGATTGAAAAGTTCTGAACTGCCCTGAAGTTGTTTGGTTTTGGTTGGCTGCTTTTCTATCAACCTACTGCATCAATATTTTCAACAGAAAATTTATAAGAAGAAATCAGGATCACTTTGAATATTGTTCTAAAATAGAAAAAAATAATCAGGAGAATAACTTTTAGCTGAAGTTCACTAAGCTTTAGGGCTAACAATCTGAATGTGTTGACATTTTAGTCATTTCTTATCGTAGTATCTTAGCAATAACTCATTACTGTCTATAAAAAGCCTTTTGGATCCTTAGATATGAAAGTCTAAAGAATTTCTTTTTAATCAAATGTGATTGATCTATAACAATTGCTTTTCTTGAAGGCACTGAAGAAATAATACAGGATAATTCTTTCCTCTTATAGGATTAATAGTTTTTTTCTTTTCTTTTCTTTTTTTTAAACACAACCTCAGTGTTAGCGTATTTTGGCACATGATTTCTTAACTTTTTTTTAAATTAAAAGCAATCAAGTAACATAATTGATCAAAACTGGGATCCCACACGTAACTGGGATTTTCATATTGATTTTATTCTCATAAAAAGTGCCAGAGTGCTGAAAAAGACATGACCAGATTTCATGAAATACTTCAAATTATTTCAATTTTTAAACCATAATAACTTTTTGGATGTTTATTACTCTCAAATGGTAGATTACTGTATTTCCTTAGTCTTATAGCTCATTTATCTTTAATCCTTTGTACAAATTTTAATGGACTGTGGTGTATTTTTGCAAAATCTGGACAATATTTTAACAGTTTAAACCATATTAAACTACTTAAGTAGGTAGGACTTGTACGTGATTTTGGCTCTACATATTTTACATTGAAGATCTTAGAGAGTTAAACACGATCCCCTTAATATTCACAGAACAAAACATATCCATTACTCACACAGCTTGGAATTCTATAAAAGATTTTGATTAAGCACATGAAATCTCTATTATCATCAAAGGTCAATAAACTTTAATCAGCTACTTTAAATTAGTTCACTGCATGGAAAGTTAATTGCTTAAAAAAAAAAAAAAAAAAAAAAAAAAAGAACCTCTGCAGTACAGTAGTAAGCATTTTTTCAACACCTGAGTCATACTCCGGGTGAAAAAAAAGAAATTTATCTTCCAGTAGGTAAATTATTTAAATATAGGCATTCTTTCAAAAAAAATTCACAACAGATTTCCTTTTATTTTTGTAATAATTTGATAGTGCATAAACTGCCATTATACAATAGACAAGCAAGACTGTTTAGTTTTCCAATGTGTAGGATACTTTGACAGCTCTCAAAAAAGAAAAGCAAACTAAAAAAACTCAGATATTGTTTTCTAAGATTAAATAACAAAGCTGATGTTCTCAGAACGCACAATTATCCTACTGAAAGAGGAAGCCTAAGATCTTGGAGGGTAAAAGAGAACTCCTCTTTTTTGGAAACAATTTACACAATGAATTTGTCACATCCTGCCACATGTCAAAGATGGAAACAAGAAATATGTGTCACTCACTTCTAGTTTATAAGTCATTTAATCCACAATGAAACTAAATATCAAGAAATGAAGTAAAAAAAAAAAGAAAAAAACAAAATCTTCAAAGCATTAAATATTTAAAAATAGCCTAAAGGAAGAAAAGGAAGCATAAGGATCATATGCCGCAATCAGTGTTTTGCTGCCACACTTCTACAGTAGAACATTCTGTCTCCAAAAACAAATGGAATATTATTTAAAACTTAAGACACAACAAATTGTGCCTTTCAAATATGTTACCAGTTAATTCAAAATGTGATGTTTTTAAAACAGCATTAACAAATAAAACTTTCCCTTAAAGCAAAATGCTGATATTACTCTAAATAGAGGTTAATGAAAGGTTCCAGGTGGATTCTCAATGATCCCAATAACCCACCAAGCACAGAACAAAACAGGGTAAGTACTAAAAACGCAAAGCCTTTGTACACTTCCCAATATTTCCATTTCACCTCTGGAGTGAGACACTCCTCAGAGGTAAACAATGAAAGGATAACAATCATAAGTTGCAATAAAGAAAATTCCAGATGACTATAAGAAAAAAAGAAAAAAATCTCCATGAGGATGTTTCAGTATTGGAACATGAGGCCAGAGCGGTTGTGAAATCCCCAACTTTGGAGATACTCAGAACTTGACTGAACACGGCCCTAAGCAACCCAAGCTACCCTAAGTTGGCCATGTTTTGGCAGGACATTGGATCAGAAGGCCTCCCAATCTTCTTTCGCTAATTCTTTAAGTATCGCAACTTTCTTCTGATACTGAGACAAGAAGAATGGTAACATGCCAAAGCAATGAAACAGGGGCAAAGAATAAATTTAAGGTTGTTTAAGTGTTTGTATCTGTACTGACAGCATTGCCTAGAACTCTACTAACTGTAGTAGGAACTTAGACACCTAAGCTCATGTGTAGGCACCTACTTATAGACCTGTAAATGTAAATACCATAACCTTAAACTGAACTGAATCCTATGTAGCAGACATCTATACCTCAGCTAGCCATTATGGGCTTCCTTCATAGCCCATGGAGAAAAACATGGAGTTCAGGCCATGATTCATCTGAACCACTACAGATACCTATATTTGAAGCATCTCCTTGCCAAAAAGGAGAGTTAGAGTGGCTAGCAGACATCTGTTTTAACTAAATCAATCCCACTGGATCGACGTCCTGGAGCTCAGAAGCACACTAAGCTTCTGAGTGCTCCCACGACATAACCAGATCTCATACGGTTAAGCTATTTCCAACACTTAACTAAATATGACATTGAATACTGTAGTCCTACTTCTATCCTACTTCTACCTTTGATTACAGATCTCTTAAATGAGGCTTACAATAAATTAGAAATGCTAACCACCTAACACAAAGGATGTTCCTAATAGGCAGAGGATACATGCCACAACTCATTTTCTCCTAGGTAAATAAAAACTGCTTCCTACTTTCTTCAGTTGATAATTAATTTTAGTAGGTACCATAAAATCAGTACAGTACTTACTATAAGTTGTTATAAAGCTGATATCTCTATAGGAAAATAGAATATTTCAATGAAATACACCAACTTTCATGTAGACATCAGTATTATAACGTGTGTATAAAATTCTGATACGCCATGTTGCATAACACCACCACAAAATATATAAAGTTTTTCAGGCACTTGCTAGAGGATTAACTTTACTTTGCACTTGTGATACTCCTGTGCCTAACAAATATTCTACAAACAGAACTCAGAGGACTCCATTTACCCTCAGCTATATTATGTTTCCTTGAGTTTTCTTCCTCTTTCTCGACACACACCTGCAGACTGAACTGAAGTCATGCACTAAGATTTGCACTGCAGGTAAATGGAGCAAAGTTAACTTCAACCTAGCTAGGCTGGATGCTGTAAGTCATGTAGATGTGGAAGGGAATTATTCAAGAAAGCTGTCTGGGAACCTGAGCAAATATTTAAGCAGCTGGCCAATCTGAGCTTCATGCATGCGGGGCGTGCAATTTAGCTCAGTTAGGCCTGTACAAACTAAAGTGTATTTATACTTCCAGAAATAAAGTGGAAGGGTTCAGTAACTTACAACCTCTCAGGAGGTACTTGAGATAATGAAGAACAAGAATGCTTACCAAATAATCACACAAGGAAACACAAAATTGGAACTATCATTTACACAGAAATGCTACATTTTTGTTATCTTCAGTGAGATTACCTATCTGACATTTTAATGACACTTCACAAATCAGAGACCTAGTAAGAAAGGAAAATTAAGTTATGCTTTTCCAATTAAAAAAAGGGGAAAAATATTTCAATTTTTTTTGTAAGTTAACTTGCAAAAATACAGGAAGAAAATAATGGTTTAGCTCATATAAGCATCACCAGCAACTGGAAGCGGTTAACTACCACAGTGATGAGATCTGTAAGAAATTATAAATGCACAAGAGTTTTAAGAACTTGAATGTCCCCAATTAACAAAGTTTCCTATAGCATCAAAGCTAACTGCTCTAATCTTACCTTTGTTTCATCAAAGTAAATTGATAGCTTCTTGTTTTCTTGTTAGCTGAGTCATAAGGCCCTCAATTTTATTTTTTCTCTGTGAACTCTCTGCAATTAGAGGCAATGATTAGAATACAGTCTATTTTACAGAGCAATTACTTCATGCTGTAAAATAGGCTGCATGGCTGAATGGAGAACATCAAGGGAACCTTTCAGGAATGCAGGGGAAGTACAGGCATTAGGGAAATGCGTCTCATTTTGTATTTAAAGGGTGAGACTGGATGTGGGTGTTTCAAAATATTACAAATTGAAGATGGTATTTACTACAG
This sequence comes from Dromaius novaehollandiae, assembly GCF_036370855.1. NCBI lineage: Eukaryota > Metazoa > Chordata > Aves > Casuariiformes > Dromaiidae > Dromaius > Dromaius novaehollandiae. The sequence goes on from NC_088098.1 coordinate 156,648,557, forward strand.
GATCATCTAATGCTCTTGTGCAACCAAATTTTGGGCCATGACATTGCTTTGCATGCGGGTATGCATGTACTGCAATAACAAGGGCTTCAGGAAAACAACCCAAAAAGAACCCTTAGGCTGTGCAATTCAAAATAATTCATACTTATCCAGATACAAAAATAATGGTTGAAGAGGACATCATTAAGGGAAATAAAGGTAGCTACAGTAGACTACTTCAATACTCCAGAAGATACTAATTAAAATTTTCAAACTAAGTACGAAATAAGGGTACATTACATATGTACCCTATACTGAGAGAAGGAAAGCAACAGACCAAGTAAACTTGACAGGTTTTTTGTCATTGACCACCAAAAGATCAGGATTTCACCCAGAACTACAATTAAAGGGAAGAATTGATCTACCCTAGTCCTCTAAAATTAAAACCAATCAACTAGAACTTGTCAACCTAATCTCCCATTACAATCAGCAGAAAAAGGCAGTCCTGGAATTCAGTTCTTCTGGCCTAGCTAGCTTAGAGAGAGCTGAAATGCTATACATGTTTCCTATCTCTCTCCATTGACCAAAAGAAAAGCTCTGGACAATTAGCTCAGGCTTAGCAATCTAAAGTTAGTAGATGTAGAAAGTTTAATCAGGTTTAATTTTTTCTTCTCTTGAAATTTTCCACATTCACAGAATCATTGTTTTAATGCGGGATAATACCTCTGCTATCTACTGGACAAAAGCAACACTGATAACATCAAAGTCATAAAAATGTACTGTTCCGTATACCTTCTTTCAATGCAGATATATTGCAAAGAAACTAGCATTTTTTTAAATTCTATTGTTAAATTTCCTTTCTGCAGCCAAACTTAAACAGAGACAAACCAATGAGATGAGAAGTTTCTTCTGATGGATCTGCATTAATCTTTGCAAGCAGACCACATTTTGTTATGTAATCACATGCTTTATAAATGCAACACCAGCCAAAGCTTTTAGACCTCCAAATATATGCATTTTACAAGATACTAAGGTTTTTAGTAATTGACACCTGTCTTGCCATTAAAAAAAAAAGTCCAAAACCAGAGTCCATGAGCTGAGAAGACTTTTTCAGATACCACAGAAACAAAATTGTGAAAATATCAGGGTACTGGATACACTGGATATACTACTGACTAGACACACAGGATCAGACATTGAATGTTATTTCCTTGCCAGCTTTTAAGTGTCGATTAACAGGATGTAACTTAATTTGGCTTAAGTTAAAGCAGATTTCTTCTATGGAGACAATGTTAAAGTTACACTTTTTATATTATAGCTCTTTATTATTTCTGTTTAATACATTTCCCTCAGTTTTATGATGTGCCACGTAAAATCTGAATGCAAACTATTACAGTCAAAAGCTATATTAGATATTTCACCCATACCTTATTTAGGAGCCAGTGAATGACAAAGCATTTTTTGGTATATAGGTGCTGTCATCTACAACATACTGAACATATTATATAACAAAAATTTACCTACAATACTTTCTCCATACAAAACAAAACCAATACTAATATTTTGAAGAAAGTGGTAAAGTTTCATTTACAATTCCATTCAGAAGACTTGAACAGATTTGTATTTAACAGGCTATCACTGGAGAAAATATAGGCTGCAGCTCTGTATAACTCCTATGTAAAATGAAACCAAATGTGAAACCTGGCCTTCAAACTGTTCAATTAGTTGTTCTAAAAGCTTCTGGGCTACTGCTGTTTCTCTGCTTTTAATTCACATTCTGGCATCTCCATCTGAATGGGCAAAACCAGATCTGACAATCACCAATTGTCACTAACCTATATCAGTTTTCCCAATCTGGACACACTGAAGTCTTTAACGACTGCAAATCCTCTTCATCCTCTTCATCTCTAAACTAATATAGTTCCAGAGTCACTGATGATTATGTTAAAAGAATATCCAGCCTTTTTACTTTTATGTCATATCCAATAAAAACATTTCAGAATTTGAAGAACTGACTTACCATTTTCTTCTAAGTACATCAGAAGGATGCTGCTGGATTCGGTCCCTTCTATGGCATAATCAAGTGCAATGTTTCCATTAACATCTTGCAGCAGCACATTTGCTCCAGCCTACACATAAGAATTAAGAACATTTTAGGATTTTGTAATGAAATCTCAAAATGCTATGGGGGTTCTAACGTATTGGGGCCAGTTAACATTCCCACTCAAAAACATTTCAAAACTTGGGTTTTGGGACAGTAGGTTTATTGTAACCTGAAACATAAAACAAAAACAAAGACAAAACTAAAGGACTCCTGACTGTCAGAAGAGCTGGCACAGCTGACACTGGTAGCGCCCAAGCCATCCAGCCTGCCTGTACTGCACAGATGTCTGAGCTGCCCATCAATGAATTTTGGAACCACCACGGTCTGCAGCACAGCGTTTCAAAGTAAAGAAAGCTGTCACCAATTACAGTCTGCCTTAAAATACTGCACAATAAACAGGAGTGGTTCAACAGCTGACTGACAGGCAGCACAGACACCCATGCAGTAGGGATAGGCAGACAGCTGGTAGGGGTAACCTCATCAGCCAGGCCAACCCCTATGGCCTCATTCATCAATCAAACTTCAAAGAGAATCATCCCCTGCTAAATAAAATTTCCATTTGTCACCAACTGGAGACAATGGAAGTGAGCTTGATAATTTCAGCTGTAGTCCCTAAAGGAGGGAAGCTGACATTTCTATAAATTTCATTCAAAATCCAACGTAAAGGACAGACAACTAAAGGGGGCCACAGAACCATTTGGGTGGGTATGGGGGGGAACAGGCACATGAGAACCACAAAGAGAAACCACCAGAATGATGAGAAAATTCACATTTTCTATATTGAATGTTGTTAATGTTAGAATTTGCAATACAAAGGACAATTTTTTGTCTTCTTTTTTAATATGAAAGCTTTCTTCTCTTCCTTGAATATATTATACATATCTAGTGGACATAAAAGTTCACACTGCAGTGAAATGTCATCTGTCATCTTTTAGAGGCCATAACTTTAATTCATTTCAAGTGTTCTCTCTATGGCTTTAACTGAAAGCAATTATGAAACACAAGTGACCTCTGGTAAGTTTAATTACTTTTCTTACCCACTTGTATGATAAAAGTGTAGCTAATAAAAATGATGGCTACCAATGACAATCTTTCTTTAAACCACAGTGGCAAAGGTAAACTGGTAATAAGGAATTATTAATATTAAAAGATATGACTGCTTCTTTCAGGAGCTTACACTGTAAGTACCATATCAAATAAAAATTCCCAGTGGGTCAGCTCCTGGCTCAGGGTAACATATGACATCAAAAGCTAGAAAGTCATGTGGGTTTCACGTCATCCGACTTAAACTGTTGAAGCTGGACTGCTAGTCTGAGCTAATCTCCTGTGTTTCCTTTGTAGTGAAAGAAGGGACAGACAGGCATCAAAGAAGGACTCATCACAGCTATCTCAAATACTGAAATATCCTACTAGAGGATATCCCACACTGTAGGATAAACTTTCTACAAGTTATACTACTTTCTGGTAGTGTCTGTCTTGCTCCACTGACCATAAGGGGAGACCAGCACAGCAAATTCAGATTAGATGCAAAATCTGTAGATAGCTGAATGAGATTAGATGAGAGGAGTTGACTCTCTTAGTGAAAAGGAATGGAAGGAAACTTTCAAAATCTAAAATGTTATATTAATTACAGTGCTATGAAAATAAATTTCTGTTTATCTATCCTACAAGTGAGAGCCAGAACTGAAAAGATGATAAAAAAGCTGGCAAAGGATAGATTTGCAGAGCATAATTTCTTTGCAGGATGGCATAACCATATTTACTGTACTTGTTCCACAATTAGGCAGCAAGATTTTGTGTTTTGACTTCTATTCACCGACCCATGAGGGTTTGCTAGTGATAGTAGAGTCAAAGAAGTAACACATTTTTTGTGTCTGATTGTTTTGCATGTAATGAAAAAGAAGCATAAAGCCTTGAAGGCACCTATCCTTCCTTGCATATAAATAATTTTCAAGCAAAGTCAGAAATTCAGGTGGATAACAATAAAACAAACCTACATACATTTTCTCCCTTGTTGAGCTAAGAAACCAACATACTTTTGACATACTAAAATTCAGGAAAAGTGGCATATTTAACTTGGCCAGCAGCACGCTGTCCATTCTTTCTCTAAGCCGTAATGTCACTGAATGATACATGGAATTATTCAGCTCCTCATAATTTTTATTGGGTAGTTCTACATTAGTTTATTTCTTTCTTCAATTGTTGCTATTTCATAAATATCTTTTTTAGTGACCAAAAGTTACATATATTTCAAGTGTTAGTATACATGAAACCTCAGCAGCACCTGAACACATTCTTGATGCTTTATGTTTCCTTCCTCTATATTGTGTGCCAAGCCAATAAAGGAATTATTTAGTGTGGACCCCAAAGAGTTCCACCAGCTTATTTCACTAATAGGTTTGATTATGAGATGATCAACTAATGAAGATGTATGTGCTGCTTATGGGCTACATACAATAATAAACCTGGGATCCAACTTTCCAGGACAATGTCTGACCTGCCAACTTGTTTTCTTTTCACCATTTTTACAGTACTAAAACAAATGATTGAGGCTCGAAATAATCATTAGAATGTCTTCAAAACTATACTAGGCTTTTAAAATCTGCCTGATTATTTATATATTTATTTTATGATTACTACCATGAAATTTTCTTCCAGAATCATAAACAGAAACTTGAACTTTATTAAAATTAAAGATAAGGCTTGCTGCATTCATCTGACTTCAGCATATCTGATTTTAAGAACTGTATCAAATGTTTTGAGAATAGTCAGAAATACTGCTATTTGTAAAGTCCAATATGTTTCATAAAGAAAGCAATCCTAAATATAGCATATAAAAGAAGATAACCCTTGTTCTACGAAGGAAGCATCTTATCCAGGACTATGTGTTTGGGGATTTAAGTGCACAGGGATTCAGGTATTAGAAATGTTTCCTAAGCTGAATTTCTTAGGTGCATTCTCAAAACGGTTCTTAATTCTATTTCTGTGCTTAGCTATGCTTTCAAAGAAATCCTGACCTGAAATAATCCCCCCTTGTGATCACCATCTGAAAAATGGCTTTCAAAGAGAAATTAAGAAAAAAATCCCAGGCTAGCTGACAAATTTTTCTGTCAATATAGAAAAAAAAGTTCAAAAAAGGGTAAACAGATAAAAAAAAGTTTCTCTTCTTATCAAGTTCTATTTTTTTTCTCATTCTCTCCTCTTTCACATGGGGCCATGGAAGACAGACTGTAACCATTTGAAAGTAACCTGCTAACAAAGAGTTTTTATCAAGGAACCAATTTTAATAAACTTTTTATATTCTGAACCAGATTCTGGCATAACTACAGATGAAACACTCTCACCAGTTCTTAGTATTTATCATTCAAATCTTCAAACCAAACTAATAAAAAACAAATTCATTAATCTAGGTACATGTGAAGTGCTGTAAATGTATACCACTTTGCAATTGCTCACAATATCAATTTCATTTAGATTTAGTGATATGGCTACTGTAACAGATAAGAAGGAGTATAGAATTTCCCAGATGATTCCACTGGCTCACCAGGCACTTTTCTGCCAGTAACTTATACTAAGTTAACCAAAGAAAAGTAAACTATAATGCATGCCTCGTGTTAATCAAGGAAATCAAGGAAATATGGGGAACTGTTAATACAAGAACCCCCAATAAATTTGTATCTTTTCATTTTGCCACACAGTAACATGCACATGTACTATTGAAACTTGTGGAAATGCCTTCTGCATTACCACAAAACATTTGTGGCATTTCACTTGCCATAACATACGTATGTATTTTTTTTTCCCTATTGACCTACACTTTTGCACTAATTTCATTAAAAGGTTTCGTTCATTGAAGCATATCCAAGGTTTACACACACATCTATGCATAGTCTCATGTATACCATGGATAGCGTGCAGATGGTCCATCCTTCTAAAGAACTGTGTGGCAAGCCTCTGCTAAAAGTCTTGTAGTATACTATCAGTTGAAAAGACAGCAACCGCAAACAGGATATAATGCTCTATTTGCTTGTTAACAGGGAAACATACTGGAAATCCCACATTCCCAAGGGCTCCATGGATCCATTTGATCTTGTTCTCTAATCTCAAAGGCTTGCATGAATTTTCATTCAAGACACCAAATCCCAGAAACCTAGCTGGCTCCTCTTTTTGTGGCTTATATTGGCCTTCATTAGTTTGACCTTCATTCATTAACAAAGCAAAAGGTATAATGTTGTTCAATATAGTGTTGTGTTACACATCATTAGCAATGGATCTTGCTTTTCACAAAT